>NC_080083.1:11386439-13786439 GCF_949987535.1 Balaenoptera acutorostrata
CCCATGGAACTGGGGAAAGCATCCTGGCTGCTGTGAAATGCCTGGTCTGTCTGCTTAGGACACCATCCCGGGGGCAGGGCCTGGGCCTGGAGCTGCCCTAACTGGGGGGCCGTTTGTACGTGGCTGTGACGGCCTCTGAGGCGGGGCCTGCCGGCTCTGACTACATGCTGAGTGGGCCACGTCCCGCCACGTTGCCAGGTCTGCTCTTGTCTAGCTCAGGCGGGGAGGGTCCCTCAAAGCCTGCGGCACCCAGTGGCATCTGTCCCTCCTGCTTTCCCACCTCTAGTGGCGACATGACTGTTTCTCTCATTCATGACTGAGGACAGCATCCTGCAGGTAATGCCCTCCTCTTAAGCATCTTTCTCTGTGTCTTCCCCCTCCTCCTCCTCCTTCTCCTCCTGCACGAGCCCGTAGACATACTTGGAGGCATGTTAAAGAACTGAGTCTTTTCTGGAAAAAGCCACAGAGCCGATGGGCCCCCACAGAGCAGGAAGGTGCAAGTCTTCTGAGCTGCTCGGAGCCGGAGCTGCTGACCTCACTGGGCCCATCACTGATGGAGCAGAGCATACCGGGGCCTCAGGCAGCCGCAGCCACCTTCCAGCACCTCATTTCGGGGGGCAGTCTATGGTGTCCCCGCCTCCCCTGGCTTCAGCACTGTGAGGGGCATGAAGGGAGCTCTGTCTTGCAGGAAGCAAGCCATAGCTGACCACCATGCCCGCACACCCAGGATCCGCGCCTCCCGGGAGTTCCTGGAGGACCCGGGAGCTGGCAGTGCCCCTGGGCCGCTGCAAACAAGGACCAGACTAACAAGGGCCTGCTTTTTAGCTTGGAGGCTGCTCTCCTGCTCCAGCCACGTCCCCGCCCGCCAGCGACCGCTTGCCGCAGTCTGCGACTGACTCGGGGAGACCTCGGAGAGGCGGGGGGAACTGTTCATTCTACTCCCCTTTGGGGCTTAGAAACTCATCCCACACGTGAGCTTTACAGTTGCTTCACTTGTAACGTGAAGTGCAAGCACAAGGTAATATCTGAGAGCTCTGAGCTGTGTACCCAGGAGTAGGGTCTGCAAAGAGTCATTTCCTGTGTCACCAGCGCAGTGGCTCTTGGGAACCCAGATTCTAGCCCTGCTGCCCACAGCAGAGCCCCGGAAGAAGGGATGGGAGAGAGTTCCAGGCCCCAAGACCCTGAGTCCACAGGTACCCATTTACATTCTCAGCACAGGGCACCGTGGGCGTTCAGGGAGAGGTAGCCCTGTTCAATAGCAGTTTCTGCCCTTTGTAAATTATTTAAGAAATCTGCTTTGTCATTTTATTCGAAACAAACCAGTGTATGACTTTCCTAGATAACACTGCTTTTTCATAATAAAGACACTCTTTCTGTATTTGACATCTCTTCGTTGTTACCCTACCCCCTGCACCGCTCTGAGCAACAGGTCTGTGGTCTAGGGCCCGGCTTTGTCCCCCTCATCCACCCCGACTCCAAGCCAGCCTGCCCCCAGCTCAGGCAGAACATGAGCAACGGGAAAGGTCTCTCGGCTTAGTTCAGAGCAAAGCACATTTTAAAGGCAAATAAGGTTTTTATTTAAGTGACAACATTTGAGAGTTAAAAACCAACTCACATCAAAATCAAGACCAGTTGTAAAAATCTTTTAACTCCGTAATGCTGTTTTTGTCTTGTTAGAAATCTGATATTTTACATTTTCTTTTCTAACGGATTTTGTACAAGGCAGCCATGAGAAATAGAATAAACCTTTTTCACCACAGAACCGTCCACCACAAATAATACTGAGTTACATACTTAGGAACAGTCAGACGGACAAGATCAGACCGGCTGCCACCGCCGAGTAAACAAACAGAAAAGGACAGCGGGGTCCGAGGGTGGGAGTCCCTGCGAGCGAGCCACCCTACCGTCCCAGCCTTCCTTGGTGTCACCTGCCTCTCCTTGTGCCAGTGAGGGTGGCGGTCAAATTCCTGATTTTTTTTTCCCATCCACCCTGTTGATTTCTCAGCAAGGAGACAAGGACCCAGGCCAGGCCTCGCTGCTTGGACTTAACCCTACTTAGGACGGGGGGTGGGAGGGGAGGTTTCTTTTGGCTGAGCCAAAGAGACTAGGTTTCCAGAGCACTGGGCACCCAAACCCCCAGGGATTCGGCAGGAAAGTTGGTTATTTAAGGCGGGGTCAAGCTGAGGCTCCGCAGGCAGGGCGCCCCTCCCGGGCAGGGCTGCACCTGGGCTGGGTGGGCGAGTGTCCCCCACAAAACCGGCGCCACCTCGGGACCCATTTCCACCTGCCTCGGGGTCCGCCTTTCATTTAACAATCGGCGCCACGTTTTGTTGGCAGGGCACTTCCGGGGCGTGGGTCTGGGCTCCAAAGCCGTCAAAGTACAGTTTAAAACCCATGAGATCCAGCCTCCCCTCTTTCAGGGAGCCCACCCCATCCCAGTAATGTCTGGAACCCTGGGGTTCAAATATGTTGGTTTTCTGTGGCCCAGCACCCAGACTGGAGGGCCATTTTTCCAAATGCATGAGTCTTACTTTTTTTTTTTTTAATGTATCTGTTGCGGAGCCTAAGAGAGGAGTTGAGATCTTTAGAAAAATGCCATGAGGCCGGAAGAGCAGGCCCTGGCTACAGATGCACCCTGAACCCCCAACAGGGCGAAGGCAGGGGAGGCTGCGGGCAGGCCCTCTGTCGGGACAGCCGCCCCCCACCCCAAACTAGGAAGAACAAACATGCCACGCAGGGAACAAGGAGCTTTGGTCAGGCGGGAAGATCTGTCTTCCAGCTCCTGGGGAGCAGGCACACCGGGAGCTGGAAGGATTCTCTAGAAAACAGCCAGACTGGGGGTCACAGAACTGCTCCAGGAGAGGCAGTGGCACCCCCTCCAGAGAACGACACAAGGTGGTTCTTTGTTTTCCTCCAACTTAACTGGAAGGACAAAATCAAACAAACCACTAGCAGAGAAAGTGCACGTTGGTTACAGAGTTGCCGTGAAAGCAGTACTGAAACAAGTCGAGTCTGATCACTATACAGAGCTCCAAGTACACACGTTCACACACACCGACCGAAGCTCCCAGAACGCTGTGTTCACCATATCTCACTGTACACCTTCAGCATCTGAGGTGCAAGTCGTCAGAGCCCCAAACCAGAGCTCCAGGAGGGAAGGGGTGCGGGCCCTCCTGCTGGGGCCCACATCCCGGCTCCGATCCCCACACGCACAAACCCTGCTCCCGCGGACTCCAAATTCCTCAGGGTCGCTGCCCTCTCCTGCTCCCAGCCTGGGGTTCTCAGAAAAAAGGGCAGAGGGACTCTAGCTGCGGGAGAAGTATCTCACGCTAATTATTTCATCACTTGAGAGCAACACATCAGTGGCTTCTGCAAAAAGGAGATGGAATTTCAGGGAAGCAGACCAACTCCGCCCAAGTTTAATTCAGCGTCTGTTTTGGAAAGGAGGGGAAGGATTGGAGTTGAGGTGGCTATGCCATATGAGCTGGTGCTCGACGGAGAGCCAAGAAGGATGAAATGTTAAAGGAGGGATGGGCCTGCTGCGAACCGCCAGGAGGCAGGACCAGAGAGGAAGCTGGGGGTGATCACCCCTCCCCAGCAGACTTGCCAGCAGCTCTGGGCGCAGATGCGGCGCTGGAAGTGGAGCAGGAGCTGGCAGGCTGGAGAAGACACAGTTCCAGTGGAGAGCAGGGGTCGGGGCTGGGAGCCCGGAGCCGTCCAGCCCCAGCGGCGCATCGAGTTTACCGGGTGATTCGCAACAGCGGTGCCAGCCGCCCCCACCAGCAGCCGCCACTGGGGAGGACACTGGCCACATGGGACCTGCAAGAGGTAGACAGCAGAAGCGACACTGAGCTGACACAGGTGCCTGCTGGGTATACAGACGTCTGGGCCTGGGCAGCCCGGCCCGTGACACAGAACCTCGGCTGCAAGAGCTGGATCAGCCTCAGTGACAGCCCGAAGGGCTCACAGGCAGCCCGGGTGGGCCAACACAGCAGGTGTGGGTCTGGGCCAGGGAGCGGGGGAAGTGCAGGAGACCAACGCCTGGGCCAGGGGCTCAGCAGGAGGAAGGCCTGGGCAGAACTTGAGGGGCCCCAGGAGAGCCAAGCCCTGCCAACCTCAGGGGATGACCCAAGAGGAGGTTATGGGCACCAAACCAAGCTGAGTGGCAGGGGGAAGGGAAGAGAACACAACAGTTTGAGCCAAAATTACATGAACCCCCCGGAGCTCTGGGACCTCAGCTGTTACGCCTTCCAGGAGCCAAAGGGAGAAATCGCTCTGAGCAGAGCTGGGGAGGAGGAGCCCGACCAGTGCCCTTTGGGGAATGTCTCTGTCCCTGGGACACCAGGTTTGGACATCAGTGCAAAGCAAACCTCTCTGTGGAGCAGGGACCCCTTCCCGGCAACCCCACAGAGGGGCTTCCTTTGAAGTGGGGGGGCAACGGTGGCTCCCTCCTGCCCCCCCTCCCTGCCCCAGCCCCTCTCTTAGTCTGGAAGGAAGGTATAGATCATTGTGCACTCTGAGGGGCTCTTAGGCCTGAGAAGCCTCAGAAGGCAGAAGTGCAGGACAGCCTAGGAGTCAAAAACTCCCACCAATCTCAGCTGGGGAGACCCCTCCAATTACAGAAGGAAGGCAGGGCCCAGAGAGGGCAAGCAACAGGCTCAAGGGCTCACAGCCAGCCCAGCTAGGCCAGAACCCAGGGCCACAGCCTCACAGGGGAGGGCACCAGGCAGGACTCCGGGAAGAGGCATAACTGTCCTCAAGGGCCACGGGAGAAAGGTGAGGATACGGAGGACAAGAAAGAGGGGACAGCTGCAGGAGGACAGACCGTCAGCACCAGACCCCGCCCCCCAAGGGCCGTGGGCAAACGACTCAAACATGGGATGAGCCCAGGGGACATCCTCTCACTCCCAGAACGTGGCCACTTTGCCACGGGAGAGCCAGGCCCAAGATGGTGACCCGGGACGTCACACGGAGGGCGGGCACAAATGCCACGCGACCCTCCAGCAGGCAGCCAAGAAGCTGTACCTGCCAGCGGCTGTTGGTCCCTGGTCTGGGGGCTCCTCCCGTTAGGGCCTGCCTAGCATCGCTGCGGAAGCCTCAGAAACTCAGAAAGATGGTCGACTTTGTCAAACACTCCGGCTCCGGGCAGGCCTGCCCCCGGGATTACACAAACATCCACCCTCGCTGGGGCTTGCGTTGCAGGCGTGGGGGTGCCGCAGCGACTGCACTGAGACCCCTGGATCTCACCCCTTCGCAGCCCAGGGAGCCCCCCAAGGCCAGGCAGGGTCCTGCCCCCCTCGCTGGTCGGACGCTGCTGGACAGACACGGGAGGGAAAAAGCAGGAAAAGGCCTGTGTCTGCCGGGGAGAAGGCAGCCCGCCGGGGCCCCCCTGCTCTGCGCACAGCCTGGCCCTCAGGGCACCGACTCGAACTTGGGGGGCCCGCGCGCCCAGCTGAGCGCGGACAGGGGCCGCTCGTGGTCCTTGTCGGACTCGGGCTGGCTCTGGGCCCGCTCGGGCTTGGGGTTGGCGGGCGGGTCGGGCTGCTGCACCGACATGGTCCGGCGCAGGTGGTTGCGCTTCCGCAGGAACTCGGGCTGCGCGTGGAGGCCGAAGCTGCCCTTGCGCAGGATCATCCGCGAGCTGTTCTTCTTGGGGCGCGAGCGGTGGCCGGCCTCCAGCGCGGCCAAGTGCGCGGCGTAGCCCTCGCTCAGGAACTGCGGAGGGGACGGGCGTCAGGCCAGAGGGGCAGGCGGGCCGTGGTCCTGCCCTTCCCCACACCCCAACACCGCCCTCTCCCCGGAACACCCAGCTGCCCCGGGGACCTGGGGAGCTCACGACTGGTCAAGGCTCCCCGCCCGGCTCTGGGCAACTGAGCGCTTCTGTCTGTACCCGCGGGTCATGCCAGAGTTCCCTGGATTCCTGACAGGGTGAAGCTCCCATCCTTGTCACTTTCACTAAAATCCCCCAAAGGTAAGTCTCTCTCTCCCCGCCTCCAGTCTCTACCGCATGGAACCTCGTTATTTTCTGGCCTCCACAGCTGCCCTTCTTGCCAATCCCTCTCCCTAGGTCCTCAGAACCTTTGCTACTCAAAGTGTGGGCCGCGGATCAACAGCGTCAGCACGACCTGGACCCTTGACGGGTAGAATGTCAGGCCCCAGCCCAGGCCTAGGAATCCGAATCTGCATTGAAACGAGGCCCCCAGGTGATCTGTGTGCACCTTAGAGTTGACAAGCCCTGCTCTAACGGTCCCCACTCTGAGGTCCCACCATCTCTGCCCCGCCACCTGCTGGTCACTTTCAGGCACCTCCCACTCAACGTGGCCCAAAGAGATCATCGCCTTCCATTCAGTCGCCTGCTTTTCAATCCCAGTAATGGTACCACCTACCCGGTCACCCAGGTCAGAAACCGGGCGCCATCCTTGACTTTCCCTTTCTCTCGACCCAAGCGTCTGATCCCTTCGTTACCAAATCCAATCCATCCTGCCTTAGAAGTGCCTCTCAGACCCTTGGCCTTCTCTGTCCTGCCACGGCCCTGCCACAGCTTCCCTCCCCTCTGCCCTTCCTCTAATCCGCCTTCCACCTGCAGCCGGACGGATCTCTCTGAATCACAAACTCACTCGAGAGCCGTAGAGTCCCAGCTTGGCAAGACACACAGGCCATCCAGGACCCGCTGCCCCAGCCCCCTCTCCCCTTCCCTCCCACAGCACACTCAGCCAAGCTGAGTCACTTGCAGTTCCCATAATATACATGTGCTCTGCCGTCTCCTGACCTTTGCTTTTGCTGCTGCCTCTGTCACAGAGGCTCCTCCAACCTCAGGCCCTTCCTGGACAATTCCTTCAAACTCCCAAAAACCAGCCTTGTCCCTGAGTCCGGCTTAGCTGCTCCTCTCTGGGACCCCACAGTTCTCTGCACTCCCTGTCATTCATTGGGGCTCCTGCCACACTGCACTGTCATTGTCTGCTCATTTTTCCATCCCCCCACTAGACTGGATGACATGACATCCGATTCCACCGTGGATCTCCCCCTGCACCCAGCGCAGGGCCTGGCCCAAAGCAGGCACCCAGTCGTGTTTGTTGAAGGAAGGAAGGAAGGAAGGAAGGAAGGAAGGAAGGAAGGAAGGAAAGAACAAATGACTGAACGAGCAAACCATGGAATAAACCTCCTCCTCCCCTCTCCCCTTTTGTTGGTTCCACCCCCTCACCCCTCAACCCCCAGCCCCACCTCTACCCACCTGGCACTGGGTTTGATACTTCTTGGTGGGCCGGCCCACAATGAAGATCTGGGAGGGTGGCAGGCCTAGCACGCTGTAGACGGAGATGTCCTTCGTGGAGCCATAGGCCGCGCTGATTTTGATGAAGCACTGAAACACAGGGCAGCTGATGGAGGGAGAGGGGGCCCAGCGCATCCCCACAAAGGATTCCTAGATGTCCCCCCAGGGAGCACTGCTGGGGGACCCTTTATCTGCACACTGATAGACTCCAAGTCATGGGTCCACCCTGCATCAGGAACCACCCCCTGCAGTGGCCTCCTCTCCCGCCCCACCCCCTGCACCGAAAGCCTGATACGGGCTCCACCCGTGAATCACAGCCCCACCATTTGCTGACCCCACGTGAGGAACACGATCCGTAGGTTACGAACAGTGGGGCAAAGTGCTCCTCTGTGGACGGGAACTTGAGTGCCAAGTTGACACAATCCAGGGCCAGGACTGGAGGCTGGTTCTGTCCTGATAATTCTGCCCTCTGGTTCTCCTGCCTGTCCGTGCCTTTCTCTCCATTCCGTGACTACCACCTGGATTCTGGTCTTTCTGTCTCTTGCTTGGGCAGCAGCCTCCCAACTGGCCTTCCTGCCCCTCGTTTCTCCCGCCAATCTGTTCTCCATACAGCTGTCAAAACGATCTTTCTACCACGCAAATTAGACACTGCCACTCCCCTGCCTTAAGCTTTTCCATGGCTCACCATCACCCTCAGCAGAGAGTCCATGGTCTTGCCCAGTTTCTAAGGTTTTCACGGCCTGCCCAGCCCAGGCCCCTGATCACTTCTGGGACCTCAGCTCCCACCTGACCTGAATCTGATCCAGCACATACCCCCATCCTGAATACCTGCAGCTCTGAGAACATCCCAGGCTCTTTCCTACCTCAGTGCCTTTGCACATGCTGTTTCTTTGGCCACAGGACAAACTCATACTCATGTTTAAGACTCAGCTCAAAAGTTACCACCTCCTAGAAGCCTTCCCTGGCCTCTCCAGACAAAGCTAGGTCCTTTCTCCTCTATTTTCCCAAAGGGTCTTTTCTAATCACCCACTAGTAAACTGTCAATTTCCATGTTTTTCTTCCTGTAGATCAGGGATTGGCAGACTCTTTTGGTGAAAGACCAGATACTAAATATTTTAGGCTTTGCACTCTGTTGCAACTACTCAACTATTCCACTGTAGCTCAAAAGCAGCCATAAACAACCCGTAAGCAAATGAGCATGGCTGTGTTCCAGTAATACTTTATTTATGGACATGGAAATTTGAGTTTCATATAATTTTCACATGTCATGAAACCTTATTCTTCTCTTGATTTTTTCCCCCCAACCATGTAAGAGAATTAAAACCATTCTTAGCTCACAAGTCATATAAAAACCATGGGCCGGATTCAGCCCCTGGGCCATGGTTTGTCAACCCCGGCTCTAGATCAGCAGTTCTCAAAATTTTGTAAGCATCAGAATCCCCTGGCGGGCTTGGTAAAATACAGATTGCTGGGCCCCCCTCCCAGAGTTTCAGATTCAGTAGGTCTCCAAGGGGGGCCAGAGACTCTGCATGTCTAATGAGGTCCCAGGGAACCCAGTGCCACGGGGCTCACAGTGAAAATCACGGCTCTAGGACATCCCGAGTTCTGTTTGCCTCTGTGCATCCCCAACACCCAGGACAGGGGAGGGAACACACTAGGCACTTAAGTGTCTGTTGAAGGGATAACCAGATGCAGAGACAAGAGTTTAGGCTTTCGGGTCAGAAGATAAAGGATGAAAGGGTGACTCTGAGATCCTGGGCACATCCCTAAGCCTCACCTTTCTCACTCGCCCGTGGGGATAATAAGACACACCTCGCTGGGCAGTAAAAGGACCAGTGAGGTGCACGTGAATGTGCTTTGCAAACTGGGCATCCGCTTGGACAATCGGAGGATATGGGGTCAAGGAGGAGGCCCCCCCCACCCCGGGTTGAGGGAGGAGGGGAGGGGTGAGGAGGAGGGCGGTGGAGGAAGCCCTGCCCAGCCGGGACACTCACCTCCTGCATGAGGTTGCGCAGGAAGATGGCCTTCTGCCGCAGCGGGTCGTGCACCAGCCCGTCCGAGAAGAAGATCATGCCCTGTGGGAAGTTGTGCTGGGACAGCCACGACACCACCCGCTGCTTCTGCATGTCCGGCCGCCCCGTGATGTAGAGGATCATGTAGCCCAGGTCCTGCCAGTGCCTGGCGAGACGGCATTGCAGGGTCCAGCCCCGCCCCGTGCGGGCCACCCCCTGCCCAGCAGCCAGCCCCACTCCCCACTTCCCCCTGCCCCGAGAAGCCAGACGGGCTGTTCCCAGGAGCACTAGGGGAAAACAAGGGGGCACCCTGAAATCCGCACCCCCAGTTGAGCCCCGTGAGTCCTGGCCATCTCCCCCGGATGGCCCACAGGCACCAACCGCATGCCCACAACACAAATGATCCCCCCACTCCTGCCCCCTCTGCTTGGGTCCCCTTCTCCGTGATGCACCATCATCACTCAAGTTTCTGGAGCCAGAGAGAAGCCCCTTTGATTCCTCCCTTTCCTTCGGTCTCCCCTCCTTCCTCCTCCAATCAAGGAGCCTTTGATTCTACCTGACAGGATCTTCACTCCATCCTCTCACTTTAACTCCACTTCTTAGCCTTAGCTCAGGACCCATCGCTCTCCTCGGCCACTACAAAAGCCTCCTGGGAGGCCCCTTTCCCTCCAGTGCCCCCAATTCCAAATCCAACCTGGGCCGTGCAACTTCGAGCAGGTTACTTAACGCCCCCAGGATTTCAGTTTCCCCATCTGTAAAATGGGGATAATAACAACAATTACCACCTAGGGTTTTCTGAAGGATGAAATAAGTTCATCCCAAACAAGCCTGGCAGTGACTTTATTGTTATCCCTGGTAGTATTTCCATGGTGATTTCTGTAAATTGCACATCTAACCCCACTACTCCTTTGCCTAAAGCCATTCCTGGCTCCCCGGTGCCCTGAGGTCGCAAGGCCCCCCTGCACTGGTGGTCCTCCACACTCTGCCCTTGAGTATGGCAGCTCCCCAGCCACACGGAGCTGCTTTGCTGCCCCAGACAAGCCCTGTGCTCTTCTGCTGCACACCCCTGCCCTAGAGAGGCTTCGTGGCTCCATCTCCTAATGTTCCCATCCCATCTTGCAAGGCCACCTCCTCCAGGAAGCCTTCCCTGCTTTCCAAGCAGGCTCTGCCTCTCTCTTCTCTGTGCTCTCACAGTGGGCAAGTACTCTCTGTTGACATGGAATCCTGCCTGCAAGATGTCAGATGAGCCCAGGCCTGATTGCAGGCTTTTGTGGCGCTAGCCACTGACTGGCCACCATAGATTGGGGGTTTCCAAACCTGGAAGATGCTCTGAGAGATTTGGGGAGGTTTTGTAAGAATGCACAGGCTCAGGTGTCACCTCCAGAGTTCTGGTTAATTCTGAGGGGGTACCCAGTGATCTGTGATTATAAAAAGCAGCTTCTGATGCTTAGCAAGGTTTGGAGAGCACCGCAGCGGCCCCAGGAGCCCATGTGAAGAGGTGAGGGCACCAGATGGACTGCCCCCCAGAGAGGAAGGACCACAGCCTCCCCTTCCCAGGTGTGGGAGGGGGACACTGACTTGGGAGGGGCTTGGAGAAGATATAATGGAAATAAAGGACACAGGCTTATAAAGAGGAGGTCGACCCCTGAAGTGAGCAGGTCCAGGGCCTGTTTCCACAAGGCCAGTGGGCATCTTGAGGTGCGCAGTCTCGTAGGAGTCCTTGAGCCAGACTAGTTTTCTCTCCCCACAGTGACCGCTGCTGCTGGGGTGATGCAGGGCAGTCCCCTGACCCAGTCCCCAAGAACTCCCAGGACCCAGGATCGGTCCCACTCTTGGTGTTCTGATCACTTGGAGTCCTGGAGTACGGTTTCTCATGCCCATGACTTGTTTTCTCCACTGGACTGTGAATTTCCTCTAACTAGGATCTCTTTCTGCATCACTGCCCAGCCTAGAGCCTGGCCCAGAGCCAGCCTCAGCAAAGAGTGGAGGGAGGGAGGCAGGGAGGGAGGGAGAGACTAAAGTGGTACCTCTTTTGCTTTTCTATTGGCAAACTCCATTTGCACCTCTCTCAGCGGTACAATAGCCCTAGGAAGCTGTGCTTCCTGCCACACCTCCTGCCCTGTCCCAATCTGGCCTCCAACATCCAATGGCCCTAAACTTGCCCCACCTCTTCCCCACACATGATCTGTTCGTCTCTGTCCTTGTCACCTTCTTGGCCTATCAAAACCAGTTTTGTATTTTCTTCTTTTTGTCTGTCTGCATGTGCTAATATTTGTACAATGGCATGGACGGCAATATATATATATATATATATATATATATATATATATATATATATCCATCCTTCAGGAGTTGCCTCAAATGTCACCTGCCCCAGGAAGTCTGCTCTGCTTTCTCCAATCAGCTGTAATAGCTGCAATCTCTCGATTAGCACTGTGTGTTAGCTAGTCTCGAAAGATGGCCTCCCAGTGAGCCATGTGTCCCAGTATTCACACCTTTATGTGGTCCCTTCCCCGTGAATCTGGGCTGACCCTGCGACTCACTTAGAACCAATAGAACGTAGTGGAAAGGACACTGAGTTCCGAGGCCGGGTCCTCAGAACGCTTGTAGCCTCCAGCTGGGTCTCTAGGAACCAGAGGAGGCCGGTCACCATGGTGGAAGTCAGCCACCAGGTACAAAGTCTGGCTAGTCTGAGACCACCTGGCTGGCCACATGGAGAGAGAGAAAGAGGGACCCCAGCTGAGGAACAAGACACATGAGTTCATCATCCACCTTGAACATCTTGAACCTCCAGCTCAGTGGAGCCCTTAGATGACCCCCAGCCTGGACCGCCACCTGACTGCCATTGCTGGAGAGACCCCACATGAGAAACTCCCAGCAGAACGCAGTCAATGATGTGATAGAATAATAAAGTATGATCTTCAGTTGCTAAGTATGCAGCCATTTGCTACACAGCAACCGGTAATCAGAACCCACCAATTTTATCCTGATTGGGATCTGAAAGCAAGAGACCAGGCCTGATTCACTGCACAGAATGCTCAGACAGTGTTAGAATAAACAGAGGGAGGAAGATACGGAGGGAGGGAGGGAGGGCATCCGAGTTTCTCAAGGGCCCTCAGTACATTACTCCTGGAGGTGAAGCCAGGACTCCCTGCTCCTGGCCCAGAGACCAGTGGAATTCCTAGCGGAAACTAGAAAAACACAGCCCATATCCCCCAGGGCTGCTGGCCTCTGCCCCGGGGGGACACATCCCCTGCAGGGAGGGAGCACTCACCGGACAACGTCCACTGCCCCCGGCCGGACCTTGGGGTCGCTCCCCATGATGGACACGCTGGCCGCAAAGGAGCCGTCGATGCTGAAGACCACGCACTCCATGCCCCGGGGCAGCACCGTGAGGTAGCTCATCGCGCAGGTCTGGTCGCCCCTGAAAGGTATGGCCAGCCGTGCGCTCAAGGTCAGGTGTCAGCCTGAGGCCAAGGTCAGCCCACAGCCGGGGTCAGAGCTCAGTCGGGGCCAGGTTGAGAGAGAACCTGGGCGGCATCTCCTGATGCTACAGCTGTGACCGCATCTCATTTTCCTCTCTCCCTGCAGACAAGGACAGGGTCCAAAAGACAGTACCTCGAGGACCCCATCTTCTGGACAGGCCTGGCTGGCAGGGCCATGGAATTGGGTGAAACCACCACGAGAATGTCCCCTGGGTCTTACCTGACGACCATCTTCACGGGGTAGACGCCGACCCCCAGGCGCCGGGGCCGCGGTACGCTGTACGTGATTCGGCCGCTGCTGTTGGTGATCTCCGTGTCCAAGTGCACCCAGCGGCCGGAGGAAGGCTCTGCCATCACCAGGATGTCCACCTGCAGGCAGTGAGGGGACCAGGGGAATCGCTGAAGGCCGGGGGGCTGGGGCTGGGCTTGGGAGCTCTTCTCTGCCAAGACAGCAGGGCTTGGGGTCCTGTCCGATGCTACTTCCTGGCTCCCACCACCTTTCCTCTTTCCACTGCAGCCGCACCAGCTTCTCCGAGGCACCCAGTCCATCCCTCACTCCCGCTCGCCCTCCCTGACCTGCGTGAGCGTCTCCCACCTCGTGCAGCCAGGCCTTCCGCGGCCCTCACCCCACGTGCCATGTGGTACCCAGGAGGGGATGGCCCAGCCTCTGTACCTTCTCCCCGGTCAGGGCCACCATGTCGAGGGGCCCGTACATGAACCGCCCCACCAGGACCTGGGGGCCATCTTCGGCGGCAATCACGTCGTTGGCCCGGTGGTTGGCGGTGACATTCTGGAAGGACAGAAACCAGCTCAACCTCTGCAAGGGGACTTGACCTGGCTTTTTCCTTCCATCAGCCACAGGATCAGCTGGAGGATTGCGCACCTGCCGGATATTGCCTTCCTTCCTATTAACCTCATCAGAGTTTCCGAGATGTGTCCCCATGGAATCCACGAGGGAAACAGACCGTTAGACCCTCACGTTGTCTCCAAGGGGCCCTGGGCTCCTGCAGACCAGCATTCTCCGCTCTTGATCGTCCCCATGGCCCGGAGGTAACGCCAGTCCTCAGAGCCTGGCATCCTCCTAGACCCCCAGGCTGGAAACTGAGGCTCACCTTCACTTCTTCCTTCCTCATCACGGCTCACATCCAGTAGCCGTTTACCATCCGTCTTTGCTTCGTGGGCGATTTAAACGTCAAGGGTAGAGAAAACAGTGTAGGAAATCTCGTGTGGCCGGAAACCAGTCACGGCCATTCTGGTTCTGTTCTTCCCTGGCTGGATTCCCCCACCCCGCTCCAGATCATCCTGGAGCAATGCTGGACGTCGCGTCACTTGTCTGTAACTATCCCAGCATCCCCTTCCTTCTTCACGTCTGGTTTCAATTCATTCCGTAGCTCAAAGGCCTACATTGGCCCCAACTGCCCACCACTCCCAGCCTGGCTTCAAGACCCAAACCACTCTATCTTCACAGAACCACCCACATCTGTGTCTTTTCCCACACCCAGGTACCTCTCACCTGGGCTCTGCTAGTAGCATCTTAAAGGAGCCCCCTTATTCAAAAACATTGCCCGTGGCAGATCAACCGTCTTTATAAAGCACAGATCTTTTAACCCCCCGGGCCCTTGGGATGAAGTCCAAATCCTGAGCCTGGCATCAAAACTTTGCTGGGCAATCTTTTCAGTCCCATGTCCTGCTGCTGCCCTTCAAAGTCCCACTGTTTCTTTCAGGTCAGGCTCTGCAGAGGCCTCTGGGCCTTTGCTCACGCTGGTCCCCCCACTTTCCACGGCATCCCTGGTCCCCTGCCTCCTTCTTCCAGCCCATCCACTAAGACCTGACTCAACTTCGTCCTCTCCAGGAGGCATTGGTGGGCTCCCCAAAGATGATCTCTACCTCCGCTCAATTCCCATGGTATTTTAATTCACTTCAACAAACGTTTGCAGGCACCTCATCTGCACTGGTCCCAGAGCTGGGCTCTGGGGATGCAGAGAGGAACCAGTTATGGACCCTGACATGGAAACCCTCAGTCAAGTGGGAGATGCAGGCCTGCTTACAAGAATACTGATAAGGTAAGAGCTCATTCATGGAAATGAACACATGGAAAGATGCCATAAAAAGGAATTAAGTACTGACACAAACCACAACGTGGGTGAACCTTGAAAAAGGTGCTCAGTGAAAGAAGCCAGACACAAAGAACCTCATATTGTATGATTCCATTATATGAAATGTCCAGAACAGGCAAATCTATAGAGACAGAAAGTAGATTAGTGGTTGCTTAAGGTTAGGGGTGGGGGTAGGGGGCTGGGGGAGGGGGATGGTAGCTAAAGGGTAAGGGGTTTCTTTTGGAGGTGATGAAAACGATCTAAAATTAACCATGATGATGGTTGCACACATCTGTGAATATACTAAGATACATTGAATTGCACACTTTAAGTGGGTGAATTGTATAAAATGTGGTTATAGCTCAATAAATATGTTTACCAAAAAAAGAGTTGATTCGTGGATCACTGATCACCTTCTACCATTTAGGACTGTTCTTGGGGTCCATGTCTGATGTTCCCACAGGACTGGAAGTGCCCACCACAGAGGTGGCTGTGCTTGTAAATCCCTGTGCCCCACTGCTTGGCAAAGGGTCTGGGACACAGTGGGTATTGACGATCACTTGCTAAGTAAATGAATGTATGCTTACTGAACTCCTATTCATACGTCAATACCTTGCAGAGATGATGCTTCTTCAGGGAAACGCTGCACGGCCTGCCCTGACAATCCTTCTCTTCATCTTCTTCCTAATCTGTGCCTCCCTCTATATGATGGCAAATGCCACACCAGGCTGTGAGCCCCGTGGTTGTGTGTAGGACTCTTTCGGACCCCTGTGTACATCTACAGAGGCCTGGCATATAGCAATTGCTCCATAATTGGCATCTCCTCACCATCCCCAGTGCCCTGGACCCCCACCCGTGGTGCTCCTGCGGAGCCAGGCCACGGGGAACCAGCTCCCCCATCTCACCTACTCCCCCCACCCCTCCACTGCAGCCCTGGGGGCCTCGTCTAAGCCTGAATCCCAGCATGTATGAGCACGGAGATCTGAGGAGCAAACCAAAGCCCTTCCCCGCCGTGTGGATGCCCCAGCCCCCGGGGGCAGCCCCACCTCCCGGAGACCACAGCCTCAACCCGTAGGCACCTCCAACAAGCACATACCCGCAGCTTGACCTGGGTCCTCTTACGAAGCCACTTCTCGCGGGGGTTGGTGGGGCTCAGTGCTGCGGGGTCCAAGCCAGCGCTCTCCTTGACGTTCACGTTCTCGTAGCGCATCACCTGATCAGCGGCCCAGCAGGACTCCGGGTCAGGCCATCTGGACCCCTCTCCCTCCTCCCCATGGTGTCAGGTCCTCCCCCAGGCCTCCCCACCTCCCAGCCTGGGACCCTCAGGAGGCCGGGAGCACCCAGCACCTACCACTCTGCCCACCTGTCCTGACAGCTGGGGCCAGACCACTGTCTCGCAAATGCTCTGGCCTGGGAGCAGCCTCTGCTCTCGACACCCAAACCTAGCAGCCACCTGCGTCTGTACCCATTCTCTGCCTCCCCCCATTACGGTGGGTGACCCTTATCGAAGGCCGGCTGGAGCCCTGGTCCCACCCAGCCCCACCCACCTCCTCGGGAACATAATGGAGTCAGCTCCCCTCTCGCCCCTACACCGCTGGCTAGTCCCTCACTACTGGCTCATTCTCCTTGGCATCTAAATATGCCGTCATAGTGCCTCTCCCTGGGACCCCTCTCAACAACTATCACATGTTCCCGTTCTCCCCGACAGCAAAAGTCCACAGACCACTCGCCCTGCACTGTCTCCACTTCCCCCCTGCCTTCTCCCCTCCCTCACTCCAGGCAGGCTTCCGACCCTGTGTCTCCCCTGAAGCCATTCTTGCCAAGGCCCCGTGACCTCCATCCTGCCCAATTCCGCGGCCCCCTCCCGTCTATCCGCTCTGGTCCTCCTCTGACCTCAAGGGATGTCCTCCTCCGTTTCCTTCGGTGGCTCTTCCTCTCTCCCCAGAGGAGCTCCAGGACCCCTCCCTGAACTTCTCCATCTACAGTAACTCCCTCGGTATCTGTGATATTGTGATTTATAATAAGAAGTATATATTTGGTCTTTGTCCAATTTCTGGCACAAAGCTCCTCAAATCCTTGGAATTTCCTAAGTGAGAGGGACAAAGGTGCCTTTTGTTATGTTAATGAGGTGACTTGAACCGCATCTAAGGATGGGGCTGGTTGCCAGGAGAACCAACCTTGTGAACAGAGGGTTGGAACTTTCAGTCCCACCCCAGCCCCACATCACCACCTCCAGAGAGGGGAGAGGGGCTGGAGGGTGGAGTTCAATCACCGATGGCCAGTGATTTAATCCATCATGTCAATGTAATGAAGCCTCCACACAACCCCAAAAGGATGGGGTTTGGAGATCTTCCAGGTTGGTAAACACATGGGAATTTGGGGACAGTGGTGCCCTCAGAGAGGGCATGGAAGCTCCAGCTCCTTTCCCCATACCCTGCCCTTTGCATCTCTTCCATCTGGCTGTTCCTTTTATAAAATCCTTTTATAATTAACCAGTAATCTAGTAAATAAACTGAGTTCTGTGAGCCACTCTAGCAAATTAACTGAATCCAAGGAGAGGATCTTTGGAACCTCCATTCTATAGCCCGTGGGTCAGAAAACCCAGGTGAGGGACTTCCCTGGTGGTCCAGTGGTAGAGAATCCGCCTTCCAATGCAGAGGACATGGGTTCAATCCCTGGTCGGGGAACTAAGATCCCACATGCTGCGGGGCAACTAAAACCCACGCGCCACAACTACTGAGCTCACACGCCTCAACAAGAGAGCCCATGTGCCGCAAACTACAGAGCCCATGCGCCACAACTAGAGAGAGAAAAACCTGCATGCCACAACTAGAGAGAAGCCCATGCGCTGCAACGGAGAGCCCACGCACTGCAACAAAAGGACCCACATGCCTCAATGAAGATCTCACGTGCGCCAACTAAGACCCGACGCAGCCAAAAAAAATAAAGAAAAAAATTTTTCATGATGTTTAAAAAGAAAAAAAAGAGAGAGAGAAACCCAGGTGACGACCTGAAGACTGACATCTGATGGGGGAGGGGCGGGCAGTTGTAGGGCTGAGCCCTCAACCTGTGGGATCTGACCCTATCTCTAGGTAGATAATGTCAAAACTGAGTGAAATTGTAGGACACCCAGCTGAGGTCAGAGACTTGCTTGGTGTGGGGAAAAAACCCACACATGGGAATTGGTGTGAGAAGCAGGGCAACCCATCGCTGGCTTTAAATGCCATCCAAGCTCTGATGACTCCACATTTTTATCTCCAAGCCAGCTAAGCGCCAGACTCTCCACTCACCTTCCCTCCCAACATCTAACAGGCATCTCATCTTCCCGGGTCCAGACCCAAGACTCAGTATCCCCTCCCACCCAGCCCCCCTCTTCCCCAGCCCTAGGGTGTGGTGTCACCATAGTTAATCGAGTGGAAACCAGGATTCGAGGGACTCCCCTCCTTCCCTCGCAGCCCGAATGTCAGCAGGTCCTGTCACCACACCTCAAACCCGGCGGCTCCTCGGCACCTCCGCCACCAGCTCCCTAGCCCAAGCCGCCACCTCAAAGTTGGGGTCCCACGCTTGCCTCATAGCGGGGCCTCACGCTTGCTCTCCTGCCCTCCAAACAGCAGCCACAGGACTTCCTTCTAAAATATCAGTATCTCTCCCTTGCTCAAAACCCTGCAGTGGCTTCTCATTGGACCCAGTATAAAATCCCCCTCTGACCTTGGCCGTGACCTTGGCCGTGGAGGGTGCATGTGATCCGACCCTCACCTCCCAGCCTCTACCCCCGCCAGGCTCTCCCTCAGTCACTGGCCTCTCTCTCCACCTATTTTAGAGATGAGGACCTTGAGACCCACAGGGGAACAGGCATGATGACTCCAGTCTCCAAGTTGAAACATAGGTACATTCTCCTACGTGGTGTCTAAATTTTCTAGAAGTACCACGCCATTGGCCAGAAGCCAGTGTTCCTTAGGAAAACCATTGTCTATCCAGGTCACCCCCCCACTCGCCGCGCTTCGATGCCTTCCCAGCGTCCAACGTGGCCCGCGAGGTCAGCCTCTTCCCCCCAGAAGCATGCGCCCTCCCGAGGAGGGACGGCAGTACCTGTCTCAGGATGAAGGCCACCACGTCCGTGGACTCCCAGTAGCTGGCGTGGAAGAGGTGCGGCAGGGCCACGGCGGGGAAGGCGGTGAGGACGTCGGGGCAGTACAGGGCGTAGTCGATGCGCTTGCTGCCCCACCACTTGGCGGTGACTGCGGCTCCAAGAGGGAGGCAAGGTCAGAGCGGCCTGCCCGGGGCTTTGACCCAAGGGGCAGCGTGGGACCCCGGGGCCCGGATCCAGGGCTGGATGTACCACTCGGGGCACAAGTTGGGGGCCAGAGCGCTCGGCTCAGAATGAGCTCTGGGAAATGTGCCGCTCCCCCTCCACCTTCGACCCCCCCCAGCCCCCTCGCATACCCACCCCTCCCCCAGGACGTGTGCTGCAAACTGGTCCCGGGACGGGGGCCTGACCCACGGAGACGGGCACAGTCTCAACCCAGGGCTGTTGGTCACAGGGACTCCCAGGGGGAAAACTGAACGTTCGGATTAAGTCGAGGCCTGGCAAGGTCACGGCTCGGTCCACGGTCAGAGGTCAGGGCCCCTGTCCAGGGTCAGAGGTCACAGTTCTCTCTGAGGTCAGAGCTCGGTCTGGATTCCCTTTTCCCCTCCTCCCCCGCCCTCAGCAGCCCCGGCAGTGGGCCAGCGGCCACCCGGAGGAGGGTTCCCCCTCCCGCGGATCCAGGCAGGGCCCGGGAGACCCTCACTCACTGCGGGAGGTGCCCACGGGGGCCAGGCTGTCCGAGGACTCCGAGCTCTCACTGTGGGAGCTGCCCTGGCTTATCCTCCGCCCCGGGCGCTGGGACCTCGGGGCCTGAGGGGGTGAGGCAGGCGCCTCCAGAAGCGGCGGGCTGCCCCGGGAGCTGCCCTCCAGGAAGAGGGAGCTGTGGGTGTGCAGGGCGTCAGCTGGAGGGGGAATTTCACAGTCAAGGCCGAGTGGTGGGCCTCAGATGAAGCTGCCCGTGTGCGCCAGCCCTGTGCTGGGCGGGAGGCTGGGCGCCCAGGGAGGAGCCAGGCCGGCCTGCTGCCTCACCTGCCCAACGGGCGGCCCGCACCTCTTACCCCAGGGCCTGACGGGACCCCCTCACCACAGCATGCAGTCAGATTTCACCTCCTCCAAGCCATGGGTTAGGCAGGCACGAGTCAGGGTCCCAGCCATCACGTCCAGCCCCGGTAGAGCTGCCGAGGGCGCGGCTGGGACGCTGCCCCAGAAGCACCAGCTGAGGTCACAGGTGGCACACCACCCTGTGCTCTCGTATCAGGCCCCTCCCTGGGCCACAGAGGATTGTGGCTGAGCTTGGAAATGAAGGGGCCTCCAGCCTGGGAGCGAGGGCGCCCCCTGGGGGCAGGGGGATGCCCTGAGCAGAGAGTGACACATTTTAAGATGTGGGAAGGTTTTAGAGCCCCTTCTATCTACGGAAACGCCTGACAAAAGAGGACTTTGGAAATTAAGTTTCCTTTGAAATGGGGGCGAGGCGGGTAAATTGGATTTTAATCCTGAACGAGCCACGTGCACAGCAACCCCCGCCCCCAATCTGGCCCAAATCTCTGAACAGCCTTGGCTAAACTTCCTGAACAGTGGTACAGGGCCAAGGCTCTGATCTCCGAGCCCCTGACTGTCCAATAGAGGCCTCGCCTTGGCCTCACCCCAGTCCATGCCTGGCTCACCCCACTTAAGCCCTGGAGGCCACTGGCCCTCCCCCAAACCCACCTGCCCTTGCTCTTGCTGTTCCCTCCACCCAGAAGATCTCTCCAACCCCCATCCTCCAGCTCTTCTCCACCTGTCCAAATGCCTTGGTTGAAGGCCCCCTCTTCCATGAAGCCCTCCAGGGTGACCCACTCCCTGCCCTGCTCCTCCAGAGTCCAGGCTGGACTCTAGGAATAGCACTCAGCATGGATCCCCGGACTTGCAATCAGGTCTGACAACTCAAGTATTATGCTGGTCCCAGCCATGGGAGCTGGTCACGGGGCAGAGCCCAAAGATGCCTCCTGCAGAACAGGTGCTCACACAGGTGGGCTGCTCGGAAGGCAGGTGAGTCAGCTGTCTTCCTGTCCCCCCCCCCCCCCCGCACAGAGCACAGAGACCTTGTTCAGGTGAGTCTAGTCACTCTGACAGCTGACTAGCTTGGAGGGGCTGGACCAGAGAGGGTGGCCCTGGGGCACCTCCTAGCTGGGGCCCAGCCTCCGGCTCAGCACACTCTTACACTCCCGAGGGCCTACCAAGGAGGAGGGACTGTCCGTCACCCAGCGGGAACCTCTGGTAGCGGGGCACGCTGACGGGCGGCACCAGGTGGAACTTGGGCTCCAGCAGTGGTTCAAGCCGGGAGGCAGAGGGGTCTGCGCAGTGGAAAAAGCTGTAGACCTGACTGCAGGCAGGACGTACTTGGAAACCTGGGTGGGGGTGGGGAGTGGGAGGATACACGGGGGAGGCCCCTTGAGCACCTGCTCCCTTGGCCCTAGGAGGCTCCCTTGACTGCAGCTTTGAGTAGCCTGCTCCTCTGCTCAAGAACCTGCCTTGGCTCCCTGCTACCAACAGGATCAAAGCCTTTAGGTTCAGCTTGGCCTTCAATGCCTGGCCAACCTGCCCCACCTAGAAGCACCGCCGCAGGCGCCCAGCACTACAGCCATGGTGGACGTCGGTGACTCCCCAGCCAGGCTTGCTGCTTTCCCTTCTCTGTGCCTCTGCTCAAGCTGCCCCTCCTCCTGGCAGGACGCCCTCCACTATTTCCACTGGTCAAACTCCTTTAAATTCTTCTAGCTGCCACTTAGTTGCTCCCTGATCTATGAAGCGGACCTAGGATCTTTCAGTCAGGATCAGCACCCCTTCCTTCGGCCCGCTCAATTCCCAGGCCCGGTAGTAAGTAGACTTCTTAGTTTGCCAGAGCTGACAGAACACTTCTCCCATTGACCAGCAGGTGTCTCCACTGAGGCTTCAGCTCATCAACGTGCCTCCCTGTCCCTCACAGGGGACTGGACGGTCCAGCATACAGGGAGCCCTAGGTTTCCTTAGCAACGTTAAGGGTGGCCGTGGGATTCTGCCTCCTCCCCCAACTTCTAGCAGACCCCCCCCCCCCACTTCTTATCTGTTCCATAGTGCAGGCTGTTGGTAAGCTTTGGTGCTAAGGAAATTCGAGAATCCCTGATCCATTGTTCTCCGAGGTGCCTCCAGCCTCTCATATCCTCAGAGTCATTGCTAAGCCACCTGCTGGTGCAAATCACCTCCGTGTGTGTGTTAGAGGAATGGGGAGAAGGCACTGAAGGCTGCAGGGACTGCGAGAGCAAAGGCACTGAGGTGAGCGGGGCATCTGCAGGGGGCAGTAAGACCAACCTCGCTGCAGAGGGCCTGCCTGGGCGCTGGGGATGGAGGGGGTGGGTGCAATAGGGCTTCTCTTCCCTGACAGCATGACAACTGGACAATGGGGGCACAAATCACTCTGGGCCATGTGACAGGGACCAGGGACAGCGAAATCCACCAGGAGCTGCCTCACCTTTGCCCATCTAGGGAAACTGCCCCAGTCTCCTCCCCCCCCCTCACCCCTCCTTCTTCTTCCTCGCCTCTCTCTTCATCTACCCCAGCTCCTTGGCCCTCCCCGCCCCCACTCCCCCCAGTTCCAGGCCCTCACACAGTGGCCTAGTGACCCAAAGGCATCTTGGACCCCAGCCCACGTCATACCCACCATCCAGTCCGGGCAGCACTGTCCTCCGCATGGCCAGGACCAGGCCCAGGGGCGAGCCAAAGAGGAAGAAGTCGGACACCTCAAAATCCAAGCGGCTCAGGCTGACCTCGGGGAGCTGGGGCCCCCCGGCCGCAGGGGGCTCAGCCTCATCCTTCAGCACGCTCGAGTGGATGCTGGCCGAGGGAGGAAGACAGGGGAGCGCAGGTTAGGGGAGGACCAAGCACGGGGAGTGAGCACTTAGCAGAGCAGCCTGAGGTCCGCGGTGCAGCGCCCAGCCCTCCATCTCTGGGGCGGGGCTCAGACCCAGAGTCCACTTGATGGATCACCGACACGAGCTGGCGACCATCTCAGCATCCAACACCAAGGCCTGGCCAACATTTGGGTAAGGCAGCAGTCAGCCAACTTTTCCTGTAAAGGGCCAGATGGTAAATATTTCAGACTTCGGGGGCCATGTGGCCTCCATCACATCTACGTAACTCAGCTCTGCCGCGTGGCACGCCGGCAGCCACAGGCGCTACTTGAACAAACACGCGTGGCCATGATCCAGTCAAACTTTCTTCACTAAAATGGACTGAGCACCTGAAAACCCAAGCCCCCTGCGCATTGGCAGGTCTGCCCCATCGTACTGGTCTTGTGATGGCCACACTATGAATTCCTGCCCTGTCCAGCAGAGAAGCCCGGCCTGGCCAGACAGCTGAGTGACATCAGTTCTGCCAGGATGAGGGCTTTCATGGTAACTCATGTTCCAGGCAACTCACAGACACAGATGCAAACAGCTTGGTCTTCCCTCCCCTCCAGCCCACAAAGGAAGCTGAGCTTAAAGAGAAAAACATGAGACACACAGAATTCCAGCCGTTCCCATCCCAGGTGCCCGTTGCCCCAAAGACTTCAAGTTGATGTTTACCCACAGACCCAGAGTGGGCTGCTGAGAATGGGCAGAAAACTGGGGACCTCCCTGACCTTCCAGCTGCATTTAGGTACTGCTCGGGGTTTAAGAAAGTCCAGCGGGATCGCATGATCTATGAATCCATTAGCGGAATGCAAATTCTACTAAAATACTCAAGTTGGAGGAGAAAGGGAATCTTAGAAATAACAATCGAAATAGTGTGTGCCAGTCCCCCATCCCCTGTGGGCGAGGGTCTGGGCAGTTGAATCTGCATCCCCACACGCCCCCCGCCTCTCGCAGTGTGAGCATCTTGCAGTGAGGATGACCACCTGGTGTTTAACAATTCGTGTCTCATGTACAGCGTGGTCCCGAAACACACACCAGCTACGTAACTGCCAGAGAAACAGCCATCTGTCCCTACACCAGAAGGAAGAGCTGGCTTTGTTGGACCAGCTATCGAGAGCCTCCAACTTCACGTCACTCTCCAAATTTGGGGCTTCCTTAAAGGATTTTTCAAGGATGAACCAGAAATGGTATGATTTTACCTTGCAACCTGACTTGAAATGTAGCTGCTTTTCTAAAGAATAATCTTTCAGAGGGGCTTTAAATATGATTTGAATATGCGGAGCCTTTGACCTAATAATTCTTCCTCCAAGAATCCATCTGAATGAAATAACCCCTATATATATATATATATATATATATATATATATATATATATATATAAATATTTATGCACAAAGATGTTTCTGGAGTGCTGTTTATAATTGCAAAGAACTGGAAAAAGCCAAAGTGTCCAGTTACTGGGACTAAGTAAGATGTCATCCATTCACTCAAAAAAATATTTTTAAGAATATTTACCAAGTATTTTTAATTATATGGGGAAAGACCACAATATAAGAGGGGTTTTTAAAGTAGAACTATAGGCAAAGTATGTAAAAAATATACTCCAAGGAAATACTCCAAAGTCAGCAGTGGTGAGAGGATACATTTTCCAAATGTTGTGATGACCTCATGCTACTTACCATTTGGGTAGAAAAGAAGGAGGGAGGATGGGAGGAGAGAATTGAGGAGAGAAGGAAGAAGGGAAGAGGCGTTCCTTCCCATTTGGATCTATGTTCAATACCCATTTGAATCCTGAATAAATGTACAGATAATTCATTTAGCCAGTGTCTGTTAACATGCCTCTTCTAGAAAGTTAATGGGTGGGCAGTTCCATGGAGGGACCCGGCTGGCCTTTGAATGAGAGTGCATTGGGTGCTGGGCACTGGGAGACCAAAATGCTGACCCCAACTCTCCAGTAACTGGCTGTGTGATCCCTGGAAAGTTCCTAACCTCCTTGGCCTCTGCTGCCCCATCTGAGAAATACCAAGAACACAATACTAAGAAATAACAAAACACACCTACATCTGTTCTTTCACCAGATTCTTAAGACCATCAGTGAAGTAGGCTGAAGGGCAACATCTACTCTCTTGGTGAGACCGACTGCCCCCCGTCTCTCTGCAAGCTGGGGAGTGGGGCGGGCACAGCGTGCAGAGTCCCGGGTCTTGGCGCAGGGTCCGTGGGGAATGGCCTTGGTCCCAGCATTTCAGTGCTGGTCCCTTCCCCCCACCCCGATGCAAGGGCCTGGGAGTCACAGGACTCCCAGATGACTGTGGGCCGAGGTCCTGTCCGCCTGGACGCTTTGCTGGAAGGCAGCAGGCACAGGGAGCGGTTACCTTGATAGGAAGGCGTGATGCTGGGTGATGGCCTCGCAGTCATAGGTGGAGGAGTCGCTCTGTTTCCGTGGCAATGGCCTCTTGGGTTCTTCATCCTCCAGCGCGCTGGAGACATCAATGCTGCTCTTGCTGAGCCGCTTGCTGCTGGCCAGGCTGCACTCCTCCTCCACCACCGCCGGGGTGTCCTTTGGGGCCGAGCAGAGGACAGGAGGACACTTCAGTCACCGGAGACTCTGGGGCCCCGCCTCGTCCCCCAGCACAAATGAAGCCCTTTCTCCTGCGGTGTGAGAGGCCGTGCTTCTTCCAAAAGGGGCATGGGACCCACAGCACGGTAACGCTGGGATTTTAGGCACAGGGCTGTCCCCGGAGTCCAAAGGGCTCGGCGATCCAGCGGGACTCTGGACAGCCGTCTAGGGACCAAACCCGGCATGAGCCCTCTCTGGGCTTCAGTTTCTTCACCTGTATTAATCACCTCCCACTACTCTTGCAGGACTGTGATACGATACCTTGTAACGTGGATGTCACAGCACAAACATGAAAAGCTAACACTGCTCCCCCAGGAGAGGCCCTGTTCCCCTGGGGCCGGGGCTGGGGCTCCCAAGGACAGACCCTCCCCCATTCCCGCTCTCTGGCCCGCACCTGGGTGCTGCTGACGCTCCCCTTCCGGCTGCTGCTGCCAGGGCTGTCACCTGAGGGCCCCGCGCTGTAGCAGATGGCGTCGAAGGCCAGAAGGCCCCCCACACAGTCCCCAATGAGACACACCTGGAGAAGGCAGAGCTGGGACTGCAGGCCTGCCCACTGCCACCCCCCCACTCCACACCCAGCCAGAGCGTGGGTCGCCTGTCCGCGGGGGAACAAGGAGCCTGTCCCAGGGAGGCACTGAGAGTCCCAACAGGGGGATGGGAGGGTCAGCTTGAGGATGGGAAGCAGGCTACAGTCAGGGGTCAGACTTGGGCCACAGATCGGCATGGGCTGAAAATCAGAACTCAGATGTTGGCCTCAGTTTTTCTATCTGTAAAATGAGGATAAACCCAAAGATCTCAAAAGCCTCTTTGGATCTCAGAAGCTAGGGCTCCAGGGCACCCTGGTCTAGATCCTTCTGGAAGACCCCAGCCTCTCTCCAGGCAGGGACCAGGACGGGGAGGCGAGGGCAGGCTGTCCTACCTGCCCACTGAAGCCAATCCCATCGGGGGATTTGAGGAACTCCGTGTACACCTGGTTGGCTCGCTCGATGACGGTGGCAACTGCATCCTGGTACTGCGGGGAGGAGATGGCCAACAGGGGCAGGGCGGCCAGAGGGACGTGGTCCTGGCTGTTGCTGAGACAGCCCTCATCGTGGCTGTAGGGATTCAGGCTGCAGACAGGGGGCCAAGGTAAGCCCAGCCGGGCAAAAGAGAGCACACGCTGGCCAGGAATTGGGCGTTCGGCTCGGGGACTCTTCAGGAGGACCCAGGCAGGAGCCGGACGAGACAAAGCACAGGCAATGGGGTGGGGGTGGAGGGAGGGGCAAGCCTCTGCTGAATCCCCTGTATGTCCATCCCGTGCCAGCCATGATGTGGGCCCTGTGTCTCTTATGACAGCAGTGCTCTCTGCCCTTTTCTGTGTGGCCTCAAAGGACACCCCAGTTATGGAGGAAGCCTCTGGTGTGGATCAGGGTGGGGACATGTCATCATGGCAGACTTCCTGGAGGAGGTGAGGTTTGAACTAGGCCTCAAGGAAGGCTTTAGGGAAGCTAGAAGGGAGGTGATAGGGCGTGCCAGGCATGGGTATCACACATTGGCCACAGCTTGGAGGTGGGCACGCAGCTGCACGCATGATATCGTGTCCATCTTTCTGGGGAGAGGATCCAGAGCCATCAAGGGCTTTGCAGAAAGGTCTGTGACCCCAGAAAGGACTAAGAGAGCCTGTCCTACAGCAACCCCCCCGCCACCAGTGGATTGATCCTCAGCCGCTGTGTGGGCCCCTCACTTCCTGCCTCCCTCTCTCTGGGCAGCTCAGCCCCATCAGGGACCAGCCCCCAGCTGCCTATGCCTGCCTGCACCCCACCTGTCCTACCTCTGTCCCCTGGGGCATCGGACCCAGCTGGCCGGGAGGGACAACAGAGGGAGGGACTGTACATCCCCTCCCCAGAGCCTGCCCTTCCCCCATAGTCCAAGCTCAGGTCGACCCAGGGCCCAACAGGGACCTGACAGAAACTGGGGAAGGTGACGGGGCTCAGGGCACCCTGGGCAGGAGGCAGGGACCTCATGGTGTGCCAGGCGGGCCCAACAGCCATTCCTCATCTCCAAAAGAAACACAAATTAGAGGAAACAGCCCTCAATTGCAGCCGGAGAGATTTTAATTAGCTGAGAAAGACCTCCTTCCCAGCAGTGATTAGGGGTGATGGATGGCCCGGGTAAGGAGCTGCCTGGGGGAGAGCTAGGCCCCCTCCCGCTGTCCCCTCCAGTGGATGCCGGGCCATTCGTCTTCCTGGAGATCAGGCCTGGGCCGGGTGACCCAGCTCTGGAGGTCAGATGTCCTGGGGGAGAGGGGGTAGGGGTGGCGAGTCCTGAGATTGATGATGAAGGAACACAATTAACTCCGACTATTGGCAGTGACGGACAGAGCCTTCTTTCAGCTCTGCTTCCCAAACCTGCTGCAGAGCAAAAGCCTGGAGGAAGTCAGGATGCAGATTCTAGGGCTCCTCCCCTCGGGACTCAGCCGACCCAGGGGGAGGCCTGACCGCCTAGCAGTTTAACAAAAATCACACCCGGGATCTGGGCCATTAACCAGGCTGGGGAACTACTCTCCTTCCTGAGCGAATCTCCTTCCTTCCAACTCTGGTTGGGATCTGCCCAGCCCGTGTCCTGGGAACACGGATAAATCTAGAAGGCAGAGGAGACTTTCCTTTCTCTCTCAGAGGGGAGAACTGAGACCCCCACATACCCTCCCCGTGTTCCCCCTGAAGCAGCCGGACGCTGAGCCCCTCTCCTTAGAGCCACACCTGATCCAGAGCACCCACTCCATCCCCCTGGGGAGTTAGCACCAGGCTGGGGATCCCTCCCCACCCTCCCCAAACCCCACATGGATGGGGGCTCCTCTGCAGAAGCTGTGAAAGGGGGTGAGGGGCGAGACCGAGGTGCCACTGGCCTCCCTTTCACCCCAGCTGCAGAAAGTTCCCGGCTCCAGGCTCGAGAGCCAGCCGTTTGCCACACGGGCGCTCAGGGTCTTGTCTGCCTATATCACTGCCGAGCAGCCGCGGCTCCCAGCTGGCTCCAGGCACCACCTTCAGCTGGTTCAACAGGGCAGGCACCTGGGGAGCCCCTGAGGGAGCCCCCGGGGCCTGGAGCAGTGGGCAGGATCTCCCAAAGCCCCCCAGGTTCTGAGGGCCCCCAGTTTCACTATCTGTCCCGCACCGGTTCCAGGGCAGGTTCGTGAAGAACTAAGCCCTGCAAGCACACTGCCTTATTCCCAGCCAGCAGGGTCCTCTTCTCCTGCCCCGGCCCACTGTCCACCAGCAAGGACAGTGCCTTCTCTCCTACCAGGATGGTGTCGTGGGTCTCAGCTAATCCCCGCGCCCTGCCACGTGCTTCACACGCACTAGCACACAGAATCCTCACAAAAACTCTAGGAGGTGGTTAATACCATGATCATCCCCATTTTACAGATAAGGAAACACACAGGGAGAGGTTAAACAACTTCCCCCAGGTTACACAGCCGGAACTCAAATCCAGGCTGACCGGAGAGCCCACACCCTTAACAGGTTACGCTACTCTCAAAGCACACCCAAAAGTCACCTCCTCCAGGAAGCCTCCCTGGCCCTCTCTCTGAGTGTCCGCAGTGCCCTGTGCCACCTCCATCACAGCACACATCTCTACTGGCTCTTAATTGTGTGGCTCGAGAGTGGGGCTGCCTGGGTTTGACTCCTGGGTCCACGGGCTGCGTAACCCTGGCGACATTGCTTAACCTCTCAATGCCTCAGCTTCCTTGTCTGGGCCAACGAGACCAGGGCCTGTTGAGCACAGGAAGTGGGTCTGAGCGCCACCCAGCCCCGGGCAGAGGAGGATTCGGTGCGCGAGTGTTAATCACTGTGGACTCTAGCTGACCACTTCCCACCGGTGATGCTCGTGGTTGATCGGGACCTGACACCCCAGAGAGGCCTAGGCAGGCACCCACCTGCCCACCACGTACCCACGTGGCAGGGGCAGCCCCTCCGCTTCGGCCCCCCACCAACCCCAGCCAGTCCAAACAAGCAGAAAGGGACTCACTTGGAGACGAGTGAGAAAGCCTCAGAGCAGATGGCGGGACAGGGGACGAACTTGATGAGGATGTGGCCCAGGGCTGCGGGGAAGTGGGCGCGCGTGACCTTCTCCAGCACGGAGCTGAAGGTGTGGATGTCGGCCACCTTGCAGGACGGGTCCCCCGAGCCCGTGTCCAGGATGTTCCCCCCGTGCAGCACCAGCAGGAGGACGTGCGTCTTGCAGGAGCGCTGCGGGCAGCCTTCCTAAGAGGGACATCAGTCAGGATAGAGAGAGACAGGCAGTGGGGAGGTGGGGGCAGAGGGCACACACAGAATCACACACACACAGGGGGACTCTGACGGCGCCTCCTGTGCATTCAGAGTGAGGGGCACAGGCTGCCAGGAGGGCAAGCTCCTCCGTGTCAGGGTGGGAAGAGTCCCAAGAGACTCTTTTTGTTCATACGGGACCCAGAAGCCCAGAGAAGGACAGGGACCAGCACGACGTCACACAGCAAGTCAGATGAAGAGCTGAGTGAAAACTGGGTGGCCTGTCTACCAGCTCGGGGCTCTTCCTGACATCCTGACCACAGAGGTGGCCCAGACACCCTCAGAAACCCACCTCATTGTCTTCGTGGATCTCGATGCTTCCCTGGGCTGGGAACCTCTGTCTTCTCAAGGAAACCCGGTACAGTTCTCCTGTGGGGGGGACAGAGGACTCAGAATCTCCAGGTCTCCCTCACGGTGACTGGATGTTCCCTGGGCCCAGCTGGCATGAGGCCTGGGCTCCCAGGTGAGCTGGAATGACAGCGTCCCCAACTCGGGAGGGTCACGCTGCCCAGCCCCTGCCGCCGACAGATACACAACCTGAAACCTTTCTCCTCCTGAAGAAAGGGAGGCCGGGGACTTCCCTGGTGGCGCAGTGGTCAAGAATCCACCTGCCAATGCAGGGCACACGGGTTCGAGCCCTGGTCCGGGAAGATCCCACATGTCACAGAGCAACTAAGCCCGTGCACCACAACTACTGAGCCTGCATGCTGCAACTACTGAAGCCCGCGCACCTACAGCCCGTGCTCCACAACAAGGGAAGCCACCGCAATGAGAAGCCCGCGCACCCCTATGAAGAGTAGCCCCTGCTCGCCGCAACTAGAGAAAGCCCGTGCGCAGCAACGAAGACCCAACGCAGCCAAAAATAAATAAATTTATTTAAGAAAAAAAAAAAAGGAAGAAAAAGAAAGGGAAGCCGGCAGTGTGAGGCCATCATGGATGCTGTCTGTCCCTGAGGCCAGGAGGGGTGTCCTAGAAAGGAACTATTCTGCTCTTCCTCACCAGTAATGAGAAAGCAACAGGACAAATGCCATCTGGTGACTACCAGTTACGGAGGGAAACTTGGGCCAAGCATCCCTCTGAAAACAACCAGAGGAGCTGAGTAAAGTATTTTTTTTTTTTTTAAAGAAATTCACGTTCTTTTATTTATTTATTTATTTATGACTGTGTTGGGTCTTCGTTTCTGTGCGAGGGCTTTCTCTAGTTGTGGCAAGTGGAGACCACTCTTCATCGCGGTGCGCGGGCCTCTCACTGTCGCGGCCTCTCTTGTTGTGGAGCACAGGCTCCACATGCGCAGGCTCAGCAATTGTGGCTCACGGGCCCAGTTGCTCCGTGGCATGTGGGATCTTCCCAGACCAGGGCTCGAACCCGTGTGCCCTGCATTGGCAGGCAGATTCTCAACCACTGCGCCACCAGGGAAGCCCGAGTAAAGTATTTTTTAAAAGATCTGTTTGAAGCTCTCGGAGTGACAGCAAGGCCTTAAATTATGGGACCCCGGTCCAGGGAAGGTGGATCCTCCGAGAGGCAAGGCCAGCATCCAGGAGCACACTCACCGTCACGCACGAGATTTGGGGTGAAGCCAGCCACTGCCAGGAATGCTTTTCTTGCTTCTCTCGGCTGCCATGTCCTCCTCCAGGAAGCACTCCTCGGCATCCAGCCCTGGCTGAGCTCTCATTCCTCTAACATGTAAACTACAGCCGTGGACCAAATCTGGCCCGCTGTCTGTTTTTGTAAATAAAGTTTTATTGGGAAACAACTGACTTTTTCATTTATGTATTGTCTATGGCTGCTTTTGTGCCACAGCAGCAGAGTTAAGTAATTGCCACAGAGTTCTTACAGCTGGCAAAGCCGAAACTATGGACTATCTGTCTCCTTACAGAACAGTTTATCTGATCTAACACCCGCATTTCTGAATGTCACTGCACTGGACTCTCCCGTGGAGGGGCGCCTCCAAGACATCCAACGGCCCCCTCAAGGCCCACCCGGTGATTCCGGCCACACTGAGGAATCCTCACCACCTCTCCTTTCTCCCCATGAGAAGGATACTATTTTCTCTGTGTTGCTGAACCACAAAGCTAGACTGTGAACCACTTGTTTGCCTTCAAGCGGTTCATCTCTAAAGCAGCCGGTTCTAGACAGGATGGCCCTTTCTCCTTCCCACTCCACCCCCACCCCCTTCCACGAGCCTGCAGCACCCACTAGGAGTCACATCTGGGGAGGGGCCTTCCCAGGGGCTTTACAGGCAACCCTGCGGTAGGCGTGGGTGAGAGCCCTGGCCAACATGTTTCTAAGTCAACATCTTCTCAGCCACTACTGGCCCCAGGGGAGGGTGCGTGCAAAGAATTCCAAGTGAGAAGCTTTTCTCAGTCAGCAAGTGCCTTTCTGAAATATTCTGTCCTCACAGGCACAACCCTGGTCTAAGGGTAACTGCTTTATGAGCTCGGAGCTGCTGCCCACACAGACAGGAAATCGTTTCCCAAATGATGGAGAGGTTTGGCTTGGAGGAGGACGAGAAAAAACTTGTTTTGAGGCCGGACTCTGCCCTGCACTTACTAAGACTCCTTCAGTGGCTCAGACTCTTCTGCCTTAATTTGAACATCCTGTAGACCTTGCCCTGGGCTTGGCTAGAAGAGGTCTGGGCCCTGCTTTCAGGACAGGATTATGCTAAAAGACACCAGTAAATGGCTCAGTTTTATTGAGCACTTATTACATCCCAGGCACAATGAGCTTTACAGGTACCATCTCATCTAGTCCCCACAGTTATCCTCTGAGCTGTGGTCCTCTTATTATTAGCCCCATTTTACAGATGAGAAAACTGAGGCTCGAACAACCAAGGTCACTTGCCCCAAACCGCACAACTAATAAGACTGAGGGAGCTGCCCCACACTCAGCAGAAGACGATGCTTGACAAAGTGACTCCCCTCCCATCCCCCTGATCTCCACAGCTTCCCAGTGAGGTAGACACGACAATCCCCATTCTGCAGGAGAAAAAACAGGAGCACAAATTGATGTGACACCCTGAAGACTAAAGCCCCCGAGACTTCTTCCCACCGCACGTGAAAGTTCACTAGTAGGAAACCCCGAGAGTGTCCAGGAGGGAAGCTGAGTGTCGCTTCCCCAGGATGAAGCAACCATACTTCATGGTGTGTGCAGCCTCATGTGTGCAGCTCTGGGGCAGCTGGACCAGGAGGAACCAGGAGCTGCGCAGAGCTGAGGTCATGGGTGGGGAGCCTGGGAGACCCCTTGCTTCTGGGGCTGGGAGAAACCTAGTTGGGACCATGGACTTTGGAGCCAGAATACCTGAGTACAAATCTAGGCTCTTACCAGCTGTGTGCCCTGTGTCTCAGTTTCCTCATCTGGAATATGGGCATAATAATAGCAGCTACCTCACAGAGTGGTGATGAGGATAAATGAGCCCATATATACAAAGTGCTTAGGACAGGGCCTGCAACATGGTAAGTGCTATATAAGTGTTAGTAGTTTATTATTATTATTATTATTATTACTATTATCCAGGGTGCATCGGGGGGGCACGGAGCCAGGGCCACAGCTGACACAATGGGGCCGGAGGCTGATGGGGACATCACCGCTTCCACACTCCTGCCCTGCCCCCAAGTCCCTCCCTAAGCCCTGGCAGCCTCCCCAGCCTCACTGGGCTGGATGTCTGCTTGCAGTGTGATTACAGAATTAAATGCTGTGATTGCCACAAATTACCATAGCGAGGCTATAAATAAGTCGCAGGGAAGACATGAGGGTCCTGCCATCTCCTGGGCACCATGTCCTCCAGTAGGTGGGGACTGCATCCTGCACCCTCAGTGATTACACAGACTGACAGCACCCGCATCCTTGATCTTCCCGTGGCCAGCTCCCTTGGGGCCCACGTGATGCCCTGGGCATCAAATCCGTGCTGCGTCCTGGCCACAAATGATGCTGAGGCAGCTCCAGGCTCAGTGGAGATGGGAGACCAGCAGGGCTGTCCTCAGCATGGCTCACGCCTTCCCTCGCCAAGGGGAAGAGTCCGGCCTCCCATGCTGTTTGCAGACGGAGACTTGCTTCCTTTTAATGCACAAAAGCCAGAAATGCTTTGCTCTGGAAGATGGAGGAGGGGAGACCTCGCCTGCCAGATCTGGATTCTGGCCCCTTGAGAGCTGACCAACAGGACCAGAGTTTCCCCATCTTCAGTCTTAGAAGAGGTCTCTGTAGACCAACAGAAAGGCAGCCTAGAACCCATCTGCCAGTACCTTGCCCACAAGGGTTCTGCTCTTCTAAGAACCAGACATTCCCACCACAATGATTGAGGCCACTGGCTCTGACTCACCCACAAGACACAACTCTTTCACTCTTCCATGCCTTTGTTCATGCTGAGCCCTCTGCCTGGGAAGCCCTTCCTCCCTCTGCAGACCAGCAAACTCCTACCTAACCTACGAACCTGCTCAACTGTCACCACCTCTGGAAAGCTTTCTCAGATCTACTCAGGCAGAGATGGTTATCTCACAGCGTGCCTGGCTGGGCCTGGCTTGCTGCCGTGAGATTACTTGTCTAATTTCCTCATCAGACTGTGGACCCCATGAGAGCAAGGCTTACCAGTCAGTGGTCAGGACCTAGCATGACATTTCTGTGAAAACCTATTGCAAGTGAAGATCCCAGGGTACACGTGACCCATGAGACATCTCTATGCCGTCAAACCCCCAGGAGAAATTGGGACCAGGGGAGCATCGTCCACCACGAGGCACATTTCTTGAAAGTCCCCAGGGAAAGTGGTATCAGGGAACCTGTGGGAATTCTAGAGCATCCTGGCCGGGGCCTTATCACTCTGCCCCTAGAGGCTTCCCCAGAGCCTCTGGTGACAAGAGCTGCTGGCAGGGGTTCCTGGGTGGTGAGGAGCCGCATTCCAGGGGCCCCAGGACCTCATACCAGGCTGCCTGTTTCTTCCCACTTCCTGTTCATTTCTGTTTGCATGGCGCTATTCAGGCTGGGTCCCTGCCGTGCCCAGATCTGGGGCGGGGTGAGCCCACAACTGTTTTTGTGACAATGTTTTGTGACAAGCTCTGAGGCAGGCCAGCTACTGCAACGCCTGCTCCCAGCACCCCTGCCAGCCCTGGCACCAGGACACCCAGCTCACCGTGCCTCTCCTGCCGGCTGAAGAATAGAGGCTATTTTTGCTTAATCACATCCTTGGAAAGGCGCAAATCATGATCATCCCTTCTAATTACCGATGTGCTACACTCCTCTCAAGACAAAAGCCAAGGTCGTCACCCACGCACTCGGCACCCTAAGCAAAGCATCACCCAGTTTGGCCGAAGAATCCATCTCCCTTGCCACCCGCGACTGGGACCCACAAGCAGTGGATGCTGGGGGTGGCCCCGGGCTAAAGCTGACCCCTCAATTTTACCCTCCATTCTACCAGCCCTGGCAGTTGCCCCACCTCTCTTAGTCACTCCTGGGGTCAACTGAGCAGAGCTGGGCCCAGCTTGAGGCCACACGGCACGTCCTGAGACGTATCTGCAGAAGTATCTAATCCTTTAGAGCACATGGAAGCACGTGCATGGGCAAACACACACACACGTGTGTCTGCATAAGCCCAATGGCTTGGCTATCTTGCTCTGATGTGAGATGCACGGCATATACCTAGAAATGTCTGGGAAGATCTAGAGCTTCATTCAGCTGCAAGCAGGAGGCTCAGATCACGGCCCCAATCCCCCAGGTAGACGCCCATGGAGAAGGACACACACATGGGAGACAGGCATGGACAGAGTCCTGGGATGGGAAATGAGTACCCTAGTCAGAGGATGACCTCGGGCACTCTCCCCACGACCGCAAAATCAGGGGGTCAGACCTCATTCCCTCTTAGGAAGTCAGGCAATCGGAGATTCCATGAGTCCAAGCATGCTGTGTAACTTCAAGCCTCCATGCCCAGCAGAATTAGACTCTTAGACCCTAACGGGACCTGCAGGCATGATGGGTGAGTTGCTTTGAGGGATGCCAGAGGGAGGAAGAGGAACCAAGAAATGGCAGGTGGCAAATGTCACCTGGATTTTCAAAGTGTTTGATTCTATCTAGGGAGCTTCATGTCAATTTCCAGGCAAGCCCTGTTGCAAATTAACAAACAAGTGTTTGGGGACCCTTAGAAAAGGAAGCAATGGGCCCCCAGAGCCCTGATAGGCTCACTCGGACATCTCTGGCCAACACCACCTCATTGCTTGTTGGGTAGGGTCACTGGGCTGGGAGCCCAAGGTAGCGCCAAGGGCTTAGGGCATCTGGGGAGGAGGGGACACTGGCAGAAAGACAAACCAGGTTGGAACCCGCAGCTCTCATAGCGGCTCAAGGAGTGCAGGTTCATGAATGGGGCCACGATGCGGATGGGGCACTGTGAAGCAAGGGAAAGAATGGGCCCGCGCTGGATGGTTTTAAAACTTTTTTAAAATGGTGAAATCTTTTGCCCAGTGAAATTTTCCTTAGAAACCCAATTTGCAGAACAGGTGAAAGTGGACGGCTCTGACTGAAAAAGGTTGGGGGGCCCAGAGCCCTACTTCCTTACTCCCCCCCACCCTTGACCTAGGCAGCCACTAAGGGCTCCAGAGAACAATTAAAAAGCCACCAACTTTGTTCACCAGCCAGACTCCAGCCCACCCTCCTCCACGGTGCCCCAGCCCCTGGCTTTATGCAAAAACAGCAATCTAGGTGGAGGGGTGGGAGGATGGGTTGGAGGCCTGATATTGGAAGAAAGCACGCCAAAATGTTTATAAGTGGTTTTCTCTGGATGGTGGAACAATGGGTGATTTTTTTTTAACTTTCTGCTTTTCTCTATTTTCCAATTTTTCTCTAGCAAACTCATATTTCTTTTAGTTTACAACTATTTATGAATACATCGATTGAATGCACTACAGGCTTGTGTCATGTTTACGATAAGAACATTTTCAACAAGCTACTACCCCTGACTCTGCTAAATGCAAACACTACAGACAAAACAAAGCGAAATGCCCTGCCCTCTGGGAGCTGACAGCAAATGAGGGAATGCAAAAGGAAATGACATGCTTATGGAAGGAAAGAACGAATGTGAAACACGAAGAGTGAATCACCATCCTGCATTTGGGTTAAAAATCCAACTTGACATGACTTGCCAATTCCTCCTCCATTGGTTATTGCCCAAACTTGTGTCAGGGCTGGAAGTACCAAGATGAATCAGATATATAGCAGGTGACTTCAAGGATCTCTCAAGCCCCTAGGGTCGCATGATCAAGGCCTATGTCATGTGACCCAGCCCAGTCACATGACCAAAGGCTGCAAACAGCCTGAGCCAGGGTAATGGGACCCCCAAAGGTAGTCAGCCTCTGAGGTGCACACACTAGAGCCTACGGAATGAGGAGGGGACGTCCCCGTCCTGCTCCCTGCAGCTCAGGTCCCTTTGAGGGCACATCTGGAGCCCAATAACTGGGCAGGAAAGCTGTGGAAGGGGGCCCAGCCTGGGCAAGAGCAGGCTCTATGGGACATTTGCTGCCTGCAAATCCCAGCCAAGCTGTGTTTGGGTCACAGGAGCAGAAGACAGAGTCGGGATGAATGGGGGCGTGGATAGTTTCTGAAGAGTTCTGAATTTCAGCACAACTAAGGAAATGTTTACAATAGTACAAGAGTGACCCGTGCTGGCCCAGTGGCAGGGCATTCTCTCCCCTTCAGGAGGTTGTACAAGCAAGGAGTGTAAGTGGTCACTTGGCAGCGTTGCTGGCAGGGGATGTTCATCCAGGGCTGGGGGATCTAGAGGCCGAGACCCCTCCTATGACTCCTTAAGCCTTTCAGGGTCAGAAGCCAATCAAGTCAGCCTAGATTCATCTGGCTAATGAGGCCAAACCCCAGGGGCCAATTAGCCCCCCACAGAGTTGCTTGTCCCCACTAAGGCCTGTCCCTTGCTAGGGTCTGGGCCCCAGATCCTGCCTCTTGAAAACACACTTTTGGCCACCCCAAGGGAGCTTGGGGATAGCTCCAAGGAGCCACTCCCCTTGGGGGAACCCAGTGTCCCCATCTTGAATCAGGCCCAGGGAAGATTTCAGATATACAACCGTAAGAACCTCTCCTGCCACTACACAGTGATGCTAGAAGGGCTTGGCGTCCCCTGATGACTCTCTGTAATAAATGCGGTCTTCCTCAGATGGGTCTTGAGCTTCTAGTCCTCGCCCAGAGTCTCAGGCAAACTTCACATTCATCCTGAGAGGGCAGGGTGCTCTGCCCATTTTACAGATGAGAAAACTGAGGCTCAGAGAGGTTAAGTGAAGGGGTGGGGATTTGAACCCAGGTCACCCGGCAAGGGCTCTTTCATCCTCCTGAAGCATCACCCCACAAAGGTGGGGGTTAAGAAAGGGGTGTTCTTGTCAGTCTTTTAAATGCCTCCATACTGGCTCTGCCAGCAGAGCCATCCCTGGCAGGGAGGGAAAGAGGAAGAGAGGCGGTTATCAGGAGCAGAAGCCTGCTTGAACCTTTGGGTCCTACCCCCTAAGGAACCTCTGTCAAGCCTGCCCTGGCCCGGCTTGGAAGTCAGCACACAAAGGAACCCCAAAGCACACTCCCCGACGGTAATCCCCTCAAAATGAACATGGGCTCCAGAAAAGGAGCGAGGCAGGGCCCTTAAACATATGAAAAGGTGCTCAACCTTAGAACCCTAAACTGCAGGAACGTTCATTGAAGTCACACTAAAAAGCCTTTTTTTTCACCTTAGCAGTTATCAACACCCAGCCGCCCAGGTTGTGGGAAAGCAGCCTCTCCTCATTCATTGCGGGTGAAAGCGAAAACCAGTACAGCCTCTATGGAGGGCAGTTTGGCAAGGTCATTCCACATACAGAACGCCCTTGACCCAGGAATTCCAAGTCCATGTGCAAAATGACATGGGTACAACACTAACCACTGCCACACTTTCTAAGATATAGACAAGAGACAGAAAGCAACCTATGTGCCCATAAATAGGGGCCTGGTTCAATAAACTAGGCCACCGTGAAATATGACACACCCGTTGCAAAGAATGATGCCCTTTTGAATGTATTAGGTAGTAAAATACTCAGGATATATTGTTATTTGAGAAAAGCAAGGTACAGAGTGGAAGGCACTGAAGGCTCCCATCTGCGTGGGGTAGATATAAAGATATATATATAAATGAATATTTAGGGAGATGCTCATATATGCAGAGAATATCTCTGGAATGTTCTAGAAGAACCTAGTCACAATCATGGCTTCTGGGGAGAGGGAGGCACCCTCATCACCTTCGTTCCTTTAGAATTTTATACCACGTACATGTGCTACCTACTCAAGAGACAGATTAAAAATAAGAATTTTTTCAAAGGGCATGTAGCAGGGTGATTAAAAGCCCTTTTGTCCCCAGGAGAAAGGGATTTGAGGAGACAGAGGTTCCCTGAGACTAAAAAGAGATCCCCACCCCCTGCCCCAGGCTGAGGGGAGGAGACAGAACTAGGTGCGGTGCCTTCACAACTTGGGGGACTCTCGCAAGTCCAGGAGGAGAGAGAATGATTTTCACAGTCTGGTCACCCTGTGCCCCAAGGAGCCTGGCCCCTCGGCAGACCAGGACGGAAGGGAGTACCAGGCTGGGGCCCGGAGCCCCGCAGCATCCACGAGTGTGGACGGAGAGCTTCCTGCACACATTCTCATGTGCACACACTGTTTCCCCACCAGGGTGGCGGGGAAGACCCCTGGGGGCTTTGGAACAAGGGCAGGAAAATGAGGAAAAGGGAAACCCCTGGAATCACAGAGGGGGCTCTGTCACCAGTCCGGCTGGATGGGTATGCAGAGTCGTAATTGCAAAGGGGCTTATAGAAAAATAAAGGAAAAGGTGGTTCGTTCATGTATAAGTCAGTGGACTGTGCAGTATGGTCTCCATTCGCCCCTCCAGATCCACCTCCACCATCCCCAATGAGGCTCCCTCCCTGCCCGCTCACCACAGGCTGTCCCTCTCCTGTCCCTCCCGAAGGTCAAGCTCCTGCGCAGGTGGGGCAGGGACAGAGGGGGAGGCTCTCCACGCAGTGACCTTCAGGGCTGGGAGTGGCCCAGGGCATTGCCCTGTGCCTGGCGGGTTTCCTTTACCTGAGATTGAAGAAACCCCTACTGGACTCTCCTCCAGTCATGCTGCTCGAGAGCCTTCCTTTTCCTGCTGGAACCCCCGACTGAATCATGACTAGACTCTAACTGCCCTACAAAAATCTTATCATGTCAGCCTACACTGTCCTTTCCTGCGGCTTCCCCATCCTGACCAAGGCCCATGTGGTCTGCCCACAGGCCCGACGCTCCTCCACTCACCTCTCCCACCACTTGCCCCACCCTCTCTGAGCTCAACCACGTCGGCCTTTTTGACAGTTGTCAAGGATCCCATGTCCCTCTCGCCACAGGGCCTTTGCACATCCTGTTCCCTATGCCTGGACTCTTCTTCTCAACCTCTGTGCCCAGACAGTCCCTACAGAAACCTCAAGGTTCCTTACTCCTGGGGACCTTCCCTTCTTACTCTCCTCCTCCCGAAAGCACCATGGCTTTCTGTGTCCTAGGACTAATCCTTATACTTTTAGTTTTGTGGTTATTTCATTTGTCTTCCCCTCCTCCAACCCCCAGATTGTAAGATCCTTAAAGGCTGGAACTGGATTTGTTTTTGTTCCATTTTATCCCCAGAGACTATTAAGGTGCTGGCATATAAAAGAGACTCATTAAATATTTTTCAAACAAGCGAATGAACTAATAATTTGTTCCTATTTTGTGCCCCTACACGTGTCAGAAGCTGCACACGTCCCTGGCAATGCAGACGCGGCACAGACTCACATAGATGCACACGGAGCCTTGTGTAGATGACTGCATTGATGCTTGGACACACACACTAACGCACACACACAAATGCACAGGCACACGTTTCCCCGTGCACGCGCACACACACGAACGGACCGTGCCAAACATAGGCATACACGCACGCATGCAAGAAAAGTGCTCCCAAGGCGGACGTCTGCCACCCTGAGCTCATTAAAGCCGCTAAATATAGCCCGTCTGCAGCTGTGCTCAGCAAGCTGCCCACACAGGCCAGGAAAAGACATCAGTTACCAGGCAGAGGAGTGGGGAGGCCAGCCGTGGGCAGGGGGCTTCACGCACCACGCCTGTGTGGGGCTGCTGGGGAGGCCATGGGGCTGAGGGTGTGCAGGAGGGGTAGCCCCTCGGTGGCTGGTCCGGATATTCAGAGCTGCTCCTCTGGTCCCTAGTCCCAGACAGTGGGCCGTGAGGTCAAGCCACGCCCCCATGAGCATCCCCATCCTCCCCCTCTGCCTCTGTGGGACAACCACACGGGTTTTCCTCACAGTTATTGGGGTCAAGGAGCCAAGCTCAGTCCAGGACCAGGGACTGGAGCCAGCATACAGCCTGGGACAAATCGGGGCTCTGTCGGTGCCTAGGGTAGAGGCTCAGTCTGGGATGAAGATCAAGGGTCCTTCTGGGGCCAGGATTGGGACTCAGTCTGGACCACTGTCGAGGACGAGAGAAAGTTCAGAGACGCACTGCTCACCCCGCTCTAACAAACAGGCATGGCCACGGGCAGACCCTCCCCACACTGGGGGCACCACCTGCTGCCCCGACCCCTGCATCTGAAGCCTGGCACTGGCCCTGAGAAAGCCATCTGACGACCACAAGTGTAAGTCACATGTGAAGGTCAAGTTGTACTCCACACAGACTGGGTCCAACTCAGAGGGCGCAATAGCAAGTCCTCCCTTCCTGGAATCTGCACCCTCCTCCCACCCCCCCCGACCCACACAGGTGGACATGAGGTAGAGAAAGTGTCTCCAACTCGCACTTTACTGTGCACATCCTGGACCCCAAGTTTTTTGGGGGGTTCGTGGAGCTGCCTCTTGAAGGGGGTACCTGTGGGACACAGGGGACAATGGGGCACCTCCCCAGGTACCTGGGGTGACCAGAAAGGAGAAACTTCAGGAAAATGGGAGCTCAGACCAGACATGGGACTGAGCTCTGGAGATGGAGGAGCATGGAGATCTGTGTTTGAGCACCTTCCTTGGAACGTTATTTACCCCTAGTCTTTATCTTCTCAATGTGACACAGTTGTAATGATTGTAACCTTTCCCAGCATCCAGGTGGCCATGAAGATCAGTGTGCAGCGCCCTGCACACTGCGAAGCTGCTGAGAGGGGAAGGGACGGGGGATGGAGAGAGTGAGGCAGCCACGGCTCCCCTGGGAGAGTCTGCTCCCCCTGGAGATGGACCCGGGAGACAGAGGAAGGAGAGTTACTACACCCACTGAGCCAACAGCTGTGCCCTCAGCCTCCTCTGTGATGACGGTAGGTCCTGGCAGGAAAGGGTGGACCCAGCTTCCTGATCCAGGAAGCGATGAATGGAGTAGAGGGCAGAGGCCAACAGGGCTGGGTCCCAAGGCAATCGCTCTGGAGCCCCAAGTCCTTCCTACCATCTGCTGTGGAGGGGGCTGCTAGTGTCCCCTCCACGGGGCTGGATGCACTGCTCGAGTTTTCCAACTAGCTTAAGAGAAAACTGTGCTTGGAGTCTGCATGCTCCTTCTAGAAGTCAGTCTGGAAAGGAAGGGGAGGGCTGGTGGGGAAGGTGGGCAGGTAGGCCGTGCGGAGGCCGGTCTCATCCTTTATTGGAGAGGAATCACTAGAGGGCATCAGGAGGCCATGAGGACAAGTCTGCCTCCTGCGAAGGTCTCTCTCACACTCTGGAGGAAGAACCAAAGGGGGAGAGACCGGAGGCAGGGAGGCCAGCATGGGAGGATGGACCCATCCAGAAGAGAGAAGATGGTGGCCTCAGCTGCAGAAGGGATGGGGATGGAGTGGGTGGAGGCATTGAGAGCTCTGCTGGGGGTAGAATGGATGCTCTCAGGGGTCTGATCTGACTCTGAAAGGTGGCAGAGAAAAGGAAGTTTAGACAGACGCCCAGGTGTCTGGCTTGAGTTTGCGGAAAATGACGCCATTCACTTTGTACTGAAGAACAGGAGTGAGGTTCAATGAGCAGGTAATCAGCTCCCCGAGTCCTTACACCCAGCACCATGTCAGGTGCCAGAAGTGCTCTGTAAATGTCGGCTCTGCTGTGGAGTAGTGTGAACACGGCAGAACAGCCAGACGTGCGGGCAAAGAAAACCAGGAGACAGAGGCAGCGACGGAAAATCAGAGAGCGCTAGAATGTCAGAGCTAGAAGGGGCTCTACATACAGACGGGCCAGGAGACCGGCCACAGGCAGGAGCTGAGGCTGCACAGCAAGTTAGCTGGAGGGGTGGGGGGCCCAGGTCTCCTGCACGCTGGTCTGAGCCCCTCTCCCCCCTCTGCCTGTACCCGGCCCCTCCGCACTGGTTCCCTAGGCTTCCTCAAGTCTGGTTCCAAACAGCAAGCACAAGCCAGAGGCAGCAGGCTGCCAGCGCACCTGTGCAGCTGCAGGATGAAGGCTGGGCTGCCTGGCTGAGGAGGGAGGATTCCAGGACACCCGCGGAGGCCCCCACCCATGGTCACTGCAGACAAGGCCTTGCAATCCCATGCCTGCACATGAGCTGGGAGGCCCTTGAAGGCCCCTTTCCTGCACTCCCAACCCTTGTGGCCAGCTCAGGAGGGCTCCCTGGGGACTCAGACTGTGACAGTGACAACAGAGCCGGCCACAGGACCAGCAGAGCATGGAAAAGACTGGGCTCCGTAAGACGCTGAGATTCACCCCCGCGCCTGCACCAGGTGTTCCAGGGCTCATCCAAAAGCCAATAATGAGCGAGAACCATGCAATGCTTCCTATCTGTGAGGTGCAGACCTTGGCACCCATGTACATTACCTCTATGCCCTCAGCGACTGTCGAAGTAGACATTACGATCATCTTTCCCCAACTGAGTAAACCGAGGCCCAGAGATGTTAGGTAACTTGCCCAAAGAAGCACAGAGAGTAAATGGTGGAACTGGGCCTCAAGCCCAGGCCTGACACCTTGAAAGCTCAGATGCTATAGTACCAGTCCCAGGATTTTCTGACTCCTGGTCCAGGGCAATTTTTACCACTTCCCACCTTGTTTTTAGTGAGGTTTTGAAAACCAACTGGAAATATCAAATACGATAATACGCACAGAGGTGCAACATAAATGGTGGAGCACATCATAAATGTCAGGCATTGCCATTGTTCTATTTTTATTCAAGGTCACAGACTTTTATTCTGCCAGTTTTGGATGACAAACACAAATCACCATCAACTACCACCGTCATTTCATAAAAGAAAAAGTATTTGAATGCCATAATGTGTAGACAGGACCAAAGTGCGGAATAAAAAGCTGTTCTCTCAACCGAATGCATTCAATGTTATGGGAAAACACATTACAGGACTGTCGTTTGTCTCGTTGTCAAAAACGCTGGGTTTGTGCTTGGCAATCACTGACCTCAATGACCATTTCAGCTCTGAAATTCTTCCATGCATCTACTGTTATTCTTTACTAAACAAGAATATCCTTAAGGAGCAGAAGTGGATGACAGCTGCCGGCAATCTCATTCTGACTAAAATCCATAACCGTGGTGTAAAAAACAGAAAACAAACAAACAAAAAGGCTTTGTTTCTCCTTAAACATGCATTTTTCCCCAACCAGGTCCAGAAGACACCAAACGTCTGATCAATTCATTTGTGTCTGTGGAGAACAGAGCTGTGGTCTGGCGTTTCGGAGACAGCCCCGCGGCAGGTGGCCGTGTTTTTCACTTTGAGACCGCTGTGGTTTCTTCTTCCTAGGGGCCCAGAAGGAGTGATCGGGGCTTGGTTCCTCTCTCACATTCCTGAGGAATGTGATCCTGCGTTCAGCGTGCTTTTATTTTATTATGTTTGACATCTCTGCGGGCAGCCAATCTGGCTAGGGAGAGACTGACCTTCCCAGGCCATGCTAATTCCCAGAGATAATAAACTCACCCTAGAACGCACCTTTCACATGCAAACCAACCAATCCTGGGTCCTCAGCTCCAACCACCTCCTTTAACTAACTCCCACAAGCCAGGCAAATATCCCCCCTGCCCTAGATCACCCTGGGGCCAGGTGCCCGAGAACTAGAGACCGCCCCTGTGGCCCGGAGCCTGCGACATTATTCAATCCAGCCAGGCCTCAGCTGTTTCCCCTGCCCTGACGTGCCTTTCCCACGGAAAACACAATCCAGGCTCTGGGCCAGGCTTTCCCCATGCCCCTTCTACCCGCCCCACCCCCGACCAAACCTGGTGCTTCCCCCATGGCCCCTGCCCTGGGGAAGTGTAAATAACAAATTCTTCGGGTCAATGGCTTTGATCTCTCCATGGCTTTGATCTCTCCCGGTCTTCACTCAGTCACCTCTATAAATTAAAATCCCGTGGGTACATTTTAATACCCAGCCCCCCTCCTGCTGAACTTGGTTCCTCACATCCTGTAAGGACACAGGAGAGAGAACTGCCCCCTTCTCTGCACTGCCCCTCCCCTTGCCCAGTGCACTTATGGCCTGAGTCTTGTGGGGGGCACGCACGCCCCTCTCAGAGACACTCATGGCTCCCAACCCCTGAGGGGCTTCGTCTATGAACTGCCACCGGATGTGTGAAGCATAGAAATCTTCTCCAAGGCCTGTGCACCTACTCAGGCCGTGGGAAGCTGGCGCTACAGGTACCCCTCCTGTCAGCTGACGGATGGAAGAGCTTGGAGGAAGAACTCAAGAAAGGCTTCAGCCTGGGGAGGGGGTGGGCAGAGTGGGCTGCAACCACAGACCAAAAGAGCAGGAGAAGGAAGGAAAGTTCTGACAGATACACACATAGACCCCAGTCCCCAGCCCTGGCCTCGTGTGGAACTCAATACTGCCAACAGCAAAGACGTCCGGCTCAGAGAGTGCCCATCAAGTGCACCCCAAACCTCCAGGGAAGATGGCCTGAGGTCACTTTGCCAGAAATTGACATCTTTACCAAGTCTCTCCTGGGCCTAATCCTGTGCTCGGCCTCTTGAGAAAACACAGGCAGAAGGAAATCTGAGACGCCTGTATCATACGAAGGACACAAGGACTTGGGAGGCCCTGCTCTGCAGACAAGGCCTCTGAATGATGGGACAGAGGATCATGACCCCTGGCACAGCCTCGGTTACCGTGTCACCAACTGTGGTTCCTGGAAGTTGTGTCACCCGAGAGAGATGGTCTCAACGGCTCAGGAGGGCTTGCTCCCCTTTCCGGTGCCCCCCTCTGCCCACAGGCAGACCACGCACGAGGCTTTCCGTGGTTCCACCTGCTCTGTTGAGCTCAGCCTCCTGGCCCCTCAGCCTCAGGCCCCTCTCTCTGGCCCTGACCCCCGAGCTGCCCAGCATATAGGAAGTTGGGGACCCGTGGAGCTCAGCTCCTGGGGCAGAGAGTGGCCCCAGCCCTCCGATCCCACACGGTAGTGAAGACCCTACCACCTGAGTGGATGAGGGGGCCCCCGGCCCAAGGAGCTTGGACCCATCCAAGGTGGAGAAAAGACCCCTGGGGGCCAGGTTTAACTCACGTTGCTTCTCCTGGAGGATGCTGGATGTGCAGGGCACGTTCCCGTCTCCTGCAGAAGAAGAGAAGAGAGGTGAGCGGACTCCACGTCGCTGTCGGCCAGACGCTGGGAGGCCACCGTGGCCCCACTGGCCCCTCCTGTCCAGCTGCCCCCGCCCGGAGCCAAGAGCCGGAGGTGAGCACCGGGGAACCCCCAGCCCCTCCCGCCCTGCCCTGCCGCTGCCACACCCAGCTCTCCGCACACGACAAAGCCCAGCCCTGATGCCACTGCCTGGGGAGGCGTGTCCTGGCCACCCTGCCACCTCCGCCCACCTGCATAAAGCAGCTGCTTGTCTGGGATGGCCCTTTTCTACACTTACTCTCATCTCTGAGGGTCACCGCCGCCCTGCAGACAACTGGAAATCCCTGCCTCTAGGCCAGCCTCTAGTCTCCTAAGTCCTTGACCCACGTCCCCCACCGCCTCCTGGACCTCAGCTCAGCAGGCAGCGCGTGCGCACCACGACCACAGAGAGCGGCCTGGAACTGCCCCTGTTCCCAAGTCCCCACCTCAATGAAGGCCCCACCTTCTCCCCAAGCCTGGGAATCACCCGTGACCCCTTTCCCTGCCTCGTCCCCACTTTGTCAGTCACAGAGTGCTGGGGCCGTCTGCCTCATTCTCTCCTCCTTACTCTCTCCTTCTCCACCGGATTTTGACTCCCCAGTGGAAGGGGTTTCTGTGCTGTTCACTGGTGTGTTTCCAGGCCTAAAACAGTGCGTCTCAGTCAATATCTGTTGAATGAATAAATGAAACACACACACAAACACATACACACACACACAAATACATACACACAAACACACACACACAAACACACACACACACACACACACACACACACACACCACTCCCCAAATACAGAACTCCATCCCATCTCCCTGGACTATTGCAATAGCTCCTCCTTTTGATGAGAAGCTTTTTTCTATAATTATGAAAGTAACACAAGTTCCTTATGGAAAATTTGAAAAACACCAACCAGCAGAGAAAAGGGAAAAGATTCCTTATAATCCCACGACTGAGGGAAAACTACTGGTCCCCATTCCATGTCATTCCTTCCAGGCTTCTTTCCATAAACATTTTTTTGGGCCAATTGAGATCATATCATCTCTCTGTGGGCAGGGATTATGTCATTTATCTCTGTATCCCCAACAAATAGATCAATGGGTGGCTCGTGGAAGGTATCATAGATGATAAAGAAGCACAAAATACACTTTCTGTACTTCAAGTTGAAGCATGAATAAATAAATAAAGCTACGAAACCTCTGTAAACATCACTCCAACAGCTATAGAACATTCTATTGAGAGGATACATCATGGTTGACTTTTAAATTATCCTATTGGCAGAAAGTTTCAAAATTTCACCATTATAATTACTGCTGCAAGGAACATCTTTATGGCTGAAGCTCTTTCTGCCTGTTTTATGATTTCCTTAAAATACAGCCACAGAAGGAAAATTTTGGGTCAAAGGGTAAGAACATTTTTAAGGCTCCCGATGTTTATTGCCTGACTGCTTTCCAGAGAGGCCTGATTATGTTCTGATTTACACACCCAGTCGCAGCAGAAGTCAGGGCTGCCCTTAACAGACACTCACCTCCCCAGCATTTACATTGGTCTGTCAAATTTCTCTGCCTCTAGTTTCACCAGATTAATCTTTCGAAAACTGGCCTGCCCAGGCCACTCTCTTGCTCCAAGCCCTCCAGTGACTCACCGTCATCAATTTCTCAGCCTGGCAAGCAAGCCTCTCTGTAAAGTGGCCCCTGCCCACGTCCCCAGCCTTTGCCCACCCCTTCCTGCCTCATCTCCACCAGCCAAATGACCTGCACACCATTAGGGCTCTTCCATCTTTCTCTGTCGAACCCGCTATATCCTGCGGGCTGGGTGGAGAACCAACCCCGAGGCCACCTCTTCCACGAAGACTTTGATCCTTCCTCAAGGGCCTCAATTCTCAGGACCTTTGTCCTCCAAGGTCAGCTCTGCGTCCCAAGGGACTCACAGGGTCAGGTTCAGCAAAGGCCAGTTCCCTTCCATCGCGAATGCTCCCCTCGAGCCCACCCCACCTAACTGGAAGGCTCAGAAAGGGACCTGAGCCAAACCCCAGGAGCTAGAAAATTCTCTGTGGCCCGAGTGAGGCTGGAATCTGAGAAGTGGAATCCCCGGCCCTCGGCTGACCTCAGCCCACTGAGAGCCCAGTCAGTTAGCAGTTCTGCCTGAGCCCCCCAAAGACCTTCAGCCAGGGGAGCCCCCGGCGTCAGGAGTCCTGCTCTGTGGCACCATGTTTGGGCCTCGATTATACACATCTGTTCAATGGAAGGTCTCACTCTACCCTGCTGAAGGGTCCTCCAGCTCTGCCAGGACAGGGGGCCAGGGCCAGGGGGACAGCACAGAAGTGGCCAGACTGGAGTCTAGGGCATGGGCCAAGCAATGTAGAAGTCACGCCTGCAGCCTGAAAACTCTAGCTAGAGGCAGGATCCCGCTGCCCGGGTGGGACCCTCTCTCCTGACCCTGACCATGCCAGCGTCCCCGGCTTCCTGAGTAAGTCTGAGGTCCCCCCCAAAAATGTGTCCACAGCGTCCCCAAGGACCCCAGTTCTCCAAGGAAGGTTCCAGGGCACAGAGAGAAGCCAGCTCCAGGCCTCTGCCGGGGGCCTTGAACGCCCTTCCTCGTGCAAAGCTGCCGGCCCCTCCCCTGCAGACTCAAGGGCGGCTCCAGTGTAGGAAATGCCACCACCTCCCCGCCAACAATCCAGGGGCTGATGGGCGACTCCCTTCCAAGGGAATGAACCATCCCAGATGCCATGCACCGGAATCCATCACCCTGTTTCTGCAGCCTCTGCCTCCTAGGGCTGCCTTCATGGCTCATGTCACCGGAATCCTAATCTGTCTCCCTCCTCCATGGGATCAGGGCCCCTGGGCGCTCTCAAAGGCAGGAGTAGGGAATGGAAAGAGCATAGAGTTGGAGTCAGGAGGCCGAGAGTCCCTTCCAGGTTCCCATGGACTTAGACTCACTGTGTGACCTGAGGCAGGTCACCTTCCCTCTCTGGGCCTCATTCCCACAATCCAGTGTGGGTCCAGTGCTCTCTAAGGACCCTACAAGTACTGAAAGTTCTTGGTTGTACTGCATTTCGGTTAAACACCTGGACTCAAATCTTGGTAACCGTGTACCCTTGGACAAGTTACTTAACTTCTGCATGCCTCAGTCTTCTAATCTATAAAATAGGGACAGGAGTGCTACCTACCTCAGAGGGTTATTGTGAATATCAAATGATTAATGTGTGTAAAGCCCTTAGCACACAGCCCAGCACACAGTAGCCATTCAAGGTGTGAGGAGTGGTCTTATTGTTGCTTCACTTACTTATTTACTTTTAACAACAGGCTCAAGGCCTCATCTCTTTTGTCACCATCACGACTCCAGGTGGAGCCAGGTAGAGAGACTCAATGGTTAGTGCTGGGTGCCAGCTCACAGTGCTCCCCGGGCCCAGGGGTCATGGCAGAGCCTGTGCTCCAGAGAGCCCCAGGTAGAGAACAGAGGCCTGGGCACCCTCGCAGAGTAGCCCCCCGACAGCATGACACGGTGCCTGCAGACCGCTTCCCCGGGTGCCAGAGCAGCACTGATGCGGACAGAGCAAGGGAGATCCCACATCAGATGTCAGATGCGTAGGTCAGGACCGAACACGAGCATCCTGTCTGAGCACCAGCTGAGTCCAGGGGGAAAGTCAGCTCCCGCGACCCAGCAGGGCAGATGCCTCACATCGAGATGAAGACACTCACTTATAAAACCCCTTCTATTTATCTATCTGCCAAGCACCGTGCCAGGGGCCGTGGGGGACGCGGAGATGAAAAAGTCAAGGTGAGATGGGAGAGGGGGAGGGAGAGACTCGCTCTGACTGAGCGACCCTGGGGAGGGTGCGGCAGAGCCACGACTTGAGAGCCTCGGGGCAAACATGGCTTTGACAGGGAGAGGACCGAGCAGGACATTGCCAGCAGCCAGCGAGACCGCGTCTGCAGCACGCGGAACCGAGGAAAGGCAGGTGTAGAGGAGCGGGGCCCGGGGCAGATAAGAAAACTGCAGCTTGGAGAGACGGAGGGATTCACTAGCTCTTCCAAACCCGAGTCTCCTGCCATTTCTACTGTGCCCCAAACCAACTACATGAGCAGGGCCCAGTGCAAAACGAAAAGGCAGGGGCCCTCGTTCAAAAAGCAAAATAAATAAAACCTGGGGATTCCCTGGCGGTCCAGTAGGTAGGACCCACGCTTTCACTGCCAAGGGCAGAGGTTTAATCCCAGGTCAGGAACTAAGATCCCACAAGCCATGAGGCCCAGCCGAAAAAAAAAGAAAAAAATAAAACTGTTAAAGGTACTAAAACACAGTTTTTCCCTTTGTCCTTTCCTGCCCTGTCCTGGTGTTCTTTATTTGCTACCTAATGTTGTGCTCCCTTGTGCACAGGGATACCTGAGGGGTGAGTGTAGACCCTCACAGGTGCCCGGGGGCGGCCGCTTCTCAACGTGGCACCCAGGCACATGGGCCATCAGCTACCAGAGTCCCCCTCCCGCCAGCTGCTGGACCCTGGCACCGTGCCGGGACCGAGAGCAGGAAAGCTGGGCCACGCGTCCACCCTTCCCACTGCCTGCTGCCCCGACCCCCCGGGCGGGCAGGTGAGCCCCAAGGGTACTGCAGCCTCCGCATCAAAACACTCTAGGTCCCCGGATGGGGTGGGTGAGAGGCCTGCCCTCTCCAAGTCACCCACTGAAGGCACCGCAGCACTGCCAGCCCAGGGCGGGAACGGCCGCTCTGTGCTGACACTGGGCTCCGTGCCTCTGACCCCAACCGTCCCGGCACCCAGGCCCCTGCTTGCGGGAGGACAGCAGCTGTCTCTGGGCAGGTGCAGGGAGGAGGAAGCTGGGTGGCAGAGGGCAGGAGAGCGGGAGGCCAAGAGCCCATCCTGGGAGGCAGGGAGGCGGGGGGAGGCGGCCCGACGTGTGAACCAAGCTCCCAGCCCCAGCACATGCTCCACTGTCCCATCAAGCGGCACTTACAAAACACAGATCTGAAGATAAAATCATTCAGAATTGAGATCGTTAAACCCCAAGCCCCAGGCCTTTCAGAGCACTGGTCACAGCCCTGACTACAAAACATACACCTCTGGTGCTTCTCTAGTACCTGCTCTGTGCCAGACCCTGGGGGAAGGGGAGGCGATGGGCCAGGTCTAGCCCATCACCTCCCTGCTCTCAGGCCAGGCCCTAGTAGCGACTCACCTAGATGGTTTACAGGATGCCGCTACCAAGCAATACTTCATTGCCAGAAAGGAAGTAGGATCTGTAGCCCAGGCAGGATTTCAGTGGGCAATAATGCCTGCTGGGGGAGTGGAGCTGGGTCATTAAAGCTGGGGGTAGGGGGGAAGCAGGGGTGCAGAGGCGGAAAGAAGCCAGGAGGGAATGTCACTGAGAAGCTGGAACACAGGATTCACACCGGTGTCACATGGGTAGAAGGAAGAATGTTGGGGAGGTCAGAGCCGGCCCCACCAGTGCGGGCTCAGCTGTGGAAACCAGAAAGGCTGTCCCTGGGCTGCAGAGCTTGTGGTTTGCGCGGTGCTTTCCCACCTGTTAGATCACTAAGATCTCACACCTGTGCGGAGAAGGGTGCCTTCACAGATGAGGAAGCTGAGGCTCAGAAGGATGAAGTCACTTACCCAATTTTATATCTGGTCCCTTTCAACGCCCTCACGTCTGCTGGGGGCTCTTCCCATGACCTCTGCCCCCTATTGGGGGAGGGGCTTTCAGAGCAGGGGCTTCCTGGGCTGGCTCAGGCAGTGTGGGCAGTGCTTCCTGAAGTCGGGGGGTGGTCAGGGGCTGAGGAGTGGGGAGCAGGGAGAATGGAGAAGGGGTTGTTTGTAAGGGCTGCTGGGGAAAAGCATTCAGAGGCTGGAGCTGACCAGTGCTTCCTCAAGCTCGGATGCCGGAGCCCGGTGAGGCCACTGACCTGGGCAAGAAGGAGCTCAGTGCGTGACAAGGTAGGTGTGGAGCCCGAGCGGCAGGGAGCTGGCCTCCTCCACCCAGCCACCGGCTCCGGCTCCAGCTCCGCCGTCCCGCACAGCCACCAGCAGGCGGGCGCAGGGGAGTCGGCGGTGAAGCCGGCTTCCTGATTAGCAGGCTCCCAGGACGAGGGTGATTAACCAGATGTGCCGCTGCTTCAGCCACTGTCTAAATGAGACCCCACTTGGCCTAAGCTTTCCGGGGCCCCTGGGCCCAGTAGGCTCGCCTCAGCTGGAGCTTTCATCAAATGCAGAAGCTGCCAGCAACTCCCGCAAACACGACGGGCTACACAGAGAGGGCTGGGCACCGGGAGGGCAGGGCCTCTGTTGCCCACTAATCCCGCCCATCCCAACCTCACACCCCCACGCACCTGATCCCCATCATTTCCTCCAAGAAGATGCTTCCATATCCCGCCCATGGTTTCCTGCGTGATTTTGTATTTCCTCTTTCCAATCCCCTTCCAACAAACTGTGAGCTCCCCGAGCGTAAGAGAAGCAAAATGTGTGGCCAAGGACAGAAACACTTTCACCAAATGCCTGAAACAGGAGGATGGGGCGGCTGCTGAGGGAGCGATGCAGGCAGACTGGGCCTCGGGGAAGAAGGAGTTGGGAATCCTCCTCCTGATATGCCAGAAAGGGTCTGAGCAGACCCCACGGAGCAGGAATGGGGGCAGCTGAAGCCCTGTGATCTGCCAGGCCTTGGGGGCCCAAACCAGGCTCTGGCCAGCCTGGTAACTCAGCTCATGAAGTGGGGCTGACAAGGAAAGACCCACACACTCCCCCCTGCCCAGGGTGCTCCCCAGACGCTGAGCCTCTGCTGAGCTGCAAGGTCAAGATTCACCCTCATCACCTCTCACCCGGCCCGTCACCACCCCCTCTACACTCATCCCCTGGTCCCTCCTATTATCTTCTACACTGGCTTCCAGAAAGATCTCTCTAAAATGTAGCTCGTCCCTCCCGCTTAAACTATTCCGTGGGTCCCCAGGGGCACTCCTGATGTTCAAGGGCTTCCTCTTCAGCTCCCCCACTCCCACCTCTTCTCCGAGATCTCCCCACCCCTCTGGCCACCCCCCAGCCCAATGCCTAGCACCCCAACTTCAGTTAAGATGAACTCTGAGTAGCTCCCCAAATTTCCCTGCCTTCTCATACCTCCCTCCGTACCTTTGCACCTGCTGTTCCCGCTGCCTGCTGCACCCTCACGGGTCTGTCCAGAGCCCCGAAAGGCCTCCTTCATGCCTCACATCTCAGCTCCAGCTCCGTGTCCTTCTCTGATCCCTCTGGACCTTGTTCCCACTCTTGTTAGAGTAATTAGCTTACGGGCCTGGAACCGCCCCACCCCCAAGTCTGGGAGCCCGTCAATTCTGAGTCCATTTCTGAGCCATCAGTGTGTCCCCAGCATTGACCGGCACAGGGTCTGACACAGAGTAAGTACCAGTACGTGTGTCCTGAACGCATAAGTGAGGGAGGGAGGGCACGAATGCGTGATGAACACCTCACTGCTTCGGGTTCAGAAAGGGAGGCAAAGCATCACCACCCAGAAAGGCACAGCCGTAAACAGACGGGCCAGCCCTGCAGGGGCGGCCCAAGTAAGCAGTGCTGAGCAAGAGGGAAGTGGTCTGGGAGAGGCTGGGCCATCGGGGAGGCTCCCTGGGGAAGTGCACAGGATTACGAGAGCTGGAGAGGAAATCAGGGGAAAGGCAGGGGGAAAAGCAGGCAGAGCTCAAGTGGGCTTGAGAGTCAGCAAGCAGCCCCTGGGCATTTGGCTGGAACACAGTGTGAATGGAAGCGGGAGGTACAGCCCAGAAGTCATGAATATCAGAGTAGAGATAACCTTGAGATCGCCAGATTTAGCAATGACCTGACAGCCCCTGTGTAGCATGCCTCATGGTAGTCATTCCAGGGCTGTTTGACTCCTGCAGGGATGGGGAACGTACTAACCCTAGACAATTATAATTGTTAGAAGGAAGGCTAGAACCAGGATGGCCTCACATGCCAGGCTGGGGGGTTTATACTTCCTTCTTTTTTTTTTTTTTTAATTTGTATTCTTTTTTTTTTTTTGGCTGCATTGGGTCTTCGTTGCTGCTTGCAGGCTTTCTCTAGTTGCGGTGAGCGGGGGCTACTCTTCGTTCCGGTGCGCAGGCTTCTCATTGCAGTGGCTTCTCTTGTTCTGGAGCACAGGCTCTAGGCGCATGGGCTTCAGTAGTTGTGGCGTGCGGGCTCAGTAGTTGTGGCTTGCGGGCTCTAGAGCGCAGGCTCAGTAGCTGTGGCACACGGGCTTAGTTGCTCCGTGGCATGTGGGATCTTCCCGGACCAGGACTCGAACCTGTGTCCCCTGCATTGGCAGGCAGATTCTTAACCACTGTGCCACCAGGGAAGTCCCTATACTTCCTTCTGCAGCCAACAAACACCTAGTTGCCAACTCCATAGCAGAATGATATTACTGGATTTATATTTTAGAAGCATCACAGTAGGATCGGATAAAGTTGGCCAACTGCCAACGAGATCCAGCCTTTTTCTCCTGTCCCATACCCCTAGAAAATGGCATTAACTATTTTATATGAAGTAATCTTTAGTAGCATTGTAGAACAGGAAGGGATGTCCTGGCAGATCAGAAATTCTGACGTACCCTCAAAAGGCAGAAGGCAGAGAGATCTGATGGAGGGGGGTAGGACTGGCTACATAGTTTGTGGGGCCCCTTGTTCAAAATGACTAACAATTTCAAGATGGTAACAGCAGAGCATAAACTGGAGTGTGAGACCCTGCTATGCAAGGAGACTTGTGTGACTGCGAAGGTCAAACGCCCATAAAACCAGGCCAGGAGAGAGGAAACCATAACCTCAACCCTGCAAAGGAAGGTCTGGAGCCAAAAGTAGGGGCAGCTCAGAGGGAATGGCAGGGTCATGGGTGGAGAACACAGGAACAGAGGAAGGTTTTGCAACTGTCCGGGCTCCCATGGTAGAGAAGCCTGGTGACCCGGCTCCCCGCTCACCCTGCCCACCAGCCCCTGCTTGCACCAAGCAGAGGCATCTGCCCCCAGGTGTGAGAAGGGCTGAGTTTGAGGGACAGGACACCCTGCGGGGCTGAAAATACCCAAGAGGGGCAAAGCAGAAGCTAATGGCTCGAGTCACCCTGCAGCATTTCCTACCCTCCCCGATAATAAGATGACAGCAGCTTGCAGTAAATAGACATATCACATCACTCAGAGAGAGGCTAACTGCAAACAGAAAGTGCAGTATGTATCTGAATATTACTAAATGTAAGAGGAAAACCAACAATGTGAAAGAAAGATACCAAACCCAATGCCTGAAGGAGAGTACAGGAAAATGGATCTGTGGGTTCCTTCAACCAACTTAGTATCATAATCATGAATGGCTCTCAAATTTAGCAAGCACCAGAATCTCCCAAAGGGCTAGTTAAAACACAGATTCTGAGCCCTACTGATTTCTGATTCAGTAAGTCCACAATTCATATTTCTAATTATTTATTTATTTATTTTTGGCTGTGTTGGGTCTTCGTTGCTGCGTGCGGGCTTTCTCTAGTTGCGGCGAGCGGGGGCTACTCTTCATTGCAGTGCGCAGGCTTCTCACTGCGGTGGCTTCTCTTGTTGTGGAGCACAGGCTCTAGGCGCGGGCTTCGGTAGTGGTGACACACGGGCTCAGTAGTTGTGGCTCGCAGACTCTAGAGCGCAGGCTCAGTAGTTGTGGCACATGGGCTTAGTTGCTCCGTGGTATGTGGGATCTTCCCGGACCAGGGCTCGAACCCCTGTCCCCTGCATTGGCAGGTGGATTCTTAACCACTGCGCCACCAGGGAAGTCCCACACGATTCGTACTTCTGATGGTTTCCAAGTGATGCTAATTGTGTTGGTCCAGGGACCACTCTTTAAGAATCACATATCTAGAAATAAGGGTATAAACTAGAGTCAGAGGGTGAGTGGTAGGAAGAAACAGCTCTCTGGAAAGCTCGAGGCAGAGAAATTGATCAGGGACACCTAGGCAGTGACTTTGTCTTCATGAGAATGTGGCCTTGATGACACTAAGTTTGTTTCAAAAACAAGAAGGGTCCTGATTGTAAAGAGTCTCTTAAGTGACAGCTCATAGACTATTAGCACAAATTATTCTGGAAGACATATGTAAATCCTGAGCATAAAAGATTAGTGACACAGCAAGATCCAAGTGGAATTTATCCCAGGAATGAAAGATTGTTCAATATATGAAAATCCATCAGTGTAATATGCTATATTAACACAATAAAGGACAAAAACCACATGATCATCTCAATAGATGCAGAAAAAGCATTTGGCAAAATCTAACATCCTTCCATAAAAGCTCTCAAGAAACTGGAGGGAATCTCTTCAACCACAGAAAGGACTACAACAAAAAAACCCCACAGCTAACATCATATTTAATGGTGAAAGACTGAAAAGTTTTCCCCTAACATCAGGAACAAGACAAGATGTTGGTTCTCATCATTTCTATTCAATATTATATTGGAGAGTCTAGCCAGGAAAATTAGACAATGAAAGGAAATAAAAGGCATCCAGTTTGGACAGATTGGACTACCTCTATTTGGAGATTGTATATATAGAAAATCCTAAGGAATCCCCCCAAAATAAAACCAATAAACGAGTTCAGCAAAGTTGAGGTATACAACATCAATTTACAAAAATAAATTGTATTTCTACACACTTGCAATAAACAATCTATAAATGAAATTAAGAAAACAATTTTGGTTACAATAGCATGGAAAAGAATAAAACGCTTAGGAATGAATTTAACAAAACAAGTGTAAGACTTGTACACTGAAAACTATAAAACGTCATTAAAAGAAATTAAAGAAGACCTAAATAAATGGAAAGACATTGCATGTTCATGCGTTAGAAAATTAATATTGTTAAGCTAGCAATACTTCCAAAATTGATCTGCAAGATTCAACAACAATCCTTATCAAAATCCCAGCTGGATTTTTTGCAGAAACTGATGAGCTGATTCTAAAATTCACGTGGAAACGCAAGGAACACAGAAGAGCCAAACTTGCAAGAAAAGAACTTGCAAAAAAAAAATGTTGGTGGACTCCCACTTCCTGATTTCAAACTTACTACAAGTGTACAGTAATAAAGACTCTGTGGTACTGGCACAAAGACAGACATATATACAAGTGGAATAGAATTGAATGTCCAGAAATAAACCCATATGTTTATGATTAATTGATTTTTGACAGGCGTACCAAGATAATTCAATGGAGGAAAGAATAATTTTTTTCAATAAATGGTACTAGTACCACTGGTTACCCACATGCAAAAGAATGAACTTGAATCCCTACCTCACAAGCATATACAAAAATTAACCCGAAGTGGATCCAAGACCTAAATATAAAAGCTAAAACTATAAAACTCTTAAGAGAAAACAGGGCTAAACCTTCATGACCTTGCATTAGGCAATGGTTTTTTAGATATGGCACCAAAAGCACAAACAATAAAATAAAAAATAGATAAATTGGACTTTCTAAAATTTTTTAAAATTTGTGCTGCAGGGCTTCCCTGGTGGCGCAGTGGTTGAGAATCTGCCTGCTAATGCAGGGGACACGGGTTCGAGCCCTGGTCTGGGAAGATCCCACATGCCGCGGAGCGGCTGGGCCCGTGGGCCACGGCTGCTGAGCCTGCGCGTCTGGAGCCTGTGCCCCGCAGCGGGAGGGGCTGCGATGGTGAGAGGCCCGCGCACCGCGATGAAGAGTGGTCCCCGCACCACGATGAAGAGTGGCCCCCACTTGCCGCAACTGGAGAAAGCCCTCGCACGAACCGAAGACCCAACACAGCCAAAAATAAATAAATAAATAAATAAAGTAGCTATAAAAAAAAAAAAAAAAAAAAATTTGTGCTGCAAAGGACATTATCAAGGAAGTGAAAGGACAATCTGCAGAATGGGAGAAATATTCGTAAATTATACAACTGATAAGGGTCTAGCATCCAGAATATATACAGAACCCTTACAACTCAACAATAAAAAGACAACCCAATTTTTTTTTTGCCCGTGCTGTATAGCATGTGAGATCTTAGTTCCCTGACCAGTGATCGAACCCATGGCCCCTGCAGTGGAAGCTTGGAATCCTAACTACTGAACCTCCAGGGAATTCCCAAGACAACCCAATTTTTAAATGGGCAAAAGGTTTGAATAGACATTTCTTCAAAGAAGATGAACAATGACCGATAAGCACATGAAAAGAAGCTCAACATCATTAGTCATCAGGGAGATGCAAATCAAAACCACAATCATACACCACTTCACACCCTCATCCTCTAGGATGGCTATAACCAAAAAGACAGACAATAACAGGTGTTGGCAAGAATGTAGAGAAATTTGAACCCATATAAAGTACTGGTAGGAATGTAAAGTGGTACAGCCACTTTGGAAAAGAGTTTGTCAGTTCTTCCAAAAGTTAAACAGTTACCATATGATACATCAATTCCACTCATAGATATATACACCCAAGAGAAAATATGTCCACACAAAAACCTGTACACAGATACTTTTGACAGCATTATTTATAGTAGTCAAAAAGCGGAAACAACCCAAATGTCCATTGACTGATGAATGGATAACCAATATGTGGTATATCCATACTATAGACTATTATTCAGACACAAAGTGGAATGAAGTACTGATTCATGCTACAACATGAATGAATCTCAAAAACATTATGCTAGACAAAGACAGCAGCCACAAAAGACCACATTGTTTGACTTCATGTATATGAAATTCCAGGGGCTTGGGGAGAGGAAAATGGGGATTGACTGCTCATGGGTATGGGGTGTCTTTGGGGGGAGGGACAAAAATGCTTTAGAGCTAGATAATAGCGATAATTGTACAACTTCAATAATATATTAAAAACCATAAAATTGTACACTTTAAAAGGGTGAATTTTATGATATGTGAATTATGTCTCAGTTTAAAAAAGAATTTGGCAAGACCTGCTTTACTTGGACAATGTTAGTGACAGCTGTGTGTTTCCTTAGACAATTAGAACCAAGCTCGATCCTGCTGTGTTATAATCTCACTTACGGATCTTTGGCTAATTAACCCAATCTGAAGTGTGTGTGGGCTATTCCCATCAGCATCTGACAGACCAGAAAACTCTGAAACTTAAAAGAACAAGGAGATAGAGACTCTAAAAAGCATGGAATGAGTCCATGACATCTATGAATCTGTATCAGATTGTTATGAAAAAGAACCAACCAGAGCACATGAAAATGAAAAGATGATTGTTAAAAAAAAAAAAAAAGAAGAGTTGATCAGAAGAACGGAAACAGCCAAAGAAGAGAAAAACTGGTGAGCTGCTGATTAGTTGGAAGAAAGGACTATTTCCAGAACCCAGCAGGAACCGAGAAATAAGAATAGGCAGGGCAAGTTGAGACATGGTTCCAGCAACTATCTAAGTTTTGGAAGGAGAAAACATAGTGAAAGAAATACTTGAAGAAATAATCAAAAGAAAATGTCACAGTAATAAAAAAAGAGGACACTAGGTTCAGACACAGCAAACAACAAAACCTCATCTGCAAACTTGGTTGTGACTTCAGAATGCAAAGAATAAAGCTTTTAAAAACTGAAAGCTTCAACAAGAGGGAAAAACAGATTATCCACAAATTTGCCTCAGACTTCTCACCAACAACACTAAATGCAAGAAGGCCATGAGGAATGTCTTCAAAGATAGTTTGGAATACTATTCTGAATGCAGGCAAACTTGCATCCAGGTGTAAAGGCAAAATGAACACATGCTGAGAAATGCAAGGGCTTGGAAAATGACTGTCCCTACCTGACAGTCCCTACCTGAAAGAATTACTTGAGGAGATACTCTAATTAAGAGAGGAAGTAAATCCAAGAGGAAGTCATGGAATTTAAGAAGCAGCGGTGAAAACTATACACTAAAAAGGGTGAATGCTGGCACTTCCCTGGCAGTCCAGTGGTTAAGACTCCACGCTTCCACTGCAGGGGGCGTGGGTTCAATCCCTGGTCTGGGAACTGAGATCCCGCAGGCCAGGCCAGGCCAAGGCACGGCCAAAAAAAAAAAAAAAAAAAACCAGGGTGAATGTTACCTAATGTAAATCGTACCTCAATACACTTAACTGAGGAGGGGGAGGAGGAAAGGGGAGGCGGAAGGGTGGGAGGAGAAGGGGGAGGGGATTACAGCGTTACAGTCAGGATCAAATAAGAAAGCCTGGATCACTCTTACCACTCAGCATCTATCTGGAGATCCTGTGCAATGCAATTTAATAAGAAAAATAAGTAAGCTGGGTAAATATTGGCAAGGATATAACTGTTGAGATTTGTAAACAGTGTGACACTCTACCTAAATAAACCCAAGAGATTAACTGACAAACTATTAGAAAATAAGAAAATTCAGCCAAGTGGCAGGAATTCAAGAGACAAAGATTTCAAATACATAACAGACAGATAATTTATATCCAAAATACAGGTAAAGAACTCCTAAAAACCAATAAGAAAAAGACAGTTCAATAGAAGATGAACAAAAAGCATGATTAAGAAACTCAGAAAAAAAGAAAATAGAGTTGGGCAACACATTTACGGAAAGATGACCACTCCCACTAGCAATCAAGTAGGGACAAAGCAAAACAAGAAAATGTCTTCATCCGTCAAGTTGACGATATCAAGTCTGGTGACATTGTGAGAAAATGGCTCACCTAATCCACAGCTGGCGTGAATATAAATCTGCACAGTCTTTTTGGAAAACTGTTTAGCAGTATCTATTACAAGTTTCAATGCTTACACTCTTAACCCATGTATCATTGTTTTAATGATGAAAAATTCCAATGTTTATCACTACACAGTGGTTAGATAAATTATGGTACATCTATTGTGGAGAATACTATGGTACAGGTAAAAATAATGAGTCAAATCTATAAATACTCATAGGAAAAGCTCTCCTAGATCTACTATTAAACGGAAAAAATAAGTTAAATTGCAACAATGACATCTAATATCTATCTCTAGAGAGATACCCTCCACATTGATAAACTTTGAAGTGAGGTCTGCAATTGAAGAAGTAGATAAGGAAGACTGGTTTATTTGTATTGATTATCTGTATTGTTTGTTTGTTTACAACAAGAATGTATTCAAGTGGGAATTCCCTGGCGGTCCAGTGGTTAGGACTCTGCGCTTTCACTGCCGAGGGCACGGGTTCAATCCCTGGTCAGGGAACTAAGATCCCGTAAGCCACAAGGCGCGGCCAAAAAAACAAGAGGAAGAATATGTATGGAAATATGTTAATATAAATGTTTCAGACATTAAAAAAAAAAAAAAAAAAAAAAAAAAAAAAACAAGAGGAAGAATGTATTCAAGAAATAATATGGTTATTTGTACACCAATGTTCATAGCACCATTATTCACAATAGCTAAAAGGTGAAAACATGTCCATCAATAGATGAATGGATAAATAACACATGGTAGATACATGCAATGGAATATTATTCAGCCTCGAAAAGGAAGAAAATCCTGTCACATGTTACAACATGAATGACCCTTGAAGACATGCTAAGTGAAACAAGCCAGATATAAAAAGACAAATTCTGCTTGATTCTACTTATATGAGGCACCTAGAGTGGTCAAATTCATAGGAACAGAATGTAGAACGGCAGTTCCCAGGGGCTGGGGGAAGGGGGAATGGGGAGTTATTGTTTAATGGGGACAGAGTTTCAGTTTGAGAGGATGAAAAAGTTCTGGAGCTTTTTCATCCTGGTGGTGATGATTGCACAACAGTGTGAATATATTAATGCCACTAAGCTGTACACTTGAAAATGGCTAAAATGGTAAGTTTTATATTATATATTTTACCAAATTTTTTAAAACACTACATAAAAATAACAAGACAAGCAATTGTAAAAATAATAATAAGGTGGACTGAGCTGATGCCAAAGGATCCCTTTCCATTAAAATACTGGGCAATAGGGACTTCCCTGGTGGCGCAGTGGGTAAGACTCCACGCTCCCAATGCAGGGGGCCCGGGTTCGATCCCTGGTCAGGGAACTAGATCCCACATGCATGCCGCAACTAAGAGTTCGCATGCCACAATTAAGGAGCCCGCCTGCCACAACTAAGACCTGGTGCAACCAAATAAATAAGTAAATATTAAAAATAAAAAATACTGGGCAATAAATATCCAAAAAAAAAAAGTGAATATGTAACCAAGCTCAAGATAAAGAATGGATAATATACAAGTGCCAGAAACAAAGAGGGAACTACAATCCAGACACAAAAGCAGCAGCTAATGTAGAGAAGACCCCTGGAAGAGTCAGACGGATAAAGGCTCCAGGGCTAGAGGCTGAGAACAGTATTGGTGTCAACTCCACAGGTTTGGCCTCAGCCTGTGGGAGGTGGGGCGCTACAGCAGAGCCCCCTGTGTAGTAGGGATCCGTGAAAGGCTGCTCCACCCATAAAGAAACATTAAGGGGCTTCCCTGGTGGCGCAGTGGTTGAGAATCTGCCTGCCAATGCAGGGGACACGGGTTCGAGTCCTGGTCTGGGAAGATCCCACATGCCGCGGAGCAACTAGGCCCGTGAGCCACAATTACTGAGCCTGCGCATCTGGAGCCTGTGCTCCGCAACAAGGGAGGCCGCGACAGTGAGAGGCCCGCGCACCGCGATGAGGAGTGGCCCCCGCTTGCCACAACTAGAGAAAGCCCTCGCACAGAAACGAAGACCCAACACAGCCAAAAATAAATAAATAAAAATAAATAAATGTATTAAAAAAAAAAATCCTCTGGGGAAGCAGCCAAAAAACCATTCACAGACAGTGGGAAAGAAAAAAGTCGCACATGAGTAATTAAAACCCTAAGCCCTTGCCACCTATGGGTGTAGGGTCTAAATTTACACCACTCAAGTAGAATGGAACCGCAAAGCTGTAAATTCAGCATATAAAATGTCCACGATTAGTGAAACACTCAGGCCCAGCAGAAACACACGACCAATCACTAGAAGGACGTTTTCAAGACCTGGGGGACACAAGATTCCCATAGAAAAGAAAAGGGCGGGGTGTTGACCAAGATGAGCTCACAATAAAAAATGAAGAAGCAAAACCCATGAGGTACAGGTAGCATGTGCGCAGGTACACACACATGCACACACACATACCAGAATCAGCGCCCTCAAGAACTGGAGATACCAGAGCAGCCTGAACGTACCCATGCAACACAGGCTCCAAATGACTGAGAGTAAAGATGGGCCACAGAACATAATTAAGGTTCAGAAGGAAGCAGCTCAGCTCCATCTGGAACTTGCAGAGCATTAAGTGGTTTTGAGATGTCCAGGCAGAGGCAAGTAGGAGCCTCCTGAGAATATGAGTCTGGAGCCCAGGGGGTAGGTCTTGGCTAGAGATGAACTTGGGGGTCATCACCAGGGGTAGCTGTGATTGGCCAGGGCCTGAACCATGGTGGGGGGTGCTGTCTCTGCAGTGAGCCCTGCATTTAAGGGCAGGAATGTAGAAGGAGGCAGGGGTGGAGCTCGATCTATAACACCAATTTTGATTGCAGCCTTTTCCAGAAAGTGTTTTCAGAACTTCCTCTCCCCGAAGGAGTCCCCAGAGGCTCTCTCCTCAGGCCCCTGACTCAGCCTGTCTTATTGCACCGTAGCCGTGGCCATGATCCTCTTCCTCTCTGCTGTGAGCTCCTACAGGGGTAACAAGGCCAGCCTGCCTGTCTTTATTTCCCCACCATCCTGGGTTGAGCCCATGTCTCGGCTCCAGAAGTGGCTGCTGGAATGAATGAAATTGGCGTGTGTGTTCTGCCGTGTTGGGGGAATTCACATCATGAATCCACAGGGGAATGGGGCTCAGAAGGAGCCAGAAACACGGCTGGTTTCCTCTTCCTCACCCCTCCTTCTCTCTCTTTCCCTCTTGCTCCCCATTTCATACTGGGAGGAAACAGCATCAATTCTTGGACTCAGGCAAGCCACTGCCCCTAATCCAACCTCTCATGACCTCCATGATGCATTTGTTAGAACTGTACTTGTGCAAGATCTTTCACTCTTCTTTCCCCCTTCCCACGTTATAATGACCAGGCACTGAAGGCACTTTGCAAGTATCAGCTCATTTAATGCGTGCAATTTGTGAGCTAGCCCCATTCTGCAGATGAAGAAACTGAGGCTCTGAGAGGTGATGTGACTTTCCTGGCCACAAAGCCATGGGGTGGCAGGGCCAAGGTTCAAACCCAGACCTCTTAGATCCCAAAGCTACGGTTTCAGCCTTGCCCATCGACCTCCATCTGCTCCCCCCTCCCCTGCCCTCCCAGCTCACACTGCTTCTCACTCACCACCTCCTTAGCTCTCACTGTGTCTGAGTCGCACATTCCTTGGCAGACAGGCACGGGTTGGGATGGGAGGGGATGGCCAGATGGGTGGTGAGTACAAGTCTCAGTTTGTCTTTTCATCACTCCAAGCATTGTCCCGGGGAAGCACTTGGAGTCCATGACCCCTTCTGGGCCCCCTCCAGGTTCCTGGGGTGAAGGAAAGAGTAGACAAAGGGTCCATCTGCAAATGAGTAGCAGGGAAGACTGGGAAATTTCCTCTGGACTGGTCTTGGGTACCAGACTCAGAGCCCACTCGTTCTGTGAATGTGACAGTGGCCTGGGAGGACCTTGCCTTTAAGACTCTGGGTTGCTCAGACTTGACTTTGCCGGGGCTCAGAACGGTGCTGAGCCTCGGTGCAATTTGGGAAGCAAAGCTCTGGTCTGGGAATCAGGAGGCTGGAGATCTAAGTGTGACGCTGCCCCCAACTTGGAGGACCTTGGGCAAGATGCAGCTCCTCTGAGCCCTGGGTGCTTCACTTGTAAAATGGAACGGTCACCCCAGGCCTGTCCATTTCTCAGGATGGGCAAGCTGGTACGGGGCGGGCTGTGAGCCAAGGAGGCCAGGATGCGGGAGGGTAAGAAAAGGAACAGATGCTGGGGTAAGACAGCTACCACCAAGATGGTCAACACCAAAATGGTCATTCTCTTGGGCTAGGCCAGGACTGTCTCACTGAGCGTCTCCTGATAGGTAGCCTGGCCCAGACCATGACAGGAAAGATGGGGCCAAGAGAGGAAGGAAAAGAGGAGATGGGGAGGAGGGGAAGTAGGAGGAGTGATATATTGGGTGGGGAGGAGGGATAGAAAAAGCTAACAGAAGCAGAGGCACCCTGGATCCTGGATAGGGTTCTAGCCCTGGCTCTGCTCCTCACTCCTGTGTGACCTTAGTCAACTACAGCCCCTCTCTGAGCCTCAGGTTCCCCATATGCCATCTCAGATTTTATGAGCTCCTTGGTTCCATCCTCCACTTGCCTTGTGAAGCCTGGGTCTATAGGTTCATTGTCAAGAACGCTTCCTTGAGACCCCCTCTCTTGCCTCCTTCTAAAATTCCTGCCTCTCCCCTCTGGGCCCAACAACCCTCAGCTTAAGTGTTGACCCCCTTATGTTTTGACTTACACTCTGTGACACATCACAAGGCAGAAGCCTTAGGTAAATCACCTTTGGTCCCTCCTACCAAGCACTTATACATAGTAGGTGCTCAACGAACATTCTGGTCGTAATATGAAATGGTCAGATGGACAGAAGGATGGATGCCTAAAAGAACATGCCTGCTTTGTCTGCGGATTAAGCTCCTGGTCAAAACTCCCCTCCTTAAAAAGCCTCTGGACGAATCCCCAGCCATAACCTTCTTCAACAATTCAACCAAAGGAAGTTACAACCCCAGCTGCTGCCCCTCTCCCCTGCCCATTCCCAAAGGCTTTCCAGTTGCTACCCTACCTTAACTAGCAGATTCCAAGGAGCTTGGACCCTGCCACCTGCCCTTAATTACCCATGCTCCTGGGTGGTCATCCAATGAACACAGGAAGCTCTGTTGAGGTATCCCAGAGTTTTTCTGCCACAGAAAACCCTGCAGAAGTCCCCATGAGGATTCCTGCAGGTCACAGAATTCAGGGGTTGTAGGCAAAGTTCCCAGACAGACAGATGACTCTTCATAGAAAACCCAGGTTCTAGCCCCAAATTGCCATCGCTTCAAACTGCGCACTGCCCGCAACACACATATGTATACACCCGGCCAGGAGAGAAGCAGAATCTTACCTTGATGCTCCTCCAGTTTCCCCATGGTCTCGATCTGCTCCACCAGGTCATTTGAATTCCACTGGCTCATCCCAATGAGGATGGCGTTCTTCCCTTCAGCCACCTCCTCTGTGGCAAGAAGCAAAGATGGGCATGAGCCGGCAGGGCTGCATAGAGGTAGCCCTAACAGGAGCCTATATCTCAGGGAGTATTTATTTCTTCCTTTGAGTTGAGGAAGATGTCAACTATTGAAGGTGTCTATAGTTACAGACAGGTATAAGACATGCAGGAATTTTTCATTGCAAGAAGGCATTGTTGTTATACCCTACTGGGCCTCCACATGTTACAGCAAAAAAAAGTAACAAGGGAACAGTCATGAGAGAGGCTGAAAACTCATAGGAGGCTCCATTCCTAGCACTAAGAGGGGTATTTCTTGAAAGGCAGTGTGTTTGGGAAGAAAAAGTAAAGCCTTACCACTAGGTAGCAGTTTTTCTTTGGGTGAGTTACTTGGCTTCTCTGAGCCTCAGTTTTCCTATCAGTAAAATGGGACTGGCAATGTCTAATCATAGAGTTGTTGTAAGGATTAAAGGAGATAATGAATATAAAGGTCTTGGTGCACAGTGGGGTGCTTACAGATGGGAGACATTAAGGTTACTTCTTCACATGAGGAGTGAGTTGCCTTCCTTATCTGAGCAGATCAGGATTTGAGTGACGTAGGAGCAGCTCTGGAGTAACTGAGAGAGCAGAAGACTTCGGCCTCTAAGCAAGCCTTAAGCTATATGGAACCCTTAGCCCACATCTCAACCTTATGAACCTCTTAATGCTTCCATTCTCCCTTTAGTCCTCCCCTCAACCCTGTCTCCATCCTTGCCCTTTCCCAGTCTGAGCTTAGAGGAATTGGTGAGGTCATATTCCCTAACACGCTGAACACAAGCCCCTGGGTCCCACACATCAATTGCACATATCTGGTGCAGTCCCTCATCCCAGAAAGGGACATTTCCTCAAGAACAAACCCACAGGAATGCCCCCTCTCTCTCTTTAAAGAGACAGGCCTTCCTGGTGAAGAGCTTTGTGCCTTTTCTCATAGAACAGACATTAAAGGGTAGTGAGGAGAATCCCTAAGCTCATCATAACCGAGAATAAAGAGATAAGACCCATTTCACTGCCAAAGAACTTCACAGAGCCGATGGAACCAATATGGTGAATCTAAAGCTTGGGGATCTGTCCAGAGTTCTGAATTACTCAAGCTCAGTAATCCAGACCCCATCTCTGACTGGGACACCTCCTCCTGCCTTATTTGATTATTTTATGTGATCTATTTAACACCACTTACCAAATCCTTACTATGCACTGAGGTTGTTATAAGTGTTTTACAAATACAAATTCATTTAATTCTCATAACAACACTAAAAAAGTACAATTATTGTTATCTCCATTTTATAGCCAAGGAGACTGAAGCATGGAATAGTTCAGTAACTGGCCGAAGGTCACTGGCTAGAGCCAGGATTTAAACCCAGATATACTATTTCAAGAGTCCTAAAATCCCGCCCTCCTGATGGCTTGCCTGCCTGCCCTGGACATCCTGTATTGGCTACCCAAGCACCACACACAACCAGACAATTTCCTGAACCTGGTGTGTTCCATCTGGGCATGGTTGACGCCTCTAGGCAGCGTCGTGCTCCGGGCAGAGCCCTGCCTGGGTTCCAGTCCTGAGCTGCTACACGTGAGCCTGTACCTTTACAGATGTCCCTCAACCATTCCTATTCTCTTATTGCTTAAATGGGAATGACAGCTCTGGTTCCACAACTCTTTCTAGCAAACTTTCATGAGGACAAGTGACATAGTAAATCTGAAAAGGCTACGCAAGCCAAAATGCTGTACACAAATGTCAGGTAGTAGTATTCTTGGGGAAGCAGGATCACCAGGGGGTTAAGAGCTCCATTCTGGTGTCAGACTGACTCTTTGCAATCCTGGATGCACCATTTGCTAGCTGTCTGACCTCGGACAGTAACTTATGCTGTATGAGCCTCCACTTCCTCATCTATAAAACGATACCATAGTAATGCCCACGTCACAGAACTGCTGTGAGGATTAAATCAGACAATGAGATAATGAAGGTAAAGCGTGTGTAAGCATGACTAGCACACAGTAGGAGCACAGATGTGGATAACAGCACAGGAAGATGATGGTACCACCATTACCACCACCACCAGAGCATGTGGAGTTATGCCCCGGTTCCAGTTATGCTGCTGCCTACCCCTATGTCATTTTGTCCCAGCTTCGGGGCGGGGTCGTCAGGGTCAGCCTGTAGCCCACCTTGAGTGCCTATGTCTCCTGGCTCAGTTACCCAAGCATGCAGTTTTCTGCTTGTTCGTTTAACATTCATTCTACAACGCAGGGATTCCTGAGCAGCTGCTGTATGCAGTGTGAGACACGACCTCCATCCTGTAGGAATTCAGCTTTGTGAAAAAACACAATGGGAAACTGACACAGTCAGATGAGTGAGCTGGGGCTCCTGGTCCAGGGCTGGGTGTACAGCAGGTGCTTCCACGTCCTAGATCCTGGATTTTCTATAATGCGTAATCCCTATCCCACGGTGTATGTAAGGCTTTCAGAACCCCGAGAGGCTTCAGCATCTTCTCCCTCTTCCTTGTATCTGCATGACCCACCTCCATCTCTCCCTCTCGGTCTTCTGTCTATCTCTCTAGGAAATGTATCTCCTCTCAGACTCTCCCCGTGTTCCTCTCTGCTTGATGCCCATCCCTGACCCACCCAGACCACGTCCCTTTCCATTGATCTCTGTCCCTCTGGGTCCTGGGGTTTCTCTGTCTCTCTGCCGTGTCTGTCCCTCCCTCTGGGCCTCGATCACGATTACTCTTTGCTCTGGCTCTGTCTTTATCCCAGAACCTGTCTCTCTCCTCTCTCTGGGTGGCTGTGTCTCTTTCTTGATCTCTCTCCTTCTCTGAGCTTCTCTTTCTTTCTCTGGGTGCCTGCCCCTCAGGAGCTTTCCATCTCTGCAGGCCTTCTTGGTGTCTCTGATCTCTCTCTCTCCTGGGTCACTGTCTCTCTTTCAACTCTCTTGGTGTGGCTCTCTTGGCGTCTCTCTTGGTGTGTCTGTGTGTGTGTGTATGTGTCCCTCTCTCCCATCCTCTCCAAGTCTCTCTTGCTCTCTCTCCCTCTCTGCTTTCTCGTATTTTCCCTGGCTTCCTTGCACTCTCTGCGGCTCCCCCACGCCCCTGCCCCAGGCTTCAGCCTGCCTGTCTCTGCAGCTACTCCCCGGCCCCCCACCTCACAGACGAGATTTCTCTCCCTCTCTGGGCCGCTCCTCTGCCCCTGCGCTCAGTACTCAGCCTTAGATCTTCACTCTGGCAACAATGGGCTTGTCCCCTGAGTGGCAGCAAGAAACACACACACACACGCGCACACACACACACACACACACACACACACACACACACGGAAGCAGCCGAGAAAGCTCCTCTTGGAGTCACTCAGGAGAATGAGGGAGACGCGTGCCTCAGCTCTGAGCCTCTGCTCTGTTTCCCCTCATTGTAGTATGAGACTCCCATGGAGGCCAAAGGCCGCAAAGGGCTTATCTGAATAAATGTCCTGGTTATTGACTTTGCTTTTCAGCTTCTGGTGACTGTTCCCTATGTGCCGATGCTCAACCCCGGTGACCCCTGGTGTGGACAGAGTTTTTGCATCTGCTTCGACCCCCAGTCCCTGCCCATTCTAGGTGCCAGGCTCAGCCTCACCCACCAGTACCACGCCCCTGGCCTTGACCTCAGACTGACTCCGACCCGGAGCAAAACCTGGATACAGTGAAAGCCTTTCTTCCTACCCTGGAGCCTCTGTGTCTGCTGGACCCACAGGACTTCAAAGCGGGGAACCTCCTTGCCCTGCGCTAGGCAGGCTTCACCTGCAGCTCATGGAGCCAAGGGCTCGGTCACCTTCGGCCGTCAGCCGGTCCAGGTCCCTCCATCACTCCTTGCCTGAGGCCTACAGGCCAGTCTCTCCACGGACCAGATATGCGCTGCTCTGGGGCCTCTGGGACACAAGATCGCTAACCTCCGCGACTGGGGACCGCTCGCCCCATGCCCCACCTATGGCCGTACCACCACCCTCTCTTCATCGCAAGGGGGTCCCCACTCAGCCCATTCCCAGAAGCCTTTGGGGCAGCTCCTTGGCATTTGCTTCTCCACGTCCCCTCCCCTAATGAGAGGGAGGGTCAGGGGTCAGCGACACACCTGTGCTTTGCTTCTCCGAGGGCTCCTTTGCCCAGCTTCCCAAAGCGACATCCTCCACTCCAGCCACGAGACAAACCCTGTACCCCTGCTGTGCTCCAGAGGGGGGACCCGGGGTCCAGAGGCTCAAGACGCGCCTGAGGTCAGACAGTGGCCAGTCACTGCCCCAACCCTGAGGAAAAGCTGGCTGCTCTGACCCCAGATGACCTGTGCCACTGCCCTCTACTCTCCGAGATTCTGAGTTCTGTGTCTCCGGTGTCCTGGAGCAGGAACAGGGGTCCACAGGGCCGCTCCAGAGCCTGGGCAGGAAAGCACATCCAGAGGCTACCGGGCCGGGTCTGCCCCCCCGCACATCGCCGAGCAGGCGCCCCCTTGCTCACTCTGGCCACGCCTGCCTTCCTGTTCACTCCTCTGGGAACAGCTTCTCACTGGCTGTTCCCGCTGTCCGCAACACTACTCCCCCAGATCCTCACCTCGCTCGTTTCTTGCTATGCAGCTCTCAGGTCAAGGCCACATCTGCTGGGGGCCTCCAAATTGCCCGTTCACTCTATCACAGTCCCTTATTTAATACTGGGGGGGAGTGCCTCCATTTTTTTTTAACGGCATTACTAAAGCTATCACTGACGTTCAATACACTACACGTATTTAAAATGTACAATTTGGGAATTCCCTGGCGGTCCAGTGGTTGGACTCAGCGCTCTCACTGCCGAGGGCCCGGGTTCAATCCCTGGTCACGGAACTGAGATCCCGCAAGCTGCACAGTGCGGCCAAAAAAAAAAAAAAAAGTACAATTTGATAAGTTTTGACCTATGTGCACACCCAGGAAACCATCACCCTAATCAAGATAGTGGACATATATCCATCACACCCAGAAGTTTTCTCCTGTCCCTTTTGATCCCTCCGCCCCACCCCCAGGCAACCACTGATCTGCTCCTGTTGCCATAGACTCGTTTGCATTTTCTAGAGTTTTCTATAAATGGAATCATAATACGCACTCTTCCTCAGTCTGACTCTTTTTCACTCAGCACAATTATTCTGAGATTCATCCGTATTGTTGTGTGTATCAGTTCATTCCTTCTTATTGCCAAGTGGTATTCATGAATACTGAATACGTGAATGTACCGCAATTTGTTTATTCATTTACCCATTGATGTACATTTGGGTTGTTTTCACTTTGGGGGGATCATAAATAAAGCTGCTATAAACATTCAGGTACATGTCTTTAGGTGGACATATGTTTGCTTACCTCTTGTGTAAATACCTAGGAGTGGAAAGGTAGTTAACTATGATTAACTTTTTAAGAAGCTGCAACCTGTTTTCCAAAATAGCTGTCCCATCGTATGTTCCCACCAAGCAGACTTTAAAAGTCCCAATTCCTCCACATCCTGGTCAGTTGTCTTAATTAGTCATTCTAATAAGTATGAGGCAGTATCTCATTGTGGCTTCGGTTTACCTTTTCCTAATAACTAATGATGTTGAGCATATTTTCATTTTTCACCTTTCATTTTTCATTTATCTACCTTCTTTGGTGAGGTGTCTATTCCTCTGCATTATTTTATTTACGGAAACTATCAATAGAACTCACTTGCTTGTACGTTGTCTTCCCACCCATCACCACTAAACTGTAAGCTCCATGGGGGCCAGGACAGTGTCCCCTTGCCCTGCATCCCCTACACCTGGAATAGGGGGATGGACAGATGCTCAATAAATACTTGAGAGAGTAAATAAATGACTCTGAATTCTAGTCCCTGCTCTGCCTGACCCTTTGTGTGACCCTCAACAAGTTTCCCAGTTCTCTGGCCTCAGTTTTCCAGCCTGTAAAATGAGGTCAGGGTGTTGAACTCAAAGACCTTGAGGGCCCCCTAGCTCTGACATGGGTTTGAGGCATGTCCCCTCTTGGCCACCATGGGTTTCCCTCACTCTGCACTCCAACCTTGCTAAACTGTGGTTCCCCAGATACCCTTTGACTGTATTGACAGGACGGGGAGTGGTGCTTCTTCTGGGTCTGGGAGCCTGGACCCCATCACCCATCCTGCAGCCTCCAATCACGGGTACCAGCCGCCCTGAGGCCCCATGCCTGCTGCCACAGCCCAGGGAGCTGGCATCCTGCCCAGGGGATTGTTATGGTCCCGGATAGCTCCATACTCCTACCTGACTTTCCCCCGAGTCCCTCCCATGCCTTACATGCACAACCAGAGCCCCCAGAGCCTAAGGGTCTTCCTCTGCTACTAGACCATGAGCCATGAAGGTCTCTTGTCCCACCAGGTAAACCCTAGTGCTGGACAAGTGGGATGGAGCTGAAGGAAGAAAGGGAGGGAGGAGGGCCCCATTTTCAGTAATAAGTCGAAGAAAAAGGCCTGACCTGGACGCTAAGCTCCTGGGCTCCAGCCCCTCTGCCCCCACCTCGCCGTGTGATCTTGAGAGGTCCCTTCCATGCCCTGGCCTCTGTTCCTCACAACGTGGCTCCACCTCGGCTGGAGATGGAACTGCAGGGGCAGCAGGATGCAGGTGGGGACAGAGACCACACCCAGGCCAGGGTCAGGGCTCGGCCTGGGCTGGAGAACAGAGGCAGGGAGGTGACCCTTCAGAGCACGCCCAGAAAGCCGGACACTCATGGCCTGGCCCCAGGTGCTGAGAAAGCTCTTGGGAGCAGAGAAGGAGGATGGCTTTACCTCTTCCTGCCCTGAGCGGAGGAAACACGCAAAAGCCTTGTCCGGGGAGACCACAGGGAACAGACAGGAGGTGAGGAGTTGGCAACACAGAACCAAAGAGGTTCCAGCAGCCTGTGGGCGGATCTTGGGGCTGAGCGCTACAGATGCTCTGGGAGAGGTGACATAGGAAAGGTTCAGAGACATGAGGTTCAGAGGTCTGGTAGGAAGTGCTGAGAGGTGGAAGACAGAGAAAGAGATGGGAGAGTGTGTGATCCTGGGATAGTGGAGAGAAGGAGAGACGGAGGTGAGGAGAGCGGGGAGGAGATGAAACAAAGGAACAGAAGAGAAGGTGGGGCCGCCCATAAGAGAGGAGTGAGAGGTGAGGCCAGTTTAGGAACTGCAGACAGAGCAGTGAGATCACGGGGGCAGAGGACAGAACGCCGAGGGTCCGCAGGGAGGGAAGCAGGTTGGATCCACAGCTGCTCAAAAGGAAAGCAGGTGCATAAGGCCCATGGGGATGGAGATGGAGCTGACCGGCGCCACCCGCAGACGCCTCCCGCAGGGAGCCATCATCGTCATCTGCGAACGCAGAGCCCTGATGAACTACAAAAATATTTTAAATGAAAGTGTTCTAAGCATCAAAATATTGAAGCCGTTGTTGTCACACTTTGGGTTAGTTGCTATGGAGAAAGTCAGCCCCGGCTGCCACTCCAATCAGACGCCAGTGGGAGACAGGAAAGAAGCCCCAAATGGGCTGGTTTGGGGTTGGCATCAGGGAGGGGGCACTCCATCCAGAGTCAAGAATGGGGGAGGCTCAGGCTGGGGCAGCGTCCCACTGCCCAACCCCACCGTGCCTCCCTGAAAATCACCTGAACTGGATACAGTCTCCATTTCTGGAGGCACCGAGTTGATAGGGAAACTGAGGCCCAGAGAAAGTGAAAGCCTTGCCCAAGATCACAGAACGAGTCAATGACACGGCTGAGACCATGTCCCAAGTGTCCTGCTCTGGGTCCTGGGGTCTTGCCAGCGCATGCTCTGTTTCTCTTTCAAGACCCCATTCAGCCAGTACTTCAAAGCTGGCCCCATACCAGAAGTAAGTCAATCCCCCAAATATGGTGACTTCCCAGAGTGGAGCTGAGCCAGCCAAGTGAGACCTGGGGACCCTCCTAGCCTGGAGACCCTCCTAGGCTTGTGCGTCTCACCCACCCTGGCACGGCCCAGGCCAGCATGACTGTGAGGGTACTCTCTCCTGAAGTCCAGGCAAACTCTGCCTTCCACTGGTCCCCTGCCCTGCACGTCCTCATCTCTGAGACCGTGCTCTCTGCCTGAAATGCCCACCCCATCTGGTGCCCTCTTCTCCAATCCTTGTAATGTTTCTTGTTTTCCCATCCTCACTTAGCGCCCCCTGCTATGTCCGGCAGGCAGGCCATGCACCCAGCACTGAAATGCAGAGCTGATGTCCTCCCCTCCCTCGTCTCTCCCCTGAACATCTGCAATAATCTAACTGGTCCGCATCTCCACTCCAGCTCCCCCTCCCGTCTGTGGGCTGACCTTGAGAGTCACCTACTGGGTCACATGCAGCCTCATCTCTCCTTTCTCCCTCCCGCACGGGCCTCCAGTTCCCAGAAGGCCCCCTCTTTCCTGCTTCAGCACCATCATACCTGCTGCGTCTTCTGCCTAAGGCTCTTTCCTCCCACTCTTCTTCTAGGCAGCTCCTATCCTCAGTGCTGCAGAGAGGATATTAAGGCCCTCCCCAGCCTAAATCAGGTACCCCCATCATCACTCCTTCTATTAACACTTGGTGCTTTTTACTCAGCGGTATTAGTTCCCATTTGTGACTGTATTTTTCTTTATGTAATTGTTTGACGTTTGCCTCTCCCACTAGACTATCAGCTTGATGAGGGCAGTGGCCACGCCTATCTGTTTACTGCAGTAGGGTAAGCGCCTGAAATATTGTAGGAACTCAGCAAATATCTCAAAGAGTGTATGACTGGACGCTGAGCCCCAGCCCTGAGGGGACTCACAGATTGGGTAATAATGAAGCACGGAATTGCAGTGTCTGAGTGGGGAGAGATACTAACTCCCAACAGGGATCCCCTTCTTGGAGCTTCTAAAAAGGTCATCCAGACAATGATGGGACAATGAGATTCACTCACCTCTAGCATCAAAGAATTCATCATCAGAGCTTTCCACTGAGTCGCTGAGGACATTTCGAAGGTGCCAGGGGGCACCACCGCCCGGGGGAGGGCCACCTGCCAAAGGAAACACACCTGTTAGCCAAGCTTGAGGCCGTGTCCTGGCATGAAGGAGGTAAACCCAGACTGCCCCTGGACCAAGGTTTAGTCGGCATCCTGCACGTCCCTGCCCTCCTGACTTCAAGTGCACAGCACCTCACAGAGCCCTCCCACCGTTATGCTTTCACTTAAGACCCAAATTCCTTTCTGAGACGGCTCAGTGGGGCAGGAACGAGGGTGCCCATTTCGCACACACCAAAACCGAGACCAGAGGTAGTTAAGAGATGTTGCCAAGGTGACACGGTGTATCAGGAAGTATCAGGTAAGTTTTGCTGTGTTAATAAATCATCTTAAAACAACAACGGGGGCTTCCCTGGTGGCGCAGTGGTTGAGAGTCTGCCTGCCAATGCAGGGGACACGGGTTCGAGCCCTGGTCTGGGAAGATCCCACATGCCGCGGAGCAACTAGGCCCGTGAGCCACAATTACTGAGCCTGCGCGTCTGGAGCTTGTGCTCCGCAACAAGAGAGGCCGCGATAGTGAGAGGCCCGCGCACCGCGATGAAGAGTGGCCCCCGCTCGCCGCAATTAGAGAAAGCCCTCGCACAGAAACAAAGACCCGACACAGCCATAAATAAGAAAATAAATAAATTAATTTAAAAAAAAAATAACGGTTCATTCCTCACTCACACACAGGTAGGAAGGGGGCTCTGGCCATGGCGGTCACTCAAAGACGCCACCTTATGATGCCAGCATCTCGAATCGAGACTTCAAGTTCTGCAGAAGCTGGGGAGGAGAGCACAGAAAGGCACGCCCAGTCGTAAACGAGTCTTCCCACACGTGACAGACTTCTGCTCCTGTCATTGGCCAAAGCAAGTCACGTGACCAAGCCCAGCTTTAAGAGGGCGGAGGGAGGAGAAGCAGACACCCGGAAGGGCACTAGTGATGTTTGTTGCACACGTGTGCAGGCCAGGGAAGGACTGCAGCCTCCCCTGGGGAAAAAGCCCCACACTAAGAGAAGGGGGACCTGAACTTGAGTTCCACCCCGTCTCTGCCACTTGCAACCTCTGCGGCCATTTCCTCTCCATACCACAGCCTCAGTTTCCCCTTCTACAAAATATCGGCAACAATCAAGCCCGAGCTCGAAGGATCAGAAATAACGCATGCTCAGCGCCTCTATCTCGGGGCGCGCTCAGTGATGGTGACTGCTATTATTATTAATATCTGCAGAGGCCAGGACATGGGGCTGAGAGGTTCTCCAGAGCAGGCAGGAGCAAGTGCACATAGAGAACGTGGCCCCTTGCCCTGAACTCAGCCTCAACGCACCTCCTGCCCCGTGACCAGGGGGAGGAAGGCCAGAGGCAGAGCTGGGTCAGAAGCCTCTTCCCCTGCCCCCCATTCTCAGAGCGCCCTTTACTTGGCACTTCGGGGCTCTCACGGAACCAGCTGGCGCCCAGCACATCCACGAACCCCTCCACCTGCTCCCTGGACACGTGCGCTACTGGAGGTGGCAGATGAATTCCAATCTAAGTGTAAACATTAAAACCATATAAGTGTTAGAAGAAAATTGACCTGGTAATTTTCCTGAGGAAATCATCAGAGAAGTATACAAAGATGGCAATATATAGTTGATCATCTTGGCGTTCTGGTAATTCCAGTAAACTGGAAGAAATCCCAGTGTCCATCCACAGAGGACCAGACATACATTCATACACAGTCATCAAGGGAATTCTTTGCAACTGGTAGGAAAATCAAGTAGCTCCTTATGTATTGACATGGAAAGATGCCCACGGAGTATGGGTAGAAGAAAAAAAATGCACATTGGTCCCAGAACCGTAGGTATCTTTTGACCCCATTTTTGAAAAATATACTTATACCTGCATGCTGAGGATATGTACAGCATGTAAGTTAAGAACTCAGGGTCTGAGGTTGGAAGAGGCCTAGATTCAGGCTCAGGCCCTTGCCTCTTAGAAGCTGTGTGATGTCAAGTGTGTCCCTTCACCTCTCTGTGCCTCATTTTCCTCAGCTATAAAGTGAGGAAAGCTCATACCTGCCCCATGAGCTTATTGTAAAGATGAAATAAAATACATCGAGGTGCTTAGCACAGGGCCTAGCATATAGCAAGTGCTCACAACAGTAATTATTATATAAATATACTCACACATGCATTAAAATGTCTGGAAGGACAGGCACCAAAACATCAATAGAGATTATCTCTACAGAGTAGAATTTGATAAGAAGCAGGGGAAACTCAATTTTTACCCTGCACATATAATTTCATATGACTATTAATTTTATAAATTCATCTTATCGGTTCTAAGATGTACATTTTTTTCACACCTCAACATCTTTAAAATTGGGGTGTGTCTTACATGATGGCATGTCCTCATTTAGTTGGCATTGTTTATTCTTTCCTGGGGTATAGAAAATAATGATGCATCTTACAATTGACTGCATCTTAATTCAATGGAAAACAGTAAAATCGCCATGCACACAAGGTACGTCTTCCTCCGTATGGCCCTGGCCATCCAGTACATGTGGGTTCTTGCATCAGCAATGCCCCTACCTCAGTTTCCCCGTCTGTGCAATGAGGAACCTGACAGAGACTTTCCCCTGAAACTTTTCAACTCCGACTGATGTTTGAGGAGCCAGTCTGGCACATAGTAGATGTGAATGACCCAGTGAGAGGTGGGCATTCCCCCTGCCATGGCTAGATTGCCCATCACGATGCAGTCCTCAGAAAATCTGCTGCAGCCTCAGCTCACCCAGTCACCCTGCAGGATGCTGGCACTGTTCCCTGCCCTGAGCTCAGACCTCAGAACATAAACTGTTCCTGAAGGGAGAGGCCAGCACAGGTCAGCCCAGGGACTCAGCCCTCCTGCCTGTCCCTCCTGCCCCACCCACCACAAACTCCCAAACACACACCCAGCTTGAGCTCCATGGCTTGGAGCCAGGCCAAAAGCACTTTCTGAAACACAGAAAAGGCAGAGGCCACAGGAAACACTGACCTGCGAGTCGCTTCTAGGTGTAAAGCTGGGTCTGCCCTACACTCCCTGTGGGGACCCTCTAAGCTTTTGATTCTCACCCAACAGTGTGGATGGCATGACAGGCTGATCAGCAATTTCCTGCCCGTGACCCCTGGATTTATTGCAAGGGAGTTTGAAAATCCAGATTCACCATAACTGAGTATTTCTAACGTGGATATGGGACCATTTCCCAAATGTATGTGGGGGGAAGTTCTAGCTAGTGCAACAAGACAAGAAAAAGAAATAAAAGGCATACATGTTGGAAGAGAAAAAACAAAACTGCTTTTATTCTCAGATGGCATGATTGTCTATCTAGAAAACAAAAACTCTACAAAACCTACAAAAAAAGAACCTACTGGAACTAATAATTGAGTATAGCGAGATCGCAGGATACAAGGTCAAAATACAAAAGTCAGTTGCAATCCTGTATGTCAGCAATGAACTGGAATTTGAAATCTGAAAAACAATACCATTTACAATAGTATCAAAATAAAATAAAGAAGTGCTTAGGTATAAATCAAATGTATGTGAAGATTTCTGTGATTCAAAAAATACAATCACTTAAAATTCTTCTTGATTTTACACTAATTTTATATGTTTTCTCATATAAACCTATCCCTTTTATAGATGCTAAAGGTATAAAAACTATCAGACGTCCTATATCAATGTGCAAATATCCCCTGCTGTCCAAATCGATTCCATTACTAAGAAAGCAAGAATCAGGAGAGTCAGGACAGTCATATCAGCCTCATCTACTTGGTTCCTGAGTTTTGGATGGTGAGCAGCAAAGGTTTAAGTAGCGATGGGTTTGTCTGAAGATGTATCTGAGTCGATTTGGGTCCTGAGTTTGGATAGTGAGGGTTCAGCAAGAAGGTCCTGGTTATGGTGGGTCTCATACCTGTACAGTATATACTCCACCTGAGAATGAAGACGGGCAAGGATATTCCTGCCAACCTCTCCCTCCTAAACAGAGTGTGTGCTGGAGCCTGAGGAAAAGAGGAGAGCTCTGGAAGTTGTCCCTCCCTCACTCCCACCACCACATCCATCCTTGCAGGCCACCGTCATCTTAGGCCACCGCAACACCCATAACATGTGTGACGGGCTGGCCTTGGTGAGAATCCCAGCGGGGAGAACCCGCTAGCAGGGAAAGCTGCAGGGAGGCCAGTTCAGCTCCATTTGAGGGAGATGTTCTCCCAGCTAGAGGTGGGCAGAGAGGGAAGGGGCTTCTGGGTGTCCAAGGGAGCTGTCCGTCCTGCAAGGCACTGTGTGAGTTGCTAGGGACACTGAGGTGAATAAGAGGGACAGGGCGGGGCCCTGCCATGGGGCCCTCCCAGCGCTTACACTCTGCGGGGTGTGGGTGATGGTGGCAGTGGGCAGGGAAAGCAGACCTGGAACAAGGAAGCAGCAAAGATCATTTCAGCAGCAGAAAGTGCTGGGAAGAAAATAAAACGGTCCCTTCCTACCTCCACCACGTCCTCCTTCCTTGAGTGTCTCCTACGGTGTAATTACAGGCTAGAGAATAGACAGGCATGAACGCGTGGATCTGTACATCCACCGAGGGATGATGAAAAGGGCGATCGGCCCTGTCATCAAAAGAACTCTGTCACCTGTTTGAGTTATAAATGCTGAACCAGCGCTGTTTCTCCTTCCACGTGAACCCTTCACCTGATTGTTGACTCTCCTTTGTGGCCGAAATCTACAGTTGATTTTCTCTTCAAAGGCATCTTTTATCTGGTTTACTTTTATCTTCTTTGTTTTCAAAATGCATACCTGCACTGGTTTTTAAATACACACTATAAGTTTGTTTAAACCTGCTACAGTCCCTCCCTCCTTGCAAACAACCTCTGGAAAGGTAGGTATGTGGAGGGATCTCAGTTATCTACCCTGGTGTAAAAAACAACCTGTAAGAACAGATCATGGTAAGAAGCAGCCGTCACCTGGCTTCTGGGTGGAAGATGTTCCCTTCATCTCTTCCTTCAGGGTGCAGGCTTTTTAGTGAACGGCAAAGATCATACTTCAAAAAAGGAAAACAGTGATAGACAGAGTATCTTGGGAGGGGTGTGAGGGGAAGACTTTTCTGAAAAGGTGTCAGATCAGTGGAGACTTGAATGATGAGAAAGAACCAGACATGCTAAGCGCGAGTGTGCACATCTGTATGCATGCTCCTGGCACACGCGCGTGGGATGGACAGACAGAGGAGGAGGATGAGAGCCTGTGATAAGAGCTGGAACAAGTGACGGAGGGGGAGACAGGTGTAAGGGGAGGTGAGAGAGGAAATGGAGCCAGACCAGGTAAGATTAGGGTTAAGCTTAGGGTTAGGATAAGGTAGGGGGTTGCCTGCTTGCTGTGGATGGGAGCTCAGAACAGGTGGATTTTAAGGTTCCAACCTCCACCCAGAGTCTATCACCTGCACACTTCAGGAAGAGGGAAACACAGATGCCCAAGAGGGTCAGGAAGTCTCCCAAGGGATAGGGGGCACAGGTCAGGTGGCTAAAGGCCACACGTGATCTTGAGAGTCAGAGAAGGTGGGTACCATGATCCCAGAACAGCGAGGGCAAAGGCCCAGAAGCACAATCTCCTTGAGGTGGGTCCCTGCCCTTCACCTCTCTGCATTTTCTGTGTCTAGTACAGGGTCCCAGGTGGAAGAGGGCCAAGGGATGTTTGGCAAACAAGCAAATGAACAAAAATGATCTGCTAGCTGCTTCACAGGTATTATCTAAAGTAATCCTAACCAAGCCTCGTGGAGTGGGTGTCATGAATCCCCAACTTACAGCTCAGGAAATAAAGTTCAGAGGTGTGAAGTCATTCGACTGAGGTCATAAAGCTAATAAGTGATGGAAGCAAGATTTGAACCCAGGTCCATATGACTCCAGGGTCTGTGCTCAGGACCACCATGCTGGGTGCTCTGTAGCAGAGCTCAGGGCGCGGGGCCCAGGTCTCCTCTTCTCTTCCCTTCCCAGGCTGCAGAGTCCCTTCCGCAACCCCAAGGCTCAGCCTACTTCTTCCAGCAGACTCTTCTGTCCCACCTTCTCTACCACACTTATTCAAAACTCTAAATCAGGGGCCTTCCCTGGGGGTCAAGTGGTTAAGACTCCTCGCTTCCAATGCAGGGGGTGTGGGTTCGATCCCTGGTTGGGGAACTAAGATCCCACATGCCTCGAAGCATGGCCAAATTTTTTTAAAAAACCTCTAAATCAGGATAAAAGAGAAAGGGGAATATCCCAATCCTTCCCGGCAATCCAGAGAGAAACAAACGATCCTTCACACCCCACGATGCGCTGGTCCCTCAGCAAAGCTCGGGGTAGGGTGGGGGGCCTGCAGTGGGAGGGGCTGCAAGGAGCCATCCCCGCCCTCTCTCCTGGTGCATCTACCCGCCACCATCAGGTCCAGTGCGGTCTCCTCGACCTTGTCTCAGGCCTGGGTCTCCCCAGCGTGGGTGCAGCCAGAGGTCACCCACTTCCCCACCTTGGCCCTGGCTCCCAGGGACGCAGGCGTAGGCAGACGGACAGATGGACAGGAGCCAACAGTGGGTACTCTGCCCAGTACCAGGGACCCCAGGGCAGCCCCGGCCTGAGGGTCAGCCCCACCAGAAGGGAGTCACCGCCCTGCTCTCAGGAGCCCAGTCTGAGGGGAAAGACATTTCACGGTGAGGAAAGCCCTGGCACAGTAAAGTGAGGGAGGCGGGTATTGGCCGACTCTTCCTGGGCCAGACCTTGGGCCAGGTGGTGCCCAGGAGGAAGGAGTTGGGGACAGAGCTGAATGGGCTCAATCCCGGCTCCTGGGTGCCAGCCTCGGGGCCCAGCCCTGCACAGCCCCTGCACAGGGCACAGGACAAAGGAGGGGTGGGCAGCCTGGCCTCTGGGCTAAATGCCACCCCTACCTCGTCTCAGAGGTGTGGACAGGACCTCCCAGAGGCAGACACCCTGCAGGCTGAAGGGCCCAGAGGCCTTCCTGGAGGAGGAGGCCCAAGCTGAGCCTTAAAGGAAGGGTGGGCAGGGTTGGCCAGGCTGGGGCAGGGTGGGAGGGAGTAGAGACATGGGTCAAAGCAATCGGGCCATTTCCAAGAGACGCTGGATCCAGAACCTTCTCCTCAAGAGTAAGAAGTCTGGCTCATCAGAGCAAGGGAGGGGACATAGGCGTCTGCTGTGACAGCCACGGCCCTGTGGGTGTTCAAGTAACACCTACCAATTTCCAGACCTCCAGGGAGTCACAAGCACCTCTGAGCTGGCTAAGGTGGGCTGCCTGGCACTGAGCCTGCTGCCCGTGACTGTGGCCGCAGCTTCGGTGCCCGGTCCTGCCTGAGGCCACATCTGAAACCACGGCCCGGCAGGCCTGCTGGACTCCAGCAATCTGTGCCTCGGAAGAGGACAGGGCCGAGGGGGAGAAAAGAGCTCGGCTGTGGGCTCATTCAGGCAGGCCCCTCGTCTCCAGTCTGTCTCTGTCTCCTCTGTCTCTCTGTCTCTCACATACACACACACACACACACACACACACACACACAGGCGCGAGGATGGCAGGTTCTACAAGCACAAGCATCTGGGTCTAACTGCTGACAATCAATGCTGCAGAAACCATCAGGCTGCCAGACATCCCGTGGGCAGTGGGAGCCCCGTGGACACGTAGAGTCCAGAGCCTAAACGTGGCCCACACAGCCACACACACACACACACACACACACACTTAGAATCACACTTCACAGTTCTGGCCTGGGGTCCCAGGGGTCCATCCACTTGCTGGATGCAGAGTGAGAGATGCAGAGTCTGAGTAAGGCTCCTACTGGCAGGTGGGGGGGAACTCTGAAGGCCCCCCTCCTCTCTGCCCCTCCTCCTGTAGCCCTGCCTTCCTCTCACTGTCAACTCTGCCACTTCTCAACTGGTGATCTTAATAAATGTCACTACACCACTCTGTGTTCAGTCTCCTCCTCTGTAAAATGGGGGTAATAATAGTCCTTCCCTAGGGTTGCTATGAAGATTACGTGAATGAATATTCGAAAAAGGTTTGGCATGGTGCCTGGCACTCAGTGCTATAAAAGGGTTTGTTAAATAACATAAATAAATCATGATATCCACGGGCCTTTCTTTGGTCCTTTCACAGGTGGGAGCTCCCAAGAGTGGGCCCCTCTCCTTCTCCTCCAGCCCCTGGAATGGGAGCCCAGAGGGCAGAGCAGGAACTGCCCTCCTCACCCTGAGGCTGGAGGCTCCCAAGCCCCAACACTCTTGGGGCTGCTCCTGGTGCACGGCTGGCCCTTCTCTCCTCTCCACCGGCGCAGCTCCCTGGGGTTTGTGTCTTATCTGCTCCCCAAACCTTGAGCTACCTAAGGCCAGGACCTGCTCTGTCTGCAAGCCCCTCCACCCATAAGTCTGGGTTCCAGTAACACGTCGCCACTGGGAAGGGCCCCCCCCCACCCCCCAGCCCATACCATGTTCTTTCCCTCCAAGACTTTGCTCCTGAACGTCCTGGTACCTGAAATACCCTCCATCCCCGCCCTACCCCAGCTGAAAGCCTTCCTTGACCCCAGTGCTGGTCTGGGTGCCTGCCTCTTCCGTACTTCCATAACGTCCTTTACCTGCGCCCATCAGAGCACCAATCTGCAGAACAGGTCCAGGCCTGCCTGTCCCACTGGGCTGTGGGTTCCCCCAGGCAGAAACCCGGTAGGAATCCTCCCCAGGACCATAGCCTCTCCCAGCCCAGGGCTGGGCACAGAGAAAGCTCTTGTTACACTCAGCATGGCCCAGCACCGGGTAGATCTCAGGAGGGCCCCCTCTCAGGGAAGTATCCCATAGGGAATGTCCTCAGGCCCCCTCTCTGGGTCAGGATGAGTCTGACCAGACCAATCAGGGCCAACCAGCCCATGCTCAGCCTTCAAGGGGCTATGGGGCCACCCAGGGAGAAACAAGAGGCCAGGAGAAGCTGATTCCAGAAAAAGGCATTATTGAAGGAAACCAGTGCTGGTTGGGGGTTGGTTGCTATAGAAACATGTCCTAACTATCTCCCAAACTGCTGTATGCGCCACTGATGAGCTCGTGTGCTGGGCTGTTTCAGGGCACATGCCAGGAGTCCCAGAAGGGCCTGTGTGCTGGGGTTCCCAGCACCTGGAACCCCGATCCTGGAGGACCCTGAAGGAATCCAGCTTCCAGGGGACCCACGTAGCTCCATCAGTCCAGGGGTGGACTCAAGAATTGAGGCGGAGGCTCTGGGATGCAGAATTTTCCTGAGACTAGCCATGGCCCAACCTTGACCTCAACCACAGCCTAACCTCGAGCTGACCACAGATCAAGTCACAACCCCGATCCCAGAACAACTGGGACCTGATCTCAAACGAGGCCATGAAGCTGAGCACAGGCCAAGCCACACACTAAGCCCTGACCCAGTCATGGACCCAGCCACACGTTAGGCAATGACTCAAAAAATAAGGAATGCCTCTAGCCACCGACTGAGGCCTCACCCCGGCCATAAACAGCACCAGGCACAATCAAGGCACTGTATCCTATAACTTCAAGGCTATTTTCACAGCTAACACTAAATTCTGTACAGCATTTTACACCACTGCCAGGGATTTGCACAGCCTTCACTTCCTATCATCCCCACAACAGCCCAGTGAGGTCAGTTCAGAAGGGCTCCGATCCCTCTTTGCGATGACAAAAGGGAAGCTCAGACGGGACCTGCCTCCCGTCACGCTCCCTGCGCCTGGGGGTGGCCTGGGGGTGGGATGACAACTGCAGTCTCCCAGCAGGACACAGTTGGGCCAACCAGTCGCTTTGGGAAAAAAATGTGCTTTTTGAAGACCTGCTGGTATCTCATAAATATGCCACTTAAATACCCATTAATTACCTGATTTAGGAGAGGATTAGTGATTAATAGCTTTGGCTATCTATTGTACTTTCATTTGCTCTGCCAGTTCGGTCCCCAACAGTTCTGAGTTGTTTGGAACAATTCTCTCAAGCCCCAGATGTCCCCACTCTGTCCCACCAGACTCTTGCTCCGTAAGGGAGAGACTTTCTCCTGCCTCTAAAGGGAGCTCCCAGAGCACCTGCCAATTCACCACTGATGGCTCTGCCACCTGCAGGCTTCTCAGGAGGACGGGGGAGGGTGGAGCCCAAAAGACAGGACACAGGGGCCCCTTCCGATCACCCCAGGACCCACTGTGGGGAACAGGGAACAGAGACCAGGAGGGACCCAGGCATCCAATCAGGGCATGGGGAGACCAGATTGGGGAGGGTCACAGAATCAGCAGAGGATGCGGGGGGCTCCTTTAGAGCTGCCACCTCAATGAGCTGGCCGGCTTTTTGGTAAGGTCACCGAAGGCTACCGTCAGCCTGAAGCAAGCGGCAGTAGGGGAGCTGCTCCCACCAGCCAGGGCCAAGGTGACTCTGACGGGCCATTTGTGCTACCTGCCACTCTGGAGTTACTACAGAGCAAGGATGGGGTCCAAGGTTGCCTCTGCCCCAGACTCTGCATTTGGTGCCAAATCACAGCACCGGGAATTGCCAGCCGGGACCCCGGAGGCAGGGCTGCGTAATGCTCTCACCGCTGCTCCAGATTACACCGTACAAGAAGGAAACAAAAAGGCAGCAAAGGGATAAACACCACCCCACCCCACCCCCCACTGGGCAGTAATGGGAAGGCTGAAAATAGCTCCTTTTACCACAAGGGATGATTTCAGAATTGCTCAGCTGAGACCAGCCTCACGGGAGGTGGGAAGTTGGAGGACCGGCGGCGGCGGGGGGCGGGTATGGCAGGCCAAAGGGAGTTCTGATCAGGAGGGCAGCAAGCTGGACCACGGCCACAGCCGCCCCAAACCCCCCAAAGACAGACTCGTGGAACAGCTGCAGGCCCTCCAGCCCGCAGCCCGGCTCCTGCACACCTAGATCCATCCCCGAGGAGGTCAGGAGCGCAGGACATGACGTGCTCTGCAAATACTGAGCCGAGCAAACACAGCATCGGCGGCAGACAGCTCAGAAGAGGCCTCTCGGATCCACCAGAACTCAACGCCCCTCCCAGACAGAACCCAATGCGTTTCTATTTTTGCTTTCAACCCTTGTTTGGCATCCCCGGCGGCTAACAGACGGCTACTTCCCCTCCCCCCTGAACAGCGGGTCATCTGGGAGGGGGAACACCTCGCTGGCCTTCCCTGCCCCAGGTCTGCAAATTAGCAGGCTGGCCCTCAGAACGGCAGGTGAGGCTCCCGACAAGCACACACACATCCCTCCAGCAGGACACCTGCAGGGAACAGCTTGACGCCTGAGCACTCCGGTTTCCAGAGGCAGATGCATTAGCACCTGCCCCGCTGCCAGCCCTGACCGCCCCAGAACCACAACGCCCTCCCCCGCAGGTCCTGTAGTCACCCCACACTCAGGTCACAGCCCAAGTCCCTACGTGCCACCCCCAGCCTCAGCCGGGCCCCAGCTTGAGCCGTGACCCCATCCGCGAGTGAACCTCACGAATGCCACCCCGGGGAGAGTCTGGAGGAGGCGGGGTGGGGGCCCCACTGCAGGGACCCAGCGCCCACCCACAGCCGCTGACAGGCAGGGGCACCTCACACGCGCGCCCCCCGGTGGCCACACGGCTGTGCAGGCCTCCGCAGGCAGGCAGACGTGGGGCCCTGGAGGTGGCATTTACCTCCGGAGTGACTCACTGAGGCGCCCATTCGTTTGCGGAAGGGGCTGCAGCGTAGCATTTCCCTTCTCTTTAGAAAACAAGAATTTTAGAAGAGGGAGTATAAAGAGATTTGAGGGAGTGGGTGGGGAGCTCAGATCCCATTTGATTTCCAGACTCATCTGTTATGCATTCTCTCCTCCCCCCTCCCACTCCCAGCCCTTCCCCTGGGGGCCCGGGCTGCCCCCTTCCACGTGGCTCCTGGCTGCAGATCTGGTGATAGGCTGGGGCCCCGGGACCCCCAAGAGGCAGGTGCTCTCCATGTCCCGGTCCTCAGCTCCCCATTTGTCCTCCCATTCCCACCACCCTTGTGAGGGAGGAGAAGGGAGGAGGTGAGGGCTCAAAAGGCACAGTAAAGCCAGTGGGGAGCGAGGCCAAGAAGGAAAAGAGAGCAATGTTTGAGCTGGCGCAAACTCAGAGCTGTCCTGTCCCCCGAACTCATTCCTTCCCATTCCCCTTTTACAAATGAGGAAACTGAGGCCAGAGGGGCAGTTCAAGGGCAACCAGTGACAGAGCCAGGTCTGTTCTTTGTTACACAGTCCAACTCCTAGGAATGCTGAATCCCAGAGAAGACGAGACCTCAATTCTAATCCCAGCTCTGCCTCTGACTTTATGTGTGACCCTAGAACCAGACACTTAACATTTCCAGGCCTCAGTTTTCTCATCCATAAAATGGGAATAACATCAGCCCTACTTCGTGATAATCCCTGACCCTCTCCCTCCCTCTCCCAAGCCTGGAATCCCAGAGAATTTCTGGGAGGCACCCAGATCCTACTGAGTAGCTCCCAGTCCTCAAAGCCTCACTGGTCTTGGGAGTTCACACCCTCTGTCGTTGAAGACACCAGAGCTCAGAGAAAAACCCTTTGCCTTTCTGGCCTCAGTCTCCCACTTGCATAATTAACAGGTAGGACCAGAAGATCTCCAAGCCTCTTCTAGCCATGAATTACCACTGTATACTAAGATGTATATGAGAAAACATCCCACTTTCTGGCCAGTCCAACACAGACACGGCCCCAGCAAGGGGGGCCTAGCCATGTCCTCATACTCTGTGTTCCACCACTCGAACACCAGCTAGGACTGGGGCTTCATGTGCTGGGGGTAGGACTCTGTTTTAACTGTACTGTCTGACTCACCACACCACACCACAGCCAGGGCTAAGAGGCAGCAAAGGGTCTCAATCTGGGGCCTGCTGGGGCCTGCCAGGTCGGCTGCTGTGACAGGTAACTCAGCAGAGGAACCAGAGACTGGCCCAAGCTCCAGCACTTCCCCGACTGCACAGAAGGCCCCAAAGGCTTCCTGCGGGCAGAGTTTTCGAAAGGCCTTGAGTTGGGACACAGGCATCTGATTTGGCCCTAGCCTTCTCCCTAGGAACCTGAAAAGGTGCATTTGCAATCTCCACGCAGAAACGTGATGCTCTTCCCCAGATACACAGCGAAGCCATCCCAGCACCCTCGGCCTGAGAGTTTCTGAGTCGTGCCTCAAATCTCCTGGCACCTCCCCAAAGCCCTGAGAATCCCAGAGTTGGTCCCTTTCCGAAGCTTCCAAATGTTCTGTCCTCTGAGAGCTCCGGCCACTCCCCACACCACCACCTGGGAGCCGTGAAGCAGGGGGCCCAGAAGAAGGTCTGGCTTTGGGATGGTGAGGGGGCAGCTGACTCAGCAGAACGAGGTCCCAGCCAAAACTCTGGAAACACAGGTTCTGGGCCCAGCTCTGCCACCACCTTTTTCTGTGGCCTTGGGCAAATACCTGCACCCCACACCCCAGGCCTCAGTCTCCCCTCATGGTGAGGGCTTTGAACATGAGTTTCTGGAAGCGTCCTCTCAGCTCTACCACTATAGGATCAGTATTTTACTCACTCGAATTACTGGGTTTGATACAGTCCAGCCCTCTGGCTCCGCCCCTCAGAGCAGAGGCCAACACCTGGGAGCAAATAAACTGGTTCCTCCCTCCAGCCTGGAAGGCCCAGCCCTGTGGCCCCAGCCCGGCCTCTCCAGATGGTCCTGGCCCAGCCTGAGAGGTTCCAAGACCCTCTTGGCTGTTGTCTCTGTTCCTGCCCGGCGGGGCCTTCCACTTGCCCTGCCCCCGGGCGGGCAGACACCCCTGCCAACATGCTGGGGTGTGGAGGGAGGGGTAGAGGGGCCCAGGGAGGAAGGGAGGGGCCGTGCGGCTGGCAAGAACCAGCACAAACTCTTCCCAACTAAGACAGCCCTGCCAGGCTGGCCTTGCTTTGCCCCCCCAGGAACAGCCAGAGGGATCTGTCAAAACACCCAAGCCTTACACAACCCTCCCATCCTCCATGCTCTCCGGAGCTCCTCTCGGCCTTCTGCACCCCCCTAGGGACGCTTCACCCCAGCCAGACAGATTTCGCCACCCTTGGGCACCTCCTCCCCACCCACCCCCATTCCCACCCGCCATACCTACACCTTTCCCGTCCCACCCTCCTAGCCTCACCTGCCCGTGGAAGCCTGCCCCTTGCCACCTGCCTGTCCAAATTCTGCCAGCCTTTAAGGCCCAACTTCTAGAGAAATTCGGCCTTCGCTGTTTCAAGCCACCACTGGCCTCCTCTCTGTCTGCACCGCACTTGAGGTCTGCCGCCGCAGGTAGCTCTGTGCATTTCCCGGCCCCTCCCCACTGCCAGCCCTCACCTCCCTACTGCAGACTTTCATCCCCAAGGTAGGCCTCTCTCCTCCTTTGTCCACTAGACAGGAGAGCTCCCTCAGGGCAAGACCAATGGCTCTCCTACTCTTGCCTTTTCTCTCAAGACTGGACACGAGGCACCATAACGACCCTGTTCTGTGTGCTGAAATCTCCCCAGAGATTTGGTAGTCGCCCGTTGGGGATCCACCCTCTGCCCTTTATCCAATCCTTTCTAGGACTTGATTACATTTTCTCTTGTACCTGGGTTCTCCTGGCAGCATGGAAGTCCTTTTCACTGCCTTCCTTCAGCTCCTGTGTGACACAGTTGACATGGCCATGGCTGGCTGCTCAGGCTGTGCCCTGCACAGGTCTGGGACGCATTCACTAGACTACAGTGTGATGACCTTGGAGTCATGCCCTATGGTGGCCCTGAGGCCCAAGCCCCTATCTCTAGTCAGTGGCTCCCTGGACCCGTTTTAGACGGAACACCTCACAGGTCAGAGAGCACACTCCCTCATTCACAGACCAGATTCTCACAGCCTTCAGCCTCCTTTGGTTCTAATAGCACCCTCTCCCCCCCAGAGTGAAGACCTGATCATTTCTCACTGACCATCAGCCTGTCCATCCATGGTAGATGGTCCTGAATAGCCACCCCTGTCTGAGTTACAGCCCTTCCTTGGGCCTCAGTTTCTCTAGGCTGTAAAGAGAGGGACTGGGGCTCCTACCTCTGAGGACTCCCTCTTTTCTAAAGCTCACCAGTCCATCCTACACAGATTTTGACATCCGTGCACACATCACCACAAGTTGTCTTCAAGTCAGCGAGCTTAGAAGCCTTAGGAAGAGAAGGGACCTTTACAAAATGCAAAGGAGCCCGGAAGAGCTAAGAAGAGGAGGAGCGATCCCCTCTTGCTGGGGTCAATCCCAAAGGCTCCTTGGGGTGGCAGCTGAGTGTGGGAGGGAAGAGCCTGGGTGGTTTGATCCACAGAGGAGGGCAGTCCGTGCTGCCCTGAGGGAAAGGGCCAAGCACGAAACTGCAGCAGGAAAGACAAAATGTTAGGACACCAGGCACTGATGCTCGAAGCAGAGCAGTTTTTCACCCGTCACTGGAACGAATTCCCACGGACTCTCAGTCTAGAGACCAAAGGACCCACAGACCAAGGTGGAGAGGCTAGAACCACATCTTTGTTCTGTGAGGGGGGCAACCTACGAGGGTAGCAATGGAGAAAATCTAGTACTCGGAGTCCTTACAGCCTGGGTCTACATCTAGGCTCTGCCCAGACCCTCTGGGCCACCTGGAGGGAGCTATTTCTCCGAGTACCTGTTTCCAGATGTTTTAAAAAGGGAAGAGTAACACTTCCTGCCTCCCGGCATGGCTGTGCACATTGCCTGGTACCTCGGACAAGCAGCAATTGTTAACTGCTGTTGTGATGACAGTGCTTGGGCAGGTGATCTGTGCAAGGGGTGTGCATGCACTTGCACACACACAGGCAGCAGAGGCGCGGGGGCAGTGGGCGGGACACACACCCTGCCATGTGCCCTATGGGAGGAGCGGGGGTGGGTAAGGACCCAGGGAGACAGCCTTTCCCAGCCGCCTGGGGGGAAAGGGGAGGGGAGTGAGAAAGGGGGTGCTTAGATGTGTTTCCGTACTTGCTGTGTCTCACACAACCAGCCCCACCCCAAGGGGACTCCTCAGGGACGGAACGGGAGTGTATTCTCAGGCATCCAAATCACACACCCAGCATATGTACAGGGGCATCGGACCCGGCCCTTGGTCAGGGCAGCATTTGTGGGGTAGCAGTGGATTTACACACAGCCCAGCGGAATCCAGCCCAAGTGTGTGCAGGGGCGAACTCACACTCATGCCATCACTGTCATCGCTGGTGGGTAGAGGGTGGGGTTCGTGCCAGACCAATGCCGAGTCCAAGGGGATGGCATGGCACCTGCCAACGTCACAGGCTGGGCGTGAGTTCACGGTGGATTTACACATGCCAGCCTCCCAAGCCAGCCCTGCTGTGTCCAGGCTTGCTGCCACCGTCGTTCCGCCGCCCTCCCAAGGCACCATGGGCCCAGAGAGTGCAAACAGGAGCAGAGTCTCCACCACCTCCTGGTCCCAGTGCCCAGCTCGGGGCCTGGCACAAAGCAGATGTTGGTGAATGAACGTCTGGCTGAATGAATGAACGAATGACTAACGCCCACTCCCTCACATCACGGGCCACACGGCCTGTGTCTGGGGGAGGGCAGAGCCCTGGGGACCCCAGAAGAGGCCCCGCTTCAGACCTCCGCACCTGAGGCTCTGCCTCCCAGGGTCCGGGAGGGGGGAGGGGGGAACGGCTCACTAGCCGGTGCGGAGCGGGGCACCCCTCCTTCCCCAGAAGAAATCTGGGTCTCCTGACTGAGCTGGGGGCGGGGGGGGGGGGTTGTCGCGTCCTGGATAGAGCGAGCGGCCGGACAAGGGGGCGCGTCCTGGTTGGCGCTGGGGGGCGTGGGATGGCGAGGCGGCCGCGGGACCTCGCCTTCGGTCCCCGCGCCCGGCTCTGCCCAGGGCCTCGGGAGGGCGGCGATCGCTCCCCACCGCCGGGCTGGGCAGAGGCGCCGCAGACCTGGCCCTTTCCGGCGGGGCCGCGGCGAGGGGACGCGGTGTCCCACGAGGTGACCGGGGGCGCAGGAAGGGCGCGGGGCGCGCGGAGCCCCCTCTCCACGCTCCCGGGGGCCCGCCGCGCCGCCGCCCCCTCAGCCCGCCCGGAACCTCCGCCCACCTGCGCCGGGGGCTCACCTGGGCCGGCGGCCCCCCCTCGAGACGCGCGGGTCCCTCCCCCCGCCGGCGGCCCAGCCCTCCCGGCGCCCGCCCTCACCTGCACGGCCCGCCTTGGCCATGGCCCGGGCGGCGGGCTCCGGCGGCGCTGCCCGCTCTCCTCGCGGCTCCCAGCCCGGCCCCGGCCGCCCAGCCGCCTCCGGCCGCGAGCGGACTCCGAGCGCCGCGCCCCGCGCCCCCGCCCTGCTCGCCGCGGCCGCCGCCACCGCAGCCGCCGCCGCCTCGCCGCTCCCTCCCGCTCCCTTAAAGGCGCCGAGCGGCGGCCGCGCCGGCCCCCCCGCGCCGCCGGGGAGGGACTGACGGAGGAAGGCGCCCAACGCCGCCCCCGCGGGCCCGCACCCCTGCCCGGGGCCGCGGCCGCCGCTCCGAAACGCTCCGCTCCGAGCCCCGGACGGGCGCAGAGACGCGGAGGCGCTGCGGTCCAGGCGGAGATGCGCACGCGGACCGCGAGTCGGGGGCGAGAGCCACTGAGACTGGGCGCTAGAGACAGCCCTGGGGCCGAAACACCGACGGGGAGAGGGGGAGAGAATTTCGGAGGAGATTCGAGATCCTGGCACCTGGAGAGTGACAGAGAGCAGAGAGGAGAGAGAGAAAGGAAGGACGGGCACCGGGAGGCTCCCGCGAAGCCAAGAGAGAGGTGTCTCCAGGGGTCAGAGGCAGGAGATGGACCCCTCCATCAGCGCCAACTCCAGGCTGTCATTTCTAGGATCCACAACCTGGACCTGAACTAGCTTCAGAGGAGAAGGGATTTCTGTGCCCTTAGTTCTAAAGGAACTTGTAAAATACACGTAAAGCCCACCTGGCATTCCAGGCTGGAGCAGTATGGGGAGGCCAGGAGCCTAGCTGTGAGCAGTAGCCCCCTGTGCTTCCCACACCTGGGACGCAGACATCCTGGTGAACAGGCCCAGCGGAGGCCGGGGAGACCGGGGTTGTGGCTTCTGCCTGGTGGAGGCCGGGGATCCACAGCCCAGCCCCAGCAGGGGGCGGGAGAAGGCCAGCTGTTTCGGTGACGCCTGGGTGGTAGCCAGATGGGCGGCCCCAGGGGAGAGCAGTCCTCTCCCTAGCTCAAGGCTGGGCCAGGTCGGTGGGCCCAGCAGATGTCTGCCCAGCCTTTGGCAGCTCCCAACATTCCCAAAGCCGGCTGCCTGGCTCTGCTGCTGGAAAGGGCTAGGGGCTATCTGCTCTCGGATGACCTTTCAATTCCCGCCAAACCATCCCTGGAGAAGATGCCCTCTGCTTCCTTCTGAGGAACTGGGAAGAGCTAAAGCCCAGTTGCCGTCTGTAGCCAGGCACCCCACACACCCTGTCCCACACCCGCCTTCCAGGGAAAAGGATAATTCCACCCTTAGGGTAGCCAGTGTCCCGACTCCAGGGTCCCATTAGCCCCTCTATGGAAATGGGGCACATATGGTGCTGAAAGGGTCCTCAGTGGGCATTTAGCCCAGCACCCCACCCCCCAGGGCTTTGTCTCCATCCACCAGATCCCCATCAAGTGGCCCTTCAGCTCCTGGTTTATTACATCCAAGGACAGGGAGCTCAGTACCTCAAGCAAGAGTTCTTCCACCTTTGGACACTGCTGACCGTGAGAAGGTTTCCCCTCATTTGAGCGGAAATCTGCACCTCAGATGACCCACCTGTGGGCCCTTCTGGGGCCTCACTCAACAAAACCAAGGGCCCTCCGTCTAAACTCCCTAGTGTGGCTTCATCAAGAGGGACCAACCATCCTGGTTTGCCAGAGACTCCCGGTTTTAGGACTGAAAGTCCCACATCCCAGGGAACCCCTCAGTCCCCAGAGTTCTGGATCCCAGAACCAGACAGCAGGGCTGACCGATAGACAAAATCTCAGAAGCTCCGAGGTTGAAGCCAGAGCTCTTGGCCGGTGTGTGCTATCCGTCACCGGCGGGGAGCGTGTGAGTGAATCCCTGCAGCCTTTCGCCATTACTCGGGCATGGTGGAGGCAGCGACGGCAACGCGTGGGCCCGCAGTATGCTCGGGGCTTTACATGTATCATGTCTTTTAACCCTCAGGCACTCGGTACATAATACCCTCGGATGTCTTGTATTATCCCCAGTGTACACAAAAGGAAAGGGAGGCTGAGAAAGTTCGGTGCTTGTGGTTATGCAGGATAAATTTAGAGCCTATGTGCTATCCCTTGGGCCTGGTTCTCACCCTTCCCTGCAGGCAGGGCACAGTCAGAGACCTGACTGCCTGGATAATGTCCAGGTTCGGCCACCTGGTCTGTGGGTGTGAGTTGTCACAGAGGAACCAATAAAGCAGCCTCAGAGGGGACACACCCGGGCCTGAGCACCTCCTGGGGCCCGTAGCTCACAGCAGCAGCAGTGACCACAGTCTGGCAGGGGCCCTACTTCCAGGCAGCACTACACGCGCGCGCGCGTGCGTGTGTGTGTGTGTGTGTGTGTGTGTATTTCATAGGCAAACACATCCTGCTCAGGGAAGATGCTCCCGGAGGTGGGCACTGAGACCCCTCCCACCTCTCTGTCCAGTCACCACAAACCCTTGGAAGGGGGTGGGTGGGGCAGGTAAGGGGAGATGCCGAGTTGATGGGAGTTACAGAAATCATCTAACTAGACCCTCCTCCACGCCCCCATTTCTCAGATGAGAAGACAGTGGGCCAGAGATGGAGGAGGCTTGCCACGTGACAACCCACTTCCGGGATCCATCCGTGGCTTCTCCACTTTGGACCTCCACCGCAGCCCCAGTCCCTGTCTGAAGATCAGTGCTGCCGCGTGGATCTGGAGTCCAACAGGGACTATGGGGCCCTGGCCCCCCAGGGCAGCTCCTGAATGCGTGGGCTGTGACCTGCTACCAAGGAAGTTCTGGCCCTGCCTGCAGATAGAGCAAACACATCAGGACTCAAGGCCATTAGATTAACTGCTGGGAGTTAACTTCCTGCGTCAGAAGAATTGTCCTTAATTGAAGAAAGGAATAACTAGCAATTTAGAGACGCTGACCTCAGCTGCCTGCAGGAGAGAGAAGCCAGAGTCAGCCGGTGCTTCCTGGGCCTCCCAGCTCTGTGACTGAGAGACGGGGTCAGGGTTCCAGACAGGATCTTTCCTCTGGGACCCGCTGCCCAGACCCTTTCCTCTGCCCACAGTCTGTTCAGCTTCCGCCTCTGGAGTAGCCCGTTGCCCCCCGGGCCCAGCCAAGCACTCCAGCCTGGAGAACTGGGAAAACAGTGCAGAGGCCAATGCTACCTGTTCCCCAGGAGAGTGTGAGCACAGATGTGGATGGAGCGAAGAGGTCCAGGCGGGTGTGGAGAGGGACATGGCTGGGGTGACTCGTCCACATGACAGACCCAAGGCCTGGGTATCCATCCTGGGCAGGTGGTGTCCAGGCACTTGGAGAGGTAAGTGACCGTCATCAGGAGCCAACGTGGCCCCGTGGAAAGGCAGCCACGCCAGTTTACACTCACTTCCTTTTTGGACACGTTGCAACTGGTGGAGTTCGGTATTGCAGTGCCTGCTGGGCCTGGCGTGGCCGCTGTCCAACCCTCCGATGGTGACTTGCACCGACGTCAGGAGCAGGACAGTGGGCTGGTTAAGTGACCTACCCCTGTCCTCTGCTGATGGACGCCAGCAGGAGGAGGCCTGGAGCAGGACTAGGGCCAGCTCGAGCCCGGCGGCAAAGGTGGCAGTGAGTCCCTCGGCCTCTGCCGGGGTCACGTGGGTCTCTCTCACCCGAGCTGCTGGAAACGCCTCCCCTCCCTGCAGTGTCTCCTGCCATGGCTCTAGCCTTCTGGGCCCCTCCTCGCTGGTTCCCACACTTTAAAGAAACTTAGGGGTTGTCCACTGCCATGAGGATCGCCCCCAATCACAAAAGCAGCCCTAGGAATAGATGCTTTTCTTTGGAGCCTTCCAGAACAACCGGGAGTGGCTGGTTTGTTCTCACCATCGCCTTCTCGCACCAGGCTGCCCCCCACTTCTGCCCACCATCCGGGACACTGGGTAGAATGTGCCTTCGCATCTAGAGCTCTTCTTCTTCTCCTTGCTGGGAGCTGTGGCTTATCTAGTCCGTGCTTCCACCTTCAACCCCAAGAAGGGTTAGGACCCTGCCTGTCCCCCTCCCTGCTGGCGAGGGCCCGTTCCTAGCAGTTACACTAATAACCACAGCCTCACGTTCACAGCAGATTCTGTGAAGGAGGCACTGGGTCACCAAGGGTCTCATTTGTGATCTCATGCAGAGGCAGGAAGATTCCCTTAAGATCGACACAAATGACCCCTTAGGTGAGCCCTAGACCCCTGTGTAAGAACCCCTGGCCAGGAAAGACCCCCCACCCCCGCCAACCTAGTAGACCAAGCTGAATGCTCTACCTTTACATAGACCATGGTCCCCCCCTATGTCCACAAGGGTGGGCCTCAAAATCTAGATGACATTCACATTCCTGCATCCTCAGTATTTTCCAAAGATGCTTGGAGACATCTTGCAGAACCTGTTGAACAAGACCTCCGCTGATTTTACTTGAGTGCTGAGATGACCCGAGGCTCCAGTTTAGATTTTATTTCATCAATTGCTGTTTAGCTGGCTTCGCTGTTCTTCCGAGTGGGGTGTGCTGGTAGATGGGATTTTGGAGAGAGGGACTGGAGAGGCTGAACGGAGAATTTTTTAAGAAAAGAGGGGGTTGGGTGGAGGCAGCGACATGTGGCCACTGCTCTAAGGGACGAGCTGATTTAAGAGGCTGCCCAGTGGGTTAGCAATTTATCTCCTCCTTCAGCGCTTGCTGTTGGAGCTGTGTTTTGCGTTTGTCTGATGTCAAGACTGTTGAGATTGGCCTCAAGCAAGACCAGTTGTCTTCAAGTTATATTTAGAGCAAATACAAATGAGGAACTGGCTGAAAATCTAAAACGCACTGCAAGAGTGGTCCTTGGAGTCTACACTCCTGCAAACGTGCATCAGTGCCAGCGGCCCAAAACAAGCATGTACCAAAGCTCCGACCTCAGACTCGTTGCTCCCCTGCCCTGGCCCCCCACACGACATTGTTTGTTTATGACAGATTCCAGAACGCAGAGAAGCAAACACAGGTATAGATGATAAGGCACTAAGGAAACAATAGATCAGCCTGTGGGTCCTGATTACTAATGTAACTGTATTGACGAGGCAGGAAATCACAAGCAGATTATGTAAATAGATTATGTAACAGACTTTATCGGCACCTAGTAGAATATCTACACCTATTAGGGCTCTTGTACACCTTTCTTCAGATACGGCTTTGCTCAGGCTCCACAACTCGGCATGGTCCTTGCTCTGGACCCGTACAAGGTCCCAGCTCTGGCCATGCTGGCTGAGTACCAGGATGGCAGTGCTGGAAGGTCCTGAGGGAATCATCTAGACCCAAACCATCTTTATCTATTTTGTTTGAACCCGAGATGCACCTAATAGGATATAATAGGATTTGGTATTACCAGCTCATGGCATCTCCTAGCAGTCTCAGCAGAGTCTTTTTGGTTTTTTTTTTTTTTGGTCTCTTTTTGTCCTCACCCCCAGTCCATTCCTCTCCTCCAAATGCTGTGTGCTTTTCCCATCTAACTTCAGAAGCTCTTTCTCCTGTCTGTGCAGCCTAAACATTATATACCTGCATGGAAGCATTTAAAACATTACGTAATGGCACCATGGCTAGCCCGTTCTGCTGCTTACTTTCCCCCCTTTAATATTGTTTTCAGATCTATTCATACCGATATTTGTAGATTTGGCAGGTTCCTTTTGATGATAATGTTTCCTAGTGTGATAAGACCTCATCTTGTATCTCCTCATCCCCTCTTGATGGGCATTTAGTTTTCACAGCTCTTCGCTGCTACAGATGCTGCTGCAACAAACATCCCCTGCATTTCCTGGGTTTCCGTGTCAGAGATTCGCTGGGGCACATACACAGCACTGGAACCGTAGGGCTGTCGGGAACACACAGATTTCCCTAATCACCGCATCAGTAAGCTGCTCGAGAGAGAGAGAGAGAGGGGGGGGGGGGAGTGTTCTGCCAATACCCTCATTTGATGGATATTAAGACCGAGGCCCAGAGCAGGGAAGGGCCTTGTCCTAGTTTAGAACCCGATTGTTCTGACTTCCAGCCCAGTCTCCATCCGCTCAGAACACTCCACACTCCCTGTCTCCCACGGAGAGAACAGGGCAGCTGCAGCCTCGTTGAGCAGGAAGCTCGGCCTGTGATACAAATTTCATCTCTCTCCTCCAGGTCCGAGCACAGTGGTACCCACCTCATGCCTCCCCAGGAGGGGATGGAGAAGAAGGTGGGCAGTCTGAGCTGAAGTCAGCAGAGAAAGGCCTCCTATTCAACAGGAATAAAGCCTGGCAGCCCCCATGGCCTGAGTGTGATATAAGCTCCCGCTGCAGACCTGCCCCACCCTGCCCTCTCCACCGAGGCATCATCTGTACTTGCTGATACAGATCTCAAAGTGTATTAGTCTTAACTCCCCAGAGAGGACCCCACACTGCTGGGGCTCAGGCAGCTGCTGAAGAGAAGCCAAGACAGAGTCACTGGGGGGAGGGAACCCCTGAGAAAGGGTCATTCTGTCCATCCTTCTGCCTCCAGACTTTGCTACAACCTTCAGCTCTCTCTGTTAGGCTAGCTGGGAAGCTCTTCTTCACATCTGCTCTATTCCTCTCCAGCTGTAACAACACCACAATAACAACAATCACAGGAATAGATTTGCTGAGTGACTACTATGTACCTGGAAGTGTTTTAAGGACTTTTCATGTGTTACCTCATTTAATCCTTATAGCAACATAATGAGGGAGGCATTATTCTAACCGTCCCCATTTCACAGATAAGAAACTGAGGCTCAGAGAGGCTAGGTATCTTTCTTTAGGTCACACAGCTAGTAAGTGGTTGGACCAAGTATACCAACCCAAGCCCTAGGATGTCTGTGATTCTCACCTTAACCTCTAGAGAGAAGAAGACAAGAAATAAATAAGACAAAAGCAAGACACAGGAAACTGAGAGGCTGAGGCTCTGCCACTAACTCCAGGCACAGCCTCAGACAGCTCACCGCCCTGCCCTGTCTATACTAGATTCACAGGTTTCCCAGAACCTTTCCGCTGGGCTCTGACCCCGTGGTTTTCCAAAGCCCACATTCAAGATGCTCTGGCAGGTGGAGAAGCTGTGTCAGCAGGAGTCTCCAGGGCACAGATGCTGCGGCCTTGGCCCGGGCAGAGGCCTCCTGGGGTTATCGGCCCGTATCCCCTGGCCGGATCTCATCCCCTGGCCGGATCTCGTGGGTGGGTGCTGCTGGGGCTATCTATTCTTATTGGAATTTGAATGCTTCAGGTCAGAGTGACTAAAAGGCTGAATTTTACAAGGGTTTTGAAAGTGAATTGACTCCACTTATTAAAGATATACTAGATTACTCGCTGAGCGAAAGGACGCTCCGGGGACTCCACGCCTTTCTCGAAGACAGAAACATCCCTTTCTGAGCCCAGCCGCTCCCAGTAAACCACGGGGGGAGACATTGCACTGGGCAGGTGCCAATTAAATTACCGGCTGAAGGATAGCAGTCCGTCAAGGAAACATCCTGGCCTGGAAGGGCTGCAGGTGAATAAAGAAGCAGTTGTAGAAATGCCCTCTGGTTATTTTATGCAAATCCATTTCTAAAGGCAGGAAGGCAAAGACTACAAGGAAAGTATTCACGGGAAGACTTGACTTTTGGTCATGAAATGTATAAGGGAGAGAGAGGGATGAAGGGTGTTTTGTGCTCCAGAATGTGACGCACAGGACCGATGCCAGGGAGGGGTCAAGACACTGCTTGTTTTCAGACTCAGAGTCCTAGGGGAGTGAGTCCTAGGTGGGCGGGGGCTGGGAGGTTGCTCATCTATGCCTCTGAGGATGCTGGACAGTTTGAAGGGTATCTGGACTCAGGGCTGGAGTTGGAAGGACTTCCAGACCCCACTCACCGCATCCAACTCCAGCTCAGCTGACCCAGCACCTCACTGTACAGATGGGGAAGCTGGGCCCCAGGTACTGGGGGTGGGAAGCGGGGAGTCAAAAACAGGGCATTGGTGGCAGAGGGTCTCCAGGTTCATCTCTCAGGGCTCTCTCCTCACGCTCCTGTGTGGAGGTGGAGGCAGTGTCGCTGGCTTGTGGAAAGGAGTCTTTTCTACTCTCTTTGACCCCCTCCACCCCATCCTGCCAGGAGAAGCGGGAGTGTTGCTGGTGCCCAGGTAGCATTTGCTTGCAGAAGTAACACAAGGTCCAGACGGTGTGCATGCAACACGGATGCTTCCTATTGTAGCAGGCACAGACTCGGGCTCTCTTAAGCCAAAGGGAATTTATTGGCGGGCTGCCGGGGCTGAGGCTGCAGGGACAGGCTTGGAGAGCAGACAGGAACAAAGGCATTTCAGAGGGCAGAGAACTGTAAAGCCCAACAGCCATCTCGTAGCAGAACAATTTGGCCTGAGGGTCACTCCCTGCGCCTTGGACAGCCCCATCACTGAGTGGGTTCTAGAGAAGCCTCATCTTTGCACCACTCCTTCAAGCCAGGCCTGACTGGCCAAGGCTGGGACGTGGGAGCACGCCCCAGGTTCCAGCAGTGGAAGAGGGAGCTCTGAGAATCCCGCCATGGCAGGTGGGCTCCTGCATTCCCAGGACTCTATTCCAAGGGCACTGGGAGTGTCGTACATGAAAGCCTGCATCGTGAGTTCCAAATCACTTGGGTGTTGGGGGCTGTGTCATCTCATGGATGACATAGCCCCTGCAATCCCCCAAAAACTCAGTCCTGAAGACTTGCCAAAGTTAAGGGTTCCAAAAGTCTTCAGGAGAGTGCTGTTGCCTGCTGTTTGGAGTCATCTGGCACTGGCATCCTCCGTGCACGAGGGTCCTGGTGTGTCCCCGGCATGAAAGTTCTGGGAAGGGGCTGGATTAACCGCACAACCACATGGAGAGGCTGTCAGTTCTTCCATAGTGCTTTTTAGTCCAGGCTGCCGCAGGCTGTATGGTTTTAAATGTTCCAACGTTACAATATTTCATACTTGGGAATTAAGCACAACTATGATTTTCAGAGTTCAAATTATATTTCAAGCTATAGAGAGTAAGATTTAACAACTTGGCCTGAGATTCAGTAGATTTCTGCTCCCCTCCCCACCATGAGTTATTAGAAATTCCTGAGGTGGGGAAATGAGATTTTTTTCTGTGCATCAAAAGGGAGCATGGCCTAAAAAAGTTAGAGGAAACAGTGGTGGAGCTGATGAGCCCCACTTTCACTATTGATTTCCTATCAGACCCGTTCCCGCTCTGCAGAAAAGGGGGTAATAAACCCTCCTCTGTCTACCTCAGAGTAAGAGGTTAGAAAATGCTTTGTGATGGGGGCACAGCTTGTACCTAGACGGCTTCTAGGTACAAGAATTACAGGGGAAGAGGCCGGACCCCAGAATCATTCAGTTCAGGGTTCCTTAACCAGGCATCCAGGCCAGCCTGGATCTGGGGATTGCCAGCCCCGTGACATGACACTGCAGGTGTGTGTATGTGTGTGTATATACATGCACATATGTGTATGTGTGTATGTGTGCATGTGTGTGCACATGTATATGTATGTGTATGTACATGTGCTTGTGTCTGTGTCTGTGTGTGTGTGTTTTCTGAGGAAAGGGCCCATAGCTTTTTCCAGATTTTTAAAGGGATTTTTACTAAAACAGCAAGAACTCCTATTTCATCAATCCCTTTGTGCAGATGGGAGACAGGCCCCCTGAGTTAGTGTGGGGAGTCTGGGGCATGTTCATGTCTAACCTGTGAACGATTATGTGAGTTAATTAGAAGCGTTGGCAGAGCTAAGCCCGCATCCCTGTGATCTCCCACGGCAAGGTGGCCTTCCGCCACGCCTGCCACAGGTCACAGGGCTGCAGCAGTGCCCGCCACCTGGGTCTCAGGCACCAGCGTGCCCTCCCCAGGCAAGGACGACAGGATCAACACTGACGGGAAGGCCGACACCCCGAGGTCCGGCCTAGATTGTCCTCGCAAAGACCCCACGGCTTAGTGGGCCCTGCATCTGTTCCAAACATGCCTGGAATTTCTTTTTGACACTAAAGTAAATGTTGGCTGGAGAGCCACCTACGTGGCTGACGGAGGCTGCCGGTTTCTCATTGGAGGGCCGGGAGGAAACTCTGCAGGTCTTTGAGGCTTGCCAAGACTCCTCCGTCACACTGAGCAGATATAAAATCCATTACCAAGAGCTAATAAAGGCGAGGAGACCAGGCTGAGGACAAGCCGAGGGCGCAGCGGGCCCGGGCGGGTGGGGCTCAGCGGGCTCCCCTTCTGCTACTCAGCCTTCAATATTTGCCCCTCTTGCAGCACCTCCTTCGGATCCCCATTGTTCTCAGTTCAATAGTTTGGGCAGCGATTCTGTTTCTCATTCACTATAAAAGCCCGTCCCTACAGACCTCTCGGCACATTTATTGTGAGGCTGGAATTTATGACGGATTGGATTTCAGAGAAGGGATTGATTAAATACAGATGGAGCACTTGGCAGGGGCCTGGGGCTCCCAGTAGACTCCCCCCATCTGGAAACAGAATAAAGATTAGGAAGCTTGAGCAAGGGGCAATCTGGGGCAAATCCTGCTTTCAAGGGCAGCGAGGGTGGACGCTCTCCCAGGGAAACTGCTTGTTTCTGTTCAAGGGCATCTTCTCGAAGCCGGACAAAAATTCTTTGTCGGCAGGACTCATGAGCTGCCAAGGCCACTCCTCACTGCCTCAGATGCACTCAGTCTTGGGCACACAGGCTCCCAGTGCAGGCGTCTCAGCTCTGGCTAAACCCCTCTAGCACCTTAGCCTAATCGCATTATATTCACATATGCCCGCCCCTTTCAAGAGCTCAGTCCTTGCCCTGCTGTTCCCTCTGCCTGGAGGGTCCTTCCCCTACTTCTATAATTACTAGAGTCTCAATTTTCTTTCAAGGTCTCATTCAAATGCCACGTCCTCCATGAAGACCACCAGGATTGCAACCTTCGCTCAATAAAAATGAGTCACTACTTTGAACGCACAACCATGCTCTGTTGCTTCCCTCTGTTTCACCTTAATTTCCATTCTGCTTAACGAGGGTCTGTGCCTTACTTATCTCTGGATTTCCATAGATGTAGTAAATTTTGAATGACTGTTAGTGAAAATTAAAATGTGTCTTGTGACCTAGTCTTAAGAAGACATGCTACTGTTTGTAGTGCACACCGGCAGACTCTCTCTCCAGCTTCAGGGAACGCAGCCTTTGTTTTCCTCTGAAGCTGCCGCTTCTCCATGTTCAGTCCATGCGGTTGGGATGCTGCTGATCTATCCTCTTTTCCAGGTGCACATGTGACTAAGATCTGACCAATCAGAGCACAGGGATTAGGTCGGGGATGGGTCTGTTACGTGGGTTGGGCCCATCAGACCAATGAGCAGTGACCCTGCAGCCTTCGTGGCACTCCTGGGAGAGAAGGGCTTCTCTCTGCTGAGGTTGCCAAGGGGAAAAATGTCCAGCTGGGGCCCCTGGTGCCCCGCGTGACGCTACGTGGGGAGGGGCTGCCTGAGAATGATGCCTTGAGGAGGCAAAGGAGGAAATTAGACCGGAGGGCGGGGACACTGGCTTTGCCACTGAGGCTGGCCTGCACGGCGCAGAGGCCGTTTGTGAACAGTGCTTGGGAGGTAGAGCCAAAGCCCAGGTACCGCCCGGACGAGGGCTGTACCAGCATGTGCAATTCGGCACATGCCCCAGGCACAGGAGGCGAGGCCGCAGCTGCGGCTTCGGCGGCCTTCTGAGCGGACGCCCAGCCTCCGGTCGGCCGGAGGTTCTGGGGGAGGAGCCTGAGCGGCAGGCAGGATGCCAGGGCCCGAGGGGGTCCCCTGCAGTATGCTGGGAAGAGCCCAAATTTGTAAGCAGACCCAGAACCACTGTCTCGTTGAGGAAATCTCCTTCTAACTTGGCTTCAGTTTTATCTGTAAAACAGGTTAATAATCTCTAGTTCAGTTTAGTGTGAGAATCAAATGAGATCGTGTAAATAAAGCACCAACCTGGTCAGCACTCAAGCAGTGGATAATTATCATTACTCTGTGGGCTGAGTTCTGGGGAGGGTTCAGCCCCAGCAGGAGCACAGGGGATGAGGGAGGCAGATGATGGAAACTGAGGCAGCAGCTCAGCTCTGGGCAGTGGGGATGCTGTATCAGGAAGGTGGGAAATGCATCTCAGTCATCTTTGTAGGCCCCAAACTAAGCCTAGTGCCTGGCAGAGTGCAGGACCACAGCAAGTATTTTTAAATGCAGATTCCACTTACAATTACATCTACTAAGACTTTCTAGACCATCTAAGAATCATCTGCTTGAGAGAAAGACCAAATGGTGTCACAGAATGGAAAGGTTACTAGGTCTGAAGTCAAAAGATGCAGATTGAGTTTTGGTTCTGTCACTGTGTGTCCGTATGACCTCTTCATTTCTGTAAACCTCAATTTTTTCATCTGCAAAACAAGGCTAGTGGACTTCCCTGGTGGCGCAGTGGTTAAGAATCCACCTGCCAATGCAGGGGACACGGGTTCGCGCCCTAGTCCGGGAAGATCCCACATGCCATGGAGCAGCTAAGCCCGTGCGCCACAACTACTGAGCCTGCGCTCTAGAGCCTGCGAGCCGCAACTACTGAGCCCACGCGCCTAAAGCCCGTGCTCTGCAACAAGAGAAGCCACCGCAATGAGAAGCCTGTGCACCGCAACGAAGAGTAGCCCCTGCTCACTGCAACTAGAGAAAGCCCACACGCAGCAAAGAAGACCCAATGCAGCCAAAAAACGAAACAACAGCAACAACAACAAAAAACAAGGCTAGTAATACTTCATCCGCCTGCCCTTAAGGATGTGGTCCAGTTCAGAAGGTTCTGGTGGCACCGGGAGCCCTAGAGCAAGCGTACAGGACCACTGTCCACGGTGCAGTTTAGTCCCATGGCCAAAAGGGACATCTCTCTGAGGTGGCCCAGGGGGATAAGCTCTAGGGGGAACCAGATGCGTGGCTCAGGGCAGCCAAAGGAATGGCTAAGTGTTGCCGAGTGTTTGGCTTCCAGGGCAAGGCAAAAAGAGACACAGGGCTGTAGGCAAGAAGAACACAACAGGAGCAAAGAGGCAAGGAAAGCACTTCAGAAAGAAGGCTGTGAGAACAGCCACAAGCTTCCCCCTCCTAAGTCCTCAGCGACAAACCTAAGAGTGAACACTTGCTGAACACTTACTATCCGCCAGGTGCTCTTCTCAATGTTCGCAAGGATTATTTCCCTTAATCCACACAGTAACCCTGGGTGGATACTACTGTTATCCCCATTTCACAGATTAGGAAACTGAGGCATGGAGGTCCCAGGAGATCTTAACTCGTGGCTCACATTCTTAAGCAGTCCGTGTTACTGCTGGTACGCAAAGCAGGGTGGCTACAGTGACTGAAAGAGAGAAGGGAATGTATTGAAAGGCATTTTGTGAATTGTAAAGTGCTGAGTAGATGTGGGATGGAGTTAAACCCCAAATAGTCACTTAACCTCTCTCGGCCTCTCAGTAACTCTCCAAGGACGGTGTGTTGGACAATCATGGCTAAGGAGAACCACGTTTCCTCCTGAGCCTGGCCCTGGAGCTCGGTCTGTAGGGGCCATAAAGGCGAGTGGCTGCACAGGTGCTGGTGGCCAGCCTCATCTCCCAGCTCTCTGGACTCCCAGCCTCCCATGCCATCTCGAGGAATCGTCTGCTGGGGGCCTCCTAGGTAATTCAGCCCAGGCTTAGGGAACCCTGGAGCTGTGGGGTAGATGGCAGAGCCCAAGTGTCCAGGATCTAATGACAGTGTGTCAGAGCCGGACGCTGCTGGAATTCTCCCATTCCCAAATGGGATGCTGGGCGTGGATGGAGACAGAGCAAGCTTCTAGACACAGGCACGGCGACCGCAAGTGGGAGGCCTCAGGCTGACCTCACCCGCACCCAAGGGAAGGCAGAGGAACAGGGTGTGGATGGAAGATTCCAGGGAGACAACCAGAGCAGAAGGGAAATGTTTCTGGTCCAGGGAGGGGGCAGTGAGGGAGGCTGGGGAGGGGAGGGCGAGGAACGGCACAAGGTGCGAAGACACACCCAGAGGGGGTGCCGAGGGGCCCGGGGGAGGGCTGCAATGGAAGCAAAGGGAGACAGAGCCTGGGGAGGCAAAGGCTGTGACAGAGGGGCTCTGGGAGAGGGTGACTTCTCTTGGATCCAGGGCAGAATGGGAGGGGAGCAGCCCCTCAGTCAGCCCCCCGGGGAGAGCTGGGGCTCAGAGGAGGGTAGGAGGCGCAGGTGTCTTACTCATTTCATGGCGGCGGGACATGGAGGAGCCCAACCTCCGGACACCCGCTGGGGCACGGGGGTGGGGGGTCTGATTCAGTGGCGGGAAGGGATGGACCCAGCCATAGGAAAAGTCCAGCTGGGTGGATGGAAAGTCAGCCAGAAAAAAAGGTGAGAGGCAGCAGGTTTGGTTCAAGAAAAATTGATCAGGGTTACCAGGCGGATGGAGCACAGAAACAGCTAAGGGGACTCGAGGAAGAGCAGTGGATAAAGGGGGTTCATCAGAGAGGGTGGGGGCAAATTCGGGGCTCCCTGCTCCAGGCTGAGGGTCAGAGGCCACACTTGAGGCTCTGGGAAGACTGGTGAGAGCAGAGCAGGCCCAGTGTCACAGGAACAGGGCCCTGGGCAGGCTGGCAAGAGGGACCTAGAACCGGAGCCACAAAGCAAAGAGGAGGCCTGGCCACACAGCCAGCCCAGAGTCATTATCAGAGCTGCGAGCCTGGTCAGGGTGGGACCCGCACGGATGGACGAGTTGACTGAGATCACTTGGGCCTGACAGCCAGCCCGGGGCCCAACATGGGATTCCCTGGGGCCCTGACCAAAGACAATAGGAAGCCCTCAGGTCGTCTGGTGGAAGCCCTTCCAGGCCAGCCCGCATTATTAGGTTCAACCAACTAATAAACAGATGCAAGGTCTCTGCTCTTGAACCAGCAGAGCCGAATGGGAGAGGCCACTATTTAGGAAGACAGTGGTCGCACCGCTGCCTTCCTGCTGCTTCTCATGAGCTCCAAGAACCGAGAGCTCTCCAGCCCGCTGGCCCTCCCAGAGGGCGCTCCTGCGGTGACCCGTGCGTGGTGAGCAGACACCCCTGATTTACAGGGTTTGCAGGGAATTCTCATCACTCCCTCAAGTTGCTAAAACAGAGTTCCTCAGAAACATTCAAGAGTTAAGGAGACCTACAGGGCACCACAGAGAAAACTGGAAGCTTTGCGACCGGGCTTAGAGCCCCTTCCTCTCCTCGGGGCCCTGGGTGCTTCGCTCAGATGCTCACTCTTGCCTTCCAGACACACCAGCGCACAGTTCATGCCGCCTCCAGGCACTGCCTCTGGCTGCCCACTCCCTGCACACACACTCCCCTCAATTTCAGGGAAGCAGGACCTGTGAGCAAAGGAAGGGAGGGAGGAGAGGCAGAAAGGATGCTCCTCACCGTCTCCCCTCCGACTCCCAGCACCAACAGGCAGAGGGGGAAGGGACCCCAGCATCAAGGCAGTCATTCCTGCGGTCCCCCATTCACTCCTCTGCCCTAGCCTTGGGCCCCCCCCCCCTTCGCCCAAGCCCACTCTGCAGCAGTTCTGGAAGTTCTGAGTTGGAATCCCTGATGCATCGGCACCTCAGAGATGGGATCTGCAGCTCCTCACAGGTAACATCCTACATCAGGTCACAAAAGATTCACACAGATTTCTGCGGACTCTGCAGAGGTGTGATAGAACCCCCATCCAAAACCAAAACCGACCCCAGGAAAAAGCATGCCTTCCTTCTTTCATTAACTCAAAAGAATTTACTGAGCACTAACTACCTGCTGGGCAGAGGCCTTGCCCTCAAGGAGCTGTACAGACTAGAGGCAAGTGTGTAAACAGGGAAGACCCCCTAGGGCCAGAGCTGTGAAGCTGGACAGGTCAGGAATTTCAGCATGTCCGTCCACTGGGACAGCCTATGTAACACAGAAATACTACGCTTATGCATTTCTCTGTTTCTGAAAATAACACGTGAATAGGTCAGGAGAAAACTGGAGGGGATTAGAGAATAACCTACACAGGATCAGCCTTTGCTCATGAAGAACAAAAATTCTAGAGGTCTGGGATAATTGCAAGGCTATAAACAGGAAAATTTATATTTTAAGGATTCAACTTCCATTTTCAAATGCAAGTTTTTATTTCTTGCAATTTACTTTTGCATCTTTGGAGAATGCTCTGGCCGAGGAGGTTCACTGTGGGCCAGGGCTATAAAGTAGACAGCAGACATGGAGGTAGGTGTAAGCCTCACCCATAGGAGTCAGAGACAGGGAGACCCAGCTGGTGGGAGGAGCAGGAGAGATACTGGAAACATCTGCAAGCAAAGGAGTCTGGACTTGACTCTTCAGCAGACAGGAGGTGCTTAGGAAAGGACTGCTTCAGACAACAGCGTCTAAGACATATTGAGCGGACACAGGAAGAGGCAGGAGAATGCACTTGAGTGAACTCTCAAAACTTTGACACCTATCTTTATGGGACTAAGTGAATCCATGACCACGGTGCTGCTGAATATAGGCTTATGTGATCAAATTATCTCCCCATTCTGTGCCTCATTTGATTCATCTACAAAATGGGAATAATAATGGTATCTACCACACACAGATATGAGGATTAAATAAGTTAATACAGGGAAGGCATTTAGAGCTATGCCTGGTACATAGTATGTGCTCAATAAAATGTTAGTTTTTTATTATCATTTATTTCTTTCTGGGGGTGGTGAGAGGTGGCAAATAATCCACTACGCTCATATTAAACATAAAAGTATTCTCAGTGGTTTCTGTAAATCACATTTCACTTTGCCTGGAAAAAAAAAAGGAGCTGTAAATTTTTTCAAACCGACATGCACATACTTTAAAATATTGAGTTTATTTAAAAAATGAGCACAGTCAAAACTGCCACACAAATTACCAGTAACAGACACTCCTATCAAGTGTACGTACATAATTCCTCAAATAGAGGACCTTTAATTTCCCTTGAAGCCTTTTAAATTCTGAGTTTATATAAAATTAAGCAGGAAAACATTAACATTAAACAAAAATCAATTTTGCACAAATAAGTGTGATCAAGCAGCTTAAATTATCACCTGAAATACTTGTACTTCAGAGAAAAATCCCAGATGACAACACTATATGTGCTATAAAAGGATTCACATTATTCTGTGGGGTATGTCTCACATCACTCGTTCTCCACATTTCTTTCACCAAGCCCCAGGCAAAAAAGTGAGGGAAACTTTTTCAAGGCAGTGGCCTTATTTTATACACATTCCTTTTCTTTTTCTGAATCCAGAGTTTCTGAAAACACAGAGGCTTTTCTCTTGGTAAAATATGACTTATAAGACGTTCGAGGACCAAGCTATAGTGGTTCTTAAAGTTTCTTCCTTTCTTGGGGGAGACCCTGTGGTCTTCACACTATCCAGATCTGTTTTCTCCTCCCACACAGGCTCCTTTTTGGTGTGGAAACACAGCAACTTGTGACCTCGGCAGAGAGGGGGGTGAGCTCTGTACCTCTGACCAGGCCCCAGAAGAAGGCCGGCCTCTCCTGATGTCCTCAAATTTCCTCTGAATTCAGAGTTCTGTATATCAGAATGTGTCAACCCACAGCGACAGAAGACTTGAGGAACTCAAAATGTGAAGAAGCACCTAGTAACTGAGAATTAGAGAAATGTGTGTTTATTGTTGTACACAGATAACTGCTGGGTTCCTATCTTAATGATGGAGCAGAGTTTTGGCAGCATAACTAAGTCCTGTGCTCGACACAAGTCTGTAACCCGGCAGGACAGGTGTCCTGGTAGGAAACTGTCAAAGAAGCAAACACGAGCCAGGTGATGGGACCAGACAGTAATTGCACTTGTGCTGGCATCAAGGCCACCCACAGATCAACAGCAACTTGAATCCCTGTGTGAAACAGACTTATCTGTTATCTTTCAAAACGTTCTGATCACCAAACTGAGCCAGTGTAATGAACATGGTATTTCAATGGGAAAATTATACATTCAGAAAATATTACAGTCATAATTGATTCACGTTTCCTGGGCACTGATAAATATAACACATTCCATCATAAACTACCAGAACCATCGCTCTGACGATGAGAAGATGCAAAGTGGGGATGGCCTCACTGGCACTTCCTTCCTGTCAGTGGGCAGCACCTTCTGGGCCTGGATGGACAGCTGCGGGCAAAGATTCCCGTGGCTAGTAGAAAGGGCGGTGCCGTCCCCTCACCAGTGACACTGGGGGCCCCACCTTGGAGAGCCTTTATGTAGCCGCCTCCAAGAATTCTGAGGTGAACACGGCTTCTGCATAATCTTCACACACATCCTGAAGCTCAGCAGCCACGGCCCCCAGAGCTTCATCTACAAGCTCTTCTGCAAAGCTGGAAGACAAACAACACAGCTAGAGGTACATACAGCCAAGTATGGGAGCCATTCTGTTGCTCAGCGGAGGAACTTACCAGGTCACTTCTAAGATTTAAATGGAAACTCAAAAGGCCAAGATAATTTTAAAGAAGAAAAACAAGGTGAGAAGCCTGGCTTTCCTAGACAGGAAGTAAGATGGTGGTGCTGAGATCCCAAAGTCAGGCTAGAGGGAGGGGCCTGTCATACACACAGGGCGGACCTCACCCTTGAGATGGTTGAAACCAGAGGTGACTGGAAACTAACTAGCTGCAACCCAGCCCCAATCCAGATCTACCTCCTACAGCTGCCCAACTGCCTGACAGAGGAAAGGGTGTGGGCCTTCTCTGTGGGGCGGGGGGCAGGAAATTCCAGGTGTCTCTCAACACACACATACACACACACCCATACGCACACACATTTTCCCGCCTCCAAACTGTTTGAGAGTAAGTTGCAGACTTGATATCCCTCAGGTACTTCTGGGTACATTTCCTAAAAACAAGGACATTCTCTTAAATAACCCTGATACAATTATAAAAATCTTAACATTAACACGGATACAATACTATTATCTAATCTTACCTACAGACCTTTTTCAAATTTTTGCCAACTGTCCAAAAAATGTCCTTTAAAAGAAAACATTTTCTAGTCCAGGATTCAGTGCAGGATCACATGTTGCATTCGGTGGTCACATCTCTTTAGTCTATTTTCATCTAGAATCACTCTTCAATCTTTGTCTTTCATGACCTTAACATTTTTTGAAGAGTAAAGGCTATTTTTTTTTTGTTTTAGAATGTCCCTCAATTTGGGTTTGTCAGGTTCAGGTTCTACATTTTGGGGACAAATGTCCAGAAGGGTTACTGTGTCCCTCAATACATCTATTTGTCTTACTATGATGAGCGCTAATTTCTATCACACAGTTACGCTGATATCTGCCAGGTTTCTCCCTTGTAAAGTCACTATTTTCCCTTTGTAATTAATACTTATATTGCAGGGAGATACTCTGAGACTATGTAAATATCCTGTTTCTCATCAAACTTGCTGAATCAATTATTACAGGGTTGCCAACACTGATTTTCTAATTCTGTCATTCCCAACTACACGGAAGAGCTTTCACTTCTCTATTACTTATTTATGTGTTTATATCGGCTTGGTCTTACACATTCTTATTTTATTCAACAGTTTGTAATCTGTTTCTATTATTACTTATTTTGATACTCAAAGTGTCCCAGATTGGCCAGTAGGAGCCCCTTCAAGCCAGCTCCCAGGTCCTCTTGACATGTCCCCATCATGCTTTGAACACTTCCTTCCTGCCACAAGATGATGTTTCAGCCTCATCTTACATTTTCCCAGCCCCAGTCTTGGAATCGGCCATTTCTCCAAGGAGCCCTGGTACCTTTTCATGGAGAAGAGTATTTAGAAACCAAAATCTGGGTACTAAGTGTGCTCATTGCTACCAAGTGTGCCATCGCTTCTAGGCCCTCTCAGCAGATAGACTCGGACAGACAAACAGACACATAGACACACGCCCCATGTCTATTTCTATACCTATCAAAAACCATAAATTCATAATACCTCCAATCCCACTTCAAAACAGGGGATTCATTCTAGCCTTCCCCCAGAAACCTGGCTCTCATTATTCACAATATACTTATTTACTTGATCAACCCTAAAATATAGGGAAAGTAGTTTTAGAATTGTTAACCCATGCTGCTGGGTAAAAGAAACCTACTTATTAGAATCTAATATGTGTTTACAGTCTTTTTGTCTTTAGCCAGAAGGTACAGAGTCAAAATACTGCATTCAAAAGTAACTCAGACAAGGCCTTATCTGTATGTATCCCTTTAGTATGGTTGTTTCTTGGAAATACAGTTAGTGTCATATTTCTTTTTGTATTCCAATTTAGGGTCAACCTCCACTGCCCCCCCATCCTTGATGATTTGGAGGGATGTATAGGAAACATTAACAGTTCCAAAAGTCAGAATTACACAAAAGAGGTAAACGAAGATAAGTGTCCTTCCCCTTCTCTCATCCCTTCTACCCTGATTCCTGTCCCAGCTGTTTTATTTTGGCTAATCTGACAATCTTTCATCTTTTAATTGGTGTGTATAGTTCTTTTTCACTTAATGTAATTCTGATATAATTGAGCTTCTACTACTAAAATACTACGTACTTTCTATTTGTCTATTTGTTCTCTCTTCTTTCTTGCCTTTTTTAGGATTTTGTGATTATTTAAATTACATTCTTTCCTCACTATTAACTTGGATTTTAAACACTCTTACTATTCTTTTAGTGGCCATTCTAGATTACAATAAGCATCCTTGACTTAAAGTCTAACATTAATTGATATTCTTACCATTTTCCCAGACAATGCAAGAACCTTATTAGAATACTAACTCTATTTATCCCCTTCCCAATTTATATGCTATTTTTATCGTGTATTTCAGATGTACATATACATACATACACACACCCATAAGACATCAGTTTTTTGTTTTATACAGTCAATATTCACTTACCTACATGTTGACTTTTTCTTAATTCATGCCTTCCCCTATTTCTGACTTTTCATCTGTGACTGTTTTTGCTCTGCCCGAAAAATACCCTTTTAATGTTTCCTATAGTGACGGTCTACTGGTAATAAATTTTCTCAGCTTTGTTTAGAACCTTTATTGCCTTCCTTCTTGAAATACATTTCACTGGGCTTAGATCCATATTGGCAGCTTTCTCTTTTAGAACTTTAAAAAAATACACCAGGTCATCCAGCTTCCATTGTTTCTGTTTCTCCTTTTTCCTTCCTCTGGCTGATTTTAAGATTTTCTCTTTGTCTTTCATTTTCCAAGAATACTATGATATGCTACATATGGATTTCTTTTATTTTTCTTGCTTGGGGCATTTAGAGCTTCTTGAATCTACGGCTTGATGTCTTTTGTTATTTGGGGAAGTTATCAGCCGTTATCTCCATGGATGTGGTTTCTGCCCCATTCTCTCTCTCTCCTCTCCTTCTGTGACTCCAGCCACATGGATATTAGACCTTGTCCCTTTATTCTCCATGTCTCTCATCCTCTCTTCTTTATTTTCATCTTTCTGTGTGTCTCCGTGCATCACACTGGATATTTTCTTCTGTCTTATGTCCCAAGTCTCTAATTTTTTTTTCCATAAATAAGATCTTTTATTTGTCACCATTAAAAGTCTGAATTTTCAGCAGATCCTTGGCTCATGTCCATCAGCTCGTTCAACTCGAGCACCTGCCTCGTCCCCAGTAGCTTTTCCAGAACTACTACCTTCACCACGTAGCTCCATGAGTCTTCCCAATTCAAACTTGGGCTTCTTCAGCATTTTTACCTTTCTAACAATGACATCATGGAACAGATAAATAGATTGGCAAGCCTTTTCCATGTCTTTTCCAATGCTGTCTGGAATCCATTTATTGACCACCTCTTTCAAGTCATTTGTCTGCACCTCTCGGGTCATGATTTCCCTCATCTTCTTGCGGATCTGGCGGACCTGCTGGTGCTGGGCATAAAAGGTCTTCCGAATCTGACTGTTGCGTTTTTTAGTAAAACCCACACAGAACAGATGAAGCAAATAGCCATCATTAGTCTTGACATCCACGTGAGCTTCAATCATGGTCTGCCATTTTTGACTATGGAGCACATTTTGTCACGGGTAAGATCCATGCCACGGAAATCAGTCAGGCAGTATTTGCCCTGAACATCCTCAGTAATTAGCTTGAATTTTCTAAATGCAAACTCATCATTCTGCAGATCAGCAAGGCTCACTTCAAAAACACAACACTTGAGGCCATCAGATGCAATTTTGGTTCCCTGAGTTCTCGTGACTAGTGTTTTCCCAATATTTCTTACATTGAACATAGCTGGTGCTTTCACATCATACCAATCTTCCTTAGAAAATGGGTCAACCACTTTCTTCTTGGCTCCCTTTTTGCCGCCTTTCATAAGACTCCTGTTCTTGCTGACGCCATGGTGCTGCTCAGAGAGCCAAAAGGCTCTAATTTTTTCTTTTGATGTGTCTAATTTGCTATTAAGCCCATCCAATGAGTTGCTCATTTCAGAATTTGTATTTTTCAGTTCTAGAACGTCCACGTGGATTTAGTTTAGTTCCCAGTTCTCTGCCAAAATTCTAAATTGTGTCCTTTATCTCTATGCATATAGTAGGCACAGTTATTCCAATATCTGTGCCCAGTGGCTCTAATATGTGGAGCTGCTGTGGGTCTGTTCTTGTTATTGTCATGTCTCTCTGTTGCCTGCTTTTTTTTTTTTTTTTTTTTTTTACCATATACCAGACACTGAATTTGAAAATTGCAGAAATAATTTCAACCCTAAAATGATATTATAAATCTTCAGAGAAAAGTTAAGTTTGCTTCTGCTCGGTGCCTGTGGGGCAACAATCTAGAATCACCTCAATGCAATCTCAGGAAGTGAGACGACGTGGAGCTGAGTGGAGTCCTGAGAGGGCCACCCTTATTCCAGAGTGCCGCCCTTCAGGGTCCCAATCAGAAACGAGCAAAGTTCATCGGGCCAGTTCCCCGCCCTTGGCAAGCCCTTAATTTCTACCTCTGTCCTCTGATCTGAAAAGGCCATTGAAAGTGCCATTCATCTTCCTCCAGAACCGACAATCCAGTGCCAGACACGGGCTAACTTCCCTGGGTCTCTGTCTTCTCAGGATCCTGGCCCAGTTATTCTTCATTACCTAGTTAACTTCCTGGTGCCTTCAAGCACATATGTTTTATTTTTAATCTAGCTTTTCTATAAACAGTTATCCTCAGTGGGAGAGGCGGTCCAAATTACCAAGTGTGTCATTACTAGAAGCAGAAGTGATTACTTTGTTTTTATGCTTGCTTTGCTTTCTATATTCCTATCACTAATTCATCCCTAAACTATGAGAGAAATACAAAGGTGCTCCCAATACATTCAAACACATGAGGGAATGTATCTGTTTTCTTCTTCTTTTTTAACCTTCCTCACGCTGGCTTCCCCCTCTGGAAACTATTCCTCCTGGAGCCCTCTGTCCTCCTGACTCCAATCTAGACTAGCTGCTTTCTATGCTCACTGAAAAATTCTCTTAGAAATAGCTTTCGCCATTTTCCTGGAAGTTCCATGTTGGAGTCTTAAGTTCCCTAAATCCCGTCTTCCTCCTTCTCAATGTGCACCTTGTGCTGGCGGCACACACCCTCTGGTAGCTTACTGAGAAACAGTGCATGGGAACTACATTCTTGGACACTTTGCATACCTTAAACTGTCTTTATTCTACCCTTTTATTTAATCAATAATTTAGCTGAGGGCTTCCCTGGTGGTGCAGTGGTTGAGAATCTGCCTGCCAATGCAGGGGACACGGGTTCGAGCCCTGGTCTGGGAAGATTCCACATGCCGCGGAGCAACTGGGCCCATGAGCCACAACTACTGAGCCTGAGCGTCTGGAGCCTCTGCTCCGCAACAAGAGAGGCCGCGATAGTGACAGGCCCGCGCACCGCGATGAAGAGTGGCCCCCACTCGCCGCAACTGGAGAAAGCCCTCACACAAAAACAAAGACCCAACACAGCCAAAAATAAACATAATAAATAAATAAATAAATAAAAATAATAATAATTTAGCTGAGCACAGAATTCTAGGGTAAATGTGGGAAGTATGCTCCAATATCTTCTAGCAGGGTTGCTACTGACAACAATATGCCATTCTCATTTCTGATTATTTGAATGTGCCCAGTTTTAACCCTCTGGAACCTTCTGTCATCTTCTCCTTACATTGGGATGCCCACCTATCCTTTGCACAACAACGTGCCGTGATGTGTTGTGTTCTGTTCTGTTTATTTATTCAGTTATTCACTCACTCACACACTCACTCACAGTGGACAACTGGCGAACCCTTTCAATTCAGAGACTAACAACCTTCTGGGGATTTTTCTTATAGTATTTCCTCAGTAATTTTCCATTCCTCCTTTTTCCCTGTTTTCACATTCTGGAACTCCTATTATTCAGATGTTTTCTCTGTTATAATAGCCTATGTAGCTTTCATGGTTTTCAGCAAATGTCTGGATCTCTCAGCAATCTGCTACATTCAAGAATGAGAGTTTCAACTAAGCCTCCTACTTTCTGACTCCCCTGGACCCCTGCATCTAGTGCTTCTCATTCCTGAGTCTTACCAAGGTTCTTCTGCACAAATCAGCTAGGGTCTTGGCTCCACCCACATCAGGCACTTGGCTCTCTCTGGTCTGCTAAGTCACTTGCCATTTGTCTAACTGCTTCATGGCTTCCAAAATTTTCTTGCTATTTCTTATTTGCTGTCATTTATGGTTTCATGCCTTTTATTTAGTCTTTCAGTGGCATAGAGTGGGCTAGGGATATAGGGAGTAGAGATAAATCATATGTTCAATCCGTCCTTTTCAACCAGAAGTCTCCTGATTTGTTTTTCAAACAAGGAATCTTTAAGAGTTTGCTTTCATTAAAAGCATTATCACCTTAAGCCTTTCCTTGCAGAATCACTCTTTTATTTACATCCAGTTTATATCACCTGCCCCATGTGACCACCGGAACAGTGCTTTTCTCCACGTGGAGGGAGGAGTGGAGACATTAAAAGAAAGAGAAAAACTCAGCTTACTTCTCCCTCACCCAAGAGGCTATCAGATGAAGTCAACTGTCTTTGGATACTTTTTCAAGATTTGATCAATATACTGCTCATCTGTGGAACACTCAAATAAGAAACAAAACAAAAGAGATCAAAAACAGAGCTAGAATATTTAGATGTGCCGTCACTTGAGGGTCAAGGACAGGAGAGGAGAACATCTGTGAAGTTCAGGCGTATTTTAACAGATCTGACCTCAACATCTTAACCTATTAGTCCTTATAAACTAAGAGAGCTTTTCCTACATCTACAGAACAACTATGAACAAAATGTATCGTTAATCAAGTGGTAAGAACATATAAGGAACAGTCTATCTTCCTTAGCTTATTTTGGATTTCCCAAGATGCCAGTTAGCCTAACCAATCCAGACAGGTTCTGTGCAAACAAGTGAGTATGCTACAGGACTGTGTGTTAACACACGGAAACAAGTCAAGTGTACCTACCCTCCTCTCCAGAAAATAAATGCACATCTCAACAGAACAAAGGGTCTCATATGCTTTGAAGGGTATGTCTATTAAGAGAAGTCCCAGGACTTCAGGCTAAACCTGAGAGATAGAACATAAGTGATTATCTCTGATCCCACCCAAAAGCCCACCAAAATAAAAGGAGATAAATGAACACATAAATCTACAAGGAGAAAAAGACAAAACTAGATGAGAAATGTCCAAGATTTTCGGAAGATAAAAAGCACACGGAAGAATCAAAATTGACTCAGCAGTACAGAGGAAAAATACAGAGGAAGCTGAAACCTTAGGGTACATAGAGGGAGACGCCAAGGAAAAGCAAGCTGATCTGTCTCACAAAACACGTCTCACAGAAAGACTCTGGAAGTAAGAGAACCAGGAACCACGAAAGTGGAATGAAGGATCTGGTAGGAAATGAGGCAACTGGCTGAGAATCTGCAGAACAAGCAGTTAGACTGATGGGTCTCCACGTTGGCTCCTGGCAGCTACCTGACAATCCCTGCTTGACCCCCACAAAAAAAGGAAGGTGTATTCTTTGGAAAAAATAAACCAGTAATTTGGGACTTTCCTGGTGGTGCAGTGGTTAAGAATCCGCCTGCTAATGCAGGGGACACGGGTTCGAGCCCTGGTCCGGGAAGATCCCACATGCCGTGGAGCAACTAAGCCCGTGAGCCACAACTACTGAGCCTGCACTCTAGAACCCACGAGCCACAACTACTGAGCCCGTGTGCCACAACTACTGAAGCCCATGCGCCTAGAGTCCGCACTCTGCAACAAGAGAAGCCACCGCAATGAGAAGCCCACGCACCTCAACGAAGAGTAGCCCCTGCTCACCGCAACTAGAGAAAGCCCACGCACAGCAGCGAAGACCCAGCACAGCCAAAAATAAATAAATAAAGTAATAAACCAGTAATTTAAAACCCAGCCAAATCATCAATCAAGTATAAAGATAGACACCTTCAAACATGTTAAGTCTCAAGAAATGTCCTCTAATACACAAAGCAGGATAGGCTCCATCAAAGTAAGAGAGTAAACCAAGAAAGAGGAGGACACGTGCAAACAGAGAACAAGGACCCGAACATGGGAGGGAGAATCCCACACTCAGTGTGGTTCCCAGGACAAGCACCACACTGTAGACCTAGAAAGCGGCTGGGCCAGACTGAGAGAGAAGGAAAGAGGGCCTCAGGACAAAGAGTGGGGGGTGGAGGCGAGAAACAGAGATTAATCAACATATCTGATCATGAGGAAAATTATGTTCAGATGTGTTGGCTAGTATGTGGGGAACGATAATAAATACATAAAAGAATAAGCAAATTAAAAAGAGGCAATTATTAACTCCTGGAATACGTTTGAAACTTGTTCAAGAAAGAAATGTAATCATGGTATACTGCTTGGCTCAATGATGAAGATTATCTGCATGTATGTAATAAAGCAATACTCATGAGGAATTTAAATGTGGGCCCCATTTTAAAAGAAGGAATTTGCACACATCTTTCAATTAACTATTTACGTAAAAGAAGGCGACCCATTCTTCAAATATTTAGTAGCAGTGGGACTTTTTTCTGACTGCACAAAACTCCCCGTCTCAGGGGAGGTGACAGCCAGAAGGAGAAGGTTAAGTGTAGCAAAGTCTGTAGGCCTGCTGCTCCTAGTGTAAGTTTGTCCCAACCGAGAAGATTTCATGATCATAACTGTTTCCTGCCCAGTAATAATCTGTGTTCTCTGACGACACGGCCCTCAGTAACAGCAACAGGAAACCCGTCCTGAGTTGAATATTGTGCCTCTACCTAAGGAGGGGAGTCTGCAGAACGCTCCTTCGGATGCCATCAGCCATGCCGTTTTCCAATCTCCTCTCCCTGAAGAAAGGCATTTAGCAGAGAAAGCCTGTTCGCTAGCCCCAAAGAAGCCACTGGAACTCCAGGGCACAAAAGCACGGCCTGAGACCCTGGCCAGGCCTTTCTCCAGCCTTTCCGTAAGTTGACACGTGGCACCCAGTTCCTCAACAAAGCACAAACCTTCTACTGACCTTTCAGCTATCAGCCACGGGTTGAAGGCGCCCACAGCCTCGTGCGCAATAACTCGGAGGTACTGCTCGAAGCGGCGGCAGTAGTCACCGATGCTGTGCCGCATGCCCCGCGGGACGAAGATGGCAGCTCGGCCTTTCCTCTGCTGAGCACCTTCTGAAAGGGAGAGGAGGGGAGTCTCTCTTTTCTCCGGTCTCTCCTCTGTTCCCACACTTTCATCTAGGGAACTGAGAGCAAATAAAAATGATGAGAGCATTCAAAATCATCTGCGAGGGTAAACTGTTAATTCACCCTGATGGTTTGACAACCAAAGGTTTACCTTCATTTGCCTTCCTCACGCTGAACAATACGCAACATCTTATCACCACTCATTGTTTCTCCTTCACACCGGACTAACCCTCCACACAGGAGGAACATGTGTCCCATGGACAAAAGAATTCTTAAAAGCAGATCTTGCAGTAATTACCTGCACAATCACCTGTGCCAGTGTGATGCTTTCAATCGTAAAAACCAGCTAAATGTTACTGAAAGGATCCTTAACATGCAACACACTCAATGCCCATCTTATAAGCACTACTATTTTACTGGGCCATCTTGGAGTTTGTCAAGATCTTGGTCAAAAGAAGAATCTCTCTCTGTCTTGTGGTAATTGAAGAAATGTGAAATCTAACAACATCAAAGGCAACCAACTACAATGAAATCAGACAGTCTCGTTACCACTTACGTGCCATTGCAGGGCCTTTCTAACACGATGTTCACATCTGGGTCTTTGCGAGCTGCTGTCTTTGTGATCCTGATTGGATGAGGAGAAAGACACCTTTCACTTACTGCTGGGATTTTCTGGTCTAGAAAAGAAGCATAAAATGACCGCATATAAAGAAATGCTGGTGTATATATCAGAGCTGTCTTAGTGGCCAATAACCTGTGAGGAAGTCATGGGCACATCTCTTAAGCATAAAGGTTGCACTAGCAGTGCAAAGGGAAAAAAGTGCCCTTGTTTTAAATGGAAAGGGGAATTTAGAAGTCCCCAAGAGGGACTTCCGTGGTGGTCCAGTGGTTGAGGATCTGTCTTGCAATACAGGGGACACCAGTTCGATCCCCGGTCGGGGAACTAAGATCCCACATGCTGCGGGGCAATTCAGCCTGTGCGCCACAAGTGCAGAGCCTGCAACGCCACAACGGGAGAGACTGAGCGCCGCAACTACTGAGTCTGTACCCTCTGGAGCTCACGCGCCACAACTAGAGAGCCCACGCGCCACAACTAGAGAGAAGCTTGCGCACCGCAGCAAGGAGCCCACATGCTGCAACAGAAGATCCCGCATGCCACAACTAAGACCCGATGCAGCCAAAAAATAAATAAATAAATAATATTAAGGGGACTGTCCTTAAAAAAATAAAAGTTACCAAGAAACAAACCAATGAGGAGTCAGTTTTAAGAAATAAAGAACTTGTTTAAAAGCTTCTGTCAGCTCTTTGGAAGACTCTTTGAAGAGGTCTGTGCAAAGCCAGGTTCCATTAGGATCCAGCCCCCATTCCGAGGAGTCTTAAGCCGTTGGGTTTGTTTTTTAACCTTTAAATGATTTGATTACTGGAGAAGGAAAATAACCACTCACACCTGAACACTTAATTAGCTGATTTAATTTGTCTCTGGGCTTCACTGGAAAAATCTGCATGATGATAGTCAAAACATTAACTTATTAACTATACCTTGCAGGCTTGACAGCTCTTTTGAGTTTTGGATTATTTATCATTTTAAATGCATTTCAAATGTAGAATTCCACTACTGGGCATATACCCAGAGAAAATGATAATTCAAAAAGACACATGCACCCCAATGTTCATTGCAGCACTATTTACAAAAGCCAGGTCATGGAAGCAACCTAAATGCCCATCAACAGATGAATGGATAAAGAAGATGTGGTACATATATACAATGGAATATTACTCAGCCATAAAAAGGAATGAAATTGGGTCATTTGTAGAGATGTGGATGGACCTAGAGACTGTCATATAGACTGAAGTAAGTCAGAAAGAGAAAAACAAATATCATATATTAACGCATTTATGTGGAATCTAGAAAAATGGTACAGATGAACCGGTTTGCAAGGCAGAAATAGAGACACAGATGTAGAGAACAAACATATGGACACCAAGGGGGGAAAGCGGGGTGGCGGGGATGAATTGGGAGATTGGGATTGACATATATATACTAATATGTATAAAATAGGTAACTAATAAAAAAATGTAGAATCTCTGACTCGCATATTTATATGCTTATGATTTTTTACGCTCAGAAATACTGCATAAGTCAGTTTTTGTAAAAATATTACTGAGAGTACAATCAATTTTCAATTGATTTCAGAAAAGAGAAGATAAGAGATATAGATTCGACACTGCACAATTCAAGAATCACTTTAAATTTGGTTTTTGTGATGCAACTGAACATACAATCAGAACAATTAGAAACAGAGGGTTCTTACGAGGATTTCATGATTCTGGATTTAAAGCGTCCAAAAATTCATTTCAGTTCCTGGTGTTCTACAGAGCTCCTTTTAAATGCATACCTAGACTCTAGCAGAGTCAGAGATAGTGACTAACAATTTAAATTGTCCTTGAAAAAGAGAACACAGAACTCCTTGGTAAGGCTGTCTTCTGCATGATGCAACCTGACTGTGGCCATTGGCCAAACCATCAGTGAAACAGTCGCCCTTCAACATGTCCCTCTCCTCTGCTTCCTTACGAAAAGATGCCCACTGATTCACTAAGCAATGATTAGAAGGGTCCTCCCTGTGCCAGGCCCATGCTAGGTACAGTTGGGACACAACTGAATATGACAAAACTCTCTGGCCTCAAAGATTCTGTGGCTTCTTTGGGAGAGATAAAGAGCTCTAACAGGGTAGGACATGCCAAAAGTCTATGGGAGTTCACAGGAAGGGAGCAAAGTTCCAGCCCAGGAAAGCCAGGAAAAGCACTGCCGAGTAGAATCACACGAGCCGGGCCTCGAAGAATTGTTCAACTGTCATGTGATGATGAAAATGGAAGCTGGAGTAGGGCTGGGGGAAAGAGAGAACGACATGAACAAAGAATAGCGCTAGAAAAATTACAGAAGATAAAAGGAACAAATTTGTATTGTGTTTAGATGGCTCATCTTTCTGTCAAAATTTGACATGGAGAATACTTTTCCTAAGACAATACCCCAAACTCATATTCTAAAAAAAGTATATATACATAAGCTGTTGTTGTAAACCTTCTATATCCACAATTTCCTTTACTTCTCTTAATACTCATAGTACTGAAATTCCTTTAGAGGTAACGTTTAACCACATTTTATTTTCCTCCTTTCATTGAGTAAAGTAATAACTGATAAGCACGTGTCAAAGAGAATTTGAGTAACACTTCCCAGCCCAAATTGTGATAGTAGCCTAGCAACTGCAGCCAAAACGCATATGTATGAATTTTTTAAAGTGGAAGAGAAAAGTGAAAGTCTTTTCAACAAACAGAGCAAGAACAAGTGGATATCCATTAGTGGAAAAAAAAAGAACCTCAACCTCTACCTCAAACCATAGGCAAACTTTTATTCAAGATGGATCATAGGCCTACACATAAAAGCTAAAACCATAAAGCTTCTAGAGGAAAACAAGAGCCTCTCTTCTCAACTTGGGAGTAGGCAAAGGTTTATTAGATCAGAGAAAGCAAAAACTATACAAGAAAAAATGGATAGGTTAGACTTTATCAAAATTTAAAATGTCTGCTCATAATAAAACACATTTGAGAAAATAAATACGGGAGCTATACATGGGGAAGAATGTTTGCAGATATTCGCTGAAGGAGATTAGTGACTGCTGGGATGAGGGGAGGCAGAATGAGGGGTGATACTACTGGATGCAGGGCTTCTTTTCAGTGATGAAAATGTTCTGCAATTAGCAATGACATCTGCACAATTCTGTAAATATACTAAAAATTACTGAACTCTTTAAAAGGGGGAATTTTATGGTATGTGAATGACATCCAATAAAGCTGTTTTGAAAACAAACAAACTATATATATATATGACAAAGAACTCAAACCCAAAATGCATAAAGAATTCTTACAACTCAAAAATAAAAAGACAATCCAATTTTTTAAAATGTACAAAAGATTTGGACACTTCACAAAGGAAGATATACAAATGACTAATAATTACTTGAAAATGTTCTAAACATCATTATTCACCAAGGAAATGAAATTAAAGCCATAAAGAGATATTGCTACAGGCCCACCAGAATGGTTACAATGAAAAAGACTGACAATTCAAATACTGGCAAAGATCTCTAGCAACAGGAACTCAATGTAGATGGGAGTGTAAAACGGTACAGCCACTTTGGGGAAAGGTTTAGCAGTTTTTTATAAAGTTAAACATGTACCTATCCCATAACCTGGCAAGTCTACTCAGGTGTTCATCCAAGAAAAATGAAAACGTATGTCCATACAAAGACTATACATGAATACACCCATAGCAGATGTATTTCTAATAGCCCCAAACTAGAAACAACCAAATGCAGATCTACAGGCAAATGGATAAACTAGATGTGGTACATGCGTACGATGGAATACTACTCAGCAATAAAAAGGGATGAACACTGATACAAAGTGTGGTAGGCTGCACACTGGCTCCACATCCTATTCCCTGGAACCTGTTAACGTCCCCTCTCTGGCAAGAGGGACTTTAAGGACCTTGAGATGGGGAGAGTGACCTGGATCACTGGGTGGCCCCTAAATGTAATCAACATGTCCTTACAACAGGCAGAGGAAGATTTGACTCAGAAGAGGAGAAGGCAATGTGACAACAGAAGCAGTGTGAAGCAATATGGCTGCAAGCCAAGGACTGCAGGCAGCCTTAGAAGCTGGAAGAAGGAACCAGCCCTGCCACCACCTTGATTTTAGCCCTTTAAGACTCACTTCAAACTTCTGACCTCCAGGAACTGTAAGAGAAAAAATTTGTTTTAAACTGCTAAATTTGTGCTTTAACTTGTTACAAACCTGTTACTGTGGCAACAGGAAACAAGTAATAGATAAATTTATAAAATATCATGCTAAATGAAAGAAGCCTTAGACAAAAGAGTAAATACATGTATGATTCCATTTATATGAAATTCTAAAACAGGCAAAACTAATCTATAGTTAAAAAAAAAAAGCACAGTGGTTGCCTGGGTGGTGGGGAACTGACTGGGAAGGAGCATAGGGGAACTCTCTGCGGTCATGAGAAGCTCTGTTTTGAAAGGAGTGTTGGGTAACAAAGGTATGCCCGCCTGTCAAAACCCATCAAATAACACAGTTAAGATCTGTGCATTTTATTATATGTGAATTTTATCTCAAAAGGAAAAAGAGGGCTTCCCTGGTGGCGCAGTGGTTGAGAATCTGCCTGCCAGTGCAGGAGACACAGGTTTGAGCCCTGGTCTGGGAAGATCCCACATGCCACAGAGCAACTGGGCCCGTGAGCCACAACTACTGAGCCTGCGTGTCTGGAGCCTGTGCTCCGCAACAAGAGAGGCCGTGATAGTGAAGAGGCCCTCGCACCGCGATGAAGAGTGGCCCCCGCTCGCCGCAACTAGAGAAAGCCCTCGCACAGAAACAAAGACCCAACACAGCCAAAAATAGATAAATAAATATATTAAAAAAAAAGGAAAAAGAGCCATAAATAAATATTAAGCTCTAGTTAGTGATACAAATGCTGAAATATTTCAGATAAGATGTACTGATGTCTTCAAATTACTCTGAAATGCATCCAAAAATAAGATGGATTGATGGCTGCACAGAGGATAAGTAGACATATGATAAAGCAAACACAGCAACATTTTAACTGTAGAATCTAGAAGATGCGTATATGGGTGTCCACTGCAGAATTTTTTCAACTTTTCTGTATGTTTGAAATTTTTCAGAATACAATGTCGAGGGAAAAACTGGGGAAACACTCACCATTTTTTTCTTCCTGCATCCAAAGATGAGGATCAGTATATACAATTTTATTATATCTTTGGCGAACCGTCTCCTGGTATTTCTTTAAAAAAAAAAAAAAAAGTATAATTTATGAGGAAAAAAATTAGTTTCATTACAAACCAGAGACTAGTACAGCAGACATTTGCTATAGACATGTTGCCAGAAACAGGCATCTCCCAGGGCCAGGAAGTGATTAGTTCATGAGATGAAATGTAAAAGAAAATGAAGCAGGGCTTCCCTGGTGGCGCAGTGGTTGAGAATCTGCCTGCCAATGCAGGGGACACGGGTTCAAGCCCTGGTCTGGGAAGATCCCACATGCCACGGAGCAACTAAGCCCGTGAGCCACAACTACTGAGCCTGTGCGTCTGGAGCCTGTGCTCCACAACAAGAGAGGCCGTGATAGTGAGTGGCCCCCGCTTGCCACAACTATAGAAAGCCCTTGCACAGAAATGAAGACCCAACACAGCCAAAAATAAATAAAAATTAATTAATTAAAAAAAAAAAAAGAAAATGAAGCAGTTAATCTAATTAATCTAATCTAGACCAGCACTGCCCACTAGAACTTGAAGTGGTGATGGAAATGTTCTATTTTTGCCATGTCCAATATACCAGCTACTAACTATTGACCACTTGAAATGTGAGTAATGTATTTAATCTTAATTAATTTACATTTAAATGGCCATCTGTGGCTAGAGACCACCATTTTGGACCCTTCAGGTCTAGACAGTTACAAGGGTAAATCAGTTACAAGACTAGGATAAACTACACATTTTAAAATTTTCAAAAACCAACTAAAAGTTGCCTTCCCTATAATGTTTCTGTTTAGCAGCAAAGTCAAAATGAGATTTCATCACGGTGGAGTTAAAAAGAAAATGCTGGACTAGGAGTCAGGAGACCTGGATTCTCAGCCCACCTCTGGTGGGAATTTTTGTCTGACCTTGGCCACGTCACTTACTCCCTTATTGGGTCTCAATTTCCTGCTCAGAACAATCCAGGGGTTGGCTTGAGTAATGTCTGAGGTCTAAAAGTCTCTGAGAAAAGCGTTCTAAAGTAGTATCATGGGAATTAGAGAAGGTAAAGTTAACTGTGATTTGCCAGGATCCCATGCTAGCAGAGCAGAAGAGGCAACTGAACAGCATTTACAAGCTGAGGGATGAAGAAGTTAAGTTGCTGGTCGCATCTGTGGGCCTGGGCTCCGGTCCAGCATCTTTCGTATCCCATACCAACGATGAGTTATGTGTCAGGTAGGGTGCTGACACTTCATACCTCATTTTGTCCTTAAAAGCACCCTACTTATTAGAGAGGGTACGGGACTTTACCAAGGCCGTACACTGGGCTGGCGGCCGAGCTGGGATTTAAACTCAGCACCAGGTGACTCTGAAGTTCTAAGCTACAGAGCCATGAGGAGGAGCTGCGCTCGGCAGAAGTCAGCCGCCAGCCGCCGACCAGAGCTGGCAGGCCCGGCCTTACTTCCATTTCCTCCATGCGGAGCATCATGGCCTCCAGGCGTGGGCTGTCCTCGCTGTCCCCCCAGGTGGCTAAGGCCTCAGGCTCCGAGATCTTAGAGTGAGTCACAGCCCAGAGCTCGTGAGCGGCATCTTCCAAAAAATCATCCAGCTGATGAATGCTACTGGATTCACAATCAATAGCTGTAGCCTGCAAAACAAGGGAAGGGGATGGAAGGGCAATACAAAGATAAAAGAGATCTTAAAGATTAATGCTAATCATAATAAACCAACCACGCAATGATCCAACACGCAGAGTTTCTACACTAAATCTAACCTCTCCTAAGTCAGTAAACATCAAGAGCAGTGACATCAGGACAATTTCTACCACAGTCATTTAAACAGTAACATCAACTGAGGAGTACCATTACTGTCCATGGGAATTATCTTTATTACCTGTTTTGCCAGTTGGTAAAGCAAATATATTCCTTGTGCTATACTCAGAAGAATGTCCAGTATTTCACATGTCACATACTACAGAGGACACACCTACAGTATTCTCTTTTTGGTTCAGTGCTTTGTAAAAACATCTGTTCATGACATCACAAAAGTTCATGATTCTTGTCTTTGCTTGAGACTTTCTACCTATAACCTGGAAGAGCTTTACCAGCCTTTCTTGACCTTGTATTCTTTACATTCACTTTACAGCTTGCAAAGCATTTTTGTATGTGTTGTTATTTCTTTTGATTCTAATATACGTCTATAATCTGCTCTGAAAGAGGCTTTTACAAAGAATGTCTGCTGGGGGAATAATCGTATCAGGCTCTGGAATGAGACATTCCTGGGACTAAATCTTGGTTCTGCCTACTGGTATGCCTCCAAGTGTGGGCATGTTTACTTAACCTCTCTGGGCCTCAACCCTCTGGTCTGTAACATGGAAATGATAATCCTATATTTCAGAGTTGTAAGGATTACATGAGCATTTGCACATTGGAACACGTACAATAGTGGCTGGCACGAAGAACAGTTACCGCCATAGTAATTTTTAAAACCTTTTAACGGTTCACGGAAGAAAATATATTAATGGCCAATCAAGATATAAAGAAATGCTCAACCTTACCCGACGTTAAAGAAATAAATATCAGTTGAATAACCAATACAATAAAATTAACAAAAAAATCTAGAGACAACTAAACCAGTAATACAGGTCTGGTTAAGATGTGTTTATTTATATTTTCAGTCTTAATATTTAAAGAATTGAATATCAAGAATACTATGAGATGAGAGATAAGGAAGCTCCCAATATGCTGGTATGGAAAGATCACCAAAATATAAAGAAAGAAGCTGGATACAGACGAGCATATGGTATCCGTTTGTGGGGAGCTTTTACTTTTTACATTACACTTTTTCTGAATCGTTTGCATTTTTAGCCATGTGCACATACACCTTTTAATTAAAACCCCCCCCACACGTTGGAAGAACGTATTTCGCGCACCAGCTCAGTTAATACAGCAGCAGCAGCAGCAGCAGGAGACAAATATGTAATGATGGCACCCTTCCGAAAACCGTTTCCTGGACCATCAGGGATCATCCTGTCTGCAAGGAAAACTACCGAGAGCTTCAGTTTACTTGCAAAGCGCAGCAAACATCTTCTCCATTTGAGAGATGAGAACTCTGGGAATATGTGTTCAAGGTCCCACAGCTCTTTTATAAGTTAGCACAGCAAAATAACTCTCTTTACTTCATCATGCCAACTTCAATGAGTTTGTTTTTATTCAGTTATTTATAAGAACTGACTCCTGATGGTGCTGCCTGGGAAATTCTTTGCAGTGAGGCTGATGTCTAACAGCAGCCCAGAATACTGAACACTGGATAGAGTTCCTTTTCTTTTTCAAGAAATTGTATTAAAGCCCATTTAATGTCTACAGAATGATTCTTATATATAAGGCTGATCATTTCTAGTAATATTCAAACATGTCTACTTCACTGACAGCATTTATGACCACTTCATATTTCTGTCATATTAATATGCTTTATGGAGCTGCCTCCCTAGATGAGAGGCTAGTCTCATTTTTTGCTAGGGAAAAGGGTATTTGGTGGCTCTGCTGCACAAAGCATCCAGCCATAGCACGCCCAGTCTGTACGAGTCAGAGGTAGGCTTTCAGCTTCCGGTCTCAGAAGCCTCACCTCACGTGAGATTCTGTCACAAAATATTGGTACAATAAAATTACAACTGCAAAAATTATGAAAATACACCAAAACTAAACTATTGCTTAATAAATTAGAACAGGGATACATTCTCAAAATCTACTTTCTTCCCGTTCCTAAGGTTGGGCTGGTGGAACTTCATTCCAACTTCCTTCTAACCTGAGACCTTCACCCTTGCTCTGTCCTTTACTTGCTTTGAGCATGTAAAGCAGTAACTTCTTTCCAACCTCCACAAAGACCCACTGGAGGCAGCCTGCACCTCCCCCTCCCGACGCCGAGGCAGGGTGGGAACATTCCCACAAATGCTGAACACAAGTCCTCCGGAGGAAGAGCCCAAGGGTGGACAACCACATGATATGTCTTCATTTTTCTCAAATGTTATCATTCATTCCTGAGCCACCTCTTCTCTCGGCCAGGCCAGGTACTGGTCATTATTAGGCACTCAAAACATGCTGGCCTAACAATAAATATTAGGCCCTCAGTATAAAGGAAATTAGGCCAGTAATGAGGAAAACTGGGCTGAATCAGAGGAAATGAGGGCAGCCATTCTTCTGCCGCGGGCCATCAACATTCAGGGTCACGCAGTCTACCCACATTCTGTCATCAGGAGGAAAGGAAAAAGTCGCTGACAAAAACCTGTGGCTCTAGAGATTTCTGTGAGCTGTCTGCAAGGCTCATCTAAGTCATAATGCTAAACATACACTGTAAGAATTAATATGCCAAATATGAAAAACAGCCTCCACCCTCTGGAGTGGGGTAGTCTAGTGTTGGCAGGGTAATCCGCGTATCAGTTTTCCTTACAGCCGAGGACATTATCGTGCAGTAATACCAGTATCAGTCCAGAAGGCCAGCCCCACACAGCACACACCTTCTCTGCAGGCCGGGCTGTTGCTGCGATCACTGAGAGCCGATCCTTCAAATGAGCATCTGCTTCCAGAGAAGAATTGACTCTCTATTAAAACAGACAAGCATGCTCATAAATTATGAAAATTTACAACCCATATTAGTACAAATGAATTTTGCTCCCAGAATAACTTCTGTGTGGAACTGTTCATCAGCTTTAGCTATATTAGGCTTTTTGCGGGAATTCAAAGCACTCTGTCTTCATGAAAATAAATGCCATGTGCTGATCTTGGCTTTCCGCCCCTTTTCTTCCCTCAACTTTGTAAACACTGTCAGAGTAGCTGTGTGGTTTTGGGCAATTACTCAACTTCTCTGTTCCACAGTTTCCTCACTGATAAAATAAGGAGGTTGGACGGTCTGGCCTCTAAGAACCCTCCCAGTTCTATAGTCCTGAGATTTCCATGGACTCTAATAATGATTTAACATTTCTTAGACCAAGAGATACACAAGTTCAGTGGTCTATTCAGGGTCCCAGAATGTCCTTCATTCTATTTAAGATTCTAGTGCTCTTCCATGGCCTCACCTATTCACACACACAAGATGACTTCCATTTACGGGGTGGATCTACAGGGTCTGGCCACAGCCTTCAGCTCACTGCTCACAGGAGGATGGCACAACCTACTGGTGATGCTCTATGCAATTTCATCTTGAAGAAAGTACTGCTTTGTGCACAGAAGCTGTCCTAACATCTCTCTCCTTGGGAAAAAGAGAGCAAATCCTTCCAGATCACTGAGGTGAAAGAGCACGGGATTAGAGTGGAAGCAGTGAACGGAACACTAGCACCACCAATAGCTCTATTTGGTTAAGAACGTAAATTGCAATAGAAGCTCATTCCCCAAACTAAAATCTCACCTTTCTCAAAAGTGGTACTTTCTCTTCCCCCATCTTGTTCCCTTACTCACAATGGAAGACACATCAACAGTGTGGGTGCCCAAAAGGGGCCCCAGCAGCCCTGCACGCACGCTACGAAGCACAGAGCAGCACTGCAGCTTCCAGCTGCCAGACACCCAGCCCTGCAAAGGCTCAGTGTGACCTCCGGAGCAACTCTTTTGATTTGAGAATTTCCAAAAGGCAAGCACATGGGATGAAATAGATTACCTGGGCCTTGACCAGGAGAGGCTTCAAACGCTCCAGAACTGCCTTCTCTACCTTATCCGCTAAGTGGGTGGCAGAAACACTATTTAGAAATAAAACTGAAAATTAAAATCAAAAGCAAGAAAATATCCTATTGTGCATATTTATTTACCACCCCAGGCGAAGGAAAACCAAATGATTATAAAAACTGTAGGGCCTCTCTAATTTTCATGGCCATACGAGATCCCTGGGGATCTTGTTAAATGCAGATTCTGATTCAGTTGGTCTGAGGGAGGCCTGAGAGTCTGCATTTCCAACAAGCTTTCAGGTGATGCAATAATGCTGGTCCTGAACCTAACTTTGAGGACAAGGGCTGAGATAACATCTGAAAAAGTATATTAGGCTCTGAATCCATTTTGAAAGAATAATGGCTGCCTTGAAACAACTGAAAAGGGCAGAAGACTCAACAAATGAAACTAATTTTGTTCCCTCCCAAGCCCGACAATAACAGAATTAGACATAAACTCACAAAGACAAGGGGGAAAATGGTGCTGGAAACAGAAGGACAGAAGTGGTAAGTAACTTACTGACCTGAGAAAGCTGAATTCTAGGGTCATAATGGGGAAACCTGAGAACTCACACAATTTGCACTGCTGACTTAAAGAGGCACAAGACTGGTAGCACCAGGTATGCCTAGGCCTGGGGGTGAGCTGGGAGGAGGTGGCTTAACTATAAAAGACAAGAGTCAAATGACGTTTGAGAAGTTAGGTCCCTAGGTCCCTTTCCCTCCTTCGCACAACTGGACCACTGCCTCTCTCCAACTCTGAGGGAAGTCTGGTTGCTCATCCTCTGGAGGGGCCTCTTGACTAGGGGATGCCAATTACGTTGGGACAGTAGGTGCCCTACTGAAAAGAGGGGATTCATGTACGTGAGCTGAATGCCGAGTGGTAAGACTCACCACCCTCCTGCCCAGCTCAGCTCCTAGGACACTGGCATCCAGGTCCTCACCCTCCAGGCAGAAGATCAAAAGACTCATCTCTGGATAGTCTGACCTACCCCAAAGGAAAGACCTAAAGACCCACGTGAGGGTCCTTAGCCAACAGTCCACCAGATGACCCTAGAGTAAAGCTCAAGGTCAATAATCCTTTCATCAGAGGGTGCTAGAATAGCCAGATATACATAAGGAAAACAATGAACTTTGATGCATGAGCATCTCATCTCATGCACAGAAATTAATAAAAAATGGACTGCAGACATAAAAATAAAACCTAAAACTATAAAGCATTTAGAAGAAAATAGAATATCTTTGAGATGTTAGCATTGGCAATGATTACTTATTTCACAAAAGAGACTGCAAAATGAAAAAACTGATAAGCTGATCTTAATCAAAATTTAAAACTTCTAGTCATCAAAAGACTCCATTAAGAAAATATATAGGCAAGCCACAGTATTGTGAGAAAATATCTGCTGCACATATTCTGAAAAGGGCCTCAAATCCAGAAAATATGTTCTAAAAGTCTTAAAAACCAATAATTAAAAAAACGATAAAAAAATGGGCAAAAGACTTGAATAGACACGTCACAATAAGCACTAAAACAGATCCTCATCATCATTAGACTTCAAGGAAATACAAATTAAAATCCCAACAAGATACCACCACACTCTCACCAGAACGGCTAAAATTTTAAAAAAACACACAAAAAACCCCCAGACATTTCCAAATGTCAGCTAGGATGTGGAAAAACTAGAAAGTAACTCCCATATTAACTAAAAATGGAAAATACCCCAAAGGTTAATTCACAGGAGGATGGATAAACAGACTGTGGGATAGTCATGCAATAGAATACTTCTTGGCAATAAAATAGAAAACTATACAAGGCAGCCCGCTGTCCCCCTGACCAGGCTTCTTCCAGAAGTCCACTGCACTTGGTTCACTTCCAGATGCCCCAAATGGGGTAAGCCCTACATTTGCAAGGACTCATTCATGACCTTGCCCACTAACTTCCCAGGATGGGCACCTAAAAACTCCTAGGGAAGTGCAGCCTACTTTCCCTGGGAATCTTCATCTCCTACCAGCAGCACTGCCTTTTCCTTGTTTAGCTAGGTTTGGGCTCGCTTCTCAGCTGTCAGGATGAACGATATATGGCTAGCGATACACACTTAGATAACAGATTTATGAATAAGGGTAATGAAAAGATAACACAGGAATCAGGACAGTGGTGAGCTCTGGGGAGAAAGAAGGGGATGCAACCGAAGAGGGACTCACAGGGAGTTTGAGGGCAGGGGTGCTGACCTATCTCTTGGTTTGGGGTGGTGGTTCACAGTGCTCACCCTCTAAAGAAAGAGCCACAGCCCTTCCAGCCTGGGAGTGAACGTTCTATCATGACCGGTGACAGCATGCACAGCTGTGTCAACGAGAATTCTGTTCATGTGACTTCAGGGTGAATCATTATCAGAGCTAGAAAAATGAGCCAACTGCAGCAGTATCAACTAAACCTTCTCATGAACTTCTTCGTGCCCGTAGTTAGGTGGTAACACTCTTGGGGGCAAATGGGAAAAGCAACCTCATTCAAAAACCTTAGGCTGCACTCAAGCTAACACGTGAAGCAAAAGTATCCACAAAGCCATGCACAAGAGCAGACTGTACGTCAACCTCCTACCCTACTGAGCCAGGAGAAAAGCACCTGTGAGTGCAGTACAAACAGATAGAATACTGATCTTTCAGATAAAACTCCTCCGAAACTATAGATATCATTCAAACTCCACACCAAAGAAATAATTCCTAGCAAAGATACTGTGTAAAATATACGTAGGCATGTAGATATTCATTCATTCATTCAATTAGTGAGCTTAGGCCCAAATGGTCCAGCTTGGTGGTGAAACTATCTAGACCAATTAGAATAGGCAAGCATTCACTATCCTTCCTCAGAAGCAAACACATACCTCAGTTTTTTCCCTCCTTATTAATTAATTAATCAATCTATCTATTTATTTATTTATGGTTGCGTTGGGTCTTCGTTGCTGCGCATGGGCTTTCTCTAGTTGCGGCAAGCAGGGGCTACTCTTCGTTGTGGTGGGCGTGCTTCTCATTGTGGTGGCTTCTCTTGTTGAGGAGCACAGGCTCTAGGTACATGGGCTTCAGTAGTTGTGGCACGCGGGCTCAGTAGTTGTGGCTTGTGGGCTCTAGAGTGCAGGCTCAGTAGTTGTGGCGCATGGGCTTAGTTGCTCCACGGCATGTGGGATCTTCCCGGACCAGGGCTCGAACCTGTGTCCCCTGCATTGGCAGGTGGATTCTTAACCACTGTGCCACCAGGGAAGTCCCATGCCTCAGTTTTTGAAGTCTATCCATTTCTTCAGTTTTGAGTTCATTCAATTCCTTTGTTCTTCTGGAAGTTTCAGCATCAAGCCAACTGAGCCTAGAGGATGTTATCAGAGTCACCCCAACTCTCCTCAAACCAGCCAGGACTCCCTGGGGCTCCAGTCTGGGCTCTACTGTTGGCTTCTTAGGTGACTTCAAAGTACTTTAAGCAGGCAGATGGTCAATAAACATGAGAAGTGTGACTACACCACTAAACAATCTCAACTAGTTGTGAAAATGACTAGATGATATAGAACAGCCCTGCTGCTTTGGTTTTTCTCTACCTCAGAAACACACAGTTAACTCTGTTTTTGCATTTTGTCCATTTCTTCCGCTTTTAATTCTTCTAATTCCTTTAGTCTTTTGGAAGTTTCAGCATCAAGCCAAGTGAGTCTAGCAGACAGTACAAAAGACTCAGACCAATTCTGCCTTGACCTGCAGGTATCATTACCACATAAAGAGACCAGGAGTCAGGATCCCCCAGAGCACCAATCCTGGCTCCATTAAAGACTCAGGAGGTAACGCAGCCTCTGGGCCGGTAAAGCTCTCTGTGTAACGTTTCATGTAAAAAGACATTCACCCACAAGAGCTCTCCTAGTGAGTGTGCAGAGCCACAAAAGAAAATACCCAGGAATATTCTCGAGAAAACTAGCCATTGCTGCAATTAGAACTTCTTGCTCAGCTGTAAAACAAAGCTGTTCCTGTATCTTCCAGCTCAGACAAAGAAATTGGCTCCCAGGAGAGCCCTAAAGGCAGAGCAAAGTCAAATAAAAACAGAAAGGAAAAGCTAACTGGGAACAACCTTATTGTATGTGTTAGGGCTTGATGCTTTCAGTTTAGGTTACATGAATAGTATCAAATTATCTAATGGTCCACTTTCCCTTTGGCTTCCCCATAATTGCAAGAACAATTCCAGCCAAATGAATGCAGAACAACCTGTTTGCACTGCTCTCTTGTCATGGAATGGCCTCACCTCATCACCCCCTATTTAAAGCCTATTCTTTATTCTTTAAGTCCTAATTGATTTTCCGTCTCCCTCCACAAAGCCTAGATCTCTGCAGAGGTGTCCTGTCCCCCTCTGAACTCTCTCAGCTCTTAACTCTTCAGTTCTCAGGGGACATACCATGTTCTATCTTAAATTATAGTCAGTGATATGTCCTCTCTACTGACTATAAATAAGCAGGGGCTGGGATTCTGTCCTTTTTGCCCCCCTTTTTAAAAGTCTCCAGAGAGCTCACAACTGTACCATATACATATACAAAACAAGCAATTGGTAGACAACTGACACATATGTAATTTTTGAATGAATTAGACAAGGAATAAAACAGGGGTTCACTGTCTGAGCTGCATAATTTGACAGAAAAGTTTAGTAAATTCCATTTTAAATAGCCAACTTTATACATGGGAAAGAGAAGAGTTCGCTTTAGAATCCTCGTGAAAGGGGACCTTTACTTTTCAAAGACTTGACGAACGCCAGCACAAACCTCACTGCTTCGTGCTCAACAGCACCTCTCAACTGACTTTCCTCTTGAGTATCTTCTTGCTGGAGAGACTGTTCTTTTGCGGCATCTTTGGGGCTAGATTTCACCTTTAGCCAGGCAGCACTGCAAAAAAATGGAAAACTATACCTTTGTAATCATTCACTCCACATCCAATGACTCGTAAAAGGTGGCAGCTCAGAGAAGACAAGAGCGTTAGATTAATGGTGATCTACAGGATGGGGCTCTGAATTGGAAACTGAATGTAAAGCAGAGTGAGATCCTCCAGGGTTCAGGCTCAGTGGCAAAGGAGAGAAGTCCTCCTTTGCTTCATAGAAGCAATCACTATTTTAAATGAAAAAACAACTGTCAATTACAGAATAACGGGTGAACCTCAACAAAACCCTGTTTTAATATATAGATTTGGGTCACTAATTACGTTCCATGTTACATAGCAACTTTGTGCCTTTATAAGGCCTAATACAGCACTTGGAGCCCGTAAGCCTTATGCCCTCCCCTCCCCCACCGACCACACATACACTCTAGAAGACAGTCCACTGTATATTTGGTTTGCAATATAAACTCCAACCAACTGCTGTTCTTATGAGCTTACAACTGAATTCACATCTCTATACTAACACATATATAAAAATACAGAATTTTTTTTTTTTTTTTTTTTGGCCACATTGGGTGGCATGCGAGATCCTAGTTCCCCAACCAGGGATCGAACCCATGCCCCCTGCAGTGGAAGCACAGAGTCCTAACCACTGGACTGCCAGGGAATTCCCCAAAAACATAGACTTTAGAGCAGAGAAATAAAAGCAAAAAAGCACATACATTGTGAAATCAGAAGACCTGATTTTAGTCCCAGCTCTGCCATATAAGCAAGACATTAGATTCGCTGGACACTGTTTCTTCAGCTTTAAAGTGAGAGTCGAGGAATAAGCATAACCATCCACTCACAATCATTCAGAGTCTTCGGGGACTCCATCCCACCAGGCTTCTCACCGTGTCTCCTGCCCGCCTCTTAAAAGCTGAACCCTTCAAGTCACCTATCTTCTCACTTGTTCTCCTCCCCCCATTACTACTTTTGGCTGCCTTCCTTCTACTGTCCTACCTCCTGCCCCTTTCCATTGTGCTTTTGAGAACCACTGTCTCACGGTATACAAGCTCCCCCTCACTTTTATTTTTTTTTCTATATATATATATATATATTTTATAAATTTATTTATTTATTTTTGGCGGCGTTGGGCCTTCGTTGCTGCACACGGGCTTTCTGTAGTTGTGGCGAGCGAGGCTACTCTTCGTTGCAGCGCGCGGGCTTCTCATTGAGGTGGCTTCTCTTGTTGCAGAGCATGGGCTCTAGGTGCGCGGGCTTCAGTAGTTGTGGCGCACAGGATTAGCTGCTCCGCGGCATGTGGGATCTTCCCTGACCAGGGCTCGAACCCGTATCCCCTGCATTGGCAGGCGGATTCTTAACCACTGCACCACCAGGGAAGTCCTTCCCTTCGCTTTTAACCAATTCCCCAAAGACTACTCCCACCTAACTGGACTCTGCTGCCCATGAAGGACAATGCCTTCTCCCCAGCTCCGTGGAGTGGCGGGTCCTCATTCTCCATGTGCTGTGAGTGAGGGTGACAAGGCAGTAACGTCAGCATTATCCTAACTGTCCCCTGCGGTCAGGACAGCGTCTATGAGATTTGCATGGTTTTATACTTCATATTGTCTTGACTTGGAATAGGAATTATTTTAAAATATTCATTCACTCAGCAAAAATTTACTAAATGTCTACTAAGATTTACTACATCAGGCACTGTACATTCAGATATAAGGAAGGCACAGTTCCTGGCCTCAAGTAACTAGGATCCACTGGGTGAAGAGACAAGTGAAGGGCAGCCCATGATCCTCCATACGGTGAACATGTCCGCAGGGTACTGGGGTGACCCGTGGGAGTTACTCTACCCGTAGCCAGGTAGGAAAGAGGAACCGATAGGCTTCTAGCAAAAAATGTCTCATGTATATATTACTTATCCAAATAAGCTTTTCTCCTTAATGGGAACTAAAGATGCTGCTTTATTTGCTCTAAGGAGTAGGTCACCTTTGATCTGTGGAGGAAAATAAAGTCACATACCCAAATGGTGCTGTGAATTTTTACATACCATTTAGGAGATGCCAGCGGGGATGTGGGGTTTGGAGGTATCCAAGGAGCCCTATGGTTCTTCACAGGCTGCTGGTTCATTTTTAACCTGGAGGAGACTGTTGTCCGTTGCAATCTGCCTTTGCTGTAACATTGGGGTGGTCTACTTTTTCCAGCTTTGTGGAGTCCCTGCAAGAGATAACTATGAATTATAAAGCCAAATGGATATCAAAGAAACTGGCTGTAACCTCTGGCTTACTGAAACTTCAAATGGCCCTATGATGTTCATACAGCCATTCAGCAAAAACCTAAGTGGAAAGCAGTGTAGCAGAAATTTGGGGAGGGTACAAATTACACTGAAACAACCTTGGTTGTGGGGAGAGGGGTGGAGGCATAAAACTGGAATCCCTGGCTTGACCGTCTTTATATATACATATACATATATATATATATATATATATATATATATATATATTAATTTTTCCTAACTAAACAAAAGAGGTAAATTGTAAAACATTCTTGGTTAAAATACATCTCTGAGTCTTAGGCTTCCCATCTGTAAAACGGGAGCTAATGTCTTCGCGAATTTCTAGAAGATTAAAAGGGCTAATGGAGGAGGAGTACGACGGTGAAGGCAGAAAGGCATACGCCATCTAAATAGAATGACTACTGTAAAACGCTGTAGAGGATGAGGCTGCCTCGGAGAAGAGCACCAGGCTGGATTTATACAGGCTGAATCCTGATTTCCCAATGACCCCCTTAAGAGTTTGTTTGAAAAGGAATAGAGACGATCTTAATCCATGATCTACCAGTAACAGGTGATAACTGCCAATATCCTTTTTCTGGGGTCACCTGACAATGTGCAGGTTTGTTACATAAGCCTCTGGACAACCCATCAAATGGGAGTAACTACATTAAGGGTATTTAGACTAGGAGGTGGTCTTGTGGCCAGTTCTCCAGTGGTAGGGCCTTAAGTTAAATTTTAGATAGAAGCTTAAAATATAATGTACTTTCGAGCCAGCTGGCTCCCAAAGCCATATTAGAAAGTACTCACCCTAAGATGCCTTTCAATATCAAATATTTATCGATATTTATCTTTAGCAGGAAATCTTAATCCCCTCAAACTTCACACTTCCAAATCAGAAGCAGAAAAAACCTGAATTTTAAAATAGCCTACTCAGTGAAGACCTTGGTATCAAAATAGTTAGGCTCTTACTAAACCAGGACAAGAAAGAATGTCCTGCCCTTAGTAACAGTATTAAAACTTGTTGTTTTTTGTTAAAAAATAAAAACGACCTGGAGCTAAGCTAAGTCAGCTTAGTTTAGATAGTTGGACTCAAGGGCTCTGGCATTCAAATGCCTGAGAACTCAAATCCTAGCTCCACCGCTTACCAGCCTGTGTGACCTTGGACAATGTCATATTAATACAAATGGGCCAGAAGAAAGGAGTGATTTCATACTTGCTGTAGTCTTGCTGGTGCCAGAGTATCTTTCTTCCTAAAGGGTGGCACATTCTCAGTCACAAGCTTCTTTTTCCCTGCTCTTGTTTTTGCCAGGGCTAATGCCTCTTCTTTGAAGTTCGCATTTTGGTCTACAATAGATGGAGCTTCTTCCGGAAGGATATCCGCATCTAATACATCAAGCTCGTTTTCCAACCCCTGGGTCACTGGAAGCTCTGTATCAGGTTGATACTTATCTACATGGAGATTTCAGAAGGAAAAATTGAAGGAAATGCTGCTCAAATCAAGTGAGAATGATTATCTAGAGACAGATAAGCTCACAATACCCTGTTAAAAACTGAGGTATTTTGCTGTCAAAGTTGCTCCTAATCCTATGACTCCTACTGCAGTTCTACAAGCAGAAACCTAAGTGCCATGGCTGACTCCCTGAATCTCACCTCCCACATTTACTTATTCACCCGGTCCCTCAGATCCTAATTCTTAAATATCTCTTGTCCTTCCTTCCCTTCTGCCACTACCCAAGGTCAGGCTTGCAATATCCTATGACTGTAACAATAGCATCTTCTAACTGACCCCTTCTTTATCTTCCATCACACCTTCTCCTGGCTACCATAACTATTTTTTTCAATGTAAATATTTAAATATCACTTCTCAAAACCGTCAATGGCTCCTAATTTGATACAGAATAAAGTCTGAACTCCATACATGACATACAACCTGCAGTGGAAAAGAAAGTAAAACTGTCTTTATTTGAAGATGAGATATTTCCTATATAGAAAAAAAATCCAAGAGGATCTACAGATAAGCAATTACAACTAAGAATAGAGTTCAGCAAGGTTTCTGGATAAAAGAAGAAAAATATACAAAAGTCAATATCATTCCCACACATCAAAATAACTAATTTGAGAAAATATAAGAGAAAAACTACCCCATTAACATTAGCAACTAAACTGTAAAGCACTAAGGAAGAAATCTAATGAAAGATGTACAAGACTTTTACAGAAAAAATTCAAAGGTATTTTAAAGGACATGAAAGAAAATCTGGATTAGTTGTATTCATGAATGAAAAAATACTGTAAAGCTGTCAATTCTCCCCAAAGTGACCTACAATTTCAAATGCAAGTTCAATTAAAATCCCAACAGATTTTTTTGTGGATCTAAACAGGTTAATGCTAAAATTCTTATGAAGTGTAAAATCCCAAGATAGCCCAAATAATTCTGAAGAACAATAAAGTGGGGAATAGGGCAGGGGTGGGAGTCTTATTTTCCCAGAGATAAAGTGTGTTCGTGATAAAGCTGTAATAATTAAGGCAGTGTGGGAGTGATACAGGAACAGGCAGAAACCAATGAAGCAGGATGGATATGACAAAGGCAGTATGACGAATCAGTGGATATGAACTGGATTGTTCAATAAATAGTGCTGAAATTATTAGTATCCATAGGTAACAAAATAAAAATTTAACTGTTCAGCATGAGGATCCTTGCCTCAAACTGAACACTTATATTCTAAATGGAATAAAAACCTAAATGTGAAAGGAAAACTTTAAAGATTTTAGAAGAAAATATAAGAGAATATGATTATGACATCAGGGCAGAAAAGGCTTTCTTAAAGTCAAATATAATGTTAACATATTTAAACTTAATTACATGAAACTACAACTTCCTTTTGACAAAAAGACACCATAAAGTCACAAACAAGCCAGAGTCTGGAAGTAGATCTCTGTAATGCATATAACTAATATAGGCTTAATATCCAGAATATGTAAAGAACGCCTAAGAATCTATAAGGAAAACAAACAATCCAATAGAGAAACAGGCAAAGGATAGAAAACGGCAATTTGGAGAGAAAATCTGAACCGTCAATAAAAACATGAAAAGATGATCATCAGTAATCAGAAAAATCGCAATTAAGACAATGAGGTACCATTTCACATCCACCAGATTAGGGGGAAATTTTTAATGTGACAATACCACGTATAAACAAGGATGTAGAAAAACAAGTACTCTTACAAGCTACTAGTGCAGGAGTAAACTGGCACAGCTACTTGAAGACTCACCCACACTGTCACCCAGCAGTTTCACTCCTGGGCACAGACTCAGCCTAGAGGAACCCTCACGCTTACACAGGAAGACATGAACACAGATATTCACTTCATCAGTGTTCGTAACAGCAAAAAAATGGAAACGACCCAAATGTCCATCAATAAGAACTGAGAATAAACTATGGTATATTCATACAAGGGAAACCTATCCAGTGGTTAAATTAATAAATTAGAATTCATGTATAAATATGAACAAGTCTTACAAACGTAAGTGGAGGGGAAAGCAAACTGCAAATGTTGCATTTGTAAGATATCACTGACATGAAACGCAGAGCATATGAAACAATACTTTATATTGTTTATGGATAGAAACATAAGCAGTACAAGTATAAAAACAGGGCAGGTCCATATTATAATAACAAAAGTAACCTCTGGTGAGGGAGGGAGGGGTATAGAATGGGGAGAGAAATATAAAAGGCACTTCAACTGTAGCTGTCATATTTTATTTCCAAAAAAAATTCTGAAGCAAATAAAACAAAAACGTTAAAGTTTGTTAAATCTGGCTAGTAGATATACAGGTATTTATTATTTTCATTCTTTTTCTATATGTTTTAAATATTTCATAATAAAAGGAAAACTACATTTAGACTACTTTAACTACTTTAAGAGTAGTCTAAACTACATTTAGACTACTTTAATCTGGCCAAAGGCCAGATTCTCCTTGCATCACTTTTTAAATCTGGTACTTTTCAAGGTCATGGAAGTTATGCAGCAAGGATACATAAATTGGAAGGAAAGAATGCTTAGACTAAATCCTCAGTCTAAAACTTATTTATTAATCCCCAAGTTTACATATAGCAAGGCAACTCTGACCTCTAGGTCCTGATGCCTTTTCAGTTCTGATTTGCATAAATCAACTGCAAATGTAGTACAAGCTCCAGGGGCAGCTGAGTTTGAGGACATTGCTGGTGATGGGGAGGGAACCAGCATCCTTACATCTGACAAGTTATATTAATGCAATCAACCACTACAAGAACATTTCAGAAGTCGCTAAAGAAACACGCCGGCCAACAATTACATAAATCACAAGATCAAATCAGGCTCACACATATATCCCAACTGAAAAGATGGGGTTTTCCACCCAAGTGGCTCCCTATGACTTTGGGGGGGGGGGGCGTTGGGAAGAGGAGACCTTAGGAACTCAGAATGGAGGAATTTGGTAAAGTGATATCTAAAACAGAAACAGAAACTGCAACCTTCTGAAATCCAGATTATAAAGACCAAAAAAATACCAATAAAATAAATAAAAATAAGAGGGCTACCATATCCTTCCCCATGAGCAACTGTATTAAATTTGCAAAGTAGCTAACCAAAATACCTCAACTTGTAACGACGATAACGACAGTGATTTTATGATCAGTCCTGACATCTGCACACTTCTTCAGTTTCTAACACAATTCACATTCACATCTGACGCTCACCATGACACACAGAGCAGGTGGGGCAACGATTACTACGATTTTTCAGGTGAGGAAGTAACAGTTAAGTGCTTTACTCAAGGTCACAAGGTCAGCAAGCAGCAGAGTCACATCTTCTGACTCTCTCAGTCCAGGGCCAGGCCCATTCATTCTGCCCTGTCAGGAACTACGGAGCTGTTCCACATAAACACATTTTCCAGATAACTGAAGCTCACTTAATTCTTGATGAATTATCTAATTTGCTACTTACAACAACTAAGTCAGTTACATCGGATAAGGACCACAGGCGTACCTGAGAGATCTTGCGGGTTCGGTTCCAGACCACCAAAATAGAGCAAATATCACAATAAAGCGAGTCACACAAATGTTTTGGTTTCCCAGTGCACATAAAAGTTATGTTTACACTATGTAGTATGTAGTCGATTAAGTGTGCAATAGCCTTATGTCTTTAAAAAATGTATACACCTTAATTAAAAAATACTGTATCACTAAAAAATGCTAACCATCACCTGACAATGCAGGGTTGCCACAAACCTTCAATTTGTAAAAAGCACAGTATCTGTGAAGCACAATAAAGTGAAGCACAAAAAAATAAGGTATGCCTGTATTATCCCCAGTCACAGATGAAAAAAATGAAGGTTCAGAGAGATTAAGTCATCAACCCAGGATCACAAACTGGTGGAGCTGGGACTAGAGTGAGGTCTTTCTGGTCCCCGTTTTTCCCACGGTGGTCTGTCTTCCTGCTTTCCCATACTGGTGCCTACAGTGAGTTTTATATTAGCAGGTTTCCCAACTTCTCTCTCTGAATCTGGTCCTCATCTTTCACAACTCAGTTATGGGCGCCTCTCATCTTTTAACTCATTTAGGGAACACATCTCCATGTGCAGGCCTGGAAAGTTCTCCACATTCCCTCCAGAGTATCATAAATGAGCACCCAGAACTCAGGTTACTGTGATTTGCTGCTCAGAGGCCTTTTCTTGTTCTATTTCACTTCTTCACAGTCACTCATTTAAATGCCTAACTATGTGTCGGCCTTGGGGCTACCACCGAGGATACAGCGGCAAATAGACATCACACCTGTCCTGAGAGAAAGGCTGGCAAAGGCAGCCTTCTGGTTGGAAGTAAGATGCTATATTAGTTCTACCTGCCTACCAATGAAGGGAACAGAATACCACATTAGAGTGAGTAAATATCTAATAGTAACTGAGTAAGTTAGGTTTTGTTACATTCATGATAGAGGCAGTGCATTAAGCTACAGATTTCCACAGAATTAGTTTAGATTGAGAAATAAATGAAAACCAGACTGATAAATAACTTTCAAATCAGTAGAGGAAACAAAATGAAACAAGAACAACTTGATTAACATAGTAAATTACAACAAAGGAAAAATAAGTGGCAAGTGGAAAACAAAAAATAAGGTAGAAAGAAGTTCAAATGTGCTATTAATCTCAGTAAATGTAAGTAGGTTAAATATAGAACTCTACAACAGGGTTAAAAACACCAACAGTAAACTATTTACAAGAGACATTCTTAAAATAAAAGAGCAAAGAAAAACTGAACATAAAGGGATGGAAAATGGTATTCTAGGTAAATGCCAAACAAGTTAGGTAGATGAAACAATATTAATATCAAACAAAACAGAATCCAAAGTGAATGACATTAAAAAGGCAAAGAGAGAAATTTAATAATAACATACAAAATCCACAGAAAAAAGATTTATCAGTAAGGAACGCTTATGCATCTAACAGCACAACTTCAAAATGTACAAAACAAAAATGAATAGAAATACAAAGAGAAATTTTAAAAGTCTCAAGAGACTTTAACATAACTTTATATCAGTAATCTACAGATCAAGTAAATAAAACCAGAAAACCACAGAAGAAAAAGAAATAAAAGGAATAAAGATTGGAACAGGAGGAAATAAACCAATGGTTATATTCATAGATGACATGACTATATACACTGCAAAACACAAATAATCTGCCCATAAATTATTAGAAATAAATTAGCTTAGCAAGGTTGCTAGATATAAGATCAACACATAAAATCGACTATATGTCTGTAAATCCACAATATTCATTAAAAATTAAATTTTTAAAAAGACATCATTTACTGAAAGCACTGAGAGCACTGAAAATAGCAATACCAAGAAACAATTCTAAATAAAGATGAACAAACGTACACACACATTATACGTTACTGAGAGTATTTAAAGACAACCTAAATGAATGGAGGTATATATACCCTGCTGGTGGATTGGGAAATATAATATTGTAAAGATAACAATTCCTCACCAAAATTCCAAAAGGTTGTTTGTTGTTGGAGGGGGAGGGGATGAAAATAAACAAATTCTGATCCTAAAATTTCTATGGAAATACCAAGGGTCAAGATTTGCCGAGACATTCTGGAAGAAGAACAGGTGACAAAAGCTGTTCTACTAGATATCAAGACTTAGAATAATTAAGTAAGATAGTGTACACTAGCATAAGAACCAACAAATAAATCAGTGGAAGAGAACAGAGGACCCAGAAACTGACCCACACATATGTGGACACAACTTATGACAAAAGTGACACTGTATGCCACTGTGGGGAAAGAATATTTTCAACAAAGAGTGCTAGCTCAACTAGATATCCACCTGGAAGAAAATGAACCTTTTTTAGGAAATAACATAGGAAAGTAGTTTCTTAATTTTGGCATAAGGAAAAGCTTCTTAAACAGGATCCAAAAACAAACCAAAAAAACAAAAAATAACAACAACAACAACAACAAAAAACCTATACAGGAAAAGATTGCTACATTGGAATACAGTGAAATTTAGAATTCTGTCCATCAAAAGACACCACGGCAACATTTAAAAGCAAGCTACATCTTATTTCTATGAGGATATTTACAACACAGGTAACTGAGAAAGGGTCCTATGTAGAATACTCCTACAAAGAACTCCTACAAATCAATAAAGAAAAGGAGAGAGAGAGAAAGGAAAAAAGGGAATAGAAAATGAGAGAGAGAGAGAGGGAGGGAGGACTGGTCAAGAGACTTGAACTGGCACTTCACAAAAGAAGACATGTAAATGGCCAATAAATATATGAAGAAGTACTCACCATTAAACATCCAGAAAATGTAACTAAAACCACAATGACAGCCTTACACATCAACCAGGTCGCCAAAATTTTAAAAACTAATAACAAGGGCTGGCAAGGATGTGTAGCAACTGTTCTCATACACGGTTGGTTGGAATATAAAAGGATAAAACTACTTTGAAAAAAATCTTGATTACAGTTGAACAAATACATATCCTGATGACCTAACAATTATACTCCTGGGAATAAACCCAACAGAAACACAGGCACACATGTACCAAGAGACATATATAAAAACGATCACAGTAGTTTCCCTTATAATCACCCCAAACTGGAAAAAACCCAATGATTAAAACAACAGAATAGATAAGTAAATGGTCATATATTCATACAATGGAATACAGCAATGAACATAAACAAATCACAGCTACACAAACAGAACAGATGAATCTCACAAAGTGGTAAGTGGAAGAAGCCACTCACAAGAAAATACCAATTGTGTGAATCTATTTTTTATAAAGTTCCAAATCAGGCAAAACCAAAGTACAGCATTAAAAATCACAGTGATAGTTAATAGAGGGGAAGAAGCAGGGGAAGGAGGTTGGAAGAGGAGAGTCTAGGGGGATTTCTTAGTGCTTGTAATGTTCCATTTCCTGACTTGGGTGGTGGCCATACACAAATGTTTGTTTTCTGATAATTGAGCTGTAAATTTATAGTGCACTTTTCTATCTGTACATTCCACTTCAATTAAAAGAAGGGAAACTAGTTTACTGGATTCATCCACACTCTGATATAAATGGCATATTAAAAAATTCAATATTAAAATCTTAAAACTATTTTAAAATACTATCAATGTATATATGTCAGTTTAAGACGGAAAAAAAAAGAGGAAAAGAAAATCTCTTAGCAAAACAGGAACAGAAGAAAATTTTCTTAACTTCAGATGCAGATTTGCCAAAAATCAATAGTCAGCATCACACATGAAAAAACATTCCCTTTAAACTGGTAAGGGGGGGGCACGCAAGGGGAGTTGATGTCCACCATTACAGCTATTATTCAATATTACCCTGAATTAAAATCCATTCAATAAAGCAGAAAGAGGAAAAAAGAAAGGTATAAAAATTGCAAAGAGAGAGGCAAAACTTAAGTGAGCTCATCTATCTGGAAAAATACATTAAAATTAACAAAACCTCATATTTCATCAAATCTGAAATATCAAGTATAAGACATATCATTATTTTATGTACCGATAGGAAATTTTAAAATATCGTCAAGTAACTGTAAGATATCATCAATTTAAGAATGCATCCCAATTTCAGAAATGTTCAAATGTATACCTTGGAACCAATGAAATACAGTACCATAACAAATTAAAGATTTCAGCAAGGTGTCAGATATAAGAGCAATGTACAAATCCAACAGCTCTCCTATAAGTAGCAATAACCAATTTCAAAATGTAATTTTAAAAAAAGATCCCATTCACAATAGCAATAAAAACTGGAAATAAACCTAACAAGAAATTTAGGAATTCCTACGTCAGGGGTTATCGTATGCAGAAAGTTATAAAATTCAACTGAAGGGATGGAAAAGGGGCATGAATAAATTGATAGGATCATATTGTAAAGATGTCTTTCCTCTCCTAATTAATTTAGGAACTCAGTGTAATACCAATCGAACTCCCAATAGCATTTTTCATGGAACTTGACAAGCTCATTCTAAATTCCTCTGAAGATAAGCAATCACCATCAGCAAAATTTTGAAAAAGCACAACAACAAAGAGGAAAGAACTGCCTCTTAAAATATTAAAATATGTAGGAAAGAATGATGATTTTGCCTACAAAATTAAAATTTTCTGGGAATTCCCTGGCAGTCCAGAGGTTAGGACTTGGTGCTTTCACTGCCAGTGTCCAGGGTCAATCCCTGGTCAGAGAAGTAAGATCCTGCAAGCCTCGTGGCATAGCTGAAAAAAGTAAATAAAATAAATAATAAAAATAAAATTTTCTGTGCCAGAAAAGATATCATAAACAAAATTCAAAAGCAAGTGTCTAAGAGAAAATATTTACAATACATGTAAACTAGAAAAGGATTAAGATCCAAAATATATAAAGAACTTCTATATACCCATAAGCAAAAGACAGAACCCAGTAGGGAGATGGCAAAGGATATGAACAGATAAATCACAGAAGAGGAAATGAACAAGGCTAAGGAACACATGAAAGAAAAACCTTCCTGACTAGGAATCAGGGAAACACAATATAGAACAGTAAGGTACCATTTTCCACCAAGAGACTGGAAATTTCTTATATTTCATTATATAAAGTACTTGGCAAGGATATGGGGAAATACATACTGATGGTCACTGCTAAACAAAACATAATTGTATGCCCATTTTCAAGGGCAAGTTGGCAGTATCTGTTTAAATGTGCACACCACGTAAGCTTGCAACTCTGCTTACTGGAATAACGAGAATTTATAATCTATGTAAAAAAAGATCATATATATCAACCAAATGTGTGTTTGTGTAGATATGTATATATCTATCATTAAAATATAAATAAAAAAACTTAAAAAAAAAAAGCAGGGCTCTAACTTCCAGCTCTACAGGGATTTACTTTGGTTAGCCCAAACGCTATGATGCAGGAAATGGGAATTTTACTTTCTCCACCCTCCTCTATGGAAAAATACTCCAGCCTCCAGCCTAAGGAAGCATTTTGGTTGCTATTCGTTTATCCTAGTTCAAGCGCACCTACTGTGGACTAGGCTTTAACTCCTGACCCGGGGCGGGGTGGGCAACTGTTACAGTCCAGACAATTTCAAAGAATAAAGTATCTTGTAATAAACACTTTAGGACACATACCAGCAAGAAGCTTCTTTGCCACTGAAGGTCCTCTTGTTTCCTGTGGAAATATCTCCTTTGCTACGAAGGGCCTCCTCTCACTCTTTGGTGATGTACTTCGCCATCTCTCTAAGGCCCTTTGGCTACCAATAGGAAATCTGCTCCGAATTTCACTGAAACATTTCTTTGCCTTTTTTGGTGACAGTGTCTTTTCCAGGAGGGATTCCAAAGCCTGCCATGAAACACTTAATCATTCTCTTAGTTTATCTCACAAAAGTCCAACTTTTCAATTATAAAACTGAAAATGGGAACTCCAGAGAAACTCATTATTAAATGGCTATCTCTAATTGTTAATGAAACGTCACTTAATTTTAAAACTTGGTTATTTAGGAATCCAATTAATAAAAGAAATTCTGCATGTTCTTTTACATGTTTAGCTCACTAAAACCAATAGCAAAAAAATAAAGACTATGACCACTCTTAAAGGCATCCAAACTCTAAAATTAAGGATTCCTATTTTAAAAACTAACCACAGTCTTCAGAATATAATCCTATACGCTATATAAGCATTTTAATTCTCAAAGAAAACCTCATAAACTTAAATTATCCTTTAAGTGGGCACACAGACTGTATTTAATGTACATCTTCATAAACTAAAGGAAACTTAGCATGTCCAGTGGCTCTGGTCACTCATCTACCACAACGGGGGGGATCTGTGCCCCTCCACCCCTTCTAAGAGAGGCATGTCCTCTAACAAGTACCCACTCATCACCAGGCAGCAAGGGCCCAGTCTCCCTCCAGTCAGTACAAGTTAAGGACAACTGAACACAGCCAGGGACATTTAGTTCAGATGACAGTAAGGCAATAAGAAAATAATAAGCTATGGGTTGGTGTAGTACACATCAACAAGAAAGAATAAATTTCTTGTGCTACTGGATATTTTCAAATGTAGAGGAGACAAACATTATATTTAAGAAACATTATGTTAAGGCACTCCTGCTTAAAATTTGGGAAAGGGACTATATCTCTTGAGATCCTTTCTAGGATTAGCAAGATATGTCCTCTAAATGAAATCATTTGGCCAATAAATATTTCTTATGGATAAGTTTAAAAAGCACCACATAACTTGATATGCTACCTAAAGGTCTCCATTTGACAATAACATTCCTGATGGTAAGTTCTATACACACGAATATAACCAATGTAAATCACAAACATATTTGCTGGATAATGAAACTGTAAAGGTAGAAGGGGACTTAAAGATCACCAAGGGCTAGTTAATGGTAGAATTGGTCTGTCACTTAGTCTCGAATTCTTCCCACTACAGCCAACAGCTTACTGTGTCACACTAACAGAAAGGCCATCCTTTTATTTGTGGATGAAAATGTGTGGCACAGTGGAAATAACAGTGGCATGGGAGTCAGAAAACAGGCATTGGATTTCCAGCCATCAAGAGAAGTAACTGTGTCACGTCTCTGACCTTTTTTTTTAATCTGTAAAATAATAGTAGTAAAACCTATTGCAAATCACAGCAACGCAGTAAGGATGAAATGACAGCACTCCACAAACTTCAAAGAACTACAAAGATTTAAGGACACAGTGTTTTTGCTGTGTTTGTCACCAATAAAACTAAAAACACTATCCATTCCTGACTAGTACATACCGGTTGTGATTTCCAGAAGGCTCTAGCCATAGCACGAGACTTTAGGCTCTGCTTCCATATATTTTTGTGTTTCTTTTTTTCAAAACTCTATCTAGATTGCACACTGATATTCTAATCTAAGCATTAAACTAAGCAGTGCTTTACTGTTTTCCTTTTGTATGCTAATAAGTTCTTTTGGTCACAGTATGGAACATTCTGTTTAAGTAATGGACCTGGTTAAGAGTTGTTATATGTTCTAGACTCAAGTCACCAATTCTCAAAGCAGTGAAATACAATACAGACTAGACTGTAAAAACAAAATTAAAATGAAGTGCTTCTTCTGCCCTCTGCAAAGCTTGAATTTATTAGGTACCAGCTTTGTCTTGTATTCTCCACGAATCTCAATGAAATTAGGCAATGGTAAACATTACTTCCCTGCTTAGAAACAACGCACTTTAAACAAAAATCGGAGTCAATCTCATACCTCAGTTTGTTGCAGGATATCTATCACCACATCAGGGACAGAAGAATTGGCCTCCAGCTTGGCAGAACAGAGTGAAAGCTGGCGGATGAGACTGCCCAGTTCCTTGCACCAAGTAGGAACTGGGTGCTCCACCCGGTCAGTAAACTGAGTAACAAACATCTGTAAGGCCCGAATGGCTCCTCGATGGGCAGCTGCCAGCCTGGACACTGCCCATGACTGGCAATAAATGAGATGCGAGAGTTATTTCAATACTCACAACTTCTAAACATTAACCCAACCCTTATGAACATTTATAGCCAATCTTCTTTCTATGTAAGAACAACTTCTACTGTAAAAACTTTTTCATAGTAAAGGGAATTGTAAAGCTTAAAGGTTTTCTAATGACAAAGTCTTTTCCCTTTTATGCTCAGTTTCTTATACCAGGAGCAACAACCTATTTTCAGAACCTGTTTCTTGGAAGGTAAGCCCAAATTCAGAATATGTAAGATGCTCACTCCCTAACAGGTTTCTACAAGCACTGAAAATAATATTAGTGCAGAGAACCCGCACATAATACTAACAAAACGCTGGAAATGTAGTTTAGAAGTAGTAAGTATTAATCATAATTAAATTGCATCATACCTTCTTAGTGTGTTTAATTTTATGTGGACTCAATTTATCCAATTCTTCCTGGATTTCTTTAACCTGTTTTGTAAAGGGGAGAGAAATGAAAACTTCGTACCTTTCCACTGATCTTTTCTGTAGAAAAGGATACATTTTCTCTTGTCCAAATATAACCATTATTTTTTTTTTAAATAAATTTATTTATTTATTTTTTGGCTGCATTGGGTCTTCGTTGCTGCGTGCGGGTTTTCTCCAGCTGCGGTGAGCAGGGGCTACTCTGCGTTGCGGTGCGCGGGCTTCTCATTGTGGTGGCTTCTCTTGTTGCGGAGCACGGGCTCTAGGTCCACGGGCTTCAGTAGTTGTGGCTCGTGGGCTCAGTAGTTGCGGCTCGCGGGCTCTAGAGTGCAGGCTCAGTAGTTGTGGCGCACGGGCCTAGTTGCTCTGTGGCATGTGGGATCTTCCCGGACCAGGGCTTGAACCCGTGTCCCCAGCATTGGCAGACGGATTCTTAACCACTGCGCCACCAGGGTAGTCTCAAATATAACCCTATTAATTCAAGTCACTTGAAAATGAAACAAGGCTCTTCATTCATGCACCCCCAAAGTAGCTATTGGTTTCCAGTTCTAGATGGTGACTAGAACACAGGGTTCACCTTCCATCCCTTGGTCCCCAATGTAAGAGGAATTTAACATGAAGGAGTGAAGGTGAAGATGACTCTGGAAAGGTAGGAGAGCCAGATCAGGATGTCTTCAGTGCTGTGGCTAAAGAATTCAGCTTCCACCCTCTAAGTAACAGCGAGCCAATCAAACCTTTCAAGCACAGCTCTGATTCGTGTTTCAGAACAATCTTTATGGCAGCAGCGCAGAGTTAAAAACAAAATGAACCCAACAAGAATACAGAACAAAATCTAACTCAGGCATTATCTTTTAAATGAAAGAGTCCAGTTTTGGGTTCAGCAATAAGGCTAACACGTGAGCTAAGTGGCCAGAAATGAGTTCAAGGCTTACTAATGAGTAAGGCGTTAAAGTTAAAACAAATATTTAACAATTCTATCCACAATGTAAAAAATGTAAATGCCTGCTTATCGGCCACTCAATGTGTCCTGAAAGACACTTAACACATTCTTCACTCTTTACTATTTAGTAAAGACAATTAAACTATTTACTATCTACTAAGCTTCTAGTACACAATAAACATGAGACAGATGGGAAACTAACAAGGTCCCTATCCTTCAAGACTATAAGGTACATTACTGGGGACCACGGGTTTCAGGGTAACTGATCCACTTAAATTTATCTGCAAAAATATGGGCTGTATAAGCATTTTTTTCTGGGGAAAGGACACATAGCTTTTAGTAGATTCTCAAGAGTCTATGACCCCAAAAAGTAAAGAAAAAAACAAAAACAAAAAACCTCCCAGTATTTAAAGAGTTTGGCCAGGGACTTCCCTGGTGGTACAGTGGTTAAGAATCCGCTGGCCAGTGCAGGGGACACGGGTTTGATTCCTGGTCCGGGAAGATCCCACATGCCTCAGAGCAACTAAGCCCATGCACCACAACTACTGAACCTGCACTCTAGAGCCCACAAGCCACAACTACTGAGCCCGTGCGCCACAACTAGTGAAGCCCGTGTGCCTAGAGCCGGTGCTCCACAAGAAGAGAAGCCACTGCAATGAGAAGTCCGTGCACCACAACGAAGAGTAGCCTGCACTCACCACCACGACTAGAGAAAGCCCGCACGCAGCAACGAAGACCCAACACAGCCAAAAATTTTTAAAAAGTAAATAAATAAAACAAATAAATTTATTTAAAAAAAAGAGAAGGCACCGCAATGAGAAGCCTGCGCACCGCAACAAAGAGTAGCCCCTGCTCGCAGCAACTAGAGTAAGCCTGTGAGCAGCAACGAAGACCCAAGGCAGCCAAAAATAAATTTAAAAAATTTTTTAAAAAGATAAAAATAAAATAAAGAGTTTGGCCATATACACATAATACACAAACACACATAAAGGCAGAGGACGAGAAGCAGAATTATTTGTCCACGTGTTCAGGAAATTCGGCCTCACAAACACATCAGAATTCATGTAGGATACTCTGGTGCTGATATTCCTGAGACAAAAGGAAAACAGGAATTCCCTGAGAAGGTCCCCGGTCCCTGAGCCTCCGCACCTGCTGCCGGAGGACGTAGAGCATTCGGGCAGAACGGACGGCCTGCTCCTGCCTCCTGACACGGATTCTCCGCTCTTCATCTGGATCCAAAGCTTCTTCCATGCGATCTGAAAATATTTTTCCCCCAAAAGTGGATTATAAACCACACATTAAAAACTTATAAAAACTTCAATTACTCAAAGAGATAATGAGGTTGACAATCTCTAGTTTTATTAAGAAAAAAAATGAAGCTGTCATAACCAAAAATTTCAGTTTTCATCAGCCAAAAAACTAGGAACCAGCAAGTGGGCCTGTGTCCTGACTCAGAGATGGAAGAGATATGAAGACTAACTAGATCAAGCTCCCCTCCAGGCAGAAATTCCCTGAACCAAATCCCACTGGACAGCCTATTCCACAGTTATGCATCTCTTACTATTTTTAAATTCTTTTGATTGAACCCAAATCTATAATGCTTTCTATTTTTTTTTAAATTAAATTTCTTGGTCGCGTCACGTGGCATGCAGGATCTTCGTTCCCCGACCAGGGATGGAACCCATGCCCCCTGCAGTGGAAGTGCAGGGTCTTAACCACTGGACCGCCAGGGAAGTCCCGTGATTTCTATTTTTTTAAAAAAACATTTATTGACCTATTTTTATGTTTAGCAAGATTTCTTTTGCACTCTCTTATCTTGAACCCAGATGAGAAGTCCTTTCTCCAACATATGAAGACACCAAGGGCTAAAATTATTTGCGTGTCCAAAGTCTTCGTTTATCTGTCAGGAAGCACACCCTCGTACACACTGCTGCTCCACATTTTCAAAAGATTCATTCACAGAAACTGTTTCTGGAAGACTGCCTGAGCAGCTCTGCTCTAAAGGTCCCCTGTACGAGGCCCCATCACCAGAGCAGCGGGCCTCGTGGCTCTGCTCCCCTCGTAGCGTGGTTTCCGCAAACTATGCTGTGGGGTCACGCCGCAGACCGCCACCGAGCGACGTCAGGAGGAACGAGCCACACGCCGCTGCTATTCTGAGGTAGGAACGTTTTCCAGTTGTTCATATTACACAACATACTCTTTATGAAGACCCACCAGAGAAATTTTTTTCCAGCCTCAATACGTGGTATAATTTTTTTCCTTAGACAACTGTCTTTTTCTTTGTAAATTCTGCAATTGATCACATTTTCCTGGTTAGCTGACTGTGAGGAAGCTCAGAAACAAATCTGTAACCCATTCCTAATAAATGTTGTTTTTCCTTTCCTTATTTTTTCCTGTGCCAAAATATCCTCATTTACATATTTTTGTTCTATTTTATTCAATCTGTTTTTGTAAGGCACCTTAAATTCCTTACATAACATGCACACGCGCACATATACATATATTACTTGACTTTATAGTGCAAAAGATCATTATAGACTATGTGTTATCTCAGCACAGTAGCTCCTTTGGATGTTAACTCCCTATTCCTTGCAGTCTGAAAGCTAGGCTTGATCCCCCTACTTGTTAGCTATGGTAACCCCAAATTTTCCATGTGCAATCAATCTTCTACTCCCCAGGGAAATGCAAGGGCATAGGGAACACTGAAAAACTGTAAAGAACAGTATATGAGGATTATACACCTTCCTTTCTACCCTGTGGTCAGATATTTTATACGTATATCCATAACTCCCCATCACTGCTGTGTACTCATCTAAACACTGCCTAAGTTAGAACTGGTTTTAGCTATAATATACAGGTATTATGCTCTTTTCTGAACACATTAAAAATAATTTTTCCAGAAGGACTTCTGGATACAGAAGCAACACATTACAAGATAATCTGCACTCAGGTGCTAGGGGACCTAAGCTTCAGACAACAGGTACTGCAATTACTAGGCGGGGCCCTCAGTCAGTCGACTTACCAAGTACAGCCTAAGGAAAAGGGGCTCTTTCAGGTGCCTCTGCTGGAAAGAGAGGCTAGGGCAGGGCAAACTCGTCAGAAAAAAAGACACTGGTCAAACTCAAAGTCCACCTGTCTTGTCATGAGTGCTCACTCTAGTGACAGAAGGAGAGAATGGAATGTGACGGGGGCAGGGGTCCCGAAGAATGTATTTGGACTATACCCTCTCATAGCATCCTTTCGAAGTCAAGAGTCCAATTTTTCTCACCTTTTTTAGTTAATTCTTCAATTTTATGGATACAACTGCTCAATTCTTTCTGGAGTCGCTGAACTTCCAGCAGGCTTTTGTGTCCGCATAGGCTTTTGTGGTCACCTATCCTAGCATGTGGCTGAAGTCCTGGATCACGAGTGGGTGGCGAATTTGGCATGGTGAGGTCTGACTGTCCTGGGTGAGATGTGTACAGGTATACCTTGGCACCTGAGCTAGAAATTTCTACTTTGGATGGCTGGCGGCTGCCGTGACAGACTTCCCGACTCTTTGATTCCTTCCTTTCCACTCTATGGTCAGATATTTTATGGTTAGAGTGTCCACATTTCTGAAAGATTTGGGGCTGACTTCTGAGATGGTGTTCTTTTATATGTTCTTCAAGTTGTCTTCGTTTTATATCTCTTTTGGCTAGATGGACGGCATAGCTAAGTCTCTCTTCTGATATGACAGAAAATGAAACAGAACTGCTTAGGTCAGGACCGTCTCTAAAACCCGAATCTCTACAATGGTATGACTCATTGTATGAGTGCTTCAGTTTTTCAATTCTAATTCCATGTGGGCAAGAATATCGGATTGCCAAGTTGCTTGAATGTGTAGGAACATTCCTATTAAACCGCAGCTGGTTCTTTAAAAAAAAAAATAAAAGTAAGCACACATTAGAAAAATAACATATTGCATAGTTAGTACGTATCTATAATCAAGTTTCTAACATTTCACCCACACGATTATTAGTGCTAAGAGGTATTTTCCTGTTGTACTGATAGAACCAGCTACTCTCACACACCCTTGAATTAACCACACAACCCTGGTTCTATCCTACCATCACCCAGTCCCCAGTATTATACTTCTGGTTTACTCGTAGCATACTAGCGTCCTCCTCACAAAGTCAACTCAGAAAGCTTCAAACAGAACCAGTAAGTTCCTCAACTGCCCAGTGATGGGCTTCTGCCCTGTATCAAAATGTCAGCCCCAGCAAGTGATCAGCACCATTCATTACGAGCGTTCCTGACGACTGCTCCACAGATGGGCCACACAGAACCTAAGCCACTGGTACCCCTTCCTGAGATTCTTCGTCTGGTGGTTAGACCACATCTCCTATCCTACACCTAGGTGCGTCTTGCTCCAAACAGTCCACTTCACCTTCTTACGCAGGTTTAAGCCCTTGTTAGTTAAAAACATGATAGACACAGGTTTTGTTTTTCACTTAACAAACATAGGCATGTTTCCATACTCCCCCAGTTTTCATTATTTTTCACAGTTGCATTTTCCAAAATCCAATGAATGGCCTTTTCATGCTTAACCTAACTATAACCTTATTATTAAACATTTAGATTGTTTCAGCTTTTCCACTAACAGAAATAGTACTTCAACTAATATTCCCATGCATTTAGTTTTTTTCTGTTTTTAAATTATTTCCTTAGGATAAATTATCTGTTCTGCGATTACTATGTCAAAGGGAGCAAACAATTCTGTGGCTTTGGACCTGTCCATGGCAGGTAAACAGCACTAGGAGAATCCGTGCATGCGAACCCAGTGCCGCCTGTGCTATGATGCCTTATTCTTGAGACGGCTCCCCAACTCTCACAGCACACACAGGAACATGTGTTTATACAATCATGTGTATGAAGAGTTAGTTTAAACTAACCCAGTGTGATAAAACTTCAGGAAAGTATTTTAGGGAAAAAAAGTAGAGATGAGAGAGAAAAAAAAAAATTACCATCTGAAAGGTGCACAGAATGAGGAACAATACTTGGAACTTATGGCCTTATTGGAGAAATCTTCCCCAAAAGTAAAAATAACCTAAAATACCTAGGGGATTTCATATAAGTACTAGAAAAAAAAAAAAAAATGAATGAATGAATTCCTCTTTAACCTGGGTGTAGGGAAAGGCTTTCTAACTGTGACTCAAAATCCATATGCAATAAAAGAGTGATAATTTTTACTACATTAAAATAAAAATTTTTTAAACTACTTGTTTTTTATGGTTTAAAAACACCATAAACAAAGTCAAAGAACTGAAAAACTGGAAGAAAAATATTTGTAAATTGAGATGAAAAAAGACCAAAACTCAGTAGAAAATGGTGAAAACACATGAACAGACAACTAACAACAACAAAAGAAACATGGCCCTTAAATATATGAAAAGTTCGTCAAGTTCATAAAAACACAAATTAAAAATACACTGAGACAGCAACAGATCAGCAAAAATTAAGAGATATAACAACACATGCTGTTGGCAAGACTGGGAAAACAGGCCTTCTCACAGGATGCTGGTGGGAGCGCAACCCTCAGAGACGGGACTCCGGCAACAGCAAACAAAACCACACATGCGTTTGCCTTTTGACCGAGCAGTCTCACTTCCAGGAATTTATCCTGACGATACACCCCCAACAATACATATGCACAGGGTTACTCAGTGCTCTATTGTAACTGCCAAGTATTGGAATTGACCTAAATGCTTATGTAGAAGCGTGTCTCAAACTGTGCTATATCCTGGACTTCTCTGGTGGCGCAGTAGTTAAGAATCCGCCTGCCAATGCAGGGGACACGGGTCCGAGCCCTGGTCCAGGAAGATCCCACATGTCGCAGAGCAACTAGGCCTGTGTGCCACAACTACTGAGCCTGTGCTCTAGAGCCCTCAAGCCACAACTACTGAGTCCGTGTGCCACAACTACTGAAGCCCGCGTGCCTAGAGCCCGTGCTCCGCAACAAGAGAAGCCACCATAGTGAGAAGCCTGTGCACCGCAACGAAGAGTAGCTCCCACTCGCTGCAACTAAAAGCCCGCACTCAGCAACAAAGACCCAACGCAGCCATAAATAAATAAATAAAATAAAACCAAAGAAACTATGCTACATCCACACAGAGGAGTACTATGAAGATGTTAAGAAGAATGAGGAAGGTGTGTATGAACTCACGTGGAGGGATTTCTCAGATATGCTGTTCAGTGAAAAGAGCAAAGTGCAAAAAAGAGTATCTGTAATATTCCACCCTTCAAAAAAGGGGAGAAGTACTTCATGAGAAAGCACACACACATCTGATCACTTGTGCAGAAAGAAACACAGGGAAGAAAAATCAGAGACTAATAAGATTAGGTATCTACGGGGTGCGGGTAGGAATGGGGTGGAAAGGATAGAGGGAATGGGGTGGAAAGGATAGAGGGAATGGGGTGGAAAGGATAGAGGGAATGGGGTGGAAAGGATAGAGGGAATGGGGTGGAAAGGATAGAGGGAATGGGGTGGAAAGGATAGAGGGAATGGGGTGGAAAGGATAGAGGGAATGGGGTGGAAAGGATAGAGGGAATGGGGTGGAAAGGATAGAGGGAATGGGGTGGAAAGGATAGAGGGAATGGGGTGGAAAGGATAGAGGGAATGGGGGGGGCGGGGGGGGCGCTAATACTTCACTGAATGTTCCTTTTGCACACGTTTGTTTGGAACCACGTGAATGTTTCCCACATACTAGAGAGACAGGAAGGAAGAGAAGAAGGGAGGGAGAAAGGGAGGAAGATAGTAAATAAAATTCATACGGATGAAGGAAAACCCTAAAAATAAATACTAACAGAAACCAACGAACCAAAATGAAGTTCAGATGACTAACATAACCACACTAAAAAGTGAAGGTTAAAAAAAAAAAATCAATCCAATTAACTTTTGAACATAGCATTTGGACTATATGCCCTCAGGCTAAAGACAAAAAGTTCTCTAAACAAATACTGAACTCTAATTTATAGGGTTCTTTTTTTGCGGAGGCATGGATTGCAATTCTCAAACAGTTTTGTACATTCTAGGATTGAGCAAATGAGTACGCATACTGTGGATAACCGGAGACTGGTTTCACACTGTGGAATATGGGAGTTACAAATGGGAAGTGTTGGATTGGACTGGAGACAGCTGTGTGAACTCATGGGTTTAATATGGACAGATAGGCAGATAGACAAACAGACACATGGAAAGGGAGGAAAGAATGGAGTAAGAGAGAGGAGGGGGGAAGGAAGAAGTGCAGATCTGCATACGAATGTGTATACAGGCACACAAGTATATACATCTACTTCCCAGTTATGTCCTCTGAGAGGGCATATGAGAGAAACACTGACATCCGAGAACCAATGAGCATATCAAGTACCCGGACACTGATTCCTAAAATCCATTCTCCACCAAAGGGATGAAGTCTCCTTTGATAAATGGCTGATTCTAGGGCTGGGACAGGGGAAAATTATGCTGAGCCTGGAATATCTTTTTATAGCAAAAAGTGGTCAAAGATTGATGGAAACGTGAAAGGGACACTGGAATCAGCTTGAAGTGACTCTCATTTCACTGGCCAAATCAGAGACCATTTGAATATCATACTGAATTAAGTAACAATCTAAAAGTCTATTCTGATATAAATAAATAAATAAGTCACCACTTGCCTACCATCATAATAAAAATTTGATTCCGGCAAAAATCATCAATGAGCTCTTCTCCGGTTATCACAGCGCGAGGGACCACGAGCAGCAAAGTCTCCTGAGACACCCTCTACGAGGCGGTGCAGGAAGTCCTGCACGGGAACCAGCGCAAACGCTGGAAGTTTCTGGAGACGGTGGAGCTGCAGATCAGCCTGAAGAACATGACCCTCAGAAGGACAAACGCTTCTCAGGCACCGTCAGGCTTAAGTCCACTCCCTGCCCCAAGTTTTCCGTATGTGTTCTGGGGGGCCAGCAGCACCGTGATGAGGCCAAGGCTGCGGATATCCCCCACGTGGACGTCGAGGCCCTGAAGAAACTCAACAAGAATAAGAAACTGGTCAAGAAGCTGGCCAAGAAGTATGATGCCTTCTTGGCTTCAGAGTCTATGATCAAGCAGATCCCACGAATCCTGGGCCCAGGCCTGAATAAGGCTGGCAAGTTCCCTTCCTTGCTGACCCACAATGAGAACATGGTGGCCAAAGTTGATGAAGTGAAGTCCACAATCAAGTTCCAGATGAAGAAGGTACCGTGTCTGGCAGTGGCTGCTGGCCACATGAAAATGACAGATGATGAGCTTGCATACAACATCCACTTAGCTGTCAACTTCCTGGTGTCATTGCTCAAGAAAAACTGGCAGAACGTTCAGGCTTTGTACATTAAGAGCACCATGGGCAAGCCCCAGCGCCTGTACTAAGGCACAGCTTAGTAAACCATACTCCCACCATTAAAAAGAAAAAAAAAAATCATCAGTGAATGCTAAACTAGCAAATGAAGTTTGGGGAATAAAAGGATATTAACAGAGTCTCAAAGACAGATACTCCAATTACAAAAGGCAAAAGAGTAACTTCACAATGGAAAACTTGGCAGACACCACCTTAATCAAATAATTAAAGTTAACATTGTCAGTAATGGGACTAAACCGACAGCGTGTACCTCCTGATATGATGCACTGAGGAGAACTCAGCATCACCTTGGTGGTTTTCCCACCGCAAGTGCATAACCTGAACGTAATTATAAGAAAATTTCAGACAAACCCAAAATGAGAGGAAATCCTCAAATAACAAGCCCGTATTTTTCAAAAATGTCAATGTTATGAAATACAAAGACAGACTCAAAAATCGTTCAGATTAAAGGAAACTAAAGAAACATGACAACGAAACTCATGATCTTAGATTTTCTTTCACTATGAAGGACATTATTGGAACAATTAACAAAATCTCAGTGAGGTCTGTAGGTTACATGATAGCATCATTTGATGTTAATTTCCTGATTTTGATCACTGTACCATGATTATACAAGCAAAAGAATCCGCCTGCCAGTGCAGGGGACGCGGGTTTGAGCCCTGGTCCGGGAAGATCCCACATGCCGTGGGGTAACTAAGCCCATGAGCCACAACTACTGAGCCTGCGCTCTAGAGCCCACGAGTCACTACTGAAGCCTGTGAGCCTACAGCCCATGCTCCGCAACAAGAGAAGCCACCGCAATGAGAAGCCCGTGCACCGCAAGGAAGAGTAGCCCCCACTCGCCTCAACTAGAGAAAGCCCGCACGCAGCAACGAAGACCCAACACAGCCAAAAAAAAAAAGAATAAAAAAAAAAAAAAAAAGTACTTAGGGGCAAAAGGGCATCATGTTTGTAACTTAACCAGTTTAGAAAATAATTTTGTGTGTGTGTGTGTGTGTGTGTGTGTAGCGAGACAGAGAGAAAAAAAAGGAAGGAGGGAGAGACAGAGGGAGGGAAAATGTAATAAAATGCTAACATTTGGGGAATCTGGGAGAAGAGTATCCAGGAATTCTGTGTACTATTCTTGCAGCTTTTCTGTCAGTCTGAAATTATGTGAAAATTTAAAAAAAGTTTTTCTTTGAGATATTACTATACACCCACCAGAATGGTGTAATTAAAAAATATATATAATTTAAAAACACCAGCAAATTCTGGCAAAGATGTGGAGCAACTGGAGCTCTCATTCATTACTGGTAGGAAAATAAAATGGTACAACCACTTTGGAAAAGGGTCTGTTGGTTTGTTAAAAAACTAAACATACACCTACCCTATGACCCAGCAATTTTACTTCCAGGTATTTACCCAAGAGAAATGAAAACATGTTTACAAAAAGATCTGTACAAGAATGTTCATAGCCGTTTCATTCATAGTAACCCAAACAGCCCAGGTGTCCATCAACTGGAGAATGAATAAACAGTGGTACACATTTACTATGGAACACTACTCAGTATTCAAAAGTAACAAACTACTGATACATGCAGCAAGGTGAATGAATCTCAGAAATATTACACCAAATCTCAGAAACATTATACCCAGTGAAAGAAGCCTCACACAAAAGAGTACATAGGGGCTTCCCTGGTGGCGCAGTGGTTGAGAATCTGCCTGCCAATGCAGGGGACACGGGTTCGAGCCCTGGTCTGGGAAGATCCCACATGCCGCGGAGCAACTAGGCCCGTGAGCCACAATTACTGAGCCTGCGCGTCTGGAGCCTGTGCTCTGCAACAAGAGAGGCCGCGATAGTGAGAGGCCCGCGCACCGCGATGAAGAGTGGCCCCCACTTGCCGCGACTAGAGAAAGCCCTCGCACAGAAACGAAGACCCAACACAGCCATAAATAAATAAATAAAATTAAAAAAAAAAAAAAAAAAACCAATTGTTTAAAAAAAAAAGAGTACATAGTATATGACTCTGCTTACATGAAGTTCTAGAACAAAGAAAACTAATCTATGTTGAAAAAAAATCAGAATAGTGGTTGCCTGTGGAGGCTTGGGGTGGGACTGACTAGGAAGGGGCACGAGAGAACTTTCTGGGGTAATGTAAATGATCTGTATCCTGATAGTGGTATGAGTTATACATGTGTATACACTTGTCAAAACTCAGCAAATGTAACAAGATGTATACATTTCAGTGTATTTGTTGCAGATGTAAAATGTACATCAAAAGAAAAAAATGGTAAACAAAGAATGAATTCTAGGGGGCTTCCCTGGCGGTCCAGTGGTTAAGACTTTGCCTTCCAGTGCAGGGGGTGTGGGTTCAATCCCTGGTCAGGGAGCTAAGATCCCACATGCCTCGGGCCAAAAAACCAAAGCACAGAACAGAAGCAATATTGTAACAAATTCAATAAAGACCATTTAAAAATGATCCACATCAAAAACAAAAAAAAATCTTTAAAAAAGAATGAATTCTAGTATATGATACGCATGCTCAAGTATTCAGGGTACTCAGGGTCTGCAATTTATTTATTTATTTTATTTTTATTTTATTTATTTATTTTTGGCTGTGTTGGGCGTTCGTTGCTGCACGCGGGCTTTCTGTAGTTGCGGCGAGCAGGGGCTACTCTTCTTTGCAGTGCGCGGGCTTCTCATTGCGGTGGCTTCTCTTGTTGCAAAGCACGGGCTCTAGGTATGTGGGCTTCACTAGTTGTGGCACGCGGGCTCAGTAGTTGTGGCTCGCGGGCTCTAGAGCGCAGGCTCAGTAGTTGTGGTGCACGGGCTTAGTTGCTCCATGGCATGCGGGATCTTCCCAGGCCAGGGCTGAACCCATGTCCTCTGCCTTGGCAGGCAGATTCTTATCCACTGCGCCACCAGGGAAGCCCCTGCAATTTATTTTGATCTGAGTCCAAAAGTATGAGGGATTGATGAATGGATTCTAGAGGGATGGACTGAAGGACAGATATGCAATGGAACAAACACGTGAAATAGTAATGGAATCTACAGGTTCACTGTAAAATTCTGTTTGTTGTATGTTTGAAGATTTGCGTAAATACAGTGCTGAGGGAAAAGACATTTTGGGGACAACTGGGTGAAGCTGAATGAAGACTGGTTATTAGATAATATTAGGGAATTATTTTTTGTCCATTTTCTTAGGTGTGATAATGGTTAAATCTAAAAGGTGATTTAAAACGTGTTCATTGTCCTTTTCTTTGTCTGAAATGTTTCATAACAAAACTCTGAAGAGAAAAATGAAACGACACTACCTGGGTCTGAAGTTTCCTGGGGTCACTCCTCCCATCCAGTTGGACACTAGATGCTAGATGAACACAGGCTGAGGCTGGTCTGCCCGATCCCATCACGTCAGAAAGTGCAGCACAAGAGTGAAAGCTCAGTCATCAGCCAACAGTTCTCTCCTAAAATCGTTGCCTAAAATAAAAGAAAGTACTTTCAGACCAACTGTATTCAAACAAAAGGAAAGAATAAGTAAAACACAATGCCATGCTCATGTAACAATATTCTAGTAGTCCCCAGCCCCCTCATACTACAGAGTGAATGCTTAAGGACAGGTATATGATAGTTTCTTCCACTTACTAAAGCAACTACACTTTTGAAATTCTACCTTCCAAGCGAATAGGGGACACACTAGCTTAATGACTATCTCTTGAGCCCTTTTCATTCCAAATTTCACATCTCAAAGGTTGCCGATAAGACATTATTCCAAAGACAGAGCTCTGCTATGGCCAACAAGCACTTTCCCACAAGGAAGTTTTACAGATATACAGCGTACATTAATAAATCCTAACAACTAACCAAAAAGCAGTACGCTTCACTCTTCTAGGTAGCTCAAAAGGACATAACTCTGAATGACTCTAAGTAAACCTGTGGCATCGGAGTATGTAGACTGACGCCAGGAACTGCCATTAACTAGCTGAATGACCTCTGTACATCTTCAATTTCCCCCAAACTCCCCCCACCCTATATTCACATACAGTGTCTAACAGATGAGAGCGTTTGGTAAACTACACACGCATCAGTGCTTCTCCCTATTCTGAATGCCTCCTCATATGCACTACTGCCCCTGCACTCACACACTTGCTCATGTCGTTATTTACCTATTTCACAGGTATCTGTCTCATCTTCCCAGCTAGACAAGGTTCCTGGAGGGTTAGGGCCTTGTCTTGCTCTTCTCTGAGATTCTCCACAACAGTGCTTTGAGCATAGTGGACAATTTAACTCAACATTTGTCGAATTAAGCAGATCTTCCATAAACCAACTAGTGTTAACTGCATGGGGGAGCTTGTCCTCTCAAAGAATCCCATAGGAAATCAACTGGGAAATTCAGGTTTTTTTAAGAGATCCCTAATTTAAGCTTTTGAATAAACTCAAGGATTGTAGACTGGATTTGCTTAAAGACTGACACATCTGTAGAAGTATAAAGATTCCTTATTTCTAAGGCTGTAGAGACATGATCAAAAGCGAAGGTGGGAGGAGGCACCCGAGTGAGGCAATCCCAACTGGCTTGACATCTCCACAGCCCAGGGGCCGGAGCCGCAGAATGAAGGAGCCTGCAGAATTGGGGCCTGGGCATCTGCGGCTTGTACGTGGTCAGTACTTTCCCCCTGGATGCCAAAGGCCTAACAGTCCGTTCTCCAACAGGAAGAAGCCAGGTGATCCCCACAGTTCCAGGATACCTCGAGTGACGCTACACACACACACAAGCACATACACACACAAAGTCCAGGGACACCCACCCCGAACCGTTCCCCTATACAAAGTCCTGGGACACCCCTCTCCTTGCAACCTGTCCCTTTCCCATTGTGCCCGGAAACCTCCCAATGTGTTATCCCATATACAGTGAGGCATCTCCACGAAGTATCTCTCTCCCCAATCCTGAGACACCCTTACGGCCTGTGCCTTCATCCATAACCCAGAACAAATCTCCCCCCAACCTGTTCCCTCCCAAAGAGCCCCAGGGTCCCCCAACTTGTTCCCTATATATACTACTGGAATGCACCCCTCAATCTGTCCTCCCCCTCACAATCTTCTCCCAAATTGTTCCCCCTCCCTCTGATTCTAGACCCTCCTGCAGCCTGTCTCCTCCCACCCTGCTGTGCATGATCTCTCAAGTGGCCAACGCCTGCCTCCTCCCTTGAAAACGGAGGCACTTCCTCGTCTTCATTCACCCCCGCAGCCGTGCCTGTCCTGGACACCCCTGGCACGTTCTCAGAGTCCGGTTCTTCCCCCGCAGACCTTGGGCAGCTCCATAACCTGGTCCCATGCCCACAGGTGTAAGACACCCACCCCGGCAGCCCCAGGACACTTCTACCTCCTGTCTCCCGCCCTGGAGCCCTGGGGCCCTCTGCGGACGGCCTCCTCCCCGTCGTGAGGCCGGAGACAGCCGCACTGGGTTCTTCTCCTGCAGACCCAGTCACCCACACTGCGGCAGGCCGGCGCCCCGCCGTGGGAACTCCTACAGCTGCAAGCACCCCCAAAGACAGAGGTACCCTCACAGCCCCAGGGATGGCTCCGTCGGCTCTCCTTCTCCATAGGCCTGCAACGCCTTCAGAGTCAGTGTCCCCGTCCGCAGGTCCTGAAGCCCTGACAGCAGTGGGCACCTCAGTCGCCTGTCCCCTTCCCCATACCCCTAAGCCATCCCCAGAGCTGGCATCACCCACCAGCGGCCCAGGGGCCACAGCAGCTGTGGACACCCCTGCAGTCAGAGGTACTCCTGCAGTCTGTCCCCTCCCTGGCAAGCGTGAGAAACCCCCAGAGCCAGTCTCCACCCCCAGGGGACCAGGTACCCGAGGAGCCGTGGGCACCTCAGCAGCCACAGGAACCCTAGCACTCTGTCTCTTTCCCCATGATCTTGGGGAAGCCTCACAACCAGTATCCTCTCCCACAGACCACAGCTCCCGGGGAGCCATAGGTACCCCTGAAGCCAAGGGTATCCTGGCAGTACGAACCTCTCCCCACAGGTTCAAGTCATCCCTGGAGCCGCCTTCCTGACACACAGAGCCAGGCACCCACACAGCGGCAGGCACCCTGGCAGGTACGCTTCCAGACCCAGAGGTACACACAGCTGTGGGTGCCCCTGCTGGAGCACTCCTGTGCTTGGTCACACCTGCTGCCTCTGGCGACCCCACTGCCTCAGAGAGCCCCGCGGCCTGTCTTCTCATGCAGAGACACGAGGCATCCCCACAGACAGCCTCCTGATCCACAGACCCGGGTCCCCCTAAAGCTGCAGGCACCGGAGCCTCTGGCCCCCCCAGAGCCCGCCTCCTTTCCCACAGACTCAAGACATTCCCACCGCAGGTCTCCTCCCTGACAGCCCCCGGCACTGCATCAGCCGGGGGCACCCCCAGAGCCTGCTGCCTAGCCCACAGGCCTGTAACACCACCGCCGCTAGTCCGTTCTCCCACGGCTCCCGCTACCACCGGAGCCTGGGACACCCTCACAGGCTGTTCCATTCCCCACGGACCCCGGACACTCCCACAGCCTGTCTCTGGCCCCAGAGCCCTAGGTACTCCCATAGGCTGTCCTATGTCCCACAGGCCTGGAGCGCCCCCAGGACCTGCCTCCTGCTCATCAGGACCAGACACCTCTGCAGGCTGTGCAGCTTCCCGGGACCTGGAGTCGCCCCCAGAGCCTGTCTCCACCCATACAGCCTGCCCCCTCTCCCCAAATCCTGGCTCACCCCGACATCTCGTTCCCACTCCAATCGCACAAGGCACCCCTATGGGCTGTCCGGTGCCCCACAGGCCAGGGAGAAGCCCGGCGTCTGTCTCCTCCACGGCTTGTCTCCTCCGCCACGCGGCTGGGGCACCCACAAAGGGAGTTTCCTCCCGCGCAGCTCTGGGCACCCCTGCGGTCCACCCCCTGCCCCCTAAGCCTGGGGTATCCCCAAAGACAGACACCTGCGCTGCCTGCTCCCTTCCCCGCAGACCTGGAGCAGCCCCGCCGCCGGGCTCTCCCTCCACAGCTCTAGGTACCTCCACAGCCTCAGGCCACCCCACAGTGGCCCCGGGAACCCCCCCAGTCGGCCCTTTTCCCCAAGAGCCCAGGGCAACCCCATAGCCTATCCCCTCCACGGGCCCAGGCACCGCCACGGCTTGTCTTCTCCCCCACTGGTGTGGGGCAATCCCAGAACTTGCCTCCAGAGTCCCAGGCACAGCCACAGGTGGCATCCTCACAGCCTGGCCCTGCCCACACAAACCTGAGGCCCTCTCACAGCCTGCCCCTAGGTCTGGAGCTATGGCTACTCCTGCGGCCCGGGGGACTGTTCTGGCCTGTCCTTTCACCCACGGTCCGGTGAGACCACCACGGCTGGTCTCTACCCACGAAGCCCGTCCAGGAACCCCCCTTTCAACCGGCCCTTCTCCTGCAGGCACGGGATGGAGCTCGACTCTGCTTCCTTCCCCACATCCTGAAGCTGCCCTCATAGCCTGCACCTTCAACCACAGTTCCAGAATGCTCTCATGCCCCGTAGATCCCGGACAACCTTTTCTCTCACAGCCCCGGGGGCTCCTATAAGACGTCTCCTCCTCCTCCCCAGTGCCAGTCACCCACACAGAGCCGACAGGCCCCACCACCTGGGGTTCCCCCACTGCCCCGTTCACCCACACAGTCCCAAGGTCCCTTGCAGCCTCCATCGAGCCTGCCGTGGCAGGTGTCCCCCCAGCCTCGTTCGCCCCGGCGGCCTGGGCTGTTCCCGCTACAGGTCTTCTCCCCCATGGCCGCCGACAGTCCTGCAGCCTTTCCGCACTCACACAGCGCGTCCCCCGAACCGAGGACCTCGCCCGGCGCCTCCCTCCACGGCCTCGGGACGTCCCTGCACCCCGTCTCTTCCACGGCCGCCGCACTCCGCGCCCGGACCTGCTGGGCCCCACGCAGCGGCCCGGCGTCTCCGCCGCTAGCTCGCCCCCGCGCAGCCCCGGCAAGACCCCTGGGCCAGCCGCCCCACTCATCGCTCCAGGACGACTCCCGCCTTCCCAGCGCAGCCCCGGGGCACTTTCTGTCTCAGCACCGGCTCCCAGGGCGGCTCCACGCACGCACTCACACACTCAGCTCCAGCCCTCGGAGCCTTCCTCCCTCCCAGCCCCCTACCCCCGCCCAGTCCCGGACGCCCGCCCCCCGGTCCCAGGGCCCCACTAAAGCCTCGGCAGGAGAAAAGGTAATTAGGCCCGACGAGCGGCAGGATCTAAGCTCGGTCAAAGTCTCCTCTCCCGCAGATCCATGACTCCTAACGCGGCTTCCCACAATCCCCCCAGCTCCGGCCAGAGCCCACCTGGTCTGGGGCGCGGCGCGCCTACCAGAAAGCGGGCTGGGGGCCGCAACTAGGCCTCGCTTCCGGCCGCTCGCCCAGTCGCCATGGCAACGGGCGCAGGGCGGCTTGGGAGCCGTTAAGGCTCCGGAGCCACCTAAGGGTTCAGGGGCTGCGTGGCGGCAGGTTTTGCAGCCACTGCACATGGGGCTGGGGCCGGGACCAGACAGGGGCAGAAGCCGGGGTTTCGGGGTGCAGCCAGCACTGAGAGATCTGAGAAGAGAACAGAATGACGGTGCGGAGGAGTTCTGGCCGTCAGAGGCTCCCGTAGCACTTCAGAGCCAGGCCGGCTCCCTCAAGCCCTGCCCAGCTCCCCGCCCACCCGGAAATAGCTTCGCCCCACCCCGCATGGAGCTCCTCCCAGCGGCGGCCGAACCCAAGACACCTCTAGCTTTCCGAGGCCCGCTTTCCCGATGGCCCGCTACGAAGAGGTAAGCGTGTACGGCTACGAGGAGTTCACGCAGGCGGTGGAGCAGCACAGTGGCAAGACTATTTTCGCCTACTTTTCTGGTTCTAAGGACGCCGAAGGCAAAAGCTGGTGCCCCGACTGCGTGCAGGGTGAGGCCGGGATTCTGGGGCTGCAGCCCAGAGGAAGTGGCAGGAAGGCCGAGGCTATGGCCAGAGAGTGGGGTGGAGAGGAAGCGGAGGGAGTCTTGCTCCCGGAGTCCCGCAGGGCGATCTGAGCTCTCATCTTGCCTTTTCCTACCCTGTTCCCGACTCCTGCTATTAAGTCCTTCCCGCCCCGCCAAGAGTGCTCTTCTACCATTCGACCCGGGTAATCTTGGAATCTAGTCCATTAGAACTTTTCACTTCCCCAATGTGATTAGTGTCTTACAGGAGACGTGAATTGGTCTCCTTATGATAAGTCAGCAAATATTTGTCTTTCATTGTTCTGGGCGCTGTGGCCTGGGGACAAATCAGGACTGAGAGTGGGTCCTTACCCTTAAAGTGGCTCTCAAAATCAGAAAAAAACACGTGACTTCTGTTAATCTCCTCAGTTAACTGCAGGATAAAGTCTGAGTACTTACCAAGACTGAGGGGAGAGGACGGGAGGGGAGAGGGACGCTGTTCATCAGTGCCTGATTGTAAAGTTGGTAATTATTTCTATCAACTTTTTAAAAAGCTGAACCGGTCGTCCGAGAGGGGCTGAAGCATGTTGGTGAAGGATGTGTGTTCATCTACTGCCAAGTAGGAGAAAAGCCTTAGTAAGTGGCAATGTGTACTCTATTTCCCAGACATGCACTAGACTCTTGCAAATTTAGGCAGGAAGGGTCTTGTGATTCAGGTTCCGAGTTCTAAGGTACAGTCGGATAAGTCAAGCAACTAGAAGATATTAAATACGAATTAAAAATTCGAATGTTCAGCCATTTGTATTAGGTAAGGGTAATTCAATAATTTGGCCTGATGTTAGTTCAGAACTTAATTGTCTTTATATTTATTTCATATCTTAGTATATATTCACTTCAATGAAAACTTTGCACAGGAGAATATATGTCGTAGACGTCAAGGTTTTTAAAATGTTTACAATGAAAACAGTGTTTACTAAAAGACTGAAAGTGGGAATGTATCAAATACCAAGCAGAATGTAAGAAACCAAGTAAATGTTTTTCATGATCACTTTCTCCTTCTGAAATAGTTGGAAAGATCCAAATAATGACTTCAGGAAAAAGTTGAAATTAACTGCAGTGCCTACACTACTTAAATATGGAACAGTGAGTATCTTTCTTTAACTGTGTTGGGGATACAGTTCACTCTATCAAAACTCTTAACTTGTTCTGGATTCAAATTTGAAAAGATCTTGACATTTCATCCCAAGTATCACATTGCTCTTCAGAATGTATTCAAAATACACATGGCTGTCCATCCCTATGGCCTATCCCAATAAGTCATTAATAATGCAATTAGGGTTTTTTTCATGCCTTTTAAAAGCCATTCTCATTTTAAAATTCTGTAAGCACTGTTGAAGAAAGCTGGTTAACATACAATTCCTTAAAACAGTGGCATCAGTAGTTGTTTTCGACTTAATCCATAATTCTGGATGAAAAGAAAGGGCATGTCCTCTAGTTTAGTCATGGCCCTGGGATCCTAAATTACAGAGTTAAAGGGAAGGGCTGACCCTGGGCTTCCTGTCTCCTGTTTTAGTCCACGGAGCCAAGTATTTTAATGACTCGCCTTAAGGTAAATATCTTAACTATTTCATAAAGCTTGTTACAACTAGTTAATAGTTTCTGAATAGCATAATTTCTCTGTTCCAAGACTTGTGTCATTCAAGGTAGAACAACTCATTCCCCTTCTAATAACATTTTTGTAGCTGTGGGTTAAGATATGACTGTTGTTCTCTTACAGCCTCAAAAACTGGTAGAATCTGAGTGTCTTCAGGCCAACCTCGTGGAGATGTTGTTCTCTGAAGATTAAGATTTGATGATGGCAATTGCATCTTTACTTCCTGATTTGCTCTAGTATAAAAGAATGTGCATACTTGCTTTGAATTCATGTTAGCAATAAGTAAATAAATAAATGATGATGTAAAAAAATTGGTACATGTCTAAACAATAGAGAGTGCTATTAAAATGCTCATGAACCCTCAATTTGCTTTAATATATGGGTATTTTTAAGCTACCATAGGTAAAATAAGTCTTCAGGAGTGGCAGTAATAGCACAAAGGAAGCTATTATTGGAGATGAGAGAAATACCTAAAAGCCCCTAATAGTGCAATAGACAGCTTCCAAATCTCTAAAGGAGTTAGGATCTTTTATCTGAAATTCCACGAATTTACAAAGAACTGTTATTCCTAAAACACCTTCTTTGGCTTTAGAATGTAGAACTTAACCTAACCACTGAAGGGAAGCACAGCACATCTAATCCAGCCTCTGCTTAATGCTGGCAGTTTTGTTACAGCTGTCTGAATATGCCTCACTACTTGGGATGAGGTGGGTGGCAGAGAGGTCAGAGACCATATAACCTCGTGATGGGAAGGACTCCAGCCTGTGAGTCAGTCTCACTGATTATCACTTACTAGCTGTGTAACCATTAACCTGTCTAAACCTCAGTTTCCTCCTTTATGAACATGGATCGTTCTGAGGATAAAATGAGAATGCAACTAAGCACTTAACATTGTGCCTGGTTTGTGGTATCTGCCAAATAAAGGTCAGCTTTCCCAAATGAGCACAAGTGTTCGAGGCTCCTCACCTCTGTTCTAGTCTTAAGGTCAAGAGTCCAATTAGTAGTTAACCACCAATCTTCTCCCTGCCATTACCAGGTCAGTGACATACCAATGATTCTTCCTTAAAACTCACTTGCAAAGCAACTGGTGATACAGGTATGTCTCCTGCCCTGCAGAATTTAAGAACCTTTATGCGGTTCCTGCTGTCTGATGTAAAGAGGTCACTTACTCCACACCTCTCACTCTGTAGATGAAGGGCAGGATAGCTGATCTGAGGGACAGCAAGGTTCCAGGAGACAGACTTGTCCCAGGCCCCACTGTACATGAAAACAGAGCTCGGCTTAGAGTTTGGGATATTCGGTGGCCCTCCCCTTACCTCGCCCCCCACTGCCTTAAATTGGTCTGAAACACCTAACATTTCGATTCTTACTCAGCTGACTGTGTTAAATACTAATAAAAGCTTACAAATCCACAGGGAAATCAAAGTAGAACAATTCTGGTTTAACAGAAATCATCTATTAACAAGAAAAAGTTAGTTCAATTAAATAGCACACTAACGGTTCTAGGCGCTACCACGATAAAGGTACACAGGAAGAGTCTTTTTTTGTCGTCACTGCACAAAAGCAATAGGTACATGTCTTAAGAGCCTGGTCCGGATCCAGCCGTTCACTTTCCCGATGCGTTGTTGTGCTGCTGCTGCTCCGCCAGGGCTTGCTGGAGGCGCATGCGCTTCCGAGAATAGTGCTGCCAGTGCAGAATTTGCTGCTCGTCAATAAATTTCGCACACTGAGCATTCACCAGCTCCTTACGGAAGTGTTCGTACTGGAGCAGTTCTAACATGTGTAAACACTGAGGGTACCTGGGGTTAAGTCTGTAAGTTAGTGATCGACATAACATAATAATACCACGCTCTAGTTCAGTTACTCACCTAAAAACGATCTTGCAGCCTACCATTTCTGTAACATTAATTTAGTATACTTTGGTAGTACAGTTCTTTTTTTTTTCCTGCTTATGCATCAAAAGTCAGCAAAATTTTCAAAAGTGAGAAAACTTAAGTTCAGAAAGATTAAATAACTTGCCTAAGACCACACAGTAACTGGTAAACGGAGTCAACATTGGGGGACAAAGCATGCTATTCTCTTCTGGTGGTTTCCAAGATGAGGAACACGAACACTTTTTATTTTAGTAATTAATTGTGTGTTTAATTAATACCTACTGGTTTTCCATAAACAATGATAAGACAACTTTTATTTTAAAACTGAGTCAATCTCAGAAAGAACTAAGCACAAATACTGTATTCTAGTTTTCCATAGGGATATAACAATTCTGAAATTAAGTACATATACTCTAAGGTTGAGCAAATACGTAAGTAAATATGCTGTAGATAGAAAGCCAAATTTCTGGCTCTCAGAAAAAGAGTTTCAGATAAGGAAGGGGGAAGGCTAGAATGAATCCTGTTACTGAGTTGGAATTGAAAACAGTATGAACTCATGGCTTTGAATATATATATATATATACACATACACACACAGATATAGAAATAGGTATTTATATACACACACAATTTCTAGCTTTGTGTGTTGAGAGGGCCTAGAAGCAATGACACCAATGCGCACACTGAGTGCCCAGATCATGGGTTTTATATAGAATTATCCAAGGTTGGTTGGAGACATGGCTGATTCTAAGGCTAACAGAGGGAAAGTACAAGATGAGCCTGGAATATTATGTAGTGCCAGAAAGAAAAATGCTCAAAAAATTATAGGGATATGTCAAAAGTACTCAGGAGCCAATGTGAAGGGGCTCCCACTGGCTATATCTGGGATCAAGAAGATACATAATTATAACCCACAAGATAAAGAATCCAAGAGTCCATGTTGATGTAACTTTAAGTGAATAAATAAATCAGGAACAAGGAAATGTTCCTTCCTTACAACTGAATACCAACTAATAAATGAATAAATAAATCAGGAACAAGGAAATGTTCCTTCCTTACAACTGAATACCAACTAATAAATGAATAATGAATGATGAAATTAGAAAATCACCACAGTAAAAACTGTTTCAAGCAAGTATCTTCCATAGATGCTAAAGTTAGGTAAAAGAATGAAATATGAAACAATATTTACATAGTCTCAAAGTATTCCCTCACAAAATACGTATTAAATACAAAAGGAAAAATAGTAACTTGATACAGAGAAAAGTGGCAGCCACCACCTCAAACAAGTGGTCAAAATTAATATCACCCGTAGAGGGACAAATTGACATCCTATGACTCCTGATATACCAAGAAGGATATAAGATTACTTCTGTGTCACACTTACGGGGGGAAAAAAAAAAAAGAAGACTGATGAACTCAGATTAATGGAGACTAAGACATGACAACAAAATGCAGCATCTGAGCCTAGACTGGACACTGCCCCAGACACAGGACAGTAGTGAGACAGCTGGCAAAATGTGAATGAGGTCTGCTGGTAAGAGAACAAGATCAGATGGTATATCAATGTTAATGTTCTGATTCTGATCACTGTACTATGATTATGTAAGAGGTTTGCATTTAGAACATCTGGGGGAAGAATATACAGGAATTCTTACTGTTTTTCCATTTGTTTTTAAGTAAAACTATTTCAAATAGAAAAGACATAAAATTTAAATGAGTCAATTAAAAAACAGTAAGTCTTACAGGGAGTACACAGATAGAGCCAAAATTGTACAAGTGGTATACAAATGACTAAAGTTTGGGGACAGTACACTACAGCAGTGCCTCTCAAATTTTAATGCACACATGAATCACTTCTTAAAATGCAGACTCTGATTCAGGAAGTCTGGGGTGGAGCCTGAGGACTGCATTTCTAACAAGCTCCCAAGTGATACCAATGTTGCTGGTCTGAGGACCACATTGAGTAGCAGGGCCCTACACCATGTTGTCCTTATTACACATTTGCTTCCTATACTCCAAAGATACATAGTTGCTTGTAATTGTCAGCAGCTAAGCCTGGAAAGCCCTACTCACACCTAACCTGGCTATTTCCTTTTCATGAGGACATTGTTGGTAGTTAAAAAGACCTAGGTTTGAAACCAGCTCTGCCATTCTCCAGCTGGGTAGCCTCAAACAAAGTACTTAAACTCCCTTAAGGTTTAGTTTCTTCAACTGTAAAATAAGTTGAAAATAATACGACCAAGAGAATGGTCTTCAAGTAGCATTTAGTCAGTAACTGGAACTCAGACACACAGCGACCATTTATCAGACTTGCAGAGACAATGCTCAGAATACATTACATGACAAAATAAGGAATTATAAATATGTTAATAGGCTACAATTATAGCATTAACCAACAAGATGAAATAGAAGAGGTACAAAAGGAAAGTTTTGCAATTAGATTTTTTAAAAATAAATAAGAAATAAATGGAGAACTAAACTAATAGCATTGATGAAAATAAGAACTGAAAGATTTTAGTTGACATAAAGCTCCCAGCAAGTCAACAATATGAATCCTTGCCCCCTCATTCCCTGCCCCCACAAAAAAGGTAATGTAAACTTAAGTTGAACAAATAGAAGTATAATGTCCATATGAAGAAAAAAAAGCTATTTGGTCCACCGTACCCTGACATCTGAAGGCCTGTGTTTAGCTCTTGGCTGAAAAACATAAGGCATAAGTGCAAAATATCCAAAGGTGGGCACATGAGAAACGGCTGAAGGTAGGTGAGAAAAAAAGATGTAAGAGATAAATTATAGTTGCAAGTCGTGGCTATTAGTAAAATAGTGGAAACTGTCTAGAAGAGGCAGCTGGGAGAACAAAGACCTGGGGTTACCAGATCTTCCAGAATTTTAAAGAGTAGCTAGAAATCTGGATTAAAATATGAAACTTTCTAATCTTCAAATGTTGGCAACTATTAAACGAAAACCTTGCAGAAATGAAATGGGGGTTAATTTGCAACCTCTCTTGAATTTAAATATCTGAATGGCTGTTCCTCAAGAGGGCATAGATTGGTTCTGGATTAATTCAGGGACAAAACTCAACATGGGTTGAAGTTACATGGAGGTATATCATATTATAATACAAGGAAGAACTTTCTAGCATCTAGCTAACAATGGAATTGGTTTCCCCTGAATGGAGTAGTATGTGCTCACTGGAAACCTCCAGCCAGCATGTAGATGACCATCTCAGCAATGTTGTGGGTGAAACTGAACTTGATGGTGTCTAGGGCTCATTGTCCAACACTGAGTCTCTAAGTCTACATACATACAACATGTTGCAATCTAATAAAAAAAGTCTTTTCTCTGGATTATTAAATGAATAAGTGGTTCTTTATAAAGGGCCAGTAAGGGTGCCAAGGGTCCTGCAAGCTACAGGAGGATGTGGGCTTCGCACATCCTCCTTGTTATAAGACACAGATCAGAAAAGTGGGAGTACAAGTTTGAAACATTTTCCTCTCAAACTTGTGTTTGTTTAGGAAAAGAAAAGACTAAAAGTTTCACCATTGCTTTTTGACTACCTAGTTAAGACAAAGCACAGGTGGGAATTCACGGTTTATTTTTTACCATTAAAAAGGAATACGTTCAGGGACTTCCCTGGCAGTCCAGTGGTTAAGACTCCGTGCTCCCAATGCACGGGGCCCGGGTTCAATCCCTGGTCAGGGAACTAGATCCCGCATGCCGCAACTAAGACCTGGCGCAGCCAAATAAATCAATAAATATTTTTTTTTTAAAAATGTAAGCTATAGCACTACTGCAAATTAGCAGAATTAAAAAAAAAAAGGTATAAGTTCGCGATTATAGTATGCTCCTTGCAATTCATAAGCCTTAAAACGAAAGCATCTATTGCACAACTTAAATAATAAATACATATATTTATTATGTAAAATATATAAAATAAAATAAGCAGCTACTAAGACTCGGGTAAGGCTACCTCCTCTAGAAAACCTTCCTTACAAGTAAGTACCCCTTTCTATGGTCTTTCACGTTCAGGCTATGGCTATGTCATTCCATATATAGACTGTGGGTTCCTTGGGGTCAGAAATCCAGTGAGATGGAGTGAGTGGTATAAGATAAGGTCAGACAAGACAGGGCTAGATTATATAGGTCTTTAGCTCAAGAAAAGAGATTAGATTTTCTTCTGCATGCAATGAGAAGCAACTGAAGAGTTCTAATGGAATGCTTTGATTTATATTTTTAAGATACCAAGTTGGCTTCCGTGTAGAAAATGGTTCTGCTTTGTTTGGCCTGGGGGTGGGGGATGGCGGGGAGAAAGCAGGGATACTGGTGAGTATATTACTGAAATAATCCAAGTAAAGTTAGAGATCAGTGTGTCTCGTGTTAAAATGGAGACAACTAAAAGAAGTGCAGAGATTCAAAATATATTTTTTCCAATGTGAAACTAAGAAGTCTATTAAATATCAGTGCTTTGGAGTATAATAAAGTACACACATATTTAGGACTATAAAAATTAAACTTACTTTAGATACTTGGCATATTCTGGTTCTTTCCAGTAAAGCAAGTACTTAAGATAATTAACAAAAGCTTTGTCTTTGAAGTAACCTCTTTGGGCAAGAACTGAAAGGCATAAAAAAAAACAAAAATACACCTGTAGAGCAAATCAATCCTTGGACTACTGATTTGTGACTCCTAACATAAAAGTAAAGAATTTACTTACATAACATCCCCACCACCAACACTCGTTGAATTCACGACATAAGTCCCAGTTTGCTCAATTATATATATACCAATATAAGTGTAGCGATAATTCTGTTCAATTGAGAATGTACAAAAGTAGATACTAAAGTCATCCCTCAAATCCACAGGGGACTGGTTCTAAGAGACCCCACAGACACCAAAACCCACAGATGCTCAAGTCTCATATAAAATAACATAGCGCAATGACAATGACAGTATTGTCACCCTCCGAATGGGAAGATTCAACCAACTGCAGCTGAATCCGAGGATACAAAGGGCCAACTATGAATTGGAACTATGAATTGCAACTCTTCTATCAGAAATTATAAATAGCTACTCAATTCAATGAGGTGCTCAACAACTTACAATTAAGGTAATTTGGGTTGGCTAAACACTGCACAAATTCCAACTCCAACTGAAACCGAAGTCGATTTCCAGCATCATCTAGGAGAGAAGATAGCAAAAATCATCCAAAATAAACGTCACCATATACAATACTGATTTGTAGAAAGAAAACAGCAGTAAAGAAACCTGACTAATGATGAGATACGTTTCTACATAAAGAAGGGCATGTGAATGTTTTCCTAAACTGGGCGAGGGAGGAGAAAAACCTTCCTTAGAAGTCTAAGGAAAGCAAAGCCCTGATTAAAAGGAATGTTTAATCAGGAATGAATGAATTCTCTAATGTTAAAGACAAGTTATCAAAGAAAACAGAATCACACACGGGGCAGAACATTTATCACTCGTGAGCCACTATGTTGGGATTTTAACATTTTAACATTGACCACTGTTGCGGTAAGTTGCGGTAACTGTGCCTTGCCTTATTTTAATAATGCGTTAGAAGTTGTTAAGTGATTAAGCTAAGCAAAAATAAAGCAAACGCTAAACCTATCAAGAAAAGTTCAGAATGCAAGCTGAAAGAGACCACGGCGAGTACGCAAGATCAGGGAACGCGTGCTTCGGTGAGACGCGTCAGTGGCAAAATAATACACGAGTTTGTCGACGATATTTTAAACTTATGCAAGCTCATTTAAGACGCAGAAAACAAATCGAGGAAGCGGTTTATGATCCAAAATCTCTCCTTTAGCCTCGCCGGAAGCCGGTGGGGTCGGTGTCTGAATAACAAGTGAGGAGAAAGGATAGACCAACAAAACAAACTCTGAAAAGGCCAAACTACCTTCGCCCTTCCAGACGCTACAAGAGCCCTAGCCCCTCCCAGTCCGAACAATCACCTTGCAGGGAGTTAGGCCTGGAAGGCGAACCCGGGGAAGTGGGAGCAGGTGTCTGGGCCCAGGATAGTTCTATTTGCCAAAACGCACGGCTCGGAGCGCCACTCACCTGTCTCCATAGCGACGGATGCTGCCATCACCAGCAAAGAAGCTATGCAGCCAGCTGGCCGACACCGCGAACGACGGGAGTGGCGGGGGAGGTGCCGGAAACCGCGGCTCCCCCTTCCTGCCGCGGTGCAGTGTGGGATGCGGGAGGCGGGCAGAGACTCGCGCGGGGGCGGGCGGCTCCGCCCATCCCAGGCCCGCCCCGGCCCGGCCCGGCCCGGCCCCGCCTCCCCCCGCGCGGGCTCCTGACAAGCTAGGGGGCGATGCGGGGGCTGACCTATCGCGGGGCCTAACCCAGGGTTTCAGAGGGGTCGTTACCAGCCCCCGCCAGGACCACTGTTCCTGCACGTCCCTGTGTCGTGGGACCCTCGGGTACCGCTGTGCCTGCGTCACAGTGCCATGTGATGTCACTCCTCACCGTGTGACGTAACCCGTCGAGGAGCGTGGGGCAATGGGGCCTCGCGAGGCCTGCTTGGCTCCGTTACCCCTGTAAGATGGCCTCACCCCTTGGGGGAAAGCCCTCTCCGCCCCGGGCGGAGTCCGCCCGCTACGAGGAGGCGGCGACGGTCCGCGTGGAGACCTCGTCCCACCGCGTGGAGACGTCCTCCCGTCAGGTGCGGAGGTCTTCCCGGCAGGTGGAGACTACGCAGCGCCGCAGCTAGGGGCGCTCCGTCTCCCTCTCTGGGAAACGGCTCCCTCGCGTCTTCGAGGTGTCATACCAGCACGTGGAAACTGCCTCTCAGCGCACGGAGACGGCCTCCCGCCGCGTCAGGGCCTCGTCTCTGCGGGTGGAGACGTCTCTGCACCGCGTGGAGAGCCCGCCGCGGCGGGAGCAGCCGGCCGCTCGCCAAAATGTCCAAAAGGCCCGATGAAATGCTTCCTTCCTCGGGGTCACGAGAGGGCCATGGCCCTTGGCCAGGGCAGAATTGCCTCCAGTTCGCAGCCGACCTGCTGCCAGGTGGACCGATCATCTTTGGTTTCCTGGAAACCGACCACAAATCAATTTAAGAAAGAGCCAAGTTGCGGTTTCGGGACTCAGCCAACATTCATTGACCCTGCTGCTCCCTGGACCATCCTTTCCTGCCTTTCACCCAGTGAACTATTTTAATTTGAAGGCAGCACAAAAAGTTTTCGGGCCCTAGATATTGTATATATTGAGATGATGGACAAAGAGGCTGTTTGAACCTCTGAGGCAGGTGAGTTTTGGATTCTTAGCCCCTGAACAACCTTTGCTGCTTCAAATTTAGGGACAGAGCAAACTGAAGTCATGACCAGTGGAATGATTATATGCCTGCAGCAAACCTGAGGGGCAAAGAACAGACTTTCCTTAATTAATTAGTTGGTCTGTGTTTATGTTTCAAAATTGTTATTTTCTTTATGCCAAGCCCTTGTGCATGGTAGCCCGAGCCATACACATTTTAACATAGGTCAAATGTAGTTCAAAGTGAAACTGCATCAACAGCCAAGAATAATCTTAGAAAGGAAACCTGACCTGTGATTTGAGGAGGTACAGGGGAGGAATATTTATTGAGCACCTACTCTGTGCCAGGTGTTATTTTAGCATTTGGGCTGTAGCAGTGAACAAGGCAAACAGGGTCCTGGCTCTTGGGGAGCTTACACTCTAGTGAAAAGGCAGACAACAAATGACAATAGAAAGTTTTCTATTGTGATTAGCACTATGAAGGAAATAAACAGGTAATGTGATAGAGAATGTAAGGGGGTTCTTTAGGTGGAATGGTCAGGGAAGGCCTTGCTGATTAGGCAGCATTTGATCTGGGACTTGTATAGTGAACAATGAGTCATGCAAAGGTCTGGGGAGAGTGCATTTTAGGTAGAGGAATCAGCCAAGTCCAAGGGGTGAAGGGGAGCAAGCTTGGGCTGTTCAAGGAGCAGAAAAAAGACCAGTGTGGCTGGAGCTTAGGGAGGGAGAGCGTTGTATGGAAGAGAGGATGTTAGAGAAGCAGGCAGTGGCCAGTTCATAGAGGGTCTTGAAAGCCACAATAAGGAGCTTGGGTTTTATTCTAAGGTCAATGGGAAGACGCTGGAGGGTTTTCAGCAGGGCAGTGACATGATGCATTTTACATTTAAAAAATATCCTGGTTCCTGTGTGTAGGATTAGGACAGTGGTTCTCAGGGGTGATTTTTATCCCCCAAGGGACATTTGGCAATGTCTAAAGACTTTTTTTTGTTTGTCACAATGGAGGAGGGGGGGCAGTTGCTACTGGCATCTAGTGAGTGGAGACCAGTGCCCGAGACAGCCCCCCTCCCCCAAGCAAAGGGAACTACGTTTGGACTAACACACTTAGTCCAAAATGTCAATAGTGTGAGGTTGAGAAACCCTGATGTGTAGGGGACCAGAGAGGAAACAGGAACGAGTTAGGAAGCTAATAGCGTGGTCCAGTAAGAGATGATAGTGGCTCATACTAGGGTGGCAGAAGTGGAGCTAGAGAAAAGAGGGCAGATTAGGGATGTGTTCTGGAAGCGGAGCTGACATGACTGATGGATATGGAAGGTGAGGGAAAGAGGACTAGAAGAATCAAGGATGACTTCTAAGTTTGGACTTGAGCAGTTTGGTGTATGGCGGTGCCATTACTAGGCTGAGAAGTACTAGGGGAGGATCGGTTTAGGAGGAAAAATCAGTTCCATTTTGGCCGTATTGAGTTTCAGATGCCTATCAAATACCCACATGGAGTTGACTGCAAGCGGCTGGCCGCCGTGAGAAAGGTGAGGACTGGAAATATAAAATGTAGGGTCGTCAGTCCATAGATGGTATTTAAAGCCAGGGGACTGCGTGACAATCATCTGCCAGTCTGTCTCGCTCATTTTATGCCCATGAATGGATTAGAGCTCTTGTTCATCAGGGAGCACCAGCTGGCTAAACACCTCTCCCCCCCTCTCCCCCCCGCAGGGTCTGGCTTGACCTACCTAACTTGTCCTTGCCTGTAGCCCTTTGGTAGCCACCAATAAGGGAGAAAGTTTGCACTAAAATGTGAGACAAATGCTTCTGAAAACTTGACTTTCACTGGCAACGTTACACTGCTCCTGGGAAGAGGGTTCTTAAAGGTTCAGAAGTTAAACTTTTTCGGGGGTTTTGTTGGGGGGGGGGGTGTTTTGGAGGTTGTTTCATGGATATCAGTGTCCCAGGTTCTCACGGGATGGCTGAACAACTGAACTGATGTATAACAGTGGTTCTCGACTGGTGGCAGTTTTCCCCGCAGGGGACACTTAGCAATGTGCGGAGGCATTGTTGTCACAGCTGTGGGGGTTGGATGCCACAGGCATCTAGTGGGTGGAGAGCAGGGACGCCACTACACATCCTACGACGCGCAGGGTCGTCCCGCCACCCCAACCCCGACGACAAAGAATCACTTGGCCCAAAATGTCTATAGTACCAACAGTGAAAAACTCTGAAGAGTCTAGCAGTTTGGAAAGCTAGAGCATGGTCCATTGGGGGAAGCACCCCACTTCATGACAGATTTGCTATGGGAAAAGGCTTAGAGGTAGTGGTCTCTGTCAAATGTCAGGGCAGGAACTGTCGGAGGGGAGAGATATGTGGCTTTTCGAGGAGACCTTACATCCTTGCTTTCAACCATGTATGATATTTATCCCAGGAGGAAAGGCGGTCCCATCTGGCAAGATGTAAAGACCTTGATTTTGTGGGGCCTCCTTGTGAGGTAGGGTACTCGCTGTTGGCAGGCACTGTGCTCAGTCAGTACCACGTTACCTCATTTAATCACGGGAGTGCACTGGGCCTCCCAGGCGGATAGGGGCTCAGGCCAGGGGAACGTTAGAAAACCCCAGAGGCTACCCTAATGCTTCTGCCTCATAAAACTTCTGCTGTAGACTAACAGTTAGACTTCGGAATTTTAGTCTTTGGTGAGCTTACTCATTCTTTTTAATGTGACAGACTGCTCGCATTATATACACTCTCAAGTGTTTTTTAAGTGAACAGAGTAGTTACTTTTCTTTAACAATGTTCCTTATCAATGTTTTTATTACAAAAGCGATAGGTGCTTAATGTAACAAATTAAATAATTCAAGATGTGTAAAGAAAAATTTAGTAATTTGTTCGTTTCCATTTCCATCCTCTGGAAATAATTCATGTCAGCTACTTGGTGTATAGCCTTCTAGACCTTTCTGCATTAAGTGCTCCTAACCCCCTTCGTAGTCATACCTGGAAAAATGGTTGGAAGGTTACTGTGAAAAAGCCAAAGACTTGGTTTCTAGATGATTGATTCTCTTGGAAGGATATAGGATTCTGGTAGCTCTTTCTTTTTGTTACACTTGTTTCATAAGAAGGGTTTTTACCTAGGTTTCTTCCTCCCAGTTTCATTTACTCATATTTCCAAACTGAAATCCAAAGAGATACACACAGAGCAAGAAAGTGTCAAAAAAGACAAGAGACATGAAAAAAAAGGATGTGACAAGATAACTTGTCATATATACTGTATATCAGATTCCACAGCTTTAAAATGATCCTGTATGTTAAAGGAGCTTATATCTGTCATAATTTTTAAGGTAGCTGCTGCATATTGTTAAGTGTGTGCTACCCATACTGTGTGTCATCGTCCTTCCCACTTTGTCTTGGAAGCTCCAAAGGAGCACGGGTGCTTTTGTATCTGTTACATGGTATACAGTCGCTAGCCCAACGTGTGTGCAATGAAGAGCGAAGAGCCGTGCTGTCCCTCTATTCCCAGCCAAGAAGGCGTCGCAAGGCTCCATCTACTAACTCGTTAGACTTACTGATCTAGGTAGTAGCCGTGACCTGCCTTCAGTTGTTGCCAGCCAGCTTAGTTTGGAAAAACTAAGTACCTGTCAGCACCTGTCATTCTCATAATCCATTCATTTATATGTAAGCTGAGGGCAGCTTACAAAGTTCAGCATATGTATTTTCTGTCAGCTGTGTTGAAAATACTTGAAAGAATTCTGTTACTAGAACACTCTTTCCCCAGATCACATGAGCCATGGAAAGAATCAGGAGCCCAACCAGCAAGGTATTTGTGTCAAGGGTCCATCTAGATCTCCCAGGATTCCGGTTCCTCCATTCTTACCACTGCTCCCATCCCAGCATAGCTGGTACTTGACCCAGCCTCTAGGGGGTTCCACAAGCTGTTAGGCTGGAGAAACCGTTCGCCGTTTAAAAACTTTGTTTCCGAACAGTTGATCTTCATGGTACAGATGGAAAAACTGAAGTCCGTAGAAGCCAAAAGTAATTTGGCCAGGAGCAGAGGTGCTAGCAACCACTTTTGACTGCCTCCTAGGATGGTTTCTTTTGATAGCCAAATGAAGGTAGGTCTAGTGTCCTTAAATTTAATTTACAATGAGCATAGTGGATCATACTAAAAATAGAAAAGGACGAGAGACAGAAGTAACATTTATACGGAATTCTACAGAGAACTCATTCCTGTGAGACTCCAAAAACATTATTATTTTGAAGCTCTGTTATTAAGTGCAGAAACATTTAGCATCATCATGGCTTCTTGATAAATTGGCCCCTTTATCACTGTGAAATAACCTTATCTCTGGTAATGTTCTTTGCTCTGAAATCTATCTATTTGATATTAATATAGCTGCTCTAGCTTTCTTTTGATTATTGTTAAGATGGTGCATCTTTTTCCAACCTATTTGTGTCTTTTTATTTAAAGTATATTTGTTGTTAGTATTATAGTTGGATCTTGGTTGGTTTTTTTTTTTTAATCCTAATAATTTCTGCCTTTTACTTGGGATGTTTAGACAATTTATATTTTCTGTAATTATTGATGTGGCTGGGTTTAAATCTACCATCTAGCTGTTTGTTTTATATTTGTTCCCTCTGGTCTTTGTTCCCTTTTCTCCTTTTTTTTTAAGACTAATTTAGTACTTTTAATTATTCCATTTTATCTCCTTTGTTGGCTTATTCACTCTTTTCATTTTAGTAGTTTCATGAGGGTTTATATATACATTTTTTGACTTTTCATATTCTACCTTAACATGATATTATACTCCTTGACCCATAGTATAAGAATCTTACAAGAGTATACTTCTGTTTTTCTTGACTTATTTGCTATTGTTGTCATACATTTTACTTATACATGTTACAAATCCCACAGTACATTGTTAGCATATTTGCTTTAAACAGTCGATTGTCTTTTTTTTTTAATTTTTTACAGTAGGTCCTTGTTGGTTATCTATTTTAAATATTCAGTTGATTGTCTTTTGAAGACTTTTAAGTGATAACTTTTAAAAGCTCTACTCACATAGTTAGCAGTTTTGATGCTCTCCACTCCTTTGTATAGATCCAGGTTTCCATCTGGTAGCATGTTCCTTCTGCTTAAAGGACTTCCTTAATCATTGCTTCTAGTGCAGCTTTGCTGGTGATGAATTCTTTTAGTTTTTATATGTCCAATAAAGTCTTGATTTTGCCCTCCTTTTTGAAATATATTTTGAAAATCATCAATGTAGTCTAATCTGTTTGTTTTACTTAATAAGGAAACTGAGGCACAGAGTGAGAACATCTTGCCAGTCACATGGCACTTAGCCTACCTGCAGTGGCACTGCCCCCACCGGTCTCTCAGAACAGCAAAGATTTTGCCACTGGAAACTCATTCATTTAGTTGTCAGTGGCCTGTCCACATTACCCTTTAAAGATACCAGGAGAAAGGGCTAAAGTAATTACATTGCTCCTTAGTGTGTCTTCGTTGATCGGATTCCTTTACCACATCCAGAGCCACTTCATCCATTAGGCGTGGCAGGCTATAACCCTAGGGGTTGTGAACTTTGTAAGGGCCTGCCAAAACGGTTGAAGCTTGAAAAATTCATTGACTTCAAAACACAAGAAGAAGAAAATAGCAAAATTGAAATTAATACGTGCCAGTGTGCGCACATTGTAATATATGTGATAGGATACGGATCAGGACCTCCAAAAATAAGAATATCTAAGACCCAGGTCTTAAAATGGTTCTGCCAAGGTAACTATAAACTGATACCTGGATTCTGGTGAGATGACAGGGTAGGGCCTCTCTCCAAAAGTGATAAGACTGATAAGACTTTGGCCAGGGGCAGCCTAGAGATCTCAAGTTTCCTTCATTTTGTTTCTTCCCTCCTTTGACCAGACTGACCTTCCCACTGACTGAAAAACTAGACCTCGGATAAGTGAATTCACCCCTCTGGGCCTCACTGCCCCCACTGAAAATGAGATGTTTGGACCAGTCTTTAGATCTGTGATTCCCAAAGTGAGGAATGCAAACGTTGCTGGTGTGCAAGAGGATTTTAGGAGGTATGGAAACATTTTTTATTTTGATAATTAAATATTTATTTCAGTGTGTATTAGATAAAAAAATATAACTAACCCTCAAACTTGTTATTTCACCAATATTTTACTTCAGCTATAGTAGGCATTTTTATTTTTATTTATTTATTTATTATTTTTTTTTATAGTAGGCATTTTTAAATGTTTAAATGAATTGATTTAAAGAAAAAATAATCAGATTCCATAAGCAATCGGCCTTGGGTGTGGCCAGCAGTTTGAAAGTAATATGGAATACACTGACTGATGTTTGGGAAACGAGGCATTAATTTAGTTCCTTAAGTGAATGTTTTTTTGAACTCCCTGAGAAAGCCTGGGGCTGCGACATCAATTTAGTGGATTGTAATCAACATTTTTCTTATTAATGAAATAAAAATAGAAAAATATAGAATATATCAGAGCGTTCACACATGGTAAAGGTAAGCATTGCTTTGTGAAACTTTTCTGTGTTGTCACGGTGTAAATATGTTAATACTGAGAGTCGCTGTCCAGAAAGTTGGAGAAAAGTGCGTCCTGTGAGGCGGTGCCCATCTTTGAGTTTGTGCCATGACAGACAGTGGACAGCAGAGGTCAGGCAATCCCCGCACGGCAGCAAAGTCTGATCCTTAGCCCAGCAGAAACCTCCAGGGAATGCCAAGCAGCACAGAGGCCTGAGGCCAGGCCTGAGGTGACAATTGTTAACAGAAAGTCCAGCTCGTTGGCCTTCAGGGGTGACCACTACTGAGAGCGACCGGAGCTCCACGAGCACCCTGGTCCCCCCCTACGGCGGGACACTCCAGGTGGCACCGCCGCAGCCACTTCCCGTCTTCCATCCCCAGATTGGATTCTCATCTCTGGACTTTCAAAACACCCTGGGGATGCTTCGGTGTCTAGTGTTTCTCAGACTAAGGCCCTGTGATTCGGGATTGGGCCCTAGCCGTGTTCATCTTGGAAAATCAAAGTATCTTCATGTTATGTGCCCACGCTGATTTAAGGGAACACTCTCGTGTTTCACATTCCCTTCGCCTTGATTACTGGAGAGCACCCAGCACGCGCTGAGCACTCACTCTCCCCCAGGCACCGTTCAAAGCACTCCTGCTTTCCTCACATCTGCAGGAGGTAGATGAGGACACTGGGGCATAGAAAGGTTAAGTGATTTACCCCAGGTTACCAGCTAGGAAGAAGAGGAGCCAAGACCCACACCCAGGCTGGCTCCCCTACTTGTGCTCTTATCACTTGCGCTTGTGCTCTTAACCACTAGCTTTTGCTGATGAGAGAGGGCTAGAGAGCCTTCCCAAAGTCTCTTCCTGCTCTTCCGAGTGTCATATCCAGTGGCCTCTTTGGTCCACATCCTCCCTGACCCTTCTGTCGCATTTGACCCCAAGGACCATCCCCTTCTGGAAATTTTCTCCCCCATTGGCTTCCATGAGCTGCACCCTGGCCCAGTCTTCTTTCACTGAGTTCTCTCCCTGCCCCTCAAACCCTGCAAATATCAGTGGTCCCCAGAGTTCTTTCCTCAGCCTTCTTTTCTCACTGTGCCTACCTCACCCCAGCACTCACGGTGCCAACTGCTGCCTGAGTGCTGATGGCCTTCCCACCCAGACCTCTCTCCTGAGCAACTGGCCTGGACACCTTGCTCTTGATGGCCTAGATTCATCTTCTACTCAAAATGTCCAAAACTGGCCCATCTGCCTCCTGTCCCAACTCCACCCCATAGTTTTGGGCATATTCCCACACACCTCTGCCTGTGTTTCCTCAGTGAATAACGTCATCTGCCCAGCTGCCGGGCAGAAATCTGTTACCTCTGACTTCTCACTATTACAGCCTCATACAAGTCAGTCCAGTGGATCTGTCTGCTTTGTCTCTTGAGACCAGCCATTGCCTTAGTTCAGAGTTTTGTCATCTCTCTGCCTGGTTTTCCTTTTCTCTCTTCTGATCCATCTCCAACATGCTACCAAAATTACGTTTTGTGAAACACATTTCACTCTTTTCGTTCCCCTCTTCCTCAAACACTTTCAGTGCTCCTGCACCTCCTGTGCTACGCCTGGCCTGGCCTTCAGTTCTCTGGCGTCTGTGCCACCAGGTCCCTCTAGGCACTCTGTGCTACAGCCGCTTTGTGCCTGTACTCACTCCTAAAAGCACACTTTCTGGGACCTGTTTCCAACTTATGCTGGGACTCCAGCGCCACTCCCTGAAGGAACAAGAGCGGGAACATAGGAATGGGAGAAGGTGAAACCAAAGCAGCTGCAGGACCTAGTGTTCTGTGAGGACGATACACCAGGTGTGGCTTATCCATTGTCCTTGTGTGACCAAGTGGGCACTTCTGGATGAGGGTGTGTCATGTACCAGCACCCTGTCAAGCACATTCGTGTACAGGGCCTGCGTCCAATCCTGAGACCTTTAACTCAAGGCAGGAGCCTGGCTGTGATGCAAGAGATGCTATGATTCCCAGGAACCAGCATCATGACCAGGCCAGGCTCCCCATTGCCTCTCTGATCTCACCTCCTATCACTCCCCTTACCCCCAATTCCTTTTCACTTTATTTGCCTTCATGCTAATCCTTAAATATGCCAAGTTTATTCCTGCCTCAGGGCCTTTGCACTTTCCATGTATGCTGTGTATGCTGCCTAGAATGTTCTTCCCCAGATTTTTTAATGATTTGCCTCTTCATATCATTTAGGTATTACATAAAACATTGACTTTACTGATTAAATGCCCCCAACCCTTATTTCACATTTTTCCGTAGCACTTGCCACAATGCGAATTTATTTTATTCGTTGCTTGTTTACTGTCTGTGTTCCCTACTGGAAAGGCAAGGACCCCGACTTGTTTGTCACTAGATCCCCAAAAGCCTGTAATGACACCTAGCACAGATCAGGTGTGTAATAAGTGTTTGTGGTAAACATGAGTGAGTGAATGAATGAATGGTCAGGATGAATTTCAGGACCCTCAGCAGTTTGGGCTCAGACTGAGACTGCCACTGCCCTCTGTCAGTCTGGGCAGGATTGGCTGGTGCTGAGCCCAGGTCTTTAGCAGGCTCAAGGGTGAGGAACTGGGGGAGGCCAGGTGAACTCTCACATTTACCCTTGGCCCTCTGATGATCCTTCTGCCAGGTAAAATCCTGCCTGTCCTCAAGGCCCTGCTGCATTTCCACCTCTCCAAGGAGCCTGGCCTGGTCCTCCACCCCACCCTGAGCCCACTTCCTAAGTGTTGTCACTCCCCACTGCAGCTCCCTCTTTTTACGGCACCCACGTGATTGCTCTTTAAATTACTCCTCATTGTTTACTCCTGTCTCTCCCATGAGATTGAAAGCACATCAAGGACAGGGACTATCACAGAGCCTCTTTGTGTTCAGTAACTATGCCTAGACCGAATGGACAAGGTTAGGTGTGTCTGGACACAGGCATGATCACTGAATGTTCTCAGCCCCTGTAAGGCAGGGCATCCCCTGGCAGTAATCAGGGAGTGTAGCTTCTCTAGAGCACAATTAAGGGCACATTTGGAAAGCCATACAGACTTTGAATAAAGACAGAATTGTTTGGTGACAGATGCTCACTCATATACTACATGGTCGTTTCCCCTTCTTTTTAGTCACCCATGATTTACTGAAATCCCACCCAGTGATTCTGAGATGGCCTCCAGGAGCTAGGGGAAGACATAAACGGGAAGATTCAAGTTCAGAATCAGATCTGTGCCTACCGTTGGGGCAGGCCAGGAGGGGTGACCCCACGATCCCTCCCTCCCTTTGCCTTCAGTCTGTTATAAATTGCCTTCACCCCGTGATGCTTCAGCTGGGAGTCCGGACTTGAACTGGCTTAAACAGATTGCTGTGCTTGCAAATAGCAAGGCACTTCAGAGCCTGCAAAATCACTTTATCACTTTTCTTAAATGAAGATCCAACTCTACCATGTCTGTTCTGGTTTGCCTTCTTGGTCATAACCTTGGAGTGACTCAGCGGGCATCACCCAGACTCCCTGGGGCCACCAGAGTGAGCTGGCCAGGTGGGCAGCCTCAGCTGAGACTGTCTCCCAACCAGTCTGAGGTCTGCGGATTAGGCTTCATGGTTGGAGAGCTCCAGACAGGGAGCGGCAGGGTAGGTCCCTTGGGAAGACAGGAGTGTGTCGGGAGTCAAGGAGCACTGTTCACCAGCTACGGCGGGCCGCCCAAGCATCCAGGTGGCTGTTTTATGTAATTATTACTTTTTATGTACAGATAGTTTTACTTTTGTTTATTTGCACATACCATGGTCTTCGTATTCCCTATTTGCAAAAATATTCACAGCGGCCATACTATAGCATGTTGGACATGTGGATAGCACTGCACTCATCATCTTTTATGTACAAAGCTGTTATTTTTCTGTTGAATTATTTCCTTGCAATCCATTCCCAGGAGTGGAATTACCACGGGAAATGGGATGAACGTTTAAATAGCTCTAGAGCCGTATTGCCCAGTTCCTTCCCTAAAAGGCTGTGCTTACGTATGGGGCCACTGACAGTGTGTTTAAGCAGCGTCTCCCACAGCCATGGGAGCATGAGATGTTTTCATTTCCTAACGTGTGCTAAGTTCGGCGGTGTGGAGTGGCGCGTCGCTACTCCACTGTGCGTTCCCTGACTGCGTCGAGGGGGAGCCTGTCGTAGGTACTGGTCCTCTCTTGCGATGGCCTTCCTGCTGCGTCGCCGGCCCTGTGTGTCTGTCTCTCTCCACCTCCCTGCCTCTCACTGACTGTCGGCCTCATTCTCTAAGCCTGTCTGTCTCGTCTTTCAGCCTCTGAATCCTGTCTTTCTCTGGTTTCTAACTGGGCAGACATGTGGCTGATTTGTGAAGGTCCTAGATGAGCCCTGACAAGCTGCTGGCTGGACCTGGACACTGGCCCCTGGCCTCTAAGGCCTCCCTCCCCAGTGAACTCAGACGAGGCCCTTCCTTCGAGCGGGGGCTCATCTGGGCTGACCTCCCGAGAAACGGCTGGTAATGACCAGGCTGTCCGTCAGGGATCTCCTCCAATGATGTGTTCCAGGCTCTCCAGCCTCAGGACAACTCGCCAAACAGACCTGCACGTCCTGGCAGTTGGGAATATGTGGTCTGACAGAGCCAGTGAGTGGGGCCCCCAGAGTCCAGACGTGTGGACAGCAGAGGGGCCCACAGCGGTGACAGCAGCTTGACCTGCCTTCCTGCTCCAGCGAGCCCCTTGCCTGAAGTGGCAGAAAGAGCTCACCTCTCAGGCAGAAAACCCCCTTGGCCCCAAGTGGACAGGGAGCCCCCAGCACTCCATAGTGTGCCGGGGACGGGGGGCTGGCACGCTGCTCCACTTCCGACGGCCTTGAAGGTTCATGGGCGCTTGGGAAGACTGCAGAAAGGCAGCTGACCGCAAGGGAAGCTGTGCAGGTGCCCTTGATGAACCCCCGTGATTGGTGGGTTGCTGAATCCAGGCTCCGGACCTGCCTGCTGCCACTTGTCACGGAGGCAGACAGGCCTTGAGAGTTTGGGCTCCTGCAGTCACCTCTCAGACTCCATGGATGGTCCTAGCACGTTAGAATCCAAGAGATTGTTAAAAGCCAGACAGGAACTCAAACATCAAGTTTTCTACCCTTTCATCTAATATTCTTAACACTCAGCTGTTTCTTTTTTTTTTAATTAATTAATTTATTTTTGGCTGTGTTGGGTCTTCGTTCCTGCGCGCAGGCTTTCTCTAGTTGCAATGAGCAGGGGCTGCTCTTCGTTGTAGTGCGAAGGCTTCTCATTGCGGTGGCTTCTCTTGTTGTGGACCACGGGCTCTAGGCACGTGGGCTTCAGTAGTCATGGCGCACAGGCTTAGTTGCTCCTCGGCATGTGGGATCTTCCCGGACCACGGCTCAAACCCGTGTCCCCTGCATTGGCAGGCGGATTCTTTTTTTTTTTCTTTTTTTTTTTTTTTAACATCTTTATTGGAGTATAATTGTTTTACATTGTTGTGTTAGTTTCTGCTGTGTAACAAAGTGAATCAGCTATACATATACATATATCTCCATATCCCCTCTTGTGTCTCCCTCCCACTCTCCCTATCCCACCCCTCTAGGTGGTCACAAAGCACTGAGCTGATCTCCCTGTGCTATGTGGCTGCTTCCCACTAGCTATCTATTTTACATTTGGTAGTGTATATATGTCCATGCCACTCTCTCACTTCGTCCCAGCTTACACTTTCCCCTCCCTGTGTCCTCAGGTCCATTCACTACGTCTGCATCTTTATTCCTGTCCTGCCCCTAGGTTCTTCAGAACCTTTTTTTTTTTTTTTTAGATTCCATATAGATGTGTTAGCATACGGTATTTGTTTTTCTCTTTCTGGCTTACTTCACTCTGTATGACACTCTGAGTCCATCCACCTCACTACAAATAACTCAGTTTCGTTTCTTTTTATGGCTGAGTAATATTCCATTGTATATATGTGCCACATCTTCTTTATCCATTCATCTGTCGATGGACACTTAGGCTGCTTCCATGACCTGGCTATTGTAAATAGAGCTGCAGTGAACATCGTGATACATGTCTCTTTTTGAATTATGGTTTTCTCAGGGTATATGCCCAGTAGTGGGACTGCTGGGTCATATGGTAGTTGTATTTTTAGTTTTTTAAGGAACCTCCATACTGTTCTCCACAGTGGCTGTATCAATTTACATTCCCACCAACAGTGCAAGAGGGTTCCCTTTTCTCCACACCCTCTCCAGAATTTATTGTTTCTAGATTTTTTGATGATGGCCACTCTGACCGGTGTGAAGTGATACCTCACTGTAGTTTTGTTTTGGTTTTTTTTTGAATTTTATTTATTTTTTATACAGCAGGTTCTTATTAGTTATCCATTTTATACATATTAGTTGTATATATGTCAATCCCAATCTCCCAATTCATGCCACCACCTCACTGTAGTTTTGATTTGCATTTCTCTAATGATTAGTGATGTTGAGCATTCTTTCATGTGTTTTGTTGGCAATCTGTATATCTTCTTTGGAGAAATGTCTATTTAGGTCTTCTGCCCATTTTTGGATTGGGTTGTTTGTTTCAACATAATGAAATATTCTTCATAAACACTTTTAATTCCTGAATAAGAGTTTTGAGTGGACACACCATAAATACTTACTATTATCCAAATGTTGGGCATTTATGTTTTTCATTTTCAAGAATGTAAAAACACACTGAAAAAAAAAAAAAAAACGCTGAGGTAAACATCTTTTAAGTATAAATCTTTGTCCACAATTTGAATTTTCCCTTAGATTAAATTCATACTCATAGGAGTATAAACATGTTTTTAGTCTTTCTATTTTGCTTTCCAGAAAGGTTGAACCAATAACACATGCCTAAAACAAACAAACAGAAAAAAAAACACATGCCTATCTCACTACACACAACTACCTGAAGAAATATCATTTTTTAAAAAATTTACTTATTTGAAAGGCAGTGAGTCTGTTGCTTCCTTTTAATAGATAAACTGAGACTCAGTGAGGAAAAGAGACCTGCCTGGGGTCACCCCAGGAGTGTGTTATCTCATTCCATCCTCACAACCTACGATAGTGGGGAGCTAAAGCACACAGATGGGGTAACCTGCCCAGTCTCTCACTCAGCTCATGAGACGTGGAGCCTGAGTTTAATCCTACACAGTTGGAACCTAGGGCCCTTTACCTCTGTTCTGTACTTCACCTCTGTTCTTTGGCTGTTCTTCGTTCCCAGATATGATGCTGAAAGGTGGTTTGGGGCCAAGACCTGAAAGAACTTGGAGTTTGGATTTACCCTGTAGACAGAGGGGCACCATTAATGGGTTCTTAAGCCTCAAGACTGTGTTTTACAAAGATGTTTCTGGTAGACTGGCTGGGAGAGGCTGGCGACAGGGAGGTTGGTTGGGGAGGTGCAGCACACAGATACTGTGAACAACAAAGAGGCCTGCACAGACCCATGCGCACGTGGGCTTGTGGGTTATGGGCCGTGGGCAGTCGGGAACATTAGGGGTCTGGGGAGGCTTCCTCCTGTGCCCTTTTCACTGGGCAAGGGCCATTTTTATCTGCTACACGTCAGGCAGAACCTGTGCCAACGGCCAAAGACTCCACCTCAAATCTAGCAAATAAGAGAGAGGATGGTATGGATTACGTTATATTTAAAACAAGCCCACACAATGCCTGTAATTTTTTATTCTGACTCCGTAATTATAACTCAAGACCAGTCAGATCATAGTTATCCCCACACCGACCCGCTGTTGAGACACATTGAATTAAAGGCTTTGCTGCTTCTGCAGATGCTAGTTTAGACGCCAAGCACTGGCAGGTAACCGGCCTTTCACAAGGCTCGTCTTGGTGGAGCCCCTCTCAGGGCCGCCTGCGCGAAGGCCAGGTCAACACTGGGCTCTTGAAAAGACCACCGATACTTGTGATGCTTTGCCCAACCTGAGCCTCAGGCCTGAGCCAGGGGCCTGGAGAGCTGAGGGAGCACCATCCTTGAAGCAGGCCAGCCTCCCTTGGTCAGGCCCATCTCAGAGCCTCTGCACTCTAGAAGATTCCTGAATGCTGCTCTCCCCCAGACCCTGACGAGGGTCCCAGGGTCAGATAGGCAGAGCCCTGGCTACTGGGCACAGTTGTCACAGATAAGCTGGCATTGCCATTGCTCAAAGGGGCCTAATTTAGAAAAGACGAGAAAAAGGAGCACAAGCCAGCCATGCTTACACAGGCAGCCCCTGTGACTAACCAGGCCTAGGCTAATTAAGGCCCTCTCCCCATCTTGGGATTCACCAAAGAACACCACCTGTCAGCCTCACGAAGACGCCCCTGACAGAGCAAGAGTGGGGTTGGGTCCCTCCTCACAGACCTGAAGCCCCACTGCCCCTTCCTCCACGTGGCCCCTCACACCCAATCCTGCCTCCAGGGAACCCTGTGGGGGAGATGGGCCAGCTCCCGTTCATCCATAAGCTGCAGGCAGGCCTGGGCTCTGTCAGAGGTCCTTCACATGTATCATCCCATTTCCTCACATCTCGTAATCATCTCTTTAGACATGAGGAAATGGAGCGCGGAGAGGTAAAGTGTGGGGCTCCAGGCCACCCAGGCCATATGTGAAGGGGTGGGAGCTGGAACCCACTTGTCAGACGCCCCCAGATCACACGGCTCGTCCATAGGCAGCTTGCCTGAAACCACCAGGCCTGCTCCCAGCTGCTGCTTGGTGGTTTCACACCCCCGGCAACTTGCTAAGCACTTGGGCCCAAGAAAGCCCAATCCCAGTACCTGTCTTAGCACAACTTTCTGCAGCACACGGCTCCTCGCCTCAGCCAGCTCCTTGCACAGACCCTTGCTCTCGTGTCCCACCGTAGAACGGACAGTTCCTTCCTCAGGCCTTTGATGCATCTTGTACTTCTATTTTGACATTTAAGACATTATTGTCACCATTCACATGACTCTCCTACTAGACTTCTCGGGGCAGGGCCTGTGTCCTGTCTCTTTGTTACTAGTTTGACACCTGGCACATAGTGGCTGCTTGCTGTTTGGGGTTTTTTTGGGGGGGTTTTTTGGTTTTTATTTATTTATTTATTTATGGCTGTGTTGGGTCTTCATTGCAGCTCGCGGGCTCTCTCTAGTTGCAGCGAGCGGGGGCTACTCTTTGTTGCGGTGCACAGGCTTCTCATTGCAGTGGCTTCTCTTGTTGTGGATCACGGGCTCTAGGCGCGCGGGCTTCAGTAGTTGTGGAGTGTGGGCTTCAGTAGTTGTGGCTCGCAGGCTCTCGAGCGCAGGCTCAGTAGTTGTGGCACATGGGCTTAGTTGCTCCGTGGCATGTGGGACCTTCCCGGACCAGGGCTCGAACCTGTGTCCCCTGCATTGGCAGGCAGATTCTTAACCACTACGCCACCAGGGAAGTGCCTGCTTGCTGTTTGTTGCAAGAAAAAAGGAGAGTCTGAAAAACTATTCATCCTTCAAAACTATGCCTAGGATAGATGCTGGGAAGGCTTTCCTGATTCACACAAGCTGAGTTAACCCCGTCTGCTCCTATACAATCAGTAGGAGGATTGTTTACTTGGGTACACCTTTGGGGGGCAGGGACGGAAGCCGATTCTCCCTGTGACCCTGTCTCTCAGCACAGAGCAGGCATCTAGCAGGGGTCAGTAAATGTAGAACTGAATTGCTCTTTGCTTCACAGTCCCAGATAAAGGGCACCATGACCTGAACCAGCCAGCCGCCCAAGTCACCAGGCTGAAACCACCGAGGGCTGGCGTGCCAGGGATGTTTGCTGAGGAAGGGAACACCAAAATAAAACCTAACTTTAAAAAAGAAACACACCCAGTAGGTGTTCTATTTCTATGAAAATCAGCTCTGTTTTTAGGTAACTGCCATCCTGCCTCACCTCCCCAAGGTGAGCCCTGCCTTCCCACAGGGCCCCTCTGCACCCCACCCGGTAATCATGGCCTTACCTGCCCCCATCCCCTCCCCTGTTTGCTCTCTGGGGTTTCCCTCGATTGCAGGGTGAGAGCTTCCAAACGCCCCAGAGGGCTGTCTCATGCCTGGGCCCGGACTCCCTCCCTCCTTCCCTGACCTGCCCTTGTCAGGGCCCAGGCCTTGGGGGGTGGGGGAGGGACAGGGCAGGGAGTCAGCCCCTTAACTGAGCCAGAGCCGGGCAGCTTCACAGCTAGGGGCACAGGAGCCAGGCCCTGCCCCTCCCAGGTCTCTGTCAAGCCAGCAGGGGCCCACTCCCTAGTTCAGACAGAACTCGAGGTCTGCATGGTGCAGTGAAGAGAACGGGGCTTTGTTATCAGGCTCGCAGTGCTGGGCCTGGGCCTGGCTCCTCCTCCTCGGCTGCCAGCATCTAGGCAGGTCGCCTACCTCCCACCCTCTCCCAGCTTCAGACCCCTCCCTGGCCAAATGGAGCCGGACCTGCTGCACGGGTCTGCTGAGGGCCACGCCACGATGAATTTCTCGCAGGGTGAGAAATTTGGATTGGAGGGCAGCAACTCCATGCTTCCTGTGTGCTCATCAAGAATCAAGCTCCGGGGACTTCCCTGGTGGCGCAGTGGTTAAGAATCCACCTGTCAATGCAGCAGACACGGGTTCGAGCCCTGGTTCAGGAAGATCCCACATGCTGCGGAGCAACTAAGCCCGTGAGCCACAATTACTGAAGCCCACATGCCTAGCTCCCGTGTTCCGCAACAAGAGAAGCCACCGCGATGAGAAGCCCACACACCGCAACTGGAGAAAGCCCGCGCAGCAACGAAGACCCAACGCAGCCAAACTTTAATTAATTAATTAATTAATTTAAAAAAAGAATCAAGCTCCAGCACCCCAGCCCTGTTCTGTGAGCCTCCTTCTGGCTCAGCCTCACCTCCTCCATCAGCCCCTTTGTCCCAGAGTCGCACTGGAGCCTTAGGGAGCACCCCACTCTCTGGCAGGGTTCCTGCTTCTCACGGAGGGCTAACAGGGTGAGGGACCCTCGTTACCCGGGCAGCTCCCCCCAGCCTCCAGCCAGATTCTAGGAAGAGGCCAGGGCAAGCCTGAGGCGGGGGCTGGGGCTGAGGCTCACCGTCCTGGGAAACTTGTGAGCCTCCCTCACAGCTCAGCACTCGGGCAGGCATCCAGCTACCCACAGCTGCGGTTTCCAGAGAGCCGGGCCTCCCACCGCAGGGACAGTAAGCTGAGAAGCACTGGAGCTATAAATGTGAAGTGGTGAACCATGGGACATTGCCGCAGCCCCACAGTGGGCAGGAGCCTGCCCGCCCACCCCCCCCGCCTCCCTGCCTCCCGGCAAGCTTCAGGCCCCGCCAGGCCTCTGAGACAGCCCAGGCCTGTCCACCGGCTCCGCTCTGGGCTCTGAGCAGGGCTGCTGCCCCACTCCCACCCCCGGGAGGTCCCAGGCACAGTGTAAGGCCCAGCTGGGGGCAGGGCAGGCAGGACACCACACAGCACTTTGTAAACCAGCGGTCAGGGCCTCTGGGCTTACCTCACAAGTATCATCTTATTTTATGTTGACTTACGCAAAAGGAGGGGGGCCCGTAATCGTTTTGAAGCTTACTGCTTCTAAAGGTCTCACTCCTCCCCCGGGTGGTACCGAGTCACAGCTTCAGATCCATCTGGAGGCTACCTTGGGCACAGTCAGGGTGACCTTGGGGTGGACCTGGGGCTCATGTGGTCCTGATGGGCATCCTCATAGGCCCTGCCAAAAAGGAGACCCCGGGAGCGGCAGCGATGCCTGATAGCATAAGAGCAGCCGCTTCACCAAGTGCCCGCCCTGTGCCCAGCCCAGAGCTCTCAGACCATAGAAGGGCCATTGTTTCACAGGCGAGAGACCACACCCAGGGAGGAAGTCCGGAGCTCGGCTGTGCCTCAGGTCTTACCACCACTCCCACACTTCAAACCTGGGCAGGAGTGTGGTGCAAGGTGGGGAGCAGGGGCCCATCTGGAAGGGCCTGGGGAAACAGAACAGGAAGGAAGCCCCCTCTTTCTCTCCTCTCAGAGCCTGTCAAGGACAGGCCTCTTCTCCAACACCCCTACTCTGCTGGACAATCTGTCCCCAGCACAGGCCCCTCCTGTTAGGCTAGGGAGCTGGCCAGGAAAGGAAAGTCACCCTCAGTGTGTCTGTCACCTGCCCCACACGAGAGCTCAGAGGTGAGCCCTTGGGTCTCTGGGGAGGCCCCCACAGTGGGATTGTCTTGAGCGATATCACTTCAATATCCCTTAGCTGGGGCCCCTCAGGGAGGTGGACAGAGATGGATACCTAGGGAGTGCCATCAGCCACGGTGGAGGGCCTGCCAGGAGGAAGCACTCTGGGCTGGGTGATGGGGAAGAGAGACAGCGAGGGCTTCTAGACATGACCCCAGGCCCAAGGGTCACTGGCCAGGGAAGCAGCTGGCAGCCTGTCCTCACCCCTTGTGAGTCAGGTATTTTGGCTTCCGAAGTCCACAAATGGGAAAAAACAGGCTGGGCAAATGTTTACTGCAAAAAACATTTAGTATTTCTTATTTGTAAGAAACTTGAAAACTTTACAGGAGGATATAAAAGTTTACTATATGGAAAAATAACATTTTGTTGTGTAGGATGGATCAATATTATAAAGATGTCATTTCTCATCTAATCTATAAACCTATTCTGATTCATTGAGTCATCTAATACGTATTGAGCCATTACTGTGTACCAGGTGTGTTCTAGGCACAGGGAATACAGGATTGAACAAAACAGGCAAAAATCCCTGCCTTCGTGGGGCTTACAGTCTTAAAGATGAGAGAGAGATAGACAAACAAAATAAAGAACTAAAGAAGTAAATTACATAGTACACTAGATGAAAAATGCAATAGAGAAAAATCAAAGACATTATAGAGAGTGTGGGGCGGGTGGGGAGTTATAATTTAAAACAGGCTGAGTAGTAGTAACATTTGAGCAGAGATTTAAAGGCGGTGATGGGGCAGGAGTGTACTTGGTGTGCCTTAGGAGCAGCAAAGAGGCCTGTGTAGTTAGATCAGAGTGAGTCAGTGGTTCTTAGACATTTGGGGATGCCCGGAGACATTTTTCATTGTCACAATGGGGGGTGGGAAGTGCGGGGTTGCTGCTGGTCTCCGGTGAATAGATGGCGGGATGCTGCTGAACATCCTGCAGTGCACAGACAGCTTCCTGCGACAAAGATTTATTTGGTCTGAAGTGCCAATTGTGCTGAGGTCAGGAAACCCTGGAGAGTGAGGCAGAGTAGCAGAGAGATAGTCAGAGAGGTAACTGCCAACCAAGTTTTTTTTGGAACTAGAGAAGCTGATTCAGAAATTCTTATGGAAAAATATGTGATAATAGCTGGGGGCAGGAGGTGGGGAGGATTAAAAAGAAGAATAAACAGAGTTTTACCATATTTTAGCATACACTATAAATATTCTTACGACAAATGACTAATTTCCTTAACATATAAAGAGTTCTTATAAGTGAATAAGAAAAGGCCTTTTAAAAAAACTCTTAAAAGTAGGAAAAAAGTTTACCCCCTCCAAAAAAGATACACAAATGGATTATAAATATGTGAAAAAATTATAAATGTTACTTGCAATTTAAAGAAATGAGAATGAAAATCATGAGATAGCATTTTGCAACTATCAGAGTAGCAATGATTGAGAAATTTGATTATATACGGAGTTATTCAGGATATGTGAGAATATAGCCTCATGCAGTTTTTTGTTTGTTTGTTTGTTTTGGCTGCATTTGGGTCTTTGTTGCTGCGTGTGGGCTTTCTCTAGTTGCGGCAAACGGGGGCTACTCTTCGTTGCGGTGCGCGGGCTTCTCATTGCGGTGGCTTCTCTTGTTGCGGAGCACAGGCTCTAGGCGCACGGGCTTCAGTAGTTGTGGCACATGGGCTCAGTAGTTGTGGCTCGCGAGCTCTAGAGCGCAGGCTCAGTAGTTGTGGTGCACGGGCTTAGTTGCTCCGCGGCATGTGGGATCTTCCCGGACCAGGGCTCGAACCCGTGTCCCCTGCATTGGCAGGCGGATTCTTAACCACTGCGCCACCAGGGAAGTCCTCATGCACAGTTCTTGAGAATATATATTGGCACAGCCTTTTTGGAAAGCAAGTTGGCAATATCTGTCCCAGATTTTTTGGGGGGGGGGTGGCGGGGCCGAGGCACCACGCAGCTTGTGGGATCTTAGCTCCCCAACCACGGATGGAACCCGGGCCCTCAGCAGTGAAAGTGCAGAACCTTAATCACTGGACTGCCAGGGAATTCCCCTCTGTCCCAGATTTAAATACATACACGTTTTCATCCAGCATACCATTCTAGGCAAGTATTCTACTCACGTACATTTACAAAGATTTAAGTACAGACATGTTTATTACAGTCTTAGCAAAAGATTGGAAATGACCCAAATGCCCATCAACAGGGGTCTTGTTTATTATACGGTATACACTTACAATAGAATACTATGCAGCTTTTAAAAAGACTGAGGCTTACTCCTAGGCACACAGCCAAGAGAAGTGAAAACATATGTCCACAAAAAGACGTATGCAGAGAATTTTATAACAGCTTTATTCAGATAGCCCTCAACTGGAGCAAACCTAATGTCCATCAAAGGAGAATAAACAAACTGTGGCATATTCATACAATGGAACACTAGTTAGCAACAACGATAAAAGGAATGAATGGATACACACAACAGGAATGAATTTCTAAAGCATTTTGTTGCACAAAATAAATCAGACACAAGAGTAGGTACTGTAAGATTCCATTTACATGAATTTCAACAGGCAAAACCAACCTATGCTGACAGAAATCAGTACAGTGGTTGCCTCAAGAAGGTGTAGATTCCTGGAAGGGGCAAGAGAACCTTCAGGGGTTAAGGAGATGGAAATGAGGTGTTGCTTACACCTTTTATACAGTTGTCTAAATCACTGAATTGTACACTTAAGATCTGTGCAATTCACTGAATTTAATTTTACCTCAGTTTAAAACCAAAATTGGGAATTCCCTGGTGGTCCAGTGGTTAGAAGTCGGTGCTCTCACTTCCAGGCCCTGGGTTCAATCCCTGGTCGGGGAACTAGGATCCCACAAGCTGGGGAGCAGCCAAAAAGAAAAAAAGAAAAAAGAAAAACAAAATTAACTATTGAATGGGGAAATAAAGTCAAACTTAGTATGTCCTGAAATGGAATGATCTCCAAATAAATTAAGGGGGAGGGGTGGAAACAAGGACAGAAAATGTGTACAGTATGCTCCCAGATGTAATAAAGAGGACACATATCTATTACGTAAGCTTGTATACAGTTGGCCCTCTGTATCCTCAAGTTCTGCATCTGCAGATTCAACCAACCATCATGCAGGTTCACAGATATGGGGGTGCCGACTATACTAGGCCGTTTTATACAAGGGACTTGCGCATCCGCAGATTTTGGTACCCTCAGGGGTCCTGGAGCCAACCCCTGTGGGCCGACTGTATATGTAACATGTCTGGAAGGACATGTAAGAAACTGTTGGGCAATGGTTGCCTTTCTGGAAGGGCCTGGAGGCCTCAAGGTCTAAAGTAGAGGGACATGTCTCAATACTTTTTTGTACTGTTGGAATTTTTTCACTGTGTTCATGGTAACTTTTTAGATATAAAAACTAGTTAAAATTTCTTGATTGGATAACAGGGTGTTCTGAGGTTGAATTGTCATATTTCTCTACCCTTGATAGCTGGAAGCAGGGACATAAATGCTGCTCTCACACTGCCGGCAGTGGGCGGCCTATGTCTCTGAGAGTAGAAGTGGGCATTTGCACAAGCATATCAGGGAAGCGCCCGGAAGGCGTTTCTGGGGCAGGGAAGTGAGAACCTGAATCCTGGCTCAGGACACCGCAGGAGATAAACTGAATACCTATCTGAGCACAAGGATTTTGGCCGGAAGTGGTAAGCTTTCTGTTGGAGAACGTAAAAAGCCATCCCATGATGTGGAAGATTTATCATGATGGAATTTTTTTTTTAATGTGAAAAGAAGCTTCTTTGGTGGGTTGGAAGACAAGGCTTTTAAGAGGATGTGGGACCAGGGGAGAGAGTACCCCACAAAAAGGAGTTCTGAGCTAAGAATAGGACTTCCAGGTGTAGTTTTTAACCAGACGGTCCAGCATTTGGTCTTTATTTCCCCAAAAAGAACATGCCATCAAGGGTCCTACCAGGGAATGTCCGTGTTCATTTTGAGAATTGGACTCTGTGCTAGTGAGCTGACTCCCTGCTTGAAGTCCAGAGCAAAAGTTTCATTATCCATTATTCTTGTGTGTAAGGGATGGTGGGGAGGAGGGAAGACTTTTCCTGTCCCAGGGAGATGCCCTGCTCACTTGTTTTGCCAGAGGAGGCGGTCCAGGTCTTTCCCTAAGGAAGTCCTCAGCTCAGAGGAACAGGGAAGGATCCCAATTCCAGGATCAAAGGATAAGGAACCCTGGAATGCATGGGATCCTTGTGGAGTCATAAGTCCCTGGCAAAACAGTTCAGAGAGCAATCCTGGTCAAGATTATGTATTCAGCTAACCTTGGGCCCAAATGTCTGATGTATGCTAAGAAGAGAGAAATCAAGGGTCTTGGGTAGAACCTCTTTACAAAATATAAGAGGCAAAATATCAATGGGGAAAAGGTCTCAGAGGGCTTTCGGCAAATGGCTAAGACCCAGATGGGAGCAGGGAGTGGGCCATGTAATAGACTTTAAGCCAAGACATCATGGGGATGCGGCAGGGGCTGCATCTGGCCCAAGCAGATGAAGGGTCAGTGGGGTAAGGGTATTCATGACTCTGGGGAAAGGCCCTTACAGATGCTCTAGTCCAGCCCCTTCCTGATGGAAACTGAGGCCCAGAGAGTGGACTGACTTGTTCAGTATCCGACGTCAGGACTGAGCTTGGTCCATGACTCAGACTCTAGCCTCCCAATCCAGTGGTTCTCCTGGAAGTGGAGGCAGAGGTGAAGCCCTTGACCAAACACATACTCTCTTCCTACCCAGGAATGTGTTTCTACTGAATTCCATGGAAAGGGAGCCACTCAAGTAGCCTGGAGTGAGGGCAGCCCTCTGAAGGGGTCATAATAGCAGACCCTGGTTCATCACCTACCCAGCAGCTCCCCCTTTTCTTCCCCTGCCAGAAGCCATATTTTGTAGTAGGTGAAAACCTCTTGATTTCAGGAAACATAGGCCAATTTCCCAAGCCCAAGAAATGAGTCCTAATTGGTCTCATGGTATTCCAATTACCCTTTGTCAGTGATTGGCCTAAGGGTGGGCATGTGATCTAGTTCTGGCCAACAAGACAGAAAGGGAAGATTGTAGGGCTTTCTGAGAGAGCTTTTGCTTTCCTAATAAAAGGGAAAGATGCAGTAGGCGCCATCAGGCCCCCATCTCGCACACCTTCCTTCCTGCCTTCAGTGCAGATGTGTATATAGTATGAGGGTCAAGCATGACAGTAAAGGCATAGCACCCTTAAGACAGCAGAGTGGACGATCAATCCCAAGTCTTTGGTGGCCCGAGTGAGCTGCTGGACCAGTGCCAGCAACCGGCTACCTCCAGACTTCTTGTTAAGTAAACATTAAATGCCCTTATGATTTAAGCCGCTGTTAGCTAGGTTTTCTCTTACTTGCAGCCGAAAGCAATCCTGATTGGCACTGGCCATAAATGTTAGTGCAACTCCAGCCAACTTCAAGAGATGCTGTTTAGAAACAGCCTTTGGTCAGCCTCCTCAACCTTGGGATCTTTTCTCCTGAACCCCTGCCCAGCTTTCTTATCTTTCCTCAACCAGATGGAATCCCCCCACCCTTCCACCCACCTCACCACATCCTCCCCCATCAGCCTGGCCAGTCCTACTCATCCTTCATGGCCCACGTTGGATGACCTTCACTGACCTTGCTCACTACCACCAGGCATACATCTAATTGACAACACTGATCAGTCATTTATTTACCAATCACACTTGTGGTGGCCTGCTGTGGATTAGCCATAGGGCCAGCACTGGACCCAGCAGGCAGTGCAAGTCCTTGGGAGCCCTCACTGGTGGGGCAGACACGTCAACAACAGCAGTGTAGGGAGCAGTGACAGAGGGGTGGGTCGGTTTTATCTTGGCAGGGGAGCAGGTAGCCATTTCCATACTGCTCTCTCCAACCAAAGGCTTTATTTCTCTGGGCAAAGACCAGCCCTGTCTGTTCCAGGACTGACCTAAGCCCATCTCAGAAGAGGCAGCAGAAAGGGCTCTTGTGAATGATCCCTGAGCAGGCAGGGCCTTGGGATAGACGTGCTCTTGGCCACCCACCTTTCCCTACCGTCCCTGTAAGGCCAAGGCCCTTAATGGCTAGAGGAAGCAGCAGTGGACATGGCAGCGGAAGATCCGAATTGGAACCTTAGCCACCACTAACTTGATGTGTGACTTTGGACATGACGTGGCCTCTCTGAGCCCCAGTATTAATGAAAGACAGAGGAGGTTAATAATGCCTGCCTATCTCGCAGGCTGCTGCAAAGACTGAATGAGATGACTGTCAGATGCACCAGGGCCGGGGAGGCCTGGCACACTGGAGGTGGGCAGTAAGTGTTCATTCATCCACCTGCCTGCCCACCCCCACCCCACACACAGCAGAAAGCCAGAGACAGCGCCATGTACCTTCCATGGGAGACAGACCGGGCGCTCAGACATCATCCCACCCAAGGAACCAGGTGGGATGCTTGGTCCTCGGGTGGGGCATGGGGGTTCCTTGGGTTCCCAGACTTTCTCCTGCTCTGAAAAATACCATCAATGGAACAGCACAAGAAGGAAAGAAAATTGGGTTGGTGGGTAGGAGGATAGGATCCTCTCATGTGTCTCTCACAGGTTGTTCTGAGGGCTCCCAGTCCACTCTGGAGTCCTTGTCCAGCAACTTCAGGTAGATTCACCCATGGGCAGGGGCTGTCTGCTCAGGGACCGCCGGGCACTGCTTGCTCTCAGTGATGCTCTGTCAGCAGCAGGCTAGGCTGCCAAGACCAGTCAGCAGAGGGAGGCTTTCCCCAGAGGTCCCCAAACTCTGGCATGACAGACAAACCCTGAAGGAACCCTGCTTTTGGCGGTTAACAGGTATTCCCTCTGGGTCTGCAGGTGAGGGAGGACCTAGACCTCCGCCTGTGGCCCCAAAGGAGGCCATCACTGCCCATACTTGGAGTGTGATCCCAGCTGTCGTGGGGCAGGAAAAGCATCTCCCGGAAGAGCCAAACTGACCTGCCTGGGAGAAAAGGGGCAGATTCCAGCAAATGCCGGCCAGACAACAGAGGGGCCTAGCAGCTGAAGGAGGTGCCCCACAGAGCTGGGAAGGGGGTCCAAACTGTCAGTTCAGATGGAGCAGTGAACCGTCAGTGGGGTGACAGTGGGGTGGTGTTGTCCAGAAGTTATCGACTCAAATTCCTCATCCTTTTGCGGTGGCACCGTACTCCTGGTGGTCCCAGGAGGCTCCGATTCCCACTCGCTCCAGCGGTGGAAAGCTGCCCAGGACCACACATTTTGTCCCCGGGCTGGATTGTCCCTTCCGAGTGACAGGAGGGGTCTGAGGCAGCCCAAGGTAAGCTGGGAGAGACACAGGCTCTGGAAGGTTGTTTTCCACCTCCAGAGCTGGGATCTGATTGCCATTTAGATGACGAGAGAACACCAGAGCCCAGCCATGGGGCCAGCTCGAGGCTCAGTGGGGGTGGGACCCTGCCCATCCCAGAGATGATGGCAGGCCCTCAGGAAAGATGGATGCCAGCAGCCTTATGGGAGGCTCCCTTCACTTCCGAGCCTGCCCTCCAGACACCCGGCCCCAGCTGAGACCCCAGGCGTGGAGGAAGAGGTGGCCCGTTGGCTGGGTCTCCGTGGGGTGTGGGCATCGTGGGGTCACCTTGGGGCATGAACCCCAAAGCTCCGCTACAAGTTGTACTGGAAGGTTCGGGTGTCCTCAGGAGGGCAGGGGCCTTGGGCGTGGTCTTGCGGCTCTTCCTAAGTCTCAGTGTGCTGTCACATTAGCCCAGTCAGGGAAACTGTCCAAGTCAAATATGACCCGTCCCCAGGTGTTGACAGCCAAAAATACACAGGTGATTCCAATGACGTTCATTATTAGTCCTGTTTTCATCTGGAAAAAAACAGGGTCAGAGTCAGCACCCTCGGGTCTGCCAGGCTGTCAGAACAAAGGTGAACGGGCCTTGGGAACCAGCACTCTGGGAGAAGGGAACAAAGGCTGTTTGCTGGGCCTCCCGTCCCCAGGCCAGGCCCTGTGCTCACCCCACCCCCCAGGCAGAGCGACTTCGTGTCCAGTAAGAATCACCACTGCTAAGGCAGCCTGGGAAACAGGCAGCACGGGTGGGCTCTTCAGGCCCATTGGGACGTTTGGAAAACTGGGCCTCAGGGAGGCAAGGGAGTTACTGGAGGGGCCTGGGTCTGAGCCCAGCGCCTTCACCGCCCCACGGGCACGTGCTGGCCTTTCTGGGGCCTGCTCTGCGTTCTTTGGGTGCTCACTAACCATTGCTTTCAAACCCTGTGGCAGAATTTTCACTGGGGATTGGAATTGAGTTTGCAATTCCTGGTTTCTGGGACCCACCCTCTGTGTGAGAATGCTCCATGGAGTCCCAGAGATACCCAGCGGAGGCTCTGAGTTAACTAACACCCGATTGGGCCGAGGGAGGGACCCGCTTTCCTGGCCTCCCCTGTTTGCCCACTTGCCTCTCCCCATTCCGGAGCTGCAGAGCTGCCCTCCTCCTGCCGGAGGCTGGGATAAAGCCAAAGCAGAACTGAAGAGTTCCTCCTTTGGCAGCATTTGTTTCCAAGGCAGCATCTGCTCCCAGGCACTGGTGTCTCTCCCCCTGCCTGCTTCCATGTCTGTAGACACCTCTGTCAATCTCTTTGGCTGTCATTAACATTGCCCCTCATCTCAGCCTTGCCCCTCCTGACTGTCCTCACGGGTTCTTACTAGATTGTGAAGTCCATCTCGTGCATGTGGGACTCCCACCCTCACCCCTTCCCAGTGCTCAGTGAAGGCTCCCCTGGTGGCTGCTCGGGCACTTCCAGGTGGGAGATTCTGTAACCCACCTCTCAGCTTCGGGACACAGAACAAACAGTCTATGAAATAAAAGATCATGTCAAAAAAGAAGGAAAAAGCTGCATATAAACGCAAATAATGGGCTAGGTCTGGACATTTGGTCCCAAACTGTTTGACACCATAGGTCATTAACAAATGGGGCATCCCTCATGACAAAAGCATCATAGCTGATAGGAGTGAATAAAAGCGGCTGCGTTACCATGTCGGAAACCTTGAGGTGTCCATAGGAAAACACGATGGCATTAGGTGGGGTGGCCACGGGCAACATGAAGGCAAAGGATGAAGTCAGGGTACAGGGGATCATGATGTACAGCGGGTTGAGGCCAATGGAACGTGACTGGGGAAAAACACAGCACTACAATGTCACAGATGCAGAAAACAGAAGCTCCTGGGGACCGTCACTCTGAAAAGCTTTTCCCTAATGTACTGTGTACATTCCCACCTCTGTGCCTCTGTCCTGCTGGCCCCTCTACCCTTTGCCACATCTGGATGAAAACTCTGCTGGACCCTGAAGGCTAAACTTACCAGGAAGCCTTTCTGAACCCCCTCAATTCACTCAACATCTACTTCTTGGGCACCTACTATGTGCCAGAGACCATGCTGGGCACTCCTGCAGCCCATGTGTGCACATGTCTGTCTGTCCTGACACAGAGAGAGCCTAGAGGGCAGGGACCACATCTCTCACCTGTGTGTGTGCCTCTGTATGTGTGTGTGTGCCTCTGTATGTATGTGTTTTTATACACATTTGGGATCATTTTGCGTATGGAATTTGGTATCCATCTGTTTAAAGCTTAAAATTCAGCCACATCTAGCGCAGAGTAGACAGATACTCATAAATATCTGTTGAATGAATGAATGATATAATAATTTGTAATGTCTGTCAATATCAAAATTAATAATCTATCATGCAGATCTACTTGCACATGAGGGCAGACACATATGCAGAGATGTTCAGTGCAATATTGTAACAGCAAAACACACAGGAAACAGACTTAATGGCCATCAATAGCAGGATGGTCAAATAAAATACATATATACAAACAATGGAATAGTTTGCAGCTGAAAAGAAGAATTGAGTAGGTTTTATGTGCTAACAATGGAAGGATCTCCAAGATATATGATTAGATTTAATAAGGTGCAGAACAGGACCACGGAATAATGCCATTTGTTTAAAAGGAGAGTGTGTGTGTCTGTGTGTGCATGTGTAATACGTCCAGAAAGATACCTAAGGAATTAATAACAGGAATTGTCTTTAGGGAGGAAGCTAGAGCGTAAGGGTCTGTATACTCTTTGGTATTATTACACGTTTTCTGGCTATGTGTATGTATCACATTTTCAGCTTTGAAAAATTATGTGTTCCCATTTTATGAAATACCCTTCAGGACTGATTTTTTTTTAATGGCTTGATAGTATTACATTGTATGAATATATGATAACTTATTTCATCAGTCCCCTGCTATTATGGAAGTATTTTTATAACAAATAATTATTTGATGTGCATCTTTATAATATAAGCTTGTAGGCATCTCTGATGATTTTCCTAAGACAGATTCCTGGACATAAAATTCCCAGAGTCTGGTGTAATCTCTTAGCAGTTGGGTTTTTTTAAATCCTTGTCGTTTTATTTTCACAAACCTTGTATTTTAAACCTTTCTATGCACAAAATATAAATATGTACATAATATTTTTTTTACCAGTGGCCTCCAATTTTCTTTATTTTCACCACTATCAGGAAAGTATTTTAGCATATACTTTTAATATAGGGGTTTTTATTATAACATATATACATGTATCACTGTATTGATATATTCTAAACCATAGGAAAAAATAAATATTTTTTTATTGGAAAAAAAAAAATTCCCAGAGTCAAAGAGTATGAGCGGGTTTCAGGTTATGGTTCCCGTGGGTAAACAGGTCTCTGAAAAGGCTGCACCAGTTGCACTCCCTCTAGGAGTAACTGAGAGGAACCAGTCTGCTTCCTGGTTTCCCCATGGTGTGTGCACACCCATGTGCCTCTGTGACCCAGCTGGGGGTCACCACCTTCCCCTTGCCTGCAGGTGGGTGCTGAGGCAGGAGCGTGAGGTCTATGTGGAATCTAACTCGGGGCTTCGGATTCTAGAAAAGCTTGTTTTCGAAGGGCCTGGCCACCCACTCAGGTGAAGACCCCCATTTGACTAGTGTCTGGAGGTGACAAAGCCAGGCCTCTGCTAGGGGAAGGAGTCCTCACTACGGCACGACCAGCATCAGAAGACGCTCCTCGGCATCTTTTCGCCCTGGGCAGCCTGCTTAGGGGAGGGGGAGATGGGCCACCTTGCTCTTTCTAACACTTCCGTCTTCACTTGGAATAAAAGGAGAAAATCACTTGGGTTTGCTTTTTATACACGTGGACACCCTGGCAACTGAATGAAAATTTACCAACTTCAATCCTGTGTTGAGGCCTTTGTAAGTCTGTCCTCCCAACTCCAGAATGACAGCCCCAGCCTCTCCCCGGCTCGTTTTGCATCTACAGAGGGTTTTCATAGCCCTCATCCTGCTTGACCCTCAGCACAAGAGTAGGGGAAAGAACTTGAGTGACGGGTTTGAGGATCCCACAACTTGAACTCAGGTCTTCTGACTCCGAACCTAGGGCTTTTTCTGTACCACCTTGAGGTTGGTACTGCCAAGTGATGAGTGACAAAAGGAAATGCAAGAGAAGGTCACAGTCGAGCTTCCTATAAGCTCTGCTTTCTTCTCAGTCCCAATTCAAAAACATGCTTGCCCACGGAACACAGCCCTTTAGCCTGGCACTCAGCATCCCCACCCACCACCACCCACAGCCTCTCTGGGCTCAGTGCCCACTGATCCCCAGTCCCTGAGCTTGCCAAGCAAGGCTTCTGGGAGTTTTCAGTCATGCTCCCACTTCCTTTATGTGGGCTACTCCATCTTCCCGGAACGTCCTCTCCCCTCCCACCATTCCCAGGCTCCATTTCCCCCAAGATCTCTTTCTGGCGGGTTCCAGCCAATGGTGTCCCCCTGTCCTGCAGGCCTCCCACTCACCTGTGCTACATTCTGAGAGACCCTCTGTCATTCCCCCATGGCATCCTTGGTGTAAGCCCTGTCTCCCCAGCTTGAGAAATAATCGATTACATTCATAAATAAATTTAGGGCACCTGGTTGTTGCTTAGCACCTTTGGTCAGCGTGGAGGATACAAAGAAGAACCAGCGAAGCATTGAGCGCAGGCCCAGGGCCATCAAGGCCCAGGGCCACAAGTCTGTGTTAGAGCAGGGCTCAGGACCTAGGTCTCCAGAGCCTGGCCAGGCTTGGGCCCCTGATGTCACTGTCTCTCTAGGGACCCAGGATATGGTCAGCTTCCTATGAAATGATGACTAAGGGTCATCACCCCCAGCAGGGTTACTTACCATGGAGGCAAAGATGGGCAGGAACAGGGTGGTGGTAGCCACGTTGCTTGTGCATTCAGTGAGCACAGCAATGAGTGTGGACAAGATCAAGGTGATGGCTGCCGGGGACACGGCATGCAAGGGCTCCATCTGGCTCCCCATCCATTCTGACAGCCCCGAGGCCTGGGACACACAGGGAGGGCAGTCACCACAGGGCTCCTGGCTCACAGCTCCTCCGGAGCCTGGAGGGACCTTCGTCTGTCTCCAAAGGGCTCAGCCCATCCTTCACTTCCGATTCTCTCTCTCTGCGTACGTACCATAGGTGATCTAATCCGTACCCACAATTTCAGTCTCCATCCTCACTCTGCTATCTCCTAAATCCTCGTTTCCAGCCCAGCTGGTCTGCTGTCTGGATTTCCACACAGATACCCCATGAGCGTGTCAGACCCAACATGCCCCAACCTGAATTCATCTTCTGCTCCCCCTGGGCTCCCCAGCCCAGTGACTAGACTCACCTAGTGTCCAACCTAGAAGGCTAGGGGGTCATCCTGGGGTCTCTGTCCCCCTTATTTCTTATGCCCAGTCACCATGACACCCAAAACATCTCATGTCCATCATCTCCTCTCTGTCTCCCACAGTTCTTAAAGCTCAGGAGAGTGATTTGAGCCAGAAATTGGAAATTTAGATTTGGGGCTTTAGGCTAAGAATAGATTGTCCAGGGAGAGAATGAAACGTGAACAAAGAAGAAGCCAAGGACAGAACCTTCAGGAACACTCATATTTAAGGGAGAACAGAGGAAGAGTCAACCAAGGAGGCAGGGCAGGAATAGTCAGAGTTAGAAGTAGACAGGAGAAAATGATGTCTTGGGGACCAAAGGAGGAAGGAGTTTCAAAAAGGAGACAGTGGACCATGGAGTCCAGTGTTCTGAGCCTGTGTTAGATGAAGGCTATGGAGCATCTACTGGGTCTCCCCCAACCCCTGTCCGGCCTAGGCCTCCACTTCAGACATCCAAGAGATTTTTCCCAAGTGCAGATCTGACCAAGTTACTCTCTGGCCTCAAGCCTTTAGTAGCGGCCCACCACCTTCAGAATAAAGTCCACACTCCCTATCTTGACCCTCAGTGAAGTGGCTTCTGTGAGCCTCACCAGCCTTATCGTCTGCTGTTCCTCAGCTGGATACAACACGCTGATTTCTGTACTCATGTGTCACTTCTTTCTGAAATGCTCTTCCAAACATGTCCCCCTCTCTAGGCTGTGAAATCCTCAAGAACAGGGACCATATATCAATCTCTGTAATTCCTGTGCCTGACCTAACACAGACATAATAGGGAGGTTTGATGACGAATGAATGAGTGAATGAGAGATGGATGGAGAGGTGACTAAATGGATGGATCTGTTCATCAAAATAATAGTTATGTACCCACTATGTGCTAGGCTCCGTCCTAGATGCTGAGGAAACAGCAATAATAAGATAGACCAAGTCTATCTATTACGTTCTATTCCTGGATAGATGGATGAACGGATGGACAGAGGAAAGCAGCACCAAGCATCCCTCCCTCTGGCTCATTTCTTCCCTATCAGGGAAGGGGGGAGGTAAGAAAGTTGCATTTTTGGGTGTTTTCCCCCAAAAGCTCTTCCTTTCCTCCTATGTCGCTACATACGTAGCTAGAGAAAAAAAAAATTTTAATGGCAACCATATCAACAAAGTTCATCAGGAAGAAGAACCAAGGGTAATGGTGAAAATATTCACAAAGACTTGAAAGAAAGATCTGCCTAGAATAAATCAAAGCAGAGATTGTTATTACCAAACCCCACAGGAGACCTCCCATCATCCCCCATCTCTTTTGGCTAACCAGGGTCACTCATTCACTCATTTCTGAAATCACTCAGAGAGTACTTTCTCTATTCCAGGCACTATTCATGGTGCAGGGTACCTAGATGACAAGACAGAGGCCCCGTCTTCAAGAAATGAACAGTTACATGGAGAAGACAGACACAGAAACACACAGGCACAGGCCTGGGGTGCCGGGGAGGAGGGGTGCAGCAGTTCTCAGCTGCCCTCTTGGTGAAGGAAGGGGCCCTAGGCAGCGCACAGTGGAAAAGTTACCTCGCATCCTTTAGCCAGAGCAAAGCCACCCCCCAGGAGCAGCACGATGCCCCAGGGTACTTTCTCCTGGGCCACCTTCCAATTCAGCAGCGGAGGCGGATAAAATGGTGTTTTCCTTTCTGAGAAGAGATGATAAAAAACACACACATATGTTGGGAATTCCTTGGCAGTCCAGTGGTTAGGACTCCGTGCTTTCACTGCTGAGGGCCCAGGTTCAATCCCTGGTTGGGGAACTAAGATCCCACAAGCCATGTAGTGCGGCCAGGAAAAAAAAAACAAAACAACCCATACATAACCCAGAGCAGCATTAGCAAGCAAAAGAGGTAAAAGAGATCTAATGCAGGGGAATAAAAGCCTGCAAGGACAATGAGTGCCGTCTCATATCTGTAAATTAGCTAAAATTTACGGTAATCACTACAACACCCACTGCTGGTAAAGACATGATATGGTAAAGCTATTATACACTCCTGTTAGTGTTATAAATTGGTGCAGTCTTTTTGAAAAGCAATTTACCAATACATTTTAAAAGCCTTTAAGACATATATACTCTTTTACCCAAGCTGCAATCACTGCTAGAAATTTATCCGAAAGAAGAAACACCCTCGAAGAAAAAGCTATATTCACGAAAACATTAATTTATAATAATGAAGAATTCAAATCAGCCAGAATGCTCCATGACAGGGGAATGGTTACAGCCCGCGATACAACATAATGCCGTTATCTGAGAAAATAAATTTGAAGACTGTGGCAATAGCAGGAAATGTTTCTAGCATAACCACAAGCAAAAACATGAAAACAAAAACCAGTAAAGAAACAGGATTGAAATTATGTATGTTTTGATTATAGCCATATAATATATATGCATATTAACAAAGACTGGGAGGGAGAGAGAAACCCCCAAAATACTGATGGCATTATGGGAAATGGGAAATCTCTTTCTGGTTCCTGTTGTAAAATAAATAAGATTTCAAATGTTTAAAAAGCAAAAGAGGAGATTCTGCACTAAACAATATGCAGAGAAGGCTTGGAAAATACGCTGTGCCCAGACTTTGTAATCTAGCCAGTCCTTTTCAACAGGGTGAGATGTTCTCCCTCCCAGGCCCAGGGAACACCATGGAGATCCTTTGCTGCCGGGGCCCCAACTCTGATGAATGAGAGGCCAGGACAGGAGCCTTACCTTCCTCAGTCTGGCTGCAGAAGTTGAACTTGGGCTTCTGCGAAGGCACAATGAATAGCAAGATGGCCACAAAGATGGCCACTGTGGCATCGGAGGCATACCTGGGCAGGGAAGAGCACATGGGATTAGTCCATCTTGGCTGCACTGACAGTCATGCAACAAGCCTGCACTGTGTCTGAATGCTCCCACGTGAGGAGATGGGCTCATCTGAGTAAGAAAACTGGAACCCCAAAGGCCAAGATCGGGAGGGATGAGGTAGACTGAATCCCGGCTGGAAACCAAGACTCCCATGTTCTCGGCCTAGCTCTGCCACCAACTCTGAGTGACTCTGAGGGCCTCACTTCCCTCTCTGTCTGTGTTGCTCCATAGGTGAGCTTCATGAGCTCTCCTCAACCAGATTCTCCGGGATTCTGGGTTCACCAGGGTGACCACAAGGACTTTGGGGCTACCCCAAGCAGACCTTCAAAATGGAGTAAGCAGTAACAGGCAGCAATCCCCCTGTGCACATCTTCTGCCCTTTCTAGGATGTGCATGTTTCTCAACCTTTCTTCTATTCTGACCACATAACATCTTAGCCAGGAGAGAAACTTCATATCCCCCCTTTTGCCAAGTCTCTATCTAAAGAAGCTTCTGGACCCCAGGATGTGTGTCTTCAGAGGGACTCGCCCGGATCTGAAGAAATATGAGAAAGGAAAGATGGCAGAACAGAGACTTGGAAACCAGAGCACTGAGAGCCCCAGTCCTAGCCCAACCGGCCTCTCTCTATCACAGCCTGGCTACGCTGCCAGCCTGTTGGGGCAAGAGGGGCCACAAGAACACATCTGTGAGCTTGTCAGGAAGACTGGTGAGACAAAAATGAGTCCAGAAACCAACAGAGTGCTCCAGAACCGGACGGCAGAGGAGGAGGAGAGCCATGGGGGGGTGCTGTGGGAGGAACCACTTACTTTGTCTTGCCCTCCACCCAGGCGATTGACAGCCAGCCGGGCATGAAGCCGGGGTCCCGGGAGAACCACAGGCCGACCAGCAGGAAGAAGCAGAGAAGGACGTTGACCTCAGCGAAGGAGAGGGGCCCCAGCTTCCTGTACTCCGCCCACAGCACCTCGCGGGCAGCCTTCTCCTCACTCTTCTTCTCCAGCCCGCAGCCCCAGGACTCTTTAATACTAGAGAATGCAAAGACAAGAGGACGGCGGGGCATGTTGGTTGACTCAGGGCTGGTTGAATGGAAGCGTGGACACTGGGCAGCAGAACATGATAGAAAGCCACACAGGGCTGCCTGTCCCCCGGGGGGCCTTGAGCAAGTCCCTTCCCACTCCCCATTTCTGTCATCTGCCTACCCTACCTCACAGGACATAGTGGGGCAAAGTCTCTGTTTTATGGACCCAGCATATGCCCCCAGGGTGCCCCCAGAAGAAGCCTGAGATGGCCCAGGTGGGGTGTCAGGGACAGTGGAGGTTGGAAGAGAGGATGCAGGAGGGTGGGAGGCTGAGCAAAACGGAGCAGGGGATGGACAGGAGCATAGGAAGCAGAAAGAAGCAGAACCGAGGCCACTGCTGGCACGGGGGTCCTGGCAGGTGCCAGTCGCCTAGAGACCGGTGGCTGCCGACATCTGGGGGTGGCCGTGAGAAATCTGGAACCGGCTCAAGGTGGGGCCGAGGCTCCTTCACATGCTCCGTCTTCCTCCTCCCACTGCGGCCTGCAGCTGCCTTCGATGGTGCCAGGATGCCAGTCCCCATCAGCAGGTGGCTCAAGAGGACACAAGGAACAAGGACAGGTCCCAGCAGACTGGGTCAGGCAGGAGCAGGGTGGGTACTTGCATTGCAAGGAGCTGACACGTAGGATTAAGGACGCAGAAGACTCGGGGGCTCGTAGTAGCTGTGGCGAAGGCAGGAGGGAAGCCAGCCAGGTCCTGCTCTTGGACGGGCTCCCTAGGAACCGGTGCCCATTGGCCAACACGCCTGCCCAGGGCACCCTGCAGGACTTCCCTGGGGAGTGTTGGCAGGAGGGGGCAGGAAGGAGGAGGGATCTCGGAGGAGTTACAGAGGGTACCTAGCCTTGGGGAGGGGCTGACTGGGGCCACTGGCACACAGGATGCCAACCCCGAGGGATCCACTGAGGATTCCAGTCACACGTTCCAGCCCCCGTCAGCCTGAAGGTGGGGGGCAAGGCCAAGAGGATTATCCCTAGAGAGCCTTCCCTTGTGGGAGTCCTTCCTGGGACCCTAAAACAGACTTCCTAGGAGCACAGGGGTTAATGGAATACGTGCTGAGGTGCCAAATGCTGAAGCCAGGGCTGGACGGGAACCACCCTTGAGAGGGTGAGGGCCATGCAGGGTGTGGGGCACGGCCTAGAGCAGGGACTCAAGGAGGTTGGGACACAGCTTCCTGTGGTGCTCAGGGGTTAGGAAAGGAAGTGGCAGTGATGGGGACTCGGGTCTGCACAGCCTGCCAAGATCTCCGTTCTGGACAAGGGGCAAGGACATTTGTCCTCAGGGTCACCCGCCAGGGACACCCTCCAGATCATCCAGCATGGGGATGGCTCTGCTGGCGTGGGAGCTGGCCTCTCTGTCCTCGCCCCCTTGGCATGAGAGAGTCTATGTTCCACCCACTACTGATCTGCTGCCACCTGTCGTTCTCCAGACTCGGGGGCTGGACCAGAGGCTTCAGGCTTCCAGGATAAGGGGTGACTTTGGTAGCTGCCCAGCCCATGTCTGATGCTGGAGACACGTCCCGACACCACACTGGCTGCAGACTCTGGGGGCTGCATCATATATGCAGGTGTCCAGTGCTGGCCCCCTGCAGTGGTGCCCCCAGGCCTTCAGGTCCCTCTTACACTAAGTGGTTTCACATTCATCTTTGGGTTAATCCGTCTGGTGACCGCTGGGCTGGCACGAGATGCAGGCAAATGGATCCAGCTTTCCTGTGGGGGCCCCGGGAGCTGGGTGGGTGCATGATGAACTGGGTCAATGCGCTGCAGGAGAGGCGAAGGGACCCCGAGCCCCGTGGCAGGGGTCCAGAAGAACTGTCATCCCTAACTCAGGGCTTAGCCTGGTGAGGAAAGTTGGGTGTAAGCCAGCAGGAATATCCCAAGAGTCCTGGGTGGTCTTGGGAGGGTCTGTGGCCCCCTTGGCTGGATGTGGCCTAGGAAGCTGCCCATAAACTCAGGAAGATACAGTTTTTCTGAATTAGGCTGGAGGGAATGACCCTGACATTGCTCTCCACGACCAACCAGATGAGGGATTCAAACTGTGCAGCCAAGCACCCGTAGGAGCAGCTTCCCTTTCACATGGGGGCCCGGACACCAGGCAGGGTGGGGTGCGCGACGAATGCCTACAGCTACCATTAAGTCGTCATTATGGCTGCTTTGATTATGGACAGAGACGGCAGATTTCAAAACAGTTCCTCCTTCAGAAGAAAACTTAACCAAAGTGCCCCTTTTTCCCATTAACTCACAGGTCTTCGTGGGCGCTTTACCTTTCAGCTCTGAGATCTCTTGGCCACATAGGCCTCTGTTTTTTGTTGGGCTCGAGCGCCATGTGAACTAAGGCACAGAGCACATGGCTCACAGCTAGGTACTTTACACTCCAGTGTGAGAGGGTCACCTTCATGCCACAGATAAGTTTGTGCCTTTAAAAATGACAACAACCTTTTGAGGTATTTTTCAGCCACACATCATGGTTTCTGTCCAAAGTCTGGCTGCTGTCAAGGTTGACTCTTGGTCAGCTGTGTGCTGGGAACTGGAAGGTAAACTTTGCAGAAGCTGTGCGCTGCTGGGAACATTGTAAGCATTCAGTAAATCTGGGTTTGGACTGATGTGGATATTATCAGGAGGTCTGCTGTGACCTGGCCTGACGGGCACTGGCAGCCAAGTGGAAGTCTGTCCAGCAGTGTTGACGGGCACCAAGAACAAAGCTTCTTGTTAATTGCTTTGACAACGGTACACCTGCCCTTTCTCCCTGGGCTGGGAGCTGGGCCGGGTGTAGCGGTCAGAGAGGACTTACCGCAGGCCACAGAGGAGCTCAGGTCGGGGGAGGGATGGCACTGGAGCATGACTACAGGTGCCAAGGGGCAGGGCGTGGTGTGCCCAGGGAAGCCCGGAGCAGCGAGCAGGCAATCCGTCAGAATCGGAATGGGGGTGGGGGCAGTTGGGAAAGGTGTCGCTGAGGAAGGAGCATTTGAACTGGCCTTGAGGACTGAGGAGGTTGGAAGGTAGGAAGGCAGGGAGTGGCATGCCAGGAAGAGGGAACAGCACGTGCAAAGGCACGGTGAGCAGCAGGGGTAGCGGGAGCGGAGAAATGGTCCGGGCCAGACAGGAGGCACTCTCTAGACTCCCCTGCTGAGCCGAGGCGTGGTTGGATCCCCTATTCCGTAAGCATCTCAAACTTACTTGAATCTCATGTAAATAAACCGGAGCCACAGCCAGGAGAGCAGCAGCATGATCAGCATATTAGGGAAGGCAAATCCAAACCAAGAGGCGAAGTTCACGACGTCTTTGCTGTCAGGAAACAATCTGAAGGGAAAAACACCGGTCCACATCTCTACCAGACACTGAGCTGCGGAGAGCGGGCGGGCCGGACCCTGCGGGCGGAGGCTGAGCGGCAGCCGGGCCCCGAGAGGTGGTCTGGAGCGGGGGCCTCCCCCTCCTGAAGTCCAGCCACCCACACCCATCACTCAGCATTACCCCAGTCAAGCAGGGGCCCCAGAACATGGCCGCGCACAAGACAAGCCTGAGGAGCGACCAACTGACCCTCCTGGAGGTCCACACCCCGCTGAGAAGCTCATGAAAGGCATGGCCCTTCAGGCCAGAAAAATACACCTTTGTACACACATAATTTGGCCAGCAGCTCCAGGGGGTCCCCAGATGCCTCAGAACCTCACCCCGTGGGCTTCTGCAAGGGAAGGCCCCCCACTAGGAAATCAAATCTCAAAAGCTTCCCAGGGTGGGACCAGAAGATGTTTCCTGGGGGATGGAGGAGGGTCACTTCCGCCCCCAGCCCCAGGCACTGCTCCCTTTAGCCCAAGGGTGTCAGACTAGCCACAGAGCTTTTCCCATTCAGCCCAGAGGAATTTCAGGGAGAACCATAAGGCTATCATTACAGAAAACACTTGCAGGAGCAAAACAGTCTGCTTGTTCGACCTCAAGTGTCTGCAGGCCTGCCCTTCCCACCTCCCAGCTGCCCTCCCCACCCCTGTCCAGGGTGTTTGTCTGCACAGGACGGGCACCGCCATACTTCTGTTCCTTCCCTCTGTGCCCACTGCAATTTGTACTTATCTTCATTAACACATTTACACAACCCGCCAGAACTCTCTGGGTGTCTGCTACCCTCAGCTGCCTCTCACTTCTGTGACCCAAGCCCCACCCAGCACAAGGCCAAGAACAGAACTGGGTCCTCAAAGCCTGGGTCCCTTTGTGGCCAAGGCTGGAAAGTTCTAAACCACCCCATGGTCCACCTGGAGCCTCACAGGGGCACACGTCCCCCTCAAGGGCAATTAGAGGGGCCATAGTGAAAGAGCCAGTGAGGAACCAGGTGACCTAACCTCTAACCTTTCCGGGTGTCATAGGACCATCGCCATTAACAACCGAGGTCGTGAGCCAGCTTTGAGGGAAGCATCTTTAGGGGCATCTATTTTCTATAAGTTTTAACCAAGGAACCCGCTTCTCGGATTACACTGTCAATTCCCATGACCAGCTCCGCGTTCAATCCACGTTCCCTGTCTGAGCGAGAATCCTGAGCCCAGGAAAGAAAGGCAGGACTTGTCCTGAGCAGAAAGCAACCTGGTCTGTGGACATCAGCTCCTACGCTGTGGGGTCCTGAGCATGTGCAGGGAGGTTGGGCCACAGAGGCTGATGGCGGCCCATCCTCTCACCCCAGCCAGGCGGCCCCCACCCCCATCCCGGCTCCAGGGCCCAGCTGAAGAGGAGGAAGAGGTGGGTGGGCCCCTCCAGCCCCATCCCCCCCCCCCCACTATTGTCCCCAAAAGGCATGGCCAGTGACTCACTCTTGCATCTGGCCCAGGAGCACCACGTTGGGTCCCGTGCCGGTCAGGGTGGCAGTGCCTCCGATGCTGGCTGCGTAGCACACGCACAGGGTCATGGCCTTGCATATGTTCTTCCTGTCGACCTCCCGCTGCCTCATGGAGGGACCTTCAAAATTCGCTTGGCTCCCTGTGGTGGGCACACTGCCGTGGGCACACTGGGGACCACCTGCCCAGCCCCAGCTCCTGACCCTGCCGCTGACCTGAGGACCCAGGCGTGCCAGCTCTGCCGGCTCCCTGCCCAGGTTCTCTCTCCGCCACCTCCAGCCCAGTGCTCTTATCCGGCCCCACGTGCCCCCCCAGCTACGTCCCTCGGCAAGGCCCAGGCTCCTCAGTGCTCCGAGCAAAGTCAGCAACTTCAGACACACTCCTTTCTTTCCTGCCTCCTTGCTCTTGCTCAAGCTGTTCCCTTCATCTGGAGGGAGGGGTCCACATCCATCTCAGATGTCCTCTCCTCCTAGCAAGGTCTCTCCCTTTTCTGCGCTCCCTCAGAGTCTGGCTAATGGCAACCCGTGGCCTCCCCCAAGTCAGATGAACTAACCGAGGGGCCTCTTGACTCCATCCCACCGGGCTCCACAATATGAGTGTGTCTGCTTCATCTCTGCTGGCCCAGGGTCTGGCAATCAGGCTATCAGCACAGGCCCTGAGTGGCCCCACGCTGGGCCCTGGGGATGGGGTAGCGAACAAGACAGAGAAAAACACAGGCACTGTCTGACTCGCCTGAGCTCGGTGCCTAGCGGGGAAGCAAAGGTGGGATGACCAACCCCAGTACCTGCGGGAACAGTGTGGAGGGATTTGGCCTGTTCAGAGGAGGCCTCCCTGAGGATGAGTAGGGGTAGAAGGGATTGAGGGGCATCCAGTAGGTGCTCAAAAGATACCCAAATGAATGATCAAATCAACACGTATTCATTTCTGTGGTGATGGGAACGGAGGGCAGGAACTTGCTATAAGCTCTACTTAAGGATCTAACTTTTATGCACTAATCACATTCCTAAAACTTAGGAAAACAGTGTCTTCTAAGTATTTCTCTATGTGCCTGCTAAAAGGAGGGCTCCAGGAAGCAGGGAGGTGGCTAAAGCTCTTGGCAACAGAGGGGAAGGCTGCCCTGGCCAGGGGCTCACCTGGCAGCTCGCCGGCCTTGCCCTTGTCTGTCAGCTCCAGAGCCCCGAGGCTGGCCTCGGTGGCTGCGCTCATGGCCTCCATCTGCCGCAGCACGGCCTCCACAAGGGGCACCATCATGGCTGTGGTGGCCGTGTTGCTGATCCACATGGAGAGAAAGGCCGTGACGCCCATGAAGCCCAGCATCAGCCTGCAGAGGAGGGGCAGGGAGGAAAGCCGGAGAATCCCCCACCCCCACCTCTCACAACCCCTAGGGAGCAGCGGGGGGCTAGGTGCCCCCTGCAGGGATGCCAGGGGTCAGGGCCAAGGTGCTGAGGCCAGTTCAAGGTTGGGTGTCCAGGAAGGGATTGCAGTTTTAGTGCCTCCCTCCCTCCCTTCCCTCCCTTCCTCTGCCTCTCTCCCGCAAACATTACTGACATCTACTCTGCTGGCTACCGGGTCACCAGGCGGCCTCAGCCTCAGTCGTGGTTCTAAGGCGCTCACCGTCTAGCAAGGGAAGCACCAGCATCCAGTTTGTGCGGACCCAGTGTGGAGAGTTGGCCCTAATATGACTTAGGGGTGCGCTGAGGCAGCCCTATGTGCAGGCAGACCAAACTTCCCACTTCTATCTAGAAGATTCCCACCCACCCTGACCCCACTTCTCCCCTCATGAGTTCAGAAAGGCTGCGTGGAGTCAGCCTTCAGGGGTAGGATGAGCCGGGGAGGGCCCTGGGGAAGTGGGACCTCCTTCATGGCTGATCCCCTGCCCCACCTCCCTCCATTCACACTCTTTGCCGCCCTCCACTCTGCAGTGGACCGGATCCCCAAACAGTATTCAGAAAACGTTCCCTTTCCGTATAACACCCCACCTTCCACCTCTGTGCCACCTGTGTCATCTGCCTAGAAAACTCCTCACGGTCTCTCAAAACCTTCAGGCAGCATCCCTTCTCTGTCACCTCCTTCCCAGTGCACACCAGGTAGGGCTGACCACACCCTCCTCAGTCTTCTCTAGGACACTTCTCGCTGGCTGGATTTGAAACTGTTTCCATGTCTGCTCTCTCCTTAGAACGTGAGCAGGGAAGGTCTGATTCTTCTCGATGGGTCCCGCACACCTGGCACAAGGCCAGGAGCAGAGGAGCTTGGGAGGGGCGGTTGGCTAAATGGAACTCAACCTCTTGGTCCCCATGCCCCTCTGCAGTCAGGCTTCTCCCCAGGGCCACTAATTTATTCGCCTGAAGAAGGGTCTCGGGGCTGCACTGCACCGGGCTTTAGCTGGTATCCGTGCAGTAGACCTCATGGACCCATAAGTACAAAGGCTGGGATCCAGGCTAGGATGAGGGTCAGAATTTACATGAATGAGGCTTCAACATGATGCTCCAAGGCACCAAGGGAGCCTCGACATACAGGTCGCCCCCAGCACAGGCAGTGCCCTGGGCAGCCGGAAGCCAGGCTCAGAGGAGGAGCCAGGGGGCAGGAAGGAGCAGAGACGCGTGTGTGAATGTCCTGGATTTGGGAGCAAAAGCGCTCCAGCACACTCCAGAATGAGGCCCACCCACTGATGGAGAAAAGCCAACCACTCAAAGGATCCTAAAAGCAGGAATTCTGAGGCCTCACATTTCTAGAAAATGCAATGGCTTTTGATTTGACCCTGTAAACCAATCACTGGAGGGGCTCGGGTAACAGGTCAGAGAGTCACAAAGCCCTCACTCAAGGGAGCTGAGGCACCAAGGGTGCTTGGGCGGGCCAGGGTCTCTGTGTGCTCAGAGGCCAGCATGGTTCTTAACATGAGGACATAGCAGGAGGGATTTACTGTGAAGTAACCAACCTGCCTTCCCAGGGCTGGGCTGGGTCACGCCATCATTTAGGGAGCACGTTGCCTCAAAAAAAAGGTGCATGCTGAGTTCCCAATTAGAGGGGGCAAGGCCCCATCGGATAGGCCCGGTCCAATCCCCATGTGACGTCAGCAAACCATTTAACTCCTCTCTGCCTCAGAACAGAACGTGGGTGATGGGAATAATCCCCAACCCTCAGAGGTGCGGTGAGAGTCAGATGAGGTGGTAAATAAGCCCCCGGTATCATGCCCGGGGCCCTGCGGGCGCTCAGTACACCCAGGTGATTCGGCTGTATCAACTGCGCGGCTTGGTCGGAATGACCTGTGACTGGCAGGGGAGATCTTGGAGAGGGGTGAGACGACTGAGCAATGGGGGGAAGGTGGGGTAAGCAGCAGCTTTGCAGAGGGAACCGGCGTGCCAGCTTTGGAGGGATGACCTTTCCGCTTCCCCCCGAGCTGGGTAGTTGAGCCATCTCTTTCCTGCTTTCCCCACAAAGCCCCTAGGGGTATCAGGCATGGCTTGATCTGGCCTCCACCCACCCAGGGGTCTGCCTGGCTGCCAAGCCCAGGTAAGGCCATGGCCAGTCCTTGCCTGTGGGTGATCTGGCCTGTGCCACACACCCCTCCCTGGCCCTGGGGCCTACTGCAGGGCCCTGCGGTAAGAGAGAGAAGGGGTAATTACTGGGCAGGCTTGGCCCCCACCCAGAGGAGCGTGCGCAGGGCGATCCTCTTATGCAGGTTCCAGTGCTCCACAGCCACAGCCACGATGAGGCCGCCCAGGAACAGCATGTTGGTGTCCTTCATGTACTGGACGCACACCTGCAGGATGGCATGGAGGCCCCATCAGGCCTGCCCCCTGACCACACGCTGCTTGGGCTCAGGGTCACCCAAGTCCCCAGAGATAGGCGAGCAGAGCAGATGCTGACTTCAGGGCAGCTTGGAATGGGGATGGAGGGTCAAGGGTATGTCTCTATGCCAGAGAGAGCCCACAAACAGGGTATTATCTGGTCCCCCCGGTCCTAGGCAGCTCAGAGAAGGGCTCGGGAGAAGGAGCCACTGGGAGAGAAGCAGGAAGCCGCCCGGATGCTCTGGGACTGCTCACCTGTTTGGAGTCCAGAATCTTGAAGAGTGGGAAAAACAAGGCAGGCATGAGGGCAGTGACAGCCAGAGGGATGACTTCTGTGCACCAGTAAATCGCCATGAGGATGATGACGTAGGCACACCTGACAAACTGAAGAGACAGCACTGAGGCCTGGCGAGCTGCTGCCGCCCCGCTCCCCACCCCAGAACGCTCGGGACAGCAGGGCATGGACTGCCAAAACAGGGTGGCATGTCAGTGGGAACCCCTGCTTCCCTGCCCCCGTCAGCACAGCCTTCCAGGGTCAGGACAGTGAGGAGGGCACAGGACCCGTCATCAAGAGACTCCTGCCCCCTGCCCCCCAGCTGTGCGGTCCTGGGCAGGTCTCTCACCTCTCCAAGCCTTGCATCCTCACGTCTTCACAGGGAAGAAGAGGGGGGAAAGGAGGAGGAGGAGGAGGAAGGGGAGAAAAAGGAGGAGGAGTGGGAGTGGGGGTAAGGGGAGAAGAAGGAAGAGGAAGAAGAGAAAAAAAAGAAAATACTGTTTTTGATGACCCGCTCTAAAAATTAAATCATTTTACAAAGTAAGTGCAATTCTTAGGAAAGGCTCCCCAAAGCACATCCTCAAACTCCTGGTATCTGTATCTAATTTCCTTCTCAAAAGGCTGCTCCAACTTTCTCAGCTCCCAGAAATGTGTGTTGTAAACCAGCTCATTCAGACAATGGCCAGCACTGAGTATTTTCAGGGTTGTTGTTTATTATAATTGAGAAGATGGTCTTGGTGTCTATTAGCCTCTCTAGTTACAAGGGTCTCAAGCTTTACTGTTCGTATTTAATCTTGCGTGAACTGCCTGTTCACACCCTTTAGCTACTTAGCCACTGGGATCTTGGCTTTGGAGTGAAACAGACCTAGGTTTGGTTCAAGCGCTCGCAGCCCTGGCCCCTTACTCACTGTAGGACTTTAATTCTCCGTCTCATCGCCTAATAAAATAGGGATAATAATGCCCACCTCCCTGGGTTGTTTTTTGTTTCAACAGCATTTTTACTATAATCATTATTAACCACCCAGGCTCTGCCTCTCCCTCATTCCAGCCCCCTCCACTTTAATCAGCCTCTAAAACCTATAGCTTCTACCCCAAAATCTTCCTCTTTCCCTTCTTCCTTCACCCTGTGGCCCTGCCTTTGCTCAGGCCACATCTTCTGCCTGCATCACTGCTGCTATCTTTTTTTTTTGCTGTTTTATTCGCTGTAGTTTTTTTTTTTTTGTAATTGAAGTATAGTTGATTTACAATATCATGTTAATTTCAGGTGTACAGCACAGCTATCTTCTAATACGATCTTTCTACTTGTATCACTCCACACTGCTGCTCCCTCTTTCTCTTTTTACAAACCGGATCATATCAGTCCCTTGTTTAAAAGCCTTCCTTTGCCTTCAGGACAAAAGCCAAATGCCTGAGCATGTCCTGGGAGACCCTCTGTGATGGAGCAGGCCCTGCAGGGCCCTCCAGCCACATCTCCCATGCCCACTCCCACCCCGAGCTCCTGCGACCCCAGGGCACTGGTAGGAACTGAGGCAGATGCTCCGCCTCCCACGGCTGCTCTCACACATGACACCGTTCCTTTGGCCTGGAGTGAGTGCTCGGGGCTCAGTTCACTGCTGCCCCTAGTCTGGGTCTGTGTCCTTCCTCTATGCACGCCCCCACCCGCAGCAATTAGCACACTGGGTTGGCATTATATTTCACCCACCATTGAACACTGAACAGTGGAGTGGGCAGTGGAGGGCAGAATCCGTGTCACTCGGCATCCAGCACAGGCCTGAAACCCCGGGGACACTGCAAATGCTGATAAGAGAAACGGACCAGCACAGCATGGGCTGTGACAGCCCTGCTGGGGAAACGTACCTGCACACAATCACTGTTTATCACCACCCGAGATAACACATATTATACGCATGGAACGTCACACAAAGGCTGAGACATTCTTTGTCTGGACCGTGTTATCAGTGATAAAAATAAATCTTTCTTCGGCAGCCCATGAGAACCCCAGGACACCTCCCTACTGTCTAATGCAGGGTTTCTCAGCCTCGGCACTACTGACATTTTGGGTTGGATGGTTCTGTGTTGGGGGCGGCGGGGGCCTGTCTTGTGCATGGTAGGATGTTTGGCAGTATCTCTGGCCTCCACCCTGCTAGATGCCAGTGGCACTCTCTCCAGTTGTGACAACAAAAAATGTCTCCAAACTTTGTCAGATGTCCCTTTGTTGGGAAGGAGGGGAGAATCAATGCTGGTTGAAGCCTCTGGGCCCAAGGCAGGATAGCAACGTGGTTAGAAGACCAGGCTTTGACACCGGGCAGGCCTGATCAATGTCCGCTGTCTGCCATTGTGTGGCCTTCAGTTACGCCTTCTCTGGGCCTTGGTGTCAAGGGAGAGAGAGGTAGGAATGGTCCGCTGCAGGGGGGGCAATAAGACGGTGTGCTGTAGAGAATTTTAAAACGGTAATACTGTCTAAAACTCAGTCTCCCTCTTCTTATCATCATGTGAGAACAATTCCCAACGATGTCTTTGATAAAATACTCCTCCCACTCCCAACCCTGGCCCCTCCCCCTGCTTGTTTCATGTCCTCACCTGTAAATCGAGGATTTAAAAGTACCCATTCTTAACATATGGCACACAGAAAGTGATTTTTTTATTATCTGAACTTAGAAGCGGCAGGTGACACGTGTAACCAGTTTTCCCGGGACAGTTCCTAGAGGCGCCAGAAGTAACCAAGAGAAAAGACACAGGCTACCTGCCCTCTCACCTCCATGCTCCTATCAGGAGGCCCAGGAGGTGCCCCATCCCTGAATAATACCAGTCAGCAAACTTGACCCTCCCTCGTCTAGAATGCTCCCAGAGTGTTGTGGAGAGAGCAGAATAGGACAGGCGACCTTAGAGAAGCCTGAGGAGGGGTTGGTCACCGTGCAGAATGAGATGGATTCTGCCTGCAGGTGGGAGCCCAGTTCCTGGTCAGTTCGGAGCCTTCCCTGCCGCTGAGAATGTGGCCGGAGGAGCACTTCAAGCTGAGCTCACAGTGGACAGTGGGACTTAAAAGTCCACACCCAGCACCGTGGAGAGCACATAGTGGGGCTCAAAAAATATGTTAAGTGCACAACTGAAGAAAACCATGGCTCATTATTTACCTAATTATTAACAAATAAGGGCGTCCATGACATAGTGCTTAATGGAAAAAATGTAGCTAAGAGAACATACTGTGTGTGTGTCTTATGGGATTTGAAAGTCTTTTCATTTTTACTTTATACTTCACAGACTTTAAACATAAGAATTTTCACATAACTTTAATAACACAATGAATATATTTTTTTATTTAATAAAAAGCTATTTTTTTTTAAAGAAAGAACCCAGAGAACAGGCAGAAAAGTGGAGCAGAGATGAAGACAGGAAGGAAGCAAGGTGCAGGAGATGAGTAAAAGAAGAAAGGCTGCAGGAGAGGGGCCCGGGCACTGGCAGAGGGTGACATGCCCTGGGAGTTGCCACCCCGCTTGGACGGGGCCGCCCAGGCTGCCAACTTCTTGCCAGCTTCCCCGCTGCGCTGCCCCCTGCCCTGGGTTTCCTTGCAAACTTTGTGGCCGTGGGTGGGGACGGGGAGCTCTTCAGTGGTGACCAAAACAGAAGCACACAGGGAGAAAACAAGCAGACAGGGTTCTGGCTCCCAGTCACCTGCACCACCGGGAGAGAAAGCACGTGAAGTCAGCCCCTGGAATGACTTTTACTGATACCTCCTCTTCCCTCGCCTGATCCTCACTCCCAGGGCAGGTTAATGACATGCATACACAGCCTGAGTTGGGGTCCCAGCTCAGGGCCACCTGTGTGTCGGGGGATGGGATGTGTGGGGGTGGGGTCTCGGTCATACTCTTCCGGAGCAGGAAGGTCAGCAAAGCTACCATAATTAGTCCAGGGAACATCACTCCCCACCAGCAGAACTAAAATCACAGCTCTCCTGCCTGGCTCCCTCCCACAGATGATAACAGCCCCAAATCTTTTTCTACAGAGGAAATATGGCCGATCACAGTTGGTGTGGAAACTAAAGAACCCCTCTAGTTGGATCTGCTGTCCTTGGCCCATCCAGGGTCTGTGTTCAGCCCACCCAAGGGCTCCTCCCAGCCTCCCCCTCCCCCATCCTAGGAACCAGCGTAATCCCTTTTGGCACCTAAAGCCATAAAATGTCAACAACCAAACCACCTTGCCCCATCATACAGACGAGAACACCAAGGCCCAGAGAACGCAGGGGCTTGGCTAAAATCACAAGGATGGGTGAAAGGTGGAAGTCCGGTTCTCTCAAAGATTGGCTTCCCGATACCCCCAGTACAACCCCATTCCTCTAGGACTGCCCTCAGAACGTCCCCTAAAGAGCCCCTCTGTTTCCCAAACCTGCTTGGGCTGGGGGGAGCTGAGGTTTCCTGTCTGGGCTGAGAGTGAAAGGTGGAAAGAGGGAATGAGGAAGGAGCAGCCAGCAGCCACAAAAGCCTTCAAAGGGCTCGGGCCTCTGCCAAACAGGCCTCGCACTGCCCAGCAGGGCCTGGGCCAGGGCTCCCCGCACCACCCCCACCCTGTGGCCAAGGCCATTCATTCTCCGCTTCCCTCCTGGGAGCACCAGGAGGCCAGGGCTTGGGACACAGCTTCCCCGAGACCCTGCGTCGTGCCACCCAAGGCGTGAGCTCTGGGACTGTGTCCCGCCTCCTGCCGCCACCACAGCGGGCAGTGAGCAAAAGCAGGCCGACCTGACCTGCCTTTCAGCTGGGAGCAGGCTTCTGACTCAGCTATGGCTGCCCAGGTTTCAGAGCTGGAAAGAAATGTGGATCACAGACAGGGAAACCGAGGCTCAAAGGAGGGCCAGAGAGGGACAAAGATGGCACTCAGGGTTCACTTAGGTGATGCTCTTTTCGTGTAGGGCCCCGACTGGCCTCGGAAGCCACCTACAGCTGGGAAGTCCCCATTCCCCAAGGGAAGAGACAGGAGAAAGAAGGGAAAGACAAGCCCCCAGGCTCCCTCTTGGTACAGGTGGCATTTGGGGGGCCTGGGGATCGGGTTATGCACTCTGGGGAGATTCTGAGCCTATAGAGGGGCTGTGTGGCCAAGATCGGTGCTAACTTCTGGGTTTCTGTGCTTGCCAAAACAGTTCTTGCGCCCTGGGATCTGTGAACCCCAAGATCCATGGCTGTCAGAATTCTTTGCAGGGCACCTCCCATAGCACCCGGAGCTCCTGAGCGTCCGTGCCCCAGGGGAGCCGTGCCCGCCCCCGGGAATCCGTGCGCTCCACCTAATGCTCCCGGGTTCGGTGCCCGCTGCTGGGCACCCGGCGCCCAGAATCCAAGGGGCTGCCCAGAGACGCAACTGACCTTGGCGGGCATCAGAATGATGAGTGGCAGCAGCAGAATCGGGGTGACGAACAAGATCACGAAGGACTTGAACTTGGAGACATAGCTCAGTGCGGAGGCCATCGCGGAGAGGGAGCCTGGCGGGAGAGGCGAGAGAGGGGCAGCTTGTAGCTTCACGGGCTTAAGAAGGGGCCGCAGTCCAGGGGATTGGAGGGGGCGGCGGCAACTCCGCCTCCCATGGTGGGGCCTCCCCGCGGCCCCGGGGCGGGGCCAATCCCGCGGGGTCGGTGGGACAAGCCTGCCCCCAACTCTGCCTGCGGGCGGAGGCGGGCGGCGCCCACGGACTCCAGCGCTTCGGGCGGGCCCTCCAGGAGTGGTCTGGGCCCTGGCACCTCCTGGCTCTCCGAGGCTTTCCTGCAGTGCCCTAGACAGGCGCGCCCGCGGACGGCCAAGCGGGAGTGATCGGTCATTCAGTCTTCGGGCTTAGGCGTGCGGCGCCCCCTCTGCATCCGCACCTGCCCTTCCTGGGCCCTGCCGGGGTCCCAGGTGAAAGTCCCTAGCGGTTTCTGAGTCTTTCGGATCCATCTCCCCAACCTCTCCCTTCTCTTCACCTGGTTACTCCTGTTCCTCCCACTCCCATCCCGGAGGGGTCTCCCGCAGCGACCCACCGCGCGCCCAGCGCCGTCGGCTCCGCGGGCCTCCCCTCCCCCCCGCCGCCCCCGTCCCCCCCCGTCCCCCCCAACCCCGTCACCCTCAGCTCCCCTGCAGTGTCCGCGCTGCTCTGGGCACAGGACTCGTCCCCAGCGCGTCCTCTCCCACCCAGCGCATCCCGGGCACTCTCCAGCGATCGCGGAGGAGGTGAGGCCACCGTCCTCCGCAGCCCGGGGTGCTTTCGCCCTCCAGCGGACACTGGCGCAGCCCGCCGACGTCCTGCTGGCACTGCGTGCGCTGAAGGCGGACTGAGCCCGCCTGACAGCGGCAGCTACTGCCATTCTACAGGGGAAACGAGGGTCCAGAGAGGAAGGGACTTTTAACCAAGGCTGCCCTGAGAGGGTCGTTCATTCACTCGGCCCGCCTCGTGCGGACAAGTACTGAGTACCTATTCTGTGCTAAGCCCAGACACCACCACCCCTATCTATCACTTTCTTTTTTCCTCCCTTCTCCTCTGCCTGCCGGGCTTCTCATTCTGCAGCTTTCTTTGGGGGAGGCCTACCCCTGTTTGTGGTTTAACCACAGCCTGTTCCTTAGTTATTAGTATCCTCTGTCTTCAACCCAGCCCTGGTGCCAGAGTCCCAGATTCTCCATATTTCCAACTTTTTCCAGCCTGGATGTGCCTCAGGCCCTACAACACAACACATCCTAAATCAAGTTCACGAGTCTCCTCCTGTGACCTCCACCTAAGGACAGGTATTCCCCCAAACCCTTCCTGTATCTTTCTTCTGTCCTCCCCCTTTGTAATTCTCATTCATCTAAACCTGGGTTTCCCTCCATCCCCCCATCCCAGGGCACTTAGCACTGTTTGTACCTATTTAATTATTGGTGTGATTTTTATTTAACGTTTGTTTTATTCATCACCATATGTCCAACCAGCACCTTTTACAGTGCCTGATCTGATACGTGCACTCAAAACTTTTTCTCTGGGGTGTGTGAGTGAATGCAAGTAGTCAATGAAAAAAATCAATCAATAGTCAATCTAAGAAAGAAATGGAAATTTTTATTACAGCCAACCTGAGGATTAAAACCCAGGAAATAGTCTTTCAGAAAGCTCTGAGGACTGCTTTGTCTGTTAGAGGTCAAGGCATTTGAGTTTTTGAGACAAAGGGTTATACATCAAAGTAACATGTTGACGGTTTACATAGTCCAACAAGGCAAGTAGTGGGTTACAGTGACCCCTTACAGGATTGAAAGAGGAATGTTATCTCCTGAGGAGTTACCTTGCTGGCGCCAGGAGAAAGTTCCCCCCAACCTTTTTTTTTTTTTTGGCGAGTAGGCATTCCTGTGTCTTCTAAGGGGGTCTAGTTAATGTATAATGCAGATGCACAATGCACATTAAAGGGATGAAAGTAGTGGCTCAAACAGGCAGAGAGATAATTTTATGTTTAAAATTTTTCTTGTCCTGCCTTAAAAATAATTTTATTTCCTCTAAGTAAACCATTTCCTTACAGTAATACAACTGCTTTTATTACCCAACCGCACTTGGGTCCATTCGCCCAACACTCAGCAAAGCAAGTCTACTGACACTGGGTTTTGGTGAAGTATGGTGTTTATTGCAGGTGCCAAGCAAGGAGAATAGGCAGCTCATGCTCAAAAAGACCCAGACTCCCCAATGGCTTTTAGGGAAGAGTTTTTACAGGCAACATTTGGGGTGAGGGTTGCAGGGGACATGACTTTCTTCTGATTGGTTGTTGGTGGTGGGGTAACAAGGCGGTGTCTTGCGACTCTTAGTCGTCAACCTTCTGGTTCCAACTAGTCTGGGGTCTATGTGCTTGTGGTCAACAAGTACCCCATCCTCCACCTGGGTGGGGGCGGGGGGGGGTCTTAGTTCTTACAGAACAATTCAAAGATGTGTGTCAGATTGTATATATATCCCTCGAGGAGGAACTAGTACCCGTTTTATTGCTGACCTATTGTTTCTTGACTGCTTTTCCTCTGTTTCTGCGTTCCCTCACTTCCCTTATTAATAACTGCTTGAGACTGCTCTTTGGAATTCAGGGAAGACCTAGGAGACCAAAGCCTTTTTCTACAAAAAAGAAATGGACACGGAGGGGCTTTTTTTACCCGGGAGGGCCCCACAGGGTCCTTCTCGGTTTCAATCCCCCTTTTCTTTGATCCTCCTCAATCCTAAGGGGAACAGGGGCAGGACAAGAAAGAGAATAAAGTTTTGGATAGAGAGGTTAACCATAAACTCAGCAGGGGAACTCGGTTTTAGGGAGACTCGATTTCACTTTAAAGGGGGTATACGTGGTTAGAGCATGGACTCTAGAGCTGGACTGCCTGAATGCATATCCTGCCCCTAATCCCATCCTGGCTGTGTGCCTTATCAAGTTGCCCTCTCTGAGCTTATTTTTTCACAAATAACACCAACTTTGATTTGAGAAGGTTGCTTTGAAGATTATATGAATTAATGCTCAGAAAATGCTTACCAGTGCCCTGGCATATAATCAACAATCAGTAAATATTTGCTCTTGCAATTATATGCAAAATACTCTTAGTGTCAGGAACAATGGGGAAGGCTTCACCCAGGAGGTGGCATTTAAGCTGAGACTTCAAGTCTGAGTAAAAATTTGCCAGGCAGCAGTGGAAGGTAGTCAAAATCACCAATGAATGATAAAGTGTTCAAATCGTTGAGAAAAATCCTGAGATAATTCAGGAATACTGGAGACTAAAGTGCAGCTACACCAAAAATAAGCTAATAAATGGAAAGATTATACCAAGTTCATGGATAGGAAGACCAAACATTGTAAAGATATGCATTCCTCTCAAATTAATCTATAAATTCATTTCAATTCCAATGAAAATCCCAACAGAATTTTTATTTGACAAGCTAAATCTAAAGTTCAAACTTTTGCAAGGAGCCAAGAATAGATAAGACACTTCTGAGGAGAGGGGGTTAATTAGTCTTTTCAGAATAAGACTCACTAAGTGATAGTAACTGATGTAACCATTAATTAACTATTGGCATGAAGATAGAAAAATAGATGAGTAGCATAAAATGAAGAGCCTAGAAGTAGACCCAGGCTTACATGGAAACTTGCTATGCAAGAGAGATTACATGGACTAACCAATGCCTACTGGCAGCTGCTAAACTAATTAGTTCTAAGCAGTAGAGGCATTTTTCTTTCACCAAATATGTTAAACACATAACAAAAGTTTGATCATAATATGTAACAAACTAATAAAGTTATTTCTGATTTTTTAATCCACGAGTCATTCACTTATTCCCAATTCTCATCAATTGAAATGGGAATTCAATTGATACGTGCAAATTTAGTTACCAAAATATACTGACAAAGTACTGATGAGGACATGTAGCAACCGGGTCTCTCATTCATTGCTGGTGGGAATATAAAATTGTGCAAACACTCTGAAAAATAGTTTGGCAGTTTCTTATAGAGTTAAACATACATTTACCATAAAACCCAGCATCACACACCTGGGTATTTATGCTAGAGAAATGAAAACTCATGTTCACACAAAAACCTATAAGTGAATGTTCAGAGGAATTTTATTTACAATAGCCCCAAGCTAGAAACAATCCACATGCCCTTCAGCGGGTGAGTGGTAAAGAGGCTGCGCTTTATCCACGCAGTTGGAATACTACTCAGCAGTATAAAACAAGAAAAAAGAAAGAAAGAAAAAGAACCTATTTGGATGGATCTTAAGGGCATTATGCTGAGAGTAAAAAGCCAATCACAAAATGTTACGTACGGCATTCCATTTATATAACATTGTGCAAGTGAAAAAAACTAGAGGGAGGTGGAACAGACCCGTAGATGCCAGGGGTCAGGGTTGGGGGAGAATGTGACTATAAAAAGGTGACAGCAGTTTTATATCCTAACTGTAGTGATGGACGTACTAATCTATCCACGTGATAACGTTTCATAGAACTACACCCACACCCACATACACACACACACACACACACACACACTGCATGTAAAAATCATTAAAACCAAATAAAGTCTGTAGTTGAGTTGTTAGGATTGTACCAATGTCAATTTCCTGCTTTTAATAGCATACTATGGCTATATGGAATGCTGTGTTGGGGCAGTCTGGAGAATGGTATATGGGAAGTCTCTGTACTCTTTTTGCAACTCCTTATAAATCAAACTATGTTAAAATTTAAAAACCCTTTTAAAATTGCAGTAAGTAAAAAATTAACTTTAGACTAATGAATCCAATCCCTCCCAATTCATATTTTTATGGCTGATACTGTAGCAAAGAGAATGGTATTACTGTTGAGAGGGTGACATGCATAAAACATGCCTAAGAATGCAGTTGGTGAATAGTTTTTCTTAAACTTTAGATACTTTTATTTGAGTCTATTTGTGTCTATTTGGGCAGGGTGTGTAAGTATTTCTGTGGATAGAGCAGCTACAAGGACTGGTCACTGCTACTAAAAGCAGGCATCGCTTGTTTCCAGGCTTTAACTTGGGAACACTGTTTTATTTGTAAACAAGTTTTGGTTGCTAAAAATTCAGCAACCAAAATTCAGCTTGATTCGCTCAGAGTATAGGATGTTGCCATTAGAAGAGAGTGTTGGTCAGCTTTCGCTAGGTTCAGCTTGCGACAGCAAATATTTACTCCAGAGCTGCAAGTCGGCTGGGAGTCTGCGGTTTTCCAACTCTGCTGCCGGCTGTGGGTAGATTGTGGGCAGCTCCATACTCTTCTCATTTCTGAACTGTGGGTCTGCTTCACTTGCTTTCTCATTCCAAGACCCAGACTGAGAAAACGGACACTCTCAGGACACGCTGTTCCTAAGGCGGAGAGCAGGAGCAAGAGGGCTGGTAGGACCTCGCAGCACCTCTAGAGCTTCTGCTCAGGTACAGCATACCTCATCTCTCCCCTTCCACTAGCCAAAGCAAGTCCCATGGCCAAGTCCAAAGTCAACAGGGTGGGAATTGTACTCTGTCTGCAGGGAAGGATTGCAAAGATGGGAAGGGAATTAATAATTGTGCACAAATAATCTGACCTACCACACGTGATAAATATTATTAAGTCCAGAGCATTACACTTACATCTTTTAGAAGTGATGTGTGTGGAAATGGGATCAACTTGTATGAGTTATATGAGCTTGGTTACTTGAGTTACAAGAATTCAGAAGTGAGATGGTTGTTACAGGGATATAAATTAACATAGCTCTTCAAACTGGAAAGTGAAATCCGACTTTTTTTCATACAAAATAAATCTTATTTGGATGATTACTTTGACAATAAATACTGACTTTGCCAATTAGGTTATATAGAGGATGCTTCCCATAAGCCAACTGAGCTAAATTTGTAGCTTCAATATTTTGACACATGTATAGTTGAATCTCATGATAACAGAAAATAACTTTCCATTGTAACAGATGAGTCTTAAGAGATGCTTCTATGGTGAAAGAGGTATTTAATTATCATTTGAAAATCCTAATAAAGACTTTTTGGTGGAATTCTTGAAAGTTGAACAGGAAAATGACCCTAAAAGTCTGAGCAGCAAATGCTTTTCTGAGCCAGGTGCTTTCCAGTTCTTTGCTGTCAATGAAATTGAGTGAGAACCAAATCAGGCTGCCAAATGATACAACATCCAAAACAATTTTCTATGATAGATCATTATGCGATTTTTGGTGAATTTGGTGCAACTTGGGAAAGTTCATAGAAGTAAGAAACTCTGCTCTTAAAAATCTTCTATTCCTATCTATTTACATCAGCAAAGTTGCTCAGAGCCTACATCCATAACAGAAAATAAGGATAGAATTGATGCTGAATCTTGCCTCCACCAAGTAATAAGTAACATTCATCCATGGCTAACTGATAACAAATTAAGCCCCATCGACCTTATTGAACTGCCCTTGCAATCAAATTTCACTTTTTATATATAATAATTACTTATAAAAATCTCTTATACTTATGTTGCTTTGGTTAAGTGTATACTAATAATTGCTGTCATAACTTAAAGCAGAAGAAAATTTTAACTCTTAGAGCCTTACTTTCATAAAAATTTTAAAACATGAGTATTTCAATTTATACACATATTTTTATTGTGGAAAAATATGGTTGGGAGAGCAGTAGAAGACTTCAAATAAAAAATATGTTAACAGATTTTATTAACTAAATGGAATGGAAATATAAGATAAATGAGAAAAATAACTACATAAAATTTTGGTCTGCCAAGGAAGAGTTTACTTGAGTATTTTTAAAGTGGAGGGCTTCCCTGGTGGCTCAGTGGTTAAGAATCCGCCTGCCAATGCAGGGGACACGGGTTCAAGCCCTGGTCCACGAAGATCCCACATGCCACGGAGCAACAAAGCCCGTGCGCCACAACTACCTAAGCCCGTGCGCCTAGAGCCTGGGGTCCACAACAAGAGAAGCCACCGCAGTGAGAACCCCGCGTGCACCGCAACAAAGAGCGGCCCCCGCTCTCTGCAACTAGAGAAAGCCCGTGCGCAGCAACGAAGACCCAATGCAGCCAAAAATAAATTAAAAAAAAAAATAAAGTGGATAATAGCATGTATCAAATTACTATGATATTTAGATTCCATTGGATGCATGTTGAAAAGTGAAGTAACAATTTTATTTTTAAATGATATTTATAATAACCAGACATGACATTCTTTGCAACTATCAGTTTGAACTATATGAAATTGTTAATATTCAACCATTTTCAACCTACAAATATGGCAGATTCATATGGCTCAAACTAGTATTTAAACTTATGCTATAATAACCTAAATGAGAAAAGAACTTGAAAAAGAATAGATACATGTATATGTATAACTGATTCACTTTGCTGTACACCTGAAACTAACAAAACATTGTTAATCAACTATACTCCAATATAAAATAAAAATTTTTTAAATAATTAAAATATATATATACATAAAATTTTTTTAAATAAACTTATGATAAAAAATTTAGATGACAACTTAAAATGTGGAAAGAGATACATAATTTTTTCAAAATTACCTTAGGGAGCGCATGAGTGCACAAGAAGTTCAAAGATCATTGTCCTAGGAAAAATTATCTGCACATATGTACAGGAGACATATAAAAGAAAGTTATGGTAATAGTGTTTGCAAGAACAAAATATATGAAAAATCCAATAACAAGAGAATAAATAAATAAATTGGGATGTTTTCATGCCAGATTTTTATATAGCAGGGAAAATGAAGGAATTAGAGGTATACACATAAATATAAATGAAGCTTATAAGTATTTGGTGAAAGCTTTATAATATTTGGTGAAAGAAGTAAGTTACAGAATGACACTTACAGAGTGATAATGCTTATAAAATTTTAAATATGCAGTATAATACTATATTTTGCTTAAGGATACAAACAGAAATAGTAAAAGTATAAAGACTAGAGGGATAAATAAACACCATATTCAGTCTGGTTTTAACCTGGTAGGGAGGAGGCCTGTGATTAGAGAGGAGAGCTCCAACTATATCTGAAATGTTTTATCATTTTAACTGGGTGTGGATACAGAGATGTTTATCATATTTTCCTTTATAGTTTTTAACGTATTTTAAAAATTGCAAAATAAATGCTCAGAATATTTTTAAAGCGGCCTGCATATATTTAACACTAGAAAAACATTCGTAAGACTCTAGGTATAAGATAAAGGAAAAAAAATATTTCAGACAAAGAAGAATAGCTAATGTCCCACTTATTGAATATTTAGTCTCCAAAGGTCATCTTTGGGGGCGGGGGGGATAGAGGGATAGTTAGAGCAGCATAGGGACGAAAACGGACTGGGTGTTTTTAAGTTAGGGATCTTTTTATCACTGTGTATACAAATGAGGTCTGAATGAACATGTGAACTTTGATCCCTTTTCCAAATTGATGCTGGGTCCAAAGTTTTGTGCTGTGAAATAGTAATAGTGGCCTTGATTGGCAAATCTGAAAACACAGATTCGCTGAGTGAGGATTCAGAATTTCCCCTTTGCTCTAATTATTCAGTTCCCTTCTTGCTGGATGGCAAGTCCTTTTTTGCCCCCTCTCTCTCTCTTTCAGATACATCCATCAATAGAAAAGATAAAAATATTTGTTGGGAGGGTCTTCCCTTTAGTAAAATGTGTACCTTTTATAGCACGTTGCATTTCGTTGTTAAAGATGCGGTATAGAGTTCTATACCTCTGAATTAAGTTATATAATTCTTTTTATATAAAGTTGTTCAGAATCTCCACAGTGCAGATTGTCAAGTGGATGAGGACTGGGCAGTAAGGTCACTGTAGATGGAATGGGGTTCAGCAGAGACAGAAGCCAGACTGCAGTAGGGTAAAGAAAGGACGGGAGATGACGCGTGGAAACAAGCGAGATGAGACCTCTCTTTACCGAAGTTCAATTGTAAAAAAAAAAAAAGTGAGATTTACTTGAAAGGGCTAGAGGGTCAAAGGAGTTTTTAATTTGTTTATTTGTAGTATTATATACATTTTAACTCCATTTATACAAGGTTTAACAGTATGCAAAAACAATATTATATGTTGTTTATGGGTCCAAACATAAGTAGTAAATGTTTAAAAGCCATGCAAAGGAATAATAAGCTCCAAATTTAGGAGAGTAGTTATATATGGGAAGGCAGGAAAACAGAACTGGAGGACACAGGGAACTTCAACTATTATTTCTAATATTTTCTTAAGCTGAGTAGTGGGTGAACAGATTTTTTTTTATTTTGACATTTTAAAATATTAATAATAATGCTTTTACTTATATAAAATAAGTGAGGGAATTATTTCAAAAAATAAACAAAATTTATAGAAAGATCAAATTTTATTTAAAGTAGAAATAGGAAACTGGAAAGTCAAGTCTTTGCTTAGAGAGTTCAGAAAAAAAGAAAAAACTAGAGGGATAGCAGAGAAGATATCAACAGAACCCCAGCTGTTATTTACAATATGTAAGTAAATAATCTAATTTTGCTTAACTTCAACCAAAAAGGGAGAGAGACCGGAATATAACTGTTAAAAAAAAAAAAAAATCAAGAGGAATGCAACAGAAGGGAAATTGTGCAAGCAGAAGGGAAGGTTTCCCAGTATGCCTAAATGACTTCCCTTACTATAATTCCAAAAGGTGGTTATATGGACCTAATCTGGAAGTCTGTATGTGTGGTTCTTTTCATCTGCCCTGAGGATGGTACAGACGGCCCTCCAAGTATGGGCGGAGGAGGAAGGAGACAGAGGTGGAGCTGTGGATTGTATATAAATGTGAGTGTTCTTCCAACTGTGTGCCCTAGAATTTCTTGATTACCCTGAGTATCTGGTGTTTCTTCCTGCCAAGCAGGCTACTGTTGAGGTAAAATAAGCCAGTGTGGTCTGATCTGCATTGCCTTACTTGCTCTTCCCATCAGCGGCCACACATGGAAGTGGCCCTGGAATGAAAGATAACAGAGTTCATTCTCCTAATGACATTTCCAATCTGGCTGTTGATGGTCATCATTGCGGCAACCTGTTATCTCTTTGGCTCTCCCTGCGCCCTTGTACCACTAGAAAGGGCCGAGATGGCGACAAGAAGGAACTAAAGGGACTTCCCTGGTGGCGCAGTGGTTGGGAATCCGCCTGCCAATGCAGGGGACGCGGGTTCGTTCCCTGGTCCGGGAAGATCCCACATGATGCGGAGCAGCTAGGCCCGTGCGCCACAACTACTAAGCCTGGTCTCTAGAGCCTGTGAGCCACAACTACTGAGCCCACGTGCCACAATTACTGAAGCCTGCGTGCCTAGAGCCCATGCTCTGCAACAAGGGAAGCCACTGCAATGAGAAGCCCGCGCACCGCAACAAAGAGTAGCCCCCTCTCGCAGCAACTAGAGAAAGCTCGCGCGCAGCGACAAAGACCCAACACAACCAAAAATAAATAAAATAAAATAAAAAGAAGGAACTAAAGCAAGATGTTTGACAGCACTAAACAGATTATTTCAACAACAACCAATTAATCACCCTACCTACCGCACCTCTTCCCATCCCCCAGAGGTACACACTTGCAACCGTACTTCTAGCACTTTTTTCCAGTATTTACCTCTGTATTTCTTTTCTTTTCTTTTCTTTTCTTTGGCCTGCGCCATGCAGCACACAGGATCTTAGTTCCCCGACCAGGGGTGGAACCCGTGCCCCCTGCAGTGGAAGCGTGGAGTCCTAAACACTGAACCACCAGGGAATTCCCCATATTTCTAAGTAAAATAAACTGCGATTTTGCGACTTCCCAAGTTTATAAAATATTTCTTGACTTCCTATCATAAAAGATGAGCATGCAGCCCTCTTACACAAATCCTACCACATCACTGCCAGCCATTTCGCCTTTCCCTCCCCATGTCTTCTCAACATTTTGTATGTCAACATTCTAACTGGTGATCATACATCGACCTGCTGGGAGGGTGGCTCATCCCTGAGTACATGAAAGCTGTTCGTGTGGGAGCCTCCAGACCTCATCCTGTGCGTCTCTTCATTTGGCTGGGCCTGGTTTGTATCCTTTATGATACACTGTAATCATAAGTATAGCACTTTCCTGAGTTCCATGAGTCATTCTAGTGGATTCTCGTACCTCAAGGAGTCGTGGGAACTCCCAGACTGATCAGAAGTGAGGGTAACCTGGGGACCCCCAAGCTTGTGGCTGGTGTCCTTAGTAGCTAGTGGGAACCCCAGGATTTGTAGCCAGTCAGGAGTGTGGGAGGGTTTGGCATCCCTGAACTTGCAACTAGTGACTGAAGTGAGGTCGGGTTCAAGGGGAATGTGCCTTTATCCGGTGAAATTTGATCTAACTCTGGTAGTTAGGCTTAGAATTGTATTGTGCATGGATAAATACAAAAGACCATTCTTTTCCCTCTTGATTTCTTTAGAATTCCTATGGCTTTTTAATGCACAATTTACAACATTGCCAGATGGTGTCAGGACTGAATTGTATCCTCTCAAATTCATATTTTGAAGCTCTAACCCCCAAAGTGTCGTATTTGGAGATAAGATTCTTAGGAGATAATTAATGTTAAATGAGGTCGTAAGGGTGGAGTCCATTTTTAAAAACTAAAAGACACTAATTATTCTCTAAAACGAGTGGCTGTTCATCAGCATGACTTTCACAAAGTAAGCTTCTCTGATAGCAGAAAGATGCTCAGGGTCCAAGTTTTTTCTCTTTCATTTCCCCGCCCGCCCCCCCCCCAAAAGTGACAATAAAAGATTTAATGTACATGGTCATTTGTCCTAGGTCACATGAGATTTGGCAGCAACTAAGGTGGCCATTCCATGATTGAGATTTAGAAAATCACCAGCAAGAGGGAGACAGCCCCAGAACACTGACCCTGAGATATGCCTTTGGGGCACTGAAGCAATGACCATCTGGAGACAAAGAGGAGAGCTGGGATTGCCGATTGGATGGGGATGGGTCGGGGGAGAAGGTGAGGAGGTGCTTTGACCAGGAAAAGAGCTGAGAATGTGTGGAAGCAGACCTCCGAAGGAATGGAAGGGAAAAATTCTTGGGACCACAATCGCAGACCGAATGCGATGGAGTTGCTGTTTCTTGCCCATGAGTTTAATGACAAGGTTCCTTCCCTTTGGATGCCAACTAAGCAGGAGCCGGCAGGGCATCCCCTGACTTTGCAGCCCAGCCAGGCCTGGAATCTGCCCCAAACACAATCACAGATATTCCCAAGGCTTGAAGTCCATCCAGAGACTAGTCACTTGATGCAATTGCCTGTGGTCTGAAAAACAAACTCCCACCCAAACATATTGTACCTGGGGAGACTGCAATCTCAATGATCATGTCTCCCAGGACTCAGGCCCACTCTGACCACAGGATCTTTCTAAAGGCGTGACCAACAGACGTGTGCACAATTCCACCATGTAATTTTTGTCTGGGAGGTAAAATACCTCTGTCGTTACATCATTTTCCTTAGCGTAGCGATCCCTTAAGAGAAGAAAGCCTGACCAAGATCCCTTCTCAAAGTCAACCATGGAAATAACCTTTTAATATTCTCTCCTGTCTTCCGTGACCTTGTACAGCTTTCACACACAATTTCTCATTTTATCCTCAAAACAACGCATCAAGGTATGTACTATTATTCCTGCTTCCTGGGCCAGCCTAGAATTTCTGCTTCCCCCTTTCCGTCCTCCCGTTGAAAGGCCACGCTGGGCAGCCCAGCCAAGTCACGCCGGAGGGATTAGTTCCCTGTGACACCCCTTCCCCCACTCCCATGACCCACAGGCCGGACACAAAAGAGGCTGCCGGAAACTCCTGACCACTGCCAAGCCGGTAGCCGCAGTGCCCTGGAGAGGAATTCTCAGCTCACCACAGAGCATTTCTCATCTAGTTTTTTTATGGGTTTGGGGTTGGGGAGGGGTTGGTGACCAGCCAAAGACGGGCGGCAGAATGATGAAATCAGGCAAGCCCGCAGCACTGATTCATGTCACGGTGGGAATGGGGACAGGCTTTTGTGCCAACCAGAATGTGCCTTGGTTACACACTCCAGTTAAAAATAGTGGTGGCTCAGGATCGGCCATGGTGGTCCAAAAGAAATTTTCCTTCGTCTGTAATATTCTAATTGCTTTGAAAGCAAACATATTTCTGCATTAGTTATAGAATATAAGTTATCTTTAAAATTCAGAAGGAAATGGCCTCCGCTGCTGTTTGGAGAGCCCTCGGGTTCTGGGGTGGGGTGGGGTGGAGATGAGGGTGCAGGGAGATTTCTGACTTCTGCTCTGATTATCTCAGACCCACATCGTTCACACCCGTTCAGCTCAGCCAGCGTTTACCTGCCCACTACTGCACAGCCCAGGGCTTCACAGCTTACCGGGCACATGCACATGGGACCCTCTGGAAGAAGGTGATGAATCATAAAGAGCCTGATGAAAGAGGTGATGAATCTCAAATCACCTACACCCGTGGTTGGCCGAGGGCAAGTTGGGGCAACGGACAGACAAGCAGCCAACCATAACCAGAGACAGAGGAGGTAGGTCCTGTATCAGTGATAATGTCAGAGTTGGCCTTGAAGAACTTGTGGAATTTTGAGATGTAAGGAAGGGATGGTGCAGGGGTGGGCCAGCCCGGGAAGAGGAAACATCTTGGAAGACAATTAGGATGTAGATGAAAAAACTCACGGTCATTTCCAATTCCACTGCCATAGCCCCCATCACTGGTCCTGGTCCCCTGGAACATCTCACCTGTGCAGCCCTCTTTGACATCTCTACCACCCCCTCCATTCTGGGGGATCTCAGCAGGAGACAGTGTGTGTGAAAGCTCAGTTTTTTTCACTATTGTTGCTATTCATAAAACTGCCTGGAGATAGACAGGAGTGGGAAGCAAATGTCAGAGGGATTAAAGAATTTGCCCAGCTGATGAGGAAGGGAATCAGGAAGCTAACCCGGGCCACCCCCATCCCCACCAGATGTCAAATAAGGTAGATGGTGTCTGGCTTGGGTTTATAGACCCCCTAAGTGAGATCACCCTGCTTTCAATCCCAGTTCTGACATCACTGTGTGACCTTGAGCAAAGTACTTAACCTCTCTGTGCCTCCATTTCCATAGGTACAAAACGGGGTAATAATCCTTACACCAGAGCCATCGGGCAGATTAAAAAGGATCCTGCCTGTAAAATGCTTAGTATAACGCCTGGAGCACAGGAAATGTTTAAGCATTCATTCACCGCTGTTATCTCCTATCACTGATATTTATTGTTCGCACCCACTGTCTCTCATTCAGAACCTGAATTTTAGAGTCTGGTAGTTGGCTGGAGACCACGTCTGAACCTTTTCCTTAATCCCACGATCCTCCTCAGAAAAGCTGCTCTCACTCCATTTGCAGACTTCACAAGAATTCTCTCAGCCTGCTTGTGCCATCACTCAATATGGTGCTTTGGAATCCTTCTGTTAGCACAGCTGTGTCTGGGGTCTGGGAAAGCTCTGAGGACCCCGGGGGTGAGAGATGCACATGAGAGAGGGTCTATCGAGCAAGTGGAGTTGGGGGGTATGTAAGCAGCCTCCCATCCTGTTCACGCATCCCAGAGGAGCACCCCGTCTGGCAGGCCGGCACCCCTTCTCTTCCTGTGTGCTACCCTGGGCTGGCCAGACGAAGAGCTTGTCTGCACCTTGGCTTAGATGGGCTTTCTTGCAAGCTCACCCACAGGGGAACATGAGAGCTGCATGCTCACTGAATCCTAGACCCTCCCGGCCTCACTCCTGGGGCCAGGTCCCCTCCATCCCTGACAGGTTCATCCAGGGACTGGGTCACTCCTGGGGCCAGGTCCCCTCCATCCCTGACAGGTTCATCCAGGGACTGGGTCGTAACCAGGAGGAAGTTCGGGGCCTCCTGGGACTTCCACCCACAGATCCCAGCTCTCCTCCTGCAGAAACCCAGCCCCGTCTTTCTTCCATGAGCACCAAAGGTGGGTCCCACACTTCTGGAATCTTGAGTGAAGCTCATGCAAGTTACATCACCCCTCAGTGCAGTGGTTTCTGTGTCTGAAGGCTTCCTCATCTGCCTGCCCGCTTGTTAGCATTACAGTTGTGCTTGCTGTGATGATTTACAAGCGAGGAAAGAGGCGCTCGGGGGATAGGCAGTTGCCCCAGGTCACCAAGCTGCTAAGCCATGTGGCTCCAAAGCCTGCAGCCTTGGCACCCACCACGCTGCCTCCCCAGTTTCTCCCGCCCTGACCAGGACCGGAGGAGGATGCAGGAAGTCCAGGAGCCACTCTCAGGGAGCAACCTTCACGTTCAACACGGCACACCGGCTCTCTCCCCGGCAGAGGAAGGACCAGCAAGAGGACCAGGAGGGAGAGGGAGGTCAGTGCTTTCTGGAAGGGGATGGAGAGACATGGATGCAGTGAGGCCAGCCTGGGTGGGGGGAGGGGCTGCTGCCCAGGGGGAGGCCTGGCCTCTGGCTCCCACCCAGGGGGTCGTAGAAACAGCTGGTGGCAGCAGCACAGGCCGAGGGAGGCGGCAGGGGCCGGCTGGGCTGGCCGAGCTACAGAGGGGCTTCCTGCAGTGTCCAGCCACAGGTACCTTGGAGCAGCCCTGGGCTGAGAAATCTGAAAACCCCTCCCTTCCTGGGCTGTGGGCGGGGTGCTTGGAACACTTTCAGTTTTGTTTCTCTGCCTGCGAGAACCGAAACTCCTCGAAACAGAAGGACTCCGCAGAGCAGAACATGGAGGGAAACTTCCAGGTGTGCAGGAACTGGTAAGAAGTTGCTTTCCCGGCGGCCGACCTGAGGCTGGCTAGTGAGAGGGGCAGACAGGATAAGGCTGTTTCTGAAGTTAAGAGAAAAGGGTCCTTGTACCCAGGAGGGCCAGGGTGGAAGATTTAAACTCAGGAGATGTAGGAAGATGATGAGAGATGGTCAGGGTTGGCGAACATCCCTGAATGCCATCCCACCCCCACCCCAGATATTTCAGACTTTCTGGGACAGTTCTAAAGCCAAACAGCCAGGCTAGCTGTCCCTGCTGGGCTACTCATACTTTTCAGAACTTGGGTCCTAACTTGGAGTTCGGATCATATGCTCCGCACACCAGTCTTAGACAGAAAGGGGCCCACGGAGATTGTCCGGGACCACACCCGCCCTCACATTGAGAGGGCGCTGTGGAGCGGGGTGGGGGGTAGAGCAGGGGTCCAGACCACACCTCTAACTCAGGGAGACCCGGTCCCTTGAAGTACCTCACTCTCGAAGCTCCCTACCTGTGGTGGGAACCAGGGGGATCCCTCCCAGAGAGCTTTCTCCAGGCAGACCCTCCTGGCTGAACCAGCTCAGGAAGAGCTGAAGGGCCAGGCCGGGCAGAAGGAGAAAGGGGCCAGGCCGGGCAGAGGGGCAAGAATAGAGGAAGGGAGTGGGAAGCAGCCTTTGTGCCACCTGCTTGGGCTGTGCAGGTGCCAAGACCTTGTTCAGACCAAGCAGAGTGAGGCTCTGGCTACTCCCCTCTGGCCACATCGCATGTGCCCAGGACATGGGCAGGCAACTCTCATCATCCTTTAGGCCTTTAGAGCTATGGCCACTATGTGTCCTCTCTCCCAAGCTGCCACGAGCAAGAGCTGGTTGAAATGAAAGGAGGAGTATTAAGAAACACCCTGCCTGGGACCTGGGAGGGTCAGAAGCTTGTGTTTTTTGGGGTCTCCGAGAAGGGTCTCAACCTCTCTGTGGGTTGCACAGGTGAGCCTTAAGGCAGGGAAAGGTAGATGGCTTCTCGCTCTGGGAGACCTGGGAAGCTCTCCCTATGGGGATTCTGAAAGTTGGCATTGCCCTTGCAAGGAGAGTGGGCATGCAGGGCTGGATTTCCAACTGGCTGTGGGCCAAGCAGGGGAGCGCTTGAAAATAGACAAAATATTTGAAAGAATTTGATATTTGTTATTTCATTTTAAAAACAGCTTTACCAAGGTATAATTGACATAAACTGCATTTATGGTACATTTTTAAAAATATTTATTTTATTTATTTATTTGGTTGCACCGGGTCTTAGTTGAGGCAGGTGGCCTCCTTAGTTGCGGCTCACCGGCTCCTTAGTTGTGGCATGTGAACTCTTAGTTGTGGCCTGCATGTGGGATCTAGTTCCCTGACCAGGGGTTGAACCAGGGCCTTCTGCATTGAGAGTGCGGAGTCTTAACCACTGCACCACCAAGGAACTCCCTGTGGTACATTTTTAAAGTGTACCATTTGACATGTTTGTCATAGATATATACCCATGAAACCATCACCCTGTCTGCTAAAAGTCAATAAACTATCAAGTTAGGAAGAACAAAAGGGAAGTTTATTCAAGCCACACTGAGAAGCGTAACCCAGGAAGCAGATTCTCAGAAAGCTCTGAGAACTGTCCCACCAGTTAGAAGTCGAAGGCACAGTCATATACATTTTTGAGACAAAGGATCATACATCAAAATGACATACTGATATTTCACAAAAAGTTCACCAAGGATACATAGTCTAAGTAAGCACGTACAAAGTGTACCAGGCAAACAGCGAGTCACTGTCACTAGGACCCCCTACAGAGCTGGGAAAGAACCCTATTCTTTTATGAAGTTACATTGCTAGCTTCAGAAGAACGAAAGAAAAAATTGATCTTTACAATCGAGCAGGCACTCCCATCTTTGAGGAGCTCTGGTTAATGTGTAATACAGATGCACACCGTACATTAGGAAGGGAGGAGGCCCAAACAAACACAGGGAGAATTTTATGTTTAATTTTTTCTTGTCCTGCCTTAAAATATAAATTATATTTCATCAATCACAGTCAAGATAATGAACCTCTCCATTACCCCCAAAAGTTTCCTCCGGCCCCTTTGTAACCTCTGCCTCCTGCCCCTCCTCGGCCACTCCCTCTCACCCCAGGCAACAGAAGAGTTTACAGAGTATCCTTACACTTATTTTATGATTTTGCATTGTTCTGATTTAGGACCAACATGGGGAAGGGGGGCAGGTGGTATCGTCATCATATTTTCAGTGCTTGAGGCCTTGAAAGATCTTAATCCAGCAGCCCTGGATATGAAATACGGCTCCCTGCTTTATACCATGAAATAAGCCTGTTTTTCCTCCCTCTTGATCCTGCAGCAAAAGAAGTGTGGCCCCTGGCCACTTGGCCCTCCATGAGGCCTACTGTCTGCTGTTCCTGGTCCTCTGTCCAGAGTGCAAGGAACCCGTCCTGCAGGATAAGATGGAAGAGCACCGCCGGGGCGGGCACCAGCAGGTGGGGAGGCGGAAGCAGGGATGGAGGTGGGGCCACCAGGCGGCGAGTCGGCGCCCGGTCCTCACTGCAGCCCGTCTCAAGTGGGCGCCCCGCGCCCAGCTCCCCCTGTGAAGTGGAAAGGGTAGTTATATCTGCCTTTCTTGTACTGCGCTGAGTCAACCCTGGTTTTCCCATCCCCTATCCTTTCCCTACAGGCGATGGGTTCGGCCAAGGCAAGGGGGTCCCTGTTTCAGGAAAGGTAAAATGTTCTTTAGAGATGTGTCAAGAGGAGAGACAGGAAAGGAGAGCTCTAGAAGGCACTCATGGCCAAGGCTGGTCAAAGGTTAACCTTTCTCTCCTGCTGTTTCTGGAGATGGTCAAGCTCAGGCATCCATTTCATCTCAGCGGGTCCCACAGATGCTCCTTGAGCACAGGGCTGGTGCTGCAGGGAGACGGGGGAACCTGACTCCTGCCCCCAGGCGCTCACAGACCCGCACCTGACACACAGAGCCAGGGCCGCTGAGCTGGGTGGGACTCCAGCGTCTCCCTGCGTGTTTAGGTGGGGTGCGCCATGTGTCAGCAGAGCCTGCCGAAGCACTTGCTGGAGAGTCACGAGGTGAGAGTCAGCTGTGATTTCTTCCCCCAAGCCCAGGAGGAGGGGAGCGGGCCAATAATAAAGACTTCCCCCCACCCCCTGCCTCCAGCTCTCTCTTCTCGCCCAGGGAGGCCTGGGGCCTGGAGCTAGCTCACCACAGGGCCTCCTGCCCCCGGATGCCCGTCAGAAGGGCCTGCCACGGTCCACAAGCCCAAGAGAGCTCGTGTTTGCCAAGGAGCGTCCCCCCACCCCCCGGCCTTTCCCACCTGCTTTCTCTTACTGGCTTCAATCCCCCAGGGAAAAAAGCTCATATCCCCAACGCAACTGCAGTCACTGCAGGCCAGTGACCGTGCCCGTCCCGCCTGCCTCCCCGCAGGCCAAGGAATGCCAGGAGCGCCCCGTCGAGTGCCAGTTCTGTGAGCTGGCCGTGCGCCTCAACAAGGTGGACATCCACGAGCGCCACTGCGGCAGGCGGACGGAGGTCTGCCCAGGCTGCGGCCAGCGGCTCGCGCTCCACACGCTGGCCCGGCACAGAGATGAGTGTCGGGGCGAGCAGACCCGGCGCCAGAAAGGTGAGCAGGGATGGCAAGGAAGGTAAGCTCTCAGCAAGACAGGTGACATGTGTGATGACAGATACACACGTCTCAAATTCATCTGGCTATTCTGGACCACGTACTAGAGTGGCCTTCTCGTGTGTCTGCTGTGATCTCTAAATGACTGGTCCAGGGAGACCAAGACGCCAGGAGCTGCGGGCCTGGGAGCTACACAGATGAGTGCAGAGGCAATGGGGGCCCGACAAAATGGGAGGCTTCCTTGGAACCCCTCAAGCACGATTCCAGCCTAGCAGAGACCCACCTGCATCCTTTTACAGATGAGAAACCTATGCATAGAATGAAACAGGGGCTTGCTAGAGGCAGAAACCAGACAGGACACCCAAGTTCCCTGACACCAAATCAGGAGCTTTTTCCACCATCAGCAGCGGACAGAAGGGATCTAGTTGTAACTCCTGACCTTGGGGCCTATGTGTTGGCCGCCTGGTACCACTGTGTGTTCTCTTGACCTGGTTACCTCTTCATGAGGTGTGTTTACGGAGGACAGCAATGTGACAGATCTTGTGTTCACTGGTTGTTTTAGTAACACAGTAACACGTGGAGAGAGCCTAAAATCCTTTGGATGGTAAGTCACTCCTGGTAAACAATTTTATTAAAATCGGCAAATGAAAAACTGGAGTGCTTGAGACTCGTGTACGTTTCCAGCATGGCTGGGCTTCAACACAGCCAACAAACAACTCTTCAGCACAACTTCATCAACACAACACAGCTTCAACAAGACAACACAACACAGCTTCAACAAGACAACACAACACAGCTTCAACACAGTCAGCAAAGATGTGTGCAATAACTCCTCATTTGATCACAGAGCTCAGAAACTGGTGAAATGAAAGAGCAGTCAGACTGGACGGGGCTGGCATCTGTGGTAACGGCTCTCTCCGTCTCCTTAGAAACCAGTCCTGCTCCAGGAAAATGTCTCTTCATCCGGGCTGTGTGCTGCCCCGAGTGCACTTTTGCAGCTTAAAGGAAATGATGTGGATGATTCCTGCTGTGGGTGGCCTGTGTGGCCAAGGACCCTGGCAGTGCAGGACACTCACAGCAGGCTGGGGACAGTTTATCATCAGGACTGCAGGCCACGTACACAGTTGTGGGGCAGTCGGGCTAGCCATTTTCAAGGGCAATCATTTGTGCTGTTGTTTCCATGCTTTTTCAGGGAAGAGAATTCCAGCTCCTGAAAGCAACATCTGCTGCCATTATTGCAACCAAACGATCCCAGGAAATAAGTATTTCCACCATATGGTGAGTAGAAATTAGTTATTTTTTAATGGTGCCAATAGCTAGTCCATATTCCAAAAAGTGTGATGTGAAAGGTGGATTCTGGGTCCAGTTTTACACAGCATGGATAACAGAGGTTCCCATATTTTTAGTTTTGCTTTGTTCAAAAAGGGATGTTGTGAATTGGTTTAGGCTAATTTAGCACACATAGTTGGTCTCCAGTCGTGCCAGCCCTTCAAGGAGCCTCCCTGACCAGTCCAGCTATCACTGATCACCTCCAAACATCTTCAGCCTTCAGGGCCTGGACATGGTAATTTGGTCCTTAATAGGACCTGCCTTATTATTTTCTGTCCCATGCGGGAGTCTTCTCAATTAGACTGTGAGCTCCCTCGAAAAAGTTAACAACTTTCTCCATCTTCCCACAGTGAAACTGGTATCAGGGCTAGGTACCAAAAGGGGGACTCTGTAAAGATGTCACAATGTGATTGATTGATTGATTGCTTTTGCCTGGGAACATTCACAAACTCCTCCCTCCATCACTCTGAGCACGTTTTAGTGCATTAGCCCGTGCCAAGCTGCTCCCTTCTTTTGCAGGATGGAGCATTTTCTTTCTGGGGAAACTTCCTAAGGCTTCTCTCCAAAGAACTCATTTCCTTCTGCTTGGATGGAGCGCTGTTTGTCCTTTCTTTACCCTTCAATTCAGAGAAATATGAATATCAGAACTAAAGAGACCCTAGGGGTGATCTAGACCTTTTTGTTTATTGTGGGACAATACATATAAAATTTACCATTAGTGACATTTAGTGCATTTTAATAGGAACACTTGACTTAATGAAGTCTAAATTAATCATATTCCCTACCCTCCTTACAAACAATATATGGATTTGAGAACATGTTGACTCCGATTCTCTATTCCCACCTTATATGTAAATGCTATGGAATTTAGTTTCACCTTGTTTTCATACTATCCCTCTTTAGTCATTATTATTGCTGTCATTTTGTGCAATTCATGCCTGCTTGAATATACTCACACATTTACCTTTCTCTTTGCTCACGTTCTTTCTTAAATCCCAAGCTTTCCGTCTGGGTAGGATTTCTCTCTTCCTGAAATACACGTCTAGGTAGTTCCCTCAGCAAGAAGCTGTGAGGAGTAAATTTTTAGTTGCCTGCACAGGTACTTTCTTCCTGCATTATTGAATGGTAGTTTAACTGTGCATCCAATTCTACGTTAACCGTTATTTTCTCTTAGCATTTTGAAATTTAGTCCACTGTCTTCCCCCCTCTATGATTGCTGTTGATAAGTCTGCTCTCAGTGTAATTGCCATTCCTTTGTGGATAACCCTTTTTCTTTGGTTGATTTCAAGATCCTCTTTGCCTCTGATCTTCCTGGTTTCACTGCAATGCATCCAAGAGAAGATTTATTTTTATTCATCCTGCTTAAAACAATATGCTCAAGTGTGTTTATTTTTTTCCTCTCTTCTTCAGAATTTCTCCTGCCCAAATCTAAAGATTTAATTCTGCCTTAATCAGTTCTGCGAAGTCTCAGCTATAATCTGAGAATCTTGGAATCCCCAATATTCCCTGACCCCTCCATGTTCTCCCAACTCTTTCTGTGGAACATATTGGATGTACATCAGACCTTCTCGTTCTATCCTCGTGTCCCTTAACCTTTCACATTTTCTATTTCTCTCTCCTATATTCTGAATAATTTCCTCACATCTATTTTCAAGTTCATTCTTTCTTGGCCAAATCTAACCTGCTATTTTTAAGCCTATCCATTGAGGTTCAGTGTCTGTATTTTTCATTTTAAGAAGTTCTGTTTATCTCTCTTTCAAATTCACCTACTCTTTTTTTCATAGGGTCGTATTCTTTTCTCTTGTTTGAATCATTTTTGATTAATTTATTTTACAGTCTCTCTCCTATTATCCTGTTATCTGAACTCCTTGGAGACTAATCCTGCTAATGGTTGTGTCTATGACTCTTACCCAAGGTAGAGTGTTTCCTTGTGTGTAAATTTGAATCGTGAGTTTCTATTTGGTGAGACTCTATCTGTGAGAATCCTGTAGGACCTAGTTTGGGATTATGTAACCTCCAGAGGGATTTTGTGATGGCTTCTGCCATACATCCCAAATTTTACATTAATTCTTCTGCTTGGGTATTCCCAGAGCGTGAGGATTTTGTAAATCTGAACCCCAAATACAAGGATGGCATGAGCCTCAGATTTTGAGTTTTCAGGAGTGTCGGTTTTGCTTCCCCACCCTCAATTTCTAGTCCAAGGTAGACAAGCTTTCTTGCCACTTTCCTTTTCCAATTAGCCGATTCTTTTCTCTTAGCCACCACAGGTTAGCCTTCAAGGTTCCCAGCTTTACTCAGGGAAAGGGGAATCTTAACTGCCAATTTCACTTCTTGTGTGGATGGGACTCTTCTCTTATCCAAGCTCTTAGATACGAGATTGACCCCACGTCTCCTCCTAAAGTATCAGCTCATGTGCTTAACAGGTCAGGTCTTCATTCCTGGAACATGGAGCTTGCTTGCTTTCTTGCAAAGTCAGCTCAGTGAATGTTTGTCATATTTTATCCAGCATTTCAGAGTGGGAAAATTTCAGGTTATCTTGCCTATTGTATTGTCTACAATTAAAGCTGAGGTCATTTTAAAATTTGAAGTATGACTCATAATTGCAGGACAGATGCCGTCCAATCTCAGATTCTGTGACATATTCTCCAGTTGGGAAACCAGATATTCCTCCTTCATCCCTTTCAAGTCAGGCTGCTGAAGATCAAACTTCCACAGCAGAGAAAGACGTCCGTCCAAAGACGAAAAATACAAGCAGATTTCCCCTTCTTTCTGAAAAGTCAACACGGCAAGCACCAAGAGGCACAAACAAAACCACGGATCTGCCTTTGAAGTCTGATGGCAGGCTCAGGGCCTCCTCTCCTGTAGAAGACGAGACAGCCTATGACATTCTGAGGAGGTGTTCTCAGTGTGGCATCCTACTTCCCCTGCCAACCCTAACCCAACATCAGGTACCCAGCCTCCATTCTCTCCTTATCTGGCTGGGAGCCATCTGGACAGTGTTTAGAGAGACCCAAGACCTGCAGGATATTCTCAGACATCTTTATCTCCCCTTTCTCTGTGTGTCCGAATCCATTCTCATAGCACCTATCACCTGGTTATATATGTGCATCATCTCCCACCTCTGAAGGCAGAGCCAGATCTTTCATCTCTGTATCTCCAGTTCCCAGCCCAGGGAATGACCACAGCAAATGCCCCAAAACTGTGGAGCAAACAAATGAACAGAGCACACCCAATCTAGCTCTCTAGCTCATGGTGTAGATAAGGCAATCCAGGCCCAGAGATCAGAGCCTTGGTCAAGATACTAAGTCAGTTGGTATCTTGCCTCCAGCAGATCAGGATTTGCAGCCTCAATAGCCTGATTTTTTACATCCTAGATTATTTTCCAATAATAATAAGAATTAGTATTAGAGGTAGTTAACCATTATGCACCAGTTACAATGCAAAGCTCTTTACAAATGGTTAATCATTATAAAAAACATGCAGGTATTTTATCCCTATCTTACAGATAAGGAAACTAGACAGAAAGGTGAGTAGCTTCCCCAGGATTATACAACTAGAGAGTGGCAGAATCCAGCCTAAAATACATGTGTATATAGTTCCAAAGCTTATGCTTTTAAGCCCCAAACAGGATGCCTCACTCAAAAAAAAAAAAAAAAAAGCTTTCATTATTTGATGTTTTTCAAAATACAAAAGTACTAGATACTACTAAATACTAGGTTTTGTTGTAACCAGTTGACATGATACCATACAAACAAATATAAAGATAAAGCTCATCCTCCCCGACACCCACCCCACTTCCCCAGTCCCACGCCCTGAGATACTAGTTTCAGTATCCTGGTGGGTATCCTTCCAAAGCTTTACCTCTTTTCACACAAACATGAACAAGCCTCTATGGGGTTTGAATTGTTTTTTCTTTTCCCCTATATATCATCTTCCTATATTCATTACTCTGCCATTTGCCTTTTTCACTGAATATACGATGCACACTCCTTACAAAAAAGTAGACCTAGATCTTGTTTTTTCTAACTTCTCTATATGCACACAGCACATAATTTTACAAAGCTGAGTGAATTTCATACTTGCTGGGGGTGTTATTGCCATATTTCCTTGCCTCCCACAATTTGAAATTTCCTTCCATACTTCCCTCCATCCTTACATAATAGGGTTGCCGAATTTAGCAAATAAAAATTCATTACTTGGGACAAAAATAACTACAAAATAATTGCATGAGACATACTTATACAAAAAAAAATTCTTTGTTTCTCTGAAATTACAATTTAACTGGACATCTTGTATTTTATCTGGCAACTCTGTTATATAACCACACACACACATACACATTTGGAGTCCAATTATACACATTTCTTTGCATCTTAATGTTATGATTCATCAATACCCAAGGACATCCCTCCAAGTCAAATGATGTTGTCCCCCCCCCCTTTTTTAATGGCATAAGAGTCCATGGTGTGGGTATCCTCTAATCTGTTCATCCACCCGCCTCATGATGATAGGCCTCTATTAAACATTGTCCCAAGCCTCCCATAGACCCCTCATGGCTCACTGGGCTCCAAACATTTTCTACGGCATCTGTAGCTCAGGGTTCCTGCTCCAGGAACTGGGGATAGGATTACCCAGAGATATCCTAGGAACTAACACTCCCCACTTTAAACTCATTGAACTTTTTTTAATATCCATTTCTTTAGGAGAAATGCTGGTGGTTAGCTTCATCAAAAGGAAAACAAGTGAGAAGTTCCAGCTAGCTTTGGAAAAGAAAAGGTACAACAGATTTAGAAGATTTTGTTTTTACACTGGTTTTTCTGCTTGCTTTCTGTGCTAGTCTTTACTTGTGAAAAGAGATGGGTTTTATTCACTGGGTTTCTTTCTTGTAGAAGAAAAGTTTGGATTCTGTTTTCCTCCTTTTGAGCCGAGATGTTGGTTTCCCCAACAGCTACAGATAAACCAGAAGAAAAAAGGGCTCTGTCTCTTCTGCCTGAGAATTCTGATCAAACATCTAGGCTCCACACAGCCTGGACACCTTAGGGAACCCAGCTTTGTCCCCGAAGAATAAAAAAGCCCTCCCTGAAAACTTGTCCTCCACCTTTCTGTAGATTTTTCACTGGTTTTCCAGGGCCACGGATGGCAGCGGCTAGCACGGCAAGGAAAGGGGAGTGGCAGCAAAGAAGAAATGGAGAAAGGAAGAGAAAAATGAGGCTGGGTGGCAGGGGAGAGCCAGGTAAAGCACAGAGAGGTGCTAGTGAGGGCTGTTGGCAGGGAGACCAGCTGGGAGACACCTAGAGATGCAGCCCACCTCCCAGCAAACAGCACGCCCTACCTTTCTGCCTGGCCCGTGGGGAGACCCCAGACCCCACCAGGGAAGGAAGGGCCCAGGACACCCCACCCTCCCGAAACTGGAAAAGTGGGGCATTTCTCAAGCTTTGTCAAGTTGGCGAAGTCAGGTTTGCTTAAGACTTTCCTTGGGTCGGCAGCGACAGTGGTTTCCCAGAGAGAGGCCACGCACGCTGAGTCCCCGGGACTGGACAGGACCCCGGGGGTGGGTCAGGACAGGAAAGGTGGCGACTGCGCGGGCCTGCGCCCCAAGTCCGGGGGCAGAACCTCTTCCTCGCATGAGGAGGGACGGGTAGGGGGCGCGGAGCCCAGCCTCCCGCCTCTGGCCCCCTGGCCAGGGCGCCTTCCCGGGCCATCTGCGCGGGGACCCGTCTTGCCCCGCACGCGCACGATCGGTTGAGCTGGCAACCCCAGGTTTGGGCCCCGCGGCCGCGGTTATGAGCAGAGCCCCGCAAGTGGCGGCGCGTCACAAAGGCGGCTGGGCGCTCGGCCTCTAGCCTCTGCGGGGCCTGGCGCGGAGCCGGAGGTGGCGCCGGTGGCGTCGGAGCCGAGGTGGCGCCGGCGCAGCAGGCCGGCGCTCGCGGTCCCAGCAGCCCGAGCAGAGAGCGGCGGGTCGTGGCGAGCAGCGGGTAAGGCGGCGCGAGCGGGCGCAGGCCGGGGACGCCCCCCGAGGCCAGCGCGGGGGTGCGGGGCTGCCCTCCTCACCTGCCGCCCCCGCGAGGCTCCTGGGCCACCTCCCCTCCCCGGGTGATCGGACACCCAGGTTTCCTCCCAGGCTTGGCAGCTGTGTGACGTGGTAAACCCAGCCTAGGTTCCAGCGTCCTTAGGCTGGGTTGGAATCCCGCTCCCCACCTAGCAGGCCATCTCACCGGGACACTTTCCTAACTTCCCATTTGTAAATACCTTCCCTACAGGGATGTTTTGGAAGCACCTTGCCACCCACTTTCTGATGGCAGCAAACACTTGTATAACATTTACTGTGTGCCAGGCACTGTTCTGGTGCTTTCCATATATCAGCCCGTTTAATTCCCCCAACGCTAGGAGAAAGGTACTTTTATTACCCATATTTACAGATGTGGAGACTGAAGCATAAATAAATTAATTACCTTGCTTAAGGTCACATACCGCAGTTGACAGAACCAGGATCCAACCCACTAAGCTGCAAGAGGGGAGGTTCCAGGCGGTAACATGACTTTTGGACCACTTGCAACACCTTTCCCAGCCCACCAAAGATGTTCTTCCAACCCCCCCGCCCCCCATGGCTTAAAGTGTCTGATAATTCTTCAGACCCTGTGACGTTGCTGGGTCAAAGGGCTTCGATTAGCTTTCGAACTGGTTAGCTTTTTTCTTTTCTTTTCTTTTCCCTTGGCCGCTCTGCGAGGCTTGTGGGATCTTAGTTCCCTGAAGAGGGATCTAACTGGTGCCCCCTGCAGTGGAAGTGAGGAGTCCTAACCACTGGACCACGAGGGAATTCCCTGGTTTAGCTTTTCTTGAGCATCTCTTAGGTCCCTTGCTCCTTACTAAGTGCCGTGGAGTCCCCTAGCCCCGGACAGTTTATATGTGATTGAAGACACAACCTTATTTCTTCATTAGTTAAATGTTTAAGTACTCCTCAAAAGAAGAATGAGGCTGTCCCTAGTCTCAAGGAGTGTGTGGGTTTCTGGGAGAGAAAGGCTTAGATTATACTAAGATTATACTAAGGATGGACACAGGGAGAGAGGGGAAAGAGAAGGGGAGCCGGCTGACCCACTGGAGCCCTGTGTCCTGGGTGGGGGCAGGCTGCTACCAGTTCCCCTGTGGAAGTCTGTCTGGGTGGGAGATGGCAGGGCCGGCTGGAGGCAGGGGCCAAACTGTTCTGTAGGTGATCATGGGGTAGGGAGGACAAAGGCACGGGGGAAGACCCCAAAATAAGTCCCCTACGGGAGCTTGCTTGAGGATGCTCATCGCCACTGTGCTGTTGGGGGGAGCTGGAAGAGGCCTGGGGGTCCATCACAGGGAGAGTGGGTAAGAGAAAGAAGGGGATACCCACCACCGGGTCTATTCAGATGACAGATGCCGTGTGAGACGTACGCAGGGCAACATGAATGATGCTTACAGACACTGAACACACATTTGGCAAGCACGCTCACAAACAAAAAGCAGCACATCAAACACACTGGAATAGTTGCCTGTGGTGGGGAGCAATGGAGTGGGACATAGAATTAAAAGGGAATAAATGAATAAATAGAATCAAAGAGAGGTCTTGGGGGCTTCCCTGGTGGCGCAGTGGTTGAGAATCCGCCTGCCAATGCAGGGGACACGGGTTCGAGCCCTGGTCCGGGAAGATCCCACATGCCACGGAGCAACTGGGCCCGTGAGCCACAATTACTGAGCCTGCACGTCTGGAGCCTGTGCTCCGCAACAAGAGAGGCCACGACAGTGAGAGGCCCGTGCACCGTGATGAAGAGTGGCCCCCACTTGCCACAACTAGAGAAAGCCCTCGCACAGAAACAAAGACCCAACACAGCCAAAAATAAATAAATAATTAAAAAAAAAAAAAAAGAGAGGTCTTGCACAGACAAGTGTCTGTCCCGAACTGAAAATTATGATTAACTTGTCCCTCTGAACCCGAGGCCTGAAAAGTGGAGGTAGGAAAAAAGTATAAGAGAAAGAGTAAGAAAACCCAGGTCTAGCCTGAGTCCTGTTACTAACTTGCTGTGTGACCATAGGCAAGCCCCTTTACCTCTCTGTGCCTAGTTTCCATCTGTTAAAAAAAAAAAAAACCTCAATTCTCAGATCTCTTCCAGCTCTGAGTTTTTGTGAACCACAATGAATGATCTTGGGTTACCTGGTAAAGAAGCCAATAAAAGCTTTATGGAGTGGTAGGGCTTGAACTTTAAAAATGGGGGGTTTGGGAGAGGTAAAGAAAAGGAGGGTAGTTCCCAGGCAGGGGAAACATTGAAAGCAAAGCCATGAAGATTTTCACAGCAGATGGCTATGAAAAGTCTGACCGAGGGCTCAGTGTATCTGGCGGGGCCTTAGCCCAGTTCTTCCCTGGGACTCCCTAGCCTGGCTGGGGATACCACCTGCAATCCAACAGCCAAGTCAGAGAACTTTCAGTCCTCCCAGTACAGGTGTTCACCAGTTACCAAATCATGTCTGCCAAAGAACTCACTGCCCACCCTGATTCCCGCTATAATGCCACCCTAGTCCCAGGCTTCAAGCCTGGCCTCTACTATGGACCATCCTTCCTCCACTCCCCCAGAGTATTCTTTCTTTACCTCAAGACTGACCACGTCACTTCTGGGCGTGTGATCCTTCGACCTGCCCTGACCTCAGCTGAGGTTCTCCACCTTTGTTCTGCTGCTGCACCTTTTGAATATAAACACAGCCATCAGCAATGTCGCTCAACACAGACACTGATTCTCATCCAGAGAAGATGTCAGAATTCCAAAGTCTTAGGAAGAGGGGACAGTGAAAATCCCTGGCTGTAGGACACAGCCTTTATCACATCATTCAGAGCGTCTTGATTGATGCCCTTGAACCAGCACCTCCCACTGCTCCAGCTCCAGTTCCATCACTCCCTGACCCTCACAAGTTAAGCTCCAAGCAATTTTTAGTTCCGTGAATGTGAACACATCACGTATACTCACAGTTCTGTGGCTTTGCCCATCTTGTTCCCTCTGCCTGGGATATACCAGTTCCTCCACCACCAACCTGTCTGCCTTGCAAATCCTACTCACCCTGCAAAACCCAGCTCAGACGCCACCTCCTCTGAGCAGCCCTCTCTACTTCTCACACAGACAGAACTAGTCCCCCCGTTTGTGCTACCCTGCACCATGAATATGCCTGAGGATTTTCATGTCTCCCACAGTGTTGTCATTGAGTCCCGGTCTCTGTCCCTGATAGACCCCTGACGGGCTGTGACTCCTTGCAGGTGTGCACAGTGTGGTGGATTTATCATTGCACCCCCTGCACCAGCCCAGTACCTACACATGGGGCCATAGTGCAAGTTTGTTCCATTGGGTTTAATATGTGTTTGGCAGGTGATGGTTCTTCCTCTTTACTCCCCACAGAAAACAAGTGATTGCTTTGCTTTCCTCATTTTTGGAAGCCCTGCCTACCACACAGCTGCAGTGGACATCCCGGTTCCTTGATGGACGAAGAAGGCCAACCGATCCAGCCTCAAGACGAGAGCTGCTGGGCCACCCTTCCCGATGTGTGCCTACATCGTATTTTCTGGTGGCTGGGAGACAAAGACAGGTCCAGAGCGGCCCTTGTCTGCAGAAAGTGGAACCAGATGATGTATTCGGCTGACCTCTGGCGATACAGGACTATCACGTTTACTGGGAGACCTTCCAGGGTACACGCGTCCGAATTTGTGTCGGCTCTTTGGTATGTTAAGAAATTCGGTCGTTATCTGGAGCACCTGGAGATCAAATTGCTGCATCCTTACAACGCTGTCCTGACCAAGAAGTTCCAGGTCACCATGCAAAGCCTTCTCTCGTGTCTGGGCAAGAGAAACAACCGTCTGAAATCTCTGTCCATCCAGTACCTGGAACTGGACCGCCTGGTCTGGAGGAACAGTATCAGGAACTTGCTCATGAAAAGCTTGAGCTCATTCTTGAAGAAAATGGGCAAACACCTGGATTATCTCAGCCTAAAAGGGGCTAGGCTCACCGTGGGGCAAGGCTGCCACATCCTCAACTCCCTGAGCTACTCAAGGAAAGAGAGTGTGGTGTCAGAGCTCAACCTCGAGGACTTCTTCAGCCACCACCTCACCGTCTACAGCAGCCCCCAGTTCAACAAGACCATGGCCACGTTCCACAGCCTGGAGTCCCTGAGCCTCAACTACAACTGCATCTCCGACGAGCTGCTGGAGAACTTGTGTGAGAACAATGCCGGCACCCTCTGGACCATGAACATCAAGTGCCACAGTCATGACCCCCACGAGCAGGTCATCTGGGGCATGTCCTGGGCCAAGCTGGCGAGGTACGCCACCAACCTGAGAGTCAACTTCTTCTTTGAGCAAGTCATGGAGTATGAGCGCTTGGCCCGGATCCTCCTGCAGGAGATCCCCATCAGGAGCATCAGTCTGAGAAACTGCTCTTTCAGCGACCCCGACTGGTCCATGAGGCCCACTCTGACGGATCTCCTGCCCACCTTCCGGCACACTCTGCAGGTAGGTATGAGCTGAGGGCTGGGAGGCTTGTGAGGAGGGGCTGCCCCTCGGGTTCTTGCTACCTGCTCTGGGCTGGGCTTGCACACACTCACTCAAGGTCAAATTGAGGTTCTGGGAAACGTCACCAAACTAAGCCCCCCCCGGTCCCCAAGACCGCAGCAGAGGACAAAAGCTACTGCTCACTTCCTATACGTGGAACCAATTCCTGATTGGCTGTCAACCAAGGATAGCTCCTACATCCCTGGCTCAGAGCTGTGAGGCCTGAGCATGAAGGTGCCTCTACAGGTGAGAAGCAGGTCAGCAGCTTCTTCTACTTCTCCACCCAGTCACAGCAGCACACAGGACCCAGTGTGACTCCAAACCAGACAAAAAGCCAAATTTGACCCAAGTTACAGAAGAGCTCAGAGGTGTGGGCTGTTCTCTAATCTGGCAGCTCCCGATCTATAAAATTGGGATCATTTTGTTCCCCCCCACCCCCCGCCCCGCAAAGACCTCTCAGAAGGCTGTGAGGATTGATACTGAAGCGTATAAATACCACTACTAACAGTGAGGGATGACAAATTGCTAAGAGCTCATTTACGCTCACACAGCCCTGAAGTGGGCAGGCAGACATCATAACCATTCGGTGCTGCCCATGGTCACCTGGCTAGTCCATCGCAGAGCCAGGACCACCACTTTGGTCTCCAGACTCCAGATACATTGCCTCGAAACTCCAAGTTTCGTAAATTTGGATGAGATCACTTTCATTCACAAATCCCTTCTTCCGACACCTGCGTGTCCAGTGCCCCTTATCTAAAGCACTTGAACCACCGTGGGCTGCCAGGCCAAAGCCAGGGCACGAAGGTGTTATGAAATGATCCAGCCAATCCCAGCATCTCTGTCCACATCCGTCTTCCCCTTTGGTGCTTTTCCAGAAACTAACTTTTGAGTTCAACAACAAAAATGAGTCTCTGGACAAGGAGCTGCACCGCCTCATCTTATCCTGCAGGAAGTTGTTTTACTTCAAAATCTGGGCTTTCCTTGATGTTAAGTTTGTGGAGCAGATCCTGCAGAGTCAGGAAGAAGGGCGGTGTGCCCTGCGCACACTCAAGGTAAGACCCCCCCCCTGCCCGGGGTGGGTTCCATGGGGATCGGGCAAGGGCATCCAGGCCCCTGGGCGGGCAGGCGTCCAGCCCCAGTGTTCCTGCTCTGGGATGAAGGTCAGGAGTGAGGCAGGGCATGGGGGGGAATGGACGTCTCACAAGTCTGTCCATTGGAAATTAACAATTTCACGGAAGGGAATCTGGAGCTTTCATCCTTAGTTGGGTTTGGGCTTTTCCTGATTCTGCCAACAATTGTACGTGTACATCATTCAGATTGTCTTCGGGGTCCGGGTGATGTAGCCACTGTGTGTGTGTGTGTGTGTGTGTGTGTGTGCGCGCGCGCGCGCGTGTGTGTGTGTGCGCGTGCGGAGGTGTTTGTCTATCGGCACAGGTGAGAATTTACACAAACAGATATGAGACGAATGAAGAGGACAGGACACTGTGGGAAATTTACAGGAAGTACAGACAGCTGATCGATTCAGAGCTTAACTATGTTGTCATCGCTTACTCCATGAGGTAACGAGCGCTCTCCAGAGGAAGAAAGCCAAGAGCACTTTGAACTTGACAATCCGAGCCTCACAGAATGACACTTGGGGCATCCCTTACCCCCACCCCTTTTTCTCCTCTCTCTTCTCTTTACTAGTTTCACACCAACATGACACCCCAGCAACGGCTGGGACTTCTATGTGAAGACCCCAGGTGACTTTAAAGTGCTATCTTTACCAACTATCCGGGGGTGATTTCTTTTTTTGTCATTTGGTTTTGCTTTTTGACCCTCACTCAGCCACAGAGCTGAAAGCCCAAAGTCGCTTGGAGCAGTGTCTTACTCGGGGACCCTGACTAATCTCCCTCTGGAAAAGGTGTAAGTAGACAGAGAGCAAATAGAGCAGCTGCATTTTCCACTGACTGTCAGTGTCAATTCAGAAACACTTTCTATCCTGGCTGACCTTCACATCAGAGCCTCCTGCCACTGACGCTGGCCAGGCCTGATCTCAGATGAATGAAATTCACCAGCACATCCTAGAGTGAAGCAGGGAAATTCCCTCGTTTAGAAGGCGCCTGCTCAGAGCCGGAACTCCCTCCCACAGGAGATCAGCCCCTAATTTATCAGTGTTGTGGACTCGGGTCTCCCGCATCTGCTTTTCTGGTGTCTCCTTTATTCCCCATCCAGGCAGCATGGCGCCCAGCCTGCTACAAACGTTCAGTTCTCATGTGGGGCTGAACCAGAAGTGGCCTTTACACTCATATTCACGAAGAATCTGTAATGTCCTGGAGAACTATTCCTAATGCGATGTTAAGTGAAACAGTAGCCCTTGAAGAGGAACTAAAAGTCCTTGACTTTCCTTAATGGTTAAACTATGATTATTTTGTCTTCTTCGACTGTTTGCATTTCTTTCTGCATATTCTTGCTTCTCTGATTAAATTTATTCTTTGGCTAAAGTTTTTCTACAGACAAGAGGTGGCAGAGGGTAAGGGGTATCTGTCCCAGGAAGGCCCCATAGGGTCCTGCTTGGTTATAATCTAAGGAGAGCTCCCAGGTCTTAGTTGCTGAAACCAGAAGGGCCCTTGGGAGCCATCTAGTGCCTGTGGACCAGAAACGAGGCAGCTTGCTTTAGCAGAGAGGGAAGGCTCAGCTGGAGTGCAGACCACCTGGGAGACTGACTGATTGATTGATTGGTATAATGACTTATTCATGCTGTGGACCAGTTCTGGTTAGTTTCCTTTCATCCCCAAACACAGAATCTAAGCATAGAGGACTCTTTTATGGAAAATATGTTAACAGAAGTAACATTTTTATGAACATGTTTTCCATAAAAGAGTGAATTCGTTTTCCAGTTTTGCAAATCTCTTGCACATCCCACTTAATAGCAGACAGCTGGGTTCTCATCCGGGTTTCTGTGGTCTGTCATAACGTCAAACGCCGTGCGTGAAGCCTCCGCAAAACTCCAGAGAGAATTAGAGTGAAAAAGGCACGTAACGTCTTGCTATTAGTGGATCTCTTGAAAAACGGTTTCAAGGACCCTCAAAGATTCACCTGAAAAAAAAAAAAAGATTCCCCTGACCACACAGAGAGCTACCGCACAGACCTTCCTGTTCCCCGAGGAATCGAAACAGCATCAAGCCCAGGAGAGTCCTAGTGGGAATGTGCAGAGGACACGAGGTTTCCGAACCCACAGATTTTTAACAGGTATCCACTTTTTTATTTACCGCATTCAGAGGCGCAGTGGTAGGTGGAGACACAGACTTGTGGCATCGCTGGGTGACAGCTTATCCACGCCTGTCCTCCAGTGCAGGGCAAGAGGCCGGAGGGCCGCTCCCACACTCCTCCCCCTGCTGAGGGTCCGCAGAGAGCACGCGGTTCTTTGCAGAAACGCGCAGAAGAAACTGGCATGTCCTGTCTTGTACTTATGAGCAGGAAACACATTCTGACTTCCCGGTGCCTCCTCTCAGCTGTTGGCGGAGCTGATGAAGCCCCGGCCACCAAGTGACTGGGGTCAGCGTCTCAGAATTTACGAAGATAGGAGGAAAGTAGGGCTGTGATCAGACTAAGGTGTAAACAGTTACCCCAGGCAAATTGACAGTGGAAGTGCAGTTTTTCTTTTCTTTTCTTTTTTTTATTTATTTTTGGCTGTGTTGGGTCTTCGTTTCTGTGCGAGGGCTTTCTCTAGTTGCGGCGAGCGGGGGCCACTCTTCATTGCGGTGCGCGGGCCTCTCACTATCGCGGCCTCTCTTGTTGCGGAGCACAGGCTCCAGACGCGCAAGCTCAGTAGTTGTGGCTCACGCGCCCAGTTGCTCCGCGGCACGTGGGATCTTCCCGGACCAGGGCTCGAACCCATGTCCCCTGCATTGGCAGGCAGATTCTCAACCACTGCGCCACCAGGGAAGCCCTAGTCCGCTTCTTTGATGGATACTTACCCCTTTATACAAGTGACCCAAACAGCTATTCCAGAGAGGGGACCTACAGAAAATTTGATTTGCAGTTGGAGGCCACAGAATTGTATTAGTTCACTGGATGAATATCACACACGGAGAGAAATTTGCCTGCCTTCCCTGGGTGGTGTTTAGAAAATTGATCTGATTCCTATTCCTCTACATTTGCAAAAGTACAGATTTTAAAAAACACTGTCTAGACACAGCCACACAGAAAATCTCAAATGTTCAGGTGGTGTGTAAGCCCCTTGAGAGCATACAGTTTTGCTTTGTCCATTGTGTGTCCCGCGTGCGTAGAACTGTGCCAGGCACAGCAGAGGCACTCACCACTGAATGATTTAAAATAAGATCTTGTTGAGGTGTGAGTCCACCTTTGTTCACAGTAAATAATCGCTTTTTTAAATGTTTATTTATTTGGTTGCACCAGGTCTTAGTTGCGGCAGGCAAGCTCCTTAGTTGCGGCTTGCCAGCTCCTTAGTTGTGGTATGCAAACTCTTAGTTGTGGCATGCACGTGGGATCTAGTTCCCTGACCAGGGATCGAACCCCGGCCCCCTGCATTGGGAGCATGGAGTCCCCTGCACCACCAGGGAAGTCCCTAAATAATTGTTTCAAAGTAAAATTTGTACAGATTTTTTAAATATTTCTTAAAAGTTAATGTGCATAATAGGAAACTGAAAAACACAAGAAGCAAAAAAAGTCACCCATAATCACAGTTTACAGTTTGACGTGTCCTTCTAGGTCCCATGTATGTATCTACACAACTGAACATCCATTTTTATGTAATTAAGATTGTATAGTTATGTATCATGCTTTTTCACACATCATGAATATTCACTGTTTCAAAGTCCCAAAGCTATTCAATATATGAGTATTTTGATAACCAAGAATACACTATACCAACTCAATCAGGAAGAAAAAAATGTAATCCTGCCTCTCTTGGCGACAAACATATCACAAAAGACAAAATTGGCAACAGGCCTCTAGCTAAAGATATTGTCAGTTATGATTAAAATACTGCATTCCCTTAATGTTCAATTAAAATTGAAATATAGGGACTTCCCTGGTGGTCCAGTGGTTAAGACTCCATGCTTCTCCTGCCGGGGGCACAGGTTCAATCCCTAGTTGGGGAACTAAGATCTCCGTGTGCCACGTGGCTTGGCGACACCCCCCCCCCCACAAAAAAAATGAGAGATAAAGCAATAGAGTACACAAAGTAAATGCTTCTAAGAGAATTCATTATCCAATGTATACTATTAAAATATTAGCAAGGAGATATGTTTCCATTGAATTACTCAGCAACGTATTTCTATAGTACAGCCGAAAGAGATGCACACACATCAGTGGTCGGCCTCAAAATGTAAATACAAACACATCCACACACATCCCTCCCTCTCGAACCAGCGCACAGACACAGTGCGTACTGTTCAGAAAGGTGGTTTGGCCAATCCCTCCCCCCACAAAATAACAATATTTCATATGAATCTTAACAAAAAGATACTTACAAAATGTCTTTTTACTACCTCTACTTTTAACATATATCAGGCGCTTCAGAACATCCACTAGATACTTCAAAAAAGTACTTAGCATTGTCAACTATTTATACAGCAGTGAGGAATAAAATGCACACACAGAACAATGGTTATGACATGGAAATGTCTCCCAAGTGTGACCAGTCTGGCACAGAAGCTTCTTTCCTTCCTCCTCAAGGTCTGCCACTCCATGTCCTCTAACCCACTGGACATACGTGGACCTGGATCACCCCTGATGTCACTTCTAGAGGTGATTTAACTATTCCATTTCAAAATGTCATTTCCAGAAGACATTTCTTTCCTATGACTTTTTAAAAAAACAAATGGGCATTGACAAGATGTGCGATTTTCTAACTCTGTTATCCGTGGGCAACCTCTTTACATCTAGAAGGCCTAGATGGGGCAAGTTTTCTTTTGAAAAGTGGTGCGGGTGGAGGGTGGTGAGTTGCGAGTAGCTTTTTCGTATTATGTAGACAGGCCTTCTATAAACAGCCAGTAAATCTAACCAAAAGGTGGTGGGCACTTCCCATTGGCTAAATATGGTCTGTTATTCCACCATTTCTATCTCCTGGGATCAAGGTCTGGTAGAAACGACAACCACTGCCCTTCAACCCCTCCTCACCCGGGGCTCTGCTCACCCATTAAGGCCTTTGTCAGATGTTGTCTGGTCCAGGTGAGGCACCCGTTGTCGACCAGGGCTCCACTCACCTGCCAGGCCCATTAAGGTGTCCAGACGAGGGGAGGTCTCGTCCAGTTGGGACAGAGCGGTCACCCCACGTCCAGGATCTACACAGCTCCAAGGCCTGAGGGTGGCCAAGCTGCTGTCCAGGTAGACCCACCTTCTTGGGCCCTCAGAGTTCTTACAGCCTCCGTGGGGTTCGAGTGGCCGCTGTTCTCGCCCTGCCCCACCCAACTCCCAGAAGTGCCGCCGCTGGGCGGGGGCTTCGCCTGAGCCCCCAGCTTTGGGCCGAGAGATCAGGCAGTCAGCAGGGTCTGGCTAGGAGATGGGGGCAGGGGAGAGGTCTGGGCCCAGCCAATGGGCAGCCTGTCCCCAGCCCCCAGGTTACCTGCTGGCCGAAGGCCTGAGGACCTGGATGGAGGGCCCCACGGGAGAAGGCCATGATCCACTTCTCGCCACGCTCTCTGCCCGAACTCCAAAGTAAAATGTTTTGTTGTGCCCACCTTACTGAGTAATAAGGCAAATACGTCTCTTTTCTTTTTCAAGCCGTCGATAAGAACGCACGTTTATGGCACCAATACAACTGTGCAGTTATTTTAGTCAACTCTCTTGTGTGCCTTTCGACCACAGGCTGGTAATATGAGGCCTTCTCAGCACAACAAAGCTTACAAATCACTTTACCAGCCCCTCTCACCACCACCCCAGTGTCCCCTCTTCACAGATGAGGAAAATAAGGCCCCGGGGGCTGGGGGTCTCGCCTACCAGTCTTCAATAAGTAGCAAAACTGGAAGCAAAAGCATGTCTAACCCCAAGGCCTTTGTGCTTTGTCGGCCACAGCCATTCCTAGGGAATTTATCCAATCCCCTTCCCCTCCTCCCCAGGGGGAACCTTCTAAGTCACAGCCTAACTTTGCCACTCACCTATGTAACTGATGGCCTACCTGTGACTGAGGAATTAGACAACTTTAGAGAAATGCAGGTACAAGAAGAATGACAAAGATGTTTCCTGAAGGACCATTAGTTATAGCAGAAAAGTAAAATCAACTAAAGAGTCCATTAGCTTGGGAGTGGGTGACCTAGCACTGGTAATTCTGCATCATGCAGCAATTTAAAGACGGAGGTGGGTCTTCATGTCTCCACGTGGACACCTTTCAAGACGTACTAAGCGGAAAAAAAGCAAGCTGCAGGTCTCTCCTGCGAGGGTCAGGCCACAGGGCTGTCCCGTGGCCTCCCACCTCGGGCTCCTGCGGCCCCTCTGGCTCGGGGGCTCATCAAGCTCCGTGCTACGCCCCCAGCTGGCCTCCTGGCCGCCGCCTCGACCCCCCACCGCAGACAAGACCAGACACCGGGGAAAGCGATCCCTGCGGGTGGGAGCCAGTGTCCGCCTGCTTCCTTCAGGGGCCCGGACGCTGAAGACCAGGGTTTCCTTTCGTGGTGGTCGAGGAAACCGGAGAACAGCCAGTCTCATTTGAGGAGGTGGGAGTTAGAAGCGACAAGGAACAGGTGGGCCACAGGGGTCGCCGACTAGCTGCTGGCTCTGGCCCCGCCCCCAGGCTCTGATTGGCTAGAGCCAAAGCTTCGGGCCGCGCCGCTCACTCGCGGGAGCATTTCAATGAATGGACTTGGACCGCTCTTCAGCTGCCTCCTGGGAACCCCCACCTAGGTCGCCCCTGCCTAATTACCTGCCTTTCTCCAGAACTTGAACTTGACCGTGGTCTACAGGGTCTTACATGATGTGACCCCAGTCCACCTCCCTGGGCTCTTCTTGTACCACCTTCCCCTTTTCTCCAGCCACATTGGCCTTTTCTCGGTTCACTAAAAAGGCCAAATGAGATTGTTTTCCCCAGATACTCACATGACTGCCACCTTCTTGTTGTTCACCTTTATCTCAGCTCATCCAAAAGGCCTTCTCCCATCACTCAATCTAAAGTGGCAGCCCGTCCTGTCACTGGTATCTCATCATCGTATTTCCATCACCACAATTCCCACTATCTAAAATGACTTTGTGGTTTAAGTGTACCGTCTGCCTCTGGATTGAGTTACACGAGGACAGGAAGCTCTGTCTAATTCATCTCTAATCTCAGCCTAACACAGTCCCTGACACTGTAAATTGGAGCCCAGCAAGTATTTGATGTTACTGAACAAACAAATAACCCCACCCCACCCAACACACACACACCAATGATGTGCAATAGCTATGAGTATACCTTTGCTGACTGGCCGAAGATTCAGTGGGTTTCCCTGTGCAGGGGGCATTGCTGGAGGCATCGAGATCTATAGTAGCTTCTCTATGGAGAATGTAACAACCCAGCTACAGTTAGATGAACAAGCGAATCCTCCCACTTCAAGGGAGTAAGTGAGATTCTTCCTAATTTTTACATTTTTTAAAGGCTTGCCAAAATTCATAGATGAATTTGAAGTAAAAATACTTTCAGGCAACAGATCCTGGTTTCAGGATCTGAAAGCCTGAGATCCAGTTAAGCCTCGGTCACTCATTAGCCATGTGCCCTCTGGCGAGTCAATTCCTGCTTCTATGCCCTCGTTTCTTCATTTGAGATCCTGTCAGTGAAAATGCGTTACAAATTGTAAAGCTCTTTTGCTGGATGGGAGAGCTCTTCGTAAGAGTTGGAGCCTGTGATCCCTTGCCACCTCTGCCCCAAATCACCTGGTGCACACCCCTGCCACTTCCCAGGCCTCAGTTTTCCCATCTGTACAATGAGGACGATGGATAAGTGGTTTTCAAACTGTGCTCCCTGGGGTCCCCTGGGGAACGCTACAGAGAGAGACTGTTGGTGAAGCTCTGTTCCCAGACATCCTGCTTTGGGCAAAGGAGCTCTCCCTCCAATTTTTGCTTAACCACAATTATCCCATAGGATTGTGTTTGACAAAGCACACATGTGGCCTAAGTTCAGCCAGTTAGATAACTGATCTCAGGTCTTTTCATTTGTGTGAGTGACTTCAGTATTTGGAGATGAGGATCATGGACCAGTTTGGCCCTTCCAAGAGACATTGCCATGCTTCTGGCTTCTTGGTCTTTTAGAACAGGTTTTGTCAATCAGGACACTCTTCCGAACCACAGAACACAGAAAATGATTGAGTGACAATTTCCCCCATCTTTCCAAAAGGCTTTGCCTTTTCTCTTTCTTCCTGCCTGGACCCAGACTCTAGACCTAGACCATGGGGATGTTGGAGCTACACTAGGATGGTATGGTAAGGAGCCTGTGCTTTGAGGACTTTTCAACCTGTTGTATTAGCCCCAGACTGTATATCTTTATTTTTTAAATGGAATTATAATTTACATACAATACTTGTTTCAGGTGTACAACATAGTGATTCAATATTTTTATGTTTTATGAAATGATCACCATAAGTCTGGTTGCCATATGTCAACATACAGAGTTGTTACAGTATTATTGACTATATTCCCTATGCTGTGCATTACATCCCAATGAATTATTTATTTATTTATTTATTTGGCTGCATTGGGTCTTCGTTGCTGCATGTGGGGTTTCTCTAGTTGCAACTAGCGGGGGCTACTTTTCGTTGCGGTGTGTGGGCTTCTCATTGCAGTGACTTCTCTTGTTGCGGAGCACAGGCTCTAGGCGCGCAGGCTTCAGTAGTTGTGGCTTGCAGGCTTCAGTAGTTGTGGCTCGCGGGCTGTAAAGCGCAGGCTCAGTAGTTGTGGCACACAGGCTTAGTTGCTCCGCGGCATGTGGGATCTTCCCAGACCAGGGCTCAAACCCGTGTCCCCTGCATTGGCAGGCAGATTCTTAACCACTGCGCCACCAGGGAAACCCCTGAATTATTTATTTATAGCTGGAAGTTTGTACCTCTTAATGCCCTTCACCTATTTTGTCCATTCCCCCACTCTCCTCCTCTCTGGCAATCACCCATTTATTCTCTGTATTTATGAGTCTGTTTCTGTTTTGTTTGTCTGGTTTTTTTTTTAGATTCCACATATAAGTGGAATCATGTAGTATTTGTTTTCTCTGTCTGACTTATTTCACTTAGCATAATACCCTCTAGGTCCATCCATGTTGTCACAAGTGGCAAGATTTCATTCTTTTTTATGGCTGAATAATATTCCATTGTATATATTTATACCACATCTTCTTAAACCAGTTGTCTGTTGATGGGCACTTGGGTTTTTTCTATGTCTTGGCTATTGTAAATAATGCTGCAATGAAGGTAGGGGTGCATGTATCTTTTTGAATTAGTGCTTTTGTTTTCTTCTGGTAAATACCCAGAAGTGGAATTGCTGGATCATATGGTAGTTCTATTTTTAGTTCTTTAGTTTCAGTTGGGGGTGAAGAAAATCCTCTGGAGATGGATACATAACAATGTAAGTGTACTCCGTTCCACTGAATTATACATTTTAAAATGGTTAAAATGGTAAATTTTATGTTATGTATATTTTACCACAATAAAAAATGCAAAAAAAGTACAAGTCAAAAAACTTAAAAGTTTAAGGTTAAAAATGTCTCCCTTGCACCTTCCCGATCTGTTTTGGGTAGACAGCATGCAGCTGGAAAAAGTGTGCATGAGTGGTGGCAGGGGGAGGGGAAACGTGTGCGTCTGACAAACGCCTGTTTCCATTCCCCCACTGCTCTTACACCCTGAGATCCTCTTCCTCACTCACTCACTAGGCTGCTTTTGCTTTGTCTGGAGTTGAAATGAGGAAGGGAGAGGGAGAAGGAAAGGGGCAAGAAAGGTCTTATTCTGACTAGTACTGTGTGAGCTGCCACACAATCTCCCCGGGCCTGGCATGTGTATAAAGCTGACTCTTCATCTAGCGGGGCTCTTTTGTAAGTTCTTCCCAACCCTCTAGCCCACACCATTACCGGGTCTGTCACCTACAAGTCTCATCCTTGGTCTGGACTGGCAGGTGACCTCTCCTAGGCCCACGGGCAGGCCTAGGCTTCAGCTTCTTGCTGCTAAGTCTCAGCTGCCCTCCTGGTGGCGCTCTTGGACAGGTTTTATTACCGCTCTATGCAGGTCTTCGCTCTCCTATGGCTCACATCTGGCCCAAGGGAAACAGTCACACATCCTTTCCTTCCAACAGATTTTAGGGGAACCAGTTTCCAGTGCAGCAAACTGTCTTCACTTTACTATCAAAACCAGTGGTAGAACTAACACAACATTGTAAAGCAATTATACTCCAATAAAGATGTTAAAAAAAAAAAAAAGAACAGTGGTAGCCAGCAAGTCTGTCATGCATTCTATTTTAAAAATCGGATTAATTGAGGTATAATTTATTTAAAGTAAAATTCACCAATTTTAACTATGTACCACCATTGACCAATACCACAATCAGCATAAAGAACATTTCCTTCGACTAAAAAGGTTCATTGTGCCCTTTGCCTCACCTCTTACCTCTGGCCTTTAGCAACCACCAATCTGATTTCTATCCTTATACGTTTGCCTTCACCAAAGGAATCATGTTTTGAGGATTTACAGATTATAAATGGAATCATACAACAAATAATCACTCAGATTTGGTTTCTTTCACTTAGCATTAATGTTAAGAAACATTCGTATTGTTGCATGTATTACTAGATTTTTCTTTTTATTGCTGAGTAGTGTTCATTGTATCTATACACTACAGTTTATTTATTCACCCATTGACGGAGTTGAGTTGTTTCCAAATTTTTATCATTACGAATATAGCTGCTATAAACATTTGTGTACAAGTCTTTGTGTGAATACATGTTTTTATTCCTCTTAAGTTAATATCTAAGAGTGGGATTTCTGGTTCATATGGTAAGTGTATGGTTAACTTGATTTTAAAAAAAAAACAAAAAACTACCAAATTACTTTCCAGAGTGACTGCACCATTTTGCAATCCCACCAGCAATGGATGAAAGCTCCAGTTGCTCTATATGCTTGACAACACTTAGCATTGTCAGTTTTAAAACATTTTAGCCACTCTCGGGTATGTGTATGTGGGTTTGTTGGGGTTTTTTTTCTAATGTGTCAGTACTTTTAATGTTGTGTACACGAAATTATAGTAAATAGATGACTATACACAAGAAGCAGTCCTTCTGTTTTCATGAATAGCACACTGCGTTACAGGAAATTGAGTTTATATTCCACCAAGTGTGGTTCTCCCATTAGTTCACTTTGTGATGTGTCATTAAAAATATCTTCAAATCCAATAGGCTCGTCATTATTCCTCAAATATCCAGTGAAAGGTTTGAGCTTGGAAGAAATGGAAGGTGCAGAACATGCTGCATTGCTTTGAATTCCATTTGTAATTTTAGTGGAGCAAATAGACCCCAGAGTTTCTCAGTGCAGAAAGATTCATTTTGTCTTGGTTGAGCTGGAAATTTTATTTCTGACAGTTTAAGAGGATGACTGGGAAAAAGTTCATTTTTCACACAAGAAAAAAACCTTTTCAAAGAAGATCATGGCTTTCAAAATGTCCACTTGCTGAAAGTTCAGCTGAAATACTGTCCTTTAGCTGAGATCCAAGCCCAAGTCACCCTGCACACAGCCTCTCAGCACCATTACTGTCAGCCGGCCCCGCTGCTCACTTCCATTTCGTGTGGTTTTAATTTGCATTTCCCTAAGGTCTAATAATGTTGAACATCATTTTATTTGCTTATTTTCCATTCATATATCTTCTTTGGTGAAGTGTCTGTTCACATCTTTTGCCCATTAAAAAAAGTAAGCTGTTGTTATTGAGTTTTAAGAATTCCTTGTACATTCTAGATACAAGTCCTTTACTGGATAAATGTATTTTGCAAATATGGCTTGCCTTTTCATTTTTCTTAATGATATCTTTTGAAGATCAGAATTTTTTATTTTTGATAAAGTTCTATTTATCATTTTGCTTTTGTTTCCTATCTAAGTAGTACTTGCCAAGGGAGTTCCCCAGTGGCCTGGTGGTTAGGATTCCAGGCTTTCACTGCTGTGTCCCAGGTTCAATCCCTGGTTGGGGAACTGAGATCCTGCAAGCCATGCGGCACGGCCAAAAAAAAAAAAAGGATCACAAAGATTTTTGTCCTATGTTTTTTTCTAGAAGTGTTATAGTTTTAGCTCTTATAGTTAGGTCTATGATTAATTTTGAATTAATTTGGGGGTATGGTGTGAGGTACAGATCAAGGTTCATTTTATTTTTGCATATAGGTATCCAGTTATTCTAGCACCATTTGTAGCAAAGACAATCCCTTTCACACTTTCCAGCCTTTCTTGAAAATCAGTTTGCTACAGACTCGGACTCGGGTCCTTGGACTCTTTAATCAATAGAAATTGAAAAGAGGCCAGATGAGAAATTCAGGCTTCATCAGGAGGGAGCGAAAACAAGTAACAGGTGCCCTTGCTCACTCCTGGAGGAGCCGCGAGCTGGCTCCTTAAATTGGGTAACAATAGGGGTGGGTCCATGGGTTGGGTAGGAGGTGTAGCTTAGGTGGTCCACCAACCCCCTTTGTGGTGCTGTATGCAGGGATCATGCGTAGTACCCTGCTTTTCTCCCAGCACCTCAGAAGTGGCAGTTGGTTTGTGGCCTTTTTGTATCTTATTGTTCATAATTCGCCCCAACTGCACATGCATGAACTTATTTTTAGTCCCTTATAGTTTCTTTGTATTCTGTTGCTCCAGGAGAGGAGGAGAGATTTGTCCAGCTGCAAGTGCAAGCACTCCAGTAAAGGGTCCCAGGTCCCACGTCCCAGCCTATCTCAAATTGACTCTGTGTGTGAGCCTATTTATGGACTTTCTATTCTGTGCCGTTGACGTCTCTGTATCCTTATACTGAGCTATCTTGATTACGGTAGCTCTCAAAATTGGGTGTTTTGAGTCCTCTAATATATTTCTTCTTTTTAAAACATTTTTTGGCTAAATTTTAGAATTATCATAGCAATTTTCAAAAAAGAAAGCCTGCAGGAATTTTGACTGGGATAGCTATACTCTACAGATCCATTTGGGGTGAATCGACAATAATACTGTCTTATGATTCATCAACTTGGTATATCTGTCTGTTTATTTAGAACTTCTTTAATTTATCTCAGCAATATTTTGTAATTTTCTATGTTTGGTATATATTTTGTTAAATATATTCTTAAGTGTTTTGAGTTTTCCTCTATTGTGTATGGTATTGCATTTTCTGCTATTGTAAATACTATGTAGATGATATTTTAAAAATTCAATGTCCCACTAATGTCTCACTAATATAAAGAAATGCAGTTGAGTTTTGTATATTAACCTTGATCCTTTGATCCTGAGACCTTGCTAAATTCATTTAGTTGTTATAGTAGTATTTTGGTAGATTGCTTAAGATTTTCTACCCGGACAATCATGTTTTGTGAATAAAGACTTTTACTTCTTCTTATCCAATCTGTATGCCTTTTCTTTCCGTTGCCTTATTGCACTGGCTAAGACTTCCAGTACAATTTTGAATAGAAGAGGTGAGACAGATATCAGATATCTGATATTAGGGGAGAAAAAAATCAGATATCCTGATTTTTTTCTCCCCTAATCTTAGGGGAAAAGCATTCAGCCTTTTATATTAAAGTATAATGTTAGTTGTAGGCTTATCTTTTTTTTTTTAATTAATTTATTTATTTTTTGCTGTGTTGGGTCTTCGTTTCTGTGCGAGGGCTTTCTCTAGTTGCGGAGAGCGGGGGCCACTCTTCATCTCGGTGCGCGGGCCTCTCACTGTCATGGCCTCTCTTGTTGCGGTGCACAGGCTCCAGACGCGCAGGCTTAGTAGTTGTGGCTCATGGGCTCAGTAGTTGTGGCTCACAGGCTCTAGAGGGCAGGCTCAGTAGTTGTGGTGCACGGGCCTATTTGCTCCGTGGCATGTGGGATCTTCCCACACCAGGGCTTGAACCCGTGTCCCCTGCATTTGCAGGCAGATTCTCAACCGCTGTGCCACCAGGGAAGCCCTGTAGGCTTATCTTGACTGTCCTCTGTAAGGTTGAGGAAGTTCCTTTCCGTTCCTAGTTTGCTGAGGTATTTTTTTTTTCCCCTAAATCATTAGTGGATGTTGCATTTTGTCAAATGCTCTTTCTGCGTCTATTGAGAGGATCCTGTAGTTCTTCTTATTTGCACTGTTAATTTGGATTATATTGATTAATTTTCAAATGTTATACCAAGCTTGCATTCCTGGGATAAACCCCTTATGGTCATGATGCCTTATTTTGTTATATATTACTGAATTTGATTTGCTAAAATTCTGTTAAGGATTTTGTATCTCTGTGCATAAGGGATATTGTTCTGTAGTTTTGTTGTAATGTTCTTAGCTGGTTTTGGTATCAGGAAAAACCAGGCCAGGAGCTGGCCTCATAGAATGAGTTGTGAAGTATTTCCTTCTCTACAGATTTCTGGAAGAGTCTCTGCACAATTTTTAGTATTTCTTTCTTAACTGTTTGGTAGAATTCATCTGTGAAGTCATTTGTGCCTTGAGTTTTTTGTTTTTGTTTTTTTTTGGGAAAGGTTAGCTATTCTTTTTGAGTGAACTTTGATAGCATGTGTCTTTCAAGGAATTTATACAATTTATACAAGTTTATTGGCATGAAGTAGTTCATAATATTCCCTTATTATCCTTTTGATGTCTGTAGGATCTGTAGAAATGTCCTCTTTTCATTCCTGATAATTTGTGTCTTCCCTCCTTTTCCTTTTTCCTGATCAATCTGCCTATAATCCCCCACCCTATTTTATAGATAATTTCAAAGAATCAGCTTTGAATTCATTTCTGGCGTAACTGACTTTATTGTTGTTCTGTTTTCTACTTAATTAAATTCTGCTTATTATATTATTTTCTTCTGTTTATTTCACACTTTACTTGTTCCCATTTATCGTCCTTTTGTGACTTCTTTGGATCAATCAAATATTACTTATGATTCCATTTTATCCCCTTTGTTAGTTTATTGGCTATAGCTTATTGTTACTGGTTGGTTTCAGGTTTATAGGTTATGGTGATGTTATACCATCTCATGTATAGCATAAGAACCTTACAATAGTACACCCAAAGCAGTGAACTGAAGCAATTGTAGAGTTCACCTAATTTTTCCCCATCTTTCAGAGATCACTGTCCTTTGTTGCCTGAAATCAAGTGTCTTGAAAACTGTTATTTCATATATTTTGTCTGTTCTTAGATTGTTTCAGTAAGAGGGTAAATCCAATCCTCATTATTCCATCTTGGTTAGAAGTCGAATCTTTTTGGCAACTTTTAAGATTTTCTTTTTATCATTGGTATTAGCAATCTGATCACGATGTGCCTTGGTGTGGTTTTCTTTGTTTCTTTGCTTGGGTTTCGTTGAGATTCTTGGATCTATGGGTTTATAGTCTTCATCTAATTTGGAAAATTTTAAGCCATGATTTATTCAAATATTTGTTCTGGGGACTTCCCTGGTGGTCCAGTGGCTAAGACTCCACACTCCCAATGCAGGGGGCCTGGGTTCAATCCCTGGTCAGGGAACTAGATCCCACATGCCGCAACTAAGAATTCACATACCACAACTAAAGATCCCACCTGCCACAACTAAAGGATCCCACATGCCGCAACTAAGACCTGGCTCAGCCAAATAAATAAACAAACAAATACTTTGTTCTGTTCCCCCATTTTCTCCTCTTCTTCTGGGATTCCAATTTGTAATTGGAATATATTAGATTGCTTGATATTGTCCTACAGCCCGCCACAACTCTGTTTACTTCTTTTTCAGTGTCTTTTCTCATAGTGCTTTATCTTGGGTAGCTTATATTGCAGTTTCTTCAAGGAAACTGATCTTCTCTTCTGTAATATCTCATCTGCTCTTAAGCCCATCCAGTGTATATTTCATTTTGGATATTGTGTATTTAAGCTTTAGAAGTTCCATTTTGGTCTCTTTTGTATATCTTTTACTTCTGTCCTTATCATGGCCAGATTTTCCTTGATTATATTTTAAGATTTAAAATAGCTGTTTTAGCAGAAACTAACACACCATTGTAAAGCAATTATACTCTAATAAAGATGTTTTAAAAAATAAAAATAAATAAAATAAAATAGCTGTTTTAAAGTCTTTATCTACTCATTCCATCATCTCTGTCATTTCTGGGTCTGTTTCTTATTATTCATTTTTCTCCTAGGTGTGGGTCAGATTTTTCTGTTTCGTTACATATGTCTTGTAATTTTCTAATGGGTGCTGAATACTGTGAATTTTATCTTGTTGAATCTTATGTGCTGTGTTTTATTGTATTCCTTTAAAGAGTGCTGGATGTTGTTCTGGCATACGGTTAACTCACTTGTGACTCAGTTTGTCCTTTCAGGCTTCTTTCTATACTTTGTTATGGCAGGAAGCCTTTATTTTGGGACTAATTAGCCCTGCTACTAGTGCATGATCCTTATTCCCCTCCCCACCAGCTTTACTGAGGTATAATTGACAAATTTAATTGTAATATATTTAAAGTGTACAACATTATTTGATATACATAGACATTGTGACAGGATTCCCACAGTCAAGTTAATTAACACATCCATCACCGCACATAGTTACCTTTGTTGGGTGTGTGGGAGAAGCTTAAGATCTGCTGAGAGAGTAACTATACAATAGTGTGTTATCAGCTATAGTCACCATGCTGTGCATTAGATCCTCAGAACTCATCCATCTTACAACTGAAAGTCTGCACCCTTTTACCAACCTCTCCCCATTCCCCCCTCTCTCCAGCCCCTGGCAGCCACCACTGTGTTCTGTTTCTTTGAGTTAGACTTTTTTTTTTTAACGTGTAAGTGATATCATGCAGTACTTGTCTCTCTCTGTCTGGCTTATTTCACTTAGCTTAATGCCCTCCGGGTTCGTCCATGAATCTGCAAATGGCAGGATTTCCTTCTTTTCTTTTTTTAAAATAGATCTTTATTGGAGTATAATTGCTTCACAATACTGTGTTAGTTTCTGTTGCGCAACAAAGCGAATCAGCCATATGCATACACATGTCCCCATATCCCCTCCCTCTTGAGCCTCCCTCCCATCCTCCCTATCCCATCCCTCTAGGTACTGAATAATATTCCATCGTGTGCGTGTGCGTGCGCGCACATATGTGTGTGTGTGTGTAATTTTCTTTATCCATTCATCTGTCAACAGACACCTAGGTTCTTTCTATATCTTTGCTATCGTGAATAATGCTGCAACGAACATGGGAGTACAGTTGTCTCTTAGAGACAGTGATTTCATTTCCTTTGGATATGAATCTCTCAGAAGTGAGATTGCTGGATCATATAGTAGTTCTATTTTTAATTTTTTGAGGAACCCCTGTACTGTTTTCCATAGTGACTGTACCAGTTTACATTCCCACCAACAGAGTGCTAGAATTCACTTTTCTCAACATCCTCATCAACATTGGTTATCTCATGTCATTTTTTTTTTTTTTAATGGCTGCATTGGGTCTTTGTTGCTGTGCCTGGGCTTTTCTCTAGTTGCGGTGAGCAGGGGCTACTCTTTGTTGCAGTGCGCGGGCTTCTCATTGCGGTGGCTTCTCTTGTTGTGGAACATGGGCTTTAGGCGTGCGGGCTTCAGTAGTTGTGGCTTGCAGGCTCTAGAGCACAGGCTCACTAGTTGTGGCGCATGGACTTAGTTGTTTCGCGGCATGTGGGATCTTCCTGGGCCAGGGCTCGAACCCGTGTCCCCTGCATTGGCAGGCGGATTCTTTTTTTTTTTTTTTCACACACACACACTGTATTTTATTTTTACAAGAGATAAATAGACTGACACCAAGCATTGTAAATGGATGACCACAACAAAAGCAACAATGATTGCAATTACCAAACACGAAACACACTCATACTATGTCATAATATAGACATTTAGTCCAGTAATCCTCCACTGTAACAGCTCCTTTACTTTGCAGTGAAAATTGATTTGTATATTCTTTGCCTCTGAGTCCTTGTGGGATTTTTTTTTTTTAATTCAAACAGAAAGTCACAAAAATTATAATCATCCTCATCAGTTCACTCAGTCCCATGTAATTAATTTTTTTTATCTTGATCTTTTGTTAGCACTTTTATGAGTTCATCAGTTTTCCATTAGAGTTCTGAAAATGCTTATTCATTCAGTTCAGCAGTACAATCAGTTACCAGAAACCTGTACTTGTCAGAGTCTTTTCCATGAATTCCTTGAAGATGAAACCCTTTTATAGGAACATATTTGCAAAAGCATCAGAGTACATCTCTGTACTCTGCGTAGCATCTTAACCACTGCGCCACCAGGGAAGTCCCTCATGTCTTTCTTTTTTTTTTTTTTTAATTTTTTGCATTTTTAAAAAAAAATTTATTTATTTATTTATTTAATTTTATTTTTGGCTGTGCTGGGTCTTCGTTTCTGTGCGAGGGCTTTCTCTAGTTGCGGCAAGCGGGGGCCACTCTTCATCGCGGTGCGCGGGCCTCTCACTATCGCGGCCTCTCTTGTTGCGGAGCACAGGCTCCAGACGCGCAGGCTCAGCAGTTGTGGCTCATGGGCCTAGTTGCTCCGCGGCATGTGGGATCCTCCCAGACCAGGGCTCGAACCCATGTGCCCTGCATTAGCAGGCAGATTCTCAACCACTGTGCCACCAGGGAAGCCCCCCTCATGTCTTTTTGATAATAGACATCCTAACAGGTGTGAAATGATATCTTATTGTGGTTTTGACATGCATTTCTCTGATAATTAGTGATGTCAAGCATCTTTTCATATCGGCCATTTGTATATCTTCTTTGGAAAAATATCTATTCAGGTCCTTTGCCCATTTTATAATTGTGTTTTTTTGCTGTTGCGTTGTATGCATTCCTTATCTCCTTTGGATATCAACCCCTTATCGGATATGTGGTTTGCAAATATTTTCTCCCATTCCATGGGTTGCCTTTTCATTTTGTTGAAATGCATGACCCATCTGAAGACTCTACCCAATGCTTGGTACGAGGCCTCTCCATTCTGACTGGTGGAAACAGGGACTATTCCTACTCCTGTGTGAGCCCCAGAAATGTTTGGTCTACTCCTCTATGATGGTTCTTTCCCTTGCCTTGGGTAGTTTCCTCTCACACACAAGCACGTCAGTTCTTAGCCCAATCCTCTGGGGATCCTAGTCCCCTAGCCTTAACCCAGGTGGAGGTCTGGGGCCCTGGGGGAAATGGCAGGGACCGGAGGGGAAATGGGGGGGTGGGACAGACACTAGGAAGCCCTGTGGAGGGTTGGAGGGACTGGGGGATGGGTGGGGTTGAGGGACTGGGGGTCTGGGAAGGGATGGAAGAGCTGGCAGGAGTTTGGAGGAACTGCGTGGTGATAGGACAGATGGGAAGGGAGGTAACCAGGGCTGGCCATCTTGATAAATCACAGCCCTTCCTAAAACAGACCCCTCTGGTCCCCGCTCCGTGACCACCTGCTGCAGCAGGCCCCATGCTCTGGCTGGGTCTGTGTGGTGGCAGCTGCTAGGACCCTCCGCTGGCTGGACCTGGAGCTCCCTGGCTGCCAGGATGGACCCTGCCCCGACCCTGGGGTCAGCATGCTCTCATCCTGCTTGGAAATGAAAGGGAGCCTGGGGGACCCTGCCTTTCCTCCTCCCTGGGTCCGGGGTGGCTGGAGGTGGCATTAAACCATGTTTGTGTTTTACTCATATCTGGCCAACCAAGGGTCTCAGTGTAAGGGCTCTTCTGGCAAGTGGGAAATAATGGAAAATAAATAGAGATGCTCTGGTCCCACATGGGGAACTAGAAAATGAGTCTCTAAGCGGAGGCACCAAACGGGGAGTGGGGGGACCTAGAGGGACTCTGGGAAATGGGAGGAAGTTGGTGGGGTTCAGGGCTGGGGGTATAAAAAGACTGAGTGTCTGGGAGGGTTAGGCGGGGACTAGGGGAGCTATGAAATAGAACTGGGGATGATTTGGGGATTTGAGTTGCTAGGGAGAGACTGGGAATGGAAGGAACTAAGGAGGTGAGAGGAGCTGAGATTCCAAAAGGGGTGGGGGACGTAGGAGGGAAGAGGTGAATTGGGAGAGCCTGGGAGAGGCCAGGAAGGCTGGGGAGTCACTGGAAGGATGTTAGGGCCTGGAAGAACCGTCAGTGACGTTCAGGGGCTGGGAGGCGCTAGAGGCTCTGGGAAGAAAAGAGAAGTGATATGAAGACGTGGGGTGAGGCGTGGGAGGGATGGCCACAGGGGGCCGGGGAGAAAGTGGGAGCTACAGGGCAACACGGGCGGGGCTGAGAGACTCTCCTTCACCCAGAGGTTAAAACTGCCCGCTGTGATTAATAGATTTCTCAACTTCTCCTTGTAGAGCTACCAGTTTTGGCATTCCCCACTTCAGGGCTGAGTTGGGTACACGCCTAACTGCAATCCCCACCTTCACGCTGGCCCTGTTGAAATCCACCTTCCATGTGGCAGTAAAGGAGACCAGGTCCTCCCCTTACTTGACACCTTCCAGAGCTCCCACCCCTGCACCACTGCCCTCAAGGCCACCCCTCATATGGACCCTCCCCTCACACGGCCCCGCCCCCTCACCACTGCCTCCCTCTCTGTCCTCAAGCCTCTGCCCATCTTTCTGCTGCCCACCAGCCTCACCATCCTCAAAGCATTTTAACGCTCCAAACTGGATCCAGGCTCGGGCTTCTTTGCTCCTGCTGCTGCTTCTGCCTGGAATGTTCTTTCCTATACAGGTCTTAGCTACCATCTTACTTTTCAGACCTCAGCACAAATTTTACCTTCTTTGGACAGGACTTTTCAGACCCTCCTGGATAAAACAGCCCCCAGCTCACTACAGTCGCTCATGGACCACAGGGTTCATCTTCCTCATGGCACTGACCAGCACCCGCTGTCACGTGACTGCGCCATTTCTGTGCATATTGCGTGCCTCCACTAGAATATAAGCCTCTGGAGGGCAGACTGCTGTCTTGTTCACTGCTCTATTCGCCACGCCTGGAGCCATACCTAGAAGATTAGGTGAGGTTTCAGTAAGTGACCGTTGGTTGACTATTGATGGACACATGCGTTCATACTCATGTTCATAGCAGCGTTATTCACAATAGCCATGGGGCAGAAGCAGCCCAAGTGTCCATGGATGGAGAATGGATAAACAAAATGTGGTACGTACATACAATGGAATATTATTTGGCCTTAAAAAGGAAGGAAATTCTGACATACACTGTCAGAATTTGGATGAAACTTGAGGACATTATGCTAAGTGAAATATGCCAGTCACAAAAAGACAAATACTGTATGATTCCACTTTTATAAGGTACTTAGAGCAATCAGATTCTGAGACAGAAAATAGAATGGTGGTTTCCAGAGGCTAGAGGGAGGGGGACATGGGGATTTATGGTTTAATGGGTACAGAGTTTCGGTTTTGCAAGAGGAAAGAGTTTGAAGATGGATGGTGGTGGTGATTGCACAACAATGTGAATGTCCTTAACACCACTGAACTGTACACTTAGAAATGGTTAAGGTGGTAAATTTTATGTTATGTGTTTTGTACCACAATAAAACAAGAACATGATTGATGCACTCATGACTGCTGAATCCTGTTAGCGGATTGTTCATTTTATTAGTATGAAATATCCACCTTAATCTTTTTAAAAAATATTTATTTATTTATTTATTTATTTATTTATTTTTGGCTGTGTTGGATCTTCGTTTCTGTGCGAGGGCTTTCTCTAGTTGCGGAGAGCGGGGGCCACTCTTCTTCGTGGTGCGCGGGCCTCTCACTATCACGGCCTCTCTTGCTGTGGAGCACAGGCTCCAGACGTGCAGGCTCAGTAGTTGTGGCTCACGGGCCCAGTTGCTCTGCGGCATGTGGGATCCTCCCAGACCAGGGCTCGAACCTGTGTCCCCTGCATTGGCAGGCAGATTCTCAACCACTGCGCCACCAGGGAAGCCCCACCTTAATCTTAATGCCTTTTGTTCTGAATTCTATGTTGCCTGACCTCACTATTGCCACAACAGCTTTCCTCTTTCTTTTGTTCTTGCCTGAGAAGGATATTTTTGTCCATCCTTCCTATGTCAGTATTTCCATATTATAGTTGCTTTTTAGGTGTGTCTCTTGTTAGTAGAATATGATTGGATTTTATCCATTCTGAAAGGCTTCGTTTTCTTAATAGGTAAATTTAAGTCACTTAAATGCATTGTGATGGGTATATTTGGACTTATTTTGACATCTTATTTTGTATCTTCTATTTATCATGTTGTTTTCCTTTTTTTTTTCTAATTTGAGTTTTTATTTCCATTAGTTATACATGCACATAAAGAATGAGGTCATTTCCTTCAATGTTTGTTTAGAAAAAGATGTTTGTTGGGTTACGGGGGGTTTTTTTGGCAATCACTTTCTTATTTCCTCTGGAGTTGATTTTTAAAATATTTACTCCTACACAGTAGAAATCTTTCATTTTATAAAGTCCACAATATTACTTTTTTCTTTTGTGGATTGGCTTTTTGTGTTGTATATTAAAACTCAAAGCTCATGATCTACAGACCAAACCCAAGGTCATGTAGATTTTCTGTTTATCTCTATAATTTTGATAGTTTCGCATTTTAAATGTCTGTTAATGAATTTGAGTGAATTTGGTGTAAAAAATAAAGTAAAATATTTACTCCTGTATTTCTAAATGACATGTTTGTGTTACTTCTTCCTGATTATTAAACTATCTTGTAGCTTCATCCTGTCCTCCATATTTTGCTCTGCCATGCAATGGAATATCATTCAGCCATGAAAAGGAATGAAGGACCACAATGCATGTTTCATGGTTGAACCTTGGAAACATGCCAAATGGAAGAAGCCAGTCACATAAGACCACGTGTTATATGATTCCATGTATATGAAATGTACAGAATGGGCAAATCAATAGAGACAGAAAGTAGGTTAGTGGTGGAATTGGGGAATGGCTGCTAGTGGGTACAGGATTTCTGCTTGGAGCGATGAAAATGTTTTGGAATTAGCGGTGATGGTTGCACACCTTTGTGGATATATGAAAAACCACTGACTTTACATCTGCAAAATTTACTTAATGGATGTAAACGATCTCAGTAAAAAAGCAATCTACATCTCTATGGTCCTTCTGAAGAAGACAAGAACCTTAGTGTCTTAGCTCAGAGTCCTACTGAAAGCAAAACTTGTGATAAAGACTCTTGCATTTAGAAGGTTGATCTGGAAATCATGGCAGGAAGCTGGAGAGAGAGACCGGGAGAGTGAGAGATGGAGAAAAAAACACTATGAGTGTGATACTGAGGTCTCTGCTGTGGGCAATTTGGGCTCAGTTCCAGTGGGGACCTTCTGAGGAGCCTTTAGAAAGCCTCTCAAAATTGTCCACGTGAAGAGCTAGTGGGAGAAGCATTTATCCGTCAGCTCCCATGCCCCCTGGTTGAGGGCCGCCTCTGGAGGCGTTAACTCCAGAAGTCCTGGAGCAAAAACTGAGCCTGTCATCCAGAGCCCCCCGGGAAGAGTTGGTTGCAGCTTTAGCTGAAATCAGAGGAGAGGCAGGGAGGATGTGAGTTAGGACACCAGCAGCATCTGATACATGGAAATCTTTTTTTTTTTTTTAATTGAAGTATTGTTTATTTACAATGGTGTGTTAGTTTCAGGTGCACAGCAAAGTGATTCAGTTGTGTATATATATAAATTTTCAGATTATTTTCCCTTATAGGTTATTACAAAATATTGAGTATGGTTCCCTGTGCTATATAGTAGGTCCTTGTTGGTTATCTATTTTATGTTTAGTAGCATGTATATGTTAATCCCAACCTCCTAATTTATCCCTCCTCCACCTTTCCCCTTTGGTAACCATAAGTTTGTTTTCTGTGTCTGTGGGTCTATTTCTGTTTTGTAAATAAGTTCATTTGGGATACATGATACTCATGACTGCTCTCCATACTCTTCCCTTCCAACTCCCATGTTCTTGTGATCTGAAATTTTAGGACCAGAAACTAAACATAATAACATTAATGATAGTTATTTAGATTTGCCAATATATTTAGCTGATTTATTTGCTCACTTTTTCTTATTCCAACCCACTGCTTCTTTCCAAGTTCATTTTTCCTTTTAAGTGATGTCTGAAAATGTACCTAATCTGCCATTACTCTTAAACAATAGTATTGCCGTGTTCACAACTCTAGGTTCACCTTTGTTATCCTTTACTCCTTTGAAAATATTTTATCATCTTCTGGCTTCTAGTACTGTTGATGAAGACTCTGATGTCATATTCTTATTCCTTGTTTTCTGGTACTAGGATTTTTCTGTATTGATCCTTGATGTTCTGAAGTTTTACTCAAATGTGAAACTAGTATAGATTTTTTTGTTTTTTGTTCACTGTGCTTAGGATGTGCTAAGATTTTTCCCAGTCTAAGGATTTATGGATTTTTTTTTTTTTCATTTCTGGAAAATCCTCAGCCATGACCTCTTTAGCAATTCTCTCCATCACTCTTTCTATATATCTGTTCCGGATACATCTGTTTCTATTCTCCTCGTGTCTAATTTTTTTCTTTCATATTTTCCATCTCTCGATCTCTTAGTCATATGTTCTTGGAGATTTCCTCAACTCGAACTTCTAATTCATTATGTCTCTCTCCAGCTCTATTCAGTTCAGATATTCAGCTCACCTTTTCAGTTTTTTATTATCTGTAATTTTAATTTCCCATGTTTGTAATGGATTCTGTCATCTGTCCTACTCTTATTTCACGACCTCCTTTTGTTGTTTTGTGGTTGCTGTTCCTTTGGTTTCTTTGAGGACCTTAAAGATACCTACTTTAAAGTCTTTGCAAACTGCTCTAAAACTTTGTTTTCTCAGCTATCAGTTCTTCCATTTGCCAAGTTTGTTGGCTTCCTCAGTGCTCTGTGATTCTTGCTTGTGAGGTTATCTGGAGGTTCTGCAAAACCCAAGGCCATCTGCTAGTGGCCTCAGCTTGGTCTGTATCTGGCTGGGCTCCAGACCAGGGTTTTCTCAGAAGTGTCCGCTGTGGGCCTCCAACCTCATGTGGATGACACATTTCTGGGACAGTCCCTTTAAGCCTAGTGGCTCTGCTGAGGGCCCAACCACAGGTATGTGGCTTTGGTTTTTGCCACGACCTTGAAGGGTGGACAGAGCTGCTCTGGTTTATCATCACAACTGTCACCACAGATCCTGACACCAGCCAGGCTCAGGTCCCAGCCTGGCTTAGCATTTACACCATGGCCCACACCCTGCAAGTTCAGCTCTGCTCTCTTCCCAGCCCCTGGGGACTGCCAGCTTCAGCCCCTTCTCTCCCTGTGGCCTCCTGTCTTCTTTCTTTTACCGAGTAGTCTCCGTTTCTTGTCTACAGACACGTCCCCCTCATTAATTTTTAACAATCTCACGTCTACGTGTCTGGAGCAGAAGGAGATGGTTTCAACCGTCTTCAACCAGAAGCAACGCGACTTCTCCACATGTCATACAGCTGCTGTTAATGACATGTGGTTCCACAAGCAGATCTGTAGAAATGCACACACCCAGAGCTGTATGTTTTTCCTGTACTTGAATTAACAACTACTCACATCAAGATTGTTTGGACCTGCTGGTGACCAGGGTCTGGCTCAGCCTGGGGCAATAGGATAAAGGTGAAAGCAACATGTAATTTTTTTTGAGAGTCAAGTTTGAAGCATGCATGCATATTTATTAATTTTATTAATTTTATGTAACAGATAGGTAGACAGATAGATAGGGTGCTTACTATGTGCCAGACATAGGGCGTTTGTTTGTAAGGGCCTTACAGACATGAATTAATTTAATGCTTATTAACAATCCCAGGACACAGATACTATTATTATAATCCCCATTTTACAGATAAGAAAACTGAGGTCCAAAGATGAGTGAGCCATGACTGAGATGCAGAGTCCTGTGCTCTGAGCCACTCCCCTATGCTGTGTGTGTGTGTGTGTGTAACACCAGCTTGCACATGGGAGTGGGGACTATGAAGTCCCCACTGTGGCTGTGGTATGACTTTCCACAGCTAGGCATGGAATGAGGAAGAAGGACAGAGGAGTGGCAGACTCAGGGATCTGGCCCACTGACACGGGCCTCCCGCCCCAGACCAGCTCTGCCCACTTCTTCTCTGTCTGCTCATGTGGCCATGGGGCTGACCTAGGTCTGGCTCAGACACAGCAGCTGAGGGTACCAGGGAGGCCTAGCTGCAGCAGGGGCACTGGGTTCTGTTCTCTCCCATCCTCTCCCAGCCCAGTCCCAGCAGCAGGAAAAATCTGTTCACTGCAGACCAAAGGGCTAACACACCACTCCATAGTTCCACTTCATGTCCAAGGAACAGAGAGATGGAAAAAAACACAGGAGTAAGGACTGAGGGCAGAACAAAAAATACAGAGAAACACAGAAATACGGAGAGTCTAGACAGAAAGGTGCAAAGACAGAAACAGACGCAGATGCTGGGAGACAGAGAAACATACACCTGGAGGGTGTCTGAGATGGGAGCTGCTGGGAGATGGGGTGGGGATGAGTCAGAACTGATGTGTGTGGAAGGGTGGCAGTACAGGGAGCCGAGCCCCTGAGGCCCTGAGGGGCTTGGGGTCCTTGGGGATTCTGGAACAGAAGGGCCTAGAGCCAGGGGTTCCCGACCTACCGGTGTGGCCCTTCATCCGAGAGTGGGGCTGGGGCTGGAGTAGGTGTGCAGAAGCGTTTCCAGCCTCCTCCCTGGGCTGCTGACCTGGTGTCTGTGGAGCTGGGGACAAATGCCCTGCCTCTCAGTGTCCTCCTCCTGAACAGCACCAGCTGGTGCAACCCCCCACCCTGGGCCAGTGTCAGGTTCCAGGCTGTTCCCTGGGGGAACTTTGATCTGGAAAGAATGAGAATGACCGAGGTGGCTGCTGCCCAGGGCTGAGCAGTGTCACTGAGACCTGGCCTGGGCTGTCCCTGTCACCTTCCTGCCCACTGGGACACCAGGCAGTCCCTCCAGGGCTCGGGAGACACAGAAGGGATCTTTCCTGCTTTCCTTCCCTGCTGGTTCTCTCCATCTCCATTTCCTGTTCCATCACTAGTTCCTGCGCTCATGTATCCAGTGGCCCTCCCTGTCACTCACTCATTCAACAGGCCTTGGCTGTGGAGCTGCGGGCTGGGCGATGGGGCAGAGGGCTGAGTGAGGTGGGGCGCTGCCCTTTCAGGAGCCCCAAACCGAGATCACTGCTCAAGAGAGACACAAGCCACACATTGGAGGAGGGAGCCAGGGCGGGAGGGGAGGGATGTATTCCAGTGGGCAGGGTGGGGCGGGGAGGGGAGACGGGGAGTGCTGCAGGCTTCATCAGGGATGGCTTCCCAGAGGAGGTGGCGTTTAAACTGGGCTCTGAAGGTCTAAAGAAGGAGCGGGGAGGTTGTCAGACAGGATGACAAGTGGAAAGGATGCTTCAGGCAGCGGGACCAGTGCAGCCACAATGGCAGAAATGTGAGAGTTTGTGCCTTTTGCTGGGAGGGCCTTGAATAGCACCCTAAGCCATTCACTTGTTGGTGGAGCAGATCCGTGGGTCAGAGCGACAGTTTTGTTAGAGAAAGGAGACTCTGGGGGCTTCCAAGGGAGGTGGCAGCCTGGTGGGCCCTCGTGTTGGCCTCCGCACTCCAGGCCTTCCCAAGGATGGGCTCGTGCCCTTGTACACCTCGCTTATCCGCCCCAGCCCCAAGGAGTCTCCAGGACACTTCTGAGGAAGCCCAGCTTGTCTGTGGACTGCAAAGGACTCCAGAGGGGCCCTGGCCCAGGTCCTAGCCCAGCCTCCTGCTGTGGCCTGGCCTCCCCAGCGCCCCTGCTCACTCTGAGTGACATGGCCTTTTGCTGGGCTGAAAGCGGACCCTGCCCAGCCTGGGGAAGGCCCAGTGAGCTCTAGCCGTGGAGCTCTGGCTCCCCTTCTCCTGGAGGCCACTGAGCCAGGCCCTATAAATAGCCCGGGGAGGGGGAGGGGTAGGAGGAGCGGGCCAGGCAGCGGGGGAGGGCAGTTGTGGAGACGCGGGGAGAAGGGAGAAGAAGCCCAGAGTTCGAGGCCTGGTCCTGTCCCTGACAACGACTGCTCGCCCCTCTGGGTCTCAGGGTCCTCCGGGCCAGGGCAGCCAGGTTGGCCGAGCACAGAGCGTGCACAGGCAGGGACTGTTGTTCTCAGGGGACAGGAGAGACCCCTCCTCCTTCCTGGGTGGCTTTTCAGAGGCTCAAGGGGCAGGATATTAGCTGTGACGGGCCCCAGGCTGGGCCTGTCCTGCCCCACGGACCACTTCCCCAGTCCCCGGTGGTCCAGGACAAGCTATGGTGCGGTGCCGGCTCTTCCAGGACCTCGGTTTCCCCTCTTGGCGCTGCAGATCCCAGGGTGGGGGCAGGGAGCTGGGGTGAGTCAGCGGAGACCTTTCCGGGCCCTGAGGGGGAGGCTCCTGGAAATGGAAAATGTGAGCCCACAGCCTTATCTGGGCTGGAAGCAGCTGTCTCCACCCCACACCCTCTGCAGCCCCTGCTTTTGCCCGGAAGAGGCAGGCGCCTCCACCCAGGCTTGTGTGCTGTTTTTTCTTTTCTCTCTGTGTAGCCTGGCTCTCAACAGAGACCCGTGGGAGATGCTCCTCTGCTGGGACCAAGAGGGCCCCGTGTTGGTCCAGGAGGGCGGGAAGCTCCACCCTTTTACCCCCTTCCCCCATCAAGACCACCCTTAGAATCTTATATGCAAGTCTCTGCAGAGCACCCAGAATCCATACCTTCTAGAGACAGATTTCCAGGTCTGGTTAAAGAAGCAGCCAGAAATGGGGCACGTGACATGGGTGATCAAACACACGATATACACACAAACATCTGATATACGTGAGCATATGTAGACACTCGACCTACACATACAGGCATGCATGCATCCTGCGTTGACACATGTACCGCAGGCATGCATACATGTGTGTCTAGAAACACATTCACCACTTATGAGCAAATGCATAAAAATCCCTCCTAGAACCACGGGTGCTTGAAAATGTGCCCACGCCACATACACGTGCAGGTGAGTGTGCAGGTACTGTAGACTCTGTACCTTCCACATCTTCCCTCTACACCAACGCACCCACACAGGTATTGTACACGCAAGCCTGATAAGTGCACAGACGCATCCTCAGATACACGGGAGAAAGAGGAACATTACAAATTTACATGTGTGTCTGGCAGCGTGTCCCTGGGATGGGGTTTAAAGGAGGGTTTGGTAGAGGGGAGTTGGAGTGACCCAGGGGGCAGAGGTCTCTTCTGTCCTCCCTCCCAGGGGCCTCAGTTTCCAGGATCGGCCCCAGTGGCTCCGATTCAGGCAGGCAGAGCTGTGGGGCAGGGGGCAGAGCCTCTGTGCCCCTCCTGGGTCCTGGCTGGAGATGAGGCCCGGGGGCCCCAAGACTGGCCCACCCTGGGCTCCTGCACAGCCTCTACCACGCTCCTGCTTCCCTGCTTAGCACTCCACTTGGCTCCTGAACCCAGCAACCCGTCAGGAAAAGATAAACGCAAGCCCTGTGTCCACACCCCTATGGATCTCACAACAAGGCAATGGTTTCCAGGGCAGAGGCTGGATTTCAGGATTTGGGAGGAGGAGCCGGGGATGGTATGTTTGCCAGGAGGGAGGGGTCCAGTCCTGGAGTGTATTTCTCCGTTGAGTCCTTGTTAGCCTCCTGCCTGTGGGTGCCTGCAGCTGGGGACCCTGAGGAGTGTGGTATGGCTGCCTTCACACACCTTCCCAGTTACAAAGCCAGACTGCCAGGCCCCTTAGCCCGTCCCAGCAGGCTGAGGGCTACATGGAGGCCATGGCAGGGCCAATCGGGGTCTGACAGATAATGGGTCTGGCCTGCCCCATGACTTTCCAACCTGAGCCCTTCCTGGCAGAGGGGCTTGGGGGGGTGAGGTGACCAGTGAGGTCGGCAGCTGCCTTTGACTCAGGGCAAAGGCTGATGTGACCTTGGAGACAGGCCCTGTGTAGTACCCGTGAGCCCCCTCTAATGCATCCTCTCTGTGACCCATCTTACTGAGTCCATCCATCCGTTAGTTCTGTTGGTTCCACTGGCCCTCCAATGAGTCCCCTCTCCCAGGCATTCAATTACACAGTGTTTATGGGGTACTTTCTAAAGCCAGTTGCCTCTTCAGCTGTGGGAATGGATGCACAGCAGAGACAGACCCTGCTCTCTGAGGATGGGCTCCAACACGTGCACGCAAGCGTGTGTACGTACCTCGCCCATGCACGGGGACCAGGGTGCAGAGGGTGAGGGGCGGTCCCAGGTAGGTGGGCCCAGGACTGCAGAGGACTGCACCAGCCCACTTCTTAAGTCCTTTCCCCTCCCCGTAAGCCCTATGTGTGTTCTCAGAACCTCAGGAATCTGGGGAGCGGCTGGGACCTTCAGGGCTGAGGGCTGGAGGCGGGTGGGTATATGGAGAGGGGCTGGACTGAAGGTGGAGGAGTGGGAGTCATCAGTATGGGTGTGTGTGGGCGGTGACACCACCCAGAAAGGGTCTGCGGGTGAAAGGGGGACAGGCCCAGCTCAGAGCCCTGGGGACCACAGTTAAGGGATGAGTGAAAGCACAGTCACTCAGGAAGGTCACTGGGGAGGAGAAGCGGAGGAGGCAGGAGGGATGGGAGGAGGGACGGTCCTCAGGGGCTCCTGCCAGAGGGCCGTGAGGGTGGTTCTGGAGAGGTCCGAGGAGCAATTCCAGGGGATTGGAGCCTCTGGGCGACCTGGGAGCTGGAGGAGCTGCCCGGACTTGGCTGGATTTGACTCTTGCCCCCAAGGGGTGCTGGGAGCAGAGCCAGGGCCCTGGGTTCCAGTCCTGTGTTTGCATACCTTGCTGTGTGACCTGGGGCCTGTCCCTGTCCCTCCTGGGGCCTCAATTTCCCCATCTTAGGTACCTGACTTCGTGGTTTTGGCTTGGCTGGGATTTGATTTCAGGAGGTGACTGGCAGGGGACACAGGAAGGCTTGTCCCGAATCCCGCCCCCAGCCCAGCACCAGAGCGGATCAAGCGACCAGCAGACGGTGGACGGGTCGGAACCAGGGGAGGGGGAGCTGGAAGGGCAGGTGCCAGAGACCCCAGGACTTGGCAGGAGGTCGTCCTTGCTAGCCTGCTGACGTCAGGGCTGGTGAATGTGGAGGGAGTCTGGTACTGGGCAGGAGCTGAGCCGGGGGAGGGTGAGAGGAGGGGCCTTGAGGGGGCAGCGGAGAGAAGCCCCTGGGGCCTGGGGTGAGCATCAGCCTCTGAGCCGAACTGGCAAGGAGCCAGCTCTTGGATGGTGCTGGTCTTCAGTGCCCCCCTCCCCACCCCAGAATCACCCCCTCCTCCCTCCCTTCTTCTCTCCCTGCCCCTCTGCCCCTCTTCCTCCCACTCCTGGTTCATCTCTCCTCTCCTAGGCTCACCTCCAGCTACTGACTCAGTGGTCTCTTTTTTTTTTTTTTTTTTTTTTAATCAGTCATCAGTGTTATACACATCAGTGTATACATGTCAATCCCAATCGCCCAATTCAGCACACCACCATCCCCACCCCACCGCGGTTTTCCCCCCTTGGTGTCCGTACGTTTGTTCTCTACATCTGTGTCTCAACTTCTGCCCTGCAAACCGGTTCATCTGTACCATTTTTCTAGGTTCCACATACATGCATTAATATACGATATTTGTTTTTGTTTTTCTCTTTCTGACTGATTCAGTGGTCTTACTGCTGAGGGAGAGGATCCAAGGGAGGTGGTTTGCTTCTTGTACTGTCTGCCCAGAACCCACCGTGAGCCCCATCTCTGCCCTTGACAGAGTTCCTACTGCAGCGCAGATGGAGCCCTGCCCAGCCCCCAAGCAGCCCCACCCAGATGTTGTCACAGTGGATCAGGAGATAACCCGGCTGAGGTGGGAGAGTGTGGATGGATCCTGGGCAGCCAATCTCTAGATTCTATCACCCATTAGGGTTCCCGCTCTAGAGACCTGGCCAGCCTTCCTTCTCCTGGAGGCTGGGAGAGAAGGCTGGACCCCTGCCCCCCCACCCCCTCACCTATGCTGCCGGTCCAGGGACAGGCCCAAATGCACATCCACTGTAGGGCCAGGGACCAAGCTGTCCAGCCCCTCCCAGACTTCCCCACCTGGTCCTTCCTCAGGTCCTGCAAACGAAGAGGCTGGGCTTTTCTGGCTGAGAGCTGGGTCTCTGAACTCCAGGCTCCCGGGCTCAGACCTGGAGGGGCTCTGAGTGTGACTCGGGGCAGAAGCTGCAGCAGCAGCCTCTCTCCTAGTCTCTATCAAAGATTCTACCCCGGGAAAGAATGCAGGGAGCAATTTGGCTCACCCTGTCCACACAGCTACTTGGAACACACACACACACACACACACACACACACTCTCATGAAATAATTGCTGGAAGGCTCCTTGGATTAGGTAACCCAGTGTTCCTTCCTGTCCCCATGGTGGAGGGGGAAAAGGGGGAACCAGCGTTCAGCATCTGTTAGGCTGATCCAGTTCCTTTGGGGCAGAGCAGGCCAGTCCAGGAGGTCTGTGGCTGCAAACATCTTTGGAAGCCTAGTGTGGTGGGAACAAGCCTTTCGGACCTCTCGTTCCCCAGTCATCTGGCTGTGCCTGCCCAGCCACCGGGCCTCCTCCAGGTGGGCCATGCCTGGGAAGGAGAAGGCTAATCAGGAAAGATTTTTTTTGCACAAAGAAGGATGGGATGTTCCCATTTTTATTTTAAATCAATTTTACAATATATGTGGGAACGTACAGCATCTTTGTCCATCATCCTACAATTCTGAAGCAACAGCTGTTTTCACTCCTCCCTTTCTTGGGACGGTTGAGGGGTGGGGGGTATGGAAGGGAGGAATATCTGGGTTCAGGCACGAAAGGAGTGTTGAGAGGGAGTCGAGGTGGGAGCCCCAGCCTGTGGATAGAGGCCAGGGACCAAGGCTCTGATGGAGGGAGGGGGTGATTAATCCCAAGGTCGCCGATACTAGGATTTGGAGATTGGGCCCTAAGTACGCTCTCTCCTCTGTCTCTAACCTCAGTCACTCATGGATCCCCTAGCAGGGGCCCCTCAGTGAGCTCCGAGACCCTATGACCACCGGCAATAAGGATGCAAAGATCTTGCTACACAGAGTGGGTCTGGGAGGGGAGAGCACATAATTGCAGAGTCAGGGAGGGACCTCACCACCTGTCTCCTTCTCCCTTGGGTCTTATAACAGGTGCAAGAAATTCCAGGCAAAGATCCCACAGGTGAGTATGTGTTTGTGAGGGCCGTGTGCACGGCGTAGAGTGGGCAGTGACGGGCACAGGGTGAGGGTCGGGGTTGTGGGAATTACTGCTGCGGCTCTCAGGTCTCCCTGAGCAGTGAGGGGGTCCCTACCCCCAGTAGGACCTGGGCCCTGCGAGTGAGAGCCCCGAGGGAACGCATAACCCACGTCCGCGGTCTCCGAGGTCAAGTCCACTTGGGGATCGAGGCCTTCTTCAGGTGGCCCGCAGCCCCTCCCCCAGGCCGCACGCCGCTCCTCCAGGGTCAAGGGGGGCTCGGCCTCCGCACTCCCTGTGCAGCTCCGCACCGCGGAAGAGGAGAGGCGGAGTGAGCTCTTCTCCGGCGCCACCGGGGAACCCCCCCTCCCCCACTTCACTGCATCCCTCGGGTCGACGGGACAGGGGCTGTCCCCCCGAGCCGCCTGGCCCCGCCCCCGAGGCCCCGCCCCCGCGCGGCGCCCAGTCCCCCGGCTCGCGGGGCCCGCCCCGCCCCCTGCCCGCCCCTCCCACCAACGCTCGGGCGAACCCGGCCGCGGGCGTCCAGTTGCTGCCCGGAGCTGCGGAGATCGACTGCTCTCCCGGACAGGCCTGATCTCCCTCACACGTAAGCGCTCTGCCCCGCCATGGAGCCGGCCCCCGACGCCGAGGAGGCGCGCACGGTGCGCGAGGCGCTGGGCCGCTACGAGGCGGCGCTGGAGGGCGCGGTGCGCGCGCTGCACGAGGACATGCAGGGGCTGCAGCGCGGCGTGGAGCAGCGCGTGGCCGAGGCGCTGCACCTGGCCGGGCCGCTGGCGCGCACGGTGACCGAGCTGCAGCGCGACAACCAGCGGCTGCAGGCGCAGCTCGAGCGCTTGACGCGCCAGGTGGAGGCGCTGGGCTTGAAGACCGGGCTGGCCCCCGCGCCCGGCACGCCCAGCCCTCCGCCCGCGCCTGGCGTCCCGGACCGCGCGCCCCGTCTGGGCACCGCGCGCTTTGCCAGCCACGCCACCTTCTCGCTGTCCGGCCGAGGCCAGGTGAGCCTCGGGGAGCGCCGGCGCCTGTGCGCGTGCGCCGGGGAAGGAGGGCTCCGCGACCCCCGCCGCGCCTATAGGTCCCGAGTGCGTGCGCCTGCGGGACTGGGCGCTGCTCTGCCACCCGCCACTGCGACTCCGTCGTGGGGGTCCGGCCACCATCCGGCGAAGCACCGGCTTAGCCTGCCCGCTGCACCTGTCTTGGGCCCCCTCCCTTCTTTGCATCCGGGCCCTGTTCGCCCCGAGTTCTGTCCCACTCTCTCCGCTGTCCCGTGGCACTAAGGGCTTGGGCGCTGTTTAACACCGCCCGGGGCCCGGCCGGCGTGTTGGGGTGGTCAGCAACCCACCCCCCCCCCCCAACTCCCACACCTCCACTGACGCGCCCCCTGCGATGCCGCTTCACTGAGGCCTGACGGTCCAGGTTATTGATTAACCCAGATTGAGAACTCAAGCCCGGGTGTGTGTTGGGGCAGGAGGACTCCATCTGTTGGGGCGCAGCCGGGCAGCGGCGTTTGGGAACTCGCAGGGGGTAAATCCTTACCTTGAAGGAAGAGAAGGGGTGGCGGTGGGGGCCAGGGGGAACCAGTCGTGAGCAGTCTAGATTTCCAGGGTCAGTGACCGGCGAGAGGCCCACACGGCGTGGGTGTGGGGCGGAGGCCGGTGTGGACCAGTCACTCCCCTGAGCCTGGGGCCGCCTGGAGCGGCGGGTGAGAAGGTTCCCAGGGTGTGTGCAGTGGCCCTTAGGTGGGATTTTCCACCCTGCCAGGCTTGTGCTCCGGGGTTGGGGTGCCAGGGTCTGGGTAGTGTGCACCTGCAGTCCCTCCTTGGTTCAGTCCATCACGCCTTCAGATCTCTTGTGTGGGCTGGGCTGCACCTCCAGGGGCCAGGAGGAGGGGGATCAGATTAGCCCCTGCCCCTGGAGGTCCCAGCCAGGGTGGGCGATGGCCCCAGACCGAGCAGTACCAACACCGCGGGCAGCCAGAGCAGATGTTCTGCTCCAAACACGATTGTCCAGTCCTGGTGGGTGTCTCAGGCTGGCTTTGTGCTGGAGGCCAAGGACCTGCTGCTGCTTGTGCAGGGGGCGGTGTGTGGGGCTGTGCCTGCCTCCTCAGAGAGGCTGAATGGACTCACCGGCTGCAAGCGAGCCTGGTGGGTATGGGAGCAGAGGGAGGAATTGTGAAGGCCCCTGGATGCTGGGCCGGGGAGTTGGGCTTTGCCTTGGGGGGTGGGGTGAGAGGTTCTTAAACATGCTGGTGGCAGAGCTCCTGGGTGTCCCGGTGCTCCGTGTGAAGTGCCTAGAAATGGATACACTTAATTCTGTCCTGTAAGCGTGACCACTGTTTGACCATGGTATAAGATCACCACTGTGAGCTCACACGTACCTAATAAACTGTGTCATCGGCTGTTTTTGAGATTTTATTTTAACACACATTTGCTCCTTGTCTGCTTGTGGAAGCAGCTGTCCAAGTTTTCGAAAAATGCTTTCAGAGTCATGTAAATAGGTACATGATTTCACGCAAATATGTGAGAGGAGAGATCTCCAGTCATCTAAGTTTTCTCAGTGGGGAATGGCCGTTAGTCATGTGGGGTGGGCTAGTCCTCCTGGCTATGGGGCTGGTGGGCGAGGGGCACCGGGCAGGGGAGGGACAGGGTCCTCCTTGTATCCAACAAGGTCCCTCATGGATGGATGGCAGGTTGGAGGGTGGCTGGAGACAGGATAACTTAAATGTGGTGGTCCAAGGAGAGGACGGCCAGAGCTTGGGGAGCCCTGCTGGGGGCCTCCTGAGTGACACGTCTGGTGGAGATGCTGGGTTCCATTTGGGTTGTGCTGAGGGTGTGAGGCTGTGGGACATCCAGGCGAAGGTGTCCCAGAGCAGGCAGAGTCACAGATCTGGTCGAGGCCGGAGGTCAGGGGGACATCAGGGCAGAACTGGTGGTTGAAGCCCTAGAATGGGTGAGGTCTTCAGGGCAGCCGTGCAGAAGGAGAGCGTGAGGCCAGAGCCCTGGGCAGAGGCCAGGGAGCTGCCAGGGAGCTGGGAGGCCCTGGAAAGCCCATTCTTAGACGTGGAGAGAGGGAAGTCCTTCTGGAAGAAGAGGTTAGGGGTCAGCAGGGACGCTGCCCCTCGCTGAGGGATGAGGATGGAGACACCGTTGAGGAGTAGGTTCTGGGCTTCAAAAGAGCCTGAAGGGAGGTGGAACAGCCAGCAGAGTTGAGCACTGTGGGTAGAGGATGGTCAAGGTCTCCAGTGGGATCAGAGGCTCCCTGGGCCTGAGGCAGCTTCTCCCTGCCCAACCAGAGGCGCTGGTCCCCACTTCTCTTGCACCCCACCTCTCTCTCGCCCACCCGGGCTCCGAGCCAGTTTCTGGCAGGGAGGGGCGCTGTGCAGTCATCCACACGTTCTTTTTTTTTTTTTTTTAATTTTTATTTTATTTATTTATTTATTTATGGCTGTGTTGGGTCTTCGTTTCTAGCGGGGGCCATTCTTCATCGCGGTGCGCGGGCCTCTCACTATCGTGGACTCTCTTGTTGTGGAGCACAGGCTCCAGACGTGCAGGCTCAGTAATTGTGGCTCACAGGCCTAGTTGCTCCGCAGCATGTGGGATCTTCCCAGACCAGGGCTCGAACCTGTGTCCCCTGCATTGGCAGGCAGAGTCTCAACCACTGCGCCACCAGGGAAGCCCCATCCGCACGTTCTTGCTCATGGGTTGTTACCGGCAGCTTGTGAGCGGACACTTGGTCGTGAACAAGGAATCGGGGCTCCGGGGTGCGACTGGAAATAGTCTCAGCTGGGCGCCGGGGCTGTCTGGCCTCTCAGACTCCCATATTCCCACGTGTGTGTTGCTGGGGGTCGGGGGTCGGGGGGCAGGGTGGTCTGGGTAGGAGGGTCTCACCCGCGCACGAGAGCCAGTGGTGGCAGTCGTCAGGCAGTGCGGAGGCTGGTGTTCCACTGCCCCTCTGTAACAGGCAATGAAATTTAGAGACCCTTGGTTGAGACCCTTTTGCTTCCTGCTGTTTCAAACCAGGGACTGCAGGGGTTGGAGGTGGGTCATATTCAGCATATACTTATGCCCTGAACTCAATACAGGGTTGATCTAGTAATCCAATTCTGAGTTCACAAACCTTGACCTTGCTAGGTAGTGAGTAGCCAGGGAGGCTCTGGGAGGAGGGAGAGGGCAGGGCAGTAGGGTGGGAATAATCAGGAGGACTCCCTGTAGGAAGCCTGAGACCGTGCAGCAAATAGGAGCTGCTTTGGGCACATTTGTTATGAGGCCTTGGGGACATCTCCCAGCTGGACCTCAGTTTCCTTGCATCCAAGGGGGATTGGCCCATCCCTGATTGGCCCCTGTGCCGAGTGGGCTGCGTAGTGACAACAGTGACATCAACCCGATTGGTTCGTAAGAGTGTCCACGGCGCCGCAGCTGTGGTCTGGCTAGTGGAGGGTAGCCTGAGGTCAAGCTTGGCCCGGGAGGCTGTGCCAGAGTTGGTCCCTGGAAACGTCCTCAGCTGAGCTGGAGCCACCGGGTCCCCACGTCAGAGACAGAGGAGCCCCTCGGGAGCGACAGCCAGGAGCAGCATCGAGGTCCGATGTGAGAGAAACCAGACTTGCCTTATCTGCCTTCCTTTCCCAGACACACTGTGTGATAAGAGAGTTAAATGCTTTGGGGAGAAGTTTGAATTGAGTCTTTAAAACTGTGGTGTGAGGGAGGAGGAGGAGGAGGACGGAGCAGCCGTGTTAGGGGCTCAGGATGGGGGTTCTGGCCGCATGTGGGCTGTGCTAGGCACGCAGACGTGCTCCCCTGCCCAGGCGCATGAACCCACGTGGGGTCAGGCAGCCCCAAGAATGCCTGGACTATTATTCCTGGCCTCACAACAGTGTTTAAACACTTCCCCAGGGAGAGGGTCCCTGAAATCAGACTCACCCCCTGTCTCTCCCCCTAACATTCCCAGGCCTGGGCTTTCTCACAGGGAGCCTCCCCCTTCTTCAAACAAAGCCCAGATCTTGGGAGTGCGCGAGAGCCAGCTCCCCAGGACCCAGCTCATCCCCAGGGCTCTCCAGTGACTTCTACTCCGACCCCAGCACACAGAACCGCCCCGCTTCCCTTCCCTGTGGCTGAATCAGGCTGCCCCCACCAAAGGAAGACCACTGGGGGAGCAGGCATGCTGGGGGCCCTGTGGGTGGGCTCAGGGACTCAGATCCTGCTGGAGCAGTTACCCCGCTCTCCCCCTCCCCTCCCCCTCACCTGGCTAAGATGGCCAGGGCCCGGCCTCACAAATTTGTCTTGAGTTGTCCTTCCTGCTCCTGGAAAGCATGAACGCTTTGTGGATAGAGGCCTGGGTTGGGGTAGGAGACCCAAACCTTGACTCCGCTGCTGCCTTTGGTCACGGGGTGAGGTTAGGGATGACCCCCACCCGCCAGGCTCGTATGAGGGGTTGGAGGGTGGTCTCTGGATGAGTTGAACGTGCAGCGGGTCCCAGCCTCGGGGATGGGGTAGTGAGGGGAGTCTGGCCTGCCAGCGTGAGTCAGCCCCATCCCCTTTCCCTCCTGCTTTACCAGAGACCCCTTGGCAGGAATCCAGCTGGTCCAGGACCTACTTCCTGCCCGATTGTGGCGCCTGGTCCCCCTGGGGCATCATGGGGTGGGTACGGGGCCTGCAGTGTGCGGGGGCAGACGTCTGTGGGGGGCCCCCCAGAGAGACCCACATTCCTGGGAAAATGGTTTCACCAGTGGCCGGGCCCTCCAGACCTCCGCCTAGACCTGCGGAACCTGTTGGACCAGAGTAGAGTGAGTGGGCGGGACGTGGAGCCCCCAGAGCTGAGCGCCCTGGTGACCGGTGGGGGCTGGGTTCAGGATAGAGTAGCTGCTTCTCCTCCCTCTGCCGAGCTGGCTTCAGGTTAGGCGCTAGGGGTGCCCTCCCCACGCTGGGGTGTCAGGAGTTGCCCCCTCTTCTCCAGTGTTCCTGCGAGTGGGGCCGGCCCGTCTCGCTCCATCCTCCTGACTCAGAAGTTGGAGGAGTCACCTCCTCTCCAAGCCCAGGCTCTCCCCAGGCTCGAGTCCTGTCCTCTCCCACTTCCCCAGGGTCCCCACCCCACAGAGGGTCCCATCACCCGGCTGGAGCCTTTCTCACAGCCTATAAACATTGTCCTACCTCGTCCACCTGGAGGAGCCCCTTCCCCCACCCCTCATGGCTGCAGGTACCATGTCTCCATCTCTCCCCGAGGCTGTCTCCTGCACCCACCCCCACCTCTGATTCAGCTCCTAAACTGTCAACAAGAACCTCTTTTTTTGCTAAACCCAAAGGACCTTTTTAGATCTTGTCTTGACCTTCTTTTCCTTGACCTGAGGCCACCTTTGGAGCCACTGACACGCCAGCCTTCTCGACACACTTCCACCTGCCTTTATTCACGTTCTTCTGGTTTTCTTCCTCCCCCCTCTGGCTGCTGCTTCTTATTCTCTTCTGCAGGTGCCTCTTCTGCCCCCAGATGTGGTGCCCATCGCAGGCCCCATCGGCCCCGAGCCTGCTCTTCCTCTGCTGTGCTCCAGATGTGAGACCCCTGTTTGTCCATCGTTTGTCCGTCCTTCCTCTTAAACTTCAGACTCAAATATCCAGCTACCTCCTGACCTCAACCCCCTGATGCCCCAAGGACACCTTACACTCACCATGTCCCAAATTGAAGTTCTTATTTTCCCACCGATCCCCCCCACCGCCATAGTCAAGTCAGCTGGGCCCAAAGCCCAGGCTTGGAAGAGGTGTGACTCCCCCGTCCCTCCATATCCACTTACTCTCCCCAAACCTTTGAGTCCTTTTTCACTGCCCCATCTCTCCTCCCCAGGTCCCCATGTGGGACTAGTGAGGTGACTGGCCATCTGGTCGCCCCCTTCCGTGGCACTATGTCACTGGCTTCTGAAGGATGTTCCTAAAACACAGCTGACGACCTTCAGTTCCTTCTTGTCCAAGGAGTCAAGTCCAAGTGCTCCAGGCTGGCACCTTGGGCTGCATGGTGCTTCTCCAGCCACCAGATCAGAATGCTTTGTGCCTTGCTGTCTATCTGCTTTGGCAGATACTAGTCGCTTCCACTCCTGGTCCACCTAGCTTACTCTAGACTGGCTCTCAGCTACCCCTGCCTCTGGGAGGCTCTTCCTGACCCACTGGGCTGGATGAAGTCTATCTTAGGCACACACCCTCATGCTGGCTTGATCTCATCTCACAGTCCTGGCTCCCCCACCAGACTGACCCCCGCCCCATGGCGGGGTGGACACTTCTTGCACTGGTTGCAGTGATAGCTGAGCCGTCGGGGGCCAAGGATGGGCCTTTGTCATTCTGGGAACCTGGTAGACAAGGGGGCTAGGTAGTCTGGAGGCGTCTAAGGAGAGGTATGGCCACCTCTCAAGCCACTCATCGTGGGCTCTTAGTAGAGCCCCGGATCGGGGTCTGCCTGTGTTCTCCTCTTGCAGGGCAGACCCTACCAGCCTCCCAGATGCTCTGAGCCCTCCAACCTTCCTCACTGTGAGATGCGCAGAGCCAAGGTTGAGGAGAACATCCCTCCTGGCCGCAAATCTCAGCTGTTTCTCACGGTGTAACCTTGGACTGCACACATCCCCTCTCTCAGCCCTCAGGTTCCATCTGTAAAATGGGAGTGGTGGCACCTTCCTGGGGGGACAGAAGCAAGTTGGTTTAAGTGGCATGCCCAGAAAAAGGACCTGACGCTTGGCAGACGCTGAAATGGCAGAGGCTTTGCATAACCTACTCCCTCATCTCCAACAGGGAAACCGACCCAGAGGGGGCATGACCTGACCTGGGTCACCTGGTGGCTGGCGACACAGCCAGGATGCCAGGTTCCCTGCTGGCTCTTGGTCTTGGCGCTCTCTCTGCATGACACCCCCCACTGCTGTAGCCCAGAGGGGATGGAGGGGCCCCACGGAGCCAATCAAGCCTCTGTACTCTGGACATCCAGGCAAATCTTGTGACCCTGCAGCGTCAGGGCTCCTGGGCCCATTGTTGGCCCGGAAGGACCTTATGTCGCTGGGTTTGGGCTGCTCCCGCACAGGCAGCCCCCGGGATGAGCAAGGGCCAGGCTCTCCAGACCCCAGGCATCTGGTCCAGCCTGGGGGAAGGGGTAGGGCGCCTTGCACACTCTTTCAGAACTCCCAGTCTTGACATTTGTCCCTAGCATTTTGGGGGTCTGGGATGAGCCCCATGGAGGTGTTTGCCTCCAGGATCCTAGGGGCTCAGTTGGTGAGACTGAGTCCTGTGTGACCTTGGCCCATCACTGTACCTTCCTGAGGCTGTCTCTCTCAAAATTGAGTGTTGTTTGCCCTGTCAGAACCAGGGGGGCCGTGGGGGGTGTGGGCAGCTGGCCCCGGCTGACTAGGCCTCGGTGGTGTTTGTCTCTCTGTAGAGCGTGGATCACCATGACGAGGCCGGCGAGTCGGAGATGAGAAGGACCTCAAACTCGTGCATCGTTGAGAACGGGCACCAGCCTGGGGCAGGTAGGGCTGACGGCAGAGGAGAGCGGGCTGGGTAGCTTTGGGGTCAGGGCCTCGGCCACGCCTCTGTGCCAGGCCACCCCTTGTCGGGGATGGAGGACTTGAGCCTAAACCCCTGTGGGTGGAGAGGCTGCCAGGAGAACAGCCTCATTCAGTGTGAAGTAGAGCTTTGTAAACACAGAAGAAAATGAGAGATCTCGGAAGGTGGTGAGCTTCCTTGTTTCTGGAGGAATGCAAGCAGGGGCTGAGGAATCGTCCAAGCACTGAACAGGGTAGAAAGTGGACTGATAGGTGACTATTTATTGAACTGTCTATGAGGGAAAGTTGGAGCAGACGCCAGCTCTGGTTGGAACAGCGAGACGTCCCCAGCAGGGGGAGGTCGGGGAGGCAGGAGTGGTCAGGGAGGCCTTCCTGGAGGAGGTGGGAGGAGGGCTCTCAGAGACTGGAGTCCTCCTGGGAGGGTCTGAGGCCCCTGTGGATGCCACGGCTGACACCTCCAACCCTGCTGGTCCCATGTTCCAGGTCCAGGTGATGGACCCCCTGAGACCACCCAAACCGTCCCGGCACCAGAGCCCCCCAAGCCTCGCCCTGCGAACCTCTCCTTGCGGCTGCCTCACCAGCCAGTCACGGCTGTCACGCGAGTCTCCGAGAGGTTCTCTGGGGAGACGTCAGCCGCAGCTCTCTCGCCCACGTCTGCCGCCGTCCTGGGGGGCCTCAGCCCCAGCGAGGCCACCACACCCTGGACTCCCAGTCCCAGTGGTAGGAGCAGGAGGGCATGGCCTCAAACTGGGAAAGAGGGCAGGGGCTGGGGGCGGTTGGCAAGAGACTCAGAAAACCTGGGCAAGCCCCAGCCCCCCCTGCTGTCACTGCGGCCCCTTTCCTAGCTCATCTGCTCCGTCAAATGGGCTCATCTTGCCCGACTCCTCCCCCCGGAGACGCTGTAAAGTAGCATCGTCCCCCATGGGAGACGACTGTGGCTTTTACTGCAGGTCGAGGCTGTGGTTAGAAGGTGGCCTCTTAGCCTGCACACTTCGGCGTGGTCCCCGGGGCCTGTCTTGGGCCTGGGGTCAGGCCTCGGTGGTGTGTCCTGGGGTTGGGCTGTGTGGGTTTCCAGAATGAGGGCTCGGGAACAAAATGTTTGCTGGATACCCAGCACAAGGGGCCCTGGGCTCTGTGCTCTCAAAAGCGGGGCTGGGGGTGGGGGACACTTTAAAAGGCCTCTTTTATGTCATTGCTCTATGTTCCCAGCGTCCTTTCTCCTCAACTGTTGGCCGAGGCAGGGCCAGCTTAGCCCAGGGGTCCCGCCCCTGCCCTGAGTGACACTGGGTAAACGGCACAGGGCCAGGTCAGAGGAAGGGAGGCTGGCAGTGGTGACCCTCCCCGAGGCCAGGCTTTGTTATTTCTCTCCCTTGCTTTGTCCCGAAGAGAAGAATTCTTCTCTCCCACGGTCTTTGTCCAGCTCTGGCCACAGGGCAGTGACGGCCAGCAGGAGCAACGACAGGTGAGTCGGGGCCCCAGTCCCCGGTGGGGGGAGGTCAGCCCTCCCCAGGCAGCGTCTGGACTTTGCCTTGAACCCAGGCTGCCCGGGCCCCTGCAGGGAGCTCTCCGTGCTGACCCAGGACGAGGCACCCTCCTGGGCTTGGTTCCAAGGGAGAGCGGCGTCACTGGGTGGGGTTTGAGCAGAGGACATGAGGCTGCGGGGCTAGGTGGAGGGTTTTGTTTGGAGAAATAGGGCCTTGGGCTGGTTTCTCTTAGGACCCTTGAAAGCAAGTCTGCGCAAAGATCGGAGGGGGTGTCTCAGTCCCCACAGGAGGATGGAGCGTGGGACGATCTCCCACTTTCCTCTCCACCCATCCTGCTTTCCGCCCGCGGCTGAGCAGGCCTGTAGGCTGGGGCAGGTCTGCTGCCTCCTGGCCTGTGGTTGTCCCCGTGCTCCCCCAGGCCCACTGGATTGTGATCGGAGCTGGGGAAAGAGGCTGGCTTGGCTTTTGTCCCCCCTTTTAGTAATAAAAGGAGAATTGTGACTTTCTGGCAAACTGTTGCATCGGAGAAACAAAGGGGGTCTTTTTTCGTGGTGGTGAGGAGGGGGCCTGGTCCTGGTGGGGCCGGTTCTGCGTACACCTCCCGCGAGGAGGGTGCCCCCCGCCCCCGCTCAGCCCGGGCACGGACACCTGCCGAGGGGCCCACTGCTGGCCAGGCCTGCCTTGGACAGCAGCTCAGTTTGGAAAAGCTGCAGAACCGGTTGGGGACTAGAGCAAGTGGTGCTTCCTCCCTGCCTGTACCCCAGTGGCTGCCTCATTCTACACTCAGTGGGGTGGGGGGCCCGGGGCCCAGGTGAGCTAGTGATGGGAGGGTCTTTGTTCCTGACTCCGTGGTTCTCTCCTCAGCCCACCTCTGGTGACACCACCGCAGTCTCTCCCGTCCCCGCAGCCACCAGCCACGACCCAGGCCCATCGGCCTGGGGAGCATCGCCGGGAGCTGGTGAGGTCGCAGACGCTGCCCCGCACCTCGGGGGCGCAGGCCCGGAAGGCGTTATTTGAGAAATGGGAGCAGGATACAGCTGGCAAGTACGGATGCTCTCACCACCCCCCCGCCCCCCAGACCAGTCGGGGCCCCCAGAGTAGGCCTGGGCCCAGACTAGGGTCAGGCAGGCACAGCACGGCAAAGCTGGCCCTGTCCTGTTCCCCAGGGGGCAGTTCCCCAAGATGTGACCTCTTGGGCAAGACACAAGGTCAGGGCCGGCTCCGGAGCCGGCTGAGGGATAGGTGGCCCCAGCTGTGGGGAGGAGAGGAGGGGGCAGGGGGCCAGGCAAGGGCTGGGGAGAGCCTAGGCCCCCTTCCCCCAGTCCTGGAGGGGCCCCGGCTGCCCTCACACCCACATTCCTCACCCAACTGGAGAAGTTGGTTTCAGGGCGTGACTGGAGAGGCCAGAGGGTAGTCACTGGGCTGCCCAGCAGGAGCTGGAGGTGACACAGCGAGACCAGCCCCCTATCACGCCCCAACCCCCGCTCCCGTTAGAGATGGGATCCACCTCTGCACACATTTATCCAGCCCTCCTGTCCGCTGGTGGTACTGATGCCTGTTGCTTGTGGGGTGCGGCCCAGGCATATTTGATGATGAACACCCCCAGTGCCGCTCCCAAGGCTCTGACTCCAGTGAGTCAGTCAGAAGGGACGCCCAGGAAGTGTCCCGCTGATCCAGACAACCTGATCTTGGCCATTAAGGAGTGTCCTTGGGGCCCAGAGGAAGAAACCACCGCTCCGAGCTGGGAAAGAGGGCGGCCCCGGAGGGAGGCTCAGAGGAGGGGTGGGATGAAGGGAAGCAGGGAGTGTGCTCCAGGCAGCCGGCAGGGGCACGGGCCGTGCGGCCTCAGGTCCTCTGCCCCAGGATTGCCCACGTGGGAGGTAAACAGGGGACCTGGAGGCTGGAAGGGGGGTCTGGTCGTGCCAGACTCCATCAAGGGAGGCTGTGCCCTGGAATGGGGGGCTCATGCCTGGACATGGGTGTGGGGTTGCAGGGTTGCAAGCTGCCTGGGTGAGCAGGTGGGGCACGTTCTCGGAGTAGATGGCAGCCGGGGGGCAGCCCCCCAGCCCCCCAGCAGGCCTGCCCTCTCTCTGCAGGGGGAAGGGCGAGACCCGGGCGAAGCTGAAGCGCTCGCAGAGCTTCGGCGTGGCCAGCGCCAGCAGCATCAAGCAGATTCTGCTCGAGTGGTGCCGCAACAAGACGCTCGGCTACCAGGTGAGCCCGGCCCGACCGCTGGGACCCCGGCCAGAGGTGGGAGTGGGCACCGCCCCCCCCCACTCTTGTTCCCCTGGCCGGGACAGGAGCCCCAGTCTGGGGCGGAGGGGTAGGAGCTGGAGAAACTGTACCCCTCCTGATTGGTCCCCAGCCGCTGCAGGTGGAGCCCAGCAGGCACGGCTTGTTGCTGAGCTGGGTGGATGGTGGGCCTGGGGAGGGGCTGGGAGGACCTGCTTGTGGGGTCGAATCGGGTGGAGGAGCTGAGGCCGGCGCTGTACTCCCCCTTACCTCCCTGCGTTGGCCTCGCAGCACGTGGACCTGCAGAACTTCTCCTCCAGCTGGAGCGACGGGATGGCCTTCTGCGCCCTGGTGCACTCCTTCTTCCCCGATGCCTTCGACTACAACGCCCTGAGCCCCGCGCAGCGGCGGCAGAACTTCGAGCTGGCCTTCACCATGGCCGAGTGAGTATGGCGGGTCCCCTGGCTGCCGGCCCCTCCCAGTCCCCAAGCCCGAGTTCTGCCCTGCGTCCAGCACAGGGGCTGGCAGGACGGGGGCAGCTGTCCGCAGAGCTGAGAGCCTTGAGGCCACCCAGTGTGTCGCCTCCCGTATGGATGGAGAGACTATGGCCAAGAAGGGGGGCTTTTCCCCGGGCCACCCGGCACTCAGTGGTAGAGCCAGGCTCTCTCCTCTTCTCGTGCACCTGCCCTCTTGGCTGGTACCCGGCCTCTGGTGTGCGGTCTGCCAGACCAGCCACAGACAAGGTGCAAGGGGCAGTGGGACAGGGTCCCCCGGAGCGCTGAGCCTGTCCTCTCCAGGCTGGTGAGAGATAGAGTTGCTTGGGAGAGCCCAGCGGCTGATCAGCACGAAACTGAATATCTGCCTGGGGGACATTTCAGACTTCTCCAGTAGGTACATTTTGCTTCCCTAAATGTTGTAAAAGCGTTTGATATGAAATTGCCTACCTTCTTAAGACCTGCTCATAGGGAGAAGATTGGGTGAGGGGTGATTCTGGGTTCAGGAGGTGCTCAGGGAGCTTGGCATTTGGTTGTAGGCCGAGGGCTACCCGCAGGGCCTCAGGAGAGTGGCAAAGAGGGCTCTGGTGAGGGTGCATTCAAACCGAGTAGGCAGGAGGGTTTAACAAAGGGATTCCTTGCAAACACGTGGGCAGGAGTGAGTGAGGAGCCAGGCACCGTGGGGTACCCTTGGGCCTGGGGAGAACAGCTCTGTGGAGAGGGCTGGCTGAGAGGAGCTGTACTTTGGGGCAGTGGGTGCGACCAGCTCACCGTGACCCGGCGGGAAGGGAGCTGAGGGAGTAAACCCTCTGCCCTTCCCCACCTCCTGCCCTCACGCCAGGGCCTCCTGTGGGCTGAACACGGAAGGCGGAGGGCAGGGGAGCTATTGCTGTGGTCCATCGAGTCCGCGCCCCCGCTCCAGGGCGAGCACAGGGCAGAGATGAGGGTGTCGAGGGCTGCCTGATGCTGGGCTTCATGGAATTAGGGGGAGGAAGGTCAGAGGGCAGGAAGACCTCCCCAGAGCTGAGTTTCCTGGAGGGAACATTTATCGCTCTCTCCTGCCCGCCCACCTTTGTGCCTGGTGGAGTGAGCCTCTGGCCACCCGTGTGTGCCTGACCCCCCTTATGTCTTGTCTGCGACCCCGGTGCCCACGTCCGGGAGGTGCTCTCACGTGCTGGTGGAGTTGGAAGAGCCCTCCCTGAAGCCTGGCCTGCCCTCCCCCCGGCCTGTTCCGCCCCACGCCTGGCCCCAAGCCCGGCCTCAAGCCCAGCCGGGGAAGGAGTTGGAGCTCACAGGTTACAGCCCCGTGCCCGGTACTGCGGGTCTCGCTCTAGGGGCAGAACGGAGACCCTGACTTGTTGGCATGCTGGTGTTGCCCCTGTTGTGTTGTCTCGGATGACCTGCGTGGCCTCTCACCCCCGTGGGGTCATAAGAACTCCTTGTATACTTTGGAAGCCGTCTCTTTCCTGGCTGCTTAGGATTAGCTGTCATCCTAATTGCGGAAACAGCTTTGGACAGAGCGTGTTACACAACCGAATCCAGACGATGCTGAAGTAGCGCCAAGTTTAACGGCTCGATGTTGAGGAGGGGGCGCCTCCCAGGAGGAGGCCCAGCTGCTTGGAAGCCCAGAAAGGGTGACTGTCGAAAAGCAGATGGTCAGAGTGTACAGGGCCCGGGCTCTGATGTGGGCACCCAAGACCCACCCCCTCTGGGTGAGGCCACGCTTGTCTTGACAGTTTTTCTCCATCGAGTCCAGTGGGTCTGGCGGTGCCCGCTCAAGCCCCGGCTGCCTTGGTCACCCTCAGCCCTGGACCAGGCTGGGCTGTGGCAGGGAGAGGGGTGCCCCGGGCCCCAGGATGGTGGTCCTGCACCCCAGCTCGCAGGGAGCGTGACTTCCCTTGGCGGCCAGAGCCAGAGCCGTTCGTGGCTGTGCTTTCCCGGCACGAGGTGTGAGCTCAGAGAGCCTCCAGACTCCAAGCAGATGTTCTGTTCCCGCATTGGGGTTGGGGTGTGGAAGCTTGCTCCAGGCTGTGCCTCCCTCCCACCCAGAGCAAACAACGCGGTAAAAACCGGCCCCGCCTTCCGGCCACCTGAGCCTGCCCCCGGCTGGCTGGGGATGGGAGGGGAGGGTGGCCTTGGGGCCCTTGAGATGAGTTCTGGCTTTTCTGCGGACTCGAGACAGGGCCGGGAGGGGCGCCCACAGCCGGCCTGAGGGGGAGGAAGGCGCCCCCGCTCCTGAGCCATCTGGGAACTCAGCTCACAGGTACGTGGGGGGCCTGCCTGCCCGAGGCCTCCTGGGAGGATGGCAGCTGGCCTCACCTAGTTTCTTGGACAATAAGCTGGTTAGAAAAGTTGGAAAGAAAGCACAGGGACACCTACTTGAGGATACTGGCTACCAGTGTCTTAACAGACTCTCCTTAGTTTTGCCAGCAAAAGCCAAGCAGACACACGGGGCTGGGGGAAAGCCATCAAGGGCCACGCAGGCAGCAGGCAGCATTGCTGAGAAAGGTAGTTTGCGGTGGGCGGTGTAGGGTGACAGGAACCTGGGCTCTGATGAAGGCACAACCTTTGGAAAGGAAAAGCAGCCATGGACAGGGCCCCTGCACATCAGGAAGGAGAAGTTTCCAGACCCTTCGGCGAGCAAGGGGCCTTAAAAGCACAGAGACGCATCCAGAACCTGGGGAGCAAGAGGGGTTTGTGATGCCCCGCCCCCTGATAATTTTCCTCCCCAGAGATTCCCCGGGGCCTAATCTGTGTGAGTGATGCAGTGTTGACAACACAGTGAGCTCCCCTTGTCCGACAGGTGTTCGGGGCTTGGAAAGCGGGAGGACCAGCTCCTGTTGTGGGTGCTTGACCCTCTGCACCCTTCTCCACTGAGATGGAGAGTGCGGTGTAGGCCCGGGGCCGGCCGTGTAGCTGAGGATCCCGCTTGCCCTTCGGGGAATGTGTCCTACTCTCAGGTTACAGCCCAGCTGAAGGAGCTTCCAGGCTATTTGTAGTGCCCATGTGTCTCTAAAACCAGATAGGAGGCTGTAGTCTGAGCCCTGGCATCCCAGGCTGCATTTAGAGAAGGCTTAAACAAATAAAAATAACCCCTCAGGCACCTCCTCCACCTGCCTGACAGGCTAGCCCTGTAGTGACAGAAGATCACAATAGGGTAGTAGTAGGAGAAAATCCTCTAACCCTTTTTTAACCCCAAACAAGGTGGGGCTAATTCATCTAAAATTGGTAGTAGGCAAAGGATAGCTCTGGTTCTTGCTGCGCAGTGACATTTGAAATGACCCGTGCTTTCTCCTTTGGATTATTATTCCATGCTGTTTGAACTATTTAAAACAAGTTTGTGTTTTCACAAAAGCAGTTTTGTTTTCATTTAAAAGGCAATCGGGGCCTCTAATATTTTGAGACTGAAATGTTTTTATAAAAGTCAATGTTCATCATCATTTTCCTTTACCCACATCCTGTCTCAGGAGCTGTGTCCATAGCTTCTAGAAATCTTATCATTACTGTCATGGCTGGTTGGGGTGGGGTGGGGACCAGATGGATGTGGCTCAGTCCCCTGGTTTCTGGGGAAGCCAGCACCTTGCCCATAGCTTCCTGTCTGCGGGGTAGAGGGCGATACCAGGGTCAGGCCTTAGTGCCCATCCTGACTGCCACCCTGGGCAGGGGCAGGGATGTCATTAGTGGGAGGGTCAGTGCAGCCTCTAGAATGAAGAAGGGGGTCAGCCCAAGTTGGACAACACTTGGAACGTGCCAGCAATTCTAGAGAGAAACCAGAACCCGCTCAGAGGAGAGCCCCCAGGTACCCACTGGGGGCACAGTGAAGGAACCAGACATTTTTAGTTTCAGGGAAAGACATGGCTATTAAGATTCTCTTCCAACATGTGAAGGGCTCTTTTGTGGGGGAAAAACAATTAGACTGAGAATAGCCTTGTGAGGCCAATAGGTAGAAAGTACCAAGAGGCAAAATAGCGTAAGAAACGTGAGGGAAAACTTCTTCCTGGCCAGGGCTGCCTGCAGAGGGATTGGAACGGTTCTTGGAGGAAATTAGGGCCCCTTCCCTGCACCTGGAGGGGAGCATGGCCGAGGCAGGGCCTTCACCAGGTGGTTGGTGCCTCTGAGGGGGGTGTTTGGAGGGTGGGATTTCAGTTCTCTTCCAAGGCTGAGGTTTAGGGTTCTAATGGTGCCCACGTTTCCTGGGGGACTGACTACTGAGGCCACTGCTGTCAGCGGTGATACCTGGGCACACAGCTGGCATTCTCTGTCTGCAGCCCTGGGAGGGCAGGAGGAGCTCTCCGTGCGCTGCAGGTAGGGAGAAGGGCATCAGACGCCACGTGACAGCTCACGGAGGCGAACTCAGGTCCACGGCCTCCCCAGGAACTCAGATTTTCAGTCCTTGACTATCAGCGAAGCACCTCTGCGTGCATATCCTCGTCACAGCGTCCACTCCCCTGACACCGAGCCCCGCCCCGGCCCATCCTGGGCAGCCAGGGTGCCCGCTCATCGGGCCAGAACCACTCGCCACCCCACGAAGCCCTCGGCTTCCGTTGCAAGCTGCCCGCTCCAGACCGAGGGGGAGCCGCCGACGGGATCCAGGACCGGTGTCTCTGTTTCGCCCGGACTTTCGGTTTCTGATAGGAGGCCCGGCGTCAGGCCAGCACCACCGGATGGGCCCCGTGCTGACGTTACAGTGCTTGTCTTTGGAGCACGCAGGCCCAGGAGCCGGCAGGGACTGGTAGAAAGTGCTTGGGGTACAAGGCACCACCTCCCAACGAGAACAAGCCCACGGGGAGGGGGAGCGGAGGTCGGGGGCTGATTTTCCACCGAGGAAATGGCACGGAAGGGTGAAGCTCTGGGCAGAGCCAGGATCTGAACCCAGCTCTTTAGAGTTCCAACTCAGGCCTCTTTTCCCTGATGACCCACTCTGCTGCTTGGAGCGAACCACGATAATACAGACAGCAACAGTGAGCATTCCTAACGTTTACTGAGCTCTTCCGATGTGCTAGACACCGTACCTGCTGGTTGTGTGATGAGCTCGTTAATCCTCCCACCTCCCTGTGAAGTGGCTGTTGTCCCAGTCGGGGAAACTGAGGCCCTGAGAAGTTAAGTGTCGTGCTCAAATCATATAGCTAGCAAGGATACAGCTGGGACGTGAGCGGTGTCACTCAACGGACTTATGGATACGGGGGCAAAAAACCGGAGACCCTGGAACTACAAGAGTGCACGCAGCTGTTGAAGCTGATTGGACCGAGTGCAGTTGCTTTGGGCCTTTTGGGTTCGGCCTGATGACGCGTCTGGCCCGGCGCAAGGCGGGGCTTTGCTGGGCTTGGCAGAGGGTCCCTGCTGTTACCTCCCAGGTGGATGCTCATCTTCCCACCTCCATGAGACCTTGAAGCCGGGACCTTCAGTCCCCCTCCCAGCCGGGAACGGCAGAGGGAACAGCTTTTTTTGCAGCCCAGTGAAAGGCCCCAGTTTCCACACGCATCTACACCAGTGGGCCAGAAGTTAAACCAGTATTTCCCAGAGCATGAGGCGGGCCCAGGGCGAGGTTGAGGGGAGGCTCACAAGATGATCTGAAGCAACTTTTAAAACTTTTGAGTTGTTGTGACCCTTGAGTAGATAATAAAATCAATTTTTAGTGGCTCACGACCAGCATTAAAACAAACAAAACCAAAAAACAAACAAAAAGGAGGTGGGGAGAGAAATAAAGATGAAATCTAGAGAAAATATGAGTAGTAGAAAAGGTCAGTATCTTTGTGAAACTTTATTTCCACATAAATGTATGCGCGTGCTGAATGAATCACGATGAAACACCTCTAACTATGGGTTATGGTTAAAAAAAAAAAGTTAAAGACACTGTTTTAGGAAGCATATGGGTGAATTTATTTTTTACTTTATTCATTTTACATTTATTTTTATAGTCCGTGCTGATTCTCCGTATACTGCTGATACATGTTGATCATTTTTTTAGTGAAATTTAATTTTGGAGCTAAATTTTTATTAATAAAACTAACCTTTTCGATTAATATAAGTTTGACTAAATTAATAAAATTGAATTTTTTAGCAGAACTTAATTTAGTGAAACCTTAAAGTGAAGCTGAATTTCACTGAAAATTTAAAGTAAGTCTAGTTATGTAAAAACACGAGTCGTAAGGGCGGTTCCTGGATGTGGGAGTCTGGGAAACACTGCATTAGAGAAAGTAACCGCAAAGGCTCTTCTGGGGTGATGTGAGTTCCCAGTTGGGGAGCACTTGGGAGCCTCCAGCTCCAGGCCAAGCTCTGTTCTGGGGGCAGCGACGCTGGCTGATGGCTGGGGCCGGCGTTCTGATGGGGCTTCTGTGTTTCAGGAATCTGGCCAACTGTGAGCGCCTCATTGAGGTGGAGGACATGATGGTGATGGGCCGCAAGCCAGACCCCATGTGCGTCTTCACTTACGTCCAGTCTCTGTACAACCACCTGCGTCGCTTTGAGTGAAGCCCCTCGGGGCTGGAGAGCCAACCCCCGAAGGAGTCGGTGGGGCCACCTGTGTCCCAGAGTCAGGAGGCCACCCGAGCAGAGTTGCATTCTGGTGTGAGAGAGCTGTTTGTTCTGTGCCGCGTAACCGCGCTCCCCAACCTGCCCGGCTGCGTTACTGATGGGAAAGTACCGCTGAGCTGCGTTCCGACCGCACTGATCACAGCCAAGGGCTCCAAGGAAAAGGAAGGATTACCAGAGAGAGAGAAATTGGTGCTAAGTAATTACCTTCCTTAAAAGAAAAATAATAATAATAATGCTTGTCTGTAGATTCTGGAAAGGTGAATCACAGTGTTCCCTCTGCTGAACTGGATCCATTGGCTTTACAGGGTTGCATTGACTACCAAGTGTTTTTTAATCAAAATACCCAGAGTTTTCTACTTCCTCACACTATTGTAGGTTCCTTTCCTCCCTCGCTCTGGGCCACTGCCAGGAAATATAGAGACGCTTAATCAGCAGCTTGACAAAGAAGACTGAAGTCTTGGGAAGAAACTGTTTAATCACTCCCAGGTCCTGGGCAGCAGATGACCTGCAAGTCACCTCGGCTCTCTGGGGAAACGGGAGGGCTCTCGCCTGGTCCCAAAGTGGTCCTGTCCTTCCCAGGAGGGCTCCACACGTGTTTGGCTAAGAATAGGCCCTCGGGAAGTTAACACTTTTAGGGAAGGACAGGCCTTTGGTGCTGCGAGGTGGTTTTTATTCACAGCTTTTTAAAAGGGATTTGCTGCAGACATTTATAAAAAGTAACTCCATCTGTACCACTGACCGTTTGTACATAAAAAGATGTGTCGCACTTCGCTTGGGATTTGTTATTTCTGTTTGGGAGATGGGGTGCCTGGGAATAAGAGATTTCTCATCCATTCCAAATGAAAATCTGCTTACATCCCACCCACCCCCCCTTAACTGTTTCTGTACCAGAATCACCACCCAGAAAGTTGAAAACCACATTTGCTCTTTTTGCATTTGCCTGTCAGTCACCCGTCTCCGTGTCATGGAAGGAGCATGGACAGAAAGTCCCCCCTTGCAGTTCTGTCCCCTGGAAGTTGACTGACAGATCTGTGATCAGCAGTGGGGTGGTCCCGCACGTGGGGGAGCCCATCGAGGGGCACTGGTTTATTTTCACAGCTGTTTGGTGGTACAAAAAAAGCTGTTAGGGTTTTAGTAGAACATCTTTAGATTTTATAAAGCCACAGCCATTAGCTTATTCTTATTCAAGAAGCATTTTCTAATTGGGTTGGATTTTAGCCATGAACTTGGAGAACTTCCCTTTAAGGAGTTAATATATGTCTTTAGTTCATGCAGTGGGTTCTAACGACCAGCATCTGTGCCTTCTCAGAGTCACCTGTGGTCCCTTGTGTTGGGGGATAGAGCTCTTCGGGGGTGTCGGGAGGAACACGGCAGAGCTTGCCAGGTAGGTGATTGGTAGTCTCAGCAGATTTGTTTGTTCAGGCTGCAGTCTTGTCCCATCCTTTGGATTCTCCCACAGTGGGAACCACTCCCTTTCCAGCTCTTGTCTCATGGAGGCTCGGGAAGGTGAGCCCTATTATTAGCAAAGACACTGCACCTGGTTTTTTTTTCTTACTGAAGTTTAGGGTTTCAAACCTAAAGCCAATCCAAGAACACAGGGGCTCTATAAAAAGCATGCCTATACATTACTGAGTCCTTGCACATGTTAAGCGGAACTCTCCTGAATTGCAGACGTGGTCTTGCACCTCTGCACATAAAATAGAGCAGATCCTGCTGGCGTAATGAACAATTTCTCTTAAATTGAGGCATGGTGTCCCTCATGTCTCACATTCAGAGTAATACAGGCTAGATATCTTTAAAGTAGGTTCTGTAATGTTCTCGTCTGTGGTTTGGGGGGAGGGGCAAATGAGGGCTCATAAGCTTTAAGGGGTTTTATAAACTTGATTATCTCCAAGACAAAGCCAGAGGGTTCCAAGGTGTGGAGCAAGTGGGGGGGGGGTCCAATCTCAAGACATTGGGAAACCATCGTTTTAGATCAGGGTTGCACGGAAAGTTCCCATTTGTGAAATTGGACGTCGGGTCGCCTTCTACCATGGTACAGATGGTCTCACATGTTTATTCCCCATCCCCGCAACACCTCCCGAGAGGAATTATTTCTCAGAGCTGCTTGTATTCAATAAGATTCTTCTGCTTTCCCAGATAGATCCCTTCACCTGGATTTTGTTAAAACTTGTTAAGTGACCAAATTGGCTTGTGCATTTCCCTGCAGGGAATGTTTCGCCAGAGCCAAGATGGGTTTTAGCTTCTCTGACAGGTGATGGAGATTTTTCTAGCCAAGTGAGAGCTCATAAGCACTTTCTGAATATGATCTTGTACATGCTGGTTAGAGGAGAACGTTCAGGCCAGGTGTTCGGGGAACAGTCTGTGAAGGCCAACAAATTTCGCAAACGTGTTCAATGATGAAAAGTTCTCAGCTTTCCCTGCTGCAGCGGTCAGTGCTCTGTAACTGAAGGAGACGTGTATGAGAGGATATTTTCTTTTCTACCATCCCAGGTCTACGTGACTCCAGGCAATTGGATGGACACTAAAAATGCTGAGTAAGTTGGTCAGTTTTAGGTGGGACATGTGTGCAACCCAGCAACTCTGAATTGGGTTTCTCGAACTTAGTGACAAGTGACCAACTCATTCTGATGAATCGATAATGCCTGTTGAGACGGCCAACTTGATTCCCCTTTGTTCCCCTCTCTGAGCTACGCTCTCACATCCACCCATCATCCCCTTCTGCTGAATGATGAATGTTCTCGGTAGGATTATTATCCGTCTTATCTGTCTCGCTTTTGAGATTTGGTTTGGGCTTGCTTTTAAAGCCTTTGATCTCTTATCTCTTGGTTCTTGGACTTGATTTGACATCGAACAGCCCTCATCGGCCTTTGAAAGAGCACCTTAAAAATGCCTAGGCCTGCCTCTTCTCTAGAAAGCACCAAACAAACAAACCGAAAAACACCTGGGAAGGATGGAGCAAGAATGCTGCGCTCTCTGGGGTATCCAGGCAGCCTCTACAGGAGGGAGACTGTCCGACTGGGTGTGATAAAGAGTTGATGGAGGCCCCGAATCAGTAGGGCAAGACGATATGGGTGGTGACACCTGAGACATGCCAGTGTTTGGGTGCATCTTGACTCTCCACCCTGGTCCCTTGAGTTGATCCAGTGCTGTCACATAGGCAAGGGGCAAAAATCTATATTTTTTACAAACCAAATTTTTCATCACTCACAGTTACAAGTATCCTTAGCGTGTTTGATATCTCGGTGGTATGTGCGTTATTAGACCCCTCTTCCTGGCATCTGTGACCTCACCCACACTCTCAGGTTCCCCCCACCTGCCAGGCTGTTTCTTCCCAGTCTCCACCATGGCCTCCTTTCCCTCCCTCCATCACTCCCCTGTGCTATGTCTTATGCTCTGTGCCCTGTCTTCTACATCAGGGGTTCATAACCCAGGACTGGCGTGGGTTTTGGGAGCCTGAATGTCCAGATGGAATGTTTTTCCTTCCTTTTCCCTCCACAACTGGCTCCTTCTCCGGTGTTTACTGCATCAGCAAACGGCAGCACGATCGCTACCCATTGTCTGTGCCAGGGACCTGAAAGCCACCTTGTCCCTGGGCATCACGGACCGACTGCCAAAGCAACTCACCTGTTTCCTTTCGTGTGTTGTACACCAGGCATTTGCAAAACTCTTGCTAGCAGAGCCTCATGATTTCTATTGAGTGTCCTGAAGCATCAGAGCTACTAGTTTTCCCCAAGGTTTTATTCTGATAATCCTCAAATTTACAGAAAAATTGAAAGAAGGGTTCAATGAACATCGTGTATTCTTTTGTCTTGATAACATTCTGCCATGTTTGTGTCCTGTCTCCATTTTTCTGAGCCATTTGGAAGTAAGGTGCAGACATCACGACACTTGGCCCTGAATACTTTTTTAGCAGATGTCTCCCGAGAATAAGAACATTCTCCTACATGAGCACGCTATACTAGCACACCTAAGAAATGGAACATTTACTTGTATACAGTGTACATTCAAATTTCCTTAATTGTTTCCACATGCCTGTTAGGCTGTTAAAAATTGTTGACAATCCAGGATCCAATCAAAGTTCACACACTGCATTTGGTGGTTGTGTCTCTTTAATTGCTTTTAATCTAGAACCCTCCCTCCACTTTTTGTTTACTGCCTATTTTTCACTTAACTCTTTTGAAGAGCCCAGGCCGGTTGCCTTGTAGACTGTTCCCCACTCCGCTGTTGTTTGCTTCCTCCTGAGTAGATTCACGTGAAACATGTTTGGCACGAATACAGCCCAGGTGATGGATGTTTGCGTAGCATCACGTCAGGAGCACATGGTGCGCGTTAGCCCCCTGTTGGCCGTGGGAGGGTTGATGGTGTGGGGAAGGGCGTCCAGCAGACCTTTCCATTGCACTCTCTCCCCCTGGAACTAGTTAGAAATCTGTGGGTGACGCTCTTGAGACCATGTGAGTATCCTTCTCCCCAACACCTTTAGAATTATCAGCATGATCTTTGCCTGAATCTGTGATTAGACTGGGAGTTGAAAAGGGTGATTTTTTTTTTAATTGAAGTATAGTTGATTTACAATGTTGTGTTAGTTTCAGGTGTACACCAAAGTGATTCAGTTATGCATACATATTCTTTTTCAGATTCTTTTCCATTATAGGTTATTATAAGATATTAAATATAGTTCCCTGTGCTGTACATGAGGTCCTTGTTGGTTGTCTATTTTATATATAGTAGTGTGTCTCTGTTAATCACAAACTCCTAATTTATCCTGCCCAGCCCTGCCACCCTGCTTTCCCCTTTGGTAACCATAAGTTTCTTGAAAGGGGTGATTTTTTTTTTTTTAAAGGTGTAGAAGTTTATTTTCCTGGCTTTCATGTTAAGCTGCTCCCATTTTTCTTTTCTTTTCTTTTTTTTTAAATTTTATTTATTTATTTATTTATGGCTGTGTTGGGTCTTCTTTTCTGTGCGAGGGCTTTCTCTAGTTGCGGCAAGTGGGGGCCACTCTTCATCGCGGTGCGCGGGCCTCTCACTATCGCGGCCTCTCGTTGCGGAGCAGAGGCTCCAGACGCTCAGGCTCAGTAGTTGTGGCTCACGGGCCCAGTCGCTCCGCGGCATGTGGGATCCTCCCAGACCAGGGCTCGAACCCGTGTCCCCTGCATTGGCAGGCAGATTCTCAACCACTACGCCACCAGGGAAGCCCAAAAGGGGTGATTTTTAAGTTCCATCATTTCTTCTATATTTAATAGCTGACACTCCTCTGTAAAGAAGGCCATTCCCTCTTCATATCTCATTTTTTTGAGTATTACTATGGACTTATGATTCTTTTTAAAAAAAATGCAATGTGTTGAAATCCCTGTCATTATTATTATTTTTTTTTAATTTTTTAATTTATTATTTTTATTTTTGGCTGTGTTGGGTCTTCATTTCTGTGTGAGGGCTTTCTCCAGTTGCGGCGAGTGGGGGCCACTCTTCATCGCGGTGCGCGGGCCTCTCACTATCGCGGCCTCTCTTGTTGCGGAGCAGAGGCTCCAGACGCTCAGGCTCAGTAGTTGTGGCTCACGGGCCCAGTCGCTCCGCGGCATGTGGGATCCTCCCAGACCAGGGCTCGAACCCGTGTCCCCTGCATTGGCAGGCAGACTCTCAACCACTGCGCCACCAGGGAAGCCCCCCATTATTATTTTTGATATTCAAACTGTCCAGTTTGTCCAGGGGGAGAAGACAGCTCTTGTGTCCTTTTGACGTGTCCCCATCAGCCTCTGAGCACTTCCTTGCCTTGAGGCACAAGGCGTTCCAAGCTGACCTTTTATTTTCTTCGCAGTAATCCTGGAATCAGCAGCAAGGCATCCTGGTCTCTTTTAGTGGGGAGTCGTATTTATCAGTCAAGATCCGGGAACTGGGTATGTTCATTGCTACTGGGTGTCTTGCTTCTAGGCCCTTTCAATGAACAGAGCTAAGAAATTTTGTGTATAAATGCCTCCAAGCATACCAGCAAATCTGAGACCACAGGATTCATCTGTACCCTCCTCTCTTCCATACTTATATTTCTTTTTCGCCAACAATCCTGATTCCAGACAATTTCGATGTATTACAACTGTCTTCTGTACTGTAATACACAGACAAGAATTCCATAATTTAAAAACTGATGGTGGGATGGGGAGGGTGGGAGGGAGGGAGATGCAAAAGGGAAGAGAAATGGGAACATATTGTATATGTATAACTGATTCACTTTGTTATAAAGCAGAAGCTAACACACCATTGTAAGGCAATTATACTTCAATAAAGATGTTTAAAAAAAAAAAAAACTGATGCCAAGGCCAATAACGAATCCACTAAGTAAAGTTCAGGATTTCTTGGCAGCCATCCCCCCCTCACCCCCCGAATAAATCCTCTTAGGGTGCACAGATACTGCCCTCAAAAGCTGCTTGCAATATTTGTTTTCTCTTTGAAGTCATGTTATGAATTTGATATATAGTTAGGTTCATCTGTTTCTGTTTGCATTCGATCAAGGGTTTGTTTCCATGAGTTTAGGTTATTTTTTGAATGTGCAAATTCTTTCCCTAGTTTAAAAATCAAAACTGTATAAAAAGGTATCCTCCCATTCACGTTCCCCCATCCATTCCTACTCACTCCCTTCCATCCACAATGATAAGCAAATACATAGCTATGTTTTTATTTTCCTTTCTTTCTTACATAAAAGATAGCGTAGCCAATACTTGCTATGTACCTTGCTTTTTTATTTTCATTAGCAAGTGAAATCGTTTCATAGAGATCGTCCTCATCTTTAAAAGATGGCTGCATGGTCCTCCACTGTGTGGTCAGTTGGCAGTTTCTTCAGCCAGTCTCCTGTGTAAGGGCATCTAGGTCCTTCTGATGTTTTGCTGTTACAAGCAGTGAGCAGCCTTGTGTATGTGCTGCTTTATATTTGTGGCGGTGCGTCTTCAGGGTTAAATCCCAGAAATGAGGTTGCTGGGTTAACAGGTAAATACCTACTTTGTTAGATATTATCAAATTCCCCTCCCTATGGGTGGATTTTACACTCCCACCATGAGTACCTGTTTCTTCCCCAGCTCACTTTTTCCCCAAGTGAGCGCTGTCAGACTTTGGAACTTCTGTCAGTCTCACGGGTGACAGATGGTATCAGTATAATTTCAATTTGTATTTCACTTCAGAGTGAAGATGAGAATATTTTTATACTTATGGGCTATGTGTATATCTTTTTCTATGAACTCTCTGTGTCTTTTGTCCCTTTTCTTTTCCCCCCTTGATTTTTTAAGAACTCTTTATATGAGGAAGATTTCTGTATCTCTTTCTTTAAATTTTTATTTTATTAAAAATGTTTTTAAAAAAACATTTTAAAATGTTATATTTTTAATACAACTTTGAAAGGTTACTTTCCATTTACAGTTATTACAAAATATTGGCTATATTCCCTGTATTATGTAATATGCCCTTGCAGCTTATTTTACATCTAATAGTTTGTACCTCTTAATCCCCTACCCCTAAATTGCGCCTCCCCCTTCCCTCTCCCCACTGGTAACCACTAGTTTGTTCTCTACGTCTGTGAGTCTGCTTCTTTTTTGTTATATTCACTAGTTTGTTGTATTTTTTAGATTCCACATATAAGTGATATTGAACAGTATTTGTCTTTCTCTGACTTATTTCACTTAACATAACACCCTCCAAGTCCATCCCTGTTACAGCAGATGTTCTTTTTACAGCTGAGCAGTATTCCCTTGTATATAGATACCACATCTTCTTTTCATTTTTTAAAATTTATTTATTTATTTATTTATTTATGGCTGCGTTGGGTCTTCGTTGCTGCGTGCAGGCTTTCTCTAGTTGCGGCGAGTGGCGGCTACTCTTGGTTGCGGTGGCTTCTCTTGTTGTGGAGCACGGGCTCTAGGCGCACAGGCTTCAGTAGTTGTGGCTCGTGGGCTTTAGAGCGCAGGCTCAGTAGTTGTGGCACATGGGCTTAGTTGCTCCGCGGCATGTGGGATCTTCCCAGACCAGGGCTCGAACCTGTGTCCCCTGCATTGGCAGGCAGATTCTTAACCACTGCGCCACCAGGGAAACCCGATACCACATCTGCTTGATCCATTCATCTGTCGATGGACCTTTACGTTGCTTCCATATCTTGGCTATTGTAAATAGTGCTGCTGTGAACGTTGGGGTTCTTATCTCTTGATCCCAGTTTCCTCCATCCACTCTGCCTGGTAACCTTATGTAACGCATACCACTTCTCACTTGGATTAGAACAATTACCTCCTAGAACTGGCTTCCAGGCCTCCATTCTTGGCCTTCTCTAACCCATTCTCTACCCTCAGCCACCAGAGTGATCTTCCAGTGCAAATCTGATTGCATCACCACCTCCATTGAATGGATTCCCGTCAACCCTAGGATAAGCAATTCCTTAACAGGGCATTGAAGACCACCAACCTGGCTCCAACTCTCACCTTTATCTTTGTCCCTCACTGTTCCCTCTGCCCTGTTCACCTGAATCTCTCCTACTTCATGCTCAGAGCTCAGTCTAAATATCACTTCCTCCGGGAGGCCTTCGTTGACAGCCCTCCACCACCTCTGTCCCCAGAGCACCATAAACTCACTTTGTCCTATCACCCACCACTCTTGTTTTATCACTAGACCGTAAGTGCCAGGAGGGCCGAGAGTGGGCCCGGCTCCCTACTGGGTGCCCATGGTCTAACGAGAGCCTGACACACAGTAGGTGCTCCACGAGTACTTTCTGAACAGATGGGCAGTGCTGCCAGGTGGGCAGGTTACTCTGAGCTGGGCGAGCACAGGAGGAGGAACAGGCCAAATGAATCAGTTGTTCTGGGCCCCAGGGACCCCGCCCAAGTTTCTGAAGGTTAAGTGCCTCCTTTCAGAATTAATCAGGTGCCGCTGCCTCTCCTTCCAGTGGGACATTCTAATCCAATGTTGCTTCAGTTCCAATCGCCAGAGACTCTCAAGCGCCCGTGGGAGGAGCAGAGTTAGGCATTTGTTTGTTGAGCTGATACTGACACATGAAGCCGAAGGTAACAAGCTGTAACTGAGCTTCTCCAAGCTTGACTGGAACCACCATCGGTTCAGAGGTTCAGATTTCGGCCCCCAGAGTTCAGCGTCACTGCCTTGGATGAGGGATGGTGATTAGTGTCCCGGGTTTTCCACCACGAAGGCCACCTTCCCTTCAGTCATTATCACAAGACTGGAAAGAAAGGAAATCCAGTTTGGTTAGAACGGAGAAGGGTTGAGAACACTTCGGGTCATCCGCTGTGCTCGGTTCGAAAGCAAAGCCGGGGAGGGGAAAGCAGACCACAGCCCCTCCCCTGGCTCTGGGACCCCCAGAAGGACCCACAGGGTGGCACCTTCCAATGACTAAAACGCTGCCCGCAACAGAGTACAGAATCAGATCAGTCCTAGCGTAGTTAAGCAAATGGCATTAACCACCTGACACATGGCAGAATCACAGAGCAAACTCCTACCGATGACACTGAAGTATCCTGAGCCACTCGGTTGGTCCCCTGAGCCCCCGGGGACAGAGGCAGAGCTGTGTGCCCATCCGTTCCCACTGCCATCCTGGCCTCGGACAGAGTTTGCACATAGGTGCTCAGCGGGCTCTGTTGACCTGACTGGGACGGGTCACCTGCCCAGCTATTGACACCACTCCACTGTCATGGTTACCATCGCATTGCACATTGGCAAGTTTTGGGGATGCCAGGCCACTTTATCCTGCTAATAAAGGCTTTGATGTAACTAGAGCAGGTTCTGTGCATAACTAAACACAGATCAGGGGTTAGTTAGTCAGCCCTGCTGGCAGTCCTCAGTCTTTGAAGGAGTAACTGATTTACAACGGTCTTGCGTCCCACTGGTGACTTTCCCTCTGCTCCCCAGGGCAGGGCTGGGCTCCAGCACACCAGGCCCGCCCCCCGCCCCCCGAGAGGGACCAATTCCACAGTGGAAAACCCAAGGTTCTGCCCTGAACTGGGTCCCCTGCACCCTCGCCACAGTCTTCCTCTGGGCATAGGAATTTCATCCCAAAGGAGATCTGTTTGTTTCTTTCTGTTACTTTATCCAGCAGGCTTACGCTGACCCGAGGAGGGTGACTAAGGGGAAATGGAGTATTTTCAGCCAGGGGCCATCACAGTCACTGTATCAAATATCTTTTGGGGAGGTGGATTTCATGACAGGTGTGTTTTTATTCAGGAAAAATAATGCACTTTCCTTCCAAGAACGTTCCCTCTCTCTCTCCCTAACCCCCATCTCACGCTGCCAGGAGAACCCTCGGTGATGGCAACCACCACGGTTTAGAGACCGTGGAGAGACCATAACACCTGAAGGACCATAACACCAGAAGACCTGGCTTCAAGTCTCTACTCTGTCTTTTAATGACTAGGTGAACTCAACAAGCCATACTTTTCTCTTCTTTCAAATGGGCATCAGCCCTGCCCTACTGGCGTGGAAGGGGTGGGGAGGGGGATTAGTGAGATGATCCAGGACCTGGGAAGCTGCGGTGGTCCTTGTTGGGACAGTGAGGACAGGAATGGAGCCCTGGGTTGGTCTCAGCGCTCTTTCAGGCCAGAGACATGAAGGAGAAGGCAGAGTGGAAAGGTGGCTGGGTTGGGATATTTTCTACAACTGCCCTTGCATTATGGATTGGGTATTTTTCCTATACATTTAAAAAAATCAAAAAAATAAAATAAAATAAAATAAAAACTCAATTTTAGGACCTCCCTGGTGGTCCAGTGGTTAAGACTCTGTGCTCCCACTGAAGGGGGCATGGGTTCGATCCCTGGTCGGGGAAGTTCTGCATGCCTCACAGAGCGACCAAAAAAAAAAAAAATCAATTTTAGTGAAACAAAATTTACATCCTTTAAAAAACTGTTTTATCAAAGTAGTACATGTTCATAGGTTAAAAAGTCAAATGGTACTAAAAGACATACTGAAAAACACTAGCCCCCTTCCATTCCCACAGCCTCACCCCATCTTGGGGTTCCTTCTTCTATATATTTCCCTTTGTATTTATCCCTGTTTTTTTTGTTTTTTGTTTTTTGTTTTTTGTTTTTTTGCCATGCCACGCAGCTTGCAGGATCTAAGTTCCCTGACCAGGGATCAAATCCAGGCCATGGCAGTGAAAGTCCAGAATCCTGACCACAAGGCCACCAGGGAACTCCCCTATCCCTGTATTTCTAATGGACATTGTTTCACTCCTCTCTCTCGATTTTCCCTTTGTATACATCCATTGACTTCCCACAGCGGGGGATGATAAGGTGCCCCTCCCACACTGTGACCCCATCACTTTCTCCCCATCAATCCCCCCCAATGTGGTCACATCATAATTTTTGGCTAAAGCAATGGTCGGTGTTTATTTTGTCACAACTATGCAAATAGTGTTCAACTCAGAATGTTCCCTAACTGAATTATCTTCTTCCCCAAACCTGCTATGGTGGTTTTAAAACATGTTCACAAACCCTTTGACTTTCCTTCTACCAAGAGGGGAAACGAATCCCCTGCCTGCTTGATATGTGACTTGATTCTAAGGAATAGCAGGTGGCTGAAGGGATGCTGTGTTGCCTCTGACTCTGGGTCATTAAAGGTGAGGTGGCTTCCCTCTCTGTCTTGGGCCATACCCTGTGGAGCTCTGGGCGACCGTGTAAGAAGTCTGGCTCTTCTGAAGCCACCATGCTGGAGAGATTATGTGGAGAGACCATGGAGAGAGAGACAGAGAGAGAGAGAGACATGGATGTCTGAGGAGCCCCAATTGGTCCATCCTCCAGCTACTCTGATCTTCTAGTAACGCTAGCCCCAACCAGCAAGTGAGACATGCCCAGCTGAGCCCAGCTAATGATAATAAATGATGGTTGTTGTTTTATGCCACTAAGTCTGGGTTGGTTCAGCAATGGATAACAGGATCGTTGCTCCAACTTCAGTCTCCCCATCTCATTTGACTGTAACTTCATCTTTCCAGTTGCTCAGACCAAAAATCTTGGAGCCACTTTTGACTTCTCTCTTTCTTTCACACCTCACATCTATTATGTCAAGAAATATTCTGGCTCTGCCTTCAAAGTCAACCCAGAGTCCCCTCACTTCTTACCACCTCCAATGCTGACACCCTGGTCCAAGCCACCATCATCCTCTTGGGTCCTCATGGTTGTCTTTTACCTGGATCATGGCAATAGCCTTCTAACTGCAGTAGCATCTTGCTTCTACCTTTCTGCCTGCTACAGTTTATTCTTAACACATCAGGCAGAATTATCTGCTAACATGTGAGTCAGATCATATTATTCCTCAGCACAAATCCCTCCCATCTCACTCAGAGTAAAAGCCAGAGTCCCCATGATGGTCTATAGACCTTTCACATCCTGGTCCTTATTATCTCTCTGACATCATCCCCTAGTCTTCTCCCCTCCCTAATTCTGCTCCAGCCCCATTCTTTTTGCTAGTCTTCGAATGCTCACTTCTACCTTAGGCCCTTTACACAAGTCATTCTTTTCATTTATTTCCTGGAACTAGTAATTACTTTTTGTTTTCTATTTGCTTAGCATTCTGTATACCAATGGCTTATTTTTCCCCCAAGTGCTTCAGTATTTCTGGATATTATTTCCTATGTCCTCAAACGTGTCATTTTCTTTTATTCCTTGAGTGCCTCCCTCCTGGTCCCCTCTGGACTGGTTGCTCTCTAGCCACTGTCATCCTGGCATCTCCTTTCACTGTCTTCCTGTATTGAATCCCAAGAATCCTAGTTCCACATCTTCTTTCTTAGTTTCCTTTCTCATTTGGTTGGTGTATATCCTGCAGTAGCTGTTTCAGAGAAGATATACGTGTGAGGTAAAATGTAAGTCCTTTCATGTTTGAAATGTTTTATTCCACTTTCATATTTCACTGGTCAGCTGGTTACAAGGATTTGAGGCTGAAAATCATTCTCACGCAGAAGTTTGAAGGCTTTGCTCCATTATTTTCTAACTTCTCTGTGGCTATTTAGAAGTCTAATGCCCTTCTGGATCTTCTGTATGTTTTTCTTTTTCCTTTCTGGAAGCTTTGAAAATCTTTTCTCTATTCAGGGTCTTCTGAAATTTGTGCTGATGAATCTTGATGCGTCTGTATTCATTGTGTCAGACACTTAGTGGGGCCTTTCAATCTGGAGACTCGTCCTTCAGTTCTGGGAAATTGTATTGCTTTTGCTAGAATTTCCTTCCTTCCATTTCTCTTTTCCCCTGTTCTCTCTTGAATTCCTTTCTATTAGTTGGAAACTGGACTTCCTGGAATGGTCCTCCTTCTTATCTTTCCTCAGTTATTATTATTATTTTTAAATCTCTTTGTCTTTTTGTTCTACTTTATCTCCTGAACTTTCTTTTAAGTATTATTTTTAAAATAAATTTATTTATTTATTTATTATTTATTTTTGGCTGCATTGGGTCTTCGTTGCTGTGCGCGGGCTTTCTCTAGTTGCGGTGAGTGGGGGCTACTCTTCGTTGTGGTGCATGGGTTTCTCATTGCGGTGGCTTCTCTTGGTGTGGAGCACGGGCTCTAGGCACACGGGCTTCAGCAGTGTGGCACGCAGGCTCAGTAGTTGTGGCACATGGGCTTAGTTGCCCCGGGGCCTGTGGGATCTTCCCGGGCAAGGGCTCGAACCTGTGTCCTCTGCATTGGCAGGCGGATTCTTAACCACTGCGCCACCAGGGAAGTCCCTCTTTTAAGTATTTTTTATTCTTACTCTCCTTTTAAAATATTTCCAAAATCTCTTTTTTTTTTTTGGCCTCGTTGCACAGCTTATGGTATCTTAGTTCCGTGACCAGGGATTGAACCTGGGCCCTCAGCAGTGAGAGCACGGAGTCCTAACCACTGGACTGCCAGGGAATGCCCCAAAATCTCATTCTTGTTTTCTCATTAATCCTTTTAAAAATACCATCCAACTCATTTAACGTCTATAACATCTTATTTTACTTCTCTGAAAGAATTATTGAAAGGACTTTTATTTTTGCATTTTTTTCCTGCTCCCATCAGTTTTCCTTCCTCCAGATTCCTTCTTCCTGTTTGTTTGGGTCTCTATCTTTCAAGCTGGAAGCTTTCCTTAAATATTGGTTGGTCCTGGACTGCTCATTCTGTCTAAGCCTGATTCGCTAAAAAGATGAACAGAGGCTGTGAGGGAGTGGGTGGGCTTGTCAATGGGAAGGACTTACTACAAGGTGATTGGGCAGCAAACTGGCTTTTTAATGGGGGCGGGACTCTAAAATGTCAGACAAGAGAGTTCTTTTCTCTGGAGCCATTGAGTTATCCAGAGAGAACTTTTATCAAATCTTCTAGCAGTGAAGGTGAGAGCGGCACGATGCGTGTGTGGAGAGGGCTGGGGTAAGTCTGCCTGTGACGCCTGCTTATTTTCAAAAGCAGAAGGGGGAAGGAGGTCTAACCACCCCCTATACAGGCCCTTTAGCCCCCTGATTTTAGTGCCATGCCTCGTTCCCACCTTCTGTAGATCCTGTGCCTCCAAGTCCCCAGAACATAGAGTTCCACAAGGCCAACCTCTTCTGCTTGTTGGTCTCCTTGTCTGCAGAGGCCCAGGTAGTGACCCCCAGTTCCACCAAATCAGCTACCATCCTCCCCATCTTTCCAACTGTTTGTGGAACTCTCTTATCCATGTTGTCTCTTCTCCCATTTTCTCCCTTACAGGCTTATGTGTATATATTTTTATTCCTTTGCTGCCATTTTAGGGAGGTTTCGGAAGTGGGAAGTAAGCCATCTGCCATGCTTCCTAAGAAGCGGGTTGCATTCTAATAACAGAATTGGCTGTATTGCTCAAAGATAAGAGAGGGCGGTTAAAATACTCAATTTGTGTGCAGGATGTGCATTCTCGCTCATAATCCACACGTGCCTTCCATGAGGGGCCAACCCATCAAATTCCCAGGTGGTGGACTCACCTCCTAGAGCTGTTATGAAGATTCAGTGAACTAAGACAAGTAAAATGTCCAGTGCCTGGCATTTGAGTACTAAAGTATAATTATTCTTATAATTTGGAATGTACTTGACTAAGGGCTCTGAGGATTTAGGTGAACTTCCAACTCTCCTCTTCTGTGCCCTGAAGCAAGAGTGGTCTTCTGTGAGCTTCTCCTGGGAGATCCGCCAGCCCATGGGTCTCAGGGCTCTGGATTTTGAGGAGGCAGTGGGGAAATGCCTCTGGTCTTGGCCACTCTGGCTGTGCGTAATTGGCATATATGGGGCATCCCATAATGTTCAATGCTCAGCCCAAAATGTTCTTGTTTTTTGGCATGAACCCATCTCTTTGCAAACACAGACACTTTGTGTTTCTCCTCAGTCCACTTTTAAAGTTTTCTTCTTCCTATTCCTGCTCATATACATCTTTTTCAACATGAAAGTCAGCCTTTAATCTGTAACAAAGAGACCTGGGTTCTAGTTCTGTCTTTGCCATTAATGGTCTAGAAGTAGTTCAAACAAGGCATCTAGATTCGACCTGCCTAAGTTTGAAGCCCAACTCTGCCACTGATTAGCAGTGTCCCATGGGCAAGCACTCAATCTTCCATGGGCTTAGTCTCCTCATCGCTCCAGTGGAGATGGTAATAATAGGACCTAACTCATAGCACTGCTGTAGGGATTAAAGAGATAATCCATGCGAATCTCCCAGCCTGAACTCAGCGTTCAAAAAAAGCTAGATATCACTCTTACTATCATGCCCAATTTAAACCCTCGGGCAAACTTTGTTGCTTCGAGCACAACTGGAGATGAGGACTCTTAGGGGTTTGAAGCTTTTCAAATGGCTGAGGCAGAGGAAATGTGATCTCCTTGATTATGTTTATAGCTTCTACTAAACCACATAGCAACAGAACAACATAGCAACTAATGAAAGCAATTCCGTTTTGCTCAAGTCAGTCAACTTGCGTTTTTTTTTTAATGTCATTCTGACTTAAAAAAAAAAAACTACTTGAGTAGGTTTCGTGTCATCTAGACAAACCCCCTGTGCTGAAAGTGGTATTTGATTTTTGTTTCTGCTCAAATCAGTTCTCATCATAAATTTATAAACGAATAACAAGCTCCCTCAGTTCTCACGAGCCTATTTTATAAACTAGTTTCTAGATTGTTGCCACACTGCCCTCTAGTGGACCATAATGATTTCCTTGTCTTGGGTTGCAAAGATTTCTTTTTCTTCTTCTTTTTTTTTTTTTTTTTTGGTGAAATATAGTTGATTTACAATGTTTCAGGTGCACAGCAAAGTGATTCAGTTATATATATATATATATATGTATACATATATATGTATTCTTTTTCAGATTTTTTTCCACTATAGGTTATTACAAGATATTGAATATAGTTCCCTGTGCTATACAGTAGGTCCTGTTGTTTATCTATTTTATATACAGTAGTGTATATCCCATTTATTATTTATTATTAATAGTATTAGGCTCATTTGAAGATATGGCTTATCCACATGTTTTTAAAAACTTTAAAAAAATTACTTATGATTTAATTTTCAATCCTTTGAACTATGAGGCTTGGTTTTCTCCGTCTAAGAATCTACCTTCCTGCAGAGCTGTTCTGCCTGGTGGGCACATCAGTCTCACTCTTATGGTTCCTCTGGGTTCAGAGGGCTGCTCTCAAATTAGTCCAAAGCAATTCTGGTGGAGCAGGGACAGCAGGCCTCACAGGGCCCAGGCCAATTGTTCTGCACAGGGGACGCAGTTAGAACTCAAAGAAACTGCCTGAAATCATCCTTTTGTGCCAGTTTCTGTCCGACTTCTCCCCAGCTGGATGTGCTGATGATCCTGAAGGGGATCAGAATATGCCACCCTAAAATATGCCACATTGGCATAAGGATTATTTGGAGCTGAAGGTAACTGAGAAACAACAGATGCAGGAAAAGTTCTCTGCCATCCCTTTATCTGCCTAAAAGTAGGGCATAAATTTTCCTTGGAGGAAGGTGTCCCTCTGTACCAGGAAGAAGAAACCAACTCTTATCACCAGAGACTGGGGTCACACTGAGATGAACCTGCATAAACAGACCTTACTTAAATAACCCTTATTTTCCGTTAGTTTCCCCATATGTTCCCTAGTCACTTTCCCAGAATTTATCACCCTTAGAAGCCCAAATTTCCTTACTTTTGTCTAGTCACTTCTTCACAATTTATTGCCCTTTGTTAAAATGGTATATAAGCCTCAAGTCTAGCTGCTTCTTTGAGTTCTCACTTCTTTTATTGTGAAGCTCCTGTGCACACAAAAATATTAACATCAATAAAAATCGTATGCCTTTTCTTCTGCTAAACTTTGTCAGTTTAATATGCACGTACCCAGATACTGAATATAAGAGAGTAGAGGAAACATTTTTTTCTTTCCTACAATCCCAGGTGTGGAGATAATTGTGAAAAGGGCAGGAGGTGGGTTAGCAGCCTTTGCTGCACCCTCCAGGGAGCCTCCAGGGAGCATCTGGCAGCTGGTTTGACTCTTGAATTGACAACCTCATCCGATTCAGCACCTTCAGCTGCTGTGCCTGACAAATGGCTCAAGACAAGAAACCAACCACACAAAGAAGCCAGTGCACACTTTGCTCTGCCTCATCTTGACTTTCATGGGGCTTTGTGTGCTCTATGAAATGTTAATGCTCCAGGGTGAAACCCAAGCTAGTTTATCCTTAGAGTTACCAGGGCCAGTAGGGATGGTGAGCAATGAAGCACTAAATTTCCTTCCCTAAAATACAAGGGGTCTATTCAACAAGCTCACTGTTGCAGCACAAAAAGCTATTCTTGTATCAGATCAACAAAGGGAACTGGTCCAAGTGCAAAGACAATTTGAGGTTTATGTTCTGTTTCCTGTGGAAAAGTGAAACCCAAGGGAAGACCACTGGTAGGACACAGCAGGCCCCACAAAGGTGCAGCATTTCTTAAACTTAAGTTCTGATCCAGGAGGTTTGTGCTGGGGACTGAGAATCCATACTTTAACAAGCATTCCTGGGGGGTTCTGATGCAGATTATTGGAGAGTTGCCCACATTCTGAGAAATACTCAATGTTGTCTGCCAAGATTCAATAGCAGATACCATTAAAATTATCAGGAGCACAAAGCCATGACAATATAGTAAAAGAATAAGTATAATTACATTTTCCAGGGTTTGGCTCAATCAGATTTTGCTTGGCCCACATAAATGCTAGTAGATAGGTATTTATAAACAATAAACACATGTTTCAAGTCCTGAACTGTACTTTTAAATAGAACATTAGGAAATAGTCATTATACATAGAGAACAGACTGGTGGTTGCCAAGGAGGAAGGGTTTGAGGGAGGGATGGAGGGGGAGTTTGGGGTTAGCAGATGGAAGCTTTTATATATAGAATGAACAACACGGTCCTACTGTATAGCACAGAGAACTATATTCAATATACTATGACAAACCATAATGGAAAAGAATATTAGAAAAGAATGTATATATATGTATAACTGAGTCACTTTGCTGTACAGCAGAAATTAACACACTATAAATCAACTATACTTCGATAAAAGGTATTAAAACTGAAAAAAGAAATAGTCATTACAGAACATTATTAAGTTGTAGTATACAAAATCAATACACAAAAACCTGTTGTGTTCCTTATATTATTATACACTAATAATGAACTATCAGAAAGAGAAATTAAGAAAATAGTCCCATTTACAACTGCATCAAAAAGAATAAAATACCTAGAAATAAATTTAACCAAGGAGGTGAAAGATGTGTATATTGAAAACTACAAGACATTAATGAAAGAAATTGAAGAAGACACAAATAAATGAAAAGATATTCCATGCTCATGGGTTGGAAGAATTAATATTGTTAAAATGTCCGTGCTACCCAAAGCAATGTACAGATTCAGTGCAATCCCTATCAAAATTCCAATGGCATTTTTTCACAGAAATACAACAAACAATCCAAAAACTTTTATGGAACCAAAAAAGCTCCCAAATAGCTAAAGCAATCTTGAGAAAGAAGAATAAAGCTGGAGATATCACATTCCCTGATTTCAAACTATATTACAAAGCTATAGTAATTAAACAGTATGTGGTATTGGCATAAAAACAGAGACATAAATCAGTGGAAAGAAGAGAGTCAAGAAGTAAACTCACACATATGACAAAGGAGCCAAGAATATACAATGGGGAAAGAGCAGTCTCTTCAATAAATGGTGTTGGGAAAACTGAACAGCTGCATCCAAAGAAGGACTGCCTTGAAAGGTGATGAGTTCCCCATCACTGGGAGAGTTCAAGCACTGGACAACGATTTGGCATCCTCTATATCTGCTATAGAGGATATTTCAGCATCAGACTGGACCAGATAATCGTTCAAGTTCCTTGCAATTCCAAGAATCAGATTCTCTTAAAGGATAACTCAAAAATTCAAAAGTAAACCTATAGGCTTAAAAACTACCAAAATTGCTACCCAAAGTTCTTTCATGCAAAATGGAATCAAGGTGAGTAGAAACTCTAGTATCGTATACACTGAATACTTTAAAAGTTTGAAGGAATAGAACTCTTAAGATGTATCTAAGCTATCTGAAACGTACATCAAAATAAGAGGAGTATGGGACAAAGAACAATGCAATAGCACCCTTGGCTGATTTTCACAAGCCCCAAATAGTTAATCATGAGGGGCAATTTCTTTAAATTACACTCAAATTGTATGCTTTCTAAGGTCTTGAAGTATTTTAGCTTTTTGATTATTGGGATCCATAAATGTATAATAATCTTTTTCAAATCTTTATAATTAACTTGACTCTTGGTAGGAGAACAAATGCAAGCATAAAAAGAGAATCTGTTTTCCATAGCTTTTCCTATATAGAATAAAATGGTACTTAACAAGAAGTAAGCAAGCAGTGATTGGGTAACATAAATCGGAGCTAGCACATTGATTTCTTTTACTGAGTAGCTTGTTTCCTGATATTAATTTAGGCAACAGGGTGTTCTCAGACATCTCCCTTCCACTTAAGAGAACTGCATTCTTTAATATATTTATTTATTTATTTATTTTTGGCTGTGTTGGGTCTTCGTTTCTGTGCGAGGGCTTTCTCTAGTTGTGGCAAGCGGGGGCCACTCCTCATCGCGGTGCGCGGGCCTCTCACTGTCGCGGCCTCTCCCGTTGCGGAGCACAGGCTCCAGACGCGCAGGCTCAGTAGTTGTGGCTCACGGGCTTAGTTGCTCTGCGTCATGTGGGATCCTCCCAGACCAGGGCTCGAACCCGTGTCCCCTGCATCGTCAGGCAGACTCTCAACCACTGCGCCACCAGGGAAGCCCAAGAACTGCATTCTTATGTCAATGCTGCTCACTCTCATAATGGCTGGACAGCTCAACTGGCTAGAGCACATTCATTCAGTATACATTTATTGGGCACACACTATATGTGCGGTGAGGCTAGGCACTCTGGGCAGGGTAAGATTTAGTCCTAGTCCTCCAGCTAGGGTCATGGGTCAGTTCAAGGGTCATGGTAGCACTGTAGGAAAGTTAAACAAGAAGTTAGTAATAGCTGATGTTTTGGTAGCATTTTTACATACATAAAATACTCTCCTATGACTGTCGTAAGCCAAACAAAACAGATATTTTTTTAATTGAAATATAGTTGCTATACAATATTATATATTACAATATAGTGATTCACATTTTTTAAACGTTATACTCCATTTACAGTTGTTGTGAAATATTGGCTATATTCCCCGTGTTGTTCAATATATCCTTGTAGCTTATTTTATACTTAGTAGTTTGTACCTCCCACTCCTCCACCCCTATATTTCCCCTCCCCCCTTCCCTCTCCCCACTGGTAATCACTAGTTTCTTCTCTACATCTGTGAGTCTGCTGCTGTTTTGTTATATTCACTAGTTGGTTGTATTTTTTAGATTCCACATATAAGTGATATCATACAGTATTTGTCTTTCTCTGTCTGACTTATTTCGCTAAGCATAATGCCCTCCACATCCATCCACATTGCTGCAAATGGCAAAATTTCATTCTTTTTTATGACTGAGTAGTATGGCATTGTATATATGTACCGCATCTCCTTTATCCATTCATCTGTTGATGGACACTTAGGTGGCTTCCATATCTTGACTATTGTAAATAATGCTGCTATGGACATTGGGGTGCATGTATCTTTTTGAATTAGTGTTGTTGTTTTTTTCAGATATATGCCCAGGAATGGGATTGCTGGATCTCAAGGTAGTTCTAATTTTTGAGAAACCTCCATACGGTTTTCCAGGACAGGTATTATTAATGTGGATGAGAACACTGACGCTGGTAAGTGGTAGGTAGGAACCAGGCTGGAAGCCAGTCTTCAGGCTCGTGGCTACCTGTGTTTTCCGCTACACCATGCTGCTTCCATGAGCTTCCTCCAGAATTCTTTCGGTTTCAGGATGACAATTTAATGCTGCTCCCACTTCTTCCACACCTGCTCTTCTCTTGTCTGTGCTATTTGTGTCATGCATTTACTTAAGTAATTTATTATTATAAAGAACTGTTGCATTTTTTTTTTAAAGAAATACTATATCTCTCAAGTGGTACACGTTTCAAATGGTTGAAAAGTACTCAGTGAAATCTCCTTTCCCCTCCAAACCCCCAGCCATGTAGATTCCTTCCCAGAGGCCTCCAGTTTCTTATGTATCTTTCTAGAGGAATTCTATGTGTACAAAAACAATTACATTTTATCTTTTTCTGTCATAACAATGGCAGAATACACTGTTGTAAACCTTACTTTTTTTCCATAGCTTTTTTTAAAATAGAATTTTATTTATTTTATTTATTTATTTTTGGCTGCGTTGGGTCTTTGTTACTGCGCGCGGGCTTTCTCTAGTTGTGGTGAGCGGGGGCTACTCTTCGTTGCGGTGCACAGGCTTCTCACTGCAGTGGCTTCTCTTGTCGCGGAGCACAGGCTCTAGTAGTTGTGGGCTCAGTAGTTGTGGCGCACGGGTGTAGCTGCTCCTCGGCATGTGGGATCTTCCCGGACCAGGGCTTGAACCCATGTCCCCTGCATTGGCAGGTGGATTCTCAGCCACTGTGCCACCAGGGAAGTCCCTCTTAGCTTTTTTTAGCTTGGTGGTTATTCCATAAAAAGATATATACAAATATTCTTTTTTCTTTTTTTTTGGCTGCACCATGTGCAGCTTGCAGGATCTTAGTTCCCCAACCAGGGATTGAACCCGGGCCACCGAAGTGAAAACATCGAGTCCTAACCACTGGACCGCCAGGGAATTCCCTAAATATTCTTCTTTTTTTTTTTTTTTTTTTTAAAGATTTATTTTTTTATTGATTAATTGATTGATTGATTGATTGCTATGTTGGGTCTTCGTTTCTGCGCTAGGGCCCTCTCTAGTTGTGGCAAGCGGGGGCCACTCCTCATCACGGTGCGCGGGCCTCTCACCATCGCGGCCCCTCCTGTTGCGGAGCACAGCTCCAGACGCGCAGGCCCAGCAATTGTGGCCCACGGGCCCAGCCGCTCTGCGGCACGTGGGATCTTCCCAGACCAGGGCTCGAACCCGCATCCCCTGCACTAGCAGGCAGACTCCCAACCACTGCGCCACCAGGGAAGCCCCCTAAATATTCTTAATTGTATATTTTACAGCTGCAAAGTATCCCACTCTATGACTCTTTCAGAATTTATTTCATCAGTCTCAATGGAGATTTAGGTTATTAAAACAATTTTTTTCTATTAAAAGTAATGTTGCAATGAATAAATTTTTACATATTTTACACATTTTGCACAGGCGCAGACGCATGTGTAGGATACATCCCTAGATGTGCAATTGAATTGCCATGTCAACTAGCATATGCATTTGTAACTTTGATAGATATAATAGTTATTAATAATATCATAATACATTATGATATTATATTAATAAACTATGGAACTGTCACTGTGGCAAAGTTTTCTGCAGGTTACTTTGCAAAGATAAGGCCTCAACTCTTCGATCCAGGAAAAGATAAGATGTAAAAATAACTAATTTACAAGGTATATGGTGTCATTTGAGTCAGAATAAAAAAGAGGTAGATTGTAAACTCCATAAAAAGTCAGGGGCTGTGTCTCTCGTCATCTTTTATCCTCAGTGACTAGCACAGGCCCAGTACTTAGTAGATGTTCAGTAAATATTTGAACAAATCAGTGAATGAGTTAGTGAATTCAGGAATGAGATCAGAGAATTATCAATAAATCTCTATTGGATCAGAAAGTGAATGAGTTCAGCTGGGGGGATCAGTCATGCCTTCATGAAGGGGGTAATGACACTTGTCACCATCTCTTACATTTCATATATTACTCAGAAAAAAAGCACATCAAATTTTGTTTCTTCATAGTTACAACTTTCTCGTACAACTTTTCACTTTTCTCAGAATTTCTATTTGTCTTTCTCGATTAGAAGAGACATATAATTTCAACTCAGCAAGAGCACACAGTTATACTTCTGGATTATGAATCACATAGTTTGTGTGATTCTTCTTACGTTCTTCAAGCACTCTTCTGACTTTCAGGTATAGTTTGAACTGATCGCTTTCCAGTTACACAGCTATTATACTGAGGTTTCTTTTCTTTATGGTTCCTCTATTTGTTATGGTCAGTATCTTCCTCTTTCTGGATTTTTCACTTTTGCTCTCATCATTTTTTTTTCCAGAAGAGTGTAAATTCAACTTTTAGAGCTGTCCAAATATATCTTTATTTTGCTCTCATACATGAGGTGTTTTGAATGGTTATAGAATTTCAGATTTGAAATCATTTCTTCTAGAATTTTGAAGACGTTATTCTAGCATCATTTCTAGCAACCCATGTTATAGACAAAAAGCTGTATACCTATTCATTACTTTCTTCCTTACTCTTCAAATAAAGAAATTTCACCAGAATAGAATGTATATAGATACAGAATAGATGCACGTATAATGTGTATGTTTGTGTGTGTCTGAGAGAAATAATTATTTCAGGTGGGTCTTTCAATCTAAAAACTTGAGTCTTAAATTCTGTATGACATCACTTACATGTAGAATCTAAAAAATACAACAAACTAGTGAATATAGCAAAAAGGAAACAGACTCACAGAGAACTAACTAGTGGTTACCAGTGGGGTGGGGGTGCAATATAGGGGTGGAGGAGTGGAAGGCACAAACTATTCGGTGTAAAATGGGCTCAAGGATGTATTGCACAACACAGGGAATATAGCCAATATTTTGTAACAACAAAATGTAGATGGAAGGTAACCTTTCAAAATTGTGTAAATTTTTAATTAATTAAATAAATAAAGACTTGAGTCTTTAACTCAAGGACATTTTCTCTCTCTCTCTTTCCTTCATCTTCTATTCTCTATTTTTCCCCCTCTGGAAGTTCCACTTGACAAATATTAAATCTCCTGAGTCTGTCCTCTCGGGCTTAATTTTTCTCCTGTATTTTCCATCTCCCAGTGGACACAGTAACCTGGGGTGTTTTGCTGAAGGCCTCCTCCCCACACCTGCACTCAGAGTTGCCCACTCAGGCCTCTCACCCAGTAAGAGGCGGGTTGGGGAAACAGACCTACACCACCTCTGCAGGAAACAACGCAGTTTGGGAAACGTAGTTTTATTCCAACCAACAAAAATCTCAAAACCACTTAAAACTTCAATGCACTTTGCCTGAGTATTCCTACTTTGAATCTAAGCTTTGGTTGTACACTTCTTAATTTAGCAGATTCTAAGCTTTGAGCTGCGTATCTGCTTTACGTTCTAATATTATTCTCTACCCATATACTGATGCCAGATACACACTGAGTTATTATGGATAATAAGCTGTTCGATACTTCCTCTATTGGATTCATTCCTTTGCTGGCCTGTGTGGGTGCAAAATAAGGTTTTACTTTCGAAAATATTTTCAAATACTTGCAATTACACTTAAACTCCAGAATAAATAGTTGCAAAGTGCTTTTTTTTATAAAAAGTATATCAAGAGATGCAACAGCATCCAAGTTTAGGCCTTTCAGAGGGCAGAACCAGCAGAAGAGAGTCCAGCTGGCTGGACTCAACTACAAGCATTAGTTCTTCGGTGAGGGTCTCAAGATTTTTCTATCCCTCTCCATGCCGTGGGGAAGGGGGAGAGGATTAAATTTGTATACGGATGCAAAATACAATGGTGACCTATGATCATAATTCATACAGCTAATTTCATGTAATTTGGCCAATTGTATCATGTTCCCAACAGGTCCAAGAAATTTCCCCTTCTGTAACCTGAGGTGCAGGGACGCCAGGGTCGGGGCCTCCAAAGGAAACCACAGGGGTCATTCAGGGTTGGCTTCCTCCATCAGGACGCCGCCCCTTCTTCTCGCCTGAATAGGAGAGGACGCCCACCAGCTAGCACCTCCCCTGAGGCCCAGCTGCCCCGCACGCTCAGGAGCCAGACCACCTTCTTCAGGTGTCCTTGGAATGCAGTGCTGGGGCTGGGACTCCGGCCCATTCCCGCCGGCTCGCCTTCCCTGAGTGGGAAACCCAGGCTCCACGCCCTGAATACCCATTGGTAGCCAAGACTGGCGACTCTCCCGGTGGTGTGCGGGTGGCAGGCGAGGCCACTTCGATCCTTAAATAGCCCCTTCTCTGAGGGACGGGGAATATGAATATGCAACACAAGCTCCTCCAGACGCCACTGGACATGCGGCCTGTTTAATATTCATGACGCCTCGTGGGCCCTCAGGACGCTAACAAAGGAATCGCGAGATGTTAGGGGGGCGGGCTCCACGAGGCAAAGCCTCCTCTGATTGGTTGTTCTTAGAGGGAGGTTGCCTTCGATTGGGGGGTGTGAAAGGTGGAGCTGCAAGTTTGGCATAGGGCGGGAGATTTGAATACCCATTTTCTGTGTTCCAGGCTGTGCGGAAGTGCTGTTTTTTTACCAGCACTACAACCATACAGAACATATTCCGAGCACTGTACTCTTAGTTTGGGAGCTCCAATCCACTCATTTTCTAGATGGAGAAACTACTCCTGACTCCTAGCCCTGGGTTCGGCCACCGCCCCCGGCCGGAAGCTGAAGGGCGGGCCCAGGGTGCGAGACCCGGCCCCTCCTCCTATTAATTACTCGTGGCCGGGGCAACCCCAGGAATCTCTTGCGGCTAACTCCATGCAGGGCCGGGCTTGTGGCTTAGTGGTCCCGGGACGGCCTGCGGCTGCGAGGGCCTGAAGGTCCAGCCCAACATCACTGTACACCTGGGGAGTCCGAGACCCAGTGAGAGCAGTGCGGCCCGAGATGGCCCAGCCCGCAGCAGGACCAACGCCAGTCGCAGGTCTCCTGACTCCCAGCTGGGTGTCCCGCGTCTTCGTGGTAGGTTGAGATGGCCGAGGATCTGGCCTGAGCGCTCCCAAGCCACATCCCTGTGTCCCCGGCGCTGGGGGAAAACACAGAACTCGCGCCTGCGCAGAGCCTTCTGGGGAAAAAGCCGCTTCGCGGCAGACCCCGCCCCTTTTGTCCCGGTGACGCGTCTCCGGTTGCCATGGAGACTGCGCTGTTTACAGCCCAGTTCTGCAAGAACCCGGAGCTCCGGTTGGGGTAAGGAGGCTCCCATCCCGAAGTTGTGTAGTAGTTCTTTGTGGCGCTGAGGGTAAGTAAGCCCCGGCCCTACACCACCAACCCTTAACTGCAGCACACAGACCTACCCAATGCCTTGTGCCCATTGGTATCAGCCCGAATTTAGGTTTAGTTTCGACCTCAGCCCTAATTTCGATTTCTCTGGGAGCTACTCAAACTTATCCAGAAATGTTGGGTTAATTTTTGAGCCTCACACTCACACTTGGCCGAAGCCATAGGAGGGACTGGATTAGGAGACCCTATGTTGTCAGAGGGAGCCGGGTGGCCTGGGGCTCAGCCTGGTCAAGATCTGACTCCGGGTCCCTCCTTGTATGTTTGAAGGACTTCAGAGATCCAGAAGCCTTTAAGAGCAGGCGCTCAGATATATATTTTGGGTGAGGATGTGGGTGGGGGCAGTTTTTAGCCTTGTCTGAGGACGGCAGTTCTCACAGTCAGAGCTGCGTGCAGATGAGGTGGTGAAATGTTGGTCTTTCTGCTGCTGCTGGTCTCTGCCTGCTGCCTCCTCATGTGTTCCTCTGCTTGTTCTCTCCTTTTCTTTGTCCTGGGAAGGTTTTGTTTCTTTCATGTGCTGAACAGGCTGAATACCCAGTTGTCAGTTTACAGATGTCACAGTTGTTCTTTTTAAGAAAACATGTCTGGGTTCATCCTTTTGGCAATACCTACTAAAACTGAACACTGCCTTATGACCCAGCAATTCTAATGCGTTATAAAAATGCATGCATATGTTCACCAAAAAACACATTGTCTCTAAATGAGAATATTCATAGCATTCTCATAATAGTGCCAAACTGGAAGCCCAAATATCCATAAACAGTAGAAAAGAGAGACAAATTTTGGTATAATCATACAATGGTATACTACACAGGAATGAAAATGAACAAACTACAAGTATATGAACAATACTGATAAATCTTACAAGCATAATGCTGAGCAAAAAAAAGTCAGATATAAAAGAGTACATAGTGACTCCATTTATATTAAGTTCAAAAACACCAAAACTAATTTATAGTGTTAAAAGTTGGAATAGTGGTTACTGTGTGGGTGAAGAATAGTGGTCAGAAAGAGGCGTGAGGTGCTGGTAATGCTTATTTCTTGATCTGGGTGCTGGCTGTACAGAGGTTTTCATTTTGTGTACAGATTATGATTTATGTACCTTTTGGTATGAATGTCACACTTTAATAAAAACTGACATTAAAAAAAGGACAACTTGCTTTCAATGAATCTAAAAAAAAAATTCTGCTTTTGATCAGGACTTTAGAAACCTCAAATGGCCAAACTACTACAACATCCACCCAAGTTCTTGCCCTCAGAGTGGCACATTGCTAACAAGAACCAATACCACAGAGCAGAGGCCCAAAGGTCCCGGTCCGAACGCCTGGTGGCAGAAAGCCAGAGGCTTGTGAATGAAATTGAAAAGACCACAAGAAAATCTCAAAGCGATGTGAACAAGAAACTAGGTAAGATAACACATTTGGTATATTTGTGAACATGTTTGGATGATACTGTTGAGGTATGGCGATACTGTCATTTGCATTTCATGTTCAGGAATGGCAATGTATTATCTTGAAATATTAGGGAGAAACGTGTATTCTCTGGGCTCTGTCTTTAAGTTCACTGCCCTAAGGTAGAGACATGGTAACCCAGTCTGATTTTCAGCCATTCATCAGACATTCTTTTACTGATTCGATACATATCTGTTGAGCATCTAAGAGCATCTATGGACAAAGCCCTGGGAATATCACAGAGGATGATCAGAGCCTCAGTTTTTGAGGGGCTCCTGGATTGAGGAGGAGATAGAAAAATGAATAATCAAAATATAACTAGATAGGAGCTGGGGGAAGGGGTACAGAAGTGAGGGTGGAGTCTGCCCTGGAGAATTGGGAAAGACCTCCTAGAGAGGAACATTTGAGCTGAGTCTTAAAGAAAGAGTAATGGTCTCTTGACAATCCCATTCCTACGAACACAATGTAAAAGGCGGTGCCCTTAAATAAGCAAAACAAGAATAAAAATAAGATGAAACAAACAAAAGTCCCAAATGCCAAAAAGTGATAAACCAGAGGTCACAAACTCAACAGTCTATCCGAGTTGGGCAGGTAACATAAGGGTTTGAATAAGACCCCTAAGACATTAGGGAGTGGTGGGGACTGAGGGTGCCTGGAGAACATGTGCTCCATCAATTTCAACCCATTTTTTTCCCAAGAAAGAATATGGGCCCAGTGTTGCCAAGTTCCCTGATTTTTTTTTTTTTTTTTTTTAGAAAATCTGGAAAGCTGGAATTTTACCCACTTTTTAAATGCTAGCAATTGATTTGATATATTTATAATACTGGGCAGGATGAACAAACACATCTATAAACAAAACCTGGTCTAATATTTATAACACAGGGCAGGATGAACAAACACATCTATAAACAAAACCTGGTCTAATATTTATAACACTGGGCAGGATGAACAAACACATCTATAAACAAAACCTGGTCTAAGGGCTGCTAGTTTTCAACCTCCCATAAACCAAAACTTCATTCAGGCCTGCAGGGTTAAATGCTAGGCTTCTCCTGATGGGTTGATGCTTACTCCTGATACCAGCCTATAGGTAGGCCTGATCACACTAGACAATAAGGCATTCTGGTTGACAAGCTGTGTCCCTGCAGACAGAGCTCCCAGTTAGTATTTTAGCATTTTATTCTCAAATATGATCAGATGAGGATCACCAAACATGTGAGGGAAGGTTCTAAATGGCAAACACTGAAACAAACAAAACTAAAGAAAGTACACAGAGCAAAAGAAAAAATAACACTATAAGATCCTCAGGGAATTTAGAAAAGACATTGCATCTATGGAACAAGAAGACTCTTAAAAAAGAGAACATTCAGAGAACAAGAAAGTGTTCTTGGAAATTAAAAATATGAGAGCAGAATATTTTTTTAAGTCAAAAGAAGGGTTGAAAGATAGAGTTGAAGTATCTCCAGAAAGCAGAAAAAAAAGACAAAGAGAGAGATAGAAAACAAGAGAGAAAAGACAAGAAAATTAGAGGATCCATCTGGGAGGCTCAATACCTATAGGAATTCCAAACCCTCCTACACTGTTGGCAAGAATGTAAATTGGTACAGCCACTATGGAGAACAGTATGGAGGTTCCTCAAAAAACTAAAAATAGAACTACCATATGATCCAGCAATCCCACTCTTGGGGATATATCTGGAGAAAACCATAATCTGAAAGGATATATGCATCCCAACGTTCATTGCAGCACTATTTACAATAGCCAGGACATGGAAGCAACCTAGATGTCCATTTACAGATGAATGGATAAAGAAAATGTGGTACATATATACAATGGAATATTACTCAGCCATAAAAAAGAATGAAATAATGCCATTTGCAGCAACATGGGTGGACCTAGAGATTGTCATATTGAGTGAAGTAAGTCAGACACAGAAAGACAAATTATCATATGATATCGCTTATATGTGGAATCTAACAAATGAACTTAGTTACAAAACAGAAGTAGAGTCACAGATGTAGAAAACAAACTTATGGTTACCAGGGGATAAGGGGGGGAGGGATAAATTGGGAGATTGGAACTGACATATACACACTACTTTATATAAAATAGATAACTAATAAGAACCTGCTGTGTAGCACAGGGAACTCTACTCAGTACTCTGTAATGGCCTATATGGGAAAAGAATCTAAAAAAAGAGTGGATATATGTATATGTATAACTGATTCAGACCTGAAACTAACACAACATTGTAAATCAACTATACTCCAATAAAAATTTTTTAAAAAGTTGTATAAGAAAGTAAATTTATCATAGTATCATGATATCATGGTTTGGGTGTAAATAATATTTACATACCTACAATAATATAAACAAGCATTAAATTAATATTTAACAACATGGTGACACAGCTATATTGGGAAGATTGAAAGATCAGAAGTGTGTTGTATAAGTCTTATAAGAGCAAACTCTTATCTTTCATCATAGGAAATCAATAGGTAATCTTAAAACTGATAATGAATAAATAGCAATGTAAGCAAATGCCAGAAGAAATACTAAAAGTGTTTAAAAAGCGGTTGCTTCCAGAAAGTGGGAGTGGGTAGGGATGGGTCAGAGAATTGTAATACTTGTAAAACTATTTGACTTTCCAAACAATATACATTTGTGTCTTTGACAAAATTAAAAGTTATTACAGTGGGCTTTGAAGAATTAGAGTCAATGAGTGTAGAATGGTCTTTGGATTAATTTGATGTTGAATGTAAGAAGAAATATATTCTTATTTCCTTCCTTCCCTCCCTCCCCCCCTCCCTCCTTCCTTCCTTCCTTCCTTCCTTCCTTCCTTCTTTCTAATAAACTCAGAGATGTAAAGATGCCCCAAGTAGCACAACTCTAAGAAGAAAAGAAAGTATCTTGGGTAGGTTTACAATAGTCTTCAAGTTTCTAATCTAAGAGTTGGCTACATTGGGAATAGATTAATCCTGGTGTGACTTCTCTGTGTGCTTCAGAGCAGAGGCTTGAGGAAGTCAGGTTCTGGAAGAAGGAGTTAGATGGCAAACTTGAGCAGCTGGTGCATGCGACCGAAAATCTACTCATCTATCAGACCAGACTGGAGAAAGCCCTGGAGAGCTTTAAAGAGCCCTTGCACATCACTGAGAAGTGTCTGGAATACAGGTAGGAGGGAAGGTTCCTCTAATGAATCATCTGTTGTAAGAAATGAATTGCGAAGAGGTAAAAGCTGACTGTGCTAGGTGATGGGTTAGAATGAGACAAATGAGCCTGTGTTCTTTTAGAGCCTGAAATTATCTCAGCATGCCCAGGGTGCTGGGCAGTAGAAGGAGCACTGGACTTGGCTCATGTCTAAACTCTGCTCTTGACTAACTTAAATATAAGTTAGGACTAGGTTTGGCAGTGGGTAATCAGAAAAGGGCAAACTAACATTGAACTTAGATCATTTCTTTCTCTCTCACGTTTAAGGAGTCTGGAGATAGTTCAGGGTTGGCATAGTGTGCCACAGTGTCAGGCTTCCAGGCCTTTTCTATCGTGTTGCTCCACTATCCTGTTGCTCCATGTGCGTGGCTTTTACTCCCAAGGTTACCTCGTGATTCACGGTGGCAGCTGGAGCTCCAGCCATTATGTCTACATGCCAACAAGTAGGAATAATAAGGGTTTGGCATTCACCGTTTCTGCTTGTATCCCATTGACCAGAGCTTAGTCACATGGCCACACCAATAGAAACTGGGAAATGGTGGTCTTTATTTTGGGCAGGCAGAGCAGATACAATTACTAGAGGACAGGTCTGCTCCTATACACAGAGCCACATGGAAGCACTTTGTAATCCAGAGAGCACTGTGCAAACATACCTTTTTATTATAATTTCCCTCCTGTAAGTCCTATGAGTAGGATGATCCTCTCTGCTCTGGGGTGATGCTGATTTGCAGACCTGAGGCCTGTCACAGCCCTAGGGGGAGCACCCTTCTGCCAGCAGAGGCCCCTCCAGTTGAGTGCATCCTCCTTGCTGGCTATTGAGCGAACCCTCCCAAATGCAGATCTTTCCAGGTCACTCCATGCTTAGAATCCTTTCATTACAATCCTTTGCCCTAGTACCTTCAAAATAAAGTTCAAACTTCTTAGCTTCAAAAACAAGGTCCATCATGGTTGGGGCCCCAGTGACCCCTCCAGGGCCATATCTCATCCCCAACAGTGGGATGTACTTAGGGGTGCTGCGCTGCTTGCAGTTTCCCAAATGCACTGTGATTCTGTCCACACTCTTCCTCCTTCCCAGAAAACCCTGTTACCTCAGTGAGCTTAGCCAGGACCCCCTCTGCAGCAACCAGGCAGCAAGCTCCCAGCCAGATTTAGAGAGTTTGTGAGGCAAAGGGAAGTAGCAGGTGATCAAAGAGGCCAACATCCAGTTGGCTCAAGTCTACACCTAAGGGAAACTAGGATGTAGAGGACATACATGGATTGAGCACATGCTCCTCTGTGGCAGGTACCATGCTATCTGCTTTCTTATCTCCTTTGTCCCTTGCCACAACCCTAGGAAGTACTAATAGTTATCCCCATTTCACAGATGAGGAAACCAAGGCACAGATAAGTTATACAGTGTGCCTGAGGTCACACAGCTGGTGAGTGGAGACTTCCTCCCTAGCACTGTCATGCAGGTGGAAAAGAATAAACTATCAGACAGTGACTGATCAATTTTGGGAGTAAGTGGTTAAAAACATGAGTAATGCCCAGTTAGTTCTGTGACATGGGGTGAGTTATGTAATCTCTCTGAAACTCAGTTTCCTAATCTGTACTTGAGAGGTTACGTGAGAAGGAATATCCGCATGAAAAGCTCAGCACAATGCTTGTCTCGTAGTAAGTGCTCAGTGGTGGGGGTACTATTAATTTTGGCATTATTATGACTATTACTATTGTTACTATAAAGCATCTTTTTGGATTCAATCCTTGTCAGAGGACTAGGATCAAGGAAGGAAACATATGTCTTTAAAATTCTAAGTCAGAAGACAGTGTTTCCAATAAACAGGTAAAAAGTAAAAGGCTTCAGAACCGATGGCCAAATTGAGGCCAAAAAGTCCAGCTGGCATTTTTCAGACCAAGTAACCAGTCACCGATTAATTTTTCCTCATTATGTTTTGGATATTTTGAAGTCGCATAGACACCAACTAATGTACATCCCCCATCACATCATCCAGATGGATTTGGTCCAGTTGTCCTGACAGTTTTAAAATTCAGCAGATTTTGAGTTGCCTTCCTCCGCACGTGGGATAACCGTCCACCTTTATCTCGGTCAGGGAGAAGCGAGTTGGCATTGACTTGGTCCACGATGAGGTGGAGCAGGAGCTGATCAAGGAGGCCGAGATCATCCGGGGGGTGACGGCCCTGCTGACCCGCACCCTGGAGGAGACGTCCGAGCAGATCAGGTATGGCCGTGTGGGGCCTGCCCTCACATCTCCACTGGGCGTTATCTAGAAAAGGTGGTGCCCACCAAGGCCGTGCTCCATGGCCCAGAAAGAATGGGATTTAATACCCTACAAGCACTTTCCATGCCCCAAGGTGGCCCAGGAACACTCAGAATGAGACCAGGACAACCTCTCATGCGTGACAGTCACCCTCTGGTGGCGGGGTTGGGGTGCGGCCAGATTTCACCCCTGATTGTAAACTGGAGGACACTGGAGCTGACCTCTCACAAACAGGATGCCACAGTGGTGACATCCGAAAATGTCACATTTGGAGGGAAGATCTTGAAGTCCTGGCTTGGATACATTAATTTGTCACCAAGTGTCTAATGGTGTGTGGGTGTGTGGGTGTGTGTGTTGGGGGGATGGGAAGGTGGGAGGAAGTGTCGCCATATTGCACTAGACTGGCTTCATTTGCCATGGTCTCCCAAGAACCTGGTTTAGGTGCTACCTAGGCATTCCAGAGGGAGAAACCCAGTTTACCTTCTCCCTTCAGGCTGAACCGCTCTGCCAAATACAGTCTTGAAAAGGACTTGAGGGACAAGTTTACAGCCCTGACCATTGATGATATCTGCTTCTCACTCAACAACAACTCGCCAAACATCAAATATTCTGAGAACGTCGTGAGGGTTGAACCAAAGTGAGTGGGTCCCTGCTGGCCTGGCCCTGCTGTCCTCCTCCCTGCTGTGTGTCATCCTAGTGCTTCTCAGAGAGGCAGGCAGGACCTAGCACATCATCCTGAATGCAGGCTGAGAGCTGGGAAGAGGCAGGCTTGGGGCAAAGGCGGGCGCTGAGCAGTGAGTACCCGAACACAGGACCCAGAGGCGCCTCGGTCCTCCGGGTTGCCCCCACTTTAAGAAAGTCTGATATAAAAAAAATTTTTGTGGGGGGGGCCATACCGTGCAGCATGCGGGATCTTAGTTCCCCGACCAGAGTTTGAACCCACGCCCCCTGCAGTGGAAGCGCGGAGCCTTAACCACTGGACCGCCAGGGAAGTCTCTGATATAAAATCTTTAAACCTTTCAAATTTATTCATTTACCTATTTGCATTTTTAACAAGTAAAAGAATTTAAAAATGTAGAAAGGGCAAGTTAATAATTTCCCCATATCTACTCCTTTCTATCATTACACCCCCCGAGATAACCAGTGTTATCTGTATGTTCTTACAAACATAAGTATACACTCACCTACACAAATAAATTTTGTTTCTTTACAAAAATGGGATTCTACCATGTACCTTTTCTGTAACATCTAACTTACATTTTTCAAGTAACATTACATCACAGACCTAACTCATTCTAATTTTTAAAACGTTCTTTTTGAAGTAAAACATACATATAGAAAACTGCACAGGAGTTCCCTGGTGGTCCAGTGCTTAGGACTTGGCACTTTCACTGCCAGGGCCCAGGTTCAGTCCCTGGTTGGGGAACTAAGATCCCACAAGCCATGCGGTGCAGCCAAAATCAAAGAAAGAAAAGAAAAATGCACAAATAATAGTAAACAGTTTAATGAATTATCATTGTTTTAGTTATCTTTTGCTATATAACAAGGTACCCCAAAACTTGGCAGCTTAAAAACAATAACCATGTGTCATCTCCCAGCTTCTGTGGGTCAGCCCAGGCATGGCTCAGCTGGGCGCCTCTGGCTCACATCTTATGAGGTTGTAGTCAAGGGGTCTGCTGGGGCTGCAGTCTCATCTGAAGGCACAACTGTGGTGGGGGGGGACCCACTTCTGAGCCGACTCGTGTGGTCATGACAGGCCTTGCCACCCGAGCTGCTCCACGGAGCTGTCCCAGGACGTGGCAGCTGGCTTCTCCCACAGCGAGTGATCCAAAAGGAAGCAAGAGAGAGAGGGCAGCTGAGACAGAAGCCACAATTTTCTTTCAACCTAATCCTAGAAATAACCTCTCATTATGTCTATTCATGAGAGATGAGTCAATGAGTTCATCCCACAACTCAAGGGGAGGGGACTATACAAAGGTGTGAATACCAGGAGACACAGGGGGTCATTGGGGACCATCTCAGAGGCTGCCTCTAGTCACACAGCAAACAATCTCCATGTAACCACCAACCAGGCCAAGAAATAAAACATTACCACCAACACCAGAACCTCCACCCTGTCCCCTCTTGATCAATACCTCCTCTCTCCTCCCCAAAGAGAACCACATTCCTGAGTTCTAATAGGTTTGTTGTGCCTACTTTTGCATTTATTAAATAGCATCATGTACTATGTATCTCGTGTGTCCCTTTCCTTCCAGTCAACATTATTTTGAGATTCCTCAAGTGTTATATAAAGCAGTTTCTTGTCAAACTAGCAATTTATTCATTTCTTTATAGCATTCCAGTATGGACTCACATTCTCCTATTTTATTCAGTGCGTTATAATCTGTTACTATTATAATTTACTTTGATACTTAAATTGTCTCTACCTATGTGATCTTGACGAAGTTATTCCATCTTTCTGAGCCTCAGTTTTCCTCATCTGTCAAATGGGGGTATGAAAGTTAGCTCACTAGGCCATCGTGAGGATTAAATGAGAGGATGTCTGTAAAGTGCCAGCCCAGAGCCTGGCACAGAGTAAGTAGGTTTCCCCAAAGTGACAGTTATTGCCACTGACAGACCACCATTCTCTCTGCCTAGAGATGGGGAAACGTTCTAGGTGCTTCTGATGGTGGAGGGAGGCTTAACTTCCTGTGGGTTTCCAGTAGTTTGTCCTACCCCCATACCCACACATCCAGCCCAAATATGCTATGAATAAATGCATGGGTCCTGTTTCAGCTCTGTGAGTCTGGAAGACTGGTTGGACTTCTCCAACACCAACGTGGAGAAGGCCGACAAGCAGAGGAACAACTCTCTGACGCTGAAGGCCCTCGTGGACCGAATCTTGTCCCAGACGGCCAACGACCTAAGCAGGCAACGTGATGTGGTGGACACCGCATTCAGGAATGGGCTGAAGGAGACCAAGGACGCCAGGGACAAGCTGGCTGTTCATCTGGCCAAGGTGAGCTCCCCGGGGGGACCATGGAAGAGCACCTTCAGAAGGTTTCACCCTGTAAACCTAGAATGGCCTTCAGGGCTTGTGATCCTGTGTACTAAGGAGTAGAGGTCACTCAGCTCTCTCCATCTTAGCAGCAGGCTTTGGGCTTTGGGGAACTGGAGCGGGCCTTGGCCCCGCTCTGGGCCTCCTTTCTTACTCATCGCTGCAAAGAACAGGCTGTCTCCCCTCTCTGGGCCTTAGTTCGTCCTTCTGTGGAGCATAGAGATGTACCATATGCTCTTATATGTTCTTTTTTTTAAAAAAAAAAAGATTTATTTTTATTTATTTATATTGGCTGCGCCAGGTCTTAGTTGCGTCAGACGGGATCTTTGTTGCGGTGTGCATGATCTTTTAGTCGCAGCATGAGGACTTAGTTGCGGCACGCGGATTCTTGGTTGCAGCATGCGGATTCTTAGTTGCAGCATGCATGCGGGATCTAGTTCCCCGACCAGGGATCGAACCCGGGCCCCCCTGCATTGGGAGTGCAGAGTCGTACCCCCTGGACCACCAGGGAAGTCCCTTATACGTTCTTTATGACTCTGAAGTTCCGTGAGTTGAGTGCAACCGATTTCTCCAAACCCAGATGCAACTCTGGGATTCTGGCTTGTTGTCTGGTTATCCAGCCATTTGCTGGTAAACTGGCTCCCAGAGGAGAAAAAAGCCCCTGATTTATAGAACTTGCAGATTTCTGTGGTGTAAATTCTTCCACCATGGTCAGTTTCAAGTTACCCATTTAACACAGGTCTGGCAGAATTCCTGAATGTTTAACAATTGGAGCCCAATAAGCCGACTCTAGCCCATGTCCCTCACCAGCAAGGACCGCTGGGTCCTGAGCATATGGGACCATCCCACAGGCTAAGCTCAGGGACAGTGGGTAGAGTCCAGTGGAACAAGGGCTGAATTTGGACTGAGGACCTGTGGGCCCACATTCCAGCCCTGCGACAGACCAGCTGAGTGACTTAAGCAGACGCCTCAAGCTCTCTGAGCCTTCCGCCTCACCTGTAACACTGGGACAGCTACAGCTACCCGATGTGGCCACCGCTGGCCCACTCCTCGCTTTTCACTGATGGAGAAGCAGCCACGGAGAGCGGAAGGGACCCCAGGTGGCAGGTGCATCACTGGCAGCCTGGGACTAGAGCCCAGGCCTGCTCAGCTACCGAAACCTTGTCCTTCTGCTGCATTCCTCCCTTGCCTTCCATGGACCCAGAGTCTAACTGTAAGAAAAGACTTATCTCTGTGATGAGCAGGGCAAACCAGAATGTCATCAAAAGTTATACTGCAACAGTCTGCAAAACGACAGGTAGAAGAGCCTTGTGGGTAAGCGTGTAGAGCCTGGAGCCAGACAGCCTGGGTCCAAAATGGGGCTTCAACACTTGCTGTGTGATCTTGGGAAGGCTACTTAATGTTTTGTGTTCTTTTGTGAGATGGTCAGTCACGTGCAGCCATAAGGAGACAGGGGGCTCAGGAGAAAACAAAGTTTATATTGTATTCACAGGTCCTAGAGGCAGGAGGCAGGGCTCCCCACGCAGGGCCACATGGAGAACACACTAGTGTGGTCAGGCAGCAGATGACAAGAGCAAGGGGAAGGTGGAGGCCACGGCCTTTATTGGGGTTTCCTCAGGACGGGCCAGGCAGGGCAGCGGGAGCACTTTAGGATCAGCTAGTGTGAATAACCTCAGTGGGCTTTGGACTATGGAGTGGTCCCCAGTTGCCTGGCACCCGGCCCTGGGATGACTGAGGCAGAGCAAGACGGCCTCCTGGGCTGAAAGGGCAGAGAGAGGAGAGAGGGCTCTGGGCTTGCAGATCCAAGGCCTGCTCAGGCTGGTCCTTCGCCGTCTCTAAGAATCGAAGAGCCCAGGGAGGGGCAGTTTCTCCCAGCCAGAAAGGTTTTTTATGATGTCAGAACATCATAATGTATAGAAAATTTTAAACATTTATAATACACTTAAGCTGCCTGTTCCTGGAACTTCCCCAGCAGTCCAGTGGTTAAGACTCCACACTTCCACTGCACAGGTTCAATCCCTGGTCGGGGAACTAAGATCCTGCATGCACATGCCATGCTGCGCGGCCAAAACAAAAAAAAAGCTCCCTGTTCCTCGGTTTCCTCATTGATAAAATAGGGACAGCAACAGTACTCACCTCCCAGAGTGGGTTAGGGTAAAATTAGACAACCCAAATAAAGTATTTAGAACAATGCCTGGCACATACCGATTTTATACACACACACATATATATACATACATTTACATAGTTTATACATATAATCAATATAATAGATAATCAATAAAAATTGGTTGCTGCTGCTGCAGCTAATAATAGGAACAACAACAACAATAATAGTAATAACGATAAACGTAGCCAAAGACTAGTCAAGAGGCTTCCTGGTGGAGTAAGAACTTAGTCCAGGCCTTGAAAGATGGATCTGAGATAGGAAGGCAGTGGGGAGGAGGGTCCACCATAAGAAAAGAGGCAAGAAGCTGGGCTTTGCAGAGGCCTGTGAGAAGCCCCGTCCTGCCGGAGGAGATCCTGCAGGAGCTGGGAGCTGTGTGGCTGAGGCCTTGGCAGCAACATCTAAAATGAGCATCCAGGGACTTCCCTGGTGGTCCAGTGGGTGCGACTCCGCACTCCCAATGAGGAGGCCCGGGTTCGATCCCTGGTCAGGGAACTAGATCCCACACGCATGCCACAACGAAGATCCCGCATGCCGCAACGAAGATCCCATGTGCCACAGCCAAAAATAAATAAACAAATAAATAAATGTTTTTTAAAAGTAAAATAAAATGAGCATCCAAAATGGTCTGGACAGGCTCGAATGATGGACTAAAACAACTCAGGTGAGATTCCCTGCCCCCACCTGGAGATACCAACCTAGGCTCTATGAGAAAAGGCTCCAGCTGGTTATCACCTGGCTAGAAGCCTCCGTGGTCATGAAGAGGCGCGGCAAACGGAGGCGACGGCCTCCAAATTAAAGGGTAGGGGCGGGCTTCCCTGGTGGCGCAGTGGTTAAGAATCCTCCTGCCAATGCAGGCGACACGGGTTCAAGCCCTGGCCCGGGAAGATCCCACATGCCGTGGAGCAACTAAGCCCATGCGCCACAACTACTGAGCCCGCGAGCCACAACCAGTGAGCCCGCAAGCCACAACTACTGAGCCCGCGTGCCACAACTATTGAAGCCCGTGCGCCTAGCGCCCATGCTCTGCAACAAGAGAAGTCACGACAATGAGAAGTCCACGCACTGCAATGCAGAGTAGCCCCCACTCGCCACAACTAGAGAAAGCCCGTGCACAGCAATGAAGACCCAACACAGCCAAAAATAAAAACAAATAAATAAACAAATTTATAAAGAAAAAAAAGAAAAAAGAAACATTAAGAAAACCAGATGTAATGTGTGGACCTCATTCGAATTCTAATTTAAACATACCAACTCTTACCGAAAAAAAAAAAAAGGACACTGAGGGAAATTTGAACACTAGATTTTAGATAATAATAAAGAATCTTTCTTTCGTTTGTGTGTGATAAAAAATATTGTCCTTATGTTAAAAGAAAAAAAAAAGAGTCCTTATAACCTAGAAACATACTCAAGTATTTAAGACTGAAATGATATAATATCTGGGAGTTCCTTTAAAATAAATAAGCTGATGGCAGGGGTGCATAGAGGGCATTATGGATGAAACAAGATTGGCCGTGTATTGATCATTGCTTAAATGGATGCTGTGTCCATGAGGTTCATTACACTACCCACCTTCATGTATGTTTGGAAATTCCCATGATGAGAAGTTTAAAAAGAAAAAAAACTTAAGGAAGAAATAAAATTTTAAACTAGTGAAATATTAATATAAAAACCCGAGTAGCTTCAAAGGAATCTTTTCTTCGCACAAAGCCACCATCAAAGAAACCAACAAAACTCAGATTAAACTGCTCACCCTTTCTTCGGGCTTCTAGGGGGCAGAACTGGTACTGAAACAGAGAAGGACCCTATGGTCCTTGCTCCCCTCCCCCCATGTCCTCAGCCTGCCATCTGTCTGTGGAAAAACTTCAGCGAAAGAATAAGTTTAATCAGAGAAGTGAGAAAATACAGAAACAAAGGAAAACAGTCAAAGGAGACCAAATAATAATAGTTTAGTCATTAAGCATAGTCAAGGACCTTTAGTTCCTCCTCAAGGGCTATAGATGATATTCTGAGCCGTATCCTGTGAGCTGTCTTGTAGGTACTGAAACCCCCAGCAGGTGGAAGAAGTTAACTACATGGTGACCAGACTGTAGCCATGACATAAGCTGCCACAATTCTGAGAACTGGTCTCAAGGAAATGGGAACAAACCGACCCTGGAAATGAACAATCAAGATGACGCTGGTCAGACCACCGATGACCAATACCAAGGTGACTGTCAGAGCTGACTGTGCTGTTTCTGCATGTAGCACCCTCCCTCCATCTATAAAAGCTCTTGCCCACTGATTGTCCGGTTGTGCTGGGGAGTTGGCCTTTGGACAGGCGTCTGCCCTCCCCGCCCGCCCTCCTGGTTGCCAGCATCCAAAATAAAGCAAACTTTCCTTTCCACCAACCTGGCCTCTTTAATGGTTTTTGAGCGGCTAGTAGCCGGACCCCACCTTCGGTTACAGTACTAGTGGGTGGATTGGTAAGGAAACAGGAAGCATTCCACTCATGATACAAAGGTACTTTATACCAAGGTAAATGGGCAGCCTTCAGCCTTTGCTGAGGGAATCTACATATTTGGGAAGGAGAAGAGGCAACAGTGGCCACTTGTGTCCATTCCATCTGTGAGGTTCTAAGGTTGGGTGAGTTACCTTGCCCATGAGCAATCACTGCTGTAGTGAAGAGGGATCAGACTCTTTCTGGGGTCCTGCTTGGGTAGATATCGGAGGTGCCCTCTTCCTAACCTCCTAAGAGCATCTGCTGTTGAGTTTTTTTTGTTTTTTTTTTTAATAAATTTATTTATTTTATTTATTTATTGTTTTTGGCTGCATTGGATCTTGTTGCTGCACATGGGCTTTTCTCTGATTATGGAGAGCGGGGGCTACTCTTCATTGCGGTGCATGGGCTTCTCATTGAGGTGGCTTCTCTTGTTGTGGAGCACAGGCTCTAGGTGCGTGGGCTTCAGTAGTTGTGGCACGCGGGCTCAGTAGTTGTGGCTCGCGGGCTCTAGAGCGCAGGCTCAGTAGCTGTGGCACCTGGGCTTAGTTGCTCCACGGCATGTGGGATCTTCCTGGACCAGGGCTCGAACCCGTGTCCCCTGCATTGGCAGGCAGATTCTCAACCACTGCGCCACCAGGGAAGTCCCTGCTGTTGAGTTCTGAGGAACACACCCCGGCCTCACCTCCTCTAATCCTTTCTGTAAGGTCATGGAAGAGATTGCCTCCCAGGAGAAAAATATCACAGTTCTCGAAAAAGCCATCCTTGACCAAGAAGGACCTGCCAAGGTGGCTCATACACGCCTGGAGACCAGGACACATCGGCCTAATGTGGAGCTGTGTTGCGACGTTGCACAGTACAGGCTGATCAAGGAGATCGATGAGATCACCCACAACGTCGCAAGGTAGGCGCAGGGCTACTGGGGCTCCCTTTAGACCTGAATTGTGAGCAGGGTTAGGCGATGTCATCGTGGGTGATGCCGGGTGGGCATAAAGACCTTTGCACCTTTCGTGTTTGAGGGGTTCTTTTCCAGAGGGCAGTCTCTCCTAACTCCCGCCAATTGCTGCCATGCAGGGAATGCATCCCGATGTTTACATTTTTCTGAAGTCCAACTCCAGATGTTTAGGTAAAATCTACAGTTTTAAATGTTGGCAGTTCATGGGTTTGTCTGCCTTGTGAACATGGCCCAGGGCCACCAATTTGAAATCTCTGTCTTAAGGAGGAGAAAGGAGGAAGACACATCAATTTGGATCCTGCACTGAATATATGAATACATTTTTCCCCCTGAAATAGTGATGTAGAGCCATAAATTATTCCCTAATGTTCTTCCTCTTCTCCTAGATTAAAGGAAACATTAGCCCAAGCTCAAGTAGAGCTGCAAGGCCTGAATCGCAGGCAGCTTGCCCTGCAGGAGGAGATCCAAGTCAAAGAGAATACCATCTACATCGATGAAGTGCTGTGTACGCACATGAGGAAGTCCATCCCTCCAAGGGATGGGGATGACCACGGGGAGTGGGCCGGGGGCCTTCATCCGGACACTGTCTGCTGAAAGTAGGATTCTCATTAAGCTATTCTCATTAAACAGAGTCATAAAACCGTAGAACAGAACTGTCATTTCAGGTGGGCAGAACTTCCAGTCAGCCCACCAAAAAGTCTTGGCTGGGGTTCCAGGCCTGCTCGGGGCCTGAGATTTGGGTGCAAAGCTCTATTCTGCTGCTGCTAGTGGTGCTGTGGTTGTTTAAGGGTTAAGTTCCATGAATTAGCTCAGGCCATTCTTATCACAGGACTTCAGGCCAGGGGGAGGGGTCCAAGACGTTTTAGTTCAGATTTATTTCAATTCAGAAGTTGGGCTGGATCCCCTACTCAGACCATGCCCATCTTACTCATGAGAGGACCGGCAAACACTTCTCCTGGCCCTCACGATTCCTTTTCCCTAGAAAACAAGGTGGTGGTTGCTGACTTAGACCCCTGGCTGGTCCACGGGATGCATGTTCAGTTCATACGGAACTTAGATGAGAGAGGAGCGGCCCTGGGTCAGGAGTCCCCCGTAAGCCTTCCCAACACCTGTGGGCGTCTCTCTGGGCCTCTTTCTCTCCGGTGAAATTGAGACAGGCTGGGACCTGAGACCCTCCAGTGGAGTGATTGCACCTGAGCAAACATCTCCCCGAGCAACGGAATACAAAGAAACCATAAGGGACTAAAAATAACCGCATGCACAAAAAGGCCACAAACCAACCACTATTTCTGAGGTGCCGGGAACAAAAACAGGGCACTGAGCATGATCCCTGCCCAGGGCACCACCAGGGGGGCTGGGCAGACCACCTAAGCCACCCGTCTGTCCCAACCCACTGACCCACCCCCGTTGTTACCCATTTAAGGAACCAGCTCGAGCCCCCTCGGGGAGCGAGCAAAGGCACCTGTTACTTGCTTTCACTCCCTCGTGCTGCAGCACTAGTCCCAGTAAAGCCTCGCCTGAATATCTTATCTGGCTTCTTATTGCTTTCTATTGATTAAAGAGCCCAAGAACCTGTGTCAGTAACAAAATGAAGAGGAGGGATAGGACCCAAGGGCCCTCCAGCTCTTAGGAAGTTAGCGGCTGGGGAGCGGGTGAGCCAGGTTTTGCTGTTTTCTGGGGTCATGGTGTTACTGACGCGGGTCCCTGCACTCTTTAATCAATAGAAATTGATAGAAGGCCAGACGAGACATTCAGGCAAGGCTTTATCGGGCCTCATGCTGCAGCACAAGGGAGCGAAAACAAGTCACAGGTGCCCTGGCTTGAGGAGGGGCGAGCTGGTTCCCGAGAGGGTGCTCGGCAGGCATTCAGATCCATTCGGACCTTAGTCTCGGGATTGCCAGCATGGGAAAGAGGAAGGCGACGTTCCTGGGCTCAGTAGGTAAGCTTTGCCAGTAGGCCGTCCTGTCGCACCACCGCGTGAAAAGGATTTCTGGCGTTTGTTTTCTTTGCTGAATGTAAACTACATTTGGCGTCAGTTTTCTGACCAGTTAGTAATCATTCGTAGTGGTTTTTTTAATACTTAAGTGACAGTAAAAGAAAAGAAAAAAAAATTCCTCCCATTCTCGCCACAGATTCAAGTCAGTGGCTAAGAGTTTGGGTTCTGGAGTCACACATAGCTCAGTTCAAGTTCTCCAGTCACACCCTCCTCCTAGGGCGCCTGTGGGTGAGATAACCCATGAGAAGCCCTTCCCGGGGGTGGGGGGCAGCAAGCAGAGAAGGGACAGAGTCCGGACAGTCTAGGGGCTCTGGGGCTTGGGGACCGCTTGGATATACAGGGCGAGGAAGGGAGAGGGGCCAAGGACGGCTCCCCGGCTTCTGGCTTGGGTATCAGGGTGAATCGGGGCGCCTTTTGCTGAGAGGGAGCTTGGGAGGCAGAGGGCTGGGCAGTGAGGGTGGGGGTTGGGGAGTGAAGGTGACGAGCTCACACGTTGAGGGCGAGGACCCTGTGGTGGGGAGGAAGGTCCAGCCGCAGCCAGAGGGCAGGGAGACATCTGCAGACAGGCGGCAGTGGAAGCCAAGCAACGCGTGAGAGTTTGAAGAGCTTGGAGGAGGGCTCTGGGCCTGAGCCCCGGAAGACACCAGTACTTCCCGGTTGAGTGAAGAACCGGACCGACAAGCAGGCTAAGAAAGAACCTCCGAGGGGCTGAAGGAAGCCAGGAAAGCATAGCATCACAGATGCCACAGTAGGAGAATGTTTGGAGGCACAGGTGGTCAGCGGGTCAGCGATCAGCGAACGCTCCAGCGTAGGCCAAGAAAGGAAAACATCCTCTAGATCTGGCAATTAGGCAATCGCCAATGACACTTTGCCAAAGGCAATTTCAATAGAGTATTGGAGAAAGAAGTCAAGAAGTGTAGATGCTGATTTTTGAAAGATGCTTATCTTATCTCAGGATGTCTTTGAAAAGAAAATTGGTAACCTCTGCTCTCTGCTGGTACGCATTCTGCCCCAAGGACCAAGAAGCCGAGAGGTGGGAGCAGAAATAGGGAAACATGTCCTCTTTTATCACACATGAGCCGGCAGTCAACATCGTAAGACGCCATGTTAATTTCTTTCAACTTGACCTGTGTCCTTGAAAAATCAGTGTGTCTTGGAAGTCGTAAACATTGAGGCTGTGAGTGCAGACTTTGAAAGTATCTAGTCCAACTCAATCATTGTACATTTGGGAAAACTGAAGCCCAGAAAGGAAGTAGAAGAGTGCTAGATGCAGCTGTCCTGCAACATTCACACCTATTGTTGTGTTTACCTTTACACATGAATTACGTAATGAAGTTATCACAGAGAACCAGATGCTGGCTTGGTTTGAGCCTCGCTGAAGAATTGTGGCCCTGGCATGTTCTGGAAATCCTGGAAGAAGACAATTTCTTTAGGAACTATTTCCCATTACATTCCTTAGGTCGTAATTGGCACTTAAGTGGAAGATCTCAATTAGGTACGAAGACTCTTTAATGGGGGGAGTTAGCGTCCCTCAAATTTGAGACAGTTAAAATTAAGGAAAGGATGGCTTTATGTTAACAGAGAGATTAACCTGTCAGTAGTAAGACAAAACAAAGAGCGCCTATTTCTCAAGCTGGTACGCACCCTGTTCTCTCACAATCTCCTGATACCATAGGAAGATCCTCAGTATTTGAGCCCTTGAGGTCTATTCGTGGATAAGTGTCATCTGAGCAGCATAGAATGAAACGTGCTGGGTCCCTAAGTCTTTGGCAGGAGTTGATCACTCTAAGAATCTGCTTACATTTCCCAGACCCTTCTGGGGACGTCTCAAAAGTTTAGCTCCTGGGTGGTGAGTTCCAGAAAAAGAGAACGTGTGAATGGACAGAATGTCATGGGATCCCTGTGGTCTTTCAGCCCAACTCCCCAGTTTTAGATGAGGAAACAGAGGTTCACAGGGAACTGGGGGAAAGCAAGCTACTTGCCCAAGGTCCCTGTAAAGGTTCAGGCAAGGCTGAACTCCTGGCCCCAAACTCAGGGCTCTTCTCACTATGGCCTGAACTAACTCCCCAGCTCCCAAAACCTTCTGCTCTGAGAACTGCACGCCAATATACACAGGGAGGGCTCCACAACCATGTCCATATGACAGATATATCCTGCCCTCCCCAGCCAAACTGCTCAGCGACCCATCAGGGCTGGTCAGAGTCGGCCTCCTGGGAATCGGGATTTTGAAACAGAAAGGCATAGAGGCAGGAAATAACTAGAGGATCTAGAGAGGAGGGTCACTAACTCCTGTGGCCGCATCCCCAGAGCTCCCCTGGGTCCTCTCATGCAAGGAGTTGAACAACCAACTCTTTCTATGAGATGCCCCAGTATAGTCCTGCTCTTGGCTTTAGCTCTCAGAAGTTTTTGGCTAAGCTTGCTCAGTTAAGAACCTTAACTAATATACCTTGAAGGAAAGTGTGAGTGGCCCTGCTGGGATCGGAGCATGCGGGCGACACACCTTCTGAACGTGCAGAGGGCTCTAAGTAGGCAACAGGGTGGCTTCTTGCTTGTATTCAAATTCCTGCACAAATTTCCCTTCTCAGAGACTGCCCCCCTCAACTCAATTCAGCGGGAACCACTGTATTTGCACCATCCAGCCCTGCTCCTCCCCATGCCCCGCCCCGGTTGGCTGGGTCAGGAGTGAGCAGCTAATGGAAGGTGGGCCAATAAGCCCCTCTCCTGAGGAATTTGGACTTAGGACCAGGAGATTTCAGTTCCATCCGGCTGCTCTCTTGAGTAGAGGAGATGTAGGCTTTGGAGGGTGGGTGACAGCTGCTGTCTATCATGTGGACGGGAAACAGCCAGTTTGCAACTAGAGAAAAAGTAGAAGCTGATGCACCGAGAGAAAGAGAGAAGAAAGAGCTCCCTGCAGCCCCCCCTCTCTGGGCTCCAGGCGGTTTCTGAGGCCCTCGGGTCCTGTGAGACACTCAAGCATCCTCACACTGGGCAGTGACGCCCAGTGGTTTTTCTGTGGCTGCCACCCTGGAGAGCTGGAGCTCACAGGCCATGCCACTCAGCTGGACAAGTGGGTGGAGAAGGCTGGGTAATTAAGGGAGTTACCTTTGAGTGGGATCTTTTTGTTTTTTTTTATAGCTACTCTATTTATTTATTTATTTATTTATTTATTTTTCGCTGTGTTGGGTCTTCGTTTCGTGCGAGGGCTTTCTCTAGTTGTGGCGAGCGGGGGCCACTCTTCATCGCGGTGCGCGGGCCTCTCACCATCGTGGCCTCTCTTGTTGCGGAGCACAGGCTCCAGACGTGCAGGCTCAGTAGTTGTGGCTCACGGGGGCCCAGTTGCTCCGCGGCATGTGGGATCCTCCTAGACCAGGGCTCGAACCCGTGTCCCCTGCATTAGCAGGCAGATTCTCAACCACTGCGCCACCAGGGAAGCCCTTGAGTGGGATCTTGATGAAGGAATAGATGCTTGTTGGGCGGAAAGGTGGGGCAGGGGTGGGCTCCAGGCAGTGGCACGGCACACACAAACGCAAGGGGTCTCAGAGCTGAATATATTTCCCAAGGAATTGTGTGTAGGTCTCTATAAAGGATGCTACAATCGCAAAACCAAAAGGACTTATTATATAGCCTTGCAAGACAGGTATACCATTGGTAATGCCAACAATTACAACTGTTAACGTGTTGAGTGCTTATAATGAGTTACTTATGCAAACTGTTACTATCCTCATTTTATAGGTGGGGAAACTGAGGCTTGGAGGGGGTCACACAGAATTCAGACCCAAGCAGGCTAACTCTAGCACACGCGCTCCTGAAACCATTATGCCCCATCATTTAGTAGCAAGGAGAGATTTTTTTAGATGGAAAAACCTGGGCACAGAGTGAATAACTTGTTCAGAGTGATTCAGTCCCAGATTTAGAGACTGAGCTTAAGTTTCCCAAATCAGACCTGAGAGATTAATACCTTAATTGATCTTGGGAAGTCTGTTTCCTGTGATGACCTAAACTCTACTCTTTGCCTATGAGTTTGGAAGGGGGTTGGTGACCTCAGGCCCCAGGTGAATAATGCCCAAAATGGTCTTCCGTGTTGAGGAACCACAGCCAGGGACTCAGTTTCCCAAATGTGGAAGAGTTAGGGAAATCATGAAATCAATCATTGCCTTCTCGATCTCCTAACCACCTGCATCTGAGACTACTTGCTGAACCTGATTTGGACTTTGGGGACACATCCTGTCAGTAGAGGGCTGGGGCCCCTGCACAGCCCCTGGACTTCATGCTCCAGGATGATCAGCTATACACAGTGCCCCGAGGCGGCGCACACAGGCTGCCTAACCCAGCAGCCGTGCCCAGCCCCCAGCCCCTCCCTCACTCTCCTCCCTCACAGAGGATCCATGAACTACGTTTCCAGCCTCCCTTGCAGCTGGCGGGGGTGGCTGTGTGACTCAGTTCTGGCCACAGAGGCAAAAGCAGAAATCAGTCGGGGGCTTCCAGCAAGAACTTCCACCACTGGTGCTGTCCCTTCCTCCCCTCCTTCCTGCCAGGACAACGGCTGAGGTGTTTCAAACAGCCCCTGGATACCATGGGGAAAGACCAAGAAGAGCACATAGATAACTAGTCCCAACGCTGGGGAGCCCCAAAGCAAAAGCAGCAGCCAATTAACTCTAAACTAGTGAGAAAAATAAGCCCTTATTTGTTCGAGCCATTGTTGGGTCCACTGACACTTAGACCAGAGTGTAGCCTGACTGATAACCCCATCTCAGAGCTAGAGTGTGGACCCAGAGACCTATCAGGTAGTGCAGGGTTTTAGTTTCTGTTTCTGTCTCTCTCTCTCTCTCTGTATCTCTCTCTGTATCTCTCTCTGTCTCTCTCAACTGTTAGCCCCAGAAAACAGTGCCCCTTGTCTATACCAGCAGGGTGGGTTGAGGAAAGATCTGCTCCCTCCCCTTCTGTAGTGGGAGAGAGAGGCGGGAGACAGGCACTTGTTATTATCAGCCTGTCATATATCAATAAAAGGGCTATAGATAACCCCTGTGTTGTGTGTTGGCCCCTATGGTGTTTACTTCATAGCAGGCTGGGATCCATTAGCTCACAAGTCCCCCCCTCCGGGGGCCAAACTCAAATTTGCACACATCCAGTTGCTTTAAATATAGCCCTAATAAGCATATTTTCAGCCCCTTAGCACCTGCCTGCTTTACACACCCTGCAAAACTTCACCCAACATCTGCCGGCCATAGATAAGACAAACCGCAGAGCTATAAAAGACCCCAAGCCACTGCTGCCCTTTGAAGTTGTCTGACCCAGAGACCTACCTAGACACATAAACCCCCTCTTGGAGTCCTTTCTGCCCCGGGAGGCCCCTTGCCCTCTTCCCTTTCAGGGGGTGGTCCAGCACTGCTATCCCTAGAACGCCTCCTGCTGTGGGGGACTTCCCTTGAGCGCAGTCCTGTCCCAGAGCCACGCTCATACAGCTCATTGTGTGCCACTACCATCTAGTGGTCATGAGGGTTTTGTTTTGTTTTGCTTGATCAGTCCCAAATATTTGAACTTGCCACCACTTCTCACTAGGACTCCACACGATGAGGGGTGGGGAGGAATAATTCCCCAGTAGAAAATCTGGATGCTCTTAGGAAGGAGTGGAGAGAGGAGGCATTCGAAAACTTGACAGACCCACTACAGGAAGTAACGTCAAAGATACATGAGGCTCTCAGCACCAGGAGAAGACCGGTACCCAGAGGCAACTGGAACACTTTTGACAGAGATTAAAGCAGTGAATAAAGAACTAGATGCTGCCAGGAAAGGGGCAATGGAGGTGCTTCCTGATTCAGGCTTTCTTGCTTTAGAAATATTCAGAAAAGAAACTGACCAAGTAATGACCTCCTACTGGAGCTGAACTTCCCCAATTCTAAGTCTGGCTCTAAGACATACTCTTCCTCTACTGGCAAGGGGCACACATGTGGCCTAAGCTCAGCCAGTGAGATAACTGACCTCAGGTCTGTTCATCTGCGTGAGTGACTTCAGTATTTGGAGATAAGAATCCTGGTTCTATCAAGAGACACGTCCCTGGTCCCCACTTCAAGCCGCGTAGGATGTCTGCTGCCCTCCAGGGACTCCTAAAGGTAGGTGTCTCAGTCAGTGTTACTAGTTGTAAGCAATAGACATACTTCTGCCTGAATTAAATAGAAAATAAATTTATGAAAGGTCTGTGGGCACAGAAAGTGGATGGGTGACGTGGGGAGCTGTTCAAGAACTGCCTCAGGCTATGCATCCAGATCTAATGCTCAAAATCATGGGGCAGAAATGTCTAGTGAAGGTACCACTGTTTCCATCTCATCTGGGCACCAGATGCCCCAGCTTGTATCCCTGACACTGAACATTAGAAGCTGTGCTGCCATCATTTTGAGGCTAGAAGGTGAAGGTGTACTGCTATCCCTACCAGGTAAAAACAAAAGACGTCTGGATTCTCTGCTTATTGGGTTAGAGAATAGAGCATTTGCCAGAGGCTGTGTTCATTTTCCTCAATAAAGAAATACCTGGAATAGCAGCTGCAGTTTGACTTAACTCTTGTTACTACACCTACTGTAATTTCCCAAGACCCATCTGTCTTCTGCATTATACAAACCACTAAATTAAGTTGAAATAGGAATCAGTACCCCTCCACTTTTCAAGTCTTTAATGGTAGCATTCATCTTTGCAATTCTTCCGGTATTGATTTGAGGATTCTGCTTATAGAGGGAGCATTGAAGAGGGAGGCTTCCACTTGGCTCTTACCACAATAAAGGCTCTTACTCTATGAATCTGAGAAATAATGTAAAGATTATGGTAGTTGCAGAGTATATTATTCCAACTGTGTACTCAGAAAGTGTGGAAATAGCTACAGAATGAGTGAAGAATTCCACCAGCTCTATCTCGGTCAAATTTCCCTTTAACTGTCATAAGTCCTCATTTTAACAGGTGGACCACAGCAATAACAATTTAGGTATTATTAGCTCACAGCCAGCAACTAATAATCCCTGAAGGATAAAGGTATTTGTCTTTCCCGAGTGTACAATTATCTTAGCAAATGGCATACACCCATTCTAACACTGCCTCCTCTGTCTGTTGAGGCTGTTCCTGACTTGTTCAAAACCCCTTTTTGGTGATATCTGCAACTATAATCACCGGGGCTGATTTTCTTAATTTTTTTTTAATACCAATATTCTGGTCACATCACAGAGTCACCTTGCAAGGAAAAGCCAATTCTTCCACCCCTACCACACTTCACTGCCTCCAAATTTATAATCAGAGTCAAATCTCAGCATGTCCCAAGGTCCAGTTATAAAGTCATGTGTACATGTGCATGCACACGCACGGCAGATCTGAGCCAGAGATGATGAGCAGGAAAGTCAGCTTGAGGGGACTGGAGAAAAGCTGACTGCTGGACCCATATCCTTCCAGGTTGGTTGCTGCTGGAGGACAACCAACCTCTGGCTGTTCCCAGGCTCCTCACCATCCCCTCTTCCCCCCAGCACAGAAGAGATACCCAGTGAATGCCTGGTAAATGCACCTATGAGGGTATTAGTAGAAGCAGCAATTCTCAATTCTCAAACCTGGCTACACATTAGAATCACCTGAGGAGCTTTAAAAACTATCCTGATAACTGAGGCTCGCTTCCAGAGATACTGACTCCATTGGTGTGGGACTGGAGAAGGGGAGGGATTAGCACATTGGTTTTTTTTTTTTTAAGTCCCTGGAAATGATTCCAGTTGCAGAAATCACTGAACTAGCGGGCTAGATAAGGCAGTGGTTCTCAACCTTGGCTGCACATTGAAAACACCTGGAAAGCTTTTTAAAAAACTGATGAGGGGCTTCCCTGGTGGCACAGTGGTTAAGAAACCGCTTGCCAATGCAGGGGACATGGGTTCGAGCCCTGGTCCGGGAAGATCCCACATGCCGCGGAGCAACTAAGCCCATGTGCCACAACTACTGAGCCTGCGCTCTAGAGCCTGTGAGCCACAACTAGTGAGCCCTCGTGCCACAGCTACTGAAGCCTGTGCATCTAGAGTCTGTGCTCCACAACAAGAGAAGCCACTGCATAGAGTAGCCTGCGCACCGCAACTAGAGAAAGCCCACACACAGCAACAAAGACCCAAGGCAACCAAAAATAAATAATAAATTAATTAATTTTTAAAAACTGATGAATCTCCAACCTAAAGTGTTTGATTTAATTTTTTAATTGGTCTGCCTGGGTATTAGGAGCTTTTAAAGCTTACAGGTGATTCTAATGTGCAGAACCATTAGGATAAATTTGAGAACTTTTAAGAGAATGAAATCATCAATATAGTCATTGTTTTGTAATAACTTTAAATGGAGTATAACCTATAAAAATATTGAATCACTATGTTGTACACCTGAAACTAGTATAATATTGGAAATCATCTATACTTTAATAAAAAAAACTTTAAAAATATGGAATTCCCTGGCAGTCCACTGGTTAGGGCCTGGGTTCAATCCCCAGTTGGGGAACTAAGATCCCGCAAGCCACATAGTGTGGCCAAAAACATAATAATTAAAAAATAAATGATGAAGGCATGAATCAATCTGTAGTCCTACGCCTCACACTTAGAGACACCTGTGCACGTGTGTGTGTGTGTAGTTGCAGGGATGAGGCTTATCCGTTATCATCTTAGCACTGTAGACTGAGGCTCTGTGGTCAGGCCACTCAAGATGGCTTCTCTTGCTCTCTGTACATCCCCTGCCTGACCAGTCCCTGCTTAACCTACACCCTACTCACATGACTACCCAATCCTCTTAATCATAGGGCTTAATCAGTAACTACCTACATACTTGCCCCCTGCCCCAGCCGCTGGTTTCCCTGGTAACTGATGAGTCAACCTGACGTCAATTCCCCCTATAAAAGGTAGCCTCCTTCTTCGCTGAGTAATGAAGCTTGTTGTGTGCTGCCCGCCCGCCATCCGCCATCCGCGGTGGGGTGCCCCTCCAGGACTTTGCTTCAGACTTGTAAGATTCCCTACCCAATAAATCGTTGACATCTCTGTCACTGTCTCCAGACTCTTTCTTTGGTCTCATAGCTGGACAATTGCTAAGGTTTGTAGACCGGACCAGACCCAGGTTTCTGGAAGCCAGTTCCATTCCCAACTCCCACTGAAATGATTGGCACCATTTGCCCCTTGGCCTGACCACTATTCACCCCCGAAGCCTGTCTGGCATCTAACTGGGGCTTAGCTAATAGGCATCTCTGGGGGTGTGGGGCAGTGCTGTCCAGGCCCAGAGCTATGGGAATGAGAAAGAGCACACAGGGAAAGGTCCCCCGGACCCAGTCAGTGGAGGTCTTGGTCCCAAAGAGTTTGCCGGGGCATAGTTCTAAGGACAGGAATGTTGGCATATAGACACCCAAGGTTCCCAGCTGCGTTTTCTTAGGAAGGAAGGCCTGACCTTCATTCTGACACTATAACCTTCCCACGTTGTATTAACAGGAAGTGAAATCAAATTATTTTATGAAATGTACACAGATGGTAATTGTGACCCCCCCACACCCAAGCCATGGCAAAATAAAAAGTTGGCCACCCTATGCTGGTATCTCCGATTGGTTGGTAGGTTATTGGTCCAAGAAATCGGAAAACCTAGAAACTGAAGGTTTCTCTGGCGGGTTGGGGATGGAAACCAGCTTGTAGTGGGCTGAGGGGGAAGAAATGGGAGGCAAGGAAGTGGCAACAGCAGGTGTGTATCTTTTGTAGATCAGTGCTCGTTCGGGGCTAGCAGTTGCAGCATCACCTGGGAGTTCCGAAAGCAAGTTTCTGGTCCCTACCCCAGACCTACAAAGTCAGAACCTCTGGGAACGGAGCCCAGCAATCTGATTTTTAAAAACTCCCAATGCACACCAAAGTTAAAGAACCACTCTACCTGCTTGTGAAGAGGCCGAGAGAAAGAGAAGTGACTGGAGAGCCGAGTGAGATGAAAGGATGATTTTTGTGGCTGTGGTTTTAATGGAGAAAATACTCCAGCTTTTTAAAAAAAACTTTATTGAAATGCAATATACCTCCAGAAAAGTGCACGTGATACAAATGTACAGCTGGATGCACTTTCACAATCAGGAACCCACGCAACCTCAGAGTGAGAAACAGAACACCACTAAGCATCCCAGAAGCCCTCTCTGCCTCCTCCTGACCTGTAATGGCAGAAACTAGTCTCACCTGTTCTTGTCCTTTATACAGATGGAAGCAAATAGGATGTGCTCTTCCGTCCCTGGCTTCTTTGAGTCGTCGTGTCTTTGTAAGATCCATCTATATCATTGCATACAATTGTAGACCCCTCATTCTCACTGCTGCAGAGTATTGCACTGTGTGACTACAATTATGCTACTGATAATGGGTGTGTGAGCTTTCCAAGTTGGGGCTGTTCCAACTAGGGCAGCTATGAATATTCTAGTACATGTCTGTTGGGTACATACCTAGGAGAGGAACTTCTGGAGACTCGACACTGTTTAAATGTTGTTGAGAAGGAACCAGCAGACAAGATGTGAAGCTAACAGGAGAGAAGGGGGTCACTGAGTGAGGTCCCTGGGGAAGCAGGAGGTAAGAAGTGGGAGAGGGCGGGGCCAGAACCAGAGGCAGGGAATAGGCTTTTCCATTGGAGCGGGGTGGAAGGTGGGTTTGTAGTTGGGGGTGGATAATAGAGGGCTCCTTGTGTTGGCTTTGATTTGTTATGTGAAGTGGGAGGACAGATGGTCTGCTGAGAGCACAGCGGAGGGTTTGGGGTTTGAGGCGCTCATAGTAGAGCGTGGTCAGCAGAGAGATGACTGGAGAACGGATGAGACTGCAGCACTCTTTGGAGTTCTATGATTTTTCCCACAGAACTGCTCCTTGAAGTGAAACCCAGAGTGAAGGAATATGGAAACACCTGCTTTCCAGGCTGCAGCTCCCCAAGAGCCCTATGGCGCCACCTGCTGGATAAGGGCCACATGACGTGCCCAGGGAGGTAGGTACCTTCACCACCCAAGTTGCTTCCCAGCTAGGGAAACCCAGACCCCTGGAGTGGCCTCAGGCTGAGCCTTGACCCAAGCCAGAGACCAGAAACCCCCATACCGGAAACTAGTCACATGCTGAGCCCTGATCCAAGCCAATGTACTGCAGTTCTCACTCAAGCTCCCCGTCCCTAGATTAGAGCCTTAACAGGACCGGGATCCAAAGGCTGCACCCCCTAAAGGGAGGGGCCTGCGGGTGCTCTGGGTCTCAGGGGCTGTGGCCCTAGGACTGGGCTCCTCCTTCCCTTAACGGGGTACCCTGCCATGAGAGCCCCTCGGGCCCTGTGCCCTAGCGGGGCAGGCTCACTCACAGCCTCCCTGGCCCTGTGCCCTGCCCAGCCCTGTTCTAGATTCCACACCGCCCTTCCCCAAGGGTGCATCCACCTCCTACCCACCGGCTCAGGCTCGGGCAGGGCCTCCCAAGACTCAGCCTGGAAGGCGGGCAGGCACCGTGGGCCATGGAACCCACAGCAGGGCCTGTGCTCTACCAGAAGCTGCTGGTCTGGGAACCAAGCTTGGAGTCTGAGGAGGAAGAGGGGGAGATATCGGAGCAGCTCATTCCAGATCCCTCGGGGCCCCAGGACTCCTCTGGGTGAGTCAGGGAGGGGTCTGGGCACACAGCAACTCAGGACTGAGGCTGGCAAGTCCCTCCCTCTGGAGCCCCTAAGGAGCGCCAGACAACGCCGTGCTTGGTCAGCTCTAGGAAACTTGGTTGAGTTGGGGGGACCCCCGGCTGCAGCTCCAGGCCTGGCCTGTGCCAGTCAATCCAAGGTCTGTGCGTCTGAAGGGACATTTGTATCAAGTCAGCCCTGCCGGCTGCTCTGCCAAAGGCTCCCAGCTCCCACCCCCTAGTGCACGAGGCACCTGCTGGGCAGGTTGGTCCTGGCTACACCTGGCCGGGCCCTGCTCAAGCCTGCCAAGCCCCCTTCAGGCGTCCCTCCAGACTGGCTGGACCTACCTCTCCAACCTCCTCTCCAGAGACTCAGTTTCCCCCAAGCTCCTTCCCATCTCTGTGTCTCCAGACATGCTGGGGCTTCTGCCAGGAGGCCCTTTCTCCTTGGCAATCTTATACTCCTGCAAGCAAGACCAAACCTTTTGGGAATTGTCTGCTGGGCTCTTGGGCGTCCGCCTGCCTGGTCCTGGCTCAGGACATCCCTCTCTGCAGGAACAAGGCTGGCAGTCTGCCCGGGGCCTGGGCCCAACTGCTGGCTGCCCTGCTGCTGCTGCTGGCCGCTGGCTTCTCCCTGGCCGCAAGGCAACTCCGCAGCAGCGGTGCCTCTCCAGGAACCTTGGGCTCTGGGGCCGCTCCAGCCATCAGGCACTCCCACAGGCCTGGCGTGTACCACCGCGGCGGCTACAGCAGCCCTACAGGTCGGCGCTAGGAGCAGCTCGGGGGAGGGAAGGGGCCGGGGTCACAGGTCCCAGTCCCAAGACAGTCCCTTTCTTGCTGCAGCCACCTGCTCCCACCTGGGTCGAGAGCTGTTTGTTGCCGGGGGCAACGTCGTGGATGCTGGAGTTGGAGCAGCTTTGTGTCTGGCGGTGGTGCATCCTCACGCCACAGGGCTAGGTCAGTGACCCACAACCCCAGCCAGCGACCCCAACCCTGGGCATGATCAGTAACTTGGAACTCAGGCAGTCAGTGGCCCCTGGCCTTCAAGGCTGGCTGGTCAGCAGGACGTAGGACTTGGGCAGTAGCCCCAACCCTAGGCTGTGACCCTTGATCCCAGATCAGTATGATCTTGACCCCAGGCCTGGTTATTGATGCCTGTCTCCAGGCCTAGTCAGTAAACACTAACCCCAGGCTAAGTCAGTGACCCTTCACCTGGGACTACTGAGTGCCCCTGACACCAGTCAGTGCCCCGGACCCCTGTGTGACCCCTTTGTCTCCTCCCAGGTGCCATGTTCTGGGGCCTCTTCCATAATAGCTCCTCAGGCAACTCAACTGCCCTGACGTCAGGCCCAGTCCAGACCCTGGCCCCCGGCCTGGGGCTACCCTGGGCTCTGCCTGCCCTGCATTTGCTACACACACACTTTGGCAGCCTGCCCTGGCCACACCTGCTGGTAGGCCCCACCACGCTGGCTCAAGAGGGCTTTCTGGTAGACACATCCCTGGCCAGGGCTCTGGCAGCCCAGGGCACAAAGGGCCTCTGTCCCCTACTTTGCCACACTGATGGGACTCCCCTGGGCCCTGGGGCCCGAGCCACCAACCCCAAACTGGCAGCTGTGCTCCACCGGGCTGCACTTGCCCCAGCCCCAGACCTTGCCGGGGATGCTCTACTCAGTCTGCTGGCCGGAGACCTGGGGCTGGAGGGCCCCTCAGCTAGGCCCATGCCCACCTTGGAGCCAGCACTGCAGCTACCTGTGCCCCAGGGCATCCTGTTCACCACCCCCAGCCCCTCAGCTGGCCCGGAACTCCTGGAACTGCTGGAGGCAGCTCTATAGTCCGGGGGTCACAGCCCTGCCCAGCACTCCTACAAGCTGCTGTCTCCCCCGGGAGCGGTGTCCTGGCCACATGGACAGCAGCGGCTCTGTGCTCCTTCTCACCTCCTCGCTCAACAGTTCCTTTGGCTCTGGACACCTGTCCCCAGGCACCGGGGTTCTACTCAGCAACCTGGTGGCCGAGTCTGCAAACAGTGCCTGGGCCTGTCCCCTCATCCTTCTTGACAGCTCAGATGACACAGAGGCCGCTGTGTTGGGGCTCGTGGCTTCAGGGACCCCTGCAGCTGCCAGAGTCATGGCTCACACACTGCTCAGCCACTCGGCTGGGCCCCAAACCCAGGCCCAGCAAGGACCAGCAGAGAGCCCCGGAGCTTGTGGCCAAGGGACCCTGCTTCAGGTGGCAGCCCACGCAGAGCACGCCCATGTCTCCAGTGTCCCCAGTAGCTGCTGCTCCTTTCAGGGGTTTTAAGGTGGGGCGGTGCCTGGCAGGGGTGGGTGGGAGTAGGGGTCTCAAGCCTGGAGGCCAGGGCAGAGCGGGCCCGGCAGCAATGGAGTACATGAAGAGTGTGCATCAATCATGTGCCCACTGCTGGCTTAGGCCCTCAACTTCTGGCCTGATCAGTCGCCTGGACTTGAGTTTTTTCAGCTAAGGAACCTGAGGACAATGAGGAAAGAACACCAGTTCAGATCCAGCTCTGGGAAGGACAGGTGGAAGAAAGCCACACCCGTCCCTAAACTCTGGGCCTCTGGGCAGGGCGGGCAGATCCTGGCGCACTGCTGGCATCTCTGTGCTCCCCTTCAGGCCATACTCTGCTGATCTCCCTCATCTGGGCTGGAAACAAAGATCAAGCCTCCTGGACGCCACGTGCCATTCCTGCTTCTTGGTTACTTTCACATCAGCCTTTTAGGCACCTGGTGTCTGGGCTTTGCCCATGGGCAACATAGGAGACGCCCACCCAGGGACACAGAGCCGGGCTGGTGTCTTTCTGCTCAGCTTCTGACTCCTGGGGCACCACATGTACAAGGTAAACCACTTATTCTCACTTTCTGAAACAGTAGAGCAAGGAAGTGGTTGAGAGGAGGGTGAGTAGTTGGGTGTCTCAGGGGATACAAAAGGGGCTGGAGCTGGGTGTGTGGAATTTCAAGGCCAGGGTTGGCCCTCACCTCCCCGCTTCCCAGAGCGCCAGGGTCTCTGAATGACAATCCTCCAGAGACAGAAGCCAAGAAACAGGGGTGGCCAGTAGCACTCCTCCGCCGCGCTGTAAGAGGTATCTCTGATTTAAAGAACTCAATCCCACCACCTCCCCCTCACTGCTCCCCCCAACGAAGAGAATTCTTCCCCCAGCTCAAATGATACCACAGTCTACCCGCTGATGTTAGCCCCAAACCCAACATCCCTCTCTTTTCCATCACCCACTACCAGCTCCAAATTAGCTGGAATTTTCTCACATTACCTTGGTCCGATCCAACTGGTCTTCCTGCTTCTACTCTGCTCTCCTACAATCCATCCTCCACACAGCAGGATAATCTATTAAAAGTGTAAGTAGGATCAAGCCTTGTCCCTGCGTAAAACCCTCCAGTGATTTCCCATCACAATCAGAATAAAATCCAAACTCCTGATCTCTCCTGAGAACAGAGGAGCCTGGCCGCCCCGCCCCCAGCCGACCCAATTCAGTGCGCATGCGCCGCGACCCGACCTGGAAGAGGCAGTCTTCAGAGCCCACGTGTTCGACAAGCATGGCGGAGAGGGAGAGTATGGACGTCGCTGAGCCTCCGGCTCCGGGAGAGGCCCCGAAGAGTGGCGCCCGGCCTGCCGACCGTCATGGCCTTCTCAAGCACAGCCGCGAGTTTTTGGATTTCTTCTGGGACATTGCGAAGCCGCAGCAGGAGACGCGGCTTGAGGCCACGGAGAAGCTGCTGGAGTGTCTGCGCGCAAGGCCAGAGGTATGGTGGCGGGACCTGGGGCAGGGGGCTGCATAGATCCCGGCAAAGATGGAGCGGCGGGCCCCAGGAGTTGGGCCCGGGGTCATGTGGTCGCGAACGTGGAGGCCCAGGTGAGCGCGCGCCGAGGAGCGGGGATGAGCGGCTGCCGGACGGTTCTTTTCACTGGCCCACCTGGGGATGTGCTTGGTTCCTCAGGGATCATCCGAGCTGAAGTACGCCCTGAAGCGCCTAATCACTGGGCTCGGGGTCGGACGAGAAACAGCCCGGCCCTGCTACAGTCTGGCCCTGGCGCAGGTGAGGTGGTGGTTCCTGGAAGGGGTCCAGCCTTGGTGGTCAAAACGGTGGGGGAGTGAGAAGGGCAGATGTCCCAGCTGCAGGAGAAGCGGCAGCTGAGAAGTTGGTGGGGTGGCATCCGAGTTGATGGGAGGTGTCCCCACGTGGACGCGGAGAAAACTGCATGAGCACGGCCTGTGTGCGGAGAAGCCCACGCAGGTGCAGTGGAAAGTTGAATTCGCTTTTGGGTACATGGGTTGACCAGCCTCTGAGGTACATTTACTGGGGGCAGTAAGCTTTGGCGTGGGTTCTGTTACCTCTGGAGGGTTTAGGGCCCTCTTCTCCCAAGGGGCACTCAGCTAATTATAGGCTATCTCTAAGGAGTCTGAACAAATGGAAGGGCTGTAGAGACCTGGTCCGTGAGGATCCGCCTGGGGGGAACTCAGAGCAGGCTGTGGGCACAGAGTGTTTGGGAATCGCAGTCAAGCAATCTCGCGGCCTAAGGAGGTACTTTCTGAACCCCAGCTGGGCATGGGGTAGGGAGGCAAGATTCAGTTCCATTCACAGCTGTGTTCTATCATCAGCACTGCTCAGAGGCGGGTAGGCAGTTTCGGAGGCATCCTTGGGGTGGGAGCGGGGGTCCAAGGCCTCTGGGCAGAAGTTGAAGGGAGAAGTGGGAGGAGATGGAGGCCTTTGGGATGTGGCTGGGCCACTCCCCCTGAACCCCTCCTTTCCTCTTGGCAGCTGTTACAGTCTTTTGAAGACATCCCCTTGTGCAGCATCCTGCAGCAGATACAAGAGAAATATGACCTGCAGAAGGTTAAGAAGGTGAGAGTTAGTGGCCCCGGGGAGGTCAGCAGTCCCGGGGTTGGGGAATGCTCGGGTCCTTCTCACCAGTGCCTGGAATCCTTTTCTAGGGGATGGTGAGACCTGCCCTCTTTGGAAACCTGTTTGGGGTGCTAGCCCTCTTTCAGTCAGGCAGGCTGGTGAAGGTAAGAGCTTTGGGGGTTTTGGGGTATGTGGACTGGCTTGGAGTGGTGGGGGGAGAGTGGCATGCCCTGCTCACACCCTCTCTGCCTCTGGGGGTACCAGGACTCAGAGGCACTGATGCAGTCGGTGAAGCTGCTGCAAGTCCTGGGCCAGCACTACAGCCACTTGCAAGAGCAGCCCCAGAAGGCCCTGGTGGACATCCTCTCGCAGGTACGGGGCCTGGGGTAACGCTGCCTGTTGTAGAAGAATACGGAGAAGGCGCGAGTTTACTCATGGAAACGCAGCACTGTCGCGCGGAAACGTGTGTGGCACTTGACATTTTGTAGTAACTACATTTTAAAAAGTGAGAAAGAAATAGGGATGGTTTATTAGACTAAATAAAACATGTTACCATGTCTTAAAGTATTAATGTACAGTCGGTACAAAAAAACTGTAGAGGTAGTTTACATTCTTTTAAGTTTCCAGAATCCAGTGTATTGTACACTCACGGCATATTTCCATTCAGATTAGTACATTCTAAGTGCTCGGTGCCCACATGTGGCCAGTGGCTGCCATATTGGATAGTGCCGTTGTAGAACAGTGCCTGGCATGTGCCCGGTGGGTTAAACATGTTTGCCATTGTTGTTTTGGGCAGAGCTGGCCCCTCAGGGGTCCCCACTGCCCTATGTGGGAAATGGAGGTGGGTTAGTACCTAGAATCCTTTGCTGCTGAGGAAAAGGCAGGGACTGGTACATCCCAGGCCAAGGCTTTCTGCACTGCCCTGGCCACAGAGCCAGAAGGACCTTCACGTGGGGCACCTTGTATAAGAAATGGGCTAGTTCTGCAAAACCCAAGAGAGGAATAATTAATAAAAGGGTGGTCCAGGGCCAATTAGCATCAGTGGGGTGCTTGTTTAAAACCCAGCTTCAGGGACTTGGGAATTTGAGCTTTCTAAGGACTCTACCCTCTGATTCTGATGCCTGGCAAGGTGGATTGTGGCTGTCCCTTCTTGGGCTGGCACTGTGACAGGGGCCTCACGGGAGCCTGGCAGGTGGAACAGGGCCCAAAGGACTCACCCTGTGGGGAGAGACAAAGGGTGCCATGTGGGGGCCCCCCTCCCTCAACCCATGTCCCCACGCCAGGTCCCAGAGGCCATGTTGCAGGAGGTCCTGCCGAAAGTCCTCAAGCCCGACTTGAGTTCAGTACTTGGTTCCCCTGAGCACCTGGAGCTCTTCCTCTTGGCCCAGCAGAAGGTGCCCACGAAGCTGGAGAAGCTGATGGGACCCGTCAACCTGTTCTCAGATGAGAGCATCCCCAGGTGTGAGGGGGGCGGGGAGGTGGGCTCTCTGGGCCTCGGGGCTGCCCTTCCATCCACGGGTTTGCGCCATGGCCTGGGGTCGGGTGTCCAGGTGGCCCCAGGCGCCTGGCCCTGTCTGTTCAGGGAGTGCCCCCTGAGTCCCCTCCGCCTTCCTCTGCAGGCTGGTGACTGTGCTGAAGATGGCGGCCACCTCTGTGAAGAAGGAACGCAAGCTGCCTGCCGTGGCTTTGGACCTGCTCCGCCTGGCGCTCCAGGAGGACAGCTTCCCACGGTTCTGGAAGGAAGTTGTGGAACAAGGGCTCCTGAAGAAGCAGTTCTGGCCGGCCAGGTGCGTGAGTGCTTGACCTCTCTCCATCCCCTCTCCCCGGTTTGTTGAGCAGGGAGGGGCCCAGGGGTCCGAGGGCTCTGACCAGGCTCTGTCCTGCGCCCCCTTAGCTACCTGTGTTTCCGCCTGCTGGGCGCGGCCCTGCCCCTGCTGTCCAAGGAGCAGCTGCAGCTGGTGATGCAGGGGGACCTGATCCGCCATTACGGGGAGCACATGGTCACTGCTAAGGTGGGTGCTGCCCCCTGTGGCCCAGCCCTGCCAGAAAGGGCCAGGCGACTGGGCTGCTTCCTGCCAAGAAGGGGGGGGAGGCGCCGCAGGGGTCAGCTGGCTTCCGGAAGAGAGGGCCGCTCTCCTGCTCTCCGTGTCAGTGGTCCTGCCTGGGATGGGCAAGCACAGCTGCTATTGGGAGGGGCCTGGGACCCGGTTGTCCCTTCTCTCTGTCTAAAGTGAGCTACGTGAGGGCCGACCCACATACCCCTCCCCCCCACCTCTATATCTATATACCCCTCCCCCCGCCTCTATATCTATATACCCCTCCCCCTGCCTCTATATCTATATACCCCTCCCCCCGCCTCTATATCTATATACCCCTCCCCCGCCTCTATATCTATATACCCCTCCCCCGCCTCTATATCTATATACCCCTCCCCCCACCTCTATATCTATATACCCCTCCCCCACCTCTATATGTATATACCCCTCCCTGCTGCCTCTATAGCTATATACCCCTCCCTCACCTCTATATATACCCCTCCCCCGCCTCTATATCTATATACCCCTCCCCCGCCTCTATATCTATATACCCCTGCCTCTATCTATGTACCCCTCCCCCTGCCTCTATCTATATACCCCTCCCCCGCCTCTATATCTATATACCCCTCCCCCTGCTTCTATATCTATATACCCCTGCCTCTATCTATGTACCCCTCCCCCTGCCTCTATCTATATACCCCTCCCCCGCCTCTATATCTATATACCCCTCCCCCGCCTCTATATCTATATACCCCTGCCTCTATCTATGTACCCCTCCCCCTGCCTCTATCTATATACCCCTCCCCCGCCTCTATATCTATATACCCCTCCTCCTGCCTCTTATATCTATATACCCCTCCCCCTGCCTCTATATATATATACCCCTCCCCCCGCCTCTATCTATATACCCCTCCCCCTGCCTCTATATCTATATACCCCTCTCCCTGCCTCTATATCTATATACCCCTCCCCCTGCCTCTATATGTATATACCCCTCCCTGCTGCCTCTATATCTATATACCCCTCCCTCACCTCTATATCTATATACCCCTCCCCCCACCTCTATATCTATATACCCCTTCCCCTGCCGCTATATCTATATACCCCTCCCCCCGCCTCTATATCTATATACCCTTCCCTCTGCTTCTATATCTATATACCCCTGCCTCTATATCTATATACCCCTCCCCCTGCCTCTATATCTATATACCCCTCCCCCCGCCTCTATATCTATATACCCCTCCCCCCGCCTCTATATCTATATACTCCTCCCCCTGCCTCTATATCTATATACCCCTCCCCCCACCTCTATATCTATATACCCCTCCCCCCCGCCTCTATATCTATATACTCCTCCCCCTGCCTCTATATCTATATACCCCTTCCCCTGCCTCTATATCTATATACCCCTCCCCCGCCTCTATATCTATATACCCCTCCCCCCGCCTCTATATCTATATACCCCTCCCCCCGCCTCTATATCTATATACCCCTCCCCCCGCCTCTATATCTATATACCCCTCCCCCCGCCTCTATATCTATATACTCCTCCCCCTGCCTCTATATCTATATACCCCTCCCCCGCCTCTATATCTATATACCCCTTCCCCTGCCTCTATATCTATATACCCCTCCCCCGCCTCTATATCTATATACTCCTCCCCCTGCCTCTATATGTATATACCCCTCCCTGCTGCCTCTATATCTATATACCCCTCCCCCCGCCTCTATATCTATATACCCCTCCCCCGCCTCTATATCTATATACCCCTTCCCCTGCCTCTATATCTATATACCCCTCCCCCGCCTCTATATCTATATACCCTTCCACCCGCTTCTATATCTATATACCCCTGCCTCTATATCTATATACCCCTCCCCCCGCCTCTATCTATATGCCCCTCCCCTGCCTCTATATCTATATACCCCTCCTCCTGCCTCTATATCTATATACCCCTCTCCCCCGCCTCTATATCTACCCCTCCCTGCCGCCTCTGTATCTATATACCCTTCCCTGCCGCCTCTATATACCCCTCCCCCCGCCTCTATATCTATATACCCCGCCAGCAGTCTATCCAGACCTCCCCCACCCCCAGCTAGTGTTACAGTGAGAACAGACATCATCACCGATGCTGTTTTGAGCAGTCTGTGCACCCCACACTAAGCTAAGTGCTCCACAGGAGAATCAACTGGTGGTTAAGAGCACGGAATCCCGGACCTGGGGCTGCCAGGTTCCCGTCCTGACCCCACCGCAGCTAGCTGTGTGACCTTCCGCAGCTTGCTTCCTTTCTCTGTGCCCGCTTCTGCTTGTCCGTGAGATAAGAGGAGCAGGACCTTCCTCAGAGTCCTCGTGAGGGTAACCAGGCTAGCGTCCACAGGCGCTTAAAGCAGCGCCCTGTTCACAGGAAGTGCTGCTGGGGTCGTCACTAGCTCATTTCATCTTTACAACCAGCTTTGGAGAGCTGCTGTTCCCCTCTTCTGGGCGAAGGGCAGGCTCAGAAAGTACAGAGCGGTGGTTAAGAGCACGGACTGGGGGACCAGACTGACTGGAGCCAGATCCCAGCTGCACCACTTGGAGCCCTGTGACCCTCAGAAGTTACTTGCAAGCTTTTTTGTGCCTCGTTTCCTTCATGTGCAGAACAGTTAGAGGGGCCCAGGGCAAAGGGTTGTTGCAAAGATTAAACTCTGGGGCGCCTGGGCAACCCAGCAGGTACAAGGGAGGGTGCTTCCTGGGCCTCAGTATAGCCTGTTGTGGAAGAAGCTGGGGCGCTGTTGGATCCCTCCTGGCTGGTGACCCCGGTGCTGTGCCCAACTCTCGCAGCTCCCGAGCCAGTTCAAGTTTGCTCCGGAGATGAACGAGTACGTGGGGGCCTTCCTGAAAGGCTGCCAGGATGACCCCGAGCGGCAGTTGGCCCTGGTGGTGGGCTTCACATCCGTCACCAACCAGGGCCTCCCCGTCGTGCCTACCTTCTGGCGGGTCATGCAGTTCCTGAGTCCCCCCGCCCTCAAGGGCTACGTGGCCTGGCTGCGGGACATGTTTCTCCAGCCCAACCTGGACTCCTTGGTGGACTTCAGCACCAACAACCAGAAGAAAGCCCAGGACACTTTGTTCCACGGGTGAGTGGGCCTCGTGGGGAGGGGCCTGCTGGTCTCAAAGGCCTGGACCCTCCCTCACATGGTACCGTGGTTCCCCAAGAAGGGAGAGGTGGGGAAGAGCCGAGCCTTTGCTCTTTTTTTAATATATATATATATAAATTTACTTACTTATTTTTGGCTGCGTTGGGTCTTCGTTGCTGCGCATGGGCTTTCTCTAGTTGCGGCGAGCAGGGGCTACTTTTCATTGATGTGCGCAGGCTTCTCATTGCGGTGGCTTCTCTTTTTGTGGAGCACAGGCTCTAGGCATGCGGGCTTCAGTAGTTGTGGCGCACGGGCTTGGTTGCTCTGCAGCATGTGGGATCTTCCCGGACCAGAGATCGAACCCGTGTCCCCTGCATTGGCAGGCGGATTCTTAACCACTGCACCGCCAGGGAAGCCCCCGAGCCTTCGCTCTTAAAGGCCTCGGTTTTCTCACACGTGGCCCCGTGCTGGTGATAAGGGCGTTGGGGGATCTTGATTGGTTTTCCTATCTCCAGGACGGGGCAAGGGGGCACCGTTTTCGCCGTCTCTAAACGGCTTCCGGACTTGCCTCCTGCCCCCAGGCCTGAGCGAGCCGTGTTCCGGCTACGGAAGTGGATCATTCTCCGCCTGGTCAGCCTCGTGGACAACTTGCACGCGGAGAAGGAGGAGGCCTTGATTGAGGAGGTGGCCAGGTATCGTCATGAGATGTGCTTGGACCCCAACTGCCCACGGGGGCAGCGGCCTCTTGTCTGATCCTAGTTTGGGTCCCCCTGGAGCCAGGAGCCTGGGGGTCAAGTCATCCCTGCCCCTTAGGCAGGAGGAGATTTAAGGGAATTCCTTGGGAACCCTCGGAAGGGGGTACCTCAGAGGCTTGGGCTGGCTCCAGACGCCTTTGCACGTCGGCAGCGTCGGGGGGGCCTCGCCTCTGCGTCTGCCAGGTGCCCCTCCCGCCCTCCCTGCAGCCCCAAGAGAGGCAGAAGCGGTGGTGCCCTGGCCGAGGCCACACAGCCTCACATCTTGGTTCTGAGGGAGGGATGCTGGTCCTCTCCCCAGTTCGGGCTGGGCTCTGTTCTGCTGGGCATCCAGACCTGAGAAATGTCCGCTCTCTCATCGTCGCCACCTGGCACCAGGCCCTCGGTGCGGGCCCGAGGGTGGGCTGGTCAGAATGGTGGCCCTGACTGAGGGTAACACGGGTTATTCTCCCACCCTCCCTCCCCAGGTTTTGTTTTTTCCACTCATTCTTCGAGACAAAGAAGCCCACGTCCCAGATCCCTGAGACCGAGCAGCACTTCTCTCACCCCCTGGACAGCCGGACCCGGGAGGTGGTGGGCAGTGCCTTCTTCAGGTGGGCGCTGGGCAGCCTGGGAGAGGTCCGAGGGTTGGGCGGGCGGGCAGGAAGGTGGCCTCGGGGTGCTGCTCCCTCCAGTTCAAAGCTGCAGCCCAGTGAGTTCCAGTGGGTCAGAGTGTGGGGGATGAAGGGGGTGGCCTTGTTCACCAGCCCAGCCTGTGACCCTGACCCCGCCACTACCAGCCTGCTGCAGACTCTCAGCACGCAGTTCCGGCAGGCGCCGGGGCAGACGCAGGACGGGCAGCCCTGGACCTACCACCTGGTGCAGTTCGCAGACCTGCTGTTGAGCCACAGCCGCAACGTGGTTCCCCTGGTGGCCTTCACCACGCAGCAGCGCCAGGCCTGGGACCGGTGAGAGGGCGCAGTTGCCACAGCATGGGCGGGACACTCTGGGGTACTGACGCTGGCCACAGTGCCTGAGGGCGTGCCCGTCTCACCCAGGACGCTGAAGACTCTGAAAGAACTGGAGGCCCAGTCCTCAGAGGCCAAGGCCGCTGCCTTCCAGCACCTGCTACTCCTGGTGGGCATACACCTCTTCAAGGTATGGAGGCCTGGAAGGGAAGGGGTTACAGGCCTGGGGTCTGCGGTGGCCAGCAGAGGCTCTGGAGTGTTGAAGTTGGCAGGTTTCCTGGGCTGACTGCTCCCGGCTCGAATTACAGCCCAAGACAAAGTCACTCCGTCCTCTTACTGGGCACCAGCTACATCCTGAGCTTTCCGCGCAGTGTCCCTTGTTTGTGATCCCCACAGTTTTGAGGCATGCACATCTTTTTGACAGGCGGGGTAACGGACTTAGAGAGGTAAAGTAACTTACCCCAGGCCATACAGCTGTTGGCTAGGATTCAGACATAGGCATCTGACTCCACTATCCCACAGGACCTCCCAAAACTGCCTTACTGACCAGAGGTGATGGATGTTAAAGAAGAAGAGGGGGTCTGGCTCTGGGCATACCAGTCACTGATGGGGGCAGTTCTTCTGTCTGTCGGTGGTCAATGAGAAGTGGGGTCCTGATTTTTCTGTCTGACTCTCACACACCCAGAATCCACAGTAGTGGGTTGAGGGTAGCGTGTTTTTGTCTGGTGCTCCCCACGTGGGGTTCTGTGCCCTGTCACTGTATTCCTCACGTTGTCACTCATACCCTTCCTCATGACGGGTCCTCTAGAACCAGCTTTGTCTCTTTTTCTATTCTTTCCACCAAGAAACTTTGACCACGTTTGGAGTTTAGTGCCGGCAGTTCTTTTGACCCTCGTGGTTTCTTCCCGGCTCTGAACCCTGGTTTCTCTGAAGGACGTCCTCTTGCGTTGTGTGGGCTGGCTCTTGTGGGGCTGCCTCAGGTCTTGAGTAGTCTGAGGAGACGGGACTCCCTTCTGGCCTCTTGGCTGAGGCTTTTGCTTCCAGGTCTTGGGCGCTCAGCCCAGCTCGTACACGAGCCGTGTGGGTAACGATCGGTCTCGATGCCCCTTCCGAAGCTTGGCACTGGGCCTCTGAGGGGCCTACCCAGACCCTGGGACCTCCGAGCTTGACTTGGGTAAAAGGTACCCAGCCACAGCCAGGAAGCTGGAGGCAAAGATGGCCAGGGCCTGGGCCCCGTTCTGGCCTTTGCTCCACCACCCCTACCCCAGACACTGACGCTGCCCTGCTGCATTATGGGGGAAAGTCTGCCCTTTTGGTACCGACAGTCACACAGGTTATTTTCAACTCACGGGTCGGTGGCTGGAATCTGGGCTTATTCCCCCACAAGATGGGCTTAAATTTGTTAAGATCGATGATTTTCAGGTCTTTCTCTGTAGCAATGTCGAGCCTGGTGTGGGAGGAGAAATCTAGAATTGCCAATCAGGAGGCTGGGACCTGCTGGCGCCCTGTGATCCTGACCAGGCCAGCCTTGTCAGCCTCTCCACCGCTCCGGCATCGGTGGGCAGGTTGGGCTTCACGGTCTCTGAGGGCTCTCAGACCCTGTGCCTGCGTGTTAGGTGTAAAAGGTCATCAGCTCTTGGGCTGCCCCTGGGGTCTGGCTGGGGTGCTCTGCTCTGGATTGTGAGGCTGACTGGCCAGGGCAGTCTGGAGTCTTCTAGGCCTCGGATGCCAGCTCCTCCCACTTGGCCACCCCCCTCTCCTGGCTCAGCAAAGGCTGGGAATGGGGCCTGGCTCCTGATTTCTGTCCTGTCCTGCACAGTCCCCCACAGAGAGCTGTGACCTCCTGGGCGACATCCAGACCTGCATCAAAAAGAGCCTGGGGGAGAAGCCCCGTCGGACCCGCTCCAAGGCTACCAGTGGGTCATCGTCCGGGGGGAGGCGGGGGGCGGGCAGGCAATAGGGACCCAGCATGGGGCGCTGGTGCCCTGCCCAGACTCAGCCCTTTCCCTGCTTGCAGACCCGCAGGAGCCGCCGTGGGTGGAGGTGCTGGTGGAGATCCTGCTGGCCCTCTTGGCCCAGCCCAGCCACCTCATGCGCCAGGTGGCCCGAAGTGTGTTCGGCCACATCTGCTCCCACCTGACTCCACGTGCCCTGCAGCTCATCCTGGATGTAAGTTGGGGCCTTTGGGGAAATGAGTCCCGGGATGGGGCTCTCCAAGCGCTGAGCTGCCCTAGGGCTGCCTCATTGCCACCCCGTCCTGACTGTAACCTGCAGGGTGGTCGGGGGCCTCCTTCAGGCTCTCCTGCGGTGCACCCTGACCCTGGGTTTGCCAAGGGCTGATGGGGTCTCTCAGGGAGGCACTGGAGGGGAGTGGCTTTCTCTCCTGGGCTCCATCTTCCTCCCTGAAATGGGGACCTTTCGCTGAGACCAGACGGCCATGGTCAGGGAAGGCAGTCGAGAGGGCCCAGGGGTCTGAGGCGGGTGAAGGGGCCAGGGCAACAGATGCGTCAGCCGCCTGGGAATCCCGGCAGGTGCTGAACCCCGAGGAGAGCCAGGATGAGGACGACAGCGTGGTGGTTACAGACGACTCCGAGCAGCAGCCACTGGGGGATGCAGAGGTACTTGCCAGCGAGGGACAGGGGGTGGGCGGACACGCGGTGGGCGGTGGAGAGGCGTGACACGCGGCCCACCCACAGGACAAGAGCTCGGACGACGGTGAGGGCAAGGGCGCCAAAGACTCGGAGAGCGAGGAGGAGAGCAACGACGAGGAGAGCGACGAGGAGGATCGGGACGGGGACGTGGACCAGGGCTTCCGGGAGCAGCTGATGGCGGTGCTGCAGGCGGGGAAGGCGCTGGTGAGCAGGGGCCGGGCCGGGGGTCCTGCGTCCGTGTGCGTCTCCTGCACGAGGCCGGGCCGCTCACGGGGCATCTGTTCCTCAGGGCGGAGCTGACGGTGGGGACGACGACGAGCTGGGGGATGAGGCCATGATGGCCCTGGACAAGAGCTTGGCCAGCCTCTTTGCCGAGCAGAAGCTGCGCATCCAGGCCCGGAGGGACGAGAAGAACAAGCTACAGAAGGAGAAGGCACTCCGGCGGGACTTCCAGATCAGGGTGAGCCCGCCCGGCGGCCCCAGCCCCCCACCCTCCGTCCGGTCTCCCTCTGCTCCCGTCCCCGCACCTGGCTGAGCCCACCCTTCCCGGCTGCAGGTCCTGGACCTGATCGAGGTGCTGGTGACCCGGCAGCCCGAGAACCCCCTGGTCCTGGAGCTGCTCGAGCCGCTGCTGCACGTGATCCGGCGCAGCATGCGCACCAGCAGCACGAAGCAGGAGCAGGATCTGCTGCGCAAGACGGCCCGCATCTTCACGTGAGCGCGGGCGGGCCCCCGGGGAGCCGGGCCTTGGGGGTTCCCTGGGTAGAAAGGGCAGGAGCCAGGATCCCCGGGGGCCCGCATCATTCAGGAAGTCTCACACAGCTCTGGCCCGCCCGTGTGTTCTGCAGCCCTTAGCACGGGGCCCCCAGTCCCATCCCTGCCCTCGGGGTCACTGCGGCTGGGAAACCCAGCAGGGCGTCAGCGGCGACATTCTGGGCCTGTGGCAGGGGCTGGATGGGAGACAGTAGGCGCACCTAACCCAGGCGTGAGGTGCCAGGGAAGGCCGCCTGGGAGACGTTTAGGCAGTGCAGGGAGCTGCGGGGCTCCTCAGGTCCAGAGGCCACAGGCGGGGCAGAAAGGCGTGTCCACACGGGAGCCGGTGAGGCGCAGCCAGACGAGGGAGGCCTCGGGCCCGGCCCTCGCAGTATTGGGAGGCCTCGGAGGCATTTGCAGCCAGGAGGCGGGCCGAGTGGGCGGCGCTAGAGCAGGGAGCCCAGCAAGAGAGTCGGCGCAGCGTGGCAGGTAGAGCCCTCGCTGCCTTCTAGAGAGCAGAGGAGGTGGTGGAGACAGAGACAGAGGCCTAAGGACTTGAGGTGCCGAGTGTGCAGCACAGAGCGGGGGGGGGGGGGGGGGGGGGGGGGGGAGGGGCAGTGGACAGCGCAGCCCCCGCTCACGCCCCCTGCAGGCCCAGGTCACACTTTCTCAGCTAGTTCTCCCTCCCACTCTGCCCAGGCCCGCAGGGTCCTGAGCGCACAGACCCTGGTTTTTGTCTTACAAAGAGCCTGGAAGCCACCATGCCCCGGGAGACGGGTGTAGATGGGGCTGTGGTCAGGTCGGGGTGTCGGCCCGTGGTGGGGCCTCACCCAGGGAGCTGGTTTCCCTCCGGCTTCTCCTCGGAGCCCATCCGCACGTGGCCCCGGGCCTGCTCCTGCACCCTTGGTCAGACCCCTTTCTTTAGGTGTTTGTTTCCTGCCTGTGAAGTGGGACCCGGCATCCCTACCCTGGGGCTTGGCCCTGCCGTGGGTCGGGATGGGGGGGGGGGTAACATCGTGACCAGCTCTGGCCGCCCCCGGCTCTTTCCCCGCAGACACCACCTGTGCCGCTCCCGGCATTACTGCCGCAACGTGGGCGACCGCGTGGAGACTCTGTACGCCCGGCTGGAGAGGCTGGCGCAGCAGGCCGGTCGCCAGGCTGACTCCTCCGTCTCCCTCTACTACTTCAACGCCTCCCTCTACCTGCTCCGGGTCCTGAAGGGCAACACTGTGGGCAAGTCCACCTGCAAGGCCCAGAAGAAGGAGAAAGCCGGCACTGACGCCGGCACCCAGCCCCAGGGCCCAGAGGTGAGCAGGCGCTGGCCCGGGAAGGCTCAGCCTGGAAAGTCCAAGCCGATGGGAGCCAGTCCCAGGAGGCGGCGGGACCATCAGCCCATTTCACAGATGGGAAGTTGAGTCTGTGCCTTCCCCGGGACCTAGCTTTCAGCCTTCTGAAGGCAGCCCAGGCTCTGCTCCCGTGCCAGGGCCCCCCCTCTCTGGCATCACACCAGCTCTCTCTCACGTGGTGCAGGCTGCCAGCTGCTTGGATTTGAGCCTCGTGACCCCGCTCTACTCATCGGCGCTGAGCTCCTTCCTGACCAGGCGCAGCAGCCCGCTCACAGCTCCCATGTTCCTCAGCCTCTTCTCCCGGCACCCGGTGAGTTGTAGTGCCAGGCCGCCCCCTTGGGACCCGGCTCGGCCCAGTCCTCACAGCCCACCTCACAGCCCGTCGTTCCCTCCGCAGATGCTCTGTAAGAGCCTGCTCCCCATCGTGGTCGAGCACGTGGCAAGCCACACGCGGCCCCGCCATCAGGTAAGGGGCTTCCCAGCTCCCGGCTGAGGGCCTGTCTGAACTACCCGCTCGACTCCTGTCTGGCTCTTCGGGAGGCCCAGGAATGCTGCCCTGGGCGGGCCAGAGGGTGGGCCCTGCCCCTCCGACCGGGCCAGCCCCGCCCCCACTGTAGGCCCAGAGCAGCTGGGGGTGGGGGGCCCTTCCCGTGTGGCCCGAACCCAGCAGCTCCTCAGAGACCATGCTCTGACCTGCGCAGAGGAAGCCCCGGGCTGATGGGTGTAGGCCTGGGGGCGGGGTGGGACGAGGGGGCTGGAGACACTGGAGGAGGACGCACTGAGTGAGTAGGGGGCCAGGAACCCTGTCCAGCTGACTGACAGCCCTGGCTGCCCCCCAGGCCTCGGTTCTCCCACCTGCCTGAGGAGAAGGGGCAGGAGCAGGTGACGGCCGAGCCCAGAGCTTCTGTGGCGACAGCGCCTCCCGCGCAGCCAATTCAAGTGCCCAGCGGGCTCCTGGAGCTCGTGGGGGACCCCCTGCAGCTCCCTCAGCCCTGGCCCGGCGTGCCGAGGCTCCTGGTGACCCCAGTCCCCCCACCCCCACCCCAGGCCCAGGCCTGCCTGCTGCTCCAGAAGACCCTGCCCACGCGGGAGCTGAGGCTGTGCTTTAAGGACCCCGAGTGGAAGCAGCTGCTGGACCAGATCCTGGCGAAGGTCACTGAGGTAATGGCCACGGGGCTCCTCTCCCCCGCCCGCTGGCGGTGGTTCTCTGGGAACCAAGGGTTGCTGGCCCCTGCGCCTGGGGGGGCGGGTTGGGGGTTCCCCCGAGGAGACGTTTCTCTCCTCGGCGCCCTAATCTCCTCGTGGGGGCAACAGCAAGGCTTTGGGCAGCTCTCCGGAGGGGCTCAGCCTGGCCGCCTTCTCCTCAGACCCTGCGGACGCTGGGTGAGGCCGAGACCAAGCCAGGGCACCAGAAGGAGCTGTCCTCCCTGGAGCTGCTGAACACGGTCTTCAGGAGCATCCAGCACGAGGTGAGCCTGGGCTCGGGAGGGAGGGCGCCTCGCAGGCGGGGCGGGCGGTCTGCGCAGAGGGGAGGGGGCGGTGGGGGGAGCCAGGTGGGGAAGGGTCTGGATGCCCGGGTCAGGACTCTGGGCTTCACGTGCGGGGCGAGGGTGCCGTAACCTGTGCCTGGCCGGGGTGGGGTGAGCCGGTTGCTGCGGCTCTGCTCCAGTAAGGAAGCCGAGAAGGGGCTGGGAGGGCTGGCGGCCACGGGAGGACCCGGCTGTTAGCGGGGAGCCCGGGGTTCCGGGCCTTCGGAGGCGGGCCGGGCGTGTGGAGCGTGAGATGCTCAAGGGGCCGCTGTGGGCAAGTCTCTGGTTCCTCCAGTCTGGCCCGGAGGGAGAGGTTTGGGGGTCCTTAGCGTAGACGCTGATCAAAGCCCAAGTGCGGGACAAGCTTCCAAGAGGGTGCTGCAGGGAGCAGACAGGGCCAGGGCCTTGCAGGCGGACCTGCGAAGCCACGCTCGGAGTGGCAGTAAAAAGCCAGGAGGGAGAGGGGTGGTCTGAAAGCCAGTGGGTTTCAAAAACAACCCATTCAGTACGTGACGGGGAGGGGGAGATAGGAAGAAGGGCATTGGCAACCCTGAGGTCACGGCATGGTGCCCCCCCGGAGGTGGGCAGAACATGGCACCTGGGGCTCTTTTCCTTGCAAGGCGAGAGAGACTAGGGATGTACAGGCAGAAGGGTTGGCTGAGGGTCCAGAAGCGGGGTGGGCTCACAGAGAGGCTCTCACCGGGCACGGGTGGGAGGATGGGGACCAGGAGCCGGGGAGAGGCCACGCCTCGTGTCACCACTGCAGCCACCGCCTTCCTGCCCCTCTGCAGAAGCTGACGATGGACCTGACCGCCGTCCTAGGCGTGCTGCAGAGCCAACAGCCGAGGCTGCAGCAGGGGCTGCAGCAGGGGGCGCACTCGGCCGGGTCCAGCCGCCTCTATGACCTCTATTGGCAGGCCATGAAGTTCCTCGGAGTCCAGTACGTTCGGGGAGAGGGGGCCCCCACCTTGGGAGGGGCTGGGAAGACCCTCACGTTGCACACGTCCTGATGTGTGCACCGCGGTGTGGGAGCTTTGGGCAGCTTGGGGACCACGGAGGCGGAGGTCACCCCTGCCCTCACCACATACTTCTTTCCTTTGCTCACTTCCTCCCAGGCGTCCCAAGTCAGAGAAGAAAGATGCCAAGGAAGTCCCTAAGGCCACGCCGAGCCCCATTAGCATGAAGCGGAAGAAAAAGGGGTTCTTGCCAGAGACCAAGAAGCGTAAGAAACGCAAGTCTGAGGGCGCCACGCAGGAGGAGGCGGCCAAGCCCACAGCCGCCGGTGGGGCCCAGACCCCCAGCACTGGCAAGAGGAATAGGAAGAGGAAGAGCAAGAGCAAGGCCCCAGCCCAGGCCCAGGTGAATGGGATGCCTGCCTCCAAGAGTCCGACCCCAGACCCCCCTGCCACGAGCCCCAGCAGCCCCGCCACGACCCCAAAGCCGCAGAAGAAAACTCAGAAGCTGTCCCAGGTGAGCAGAGCCACCCCCGTGTCTCCCGAGTCCCCCAAGGAGCCTGCTGCCAAAAAGCGTCAGAAGAATCTGCCCCAAAAGGGGGTTTCAGGCAAGTCGCCGCAGTCCGCACTGCCCAGGAGAAAGGCCAGATTGTCTTTGGCCAGCAGGAGCCCCACCCTCCTTCAGAGCGGGGCCAAGAAGAAGGGGCAGCTGAGGAAGGCGAAAAAGCTGTGAGTGTCCCCGTCTGCCCTAGAGACTCCTATTTTTTCACCGCGATTTTAATACACAAGCCACCGTCTGAGGTTCTACTTTCTGCGCCGGGGGTGGTGGGTCTGCTGCCAGCCTGCCAGGAGGTCCCGCCCCAGCCACCCCCAGCCCTGGGCTGGGCCCTGCCGCTGCTCTCAGGCACAGAGCACGCTTGGGACCTTGGCTCCCCAAGCGGTGTGGGCCAGGCCCAGGGCTCTGGTGTCTGGCGGGTGGGGTACAAGTGTGACCACGCCTCGTACCCCCCAGGCTGCTTTCCTGCGGGAGCCACCGGGGCATGACTTAAATATCTTTATTTCTTCATTTACAAGAGGAATATATTTGGCTTCTCTTTTAAGACTCTGAGATTCACAATCAGCAGCTCTAAAAAATAAAGGAGCAGTTTGGCTTCCGGAAGGAAGAGGAAGCAACACTTGGACCTGGTTCTTGTACAACAAGAAAACATTGCTGGGGCCCCAGTTGAGGCCGGGGTGGGAATGGAGGCCAGGCTGGTCTTTGGGGGAAGCCCACCCCTTGGTTAGGCCCCCCCAGGGTGCCCCAGAGCTTGGTGGGGAGGGGCTCCTCCACTAACTTCTCTCCCATTGAAGCCACACCAGCCAGTCGACTGTGGGCAGAGCACACTAAGCTGGCTGGCTCTTAGGGTCTCCTGCTGGCCACACGGGGCCACCTCGACCAGAACCACCTTGATTCCAGCAACGGTGCCGGGAGGGAGTATGGAGCAGAGGGGACGTGATAAGCTCCGCCGGGAAGCTGGGGTCTGGTGAGAAGTTGGCGGCTGCACCCCGTTGTGTGGCTCTGGGTGGGGGGAGTCTGGGCTGCGTGTGAACGGCAGCAGCAGCTGATGTGTGTGTGGAGGTGGCTCTGGGTGCTGGCCTGTCCCGACGCGCCTCAGTCTCCACCAGGCTCGTCCCTGGGACAGGAAGCCCAGTGGAGGGCTGCTTCCTCTGACAGCCGGAGCCCTGGCTGCTGCCCCACAGATTCTGGGAATTGTCCCCTGGGCGCTGCCCCTGGAAAGGGCCCAGCCTGGGGGCCAGAGTCAGTTCCCGGCTTCTGGAGGGCGGGGGTGCTAGGGTGGATCCAAGGAGCCCTGTAGGCATGGAGAGCCCCCAGAGGTCTCAAGCCTGGGGCACACGTGGTGTGTAGCTGCCACCAGGGCCTTCACTCCTGGTAATGCCAGCTCCCTGTCAGGATGGTCCCCCACCTGGGAGATCCCCGGGCTGACAGCCAGCCCAAGGCAGCAGAGACAGACGTCCTCCAGAGCGACCAGCCAGGCTGGGAAGCGCCTAGCAACGTGGGTGCCCGGCTCTGCCAGGTTGAGTCCAACGTCCACGAGGTCAGAGGCCCAGCTGACAGGCTGTGTAGTCCTCACACACCAGGCCCTTCAGGGAGTCTCAGAGCCGGAAGTGCCACCCTGAGGCTTGGGCCACCTCTTCTCTGTGCAGCCCAGGAGTTGTCGTGTCTTCAAAGCTGCAGGTGGTGCCTTGCCCAGCAAGCTGGGCAGGAAAGTCCAGCCCCCGGGCCCCAGAGTCTGGGGAGGGCAGAGACTGCCCCAGGATCATGTAAGCCGGGGACAGGCCAGCCTCTCCCCACATGCCCACAGCGGGCTGTCTTCCTGGGCCCCAGGGCCCCTGCACCCCAGACCCAGGCCTGGGGGTCTGTCCCAGGGTATGGCTCCAGCACACACAGCCTTCCAGGTTAGTTGAGGACACAGCTTCTTGGAGCCATGGCCACGCGGCAGTCCCAGACCAGAGCCTGTGGGCGCCCAGCTGTGGGTCACACGGAAAGCTTCGGGACAGCCCTACGGGGCCAGGGCGCCGGGGAACACCTCCCAGGCTAGGTAGGAGCAAGGGTTCTTCGTTGTCCCAGTGGCACCTGGAGGGGGGGGGGTCAGAGGTCAGGTGTGGAGCCCATTCCAGAGCTTCCCTCTTTCACGATCCTCCCTGTGGGGAGAAACAGGCCTTTCTCTGGGCTCCGGTGGCATGAAGGGTGTGGGTCTACTGGAGCCAAGGCATGGGGCAGTGACCTTGGATTTTGTACTGCCGGGAAGCTGCAGCCCCCAGAGGCCAGGCCCAGAGGAAGGTCCAAGTAGGAGTCCGGCCCTGGCACCTCTAGGAGGATTCGGGAGGACAGAATCCAGAACCGAGCAGGGAGTTCCTGGCCAGTCCCCACCCTGACCTATGCCCCCAGCCCTTCTGAGGAAGGAAGGGGGAGCTGCCTCCCTCCCATGGGTCCACTGGTCAATTCGGGCAACATCTCATGAGAAAGAGGACCAAGGCCAGGGCTGGGATGTTCTCAGGCAGGAGGTGACGCAGGAGCTGCGCCTGCTTCCAGAACACCCCGCCACGGCGAGCTGAGTGCCCCCCCCCCCCACTAACCCTGCCCCTTCCCTCTGCAAGGAGTCTCGCCCCCCGCCCCCCGACCCACACTCACTGCCTCAGACTTTCACAGATGCGGGCGGCATCGCCAGCGGGTTCACCCTGGGGGAGAGACGGGCGGGGGTCAAGGTGGCGGGTCAGCGGGGCCTGGCCCGGGCCCTGCTCTGGCGTATCGCATCGCGGGGGCCGGCGGGCCGGAGGTGCTGGGCAGGGACCTCGTCAGCCCCGGGGCGGTGGGAGGGCCCAGGAGTGGGGAGAGGGGAGAGCGAGAGAAGAGTAAAGAGGAGAGGAGAAAGAAGTCAGAAAATGAGAGGAAAAAGAAGGGGCGGAGCCCCAACCCTGAAAACCATTCATTCCGGAGAAAGACCCACCTAGAACCGCCACAACCACCCCGGGGCCACCATGGGCTCCCTCTTGTGATGGAGGCAGCATCTGGAGGGCGGGGACCTTGTCAGCCAGATGACGCACCAGCAGGCAGCAGGCCCACCCTCACCCCCCCACTCACTGCTGCTCTGCCTTGGCGCGGTCGCTGAGGAAGAAGAGCGCGGTGGCCAGGAAGAACATGCCACCCAGGACCACGACGAAGGGGCAGAGCATGAGGGCGTAGCCCAGGCTCAGGAACTCCCAGAGCGGGGAGTCCTTGGTGCTCTGGCGGATCAGGTCGGAGATCTGTGGGATGGGGGAGGGGGTGGATGTTAGCGCGGGGCCACCTCCCAAAGGCCTGCACCCCACCCGCCCCCCGCCCCCAGTACTCACAAAGCCGATGAGGTAGGGGCTTCCGGCGTCCCCCAGCAGGTGGGACGTGAAGCTCTGCAGGGCAACGGCAGTGGCCCGTCTGGTGGGGATGACCACATACTGTGCAAGAGGCAGCAGGTCAGAGGCCAGCAGAGTCAGGTGTGCCCACCTGGCCTCATCCCAGGGGTCATGACACTTCTGAAGCTCCAATGGCCTCAGACTCACTCCTGCTCTGGTGTCTTGACTTGTTCTCCTGGGTCCTCCCCGGCTCCTGGGACCAGGCTGCCTTAGCGTCTGCACTTGGCCCTTGGCGGGGAGCCAAGTGCACCAGTCACAGGGAAACCGACGCCCGGGGGCACAGAGATTGCACGTGGCAACACTGGGACCAGAACCCTGGCCTCAGTCTTGCCCTCACCTCCCTACAAGCTAAAGACCCATCTTAGTTTCCCCTCCTTGGGGACCTGCCAAGGCCTGGGCTGGCTGGGATGGGTGATGGTGGTGAAGCAGGACCCTGCCTAGAAGAGCCTCCACTTTTACCCCCAGCACGGACTGCCAGAGCCGCTGGGCCCCCGGAACCCCCGCCAGACCAAGCAGGCCCTGACCCACAGGGGCTGCAGCTCTAAAGCTGGGCGGGCCAAGGTCAGACAGAGGGGCTGGTGGCAGCCATGTCAGCGGGCGCCCTGGGCAGCCCCTTGCCCCCGACCTCAGCTTCCTCATCTAGTCCGAGCCCCAGCCTTGGTAGACAGTCTGTGAGAACAGCCAGTGCCCACGGGGCACCCAGTTACTCGGGGGGAGGGGAGACCTGGATTGCGTGGCCCCATTTCCAGGAATAATTAGTCACTTGGCTGTGACACTTAATAAAATGGGACACGATTTCCCTGGGACCCAAACCCTGTCAGCATCTGGGGCTGCCCCTGGGGCTGGGGGCAGAGGAGGGGGTCCTGCCTACCGCCAAGGGCACTTGATTCAGGCAAACTCACTCCAGCCTTCACTCCCGCATGTGCAGTGACCCCCGCCTGGCACTGAGCTGAGTCAGACCTCCCGCCCATCACCCCCTTAGCCAGGGACTGGGTGAGGGGGGCGGTGTTGGAGGGAGACCACCCCAGGTGAAGCACATACACAGGGAAGCTCGGGTGGGGCCAGGCAGGCTTCCTGGAGGGGAGCTAGCAGGGGCCCGATGCCCAGGCAGACTCTGATCTCCTAGGCTGACCCACATTCTGGCACCAAACCCAAGTGCCCTGAAGGTGGCCCCATGAGGAGTCCTTCCTCCCCCTGCCCCCAGGGCCCACCCTGGCGCCTCCCACCCTCCCCGCCGCCGGTGCCCTGCATACCCCAACTCTCCCAACTCTCTCCCGGCCCTGACTTGGAGGATCCCTGAGGACAGGACCAGATGTCAGCACCCCCTCCACCACCCCTGCCCCAGACTGCCACTTGTTATCGAGGCCGCAGCCCCCTCCTGCTTCCTCCCAGGCTGCTCCCGTCCCCGCCCAAGGACACAAGCCCCTGCTGCCACTCAGATGGCCCTTTGTCCCTGGCCGCCTGGTCTGGAGCCCATTGTTGGCCCCGTGAAGACGGCCTCTGTCTGCCCGACCCAGCCACGGGCACTCGGGCAGGCGCGCCTGGAGCCCAGGCTGAGGCTGGAGGGCAGAGTCCACGGGAGCTCAGACCCTGGGGGTGGAGTGCTGGCAGACAGCACCACTCTGGTGCCAGCCTGGCACTGCCAGGCTCCCGGCCACAAACCGGAGCCTCCAGACATCGCCCTCCGCACCCAGTCCCCACATCCTGCCCTTCTGCCTGCTCAACCCTCTGATTCCAGGCCCTGCCCCGATGCAGACCCCCAAATCTCTGATCCCCTCTCCCTGCTCACAAGCCCGGCTGGCTCTCCCACCCCTTCACCCACCCTCCCCATCTGCCCCGAGAGCTCGAGAGGCCCCGGTCAGCACGAGGCAACCTTGGCCTGCCTCACCATGAGGATGTCCGCCGTGATGGCCCAGTTAGAAAACAGCAGCGTCTCCCCTACAAAGATGCAGATCTGCCCGGGAGAGACCAGAGCAACCATCAGGGGGCGCTCTGCCCGCCACTGGCCCCAGGCTGCTGCCTGCACCCTGGCTGCTGGCCGGGAGCCCCCAGAAGCCCCCCCAACCCCGGCTCCTGGCGGTCAGGCTCACGGGGAATCTGTGGATTAGCTACAGGCTTCAAGCCAGGCCCACAGCCCTGGCCAGAGCAGGGGCAGACTGAGGACTGGAGCCTCCCCGTGGGGGGTCCCCCGCCCAAGTCAGACTGCATTTCCTCTTCCAGAGCCCAGCTCCCCCGCCACCCTGGCACTCCCACCGCACTCACATAGGCCCCCACGATGCTGCTCTTGGCCGCCACGAAGATGAGGCAGATGAAGATGGCGGAGCCCAGCATACCCACAGCGCACACCAGCGGGTCAGCCCGCTGGGTCCGCAGGCGGCACCAGCGCGTGGCTCCTGCGCCCGTGACCACCCCGAGAAAACCCGTAAAGCAGGTGATGGCCCCGAAGATGAGGCTGCGGAGACAGAGGACGGTGCGGCACGGGTTAGGGGGCAGGGCCGGGGTAGAGGGGCCGGCGGCCTCCCTCACCCCGCCATCCCCGCCCGCCCACTGAGCCCGCCTGGCTGCACCTGTCCTTGGCCGCACAGGGCGGGCTGCTGCACGTCTCCGCCGCCTTCTGCACGACTTGGGCACGGTGCAGGTAGAGCGGGATCCACATGCCCAGGGCCCCTGTGGCGAAGGACACGGCCGACGTGGCCAGGGAGGAGAAGACGTAGCTGCGGCTGGGGAGAGGCCGGGGCAGCAACACTGAGCGGGGGCCAGCATCCCCGCAGCTGGCAGGGTCGGGCCCAGGAGGCAGGCTTTCCTCCCTCACTCCTTCCCCCAGGGACAGAAGGCCTCAAACGCCTTCCCTACGGGCTCTGGGGGTGAGGGCTCTGGCTTCAGGGATCATAAACACTCGTGGCCCCAGCACCGTGGACAGGGAGTCCGGCCGAGTGGGCTGCGTGGGCCAGCCTGCAAGGTGCGGTCCTCTCATCTCGGCGCCCCTCCCTCTTCCCACCGGACCCCTCCCGGCAGCACTCACTTGCGGATCAGGGCCTTCATGTCTCGGAGCCATGACGTCCGGGCCTTGAGCTGCCCCCCGAGCTGGTCAGCGTGGCCTCTCTTAGTGGCCGGGACCAGGACGAGGATGAGCGTTCCTGTGATCATGCCCAGGATGGGGGACACCTGGTGGGTCAGGGTGCACCAAGTTAGGACACCAGGGCCCAGGCGTCTTTGTCTCTGCTGCACCTGGAAGGGGGAGCAGGCCAGCCACGCCTTCTCTGGGCCCCGGGCTCCTCCTCTGGGCTAGTATCTGCCCAGCCTTCCTGACTGGGCAAAGCCACTGAGGGTGAGGCTAGCATATGGGGCTTGGGGCCTCAAAATGGGCTGTGCCGACCAGGGGCAGGATGGGAGAGAGGACTGAAAGTGAAAGGGAGAGAGGGATGGTCAGATGGATGGAGGAGGGAGGACAGATGGCTGAATAGTCGGAGAGATGGATGGATGGATAGATTGCTGGGTGGATGAATTAACACATGGAAGGACAGGAGGATGGATGAGTGGATGAGTGGATGGGTGACGAGTGATGGATGACGGGTGATCGATGCAACAAAAGGAAGACAGGTAGGTGGGCAGACACATGGAATGATGACTGGGAGAGGAGAGTTCCTGGAGACAGGGAGCCAGATCCCAGCTCTTGCCCCCCTCCCTGGGTCTGGGAAAGGTTCCCAGGCCAGCTCCTCACCCTGGTGGTGGTGGGGCACTGAGAAGGGGCTGGCTGCGCATGAAGCTTCCAGCTAATCTATCAGGTAGCTTATCGTTTGGGAGGGGTCCGTGTGGGTTCCAGGAGAACAGAGGCTCAGGAGCCCCTTTGGGTCTTCCCTGCATCCTGCCCGGCGTCGAGAACTGAACCTCCGAGGCCCCAGGCCTCCCTCCAGATGGAAAGGATACATCTTGGGAGTCTGGATTCCAGTATCCCCGTTCCTCCACCAGCTCATGAGAACAGGGAATCTGTACCCACCCCCACCAGGCCTGCGAGCCCATGGTCTGGGGAGTTCCTCTCCACTCGCCGCCCCCATCAAAAAATTCCACGGAGGCTGCTTCCTTCCTGCTTTTGAGGAAAAAACACTTTGTCTTAAGCTTCCTCTCCTTCACAAGACTGGGGATCTCTGTTTCCTCTGATTGCACTGTCCTGGGGCCTTGGCAGACTTGTGCTGAATCCTCCTGCAGGACAGGAAGTGGCTCCAGACCCCGGGGCGCTCACACAGAGGCCTCAGCGCAGCCCCTGCCCAGCACCGTGCCACGGCTCAAAGCAGGAAGTGCCGCCGTGAACGTGGCATTTCCTTCGTCCTCACAGACTGGGGCCCCTGAGTGGGGCGGGTCTGGCACCCCTCACGCCTCAAAGTGAACTAATAGAGAAGAGCCCAGGCCCGCGAGGTGGGAAGCCTGGCGGCTGAGGCTCTGTCCCTGAATCTCTGGGCGACCCTGGGCAACGGCTGGTCTGGGGGTGTCCTTACCCGCAAGGCCCAGTGCCAGTCTCCGGCCGCCTGCTTCACGCTGGAGCCGGTGATGTAGCCCAGGCCGCTGCAGAGAGGATGGCACGGTCAGGCAGGGAGGGGTAGGGCGTCGGGGGCAGGGGATACTCCCCAGTCTAGGAGGCCACCAGCCCCCGCCCCCCAGCCAGCCAGGGAGCTGGTCCAGGCGCTCCTCAAGGCTGCCTGCCCACGTGTTTAGGTCACAGAGGGCCAAACTCCAGGGAGAGGGAGTGGTCAGAAATCCGAAGGGACCTGGCCCGGATCCTCACCTGCCCAGAGGGATGGCGAAGTAGAAGACAGACAGCATGAGCGTGCGCGTGTTCTTGGTGAAGAGGTCGCCGATGATGGTGGGCGCGATGGTAGAGTAGCTGGCCTCACCGATGCCCACCAGCCCGCGGGACAGGACCAGCAGCCAGAAGTGCTGTGGGGAAGGGCGGAGAGCGCTGGGGGGGCCCACCTGCTCCCCTGCCTGCGCACCCCTGCTCCCCGCTTTGCTCCCTACCCGCGGCAGGGCCCAGGAGACAGGAGAGAGGATGGAGCCCAACCCCTGCCTCAGCAACGACTACACCCCAGGCCACTCTGGGCCTCAGTTCCTGCCTCTGAATAGTGGGTCTGACTGGGTCTAGCTGGCCCAGTGCTGGGATGGAGCTGGACTTTCAGGAGCTGAGAGTTGTAGGTTTAGGCAGGGGACGTAAGCCTGTGTCTCCACTGCCACCCCGACCCATTGGGAGACTTCCTCCCTGGGTTCTGGCCCCATCTTGGGAGCCTCAAGCCGCCCCTACTCTGTGCCCCATCCCCTGACCAGGCAGCTGGGCTGGCCCTGGCGGCACTGAGGACTCAGTGTAAATGGAGAGTGGGCAGGGCAGCCCAGTGGGCTCAGTGCCCCTCCCCCATGCACACATCAAAGAGCAAAGCCCAGCTACGCTGGGAAGGGTGTGGCCATGCCAGCTGCCAGTGGTTCTACCCCTTTGATGTGGACCCAGCCCCTCCATCCCCCCAGCTGCCCAGGGCCTGAGAACCAAGCCTGGTCATTTTTCCCCAGCCCCACCCTGACCACCCATCCGGCCAGCATTGCCCACATCCAGCCCTCCTCCAGGTCTCCCTGTTTCTGCACTTCTCTTTCCCGGCCCTCTCTCTGTGTCACTGGTCCTGCCCATCCATCTCTGCACCTCTCGTTTCCATAGTTCATTCGCTCTCACCCTCCATCTCTGAGTCTTCCTTCTCCTGGCCCCTTGCCTGTGCTTCTTTCCCTGAGAAGCATCAGCGCACAGCCTTTGTCTATTTTTCTGTTGGGTTCTTTGTCTTTCTTGTATTAGTTTCTGTTAGCGTTTTATATATCATGGGAATTGACATTTATTAGATAGGTCACAAATACTTTCCATCATCTTTCTTTCCACTTTGTTTATGGGGAGTTTCATCATACAGAAGCTTTGTGTTGTTTAATTTGATGCTGTCCAAGCTGTTGATTTTCCCTTAATGGCTTCTGGATTTCACATCTTGCTCAAGAAGGGCTAGTGCATCCCAGAATGATACAAAAATATTCTTTTATCTTTTATGTTTGTTACATTTGAGAAAGAGAATGGGAGTGATTTCCTTATTCTCTTCTGTACAAGAGCAGGCAGATAAGACCTCTTTGACAAGGGATCCCATTGATCCCCACTCCTCCCCCAGGAACTGGCTATTTTGTGCATTTGTCACGACTTCCTCTCTACCTTTGCCTGCACATACACGTACCAAGGAACAACATTTAGTGTCCCCTGTGTGCTCTCAAAAAATAAACATAAAAAGACCATTCCTGGGACTTCCCTGCTGGTCCGGTGGTTGAGAATCCACCTTCCAATGCAGGGGACGTGGGTTCGGTCCCTGGTTGGGGGACAGGAGCCCACATGCCACAACTACTGAGCACGCGAGCCACAACTAGAGAGCAGCCCATGTACCGCAACGAAGATCGTGCGTGCCACCCGACACAGCCAAAAGTAAAATAAATAAATATTTAAAAAAAAAAAAAAAAAAAGACCATTCCATGCATCTTGTCCCACAACTTGATTTTTTTCCCTCATCTTTTGGAAACCCATTTCAGCTGGTTAATATAGATCTAGTTCATTCATTTGCTGCTAAGAAGATCATAGTATGAATACATCCCATTCTATCTGGGCGTCCCCCAAGTCGAGGTCATTTAGTTTTTTTTCTATTACAAAACTTGCAGCAAACATCCTTACATGCACCTGTCACTTTGTGTCCACGAGTTGGAGTTTCTCCCTTCGGCATATACCCCCAAGTAGAAGGCTGGGCTGTGGGGTGTACACAGAATTTTACAAAATCCTGCCCCACTTTGCCCTCCAAAGAGGCTCTACCAATTTACACTCCCACTAGTAGCTTGAATAACACTTGGTATTGTCAGCCTTTTTAATTGCCGCCAATCTGATGGGTGTGAAATGGTAACTCACTGTTGTTTTAATTTGCAGTGCCCTGATTACTCAAGAAGCCGAGAACCATCTCTTCCTACATATGTTGCCTGTTGGGGGATCTTCCCCTGGAAGTGCCTGTCACTATCCTTTGCCCATTTTTTTCTACCGGGTCGTTTGTCTTTTTCTTGTTGAATTATAGTTCTAGATTTTTTTTTTTTTTTTTTTTTTTGGCTGTGTTGGGTCTTTGTTTCTGTGCGAGGGCTTTCTCTAGTTGTGGCAAGCGGGGGCCACTCCTCATCGCGGTGCGCGGGCCTCTCACTGTCGCGGCCTCTCTTGTTGTGGAGAACAGGCTCCAGACGCTCAGGCTCAGTAGTTGTGGCTCACGGGCCCAGTTGCTCCGCGGCATGTGGGATCTTCCCGGACCAGGGCTCGAACCCGTGTCCCCTGCATTGGCAGGCAGACTCTCAACCACTGCGCCACCAGGGAAGCCCTAGTTCTAGACTTTTATGGTTTGCTTTTTACTTTACTTTCACCTAGCTGGGATTTATTTTGAAGTATGGTTAGAAATACAGACCATACTTTATCTTCCATCCAGATGGAGAGTCAATACTCCCAAAACCATTTATTTGAGATGCAACTTTCATCCTCCACTCAATTCCCATAGAAAGGAGGACTCTATTTCCTTGATCTCTTAGTTTATCCCTCCGCTGTTTTCATTAGAATAGCCATGTTTTGATAACGGATAGGACAAGAGCCCTTTCATTGTTGTTTTCACAATGTTCTTGGCTGTTCCTGGGCACTTTCTCTGCCAGATTTACTTCAGAATCACATTGCCAAGGTCCACCAAAAACCCCCATGGGACTCGGATTGTGACTGCAATGAACTCATAGATTAATTGGGGGTGATCCGTCTGTCTCTCTGCCTCTGCTCATCTTCTCTCCCCATCTCTCCCTTCCTTCCACACACCCAGAGTGGGGCCCAGCCTTGACATCGTGGTCCTGTACTCACTGGTCAATCCCAGAAGCAGCCCCAGAGGTCAGATGATGAGGGGCCTGGTCAGGGGCAGGACAAGACCCAGAGGGGGTCCAGAAGCTTCTTCTGGTCCAGTCCCCATTTTTGACTGTGGCCATCAGGCTCTACCTGACGTTCTAGGCCTGGGGTTTTGTTTTTTTTTAATTTATTTTTGGCTGCGTTGGGTCTTCATTGCTGCGCGCGGGCTTTCTCTAGTTGCGGCTAGTAGGGGCTACTCTTCGTTGTGGTGCGCGGGCTTCTCATTGTGGTGGCTTCTCTTGTTGCAGGGCATGGGCTCTAGGTGCACGGGCTTCAGTAGTTGTGGCTCGCAGGCTCAGTAGTTGTGGCTCGTGGGCTCTAGAGCGCAGGCTCAGTAGTTGTGGCGCACGGGCTTAGTTGCTCCGTGGCATGTGGGATCTTCCCGAACCAGGGCTCGAACCTGTGTCCCCTGCATTGGCAGGTGGATTCTTAACCACCACGCCACCAGGGAAGTCCTAGGCCTGGAGCTTATTACCTGGCCTGACCCTTCTCTATGAAGCTGCCCCGTGAAGCAAACTTATATCCCCCAAACCTGCTAGTTCTCTCTGCCCTCACCTCCAGCCTCCTCTCAATCAGTGTAAATCTGACTCACCATTGCCCTTCTTCAGACTCTTCCAGGGTCCAGCACTTCCCTCAGGAGAAAGCTCAAGCCTTCCAACCTGGCATTCAAGGCTCTCCATGACCTGGTGCCTGCCTTCCTTTCCAGCCAAAGCACTCGCCTCCTCAATCTACCAACACACTCAACCATTTCTGCCTCCATGGGGCTGCTCCCTCTGCCTGTGCTATCTTCACCAAGAGGCCTAACCTCCCTGTCTTGCCTGCCCAACTCAACTGCCACCTCCTCCAGGAAGTCTTCCCTGACCACATGGATGTCAGAGACTGCTCTCTCTTCAGTGAGGACTTTCAGCACTTTGCTTATCTTGAAGGCTCTGAACATGGGAGCTCCTGTCACATCTTCCCATCCCCAGGCCTGGGTGCTCCCAAGGCCAGGGTCTCCTCCTTTGTCCCCTAGGCTGAATGCTCCCTGAAGGCAAATCCTGGTCTTCTCCCCTTCTTTTCTTTTTTTTTTTTAAAGATTTAATTTTATTTATTTTTGGCTGCTTTGGGTCTTCATTGCTGCGTGCAGGCTTTCTCTAGTTGCGGCGAGTGGGAGCTACCCTTCGTTGTGGTGTGCGGGTTTCTCATTGTGGTGGCTTCTCTTGTTGCGGAGCACGGGCTCTAGGTGCGCGGCTTTCATAGTTGCAGCACGCGGGCTCTAGAGCTCAGGCTCAGTAGTTGTGGCACATGGGCTCAGTAGTTGCGGCATGCAGGCTGTAAAGTACAGGCTCAGTAGTTGTGGCGCATGGGCTTAGTTGCTCCACAGCATGTGGGATCTCCCTGGACCAGGGCTCGAACCTGCGTCCCCTGCATTGGCAGGCGGATTCTCATCCGCTGCGCCACCAGGGAAGTCCCTCCCCTTCTTCCTCTATCTCCCTCTATAGTAGCCATCACGTGATTGTCCGTCCTCTGCTTGAAGACCCCTAGTGACGGGACACTCACTACCTCTCAGAGCAACATATCTCCTCATTGGAAGAAAGAATAGAAATAATGATTTGTTGAAACCTGCCATGTGTCAGGGTCTGGACATTCATGAGTTCAATTATTTCTCACAACCACCCTTCATACTAAGAAGTATCATCCCCAATTAAAGATAAGGAAACTGAGGCTCAGAGAAGTTAAGTTTCTCCAGATCACAAAGCTGAGTGGGCAACAGAATTGGGATATTCAAATCCAGAACTGTGGGAGCCAAGTGAGAAACATCTTCTTTCCTGGGAATTCCCTGGTGGTCCAGTGGTTAGGACTCCACACTCTCATTGCTGAGGGCCCGGGTTCAATCCCTGGCTGGGGAACTAACATCCCACAAGCTACACGTTGTGGCCAAAAAAAAAAGAAAGAAAGATCTTCCTTACACTGAACTGATGTTTGTCTCCCTAGGACTTTGACCCAGGGAGTTGGCTGATGGTCGGACAAAGAGCAAAGTGTGTGAGGCCTAGAGAAGGGTAGTGACGTATCTAGGGTCACACAGCAAGATGACAGCAGAGCCAGAACTAGAACCCAAGGGTCCTGACTCCTTGGCCAGACTTGCCCCGCTGATCCTTGCATCCTCCCCAAATCAGAAGCAGCTCAGAGAGAGTCAGGATGCCACACAGGGCTGTGATTCCCTCTGTTCAAGGCCAGCAAGGGGAAAGCCCAATCGGTAGGGCCAGTGTATAGAAGTACCCAAAGACCCCCTCATCCCACCATACTTGGACCCAACAGGCTGGAACCCCAGTCTAGACTAGGACAGGTCAATCAGACTTGCCACCCGCTGGAGGAACCAGGACACACGGACGGGATGAGCAGGAATGCCGGGTGGAAAGCCCGGGCAGGCCTCACCTGCTGCGGAATGAAGGAGCTGGAGAACGTGACGGCCGACCAGAAGAAAATCCCACAGCTGAGGATCACTTTCCTGTTGAAGCGGTCACCCAGGTAGCCAAAGATGGGCGCAGCCACCATGAAGCTGCAGATGAACACTGCGTGGGGAGAGGAGAGCGGCAGGTGTGGCACATGGGTCTCATGGCTGAGCCCACCCGCCCAGACCACCCAGCGAGAGGCCAAGTGCCTGCTGAGGAAGCAGCCGCTGCCCGAGAGGGGCAACCTCGGCCAGACCTGGGCCCAGGGGAGGCGGGACAGGCCCTCTGGGTTAGGAGACTCCAAGACTCCATCCTCCTCAACGCCCAGTGGCAGGTGAGCCCTTCGGGTACTTTTTAAAAGAGTAAAGATTATTCACTGAACATTTTCTACTTGTCAGGGGCTGTGCTAGGGGCTCACCACACAGCATCTTGTGTACCTTTCCGACCCCCATCCCACCTCACAGATGGGGAGACACACAGAGAGAAGTGACTTGCCTAAGGCCCCACCGGTAGTAAATGTCCCAGTGGGGACTTGACTCCCTGTCTGACTCCAGAGCCAGTGTTCCTTATACTTTGCCATGCTACTCTCCTTATTATACTTGAAAAAGAGGTTCAGAGAGGGAAAGGGACCTATCCAAGGTCACACAGCAAATTGGGGCAGAACTGGACCTGAAACCCCCAGTCTCATACCTGCCAGATCACACAGCCACCCTCACTCCCAGCAGACTGCAGAGACTTTCCTGACATTTGGAAACATTGTCATTCATTTGTTCATTCATTCATTCGTTCACTCATTCATTCATCCATCCTTTCATCCATTCAACAAAGACCAAAATTCCTAGACTCTTGGAGTTTTCATTCTAGTGAGAAACAATGAAATAAAAAATATAGTATGTCAAGGGGTGACACATGCTAAGGAGGGAAAAAGGGCAGAAACAGGAGATAGGAAAAGTGTGTGAGAAAAAGAAAACAGATGTTAAAATTTTAAATAGAAAGGTCAGAGGTGACATTTCAGCAAAGACCTGGAGGAGATGAGGAGACAAATCATGCAAATAGTGGGTTGAGAACAGCAAGTGCAAAGGCCCTGGGGCAGGAATGTGCTTAGCATATTTGTGGAACAACAAATAGACCAGAGTGGCTGGAGCAGAGGGACCCTGGGGGAAAGGCCAGATGGGGTGGGGCCTTGTGGCTCACTGTGGTGACTGTGGCTTCTACGGGTGAGAAAGGAAAACACCAGAGGATGCTGAGCAGAGGAGTGATGTGACCTGGTTTTGTTCTTCCAGAACAACAGAGCAGCAGAGTCTCAGCGGACCCTGTGGGGATGGCACTACCAGTATGGGAGGGGCCTTCGAGGTCCCAGGGGGGATAAAGAGTCCAGCAACGCAGGGTAGTCGCTAGGTCATGCGGGGAGGCAGCCCCTGATTCCTCCTCCTGGAAGGCAATCCCACAGCTGACGGGCAGATGGCCAGACAAAGGCTGGGTGGGCAGATAAGATGGCAGGCCAAGCTAAACATTCACAGGGTCTGGCTGTTCCCTCACAGACCTGAGCCCCTAGGAGAAGAGATAGAGGGAGGGGAGGAAGGAGGCAAGGAGGTGAGAGCAGGCTGGGCTGGAGCAGCGTGACTGTCCCTCACTTGTCCCAGGGAGCAGGACAGTGAGCGTGTATGGGTGTGGGGGGCAATCTTTTAATCCCAACTGTGTGACTGGGGCCTCGGGCAGCATCAGCAGAGAGGTGCACAAATCTGGGCACCAGAGACGCAGTGCCTGGTCTTGAATTCAGCTCTATTCCTTCCCAGCTGGGTGACCTTGGGCAGGTCACAACCTCTCTGTCCCTCAATTCAGTGGTGTGCTGATAAATGTTTAGCAACTGGCTCTCCAAAAATGAGGCGGGGGGCGGGGGGAGTCCTGATGTGTAGTGTTTGCCCGTTTTCATGGTGCAAATACTCCCACCATGGTCTGATTTCAAGCTACCAATTCACATTGTCACTAATCAGAGCTGGGAAGACAGATGCAGTCACAGAGTTGTACATAGAGTATTTCTACCACCTAGATCCAACAGACATAAATAACCTTAAGAACATAGATAATAGTGAAAGGTAGCAAAATAATTAGGGGGTGATGAATTCTGAGTGTTTATTACCTTTGGGTTTTTTTTTTTTAATAGCTCTTTGGAGTATAATTATACAAAGTATAATTGTATAATTGCTTCACAATACTGTGTTAGTTTCTGTTGCACAACAAAGCGAATCAGCCATATGCATACACATGTCCCCATATCCCCTCCCTCTTGAGCCTCCCTCCCATCCTCCCTATCCCAACCCTCTAGGTCATTGCGAAGCACCGAGCCGATCTCCCTGTGCTATGCTGTGATGTTGTTTAATTGTAAGTTTATATAATTTAGTTTGTAATAACGCTTGTGCTTAACAACCAGCTCACACAATTCCTGAAAATTTAACAATCAACTCTCATGAACCTAAGCCACCTCCAGCGCGCCAACTTCCTCATCTGTAAAAATGAAGATAAAAATAGCAACTCCCTGCTTGCTCTGAGCACTGGATGAGACAATGCGTGTAAGGTGCTTAATGCCACGCCCTGCCCAGAGTGGGTCAGCCTTGGTCAACACTGGGCCCTTGTTTAGATCAGTCAAGGTAGAAATTATTTCCTCATATCTAGAAAAAGAATTTTTCCTGCTGGGTCTGTCTCCCAGGACCTGCCTGAGATCAGACCAGGATATGGGCTGGAAAGAGATTTCAGTCTCATCAGGACTTAAACATGTTCGGGGAGAAGGAAGAATTGTTCCCTCTATGCCTGTCTGTATTAGGTGAGGAGTGGGCAGAAAGAATCAGAATAGGAGTTGCCCCCCTGTCTGGCCAAGGAGCAGACCCTGTCCATGGGTTGCCCAGCTTAAAGAGTTAAAATGCCAGGGAACCAGCAAGGAGGGCCAAATCCTACCAAGACAATGAAGGGAGGCTTCATAGAGGCAGTGATGGCAGAGCAGGGCATTGAAGGCTGCATAGGAGTTCACCGCGATGATACTACGTAAAATCAAGTATACTAAAATATAAATTACAAATCTTATAAGACTGTATAATGGTTAATGAGGCATAATGCTTATTGTTAATAATAATTGCAGTTACCATTTATGCAACATTTATTATAGGCAAGGCCCAGGGAGGTGCCCTGGACATAAGCACAGATTATCTCATTTGATTCTCCCTATTATCTTCATCTTATGGAGGGCACAGTAGAGGCTAAAAGGAGTGACATGACACAGTTAGTGTATGGCTAAGCCAGAATTTATACCCCAATTTGACTCCAGAGTCCTTGCTCTAAATCACACCACAGGCGGCCAGGCTGGGAAGGCGGAAGATCCCAGCTGATGTTCCAAAGGTCAGAGAAAGTTCAGTGTGTGTCGGGGACAGCAGGAAGACGCGTGAGGCTGTAGGCTGGGAAGGTGATAGAGAGGAAGCAGTGGGAGGTGAGGCCATGGAGGGAGATCGGGCCCTAACCCCTAGTACCAGGTTTGGTGTTAGTTAGAGGGCAGTGGAGATCCACAGCACACTGTTCTCCCCCTTCAAGGAGGAGCACTGGCCAAGCCCCCACTGGGTGGGTGCAGAGGGGCTGAAGGAGGGGAGCCAGGCCTCGGCCAGACCTCAGCCATCCTGGTCCATCCCTATCATCCTGTCCACAGCAGAACCGGAAGGCAGCCCCCCTAGTGCTTTCCCCGCTAGCTTTCTGCCTGCTCTTCTGGGTGGGCAGAGGCACCCGGGACTTCAGATGGACTCCTGCTGGGACAGCCACACCCCATCCCCACCCCTGTCCCGCCAAAGGTCACCAAGTCCCAACCTGAGTTTTACCATCTGTCCCATTGTACAGCTGGGGCCACTGGAAGGTGGAAGAACTTGCCCAAGATGACACAGCAACCCTCCCGACCCTGGACTCTCTCGTCTCTCAGGGCTTTCCCCTTGGGGACAAGGGAACCCAAGGTTAGCAGGGAGACACAATCCATCTTTCCAGCCCTCCCTTCTGCTCTGGGGAGCCAAGAGAAAGGACCTCTCCCGGCCCTCAGGGTTGTCACAGGCCAGCAGAGAGGCCTGAACACAGCTAGGTAGGGCCTGGAGGTAAAAAAATTCCTGGCAGAAGGAACAGCACAGGGGCTTCCCTGGTGGCGCAGTGGTTAAGAATCCACCTGCCAATGCAGGGGACACAGGTTCGAGCCCTGGCCCAGGAAGATCCCACATGCTGCAGAGCCACTAAGCCCGTGCACCACAACTACTGAGCCTGCACTCTAGAGCCCGCGAGCCACAACTACCGAGCCCGCGTGCCACAACTACTGAGGCCCGCGCGCCTAGAGCCCGTGCTCCACAACAAGAGAAGCCACCACAATAAGCCCCTGCACCGCAACGAAGAGTAGCCACCACTCGCTGCAACTAGAGAAAGCCCGCGCGCAGCAACGAAGACCCAATGCAGCCAAATAATTAATTAATTAATTAATTTAAAAAAAAAAAAAAAGAAGAAGAAGGAACAGCACAGGCAAAGGCCTGGACAGGTGACCCATGTCCCAGATGGGGGCACAGAGCCTTCTCCAGCCAGCGGGAAGCTCTGCTGAAAATAAAGACCACCCGGCCTAGAAGCTTCCTGGGCTCAGCACCCACAACCCCACAGTCTTTGTCTGGTGGAGGAGAGCTTTCTGGGCAGACTGGCTGCCCCACCCCTGGTCTCGGCAGGGCCGGCTTTCCCGGCACGAGGACATCCTGTGGTCGGGGTGTGGGGAAGCCCTCGGTCAGCTCACGTGTGCTGAGCCCACAGGTCTGGGACAATGGAGCCGCGGGCAGCGAGCCAGGGCAGGGGGCAGGGCCGCGGAGGGCCGAGTGGGAGGAGTCAGAGCCCCTGGCTCACCCGGAGAAGCTGGGGCTGAGCCTCACTCCCTCCTCTGCAAGATGGGTGGTGCGCCCCTCCTCACAGGGCCGGCACGAGGTCATCAAGGAGACAGGGCTTGGGCGGCATCCCTAAGGCGCCACCCACCTCTCACGGTGCTGGCTGAAGGCCTTCTCCCGTGGGCCTGCCGAGGAGGCCAGCACCCAAAGCTTGAAACGACTCCCGCTGAGAGTTCTGTGCCCCTGCAGGCAGCCCCCCGACCACCCGCATTCCGAACCCACGGAGCTGCTGAGAAGGTGGTCCTGGAGCAGGAGCGGGTGAGGTCTGCGCTGGGGGAGCCCTGAGCCCCCAGACTGTGGCCTTGGAGCACACGTCCAGCCCCACTTCAGCCTGGGCTGAACCAGGGCTATTTTTACAAAGTCCGGATCCGGCCAACTTGTTATTTGGAGGAGACTCGCCACCCTCCACATCCTGTGGGCAGGGAGGGTGCTCGGGCAGGCGTGGGGTGGGTGGGGTCAGGCTCTGCCCGAGCACCCTCCCTGCCCACAGGATGGGGAGGATGGAGGCCCAGGCCGGCAGGATGATGGGGAGGACCCAGAACAGCCGGCCCCATCGGTACCTGGAAGCCCACCAGACTCAGAGCCCCTTCGGGAAGAATGGGAACTACTCCTCCTTCAAACTCCGCTCAGAATATAAACCCCACACTGAGGCCTCAGGGAGGGAGGTTCTCGGGCCTCCCTTCTAACAGGAGGGTCCTGCGGGGAGAGCCACGGGGGCTGCCCAGCTCTGCCTTCAGAACCTGAGTCTCTGCCGAAGCGGGAGGATATTGCCAGGCTGGCCAAAGTGAGGAGGGAGCAAGGCCAGGAGGAAACTCAGTCCCAAAGCAAAGGCGCTGTCTGGTTTCAGTCTGAGCTGGCTCTTCCTCTGTCCCCACTCTCCCCCTGCCCCCGCCTCCCAATCCTGACACTTCCTCCTGATGCCACGAACCCCAGCCCTGAGTTGGTCCCGAGGGGAAACAGCAGGGGCAGGCCCAGGCCGAACTCTCAGCCACCCCACGCTCCCCGCAACCCTGTCTCCTGGCCCAGCAGCTCCTGGTGCCCACAAATAAGCAGGCACCCCAGCTGTCAGCCCTGGCCCTTTGATCTGGGCAAGCAGCAACACCTGGCTCTGACCTTACCAGGGAAGAGCCAGGTGCCTGTGGCCGAGGCCAATTACGTGACTTGCCTGGTAGCCCATTGAGTCACATCCTGGTCTAGCCCACCTGGCTTCTTGGCTCAGTTGGCCAGAGAGGCACGGACACTCTGGGGAGCCATCCCAGCTGTGCCCAGGGTAGGTGGTAGGGTGAGGGCCACAGAGTAATGACTAGAGGGTCTCAGAGAGTGCTGGGAACTCTCACCATGGCCCAGAGGCACCCACCCCGAGAACACTGAGATGCCAGACACTCAGGCACCTGGGATAAGCCTCACCAATCCAGCGGCCATCTGTGCCCCCATCCCGAGCCAAGAGGACCTCATACACAGAAGTCCCAATGCCAGGCCTGCTACTCTCTCACCATGAGACCTTAAACAAGTCATTTCCCCTCTCTTGACATCTGTCCTTCCATCTGGAAAGTGAAGCTGACCAAAGGGGGCTTGTAGGAGGAAGACTCAAACAAGGTGATGCTGTGGGTGATTTATCCCCCTCCGGCCAGGTCGCCAGGGATAAGAAGGACACAGCCTGGGACATAATTGAGGCAGCGCTATGACCCTTGCAGCCCTCCCATCCGCTCCCTGGGCAGCTGCACTGGCCCTGACCTCGATCAGTGGGAGTTGAATGGAGGAGGCCAGAGCAGATCAGTCAGCAACGCCAAGAGCAGGAGGGGGATGAGGCTCGGGCTGGGTCCCCAGTGACTCAGGGGCCACGGAGGAGGGGGATGGGCAGCTAGGCTCCCTCCTGCACTTCCCTCCCCAGCTCGGCAGCCTGGTCCCTCCCACACTCCCATCCGGCTTGAACTCTGTCTCTCCAGCTGTAAGTGCTGGTCACTGCATTGCATGGAACCCAGGAGGCTGGAGGAACCTGTCCCAGGCCCCAGGGCAGGATGACTTGCTCTGACCTAGCCAGGGAGGCCAAGCAAGGGGGGCGGGGAGGAGCCAGCAGAGGGGCTTGGGCTCACATCCAGGGTGGAGGTGATGTCTGCGGGGGCAGGGACCTGGGCGCCCTTAGGAGGAGCTGGACGGCACAGCCCAGCCCTAGTCCTAGCTCGGTTAATTCTCACGTATTCGGGCTGAACCCTGGAGCTTTCATCTCCCCTCTCTGAGCCCCAGAGGCCCCATCTGGGAAATGAGGATGGGCACTGAGCCTAGCTGAATGGCTGTGGCTCAAGGAGGCCAGTGGAGGCCTGGCACGGGTGCGTGGTGGAATGCCACCCAGACAGGTCAGGCAGGTTCCTGGACAGAGCCAGCCTCTCCGCCCCTCCCTCCCAGGAGAGCCCGGGAGGGGACGGGGTTCCCAGGGTGGAATGCAGACCATGCACCTTCACAGCCACATCTAACTGGGCCTCACAGCCAGATGGACTGCAGGACCAAGGGGAAATCAGGGCCAAGGGAGCTGGCCAAACAGCGAGGTCAGGGCCGAGTCAGAACCAGCCCTGGGATGTAATACTGGCTCTGAGTCTCTGCCCAGGCCTGAGGGTCCTGCAGAGGGCACAGCCGGCAGGGCCACAGCCAGTGGAGGGCCAGGAGCTCAGGTCCTACAGGACTACATAGCAGGCAGGGCAGCCACAAGGTTGACATGGACCCTGGAGGGAGGGGCAGAGGCTGGAATAACTGCTTAATCACCTGCCACGCTGCCCTGGCCCAGGGGGCCTCCCCACCAGTCCCAAGGCTGGGCCCCGGGGGGTGAGGGGCCGAGAACCTCAAGCCCAGGTCTAGTCCGGGACCCAGGTTCTCAGGCTCCTGCCCTGGGTTTTCGAGAGGCTCCGGGGCTGACCAGCTGGAGTTTCCTGTTTTGGCATCTGAGAGGCGATTCCCAGGTTGCCTGCATTCCTGCATCTCACCCACAGCCCCTCAGGGCAGGTGTTATTTGCTTTGTTTCACAAGAATAGAAGCAGAGGCTCGGGGAAGCGGTGCCTTTTGTGAGCGGCAATTGTGGGATTTGGACACAAAACTCACGCTCTTTCCAGTGAGTCAGGACCAGGGAAGAGACAGGCAGGGAATCCCCACCAGGTATTAGAAAGCGGGAGGGGGGCCAGGGCGGGAGGTGGGCCTCACCTGACTGCAGCAAGCCGGCGCCTCGGTCCTTGACCCCAAAGTGCTGCTGGATGTCCAGAAGGACACCTGGGAGGAGAAGACAGAGGGTGCTTACTGGCGACGCCTGACGCCCGGGTGCCCCCATTCGCACACCCCACCTAGGTGACCCTCAGCCCCAGCCCAGCCCTCTTTCCACCTTGCAGGGCCCAGCCTGGCCCCATCTAGAGAACCCCACCCTGCCGAGTTTAGCCAGGCCACTAGAAACCCTGGAGGCCAAGCTTCTACCCTGAGGTGCTCCCACTGGGCATAGGACCACACCCCCTCACTCGGCCCGTGTGGGGTCCGATGCACGGACAGGCGAGGCTCCTCCACGGTTACTCGGCCCGGCGGGGCAGCCAAGCCTCCTACCAGCCTGGGCCTCTTGCCCATCTGCAGCTCAGCCCCAGACTAAGTGCTGGGACCCCAGACGTGGACCCTGCCGTCAGGGGAGACCACAAAGCCCCCAGCCCGGAGAGTGGGTGGGCAGCCACTGAAAGCTGCCGGAGAAGCCCCCTGGCCAAGGAGAGGGCGGACAGGGCTCACAGGCAACACAACACCCGCTCACCTGCACGTGTGCACAAGCACATGCTCCCCCAGCTGTCCTCAGGAGAATAACCAGGACTCCCAATTTTCTGATGCAGGAGCCCAGGGGCAGAGGGAAGCAGGCGGGGCTCCGGGCCTGCTTTCCTGGGGGAAGGGGAGCCCTTGAGGCCATGTCTGCCCTTCTCCCAACTCCCAGCCACCTCTGCGCTCTCGCTCTCGTTAGGGCTTTTTCAATCAAAGGGGGGCGGCAACCAAAACAACTAGAAACGATCGACAGCTGTGGACAGACCGAGCCGTGGTTGTATAGAGGCCAGCAACTGCCCAGCCCCCTCTGACCTCATGCAGCCCTCAACCAGGACTCCGGGGTAAGCCCAACCCCCAGCCCCACAGCTCCCAGGGCCCCTGCCTCAGCTTATCTGAGGACAGCAGGAGGCTGGGCCACAGGCCAGAGTCCCCCTGACCACTGCACATCTGCACTGAGAAGGAAGAGGGGAGAAAGGAGACAGGGCCTGTCTCAGGAGCTCCCCACGCAGGGGACAGAGGAAAGGACCAGGACCCTGCCTTCGGGGAACTCCCAGAACTATTCGACATGATGATGATGATGTCAGCATTTAAAATGATGATGGTTTGTATTATTAAGTGCTTCATTAGTTTAACCCTCACACAACCCTATGAGGCTGGTACTATCATCTCGCTGGATAGATGAGGAAACTGAGGCACAGACGGGTAAGCCACATGTTCAAAGTCACACAACAGGGAAATGGGTGAAAGTGGAATCTCCAAACACAGTACAAGGGTCCCGTCCAGTGGCTGGGGCTGGGGAAGAAGCCACTGTCCCCCCACCCAAGACCCAGGCATGGGATGCTGAGGGATTTCCTGTTCTAGCAGCCTGACAGCCAAGAGCAGCTGGTCTCCTCCTTGTTAATACCCAGAGTGGATTCACCATAATTACCCATAATGAAGAGGCTGTGTGAGACCCAGCTAATGACTTAATAACCAGGGCGGACTGTGACTTTACCTTGAAGGCAGAAGCCAGGGGCCGGTCCTGGGCCTGAGGATGGCAGGTCCACCAAGTGGGATCTCCGAGGTGCCCCGACCCGGCCTCACAGGCCCTGAGTTCGATCAGGTCCTGTGGGTGGCATGGCTGGGCCCGACCTTGGGGAGCCACCCACGCTCACCTCCCGGCCTCACAGCCCGTTCCCAGTCCTGAGCCAGGGCCTCTGTAGCCTCCTGATCCGATCACATCCCTCTCTTGCAGCATCACCGTCACCTGTGGCTCCCCTGGCTTCAGCAGGCCGTGGGGGTGCAGGTTCAGCCCCGCCAACCCCACCCTCCAGCCTCACTTCTCAGGACACCACCCCGCACCCCACACCCTCGCCACCCCAAACTACTCGTGGGCCCCTGACTACACACCCTCCCTCTTCTTACCCTGGTGCAATTTTGTTGGCTGAGCTAATTCTCGCCATACCTTCAAGACTAGTTTAGATGCCTCCTCTTCTGGGAAGTCTTCCCTAATTTCTCTCCCTCCCACCACCCTCCATAAGCTAGTTGCCCCCACTCTCCCCTGTCCATCCTTGTTTTAACACTTGTCACACTAGGATTAGTTCGTTCTACAGAGAAGACACAGAGGGACACGGATATGAGCTCCTTGGACTCACTGTGGCCGGGAGCAAAGAGCCACTAGTTACCGGTTCCTGCTAAGTTCCAGGTACTATGTGAGGCTCTACAGAGGGTATTTCTATCCCTGCTACCCAGGTTTATCTATGACTATCATCCCCATTTTACATATGAGGAAACTGAGGCTCCAAGAAATGAAATAACTTGTCATACAGCACATAAGATGTCAGGGTGAGATTTGAAACCGGGTCTATTATCAAAAACCAAAGCTTGTTTTTCTGCCACACAGCCTCTGCGTGGTTCACTCTTGCCCCCCAGCCCGGGGTCCGGCACACAGCCAGCCCCCAGTGACTGTTTCTGCCGTGGATGCATAGGTGGATGGGCGGGGGCCTGCCTCTCCCCCCACTAGATCATGAGCCCCCTGAGAGCTGGGACCATGGCAAGTCATCTCCAGAACCCAGGACAGAGACCATCACAATTTAGGCATTGGGTAGACGGAAGGATGGATAGAGTCAGGAGATGGTAGGAGGGTAAAACTCCCCCTGGGCCCTGCACTGTGGGTCCCCACCCACGGCCATATCAAAATGGTCATGATAAAGGCGGCATGTGTCCACAGCAAATCAAAACACTCTTGCTTCCTCCCCAAGACACATCCTAGCCATCTGACTGGATGCACTCCCCCACCCATGACTTTAAGGTCCAGCATTTGCCTCTGCCTCCAGGAAGCCTTCCTTTTTTTTTTTTAAGATTTTTTTTTTTTGATGTGCACCATTTTCAAAGTCTTCATTGAACTTGCTACAACACTGCCTCTGCTCCGTACTTTGGTTCCTTGGCCCTGAAGCCTGTGGGGTCCCAGCTCCCTGACCAGGCATCCAACCCAAACCCCCTGCACTGGAAGGCGAAGTCCCAACCACTGGACCACCAGGGAAGTCCCAGGAAGCCTTCCTTGACTTCCTCTACTGAACAGAGTTCCTCGTAAGGGGGAGGAATATTTCACCATATCCAGATGGGCATCCAGGGTCCCTGGGAACTCCTGAGCAGTCTAGACCCCAAGGCACAGGCAGCTTTGGATGTCCCCACCTCAGTACCCCCCGGCAACCCAGTCTTGGGTCCAAGGCCTGAGTTCCAGGCAGAAGGCCAGAGAAACCCTTCCAGGGAACAGGGCCTCGTACAGGCCGTAAGACCCTAGGTCAGGCCCTGCCTGAGCCTTTCTCGGTTGTTTTCCCTCTTCGAGGCCTGCAAAGGGCCACGGCTGCAGGCGGGTGAGACCCCACTGGCCATTGGCACGGGAAGCGTGTGTCACAGCAGCCTGGACTGTTGTCTCAGATTTTCCTCTGGGCTCCAGGCAGGCTTGGACCCACACACCCCCTCCCTTCTTCACCACAGCCTTATTTTTAGCCTCTTTCCTGGAGGCTGAGGTTTAGTGGGTCACAGGACGGGCCTCACGCCCAGCAGCAGCCTCCTCCAGCTCAGACCAAGCCCACTCTACCAGCCCCACCAGCCCCAGCAGCCGGGGGCGGGCAAGGTGGGGCTCCCACCACACCCGCAGCCCCCCTCTGTCCCACGGCCACAGCTCCCGATCCAGGCCTCTCCAGGCAGTCACCCCAAATCCACAGCCACAATCGTCCTCTGCCCACAGGGTCCTCCTCCCTGAGCCAAGAAAACATTCTGGAAAAGCAGGAGCACCTGAATTTTCTTACCCATTGACCCTAATTACACCCCTCTCAAGCCTCCAAGGGGCTCGCCTCTTGTCCGAGGCCAGCTGCCCCTCCTGCCCCCCGGGAAGCTGGCCCGGGTCAGCCGCTGGCTTGAGCTGTGCTATCAGCATCTCCCTCACTCCTGTCTCCTGCACACCAGCGCACAAATGTGCTCACCCCTCTCTCATCCTGGTGGTAAAAACAGCCCGGCCTCATCCCCCCTGCCAGCCGCTCTTTCTCTCTCCCCCCTTCACAGCTGAAGGTCTTTTTTTTTTTTTTTTTTTTTTAGTTCCCTGACCGGGGATTGAACCCAGGCCATGGCAGTGAAAGCACCGAGTCCTAACCACTGGACCGCCTGGGGATTCCCACAGCTGAAGTTCTTAAAAGAGTTCTCACCCCTCCCCAACTCGATGTCCTCATCTCCATCCCCGCCTGAAGCCAACTGCCTTCTGGTGGCTCAACCCCACAGGCTCTATCATGTCTCAGCATCCCAGCCACCTGGACCCCGATTCCACGGCTCCACCACCTACCTGGTCCACTCCCCAGACCAGACACCTGGGAGTCGGCCATGACACCCCCCTCGCCTCCCATGAATGGGCCCCAACGATTCTCTCTCTCCTTCACCAACTGCCTCCTCCCTGGACTCCCTGCCTCCAGCCTCTACTAGCCCATCCAGCATCCCTCCTGCAGCCTGACCACACAAGCACTTATCAACTTCCTATTAAGTCCTGGGCTGGGGTTTCAGAGACCACAAGACAACCTCTGGACTCAAGGAGCTAAGGCCGTGGCACAGTGGTTGTCAACTCTGGCTAGGGCCCAGAGTCACCCATGAGGTCTTCAAAACCCATTGGCCCAGGTCCCTGGTTCAGTAATACTACTGCTAACAACAACAATAATATGGGTGTTAACGTGTACTGAGTGCTTACTACATGCCAGACACTGTTCTGAGAGTGTAACCAAATTAGGTCATTGAGGGTGGCTTCCCAGTAGAGCTTAGTGGCTCCCTATTGCCACCCAAATTAAGCCCAGACTTCTTCTAGCATTTGAGGCCTCCGTGCTCCAGGTCTGCACAATCACCCTGTCTAGAAGCCAGAGCCAGGAATCTATTAACACACTGCCCAGGTGATTGGAAACCACTGGCCTGGCTGGTCTGAAGCCCCTGTGACTCACATATCATGGCCCATAGGCCTCCAGGCCTTGACTACAGCCGTGCCCTCTTCCTGGACTGTTCATCTCCACCTGCTAAGATCCACCTCATCCAGGGCCCAGATCCAAGGTCATGTCTATCAGGGTGTGCCCACCAACTCCCTCCTTTGGGGCTCTTGTTGAGGAGGTGCCTGTAACTTTGAAGGCACCCGCAGAGCTGGATGGAACCTGGCCCGACTCACCCATCTGGCTGGTCACAGATGCAGTGATCCCCCATCACTGCTGGTCCTTCAATAGCCCCTAGAGGAGCCAGGTCCAGAACCCAACCTGCTGACATCACAGAGTCCTCAAAAAGGCCAAGGTGTAAGAGGAAACCCACACTGACCTCAGGACCCCCCAGTTCAGACCAGCCTCAGACGCAAGGTTGGGACATGATCCTGAGGTCTCTTTCTGCCTTGTCATCCAGGGCAGGCCACCTGGCGCTCACGTTCACTCCCCAGACACAGCCATCATCACCCCATGTCTACCCTACCTCTCTCAGAGCAGCAGGCAGCATAGCTGAATTTCCAAGAGCATGGGCTCCAGAGCCAGACCATCGGGGTTCAAATCCTGGCTTCTCCACCTTCCCTGCTTTGTGACCTTAGGCAAGTTCCTTAAACTCTCTGTGCCAGTTTCCTCTTCCGTAACAAGGATTAATTTTAAGATCTGCTTTATATGGTTGTTGTGAGGTTTAAATGGGTTGATCCATGTAAAATGCTTAGAATGGTACCTGGCACATAGTAGGTAGTCAATAAATGTTACAAACGTTATCATAGGTCATCAAGATCATCATGGGGCAAGAGCCCCGGCTGTGACCAGTTCCCAGAGAACGGGAATTCCCACTTCAGCGTTCTTTTCTCCCACATGGGGGCAGATGGCTGGAAAGACAGAGCCTAGGGATCTGAAGGGATGGGTGATGCCTGCCATTGGCTGCTCCTTCTTGGAGGGACCCTGGTTCCCCTATGGAGGCCTCAGGGCTGGCTCACTCTGGAAGTCTCACCCCTGCTCCAATGCAGGGCCGCAACTCCCACCCCGGTAATTATAGGGGCCTGAAGGCCTGGCTCTGCTGACCTGGCTCTGAATGGCTAAGGCTGGGAAACCACAGCCTGGCCCCGCCAGCACCCACCCCCTCCTTCCTGAGCCTAAGGGGGATGGGCCAAGGCAGTTCCTCAGCCAGAGACCCGGCTGTCAAGCACACTCACTTCTACCTGCCCCAGAGCTTCCACAGGGCAAGACCCTCCCCCCGTCCCCCAGGGACAAACTGAGTGACCTACAGGAGCATCTGGCCCCTATTCTGAGCCTCAGGTTGCCCATCTGAGATTGACCCAGGATCCCTATACATCCCTACTGGGTCCATTCTAAATCTTAATCGTGTTTGTTCTACATGTGCTAACCCGCCTACCCCCATGCCAGCCTACAGACCTGGGTCATCTGTCAGGACAGCTTAGTGGTCATCTCTGCAGGGACCATGAGGATGGGACCCCTGGCCCACAGCCTCAGCCCCTCAGGGAGGCCCCACCCCCTCCCTAGAAGACTTAAACTCCAGACTTGTCCCCATAAAGAGCACCCCATAGCACCCTTCCCTACCCAGGGCCCTGCCCACAGACCCCCCCAGCCCGAGGCGAGCAGAACCACCCCCAGAGCTCAGAGAGCCCTCCCTCCCCATCCCCCCACCCCCATTCCCACCAAGCCTCTCTGCCCAGAGTGGGCGGGGACAGGCAGCGGGGCCTCTGGCCTGTGGTTCTGGTCTATCATTTGGGGCCAGCTTTCCTGGAACCAGACTCGGCCTTAGCAATTTGGGGGCTTTGCAGGGCCACTCCTTTCCCATCTCAGCCTCCCGGGCCCTGTTCTGGCTCAAGGACTCCTGAGACCAACAGGGGCCGCGGACAAGGTGGCCACACCCTTATCATGACCCATGGAGGGTGTGGCCTGTGTGGCCACAGACCCGGGATAAGTCCAGGGTATGGGGGGAGAGAGGGTGGGAAGAGATAAGAGACCTCAGAACGGCGTGGCTCAAGCCCACGAACCCTCAGCCTTCTCCCTGTGTGCTGCTCCAGTGGCCCAGGCGACCAGCGACTCCCGCCCCCGCTTCTCAGATGGAAAATTGAGATTCAGGGGGCGAAGGAAACAGGCCACAGAGCCAGGCAGGAGCCAGGCCGAGCAGACCCCCTAAGCGCCCCGACCTGGCCTGTGCTCCCCACCGCACCCCAAAAAGCACCAGAAAAGAGGTTGCAGCCAGCCCCTTCCCAACATCCACACCAATCGCCCTCACCTGGGTGCTAGAAACAGTGTGTGACCAAGTAACACCCTCCCTCCCCAGGCACGGCCCTTTACAGTTTACAAAGCATAATGGTGCTCCTTGCTGCCTGGGACCCCATTTGCAAGTCCATGCTGGGCAGTGAAGGGACCGTGAAGACCCCACGGAGCTACCAGGCTGTGAGGGTAGACCCCAGCAAGGTCTCTATGGAGGCAGAGAACTGAGGGCAAGGCAGGAGGCTGGGACCCCACCCCTAGCCTCCAAGCTCTGGCTAGTGCATCAGTCCTGCTTCTTTCTTGCTCTAATATAAATGCTTCTGCCCTCCGCCGTATCTTCCCTAGGGCTCCTTTCACCAACCACTCCCAACTACCAAGAGAGGGCCAGGCCCACAGCAGACCAGCGCTCTGCTTCACCCCACCTCGCAGTGTGACCTGGGACCAGCCCTTGGCCTCCAGTGCCCTACCTGCAGAAGAGACCAGACGAAGCCACCACAGTGCCCTCCTGCATGTACAGGAGCCATTCTGCCCAGCATGGGGCCAGGAAGCCCCATTGTCAGGGCTGCGGGCTGGGCAGACAGGGACCACATTGATCTCTGCTCCCCCTTCCTTCTCAGAGACATGAGGCCTCCAGCTCATTGTGTGCCCTAGTCAGGACAAAAGGGCAGCGCCGGCCACCACAAGAGAAGCCCCAGCCTCGGCTACAGGGGCCTGGTCCTTGTCCAGGGTCGTTCAAACCTACCAACGCCCCTTCAGCCCAGAAGGATGGGCTTTGGGGACAGGCAGGGCTGGGTCAACTCAATTCTGCCACTCAGTCGGCCAACAAGAGCCAAACCCGTGCCAGCCCCCCACACATACTGGGGACACAGAGATGACCAGGTTCAGCCCACGTGAGGCTGAAGGGAGACAGTCACCCTCTATGGGGGTAGGTGCCGTGATGGAGGTGGACAGAGTGAGGGGGATGTGGGGAAGACTTCCTGGAAGGAGGGCAGAGACACCACGGAGACCCGGCAGCAAAAACTAAGGTTGGCCGCTGCAGCATCTAGGGAACAGTCCTGGGTCGTCCTGGAAAAGGGAGGCACAAGCAGAGCCGAGCTCCAGAAGACAAGAGTCCCTGAGACCAAGTCATGCGCCCCATACTACCCTTGGGAGCAACACCTTGACCACAGAAAAAGAGGAACGAAATCATCTATTGTGGTTTCACGGCTCAGAGAGGGTCAGGATCTGCCTCAGGTCACACAGCAATTCTGATAAAGCCAGGAGTAGGAAGCTCAGCCCAGGAGACTGTCAGGGCCCAACCAGGAGCCCAGCCCCAGGGGCCTGGGGATCAAGACAGTGTCCTCTTTGCCTCCTTTGCTCTCATCCCCCTTCTACCCTCAGTATTTCAGGGCCCCACACCCAGGCAGAAACAAAGCCACTTCCTGTCTGGGGAAGGGATGTGGAACTCCTCCTCTCTGAGCAGCCTCACTCTCAGACCAGGCTGTACCCTGCAGCCTTCCTGCCGCATTCACACAGGGAAAACTAAGGCACAGGCTGCGCCAGTCACTGGCCCTGGGTCCCAAATCAAGGCAGTGAGTTTCAAAGCACTTCTCTGACAGGTCAACGGCACAGCAAAAATGCTGTTAGAACCAGCCAGAGAGTGGCCAAGGAGGAAAAAGGAGCAAGGAAATGGGCTGCTGGCGGTTAGTCACTGGGGCACTGGCATTCCAGGCCAGCCCAGCGGTGCACCTGGACGCTGACCCACCAGACAGGCATTCTGGAATGTGGCCCTGGGACACCCCGCCCTGCAGACCTTACATAGTGCTGACTTGGTGGTGGCCAGGGCAGGGCCGCTCAAAGGGACAAAGCCACCTGAGGGGGCAGGGCGGGAGTGGTGTTGATATCCTTATCGACAAAGATAGACACGGAGCTTGAGGACTAACCTGGCTTCTACACACTCAGGTGACTCTGTAAAAGGCCCAGAGCTTCTGTTTCCCCAACTGTCAGCTCTGGACAGCCTCAACCAAGCAGACAGAAAAAGAGCTAAAAGCCCGTGCCTGGCAGCCCTTCCTGCGCGGAGGCCAGGTGTTTGGGGAAGCCCCCAGTCCCTGCCAGGCCTGTGTTCCAGGCTGGGTCCCTGTACTCCTCTCTCCTTCTGGGTTTGTGTTAGTGAGTGGTTGCCATGGATACCGGTCTCAGCTTCTTTGGCAGAAAAGGACTCCCCCAGGGCAGGGCTCTGCCTCTCCTCACCAGCCCCTGCTCCGCCCAATTTCAAGTGCCTGGTCTGCCAGGGGGCTGGATCAAAGGGAAAGAAACTAGGTCTCATGAAGAGAACAGGTGTCCCAGAGAAGTTGGGGGAGGATCTCAGCTTTCAAATAGTTATTCTCCAAACGTGAACAGGGCCTGCCCAGCTCCCTCTTGCTGGGCCTGGTTCCAGGAGCAGAATGCGGCCACCTACACCCTCAGCTCTGCTTCCATTTTACAGATGGAAGATTGGGAGCCCATGGGCACAGGCAGCTCCGGCACCAGGATGTAGAGCTGGTAAGAGGAGACTCAGGACCCTCGCCTGAGAGGCTCCTTCCTTCTCCTGACCTGGCAGCCAGGAGTGGGTTCCGAATGGAGAGTGGGTGGCTGCCAGGCTCATAGGGGCCATGGGAGCAGGAGCCACGTGCCCCAGGGGAGCTCAAACTGCTGCTGTTAAACTGAGCTGAAACTCATCTGCCCAGAGGGCTTCTGCCCTGGCCAGCAGAGTCTCCGAGTTTCCAGGTCAGAAGCAGGGGGTATGCTCTGTCCTCCCCCTGAGAGAAGACCACACTGGAGGGTTCTGGTCCTGCTCCGTCCTGCCATGTGACCTTGGATAAGTTCCAGCATTCTCCCGGTGTCAGTGTCCTCATCCACCCAAGGAGGTAGGGGCAAGGGTTGAGAGGCAGTTTCCGGGCTACCTCACTGTCATCCAACTGAAACAATGCTCAGTAAGGAAAGCAAGAGCGGGAACCTGGCCCTTCTCACCTGCTTCTGAGGCCTGCTGCCCTCAGGGGGTTCTCATGGGGAGGAGGGGGAGAAGGAGGAGGAGGAGGGGGAAGAGGAGGGGGAGGAGGAGGGGGAGGAGGAGGGGGAGGAGGAGGAGGGGGAGGAGGAGGAGGAGGAGGAGGAGAGGCCATAATTAGCCAGATCACCGGGGGTGGCGCTGGGAATGCTAGGGCAGAGGCAGAACCTCCTGGAGTTCCCAGGATGGAGATCAGCCCTGGTGAAGAAGGGAGGGGTTTGCCAACGCTTCCTGAAAGGAACTGTCAGAAACCGAGAAACAGGAGGGCGCAGTGGCCAGGGCACAGCTTGGGCAGAGCCATGGAAGAGCAGGGAGCTGACATTTGTGAAGCTCTCCTAGGAGCCTGGCTTAAGAGACATTCTCATTTATGCCACACACCCCGGGAGGTGGAGGGGAGGAAATGATCACCCAGAAGGCTCAGGAGACATCCCCAAGGTCACACGGCTGGGAAGTTGAAGAGCCTGGATGTGAACTCTGGCATCAAAGCCTCTAGACCTTCACTGTCCACTGCGGTGGCCCCGAGCCACTGTGGCTGTTGGACACCTGAATAGCAACTAGTCCAAACTGACGTGTGCTGTAAATGTAAAACACACTGAGTTTCGAAACTCAGTATGAAAAGTAGGCAAACTATCCTATGAGTAGCTTTTATATTGATTACATGTTGAATTATGTTGGATATATTGAGTGGAATAAAATACATTATTAATTCACTTCACCTATTCTTTTTACTTTTTTAATGTGGCTACTAGAAAATTTTAAATTATAGCCGTGGCTTGCATTATATCCCTTTTGGACAGAGCTGGTCTATACCATGAAAACAGAAATGCACAGGACAGATTTAAAGGAAGAGAGTGGGAACTCACCCCATTTTTTGATGGGGGAGGCAGGGCCAGATGGTGAGGTTCTCAGGGATCAGGTGGGTGCAAATATCAAAGATGAATGAGCAGTGGAGTGTCTGCCTCCCCTCCTCTGTCCCAGCCGGACAGCCAGCAACAGGTGGACTGGGGCCAGGGATGACCATTCCCCTGCGGCCCCCCCAATCTCCCAAGATACATCAAGCCATAGTAGTTGCCATAGAGACAATAAATCTTCCTGAAAACTGAACTTGGCAGCAAGGGGGTGGTGGTAGGAGAATCTACCATAAAGAGAGAGGGAGGGAGCCAGGTTTATCCGGAGAGGAAATCTGTGTATGCTGTGTGTTGGGGGCAGGGTGGTGCATGGGCTCCCACCCTGGAGGGACAGGGAGGGATGCACAGCTCAGGCGGTGTTTGCACAGAGCTTTCCGGGCCTTCCTCCCTACTGCCCCACCCCCCCCCCCCTTACCAATTCACCAGAAATTTCCTATCTTGTTCTCCCATTCTGACTCAGGGACGCAAGTGGGGGTGGAGGCAGATAAGCACCAGCCCTCCCTGATCCCACCGTCGCACCTCAGCCCCTAGCAGAGTCAGTTTCCCTAAGAATATCAGAGGGGGTGGTCTGGGGCATGAAAAAACAAATTGGAAAGTGTTACAGCGCTAGAAGCAGGCCATTTATTGCCCAGCTGAGAGGGTGGGAAACAGGCAGATCGAACACCAGCTTTGTCGCGCACTCTCCGGGCCATCTTGGACAAGGGCCTCGGTTTGCCCATCTATGGACAGAAGTCGACGTTGCACTAACTGCAGGCCCCCCGTGTTCTCTGACTTCTCCCCACTTTAGGGTGGCACCTAAGCTCCCAGGTCCCAGGCAGCATGGCACATGTGTGTGCCCTGGGGCTGGTGCACTTGGGCGGTGCTGGGTACTCCTGCTCACCAGGCCGAAGTAAGAGCCCCTTGAGCTCGACCCGGAAACTGGTGCCACTGGTACCCACTTCCAACTCCCCGCAGGGAGGGTCAGAGAGATAAAGGGTTTTGAAAGTGGGAGTGGGGGAAGGCGGAAGCCTCTGCTCTCCCATCAGAGTTCCTCCTTCCACTTGACACAAAAGCCCATTCAACAGAGTGGGAGACTTGAGTCCTAGGGAAGGGGACCCAGGTGGCATATGTTTTATGGTTTAAGCCAGGGCTTGCCTCTCTCCATGGGTACAAAGTTCTCTTTCGAGTCTGTCCAAGATTCCCCCCTCTATCTTTTTTCTTTTTTTTCTAGTTCCAGATTTTACTAAGCTGTGGTTAGGCCAGCATGCCAGGATGTCAGGTACCCAGTCACTGCTCTCCCATGGCAGAGAGCCCCCACGTGCTAGCCTGGCCAAAGTCTCTTTCTCTCAGGGCTGTACCCTTCCCACCGAGGGGCAGCTCAATTTAGGGAAAACCCCTGTTCACAGGCACCACCACCCCACGCCCACCGCCCCAGAACTGTGGGAGGGGAGCGAGGAGACTGGAATCCCAGAACGCCCTTCCATCCCCAAAGGGCCTGAGGACCAACCACCTCACAAACGGGGAAACAGACCTAAACATAGGCTAAGACCGGCCCAAGGTCACACACCAAGCACAAGAGGGGAAAATCCGGGGCTAGAACTCAGTTGTTCTATCTACCTCTACCCCCTCCCCAAGGCTGATTCCCGGAGATGCTCACAGAGGATGAGGCAGCCCCAGTGGCCCGCGCCCTACCCCAGGCCCCAAGCGACACAGAACAGGGGGAGGCATCTTCGGGCCTCTAGCCAGGGCCAGCTGCAAACCGCATCCTGGGTCCCCAGGCGCCGCGGACCCGCCCCGCCCCTCCCTCCGCTCCCCGCAGCCCCAAGCCTTTGTCAGCCACGCGCTCACACGCTCACACACACATCCGCGCCGCCCGCGAGCACACACTTGGTTTCCCCCTGGCACACACCCGCAAGGGGCGCGCGCACTCGCCGCACGCACGCAGGGGAGTGGAGACGGCGGAGGAAGGAAGGAACTGACCGGCTACGGACCGACAAACAGCCTGGGCTGGGGGAAGGGGAGGAGAGGCCCGGGAACCTGAGGCTGGGGCGGATGGGGGCGCGGAGGCCAGAACGCAGAGAGACGCAAAGGAGACTCTCTCGCAGAAGAGGACAACGGATGGGACGTCAAGGGCTGGCGAGGACGCGCGGGCTACTCCAGGGGTGGGGACTCCCCCCTACCCCTGGCCCGGGGGTGCGGGGGCCGGTCCCTGCATTGGACCAGTAGATCTCAGGGCATCACTTGCCCAGTTGTGCCTGAACGGAGGGCCCTTAGGGACCCCACGAAAGGCTTGGATATAGGGGGCCTGGGACCGAAGGCTCCCCGAGGTACCTCGAGGCAGAGGGTCCTGGTTCTTGGGCTGGGTGGGGCACTCGCTCACCTGCTACGGTGTACCTGTCCAGGTAGTTGAGCACGTTGCCCAAGCTGAGGATGGCAGCGGCTGCCCCCCGCCCGCGGCCCAAGCTGGCTGGTTTGGGCTGCTGAGCGCCGAGGCCCTTGGCAGCGGCTGCGCAGCTGGGGGTGCTGGGGGTGCTGGGGGGTGCGGAAGGGGCCCGTCTCACGCTGCCCGACAGCGTCTGCACCTCATCGTCGGCGGTCGCCACTCCAGCGGCGCCCGCTGCCCGCGCCCCGCAGCAACCGCCACCGCCGGCCCCTCGCTGCGCCCCCCGGCGCCGGCGCCGCCGCTCCGCGTCCGCCTCCTCCTCCTCCGCGCCGCCCGCCGCCGCCGAGGCGCATTCCAGGCACATCATGCCGGCCGGGATCGGGGCGGCGGGGGGCGCGGGGGGCGCGGGGCCCAGCTTGGGCCCACTCAGTGCGTGTGTGCGCCGAGGAGCTGCCGCTGCACCATCCCGGCCGGGCCCCGTCGGCTCCTGCGCTCCGACCCCGGCTGCGGCGCTGCCACCGTTTCAGCCCGGTGCGCCGCGGTCGCCGCCGCTGCTGCTCTGACAGCTGCGGCCCGGCCCCGCCCACCAGGCCCGCGCCCAATCAGCCCCGGGCTCGGGCCACAGCCCCGCCCCGCACGTGCTGCCCCCGGGGGGGCGGAGGGGGAGGGCCGGGCCGCAGAGCCCCTCCCGCCCGACGGGGGCGCAGTCACTCTGGAGCCGCGCGGCCGCCGAGGCTGACGAGGACCCGGAGGGGGTTTGTGGGGAGCTACGGAGCTAAGAGTAGCGTCCGGGAAGCAGGACTTCCCAGCACCCACTCAGTGCCCTCCCTCCCCCCCGCTCCCTGCCGCGGCGGAGACTCTGGGAGAGAGCTGAGGGCTAGAGCTCAGGGCATACGGACATCCTGGAGAGAGGGTCTCAGACGGTTAAGTCAGGGGCGCGGGTAGGAGGGCCCGTGGCCGCTCCAGCAGCTACTCACCCGCCATGATTTAATCAGTTCAGGGAGGGCTGCGTAAGAACCAAGAAGCGTGACGGGTGGGGGGTTGGCCCAGGACCCAGGCCTCCACCAGTCACAGAAGGCTATGTCGCCCACCTCTCCAGGGAAGCTCAGATCCAGCCCCTTGCCTCCTGCTGGGCCCATTCCTGTGTGCACACCGAGACCCTACCCCTGCCCCTCAGAAAGGCAGCCCCTGGCAGAGAGAGCCAGGGCTCCAACCGGCCCCCTCCCCCACCCCCGAAACAGGGCATTGAAAGGGCGCCTTCTCTCCTGAGGGCACGGCAACGGGCAACCGCAAGCATCACACTTCAGCAGCGCACGACAAAGCCCTGCATGGGAGACAGGAGGCTGGGTCCTAGCCCAGTTCTGCCCTGGTGTGTGGCATGACCCTAGACAAGACCCCTAACTTTCTTTGGGTCTCAGTTTCTCCCTCTGGGGGTAGATAGGAGGATAGGATTTAAAGGGTCTGGAAGTCCCCCAGGTCCTCCCTTGGGGGAGCGGGGAGCCCTGTCTCCTGTGCAGAGTGGTCAGGTAGTTTCTGTATCCAGGGCCACAATCTCCACTCTCATCCATCTCAGAGGGGCTGTGGTTTTGGTAAGCTCCCTCCCCCATTCATTTGCTTGCAGCTTTGAAATGAAAATCCTGTACAGAGTGCTGAGGACATAATGTTAGAACTAGACAGAGCCTGGGAAACCAGAATTATTCACACACAGGTTCCAGGGCCCATAAATGACCCTACCGTGGACATGCAGCCAGTTGGCAGCAGGGCTGGTGCTGACCCAGGTTGGTGCAATACCTTCGGCCTGGGCTGGGAGCGCAGTTCCCACTGCAGGCTGCTCCGGATCCCACATCCACGGGCAGGTGCATCTCGTGAAGGTGTCGGCCACAGTGAGTCACGGCATAGCCAACGGGTGACACAGCACAAGGCACCCCTCCCCACTCCCGCCCCACTGTCTCTTGTGAGCAGAGTTAATCCCCAAGCTGGTGTTTCTTGGCGCCTTCGAGGTGTATTTTAAATTCTGCAAAGTGACTAAAAATATGCTTCGTCGTGTTGGGTATGAATGACTGTGACGGGAGGGTTAGGAAAACAGATTTCATTCTGAAAGTTGCCTTGCTGCCTCTTTCCAGCTTGCTGAGCGCAGGCCTGCAAAGCTGGATGAGGGAAGTTCCACGGGGTGGCCCAGGATGGCAGGTGATTAAACAGGGAAGGACAGACCTAGGAGCCCCGTGGGGTTCGGACTGAGCCCTGGCACTGACTTTCATAACTGTGTGATGGTGCCAGCTACAGGACAGTGCCCAGCAGGGGGATGTGGCCAGCTAGGGGACCGTCCAGCAGTGAAGAAGGCAGAACCGTGGCTCTAAGCCCAACACCATGGTCCCCTTCCCACTCCCCAAAATTCCTCATCCTTTCAGCCACAGCCCTGCCCAGGGAGCAGTTTTAGGCCTTAGGCAGAAAGGGGAGCATTCCCTTTCCAGGGCGCTGCCTTTCCACCACTGAGTAGGTTCCGGAGCAGGGGAAAATTGGCAGAGTTTTGAGCCTTTCAAATTTGGGGGCCCTCTAAGCTGCCACCAAGCAAGCCAGCCATTCCCAGTCTGTGGGTTTTTCTGGGATTTTAACTCAAAGGCACTCTCTAGAGTGGGTCCTTAGGTGGGATAAGGGGCCACCAAAGGCACGGTGATGGGGAGGTCAATAAGCCCTTTGGGGCTGTATGGCCCTGGGCAAGTCACTGTGGCCTACTAAGAGCCTCTGGGACCGTCAGCTATAGAACTTGTAGGGTTCTTATCTTCATCTCACAGATGAAGAGACCCAGGGAAGAGAAATAATCTACCTAAGGTCACTAGTAAATGATGAGGCTTGCACTAAACCCAGGTGCGTCTACCCCCTAATCCAGTGTTTCCTCTACTGCCCCATAGCAACGCTCTTAGCTTCTCCAGGACAGAGCTTCCTCATCAGCGTAATGGGAGGCTGAACTCAATGATGGCCAAAGGGCCTTCTGATATTCATTCATTAGGTCTAGACCATAATTTCAAAACAAATGGGGCACATTTCACTAGTGGCCAGTGTCCCAAGGGCAAGTATATTTGGGAAATGGTGGGATCAACACAGAGAATTCGGTTTCCTAACTGAGGAGCTTTTCAGAGTCTTTAATCTGAGAGTGTACACTGGGAGTCTCCCATGGGGAAGTATAGGCTGCCATGTCCCCATGTGTACTAGACCACAGAACATCTCGTAAGATGACTACAGCTTTGCAGAACACACTCTGAGAAACACTGGCTCCCCCACGGCTGCTACCTGGGAGCTCAGTCCACCTCCCCTCTGCCCACCTCCCTACACAGGAGTGTCTCCAGGGCTCAGCCTCAGTCTCCTCCCTGCTCACACGGCACACCCCCCCTTGGCAGCCTCTCACCCATGCTTGGGCTTTCAACAATTATCCACCTCCCTAGGACACCCCAACCTCCATCTCTAGATGTGGCCTCATCTCCAAGCACTAGGTCCATATGCAGTTTCCTGCACACTCCCCCCTAGACATCCCCCAGCACCTTAAACTCAGCACATCCAAGACTGAACTCATCATCTCTCCCCTGAACCTGCTCCCACCCAGTATCGTTTATCTCTTGACAAATAGCAGCAGCATCCACATTGTCACTGAGCTGGAAACCTGGGAGCCACTTGGGACTCCTTCTTCTCCCTCAACTCCCACCTCTAGGGCCTGTCCATTTTTTCTCTTTAATATCTCCCAGTGTCCCAATTGCTCATGGACTTAGCTCAAACCTCTCCATGTCTCACTTGGACCCTTTTAAAGATCAACACCACCTGTTCCAACATTCCCCTCCAGTCTTTTTCTTTTCTTTTATTTCAGCCACATGGGAAATCTTAGTTCCCCAACCAGGGATCGAACCCACAGCCCCTGCAGTGGAAGCGCGGAGTCTTAACCACTGGACTGCCAGGGAAGTCCCCCCTCTGGCCTTTTCTTCATATTTCTTGCCAGTAATTTTCTAAATCACACATAGAACCCTACCACTACCTTGCACAAAACTTCTCCATGGCTCTCCACTGCCTACAGGATTAAAAATATCTAAGTTCCTAACTACGAAACAGAAACAGACTCACAGACATAGAGAACAGACTTGTGGTTGCCAAGGGGGAGGGGGGGTGAGGGAGGGATGGATTGGGAGTTTGGGATTAGTAGATGCAAACTATTATATATAGATTGGATAAACAACAAGGTCCTACTGTATAGCACAGGGAACTATATTCAATATCCTGTAATAAACCATAATGGAAAAGAAAATGAAAAAGAATATATATATATGTATAACTGAAACACTCTGCTGTACAGCAGAAATTAACATGACATTGGAAGTCAACTATACTTCAATAAAATAAATTTTAAAAAAATATCTAAGTTCCTTAACATGATCTCCGATAACCCTTCATGACCCATGCCAATCTCCAGCCTCAGATCCTACTGCCCATCTCTCAAAATTACACTTGTCTACACTGAAAATTGATCTCCCTGAACTCGCTCATAGTTATGATACTTCCTGGAGCCCAGAGGAGTGGCGGGAATTGGGGGCAGTTGTCTCTAGTCCCCGCTCTCCCCTCAACACAAAAGCCCTTGTCCTACTAACACAACGATGGTTCAGGACCACGGAGAGCGTCACCTGGGCAACCCCCTCCCCTGGCTTTTTAGCCCTGCTCTGCCTATGCTGTCTACCTAGGTCACTCCTCCCATTAGTCCTTCAGAAATCCAGCACAGCCATGACTTCCTCCAGGAAGCCCTCCCTGACCTGCTTGTTTAAATTGTCATTTCCTCCCCTAGGTTACTTGAGTAACCTGTGTATCCCTCCTCCATCACACCAAACTCACTGTGCTGATTATGTTTGTACATGAGTCCACCACTCCCCTCCACCAGCCCAACAACAGATCGTGAGCCTTAAGGGCCCATACACTGTCTGATTCACTTCCGCTGTCCAGGACAGAGGAGATGCTCAGAGAATGTTTGTGATTGAATGAGTAAATGACATTTAGCAGGTGCTCAGTAAGTGTGTGCTGATTTGCATCATGTATCTGTTGCTCTGCGTGACTCAGAAACCAGCCAGATTCCTCTCCGGGCTCTTCTGGTAAAGGCATTTTCTCCGGGATTGACTCCACCCTCCATTAGCTTCCCTGTGCCATTTCCCTCCACCCTTTGAATATGTTCTCCACAGGTCACCACCCACGGGTAGGGAGAGGACACCTCCTCTCTGCTCCTGCTGTTGCCAAGCTGGGGACTTTTTGGAGCCCCTCCATCCCCCAGCCTGGGCCTGCCTCACGAGTTTTGCTCAGAACGCTTCGTCTCTGCCTCTCTCTCCTGCTCAGAACAGATGGCTCTGAGTCCCCACTAACACAGAAGTTCCTGTTCTGTCTTTTGAACATTCTTAACACTTTCTGAATTATAGATGCTCCAATCTCCTTTGATCATGGACTCAGGCTATCAGAAGTGAAGAATCCCTTGAAGGACACTGAGTCCAGCCTCTTCCCTGTCCCATGAGAGGCTGCATCTGAGAGAAGGCCAGTGGCCTGCCCAGGATCACTGTAATGGACACAGTCGTTGGTTTTTGTGGGGTTTTTTTTTTTTTTTTTTGGTCTTTTTTTCTTTCATTGATGTTTTATTTTGATGCTCAATGTCCATTTCCCTTCCTAAGTGCACCCTGGTTTCCTGAGCCATAATCAAGGCATGGGCATAGGCTCCAACTGGACTCTCTCATCCAGGGCTTTAAATCTTGAGCAGGGTGGAAAAAGAATAGGGAGAAAATGTCCCAATAAGATGGCCCAGGAGCCCTGGCTCCTGAATCTCCAATCTTCCCATAGATTCTGTGAGCTCCTGAGGTCTTCAACAAATCCCTTTTTTTGCTTAAGATATGTCAGTTTCTGTTGCACGCCACCCTACAACCTTGACTGATGTGGTCACGCAGAAGGAGCACGTGCAGTCCCATCCCTCCCTGTGTCAGATAAGGCTTGGCTCCGGCAACCTCTGGTTGCCTCCTGCAGCTGCATTAAACCAGAAAGCTCACAGGCCCACCCAGGCATGGAGGAAAGATAGACTCTTCAGGGAATGAAACAGACTGATGTCTGGTGTTGCAAGGGGACAAGCCAGGATTGGGGTGACCATCTCAAGGCACGTGTTTAACCCTCCAAGCCTGAGGTCAGGGGGGAAGAAGAGTTTTTCTCATCCAGACCCTATAAACACCTCCTCACATGCTCACACACCAACACAGAAATGAGCACGCACAGGCACACGCACACTGACCAAGCACACCTGCATACCTGGATGGCACCTGGGAGCTGGAATGCAGCGTGCGTCCAGGAAGAGCAATTAACACATAATGTGAGCAGATCAGGTCTGAGGGCCTTGTCCTGCTCAGCAGTGTGTTCCCTCATCAACATTCCCAACAAGTGAGTCCAGAGTATCAGGGATTGGGAACACCCAGCAAGTGCCCTGTTGGCCAGAAAGGTGTGTTCTATTGACCACTCCTCCTGCCTAGCCTGAGTGGCTGGGCTCTCAGAGACCTGTACCTGTGACCTCAGCACAGTGAGGTCTGAGTGACCAGCCCCAGAGAGGCAAGGGGTGGGAGCTGAGTACAGCTGGGGTTGGGTTGCTTGCAGAACAGATACTGGTCTCTTCCTCCCAGAGTCTACCAGCACCCCCTGCTCCTGCCCCGCCTCAAAACACTTTGGATGATAACATAGTATAAACTCCTGGTGAGGCATTTTGTCTAGCTCAGTCCCAGAAAGCACCACCCTGCCCTGCCTGGCAACCCAAACCCCAGAAAGCACTTGAGTCAGAAAGAACTACCCTGATGATAGGATTCAAGCCCCAGCTCCTCAGCTGGCATCTGAGCCCTCTGGTCCAAGCCAGTCTCTCCTGCTTCCTCTCTCTCCCCCAAAACACACATACCCCCTCCTTTCTGACCACACCACACCTCTCCGTGATTCATCACATATCTTCTGCCTCACCCCCTGTACCTTTGCCTGTTCTATCCACCAGGGATTCCCTTCCCCACACCTTCTCTGGCTATTTACCAGCTCCTAGGCCGACTCCTCAAAGCTTCTGAGGGATGTAACCCCTTCTTCTGCCCATAGGTGTGCCTCATTGGGCCCAGCCAAATGTTTCCCTGTTCCTTCTGGGGCTGTGAGGTCCAAGGGTAGGGTTGGAGTCACTGCCCAACACCAAGATGGGCACCCACTGGTACCAACACATGTTTCTGGAACTGGCATAAATGAGGTTTCTGATCTTTCGCCCCAGCCTGAGGACTCTGAGGTGGGAGAGGTGGGGGTAGCTGATGACTCTTGGGAAGCCCTTGCCCATCTCCTGGGAGCTGAATCTCACAGGGGTCCTCCCCAGGATTGTAGGGAAGAAGATCCTGGAGCTGGGCTTCTGTGGACCTAGACCCAGCCCGTGAGAAATCACACGAGGTCTAGGTTAGAAAAATCACATGCAACACACCTCTTAAATATAGCTGGGGAGTCTGCAGCTCAGAGAGGACAGGAAGTGGCCCGGGTCACACAGCCAGTGAATCCCGCACAGACTGACTGCCTCCTTCTCAGAAGAAACCAAGTATGATACTGTGATTTCTAATAAGAAATATATATTTGGTCTTCATCCTGTTTCTGGCACAGAGCTCCTAAAACCCTTGGAGTTTCCTAGGTGATGAGAGCCCTGAAAGTGTCTTTCCTTTGTTAAGGAGGTGACTTTTGGAACTCACCTAAGGATAGGCTGCTTGCCAGAGAACCAGCCTTGTGATTAGAAAGTTGGAACTTTCAGTTCCACCACCCCCGCCAACTACCTCCGGGGAGGGGTAAGAGGCTGGAGATTGAGATCAAACGCCAGTGACGATGATTTAATCAATCATGCCTAAGTAATGAAGCCTCCGTAAAATCTAAAAGGACTGGGTCCGGAGAGCTTCCGGGTTGGTGAACACGTGGACATCTGGGGAGAGTGGTGCCTGGGGACAGCATGGAAGCTCCACGCCCCTTCCCCATCCCCTGTCCTATGCATCTCTTCCATCTGGCTATTTCTGAGCTATACTTTATAATAAACTGGCAATATAGTGAGTAAATGGGTTTCCTAAGCTCTCTAACACATTAATGGAACCCAAGGAAGGGGTTGTGAGAACCTTGGATTTATAACTGGTCACAGCCTAAACTTGTGATTGGCATCTGAGGCGTGGCACAGGGGTGGCAGGGACAGTCTTGTAGGGCTGCACCCTTACCCTGCAGAATCTCATGCTATCTCTGGGTAGATAGTCTCAGAGTCGAGTTGAATTGTAGGACCCCCAGCGGGAGTCCGAGAATCGCCTGGTGGTGTGGGGACGGCGCCCCTCCCCCGCACCCACACTGTAACTGGGTGCAGAACCCTTACCATGCATCCTCATGAATCCTTTCTCTCCTAACCTCGGGGCCGGCCGTTTCAGGAGCGCCAAGCATCAGATCGTGGGTGGAGGGGGAGGTCACCCTGGTGACGGCTGCTCCTGAGCGGGGGCTGAGACTTGGGGGTGAGGGTGGCAGATGCGGACTGAACAGGAGCTTCCAGCTCCTGGAGCCTGTCCCACCCAGCATAAGGGGCAGGGGGGACACCACAGGGGGCAGGGGTGGAGCAAGCAAGGGTCGGGGGTGAGTGTGAGTCTGGGTCACTGCTCTGCCCACAGCTGCTGGGAGGCAGGCCCAGCCTGGCACACCGAAGGCGGCGATCAGCAAGTGAACGGTGATTGCCTGGCTGGGCACCAGGGCAGGGGAGACCTGCTTAGGCTCATGGCGGAAAGAACATGCCTCCCCACTGCTGCCCGCCTGGAAGCTGTTGATCTCCTGCGGGGCCCCCTGCGCCCAGCTGCTCCAAACCCAGGGGCAAATATGAGTCCCAGCAAGCCGACCCTCCCCATGGGGGAGGAGGCCGGGATGCAGAGCAGGGCCCTCAGGCACAGCCATGCCAGCCCCCCAGCGTGGGTCTGTGCAGGCCCAGGCACTCCTCTGAGTGCCTCCTTGGTTCCTGCAGCCACACTCCCACACCAGCACCGGAGTAGAAACCTCTCTTCAAGACTACTGATTCAGCCCCCACTTTAGTTCAGAGGGTAAACGCACGCGGAGGGCTGCCCTGTGCCCTCCTGACCCTGCAGACTGGGGAACCTGGGTCAGAGCAGGCGGTCCAGGGTGGGGACGCCCAGAGACCCATGCTGAGCAGCCCTGCATCCTTGGCCCAGACTGCCCACCTCCTCGTCTCCTGCTTCTAATCCCAGCAGAGACACCTTGAGGCTATAAATAACATGATTGTCTAAAGGCCTGTATCCACGGGCTTTGTACTGGCCACACTTTAATCGGGCCCGCTGGCAGCCAGGCTGAGGACCCCGGGCTGGCGTGGCCTCGTGCTGGGTGCAGGCACAGGCTCAGGCCTCCCACCGAGGGTGCTGACAGCTCAATTCCCAGCCCAGCCACAGGCGCTGCCAGCTCTCTAGCTGGGAGCGAAGAAGTGGCAGGTGCAGCTTGGCCAGGGTCCCGGAGCCGCAGTCAAAGGTGGGCAGAGGCACTGATACAGTGGAGGCCGCCCAGAAGGGTGCGAGCAGGGTGGGTGGGACCTCCTCGCTGCAGGGCAGGGGCCTCAGGGGTCCTCTGGGGAGGCACCTGTGCTAGGAAGCAGGCGTTTGCTCTCCACGGCCTTGCTGTTCACGTCCTGGCTGTCGGGGATCCCTGTGGGAAGAAATCGCTCAGCCAGCCCCAGAGGCGGCAAAGGTGTTTGGGGACAAGGCCTGGGCACAGTCTGTCACGAAATCCTCTAGCTTCCGTTTTCAAAATAAATTCCAGATCCGACCCGTTCTCCCCACCTTCAACGCCACCACCATGGTCCCAGCACCGCTGCTCTCCCCTGACGGCTGCAGGGCCTCCTATGGCCTCTCTGCCTCAACACTAACCCCCTACAGTCTGTTCTCAACACAGCAGCACCAGAGTGGTGCTTTTAGGATGTAAATCAGACACGTTGGGGCTTGTGCACTGGAAACCAGAAAGCGGCTCCCACCTCACTCTGTGTAAGGCCTCAGTCCCTACAAAGGCCCCCGAAGCCCCCATGCTCTGGTCCCATTACTGTCACCCTCGTCCCAACCACTGGCCCCCTTGCTCCTGTTCCAGCCACACTGGCCTCCTTGCCAGTCCTCAAACACATCAGGTCCATTCCTACCTAGGGGCCTTTGCACTAGCTTTTCCCCCTGCCAGGAGCACCTTCCCCCAGATAGCTGCATGACTCAGTCCCCGCGCAGTGCGGACCTCTCTGACCACCCTTTTCAAAAACTGCACCCTGCCCCCACCTGTTCCTCTCTCCCCACTTTCCTGCTTTATGTCTCTCCGTAGCACTTATCACCTTGAACATACTCTATCTTTTACTTCTTCTGTTTGTTTCTTGTTTGTTTCGCTTCATGGGGGCTCGGACTTGGTGTTCACGCCCCAGCATCTGCAACCTTCCCTGGCACGTAGCAGGGACGTAATAACTATGGGTGAATGAATGAATGAATGAACAAATAAATAAACTAGCCAGGGGCTCAGCGGGTGGGTGGTGATCCTTGCTCCTACAGGGTCAGCCTTGAGCCTGGCATCGGTGCAAGGCGGCAGGGGTACCTGTGCCTGGCTGCCGGGCCTGGGCCTGGTCTCTCTCCAGGTGCAGTGCGGTCAGCAGGAAGCAGCCACCACCCAGGGCGATAACGAAGGCACAGCACAGGAAGCTCTGTTGAAGGCTGAGGAAGCGCTGCAGGTAGGAGTCGGGACGCCCGGCCCGCAGGGCGCTGGAGATCTGCAGAGGAGACAGGCTGGGTGTGTCAGGCCCACCAGACCAGCCTCCAGGCCTTCAGGTGCACTTCCTCCCTGGAGCCCTGCCATCCACCCAGCCTTACAAGTCCAGTGAGGTAGGGGCTGCCGGCATCTCCCAGGATGTGGCCCACTGTGATCTGAAGCGCCTCTGCTGTCCCCCGGCACCTGGGTACCACCACGGACTGCAAAACACAGAAGCACCAAGGGAGCTCTCCAAGCGAGGGCAAGGAGTAGGTGTCCCCTCACGCCCTCTTCTGTCCCCCCGCTGCCAAGGACCAGCCTGGCGGGGTGACAGGCTGGCCAAGAGAGTGGGATGGCAGGGGGTCGACGACCCCAATGCCTGAAGCCCCATCACTGAGGCATCAGGTCGCTTGGAGGCTCAGGAAGGCTCCCTGGTCCCCTGGGATGGAGCTGCCAGGCCCCTGATGAAGGCCACCCCTCTTGAGGGTTTGCTGTTAAATCAGGGCGACCAGGCATGGCTGTGACAACAGTGATGGGGCAGGTGTGTCCCAGCTCAGGGGCCCAGAAGGCAGTAGTGTGGGCTGTGGGGTGAAGAGTGGGTGCACAGCTAGGCGGGGTGGTGTGGAGGGCTCAGCCCCCATCTCAAGAAGCCCCTCTGGGCAGAGACCAAAGGCAGCCTTGCTGAAAAGGCCCACTTGGGAGATTAAGAATATGAATTCCGGAGTCAGATTGTCTGGGTTCCAATCCCACACCCCCCACTCACTAGCCGTGTGACTTTGGGCAAGTCACTTCACCTTTCTGTGCCTCGGCCGCCTCATCCCCATATGGGGATAATAATAGTACCTACATAAAGGGTTACTTTCGTTATCGTTCCTCATCTGATACCTGGAGGACATCAGGCTGAAATAATGCCCTATGATTCTAAGGGGCAGAAAGCTTCCAGGCATTTGAACATGCTGTGCCTTCTGCTTGGCAAGCCTTCCCCTCTCTGGTCCAGCTGGAGCATCCCCATTCGGCCTTCAGGACTGACCTTTGGGTCACCTCCTCTGTGAAGCCTTCCCAGAGTTCAGGTGCCTGCCCTGAGCTCCCCCAGCTCGTGTGCACCCCTAACTGAAGGCACATCCCCCTCAGCTGGAAGGGTTCCTGGTCCTCCTCCCCTTACCCTACACTGTCCAGCAGCTAAGCTCCTGCCTAAGTTCTCTTGGGGTCCCTGGGGTTCAGCAAGGCACCAGGCACAGAGGGGACTAGCTCAAAGTTTGCCAACTAAATAAGTCAAGTAGAACCATCTTGGAGACTGGTCTCAGGAGAGGCCCTGCCAGAACCCAGGGCTGCAGCAGGGGAGGGGAGGGAGGCAGGAGGCTCAAGCAGAAGCCACACGGTCCCACAGTCCCAACAGAGCAGCCACAGGGAAACTTCCCACCCCAGAGCCTTAGCCCCAAGGCCTAGTTGTCCATAATCTGGGCCCATCAGAGAATAATAACAATGATAATAATTATTATTATAATAATTATTAACATTTATTAAATGCTTCTTGTATGCATTTTCTATATCTCATATACATATATATATTTTATATATCCACTCAACCAACCCATGAGGGAGATACGATTACTATCTACATGTTACAGATGAGGAAACCCTCCACAGAGAGGGTGAGTAACTTGCCCAGGGTCACCCAGCCAGGAAATAGCAGGGCTGAGATTTGATGCCAGGCCTTCTTCTCCAGGGTCTGACCTTTGACCATTCTGCTGTTAGAAGCAAGGAGGAAACTTTCCAGCAATATTTACGCATTTTTTATAGAACATTTGGAAAACAGTGAGAAGAACCAAGAGGACAAGCTCACCCCTAGCCCCGAAAACCGCTAACTGGCAGCGAGAGCAGGGAAGGGAACTCCAGACAGGGCACGGTGTGAGCCAAGGTGTGAAGGCCAGAGCCCGGAGACTGGAGAGAGGGGTTTGCGGGTGGGCAGGGCAGAGCAGCGAGAGTCACTCTTGAGGGTGACCGGCTGGTCCCGGAGTCACCAGCGCTGAGCCACTCTGTACAGGTGGTGAGAGAGGCCGGGCCTCCCACCCATCACCTGGACCTGCCAACAAGCCTGAGAAGCAACTGACCACAGCTTTGCACCTTCCCCAAGTGCTTCCTTCTCACCCCATAATTATGTGATTACTCACTGGTGGTTCTGGGCAGAAGGGCAGGGCCTCCTCGAAGATGGACTCTGAGTGTCCAGAAAAGTCCATGCAGGGGCTGGTTGGACCCTCCCTTCCTCCCCTCCCAGGAACTCCAACCTGCGGGACCTGGACCAGCCCCTGATGCCAGTGGCGGGAGAGGTAGATCTCCCCCTGCCTGTTCTGGGTCCCCAGGGTCTCCATGTAGCCAGGGGCCAAGGCTGGGCCCCACCAGCAGCTGGAGAGCCCAGCAGGTAATTTTAGAAGTTTAGAGGCTTTTGGGTTCCCCAAACTCCAGGCTCACTCTATTCCGAGACAAAAACCCCTCTGTTTTTGACTCGCCCTTCTTAGAAGAGCTGTTGCCTTTATACCCAGGGGCATAACCAGCGCCAGTCAAGGGCGTGCATCAGGGAGTGCGGAAAGTCGGTCACCGGTTCCTGCACCAGTCACCAGGTGCTGACTCCCTGGCAGCCTGCCTCACGTTCCCCACTCAGCCCTCCCACCCAGACACCCCTGGGAGGGTGAGACAGACAAGTGAGCAGACAGCTACCTAGGGGCAGCAGGCAGGGCAGGGAAGCACGGAGACCGGACAGAGGGAGAACAGGAGGGTGAGGACCCCGCAGGGGGAGGGCGTGGCGACGTGCTGAGGAGGCGGGAGGTGAGCCTGGTGGCGGATTTCCAGCACCCTGGAGGACAGACCTGGAGCGAGTCCCCCTTCTACCCTACTACCCCCGGCTGGCGGTGGGTAAGCTGGAGCGGGGCCCAGACAGACAGCAGGGTGGGGAGGGAGCCAGAGACCCCATCAGCAGGTCTGGGGAAGCAGGGAGCTCATCTGGGGAGACATACTCTCCAGCCTTCCAGGAAGCAAGGCGCTCCGAGGCCCCGCCGGGCAGGGGGAGGTTGCCGGAGGTGGGTCTTGGCTGTGATGAGCCAAGGTCCTTTTTATTAACTGACCCACCAGGAGGTAAGGGCTTCCCAGCGTGCAGAGAGTGAGCTCCCCGTCAGAGAGTAGGTGAACAAGGGGAGGGACTGCACTGGTCAGAATTTCGCAGAGGCTTCACGAGCTGGGGAGCTGGCTCCACTAGACCAGTGTTCTCCAGTGCGCTCTGAGGACAGCTCTACCGGGATCACGCAGGACATTCGAGAGCAATGTAGATCCCTCCACCCAACATAGACCCAACTGAATCAGACTCTGAAGACAGAGGGCCTGGAAGCTGAATTCGTAACAAGCTCCCCCAAACCTGATTCTTATGCTCAGTGAAGTTTGAGAACCACTCAAGAGCCCCTGAGATCTCTTCCCCAGAGAGAATCTGGATTCTCCTCCTTGTGGATAAGCAGATCGAAGAGAGCCGTGTCCCTGAGGCAGGACTGACATGGGGCCACGGAGCCCACAGTAACCCCTCAGGAACGTGCGTGATACGGGCTCAGCTCACTCTGCCCGCGTAGCCTGGGCGTTAACTGGTAGGTAGGTACCACCTTTCTACCTACTGCACACTTGAGCAAACCAAGGCCAGCCAGAGAGGCGCATGGCTGGGAGTGGAAGCAGGGGGACGGTTCCAGAACCCTGGCTCCTGGGCTCTGCTGCCCTCTCACCTTCTGTGCTTCAGGAGCAAGGGCAGCCAGCAGGGACCTCCCTGCACTTCCTGCCACACCAGTGTCGCCACACTTCCTGCCCCTGCCTTGCTCCAGGCTGCTTCCTCCCCAGCCCCATCCCACCCCCTGCTGGCCTCTCTCCACCCATCTCCCCTCCCGCCCCCTGGAGCCTGCTCCTGCCTCACCTCTAGAAAAGCAACCCCAGCTGCCTGTGACCTTCCAACTCCAGCTACCACCCTCTCTCTCCTCTCTCCCCTGCGCAGCTTCTTACGCTCCAGGTCACGTCACCTCCCACCCTTCCGCACCCTGCCCCCCCGCTGCCGTCTGTCTGCCCTCCACCCCACAGCTGGGAGCCCCCCACTGCCGGAGACCACTCCCCCCTGGAGCCTTCCCCCTCTCTCTGTCAGGGGACTGAGCTCCAAGAACCGCAGGGACTGGTCCAGCTCCGGCCACCGAAGTGTCACAAGGCTGTCCTCCACTGAGGGCCTTTGGGAAGGTGGGGAGGCAGGGGAAGGGGGGCTAGAAGCCCTCCTGGGATGACAGGCCCCACTAAGCTTTAGGGGCTGGAGGCCTCCAAGCCAGGGGAGGACCATGGGGGAGCACTAAGTAGGCTGGATCATGTCCAGCCCGGCCCCCTGGGCAGTGCCAGCCAGCTCCCCAGCAGACCCAGATGGCTCAGACTATGGCTGACTGGCCCCCTCACCCCTCCTCTCCTGCCCCCAGCCCACACAGAGCTCTACAAAGAGCCTGGCTCTGCCAGGTTAATCATCTGCAAACACAGACACGGTGGGCGGGGGGTGGGGGACACACAGGCGCAGTCTTCACATATCTGCAGCGCTGCCATGTGGAGCAGGGAGCAGGCTGGGGGTGGGGACGTGGAGGAAGCTGCAGGGGGCAGGATTCAGAGGACAAGTGGGCAGCCCCAACGTTCGCCTGGGACTTCCCTAGCGGTTCCACACTTCCAATGCAGGGGACACGGGGTTCAATCCCTGATCGGGGAAGTAAGGTGCCACGTACTGCGCAGCTCGGCCAAAACAAAAAAATAAAGGACATTTGCCAGCACGATTCCATATACCGAGGGCTTTCCTTCAGGCTGTCTTGCTTACCCCGCCAGGCTAGTTATGATTACCCCTTTTTATAGACAAGGAAACTGAGGCCCAAGGCTGTTCAGCAGGTCTATGGCTGAGTCTGGGATGGAGCCCAAGTCTCCTGCCTGGAGGGAGGAAAAGATAAGACCCGCCAGCCCTGCAGCTGATACACCCACCCAGGAGTCAAAGACAGGACAGCCCTATCTACATCCGCTGAGCCTGTGCCAAGAAGAGGGCCAGAGCATCTAGACAGACAGTGAGCCTCCCGTCCACAGCGGTATTCAAGCAGGTTTTGTTGGCTAATTAAATGACTACACTTCCCCACAGCCCTTTCAAACTCAGATTCCAGGACGCCAGGATTTCTCTGGGAGATGGAAGATGAGAAAGTAGGAACCGCTGACTTGCTATCAGAATCCCAGCCAGCATTCTCTGTGCCAGGCACAGGGCAAAAGCTTTACATGGATAATCTCATTTCACCCTCACAATAATCCAGGAGGTATTTTCATCCCCATTTTCCACACAGGAAATCTGAGGTTCGGCGACACAAAGTGACTTGCCTAGGTCACACACAGCTAGTAGGTGGCAGAAGCAGGGCTGAAACCCAGGTCTGTTTCCTGAATCCAGGTTCGTGCCCCTGCACTAGACCCCCCTTCAGGACAGTTCTCAGCCGACTGCAAGCTGCTCTGCTTCCCTCATGCCCACCCAGCCCTGGACTGCCAGGAGGCAGGAGGAGGGCTCTTGGGGTGTCCCCAGGTCTGGAACCCTGTGTAATCCACAAGGGCACAGCCCTTCAGTGTTCAAAAAATTTCCCTGCACATCTCCTAGAAGGAGGCAGGGAGGCTGGACGGAGAGTGTGAGGCTCAGGGAGGGTCCTGCTAGACTCTGGACCTAGCAGTCATGGGGTCAGGATAGCATCAGCCCTCATTATAGCCTGAGCCAGCCCCTTGCCTTGCAGCCCATGATATGGGAGCTGGGGAGGCCTGGACCCACCTGGGCTCAGTGGCCCTGAAGTCCGGCATCCCTGTCTGCACACCCAGAGTGGAGGCCAAGGAGCCTGCTTGCTGAGAAGTGCAGTCAAGAAAGACGGAGGGAGGCCTGGAGTCAAAAAGCCCGGGCTCCAGTCTTGGCTCAGTGCCTCTGCAGGCTGTGTGACCTTGGTTCAGGCACCTGCCCTCTCTGAGCCTCCATTTGCTCATCTACAAAATGGGAGTGATGGTCAAAGGATATGTCTGAGACTGTCAGGGAGGCCCCTGGTCCAAGGTGACTGTTCATTGACCTTGGTCCCCTACCCCATGGTCTCTGAAGCCCCTCCTGACCTCTAGGCCACTCCACAGCAGAAGTCCAGCCCTGAGCAGGACAGACTCCAGCTGCCCCTGCTCAAGAGGCCCCAGGACCAGCCCTCCGTTCCGACTCCCACACCTACCAGCAGGATGTCAGCAACCACGGCCCAGTTGCAGGACAGGAGCAGCTCCCCGAGGGCCAGGAACACCTGTGAACAAAGGGTGGCCGGGATGAGGCCCCCTGGATCTCAGTCACCAGCCCCTCCCCACGCTGTTTCTTCCCACCTGTGGAGAAGGAGACTGAGGCTGCCCAGAGGAAGGACCCATCGAGACTTACTGGGGTGGGTGAGGTTTGCAACTGTTTTCCCAGTTGCGGCAGCCTCCAGAGTAGGTAGACATTCCCATCTGGGCAGACCGGCAGCCGTGACCCAGAGAGGAGTGCCAGGGCCCGGGCCTGGGAAGAGCACTCCCCCTGATGGACGGCCCCCAGGGTCTAGCCACTGAGGTCACCCAGGGAGGCAGCCAGGACTCCCAGGCCACGTTTTTGTTTTTTTTTTTTAGAATTTAGAAATTTTTTTTTTTAAATTTATTTATTTATTTATTTTTGGCTGTGTTGGGTCTTCGTTTCTGTGCGAGGGCTTTCTCCAGTTGTGGCAAGCGGGGACCACTCTTCATCGCGGTGCGCGGGCCTCTCACTATCGCGGCCTCTCTTGTTGCGGAGCACAGGCTCCAGACGCGCAGGCTCAGTAATTGTGGCTCACGGGCCCAGCTGCTCCGCGGCATGTGGGATCTTCCCAGACCAGGGCTCGAACCCGTGTCCCCTGCATTAGCAGGCAGATTCTCAACCACTGCGCCACCAGGGAAGCCCCAGGCCACGTTTAAAGGTGGAGAAACAGGCACTTCCCTGGTGGTCCAGTGGGTAAGACTCCGCGCTCCCAATGCAGGGGGCCCGGGTTCAATCCCTGGTCGGGGAACTAGATCCTGCAGGCATGCTGCAATGAAGAGTCCACACGCTGCAACTAACAAGTCCACATGCTGCAACTAAAGATCCCATGTGCCGCAACTAAGACCCGGCACATCCAAAATAAAATAAATAATAAATAAAATTTTTTTTTCAAATAAATAAATAAAGGTGGGGAAACAGAGGAGAAAGGTCCAGGGCTTGCCCAGCCTCCCCTTTGTTCCCCTAAGGCCTGTGTACGCTAAGGAGGTGCCTACTGCATGCCAGCCAGACTGCCCAGTCCAGGCCTCCTATCAACAGCCCCTCCCAGGCCTTCCCCTTCCCAGACCCCGAGAGCAGCACAGGGAGGTGAGCAAGGCTGAGACAGTGAACTGTGCCCGGGTCAGGGCCAGGGCTTGTCTGAGGTTGCCAGCTGGCCCAGGGCAAAGCCATCCTGAAACACGAGGCTTCTGGCCCCCGTCCAGAGCCCACCCCCACCCCGGGCACCTGTGGGGCTGGGATACCCCCCTTGTGTGCCCACCCTCTGCCTCGCTATCTGGAGGCCACTGTGTGCCTGTCTCTCCCAGCTCCCTGAACCCCCTACCTCGTGCCAAAGGATTAGGACAATCCTCATTCCACTCTCTCAAGAAGAGTTTAATGAAGCAGCAAGAAGGAGGGGAAAAGTCTCATTTGTCAGAGCTTCTAAGGGCTTATTGCTGGAGTGGAATTCGTCATTCCTGGAGTCACGGGGCTGTGCCTGGGGCAGCCCAGGCTCTGGATCCCAAAGGCCCACGAGCACCCAGGACAGAGGAACCAAAGGGCCACTGCCTGCACACTCACTGCGCGCCAGGCACGTCCACTTCTGTCACCCATCCAACTCTCAGCCGCCTCCTAAGACGCGTATCATTACATCCACTCCACAAATGAGAAGACTCAGGCCCAGGGTCACACATCAAGCCACCTTCTGGTGAGCCCCTCTCCCCTGCGGCAAGGTGAGGGACAGAAAGCTGTCGGTGAGGTCGGGGGGAGACTCCGAGAGGCCCTAGCGACCACAGTGCTGGGTGAGGCCGGCACGAGGGAAGTCAGAGGGAAGCCCAGGAAGGGGAGGGCTTCCAGGTAGAGGTGGCATTGAGCAGAGTCCCGAAGGATGGGCAGGATCAGCATGGGTCTAGAAGAGCCCCAAGGCCATGCCAGGCAGAGAACCCTAGTAAGCAGAGGCGAGGAGGCTGGAAGGCGCCCACCAGGCTGGGCGGGCAGGAGTGTGGCCCAGGGCTGTGGAGGGAGGGACGGCAGGACCCACTGGGGAGGGGGAGCAGCGGGTGTCTTCTCCCAGTCTCACCAGCCCTTGGCCCTCCACAAACTGGGGAACGCTTGAGGGCTGGGCGGGCCTCCCTCTGGGCCCGGGGCTGGGCACCCACAGGGGTGGGAATCAGGAAGTGGCCAGCTGGCGAGCCTTAGGTGGGCCCAGGCAGGCTGCAGACCCGCATTCCAGCCCCACAGGGTCTGCCAACCCGGCCTCCTGGGACCAACGTGAGGGCAGCTCACACCCATCCTTCCCTTGACTCCCACCTCCACCAGGACTGCCAGGCCACTGCCCTCCTCCCACTTCCAGCTCAAAGGCGTCCTACCCTCCATAGCCGGGGGGGCCAGCCACACGGTGCCTGCTCTCTGCAGGTGCTGCGGTCTCCCCGCTGCTGCCCCACACCCACGGGACATGCTGAAATACACCTTTTCCTTCCTCCAGCTGGAGCAGGGTGGATCCTGACCCCAAAATAGGGCCGATCGGAGGGAGGCTGCAGCCACAATGGGGACTTTCAGGCTGAACAAGCTGCCTGAGGATGCCAGGTTTCCTCAGACACACCTGGAAACCCACCCCAAGCCACCAAATCCCCGCCTCCACGCGGAGGCTTTGAGGGGCGAAAGGCCCAGCTGGGGAGAGGCCACCTCCTAATCCCGTAATTACAGAGTCTCCTGAGGCGGCTGCCTGGGCTCAAGGAGGGACACCCCATCAAAGAGGTGTGACCCCCCTGGAGGGACACCCCATCAAAGAGGTGTGACCCCCCTGGAGGGACACCCCATCAAAGAGGTGTGACCCCCCCTGGAGGGACACTCCATCAAAGAGGTGTGACCTGGCCATGTGAGGCCACCCTTGGAGGTCACCACCCTCTGTGCCTTGGTTTCCCCAGCGCTACAACGATGGGGTGGCCCAGCGCCCCGGCAGCCCCCTCCACCACCAACAGCCTTTGCTTTTAAAGCTGCGAGATAACTTCAGTGGGTCCCACAGGCTGCGTGCAAATCGGGTCTGAGAAGCCCGTGGCCTCCACAACTAATGCAGACTTGCGTTCCGCAATTAAAAAACAAAACAAACAAGAAGGGCCCTGGTCTGAAGTTAAGTCACATGAAGAATGTAGCCAGCAGACTGTTCAAAGTTCCTCCCACACAGGCCCCTCAGCCCCCTGGACGCCCTCTTCTGCACGGCCACAGGCCCCTCGCACTGACCAGGTCCCCAAACCTGCTCTCTCCTCCTGGCCCCCCACGTTACTGTCCTCGCCCAGGGTGCTTGAGGTAGCCAGGATACAGGCCTCACCCACAGACTGGCCGCCAGCAAGCTGCCCAAGCGGCCAGACACGGAAAGGGGGAGGCGGGGGGCTCCTACATGCCTTGCTCGCCTTCACACCCCTCCAGACACCGATTCCTGTCCAATCTGCATCCTAAATGTCCCTCAGATCCGCCCCCTCCTCCCGGCCACTGCTGCTGGCCTGGTCCAGGCCTCCCCCATCCCTCCGCCTCACCAGTTTCCCAGGCCCCACCATCCCTCCTGACAGCAGCCCCGGAGGGGACTTCCGAAAGGGAAATGGGAAATCTGCCCTTGTCCCCTTAGTGCCTGTTCATGGTTCCCTGCACCCTGACTCCGTCTCCCTGGGTGATAGGGCCTGGGAATGCTGCCTGAGAAGCGTGGAGCCCCTCAACCCCTGGCCTTTCCATTTCAGACTCAAGAGGATTTCCCCCTCGAGTTGGGGCGGTGATGATGCATATTTCTGGCTTTAGTCACCCCCGGCCAGAGAGGCGTACACACACACACACACACACACACACACACACTGACACATGCACATGCACTCACATAACACACAACCACACAAGCACACACAGACACGTGCATCCTCAAGACCTCACACACACACACAAGAGCTCCAAGACCCATGCACACATACCTAGACCCATAACCTGGGACACACACGGAAAACTCACACACCACAAAGACACATACATAAGCAGGTAACAGGGATGACATTCTAAGTATTAAAATATGTGTGGCGAGAGTACCAACCAAACAGATGGCGGCTGACGACCCTGGTACAGAACTTGCTGGAAAACAGCCTAGCGTGTATATGTGCATGCTTGTGGTCTTATAAAGTGGACAGCAAGTTGTGCACAATCACACGGGCACACACACACGTATACATGTACGCAAACATGCTCTTGCCTTTGCACTCATGTGCATACCTGCACTCGGACATGCACACACTCATAGCTTCACACACATAGACACCCCTCCTCACGTACACCTGCATGCACAGGTGGGCATGGGCAGGGAGCAGGAGGGAAGCTGGAGCACCTGCCCCAGAGAAGGCTCAGCCCCTGTGGAGTGGAAGGGACAGTGTCTTCACTTTGGTCCATCTCAGTCTTCCAACTGGGCAGTAACTGATCTCTGAACTGCAAAGAATGGATTCTAGGTGCCCCCAGGTAGGGAGAAAGCAAATGTCTCCCATGGGCTTGTGGTCAGGCAGAGGTAAGGCCGATCCTCCCCTTGCACAGGTCAACTCTTCACCCAGTGTGATTGAGCCAGTCAGGATGCAGGTGCCTGGCACAGACTGGCCACCAGCAAGCTGCCGGGCCGGCTGGCATGCTTCTCCCCTGGGCCTGCCAACCTGTAATTGCAGGGACTGTCTTTAGGGCACAAGGGTACCGCCCAGCTCCCATGGGCCAGCAAGGGCCCAGCAGCCTGGTAGGCGGGCAGATGGGGAATGAGCCCCAGTCCTGCTGGAGAACCCAGCTGATACTGCAGGCTCTGCTGCCCATCCAAGAAGAGACACCTGCTAGATCCCGGCAGGGAAGTGGGGTCCTCAGAGGAAGGGTAGGTGGGCCTCTCTCAGCCCCTTGGAGGCAGCCTCTGGCAAGGCCCAGTTACTCCAGCCCAAGACACAAGAGCAAAAGGGCTGGGACTTCCCTGGTGGTCCCGTGGCTAAGACTCCTTGCTCCCAAAACAGGGGGCCTGGGTTCGATCCCTGGTCAAGGAACTAGATCCCACATGCCGCAAATAAGAGTTCGTGTACCACAACTAAAGATCCCGCATGCAGCAACTAAGACCTGGCGCAGCCTAAATAAATAAATAAATAGGCTTGTCCAAAAAACCCGCAAGGGCCAAGTGGTAGGAGAGATTCCCCCAAGCTGGGGCACCTGCACGGCCCAGCTGTCTGGGCCACCCAGGGGTGAGAGCAGATCCCATAGCCAACCAACCCTGGAATCCTTAGCTGACCCGGACCACAGCTACAATGGACACACATCCTGACTGCTCCCTGCCAACCATCACGCAAGGCTCCCTTGTGGGCACCAGGCTCGGCAAATACTGGGCCTCCATCTTTGGTCCTTGCTCAGGAATCGCCAAGGCTGAGAAGGGCAGCATCCCTTCCCGGATGTAAAGGCCTCAGTGACCGCCAAGCTGGCTCTGCTCTGTGTCATGGTGGCCACATTGCTCCTTGGGCCAGTAGGGAACTCAGAGCTACGATCTAGTTTGGGCTGGAAGGAGCCTTAAAGATCATCTGGGGCAACTCCTGTGTAAAAACGGAGGGTTGCAATTGCACCATAGACTTCCCTTCCCCCAAAAGTAAAAAATAGTGTCGGCGGGGTGGGGGTGGGGGGGAAACGTTTTTCACCAAAGGAAAAAAAAAGCCTAATGAGGTTAAGTATTAAATATTGGCAGCCAAGGCAAAAAAAACAGGTAATTCTGGAGTAAAGTAGAGAATATAACCCTTCTCAGCTCCTCCCTCCCCAGAGCTATCCTCCAAAACCCCAACATCTAGAGGGAAATAAACTGAGCAGGGGTCCATTGTTTCCACTCTTAACTGAGAACCAGTGGGAAAAGCTGCTGGGGAGAAATGGGCAAAAGTGGAGAAAGTGAATAAATGACTCCAGTTACTGACTCCACCTAAGGCCTAAAAACAGTAATTTTTTACTGTTTTTTACTGGGCCTAAGGCCCAGTAATTAAGTAGAATGAACCCTGTGATAGAGCATTTACCTAAATCCCAGAAGAGAGAGCAGAGCCCAGGTGTTCTAACAAAGCCCCTCCTGCCTTACCTGAGCCCTGCAATTCCCTCAGGCGACAGAAAACCTAACACTCAACTCTCAAACTGCAGCCCCTTTGGGGAAGAGAATAGTCACAGAGAAGGCAGGAAGAGAGTAGAAGAAAATAAAGAGTCACCCACACTATATCAAAGCAAATTCAGTATCAGAGCAGAGCTGCCCACACCCAGGCTGGAGAAAGCACTCAGTACATGAACTATGCAAACATACAAAAAAAGAAAAAAACAGAGAGAGAGAGTGAGAGAGGGAATGAGGTAGGAAGAGAGGGAGGGAGGGAAGAGAGAGAAGAAAGAAAGAAAGAAAGAAAGAAAGAAAGAAAGAAAGAAAGAAAGAAAGAGGGAGGGAGAGGGAGGAAGAGGGAGGGAGGAGGGAGGGAGGGACGGAGGGAGGGAGGGAGGGAGAAACAGAGGAAATGGAAAGGGGGAAAGGTGGAGAAGGAAGAAGAGAGAAAAGGAGGAAAGGAGAAAAAAGAACCCAACCTACAAGACAGATGATAGGAGAAGGAGCAGAAGGAAATTCCTTATAATTGTTTCAAACTATATTGAACAGTAATTCAATAAAGAAAGAGCTCAAAAATGAAATGAACCCCCAATAGGATGAGATATAAAAGGATATTGCAGACTTAAGGGAATAAATGGAGGAGCAAAGCAATAAACAACATTATTACAGAACTAATAAATTAAAAACAGTCAGAAACAGAATAGACATCAAACAAAGTACAATCACCAATATAGAGAAAGGCTTGAGATAATCTCACAGATTGACTAATTTTTAAAAAACACAAAGAAGAAAAATGGACTTCCCTGGTGGTCCAGTGGTTAAGACTTCGCCTTTCTGGGCTTCCCTGGTGGTGCAGTGGTTGAGAGTCTGCCTGCTAATGCAGGGGACATGGGTTCGAGCCCTAATCTGGGAAGATCCCACATGCTGCGAAGCGACTAGACCCGTGAGCCACAATTACTGAGCCTGTGCGTCTGGAGCCTGTGCTCCGCAACAAGAGAGGCTGCGATAGTGAGAGGCCCGCGCACCACGATGAAGAGTGGCCCCCGCTTGCCGCAACTAGAGAAAGCCCTCGCACAGAAACGAAGACCCAACACAGCCATAAATGAATAAATAAAATAAATAAATAAATAAATAAATAAATAAATAAAAAGACTTCGCCTTCCAATGCAGGGGGTGCGGGTTCAATCCCTGGTCAAGGAGCTAAGATCCCACATGCCTCGTGGCCAAAAAAAAAAAAAAAAAAACCAAAAACATAAAACAGAAGCAATATTGTAATAAGTTCAATAAAGACTTTAAAAAATGGTCCACATTAAAAAAAAAACTTTAAAAAAGAAAAAGAAGAAAACATTTAGAGAGAAGTAAATGATATGAAAGACAGGTAAAGTAGATCAGGGCTGGGACTAGAGCACAGCAAGTGAGACATATAGGGTACCAAATTTAAGGATGTACTCAGTCTCTGGGTTGCACAAGTGTAGGGTTAGCCCCTGGGAGTGAGTGCCTCCTTAAATTGTGTGCCCTTATGCCTTGCTGGCCTCACCTTAGTCCCAGCCCAGAAGATGATCCAACACAGGTAAAAAAAAAAAAACCTAACAAATAAACAAACATAAGAAATAAAGAGATGAGAGGGGGAAGGAGGATACTCAGTACTGATTCAGCAGATAAGAACACTGTTATGAACAAACTTTTATATGATATAGAATATTTAGCATTGAGATATATCCTAGCTGTTGCAAGCAGCTTCTAACATGCCTCCAGAGACCCCTGCCTCTTGTATCTCACCCTGGGTGTGGGCTGGACCTAGGGATGTGCTTCTAATGAGCAGAATACAGCAAAAGTCATGGGATACCACTTCCGTGATTAGGTTACAAAAGACCATGACTCCCCTTGATAGACTCCTCTATTGCCTTCTCAGCCTACACATATTCAGGAAGGGAGCTGCCATAAGAAAGAAGCCAACATAGCAAAGGAACTGAGAGCAGACTCCAGCCAATAGCCAGTGAGGAGCTGAGGCCCTCAATCCAACATCGCAGAAGGATCTGAATGCGGCCCACAACCACTGAGTGAGCTTGGAAGCAGATCCCTCCCTAGTTGAGACTTCACATGAGACCACAGACCCTGGGCCAACGCCTTGATTGAAGCCTACAAGAGACCATGAAGCAGAGGACCCAACTAAGCTATGCCTGGATTCCTGACCCACAGAAACTGTGAGATAATAACTGTGTGCTGTCTTAAACGACTACATTTGGGGATGATTTGTTACACAGCAAGAGATAACTAATACACTACCTAAGCCACTGAATTTCAAGAATAAATAATGTAATCTTCAGGTATCCAGAGGAAAAAGTGAATCGATATGGAAGATTTTTTTAAACTTCATTCTTCACAGCAATATTTGATACGAAAAGACAATGGAACAAATGTTTGCAAAGTAATGAAAGGAAGAAAATGTGAGCCAAGAATACCATATCCAGTGAACTGTTGTTCAAGAAAAGAGGGAAAGAGGAGAAGACAATCTCAAACATAAATGAACCAAAGGAAAACCACCTCTCTAGCCCTTTTTGGTTTGGAAAGGAGGACAGAATGGATTAAAAACTATTTAACCACAAAATCTACTCAGTTAGGAGTTGAACCAAAATGAAGAACTCAGGAATGGAGCATCTATGCAATAGATGGAGAATGAGTATTGAATCTATTTAAATCTGGGATTGAGAGAACAGACTGTGAGTGTTGTAAATCTAGAAAAAGTAAAAATAATAATATAACTAACAAAAACCAGGAGACTGGGGAGAGAAGGTGGAGGTATAAGAAAGCTGATCAGGATTCATCAATAAGTCCAAAGTTTTAAAATTAACTTGAAGTTAGCCAAGTCCTTTGATTTCACTTCAATTTCTTCAGGTAAATTCATATAAATGAATTAAACACTATATGATTCTATTTACATGAAATATCCAGAATAGGCAAATCTATAAAGGCAGAAAGCAGATTAGCAGTTACCTAGAGCTGGAATAGAGGATGGTTAGGGGAAAATGGTGAATGATTTATAATGAATATGAAGTTTCTTTTTTTTTATAGGAAGCCCAAGAAATGCATTTATTCTATTGTCTCATAAAGTTTCTTCTTGAGGTGATGAAAATGTTCTAAAATTGATGTGGTGTTGATTGCAAACCTCTGTGAATATACTAAAAACCATTAAATTTTGTACTTTAAATTGAATGATACCTGAATTTCATCTCAATAAATCTGTTTTTAAAATTACCAGATAACCTCAGTTTAACAAAAGTATTCCTAAAAACATAAATCTGGGTTTATATACAGAGACACATATAGAAGGATGGTCACATCACAAAAGTAGAAGCAAACAGGCCAAGATGTTAAGAGTAGCTGATACTAGGGGATGAGAAAATGGAAAATTGTTATCTTCTTCTTTGTGCTTTTCTGGTTTTGTTTTTGTTTTTTTTTTAAATTACCCCCAAATAAAAATAGAAAGGTCATTGATAGAGTGTGGTGGATTGAATTGTTGGTCTCATCGCTTGATTTCACTGTGATAGCATGATGCTTCCATATCCTTGATGTGTCGAGTCCCCCAGAGTGTGATCCTTGGTCCTCTTCTCTTTTCTATCCAAGCTCAGGCCTTTGCTGATCTCATTCAGTCTCACGGCTTTACATAACCAGCCTAGACCTCTCTCCTGAACTCCAGACTCATATATTTCCAACTGCCTCTTAACATCTGCAGTTGAATGTCCTAAAAGGCATCTCAAATTCAACATGTCTAAAATTGAACTCCTAATCCCACCCTTTCCAAAAATAAAAAACCCAACAACAACTCCGTACTTCCCTCCAGCCTTCTCCGTCTCAGTAAATGGCAACTCCGTGTTTCCAATTGCTCAGGCCCAAAACCCTGGAGTTGCCCTCGACTCATCCATTTCTCTCACACTCCACACCCAACCCGTCAGGAAATCCTGTTGATTCTACTTCCAAAACATACCCAGAATCTGACCACTTCTTCACACTTCCTCCATAAGTAGCCCAATCCAAGCCACAGGCATCTCTTGCCTATAATATTGGAAAGCCTCCTAATGGGTTTCCCTGTCTCTTGTCTTTGTCCTTTTTCATTCTATTATCAACACAGCAGCCAGAGAGACCTTGGTAAACTACATGGTAGGTAGTTACAAAACAGCCCCCAATTAATCATGCTTCTTGGTATTCACACCCTTGTACAGTCCCTTCCCACAGTGAAACCAGGTCAGTTTCCCACCTTGCTTCAACCAATAAAATAAGGTAGAAGTGATGCTGTGCTGTTCCTGGCCTAGGCCTTAAGAGACTTTGCAGCTTCCACTTTGCTTTCTTGGAATGCAGCCCTGAGACCACCATGTAAGTAACCGGTTTCACCCAGTGGAAGACAAGAGGCCACATGGAGGAGAACGGAGGAGCCCCAGCCGACGGCCAGACACGAGTGAGGCCAGCTTGGATGTCCCACCCCACCCAGTCTTCCAGGTGAAGGCGGCCACAGGAGTGAGCACAGGTGAAATCAGGCAAGAAACCATCCAGCCAACTCACAGAATCATAAGAAATAATAAATCGTTGTCTTAAGTCACTACGTTTTAGGGTGATTTGTTACTCAGCAATAGGTGACTGATACAAACCATCAGTCAGAGCATCACTTTCTGTGCTAGAAATTCTCTAGTGGTTTCCCATTTCACTTAAATTGGAAGCCAAGTTCATTCTATGTGCAGGGATCCACACAATCAGTGCCCCACCCACCCCACCCCCTCAGCCCCCCACCCTGCCATTCCCTCTGACCTAATCTCCTCTGCTCTACCCCAGCTCGCCCCATTCCAACCACGTTTCCTAGAAGACACCAGCATGACTTCCCCCTCAGGACCTTTGCACTTGCTCTTCCCTCTGCATGGAGGGTTCTCCCCCACTCCACCCCTGTATCCACATGGCTCCTTCTCTCACTTGCTTCAGGTTGCTGCTGAAGCATCACCGTCTCCGTGAGGCCTCCCTGACCACCTTGCACAGCCCAGTCCCTCTTCTTGTCCACTTTCCCGGCTCTGTTCTTTTCCACAGAGCTCATTCCCATCTAACATACCATTTATTTTACTGCATACATATTCTTGCCTGTTTTGTTCAATGCTGCATCATCCTCAAAGCCTAGAACAGTGCCTGGCACACAGGAGGTGCTTGGGAAATATTTGATAAGTGAGTGAACATTTCTGCTCATCCTGGCTGGGACCTGCCTCGCAGCCACCTCACCATGGCCTCGGCTCTGCTCCTTGAGACCTCTGCTCCCTCGGCCCGTGAAGCCCGGCAGGGTTTGAGGGTGAAGACCCCCACTCCCAGGTTTCTCACCTGTGAAACAGGAAGAGCAGCACAGAACCAGAGACACCTTGGGCGGGGGTGGGGTTACACCTGTGGGGCTTCATGGCCACATGCCCAGACACTCCTCCCCGTAATGTTAGATGTCACTGACCCAGGGCTCAGTGAAGGAGGAACGCTTGGGGCATGTAGCAGACTGTATCTTCCCAAAGCAGTCACTGTAATATTTCCACATGCTCTTTCAGATCACTGCTAGTCTCCACCAAAAAGAGTGAATCCGTTCTCTCTCCCCTCGAATCTGAGCAAGAAGTTGTGGCTCAAGTGAAGAACAGAATGCAGTGAAAGTGACGCTGTGTAACTTTCAAGGGCAGGTCATCAAAGGCAACACAGCTTCACCTGGCTCTCTCAAGACTCTAGTCCTTGGAAGCCGGCCACCATGTTGTAAGGAAGCTCAGGCCACATGGGGAGGTCACAGGCAGCTGCTCTAGCCAGTAGCTCCAGCTAAGGTCTCAGCCATCAGCCAGCATCAACCATCAGGCGGCCCTCAGCCTTTGACGATCCAGTTCCCCCACCCCCATTCTGCGTAGTTAACTCCAAGTGGAAAAGAGATATGTCAGCCCCACCACCCCCCACCTTGCCCAAACTGCAAATTTGTGAGCAAAGTAAGTGTTTTTCTTATTTCAAACCACTAAGTTTCATTATATATCTAAACTAACTAGAACAGGTCCAAAAGTTCATTTAGCTCCTCAATGAAACCAAGGGGAAAGTACGAGCACTCCCATTTTACAGCTGAGAAAACTGACTCTCAGCAAGGTCAAGATCTTGCCCTAGCTCACACAGCTAGTAGGTGAAGAAGCAGGAACGAGGTCCAGGTCTTTCAGATGCCTCAGTGCATGCTCAATGTCATCCCCCAACTCCAGCTACTCCCTCTGGACCACAAAGCCCACCCAAGGGGGGATTGCCAATGTTCAGCCATATCCTCCAGCTACCAGACAAGTGATGATGGAGCTCCTACCTTGGGCTCAGTCCCTCCTCTGAGTACAAACCCTTTCTCCTCTGAAGGGCAGCGGCCCTGGGAAGAAGGCCAAGGACGACGGTGTGAGCCAAGACCTGCTGTGTGTGTCTGGATCCCAATTAACAGCCAAGAAGTCAAGTTCCCGTGCCAAGGGGAGCGGAAGGAGGGAAGAGATGGAACCCTCTGCTCCTGCAGGTGGGCACCAGGGAACGGGCTCCCCCACGGAAGGCCCCAGACCAGATTTTATACGCTCAGGAAACCTTATTGCCACGAAACAGACAGCACGACTTGGCCCTACTTCAGGAAATTTGGGGACGGGCGTGCCCACGACGCCTCCAAAAACCCTTCCTTCCCACGCAATGCAGCTACAGCCCAGTAGCAGTTGGATGAAAGCTATATGCAGCTGCAGACACACATGTACACACACATCCCACACAATTATCTGCTTGCCCTGATACTGGTGCATGTGCACACTCATGCAGACATGTATGCAAAACAGCATACATGGACACACTCATACATACTATGCACATATAGAATGAATTACATGTATATGCAGCATACAGAGAGCATGGCTGTACAGACACAGAGGTGTATTCACACAAAAGCACACATATCTGCACTCATGTTCACAGACCTGCATATATTCACACTTAGATGCATGCACACACTAGCAGTACCCGTACCCACATTCCTGTGGGCCTTCCCAGGAAGCCCTATCAATTTCCCCTGGAGCCTATCAATCTCCCCAGGACTGGCAGAGAAAGTACAGAAGAACTTTGGTTCCTACAATCTGAGAAGGTGAACGGATGGATGGACGGATGGGAGGAGGGATGGATGGATGGATGGATGGATGGATGGATGGATGGATGGATGGGTGGATGGAAGAGACTCAAGTGATTCTTCCTATTTTGAAGCTAATTTGAACAGAAGCCAACTCCTCAGCCCCCTTTCGACATCCTTTCTGATATTGACCCCCATAGGTCTCCCACACCTAATGACAATCCTTCATGGCAGACTGCAGCCAGTTCCCACCCACTGAAGTTTTAGGGATGATGTCATGTCCCATGGACTCCAGACTCCTGCATCCAACTCTACTAACACCTGTACTTGGACGCCAACCTCCCACCACAAACTCAGAATGTACAAAACCAAGCTGCTCATCTTTCCCCAAGTGCCGCTGTTCCCGCCTACTTTCCTATCTCAGTTAATGGCATCTCCCTCCTTCCAGCTACAGAGGCTAATACCCTAGAACTCACCTTTGACTCTTCTCTCTCTCACACCCCACACTGAATCCATCAGAAACTTCTGATAGATCTACCTTCAAAATATATCTATAATCCAACCATTTCTTACCACCTCTGCTGTTTCTGCTCCTGCACCCCACACCCTCATGGGAAGTCTATTTTCAACAGAGAAGTCAAAGTGATTCCATTAAACATAAGTCAGTAATAGAAAAACAATAGAGAAAATCAATACAACCAAAGTTGGCTGCAAAACTGACCAACTTTTAGTTACACTGACCAACCAAAAAAAAGAGAGAAGACTCAAATTACTAAAATCAAGAATGAACATTATTATCGACCTTACAGAAATTAAAAAGATTATAAGGGAATACTGTGAATGAAATTCCTAGAAAGATGCAAACCACCAAAACTGGCTTAAAAAGAAATAAAAAGCCTTAATTGACCAATAATAAGTCAATATTGAGTCAGTAATCAGAAAACTTCCCACAAACAAAAGCTCAGAACCAGATGGCTTCAATGGGGAATGCTAGCAAATGGCTAAAGATGAATTAACACAAATCCTTCACAAACTCTTCCAAAAAATACAAGAGGAAGAAACACTCGTCAAGTCATTCGATGAGACCAAACAAAGACATCACAAGAAAACTACAGACCAAAATTTCTTATGAATATATATGCAAAGATCCTCAAAAAAATACTAACAAGCCAAATTCAGCAACATATAAATATAATTTTACACCATGACCAAGGGAGGGTTTATCCCAGGAATGCAAGGTTGGTTAAACATACAAATATCAATCAATGTAATATACCATATTAATCAAATAAAGAACAAACTACATGACCATCTCAATAGATGCAAAAATCATAAGCCAGACCACCCACGCCTCAGCACAAAACCTCAACTCAGCTCTTAGCCAGCTCCACCCAATGCCCACATGGCCCTACATCATCTTGTCCCACCACCTCTCTGTCCTCATTTCCCTTTCTCCTTTCATTCCACGCTAACCACAGTGCCCTTCTTGCTGTTCCCTAAACCCAGCAGATACGCTCCTGCCTCAGGGCATTTACAGTTGCTGTTCCCTTTGCTTGGAACACTGTTCCCCTAAATATCCCATAACTCACAATAGTGTGAATTTTACTTATATATCTTGCCTGTTGTCTACCTCCCCCAACTAGAATGGGAGCTCCCTAAAAACAGAGATAATTTAGTCTGTTTTATCTACTGCTATATCTGTGGCATTTAAACTAGCATGCCACCTTTATAGGCACTCAAGAAATACTTGTTGAATAAATGAATGAATGAAAATAGCTGGTCACTCAACCATTCACACAGCAAGCAGTTGATCACCCCCACCCCACTCCAAGTGCCTGACACTGTGCTTCGGGCTGGAGTGCTGAGAAAGATAGGAACCAACCTGGGCCCAGCTGGGAGGGGGTGGTCAGGGCATAAGTAACCAGGATCCAAGGAAGACAGTGCTGAGGAGCGGCGAGGATGGGGAGAGAGGGTTGGATCTAGCAATCAGGGAAGACTCCATGGAGAGATGGAGCTCTAGCCTCCCCTGAAGGCCCAGAATGATTCGGGCGTATGGAGAAGGGAAGGGAGTAGAGGGAACAGAGGGAGAGCCCGGATGTGGAGAGCACAGGGCACCTCCTGGGAATCAGGAAGGGACCTGCATGGCAGAACCACATCGAATAAGGCTACCAAGGATGTCAGGGCCGTTCATGAGGGGCCTTGAATGCCAGGATGAGGAGTTAGACTTAGTTCCAGAGGCACCAAGGAACCATGCAAGGCTTTCGAGCAGGGAAGTTTCTGTGGTGTCCCTCTGGCAGTGTGGGGAGAACAGATCGTGGTGGGGAAGCAAGAAGACATGGAGACCAGGACAGTGGCTCTTGGGACAGTCCTAGAGAAAGACGGCAAGGCGTGAGCCATGACAGGACAGAGCGGACCAAGAGAAGAGGGGCGGTTTGGAGGCGTTCCAGGTTTATGACGGGTGTTAGTGGGCAGGGGTGAGGGGGGTGGGGGGATGGGGGGAGCTGGAGCCTGAATCTCAGAACCTCAGAAGCACAGACAGAGCCATGGAGGAGGGGGGTCTGGTCAGGGGGTCCAGAAGGAACTGCACCACTTCTGGAAGGCTGGAGTTCTGGTCGTTGGGGGTCCTGCCAGGCCCGAACACGAGCCACAGGGAGGAGCAGCTTCCCAGCACTGGACGCTGGACACAGCCCAGCCCTGCCAGCCTTCCTGCGCTGCAGTCCCTCGCGTCCCAGGGCCGGCCCAGAGAAGAGATTCTCCGGCTGGGTTTGTCAGCCAAGATGCAATGTCATTTCTAGACGAGCTATCCAGCTCTGGAGATGCGCCAGGCTATGGGGCGGGGGACAGCTGTGTCCCCAAAACACAGCCAAGGAGCTGCCTCCCAGAGCCAAGCAAGACAGTGGCAGAAGCGGAACTGGCAGGTGGTCCGCGGGCCCAGCCAATGCAGAGACAGGCCTTAAGTGGGGCCTCCATCTGCCCAGGCCTCAGCCTCCCTGCAAGGTCAGGCCCATTCAGTCCCCACCAGCTGGAGATGATGGTCCCAGTCACTCCCTCAGCCAATAAGCATTAAGGTATTTATTAGTGCCTGGTGTACGCCAGCCTCTGTTTCTCTCCCATGGGGGTGACAAGGGTCAGTGCGGCATGAAGGACAGAGACTTTGGAGTCTGCGGAGCTGCGTTAGAGGTTTATCTGTCCTACTCTTTGTGTTGCTGTTTCTGGGCCTCAGTTTTCCCATCTGTCAAGTGGGGATGAGAAAAACCCTTTCCGATGAGGGCACTGTAAGGACTAAATAAGAGCAGGTGCAGAAGGGAATGTTAACAGGACTTGTCTATTCCCCAGGAATTTCAGCGGAAACCCAACCAAGGCTGAGGACACTGGTGAGGAGCACCCACACCTTAAAAGAGGCACAAGACACACCTCAGGACTCAGAGGGAGAAAGGGAACCGTCCCATGTGGCCCCCCAGCTTATACAGAAGACGGCTGGAGACCCAGGCTGGGGAGGATTTATTTGAAGAGTGAGAAAGCTGAGTGAGGGGCTTCGGGTGGCCCACCCACAGAGAGGGCAGTGCCTGTCAGGAAGGACATTGGCCTTTCTCCCTGGCTGGATGCCAAAAAAAATGCAGACTTTCCTACACCAGGGCCACCTGGGGTGCATCTACAAAGAGCATCCTCAGGACACCCCAACACATGTCACCTGGGAACAGGAGGATGTACAAGGGCAGCAGTAGGGGCCTGCATCCTGAGCTCATCCAGGGGTCACACAGAAACCACGGAGAGGAGACAGGCTTGAGGGTCACAAGAGGGGAGCCGCATGGGGTGCCCGCCTGGGGCGACAGGGCCCAGGAGAAGAGCTGGAAGGGCAACCCTGGAAAGGAGCGGAGGGAAGCTGCGACAGTACACAGGTGACAATGTCTCCTGCACCAGGGAATGGGACAATGCAAACGCTGGGGCCCGAGGCCCCCAGAACCCACAAAAGTGCCCCCAAGAGAGGAGTCAGCCAGCATCTGGGCATCTACCACAAGGAGGGCACTGACAGTCAGCAAAACAACGCCAGACACTGATAACACCTGGCCCATTTCCGGTCATCTTTGCTGGCCTGCCCGACCTTGGAGGGGTCAGGATCCCGGGGGAGCGGTGGTCTTGGGGACAAATGACAGAGATGAAGCAAGGAGAATCCAACCAACTAGAGCTCCCCCTCTTCCCAGTGCAATTTTCTGGACCTGGATAGAAGCTTTATTTGAAAGTAGAACAAAAGTTTTGATTTAAATGGGACTGGGTTTCATGAGTGTATCTAGAAAAGCTATGGTGGGGGCTTCCCTGGTGGCGCAGTGGTTAAGAATCTGCCTGCCAATGCAGGGGACACGGGTTCAATCCCTGTTCCAGGAAGATCCCACATGCCACGGAGCAACTAAGCCTGTGCACCACAACTACTGAGCCTGCGCTCTAGGGCCCGCGAGCCACAAGTGCTGAGCCCGCGTGCCACAACTCCTGAAGCCTGCGAGCCTAGAGCCCATGCTCAGCAACAAGAGAAGCCACCGCAATGAGAAACCCGCCCACTGCAACGAAGAGTAGCCCCTGCTCGTTGCAACTAGAGAAAGCCCGCACGCAGCAACCAAGACCCAATGCAGCCAGAGATAAATAAATACAATTAAATTTACAAAATATAAAAAGAAAGAAAAGCTATGGGGTCTGGTCATGGGGGAGAGACCCACTCAAACTGGTCGGGGAACAATAAAGCTGTAATTGATTTGCTTTCTGAGTCCAGCCTGCTCTGTGAACCCCACCCACACACGCAGGGGCTTCCATGGCCACAGTGGTGGGTCCCCAGGGCCTTAGGACCAGGGAGTGGGAGGGGAGGGGTAGGGAGCTTGAACCAGTCCAGCTGGGGCTCGGCTGGCGCCATCTTCCCAGTATCAGTGGCTCCTTCCCATCAGGTGGGACAATCAGGGCCAGGGCTCTGGGGAGCCAGGGGCACAGCAGCCCACGTATAAGTGTGTACGTATGGATATGGAGACACCAGGGCGCCTGATGAGACCCACACATGCACAGAGCCCCAGTGAGTTCTGATGTGAGCATAGGGTAGTCTGGGAAGGCTTTGGAGGAGGTGGCCTTTGAGTTGGGTCTTACAGCAGAACGACTCTAGGATGCACAGAAGAGGGGAATGGTGCCCCTGGCGGATGGAATGGACACGAGCAAAGGCTGGGAGGTGTGAGCACCTGTCACTGGTGTAACCGGAGTGTGAGGCACATGAAGGGATGTGATGGGATATGGATCTGGAAGATATGATATCCTTAATGTTGTCACCTTTAAAGCAGTGTCCGCACTGGCTATGGCCAATCTGAACCTCACTTTCCTCATCTGTAACCTGGGGAGAATTACCCTACTTCTTCTTGGACTCAAAACATGTCCTGGGAATAAAGGGGTCTCATTATCTCCAATCAAAGCATTAACCAGGAGCTCAGAGGACACACTTTAGAAAGGCTTAGGCTCAAATCCCAGTTCTGCCCCTAGCTGTGTTACTCTTGGTAAGCCTCAGTTTACTCATCTGTTAAATGGGGATAACAAAGCTCCGCCCAGAAGGAGAGATAAATGTAATGTACGTGAAGACCTGGCACAGTGTAAGCCTATGTGAAACAGGAGTTCCCTACCCACCCCACCCCACTCCCACCTCCAAAGGGGCCCTCACTTACATAGGAGGCCAGGAGGGTGGTCGGGGCCAGGATGAGAGCCAGGTAGAGGCAGGAGGCTGCAGCAAGCAAGCTGGCGGCACAGATGAGGGGCTCAGCCCTCGGGTTGACTTTCTTGTATCTCCTTGAAGCCTCTGCTCCCAGGATGACCCCAACAAGGCCAGTCACGACAGTCAGTATCCCAAAAATCAGGCTGATGGAAAAGAGCAGAGAGGGACTGGTCAGCCGGTGGCGTCAGGATAGGGGTCCAGCCACCTGCCCCCCAGTGTGTGATCTGGTACCTACAGAGAATGTGACTGTGGGCCGCTTCCCCTCCCTCCTAACCTTGGGACCCTTGGGACCCCTAACCTTGGGACCCTTGGGACCCTCCTAACATTGGGAACCTGCTCTGGGATCCATGTACTCCCCTACCCTTCCCATCCTCTTTCCTGCCTCATCCTGGGGATGCCACTGGCCATGTGAGTGATCTTCCTAGCACCCCAGCACCCCAGCTCCCAGCCTGCCTCATTGCCAGCAATCTCCTCCACTGTTTCACCACCTAAAACTGCCCCACTCAGAAATCTTAATTCTACAGTCCCACTCTGGCCCCAACCTTCTCGCCTTCCAGGCCCCAATACTAATGGAATGGAGGTAAGTAAGCATTTATTTATTGAGCTCCTATGATACACCAGCATTGTACACACCCTCCCTCCCTCTCTCTCTCTCTCTTTTTTTTTGGCTGTGTAGCATGCACAATCTTGGTTCCCCAACCAGGGATCAAACCCATGCCCCCTGCAGTGGAAGCACAGCGTCTTAACCACTGGGCCGCCAGTGAAGTCCCCACACACCCTCCTTCCTTGAGTCCATCCTTCCACTCTCTGTTTCTGAACACCTCTCAAGTAGCCCCCTCTTAACTTCACTACCTTTGCCACCTACTCCTAGACCCATTTCAACTCCACTTGGTCCCTCTTGCACGTTCCTCCTGTAGAAACCTGTCCTTCTAGGACAACCTCCATACAGGTCCCCCAGAGGATGCTTTCTAGAACACAGATCTGACTACGCCCCTGCCCACCCCCTGCCTAAAATTCTCCACCAGCTCTTAAACACCCACCAGATTTGGTTCCAGCTCACTGGAACCAAATCTGGTGGGTGTTTAAGAGCTGGTGGAGAATACATGGCCCTTCATGATCTGACCCTGGATGACCTCAACCACAAACCCCAATTCCATCCTCCTCAGTCCCCAGACTAGTTGCTGTCCCCATTTCATACTTTTATTCCTCCATCTGGAACACCCTTCACTGGTTTCTCTACCTACCGAACTCCCATGCATCCTTCAAGACCCATCAAAAATGTCCCCTTTTTGAGGATGCTTTCCCTTGTCCCTTTGCTGATTTGTTCACCCCCTATAGTTCCCATAGCATCTTCCATGTCTCTATCATCAAGGTTATTCACTAGGCTGTGAATTCCTGGAGAACAGAAACCAGGTTCGGTTTACTTTCTTGACTCTAGGCTGGGAGCATAGAGCCTGGAACAAGAGATATATGTTAACCAAATGGCTCACTGATCCCTCCCAGAATTCCCAGGTGGACAGCTGAAACAGGTGAGGTTAAGAAAGGTTGAGGCCAGGGGCTTCCCTGGTGGCGCAGTGGTTAAGAATCCACCTGCCAATGCAGGGGACATGGGTTCGAGCCCTGGCCCAGGAAGATCCCACATGCCACGGAGCAACTAAGCCCGTGTGCTGCAACTACTGAACCTGTGCTCTAGAGCCCGCGTGCCACAACTACTGAGCCCACGTGCTGCAACTACTGAAGCCCGTGCGCCTACAGTCCATGCTCCACAACAAGAGAAGCCACTGCAATGAGAGGCCCGTGCACCGCAACTAAGAGTAGCGCCCGCTCGCCGCAACTAGAGAAAGCCCGCGCACAGCAATGAAGACCCAATGCAGCCAAAAATAAATAAATTAAATAAATTAAAAAAACAAAACAAAACAAACCTTAAAAAAAAATAAGGCTTTAAAAAAAAAAAAAGAAAGGTTGAGGCCAGGACTTCCCTGGTGGTCCAGTGGCTAAGACTCCATGCTCCCAATGCAGGGGTCCCAGGTTCGATCCCTGGTCAAGGAACTAGATCCCATATGCCACAACTAAGAGTTCGTATGCTGCAACTAAAGATCCTGCACACCACAACAAAGATCCCACACGTGGCAACGAACATCCCACGTGTCTCAACAAAGACCCAGTGCAGCCAAATAAATAAATAAACAAGATATTAAAAAAGAAAGAAAGAAAGAAAGGTTGAGGCCAAGATTACCCAGCTACTAAGCAACAGAGCCAGGATGTGAATATACACCTTCATGCTCCTGGTCTAGCCCAAAGGATGGGCCCAAGCCTCCTTTTTTAATATTTATTCATTTTATTTTTGGCTGCATCGGGTCTTAGTTGCGTCACGTGGGCTCTCTAGTTGTGGCCCATGTGCTCAGTAGTTGTGGCATGTGGGCTTAGCTGCCCATGGCATGTGGGATCTTAGTTCCCCAACCAGGGATCGAACCCGCGTCCCCTGCATTGGAAGACGGATTCTTAACCACTGGACCACCAGGGAAGTCCCCAAAGCCTCCTTTTAAAGAAGCCCAAAGGGATGCTGAGACTGACTAGCGTGAACTCTTGAAAAAAACGAAGGTAACTAGGACCTTTCCAGCCCCTAAGTGGCTCCCTGTTGTCCTCAGGGCAAGCTCCCGGCCAGCACTGCAGGACTGGCCCCTGCTGACCTGTGTAACCTCCCCTCTTTTCTCCTTCCCTCACTCTGCACAAATGACTGGGAATTCTCTAAACTCACCCTACACTTTCTGGCTTCCCTGCTTTGGCCCACACTCTTCCCTCGGCCTGGAGCACCAATGCCCCACCCACCATTCTCCACCTGGACAGGATCCCCTCCCAGATCCAAACCTTTCCAAAAGTGCCAGGTGCCTGATATTACCTCCATGGCTCCCACCAAGAGGTAAGAACATGACAGATGCAAGACTATGGTTACTGACAAATTGAGTGTCACAAAAAACTACCTCTCCTCTAAACAACTTCTGTGAAATGTCCGTCCCACAGGCTGAGGACTAATGGGTTTATTTCCCTGCCCCATCCCCTTGGTTTATAGGAGATTGTGTAAAGCCCAGAGAGGGCAGAGACCTGTCCGAGGCCACACAGCCCCACATTAGCAGAGCCAGGGTCTCCTGGCCCTCTGCTTCCAAACAAATCATGTGTGTCCTTAGGCAGCTTAAAGGTGCTCACCAAACCTTCCTAGCCTTCCAAGCTGTACCAGGCTCCGGCTCAGCCCAGTCAAGTGACCCCAAATCCCGGATGAATGCTATCTACCTCTGAGTCCCGGTCTGAGCCAGCCTTGGCAGGGTCTGGAGACCTTTCTAAGACTTAGGATTGATTATTCAAACAGGCCGTGTAGATGGGGGACCCCCAGTGCCCCTGAGCGGAGGTGTGGCCAGAGGACACACCTACCACGAAATGTCCCCACCCCCACAAAGCCTTCCCAGAATCAGACTCTCAGAGCCAAGAGGGTCCTTAAAGCCTGCAAGCTCTATGCTGATCCTCTGTACAATGGCCCTGGCAAGCAGCTATCCAACTCCTACTTACATGCCCCCAGGGGTGGGAAGCTCATTACCCTAATGCTGCTCCTTCCGTCTGGGCCCGCTCTGTATGTTTTAAGTTCTCCCTCTGGCTGAGCTAGAATCCTGTGTCCTGCAGCTTCCTGCTCCCGCACCACCTTCACCCGGGGGCTTATCCTAACTATGGAGGGTGTATTAACAGCTAGGGTCTGTGCAGAACCTGAACACCGGGACCCTGTGGTAGGTTGAATAATGCCCCCCAACCCAAGACATCTATGTCCTAATCTCTGGAACCTGTGACAATATATTCCCTTATATGGCAAAATAGACTTTGTAGATGTGATTTCATTAATGTTCTCGAGGTAGGGAGATTATCCTCCAATTTTTTGGTGGGCCCTAAATGCAATTACAAATGTCCTGATAAGAGGGAAACAGAGGGAGAGTTGAGACATAGAGGACAAGGCAATGTGACCGTGGATGCTGAGCTTGGAGTGGTGCGGCCACAACCAAGGACCGCCAGCAGCCGCCAGAAGCTGGAAGAGGCAAGGAAGGATCCTCCCCGAGAGCCTCCAGCGAGAGTGTGGCCCTGTTGAACTTGGTTTTGGCCCAGTGAAACCATCATGGACTTCTGGCCTCCAGAACTATGGGAAAAATTTCTGCTGTTTGAAGCTACCAAGTGTGTGATCATTTGTTCCATCAGCCCTAGGACCCTAACACAAACTCCCATGTCAGTTTCTCACCCAGGTTCTGGGAATAAGCTGAGTTAGAGGAAGAGGCTGAAGCAGAGAATGGGGAAATCACTGGCCCAGGAATACACAGCCAGTTAATGCCTGAAGTGGGATGGAGTCCTGGTTTTTCCCCACTTTTTCAAGCTGCAGTGGGACTTTTAGGGCTCAGTCTTCGCCTCTGGGGAGATCCAAGAATCTAGCTGTAGAGCCAGGATAAACATCACAATATCGTGGGACTTCCCTGGCGGTCCAGTGGTTAGGAGTCCACGCTTCCACTGCAGGGGGCATGGGTTCAATCCCTGGTCAGGGAACTAAGATCCTGCATGCTGCTTGGTGTGGCCAAAAAAAGAAAAAAAATCACAATATCCTTTGATGCATTCATTCATTCATTCACTTCCTGGATGCTCCCTGAGCACCCCCTGTATGCCAGCTGGTGGGGAGATGTTCAAGTCAGTTAACAGTACCAAGCAGTCTCCAGAGGCAACAGTACATGCAGCTTAAGAGCAGAAGCTTTGGAGTCAGATGGGTTTGAATCCTGGCTCTGCTACTCGAGTTGTGTGACCTTGGACAATTTGTTTAACCTCTCTGATCTTCCACCTCCTCATTTGTAATACACGAATACTAGGGTTTATTATTATAAAACCTCAGAGGGTTTTTCATGTAAAGGGCTTAGCATAGGGCCTGAACTAAAGTTAAAGCTTATAAGAAGCAACGATGAGAAAAGGGAAGGTAGCTATGGGCAAAGGGCACAGCTTGGGCAAAGGCACAGACAAGTGACGGAGCAGGGGACATTCTGGAAATTACACGAAGCTCTCTCTGGGCATCAGGGAGGGAGGTAGAGGCAAGAGAGGGGCTGGGGAGAAGGGGGGTAGATGTCAATGCTGCCAGCAGAGAACTAGTGTCACTGAGGCCTCAGGGCAGAACACAGAGCCCTGAGGAACTCTGAGAAACCCATCGGGGCAGGATCAGGGAGGAGGAGGGGTCCGCAAGGAGACCGGAAAGCATCAGCAGGGAGAAGGAAGAAGCAAATAAGAGAGGATTAGACATGCCCGCTCCATCAGGAGGTCACGGAGCCCCTGGAGAACAGGGTCAGCTGGGGGGACAGGAGAACAGCAGGGTGAGAAGAGTAGCTTTCCCGGGACTGTCAGCACCTCAAATGAGGCAGAGAACATACAAATGCATGTGTGAAATCCCTAAGCCAGAGAAGTAATGAAGCATCCCAGTGCCTCAGTTTGCCATCTGTAAAATGGGACGACCTCACACTACAGGTCCCTCCGAAGGACAGGCCCCACAGAAGCCTCACCCACCCGCAAGTGCTTTCTGGACCCCCAGAGCAGCCCAAGAGCAGGAAGACAGGGACTGGGGCCCAGAGAGGACAAGGGAGCTGCCTGTGGCCGCTCAGAGCAGCAGGAGCTCTGCCCAAGCTAAAACCAGGCCTGCCACCTGCCATCGGGCCCCCAAGTCCTGGTGTCTGCCCAGAGCTCCATGAACCCACAGAGGCTGAATCTGGGGGCTCAGAACCTCCTGAGAACTTCCCCATCAAGAGCCCCCCTGACCCGGGCACCCAGACGCCCCTCCTCACCTGTCCTGGCTGTTGCACGGCTCCCGAAAGCAGGGAAGCTGCAGCCCGTGCACCACACGGGCCTCGAACAGAAACTTGGGGGCCCAGAAGCCCAGAGCTCCAGTCACAAAGGCCATGGCTGTCACTCCAAGGGTCGACCACACAAAACTCCAGCTGTAAGAGAAAATGATCTGGCTCGACCCAGGAGAGAGCTGGGGCTGCGGGGGCCTATCTGCTCCTATCCGCTCCACTCCCCCTCTCCCAGGCCCACCTCCGCACCTTCGCTCCTGCTGTTCCTTCCTCCCTCCTCTCTGCCTGACCAAGTTTCCCCAGCCTGACAGACCCAAATCCAACATCACATTCTCCAGCAAGCTGTCTGCTGCCTCACCCTCCTCTGAGTGCCCTCCACTCGGCTCGTGGCTCTGTAACAAAGAGAGTGGGGTCCTGCCCGTGCTCCATATTTTGGTAAATCATGAGACCTGGCCATGTGGGGGACTCCTGTCTGCCTCCCCGACCATGCCTGGAACAGAGGAGGGATGCTCTCCCATGAGGCTCAGAGAGGTGAGTGATTCACTCGGGCATCTTCCCAGTAACCCTGAGAAGCCGGCAAAGCTGGAGAACTATGTCCACTGAATAAATGAGGGAAGTAAGGCTCCACGTCTCAGGTCACTCTGGGATAAGGCAGGGCAGAGCCAAGGCCGGAGCTCACAGTGTCTTCCTCCCTCTCTCCCAGCCCGTATTCCATCACATGGCTAGGTGGAGGGGGCCTCCGAGTGGGGGACGGGCACCTCAGCTGGTGAGTGGGAGCTCAGAGAAGGAAGAGGGTTGTGAACACTGGGACAGTCAGGGAGGGTTCTCTGGACGTGGAGGGAAGGAAGTCAGTGATGCTGGGGCAGACAGAGGGGTTTTCAGTGACATGCAGGGAGGAGCAGGGACACTCACTTTCTCCCCAGGTATCTGACGTCCTCACACCAGGTGCTCCTTGGGCCCCCAACGGTCACCACCCCCTGCTTCTCAGCAGCTCCCCGGGGCGGGTCTGGAACCAGGACGATAAGCAGGGTCAAGGCCACGGCTTCCAGGCAGGGCATGATCTGGGGACAGGAGGCCCAGGAAGCTCAGGGCCACACACTCCTGCGACCCAGGAGGTCCTGGCAGTGACTGAACTCTGTGGTCCAGGCTGGGGAGGGACTCACTTCCTGGGAGCTGGTTATACACAGAGCTTGACAAACTACTGCTTCTCATCCCCTCACCCCTGAGAGAACAGCCTCTCTGGGGAGCGGGGTCCCCTTGGGATTTGACTTAATACCTGTCTGTCCTATACAGACACTACTCTATTGGGACCTGTGAGCCTGACACGGCTGAGACCTGGAGGCTTGACTACACTGACCCTGACTGTTGAGTACTTGCTGCCCCAATAGCTGTCCCTTTCCCAGGCCCACACCTCCATCTGCCACACCAGCCCTGCCCTAGTGTCTTCCTATCCCTTGTCTCAGTAATCCTCAAGATTCCATAAGGTAGACTTTACTCCCCCACTCTACAGATAGGCAAAGTGAGGCCCCGAAGAGGGAGGTGACTTGCTTGAGATCACACAGCTAGCAAGCTAGCAAACTGAGCAGCTGGGATTTGAACCAGGGGCACGACTTCCAGAGGCCGTGGTCCATAGGACGCCCCAAACGTCTGAGCTGCTGATGTCTGAACACCCCCCATGGCGCCAGATACTGTGCCAAGGGGCTAAGGCCACTGGAGGCTGGAAAGTCCCTGCCCGCCCAGGGGGAAAGCGGAGGGAAGAAAAGGAAGCTGGACTCACTCGGAGGGCCCAACGCCAGTTCCCGGTCAGCTCCGTCACAGCCGACCCCAGCACGTAGCCCAGACCACTGCGACAGGGGGCAGGGGAAATGGGCAGTGAGGGAAGGGAGGCAGCCCTGAGGCCCCAAGGCCAGCCTGAGCCGGGGTGCCCCGACCACAGGGAGCCGGCTCTCTGCAGCTCATTGCCTTTTTCACTGGGAAAAGTGAGCCACGTGAGGCCCAGATGTCCACTGCCCTTGGTCAAGTCACAGGTGACCTCTGGCTCCAGGCCCATCCCAAACATCCACTGTCTCACTGAGGACCAGCCACCCCACCTCCCCAAGTCTCAGCCCTGCCCAAGTCAGGTGGTTTCAGGAAACCTGAGTCAGGGCTCAGGGGCCTGACTGCAAAACCCACACTGTCCTACCCCACTATGGAGTGCATGGCCCAACCCTAAGACATTTCTCTGCCTCACCTCCCAGAGCCAGCCCCTCCCTGGGCAGCCCACACTGCTGCGCTGCTCTTTCTCACCCCTTCCTGGAGTGTACTAGCCTGTAGGGAGCATCCTCATTACGTATCTCTAACTCCCACCATAGCCTATCAGTTCGTGTTATTGGCCCCATTTACAGATGAGGAAACTGAGGTTCAGAGAGGTAAAGTGACACAGTGAGGAAGGGGTAGAGTTGGGATTCCGAGCCCTTCTGCTCTGATGTCTCCTCCACCCAGCCCGGCTGCTGCTCTGACTCCTTTGGGCCTCAGTTTACCTCCCAGGGAAGTGGATCCGGGGTAATACCAACCTTCCAACAGGGATAAAGATGTAGAAGATGGCCAGCACTCGGGTTCGCTGGTCCCTCACGAAGAGGTCTCCCAGGACGGTGGGCGCAATGGTGGAGTAGCTGGCAGTGCCAGTGCCCACCACGCCCCGGGACAGGAAGAAGAGCCAGGAGTACTGGGCAAACAGGCACAAGACTGCAGTGAGTTCCAGAAGTCACCCTCGGGGCAAGGGGACCTGAGGATCTGTCAGAGGGACCGAGGGCATCTGGTGACACGTGCCCCAGGGCAGGAGGAGGAGATCAGGGCTCCAGAGACCTCACTATCCTCCCAGTCCAGGTTCCCCAAACCACACGGGTGCCCCCTGCTGGCGGCCACAGCCACCCCCAACCCCCTGCCCCGAGCAGCCCTCTTCCTGGGCAGCATCTGTGCTAACCAGGCCAGGTCCCGCAGGCAGTAGCAGTTACCCTCACCCCCCGCCCCAGCACAGTCGGGCGGAAGTGAAGCCATGGGCAGCAGCGGGAGATGCCAGAGAGGAAGGCCCCTGTTAAGCAAGTCCAACAGCCTGTTCAGAAGGCCCCTCTCTCAGCCCTTAGAAGACAATCCCCCAGCCAGCCTGGAGCCTGCAATGGAGCCGAAGCAGCTCTGCTGGGGCTGGATCAGGGAGGTAGAAGGTGGGGGAGGGCCCCCCGGGGACCTGGGAAGGGGTGAGGGCACCTACCCGGGGCGAGATGAAGGAGCTGGAGAGGCCTGCTCCTGACCAGAGCAGGATACCTAAGCTCAGCGTCGCCTTGCGGTTGTGTCGGTCGCCCAGGTAGCCAAACACGGGTGCAGACAGCAGCAGGCAGCCGACGAAGACTGAAGGAGACACGCAGGGGGCAGCATGCATCCCCGGCTCAACAAAGGCGGAGGGGGTGGGGGCGGGGGGCAGATGGGTCCAGCAGGCCCAGAAAAGGGAACCGGCTCAGACACCACAAGCTTGGCAGTGGGTGGAGGTCGGGAGGAGGAAAAGATAAGGTGAATCCCCCAATCCCCACCACTGCCCAGAGTCAGGGGGACTGGGAGGGAAGGGTGGGGGCAGAGCCCTGACTCAAATCTCAAGTTCTGCTGCTTGCTCTCTGTGCAGCCTTGGGTTACTAACTCCACCTCTCTGAGCACCAGCCCAACAGTGGAGAAGTCAACATCCCCCTCCCAGGCCGTGTAAACGTGAGACAGAAGTGAATACAGAGCCCGGCGTGGAGCTGCCAGGGCCCTGTCTCTCGGAGAACTCTCAGGGATTTTGCTCTCAAGCCCCTGCTGGAGGCAGGGCGTGGAAGGCAAGAGGGGGCGGGGTGCGGGCCAGGTGCCTGCTCCGAGCAGATGAGCGCGGTTTAGAATGAGCACAGTGATTATAAACCAGCGGCCCCTGGAGGCTGGAAAAGATTTGGTCTTCCTAAGTAGGTGAAACATTCCCCTGACGCTGCAGTTGTATTTATACCGTTTTTTAAAGTACTAAACGCTTATGAATTGGTGACTGGATTAGTGAATGCGTTTGCTATTCTGCGAAGACAAAGAAACTGCCACGTTTTTGCTTGACTATACCACGTGGATAGCTACCTTCACTGCTTCTGTTCCTCAAATAAAATCGCCTCCACCCTCCTCCGCTGCCTCCGAGAGCCGCCAGGTGGCCTGGGCAAGGTTTGACCCTCCTCCACCCGGTCCCACCACCCAAGGGCCTTAGGCTTTGGGGGGCCCCGCCCAGCGTCTGCGTCTTCATTCAGGAGCACAGATGATTGACATTTCCTGAGCCCAATGAATGTCCAGATTCGTCCCAGCTCAGGTTCCAGCCCCTCCCACTTTGCCCTGACCCGCTCTAGTATTGGGTTGAGCCATAGGCAATTGCGGAAATTAAGCCACTTTTGACCTACAAAAACGGCAGTTTAATATGCTTTGACCTAATCCTCCGCTGAGAAAGGTCTTTGGTGTGAACGGCATTTAAATATATAATAACTACTGCCAAAATAGGCCTCCAAAAAGGCTGTATCAATTTACACTTGAATAGAAGCATGTATATTGCTTGCTGACACTTGCTAGGATCAATCGATTTATTTTTGTTCATTTAATGGTTGAAACACAAACGGCGTCTCGCTGACGTTTTAATCTGCATTGTTCTTTTTCCAAGTGAGGCTGAGTAGCAGTCTCTGTGTTCACATCCTCTGCCTATTTTTCTATCGGGCTCTTTGTTGATAATTTTCTCCCAGTCCTTTATATTTGTTTTAAGGACTTAAAATGCAAATTCTGCGACTGAATACCTGGGCTCACATCCTGACCCCACCACTTCCTAGTTGTGTGACTTTGGACAAAATCCTTAACTCTCCTGTTTCCCTTTTATCAACTACAGAGTACAATAGTAATAGTGCTTCCCCCATAAGGTTATGGGGAAGATTAAATAAAATAAAGCATATAAAAGGCAGTGACAGGGCTTCCCTGGTGGCGCAGTGGTTGAGAATCTGCCTGCTAATGCAGGGGACACGGGTTCGAGCCCTGGTCTGGGAAGATCCCACATGCCACGGAGCAGCTGGGCCCGTGAGCCACAACTACTGAGCCTGCGCGTCTGGAGCCTGTGCCCCGCAACGGGAGGGGCCGCAATAGTGAAAGGCCCGCGCACCGCGATGAAGAGCGGTCCCCACACCGCGATGAAGAGTGGCCCCCACTTGCCGCAACTAGAGAAAGCCCTCGCACGAACCGAAGACCCAACACAGCCAAAAATAAATAAATAAATAAATAAAGTAGCTATAAAATTAAAAAAAAAAAAAAAAAAAGGCAGTGACAGGATTTATGTAAACGCCCAACAAATGTCATCTATTATTATTGCTAATTGCACTTATAGTTTCAATCACCATCATACAGAAGAATTTAGCTTTGATGTAGTCAAATTTATCAATCTTCCTCTGGGGGGAGTCATTTTGTGTCTTGTTAATGCACATCTTCTTTACCTAAAGCTTATAAAATATTTCCCCAAATCTCATACTTTTATGAGGTTTGGGGTAGGGATCCTTTACAGGATATAAACACCTTAAACCTGCAGATCTCCTGGGATGGAGAAGCCTGCCCCTAAGTGGAAGGCAGGCACGCCTTCGCTCTCCAGATTCAAATCACTTCTGTGACAAGGTGGGAGTAATTAAGGAGCACAGGATTCAGAGAAGGACTCTATAAGCAGCTACGTGGATCTGAATCCCAGCTCTGTCACTTACCAGCTGTGTGACCTTCAGCAAGCCCCATAGCCTCTCTGTGCCTCAGGTTCGTCATCCATAAAATGGGCATAATAATAATCCCTGCCTCGTGGGATTGTTGTGAGATTAAATGAGTTAATGTTATTAAGCCCTTAGAATAGCACCTGGCACATGGTAAGGGCCACATCAGTGTTCGTTTTAAATATTGTAAATCAGTTAACTAACTCCAGCAGCTTCTCTGTCCCATAGCGGTGGGGCAAGGGGTGTCTGACCACTGCTTCCCCCCACCTTCCACCCCACTCTTAGAGCTACACCGTGCCCTCTGAGTCATCGGTTTCCTCCAGTCTACAACCCTGCGGACAGACAGCAGGGTGGGTCTTAGGGCCATTGCATGGTGACCCAGAAAGGTGAAAAGACTCACCTGAGGTCACTGGGGACAAGCCTGGTCATCAGGCCTCCAAGCCCACTGCCCTTTCCACACACCTCTTTGGGCTGCTTCTGCAGAGAAACCCCTTCCCTTCATCCAATCTCAAACACACACACTCACACGCACACGCACATTCCCCACTACACACTCACAAGCACGTCCCCGTGTTCACAGGCTTCCTCCCGCTCTCTCCCATACACACAAACTTCTCCCTCCCCGCAACTCACTTATCAGGGGCCTTGTACTAATAATCCTGTTCACCATGGTAAGAACCAGGGAAGGGAAATATTGACTCAGATTCCATTATCTGTTTAATCTAGAAGGTTGTGGGTATTGAACCAAGATAGTCTCCCTTTGGCTACAATATGACTGGAAGATGAGCACCAGCTGCCGGTCTCAGCCCCGAGACAGGAGCAACTGGAAAATACGGTGGTCTAACCAGTGATCTACCTCTTTTGCTCGGTGCCTCGGTTTACAGAACTGTGTACCCTTTTGCATGTTTTCAGCTGACATCTGAGGCATTTTTATCGTAAGTTTAAATAGTTGAGAAGGATGTGATTTCCAGCATGATTGTATTTTTTAAACTATATTTTCATACATATCCTTAGGGCTGCAGATCAAGCTCATTCAGTTTATGGGAAATGTCTACCATAAAGGCTTATGGGCAAAGCCAGTCCTCATTTGCCAAATCAGTAGGACAAATCAGACTGGTTGTCTGTAAGAAAGATATTAAAATGTTGGCTTCATTTTGTTAACTGAAATAAATGTGTTGATACCCATCCCTGAGACAACCATCTCACTTCCGAATTCTCAATCGTAGATAAACAGTAGACTGTCACACATGAGCAGGACAGCTAGATAAGGCTTGGCGCCTTGCCATCCCTGGGTTTGTAGCCTGGAGGAAACATCCCCAATTGGTTTCTACCAACGCTCTCTCTGCCCCGCTCCCAGGGCCTCGTCAACAGAAGCCAAACAGCCATGAGGGGTCCCTCTGTCTAGTACCCTGGAGGTTTTTATACCTAGTAAAACTCAGAATGGGGAGAGGTGTATTTTCCTGCCAAAAATGGTGGACAGGGACTTCCTTGGTGGTCCAGTGGTTAAGACTCCATGCTCCCAATGCAGGGAGCCCAGGGTTCGATCCCTGGTCAGGGAACTAGATCCACATGCCACAACTAAGACCTGGTACAGCCAAATAAATAAATAAATATTTTTTAAAAATGGTGGACAGGTGAGTATTAAAGGGGAGGTGGGAAAAAAAGAGCCAGATGCTTGTTCTCAGGCAGATCTATTTTAGGAAAGAAATATACGGGCTTGAGGATCTGTACATGAATTCTCTCAAAACTGTAAAGAACACACACGTGTATCCTGTGTTGTGACAGCATGTGCACACGTGTGGGTACATGTGCGTGTGCATGTGTGTGTCGCCATCCAGACATTGGGGAAAAGTTAATGGCTCGTGACCCCAACCGCCCCAGCCTTGGAATGGGAGGTGTGGCTGCTCCCCACTGCTGGAACGTGGGCCCCAGTGGGCCCAGAGCCCACCTGAGCCCACGCGCGGGGTACGTGTCTCTGTCTACCTTTCTGTTTTTGTTTTTTTTGGCTGCACCTCGAGGCATGTGGGATCTTAGTTCCCCAACCAGGGATCGAACCCATGCCCCCTGCAGTGGAAGCCCAGAGTCTTAACCACTGGACTGCCAGGGAAGTCCACTGTCTGTCTGTCTGTGTCCTAGTGATCAGGTCCGTGAGAGGAAAGCACACGTCAGAAATTTTCAACCCCGGCTACAAAGCTAAGCTTAACAGACGTGAAGGATGAGTGACCAACTCCACTCGGGAGCCTTTTCCAGGCCCAGCTCCCGCTGCTTCTTCCACAGCTCCTACCCTCAAACCCTAAGAGGCTGTTCAGGCACCAGATCTCAGCCTGTGCTGCCTCCTTCTCCGACCCAGACTGTCCCTCCCACCCAAATACCACCCATCCTCTGTGCCAAGGGACTCAGTGAGGCTCAGCCTGGAGCCCATTTCCCAGCAGCTGGAGATGGACACAGAACAGGACCTGCTGAAAGACCCCCACCCAGCATGAGCCCAGGGCCCCAGGCTGGGGATTCCCTCCTTACCTGTCTGAAGCAAACCAGCGTCGCTGTCACTGATCTGAAAAAACTTCTGTACATCCAGCAGCACTCCTGTGGGCAGACGGACAGTGCTCAGGAAATGGGAAGTTGCCTGCCAGGCCTCTAAAGGCAGCTGCCCCTGCATTTGGGACAGGCCTGCAGCCGACCAGCACAGCACCGGTGTGGCACCCGGGCCCACTGTTCTCTTCCCCTCTCTCCCACACATGCACACAAACACACACACACACACACACAGATACAGGAGCCAGCACATCCCAAAGGCACAGATATACACACACATTCATGCACAAGCGTGACACTTAGTCATGCAGGCACACAGACATGCAGACCCACACAGCTACATACAAACAGGCACACCCAGAGACGTATACTCCCAGAGGCACCGAGACACATACACGTACAGGAGCCTGCACTCACAGGCGTGTAAGCCCGGTCTCGTACACCCGGACATACGTACACTGAGATGTACACATGAAGACACACACACAGGCGTGCGTGCATTTGCACACATGCAGGGCTGCCATTCACATCATAGTCATAGTGACGGCAGCCATTCACTTAGACTACAGTGTAAATGAAAGTCCCTGGGATTGTGCAGCCCTGCTTGTATACAAACTCCAGACATTCACAGACATACATATACATGCATGAGCATGTACATGCAAAGGCATATGTGCCCTGGCCTGCACACATGCACACATAAGCATGTTCTTCCAGAGGCATGAACACACAAACATGGAGCGCCCGTGAGAGCTTCAGAGGGTCCCACTTAGATCCGACCTTGGCCCCTGAGGGTGGCAGGCTCTTGCTCTGAAGCCCCTCCAAGAGATTGCTAGGCCGAAATCCCCTCAGCCCCTTGGTGGTACTTCAGAGTTAGTCACGGTCCGAGGCACCTGCTCATCTGAGCTGTGAGGCTCTGGCCCTGTCATCACTTTGATTGAATTATGAGATGGCTGAGTGGCCTCAGTATCACTGTCCCCATTATACAGATGGAGAAACAGAGGCTCCAGCCACCTATGGCTGTACAGCTGGAATTAGGGGAGCTGGGTCTACCCTCCCATCCAGAGTCACAAATGGGGCCCTGCAGAAACACCCCCACGATGGAGAAGAAAGCCCCTCATCCACATCTCTAAGACCAGACAGCAGGTGAAAAACATGGAAGAAACAGAGAAGCAAAGCGAGAGGGCTTTGTTCTGATATTCACTTTGTACCCAATTGCCACAGCGTCCAGATACCAATTTGTATGTCTTTCCTTCCCTTTTAATACTTTTACTTACACGAATTAGACATATTCATTGGCAAGAGACAACACAGATAAACAAAGTGAATGGCTAAGTAAAAATTCTCTCTATTCGCACTCATTTGGGGGAATGGGGCTCAGCCCCCTGTTCTGGCTGCTCCTGGGCTCCTCCCGGTCCTGTGCTGCTCTGGAGGCAGGCGGGGGCCCAGTGCGGGCCCAGCCTTGTTTTTGTTTTTTGTTCGTTTTTCTTGGCTGCGTTGGGTCTTCATTGCTGTGCGTGGCTTTCTCTTGTTGCGACGAGCTGGGGCTACTCTTCGTTGCGGTGTGCAGGCTTCTCATTGCAGTGGCTTCTCTTGTTGCAGAGCATGGGCTCTAGGCGCGTGGGCTACAGTAGTTCTGGCACTCGGGCTCAGTAGTTGTGGCTCGCAGGCTCTAGAGCGCAGGCTCAGTAGTTGCGGCGCACAGGCTTAGTTGCTCCACGGCATGTGGGATCTTCCCGGACCAGGGCTCAAACCCGTGTCCCCTGCATTGGCAGGTGGATTCTTAACCACTGTGCCACCAGGGAAGTCCCAGCCTTGTTTTTATCTTTCCTCTGTCCCTCTGGCCTCCCAAAGACCTGCTTCACACCAGAGAATTCTTGTGGCTGATAATCACCTGCTCCAACCGTCCCCAGGCACTCTGTGGGGTTTCACTTCCCCTGGCCTCCCTCAGCCCGATAACCACAGCCTTGCTACTCACACAGCCGGAGGAATTCCCATCAGGGAAAGTGCCTCAGGCCGGGAGGACGCAGGGACTGACAGCCCAGCGGCCTCCCAGCAAAGCAGGGATCCCAGCCTGCGGGGCTGAAAGAGCTCCATACGCCTGGTTGCCCCCTCCCCTCCCCTTCATGCCCTCCACCCCCAATCCAACTCGGGCCTCCTCAGCTCCAGTCTAATCCATAGTGGTAGCCTCCGACTGACCTCCCCGTCTCCTCTTGCCTCCATCAGGGCCTCAACTCTGATTACAGTCTCCCCACGGCCTCAGCAGAAAGTGCAAGCTCCCAGCCTGGCCCCCAAGAAACCTATGATCCAGCCCCAAACACCCTTTTAGAATAAGTTGCTGCCTCCCCCAGCTCCTCTCCTGATCAGAGCATGCATTTTGGCCCAATGTGCTTTGGCTCACGCTGACCCCTCTCTCTGAACGCCCTTGCCTGACCCCATTCCCTGCTTTACCGATTTTTTCAGCCTTCAAGACCCAAACCACATGCCCCTCCTCTGTGACTTCTGTTTGGAACCCTCAGTTTTTCGTCCTGGGGCTGCCCAAATGATGCTCTCCCGGGTCTGTCCTGGATTAGAGCCACTTCTACATGTGTCCTGTATCCCTCTGAGCTCCTCGAAGACAGACGCACCCACTGGGTCTGGTGCTCTCTGCAACCCTAGTCCCAATCATTCCACAGCTGCGAGCTGGTAACTGATGAATCCATAGCCTGGCCTTGGAGGAGGGCCCCGCCTGCTGCAAGCACCTCCTCGGAGCTCCCCAGGCCCCTCTGTCCCTCTGCCCCATGAGGCTCATTCCTGAGTTCAGGAGCTACAAGGTTGACTTCCCCTCCCCTGGGTCCCCAAGGCCCACCAGAGGGTCCCCAAGGCCCATAGTGCTCAGTCGATCTTGAATGAAACCGTGATCAAGAGAGGAAAAGAAGGCTGAATCTTGAATGAATGAATGGACGAATGAATAAGTCCATGAGTGAGTGACATGATGACACAGTAGGCTGAGCCCTGGGGCCTACAGGAAGGAAGGCAGAATGTGCAAAGTTTGCACGCAGCCTGCTGCCCCAGAAACAACCAGCCAGCTAGTTCTTGCTTCGGAGCAGGGCCAGGCTACCCTGTCCTCCACGACCTCACCCCGACATTCCACCCAGAACCGCCAGACCTTTGCCCGAGGCCCAGTCCTCCCTGCTGTCCTCACCCACCCACCACCATTGTGCACCCACACCTGGGTGCACATACAGTCTGGGGCTGGATTGGGAACTCATTTGGCCCTCCCCCATTTCAGGCCGGGCTGAAACCACCCCCGGGGGTAAGAATAGCAAGGATGTGCTGCACAAGAAGAAAGTCTGCGGACAGAAGGCCACTTTGGATACACAGCGCCGGCTGGTGGCAGGGCAGACAGCGGGTAGATGGGCAAGTGCCGCCCAGGACGCCCGTCCCCTTCCTCACCTGCAATGATGAACCAGTTCATGTAGTTCAGGAGGTTGATGTAGCAGAGCACGGCAGCGGCCACGTATGCTCTCCAGCGGGGCAGGCTCCAGGGGGTGAGCGTGGATGGAGAGGGGCACGGACCTGAGCCCATGGCCCCTGAGTGCCCGCCTGGCCCCAGGGACCAGCCCTGAAGCCCCTCGGGCCCAGGTTCCCCGCACTCCACGGACATGCCCCCAGCCTCGCCAGCCTGCAGCTCTCGTCCCGGGATGGGTGCCGGGGTAAAGACTCATCAGCTCTGCACCAAGTCACTTCCTGTGGGCTCCCAGCCTCCCAACCTCAAAGCAGCTGCCCTAACCGCTCGGTATCTTACTGCAGGTCTCTACTGGGCCCAGTGCAGCCTCGAAGGTGAGATTTCACCATCCGCAGCCCCTGAGGCCTTCTGGGGGGAAGAGAGCTCCTGGCCTCACCACCCAGGGTAGCTGGTCCTTTCGACCTAGCCTGGGGCTATGGTAGCTGCCGTGAGAAAGAGAAGCTTTGCAGGACAGGAAGTGAGATGAGTCTCCCAGAGAGAGTCCCACTCGCTGTGGGAAGGTCTGGCTGCCGCACATGAGATGGGCTGTGAATGAGGGACTCGAACCCGGGTCAGATCAGGAGGGCTGGGTGTTGGCCAGGAGAGCGACACTGGACTGGACCAGAAGCAGAGGCTACCCTGCTCCTGCGTAAGGTCCTATCCGGAGAAACAAAGACAGTGAGGGGCGGCCGACAGGAAGGCAGCCTGTGGGCAAAACTCAACATTGGATGTGAAGTTTAGGGGGAGATTTTTGATGAGGGGCAAGATATTGGCATGCTCTTAAAGTGTCTCTTTACAGGTTGTTTATTAGTAGCAGGTGGGGGGAAGGGTAACGATACAGGAGGAGAATCAGGCGACATCTTGACCAAAGGATTAAAATAGCATCACCAACGAGGGGCAGGATTCCCACCAGGAATGCATGACCCCAATCTAATCACAGGGAAACATCAGACAAACCCAAATGAGGGACACTATTTTTTTAGTAGACTTTATTTTTTAGAGCAGTTTTAGGTTCACAGCAAAACTGAGCAAAAGGTTAGGATTTCCCATTTACCCCTCTGCCCTACACATGCATAGCCTCCCCTATTATCAGCACCCCACCCCCCCGAGTGGGACATTTGCTTCAACTGATGAACCTGACCCATCATTATCACTCAGAGTCCATAGTTTACATTAGGGTTCATTCTTGGTGTTGTACCTTCTATGGGTTTGGACAAACGTACCACATGTACTCACCATTATAGTGTCTTACAGAACAGTTTTATTGCCCTAAAATCCTCTGTGCTCTGCCTATTCATCCCTCCCTCCCCTCATCCTCTGACAACCACTGATATTTTTACTGTCTCCATAGTTTTGCCTTTTCCAGAATGTCATATAGTTGGAGTCTTACAGTATGTAGCCCTTTCAGATTGGCTTCTTTCTCTTAGTCATTTGCATTGACGTTTCCTCCATGTTGTTTCACGGCTTGAGAGCTCATTTCTTCTTCTTCTTCTTTTTTTAAAAATTTATTAATTTAATATATTTATTTCTGGCTGCACTGGGTCTTCATTGCTGTGCGCGGTTTTCTCTTGCTGCGACGAGCGGGGGCTACTCTTCGTTGCGGTGTGCAGGCTTCTCATTGCGGTGGCTTCTCTTGTTGCAGAGCACGGGCTCTAGGTGCAGGGGCTTCAGTAGTTGCAGCGCGCGGGCTCAGTAGTTGTGGTGCACGGGCTTAGTTGCTCCGTGGCATGTGGGATCTTCCCGGACCAGGGCTCGAACTGTGTCCCCTGCATTGGCAGGCGGATTCTTAACCACTGTACAGCATTTTAAATGCATTATCTCATTTGATCTCCCAACACCTCTATACGGTAAATACTGTCATTTCCTCCATTTCTGGGATGAAACTGAGACTCAGAGGGGCTTAAGTGAACTGCCCACAGCCACGGCTAGTACCCACTGGAATCAGAACAGGAGCCCAGATCTATCTGCCAGCAGCTCTTAGTCCAGCCCCAGCTCTCCAGCACTGCTTCATAAAGACCATGTAGGGAGAGAGCTCTAGCCCCTGGCTCTCCAGCCACTCAGTGTTTGAGAGAGGAGGACGCCCTGTGTCTAAAGGTTGTGCCCTGAGTTAGAAACTGTCCCATCCCCCTCCTCCCCCTGCACCTGCTCCGGCAGTGAGGTCACTAGGTCTCCGTGCCCTGAGGCCTATCCCTGCTTCGGCAGAAATAAGCCCCCTTGGTCTTCTGGCAAGTGGACCTGTCCAAAAGAACCAAGACCTTGGGGGAGAGAGGGCTCTTCCTCCCTGGCCTTCTTTCCAGAAAGTTAGGGGAAGGGAGCAGATGTTCTCTACTTCCTCATGGAAAAACAGAGGTCCAGGGAGGCAGCCCGCCACTCTGTACTGATACATGTGTGGCAGAGCTGGCGTGGTCCCAGGGCTCCTGGGCAGCCCTGTGCGGACCTCTGCGGGCTCAAGTTCAGCTGGGCACCACTCCCTTATGTTTTGTGTCTTCCTTCGTGAGCGTGTGTCTTGTTCGTGGTTGTCTCTCCAGAGCCTAACCCAGGGCCTGGCACAAAGTAGGTGCTTTAATTAACTGCTGGATTAAGAAATGAATGGGGGGCTTCCTTGGTGGCACAGTGGTTAAGAATCCTCCTGCCAATGCAGGGGACACAGGTTGGAGCCCTGGTCTGGGAAGATCCCACATGCCGCGGAGCAACTAAGCCCGTGTGCCACAGCTACTGAGCCTGCGCTCTAGAGCCCGCGAGCCACAACTACTGAGCCCACGTGCCACAACTACTGAAGCCCGCGTGCCTACAGCCCGTGCTCCGCAACGAGAAGCCACCGCAATGAGAAGCCCGCGCACTGCAACAAAGAGTAGCCCCCGCTCGCCACAACTAGAGAAAGCCCGCGCACAGCAATGAAGACCCAATGCAGCCAAAAATAAATAAGTAAAATAAATAAATTTATAAAAAAAAAAAAAAAGAAACGAATGGGCTCTTCTGCCGCCATTTTAAATCCAGCTCCATACAACCTTCTGCCGCCGCTGCTTCCGCGACACGGATTGCGCGTCAGCGCCTCCCGGCCGACAACTCAGCCGCTATGGAAGACATGAACGAGTACAGCAACATAGAGGAATTCGCAGAGGGATCCAAGATCAACGCGAGCAAGAATCAGCAGGATGACGGTAAAATGTTTATTGGAGGCTTGAGCTGGGATACAAGCAAGAAAGATCTGACTGAATATTTGTCTCGATTTGGGGAAGTTGTAGACTGAACAATTAAAACAGATCCAGTCACTGGAAGATCAAGAGGATTTGGATTTGTGCTTTTCAAAGATGCTGCTAGTGTTGATAAGGTTTTGGAAATGAAAGAACACAAGCTGGATGGCAAATTGATAGACCCTAAAAGAGCCAAAGCTTTAAAAGGGAAGGAACCCCCTAAAAAGGTTTTTGTGGGTGGATTGAGCCCAGATACTTCAGAAGAACAAATTAAAGAATATTTTGGAGCCTTTGGAGAGATTGAAAATATTGAACTTCCCATGGATACAAAAACAAATGAAAGAAGAGGATTTTGTTTTATTACATATACAGACGAAGAGCCAGTAAAGAAATTGTTAGAAAGCAGATATCATCAAATTGGTTCTGGGAAGTGTGAAATCAAAGTTGCACAACCCAAAGAGGTATATAGGCAACAACAGCAACAACAAAAAGGAGGAAGAGGTGCTGTAGCTGGTGGATGAGGTGGTACTAGGGGTCGTGGCCGAGGTCAGGGCCAAAACTGGAACCAAGGATTTAATAACTATTATGATCAAGGATATGGAAATTACAACAGTGCCTATGGTGGTGATCAAAACTATAGTGGCTATGGCGGCTATGATTATACTGGGTATAACTATGGGAACTATGGATATGGACAGGGATATACAGACTACAGTGGCCAACAGAGCACTTACGGCAAGGCATCTCGAGGGGGTGGCAATCACCAAAATAATTACCAGCCATACTAAAAGGGGACGTTGGAGAAAACAGGAAGAGATTGCTAAAGTAACCCATCTTGCAGGACGACATTGAAAACTGGTCTTCTGTTGATCTAAGATGATTATTTTGTAAAAGACTTTCTAGTGTACAAGACACAACTGTATATAGCCGCCAATTAGGTTTTGTTTTTACTTTGTCTTTTGCTATCTGTGTTATGACTCGACGTGGATTTGTGTTTATACAAATTTTATTTGTATGATTTCATGTTAAACCTCAAATAAATGCTTCCTTCTGTGATTGGTTTTCTGCGTCAGGTACTAAATAGCTCTGTAAAAGTGTAATTTTAAATAAGCAATAATTAAGGCACAGTTTATTTTGTAGGGAGTGTTGATCCATAGGGAGAAACTGGTCCTTTACAAATAGCCAGCTACAGTGTCTACTCTGTTCTCTTTTTGTTAGATGTATTCTATGTTCTAAGGCTTCATTTCCCTGTTAACTGAGGCTTCCACATACCTTTAAGTAATGTTGTTTTCTCTCTGTGTATCTGGAGACTTTGTCATGAAAGTTTCTGTGGCGTAGTTATAGTGTTGTGATGAGTGGAAGCTTTCTAGTAGACCGTAAGTCTTCTGGTTATATTTTGAAAAGTAACTTTTTAATGGCACAAAGCATGCTGGTAGCTCCTTTTATGAATAGAAAATATTTTGCTTTGTTCTTGTCTCTGGAAAGGCATTTGTTATGACTTGCTGTATTCAGTGGTCTGCTAGAAAAGAGCTTTGGCTAATCATAATACCATAACTTTGTTTTCTTGATTAAACTGTCTGAATATACCCAGGGGAAAAAACACTTGAACTGTGTTATAGGAGCCACAGTTTAAGAATATCAGATGTAGTTACATTTAACACAAGGATTTTGGCAAATAGGTATGAAGTTACGAAAGTTTGAACCAAAGTTAGATTAAAATATTCGACGTAGTGGATGAGTAAATTAATTGTATACTATTCTGTTGGTATTATGTCACAGCAAGCACCAAACTGAACAAAATGTTTTCTGTTGGGGCATTTTTAGGAAGCTGTATTGGGTGTTAACTGTTACGTGGTGTGAGTTCTTAGAAAAAATCATGGTAGTAAGTTTCATCATTTTTAGCGCAGTTAGTGCATGAGCTGAAGAGTTAAGCATATCCATGTTCAAACGTAAAAGGAATAGTGGGGAAAGGTATCCCTTAAATCTTATGTAAATGCAAATCTAAGTGTGACCAAGTCATGTCATTACAACAGATCTTCTGGTGCATTAAAAAAAAAAAAACAGCTTTAGCTCTAGATTTTGGAGGATGTCCTGGGTAAATTCAAGTTTTGAATTTTACATTCAGTGTAGTTATTGAATTTAAGGTTTTTGTTTTTGTTTCTGTGGTTCCCTGTTAGCCATTAGGATTGGCATGCATGTTCACATGTGGAATAGTTGACCTCACCTTCAACCAAGTGTAAATTTTTTTACGCTAATGAACCTGCCTTGTTTTATTTGGTGCCTGCAACTTTCTTTGTTCCGATGATGTTTGTACTTGCTGGGCTATCAAGTTACAATGCTTTTGGCGTTTTGCTCCTGTTTTGCTATTTGACCTTACACCTAGGCCAAGTACCAATGCTGGCTATTGAAAGGGATTGTTTGATTCTTTCAACATGCAACCTTAGGGAACAGAAAGGAGATTTTCATTTTAAGTTATGTTGTCAAAGTCAGGTGCAGTGTCTTTAGGGCAGTGAATCCTGTAAATTCAAATTTATGATTAGGTGACAAGTTGACATTGAGATTGTCCTTTCCCTGATCAAAAATGAATAAAGGCTTTTTAAACAAAATCCAAACTCTTCAGTCAAGTCTTGATATACATGACTTTGAAGAAATACACTACATCTAGAGATTATTGTCTGAGATCTTTTAGAAAAACTGAAGTACGTATGACAAACATAATTAACCTGTATATTCTTAAATATGCTTCCTGAGTTGTTTTGAGCAAGTTTTATGTGTTGCTACTTACCCTGAAAGAAACTTAATTAGCAGTTTTGTTGATTAACACGTTAGTATTCTGTAGTCTGATGGCTACATTTACAAGATTAGGGATTAAGAGTTAAAATGTCATTGGGATACTAACATGGATAAGCAGAGCATTTATTTCATTCTCTTCCATGCATCTTTTTCATAATGGTGACAGTAACTGGACCCTTTTGCTAATCTTATAAATTTCAATACAAAGAAACCTGAGAAATTAATTGCTATACGTTGCAAGTATTTGATAGGATGTCCACCACAGGATACTACGTTTCACTGATTAAAAAGGTGATTCAAGGACACTGCAATTATAATTGAATTTTTAAATGTCATTTTATATAAACTGCAATTTTTAGTTACAAGTGTGTGTGTATGTGCGTTTCTACCATTTGAATTGCTCCTAGTGTTAAGCGAAGTCAGGAAATGTCATTCTGTAAAAATCTCTCAAACTTTCCATCTTAATAGAATTGCTATCTACTGTGGTCTCAACTTTCTGAGCAAAAGCGATACAACTTTGTTTTCATGTAAAGTCATTCAAAAGTGTATTGCCAGAAAAATGTGGGCTGTTCTTTAGGATTGGTTGAGGTTTCATATTTTTCTTTGTCTTGAAATAGTCAGATGTGGGAGTTCAGTGAGTTTTGGTTGAATAGAAAAAAGTTGAAACTTAAAAAAAAAAAAAAAAAAAAGAAATGAATGGGTTCCTCTAAGCTTCAAGTCTGCTCATCTGTAAAATGAAGACGGAGATGCTTGTGCCGCGAAGAGTCAGCCAGAGCTTTCCCGGCGTGGGCATTAGCCCAAAGGGCGAGTTTCCTTTCTCCTCTAGACTCTCATCTCTGTTCTGACCTCAAGCTCGGGGAGGGACCTAGGGACGAAAGATGTCCCTCGTGTGCGCCCCAGCTCACGGACGCCTTGAGGCCAGGGAAGGGAGCAGGTCCTACCAGCCCAGGGCAGGGACTTGGAGCCCCGGGACCCGCGCTGATGCAGGCGAGCCGGCTGCCACCGGCTGCCCCTTTGGCAGGTTCTCATTTCTTCTTAGTGCTGCATAATATTGCATTGTCTGGATGGACCGTGGTTTATCCATTCACCTCCTGAAGGGCATCTTGGATGCTTGCAAGTTTTGGCAATTATAAATAAAGCTGATAAAAAACATCCACGTGCAAGTTTTTGTGTGGCCATAAGTTTTTAACTCCTTTGGGTAAATACCAAGAAGCACAATTGCTAGATCAGATGGTAAGAGTATAGAAGACTATTTTTTTTAAAGGAACTGTATTATTCAAAATGTCAAGGTCACAAAAGACTAAGAAAGACTGAGGGATTGTTTCACATTAAAGGAGATGAAAGAGATATGATAATTAAATGCAACATGGGATCCTGGACTGGGTCCTAAACTGGAGGATGAAATGCATATTATTGGATCAATTGATAAAATTGGAATGTAGACGATAGATTAGGAAGAAATAGATCAGTGTTGAATTTACTGAAGTTGATGACTGTACTACAGTTACGTAAGTGAAATCCTTGCACTGAAGCATTTAGGGGTAAAGGGTCATCCTGTAAGCAACTTACATTCGAGTGGTTCAGGAAAAAAAAAAAAGATATAGCAAGAAAGCAAATGGGGCAAAATGTTAATAATAGATGAATTTGGGTAAAGATTGCTTGGGTTTCTTTGTACTATATTGTAATTTTTCTGTAAGTTGAAAATTATTGCTAAATAAAAAGATAAACCACAAAATGACAAACAACTCAATTAAAAATGGGCAATGGGGCTTCCCTGGTGGCGCAGTGGTTAAGAATCCATCTGCCAGTGCAGGGGACATGGGTTTGAGCCCTGGTCCGGGAAGATCCCACATGCCGCGGAGCAACTAAGCCTGTGAGCCACAACTACTGAAGCCCACGAGCCTAGAACCCGTGCTCCACAACAAGAGAAGCCACTGCAATGAGAAGCCTGTGCACCACAACGAAGAGTAGCCCCCGCTCACTGCAACTAGAGAAAGCCCGCGTGCAGCAACAAAGACCCAACGTGGCCAAAAATAAAATAAATAAATAAATAAATTTTTTAAATCTACAAACAATAAATGCTAGAGAGGGTGTGGAGAAAAGGGTACCCTCTTACACTTTTGGTGGGAATGTAAACTAATACAGCCACTATGGAGAACAGTATAGAGGTTCCTTAAAAAACTAAAAGTAGAACTACCATATGACCCAGCAATCCCACTCCTGGGCATATACCCAACGAAAACCATAATTCAAAAAGATGTATGCACCCGAATGTTCACTGCAGCACTATTTACAATATCCAGGACATGGAATCAACCTAAATGTCCATCAACAGAGGAATAGATAAAGAAGATGTGGTATATATATACAATGGAATATTACTCAGCCATAAAAAGGAACAAAATTGTGTCATTTGCAGAGACATGGATGGATCTAGAGACTGTCATACAGAGTGAAGTCAGAAAGAGAAAAACAAATATCATATGCTAACACATATATGTGGAATCTAGAAAAATGGTATAGATGATCTTATTTGCAAAGCAGAAATAGAGACACAGACATAGAGGACAAACATATGGATACCAAAGGGGAAAGGTGAGGGGTGGGATGAACTGGGAGATTGGGATTGACACATATACACTATTGATACTATGTATAAAATAGATAACTAATGAGACCCTACTGTATAGCCCAGGGAACTCTACTCAGTGCTCTGTGGTGACCTACATGGGAAGGAAATCCAAAAAAGAGGGGCTATATTTACATGTATAGCTGATTCACTTTGCTGTACAGCAGAAACCTACACGGCAGTGTAAAGCAACTATACTCCAATTAAAAAAAAAAAAAAAAAAAGGTGAATCATAGAATGCCACATGACCCAGCAATTCTACTCCTAAGCATATGCCCAAAAGAACTGAAAATAGGGGCTCAAAGAAACACTTTCACATGAATGTTCATAGCAGTGCTATTCACACTTGCCAAAAGGTGGAAACAAATGTCCATCAACTGATAAATCAGTAAACAAAATGTGGTGTATACCTGCAATGGAATATTAATCAGCCATAAAATGCAATGAGGTCCTGACCCATGTACAACGTGGCTAAACTTCAAAAAGTCTAAATGAGAGAAGCCAGACACAAAAAGTCACACATTATATGATTCCATTTACATGAAATACCCCAAATAGTTAAGTCTATAGAAATAGAAAGCAGATTAGTAGTTGCCAGGGGCTGAGAGGAGGGAATGCTTCATAGGTACAGGGTCTCTCTCCTTTGGGGTGATGAAAATGTTTTGGGGACTTGATAGAGGTGATGGTTGCACAATATAGTGAATGTAACAAATGCCACTGAATTGCACGCTTTAAAACGTTTAAAATTTTATGTTATGTAAATTTTACCTCAATTTTTTTTTTAAGTTAAAGCAAACAAACAAAAAACCAGTCTGGTGACATGGCAAGGAAACGAGCTTTGCCGTCTGACGAGCCTGGATTCAAATTCCGATTTTGCTTCTTCCTAGTTGTGTACCTTGGGCAAGTCCCCAGTCTCTCTGAGCCTCAATGTTCTCATGTGTGATACAGAGAGAAGAATATGTGCTGGAGGGGTTAACTGTGAGGATGAACTGAGATAAGTACGCGTAACATTCCCAGCATAGAGACTGGCACATAGGAAGCATTCGGTGACAATTATTATTGTTATGATGATGATGGTGTTGATGATGATGGTAGTGATTGGTCCTTGGCCTCTGCCATGCAGTCCAACCATAAACCCCATGTGGATGGTCTTTGTGAAACATAGGGAAGTTCAAAATCAGGCCTTCCAGCCTGAGCACACGCAGGCAGGCTGGTATCATGGCTAAGATCCTAACCCAGAGCCAGACTCACTACTCACTGACCCTTTGATCTTAGGCCAATCAACCTCTCTGTGCCTCTATTATCCCATCTATAAAATGGGGATGGGACTTCCCTGGTGGCGCAGTGGTTAAGAATCCACCTGCCAACGCAGGGGACATGGGTTTCAGCCCTGGTCCGGGAAGATCCCACATGCCACGGAGCAACTAAGCCCGTGCACCACAACTACTGAGCCTGCGTGCCCTAGAGCCCGTGCTCTGCAACAAGAGAAGCCACAGCAATGAGAAGCCTGTGCACCGCAACGAAGAGTAGCCCCCTCTCACCACAATTAGAGAAAGCCGGCATGCAGCAACGAAGACCCAACGCAGCCAAAAATAAATAAATAAATAAATTTATAAAATGGGATAACGATAGTACATACCTCATAGGGTTGTTGCGGCTTAAATGAGTCTGAAATGTGCCTAGAACTTTGCCTGGTGTTGAGGAAATGCTATGTCAGTGTTAAATAAAATAGGGTTTTCCCCGGCACACATAGATGAGACTTTGGTCTCAGCCCTGCCCTCAGGGCCGAGGAGTGACAGGCAGAGCTACACCCTCAAGTATGAGTACATGAGTGAGAACCCAAGCCTGCAAGCACACACACACACTCACGCTCATGCAAACTACACAAGAGCACTGCGGCTAGTGAACACTGAGACAGAGCTGCCCCCATCCAGAGGCAGCTGCCCCAGATACACTGGTCGTGGTCACCCCTTTCCAGGTCCAGCCCTCACTATGCCAGCCCAGAACACCACCCTGCCTTGGCTTTCAGAGCAAGGGAGCAGCTCAAGGAGTCAGAACCCCCAGGATTGGTCAAATCCAGGAGACTGGGTGTTGGCCAGGAGCACAGCATCAGAATACGACCGACTGCCCTGGACTCCTCGGCTTCCAAAGGTGGGTTCCTACCAGGGATCCAGGATTTGACCTCTAGAGGGGCTCTGTATGAAGAGGCTTTGCCCCAGAGGCATTTTAGGAATAAAGCAGAAGAACATCACGTCCCAGGAGCAGGAGGCCGGCGGGGCGCAACACAGAGTCATGGATGACCATGTAGGAAGCCTGGGGTCCAACACTACAAGGGGCAAACAAGAGGCTTTCACTCTCTGCGCCTCAACTACCCTATCTGAATGTTGGTAACCATGGTGGTGGAGGGATTGGATGGCCCTAGAAGGTCCACTCGGCTTTGCAGTTTGTGTGTACGTCTCTCACTTGAAGGGACGGAAAGTAGGAGGTTTCAGGGTTGGTTAACTCAGTGGCACCATGGTCTACGGCCATACCACCCTGAACGCGCCCGATCTCATCTGGTCTCGGAAGCTAAGCAGGGTCGAGCCTGGTTAGTACTTGGATGGGAGAACTCAGTGGCACCATGACGTCATCGAAGACACCAGTGTTTTCCATCTTTCCTCTCTGAAATCTTTATAGTGTCGGCCTTTGAGTACTTATCTATTGCTGTATAACAACCCCCCGCCCCCGCAAATGTATGGCTTTAAGCAACAATATTTATTATCCCTCATGGCTTCAGTGGGTCAGGAATTCAGGAGCAGCTTACTGGGGGTTCTGGCTCAGTCTCTCATGTGGGTGCAGTGAGATGTCACCTGGGGCTGTGCTCATCTGAAGGCTTGACTGGAGCTGGAGGGTCCACTTCCAATGACCCTCATGGTTCACCCACATGGTTGGCAAGTCGGCGCTGGCTGTTGGCTCCTCTCTGCAGATCTGAGTGTCCTCACAGTGGGGTATGTGTCCTTACAGTGTGGTGGCTTGCTTCCTCCAGAGGGAGCAATCCAATAGGGACCAGGGCAGGAACTTCAATACCTTTCACAATCTAGCCCTCAAAGTCTGCATTCTGCTGTATTCTAATCGGTCACATAGGCCAGCCCTGATGCACTGCAGGAGAGGACTACACAAGGGCATGAATACCAGGAGGCAAAGCTACCTGGAGATCTTCTTGAAGGCTGGCTTCCTCAGCCTTCATCTGCAGGTTTGCCCTCTTACATACAAGAAGGAAGATTTCTTTTCGTTTTTTTTCTTTTTTTTAAGATTTTTTTTGATGTGGACCATTTTTGAAGTCTTTACTGAATTTGTTACAATACTGCTTATGTTTTGGTTTTTTTGGCCGAGAGGCATGTGGGATCTTAGCTCCCTGACCAGGGATCAAACCCGCACCTCCTACATTGGAAGGTGAAGTCTTAACCACTGGACCGCCAGGGAAGTCCCAATAAGGAAGATTTCTCCTGAAATATGTTCATGTGTATTTATCAGAGAGGAAAATCTTCCCCAGAAATCCCCCAGCCAGCATCCCCTCAAGACCCTCCAGCCAGGTTTGAGCCAATGTCCGTGACCCAGCTGCAAGAGAAGCTGGGAAGGTGGGCCCTATGGGAGGCTGCCTCCGTTAGTAAAGAAGAGGAAGGAAAGTAGCCGTTGGGTGAGCAAACAACGTCTTTCACAGAAAGCTAACCACTTCGGTGCCCTACAAGAGGGAGTGACCACACTCCCAGGATAAGGGGGTGTCATGTGACCCTTTATATTTGGAGGGTTTAAACAAGCCCCTGGTGTGGGTTCCCAAGGAGAAAAGGAAATACTGTCCTAACCTGGGGCTCCTGAAGCTAGCGGGCACACTAACTATGGGCAAGTGTACAGGAAAGAGAGCTGCTACACACTGAGAGCCACAGGCTTGGGATCTCAATCCTGCGAGCCCCTAGCTGAGTTTAGCCCGTTTTCAAAAGGACACAACAGCATCCTTCACCAGCAAGTCCTATGGACTGGTTGGGATCAGGCTCCAATAGTGACACCATGTGGCCATAAGAAGCAACATCAGTCATGAACTATTCCAGGCATAGTATAAACCCCCAAAGTTCATGGATAATTCAGGGTGGTCTCAAGATCCTGGATTTCTTACTAATGAGACACATGCAAGCGTGAGTGATTAACTGGGAAAATAAGAGCTGTGATCATATTGTATCCCACATTATGGAACCGACCATTTTTATAAAGCATATACCCAGGGCAAAAGTATAGCAGCATATATCCCAAAGAGTTAACAGTACTTATCTCAGGCTCCTAGAATCATAGGTACTTTTTTTCCTTTCTTTTCTTTTCTTTTTTCTTTACTTGCCAATAGTAATAATAGCAAATATTAAATAGTACTAAACATGTGCTGGACCCTGCCAACTACCTGTGAATTGGGTATGATAATTATACTTATTTTTTAGAATCAGAAACAGCCCCAAAGAGGCTAAATAACTGCCCCACCTGGTTCTGAACTCTGTGCTCCTCTCCTTTTTGCTATACTATCTTTTTTTTTTTTTTTTTGGCCGCGCTTACAGGATCTTAGTTCCCCAACCAGGGATTGAACCCAGGCCCCAGTAGTGAAAGCACCGAGTCCTAACCCCTGGAACGCCAGGGAATTCCCTGTACTACCTTACTGTCTCATTTGTATATACCAAATTTTCTGCAGTATCTCACTTACATAATACTAAAAAAGAAAAAGTAGTGGCCTGTATAGTTTTTATGATCACACCAAAAAATAATGCTACGAAACAAAACAAGATAAACATGACCGACCATGTGCTATAGCTGTGGCTAAGGCGGGATCAGGGCTGCTGGCGCTGCATGGGTGCAGCTACACCAGAAAGGTCAGGATTTTGTGCCTGCAGAAGCCCACTTCCCCTCTTCACCTGGGCTCTCCTGTTGTTTTTTTTTTTTTCTTTTTTGGCCAAACCACGAGGCTTGCAGGATCTTAGTTCCCCGATCAGGGATCAAAGCCGGGCCCCAGCAGTGAAAGAGCCGAGTCCTAACCACTGGACCTCCAGGGAATTCCCTGGGCTCTCTTGATTTGGTAGCAATTTTGAAAATTCCTCCTTTCCCTTGGAAGCTCTGAATACAAGGAGTAGCAGTTAATAGGGACCTAGCCCTGGTGAGCAGTGGGGCTGCACTGGGGGCAGGGTGAGGCCGAGGGAGGCTGCCCAACTAAAGGGAAGATGGGAAAAGAGAAGGAAAGGAAGAAAGGGAGAGGGAAAGAGGAAGTGGGCAGAGACAGATGAAAAAAAGGAAGGGAATTCTCTAAACTTCCCCCTTCCCCGGCTCTCAGTGTTCCCTGAGCTTTCAATATCCACCCATTGGGCTCATGATGCCACCTCCTACTGGTGTTTCCAAACTCCACCCAGAGGTCACCTCCTCCAGGAAGCCTGCAGGCTTGGCTGAGTACTTATCTTTATCCTGAAACTTACTGCTCGTTATTGGGATTTTCTCTCTTTCCCATGAGTCAGTAAGCCCCTCAAAGGAAAGGCACTCTTTCTGCCTCCTCCAGAGTATGGCCCAGGCCTTGACCAGAGCAGCAAGACAGAATGGATGTTCTGAATGAGTGAATGAAACATGCTTCTCAGGTGACCAGCTGCACCAGCATGGGACTAATTATTTTCAGCAGAGGTATGTTTTTCTTTTTAAAAAAAAAAATTTATTTATTTATTTATTTATTCTTACTTTTGGCTGCGCACTGGCTTTCTCTAGTTGTGGCAAGCGGGGGCTACTCTTCGTTGCGGTGCACGGGCTTCTTATTGTGGTGGCTTCTCTTGTTGCAGAGCACGGGCTCTAGGCGTGCGGCCTTCAGTAGTTGTGGCACATGGGCTCAGTAGTTGTGGTTCGCAGGCTCAGTAGTTGTGGTGCATGGGCTTAGTTGCTCTGCGGCACGTGGGATCTTCCCAGACCGGGGCTCTAACCCATGTCCCCTGCGTTGGCAGGTGGATTCTTAACCACTGAGCCACCAGGGAAGCCCCTCAGCAGAGGTATTTCTGTCGCTCCAGCCTTTACTAGCAAATAGCTAGAACTCTGTCCCCTTTTGAAAACATGACCCAACACACTTCTTTGGGGATCATGCAGAGGGTGGCGTGCTTGTGCACAGAACGTTCTCTCAAGTATAGAGCACCTAGGAGCTCTCTGCACCCAAGGACACCTCTCTGTGGGGCTTCCGGCAGACCTGGGGAAGCAATCCCTGCACTAGTGTTCACAGCTCCCTTCCCTCTTGGTGTGGACCCGGATGTGAGGAGTGGAGCACAACCTAAGTGGTGGCCTGAGCTGTACCCGGCACCAGGGACGTCCCTGGAGGTCCAGTGGTTAGGACTCTGTGCTTGCACTGCAGCGGGCACGGGTTCAATCCCTGGTCAGAGAACTAAGATCCCACCTGCCACATGGCGCAGCCAAAAATAAAAATAAAAAGTTAAGCTGGAGGCCCTGACTCTCTTGTTATTTAGGGCAATTTATTTTCCAGGGGCCAACCTAGACCCTCATGCAAAAAGACAACGCCTGTCTTCCTCATGTATTCAAGCATAACTGAAAGCGACAGGAGGACAAGCTGAGTCATGACTCTCCGTGAAAGAATTTGGAGACCCAGGGACTTGAAGCTCAGGTTCTAGTTCCAGCTCTGCCTCTAGGTGTCCCGTGTCCAGCTGTAAAACTCACACCACCAAAGAGAGAAGGAGTTCCTGGCTCCTGGCTCCACGTGAGACTACCCCACCACCAAGCCACTGGAGAGATGAGGCCTTCATAGCTGCCCAAGAGAACAGACACTGCAGCAGGTAACTGCCTCACTCTTGGCCGCATTCCCCCGGCAACTAAGGGGGAAAGGAGCCCATGGTCCCCACACCAAGCAGCTTGAACTAATTATCTGTTGCTGCTTAGCAAATTACGCCCAAATTTTATGGCTTAAAACAATAATAATATTTTTAATGATAAGAATTATACACGGGACTTCCCTGGTGGCGCAGTGGTTAAGAATCTGCCCGCCAATGCAGGGGACACAGGTTCAGTCCCTGTTCTGGGAAGATTCCACGTGCCGCAGAGCAACTAAGCCCGTGTGCCACAACTACTGAGCCTGCGCTCTAGAGCCCGTGAGCCACAACTACTGAGGCCACATGCCACAACTACTGAAGCCTGCGTGCCTAGAGCCCATACTCTGCAACGAGAGAAGCCACCACAATGAGAAGCCCACGCACCGCAACAAAGAGTAGCCCCCACTCGCCGCAACTAGAGAAAGCCCGTGCGCAGCAACGAAGACCCAACACAGCCAGAAATAAATAAAATTAAAAAAAAAAAAAAAAAGAATTATACACCATGACCAAGCAGGATTTATTGTAGGGATGCAAGGTTGGTTTAATATCTGAAAAATCAATTAATGTAATATATCACATCAATAAACAAAAATCACATGATCTCAATGGATGCAAAAAAAAAAAAAAAAAGGCATTTAACAAATCCCACACCCTTTCCTGATTAAAAACACTCAAACTAAGAATAGAATGGAACTTCCTCATTCTGAAAAAGGGCATCTACGAAAAATCCACAACTAACATACTTAATGGTAAAAGACTGGATGTTTTCCCCCTAAGATCAGGAATAAGACCAGAATGTCTGCTCTCACCACTTCTACTTAACATTTTAGTGGAGGTTGTAGTCAGGGCAATTAGTCAAGAAAAAGAAATAAAAGGTATCCAGATTGGAAAGGAAGAATTAAAACTATCTCTAGTCACAGATGATATGATCTTTTATATGGAAAACCCTAAGGAATCCACTAAAGGACCTTTAGAACTAATAAATGAGTTCAGCAAGTTTACAATACCCAAAAGTCCAATTGTATTTCTATACACTTGCAATGAACAATCCAAAATGAAATGATACATCAACTATATCTCATTTTTAAAATTATTTTTTAAGAATTAAAAAAAAGAATAACCAAATGATATTGAGAAGACAATTCTGCTCACAATAGCCTCAAAAAATAAATAAAATAAGACACAAATGAACCTATCTATGAAACAGAAACAGAATCACGGACAAAGAGAACAGACTGGTGGTTGCCAAGGGGGAGGGGGTTGGGAGAGGGATGGATTGGGAGGTTGGGGTTAGCAGATGGAAGCTTTTATATATAGAATGGATCAACAACAAGGTCCTACTGTATAGCACAGAGAACTGTATTCAATATCCCATGATAAACCAGAATGGAAAAGAATATTGAAGAAAGAATGTATAGAGACTTCCCTGGTTGTCCAGGGGGTAAGACTCTGAGCTCCCAATGCGGGGGGCCCAGGTTCGATCGGGAATTAGATCCCGCATGCATACCACAACTAAGAGTTCACGTGCCTCAACTAAAAGACCCCACGTGCCAGAACTAAGACCCATTGCAGCCTAAATAATAAATAAATAAATATTTTTTGAAAAAGAATGTATATATGTATAACTGAATCACTTTGCTATACAGCAGTAATTAATACAACATGGTAAATCAACTATACTTCAATTAAAAAAAAAAAAGTCACCCAGTCGCTCTCTGTCCCAGCTTCATAGTTTAATGCTCTGCATGGCTCCTATCACTGTCTGCTAGTTTTGTTTTTTTTTTTTAATTTTTTAAAAATACCTTTATTGGAGTAAATTGCTTTACAATGTTGTGTTAGTTTCTGCTGTACAACAAAGTGAATCAGCTATATGTATACATATATCCCCATATACCCTCCCTCTTGAGCCTCTCTCCTACCCTCCTTATCCCACCCCTCTAGGTGGTCACAAAGCATTGCACTGATCTCCCTGTGCTACGCAGCTGCTTCCCACTAGCCATCCATTTTACATTTGGTAGTGTATATATGTCAATGCTACTCTCTCACTTCGTCCCAGCTTCCCCAGATTTTTTTTTTTTTTTTGATGTGGACTATTTTTTTAAAGTCTTTATTGAATTTGTTACAATATTGCTTCTGTTTTATGTTTTGGTTTTTTGACCTCAAGGCATGTGAGATCTTAGCTCCTCGACCTGGGACTGAACCCACACCCACTGCATTGGAAGGCAAAGTATTAACCATTGGACCACCAGGGAAGTCCCTGATAGTTTTCTTGTTTGTTTTCTTTCTTTCCCACTGTCGGTCTTAGCAGCTGCTGCTGTCACTAGTACCTGGCACTCGGGCTGGGCTCATTCACATTTTAATAAAGAAGGGAGTGAATTGCTGTGTGACTTCTGGTAGGTCAGTGCTATTCTCTGAACTTTCTCCATGAAATAAAGTTATGTGACTGGATAAGCTCTTTGCTACTGAGGATCAATCAGCCTTTAAGGCAAATCAGAGTTATGCTGGTCAGTGACCACCAGGTGTTGCTAAAGATAGCTTCTTTGCTAAGAGTCAGTTCCACGGCAGGGTAGTTCCAAGGCTGGATAGGAGGGCTAAACGGTCAGCTCACCACTATGAGGGACTCCAAGAACACCTGGAGTCAGCACATGCCTACTAGAGGCAGGGGCCTCCAGTGACTCAGCCAGCCAGGCAAAGGCCCCGGGGCTGGGGCCTCAGTCTTCCCATCTGTCCATTGGGTGTAGACTCATTGTCCACGTTCTAGTTCAAATCCTTCCTCTGTAGCAGAATTGGGGTGGGAGGAAAGGAAGATGGAAAAGGGGAAGAGGGTACCCTTTTCCTCCCTCTTCTGCTCTCAGGGGCCCTTCTCTTGGGGCAGGGACATGTCTTTCCCAGGGTGCACTCAGGGTGCCCACACATTCAACAGGAAATCTCCTGTGACAGGGTGACTTCATTATCACTATGCCAGTGGTGAGGCAGAAAAAATCATGTTCCACAGAATTCCTCTTGTGTGAGTTGGGGAGATCTTGGAGGAGGAGGGAAAATGTATTTTTCTAAACCAACAAATGTTAAGACCATTAGTAGCTCAGGGTTCAACAAACACAGGCCACCAACCAGTTTTGCTAACAGGTCAGAGTCTGCAGGCCCCTGGTTTAGAGGAAACCCTGTAAGGAGCCGCTTGGGGTCCCAGACATCTATGAAACAGAAGAGCCTCAGGGAGAGGCACTGATCTATGCAAGGTCTGCACTTTCTTCCTTCCGATAAAACACACACACAGAATAGGCTCAACACACTGCTATGAGTGTTGAGTCCAGGGAGAGATCAGTTTGGGTTCTGGGAGAGGAAGGAGAGAGGCAGCCAGAGACAAGAGGAAATGCCTGGGGCTTCGGGGTGACTCTTCAAGTCCCCGAGTCTTTGGACTTCTCTGTGGTCCAGTGGTTAGGACTCTGTGCTTCCACTGCAGGGGGCATGGGTTCGGTCCCTGGTCAGGGAACTAGGATCCCCACATGCTGCGTGGCATGGGCCCCCCCCACCAAAAAAGACCCCAGATCTTCAGTGAGAATGAATTTTTCTGCACACATCCAAGTGGTCAAAATGGTTAACGTGAGAGGGGTTATGCCTCTTGCCAGAATGCTCATCCTCATCCTGATTCGATCCAGCCCCCAAAGAGAAGGGGGGCATCCTTTCAGGGGTATATTCAGACCCACGACAGATGAAAGACTTGGGAATACAGCCTCCCGCTCCTTGTCAAACACCCATGGGCAAGAGGGGAGGAGCTGAGAAAAGGGAACCCTCTTGCACTGTTGGTGGGAATGTAAATTGACACAGCCACTATGGAGAACAGTATGGAGGTTCCTTAAAAAACTAAAAACACAACTACCATACGACTCAGCAATCCCACTACTGGGCATATACCCTGAGAAAACCATAATTCAAAAAGAGTCATGTACCACAATGTTCACTGCAGCTCTATTTACAATAGCCAGGACATGGAAGCAACCTAAGTGTCCATCGACAGATGAATGGATAAAGAAGATGTGGCACATATATATAATGGAAAATTACTCAGCCATAAAAAGAAACGAAATTGAGTTATTTGTAGTGAGGTGGATGGACCTAGAGACTGTCATACAGAGTGAAGTAAGTCAGAAAGAGAAAAATAAATACTGTATGCTAACATATATATATGGAATCCAAAAAAAAAAAAAAAAGGTTCTGAAGAACCTAGGGGCAGGACAGGAATAAAGATGCAGACGACATAGAGAATGGACTTGAGGACATGGGGAGGGGGAAGGGTAAGCTGGGACAAAGTGAGAGAGTGGCATGGACTTATATATACTACCAAATGTAAAATAGATAGCTAGTGGGAAGCAGCCGCATAGCACAGGGAGATCAGCTCTGTGCTTTGTGACCACCTAGAGGGGTGGGATGCAGAGGGTGGGAGGGAGATGCAAGAAGGAGGAGATATGGGGATATATGTATATGTATAGCTGATTCACTTTGTTATAAAGCAGAAACTGACACACCACTGTAAAGCAACTGTACTCCAATAAAGTTGTTAAAAAAACACAAAACCCACACACTTCAACTAAAGTCACAACCAAAGGGTGGGGGGTAAGGGGGAGGCAGGCAGAATAAAGCAAAGGTGAATTTACATATCTATCTATCTAATCAGCTTTATTGATATATAATTCACATACCACACATTCACCCATTAAAATTGTACAGTTCAATGGTTTTTAGTCTTTTCAGAGTCATGCACCATCACCATGATCAACTTTAAAACATTTCCTCAGGGAGTTCCCTAGTGGCCTAGTGTTTAGGATTCTGGGCTTTCACTGCTGTGGCCCAGGTTCAATCCCTGGTTGGGGAACTGAGATCCTGCAAGCTGTGCAGCACAGCCAAAACATAAAAATAAAAATAAAAATAGTAATTATAGTAATAAAACACTTCATCAGCACAAAAAGAAACCCTGTACCCATGAACAGTCACTCCCCATTTTTCCCCAACTTCTCCCTTCTACCCCCTACCTCAGCCTTGGCAACCACCAGTCTACTTTCTGTCTCTATGGATTTGCCTATTCTGGACATTTCATACGCATGGAATCATACATTGGCCTTTTGTGTCTGGCTTTGTTCACTGAGCATAGTGTTTTCAAGGCTCATCCATGTCATCACGTGGATCACTACTTCATTCCTTTTTATGGCTGAATAATATTCCATTGTAGGGATCCACTATGATTTGTTTATGCATTCATCAATTGATGGACACTGGAGTTGTTTCCACCTTTTGGCTATTATGAGTAATGCTGCTATGAGAATTCACGTACAAGTTGTTGTGTGAACCTATGTTTTCAATGTATTGGGTATGTACCTAGAAGTGGAATTGCCGGATCAAATGGCAGCTCCATTTTTAACAGCTTGAGGAACTGCCAGACTGTTTTCCACAGCAGCTACACCATTCTACATTCCCACCAGCAACATGCGAGGGTTCCAATTTCCCCACATCCTTACAAACATTTGTTGTCTGCCTTTTTGATTCTAGCCATCCTAGTGGGTGTGAAGTAGTATCTTACTTACTGAACTTTTGATTGGCACTTCCTTCATGATTAATGATGTTGCACATCTTTACGTAGTTATTAGTCATTTGCATATCTTCTTCAGAGAAACCTCTATCCAAATCCTTTGCCAATTTTTATATTGGGTTATTTTTCTCTTTATTGTTTGTTTTGTTTGTTTGTTTGCTTTTTGGCCACATGGCTTGTGGGATCTTAGTTCCCCGACCAGGGATGGAACCCAGGCCAGGGCAGTGAAAGTGTGGAGTCCTAACCACTGGACCACCACCAGCGAATCCCCTGTCTTTTTATTGTTAAGTTGTAAGAGTTCTTTATATTTTCTAGATACAAATCCTTCATCAGCTACATGATTTGCAAAACTATTTTCCCATTCTCCCATGGGTTTTTTTTTTCACGTTCTTGATATTTGCTTTATATGTTTTAAGGATATATTATTAGGTAATACAACTTGAGAATTTTTCATCTCAGCAGGTTGTTCCTGTAATCATAAGGTAGGTATTCTTGTTTTTCCTCATAAATATTTTTTGTCTTCAATAATAGTTTGTTTGATATTTGTAGAGATACACCAGCTTTCTTTTGGTTAGTATTTTCTATTTATTTTCAACCTTCCATATCCTTGTTTTAGATGTTTTCTCTTGTAAACAGCATGAATCTGGATTCTTTTTATAATCCAATCTGACAGCCAATCTGGCCAAGTTGGAGCATTTACAGTTATCGTGACTCAGGCTAAACAGAGGTGTCTGCAATCTGCCATGGGCTGGACGGCAGGAGGGAAAAGGAGCTGCCATTTATCAAATGTTAGTTTTGTGCCAACAAACTGTGCCATGTGTGTCCCACAGGTGGCCTTGGTCAATGCTCACACTGTGTTGGCATAAATATCATTACTCCTTTTTTTTTTTTCAGCACCGTGCGGCTTGCAGGATCTTAGTTCCCTGACCAGGGTTTGAACCCACATCCTCTGCGGTGAAAGTGCGAGTCCTAACCACTGGACCGCCAGGGAATTCCTGAAAGTTTTTTTTTTTAATTGAAGTAAAGTTACAACGTTGTGTTTTTATCAAGTGTACAGCAACACTTTTTCAGTTATACATATATATGTGTGTGTGTATATATATATCCTTTTTCAGATTATTTTCCATTATAAGTTATTACAAGATATCGAGTATACTTCCCTATGCCATACAGTAGGTCCTTGTTGTTTACCTATTTTATATGTAGTAGTGTATATATGTTAACTCCAAACTCCTAATTTATCTCCCCCACCATTACTCCTATTTTATAGACGAAGGGATCAACGTTCTGCACAGTTAAGCCACCCAAAGCCACACAGCTAGTAAGTGGCAGAGTCAGGGCCCTGGCTGGGCTCCAGACCCCATCCCCACTACCTGCAGGGCATCCAGGAACCCTCCCAGAACAGGCAGGATCCAGCTGCGCCTTGAAGGTCAGATTGTGATAGAGAAAGAGGAAAGGGTTTCCAGGCAAAGGGATCAGTCACAGCTGTTGGGGGCCGAGGTGCATCGCGGTCAGAGGGTGAGGCCCCTGTCCCACTTAACTCAGCCCCCCCAGGTATAGAAATGTCTGTTCCCCACACTCCCCCCCGCCCCATTTCTCCTGCCCATGACAGGCACAATAGGTCAGGCTGAGAGCTTTCACAGGAATCTGGCAAGCAAGGCAATTCTGTTCCTGTTCCAGTTGTGTTCTGGGGAAATGTTTAACCACTGAATGGGGAGGGGGACTTGCAGCATTTGTCAGTTGCCATGGTATAAATACTCCCATCGTGGCCAGACTTGCAACATCACTAAATACACAGCGCCTGCAAGCCCAGAAGAGCCAGCTCCAGCCCACCACCCTACCTACTCCCTCCTGGAAAACTATGCCCAAAGGTATGCCCAACTGCTACTGGAGGCTGTGCCTTCCCAGTGGGGTGCAGATGCTTCACACCCCACCCCCCCTTCTCCTTCTCCAGCTGGGCTTGGCAGTCTCTGCCCTTCAGGGAGCAGTAGAGAGACACAGCTGAAAGAGAGCACTGGCCCAGCGAGCTGCTGGAGACAACGGATGCACTGTGAGTGCTCACGGGCACCCTTAGTGCACGCACAACTCTGTGTGTGCCCGTGTTTGGGGGCTGCTCCTGAAGTTGAACTGCAACATGCACCTGTAAGCGGTGATTTTTTTAAATGTGATGTTTTAAGAGTACCTGTGGGGGGGGCTTCCCTGGTGGCGCAGTGGTTGAGAATCTGCCTGCCAATGCAGGGGACACGGGTTCGAGCCCTGGCCCGGGAAGATCCCACATGCCGCGGAGCAACTAGGCCCGTGAGCCACAACTACTGAGCCTGCGCGTCTGGAGCCTGTGCTCTGCAACAAGAGAGGCCGCGATAGTGAGAGGCCCACGCACCGCAATGAAGAGTGGCCCCCGCTTGCTGCAACTGGAGAAAGCCCTCGCACAGAAACGAAGACCCAACACAGCCAAAAAATAAATAAATAAATTAATTAATTAATTAATAATTAAAAAAAAAAAAGAGTACCTGTGGGGGACTTCCCGGGTGGTCCAGCAGTTAAGACTTTGGGCTTCCACTGCAGGGGGCGTGGGTTCCATCTCTGGTCAGGGAACTAAGATCCTGCATGCCATGGAGCCAAAAAGAAAAAAAAAAAAAAGTACCTATGTGTTAATTATGCCCACAATTGTGTCTTAAGCTATTAACTACAAGGGGCTTCTCTCTGCCTCAGCTGTTCTGAACCCCTTCCCTGCTTCTGTCCTCATGGGCACAGCAACTTCATTCAGCCTGGGTCTCACATATGGCCCAAGACAAACCTAGAAACCTGTTGCAGGGGGATGGGCTGGGCCTGGTGAAGGTTGATGCAACACAGCTGAATCCTCAGGTGAGTGGGAATCAAGGTCAAGGAGGACAGTGAGCAGGAGGAAGGGGGGAGGGGGAGGGGAGGGGGAGGGGAGGGGAGGAGGGGGAGGGGGAGGGGAGGAGGAGGGGGAGGGGAGGGGAGGAGAGGGGGAGGGCAGACACAGGCTGTCAGCGGGAGGCAGGCAAGGAGGGGGTGGGGCACAAGTGGCAGAGCCAATGATTCAGGAAAGGGATACTCAAGACCAGTGGAAGAGCCTTCAGTCATCTGCCTGCAGGCACCCTTGGTCCCACTGCAGAGGCTTGTGGGAGGCAGGGGATGGACACGTGTCTAAATCAACCCAAGGGACCTGTGCCAACCAACTACCAGCTGACTCCATCATTCAAACTGAACGGCATTTTCTTGGCTCCAAATTTGCTGGTGGGCAGAGCTCCAGGGAGAGGCTTGATTCTAGCCAGGGAGAGGCTGAGTTCCCAGAAAGGGAACTGGGGCTGCTGTGTCACCTGAGGTCCCCAAATGCAGCCTCTCCACCCACACTGCCCCCAGGACTCCCCTCCCCTCTCCTCCCGTCCCTGCTCCTCTCTCCCCCCATCTCCCTGCCCAGCTCACTACACCCATCACTGGGCTGGTCAGAGTTTTCCCAGAGGATTGTTTGTAACCTGTGTGCATGTGTGAGTGTGCATGTGTACCTACAGTGCATGTACAAACCCGTGTGTGCTTGTCCATATTGTGAACACTCAAGTGTGCCTGTGCATGCACAATACCCCCATGTGTGCCTGGACATACACACACACATGCCATGTGTGCCTAGACCTTGAATTCTCTTCTTTGGGGGTTATTTTGCCAGTATTCCATATATCACCTACAATGGATGTTAAAATGGCAGCCACTCACATCTAAAGTCCCTCAGAGGACTTCCCTGGTGGCGCAGTGGATAAGACTCCGCGCTCCCAATGCAGGGGGCCTGGGTTCAATCCCTGGTCGGGGAACTGGATCCCGCATGCATGCTACAACTAAGAGTTCGCATGCCACAACTAAGTAGCCTGCGTGCTGCAACTAAGGAGCCCACCTGCCGCAACTAAGACCTGGTGCAACCAAATAAATAAATAAATAAAGTCCCTCAGAAGTCACCAAGTTCAACCCTACCAGTGCTTCTCAAAGTCACTATTGGTATTTGTGAGGGTTTTGGTTTTGGTTTTGGTTTTGGTTGCACTGCGCAGCTTGTGGGATCTTATTCCCCCACCAGGGATCAAACTCCAGCGTTCAGCAGTGAAAGCTTGGAATCCTAACCACTGGAGCACCAGGGAATTTCCACTATTGGTATTTGAATAGAGATAATTCTCCTTTGATGGGACCAACTCCCAACCCACTGCATGAGTTTAGTATTCCTGGTCCCAAAACCCTAGAAGGCACAAACCGCTAGTAGCACTCCAGAAATGCCCTCACAAGTTTCCAACCTCTCATGGAGGTGGGACAGTAGAGACCAGGTGAGGACACAGTAGAGACCCAGGAGAGGACACCACAGGCTTCGTCAGTGGCTGGATTTTCTCCACAGAATCTCTGGAAAGTGTCTGGCCCCTGTGCTTAAACTCCCAAGAACTGCTAGCTGCCTACCTCCTGAAGCCAGCCATTCATCCCATGCACAGACAGCGCTACCTGAGAGAAGGTGCCCCGTCACTAGTCCCACTTCCTCCCCTCAGGGGCCACCCAAGTGCTGACCCCACTCACCTGGGCCTCACGGTGCTCCGAGGAGGCCAGGCCACAACAGGTGGGCTGGATAGGGGAGGTTCCTGAAGACTCCGGAAGAAGAGAAGCCCGTCTGACCAGCAAGAAAGCTGTAGAAACAAGGTAGAGCGCTGAGCTCGGCCAGGTGGCAGCTCTCAGGCCTGAGGCTTCGAGATGCAGGAGATGCCCACAGATACTGAAAGGGCTGCCTTCTCTCCTGCCATCCTGTCTACCGCTGCTCCAGGTGGGCGAGTGTGGTAGGTGGGGAGGAGGGGTCTCTGGGAACCGAAACTAAAGCAAAAGAGCTCCCCACTCAGGCCCAGGGGGCCCAGCTGGGCTAGTGTGCTGTGTAGCATGAGGCGGTGAGGGGGGGGGTGTGTGTGCGGGTGCCCCGGAGGGTTGGTGGCGTGTGCTGCCCGTGTCTTTTGATGGACCTACATACCCCATTCCCTTGGGTACATGTTGAGGAACCCAGTTGCCCAGGGACGACCTCACTGTGCCAGTCGTCCCACACCCATCTGGGGCAGAACTTTTTTGCCCAATGTAATTCCTGGATCCTTCGTTTTTTGTTGTGTTTTTTTTGCCGAGCCGCGAGGCATACAGGATCTTAGAATCTTCCCCACCAGGGATCGAACCCGTGCCCCCTACAGTGGAAGCACGGAGCCTTAACCACTGGACCGCCAGGGAAGTCCCTAGCATTCTTGATAAAAATACTTGAGAAGACCTTCTTCTCTGGAAGTTAGATCTATGCACACAACCATCTTCCATCTGGCAAACAGGCTAATGTTGCTTACCCAGGTTTTTTAAGTCCAGCTTGATGACAATTATCTAACAATTTTTTTTCATATCAAATGTTTCTACCCAGAGGGAATCTTTCCACTAGATTTTTTCAAAGTATCTCCCTTTGCAGCAGATTTGAAATAAAATTTTAACTTGGGGGGGGTCAAATCAGTGTATCTTCTCCTGCCCTCTCGTCAGCTTAACACGACTACACTTTGGACACAGCTGCTTAGAGGAGAAAACTAAGAAATAAAATAACGTTATCAAACCAGAAACTGGGCTTCCCTGGTGGCGCAGTGGTTGAGAATCTGCCTGCTAATGCAGGGGACACGGGTTCGAGCCCTGGTCTGGGAAGATCCCACATGCCACGGAGCAGCTGGGCCCGTGAGCCACAATTGCTGAGCCTGCGCGTCTGGAGCCTGTGCCCCGCAACGGGAGGGGCCGCGATGGAGAAAGGCCCGCGCACCGCGATGAAGAGCGGTCCCCGCACCGCGATGAAGAGTGGCCCCCGCTTGCCGCAACTGGAGAAAGCCCTCGCACGAACCGAAGACCCAATACAGACAAAAATAAATTAATTAATTAATTAAAAAGAAAATCCTTAAAAAAAAAAAAAAAAATTAAAAAAAAAAAAAAAAACCAGAAACTGAGGGGGAGATTATCCTTATCCACACCCATATATCTTCCTTCCTTCCTTCCTCTCCCTCCCTCTTTCTTTTTTTCTTTCTTTCTCCCTTTGTAAGCAGATAGGTTGCGGGGCGGGGCAGGGGGGTGTGATCCCTGGAGAAAGAGAACCAGGAATGGCTTTCTTGACATAAGAGAATCCATTTTGGCCTAAGCCATTTTGTAATCTAAGCCTGGACACAATGCTTGACCTTGAACAGTTCTCAGTAATTAATGATCTTAAGGGAGGGAATGCAGAAACAAGGGAGGCTGCCCTGAAACAGTAGTGCAGCCTCGGGGCAGGGTCCTGGTTCCTCAAGGGATATAGGTAATAATATATCTTTGCATTCTGCAGGAGCTAATGCCCCACCCAGGTGGAGGACGGAATGATTATGTTGACGCTCCTGACTTCAATCAACTAAGGCTTGGACTCTGCTGCCCTTTGCCCCAATTCTATGCTGAATTCTCCTGTGCTCTAGCGCCCTCATAAATACACATGTACTCTTAGCTTAAAACTTCCCCAATTTTGCTGTTCTTGGAGACACCGCTTTGGGAGAGATCCCCCATGTTTTCCTTACTTGCTGCAAGTAATAAATCCTTCCTTCTCCCGATCTTTGGCTTGGTTGTGACACCCACCAAGAGGTGAACCCAGTTTTCAGGGACCACCTTCCCTTCTCTTCCCTCCCCTCCCCTCCCCTTCTCTACCCTGCTTTTCTTCTTTCTAGCTTTTCAGAAAGATTCCCTAAGGTTCCTGGCACTCCTTAAGCCCCAGATGGCCTAAAGCACACCCCTCACCTCTAACCCCACTCCAACCGCGACCCTCCCCCCACCAGCAGCACGTGGCATATAAAAAGAAGAAAAACTCAAAACTCAAGTATCCAGCAGCCTCTGGCAACTGCAGGTGAGAACTTAAGGTGAGATCCAAAAGGGTCCTGTGAGTCAAGGGGAAAATAAGGTTTAATTTACATAAGTCTCGTTTTGATCAGACTTTCCCCAACCTCTGTCCACCCACCTCCACCTCCACTCCCCCACCCCACCCCCTGTAGGAGTTTCCAGCCCCTCCCCTCCAGCCGTCCCTGACCCACCTTCCCGGACCCACTCTCGGGCTGGGCTCCCAGTCCCCTCCCATCGAAATCCGACCCGGTCACCTTAGCCTCTGGCTGAGCGCACACACAGGGGACACAGCCCAGCAGGAAGTGTCAGGAACTGATCAGCCCCCACACGTTCACGCCCACTGGGGCATCGCCCGGCTCTGAGTCCCGCCCAGATCCTCATCCCAAGCCTGGGGCTCCGGGTCTCTAACCCCGGAGTTCCTGGAAGTCGGCCGAGAGGATGCACCCCACCTCCCCTCTCTTCCCTTCCCCCCTCCCTTCTTCCCCATGCCACACCCGGACTGAGTTCCGGAAAAGTCCCCGGGCCTGCCGAGGGGTCCTGCAGGCGTTCCCTCTCCCATCTGCTTTCTTTATTATTCTAATCGACTGCTGGGGACACCCTTTGTCAACTGCCGGGAGCTATGCAAATGACCTCGGCTGGTATTGTTATTACTAAGAGGCGCTTGGTTTCAAAATCACTTTGAATATTCTAGCACCAAATCTTGTCTGTTCCGGGCCTGGGGGCTTCCACCGCGTTGGCCTTTTTTCCTCTCTGTGAATTGCAGGGCGGAAGCCCACCCTTAGCCCTTCCTGCTCGGAGAGGAGGTGGTTTGCCAAACTGAGTGGGGAGGGCAGATAGCTTGAACTTGGAGTTGGCCTGGCCGGGGCTCGGATTCTTCCTCTGCGCCTGCGTTAGTTACTGTCTGACCTTAGGCAAGTCACTTCGTGTCTCCGAGCCTCAGTTTTCTCACCCAGAGGGGACTGAACGCCCTCCTCAGAGGGTCGTCGTGTGACCGTGTGCCTGGCAAATGGAAGTAAAGCCCCTGGTGCCCGCGCACTAAAGGACCTGGACCAGTGACAAGTCAGGTGGCAGTGGCTGTCTCCACCTGCTGGGGGAGGGCTGGCAGAGTTGCCAGATTTAGCAAAAAAAAAGTTTTTTAAAGAAAGTGGTTTTTTTAAATATAAATACATAAATTTATTTATTTATGGCTGCGTTGGGTCTTCGTTGCTGCACGCCGGCTTTCTCTCGTTGCAGACAAGCTGGGGCTACTCTTCATTGCGGTGCGCGGGCTTCTCATTGCGGTGGCTTGTCTTGTCTTTGTCTGCGGAGCATGGGCTCTAGGTGCGCGGGCTCAGTAGTTGTGTCGCATGGGCTTAGTTGCTCTGCCGCATGTGAGATCTTCCCCAACCAGGGCTCGAACCCGTGTTCTCTGCATTGGCAGGCAGATTCTTAACCATTGCGCCACCAGGGAAGTCCCTAGATTTAGCAAATTTTTAAAACAGGATGCCCAGTTAAAGTAGAATTTCAAATGAGAGGTTTTCTTTTTATTTTTGAAGTATATAAGTATGTCCCATACAATATTTGGGATATACTTATACTAAAAAATTTATTTATTATCTGAAATTCAAATTTATCTGCAGACCCTAAAAGAGAGACTAAGGTACTGATAATGGGTTTCTTGCTGCCACCTGAGAGTTTTCATTTGGGACTGAGAACTCTGGGAGACACGGGGTGAGAGCCTGTGGAAGAAACATGGGCTGACGTAGGAGAAGGATCTAGAACACAGGCCTGAAAAGGGCAGTGGCCACCAGGCCTGGTTGACCTTCTGCTCTGACCAGCAGCCTGGATGGGGGCTGGGGTCGGTGGACCGCTCTCTCCCCCTTCCCCCCACCTCCGGTTTACCTGCTCCTCCTCCAGCTCTTGCTGGTCTGGCCACCAGCCCACTCCCCAACCCACATTCCCTGCACCAGAGGGACAGCAGGAGGCATCACAGAAGAAGCCAGACCCAGGTGGTAAATCAGGAGTAAAGCTAGCTCTGTGTTAATTGTCTTCCAGGAAACCAGACTGTGTCATTGCAGAAAGCCAGCAGCAGGACACGCCCCAGAGTTGGTTTAACCTGTGTGGCCAGACTGGCTGAATTAACCATCCCTCTGTTGAACACATGACCACTCCAATCCTATGGCCACTGGGAGGACATTCATCCAACAAACTTTTTTTCATCTCCTTTGTCCATCCCACAGGCAAGCTTCAACTCACTCCTCCTCTGCCATCTTGACTCCACCCCCATCACCAGTCTGCCTCTCCCTCCTCCACTGCACCTAGTCAGTCCCTCTGGGTCGGTCCCCAGGCCCCACTGCTTAGCTCCGGCTCATCAGTGCTCACCTTGAACTACTGCAGCCTCCTCCCCATCTACCCATATACCCCAGCTCCATTCCCAATAAAAGCAGGTCTCATCTTGCCACTTCTCTGCTGCAACTCCTCTGTTTTTCATCAGAGGCCAAGACCCAGCCCTCAGGGACAGAAAAGCAGGACAAACCAGGGTGCCTGAATAAAACATGCCTCTTCCAGTCACCCAGGAGAAACTGTTACTCATCGCAGGTGAGGGGGCAGGGAAGACAGCTCTTGGGAGGGCTGGGGCCCAGGCTGCCCTGCCAGCTCTCATCAACTGAGGTGAGGAAGACAGGCACGGTGGCTCAGGCTGGGGTAGGGGCCAGACCCCACTCCAGTTACAAACTGTCCTCTGGGTTTCTATCTTAGATGCTCAACCTCATTCATAACATAAGAAATGTAGATTAAAACTACAAGATACCATTTTTCACCTATCAGATGAGCAAAACAAAACAAAAAAACCAACAAAAGGGAACTCATGCTGGTCAAGGTGTCTGAAAACAGGTCCCACCACACATCATTGGTGGGAAAGTCAACTGGCACAACTGGTGCCAGTTTAAAGGGCCAACTGGTAATATCTATCAAAAAATTTAATATAAAAAGGTAGATGTAGGGACAAACGTATGGACACCAAGGGGGGAAAGCGGCGGGGGGTGGTGGTGGTGTGATGAATTGGGAGATTGGGATTGACATGTATACACTGATGTGTATAAAATGGATGATTAATAAGAACCTGCTCTATAAAAAATAAATAAAATAAAATTCAAAACAAAAACAAAAACAAAAACTCTTCGTCCCAGCAATTCCACTTCAGAAATTTACCCTACAGGTATACAGGTGCCAAAAGACGTACATAATATGCACCAGGATATTCACTGGACCATAGCTTTCATAGTTAATGTTTGGAACCTAAATAGGAGGGTAGTTAATAAATTATGCTTCAGCCATACAATTAAATATTATGCACTGTTAAAAAGAATAAGGCAGGTAGGTACTAAAGTTGTTTTTTTTAAAAATTTATTTATTTTATTTTTGGCTGCGTTGGGTCTTCGTTGCTGCACGCGGGCTTTTCTGTAGTTGCGGCGAGCGGGGGCTACTCTCTGTTGTGGTGCGCAGACTTCTCATTGCGGTGGCTTCTCTTGTTGGGAGGACGGGCTCTAGGTGCACGGGCTTCAGTAGTTGTGGCTCGCCGGCTCTGGAGCGCAGGCTCAGTAGTTGTGGCGCACAGGCTTAGTTGCTCCGTGGCATGTGGGATCTTCCCGGACCAGGGCTCAAACCCGTGTCCCCTGCATTGGCAGGCGGATTCCTAATCACTGCGCCACCAGGGAAGCTCCTAAAATTAAGTAATCTTAATTAGAATTTATTATGTACAAAAGCAAAGTGCAGAACAGTGAGTACAGCATATAAAGCTTGTGATTTTAAAAAAATGTAAATGTTTGGTAAGTATAGAGTACCTCTGGAAGGAAACAGTTGACAACAGTGTCCTAGGGTGGGATGCTGGGAGACCAAGAATAGAAATGGGAAGAAGACTTATTTTTTTGGGTGCCTTATGAATTTTTTGAAATATCAAATTAACCAAAATATTATGAAATATATATTTCATATGTATATTATGTATGTGTGCGTGTATAAAATAATTTTTTTTTAATTTTTTTACACTTTATTTATTTATTTATTTTTGGCTGTGTTGGGTCTTCGTTTCTGTGCGTGGGCTTTCTCTAGTTGCGGTGAGTGGGGGCCACTCTTCATCGCGGTGCGCGGGCCTCTCACTATCGCGGCCTCTCTTGTTGCAGAGCACAGGCTCCAGACACACAGGCTCAGTAGTCGTGGCGCACGGGCCTAGATGCTCTGCGGCATGTGGGATCTTCCCAGACCAGGGCTCGAACCCGTGTCCCCTGCATTGGCAGGCAGATTCTCAACCACTGCGCCACCAGGAAAGCCCTAAAATAATTTTTAAAGTAGAGGACTTTTCTACCACAGTGCTCCATGAGAGAAGGTGATAAGCATATTAAATAGCTGCATGGCCCTGCCCCTTCCAGACCTCAGTCTTCCATCTATACAATGAGAGTTTGGGACGAGAAGACTGTTCCTGCATTCTTTCTTTCTCTTTTTTTTAATAATTTTTAAAATTTGTTTATTTTTGGCTGTGTTGGATCTTTGTTGCTGCCCGCAGGCTTTCTCTAATTGTGGCGAGCAGGGGCTACTCTTTGTTGCAGTGCATGGGCTTCTCATTGCAGTGGCTTCTCTTGTTGCGGAGCACAGGCTCTAGGCGTGCGGGCTTCAGTAGTTGTGGTATGTGGGCTCAGTAGTTGTGGTGCACGGGCTTAGTTGCTCTGCGGCATGTGGGATCCTCCTGGACCGGGGATCAAACCCGTGTCCCCTGCATTGGCAGGCAGATTCTTAACCACGGTGCCACCAGGGAAGTCCCATCCTGCATTATTTCTAAATCTTACAGCTAACCAACCAAACAAGTACTGTGCTGATGTAGTGGCCATAAGATGACATTTTATGGGCTGAGGAAGTATAAAATGGCATTAATGGGGCTTCCCTGGTGGTGCAGTGGTTAAGAATCCACTTGCCAATGCAGGGGACACAGGTTCGAGCCCTGGTCCAGGAAGATCCTACATGCCACAGAGCAACTAAGCCCGTGCGCCACAACTACGGAACCTGTGCTCTAGAGCCCACGAGCCACAACTACTGAGCCCGCACGCCTAGAGTCCATGCTTCGCAACAAGAGAAGCCGCCGCAATGAGAAGCCCGTGCACCGCAACAGAGTAGACCCCGCTCACCGCAACTAGAGAAAGCCCCTGCACAGCAATGAAGACCCAACACAGCTCAAAAAAAAAAAAAAAAAAAAAAAAAAAATATATATATATATATATATATATATATATTTTTTTTTTTAATGACATTAATGAGGGACTTCCCTGGTAGTCCAGTGGTTAAGACTGTGCACTTCCACTGCAAGGGGCCCGGGTTTGATCCCTGGTCGGGGAACTAAGATCCCACATGCTGCAGGGTGTGGCCAAAAAAATGTAAAATAAATAATAAAATGGCATTAATGAAACCAGGAGGCAGTGCCCATCCCTTGATGGACGGGGTCACTCCTCTGGCTTCGGAGCAGGTGATCATGGGAAAGCTGCATCTGCCTGCACTGGGGGCACCTGTCTCTCCTGCAGACATCTGTTCCCCAGGGCAGGGCAGCTTCTTCCCTCCCATCACCTGTCTGCTTCTCCTCCCATCACCTCTCTGCCCACCTGCCTCTACCCCTGAGGCCCTTGGCTGGCCCAGGGGAGGAACTAAAGACAGCAGTGGAACAGGTTCCGTGGGGCAGAGGGAAGGTAGGTGCCTACCTCCTCAATGACTAAGGTCCTGGCCTCCCTCTGCCTCCCTCCCTAGTGGATCAGACTCTGTCTAGTTTACCTTGCCTATGCACTCCTCCCCACCTTCCTGAGCCCTTTCAAAGGAGGCAGCTCTCATACTTGCTAGAGCTTGACCCACCCAGCTCCTTCCCCCAGCCACGCCTCCTCCTTTAACAGAAGGTGGCTGTGCCTGAGGCTGGGAGACCTGAGGTGCCCGCTATGCTGAGCCTCCCCGGGAGGCGAGAGGCGAGAGGCTGCAATCTGAGCCTTCCGAGCACACTCAGAGGCCCTAGTTAGCAGGGAGCCACCTCCCTCCAAAGCCTCCTGCTGGGCTCAGCACTGGCCTTTTCTCTTGATATGGGAGCCAGAGGGAAAATACATGGGAGTCCTTGGAGCTGAGGCTGGACATGCTTCCTGCCCCTCGTTCTCTCTCCCTTCATCCCTGGGTTTTCTTCCTAGATCAGCCCTGGCTCCCTGATTAAGTCACTCTCCTTCTTGGGGCCTCATAGCCAACCTGCAGGAAGAGAGGCTTGGGCCCGGAAAGTTGCCTGTTACCAGATGCCCCCAGGTGGTTCTGATGCAGGTGCTGCGTGGACAGGCTTAAAGAAGCGGCCCTTTTGTACATTTCGGAAAGGTTTTTTCTTTTTTTTTTTTAAAGGATTTTCTTATTTATTTATTTATTTATTTATTTATTTTTGGCTGTGTTGGGTCTTCGGTTCGTGCGAGGGCTTTCTCCAGTTGCGGCAAGCGGGGGCCACTCTTCATCGCGGTGCGGGGACCGCTCTTCATCGCGGTGCGCGGGCCTTTCTCTATCGCGGCCCCTCCCGTCGCGGGGCACAGGCTCCAGACGCGCAGGCTCAGCAATTGTGGCTCACGGGCCCAGCTGCTCCGTGGCATGTGGGATCTTCCCAGACCAGGGCTCGAACCCGTGTCCCCTGCATTAGCAGGCAGATTCTCAACCACTGCGCCACCAGGGAAGCCCCGGAAAGGTTTTTTCTTACGTTCTCCTGGGTGTACCTCCAGAAGCCAAGGGTGTGAAGTTAGCAAGCAGGAGGCTGGGGCTTCTGGGAACAAGGCAGATAGATGATCCTCTTGGTGCGTCTCGACCCTGAAAGCTGCTGCCATCATTGGGCTTCTACCTGAAGCCTGAGAAGGAAGCCAATGAAAAAAGGAGAGCAGAGCCAAGCAGAGAGAGAGAGACAGAGACCTGCCAAGGCCTAGGGACATCACTGGAGCCCTGATTTAGTAGGGAAGCCAGCCCAACTCTTGGAGTCAGGGGACCCAATACATCCTTAGGCAGTAGGGTTAAGTGTTAGGTGATTCTGGTTGTTTGCAATAAAAGAATCCTAACGGACACAGCAATTCTATTCACATTTTTAATAGGAAGATAATGGCGATTAATATAGTAAGGAGAGGGAATTCCCTGGTGGTCCAGTGGTTAGGACTCCCTGCTTCCACTGCAGGGTGCCGTGGGTTTGATCCTGGTTGAGGAACTAAGATACTGCAAGCAATGGGACACGGCCAAAAAAAAAAAAAAAAAAAACCTCAAATATAATAGGGAGAATTACATGTAAATTTCTACCAAAACAACTTAGAGAAGAGACCTTCAACAAAGTAATTATCCTCTCTGAGACTCTGTTTCTTCATCAGTAAAATAGGCATGATAATACTTACTTCAAAGAATGTCAGGACTAAATCAGATGACCCAAACAATAAACACTGTGTGTGCGGGGAGTGGGATGGGGATGAAGGTGGTCAAAAGGTACAAACTTCCAGTTATTAGATGAATAAGTTCTGGGGATTAATGTATAGCGTGTGACTATAGTTAACAATACTGTATTGTATATTTGAAAGTGGCTAAGAGAGTAGTAAATCTTAAAATTTCTCATCACAAGAAAAATATTTATAATTTTGTGAGGTTATGGATGTTAACTAAATTTATTTGGTAATCACTTTGCGGTATATACATATATAAAATCATTATGTTGTATACCTTAAACAAATACAATGTTGTATGTCAATTATATCTCAGTAAAACTGGGGGAAAAGTTTTAGAATAGTACATAATAAATAATTGCTGTGATAAATGAACCTTGGCCTTTTCTTCACACCATATAGCCAAACTAACTCAGAATGGATCACAGGCCTAAAAAATATAAGAGCTACAACTACAAAATTGCTAATATAAATCTTATGGGAAAATAGTAATGGCCTTGGGTTTAGCAAAGATTTCTTATATATGACACAAAAATACAAACTATAAAAAAATGGATAAATTGGACTTCATTAAAATAAATACTTTTGCTCTTCAAAAGACACAAAAATGAAAAGGTGAGCCACGGGTTGGGAGAGAGTATTTGCAAAACATGTCTAAGAAAGGACTTGTAACTAGAATACATGAAGAACTTCTACAACTCAATAAGAAGACAACATAATTTTTTTAAATGGACAAAAAATTTGAACAGATATTTCATCAAAGAAGATGCATAGATAGCAAATAAATATTTGAAAAAGATACTCAACATCATTAGTCATTAGGAAAACGCAAAGTAAAATCACAATGATGTACTACTGGAATGGCTAGAAACTTTTAAAAAACTGACCTTACTGAGCGTTGGCAAGGATGTGAAGCAAGTAGAACTTTCATACACTGCTGGTGGGAATGGAAAATAGCAAACACTTTGGAAAGCAGTCTGGCATTTTCTTTAAAAATGAAATATCTACCATACAACTCAGCCATTCTGTCCTTCGATACTTACCCAAGAAAAATGAAAACATGTCCACACAAAGACTTTTTTGTGCCGCGGGGCATGTGGGATCTTAGTTCCCAGACCAGGGATCGAAACTGCGCCCCCTCCAATGGAAGTGCGGAGTCCTAACCACTGGACCCAGAGAATTCCCCAACAAAGACTTAACACAAATGTTCATAGAAGCTTTACTGGTAATAACTCCAAACTGGAAACAACCCAAATATCCACCATTAGAATGGATAAACAAATTATGGTATATCCATACAATAGAATGTTACTCAGCAGTTAAAAAGAACAAACTATTGATTCACACAACATGATGAACCTCAAAATAATTATGCTGAGTGAAAGAAGACCAAAAAGAGTATATTCTGTTTGATTTCATTTTTGTAAAATTCTAGAAAGTGACAGAAAAGGAATCAGTGATTGCCTGGGGTTGGGGTGGAAGGAAAGAGGGAGAGATTACAAAAGGGCACGAAGAAACTTTTAGGTATGATGGGTAGGTTCATTGCCTAATTAAGGTGATGGATTCATGGGTGTTTACATGTGTTGAAACTCAAATGATATACTTCGAATATGTACAGTTTATTGTATGTCCATTATATTGTAATTTTTATTTTATTATTGATTGATTGATTGATTGATTGATTGGCTGTGTTGGGTCTTCATTGCGGTGCGCGGGGTTCTCAGGACTTCTCATTGCGGTGGTTTCTCTTAGTGTGGAGCACGGGCTCTAGGCGCGTGGGCTTCAGTAGTTGTGGCTCGCGGGCTCTAGAGTGCAGGCTCAGTAGTTGTGATGCACGGGCTTAGTTGCTCTGAGGCATGTGGGATCTTCCCGGACCAGGGATCAAACCCATGTCCCCTGCATTGGCAGGCAGATTCTTAACCACTGTGCCACCAGGGAAGTACCTATATTGTAATTTTTAAAAGGTGATTATGAATGAACACGTGTTGAGCATATCTAGGTACAATCAGGCATTGAAGGTACACACGGAAATCAATCCAGATGCTTTTAAGCACAAAGAACAGAAAATCCAACTTAAATGGGCGTAAACAATAATAAAATGCATTATGTCATCTACCTAGAAGGCCAGAGGCTTCAGGTAGAGTTTGACTCATCCTTTCCTCATACTAGACACCATATTTAGCACCATCTTGGAGTCCCCATAATTGTCAGGGAACTTAGCTGCAAATAAAAGAATATACTCTGACTGGTTTAAAGAGCAAAGGAATGTATTTAAAGATATAAATAGCTCACACAGTCTCTGAGCAGGATAGAGAATTGGGCTTGAAGGCTACATAGCCAGGAACAGTATGCCAATTTTACCCCAGGACTGTTATCAGCAAAGCACCTGTTTTTTGCCACCACTGGGCATTGTCACAAGGGAGACGTAAGGGAGAAAGGATCTCCACTCCGAGTATTCCAAATGCCCCACAAAAGCTCTGAGTTCCTGCCACTCCCTGCAGCATCCTCTTCCTCATATATCTCTCTTCTGAATCAAAGTCAGCTGCATCTCATTGGAAAAGCCTGGACCACATACCTATGCCCTAACTACACAGGAGGCTGGATAGAAGAGTCTATCTTTTATTGTACCTTCTATTTTCATAATGGGAAATTGTCTTGGCTTGTGTAGGAGGGGTTTTCAAAAAGATGCTGGGTGACCACAAGATAAAAAAGGTCCACTACAGGGACTTCCCTGGCAGTCCTGTGGTTGGGACTCTGCGCTTCCGCTGCAGGGGCCATGGGTTCGATCCCTGGTCAGGGAACTAAGATCCTGCATACCGTGTGGTGTGACCAAAAAAAGAAAAGAATAATAATAATTAAAATAATAATAATAATAAAAGGTCCACTGTAAGCCCTATTTGGGAGAGATTATTATTTATCACAGTATACGGTTGAAGAAACTGAGAGTCAAAAGAAGTTAAGCTGCTTATCCATGGTTACCCAGCTGAGCCTTGCCTGAGGATTCAAACAAGGTCTTCCTGTGTCCCTAGCTTTAGTCAGGGTAGGTAGGAGGAATGACGAAATCTTGTCCCCTACCCTCACTGGCCCTCTCACATGAAGACATTGCTCTCCCTTTGACCCCTAGCCATGTCTCAGAATCCCAGAAGGAAAACACTGTAACCATTGGGGACAGGTTAGTCCACACTGCAGAAGAACCTGGGGAATCAGCCACATAAGTTACAAAAGGTAAATCACAATTCTGTTTGTCCCATGGCAGTGTAAACATCACAGTTTTGTTGTTGTTGTTGTTGTTTTTAATCAAGATAGAACCTAGAAAACAAAGAAAAACCAGACAGATGTACCTCTTGATGGAAGTCCCTAATACCACATACAAAGGTGTCTTGGAACAAAATGGAATCCATATCTGATCAGCTCTGTAGATCTGATTACCACTTTACAGAAAACAGAGAAAGCAGGAGAACATGTTAAATGATAGACCATGTTGATGTGGTCAGTAAAAATCCAAATCTCAAGATATTATATAAGAATAAACGACCAGGGGCTTCCTTGGTGGAGCAGTGGTTAAGAATCCGCCTGCCAATGCAGGGGACACGGGTTCGAGTCCTGGTCTGGGAGGATCCCACATGCCGCGGAGCAACTAGGCCCGTGAGCCACAACTACTGAGCCTGCGCATCTGGAGCCTGTGCTTTGCAACGGGAGAGGCCGCGACAGTGAGAGGCTCGCGCACCGCGATGAAGAGTGGCCCCCGCTCGCCGCAACTAGAGAAAGCCCTCGCACAGAAACGAAGACCCAACACAGCCAAAAATAAATAAATTAAAAAAAAAAAAAAAAAAAGAGTCCTAAGCTGGGACAAAGTGAGAGAGTGTCATGGACATATATACACTACCAAATGTAAAAGGGATAGTTACTGGGAAGCAGCCACATAGCACAGGGAGATCAGCTTGGTGCTTTGTGACCACCTAGAGGGGTGGGATAGGGAGGGTGGGAGGGAGAGAGATGCAAGAGGGAGGAGATATGGGGATATATGTATATGCATAGCTGATTCACTTTGTTATAAAGCAGAAACTAACACACCATTGTAAAGCAATTATACTCCAATAAAGACGTTAAAAAAAAAAAAAAGAAGAGTCCTGATGTTTTAGAACTACTGAATATTACAGGTGAAATAATATATATGGGTTTTACTGTTTTATTGGCCGTGGGGCTTGCGGGGTCCTTAGCTCCCCAGCCAGGGGTTGAACCTGGGCCCTCCGCAGTGAAATCATTGAGTCCTAACCACTGGACCGCCAGGGAATTCCCTCCCTTCAGGCTTTACTTTAAAATAATTGGGGGTGGGGCTTCCCTGGTGGCGCAGTGGTTAAGAATCCGCCTGCCAATGCAGGGGACACGGATTTGATTCCTGGTCCGGGAAGATCCCACATGCCGCGGAGCAACTAAGCCCATGCGCCACAACTACTGAGCCTGCGCTCTAGAGCCAGTGAGCCACAACTACTGAAGCCCGCACACCTAGAGCCCGTGCTCCGCAACAAGAGAAGCCACCGCAATGAGAAGACCGTGCACCACAAGGAAGAGCAGACCCCGCTCTCCGCAACTAGAGAAAGCCCGCGTTCAGCAAGGAAGACCCAACGCAGCCAAAAATAAATGAAAAAAAAAAAAAAAAAAAAGCACTGTCAGGATGTCCCTGGTGGTCCAGTGGTTAAGACTCTGTACTCCCAATGCAGGGAGCCCAGGTTCGATCCCTAGTCAGGGAACTAGATCCCACATGCCACAACTAAAAGATCCCGCATGCCGCAACTAAGACCTGGCACAACCAAATAAATAAATGTTAAAATAAATAAATAAATAAAAGCATTGTCAGGTAGGTGACCTCTGTGGGCAACAGTGCCCGATTCTGCAGGGGACCTCTGGGGATCAGCACAGAACACGCCTCTCAGAATTTTCCCACCTGAGTGGTGATGAGCTGGAGTGAATACCAACTCCCATCAGATCAGTCGCCCATTGAGAACAGCTGTGGGTGAGAAGGGCATGTTAGTTCTCCCACGCTTTCGGCTGCCATGCTGGCAGAGCCAACTCCAGCCAGAGAAAGAGATCCTTCCACAAATAGATGCAGACGGTGGCATCCACAGTGCCCCACCTTGGTAATCCCAGCAGGGCCTTGTATCATTAGCTGCAGTTCCCTTGGAAGAATTACTGTTAGCGTTTTGATCATCTAATTATATCAACATACACATTGCCTAAGTATAGCTAAACAAGGTGACCAGGTGTAGTTATGCTTTTTTGGGGGGAGAGGGGCGGGTATTTCAGTACACCGTTTATGGGACTTTGTCAAAGATAAATGGGTGTGAACTTGCCCTTGTGCAAATCACCATGTGCTGTCCACAGCCCTGGGGGACATCATCATTCAAGGTCAGCCCTGCTGAAGAACCAAAATATAATTCCATCTCAGAATGGAAGCAGAATCTTTAAGGCATCGGGTTAAATGCTTTGATTTTCTTTGGGAATGATAAGCTCTTAAGGGTGAGATTTATGTCTGCGTGGAGGGTAGGAATTAAGTCCTGAATGGTGCAAGATCACCTTTCACCTCCAGACTTTTCTCACGTGCACCCACCTGCTGCATGGATGTGTGAAAAACCAGTGAACAAGTGATTGTCGGAAGGAGTGAATAAGTGCATTTTTAACTGTCGGGAGTATAACAGGGTCATCATCTATCAGCCTCCTTTGATCCCCCTGAAGTGAACAATTTTTTAAAAATAGACCCTGTTGTTTAGAAATGTTAACTTTAGCAGTTACAGCCCTAAGTATTTGAACCACTAAGAAATCAACTCACAGGCTCTTCCTAGTCATCAAACTGTGTGTTTCCTTTGTTTATGTGTGTGTGTGTGTGTGCGTGTGTGTGTGCGTGTGTACACAGAGTCACTCTTTTTTTTTTTTTATACTCTCCTTTTTAAAAATATTTATTTATTTTTGGCCGCATCGCGTCTTAGTTGCTGCATGCAGGAACTTTCGTTGTGGCATGCAGGCTCTTGGTTGCAGTGCGAGGGCGCGAGCCCGCGGGCCACAACTACCAGACCCAACACAGCCAAAAATAAATAAATAAATAAATTTATTTTTAAAAATTAAAAAAAAAAAGAACCTTGTCTGAGCTTTTCCATGAACCTGGAAAAATGGTGCCAATAAAACACATTCTTCTGAGGATAGTTGTTTTTTCAATAACAGGAGTCTCTGGTCCATCATGTCAACCCTTTCACCAATATCCTCAACTCTCTTCCACACTTGTCTTTGTGTCATACCAGCCCTAAATCGTTCCAAATCCCCATCTCCTCTGTGTCTACATCTGGGCAAGTGAACACGGCTGAAAAAGAAAATCACATATCTGGGCAGGTTGGTGCTGCTATAAATGTATTCCAACAGCAACTGGGCTCTCAAGGTTGGCTGGTCATTCTTCCCTGTTTCCCTAGTCAATTCTCTACCATTCTCCACAGTGGCTATTTCTTAAACCTCCACACCCCCTTGTCCCCTTGCTCCTCCTGCCTCCCCCATGGCCTCCTGCCCCCTCCCCCCCAAACTCACCTTCATCCATGTTAGTTCCTTCCTCCTTCTCTCTAGTTTCAAAGAGAGAATTCCCCTTCCTGTTTGGAGTTTACTTCTCCACCTGTGCTGTGGGGCACACCTCCTCCCCTTCTTGGGGACCCTGCTCAATTCGTTACCCTTTTGTTTTCCTGAATCTTTTTTTTTCCTTTGGCCGTGCCATGCAGCTTGTGGGATTTTAGTTCGCCGACCAGGGATCGAACCCAGGACCTCAGCCCTGAAAGCACGGAGTCCTAACCACTGGACCAAAAGGGAATTCTCTCTCCTGAATCTTTATCATCCTTCTTTTCACTGACTCCTTATTGTCAGCATTCCAGCTTACTCTCAACTCCCTCATCCTAAAAGGCAAGCACAACCGAAACCCAATGACAAAAACTTCTCTTTTGGTCCCGCTTTTTAGCCACTGCCTTCTATTTTTCGACTCCTTCCTTGATAGTCGTATTTCTTGGAAAAGTGACCCAGGGTCAGTCCTTCCATACTCTCCTCTGGCCCATCCTCTCCTCTGGCCCATCCTCCTGTAACTCCATTATCAACGTACTTATTGAGATCAACAGCAACTTCCTTATTGCTAAGGCTGGCAAACACCCAGACAGGTGAGGGGACCTGGGCTCAGAGATGGGTGGCACGTGGGGCAGATAAGGACCTCCAGGAGTCCTAAATACCCAGGACAGGTGAGGAGAGGTGAGGTTTTCAGGGGAACTAGATCTTAGCACTTTCTGAGTCTCAAGTTCACTGTTTCTGGCCAGAGTGTGCTTCGTGAGAACAACAGGAAATGAGAACTGAGGCCTGGGTTCTGTCTCTGGATTGATCTCTGCCTCCCTTGGGACCTTGGGCAGTCCACTTACCATCTCTGGGCCTCAGTCTCTCTGATGGGACCCTCAGGGTTGCTGTGAGGCACCCAGCAAGCACTGAGGGTGGGTGGGCTACTCTGGAGCCTGCAGGAAGCTTGGTGTCCTAGCAAACATTTCCTCTGAGAGACTCAAAGGCCTTACACTCAACACATTCTGGAGACCCATCCCATTTTTCAGATGGCAGAACCGAGGCACCAAAGTATGAAGAAGCTAATTATCATTTAAGGGGAATTGCAGGCACCTATGCACGCACTGTTACTCCACCATGATCCAAAAAGGAACAGGTTTGCTGCTCAAATCTGTGAGAACAGCTGGGAGGGTAGGGTATAAGGAGGGAACATCAATAAAGAAGACTAAGTCATTGTCTTCTTCTGGGCTGTGCATACATATCCCTCCCCTGAGCTACTGCCCCACCTCTTTTCTCCTTCATAGTTAAACGTCTTGAAGGAGGAGAGACTACTTCAAACTCTACAATGACTTCCCACTGCAAATAGAATAAAATCCACTCCTCACCCTGGTCCAGGAAGCCTAGTACCTCTGACGTCACAGCCTGCCATCCTCTCCCCTCATACCTTTCGCCCCAGCCCCACAAGGCTTCCTTATGCTTTTACACCAGCCTCAAATTGGACATGATGTGTTATTTTTTTACGTATTGTGGGATTTAATTCGCTAATGTTTTCCTTTAAGAATTTTGCATCAGGACTTTCCTGCTGGTTAAGACTGCGCTCCCAATGCAGGGGGCCTAGATTCAATCCCTGGTCAGGGAACTAGATCCCACATGCCAAAACTAAGAGCCCTCAAGCCGCCACTAATACCCACCACAGCCAAATAAATAAATAATTTTTTTTTTTTTTTTTTTAAAAAAGGAGGGATTTCCCTAGTGGCGCAGTAGTTGAGAATCTGCCTGCCCATGCAGAGGACATGGGTTTGAGCCCTAGTAGGGGAAGATCCCACATGCTGCGGAGCAACTAAGCCCGTGCGCCACAACTACTGAACCTGCGCTCTAGAGCCCACGAGCCACAACTACTGAGCCCATGTGCCACGACTACTGTACTGAAGTCCATGCGCCTAGAGCTGGTGTTCCACAACAAGAGAAGCCACCGCAATGAGAAGCCCGTGCACCGCAAGGAAGAGCAACCCTCGCTTGATGCAGCTAGAGAAAGCCTGCACACAGCAACGACCCAATGCAGCCAAAAATAAATAAATAAATTTATTTAAAAAATAAAAGATTATGCTAGCCCTGGGTCTTCCCTGGTGGTCCAGTGGTAAAGAATCTGCCTTCTAATGCGAGGGAGGTTGGTTCGATCCCTGGTTGGGGGACTAAGATCCCACATGCCAAGGGGCAACTAAGCCCGTGCGCCACAACTACTAAGCTTGCGCGCCTCAATGAGAGAGCCTGTGTGCCGCAAATTACAGAGCCCACATGCTCTGGAGCCTGTTTGCCACAACTACAGAGCTCATGTGCCCTGGAGCCTGTGTGCCACAACTAGAGAGAGAAAACCTGAACGCCACAGCTAAGAGAGTGCCGCAACGAAGAGACCACCAGCTGCAACTAAGACCTGATGCAGCCAAGAAAGAAAGAAAGAAAGGAAGGAAGGAAGAAAGAAGGAAAGAAAGAAGGAAAGAAAGAAAGAAAGTAAAAAGCAAAGCCAAAAAAATCTGAGCCTGTAGTTTTCTTTGTAGGAAGACATTTAATTACCAATTCCATTTATTTAATAGCAATGGAATTATTTAGGCTTTTCGTCACCTCTTTTTTTAAATGTATTATTTCTTTGTTTTTTCTTTTTTTAAAATTTATTTTATTGAAGTATAGTTGATTTACATTCTGTTACTTGTTAAGTCTTTCACTAAATTATATTTTTCTAGGAAGTTATCCATTTAATCTAAGTTTTCAAATTTTGGCACAGAATTGTTCATAATCCTTTTATTATCTTTTTAATCCATGTGGTTTTGCTTCTTTTCACCCTTAATTTTATTTGTGCTTTCTCTTTAGTTTGTCTGAGTTTGTCAACCTTATTAGAATTTTCAAATTACCAATTTTTGGCCTTGTTATTCCTCTTTACTGGTTTTCCTGTTTGTTGTTTATATTCTCAATCTTGTGCTCTTGCTTTTATTAGTTTCTTATTTCTTTGGGTATATTTATTATTTTTTATAACATGTTTATTAAAATATAATTTTATACCATGAAATTCACCCATATAGAGTATACACATTTCAATGGTTATTAGTGTATTCACAGAGTTGAACAGCCATTACCACAACATTTTCATTGCTCCAAAAAGAATTCTGTACCCATTATATGTTCCTCTCCATTTCCTTCCCTCCAACCCCATCCCTAGACAACAACTAATTTACTTCCTGTCTCTACAGATTTGCCTATTCTGGGTATTTCATATAAATAGAACCATATAATACGTGGGGTTTAGTGTCTGGCTTCTTTCCATTAGAATAATGTTTTCAACGTTCAACCACGTTGTAGCATGTAACAGTACATCATTTCTTTTTATGGTTGAATAATATTCCATTGTATGGATATACCACATTTGGTTACCTCTTCATTAGTTGATGGACATTTGTATTGTTTCCACTTTTTTGCTTTTATGAATAATGATGCTGCAAACATTTTTGTGCAAGTTTTTGTGTGAACATGTTTCCAATTCTATTGAGTACATACCTAGGAGTAGAATTGCTGAATCATGTAGTATTCTATATATTTTTTAAAATACATTAACTCAGTCCTCACCACAACTTAAGAGGTAAGTACTATTATTAGTAGTATTATTTTTAAAATTTATTTTCTTTGGTTGCCTCGGGTGTTAGTAGCAGCAGGCAGGCTCCTTAGTTGTGGCATGCATGTGGGATCTAGTTCTGTGACCAGGGATTGAACCCGGGCCCCCTGCATTGGGAGTGTGGAGTCCTATCCACTGCGCCTCCAGGGAAGTCCCTAGTATTCTATATTTAACTTTTTGAGAAACTACCAGACTTCCACAGTGGCTGCATCATTTTACAATTCCACCAAACATGTATGAAGGTTCCAATTTCTTTATGTCCTCCCCAACACTTTTATTATCTGTCTTTTGTATTCTATCCATTCTAGTGGTTGTGAGGTAATATCTTATTGTGGTTTTGACTGCATTTTCGTGATGCCTAATGATACTGATATCTTTTCATGTGCTTATTGGCCATTAGTATATCTTCTTTGGAGAAATGTCCATTCAGATCCTTTGCTCACTTTAAAATTGGGTTGTCTTTTTATTATTGAGTTGTAGGAGTTCTTCATATATTATGAATGGATATCCTTTATCAGATACATGATTTGTAAAACTTTTCTCTCTTTGTTTTGGTTTTCTTTTAATTTTCTCAACAATGTCCCTTAAAGCACAAAAGTTCTTAATTTTGATGATGCCAATTTATCTATTTTTTCTTTTGTTGCACGTGCTTTTGTTGTCTTATCTAAGAAACCATTGCCTAATCCAAGGTCACAAAAATTTATGCTTATGTGTTCTTCCTTTTTTTTTTTAAATTTATTTATTTAATTTATTTATTTTTAGCCGCGTTGGATCTTTGTTGCTGTGTGTGGGCTTTCTCTAGTTGCAGCGAGCAGGGGCTGTTCTTCCTTGCGGTGTGTGGGCTTCTCATTGTGGTGGCTTCTCTTGTTGAGGAGCATGGGCTCTAGGTGCGCGTGCTTCAGTAGTTGTGGCACGCGGGCTCAGTAGTTGTGGCTCGCGGCTCCAGAGCTCAGGCTCAGTAGTTGTGGCACATGGGCTTCGTTGCTCCGCGGCATGTGGGATCTTCCTGGACCAGGGCTCGAACCCATGTCCCTTACATTAGCAGGCGGATTCTTAACCACCGTGCCACCAGGGAAGTCCCTATGTGTTCTTCTAAAAACTTTAGTTTTAGTTCTTATACTTAGAATTTGATCCATTTTGAGTTAATTTTTGTATCTGGTGTGAGGGAGGGATCCAACATCATTCTCTTGTATGTGGATATCCAGTTGTCCCAGTACCATTCTTTGGGTTTATTTTGCTATTCTGTTTCTAACTTTTTACAATAAGTGTTTAGCTCATGATGTTCTCAGTCTTTCTTCTCTTCTAAAGTAAGCATTTAAAGTTACACATTTTCCTTTAATTATTTTTTACTTTTTTTTTTTTTTTTTTTTTTTTAAGATGTTCCGGTTTTTTTTTTTTTTTTTAAAGGATTTTCTTATTTATTTATTTATTTATTTATTTATTTTTTGGCTGTGTTGGGTCTTCGGTTCGTGCGAGGGCTTTCTCCAGTTGCGGCAAGCGGGGGCCACTCTTGATCGCGGTGCGGGGACCGCTCTTCATCGCGGTGCGCGGGCCTTTCTCTATCGCGGCCCCTCCCGTCGCGGGGCACAGGCTCCAGACGCGCAGGCTCAGCAATTGTGGCTCACGGGCCCAGCTGCTCCGTGGCATGTGGGATCTTCCCAGACCAGGGCTCGAACCCGTGTCCCCTGCATTAGCAGGCAGATTCTCAACCACTGCGCCACCAGGGAAGCCCTATTTTTTACTTTTTAATCTCAAAATAATTAGTAAAATTAACAATCCTAAAGAGGTTTATTCTGAGGCTTCAAGAACACCTTGGCACACCACTCTGTACCACCCTCTGCCAGGTATACAAACCCAAATTTAATAAGTGTAGGCTTATACTAGTCTTGAAAGACTATCTTATTATTAATTTAATAGGATTGACTCATTCATTCAACAGATATTTGTTGAGTGCCTACTGCATAGCATTATATTAAGTTCTGAGAACAGAGAAGTAAAATAGAGTCCTGCCATCCCAAAGCTTACTGACAATTGAAAGGAAAAAAAACTGAAATACTGAATGATAAATGTTAGGATAGGATATGTAATACACGTTGGAAATAGGAAACATAGGAGTAAAATTAATTTTGAGATTGTGAAAGGTTTTCTGGAGGAAATTGCTTCCTTCAAGGACCTGAAAGATGAATTGGTAGGAGCTTGCCAAGTACACAGCAGAAAAGAGTGTGCTGGGCCATTGGAGCAGCAAGTGGAAAGATCCAGAGGTATAAAAAAACCCTTGACCTTTTAGAGGAAGGAAAGGAAGTGTACTGTTCCAGGAGCAGAGAGTGTCAGGGAAAGGTACAGGATAAACCAGGAGAGGTCTACAGAGACTAGACCGTAAAGGACAATTAAACCATATTGGGGAGCTTGGGCTTCATCCTGTAATAGTTGGGAGGCCACTGAAGAGTTTTAAGTAGGATTGGGACAATAGCAGATTTGCATTTTGAAAGTTTTGCTGTGGCTGCAGAAAATAGATGAAGGGAGAGAAGGTCAAGACCAGTGGCCAGGAGACCCTTACAGAGGTTGCAGCAGTCATCAAGTCCTCGATTAAGGAGTGTCCAAGGAAATGGAAAAGAGGGAACACTTAGGTCTTGGTGATTGACCAGATGTGAGAAAGGGGGTGGGGCACAGAGGCTGACTCTCTCATTTCTGACCTGGGTGACTAGGTACTGTCAGATGTGACAGCAGGTTGGGGGGAAGACAGTGAGGTTTTTGGTTTTTTTTTTAAGGTTTATTTTTTAAAAAAATTTTAACCATTAAAAAAAATTGAAGTATAGTTTATTTACAATGTGTTAGGTTTGGGTGTACAGCAAAGTGCTTCATTTATATGTATACAAATATATCTATTTTTTTCAGATTCTTTTCCATTATAAGTTATTATAAGGTATTGAGTATAGTTCCCTATGCCATACAGTAGCTCCTTGTTGTTTCTCTATTTTATATGTAGTAGTGTATATATGTTAATCCCACCCTCCTGATTTATCTCCCCACCCCCACCCCGACAGTGTGCTCTGATCACAGTAGCTTGAGGTGCTTACAGGACACTTCTTCACCTCCTGGCCTTATCTGAACCCGGCTCTCTTCTAAGGACTCAGGTTCCTCAGCCCTCTCAAGGGAAGGCTGTCTTCTCTCACATTTCATGGATCTCTGGGCCAGTAGGCTTAGCATAATCTCCTGGTTCCTCACTGCTGCTTCCTAGTCTTTCTTCTCCTTTACCTTCACGAACCGGAGCTCTTTGAGGTTAATGCCATCTCCACTGTACCACTTATTACTCTGTCTTTTTTTTTTTTGGCCGTGTCGCTCCGCCTGTGGGATTTTAGTTCCCTGACCAGTGATCGAACCCTTGCCCCCTGCAGTGGAAGCACGGAGTCTTAACCACTGGACCGCCAGGGAAGTCCCACTTATTACTCTCTTTATTGCTATTATCTGTGGACCCATTCACCAATAACTTTGTCTCCTGGTTCACAGCCTTTCCCTTCATTCTACTCCACCTCTTGTCCTTGGGGACTTAATTACCCACTACCCACGTGGAAGACCTTTCCAGTACTCCTGCCTGTCACCTCCTTGACTTCCTCTCCTCCCCTCCCCACCAGCCAGCCTCTCCTATGTTCACAGGAGACCAACTCACCACCCATCACTATACCTCAACTGAATTCTAGATTTCAAACCACCCACCCTGACCACCATTTCCTGTCCTTCCAGCCAATTTGCTTTAGTGTCTATACCACACAACTCTTCAAACTCATCAAGACCCCATTATTTGTATCACTTTTTCACTATCAGCTCCCTCCCATTTTCACTTCCTTCTCTACTCAGCTTAGAGAAGAGTCCATTACTACAGGCACTCTCTTCATACAACTTCAACGAACTTGCCTGTCTGTCTCCATCTCAATCTCCAGTTACTTGACTGGTTAGCCCCCAACCCTAAGTGTACCCCAGCTATCAGAGTTTTTCGTGCCTACACCTGAGCAACTGAAAATTGCCAGAAAAAAAAAAAATACCGGGCTGGACCTACTGGTTCCTTTTTCAGTTCATGACCACAAACCTCAAATAAGCACACGACACTGAGATCTCTATTTTTCCGTCTTGCATTTAGCCTTCAACCCACTTTGCTCTGCCTGCTGTCAATATTGCTCCATCAAAATCCTTCTATCAAGGTCAAAAACAGCTTCTCAGTTTCAAAATTCAGCGCGTGGTGGGGGAGGGGGAGTGTGAAAGGAATCAAAATGTACAAACTTCCAGTTATAAAACAAGTCACGGGGATGTAATGTGTATCATGGTGACTATAGTTAATAATACTGTATTGAATAGTTGAAAGTTGTTAAGAGAGTACATCTTAAAAGTCTTGTGAGAAAAAATTTTTTTGTTAATTATGTATGGTGATGGATGGTAACTAGACTTATTGTGGTGATCTCAGTGTATACAAACATGGAATCATTATGCTGTACACCTGAAACTAATATGTCAATTATACCTCAATTAAAAAAATTCCAAAGGCAGAATAGATTATATAAAGATTTCTCTGAATAAAATAGTGTTAATACTGAGACCATCTGCAGGTTAATGCTGGAAATTTCTTCATCGAACATTTTCCTAAAAGATTTGAAAGACCAAGTGCACAAACATCCAGGTGTGAAATGTTACTAAATTCTTTCAGGTAGTGAAATGTGAAACAGGTAGTATGGTCATGCCTGGGTAAGTTGTTAAGTAACTTAATATATTAAGGGGACAGAATGCAGCCTTTTACACCTGCTGTTACGGGAGGCTGTACAGTACAGTGGGTAATAGCTCAGGTTTTGGCAACAGACAGTTGGGGTTTCAATCCCAATTCCACCATTTACTATGTTTTAAGAGGATTTGACATCTGAGCAGGCCACTGAATCTAAGCCTCAGTTTCCTCATCTGTAGAATGGAAATAATAGGGTTAATGTATGTAATCTGTGAGGTAATGCATCAAAGTGGTTATTCAGTTACTTTGTACATAGTGAATGTCCAATAAATGCCAGTTGTCTTAATTAAAAAAAAAATTCAGTGCATCCTTCTCAGTCTTCATCTTTCTCTACCTCTCAATACCCTGCTGCAGTTGACCATTCCTTCCTCCTGGGAACATTTGCTCCTGTCTTGGCTTTTGTAACACCCCACACTGGTTTTTCTCCTTTGTGTTCATCCCTGGTTGGGGAACTAAGATCCTGCAAGCCACATGGTACAGTCAAAAAAAAAAAAAAAAATTTTCAGTTTACTCTCTCCCTAGGAAACCTGATCTCTCAAAATTTGTATCTATAGATCTATAATCTATAGCCTTGGCCTCTCCTCTGAGCTCCAGTCTTATGTATGCATATGCTAATTTGACATCTCTGCTTGGATGTCTAATAAAGAGCTAAAATATAACTCATCCAAAATAGATCTGTTTATATCACCCACTTGAACCTGTTGTTCCCGTCTTCCTTTTTGAAATAAAGCCAGTTCTTCCAGGGGTCATAAACCTAGGAGTCATCTTTCCCCTTCACCCACATTCAATCCATCAGCATGCCCTTCCTATTTTACTTCCAAAATTTATCTCAAATCCATTCCCAATCTCCCCTCCCCACACCTACTTTACCATCCTTGCCCCCATTCTGGTTCAAGTTACCACCATCTTTTGCCTCATCTTCTGCAATAACCTTCTTACTGATCTTCCTGTAAAGTCTTCTCTTTTGTATAAGTGTCAAAGGGAGTTTTAAACAATGTAAATCACCCGTCTCAAGGCTTCCACTGTAACTAAACTAAAATCCAGACTCTTTCCTGTGGTCAACAAGGCCTCCTTTGTAAGATGACCCCTGTCTGCCTCTCCAACCTGCTCTTAGCACCCTTTTCATCAGGTTCCAGTAGGGCCGCCACACCCATGCTGACCCCCTTTCTAGTCTTTGGACAAGCCGAGCTCTTTCTCCTTTTTAAAAAAAATAAATTGGGGCTTCCCTGGTGGCGCAGTGGTTGAGAATCTGCCTGCCAATGCAGGGGACACGGGTTCGAGCCCTGGTCTGGGAAGATCCCACATGCCGCGGAGCAACTGGGCCCGTGAACCACAACTGCTGAGCCTGCGCGTCTGGAGCCTGTGCTCCGCAACAAGAGAGGCCGCGATAGCGAGAGGCCCGCGCACTGCGATGAAGAGTGGCCCCCACTTGCCGCAGCTGGAGAAAGCCCTAGCACAGAAACGAAGACCCAACATAGCAATCAATCAATCAATCAATCAATCAATAAATCTTAAAATAAATAAATAAATAAATTTATTATTTATTTATTCATTTATTTATTTCTAAATTGATATTCAGGGTTTACTTTTTTTCAGGGTTTACATTCTTTTTTTTTAAGCTTTTTTATTTATTTATTTATTTTATTTTATTTATTTTTGTCTGTGTTGGGTCTTCGTTTCTGTGCGTGGGCTTTCTCTAGTTGCTGCGAGCAGGGGCTACTCTTCGTTGCAGTGCGCAAGCTTCTCATTGCGGTGGCTTCTCTTGTTGCGGAACACGGGCTCTAGGCGTGCGGGCTTTGGTAGTTGTGGCTTGCGGGCTCAGTAGTTGTGGCGCACGGGCTTGGTTGCTCCGTGGCATGTGGGATCTTCCCGGACCAGGGCTCGAGCCCGTGTCCCCTGCATTGGTAGGCAGATTCTTAACCACTGCGCCACCAAGGAAGTCCCAAGCCGAGGTCTTTCTTACCATAGGGTCTTAGAAGTAGCTTTTCCTCAGCCTGGAATGCTCTTCCCCAGAATCCTCAAATGGCATCTCCTACTTGTAATTCAGAACTCAGCTCAAATATAATCTCTTGAGAGAGGACTTCCCTGACTACCTTATCTAAACTTTACTCTTTTCCTTACCTTTTTTATTTCTATCATATCACTTGTTATAATGATGACTTGTTTAATATTTGTTTACCTTTTTAACTGATTGTCCTCTCTCACTGGATGTCTGTGCCATGTGGGCAGGAACTTGGTCTGTCTAGTTTACTCCTGGACCCTAGGTCTTAGAATCATCTCTAGCTCACAGTAGGTGTTCAATGAACATTTGTTAGGTCAATGAACACAGAGTTAGACAGTTAGATGTGCTGACATGAACTGGTGAACGATCTGGGCTGGAGATAAAGATTTGGGGATTATTTTAAAAATAAATCTTAGGGCTTCCCTGGTGGTGCAGTGGTTAAGAATCTGCCTGCCAATGCATGGGACACAGGTTTGAACCCTGGTCTGGGAAGTTCCCACATGCCGCGGAGCAACGAAGCCCATGCGCCACAACTACTGAGCCTGCACTCTAGAGCCCACGAGCCACAACTACTGAAGCCTGCATGCCTAGAGCCAGTGCTCCGCAACAAGAGAAGCCACCGCAATGAGAAGCCTGCGCACCGCAACAAAGAGTAGCCCCTGCTCACCACAACTAGAGAAAGCCCACGTGCAGCAACGAAAACCCAACGCAGCCAAAAATAAATAAATAAAATAAATAAATAAATTTTAAAAAATCTTAATAAGCAAGGACTAGAAGGGAACTTCATTAACCTGTTAAAATGATCTACAAAAAAATCTACAGCATGAAAAAAATAATGAAACATCAAAATAACCCTTTAAGAATGGAAAAAAACAAGGGTGCCCACTACTACTTCTACACCACTCTGCTGGAGGTCCTAGCCAGCACAGTGAGGCAAAAAGAGAAACAATGTATCAAAAGAAAGAAATAGAAACACCATTATTTGGACTTACATTATTTACATAGAAACTAAAAATAATCTATAAATTGTTAATTTAGAGTTTAGTAAGGTTGCAGGATCAACATACAAAAATCAACTGCTTTTTAAAATAATTTTTTATATACCAGAAAAATGCAGACTATCTCATTATTCTAAGCTTATTTGTGTACGTAAATGAAAACAACCATTCTGTCACTACAAAACTCACTGTGAACCCAGTTAATTAAAAAAAGAAAACATCCTAGAGACAACCAAAGCATATTATCATACTTTAAAATACAAAAAAAGGACTTTCCTGGTAGCACAGTGGTTAAGAATCCAGCTGCCAATGCAGGGCACACTGGTTCAAGCCCTAGTAAGGGAAGATCCCACATGCAGTGGAGCAACTAAGCCCGTGAGCCACAACTACTGAAGCCTGTGCTCCACAACAAGAAAAGCCACTGCAATGAGAAGCTCACACACCGCAAGGAAGAGTAGCCCCCGCTTGCTGCAACTAGAGAAAGCCTGTGTGCAGCAACAAAGACCCAACACAGCCAAAAAAAAGAAAAAAAAATCCTAAGACTATCCAGAGAAGAAAAAAGAGTAGGTCACTGAAGTCACTGACAATGGAATAAGAATCAACAGCAACACTGGATGCTAAAAGACAATGGACCAATGCTTTCACATTTTTGAAGAAAAAATATTTGATCTTAAACATAAAATTCTATACCCAGCTAAACTGGCACTTAATTATAGATGTTTAAAATAATGGCATTTTCAGCTGTTATTATAAGGACTTGGAAAATTTGCCTCATGTATACTCTTCAGAAGTTATCTGATAATATGCTCCAGCAAAAGAAGGGAGTAACAAAAAATAATTAGACTTGATCTAGGATGCAGTAGACTCATCCCAGGAGAGCAGCCAAGGGGAGTACTAAGAAGACTTCTATGTAGGAAGCGTAGCCCAAAGCAACCAGCCCAGGTTAGAGGGTAACATAGAGACTTCTAGGAGGGAGAGTTTCAAGAAAAAGGGCTTGATAGGATAAGTGGTACAACAGCACTGGGGTGGGATAGGGAAGGGAAGGATATTAATTATACTCAAGATACTGCAAGAAAAAAAGTATAATTAGAAATGCTAGGCCTCCAAAAAAAAATCTGTGTAAGGAATGAATATAATCCATTATAGTATTTGACTCTCCTTTTCAACATTTACAAAGTCACAATAGTGTAAAAACCATTTATTGCTATAACTAAATATGATAATTTAATGATTTAGAATAAAAGATGGAAAGTAGCATGACAGTTAAATCCTTATCAGTTACAATAAGAATAAATATATAAGGTCTAAAATGGATAAATCAAGAAAAAGCATTATATCATTTAGAATAAATGGAGGTAACTACGAGAAGAAACTGCTAAAAGAGTTAAAAGGGATTGCCTTTGGTAAGCAGGATTTAGGAATGGGGAAGGGCACATATGAGAAATACGTTTGTTTTTCACTATAATCCTTAATACACTGATTATGAACTATGTGTATTTACTACTTTGATAAAACTAAAAATTTACTTAAATAGAAAGATTTTTGGTCCAGAAAGGAGGGAGGGTGTCAGAAACGGATTTTTTTCTGGTAAAGCTAAGGAAGCTTTAGAGCCCCCGGGAAGGCTGGAATTTGTTTTAGGTGAGAGAGGAAACCATGTTGCAATCAAGCAGAATTTCTGATAACCTGCCTCAAGAGATCTCAGAGAAAGGGAACAATTTTCCAAGCATACAGTTATTTGTGGTTTATTTTCTCATTCTAAATAGACAATCATATTCAAATGCAATTAAAAATTTTTTTTCCCTAAAGAGAGTCCTTCAAACGGGGTAAATTTTAGGTTTCACAAAACCTGGGTTAGCTCCAGGGAGTTGTTTCCCAAAGGAGTCCAGATTCACTTTTTTTTTTTAATGGTAGATTTATGTTTTTATGCAGATTCACTCTTTGTTTTTTTTTTTTTTTTTGCTGCACTTGGGCTTTCTCTAGTTGCAGCGAGGGGGGGCTACTCTTTGTTGTGGTGCGTGGTCTTCTCATTGTGGTGGCTTCTCTTGTTGCAGAGCACCAGCTCTAGGTGCGCGGGCTTCAGTAGTTGTGGCACGCAGGCTCAGTAGTTGTGGCTCCCAGGCTCAGTAGTTGTGGCTCCCGGGCTCTAGAGCGCAGGCTCAGTCATTGCGGCACACGGGCTTAGTTGCTCCGCGGCATGTGGGATCTTCCCGGACCAGGGCTCGAACCGTGTCCCCTGCATTGGCAGGTGGATTCTTAACCACTGCGCCACCAGGGAAGCCCTGCAGATTCACTTTTAATGTTCATTTGTTCCTTTTAATTCTTGTTTTAGGGGGAGAGTGAGGACAATTTTTTCAGTAATTTTTGGAATCAAGAAAATGTATTAGAACCTGGTCCTCCTCTGGCTACCTTACCTGGAGCTCACAGAGGCTGTAAGACCTTTGAGGATAGGAACAGAGCTGTATTCTCTGTGTCTTCTACAGTTCAGGTACAAAGTTAATGCAGGTTCAGTAAATAGTTTTGAAGGAACAGATGCATTTGAGTGCCATTAGGTATCATTTTTCCTTCTTCTCCGTCTCTTTATTAAGACTCTGTTATGCAAGGCAGAAAGCTGTGGGAATGAGGATGAGAAGAGGTAGAGCGGGGTAAGGTTGCTTTTTCCAAGCCCTAGATCCCACACGTAGACTTCACATAGTAGATGCCTTTCTGGATATTTTGTACCGTGTATATCAGATTTTGCTAATCTCAACTCACTTTACACATAGAGATTATTAACGATGTTTAAACATTTTGTGCTATGAGACGCAGAACATTTTACTTATTTCAAGAATCTTTTTGTGCAACTTTCTGTAGAGTGAATTACCAGCATATATGAAGTCTATTTTGGGGGTGTGCTTAAAATGGGGCACACCAGTACTAAGTTCGGCTTTAACAATGACTAATTCGCACACCATGTGTGGAGTGTTAGATAGCTGTTGGGCGCTCGCCAGCAACTAGGCATCACCACTTCTTTTAGCCCCTTCACTCTCAGACCACCTGCTTCGACCCGGAGGTGCTGTCTTGACCCCCCGCGACCTCTTTGTCATGGCGTCCGCGGGGCGTCTCCCGCCGAGGCCCCGGCACCCGGCCAGTCGGCGACCTTCCCAAGATGGCGGCGTCAGGGGCCACTGCGCGAAGGGGGCGGGGTTCCGCCTCCGGAGGCGGGGCAGGGAGCCAGAGGGGTCGGCCTAGCGGGAGGGCAGCTTCCGAAGTAGGCAGCCCCAGCGCGCCTGCGTGGAGCGACCCTGCGCGCAGTGAGGCAGTGGCGGGGGAAGGCACCGGTGGGGCCGACTGGCGGGTTGAAGGAGGGAAGCGGGCGAGCGAAGTCCCAGTGCGCGCCGCGGCGGCACGGGTACCCTCCCCTTCCGGGCGTGAGGCGCTGTGAGGAAAGCTGAAGCGAGCGGACTTGCACCGGCAGCGAGACGCCGCTACCGCCGCCCCAGCCCAGCCTCCCTCGGCTTCGGCGCTCCCGTCGTGGGGGCCCGGGTTCCTCAGCACACCCAGCTCCAGCAGCCCCAGAGCCTGTCCCCAGTCTTTCGGAAGCCCCGGCGCCAGCCCGGGCCCTTGGCGGGGAGGATGACGGAGCTGCAGTCGGCACTGCTACTGCGAAGACAGCTGGCAGGTGAGCGGGCGGGCGAGGGGCGCCGGCCCGGGCCGCGATCGCGGCGAGCAGCTGCCCGCTCCTCCTCTCCTCCTCCTGGGCGCTCCCGGGCGGGCGGCCGGACGGGCGAGGGGAAGCAGCAGCCCCCGGCGAGGCCGGGCGCGGGCCTGCGAGGTTGGGGAGCCAGGGCGCCAGTCCCGGCCGGGCCCATCACTTCTTTCCCTGCTTTCTTAGTGCATTAGGGGCGGGGACGCGCCCCAGCCTCGGCCCCAGGATCTGGCCTGCCGCCCCGAGGGAAGGAGGGGAGATTGCCCCCTCCCCCACTGTTCGGTGGGATGTTGCGGGGGAGGGGCTGTAGGTCCCCAGCCCCGGCGGACCCTCCCTGGAGGGGCGGGTCCGGGCTCAGGTGCGGCAGAGGCCGCCGGACGCCCGAGGCAGGAAGAGCGTCTGGGCCGGGCCGGCTGCGCGTCCCGGGCTCGGGTGTCCGAGCCGCGGGCGGACAGCCGGGGGCCGGGTGGGCGAGAGGAACTGGCCCCCGGGCGGATAGGTGAGGCGCGCCAAACTTCTGCCCAGGCAGCGCCGGGTCCACGGAGTTGTGGCGGACAACAAAAGCCCCGGCCTCCGCGGCCTCGTCGCGGGCCCGCGGGGTCTGAGAACCCTGCGGGGCGCGGGACGCCGCCTCGCCTGCCTCTGCCTGGCACGGGCTCCGGCTGCGCCGCCCGGCTGGGGGAGGGTAGAGAGCCGAGCGCCGAGAGCCGCTCGCTGGCCGGCTCGGGGCTTTGTGCTCCGAGCGACTCCGGCTCCTGAGGAGGCCTGCGGGTCCCCGGGGCTGAGGCCCGCGTGCTCTGGCTTGGGGCGGTGGCCGGTCTGCCTCCCCAGAGGTGCCTGCGTCCCCCCTCCCCCATTGTCCCGGCCTCCGGCCGTTTGCGGCTTCCAGGTTGACTTTTTAGGGGGTTGGCTCCGACTCTGCTAGGACTGTGTGAGCGGAGCATGCGCACTGGGGACAGGGACGTACGTGTGCGGAGTGGAAGGGGGGAGGCGGGTTGGTGGCTTCACAATGCCGCCCCACGTGCTGCCAGATTTAAAGAGAAATGAACCAGCAGTTACCACTGCTGCCCCACGCCCAGCCTGTGTCCTTCTCAGTTCTGACGGATCTTCACCTCCCCACTCCACAGCCAGCGGCCCTGAGCCCTCGGCAGAACCCAGAGGCTGGAATGAAGACATCTATTTTTGAAATAGGTTTACTAAGACTTAGGTTGAGGTGTTAGTTAAATCACCTTTATGGCTTCTTAAGGAAAAGGTTGTCAGGGGCTGTTACAGGTTGTATAATTAGGTTTATTATTAGAGCATGAGCAAGCAGGTTTGGACAAGTACTAAAGTTCTAAATGCTCAGGGGGAGTGACGGAGTGAATGGAGAATTTCTGGTGATACCTGTGTCCATCGCAAATGTATTGGGCAAGCAGTGAAAGAATAACTTTATTGAATCTTATATTTGCAAACACACGGTACTCTTCCGTGTATTTTTCTGGTTTGTTTTGTTTTGGAGGAAGGAATTAAGATGTTCTTTTTTCTCCTTAAGAATACTTTAATCAGAATAAGTTTTAATTATGTGGTGAACCGTTAAACAGTATTAAAATACTAAATCAGTATTAAAACAGTACTCAACTCTTTCATAATGTGAAAGATACATATTTTAAAGGTGTAAAATAAGTCAAGTAGATACTAAGAAAGTAAAGTATGACTAATAACAGTGTTATCAGCAGCAGTATTTCAAAATTCTTGCCAACCTATTTGTGAACGGGCTGTAAATTTTGATAGCCACTTGGTTCAGTTTTGCACTCTTTTACAAGATTAATCCCAAATATTGATAAGACATTTCCCAAAGCTCTTTCTTAATGGTTGACTTTTTGATAAGGCACACCAAGATATGCTTTAAGTTTGGAGGACGGAATGATTTAGTTTGTAATTTTTCATGCCTCCTTATAAAGTTACTTAGCTGCTGATTAATTTTCTTGTCTTCTTGATCAGAAACAATGGACTGTTCTTAATATTTTCTTAAATTTTTGAAGGTTATTGATTAACATGCTCAAAATGTATAAAACAGGCCAAGGCCAGTGTATTAAGGAAAATGTGAAAATACCAAGTTTATTGGGAAGACTTGATAAAACTACATACTGAAATAAAGGCCCTGTTGTATTTTAGTCGTTAGTAGTACATTGAGCTTTTTGGTTTTTCAAATATCATTTGAAAACAGGAAAGGATGGTAAACTGTAATCTCTTGAAATAATTTAGAGTGTACTTTTGGAAGGCTTAATAATAAATGCTTTGAAAATCTTGAAATGTATTGAACTGAGTAGACACACAAACCTAAGCCATTCTGGCTGCTAGAATTTCAGAAACTTAACAACAGTGGCTAACAATAGTACATTTATTGAGCCCCTAGTCTGCCAGTCTTGAAGGATTTTACTTCATTACTTGAGGGGAGAATTTATTGTGTGTGTGTTGTGTTTTGTTGGTAACTGTAATGAAGAACCTGGTTACTTTCTGAGTGAAGCAGAATGGTTCCTTGGGTTGCAGAGTTTCTCAGCCTCAGCACCACTGATATTTTGGGCTGATTATTGTTGTGAAGGCCTATACTGTGCATAATAGAATGTTTAGCAGCGTTCTTGGCCCCTACCCACCAGATGCCAGTAGTACACCTCCTCAGTTGTGACAACCAAAAATGTCTCTGTTGCCAGATGTCCCCTGAGGGTCATAATCATCTGAGGTTGAAAACTCTCTGGTTTAAGGTGTTTTAGTTAAGACCATAATGGCCATTGTGAAGCAAGTAAGAACACCTAACAGATTCATGAAATCAGATAGGTTGTGTATTTCTTTGTGGGTATTATTAGACTATGACTTACTCCTTTGCGAATTCAGCAGTCACAGTTCAGTTTTTGCAGTGCATAATGCTAAACACTAAGAAATCCCACAGCACAAGAGATAATTTAATTTTTTTTTTTTTTGAGAAGGTATTGTAAACAGTGGTTAAAAATACAAAGAGTATAAAGAAGGTTTAGTTTTTCCATCCCGACCCAGGCTGCTTTTCTTGGAAGCAGCCATCATCGATAATTTCTTGTGTGTCTTCTTATACTGTATATGTTTATATAGCTATATATGTTTATATATATGTTTATATGGGCTAATGATTGCTGAGGACTAGCATAGCATCTACCAAGCATTTCGCTGAGAGCTTTATGTGTATTATCTCATTTAATCCTCCTAATAAGGAAATTGAGGCTAAGAGAGTATCAATAACTTGCCCAATGTCACACAGGTAGTAAGTGGTGCTGCTAGATTCATATTCAGGATCTTCTTATTAGAGACTTCGTTGTTTTTAATTGGCTATATTGTCTTCCAGGGAGCAACAGTTTAACACAATTGTGAAATACGGTTTTATAAATTTAAATATTTGAGCTTAATTTATCCAGTAACTACCAAAATGATTGGGGAAATGTTCTCATCTTAATAAAATTTTATGTACGAAATAATGCACATTAAAATCTAAGTGATATTCTTAAGGTAATCATAAAAAGATGTTTTAGCCATTGTCACTATACGACCAACATTCTGCAGAATGTCATAGATTGAAAGTAGCGCTAAGCTTTTTTGTGTTAGCAGTTAACTCTGAGAAAATAAATTGGACTAATTGGACTTATTTCCTACTCTAACCATACTAACTTTTACTTTATGACAAGCATTTATAAAGAATAAGAGGATTTTTTTTTTTTAAGATCACTTGAGTTTTTTTTAACATTGACAACACAGTAGTTGCTTTCTCATAGGTACCTGTCATCCCAGAACTAGCAAGAAGAATCTCTTAAGCAGTAACAATAATTGAACTCCTTTTACTGTAGAAATTTTGATTGCATATTTTAAAGTAATCTGCAGCATTCTCAAATCTTTGTCTCCTTGTCTACCCATGTAAGTAGGTTGTGATGAGTTAGTTATGTGTGTTTCTCAGATTTATGTGCAATAAAATCACTTGGGAGAATGTTAAAAATACAGATTCCTGGCCTCATCTTCACAGAGTATTAGTCTACATGTCCAGATGGGGCCAAAGAAAGCCCAATTTTAAATTTTTCTCATTGGCCTTTCTAGAATGTGTTGGCATTCTGACATAAAATTTCATTAATAATCTTAAAGTAGCAGAAATATAGTAATGGATTATTGACAGGGATACCCTAGTGGTAGAAGATTCTAGGTGATGAGCAGACTGTTAATATTCGTATATTAATAGTTGTTTACCCACGTATTTAGAAATAGAAGAAAAGTCTAAAAGTAAGTTTGTATTTCATCAAACTACTAATTGTTTAATAGAGTTTGGGAATTTTTATATCCAGAAATCATTACACTGTTATAGAAATAATGCAGCTACTATATGCTGTCAGAAAAAAAGTATAAATGAAACAGACATTGTGGTTGAGGGAGGGGTGTTGGATGATTTGTAATCCCTGTAGTGGAGGGAGCATCAAGGAATTATGCATCTGATGTTATGTTACAGAATCTTATTTCAAAATATGTACATATATTGAATCATGTGTATACCTTAAACACACGCAATGTCATATGTCAATTTTATCTCGGTAAAGCTGGGAAAAAAGTCTAATTTTTTAGTGAGTAAGTGAATTTTCTTAACATTAGGGAGTAAATGTTTTAAGTTATAATTTGTGCTACTCTGAATATTTTTGATATATAATGAAATTTAGTTGTTTATAAGTAATGGTAGTTTAATTTTGTATAAACTCAGAATGAAACGTACTCGTCTTTTGTAATGGATGACCTCACTTTCTCAAGTACTGCTTAATATATTAAAATGATGAAGTAAACTCTAATTTGTACGTATTAGTATATTAGTATAATCTGTACTTACTGTAGAGTAGTGCCAAAGTATATGGTTTTATTATATAGTTTATATGAGTTAATACACATTATATTTGGTGATATGGGTGCATATAAATGTGACATTAGATGCCTTCATTATTAATAGAGTGATATCGAGTGCGGAAAATCTGAAAATCCATTCACTACTACTATATTATTGTTGCTTTTTGACTTTTCAGGTGAAGAGTGTTTGTATATATCAAGAAGACTTTCAATTCTTGGGTTATTTGATCTTGTTTACTTTAGTGCAAGTTTCTTTGAGGAGGGCATGCTAATTTATTGTAAATTGTAGTGTGGATGTGCTTTTGCTTCAAGCAAGTAAAATGCTAAGCATTCTTTTATTTTAATGGACTCATTTCAATTTAGGATGAAGGATTTTGCATTTCTAAATTATTAAGAAATATTTTTGTTAGAATTTAAAACACTAGATGACCTGCAAAAGTCTGTTTAATGCCATCCTTGACTGGTTTATAGGAAATAACTTTTCAGAGAAGAAAGCATAGTATATGCTTATGGAACCAGCCTGACCAAGTAAACATAGTATAGTTATATTTGGTTGAAGGCATTTCAGCCACAGAAAAGTACAAATAAAAAAAAGCAAGTATTTTGCAAATTTTGGTAACGAACATGAATTATTGGTATGAACAGATAAATGAGGGAATGAGAATAAAATGCGTCTTTAGGAAATGAGATATATACATGTTAAAATACAGAATTAAAAAACTTTTCACCTAGTGCAAGATAGTATTAGGCTAATTCAAGTAAATCAGAATTTTTTTTTTTGGCTGTGCCACGGGGCTTGCGGGATCTTACTTCCCTGACCAGGGATTGAACCTGCGCCCTCGCAGTGAAAGTGTGGATGCTAACCACTGGACGGCCAGGGAATTCCCTAAAAAAGAAATTTTTATCAGTGCTGTTCCATTGATAGATTCTGGCCCTCAAAGAAACAGCTAGGAACAAATTCTGTAGTTTATTGCAGTTGCTGTAGAGATGTGTACTTCTCTTTATGATGTTAAGTTCTAGAAAATTTTTGAGAAGTTAATTTTTGTAAGTGGAAATGTTTACCTTTTATTGATGTTCTATGTTAATGTCTAATAACTTAGAAAAACTGCTCTTCTTCCTTTTCTGCTTTTCTTCGCCTTTCTTGTCCATTGGTTAGGGATCTGTTAAAAGTATAAACAACAAAGAACCTAAAAATGCCCTTTATATTAGAAGACACTTTTGATTTGCTTTTGAATGTACTTATGCTTTAATTATATTATCAATTTCTTATATAAGGTGTATTTTAATTAGAGTTTCTATTTCAAGACAAAGTAATTCTAGGCAAAGTAGACATGGCGCCAAAAGCATGATCTATAAAGGAGGAAATATTGGTAAACTGGACATCATCAAAATAAAAAACTTTTGTTTGTGAAAGGCAAATGAAAAGACAAGCTGCAAACTGGAAGAACAAAATTGCAAACTACCTGACAAAAGACTGATCTAGAAAATATAAAGAACTCTTCAAAACTCAACAGTAAAAGAAAACAGCCTGTTTAGAAAATGAGCAAAAGACATGAACGACATTTCAGATGGCAAATAAGCAAATAAAAAGTTATTCAACACCATTAAACACCAGGGAAATGAAAATTGAAACCACAGTAAGATATCACCACATACCTATATAGAATAGTTAAATTAAAAGAGATTAACACCAAATGCTGGCCAGGGGAGGCAGAAAAACTTCATCTCTCATACATTGCTGGTAGGAATGTAAAATGGTACAGCCAGTGTGGAAGCAGTTTGTAGTTTCTTGTTAAACTAAATATACACTTACCATACAACCCATCAAGTACACATTTGGGCATTTATTTTAGAGAAATGAAAACTTACATCCTCATAAAAACTTACATGCAAATGTTCATAGTAGCTTTATTAGTAATAACTGCAAACTGGAAACAACCCAGATGTCCTTCAGTGGGTGAGTAAACTGTGGTACATCCATACCATGGAATATACTACTCAGCAATAAAAAGAAATATACCATTGATACACAGAACAACTTAGATGATTTCAAGGGAGTTATGCTGAATGAAAAGTTAATCTCAAAATGTTGCATATTCTGTGATTCCATTTATATAAAATTCTTTTTTCTGTGTGGTAAAAAACATAAAATTGACCATCTTAACCATTTTTAAGTGTATGGTTCAGTAGTGTTAAGTATATTCACATTGTTGTGAAACAAATCTCCAACTCTTTCATCTTGAAAAACTGGAACTCTATACCCATTAAACAACTCTCCCTTTCCCCCTTGACCTAGCTGCTGCTAACAACTCTTTTACTGTTTCTCTGCATTTGATTCATATAAGTAAATTCATACAGTATTTGTCTTTTTGTGACTGGGTCATTAGTGTAACGTATGTTGTAGCATATGACAGGATTTCCTTCCTTTTAAGGCTGAATAATACTCCATTGTCTGTATACACCACATTTTGTTAATCCATTCATCTGTAGATGCATTTGGGTTGCTTTCACTTGTTAGCTATTGTGATTATTGCTGCTGTGAACATGGGTGTGCAGATATCTCTTCAAAATCCTGCTTTCAGGGCTTCCCTGGTGGCGCAGTGGTTGAGAATCTGCCTGCTAATGCAGGGGACGCGGGTTCGAGCCCTGGTCTGGGAGGATCCCGCATGCCGCGGAGCGACTGGGCCCGTGAGCCACAACTGCTGAGCCTGCGCGTCTGGAGCCTGTGCCCCGCAACGGGAGGGGCCGCGTTGGTGAGAGGCCCGCGCACCGCGATGAAGAGTGGCCCCCGCTTGCCGCAACTAGAGAAAGCCCTCGCACGAAACGAAGACCTAACACAGCTAAAAAAATAAAATAAATAAATAAATAAAAAGAGTAGCTATTAAAAAAAAAAACCACATTAATCTAATTGGAAAAAGGGTATATAGGAACTATTTAAAAAAAAAAAAAAATCCTGCTTTCAATTCTTTTGAATATATACCCAGAAGTGGGATTGCTGGGTCATATGGTAGTTCTGTTTTTTAAAAATAAACCTTATTTTTAGAGCCATTTTATTTTTTATTTTATTATTTTATTTTATTTTATTTTTTGGCCACGCGGCATGGCTTGTGGGATCTTAGTTCCCTGATCAGGGATTGAACCTGGGCCCCAGCAGTGAAAGCGCCGAGTCCTAACCATTGGACCACCTGGGAATTCCCTTTAGAGCTGTTTTAAATTCACAGCAAAATTGAGTGAAAGATACAGAGATTTCCCATAGTACCCCCTGCCCCCACACAAGCTTAGCTTCCCCCATTATCAGCATCCTCCGCCAGAGTAGTGCATCTGTATTGAGAAGTTTTATTTTTTATGTTTTTGAGCGACCTCCATACTGTTTTCTGTAGCAGCAGCACCATTTTACAATCCCACCAACACTGTACAGGGCTCCAATTTTCTCCACTTGTTCTCCAACACTTGTTTTTTTGATTGTAGCCATCCTGATTGATGTGAGGTGATATGGTTTTGATTTGCATTTCTCTGATAATTACTGACATTAAGCAACTTTTCCCATCTTCGTTGGCCTTGGTAGATCGCCTTTGGCAAAATGTTGATTCAAGTCCTTTACCCGTTTTTAAAATTAGGTTATTTGATTTTTTGTTGTTAAGTTGTACATGTTCTTTATATACTATGGATATTAACCTTTTATCTGATACGTAATTTGCAAATATTTTCTCTCTTTCCATAGGTTGCCTTTTAACTCTGATTATATCCTTTGCATAAAAGTTTTTAAGTTTGATGTAGTTCAGGTGTCTATTTTTGCTTTTGTTGCCTGTGCTTTTGGTGTCACATCCAAGAAATCAGTGCTAAGTCCAATATCACAAAACTTCTCTAGTAGTTTTATAGTTTAGGTCTCACGTTAGGTCTTTAATCCGTTGTGGGTAAATTTTTGTATGTCGTGTAAGATAAGGGTTCAACTTCATTCTTTTCTATATGAATATCCAGTTTTCCCAACACCATTCGTTGAAGAGACTTCCCTTTCCCCATTGAATGGTCTTAACACCCTTATAAAATTCTTGAAATGACAAAATTGTAGAGATGGAGAATAGATTAGTGGTTTTTAGGGATTAAGGATGGTAATAGTGTGTTGCTATAAGGCGGCTGCATAAAGGATCTTTGTGGTTATGGAACTGTTTCTATCTTATAGTGGTTACACAAATCTGCAAATGTGATAAAATTGCATAGAGCTATACACACACACAAATAAGAGTGATACAATAAGAATAAAGTGTGTGGATTGTACCAATGTCAATTTCTTGGGTTCGCTATTATACGATAGTGATGCAGGATGTTAGCATTGAGAGAAACTGGGTAAAGGGTATAGGAGATCTTTCTGTTCTGTTTTTTCCATTGCCCTATAAATCTGTGTATTAAAATAAAAAACTTTAAAAAGTCACTTGTAACCAGAGCATTTTTATCAGTCTTTTTTCATGTAGAGAACTCCTTTTTAAACTTACTATTCATAGTTATAAACATAGCAACATAATTGCCATAACAACACTTTCAAGGAATAGGAAGTTGGAATTGAGAAATCTGTAGTTTGAGGTAGAAATTGCATCTTAATTTTAAATAATCCTCCTTTAAACTTCTTGTGTTGTCGTTTGGAAAATGGAAGAGAGGATCAGTATAAAAGCTCATTTATTGAGCTCTTCAGTTGCATTGAGAAATGCTGGGGGAATGCAAAGATAATTGATATGGTATTCCTGCCTTGAGGTGCTACATTTTGTAGGCGTTGATGGACATGTAAACAAAGTTATAATGCAACATAAGTACATATTGCAGTATAAGTATAAAACATACATGTGGAAGGAGCAGAAGGTAGCACTGAGGAAGGAGTGGTTAATTATGGGAGAGTACAGTGAAGTCAGGGAAGGCTGCATAGGAAAAGGACTATATTTTGGATACAGCAGAATCAAGATGTCAGTTCTTTTAAGAGCATTAACTTATATATTAAAAAAAACTTTGCATTTAGCAGTGTAGAAAAAACAGTAATTAGAATTACTTAGCATGACAGAAGTCTAAAGTTGACAGATTTTAAACAAATAGGTATTTATGAAAGACAAATAACCCTGTTGAAGATTTCCAAGAAAATAGTCTGGGCACAACTTTCAAGGGATGGCAGTAATTTGTAATTAAAAAAATTTTGTAAAGAACTTAAGCCTGCTTACTTCACTAACATATAAAAGAGGGAAGAGGGCAGGAAGGAAACAGGTTACTCTTCATGATCCTAGACTTTCCATATGTGGTCACATTCAGTTCTTACAGCAAATGTTTGGAGTAAATATTATCACCTTTTTGAGATAAGGAAATTAAGGTTTATATTATATCTCGTATTTCGCCAAGCTAACCCTGATGGAGCTGGCTGGCAGAAATATATCTGTCTGCCGATGAAACCCAAGCCCTTTCCATATCAGTAGTTTCTTTAACATTTGGGGGCTTCTTAGACTCCTTTGAGAATTTAGTAAGCATTAAAGACCTTCTCCTGAGAAAAATGCATACAATTTTGGGTATAATTTTGGAGGTTTTTGTGATCTCTTGAGTGAAGCTCATTTATGCACATATAGTACTGTCTCTTACATCATTCAGCAAATTTGATGCCTGTTTTGTATAGTATATAGGGATGCCAAATGAATAAGTTATTCTTGTATTCTAGGAACTTGTAGTCTGTAGAAAATCCTCAGAGGGCTGCTTTAAAATACTGTATCAAAGAAAGTCAGGGAAAGCTTGCTTCTACCTGGAAGGCTTTTGAGGAGTTGGTGGCATTTATTTGTGCTTGACTTTTAAAGGATATGTAAAATTTGATCACATAAAATAGGAAAGTATTTAAAGCTGAGGGAAAAGAACAAGCAAGACAGAAAGCTTGTTCTGAAAACAATTCAGTGTGATTGGAGTATATGATAAACTGAACTAGTGCGAAAATAATATTTGGAAAGGTTGGTTTTATTTGTGGAATACCATAAAGATACTGAAGAATAGAGTCACTGAGGGGGGGGGAGGTGATGTGATCCAAAGTATGTGGGACCAGTGCTTCTCATTATCTGTGGTGAAAGACCAATTTAAAAAAATTTTCCAGGGACTTCCCTGGTGGTCCAGTGGCTAAGACTCCATGCTGCCAATGCAGGGGGCCCAGGTTTGATTCCCTGGTCAGGGAATTGGATCCCACATGCCATAACTAAGAGTTTGAATGTCGCAACTAAAAGATCCCGCGTGCGGCAACGAAGACCCGACACAGCCAAGTAAGTAAATAAATATTAAAAAAAATTTTCAATTCATTATATAATATTTTAAAAGCAATAAAAATGCATTATTAGAAAAATGAAATAAAGACAGATTCCAGCCCATATTTATAATCTTAGGTTCATCGTATAAAATGACCATCAAATTGCTATCTGAGTTTTGAAATGCTTCCTTTGGCTGGTGGTCACGGACCAGTAACAGTTTGGTGGATTGGCACCAGTTACGGGGCCACACTTCAGCACTGCTTTGGGCAGAGTGGAGATTGATACTAGACTACGGTCTCTCCATAAGGACAGAGATTTTTGTTTTTGTTTATTAACTGACATATCACAGATGCCTAGAAGGGTGACTGAAACAGCAAGCAACCAGTAAATACTTATTGAATGGATTAAAATTACCATTCTAGATCTGCCCCCCCCCCCCACAGGATTTAAGCACATGTGAACTGAACCTTTTAAGGTAGAAAGGGAAACAATTAGAATACTTCCATTCAGTAAACATTTAATTCCTTCTATATGCCAGGCCCTGGGAATACAAAGATTCATGATACAATTCCAGGCTTCCCCTTCTAGTGGGGAGCGTAGACTTTTATAAATAAATATTGGTTGATAATTAGAATATATATACTTCACCACAGTAGTATAGACATTCTTGCCCCTATACCACACCCCCCTTCACTTATTTACAGTATAGCTTTGACCAGATGATACTTGTTGGGCACCTTCAGTGTCTCAGCAAGGTCCTTATTTTTCTCTCAAAGCAGTTTCTCTAATGGACAACTTTATCTACTATGACTAGTTTTTCTAACTCTTTATAATTTACCTCAAAAATTAAAGGTTTTCTCCCCCCACCTTTTAAAGCTTTTTTTACTTTTTTAAAAAAAAACTTAATTTATTTTTGGCTGCATCGGGTCTTCATTGCTGCGCGCGGGCTTTTCTCTAGTTGTAGTGAGCGGGGGCTACTCTTCGTTGTGGTACGCAGGCTTCTCATTGTAGTGGCTTCTCTTGTTGCCGAGCATGGGCTCTAGGCGCATGGGCTTCAGTAGTTGCGGCACATGGGCTCAGTAGTTGTGGCTCGCGGGCTCTAGAGCGCAGGCTCAGTAGTGGCGCACGGGCTTAGTTGCTCCACGGCATGTGGGATCTTCCCGGACCAGGGCTCGAACCCATGTCCCCTGCATTGGCAGGCGGATTCTTAACCACTGCGCCACCAGGGAAGTCCCTTTTCTTACTTTTTTTCTTTCTTTTTTTTTTTTTAAATGTCTTCAAAGTTTCTTTCCGGTCCTCAACCTTAGCTATCTTAGGTTTCCTACCAAGGTGGTTAGCCACATTTTCCAGAGGAGGAAACTAAGTTTGGCTTATTCACAATAGCAGAACCAAGACAGCTAGATTTCATTACTCTCTGAGCCTGTTCTTTAACAGTATTTAAACAAGGTCTATATAGAGACTGTAAAAATGTGTTGATCCAAGTATTCCTTTCCTACTTGGGTCCTAGGGTGTCTGTGGGGTCATATGTTCTTTGATTTTCTTATGTTTTTGAGGGTGAGTTAAATGTTCTTAAAATAGATGTCAGGTAACCTAAATCAAGGTATTCTAAAGGAAAATGGAATGTGTATGTTTTAAAATACAACTTTCCTAATTACAAATGAACATGTTTATTGTAGATTTGGAAAAGATAAAACATGATACAAACATCAGCCATCCCTTTGTAGCTTAACATTTGATTATTTTTCTTTTCATTGCATTTTGCCCTTTTTGTAAATTGAAATTCTGAAAGGAAGAACCTTTTTTTTTTTGATGTGGACCACTTTTAAAGTCTTTATTGAATTTATTACAATTTTTTTTTAAGCTTTTAAAAATTATTTTTTTGGCTGCGTTGGGTCTTCGTTGCTGCGCATGGGCTTTCTCTAGTTGCGGTGAGCGGGGCCTACTCTTCGTTGAGGTGCGCGGGCTTCTCACTGCAGTGGCTTCTCTTGTTGCGGAGCACGGGCTCTAGGCGTGTGGGCTCAGTAGTTGTGGCTCGCGGGCTCTAGAGCACAGGCTCAATAGTTGTGGCGCACGGGCTTAGTTGCTCCGCAGCATGTGGGATCTTCCCGGACCAGGGCTCGAACCAGTATCCCTTGCGTTAGCAGGCGGATTCTTAACCACTGCGCCACCAGGGAAGTCCCGATAGATTATTATTAACTAAAGTCCATACTTTATTCAGATTTCCATATTTATTTATTTATTTAATTTTTTGGCTGTGCCGCACGGCATGTGGAATCGTAGTTCCCCGACCAGGGATCGAACCCACACCCCTTGCAGTGGAAGCTCAGAGTCTTAACCACTGGACCGCCAGGGAAGTCCCAGATTTACATAGTTTTTACCTTATGTCCATTTTTCTGTTCCAGGTGCCCATCCGGGATATCACATTGCATTTAGTTGTCCTAAGTCTTGTCTGTTCTTGGAGAATTTCTCAAGAGTTTCCTCGTTTTTTGTATCTTAAAATTTTCGGGAATACCTCTCATGTATTTTGTAGAATGTCTCTCAAATTGGGGTTGTCTAATGCTTTTCTCTTGATTAGACTGGGGTTTTCAGAAAGAATACCACAGAGGTGAAGTGCCCTTCTTACCACATGCCAGTTGATAACCACACAACAACACTGGTGATGCGAACCTTGATCCCTTGGTTAAGGCAGTGGTGAGCAAGTTTCTCCACTGTAAAGTTACTGTTTTTCTCTTCTCCTACCCTTATCTTTGTAAACTACTCACTTAACGATGTCCAGCCCATACTCATGTGGGAAGGAGGGACTAGGCCCCACCTACTGAAGGAGGGGACACTACGTACATCATTTGGAGTTCATCTGTAAGGAAGACTTGTCACTTCTCCCATTTATTTGTTAATTCAATCATTTACTCAGTATGGGCTTATATATTTTATATTTTGGGGGTTAAAATCTGTATTGGACAGGGTTCTGCAGAGAAACAGAACCAATAGGATGGATATACAGATATATCTATATGTCATGTGATTGTAGGGGCTGGCTAGTCCAAATTCTGCAGGGTAGCCTGGCGTCCTAGAGACGAGTCAGTGTTGTAGTACAACTCCTAAGGCAGTGTGCTGGCAGAATTTCCTCTTGGGGGAGGTCAGTCTTTTTAAAAATTAAGGCCTTCAACTGATTGGATGAGACCCACTCACATTATGGAGGGTGATCTGCTTTACTGAAAGTCTGCTGATTTAAATTGTAATCTCATTTATTAAAACCCCTTCACAGAAACATCTGGAGTAATGTTTGACAACATATCTGGGTACTGTGGCCCAGCAAAGTTGACATAAATTAATCATCATATATTTATTTTGTTCCTTATGTCATTCATTTTGTCCCTAAATTGTTCCAGCTTTGGTCATTGAGAGTTCTTTCAACTTGGCTCTGATGTTGCTTTGATACGCAGTCAACCTTTTAGTTTTTAAGCACTTCCTTATTTTCTGATGACTACAGGATGTGTCAGACCTATCTTGTATTTTCTCTATCTCAGCCCTGGAGTCAGCTGTTTCTCCAAGAATAGTATCTAGAAACCAAGATCTGAGCATTGAAAGTGCTCGTTACTACTGGAGTGTCATTATCTTATAGGACAGCAGTAGGCAATATGTGTATTTTTTTTAAATTAATTAATTAATTAATTAATTTATGGCTGTGTTGGGTCTTCGTTTCTGTGCGAGGGCTTTCTCTAGTTGCAGCGAGCGGGGGCCACTCTTTATCGCGGTGTGTGGGCCTCTCACTATCGCGGCCTCACTTGTTGCGGAGCACAGGCTCCAGACGCGCAGGCTCAGTAATTGTGGCTCACGGGCCCAGTTGCTCCACGGCATGTGGGATCTTCTCAGACCAGGGCTTGAACCCGTGTCCCCTGCATTAGCAGGCAGATTCTCAACCGCTGCGCCACCAGGGAAGCCCCCAGCAATTTTATTTCTAATTTCCAAGAACTTAGTCTCTGCTTCTCCTCCCCCCCCATATGAAAGTATATTTTTTATGGCAGATTTATTGAGGCTTAATTTGCATATCATAAAACCTACTCATTTTAGGTGTACAGTCAGTATGTTTAGAGTTGTGCAACCATCATCATAGTGTAATTTTATTTTATTTTTTAAATAATTTAAAATTTTTGTTTATTTGGTTGTGCTGGGTCTTAGTGGCGGCAGGTGGGCTTCTTAGTTGCAGCTTGCTGGCTCCTTTAGTTGTGGCATGTGAACTCTTGATTGCGCATGCATGTGGGATCTAGATCCCTGACCAGGGATCAAACCCTGTACCCCTGCGTTGGGAGTGTGGAGTCTTATCCACTGTGCCACCAGGGAAGTCCCCCATAGTGTAATTTTAGAACATTTCCATCACCTCAGCAAGAAGTCTTGTGCCCATTAGGAGACACTCCCCTTTCCCAGCCCCACACCCAGGCAACTGCTAATCTGCTTTCTGGTCCTATGAACTTGCCTTTTCTGGACATTTCGTGAAAATGAGATAATACAATATGTTCTTTCGTTATGGCTTTTTTCACTTGGCATAATGTTTTTAAGAGTGATCTGGGTTGGGCTTCCCTGGTGGTGCAGTGGTTAAGAATCCGCCTGCCAATGCAGGGGACATGGGTTCGAGCCCTGGTCTGGGAAGATTCCATATGCCGTGGAGCAACTAAGCCCGTGAGCTACAACTACTGAAGCCCGTGTGCCTAGAGCCCATGCTCCACGACAAGAGAAGCCACCTCAATGAGAAGCCCTCACACCGCAACAAAGAGTAGCCCCCACTCGACGCGACTAGAGAAAGCCTGCGCGCAGCAATGAAGACCCAACACAGCCAAAAATAAATAAATAAATAAATAAATAAATAAATAAATAAATAAATAAAAAAGGAAGGTTGATCTGGGTTGTAGCATATTGTTCCAGCATCATTTGTTGAAGACACTAAACTTTTTCTACTGAATTACCTTGGAACTTCTGTTGAAAATCTATTGACCAACCTATGGTAGGTGTCCTTGGGGACTCTGTATTCAGTTACATTGATCTTTATGTCTACCTTATGCTGATATCACAGTTTGATTATTGCTGTATATAGTAAGTCCTAAAATCATGCAGTGTAAGTCTTCTAACTTTGTTTTTCTTTTAAAAATTGTGTAGGCTTTTTGAGGTCTTTTCAAGTCAGTTTGACAGTTTCTACAAAAAAGCCTACTGTGATTTTGAGTGGAATTGCAGTGAATATATAGATTAATTTGAGGAGAAATGACATCTTAACAATACTGAGTCTTCCATTAATATGGTATATTTCTCCATTTAAGTCTTTTTATTTATTAAAATATATTTACCTATTTATTTATTTGGCTACACTGGGTCTTAGTTGCAGCATGCGGGATCTTTAGTTGTGGCATGCGGGATCTTTTAGTTGTGGCATGTGAACTCTTAGTTGCGGCATGTGGAATCTAGTTCCCTGACTGGGGATCGAACATGGCCCCCTGCATTGGGAACATGGAGTCTTAGCCACTGGACCATCAGGGAAGTCCCTATTTAGGTCTTTTTAAATTTTAGCAAGTTTGTAGTTTTTGCTGTATAGACTTTGTATCTGCTTTGTTAAGTGTATCCCGAAGTATTTCATGTAGAAATACAATTGATATTTTTTTTTCTTTTCTTTCTTTCAAATTTTTATTGGAATGTAGTTGATTTACAATGTTGTGTTTCAGGTGTACAGCAAAGTGAATCAGTTATACATATACATATATCCACTCTTTTTTAGATTCTTTTCCCATATAGGTCATTACAGTGTAGTGAGTTGAGTAGCCTGTACTATGCAGTAGGTCGTTATTAGTTATCTATTTTATATATAGTAGTGTGTATATATATAGTCAATCCCAGTCTCCCAGTTCCCACCCACCCCCTTCCCCCTGGCAACCAAAAGTTTGTTTTCTACATCTGTGACTCTATTTCTCTTTTGTAAGTAAGTTCATTTGTACCATTTTTTCTTTTTAGATTCCACATATAAGCAATATCATATATTTGTCTTTCTCTGTCTGACTTACTTCACTTAGTATGACAATCTCTAGGTCCATCCATGTTGCTGCAAATGGCATTATTTTGTTCTTTTTTATGGCTGAGTAATATTTCACCGTATATATGTACCACATCTTCTTTATCCATTCCTCTGTTGATGGACATTTAACAATTGATGTTTTTGGTATTTTGACCTTGTACTGCGCAGCCTTGCTGAATTATTAGATCTAGTAGGCTTTTTATATTTTCCTTAGTATTTTTTACATACACAGCTATAGTCTGCAAATAAACACAGTTTTATTTCTTTAATCTATATGCTTTTAAATTATTTTTCTTGCTACACTCGCCATGATTTGCCGTACAATGTTGCATAGAAGTGATGTAGTGATTTCTCCTTGATTTCATGTTCTGAATCTGGATCACTGTTGCCGTACTCTGTTCTTGACCTCTTGGCGCCAGGGTTGCTGGTAGGTCAGTTCTGTATCTCTCTGGTTGTCGTACTGGAAGTTCTTTCCCTAACTCATTCTTTTAGCCATTTGAATAACTTTGTAAGCACCTAATTTCTCATTAAATTCCTTCTCATTAAAATACCGGATGTATTTTCTGTTTTCTGCACCCTGAACCTTGACTGATAACACTTCCATTTACCATATGGCTCGTTCTTAGGGTCCTTGGAGACTATTTCTTTATGGGTCAGGTAATACTTAACATTGGAGTAAAAAAATTAATGTTCTGGCCAGTCTCCTTTTTAATAGTTCCTTCATGATCTGATTCCACTTCTCAATGAGCTACATAGAAACCTTTTCTTTATAGAGATTGGGAAGGCAGTATTATCTTGAAGATGATATGGTTATATTATCTAAGAGTGGTTTAAATAAATAACAGTGGCCCTGCCATTTAATTATAAGTTGCTTCTTTCAGTCCCTGGGTGCACATTTTTACAAATAGTTTAATTTGGGGAGTACAGCAGGAAGTACTGCTCAAAACCAGACATTCTGTAAATGCTTTGTTATTCATTTTGAAGTGTTCAAGGTGGTGCCTTGACAGTGTTCTTAGCTAATTAGCTGAGCCATACTATACGGGATAGGAATTTGCTCATTTGTGTATAAGAAAGGAGATCGAAAAACTTCTAAGGCTAATTTGCTTTTCATCAGAGGTAGTCTTGTCCTTCAGGTAAACATTTGAATGCTGACTTTAAATATTACTGGGTTTGGAGACACTGGAGAAATTGCCTCTGAAAGGAAGTACATATGTTTTTTTTTTTAATTTTTTTTAATTTTTGGCTGCGTTGGGTCTTTGTTGCTGCGTACGGGCTTTCTCTAGTTGTGGCGAGTGGGGGCTACTCTTTGTTGCAGTGCACGGGCTTATCATTGTGGTGGCTCCTCTTGTTGCAGATCACGGGCTCTAGGCACACGGGCTTCAGTAGTTGTGGCTCATGGGCTCAGTAGTTGTGGCTCGCAGGCTCTAGAGGGCAGGCTCAGTAGTTGTGGTGCACGGGCTTAGTTGCTCCGAGGCATGTGGGATCTTCACGGACCAGGGCTTGAACCCGTGTCCCCTGCATTGGCAGGCGGATTCTTAACCACTGCGCCACCAGGGAAGCCCAGTACATTTGTTTAGCAGGAAAGACAGTCAGTTAAATTTGTAATTGCCATAAGATATGAGGTTCATATAGTAGGAAGAGTTGGTGAGAGCATCATTTAGGAAGTGATATCTAAGCTAAGACTAAAGGATAATTATAGGAACTAGCCAGATGTTTGAAAAGGCCAGGACATTTGGGGAAACAGAGAGATCCAGGAGGGCTAGGGGTGGTGGTGGCATGAGTCAGTGAAGAGTATTAAGTCATTTTAAGTATCCATTGGAATAGTCTTCTCTTCAGTAGTAAGGCCTCATTAAGGCTTTCTAGAAGATGTGTGCTCTGCACTAGGTATTTATTCTCTGTTGGCCACATAGAGTATATGTATCTGCACTATAGGTAACTGGTCAGTGAGTATAGTCTGATATTTGCTGATGCCATATTCAGTTAAGATTACCAAGATTAAATTATATTTTTTGAGAATTGCCTAAAGATTCTGGGGTCATTCCCTTCCTCTTGGGTTCTTAAATGGATATTGTAGCCTGGAATCCTCTGAACTTTTCTATTCAAAATTGTCTGTGCATTTAGTGGAGGGAGAGGAAGATCTGTCTCTTAATTTAGATTCTGAGTTTTGAAACCACCTGCCTGCTGATCTCCCTTTATTCCCTCTCCCCCTCAACAAGTTAAATATCATTGTTATGGATACCCTTAAATGCTTCCTCAGACTCTGCAGAGCGCTGTGCACCTACCCTGCCGCACACCGCCCTCCACAGAGGTGTCTGTACTGAATTGGGCTTTGGGTGAAAGCACTGCTGTCTCCATCTGTGGAGATAATGCTGTCAGCAGCAGCCTTGTGAAATTCATTGTGGGTGTTGTGAAGATACTATATAACAGTGTCCTTTTTAAGGGGACCTTCAAGGAGTAAGTTCATTCTTTTTGTTAGCAATGCAAATAATTCTTTTTAATCAGAAAAATAATTTTTTCAACTTCAGTGGTACTTAGTTGTGTGGCTTTCTGATTATAGTTCTTTTTCATATCAGCTGCTAGAAATCTTGAGTTAATTGAACTAGTCATTCATCAAAAAGAGACAGTAAGTAGCCTTAATGACTACTACATTATATTAGTAGCACATAAAACAGTACTTTGCTTGACATATAGTAGGCATTCAGTAAATTATATGTTGAATGGATGGCATTGTTCAAGTAGCTGCTAAGTTTAAATCTCTAGAAGGTATGTTAGAAAAGAAATTGCTGGAAGATTATATTAGAAGAGCCAAGCAGTCTTTTTCTTGGATTTCTACAGTTGTATTACTTCCTCTTTAGTATCTTTTTCTGAAGCATATTTCTTCTTTTCTCTGTTCCTCCTTTCTAGACTCCTGTGGAAAGTATAGGTTACATAGATGAGACTGCAGTATCTTACCTACTTCGAAGGACCATAAAAACTGAGTTCACCGGCTATGTAATCTGTATATTTAGGATTATTTCAGTTGAGGTCTGGATACAATGTTCATACTTATTTTTTAAATTTATTTATTTATTTATTTTTGGCTACACCAGGTCTTAGTTGTGGCTAGTGGGATCTTTCTTGCAGCGTGTGGACTTCTTAGTTGCTGCATGTGGACTTCTTAGTAGTGGCATGTGAACTCTTAGTTGCAGCACGCATGTGGGATCTAGTTCCCCAAACAGGGATCGAACCCCGTGCCCCCTGCATTGGGAGCATGGACTCTTACCCACTGGACCACTGGGGAAGTCCCTATACTTACCGTTGACTTGCATTGATATTCGATATTCATTGGATTAGTATAAAGAATGATCTACATGTAAAGACTTCTTTCGGTAGGTAGAAAATATACCTAAGATGAGAATTAAAATTGGTCTTCATATTAATGGCAGTAAATGATATTTGTATTTTAAGGATAGTCATTTTTATAAAGAGAAGTTGTAAGTTGTGTAGCAGTTCTGAATACTGTATTGTTGAAACATCAATAGCAGATACGAGCATCCTATTAGTAATTGTAATGTGAAAATAGTTTGAAAAGTGCAGTCGTGAATTATTCAACACTTCTATTTCATATTATGGGAAATAACTATTTTATGATTTTGAATAGAACCATAGGTTGTTTACTTAAAAAAGGATGGCTGTGTTCTTCCTCTCCCTTCTCACTTTGAGTCTCTGGAATCTGTTCTATTTTTACTTGTGGATCTACATACTGAAGCTGTCTCTGATTTCATGCTCTGAAGATCAACAAGAGATCTTCTCTTGTAAGATGAGAGTTGTATAATTGGTGACTATTAGAAGAGTAAACAAGTCTTAGTAAGTCAGTAAACATTTATTGAGGTTTTTTTTTTCAGTAAAAGCAATGATGTACCAAATGTCTCTTGGTACTATGACTAAAGATAATTCAATACTTCAGTGGCTGGCTTTATGCCTGATAAATAATTGCTAGAAGTAATTTTTTTTTAGTATTGTTGAAGCTTTATTTTCTTTATGCTTAATTTTTAAACTCTTTTTAAGTGATCAGTGAAAGTAATACATATGAAATATTTACAAATTGTTGGAAATAAGCCAGGATTATTGAATTTGAAAAAAGTCTGGCAAATCAAATTTAATCTTCATTTTTATTATAAACTGAAAGTGAAGTAGTACTGTTTAAAATTCAAATTGAGCAACATTATACTTTTCAAGGCATTAGAATCTGCTTAGGGCTTGGTTTGAAAAGATTTGGTGGGGGTGGCTGTGCTGTGCGGCTTGCAGGATCTTAGTTCCCCCACCAGGGACTGGACCCTGGCCCTGGCAGTGACAGTGTCGAGTTCTAACCACTGGACTGTCAGGGAATTCCCTGAAAAGATTTTTAATTCTTAGAAGATTACCTTTGCTAAACACTGCAGAGAAGACCTAATGACAGCCCTCCCTCCCCCCAAAAAGTAATGAACGTTAGGTTGTTGTTATGAGGCTGGGCCCTGTGTTTCTAGCTGCCCATTTGGTGCTATCGTTCTACTTGTTCTATCTGGATCTCTGGCCTAACATGGCATCATATCAGACTTTAATTATGCATCCATTTATTTTGCAAAGCTGATTTAAAGTTTTCAGATAATTACGTTTTCAAGTTGAAGTTTGATCTTTTATTTCTTTGGCACATGAATACATATAATAAGCAAAACTTGTTTGAATTTTGAATTGTAGGAAATTTCTAAAGACAGGGGAAATATGTAGTTTTTTCCCACCCTTAACTCTCATCACTTTTAAAATTCTGGTGTTGTCTGTATATTCATGGTTTGTTCTTTGAAATTGGTATGTTCCATTCTTTATTTTTACCTAAAGGTTTTTTTTAAGGTTATGGCATCCTTCGCCCTCCCCCCCGCCCCCTGAATTTTGCCTGCTCCTCACCCGTCTTTTATTTCCCCTTAATCTGTGGCAGGGTAGACCTAGGGGCAGATAGCCATATGGAACTTGTCTGTTAGTTAAATAGACAGTTGGGCATACTTTTTTTAAAAAAAGGATTTTATTTATTTATCTATTTATTTATTTATTTGGCTGCATTGGGTCTTTGTTGCTGCATGTGGGCTTTCTCTACTTGCGGCGAGCGGGGGCTACTCTTTTGTTGCAGTGCGCGGGCTTCTCATTGTGGTGGCGTCTCGTTGTGGAACACCGGTTCTAGGTGTGCAGACTTCAGTAGTTGTGGCTCGCGGGCTCTAGAGTGCAGGCTCAGTAGTTGTGGTGCACGGACTTAGTTCGTCTGCGGCATGTGGGATCTTCCTGGACCAGGGCTCGAGCCTATGTCCCCTGCACTGGCAGGTGGATTCTTAACCACTGCGCCACCAGGGAAGCCCCTAGCTGTGAAATTTTCTTGCAAAAAATTCGCGTCTGAATCTGATCAAGCAGCTGGATCTACCAATTTATAAGAAATACAGGGTACAGAAAACATGTTCAAAGACACCACAGGAAGATACAATCAGTAAAATCTAGAAGGAAATTTTATAAGACAAGTGTCTTTTTTTTTTTTTTTTCAATAAATAAGTGACAGGAAAAGAAAAAGGCTCAGGAAACCTATAAATTATTAACTAAATACAGTGTGGGGATCTTGCTTGGATGGATCCTGATTCTAACCAACTAACTGTAAAAATAGTCTTTACGGAGAAAGTGGTAATTTGAGCACTGGGTATCTGATACTAACAAATTGTTCATTTTTCTTAGGCTGTGATAATAATATTGTGGTTATGTTTTAGAACTTTTAATTTTAGTATGACAGCTGGAATTTAAAATCCAGGTTGAGGGGGTCTGGGTAGGGGAATAGATAAACAAGATGGGCCATGTATTGATAATTGAACCTGGATCATGGGTACATGGTAAACCGTTTTACTATTCTACTCTGCTGATAATTTGGTAAGTTTAAAAAGGGAAATATATGCTTATGCGTTGGTCTTATCTGAATTGCATGAAATCCAGTTTTTATATACGAGGCAAATGAGTTTTCTCAATTGTTAAATTTTTTTCTTGAGTTGTCTTCTCAGACTAAGACCAGTAGAACTTTTGGGGGATAGTATTTATCATTTGAATTATCTGTGAGACTTAAATTCATGCCTCACTTTTTGTGTGTTTCATGGTTGGGCTAAGGATTTTTTTTTTTTTTTTTTTTAAGAAATAAGATTAAAATAACTTCTGAGACCCATTCCTTTTGACATTTGCTTCAGTACTAGGGCAAGCTGTATAGAGAACCTTTTTTCATATTATTGATTGGGCTTCTTATTTGGAGATCCTTTGAAATACAGACTGCTATATGTTGTGTGCTCTAGTGTTAATAATTAGCTATTCTTTGATTGCTTGTTTTCTTGTTATGCTGTTTATTCCTCATTAACTTGACTTACTGTTGAGGATAACTTTGGCTCTGCCTTCAATAAATGAAGGACATAGTGCTGTTTTAGAAACCTGCTGGAGCACCAGTGTATTTGTTTGCCTCAGTTTTTTCTTTTGGCTAATAGTCATTGCTGTTTTTTTCCAGAGACATCCCTGGAGCTTTAGTTTCCAGAGTTTATATCTGTTGCAACCAAAGAGAAATTTACCAATAATATGTCTTTTTTACCTTCTGGAAAAAAGGTTTGAAGAAGAGTATAGTGAAATCTCTCACCCTCTTATATAGGAAAAGAGGACTTGGCCTTGTTTTAAAGCTTTATAGCTTTTAAGTGATTGGATCATGTAAAAACTATCTCACATAGCACTTTCAACTCAAAGTGCTGACATATCAAATTTAATCTCTAAATTTTATTCTATAGTCATTTAGCAAATATTGAGTGCCTACTTTTATAAGCATTGTAGTACTTTAAAGAACAGAATATAAAAGTCTTGCTGGCACAGAATTTACATTTAGTGTGGGAAGACAGATAATAAACTAGATAATTAAGTTAAAATGTGGTGTGTTAGTGATAAGTGCCCTGAAGGGAAAATAAAGTGGGGAAAGAGGATGGAAAGTTGAGGGTGGAGCACTGGTGTCTGGGGGCCAAGCTTCCCAGGCAATGAGGCTCTGAGGTAGGAGGAGGGGCCTGGTTGTCAGCGGACAGCAAGGTGAGGGTTGATAGTGTGGTCTTTATAGGGAGGAGCTTTGGCTTTTATGCTGAGGCAAACCATTAGAAGGTTTTCAGCATAGGAGTTGACATGATTTGATTTACATTTTAACAGGATCACGCTTGACTTGTGATGCTGAGTATATAGACTGCAGAGAGAGAAGGGCAGAAACAAATAGACTATGAAACTTTAGCAGTAAGCCAGAAGAGATATGACATTGGCCTGGACCAGAATGGTGGCAGTGGAGATGATAAATGGTTGAATTTTTGGTTATATTTGCTAAATCGAGTGGTCAGGATTTACTGATGAGCCAGATTTTGGGAGGGAGGAGTGTGTGTGTGAGTGTGTGTGTGTATGGAGAGAGAGAGAGAGAGAGAATGTGTCCAGGATGCCTTCAAGGTTTTTGGCCTGAGCAACTGAAAGGAGGGAGTTGGCATTAACTGCGATGGAAAAGATTGCAGGACCAGGTAGAGGGATTACCAGGGGCTGGGTTCTGAATACACTGATTTTGAACAGCCTATTAGGCATTGAAGTAGAAAAGCCTTATAGTCAGTTTATCATATATGATCAGGAAATCAGTGAAAAGGTATGGCTTAGAGACATAAACTGGGGAATTGTTAGTGTATAGATTGTAAATAAACCATGAGACTGGTTGGGGTCAGTAAGAGAAGAGGATTAAGGACCAAATCTTGGGGCACACCAGCATTAAGAGGTCAGAGAAATTATCAGAAACTAGGGAAGGAGTGTGAGGGGGCATGGTCAGGGAGGTAAGTGGAAAACCAAAATATGGTGGCCTGTAAGCCAAGTGAAGAAATTTCAGGGAGGGAGGGAGATCAGCTGTGTCAAATAAGAGGTCAGGTAAGACAAGGACAGATAAATGACTACTTGAGGTGAGTGGAGACTTTGAAAAGGACAGTTTAAGTGCCACTGGTGGGGGCAAAAGCCAGGTTGGTGTGAGCTTAAGTGAATAGGAGAGGAACTGGAGACAGGGAATGCAGATGACTCCTAGAAGTTGTGCTCTTAAAGTAGGGCAGCAGAGAAATGGGGCAGTAACTGGAGCAAGTGTGGGCTTCATTTTTGTGTTTGTAAAGGTTGGAAAATGATAGCATGTATGTTGATGGGATTGAATTCAGTAGAGAGGGAAGAATTGCTACACAGGAGAGGGTAGGAATTTCTGGAGCAATGTCTGAGTGGAGGAAATTAGATGGGATCTAATTACTGCCCAGTTTGGAAGCCTTAGCTAGGAGCATGGGCAGCTAGCTAGCTCATCTAGAGTAACACGCGAGAAGGTGGAGTAATGAGTCTATGGGCAGAGATTCAGGGAAGACATTGGATTTGTATACAGTGTGGAAAATTTTATTACTTACCTCATAGGATTTTTGTGAGTATTAAATGGGTTATTACTTGTAAAGGGATGATTATAGAACATAGCAAAGCACTCAATACGTGTTGACTATTATTATCATCACTTGTAGAGGTAACTGTAAACAATTTGGTGTATGAAATTGTTAAGGTGGTAATATTTGTTTATAAACTCACAATGTTATTTACATGACCAGTTAAATCTTTTGTGTGTGTAATTCTCTGGAAATACTGGGTTTTCACTTTACTGAATTGATCCACCTGGCTCAAATTCAGTGATTTCTGGTTATGCTATTGTTTCTTTGCAAAGATGCTGGTGGCCACTAGAGGTGCTACTCACACAGAATATTAACTTAAAGCATATCACAGAAAGACAAGATATTCATAGATCTAATCAGAAACATTGTAATTGTATGTTATGGCTTTGAAGGTGGTCCGTTTTCTTTACTATGTGGGTAAAAGTCTCTTTACCAAAATTGTAGCATTGCCTAATGGAAAATAGAATTCTTTTTATACTTTGCTTAGGATAGAAGTAGCAGAGAAATAATATATATTTATATAAACTGTAATTGCAATTTTAGGACCAGTTTTAAAGCTGGGGCAGTTAATACAGGAGTATTAAAGGGAGAGTTGGAAATGCTTGGGAAATCTGCTCAGACTCTCACCTGGCTTTAGGTATATTCATATTTTGAAAATGAGATGGAGAATATTTAAAATCGATAGGTACATTAGTGTCATTTTAGGGTGATATGGGGGGAGTGAAAGCTGAAAAAGAGAAATGTGGAGAAGTCTGATCAGAGAACCCAGAGCTTCTGTTAGAGGCAGGGTTTCTCTGACGGAGAATCAGATCTTGGCATACAGAATCCCAGGTTCTGACTGGGTTGTTGTGTAAGAAGCAACAGGACTAAGGTATATAGATTTGGTAAGACAAGGCCTAGGATGTAAAAACCTTTAGGAGGCTTTTAAATGATCTGGGAAAGTTGGAAACTAGAGAGGAAGGCTAAAGAGGAGTTGATTTGAATCAAGGGCTGATAATTGATAAGAATTTAAAATTTACTGTTTGAAATACCTTTGGACCTAAATTATTTTTATATTTATAAAACTATAAAGTATAAAAACATTTATAAAATTATGCTTTCGAGCACCCATCATTTGCTAACTGAATGTTCAACACTGGACAATATTCTGAGATATAAATATTTAGACATGGATCCTGTAGTCGACAAAACCATATCAAACTAAGGGAAGTAATATACCATAAGAAAGATAAAAGTTATGATGCTGTAGGTTTTTATAAGAGGTGGAGACTACCTTCAGTTAAAAAGGGTTCATGGAGGAAGCAACATTGTGGGATGGCCCTTGAAAATGGAAGATAGAAATGTTTGTGAGGATATTTTAGATAACAGCACGCATTACTAGGTAGGAAAGAGTAGGTAGTGTGTTAGGTAGGAAAGAGTAGTGCTATAAATAGTTCAGGTTAAAATTAAATCCAAATAAATGTCTCAGAGCAGGGATTTTTTTTTCCCCCCTTCCTTTTCTTTCTTTTTGTCCACCAGTGAATCCTTTGGAAGTTTGTGGGTGAGGTGGGTAGGAAGTGGAAAAGGGTGAGAGGGTGAAGCAGAAAGCTATGGTAAACCAACCATATAAAGAAATTACTTTTTTTTTTTTTTTAATATTTTTGCCTTGTTTTGTGTCCTCAATTGGTTTTTTTCACTTCAGTTACTTTTTTTTTTAAATTAATTAATTAATTAATTTATTTATTTTTGGCTGTGTTGGGTCTTCGTTTCTGTGCGAGGGCTTTCCCCAGTTGTGGCAAGTGGGGGGGCCACTCTTCATCGCGCTGCGCAGGCCTCTCACCATCGCGGCCTCTCCCGCTGCGGAGCACAGGCTCCAGACGCGCAGGCTCAGCAACTGTGGCTCACGGGCCCAGCCGCTCCGCGGCACGTGGGATCTTCCCAGGCCAGGGCCCGAACCTGCGTCTCCTGCATTAGCAGGCAGGTTCTCAACCACTGCGCCACCAGGGAAGCCCTACTTTTTTTAATTATGAAAGAGAATATGCTTAAAAAGCATAGGGATATAGAAGTGAAGAAAAAAGCTGTTAAGGAGAGAGAAAAATACTGTGAACAATTTATGTTCTTAGTTTTTATTTATTTATTTTTAAAATTTAAAATATTTATTTATTTTTTAAATATTTGGCTGCGTTGGGTCTTTGTTGCTGCGGGCAGGCTAAGCGGCAAGCGGGGGCTACTCTTCGTTTTGGTGCCTGGGCTTCTCATTGGGTGGCTTCTCTTGTTGCAGAGCACAGGCTCTAGGTGCATGGGCTTCACTAGGTGTGGCACTTGGGCTCAGTAGTTGTGGCTTGCGGGCTCTAGAGCGCAGTCTCAGTAGTTGTGCCACATGGGCTTAGTTGCTCCGCGGCATGTGGGATCTTCCCGGAGCAGGGCTCTAACCCGTGTCCCCTGCCTTGGCAGGCAGATTCTTAACCACTGTGCCACCAGGGAAGCCCTGTTCTTAGTTTTTAAAATTAATTTTGTTAAGAATTACAGGACAGGTAAAGTCAAATTATCTTGAAATAAAATTTCTTAAAATAAATTTCTTAAAAATAAATGAGCACAAGGACCCACTAGAAAAAAAGGACAAGGGCATGAACAGTCTATTTATGGAAAGTTAGAGATGACTTTGAAAAATATTGAAGATTGTAGACTTCATAGAAGCACAAATTAAAGCTACACTGAGATACTCTTTTTCACCCAGGCACAAGCCAGAGCATCCTATAGTACATGAAGCTATCAATCCTTACCTCCTACCCACGTGCTCAGTTTCCAGTCCCCCTGTTCATTTTAGTCGTCTACTCTTAAATATGGACAGTCAAGTTTTATCAGATAAGTAAAATAATGTTTCCTCATATGAAAGAAGTCAGTGGAGGTAGAAAACGACTAGGAGGAAATATACCTCAGACATGGAGAAGGAAACATTTAAAAAAGAAAAAAAGTTAGTAACGAAGATTAAGTTTATAAATAGGAGCAGAATTCTGTAAAGAAGGAAAGGAGCTCTTAGAAAATAAAATTGAAGAAATCTTCCAGAAAGTACAACAAATAGGACATTGTAAAAGAGGAGCAAATATTTTTGAGAGGCTGATACTGTAAAAGTATTTGTGAATTCTGTGTGTGAATATGACTGTGATAAGAAATTTTTTAAAACTTTAAAAGTATGATGCATTAGGAGAAATTAAGTGATAATTTTCTCAATGGTGCCAGTTTTTCTGTAGAACAAATTCCTAAAAATGGAATTTAAATGAAAGGGTGAAAAGTAAAGTTTAATAATACCAAATTGCCTTCTATAAAAATTAAATCGTGACATTTCTACCTACTGCTTATTGGCTCATGGCCGATTCTGGTTAAAACTGAGACTCACTTTCCAATCTTAAGATATAAGTGATATTTACAATTTTGAAATAGGTTAAACAGTTGTTCATGTATTTATTGGACATTTGTATTTACTCCACTGTGCACTTGTTGGATCTCATCTTATTTTTTTGTCAGTGCCCTGTACTTATTTGGGGATTACCTCTGTCACGTGTGCAAATGTTTGCTTCTTAGTTTGTCTTAACGGATTCCTCCTCTTCTCCCTCTTAAACCTTTCAGAAGTTTAAAGTTTTTGTATTGTATTTAAAGTTTTCATTTGTGGCTTCTAGGTTCTGTATCTGATTTAAGACTTCTTCTTTTTCTTTATTTTATTAAAAAAATTTTTTTTGATGTGGACCATTTTTAAAGTCGTTATTGAATTTGTTACAATATTTCTTCAGTTTTATGTTTTGGTGTTTTGGCCACGAGGTGTGTGGGATCCCAGCTCCCCAACCAGGGATCGAACCTGCACCCGCTGTGTTGGAAGGCAAAGTCCCAACCACTGGATCGCCAGGGAAGTCCCTAAGAATTTTTTTGGTTTTTTAAAATAATTAATTAATTAATTAATTAATTGTATTTTGGCTGCGTTGCATCTTTGTTGCTGCCTGTGGGCTTTCTCTAGTTGTGGTGAGCAGGGGCTACTCTTCAGTAGTTGTGGGGTGCGGGGTCAGTAGTTGTGGCTCGCGGGCTCTAGAGCACAGGCTCAGTAGTTGTGGTGCACAGGCTTAGTTGCTCCATAGCATGTGGGACCTTCCCGGACCAGGGATCAAACCCATGTCCCCTGCATTGGCAGGCAGATTCTTAACCACTGCACCACCAGGGAAGTCCCCCTAAGACTTTTTCTAAACCAGGATTTTTAAAATGTTTCTCATTCTCCCATATTTTCTTTCTGTACTTTAATGGTTTTATTTTCTACATTAAATTTTTTTATCCATCTTGACTTGTTGTTGTAAGGAATTAGGTAGAGATTGACTTTATTTTCTTTAATGAATCAGTTGTCCTAACACACCATTTTTTTTTTTTTTTAATTTTATAGCTACTTTATTTATTTATTTATTTTGGCTGTGTTGGGTCTTCGGTTCGTGCGAGGGCTTTCTCTGGTTACGGCAAGTGGGGGCCACTCTTCATCGCGGTGCGGGGACCGCTCTTCATCGCGGTGCGCGGGCCTTTCACTATCGCGGCCCCTCCCGTTGCGGGGCACAGGTTCCAGACGCGCAGGCTCAGTAGTTGTGGCTCACGGGCCCAGCTGCTCCGTGGCATGTGGGATCTTCCCAGACCAGGGCTCGAACCCGTGTCCCCTGCATTAGCAGGCAGATTCTCAACCACTGCGCCACCAGGGAAGCCCCCAACACACCATTTTTGACTCATTCATTTTCCTCTCTCCTGATTTGAACTGCTATCAGATTTATCATATACCAAATTTCCATGTGTATTTTGGTTCATTTCTGGACACTTCTCTAGATCTCCAAGTCTGTTCTTAGTCCAGATTATACTATGTTAGTTATTGTAATTTTAGAAAGTTTTTCATTTATACATCATCTTATTTTTATCAGTTATAAACAAATAGAATTTTAAAAATCAGTTGTAAAGAGATTATAACAAACAGCTGCCTGTGTCTCTTCTCATTTGGAAAGTTCAAGACTAATGTTGAAGTTTTGATTAGAAAAAAAAAAGTCAACTGTTTTTCTCTCTGGAAGCTGTTAGGATTTGGTGTTTTGAAATTTTATTTTGCTCTTAGTGTGAGCCTCTCTGTTAATGTTTTGTGCATTTTGAGGGCCCTATTATAAATTTTATGTCTTGCAGTTCTGGGAAAATTGTGTGTATGTATGTATGTGTCCATTCCTCTTTCTGTTTTCTGTTATCTCTTTTTGGAACTTCTGTTAATGGGATGCTAGACTTGTTGATGTGGGAAGATTAAGGTGAGCAGTGGGAAGAGAAGTAGGAGATAGGGTCAAACAGCTAAAGGGAAAGATGTGTGCCAGGTCCTGTTGGGCATCGTGGGCCATTATGAGGACGCAGGCTTTCGCTCTAAGTGAGGTGGAGAGCCGACATGTGTTTTCAGCAGAGGAGAGATGATCTGACCCTTATTTTAGTAGGCTCACTCTTTGAGACAAAAACTGCAGCTCTCAGCCTTTCTGAATAAGAGATGGGATTATTCAAAGTTGTAGTTAGAATAGTTTTAGCACCTATAAAAATTTGTCCCTGAATACTTACAATTCAAGTGATATATTTTTTTATTTTTTTATTTTTTATTTTTTTAAAATTATTAGCACCTTTAATTATTATTTATTTATTTATTTATTTTGGCTGTGTTGGGTCTTCGTTTCTGTGCGAGGGCTTTCTCTAGTTGTGGCAAGCGGGGGCCACTCTTCATCGCGGTGCGCGGGCCTCTCACTATCGCGGCCTCCCTTGTTGCGGAGCACAGGCTCCAGACGCGCAGGCTCAGTAGTTGTGGCTCACGGGCCCAGTTGCTCTGCGGCATGTGGGATCTTCCCAGACCAGGGCTTGAAGCCGTGTCCCCTGCATTGGCAGGCAGATTCTCAACCACTGCGCCACCAGGGAAGCCCCTCAAGTGATATTTTAACTGTATTTTTTTAGCTCCATCTTGAAAAATTTTTTTTCTGTGTGTATTTTAAGTAAATTTTTAATGTTTTAGTTTTGAATAGCTTAGTTTTATCAGTTTATATTGGATTGTATGTTTAACATTTATTTTAATAAGTTTACATTTTCTTGATATTTCACAATTAACACTTTTTTGCATTGAGATTATTTTTACAAATTCTACGAATTGTTAAAAATTCTTAGCACTTTAATTAAAATGCAAATATTAATGCTGTTATTTTGATAATACTGGCATCTTTTTGCTTCAGAGTTGCATGCACTAGAATCACTTTGTCAAGTTTTACTCACCGCTATCCCTCACCCTGCCCCTCAATACTTTGCAGTTTTGATCAAGTGCATTGCATTGAATTTATAGATTGATTAATGGTGATTTGACATCTTTACAGTGTTGTTATCTTTTCCAAGAACGAAATCTGGCTTCCTATGTATTCCTAGCTTTCAGTGGGCATTTTAATTATTTATTTTTAAAACAGGCTCTACATTTTTCTGTTAGACTTGAATTGCTTCTGGGTACAGGATTATTTTTCCACTTTTTTTTTTTTTTTTGATTAGCTGGTATTTATGTATAAGAAAGCTGTTAATTTGTTTAATTTTGTAATTGCCCGCTTTGTTTAGTTTTTCATTTGGTTTTGTTAGCTTTCCTAGCTATGCAATAATCATATTCATATCTCCTCTTTAAATTTTTTTTTTTTTTAATTTTATTTATTTATTTATTTATTTATTGGCTGTGCTGGGTCTTCGGTTCGTGCGAGGGCCTTCTCCAGCCGCGGCAAGCGGGGGCCACCCTTCATCGCGGTGCGGGGACCGCTCTTCATCGCGGTGCGCGGGCCTCTCACTATCGCGGCCCCTCCCGTTGCGGGGCACAGGCTCCAGACGCGCAGGCTCAGCAGCTGTGGCTCACGGGCCCAGCTGCTCCGCGGCACGTGGGATCTTCCCAGACCAGGGCTCGAACCCGTGTCTCCCGCACCAGCAGGCAGATTCTCAACCACTGCGCCACCAGGGAAGCCCCTCTTTAAATATTTTTTTAAACCAGAGCACATTGCTTAATTTTTCTAAAACATTGTTAAATGTTTTACTATTATTTATTATTATTAATAGTTTTTTTAAACTATTAGTGTTATATGCTTTCATTTTTCTTTGCTCAAAGAACATTAGTTTTATGATTGCTCATCTTCATTTCCTTTCTTTCATAATGGTTGTCATGGAGGGAATCCTTGTTTTGTTTTGTTAGCTGACTTCAATGGGAATACTTCTAGTTTTTGCCTTACTGGCTTAATGTATTATTTGTGTACATAAAATCTTTAATGAATATACACAGTATATAGCTGCATGTGTATTATATGGTATGTCTTTCTTAAAAATATTGGTGCTATATCCACCTCTGTTTTATTAGGATTCTCTTTCCTTTTAATATCGGGAATGTGTATTGCTGTTTTTTTTAATACCTGCATTTCTTTTAGCTTTTTATTTTTAAAAGTTTTTTGGCCTCGCCGTGCGGCATGTGGGATTTTAGTTCCCTGACCAGGGATCGAACCCACACCACCTGCAGTGGAAGCATGGAGTCTTAACCACCAGACCGCCAGGGAAGTCCCTATATTGCCATTTTATGAAAAGTTTTCAACAGTAAAAACAAATGCCTTTTCTCATTTGATCTTAATATGATGTTAGCTCAAAAGATTGAGCCTCTCTTGAATTTGTGGAAGATTGACACCTTTTAAATTTACCGTTGGGTTATATTTACTAGTATTTTTTATTTTAGAAAGGTGGTATGGCTTAGAGGTTAAGTGCCCTAGCCTCTCTGTTATCTAACTTTTCTGTTTCTGTTTCCTCAGCTGTAAAGTGGAGATAACAGATAGTTCTCAGCTCATAAGCAGGTAGTGGTAATCAGTCAGTAGGCACCAGCACTATTGTGATGTACAGGTTGTTAAACTACTTGCTCCCTTCCTTGGCTGTTACCCTTCCTCCTTGTGATCTAGCCACTAAAGGGGTACTGTGTGGCAAAAAAGAGGGCCTCTGGGATGGTGTTCCAGCATAGCCTAGTTTTGGCATGCTTCTGATGGGTTGGTGACTGTTCTGTACCTGCTGTTAAATATTTTGGTTCTCCAGCTTGTCGGATTGTTTTGAGAGTAAATGAGTTGATGTTACATTGCCTATCTAGACCAGTGTCTGGAATATAGTAAATACTATATATTAGTGTTTGCTGTTACTTAGAATTTTTGTCAAAGAGTATCCTCTGTGCTGTCCGTGCACGATTGGCTCCATGAAATGTAGAAAACTTTTGTTTCTGGATATACTTTAATAAAGGAACTACCTTTTGAATTTACTATGAACATGTCCAGGACTGGTGTTTGGAGTGGTTGGAGAGATAACTCTTTGGCAGCTTAGTTCTTTGGAGGTTATTGAAGTGTTTGCTTTCTAATTCTACTTGATTCCACTTGACAATTTGTATTTTCCTAGAAAATCATTTATTTTATCTACATTTAAAAATTTAGTAACTTAAAATTTACTGGAAACTTATTTTGGTTTCCTCTGTATCATCTTACTGCTTCTTTTTCAGTTCTAATTTTATATAATTGTTTTTTTAGTCTAGCTAATGGTTTATCTGTTAGAGTTTTTCCCCTTCCCTTCAAAATGCAGCTGCTAGGTTTTAGAATTAAATCTACTAGCTTCTGATTTCTAATTGAGTAACTTATGAATTTCTTTAAGTCCTTTATTTTGCTTTTTAAAATTGAAGTATAGTTGATTTACAATGTTAATTTCTGCTGTACAGCAGTGACTGAGTTACACACACACACACACACACACACACACACACACACACACATTTTTGTTTATATTCTTTTCCATTGTGATTTATCCCAGGACCCACTGAATATAGTTCCCTGTGCTACACAGTAGGACCTTCTTGTCCATCCATTCTATATGCTATTGGTTGCATCTGCTAACCCCAAACTCCCAGTCCATACCCCCCTCCCCCCTCCCTATTCTGCTTGGTTTTTTAGTTCTATTTATTTTCTAACCTTGAGTTGAATGCTTAATATTTAATTTTAATTCTTGATCCGTTGATACTATTTAGGCTGTGGATCTTCCTCTGAGTATAGCTTTATTTATGTATCAAAGGTTTTTTTATATTGGTAGTTTTTATAATTGTTATTTATTAGATAATCTGTATTAATTTTGATTTCCATCTTTGAATGGAGTAGTTTAGGGAGAGATAGTACATAAATGGTCAAGTCTCTTCCACTAAGGGGAGTAGTTTAATTGTTTCATTTTCAGATGGTGGTCTCTATTATTTCTGCTTGCTTAAAGTTTTAGGTGTTATGGCCTAAATAGACGATCAGTTTTTATAAACTGTTCCATAGGGATTTTATCTCATCCCATCATATGTTGTTCAGCCGTTTTATCATTTTATCTGTTTGGTCTTTAAGGACTGAAATGGTGATTGCCTTCTACTTTTATTTCTGCCCAGTTTTCTTGTATTTCTTTAAAGTTTGGGCTCTAAATATATATATATACACACACACACACACACACATACACACACACATATATATATATATATATATATATATATATGGAGAGAGGGAGAAGGTTTTGGTGTACATAGTTTTATATACATTATATCTTCTTTATGGATTGTAATCTTGAGCATTCTGAAAAGTGACCTTTTTGCCATCTTTAATGTTCTTCTACTTTGAATTCAACTGATAAGAGTGTTTATACTTGCTTACTTATACTTATGTCTAACCTTTTATTGTTAACCTCTCAAAGTCTTTGTTTTAGGTTTGTCTCATTTAGACCCCATGTAGTTGGATAAAGAAAGGTTAGTCTTTTTGGACCCAATCTGAGATGCTTTTAATCATTTACATTAATATTGTATGTTTGGTTTTGCTTCTGTAATACTGTTCTTTTCATTGCCTATCTTTCTGTTTGGTTTTCTTTTTTCTGTGTTAAACTACATGGTTTATTGCCTTTATTTTCTCTCCCTTCTCTCATTTTGGAAGTTTATACTGTATTTCATTATGTCTAAAGTACCATTGATTGTAAGATTGTACGACAACCACTAACATGGTTAAGTTCTGTCAAAGAAACTATGACATGCCATTGATTGTAACATGCATGCTGATTTCAGATATACTAAAATGTGAAAAAAAGTGCATCTTAGAATAGATGAAATATGGTAGCTTATAGTTCTGTGGCTACTATTATAAAGGTATAGCTTTAATATTCTTAAATCTATTATGTTTATCAAATAGATTTTTCTATTTGAGGAGTGGTTGTTTGAATGCTCTATTCTCAGGAGTCTAGTATGTTTAAAAATGTTGGAGGATTTCACAAGTGAAGTTATATTTTGGCTGGTTATAGAATTTTTGAGCTATGTTGCCTTCCCCTTAATACCCAGTAGACATTTCTCCATTATCTTCTGGCATCTAGGGTTACTCTAGAGAAGTCTGGGGCCAGCCTGACTTTTTTTTTCCCTTTGTAGGTGACCTACTTCTGCCTGGGTATTGGTAGAATTCTTTCTTTATCCTTGAAGTTCAGTAACTTCATCAGGATATATCTCGGTCTTGGTGTGATTCTCTATTACATTTTCCTGTTACATGGTAAGCCGTTTCAATCTGTGATTCAGGAATATTTTCTTATATATCTTGTAATATGCTTTCATTTTTAGTTTTCCTCAAAAGACATCAGTTTTATGATTGTTCATCTTCATTTCCTGTCTTCATTTTATTTTTCTAAATGCTTCCTTCGTTCTCTTCTGCTGTGTTCTAGTGAATTTTCTTGAGGTTCTCTTTCATTTCATAAATTTGTTTTCATCAACATCAGGTCTACTACTTCCTTTATGCTATGTAGTTTTCATTGTGCCAGTGGCTTGAGTACTTCATTCAATTTTATTTATTTATGTCTGTGAGCTGCCCTTTCAGCTTGTCTCGTTTATTTCCCTCTTTAAAAAACCTTTACTTCTTGTGGTAAAAACAGGTAAAACCACATTGTTTTTTGAGAAAATGGATGGGTAGAACCAGTTGCAAAACAGCTAATACCAAAATTTATTCTCCAAGAACACAAAAAACAAGTGATTAGTGAAACTTTTTTTTGTAAAGTCATGCTGTTAAGTGTGCTTTATTAATGGCACGAAATATGGAAAAACCGTTATTCATTTGCAGGCTTAAAGACATTTCTTTTTGCAGTTGGATAAGCTTCTTTTTTTTTTTTTTTTTTTTAAATTATTATTTATTTATTTATTTATTTGGCGTGTTGGGTCTTCGTTTCTGTGCGAGGGCTTCCTCCAGCTGCGGCAAGCGGGGGCCACTCCTCACCGCGGTGCGCGGGCCTCTCACTATCGCGGCCTCTCCCGTTGCGGAGCACAGGCTCCAGACGCGCAGGCTCAGTAGTTGTGGCTCACGGGCCCAGCCGCTCCGCGGCACGTGGGATCCTCCCAAACCAGGGCCCGAACCCGTGTTCCCTGCACTAGCAGGCAGACTCTCAACCACTGCGCCACCAGGGAAGCCCGATAAGCTTCTTTTTAACTCAGTAGAAATCTGTTTTGCCATGTGTGCTTCTGTGTGTATGAGGGAGAAGTGTTCAAGGATTTTTCTTATTAATCATTGAAAATCTGTTGAAGATTTCTTTTTTTCATCCAGTGAGTTGTAATGTAGACTAGAAAAAAATTCATTGAAAAAGAAAATCATGACTGACAGAGGCTCTGTCATCCGTATGTGCCACAGTAAAAGACCTGCTATGTGAATTTCTCAGGAATGCTAACTTGCTCTTTGTTTTATTCTGAAGAAATGAAGGTGATCAACAGCGTGCCCCTTGATCTCCATTCGGGGTTGAAGGAAATAGTGAAAATTGTGAATGTGTGCAAATTGTGGTTACTGAGCATGAGACTTTCACTGTGACATATTTAAAAAGGTATAAGACTTCTGTACTTTAAAGTATCTTAGCTCTTTAGGGGATAGGTTCTCCCTTTTTTTTTTTTTTTAAATGGTGGCAGATACCAGCATTTAAAATTTTACTTTTGATGTTAAGAAAGGTTGTTTTAATTATTTCAACAGACTTGCACATTCATTATGGCCCAGTATGCCAGCAACATACTCAGTATTGTGAATAACCTGAATTTACCACTCCAGAGTCTAAGTCATAGCATATCCTTAAAATTGAAATTACCAGAATTTCTTAAAGGTTCCAAACTGTTGTGCTTGTTTGCCAATAATCTGGCAATTCCTAAGATGATATATATGTTTTATCTAATCTGTTAATTCAACAGATACTTACAGAGGGCCTACTACATGCCAGGGACTGTAACAGGTGCTGGACTACATCAGCAAACAAACAAAAATCCATGTTCTTTTAGAGCTTGCATTCTAGCGGGGGTAGGGGAGAGAAACAATTAATAGAAAGTTGTATGCTGCGGGGGAAGTATCCATAAAACGGAATAAAATAGGGACTATGAAGAGTAATAAGGAGTAAGGGGATAAAATAGGGAGTAGAGCGTAAGAGTGTGAGGGTTATGATTTAAAATAGGATGACATTTAAATAATTGAATTAGCTGAGGAAGGGAATCATGCAGAGGGTACAGCAAACACAAAGGCCCTGAAGTGGAGATAGTCTTGAATGTCAGAGGAAGATGAGGGAGAGCAGTTAGCTGAAGCCAAGTGTACAAGGTAGCAAGTAGAAGGTTGAAAAGATACTGGTTGATTCTAAAGGACCTTTTAGGCAATTATGCAGGCTGTTCATTACTGTGAGGCAGAACTCAAAGCCATTGGAGTAGTAACATGATCTGAATTCACAGTTTGACAGGATTGTTCTGGGTGCTGGGTTGAGAATAGACACACGAGAAAGAGATGTTTCATAGTACCCCAGTACACACATTTAAGTAAACGTTTATAATTGAAATGAAAGCTTCACCAACAATATCCCTATTTTATTTTTCCTTTTATTAGGAAAAAGAAATGCTGTTTATATCCCACTAGATCTGTTTCATGACTGCATAACTTATAGTTGAAAAACACTGCTAAATGAGGTGCATACAGCCTCTGCCTTGGTGGGAAGGAAGTAGAACGTAGGATGTTGTGTATTAAAAGGAAAATGAACAAAGTATAAAATAAAAAAGGATGAAAACTTAAAATCAATATTATACACACACTTAGCTTAAAAAATCAAGTAATCAAATATCAGTGATACAAAAGGCCTAATAATGAAGAGCCCCACTCTCCAGAGGCAACTACTTTGAAAAAAACCTTTTTGGTTCAGATTTCCTGGGGCTGAACTCCATGTTCTAAATAATATGCTTATAGTGTTTATTTTTTGGTTTATCAACTTTAGACATTCTCTGTTGACTTCTTGCTATGACAGATGTTTTCAGTCCCACTTCTCACTACGACGGTCACTGAACTGGCGCCTCTCTGGGGTTCTGCCCAGAAGATTAGCCTTCCTCGCCCGCTGCACCCCCTCTGTGAGTATTCTGCTCTTCTCCCTCCACTGTGCCTAATCCACATTCCTCCATCCGTTTTCCATCTTTTCAGAACCATGGGCAATCTACCTAGGCTTTTTAAAAAATATTTTTAGTTAAAAAGTTATTTTAAAATTTCTTTAGAAAAGCTTATTTAATAAAGTTATTAGAAAGGAGAAGAGATAAACACGTGCTCATGCTGGCACCTTGAACTGGAAGATAGATTAGAGGTTTGGGCCAAATTTTTTGGTTTCACTTTTTAAAAATACATGTAGTGTATGTGTTTTTAAGAGTTAGATATATTTACGATATTTTATCTTTTAAAAACAAATTGTAAATATTTTTCCATGTCATTAAATACTCTTTCAAAGTATTTTACATTGATACATAGCATTCTTTCATATGCAAATATTGATACCATAGGATTCCCCCAATTTTTGACTTCAGGTTGTTTTTATATTATGAATTATTTAAATTATAGCTAATGCTTCTGTGAATTTTCCTTATGAAAAATATTTACACATAATCTTTTATTATTTCTCTTAGGATAAATCTCTAGGAGTGGTTATTGCGGAATCAAAGAAGATAAAACATTTTTTGAGGTTCTTTTTTTTCTTTCAGTTTTATTGAGATGTAACTGATATACAGCACTAAGTTTAAGGTATACAGTATAATGCCTTACGTATATTGTGAAATGCTTATTACGATAAAAATAGTTAGCATTCATCGTGTTATATAGTTAACTTCAAAAAAAGAAAAATAAAGACTTTTTTCCCTTGTGATGAGAACTTTTAGGATCTGCTCTCTTAGCAACTTTCAAGTATACCATACAGCAGTCTTAGCTATAGTCATCATGTTGTCCATTACACCCCCAGTACTTACGTATCTTATAGCTGGAAGTTTGTACCCTTTTGAGCTTCCTAACAAATATCACCACTTACCTGCTAGGAAGGTTATAGTCCCACTATCACTGTATTAAAATTCCATTTTTTATTGCGTGCTTACTATCAGGGACTTCTAAAAATGTTTGATTCTGCAAGGTGAGAAGAAATAATTTTAGGGACTTCCCTGGTGGTCCAGTGGTTAGACTCCACGCTCCCAATGCAGGGGGCCCTGGTTCCATCCCTGGCAGAACTAGATCCCGCACGCCACAACTAAAGATCCCGTATGCCGCAAGGAAGATCCTGTGTGCCGCAACTAAGTGCTGGCGCAGCCAAATAAATGAATAAATAAATATTAAAAGAAAAAGATATAATTTTATTTTAAAAATTCCCAATAAAATTGAACACTTCTTGACAGTTTTGAATTGTGTGGGTTGCGGGGTGGGGGGCTTGTTTTAAAGGTTTGTAAGAGTAGTTGTTTGCCTTTTAATTTTTCTTTGGCTGCACCGAGCAGCTTGTGGGATTCCCTGACCAGGGATTGAACCCGGGCCCGGGCAGTGAAAGCACCAAGTCCTAACCACTGGACCACCAGGGAACTCCCAATGCCTTTTAATTTTGTATGGTGATTTTTGACATGGAAAAATTTTTTTCAGTTATCCAATTACTTAGGCTTTGCTGTGTCTTCTTTAACAGAATATTTCCTATTCCTAAGATCAGATAAGACTGTGGAAAATTTGAAGATAGCTTTGAAATGCATTGGGGGGGGCGGAGAAACTTTTGACAACAGTTGATTTAGAAACACTTGGCCTCCTGCTTGTATTGAGAAAAATCTATCGTGATAATTTAGATTTTGGATTGTTGTTGCTGCTTCTAAATATGATCAATTGCCTTGTGTTACAGAGTGTTAAATTATTAAACACTTCCATCAAAGTACAATGTACAAAGTTTTTTGTGTGTTTTTTTTTAAGATATATGAGATGTTATTAGTACTAGTAACTCTGTGCTTGGGTATCTGGCTAAACTAGTCTTTCCACCCAAAGGGCATGATACTTAATCTTTCTTTTAATGAGTCATGGACCTTTCACTATTTGGCATAATTCCATTAGGAACTTCTACTGGTGATAGTTTAGTCATTTTGGGGAAAAATTAACTTCATTTTAGATTAAGAGAACTTTACTGAAATTTTAAGCTACTTATAAGTAGCAGCATTTTATAAAAATGTTTTTAAAAATACCTTTAAAAAAGCCTAAATGGCAAGGAACCAGGCTTCATAGTAAAAGTTATACTGGGAACAGAAAGATTGGTTTATGAATTGGCTGCAAAAGATAGATCAATGTTATTTTGAAGGGATCCCTATTTTTTGGGGTTATTGAAATCTTTAACCATTATAAAAATGTCTTGAATTTTCAGTGTATTAAAGTTTTTATAGAAATAAATTCCTGTTCGTGAGCCGTGGATTAATTGTAGAGAGAGAGAGAGAAATCTCAGTCTCATGTCACCTGAAAGCAATTACTTACGTTTTTGGTGTATTTTTTTCTTCCAACCTTTTTACTGTATTTTGTAATCATATGTGTTACTCTACTTAGTAATATAAACATTTTTTATTTTGCTACACTGTTGTCTCCACTTTCATTCTCAATGTGGCACAGGAGCTCACCAAGTGGCAGTCACGTAATTTTTTGTTCACACTCTTTTTTTGAAAAAGTTTAGTTAAACTCCAATTTTCCATGTAGGTGCTTAGGTTTCCTTTATAAGTTTGAGTAAATATATAAGTGATTTCAGGATTGTCTCATGGATTCTAGGGGGGAGGGGAGGAACTGATGGAGAGGAATGAAAATGGAAACAAAGAAGCAAAGCACAACAGCATCCTTTTATTTTGTTTCACCTCCACGCCCCCCCCGCCCCCCCCCCCCCCCCCCCCGCCCCCAGTAGTCTGGGTGCAAGGCAGTGAATTCGGACCAAAATCTTAAGCTTTACTGTGTCTCTTGTTAGCTAAAATAATTTGTGAATTCACTTGACGTTTATTATGCCCATCAGAGCTGGTATGTGGAAGGTACTAAAGTGCTTTTACAAAAAAGAAAAATCAGTATGTCAGTATTTTGAAGAACATAAAATAATTGCAGCTTGTACATTTACTTAAATAATTAATTTGTGAAAAGTATTTCTAGTTGTGTGTGTTTTGATTTTTTAAATCAAGACTAATTTATCTTCATGTTCTGGTTCTCAGCTGGGAGAACCAGACTAGCCATTCTTTTTCTAGTCCAGGCTTTGAGTTCCCACTCCATAAAAATGATGACTGGCAACTTGGTGGAATTTGATATCCCTCACAAACCTAAGAAGTCTGTTAGGTGGTCCATTTGGAGTTGTTTTTTATATACATGTCGTTAACAATGAGAATGAGAGTTTTGGCTTACTTGAACCTCACACAGACTAAAGTGGCCCTTTCATTTAGGAGAAGCTCCACAGAAAACAAGGGAGAAAGGGTTCCCACATAGGAAGAGAAGGGCAGATTTGTTTTCAAAGGTCACATATTAAGGCAAGGATAGCAAATGTCTCATCATGTGTTCGTTTGGCTGGAGTGGCTCCTGAGTACTACATCGAGAAATTTTGAGCTCCATGATTGGTTTTTGTTTTATTTCTTTTTAAATTTATTTATTTATTTATTTGGCTGCACCAGGGTCTCAGTTGTGGCCTGGGAGATTTTTTAGTTGAGGCATGCATGCAGGATCTAGTTCCCTGACCAGGGATCGAACCCGGGCCCCCTGCATTGGGAGTGCAGAGTCTTAGCCACTCACTGGACCACCAGGAAGTCCCCCATGATTGAATATTAATGGTGCCTTCCTTGAGTGTGGACCACGTCAGAAGTGTGAGAGTGATTAAGAGCAGTGATATCCTCAATCTATACTTCAGGATCTGTCACACAAAGCAGTAGGAAGATGACTGGCTTCTGTTTGAGGTGTTACCCATTTATCTAATTTGTATGTTTGGACTGTTTTTTGTTGTGATAAAATACACATAAAATTGATCATTTTAACCATTTTTAAGTGTATAGTTCAGTGGCATTAAGTACATTCACACTGTTTTGTAACCATTACCACTATTTCCAAAACTTTTCCATCATCTCAAATTGAAAAACTCTGTACCCACTAAACAATTTAACCCATTCTTGCCTTTCACTGGCCCCTAATAACCACCATTCTACTTTCTGTCTCTGTGAGTTTGACTACTCTAGAGACCTCATGTAAGAATCACAAAGTATTTGTCCTTTTGTGTCTGGCTTGTTTCACTTATCATAATGTTTTCAATTTTCATCCATGTTGTAGCATGTTTTCATGCTACAGTCTATGTATGTTGTTTACCCATTCATCTACCAATGAACACGGGTTGTTTCCACATTGTTTGGCTATTGCAAATAATGCTGTGCTTAACGTGGGTATACAAGTATCTGTTTGAGTCCCTGCTTTTAAATTCTTTTGGGTATATACCCAAAAGTAGAGTTGCTGGATCATATGGTAATTCAATTTTTAATTTTTTGAGGAAATGCTATACTGTCTTCTACAATGGCTGCACTACTAAACATTCCCACCAGCAGTGCACAGGGCTCCAGTTTCTCTGTGTTCTTGTTAACACTTGCTATTTTGATTTGTTTTGATTTTTTTTAAAAACAAGAGCCAACCTAACAGTTATGAAGTGGTATCCTGTAGTTTTGATTCATTTGATTTCTCTGATGAATAGTGATACTGAGCATCTTTTCATGTTCTTCTTTCTTTTTTAAAATTTATCTTGGCTGCACTGGGTCTTCGTTGCTGCGCGCGGGCTTTCTCTAGTTGCGGAGAGCGGGGGCCACTCTTTATTGCGGTGCGCGGGCTTCCCACTGGGGTGGCTTCTCTTGTTGCGGAGTACGGGCTCTAGAGTGCAGGCTCAGTAGTTGTGGCACACAAGTTTAGTTGCTCCGTGGCATGTGGGATCTTCCCGGACCAGGGCTTGAACCCGTGTCCCCTGCATTGGCAGGCGGATTCTCAACCACTGTGCCACCAGAAAGCCTCATCTTATGTTCTTATTGGCCAACTGTATGTCTTCTTTGGGAAAATGTCTACTCAAGTCCTTAAATTTATGAGGTTTGTATATTCTGGATATTAATCCCATGTCAAGATATGCGATTTGCAGACTTCTCCCATTCTGTGGGTTGCCTTTGATGCACAAGTTTTAAATTTTGATAAGTCTAATTTATCTATTGTTTTCTTTTTTTAATTATTATTTTATTTATTATTATTTTTTCTTGGCTGCGTTGGGTCTTTGTTTCTGTGCGAGGGCTTTCTCTAGTTGCGGCGAGCGGGGGCCACTCTTCATCGCGGTGCGCGGGCCTCTCACTATCATGGCCTCTCTTTTTGCGGAGCACAGGCTGCAGACGCACAGGCTCCAGACGCGCAGGCTCAGCAATTGTGGCTTACGGGCCTAGTTGCTCCACGGCATGTGGGATCTTCCCAGACCAGGGCTCGAACCCGTGTCCCCTGCATTAGCAGGCAGATTCTCAACCACTGCGCCACCAGGGAAGCCCAATCTATTGTTTTCTTATGTTGCCTGTTCTTTTGGTTTTCATATCCAAGTAATTGTTGCCAAGTCTAATGTCATGAAGATTTCCCCCTATGTTTTCTTCTAAGAATTTTAGAGTTTTAGTTTTAGCATTTATGTCTTTGATTCATTTTGAATTAATTTTTGCATCTTATGTGTGGAAAGAGTCCAACTTCATTCTTTTGCATGTGGATATCCAGTTTTCCCAACACCATTTGTTGAAAAGATTGTCCTTTCCCCATTGAATGGTCTTGACACCCTTGGCAAAAATCATGTGATGATGTATGCAAGGGGTTTTTCCTGGGCTATTATTTTATTCTGTTGTTCTATGTTTGTTTTTATGCCATACTACACTGTTTTGATTCTTGCAGCTTCGTAGTAAGTTTTGAAATTAGAAAATGTGAGTCTTCCAACTTTGTTCGTTTTTAAGATTGTTCGAGGAAAAGATTCAGTTGTTTAAAGGTTTCTCTCTCTCTGAAATTTTAAAATTACTTCTCAGTCTGTTTTACTCTTATGCTGTAGTCATATCTACAGAATAGTGTATGTGTGTATGATGTATGCAATATAAAACATGTGCAGTTTAAAGAGTTGTTATAAAGCAAGGTATAGCTACTACCCAGGTGAAGAAATAGTTGTGCGAAGTTTTTTTTTTTCTTTTATTAACTGATTTATTTTTGGCTGCGTTGGGTCTTCATTGCGGCGAGTGGGGGCTACTCTTCGTTGCGGTGCGCGGGCTTCCCATTGCGGTGGCTTCTCTTGTTGCGAGGCGCAGGTTCTAGGCGCGCGGGCTTCTGTAGTTGTGGCACGTGGGCTCTAGAGTGCAGGCTCAGTAGTTTTGGCACACGGGCTTAGTTGCTCCACGGCACGTGGGATCTTCCCGGACCAGGGGTCAAACCTGTGTCCCCTGCGTTGGCGGGCAGATTCTCAACCACTGCACCACCAGGGCAGTCCTGTGTAAAGTTTTAAAACCACTGAACTAGAGCATGGACAATCAAGTGATTCTGTCGGACGAAGTAAGAAAACAGAACCATGTTTCTCAGGATGCACTGGGAAGAATACTATATTGGGGATGTGTTATTAGTTAGGGGATTGGAGCCCTGGGGACACAGGAGAACAGGATTTCCTAGAGCATGGTGGTGTAGCTAGAGTAGGGAACCTTTTCTAAACCTGAAAATACTTTGCTCTGGAGACGAGTCAGTTAGCAACTAAATTTGTAGTCTGTTTTGGCCAGGATTAAGAGGGAATAGGTTAAGAGTAATGTAGCTAGAAAGCAGTGCCTATTAAAGCTGAGTCATAATGTAATAAGAATTGAAGCTATTTTGAAACCCAAAGTTAAGTTGATCTTGTCTTTCCTAATCACTACTGTCAAAACCCCAAGCTCTTTACATAATTATAGTCAAGTGTGATTGTATATCCAGTTGGATTGCCTAGATTTAAATGTCATTTTGGCAAAATATAATGGTAGGTACTTAATAATTATTAAATATGTTTAGCATGGTTCTTATATAAAGGGTTTAAACTTAGGGTTCATATGTTGTAGCAGTCAGGTGAGTTTTTGTATCTTCCTTCCCCCAAATAAATGGCTCCCTTTGAGCCTCTTAAAATATAGTTGAGTTATAAGGACAAACATAATTCATACAGCTAGAATGTGGCAAATTCACTAATACAAAATACCAGGGAGCACAGATGAGAAGGTTAATTTACATTCCTGATTTGGGAAGGTTTATAGGAGGATCTGACATTTGAACCAGCCCGTTAAGATTTGGTAGACTTTCGGGAGCTCCCTGGCAGTCCAGTGGTTAGGACTTGGTGCTTTCACTGCTGTGGCCCAGGTTCAATCCCTGGTGGGGGAACTAAGGTCCTGCAAGCCTTGTGGTGCGGCCAAAAAAAAAAAGTTTGGTAGAAGTATGAATTACTGTTTAAGTATAGGGGATTGGCATTAGTAAAAAGAGGGAGGGGATATGATTTAGGAGTATGAGTATGATGGTGTGTATATTCAGAGGAGGGAAGGATGTAAAGTAAGAGATAAAGATGGAAAGCTTTCTTTTGAGGTCAAGTCATAGAGGAACATGAGTGCTGGGTTAAGGACCAAACTTTTGTCCAAGAAAGATCAATCTGGTGACAGTTTGTAGGTCAGATTATTGGGGAAGATACTGGAAGTTAGGGTCATTTAGTAGGCTAGTTGGATGTAATGGGTGAAGAAGAGGGAGGAATAGGGAATGATTGCCAGGTTTCAAGGTTGGATGACTAAGGGGAAATAATGAAAGTCAGGTGGATGAACAGGTTTGGCGGGGACGATGAGCTTAGGTTGAGGTCCTGTTGGGAAATGGATTCTGAAGCTCATGAGAGGTAAATTTGGAGGTAACACCCCACACAAGGTAATACTTGAAGCCTTGGTGTGTGCAAGTACCTAAGAGTAGATTGTTGGACAAATAGAAAAGGGCAAATGATAGGTTACTCTTGGAAGGCTGTGTTTGGGGGGCAGGTGGAGGAAAAGGAGCCATTAAAATGCTGAGAAGTGGTGTTCAGAGAGGGAGGAGAAAACTAGGAAAGAAAGAGGGGAGTCATCAAAGCCTGAGGGAGGAAAGTCTGAGGGGAAGTGGGAGTGTAAATCACAGGCTCAGGTTGTGTTTGGAGTGTCAGTGATTCAGGGAAGTAGAGGATGAGAAAGGATTGAGACGGAGCTAAATTTTAGAGGGAGAGTTTGTCTAAGAAATTTGGTTATATACCATGAGAGAGTGAGAGGATCAGAAAGCCTTTTTAAAAATTGTGGTAAAATATATGTAACATAAAACTCACCATTTTAACCATTTTGAAGTGTGTGGTTTAGAGGCATCAAGTACATTGATGTTGTTGTACAGTGTTAGAGTAGGGAAAATGATGCGGTAGAACGTTGCTTAAATGTTTTTTGGTTTGATAAGTTGTCAGACTATTGTCTTTCCCATCTTGCTCAAAAAGTAGTTTACAGTGGCTTATCACCATTTGATATACTATAGTTTATCTTTCCCCATCAGCATGAAAGATCCTTGAGACCCTTTGGTCTCAAGAGCAAAGAGAGCAGAAACTATTTTGTTCATTGTTATATCCCCAACACCTAGCACATACTTAAATAAATATTTGAATGAATGAATAAATTCCAACAAGTTGACATCAATTAGAAGTGAGAATGAAAGGAAAAAAATGGATACAGGCATAAAGTATTCATTAGAATTAGCTTTACTAAAAATACATACGAGGGCTTCCCTGGTGGCGCAGTGGTTAAGAATCTGCCTGTCAATGCAGGGGACACGGGTTCGAGCCCTGGTCTGGGAAGATCCCACATGCCGCGGAGCAACTAAGCCCGTGAGGCACAACTACAGAGCCTGCGCGTCTAGAGCCTGTGCTCCGCGACAAGAGAAGCCACGACAATGAGAAGCCCGCGCACCGTGATGAAGAGTAGCCCCTGCTTGCTGCAACTAGAGAAAGCCCGCGCACAGAAGTGAAAACCCAACATAGCCAAAAATAAATAAATAAATAAATTAATTAATTAAAAAAAATACATACGAAATAATTCTTTGTACTTATCACTGGTGTAAACTGGCTCTTAAGTTTCTCACAGCCAAAGTGTAAAGGCAGATATGATCAGTTACACAACTCATGGTATAGATAAGATAAAAATAAAGCACACACTCTGAAGAAGCCTAAGTATTACTGAGATCAGAAAATTATTTCTCCTGAATTCCTTTTCTCATAAGAAAGGAATATAATATACAGCATCCTCAAAAAACGTCCTTACCGTTAATACAGAAAAAAATAACCTTCAGTATGGGAGGAAAACAGTTGGGATAATTTTAATCATATTTTAAGATTAAACCTAGACTTTATGTTGACAGTAGCAATGCTAAAAGTAGATGGTCACTAGAGACATTTAAGAAACGTCAGGGATGATGAATAGATGGAATAAATGAAAAGAGTAGGGCATGGTTGAACATGATAAGTCTGGAACCTGCACAGGTGATTCAGAAAATGGGGAAGTTGAGAACGAAAGAATGTATAGGATGAAAATAAACTCAATGCTCTTCCTGCCTTGGAAATAGCTTTATTTTCTGATTACAAAAAGATTGTATGCGGGAATTCCCTGGTGGTCCAGTGGTTAGGACTCCGTGCTTCCACTGATCAGGGAACTAAGATCCCACAAGCTGAGCTGCGTTCCCTGCCCCACCCCTCAAAAAAGTATGTTTTACAAAAAGTGCCCCCCTCCAGACTTTTTCAGAAAATACTAAAAAAGTACATAGAAAAAAACATTCCACATTTTAGGTATTGCATTTTCAAAGTATACCAACAAAGAATTTAGGTTAACATCCCCTTCAGTTTTTCTTTATAAAAGCAATGTTCGTCTGACAAATTTTTCTTGTTTTATGAAATGAAAGTATAAGATGGCTTTCATTTCCCAAAAAAGATCTGTTTTCATTGAGATTACAAATTTGCTCTTCAGCACTACCATATTTATTAATAGCTTTCTGCAATTCACTGGGGGAAATTTGTTGTAGCCTCGCTATCAGAAGAAGCTGTTTTACCAATGATATTTAAATTTGTGCATTTTTGCACTGTTCTTAAACCTCTGAAATAATTCAGGACTTGCTTTGCAATGTAATAACTCTTCTACCGAATTCTCTTCTTCCTCCACTTTCACCTTCTTCATAATTTTGAAGATACAAAATCCTACTGCTATATCCGCATAGTGCTTAGTGGCATACATGCCGATTATGGTTATAAATCTATTGTACCGAGTATTTCTCGGCTTTTCAGAAAGGCACCATGCCATGCCCAAGTCAATGTTACCTTCATTTTTCTTTCTCTTGCATAGAAATAAACACTGTCTTTTATATGGTGGAGGGGGGATGTGGTCATAGTCAAGCTCTTGTCTTACGGTTTTCTTCCCTTAATAAGCTTTATCACTTCCAACTTTTTTGTTTGACTGTATGTCCTTTTCTAGGCCTCTTATGCTCACCTGTATTTTTTTACAGGGCATCCCATTTTCTAGAAGCCATTTTTACTCAATGTGGAGAAAATCGCTATTATGCACAGTATGCCTTTCAGTAAAGGTATATTGCATGTACTCCATTTCTCATCAGGCAGCAGGGTTCTCTCCTTTTGCTAATGTGATTATACATACAAATAAAGTAAATAAATTGTGATTAGAATTAGAGAAACATATCAAGTAGTACCAACTTAAGGAAAGGTTTGAGGAGGAGTTTAAAGCATGATGGTGAGATATACCAGAAAGTGAATTAATAGCAATATATCACTGCTGTTGTTTTCACATAGTCACATGTGTTACCTCTCCTCTCTGGAAGAAATCTTGTATTGGAACTGGAATGGCATGCTGCTTAGATTTATTTTTTTCTCCCTATGGCACGAGGGGGATTGGGCCTACTTAGAGGAAATAGTAGAAGAACCAGAAATCACATTGTTTTAATATGCATTTGAGTTAGAACATCTTACATTTATATTACCCATTCCAGTTTTTACTTTGTGCATTGCCTTTTTTGTCTTTGCAATATGAATCCACTTATGTGCACTAAGAGAAGATTAACGCTTGGTCATATGTTAGTAATTTTCCCCTGTCATTCAAGTGGTTACATTTCTATGCAGACAAAGCTGTCATTCTGATTTATGGACCCTACCCCCTTTTCCTTTTTTTTGGCTGCACTGTGTGGCAGGCGAGTTCCCTGACCAGGGATGGAACCCGCGCCCCCTGCAGTGGAAGCTCAGAGTCTTAACCGCTGGACGGCCAGGAAAGTCACCTGACTTTTATGACTTTTGTGATTCATGTCTTGCTTAGTCCAGCTAAAAAATAAAAAAATATTTTAACTAAGTTATTTTGGTAAAATGTATATTATATATAAATGTTATATAAGTTTTGGATTTATTCCCCTCTCTACCAATGGACAATTCTGTAAATTCCCAAAGAGCCTGCTTTTGTCTAGCATGTTCCAATAATCTGTTTATTCTGGTTCCCACTTTATTTTAATTATGCTATTGTAAAAATTGTAAAGCTTCCTGTTTCATTTTGAGTCTGAGTCCAATATCAATATCTGACAGGGCACACAGAAACCCTCTGGACCAATCCCAGTTATAGATACCAGTGTCTTCAGTAAAATCTTAGCAAGTTGAAATCAACAAAATAGTATCGATAAATGACGAATGGGATTCTACTTAGGATTGCTAAGATAATGTGTTCCTATTACTACTCGTACTATACATTAATACATTAAGGAAGAAACAGTCCCTTGATTGTGATGAGTAATAATATACACATATGTTGAAAAGGCATTTGAAAAAATTTGGCTTCCATTCTTTACCTTAAAAAACAAAGCATGGGGGACTTCCCTGGTGGTCCAGCGGCTAAGATTCCGCATTCCCAATGTAGGGGGCCTGGGTATGATCCCTGGTCAGGGAACTAGGTCCCACACACCGCAACTCAAGATCCTGCATGCTGCAACGAAGATCCTGCATGTGGCAACGAAGATCCTAGATGCAGCAACTAAGACCCGGCACAGCCAAATAAATAAATAAAAACCAAAAACAAATAAACCAGGATTTCCCTGGCAGTCCAGTGGTTAAGACTCCCCACTTCCAGTGCAGGGGACATGGGTTTGATCCCTGGTTGAGGAAGTAAGATCCCACATGCCATGGGCGGTGCAGCCAAAAAAAATTTTATTTAAATAAAAGCAAACCAAAGCACCCCCCCCAAACAGACAAACAAACAAAAACCAAAAAAAAAACCCAGAAAACAACCCCAAAGCAAAAAAATAACTTAGGACCTGCTTTAATGTATAAATAATAGTTGTTGGAAATTAGCAGTAATTACATGTATTTTAAAAGTGAGAAATAATAAAAAGATGTATATAACTACTGTTGTTCATATTTTTTGGTACTGTTCTATAGCCCGTGTAGGAAAACAAGACAAAAGCAAAACACAAATAATGGAAACAAAGATACCAAATATGTTGCCCAATGATGAATCTGCTTTAAAAATCCAGGAGAATCAACTGAAAGTTAGAAACAAGAGCAAAGGTAGATGTCTGAGTATAATATTTAAAATTGATAATTTTATTTAATAAAAGAATTAAGAACAAGATGAAAATCTATAAAAAAATAAATGACAAGAATAGCATGACATTTCATTGTAATTAGCATATAAAATAAAACTCACCCCACGAGTAAAGTAAGTTACATTCTTGCCTACCAGATTAGAATACAAAATACTATTTGTAGCTGCAGTAAATTTAAAACAACTATAAATAGGGAATTTACTAATTAAAATTTAGCGCCTATCCACAGTGAAATATTTTAAACTCTGGGATATATTTTATTTTATTTTTTAAATTAATTTTTATTGGAGTATAGTTGCTTTACAATGTTGTGTTAGTTTCTGCTGTACAGCAGCAAAGTGAATCAGTTATACGTATACATAATATCCCCTCTTTTTTAGATTTCCTTCCCATTTAGGTCACCACAGAGCATTGAGTAGAGTTCCCTGTGTTATACAGTAGGTTCTCATTATTTAATCTATTTTTTACATAGTAGTATATATATGTCAATCCCGTGGGATATATTTAAATTTATAGAAACAATTAAAAAATATGTGCTTACCTGTTCTTCATTTATGAGGAAGACTATGAAAGGACTTCTGCTTAGAGTGCAAGTAAGCACAGGATGGGTATGCATTTTCATAATTAAAAACTAAATTTGACTAAGCTGTCATTCAGATTGATAATGCACTAACACGTAGCTTTTCTTTTCTTTTTTTTTTTAATATGAAAGAGTTAAGGACACAGCAAGAGAATTTTGACTTTTGCCTGCTAGTATATAAGTCAGATTTGTATAATGAATCATTGGCTCCTGTCTTAAGTAAATGATGAGAGTTTGGATGCTGTAAATATCAGGTGCATTTGGCCCTAAATATCACACAGTCTTGTAACTTTGTGTTTAGAGTTTATCAAGGAAATGAGATTGGAAGGGGACCTCATGTGGTTCAATCAGTGTGTTATCCTAACCTTCATCTGATAGCATATGTTGCTGCATCTCATTTCTTTATGAAATTGTTTTCTTTCATTCTTTTAAAGCCAGTGGAATGCAGTTAAGCCAAACCACTAGTTAGCATAGGAAACATTTTCTGTTGGCTTTGAAGCCAGCTCCTTTTCTTAGATTGCCTTAAGAACTACTTAAACTTTCCATCTAGATGGTCAGTGACCATCTACCTCTAGCCTCAGTGCTTCTTTCTTTTTCATTTTCTGGGTTTAAGTCCAGTTTTCTCATATATTATTTTAGGGATCTGTCCTTCCCTTCAGTTGGAAATAGTCTAATGTTTGACTGTCTATCAGTTGTTTTATCTGGGCTATATGTAATTTTTGTTTTAAGTTTCTATCATAGTTATAGATACACTGTAAAGCTACTGGAGACTTTGAAATACTTGTGTGTGTGTACAGGCAAAATCAACTTTTATTAAAAAAAGACTCACTGTCAGTAAGCTCTTCTTTCTTTTCTCTTCACCTAAAACAAGCATTTCCCAATCATAAAAACAAGGCTGTGTTGTTTGGCTGCATTGGTCTTCGTTGCTGTGCACGGGCTTTCTCTAGTTGCGATGAGTGGGGGCTACTCTTCGTTGCGGTGCGCGGGCTTCTCATTGCGGTGGCTTCTCTTGTTGTGGAGCACGGGCTCTAGGCGCACGGGCTTCAGTAGTTGTGGTACGTGGGCTCAGTAGTTGTGGCACGTGGGTTCAGTAGTTGTGGCTTACGGGCTGTAGAGCACAGGCTAAGTAGTTGTGGTGCACGGGCTTAGTTGCTCCGCAGCATGTGGGATCTTCCCGGACCAGGGCTTGAACCCGTGTCGCCTGCATTGGCAGGCGGGTTCTTAACCTCTGCGCCACCAGGGAAGTCCCTAGGGAGTTTAATTTTTAATTATTTAGGATGCTTTCTTTCTAGGTGCTCTGTATTTAATTTAGAAATTTATATATGTGTACAACAAGTGAGAGAATGGGACTATCAGTTTGAATTATTTTCTTTTCTTGGTAGATTTTAAGGTAAGTCAAACATTTTAAAAGGAAATGCTGTTATAGGCAAATAGGAAACCAAAGCCAGAATTCAGTGCCATAGTGGAAAGAAGCAGTGAATTTAGAGTTCAGTGACCTTCAAGTCCAGGATCTACCAATGGCTGGCTTTCAACTCTTGGGGAAAAGGTGGATTATTTAATAAAATGCCTTGGACAACTGGCTTATCATACTGGCGTTAGGTGGAGGGGAGCTAGATTTATGTCTTTATGTTTACATAAATTATGAAAGGATCGTGATAGTTACTGATTACTTACAATGTGCCAACTGCTGGGTTAGACACTGTACGTGCATGAATGTGTTCCTCAAACACACCTTATGAAGTAGACACTGTTATCCTCACTTTACAGATGGAGGAACCTGCCCATGGTCAACAATTAGCTAATGGTTAAGATAAAACAAAAGATAAGATCATTAAAATAAAAGAAAGTAATCAAGAATGTTTTAGTCTGGGCTTGAGGGAGAGAGGCTTTTTTCTATGCACGACAAACCAAAGAGCTGTGAAAAAAGATTGACTTTTTAAAAAAACTTATACTCCTTGAACTTCTCTGTTTAGCAAAAAATTAAAAAATAACACAAATCAAGAACGTTTTAAAACAAAAATGGCAGTTATAAAGAGCCATACAGCTTATAAAGCTCACCCAAATCAATAAGACAAGGCTGAATCACTTAATGTAAAAAAGGGCAAAAAATACAAATAGGTAATGCATGTAGGAAGTATAAATTATCAGCTGTCAGCGGGAAAAGGATAACACCCAAGGCTGTGGAGAAATAGATACCTACAGTGTTTCTGGGACTATAAATTGAAAATTGAACTTTTGGTAGATGATATGCATGTTCCTTTGACTCACAATGCAACTTACAGGAGCTTAGGTTCTAGGTATGCTTCCACAGATGTACAGGACAGTACAAAAAATTTTATGGCAGTATTATAAACGAATGAAGAGGGGGAGAAAGTATCTAATGTTCATACCATACTTAAGTGACTAAGGTATAAAATGATATGATCTTACTTTCTGTACTATGTGGTAGTATACTTAAAATCTGAAAGAATATAGAGCTAGTTATTAATAATGGTTATTTTTGAAGGATGAGGAGGTAGAGTGACTGCTTACAATTTATCTTCCTGTGTTATTTTAGAATAAATGGCTTTTTTCATAATTTAAAGAAAAAGTTAAAAAGAAACCAAGCACTTAGTAATAACCATCACCTACGTTTGATGAACATCATTCCAGATATTTTTAATGCATATATAATGAATGTAGAGATAGGGAGTTATAATATGCATGCCGTTTATAAAATTTTAATTAAATTGGTTGCATTTGACTGAAAAAAAGAAACTAAGATACTATTACAAACATGATTGATGTTTGTTACTACAAGAAGGAATGAATTCCTAAAATAGTCCTAAAGCCGAGAGAAGAAAATTACAAAAACCTCTAAATAGTTTTGAGTCTCTTTTAGTACAACCGATTGACGTATTGATAAACCAGGATAAGGGAATAAACCCATGCATAAATTCTTTCTTCCCTTTCTTCCTTTCTCCTGACTATCTACCTACCTATTTTTATTTTATTTTATTTATTTTTTGGTTAGACCTATTTTAACATTATCAGGATTTATAATATGTTTTTAAAAGCTTATAACCATTCATGGTTGTTTAGTTTTAGTCATGTATTTAAACGGTCAGTAAGTACATTGGTCTTTTCACCTTGGTTTTTCTATTACAGCAGTCTTTATTTTAATTTCCCAGCAGTTATTTCAAGAAGTGAAATAACTTATTAAGTCCTTAAGTTCACAATACTTGTGAGAGCTTAATGCCATCCTGTTTCTACCCCTTCTTTATGTTTCACATTTTTTGTATCACACTTTTCCTCAGAATTCTGTGATTATTCATTCAGTGTTCCTGAATTCCCTGTTGTGGAAGAATCTTGAGGCCAACCAGATTCTACCTACCCGCCTACATTTGACTTGATTTTTTTCTGTCTGGATGCTCATGATACTGTTTTGCTTTAAAGCTCAGTACCTCTCATTTGACAGATGTTTTGGTGGTGTTTATTTTGTACCAGTTTTTTTGTGGGTTGTAGAGTATGTTTTCAGCCTGCATATTTAGTTATTTATTACAGGAGAGTTTCATATATTTATTTATGACATTTTAATATTATAATCTCTTCAAGAGTATCAATTTAACTTTAAGTATATCTCCTTAATCTATTATCTTTACTCTGTTCAACATGTAATTGTTTACCTTTTCATTTAAGGTGTATTTCCTTTTTTGGGGGGGGAGACGCTGCTGCCCTCCCAGGGACTATGGTGGGTGGGGGTGGAGCAGCAGGTGTGCCTCATCTTTGTTTCTGGGAACTCTCAGTTCTGGCTTCTGACACTGGGATCCTTATAGGCAGCAGCTTTTTTAAAAAATATTTTTAAAGATTTATTGTTTGTTTATTTATTTCATTTATTTTTTGGATGCGTTGGGTCTTAGTTGCGGCACGCGGGATCTTTACGGCGCACGGGCTCTTTGTTGTGATGCGTGGATTTTCTCTTCTCTAGCTGTGGCACACGGGCTCTAGAGCTCAGACTCATTAGTTGTGGCGCACGGGCTTAGTTGCCCCGCAGCATGTGGGAACTTAGTTCCCTGACCAGGGTTCGAACCCGAGTCCCCCTGCATTGTAAGGTGGATTCTTTACCACGGGGCCACCAGGGAAGTCCCATTTAATGTGTATTTCTTAAAGTTATGACCATGATTTGTTTTTACTTGTTTTTTATCCGGCCCCCCGCCCCCCCCCCCCCCAATTTTTAAATTTCTGAAATGACTGTAATCCCTGTCTTTGTTCTTTTCTAAACTCTTATAGATTGCCTTTCAGGTTTCTGTTCGTTTATAATATCTTCTTTCATATTTCTGTAATTTCTTTGAGGCTGTTTTTTCTAAAGTCTTCCTGGGTTTTGATGTGTAGTATTAGGTGGTTGCAGAGAGCTCAAAGTGAATTGGAATGGAGATTCGAGAACCTCATCATCGTGTTAGGGGAATTTTGATGGTGACGCTGTTCATGCAAGTGATTATAACAGGGGATGGTAAGGAGATGTAGACTTCACTTTGAGGTTGCTGAAACCTGGAGAAATACAAAAGAAAGCACATTCCAGGGACTTTCCTGGTGGTCCAGTGGTTAGGACTCTGCGCTTTCACTGCCATGACCAGGGTTCAATCCCTGGTCGGAGAACTAAGATCCTGCAAGCTGTGTGACATGCCCCCCTCCCCCGCTGCCCCCCCCCCCGCAAAAAAAAGAAAGAAAAAAAAGCACATTCCATGTATTGATACATGAAGCAGAGCAACTTACCTAGTTTTATACAAAACAAATAGATAAGGAGAAAAGAGCTATTAGAAACGTTAATTTGAGTCGTACTTAAGAAAATCAGCATGGAGTGAAGTGGTTAATGATTCTCACCCTCAGCAGTTGGTGGCAGAGTGAATAGATTACCCCATTCATCTGCCTTTGGGGGTGATCATACCCTGCCAGCCCTGCTGAGAACCAATTGCAGCCCCTGTGTAATGTGGCTGAGGGTAAAGGAAAGCTAGGAACCACTGCTATAGGGTATTAGAGGGGAAACTGACTAGAGACCAACTGGGACATAAGCTTAAAAATACGACTCTTTGTATGGAGAAAAGGGTACTCTTAGTTGGAAGCGACAGGAATTGAACTAGAATAAGTTTAGACAAAAAAGGAAAAATGACCCTTAACCAAATTTATGGAAGAGGGCAGGTACCAGGTTTAAGGAACTAGAATTCTGTTAGGACCTCTCTTCTTGTTGCTTACTTTTGTTTATTTGACTTCATTTTGGCTTCATTTTCACATATCTGTTTTCTCCTTGAGATTTGAGCTGTGGCTGTTGGCAGCTCTCAGGCTCCCCCATGGATTGGGGCTCCCTTTGTTTAATTCTGATTTTAAAAATCCTCAGCGAGATCTCATTCTTTTGACTTGTCAGGTATTCATTCACTCATTTTTATGGCCCTGGGGTATGGGGTACAGAATAAACAACACCAAAACAAGCAGTTCATTGTGATGTTCAGGGGTGGATAGTATTTCCAAAAAGAAGTATTTAAGGTATGGCTTGTTCTTGAGATTCTAAAGAACATTGTATTCATTTTATTTTTTTTAATTAATTTATTTATTTTTGGCTGCATTGGGTCTTCATTGCTGCATGCAGACTTCCTCTAGTTGCGGTGTGCCGGGGCCAATCTTCATTGCGGTGCACGGGCTTCTCATTGCCGTGGCTTCTCTTGTTGCAGAGCACCGGCTCTAGGCACGTGGGCTTCAGTAGTTGTGGCGTGCGGACTCAGTAGTTGTGGCTCTCGGGCTCTAGAGCGCAGGCTCAGTAGTTGTGGCGCATGGGCTTAGTTGCTCCGCAGCATGTGGGATCCTCCCCGACCAGGGCTCAAACCCTTGTCCCCTGCATTGGCAGGCGGATTCCCAACCACCGTGCCACCAGGGAAGTCCCTGTATTCATTTTATAGCCTGTAGTCTAATGAGCAATTTCAAAGGAGGAAAATGGACAGTTGACATTTATTGTACTCTAAGATGGACAGTGTTTTGCATATTATAGTATTGCTCATCTGTCCTGCAACACTGCCATGGGTTTTTTACTGTGCTTTACAGATGAAGAAAGTGACACTCAAAAAAAGAGAAATTACTTGTTTAAGATGCTAAGGGTAGTGAGAGAGGTTGGCATTCAAACCCAGGTTTGACTGACATAATACCATACTCTGTGCCAAACTATGGCCCATATTTTCTCTTATGAGATGAAATTCACAAGTGTTGTGTCCGCCCGCCCCCCTCCCCCCTGCGCATCGTGTCTTTATCAAATTATTTCTAAAAAATAAGTGAGAAGTTTATATAAAACCGTAGACTATAGTGTCAAGGTGTAACATTTTATGTACTGTGGGGAATTCCTGCCACAGCAAATCTTGTCAGAGATATGAGCTGCTGCTGCTGTATTTAAGCACAAGCAACAACATACTCAGGACTTACTGTTGGAGAGCCCTTAGGTAGTAAGTGTTTGAAGAGGATGTAAGCAAGGTGAAACATTGCAGGCAGCAGAACTTCCTTAAGTGCTATTTTAGGAATGTGGTCTGGAATTCTGCCAAGCAAATCCTTTCAAAAGCATGTTGGCAAAATCTTTGCAAGATACGATCTCTGACCTCTTCTGCTTGTCTGTTCCATATTCCTTATGTTTTAAAAGCACAGTGAAAGAAATTCATCTAGGTTGAAAATGTTTTGGATTAGGAAATCAGCTAGCCCTACCTAGCCCTGGCTTATGACATAGTGTAAAGAAAAAATTTCTGATTTTAAGCAAACTTATAAAGTTTACCAGAAATCTGTAACGGTGATTTAATTGATGCATTTTTAAAAACTTTAGAGGAAATATGAACAAACCTTTGGTTGTTTGCTGATACATCAGTTTTTTCGATATTGATTAGTTAATGGACGTTTGCAAGACAGGAATATTTTCCCAGTTAATTTTGGTGACTTGGTTTCTGGCGATGTGTGTTTTAAAGTAATATGGCAGTTTATTCCTCTGATAATAAGGTCAAAATTATTTTGACAAACCATCTCAATACTTAGGAAGAGTAATTAGATAGTGTCTGGATAAAAGGTTCTGAGATTTCAGCAGTTCAAAATGAAGCCAGCATAAAAATAGTCACTTTACAGAAATGCACCTTACAGCCAGCTGTGTGTTACATAAATAAGCTTGACAGGAATGCACATTCCCCAGAGCAGGAGACTACAACCATTGAGACATAAAGGAACATCATTTCTAGACTATAAATAACAGTTTGTTTTTAGCTTTGTAGCTGTTAGACTTAGTCAACTCTTGGTCTTGGCAAAGTGTATTTACAGTTAAAGTAGCTTATTTTCTTAATAGCCAAGTATAAAATGACATACTTGGGTCTTTGAATGTTGTTATTTTGAGACACCTTATATTTTTGCTAAGGCTCAGTGAAGGTTTATTTTCACATGATCAACAAAATAGTGTAAACCATTATTTTAGACTACATTAAAACTGGTGGGGTTTTTTTTTTTTGCATTTAAAAAAACTTTCATGGAGAAAAAAATTTAAACATATAATAATACCAAAGTAGACTGACTGTACAGCAAACCTCCATGTGCTCACCTAGCTAGCCTCAACAGTTATTAGGTCACCACCACTCTTGATTGATCTGTCTCTGCCCCATCCCTTGTGATTTTGAAGCACATCCCAAACATCATCATCGTTTGTCTGTAAATATTTCAGTAACTCTAAAGATTCATGTATCTCTAAAAAAAAAATGGGAGTAAAAAACCAACACATTATCATTACCACACTTGAAAAAATTAACAATAATTTAATATTGTTAGATCTAGTCAGCCTCTAAATTTGTGCACATGTCATACATTATTTAAAAGTTTGAATTCAGTCCGCTCTGTTGTTTCCTGTTGCAGTATATTTATTGAGGATTCTAGGCCTTGCTTTTTAGAATTTTCCGAAGTATAGATTTTGCTAATTGTGTCTTGGGAATGTTCTTAAACATATTTCTCTGTATTTTCTATAAATTGGTCATTGTGTCTAGGGGTTCTGGTGAGATCAGGTGAGATCACTTCGTAAGTGGTGGTTTATTTATCAGGAGACATTAATGTCTGGTTGTCCTTTCTAAAATGCCTAGGTTAAAATGAAAAAATGGCAATGTTTCAATAATTTTTCTTTGTTTTTTAACATCTTTATTGGAGTGTAATTGCTTTACAATGTTGTGTTAGTTTCTGCTGTATAACAAAGTGAATCAACTATATGTATACATATATCCCCATATCCCCTCCCTCTTGAGCCTCCCTCCCATAATTTTTCATTTTTTAACTGCACCATTTCTATAGAGAGATAACTCATTTGATCAAATAGTAGTTCCTGTTTGATTTCCTGACAATACCGTTTGTATAGAAAAGGAAGAATAAATCTTGATTCTTTTGCCTTTTTTTAAAAAAATTCATTTTCAAAATAACAAAATGCTTTATTAGCATCCTGTAATGGGACCAATTAGTTTGTTGTTTTTTAAGTCACTGTTTTTAAACTCATGGGTTGAAACATATGTTTCAATCCTTTGTGGTTATTAACTGTTGATACTCAGATTGTCCCATATTGAGCCAGTGGGAATCTCTTCAAGTTGTCTGAGTACTTTTAACAAGACGATAGTATTATTTGATAGCTTCCTTTTTATCTGGTATGAGATGATCCTAGAACATTTCCTACCCCAGACCTGGAATCAGCCATTTTTCTGAAGAGCCCTGCTCCCGTTAAGTATAACTCATATTTGGAGACCATGTTCTGGGCACTAGGGATGCTCATTGCTACAGAGTTGTCATTTTTCTCGACCTTTTTAGTGGACAGAGCTCAGCATTTTTAAAGCTATAGCTTTATATTGTGAATTCACATCGATACTTCTGATTCAGATTCAGGACTGTAGAGTTTTTACTTTTCATATGTGCTCCCCATTCTCTTTTAGTCTTATTCTTAAATAATGACTCTATCATAGCAAGCCTGCTCATGCATTATTTTCCATTACTTATACCTATCTAAGTCATTATTCTCAAGGACATTACCTTGTCCTTGATTTCTTTTTTAATTCATGGTTTGTAGACCATTTTGGCCCACAGTGATTTCCAGATTCACAGCATGCATACATAACTTTCATTTAACAATCACTGGCACTTTGGGATTTACTGAGTTTTAAAAATTGAATTATTATATACACAAAGAAAAATGCATAAATATTATGTACAGCATGCCATTACTAGCATCCCAGAAGTCTCTTTCATTCTTCATCCCATATACCACTCTCATTCACCACTCTGAAAGAAAAAGAAGAAAAGATGATATTGTTCTGATTTCTAATATTATTGATTAGTTTTGTGTGCTTTAGAACTTTAAAATTTTGTTTTAGCATTTGTGATATGAGGGAAAGAGAGCTCTTTCTAGCTCTTTCCAACTCTACTTGTGTCCAGGTAGCATTCAGAAAAAATGTATCTTTATCTTTGTCACATTCAAAACTTCTCTGTAATGCCTTAGGAATCTAAGAAGAAATCCAAGCATAGGCACTTCTTGGTTTAAATATTTATCTTAAGTAGGCTAGATTTTTGTGTTTGTTAGCAATTTCCATTTTCCCCCATTATGTCTTTACCCTTTGCATGTTTACTTTCTTTTGATTTACAGTAACTTTATTTGTATTGTGGATATTAGACTTTTACCTATTGTGCTGCAAATATTCTCTCCCAGTCTCTCATTTGTATTTAAACTTTATTGTTGTAGTGGATTTAAAATATGTTGTGTAGTATAATCTGACTGTTGAGTTTTGTGTTCTGCTTAGGAAGGCCACCTCCACCCAAGAGTATGTTAAAAAATAAATCTGCATTTTTTTCCAGCTAAATTTTATTGTTTGTTTATATTTGGATACAAATACAGTATGAGGTATCTCTATTAACATTTAAATGTGATAGGATGTTTAGACATCTTTCGTTGGCCTTTCCCTTTAAGAAAAAAAACCTCGGAATTTCATCTACTTATGGCTACTACACTTTTCCATCACAAACTTCTAGAAAAAGTTTCCACCTGTATTTTTCTGCTTCACCTTCTTTTTGTCAATTCAGTGTTGCCGGCATGGCCTGTCTCTGCCTTACCATTGCACTGAAACTAAATACTTAGGCCTAAGGCAGCCTTGCCCTTCTTTTAACTGAACCCAGTAGACTGAATTTAGACCCCCTCTTTCCTGAGCAGCATGTAATTATCGTTGTTGGCAACTTTCTCCTTGGAATGCATCTCCTTTGGCTTCTTTGATCTAGCTTTTTCCTGGTTTTCTTCCTACTTCTGTCACTTTTGTAGCCACTTCTTTTCTTTAATCCCCCCAATATTGGTATTCTCTAGAATTCCTTCAGTTAGATTCTCTACAGTTCACACTTCAGTCTCTTCCTTGGGTGATGCCATCAACTACTCTTATGGCTTCAATTATCAGCAATATTCTGATAACCCCAAGTCTCTATCTTTAGCTCAAATTTCTTTTTAAAACAATGTATTTAACGGTACTGACGAACCTAGTGGCAGGGCAGGAATAAAGACGCAGACGTAGAGAACGTACTTGAGGACACGGTGGGGGATGGGGAAGCTGGAACGAAGTAAGAGAGTGGCATGGACATGTATACACTACCAAATGTAAAATAGCTAGTGGGAAGCAGCTGCATAGCACAGGGAGATCAGCTCGGTGCTTTGTGACCACCTAGAGGGGTGGGATAGGGAGGGAGACACAAGAGGGAGGGGATATGGGGATATATGTATACATAAAGCTGATTCACTTTGTTGTACAGCAGAAACTAACACAATATTGTAAAGCAATTATACTCCAGTAAAGATATTTAAAAAAACCCAAAACAATGTGTTTATGCCCCATAGGTACTTAAAACCAAACCTATCATTATTTCTTTCCCTCACCCCTAAAATCAGCACATCTTTATTATAATTCCCACTTCAGAGAAAAAAACAGACTCCTACCCAGTTGCCCTATGTAGAAACCTATTTATCATTTTTAAAAATTGAGTTGAAATTCAGATAACATAAAACTAACCATTTTTTTTTAAAACTAGCCATGTTAAAGTGTACAGTTCAGTGGTATGTAGTGTATTCACAATGTTGTGCAACCACCATCTCTTCAGTTTCGAAACATTTTCATCACCCCACCAAAAACTCCCATACTCGTTTATCATACTCTATCTCCATCCCATCCCACCCCCCCACCCGCACCCCCCATTTTGCTTTCTGTCTCTGGATTTGTGGATATAAAAGGAGTCATACAGTATGTTACCTTACGTGTCTGGTTTCTTTCACTTAGCCTGATGTTTTTGAGGTTCAACTAAGTTGTAGCATGTATCAGCACTTAAATTCCTTTTTAGTGGCTGAATAATATTCCATTGTATGTATATATCATAATTTGTTCGTTCATTGATGGGCATTTGGGTTGTTTCCACTTTTTGACTGTTATGGATAATGCTGCAGTATAAACATTTGGGTACAAATTCCTATGTGGGTAGATGTTTTCATTTCTCTTGGGTATATACCTAGGAGTGTAATTACTGGGGTATATGGTAACTCTATATTTATAAACTTTTTGAGGAAATGTGTGTCAATTTTGGCTTATTATCTAAAACCCCCCACATCACCAAGCTTGGTTGATTGATTCTATCTTCTGTGTATCCCTGTTTATTATTCCCACTACCATATACTAAAGGTACACTTTTCAGGATTACTTTAATAACTTCCTTTCTGGTTCCTTTGTCATCACATGGCCTTACTCTTTCACATACTTTTTTTCACATATCTTTCACATACTGAGAGATAGGTTTTTGAAAATGTAAATCTCATGAGGTCACCTCATTGTTTTAAAAACAAAACAAAACAAAAACAAACTCTTCAGAGGCTCATCATTTCTCTCTGGATAAAGTCTAAACTAACATGGCTTCTGAAGGCTCTTTGCGGTCCTTCTGACACGCTATCAGCTTCAGCTGTATAGCACCCCCCGCCCCCCGTATGCTGATCTCCATATTTCAAGTTTTTGTATATGTTCCTCTGTCTAAGGCTTGCACCTTCTCCACCAAAATCCTTTGTCTTATTTCAGACGTCTCTTCTCTTTTTAGACGTCTTTCTGTCTCTTCATGATTATAATGTGCCCTTCTTTGTGCCCCTCCAAATTCTTGTACTAATGTTGGAGCAGTTAATTGCCTGTTTACTTCTGTGGGAATCAGGAGCTGATACTTAAGTGCCAGGTGATGCAGTACAGACTAAAAGTATGATTAATAGGAATTTATCAGAAGTCAAAAGAAGATTATTTGGTAAGTTATTTAGGGAAGGCCCCATGGAGGAATTGGACCTTGAAGGAATCATGAAGGTACGGTAACGATCTGCCACTGATAGGTAGATTAAGCCTGTTAAATATCCATGGATCTAGGCTGTGAGGGTCCTCGCTAGAGGCAAAAGCCATGACAAAACTGAGATAGATGGACATCTTGCAGCATTACTTTTGCATTACTTAATGAAACAAGCAATGGACACAATCACTCCTGTAGAAGAAAAGCATGGAAAAATGTGCAAAAGATTTTTAAAGAACTTATGGTGTATTGACCAAAGTGAGAAGGAATAATTTACTTTATGGAAAGTGTAAGGAAGTTTTCAAGGGTAATTTTGACCATGTATGCTAATTTAAGAATTTACCCACCTACATTTATAAAATTCCACTGGACTTCTGATGTAAAATGCAACAATTAGGTGATTTCTAGATAAATTATAGAATCTTCCATAAGACTCTTGCATATAGTGTTGGAGAAAATGGTCTAAGTAATATACCAGTGTTTGTCTAGAGAAAGGTTAGAGATGAGATAACTCAGTGTAGAATTTACCTGCCCAGATTGTAATTGTCTGTGCTCCACTCTGTCCCTCAGTTGACAGGAAAAGTGGGACTTTCAGATCTTTTCCAGTATGTCTGCAGCATATTGGCACTCAGTAAATGTTTGCATTCATAAACAAAATAACAAGATTGAAATACAATTTCTTTACATTTTCAGTATTTAAAAAATGTCTTAGAATAGCTGTTTAAAAGTAAAAATGCATTTCTTGTGTTTCAAAACACAGTACTGATTTAAAATTATTTATAAAAATCTGTTTTGCCAGTTAGGCAAAAATACTAGACTTATAAATAAAAAAAAAAATCTCCCCTCAAATTTTGAGAAAAGAAGCCATTCATGTTTAAATATAAATAAACTTTCACTTTTGGCGCTCTCTGTGTTTCACTGGCATGTTGGAGCGTTAAATCTGTTGAAATAACCACCTCTGATTCCTCAAAAAATTAACATTTTCTTCTCAGTTACTAACACACTTTGTTCAGTCTTTATAGCACTCTGAGTTGTATTATACTTACTTATCATGAGACTGAGCTCCTTGAGGATGATGGCAGGAATTATATGAGAATTACAAACCTGTTCAGCCTCCCAGCAAGCCCTCTCTCAATTGCTCTCCTGTGCGCTTTGTCCCACTTGTCAATTTGAGCCAACCAGTGCCCCTTGTTGGTGATTCATATATTTATACACACACACACACAATCGTGACTGTGGTGATGGCTTCACAGCTGTATACATATATCAATATGTAAAAAAATTATGTAATTTAAATATGCGCAACTTACCGAATGTCAATTATATCTCATTAAAGCTGTTTAAAAAATCCTGACATGACGCTCACCATGGATGGGTTATTACTTTATTAAGCTCTGTGTCTCTAGGAACTGTTTCTCACCTGGCTCCTCTAAGGTGCCCTCATGGCCTGGGTCCCCACCACCTCACTAGTTCTTTGCCTCTGTTCTCGTCCCCAGCCCCCATCATTCTCTGTCCGTGCTAGAGCACTCTCTCTGGAAGAGGAAAATCTCATGTTGCTACTGCCGTTCCTGTAGGCTCCAGCTATTATTCTTTTTTTTTTAAAGAATTTTTTTCTTTTTTTTAATTTTATTTATTTATTTATGGCTGTGTTGGGTCTTCGTTTCTGTGCGAGGGCTTTCTCTAGTTGCGGCAAGCGGGGGCCACTCTTCATCGCGGTGCGCGGGCCTCTCACTATCGTGGCCTCTCTCGTTGCGGAGCACAGGCTCCAGACGCGCAGGCTCAGTAATTGTGGCTCACGGGCCTACTTGCTCCGCGGCATGTGGGATCTTCCCAGACCAGGGCTCGAACCCATGTCCCCTGCATTGGCAGGCAGATTCTCAACCACTGCGCCACCAGGGAAGCCCCAGCTATTATTCTTAAGCTACTCCTGGGTGCTGGAAACTCTGGTCGGCACGGGATTCAACACACATAGGACGGATGGAGCCTCTGCTCTCTCTGTGCTCAGAGTCTGATGGGCCACACATGAACACCAGCTGTAGTTTTATATCCCCAAGAATACAGAGGACTTACTCATGTAGACATATAGTTATTAGTATAAATGAAGGTTGGTTAAGCAGCAAATTCCAATGAAAAGGTATCAGACACTCTGTTGGTGTTTCTGCATATGTATCCTAAAGACCACAGCATAAGAATTACCAGAAATATTGGTTTGATTTCCCTCTGAACCAGAATCTCTAGGGGATGGGCCTGACACCTGCATTTTATTTTATTTAATTTATTTTTTATTTAAAAAAAAATGTTTATTTATTTATTTGGCTGTTCTGGGTCTTAGTTGCGACGTGCGGGATCTAGTTCCCTGACCAGGGATCAAACCCGGGCCCCCTGCATTGGGAGTGTGGAGTCTTAACCACTGGATCACCAGGGAAGTCCTGACACCTGCATTTTAATAAGCTTTCTGTATGGCTATACCTATATATCACTAGAGAGCTACTAGAATGGTAAGAACCTAGCTGGAAACCAGGGTAGAAGTAAAAGGGCACAGTAGAAGTTGATCTTCTGGATAGTTTGCTTTACCCATTGCTTCTTTGTGTTATAGAAATGGAAATGTTTTGGACATCAGGTAGCATTTTGCTAATGGATCCAGGTGTGTTCATTTAACAGGTTAGAATTTATAACGTATATTCAAGTTCTGTAATGAATGTTGGGTGAAGATTATTTACTTAAAATTTTTGGTAAACATTTTCTTTTTCCACAGAACTCAACAAAAACCCAGTGGAAGGCTTTTCAGCAGGTTTAATAGATGACAATGATCTCTACCGATGGGAAGTCCTTATTATTGGTCCTCCAGATACACTTTAGTAAGTATAATGGAACTAACATCCAAGTGGAGCTCTTTTAGTAATTGAAATATAAACTATTTTGACAAACTGAAGTTTCCCAGTTTATAAAAGTGATAAAGTTAATCACTTTTAATTAATCACTATTAACTGATGTAAAGATACACAACAGAATGTGGTGTAATCAAAGAGCAATAGAAAAAGATGGAATTTCTTAAATATGTTATGTAATACATTTTTAGATTGAAAGACCACAGTCTGATTTTCTGTTCTGTGTGTTTGCAGACCAACTTAAACTTGCTAATATTTAATGTTCTGTGAGATGGATCATGACTATCTGATGTTAGTGACTAGCACAAGTCTCACAGTTTTCATAGAAGTTGAGGTATTGAAAAAAAATGCAGCAACCTTCTCAAAGCCATACAACTGAAGGACAGCAGGGACTTTCTTGGGGAGTATACTTGGTCACTCAGCTGTGATCCTTGATGGTACTAAGCAGCAAGGATTTGGATACATCAAACATTTTTTTTGACGGTGAAATAGTTTTATTTTAGGTGTTCTGAGATGGTAACTCCTTTGTCTCCCGTTCGCCAACACCTGATGTAAGAGAAAATTCAGAGCTAGTTCTATACCAGAGCAAACTGGTATATGACATACAGAATTGAGCTGTAGTATTGATTTGGGGATTTTCTGAGGTCTGAAAAAAATGATTTATGTTTTGTCGCAACTATTCCCAGTCAAAATTTTTGCTGATTTCCTAGTGGTATGTTTGCATTGGTAATTGTTTTTTTTTAATGGTATTATTTTTATTTATTTATTTTAAAATATTTATTTGTTTATTTGGTTGCACCAGGTCTTAGTTGTGGCTCGCAGGCTCCTTAGTTGTGGCATGTGAACTCTTAGTTGTGGCATGCATGTGGGATCCAGTTCCCTGACCAGGATTGAACCCGGGCCCCCTGCATTGGGAGCTCGGAGTCTTATCCACTGTGCCACCAGGGAAGTCCCTGCATTGGTAATTGTTGCAAACTAAAATAACACAATTTAGTCATTCTACAATGTTAGTTTAGTAAATAACAGTAGCCAATGAAAGCCATCCTAGAGGTATTCCTCCACAACCTTAATATTATTTATTTGAAAGCAAATTTCTTACCAAATTTTGCACACAAAAATCATACATACAGCCTGGCCTATGAGCCTGATGAGGTTCTGGTCTTCTAGGTTTTTAAATCAAAACATATTGCGTGAAGGTTTACTCAAGGGAGATACAGCAACATTCCAGTGACAGAATCTTGTTAATCTTAAAGTTGATATGTGATAACAAGAGAAATCTTTCTGACCTAATGTCTGTGTAGAAGATGACTTAGGCATCCAGGTTTGACCTCGATCTCTAAGGACCTTGCAGAATTCTTACACTATTTTTGTGCGATGGTGGCAAGCATCTCTAAATATTATCAGCTGGTCCATATATATGTTGTGTCCCTTCAGCTTCACCAAAGAGAGACACTTTAATACTCATTGCACTAATTAACAGGCCATTCTTGCCGCCAATAAAAATCTATTTCTGGCCTTTCGTATACATTTAAAAAGTGCCGGCTGTTGATCTGAGGTGTGGACAGCAGAAGCATTTGTGGCAGCTCCTCTGGAGTTGCTGACGAGACAACCGGCTGCCACTTCTGCACTGTCCCTTCCTGATGAGAGCACTGGCTGCACCTGGGCTGCAGTTTAACCTCAGTGCCACACGTACTTTGAACATCCTGTGAGTAATGAAGCCTTAATGCAATTGACAGACCTTATAATAATCATCCAAAATTACTTTGGTATGATTGCTTTTTATTAATGACCTTTTCTAAAATTCATGTGCTGATAGTTATAAAATTGTTTTTAAAGCCCTCAAAAAAGAGGTTTACGATTTATTGAGTTTAGGCCGTCCCTTTTAGCGACTTCCTACTTAGAATGGTTGCAAAAATAAAGCAGTATACTGGCATTTACATTACTCATTCCTTTAGTTTCCAAATGTTTTTCAGCACTCTTATGCTAGATGCTGGGAACATGATCTTGAATTAGCTGATAGTCACTGCTCCCAAAGAGGTTACAGTTTAGTCGGCAAGACAGCTCATTGCATAGTTATTTAATACACTTTGAGGACAGCCGTGATGGAGGGAGGCATTAGGTGTTGTGAGAACTTGTTGGTAGCATGGCAGGTTTTGAGTGTGTCAGGGAATTTTTCCCAGAGGAAGAGATGTCTAAAGTGGGAACTGAAGAGTTAGTAACTGTAATAGTTAGTAGGCTTTTGGCTACAAGCAACAGAAATCGGATTTTAGCTGGCTTAGAAAATAAGGAATTTTTTTTAAAAAATAAAATTATTTGTTTATTTTTGGCTGCATTGGGTCTTCGTTGCTGCATGTGGGCTTTCTCTGCGTGCCGTGCCACTTATCATTTAGTGCTTAAGAACGTGAGTTTTGGAGACTGTCTTTGTTAGCTCCCTGAGTCTACCACTGTTATCGTGTGACTTTAAACAGTTATTTAAACTTTGTCTTGTTTCGTTTCTAGGGTAAAACCCAATGCCTAGAAAGAGTTCAGAATGTTCAACATTCTGTTGTTTGTAATAGCAAAAGAAATCGGAAGCAAACATTTTGATTGTAATAGAAAAATTGTGGCAGGTAAAAATGAATAAACAGGAGACAGATAGTAACAGGAATATATAAAAGAACAGTGTTGAGCAAAATTTCAGATGGCAGCATATGGTATATCATTTAAATAAGTAAATATGGCAGAATGATAGGATCTGACAAAGTAGAATGATAGGATCTGATACTTGTAAGATTTTTATAATTTTAATACAAAAACAGTTAAGGGAAGTCTAATAGAAGAAACTTGAACTAGGCCTAGATTTCTCAACCTTTTCAAATGTGAAACTATTGGTTTCATACCTCTTTTTAACATCATACTAGTAATTATACTATTAATATCTGTGAAGAGAATGTATAATGGGAGGGAAGGTATTTTTAATTCATTGATGCTTTTCATAAACTTTCATTTTGTTCATCATAGTAGCATCTTTATATATTTGAAAAATAGTGAATATGTGACATTTTAATATTTAGTTTACTATGTTTTGTACTCTGAGTGTTTTGAGTTTTTTGCTAACTTGGCTGTTCTCTGTTCACTAGAAGTTTGTGCCCACAAGTTGGGACTACTGAACTAGGCTTTTAAAAATAACAACTAGGATTTTCACAGGGATTAGAGAAGTTAAAGATATTCCACCTGTAGGAGAAAAACTGTAAAGAACTGCATGATTAGTTTAGAATGGGTGAGGACATTGCAGACAGAGTTAAAATTGTGTACTTTAAACTTTTAAGGATAGTCCTATTAAAATTTAAAGATTGAAAATAATTTAATAGACTAAGGCAATTTTTCATGATAGGAATTCCAGTCAGCTAATGTAAAGCTTTTTTTTTTTTTTAATTTATTTAATTTATTTATTTTTGGCTGTGTTAGGTCTTTGTGGCGCCGGCTTTCTCTAGTTGCAGCGAGTGGAGGCTACTCTTCGTTGCGGTGCGCGGGCTTCTCATTGCAGTGGCTTCTCTTGTGGAGCACGGGTTCTAGACGCGCGGGCTTCAGTAGTTGTGGTGCGCGGGCTCAGTAGTTGTGGCTCGCGGGCTCTAGAAGGCAAGCTCAGTAGTTGTGGCACACAGGCTTAGTTGTTCTGCGGCATGTGGGATCTTCGCAGACCAGGGCTCGAACCCGTGTCCCCTGCATTGGCAGGCGGATTCTTAACCACTACGCCACCAGGGAAGCCCCTAATATAAAGCTTTTAAGTAGACCTGATATCAGTCAGAACTCAGGGACCCAGGAAAGCTAACTTAGTATCAGGGAATAGTCTTACCAGTGGGATAAAGTACATGGGCTTTGTGGTAGCTGTTTTGATGTTCTTTTACATAGATTCTTGGCTATTTTCTGTATTTGTGGCTTTCAAAGTGTTTTTTGTTTTTGTTTTTTTTTAAACCACAACCCATAATCAGAAATATTTTACATCATGACCCAGTGTATACTTAATACACTTTAATGAATAGAAAGAAATATGCATGTAGATTTTATAACTGAAACAAACTACTTGTGATAAGCGCCCATGTTTTTTTATTCTATTTTTATTTGTTTATAAGGAAAACTGGTTAGTGACTCACTTAATTAGCTTTGCAGCCCCAGTTTGAAAAACTAGTTCATAGAATTAATATGTCCTAAGGCCAGTTTTGGCACTAATCTATCCAGTTGGGGTAACATAGTCCGAGAAGGTAGACTTATCTCTTAACGGTGTAATGCGCTCTTTACAACTGCTGTTCTAGTCTCCATTTCCCTCAAGTCTTCATGTTTTTTCCCTTCAATAGATAGTCTCATAGATTATGAAAATTAAGACCATAAGGCAGGCATAAAATTTGTCAGCTTTCTTCCTTTTTACCCCTGGATATCTGTACTACATTCAGTCTGTTTTCTTCCTGTGCAAAAGGAAAGGATATTCTTTCTTTTTCTTGGTAAGCCCTTTACTACCCTTATTTTCTTTCTTCTAATTTCTCAGTTACTCTGTTTTGAGGTTTTTAAAATCGAGGTTACTTTTTATACTCGGAATCTAGTGGCCTTTCCTAAGTATTCAGAAGTATTTGGTGTTAATGATCTACCTTTCTTTGTTTAACTCCCCTCTCCCCTCATCTTGCTTTTATGATTAGAAAAAGGCAATAAGAATTAATACTTGCTTGTGGTTAAAAATTCATGGTATATCAAAATATACAAAGCAGAAAGTAAAAAAATCTCATAATCTTGTGCTTCAGAGTTAATTAACCATTATTATTATATATTGGTGTCATGTTTCCAGACATTTTTCTATTTGTATACAAACATACCCTCACTTTTTCTTCGTAAAGGCAAATGGGCTTATTCTATAGATTAAAAAAAAAAAATTTAACAGTAGATTGCTCATATCATTCCAATATTTATTACTGGTATTTTTCTTGATATTTTCCTCTGACTCTAGAATGGTAAGTGCTGTAAATCAGTGATCTCTAATGTCTTGTTCCCTGTTGTATTCTTTTACATACAACAGTGCCTCCCATAGGTAGATAATCATTATCTATTTGTTTAATGAATGAAAACCATTTTAATGAGCTGAGGATTTCATTTCTCGCTGATCTGAAACAAACACAGTCAGATGACCCTGCTCTGATGGAGTGTACATCTTACAATAAGAGAATCAGAGGTGTGAATTGCTTTTGCAATAAAGAAATGAAAAGAGGTCCCTGTGATAGAGGGACACTGGCTAGTTAAGATTGGGTAGTCAAGTAAAGTCATTCTCAAGAGGTAACATTTAAGCTGAGTTCTGAATATGACAAGGGGAGAACAGTGTTTCAAACAAAGGAAACAGCTAGTACCAAGGACACAGGTCAGGAACTTTGTCATTTTTGCCCCATAAGGCTGACTTTTTTTCATTGGTTTTCTTTAACATTGACTTACATTGTTCTGACAGTTGTTCAGGAACAGTTCCTAAGTAAATGACAGTGCTCTGCACTGCCTTAACACAACAGTCACAGCCACATGTGCCTATTAGAATTAAACAAGATTAAAAATTCCCTTCCTCAGTTGTACTAGCCATATTATTGATACAAGTGGTTGGTGGCTAACATGTTGGCCAGCATAACTATAGACCATCTCTAGTGTGTGAAAGTTCTGTTGCACAGCCCTACTTTGGAAAGTCACCAGATTGTAAACTCCTTGAGAGACTGTATGCTTTGTTCACTGCTGTACTCCCAGTGTCTGACACGTAAAGACTGAATAAATATTTGTTAAATAATAAGATGAATAAATGGATGGATGGATTGAAGGTCAGCACAACTGTTCCCAGAGAGGGAATAAGAAAATGCATAAGCTCTCAGATGAGAAAAAGCTTGTTGTGTTTGAAGAACAGAAAGAAGACTGGCTGGAACGAGAGAGAAGAGTGGAAGATTGAGATCAACGTAGAGAAATTGGCAACTTGACCCTGATAGGCAATATTAAACTTAACTTTTAAATTTTGTTTTAAGTGCAGTGGGAAGAGATTAAAAGGTTTGTAGCACAGCAGTCATGTAATCTGATCTGGATGCCTTTTTTTAAAGCTGTTTCTTTCATTTTACTTTTTTTTGAGAGTTTAATAAGGTGGTAGGTATGACAGTTTATTAAACTGGATATTTGAGTAAAGTAAACTGCTTGAAATCCAGATTATTTATTTTGTTTATAGTGTTAGCACTAGCATCCTTGTTTTATGTTTGTTTTAATAATTTTCTTATTTATAAGCAGGAACTTATAGGCAAGAACTTGTTTTTGTTTTTGTATTTCCAGTGAAGGTGGTGTTTTTAAGGCTCATCTCACTTTCCCAAAAGATTATCCCCTTCGGCCTCCTAAAATGAAATTCATTACAGAAATCTGGCACCCAAATGGTAAGTTTATCTAGTTTTACTTTTACATTTGCAAGTATGATGGCCTGTCATTGAAGTTTTCAAGGTCAATAAGTAAGATGTAGTTCTCAATGAAATTGCGTTGGAATTTTTGTACTAAGTTTGTTGTGTTTGTTATGCACATGGGCTTGGATTTAGATTCCTTAGAAGAGAAGGAGTGACAGAGATCACATGGGGGAAATCTTTATTTATTTATTTATTTACTTACTTACTTAGTTTTCAGCTCGTTTTGGGACTCATGATGTTCCTAACTAGAGGCAGGGTTGGTGGGTGATATTCAGCATTAATAGAGCTCTTATAATTGAGGAGATAATTTCCAAGGTATTAGGTGACTCATTGGCTATTACAAAGAGCATAGAAGTAATTAAACCTGGATTTTTAATTTCTATTTTCTCATCTTAGCTCCTAGACTATGGACAACGCTTAACTTTTAATGTATATTCTTAGCTGTCAAAAAGGAATGTCTTACCTACTTCATAAGGTGATTGATAGGATCAAATGAGATACAATACTGTGTGTTTAAACCTTTCAAAAGTACCCAGTACTGCTGTGCATAAAACGGTGACATTGACTTTTTTACCCAAAGATGTACTACCATTTAAAATTCACTTTGTGAGCCAAAGGTTAGGCTAGATAAACTATGTGTATACACAGTCTCCCTGAACTTTTGGCCTTGTTTTGTGTGATAGAGCTTGCAAGAATTTCTTTCCTAAGTATTTTGACTGTCAGTATTTTGTAATCAAAGTTGTCTTTTTAGACAGTTACACTAATCTGCATTCTATTTCTCATAGTCCAGACTTCCAGTTGCAAGGAAGAGAAACCCTTATATATTAGTTTAAGCAAAAATCAGTGAGGGTAACGGATGCATGAATAAACCAAGGCTTTGTTTCAAGAAGTGTAATAGCACCCAGTGACTTGAAAAACAGATGAGTCTTACTGAGGAGAGACTAGACTGGCAAATGGAAAACTATTGGGAACCAAGGAAGCCACCATATTTCATCACATCTAAGATAGCAGTGATCACAAAAGACATAGTTATTTTTTGCACCAGTAAGAAGGGAGAAAAATAATTTCTTTCTGGTAGAACACATTAGCGATAGTCCTACAAGATATATGGAAGCACGAATTGACCACATCTGCCTTGGACGTTTCTTTCATTTCTTCCTAGCCTTTTGGCAGTTTCTCCTGCCTTCTCTTGAATTATTTGATGTGTAATAGTCAATCTTTTTGCACCTATTTCAAAGGAAAATGTAACAAAGTTTCTGAATGTTGTCTCTACCACGAATTAGCTATATTACTGTAGGTAAAACCTCTTGAACCTTAGTTTCTCTATCTGTGAGAGTTACATGAGAGCATATATGTAAGCAGTACATGGAACCTCTGTTAAGAGGAACAACAGCAATGGCCTCAGTAGTTTAAGAGGGCAACTGAACTGAGTGTTTATTTTGTTTGTTTTTTAAGGTTGAAGAGATTGTTGGTTTGCAGGCCATAAGGGAGAAGGCATTAGAGAGTGAAGTAATTAAGACTTGATTTGAGAGAAGGGATGCTTTGTGAAGAAAGGATACCCGAGGAGGCAATGGGCATGGGATGGCAGGTTCAGAAGGATCTATACTTAGGAAGGGGAGTGAAAGTGGTCTGCAATGGGAATGAGAGGAAAAACCAGCATTTGAGTTTCTGCTAGGTGCTGGAGATACAAAGATGATTGAGTTGTGGTCTTTCTGTAAGGATATTATGGTATGTGTAGGGGAAAGATGGACATAAATTTAATGGTGAAACAGAGACAACAGTGATGTTGTTATAAAGGTGTTTGGTAGCATAGAATAGGGAGTCAGGGAATGATGGAGAATGTGATTCTTAAATAGAATTTTGAATATGTATCTTTAGTCGTGGGGACTCAATAGTTTTAAAGCTGTATAGTAGGTTCCTCATGACTATATTTATGTCTAGAAAGTTTATACTCTTGGGGGAAGGTTTGGAAGGGAAAACCAGACAAAATAGCCAGGAGACAGGATTTTATCAATTGCTAATGGGTACGGCATTTCTTTCTGTGGTGATGGTTATACAACTCTTTAAACATACTAGAAACCATTAAATTGTGTACTTCAAATACATGAATTATATCTCAAAAAGCTGTTTTATTAACAATTATTATATGGTAAAGTCATACAAGTTATTTGTATGACTTAGATGCATTCAATTTGGGACTTGTTTTTCTGGAGGTGCAGTTGCCATAACCACTTAGGTAATTAAAGAAAACTAGTCAAGGCTCAGCAGTGAGCTTAGGGCCTTGGAAGTTACTGACATCAAGGTGACAGGTAATGTATATCAAATCATTATGTGGTATACCTTAAACTTACACAACGTTTTATGTCAATTATATCTTAATAAAGCTGGCGGGGACACAACGTTTTATGTCAATTATATCTTAATAAAGCAGGCTGGGGGGAGATGGTGGGTAACACTGTGATATAATGAATGGTTTAATTTACTTAGGGAAAAGATGATTAATTTTAGAGATTAGGATAACATCAAAAGTCAGACCAAGGAAAAGGAAAAGAAGAAAGTGATTGAGAGAATGGCTTCAAGAACCAGGGAAAGGAAGTGTGCCGTGGAAGTAAGAGAGGAAAATGTGTCCAGGAAGGTGTCCTCAACAGTATCAGTTGTTTTGGCCCAGAAGGGTTGACTTTAAAAGTACCCAGGAGAATATGGTCTCCCAATCACTTTGTGAGAATAGTCATAGCATCCTGTTTGGAAGCAGAAGACAGTTTCCCGTAAGGCAAAAAAGAGAGTACCCAAGTGATGGGTAAATAGAGAAGACGAGGGGAAATCAGATTTTCCTAATTTTAGAGCACAGCTTCAAGAGAAGGGAGATAGCTTGAAGGGTATGCATGGTTCAGGTAGTTTAGTTTCAAGATGGAAGAAGAGCTGGTTTTCTTTTCAGTCATTGATGCTGAGACAGTTGGCTAGCTACTTATGGGGAAATTGATTTAGAAATTTTCTTCACACCAAACAGCAAAGTTAAAGTGATTTTTAAAAATAGTGAATATTATTTTCTGGGTGTTAGGAATTTCTAGTTTCAAAAGCAATAAATATTGGAAGACTATAAAGAGGAAAGAGAAGTGGTAACTAAATTCAGTATGGGATTCTTAAATGGGTCTTGTGTCAGATAATAAGGCCAGCTATTAAAAAATATTATTGGGGTATTGAAATGAAAGAAAAAAAATAACAGGCAGAAATTAAACAAGGAAAATTAAGAAGCAGTTTGGCAAGAAGAAAACTAAACATTGAGTACGTAAATGGGTAAAGGATATGAACAGACATTTGACTAAAGAGGAAATACATAAAGTTTCTGTACATGGAAAAATTTAGCCCCTAAAAGTATTTTAAACTAGATTTCAGTTGTGAAATTTAAAAATTTTTCAATAAAGAAAAATCTTAGTTTTATTGCCTTGTCACTCAGAATTATCAGCTCATATCTTGCATTTTTAAAGTATAATTTGGTAATAGGTATTAAGCATAAAAACCTCTTTCTAAGAAACTAAATTGTATGTTTAAAATGAAATGACACAAGGTTAAAATTTTAAAGGTGCTAAATTACGATAATTTCTATAAAAGGAAAATGGGTCTTAAATAGATTCTCTCTGATAGAATTCTATACAAACATTTGATGTTAAATGTTCTCAAAGAAAATGACTTCCTTTTCTCAAAGAAAAAATTTTAAGTGATAAGTGAGGAAAATATCTTAATACTGTGTAAGCATTTTCTGTTCAACTTTATAGTGCTGTTACAAGTTTTGCTGTTGTTATTCTTGCCTCTTGATCTAGTTAGTTATTTCATTTTAGTTAAGAGATTTTACTAGGAGGTGTAGGTGAGTTGGGAAAAGGAACCTTAATTGCAGAACAGCTCATATACAAGACATTGAAGGCATGGGTCTTGAATGTTGCATTCACTGCTGAACTCCATGTCAGGTGGTGGGCACCTGGCACACGGCACGCGTTCAAGAAGCATTTATCGGAGAGCCACAGTGCACACGAACTTTGACTCTGGTTACCCAGAGTTTATAACAGCAGGGGAGTGCTTGAGTTAGGAGGTAAAAAGTAGGCTTTAACATTATACCTATCATAAATTGGTTGGACTTTAGGTAGGAAGTCAGGGATGAAATATACATAAATAGTGTCACTGGTTATTTATACGATTTGGAAATTTGGTTAAAAAATATTTAACCAAAATTTTATACTTTTCTGTCTTTTCTAACATTTCTCCAATAAGTATGCTTTTTGCAATAGGGAAAATTTCACTGTAGAAGATTAATGAATGTTATGATTTTGATAGTTCCCCAATAGGGAATATTTGTGTGATATAAATATGGATTAGGACCCCTCTGCCCCTTTTGATCAACAATTAATTTGTGGCTTGGATTTTAGAACCGTTTTATAGATTAGGGGCCTAATGAATATCACTTATGTTGATGAATTTTCACTAACAATATGACATGTTCCTTTTGTGGATTTGAGTATACTTTTCCCCTGAAAATATAATTTTGCCTTTATGTGATTTTAAAAGTATATTATCATGTTACCTTTTGTTTTTTTCTTAGGAAAGTCTCTAGACCTTTGACTATTAAAAATTTCAATCAATAAGTTAGTGGGGAAACTAGGAATTCATTATCTAGAAACTCAATTCTGGTGTTTGGACCATATGCTTTCTACAAATGAAGAACAGATTCAATAGATGCCATTTCTTCATTTCATTGTATTTATTACATGTAAATGCTAGGCACCATCTACATACTAGGTGTCTTGAAATTTTGTACAAATGAAAAAGGTAGCTTACATTCCTTTTGGGTTTGTCAGGTGGATCCTGCTTGGTAAAATCTTTGGTCTTCCTAAAAGGTTCCATTTTGGAAATTAACTTCTGTATCTTTTCAATGGTACAGTGGTATTGAATTTAATTTTATACAGATGCCATGGGAATCGGGACCATGTTTATTATAATATGTATTTTATGTGTAGCCAAATTATTTTAAATATTTAAAACAGTAATCTTATTCTCTAATTTTGCAGTTGATAAAAATGGTGACGTATGCATTTCTATTCTTCACGAGCCCGGGGAAGATAAATATGGTTATGAAAAGCCAGAGGAACGCTGGCTGCCTATTCACACCGTGGAAACCATCATGATTAGTGTTATTTCTATGCTGGCAGACCCTAATGGAGACTCACCTGCTAATGTTGACGCTGCGGTAAGGTGGTCCCATGCACACATCTCCCCTCCCGTTTAATTAAACTTGATTAGAACTATAGTAGCTTTATAAGTATATATGTGTGGGTGTGTATCGATATATCTGTTTTTATTCATTTAATTTTTTCATGAATCTGTACAAAGATAAGTAAGATGTAACTAAGCTTTACCCCTAAATATTTGTACCTGCATCTTTTAAGAATAAGGACACTATGCCCTGTTGGCGCAGTGGTTAAGAATCCTCCTGCCAATGCAGGGGACACGGGTTCGATCCCTGGTCCAGGAAGATCCTACATGCTGTGGACCAGCTAAGCCCATGTGCCACAACTACTGAGACTACATTCTAGAGCCTGTGAGCCACAACTACTGAAGCCCGCACGCCTAGGGCTGGTGCTCCGCAACAAGAGATGCCACCGCAGTGAGAAGCCCGCTCACCGCAACGAAGAGTAGCCCGTGCTCGTCGCAACTAGAGAAAGCCTGCGAGCAGCAACAAAGACCCAATGCAGCCCCCCCTAAAAAAAAAATTAAAAAAAAAAAAAAGGAATAAGGACACTATCCTATATAACTATAAAACAGCTATCATACCTATGAGAACTTATTATCAAGTCCCTAGTAGGTCCATATTATTATTCCCAAGCTTTTATTTTTAAAACTTTCAGACCTACAAAATGTTGCATTAGTTAAATAAACACCCTTAAACACCCCTATACCCTACACATATAGGTTCACAAATGTGGAGATTTTACAACGTTGTTATTATCATTATCATTATTATTATTTGCTAAACTGAGAATACTTTACAGATCTTTATGTTTAAGTATATACTTAAATACTTCAGCATGTATCTCCTAAGAACGAAATGGGTGGGGCGGCAGAATCCAGAATTTTAGGAACCCACATTACTTTTAAAAAATTAGTTAATTAATTTTGGCTGTGTTGGGTCTTTGTTGCTGCACGAGGGCTTTCTCTAGTTGTGTTGAGCGGGGGCTACTCTTCATCGTGGTGCTCAGGCTCCTCATTGCGGTGGCATCTCTTGTGGAGCACAGGCTCTAGGCGTGTGGGCGTCAGTAGTTGTGGCACTCGGGCTCAGTAGTTGTGGCACACGGGCTTAGTTGCTCTGTGGCATGTGGGATCTTCTGGACCAGGGCTTGAATCCATGTCCCCTGCATTGGCAGGTGGATTCTTAACCAGTGCGCCACCAGGGACGTCCTCACATTACATTTTGTATTCGTTATATTTATTTATTTTTTACTTATTTTTTTATTTTTTATTTTGTAAAGGATGATGTTTCTTACCATTTTATTGTAGGTTTCTCATTTTTACATTATTTTTATTTTCATTTTTTTGGTCTTCTCTTCCTTCTCCTTTTCTTTTTTTTAAAAATTATTTTATTTATTTGTTAATTTTTTGGGGCTGCACTGCACTGCACGGCATGTGGGATCTTAGTTCCCTGACCAGGGATCGAACCCATGCCCCCTGCGGTGGAAGCATGGAGTCTTAACCACTGGACTGCCAGGGAAGTCCTGTATTCATGTTTTATTAGTCTCCTTTAATCTAGAATAGTCCTAGTTCCTCAGCCGTCTATCCTTCTTTAACAATCCTTTTGTTCTAATTCTTATTCTTGGAAACTTTGTTAGTATATGTGAAAGCTGGGAGGTTAAATTCACCTTTTTTTCTTGTTATTTCAAACCTGCATAAAAACTTGGGTGAAATCTTACATGTAGAAAAACAGTACTTATATAACCCCCTTTCAAATCTCTGGCTTTGAATTTTTGAATTTAGTAATTGAATTGAAGTAAACACTGGCAGAAAACCATTCTAACTTATAATAAGTCAAGTATCAGTCCAGACAACATAAGGGGCTCATGTGTGCAGAATTGGTTCCACTCAAAAGAGTGTGTGAGTAATAAGCCAGATGTTAAACTAAGAGTGAAAAAATAAATAAGAGTGAGTTGAAGGAAGAGGGGTACCATTTAAATGCCAAAGTGAAGAAGTAATTACTTTCAGTACCAATACCCACACTAGCAGCTCTAATTCTAGTGGTCTTCAGTATATTTATATAAAATCTATATATCATTATTATTTTAGGAAGGTATTAAAATTTTGGGTGTAAGTAGGAGGAAAGGCCAAGCTATTGAGTCATACAGACTTTCTGTCAATCTCTTTCCAGCCCCACTTCATTTATTTATTTGTTTGTTTGTTTGTTTGTTTGGCTGCTCTGGGTCTTAGTTGCGGTATGCGAGATCTTAAGTTGCGGTATGCGAGATCTTAAGTTGCGGTATGCGAGATCTTAAGTTGCGGCATGCGGGATCTTATGTTGCGGCATGCAGGATCTTTAGTTGTGGCATGCGGGCTCTTAGTTGCAGCATGCAGGATCTAGTTTCATGACCAGGGATCTAACCTGAGCCCCCTGCATTGGGAGCATGAAGTCTTAACCACTGGACCACCAGGGAAGTCCCTCAGCCCCACATCTTTTTTTTTTTTTTAAATATTTATTTATTTATTTATTTGGCTGCACTGGGTCTTCTTTAGCTGTGGCATGCACCTCAACCCCACTTCTTACTGACTTCTCAGAGCTGTCATTTCCAGACTTTAACTTCAGAGTTCTGTTCAGTAGGTCTTTTTCCCTCCTTTGCTGGGGTTCCATTGAGACTCCTGTAGGCTACTACTTTCTCTCCTCTGCTGCGTGTTTCATTGTTCTTCCATCTACTTTTGGTCTTCCAGAAAAAATTTCTCCCCATTATTAGATGATTTTAATGCCATTTTCTTTGATAGTGAGGATTTATACCTTAAAAAAATAATTCCGGTATGATCATTTTAATAGGATCTTAGGAGAGCTAAGAGATAAACATATGTGCTTTTTGGTCTGTTGATTCCATAGGTTCTTCACATGTAAAATGCAGATGATAACACCACCCATCTGGTCATCCACAGTGTGTGGCATAGTGGATTCAACAAATGGCGACTCTGTTATTAGCTAGCTCCTGCTTTGAACCATCATCTACCAATCTGTCTTCTACCTAGAAGTCATCCTTGCCCAGTCTTGTGTGTCACCAGAGAATGTCAGTCAAATTATATATCTAAATTCCTTTCCACCCCTCTGCCATTGATTTGAGTCCTTTTAACTTCTTACCTACGTTATTGTGATAGCTTTCTATCTGATCTCCCTGCTCTCAGTCTTACTTCTCTCTGCTAAGTGCTCTTTTTAGGTGATTTTTTTTTTCTTTTCCTGAGATTGACCTTCCTTCTTTTCTGGAATTGACCCTTTCTCCTTAAAAATTTCTTAAATATGATAATGAGGTAATTACAGACAATAACATTTTATCCATAAATACTTCATCAAACATCTCCAAATCTCTGTACATGTTAGCATTATAGTTTATCTCTTAATTTATTATAATGATTGGCTTTCTGGGGTGCCTTGCTTTGAGGGCAAAAATTGTTGTTCAGATCTCTTCCTCTGCACGGGCAAGTATTGAAGATTTCTATACTTTTTGCTGTTCCTAAATGGATGATACAGGGTGGGAAAAAAGGGCTGGGCATTTTTGTGAGAACTTCCTGCTATTTACTTGCTAAGTAAAATCAGCTCTATTCTCCTGTGAAACTATGCTGGTGCTGTTTTGTGTTCCATTTTCATGGGCCACGCAGTGATAGTGATATTGTCACTGTCATGTGTCCCACCCCCTCATCCCCCCGCCCCCACTAGAAATAGTACTCATTATCATCTCAGTATGATGCATTACGCCCGTATACTTGATATTGGAGGCATTGTTATGTCTACTTTATTTTCTGGTTGCTACCAGTAGGGAGAGTTGGTGATCCTTTAGTTAGCCTGGATATCTTATTTGTAAGTCGTAGCTTTCTTTTTAGCATAATACAAAGCTTCTAATGATCTTCAGGGCCTTGTCCTTTTTTAAAGAAACTTTTGCCTGTAGAGGTCATTTGCATGTATCCTAGCAGAGTGCCTTGCAAAAGTGTTTCTTGACTACTTTTCTACCTTGTCAACTTTTTAACATTTTAAAAGTGTTCGCATTGCCAAAGCATTACATTCAAAATTAAAATTAGTATTTGAGATTGTAAGAGGAATTTACATAAAATCAGTTGCTGTTACTTTTGTACTTACAGAAAGAATGGAGGGAAGACAGAAATGGAGAATTCAAAAGGAAAGTTGCCCGCTGTGTAAGAAAAAGCCAAGAGACTGCTTTTGAGTGACATTTATTCAACAGCTGTAACTTCACTTATTTCAGGGTAAGTTCATTTTAAAAATTGTCCTATTCTTTTGCATTTTTATACATGTCATGTTTTTAGAAATTGTGTGATTTGGGTATTTGAATTGCTTGTTTTCATTGGCCTCATTTTTTAGTGGTAGTATCCAGTAGTCTCCTATTTCTCAGCAGAAATAGTGTCATCTGCTTGCTTTTTCCTTCAGTAAATGCAGCTGTTTTTTACTAGATATTCTGTGTTAAACTGGTTGTTCGTATGGTAGCAGTCTATTTCTTTTCACTGATGGTAAAATTTCTCATTATAAAGTTCTGTTCTGTTTTTTTTTTAAAGCTAAGTTTCCTCCGTTTTACCTTTTGGTTTACCATCTTTGATTAAGCTAGGCATTGAAGTTTCTTGTATCTTTTCATACTGTGCTATATGAATAAAGAATGACTTAAATTTTTGTTTCCCAGTTTTTTTTTAAAAAGGATCATATTTTATATTAAACATGTACCTTTCTTGTTTTAATTGGTCTTTATCTCCTTGTTTATTACTTACAGAGCCAGTAGGAAAATTTTCCCTTTTATTGTATACCATCTGTCCACAAGTCCGTTTTAAGTCTAGCAAGGAGCCAAAGATAGCAGCCACCCATCTGGCTTAGAAGAGGACATGGTGTAGATGAATTGACCAAATGTGTGATATTTAAGTTATTTGGTTTCCCTTTTTAAAATCAAATATCGAGGTGATAAAACCTGTTTATGAAACGTAGCATCTAAAAAATCAGAATACATGATACATCCCTGTACCTGGCCACCTATTTTAAGCAAAAGAACTTTAGGAATTCCCAGGTGGTCCAGTGGTTAGGACTCTGTGTTCTCACTGCCGAGGGCCCAGATTCAATCCCTGGTGGGGAACTAAGATCCCACAAGCTGTGTGGTGTGGCCAATCAATCAATCAATCAATATTTAAAAAGAAAAAGAACTTTATTACCTGTTACATCTCCTATATTCCCTGCCTACCCCATCCTTTTTTCATATTCCCAATTCTTTGTTTACCATTGCTTTTCTTCACAATTTCATCAAGTTTGTATTCCTAAACAACATATTCTATGTTTTTGAACTGAATATATGTGGAATTATAATGTATGCATTCTTTTGTGACTTTTAGCTCATCATTATATTCTTGAAATTGGTCTTTGTTATGTGCAGTTATATTTCTTCTGTTTTTGCTGTTAAGTAGTATTTCATTAGGTAAATTACTCTTGATTCTCATTGCATTATTTCTCTATTTGGGGAGGGGTTCTTTTGTTTGTTTTGCTTTTTTTTGTTGTTGTTTTGTTTTGTTTTTGCTTGGGTTTTGTTTGTTTGTTTGTTTTTTGTTCTTTTGGGTTTTTTTGGCCATGCCTCCTGGCTTGCAGGATCTTAGTTCCCCAATCAGGGATTGAACCTGGGCCCAGGGCAGTGAAAGCACAGAGTCCTAACCACTGGACCACAAGGGAATTCCCCTATTTTGCTCTGTTTTTGCTATTACAGAGAATGTGGCTATCCTCCTTTCTTGTTGCAGAGATACTACAAGAGTTTCTTGGGTGTATACGTAGGGGTGGCATTAAGTTAAAGGTATATGCACATCACTTTGAGCAGATAATGCCAAATTGTCTTCCAAAATGTTGCATCTATTTATACTCCTTTTGGCAAGGACAAGGATTCCATTTGTTCCATATTCTCTTTAACATTTGATATTATCAGACTTCTTCAAAGTTTGTTTTCCCAAAGTTTTTGATCTGGTGTAAAATGATATGTCATTATGGACTTAATGTGTGTTGCCTTAGTTACCAATGCAATTGCGTATTGTAACGTGTTTGACCATTGACACTTCCTCTGTGAAATGCTTATTCTGGTCTTTCCTGTTTTTCAGTTAGGTTATTGATTTGTATCCTTGTCAGTTCACTTTTTCCATGGTGTCTTTGGATGAACAGAGGTGCTTAATTTTAATGCAGTTTAATTTTTTAGTTCTTTCCTGTATGCATTTTACTTTTTGTGTCTTAGTTTCTTCCCTGCCATCAGAAAGCTACTATTGTATATTGTCTTCTAAAAGTTATTATGGTTTTGCCTTTCACAAATGTGTTGAATTCACTGAAATTGGTTGATGTATGGTGAGAGTTGGAGTTCAACTTTACCCTTTGATTCCCCCTAATATATAACTGTTGACTGCATCATTTATTGACAAGTCCATCCTTTCACCACTGATATGCAGTGTCGGTTATATTGTAAAACTACATTCCAGGTATGTGTTGATCTGTTTCTGACCTTTCTAGGTTTCCTTGGTTGGCTTGTCTATCCTTGAACCGGTATCACACTGTCTTAATTTTTATTTATGATTTTTATGATTAAACTTATCAAATGCAAAGGTAAATCAGAAGTTAAGCTAAAGTCTACCCACTTTTCATTCTGTTTTCATGTTTGATATCTCTAAGTTTCTGAAAAGACTCATATCTACTTTTAGATCTTGTTATAATAACCTAAAATGCTGAAACTTAACCTTACTTCTCTTTTTTCCCAACAGATATAGCAATAACCTTGCAGTCTTCAAATTATTTGTTTTTCACCATCTTATTTATATCTGTTTTGTTTATTTTTGCTAACAGTCCTGTCCTGATTTCATTATCATTACATCTAATACCTCCCACACGTCTAGTCAGTGATCCTCATCTTTTCTTTTGACTCTTGCTTTCTACCACCTTAGGTCAAGTTCTTGTTACTAGTTGAACATCTTTTGTGTCGGCCTGCACTTCATCCTAGATATTTGTCCTGGATACAACTGCCGTGTTAGTCTTCACAAAGCTCAGCTCATTCATTGCATTGGTTCTTTTATGGGTCGGACAATATCTTAGGAACAACAAACACTTCAGGGCTTGTTTTCCTTACCCATACTATTTTCCAGTCAGAAAAGAGCTTGGCGACAACAACGAATTGAGTGGAAGGAAATAATAGGTTGGAGCCTAAGCTTATGCGTGATTTTACCTTATAAACAGTACTTTATAAATTTAGGAAATAATCAAGAATTTTATTTACCTTGATAGTATATTGCAAATAAAATAAATAAATACGAATGAAGTGTCACAAACCAATCTTGTAAGGGATTATATATTATTTTCTTTGTTGGTGGGATTAGAGTTAATTTATACTTGATCATAACATACACATCTTTAAAGTATACTTATCAAGATTAAGGTTCACGTAAAAAGAAGACGGAGGCAAATAGTAATGTTGAATCAAAATACCTCCTTGCATAGAATAGGTTAATTGAAAAACAGTATAATATACTGTTAATGATGAAACTAAACTGAGAACTTACAATTAAAGGTGTAGGAAGCAATAACTGGAAATCTTGGCAAACATGTCAGCACTGCTTACACATCCTTCTTTAAAGTCGCAAGTCCTACATATAGATTCATTCGTGCATTGTAATGTCTGTGCACTGTTGTAGAAGGGTATGTGTGGCAGCTGGGTGTTAGATAGGACAGAATTTTGAATTAAATTAATGCACTAATATTTTAATGGTTAATTTTAGTTACTATTCCTAACTTATTGTGTTAGTATTAAGCTCAGGCTTCTGTGTAAAAAATTATAGTCTTTGAACTGTGTGTTTTTCACTGGTAAGAACTGAGTAAACGATTTTGCATTTTGTTTTCAGTCTGAAGCTCATCCTCATCACGAGAATCCTTTGGCCCCCCTGTGGCCAAAGACAAACATTCTTTGGGAAACATTGATTAATAAGTAATTAAGGGGAGTTTCCTGGTGGTCTAGTGGTTAAGATTTCACTGCCGTGGCACAGGTTCAATTCCTGGTTGGGGAACTGAGATCCCACAAGCTGTGTGGTGCCGCCAAAAAAAAAAAAAAGTAATTCAAGCAGACGTACTTAACTAGCATTCAGGGACCCAATCTTGTCTATTGTATGTCGATTAAAAATTGCTAGTAGCTTCCCTCGTATGCTCATATAGTCCCCCTCTTTCTGAAATGTATCTTGTCATTCATTCAACTCAAATACTCGACCCATTTCCCATGCCAAGGGTCTGGAATGTGTGTTCTGTTTCTTTTGCCACTTGAGATGAGGTCCATTTCAAATTCCCCTTCTTTCATGAAGTTATTGCTCTTCATCCCCAAGCAAATTCTTCCCTTTCTGAAGCACTGTAGCACATAGTCTTAACTTTTAGCCATTTATGAATTTGTCTTACTGCTCTTGTTACGTATGATATGATGCAGTTGGGAAGTAATGCCTCAGTAAGTACCCAATTCCAGTCATCTGTTTGGATTGCACTAAAAGTGAAATCATTTGAAAATTAAATTAAGAAATCACATCAGACTCCATGACTTAACTAATATCTTCTAAAAAAGGGTCTATGTTTTACTCATCTACCTAATGCACAGAACAAGGTGGGCTGTAGGGTTGAGGTGCCCACATAATCTTTATTTTTTTATTATTATTATTTTTTATAAAGTTATTTATTTTTACTTATTTATTTTTGGCTGTGTTGGGTCTTCGTTGTTGCTCGCGGGCTTTCTCTAGTTGCAGCAAGGGGGGGCTACTCTTCGTTGTGGTGCACGGTCTTCTCATCGCGGTGGCTTCTTTTGTTGCGGAGCACAGACTCTAGGCGCGCGGGCTTCAGTAGTTGTGGCACCACAGGCTTAGTTGCTCCGTGGCATATGGGATCTTCCTGGATCAGGGCTCGAACCCGTGTCCCCTGTGTTGTCAGGCGGATTCTTAACCACTGCGCCACCAGGGAAGCCCCACATAATCTAAATGTCTCTGTCATTACATGATTTTTATGCCCATGGCTATACTATAGAAACCTGTTGCTTTGTGGCAGATTTAGCGAGCTCTAGTCTATCACTCAAACTCTTCTTAAAGACTTGCTTTTTTCATGCACTTTCTGAATATCCTCAGTCTCTGTAGTCTTGTGATAGGATGATGTGAAATAAAACCCACAATAAGCACTTGAAAAATGTACATTCTATTTGGGTTGAATGAAAAGTAAATTTAATTTAGTATTTTTTATGATGTAATTTTTTACATCGAAATCCATAACTTAATGTATTTTTTTTTAAACTGGAAGCATTAGTGTTGATGTACTTGACCCAGATTTTCTTTATTTCACTTTTATTGTGGTAAACACACGACCTAAATCTACCCTCTTAACAATTTTTATGTGTACAGTATTGTTAACTATATGCACATTGTTGTACAGTACATCTGTAGAGCTTTTTCACTTTGCACGACTGAAACTTCTCTACCCCTTGAACAACAACTCTCCATTCCCCCTCTCCCCAGGCCTTGGCAACCACCACTCTATGTTTCTATCAGTGTGACTAGTTTAGATACCTCATATAAGTATAATCATGTAGTATTTGTGTCTCCTATATAAAGATTATTAATAATAACCATATCCTTTTTCTAATTCAGGTGTGGGATGGGATGAAGAGAGAGGAAAAAGGGAGAAACAAATCCTCCCTTTCCCATAGATCAGCAGCATGGCCACATTCTATACCACTAGACAAAAGGACTTTGGTCTTTTGGTTCTGTATCAAGGCCAGAGGGATTGTATTAATTCTCTATTGCTATGTTACAAATTACCTAAAATTCAGTGACTTAAAACAGCATTTCTTATCTCATGGTTTCCGTAGGCCAGGGTTCCGTGTGTGACTCGGTTGGCTCTTCTGGCTCTGGGCTCCTTGTAATGCTGCAGTCAAGGTGTTGGTTGGTACTGCAGCCATCTCAGGGCTCAGCTGTGGGGGGATCTGCTTCCAAGTTCAGTCACCTGGTTTTTTGTTAGGTTTCTGTTCCTTACAGGCCATTGACTGAGTCCTACGTTTTTTGTCACATGGGCGTCTTCATAGGTCAACTCACAACTTGCTGGTTGGCTTCATCAGGGAATAAGTAAGATGATAAGAGAAGATAAGCTATGGGTGTAGTGGATGTTACTGTCTCCTGTCCAGAGGGAAATAATCATATCCCAGCCTGCTGGGAATGTTGCCTACTGATAACTCATAGCTGAGTTGCTTCCTAGGAGTTGCCCTTAGCTAAAAGAGATCACTTGCCCAAGTTAGTCCCCTTCCCCAGAGGCCACTTGCATCCAAGGACTAGTTGGTTTGGGTAAGGGATGGGTTGATACAAAGGCTTGGACTTTTTTCTCAATTTGGGAATTATCTGAAGGGCCATTCCAGTGTGGGATTGACTGAAGCCTTTATTTCAACTGCCCCCCTCAGTTCATCTTCTTCTTCTGCTTAGACCTATTTCCCTCACTCTTGTTTTTGGAAGCACTTCCCAGTAAACGTTTTACAAATACCTGTCTGAGAATCTGTTTCGTAGATACCCTGACCCAGGATAGTAGGCATTGTGTAACCCAGCACAGTAAGGTGGAAGATTTTCTGCCTTACCTCGTTGCACGTGTGTGCGCATGAATCTAGAGTCGTTTCCCACAGATAGAAGTATGTGTGGCTCCGTGCATATGGCTTCTGTCCCTCCTGGGTGGCCGCAGTTTCTTCACGGCTTACTTGAGACCACATTTGGAGTATGTGATTATCACAATAGGACCACATCCTTGATGGGTCTCATATTCAGATCATTTAAGGATTAGCCTCCACATCTCACCCGTATCTCCTTAAAATTAGAGCTCCTTAAACGTTGAGGCTTTCTGATCTCTTGTGTTACAATAAGATTATGAAGAAAAGTGCAAACTCTACTCAACCTGCTTCAAGGATGCATCCATCTCACTCCCACTAATACAGGTGATCTATAGTGATCTTGTTGACTGAGGTAAGGAGGAGACTAAGCTATCTCCAGTAAATTTTAAAACATAAGACAGATATGAAAAACAAAACTATCAGAACAAAATACAGGAGAATATCAAGGTAGAGAAGGATTTATTAGGCACCAGTAACACCCATAAAAGGAAAAAATTTGATAAATTTGGTTGTATCAAAACCAAAAACTTAAATATTATGACAAGATAAAGTTAACAAAAATAAGTGGCAAACTGGGAAAAATTTTCTGTAAATCTAATATTCAGGATTTCTATCTAGAATCTACAAACTTTTGCAAAGCAATAAGAAAAATATCAGCACAAAGGAAAATGATATGAATAGATAATAAATAGAAGCAAAAAGAAAGATGATTGTTGTTATGCATGCAAAAATTAATTCAGCTGTATTTGTAAGCAGAAATACAAAGCTACAGGGGATGACATCAAATCCATCAGGTTGTCAAAAATCAAAATGTCCAAGAAACCCAAGTGTTGGTGAGGATTTCGGGAAATTGTGTACCTGAAATACTGGCATAAGTGAAGTTGTTCTGTCAACATTGGAGAGCAATTTGGTAATAGCTAGTCAATTTGAAAACACATATCCTGTGATTTAGGTGTGTAAGTTAGAGAAACTCTAGCACATGTGTACGGAGAGACATGATGCAAGGATATTGCTTGCAGTATTGTGTGTAATTTTTAAAAGGCCTATTAGAATTGATCAGTTACTATTAATATCAGTTACAATATTCTATCGTATCAGCTAAAATACCTAATGTAGACTTAGTTATATATAATCACATGGTTTAATCTCAACACAATCTTGAGTAGGAAAAGCAATTTTCAAAAAAAAGGTATGATATCATTTATGTAAATTATAAAGTAAAACCGACTATATTTTATTCTATCATAGTAATCTGATAGAATAAAAGTTTTTTTTAAAAAGAAAGGACTAGAAGAAATATGGAAAATTCTTAAAATTTGTAGTACTACTTAACTTTAGGGAGGAAGAGAGGGACCTGGGAAACAAAGGGGCTTTTTGCCTTGTTTTTTTTTTTAAACTGTCAATCTTCCAGCACATTTGGCTCACCTTCTTCCCTCTCCACAAAAAACTAAAGTAATAAGGAAACCAGGGGCTGCCTGTTTGCCACATCCAAAGGCTTAATTTTAGTTTAGTGGGGTTTTTTTGGCCGCACCATGAGGCGTGTGTGATCTTAGTTCGCCCGACCAGGGATCGAACCTGTGCCCCCTGCAGTGGAAGTGGGGAGTGTTAACCACTGGCTTGCCAGGGAAGTCCCTTAGTTTTTATTTTTAATCTCTGTAGCAATTGAATTGAATTGACTATTGATGTCCCTTCTAGAAACATCTTCTCTAACCCATAAATATCATGGCTCCATTTTGGTTCCCTCTGAATCTGACTGCTACCTTTATAGTTGCAGCTATATATAAGGAAAAGTAAATCTCTTTCCCATCTCAGCTCCCCAGTTCTGCTATCAGAAGTAAACACTATTTAATCTTTCAGAAATCTTACTCTCCCCCCAACACACATGTATACACAAGTGTGATTTTGTGTGTCTGTGTTTATAACAAATGTATACATAGCATACACTCTGTACTTTCAACATTGTCTTGATATTTTACTAGCTCAGTAATATATATCTGCTTCCCTTTTAACAGTTGCGTGTTATTAAGGATTAAGATTTATATCTTGAAATGAGAGGTAACACCAAGAACAGCTGACCCTGAGCTCATTTCATTTCTTGTTAATGAATATTTACAAAGGCACTGTTTTCTTGGGAAAGAAGGGGCTCTGTAGGAGTGCCATAGACATTATCCAGGCCATTAGAGAGCTGTTCACCTAGCCAGTTAGACCAGGCATAAAAAAGGTTAAACCACATGCAGAGCTCTAGTGGGAGTAGAAGCACGGTGCGGCTTTGAGAAAGTATGACTGGTACTGAATGGTTAGGACGGAGGTTAGACGTAGGGCTGCGAGTGAGATTAGAAGTCTCTAGAGTAGAGATGACCATTCATTTGGTATAGAGAGCAGTACATACTAGGGCCAAAGACAGCATCTTGCACAATTTCCACATTTAGGGGACAGAAACACGTGGACTGCTTGGTCACAAGGAGGAGAGCTAGGAGAGTGAGGTATTACCGACCTCAGAAAGGAAGTGTGTGGATGGTCACCAGTGCATGACATAAGGAAAAGAAAAAGAATAGTTCAGTTTGGGGGAAAAACGGATGGATTGGTGATAGGGGGAGAGTTGTTGTTTAGTAAGTAGTATATTTGGTGGCAGTGTAGAATGAATTGGAACTTTTGGAATCATCTGTGTGAAAGATAATGGGGAAAACTTCCTTGATACTAAGCTGTTTAACTCATGGACTGCTTTCACTTAAGAATGGTTGAGCTTATTGGGACACTTACCCTTGAATGACGAATTACTTTCAATATTGTCTTTAACATCAAAAAGTGTTAAAAGTTTTTTTTTTTTTTTGGAAATCACGCTTGTCTTTTTATTTTTTTAGGCCTTTTAAAAAGATTAAATTGTGTAGCCACATGGAAAACTAATGATTTGATTCTAGTTTTAGAAATAAATGGAACAAGACACTTTCCAACTAAACCATCTCCGGATTTGTAGGTTAGAAATCAAGAATAATGAAGTGTAAGTTTGAGGCAAAAAATACATACTTAAGTTATTTTGTAAAGACATACAGTTGATATAATTTCCATTAATATAAAAATGGTGTGATTTTTTTAACAACGCCACACAACAGAAGATTTATTTTAAACCAGAAATGGGATATGCTTACAAATTGTAAATGACTGTTTTAGGTCAGCACCGTTTATTTGAGTGTTATGCAGGTAATTCAGTTTCACATTTCTCTTTCTAGAGAAAAGAACAACAAACTTGCTTTTTCTGTACCAAGGCCTTTTTTCTGTCTAGAATATATTTTATTTAAAGGGTGGGGGGGAGTAGATTTTTCTTTTCCTGCTGAAGAAGCTAAAGCTATTTAAAGCTGGGTCCTAACTACTAAAAGTCTCCAATACCTGATTTTGGGTAGTTAATGACTTTCTATAGTCAGCCCTCTCTGGAGTATTTTTCTTTAAAACCTCACATGGAAACAATTTAAATGGTTCTTTTGTGGCCCTCAAATTTCTTGTTCATATCTATACCCAGTTCTTTTTCAGCCCTGAGAGGTTAATTGGGCAGGGGTAAATTTGGGTGTGATATGTAGTCTCTGGAAAAACATTTACGTAACATAACCTAAAAGTTACAGTCCTATTCATAATGATTTCTCTTGAGTATCAGTCTATGTCTTTAGATTTTCTAATAAAACGTGTGCACATATGTGTATCTGTGTGCAAACGATAGAACCTGATTGCTGGTGAAGGTGGTATATTCATATTTGGTGGATTCAGTGCTTTGCTGGGGACCATTTACATTGATTGGTATGAGCCCTTTGGAGAGAAATTTAGCAGTCATTCTACTTCTCAGGAGCTGTCTTAGGGAGGCAGTCTAAATTCGGGAAATAGGCACATGTTCGGCCATAGATAAGCCCACAGCTTTCTTCCTGCCCACATCAGAGCTCTGGTATGGTTGAATTCGGGTGATTGTAATATTGATAAACTCATTCGGGGATTTAGAAGACACACTGAACTTTTCACACGTCTGGTGTGAGTTAAATATTTGCCATGGCTCTAAGTACCTTGGGCTTCATTGTTAGGAGTTTAAAATTATATCCCTTGGATTCCGAGTCATCTTCTATTAGACTTCTTTGTGACCAGCATTGGCTTGGCAGGTGATTCAGACTTCTGTGTTTCTGGAGTACTCGATCCGATGTAATAGTAATAGGTATTCTCCTCCCCTGCCCCCTTCTATTGCTCCCCCTACATACTCAAAGGACACGTTCATATAATAAAAGCTCTGAAAAGTCCAATCATTTAATTCGACTTTTTTTTAAATTGAAACTAGTGTTTTCCTAACCTTTTGAACAGTAAACTCTGCCACTTATTAATTAGCTCTGTGACCTTGTCTCTCTTTTCTCTGTAAAATGAGGGAAACCCCTTCATATGGTGATTTATGAGCATTACATGAGATAAGTTTGTGTAACACTTTGTATACTGCTTGGCACATAATAAGCACTCGATAAGGTGGTAGTTTTTATTTAGATGTGGTTCTTCTAGTCTAATTGAACACATGAGATCAGCAGATACAAAACAATAGGAAACTCTAATTAGGAGAGGAGGTCAGTTGTCGGAGGCTTCGTGGATAAAATAGGTTTGGACTGAACCTAGAGAAATCTAAGTTAAGGCTTAGTAATAGAACTTTCTTCACTGATGGAAATAATCTATATTTGCAGTGTCCAACGTGGTAGTCAGTGGACATACTGAGCACTCGATATGTGGGTAGTGTGACTGAGGAACTAAATTTAAAATTTTATTAACAATTATTTGAATTTAAAATGAAATGGTTGTATGTGGCTATCATATTGGAAAAGCACAAAAGTGAGCTTAAAGTGAAATGAAAAATTTGTTTCCCAGGAAATGGAATACAAATAAAAATTTCTAATCAATTCTTTTGTAATTTATAATATCATTACATAATGCTGTTTGCTTTCTTGTAGGTCTCCAATTGAGAAACATGGCACTGTTTTTCCTGCACTCTACCCACCTATTGCTGGACTTCTGTTGTAACAAGTTGGCAAACACTGGCTGGAACTGGGCTGCAATAAAACATGCCAGTATCAATGCTGACAAGAGCCTAACAAGTGCCAACTTACAGATGATTACGCATTTTGAATTCTAATGAACTGTTTTAACCTTCAGGAAGAATTGTAAAGACCTGTACATAGCACAACATGATCCGGATAATATATATACTGTTCATGTACATCCACAAACACACCTTGTACCAAATAATGCTTTCTTGTAGTAGAATAAGAATCATGTAAATTCTAAAAGATTTTAGCAGGTTTTCTTTCCCTATTCATTGTTTCTTACCAGTTTTAAAAGACTCCTTAAAGCATGTCAGATAAAAAGCAATTAGGATTAAAAATTTCCATTTAATTTCCTTTAAACCATTGAGGCTTCATTAAACTCTTTTCACTTACTAAACTTTGTATCTTCTTTGTTTGGACACACTCCCCTTTGCTTTTATCTCTTCTGTCTGCCAGGAAGTTTTCAAATCATTTAGTTCAAATACTGAAACACTCAATAAGCAACTACTTGATTTTTAATGATGACTTCAGAGGAATGGTCATCACTAGGTGCTTCATCCCTTTTGTATTATACTTGCACCCATCTCTTGGATTGGATATAGCAATAACATTTTTTCATTGTTGAGAGCTCTTGAATTCAGTCATTTTCCCCAAGAACTAAAAAGAGTTGGTTCTGAATTCAATTCAGATTTAAAATTATTGAAATTTATCCCAAACAATACAAAATTCTGATTTGGTTTTATTTTTGCCCTCAGTTACCTAATGTGAAGGTTGGATGAATAAAGCATGCACAGCTGCAGGCTTTCTACTTAACTTCTGGGTTTGCTATTAGAAATGCTGTTTACCCACACACCCTTCTCCTTAGCCCTTCATATTTCTTTGCCTCTATTCTCTATACTGCAGATTTTTCTCACCTATTGTACAAAGAAATTGCGATGTATATTTTCATGTAATTTGATTTTGGAATTCTGTCACCTTATGTAGTGAGTTCTTCCAAAATATAATTTTTTTCCAATAATTGTCAAGTTGTTGGCTTTTATTGTATTGAATGAAGGTTATAATAGAGTGCCAGAGAAGTGCAGTTTAGAAAAATCTCAGGTTGTTTCCTTATGCAAACAAATTTAATACTTGAAAATCACATGGCCATGGCAGTATATGTATTGGGTTCTGTATAGATTCTTATGTGAATCTCAAAGCATTACAGGGATGGAAAGGCTTTGCTATTTGACATATACAGATTTTGCCACTGACATAGTGCACTTGGATTTTTATTACTGTTTGAGCATAAGTATATTTCATATCATAAGTTTTCGAAAATAATTTCAGGAAATGTAAAATGAGCATGTGCAGTGTTAAAGGTGGGCCCAGGTTCCTCTGTGTTTGAGGCTGGGACTGGGAGGTAGTCTTTGGCATATAAGGGATAGAACTTGAGACAGTACCCGTTGGGACATGGTGTTTAATTGTAAGAATCAGTGAGAATTGGTGCATCTCTGCTCTGTGGGGTTTGGAGAAATGCTTTGGCAGAAGAGTGAAAGGATTCCTGCAAGGAGCCCGTCCTTTACGAACTTTGCATGTCTTTTTTAAAGCAGAAGTAAAATAATTGAGGATGTAGTCACAGTAGAGAGTGATTTTTCTAAATCTCAGTCTCTTCTTCACTCCGAAGCATTAAAAAAGCCCATAAATGTGTAATGGCTGAATGTGAAATTGTTTGATTCATTGCAGCCCAATTTCTTTCAAGAACTTGGCGTGTGACTTTACTTTTTCAAAGACTCTGTAAACATTGTTGCCCCAAAGTGCCAGTACTGCATGCCTACCTGGGACTTTGAATGCAATCCCTTTTTATTCTTTAATCAGAAATTGTTCACATGGTGCTTGCTTGTGGCAAGATGGAGTCTGAATTTTGCTCTCCTATTGCTGTAATTCTGCTAGCAATCTCTTGAGTTAAAACCTGGGATTTGACTCTTCAGAGAGGAGCAAATGACCTAGTAACTCAGGGACAACTATTCTTGAACTTTAAGTGCCACATTAATGCAGTTACTTTGGTGGAACCATGTGTTCTTTAGGGCTAGATCTTGGGGAGTAGAAGGAGAGCCAGGAATGAGTGCAGGTCTCATGACACCCCTTTCCATCTGGTGCCCTGAGCGTGCTACATATGGAAACACAGGCCTCGAGAGATGTTTTGGCTTCTTTTCCTCTGTCAGAGGTGTCATCTGTGCCTTTCCCCGTGTTCATCTGACTGTGAATCTAAATGCCTCTACATTTGATGTTAAACCACACTCAGGTGACACTGATCCAGGTGGCTTTTGTCCCAGCAGTGCCTCATCATTAGTGTGAGTCTTGTCTGCTTCAGGAAAAGGATTTTTCTCCCTGACCTCGTGCCAACTATCAACAACACCTGCATAGTCTTATGGATTGTAGAACCGTTGCCTGTTTCCTAAATTTATTCCAAGTTCTTGTAAAGGCTTATCGATTTCAGTCTATGCTTATAATGGGATGGATGATCTCAGTGGCTTTCTGGCCTCTTGTGAGTTTAAAATCCAAATGAGGTTGGTTTTCTTGTCATTACAAGGTAATATTTTTGTGAGGTTATTCCACTAGTTCTGTGATTACTTGGGTGTCATAGTGTCTTTAATGGCCTTCATTCTTGGTTGTGAAATTTTATTTTATATGCTCATTCACCCTCTACAAATCTGCCCATTTGGGGTTGTGGTGCCTGTGTATTTGCCTGTCTGGTCCCCAGTTGGTGGAATTACCTTTTGTGTACTGCCACTTCTCAGCATCTTTGAAATTTGACATAATGTTGCTTCATTCCAGTTTTTTTGTTTGTTTGTTTGTTTTTTTAGTTCTGTAATTTGTTGATTGTATTTAACTATGTGAGTTCTGTTGTGATGTTTACTGTATTGTAAAGCACCTCGATCATGTGATGGGTGCTCTATAAATCAATAAATGATGACTTAGAGGCTGTATCATGAGCTATTTTGGTTTCAGGATGCAGGTCTCCAAAGCAAGTTATGGGATTCTTTCTATATAAACAGCACATGATAGCAAAGGGTCCACAGGGGAATCTAGATAAAAAATTTTTTAAACCTTATTTAAAGAAGGAACCAGAGGGTAGGAAGTTCACTTGACTTCCAACCTGATAAAATGGTCTTAAAATTTCCAGTACACGGCCAACCACCATTCTTAATCAGAATTTCGTGCATGCTGATTTAGAACCTTATATAAAATAAAATGAGCACATGTTAGAGCATTATTTGGGATTTTGTCTTTGGCCTAGACTGGTTCTACCATGAAGATAAGCCAAAAGGTGAAGAACCCAGTCTCAAAGGTCAACTGGAAGAGAACACAGGCACCATCTCAATCACCACCTTCCCTCCTCTAAACAGATGGGCAAACTTGGCCAAATACCTGCCCAGTACCACTCAGTAAGTTAGTGGCAGATGCAGCAAGAACTGAGTACTTTTTTCCCGTTTTTTCCCCCTTAATTTTAACAAATTTTTTCCTTTTTCTGGAGGACTGCAAACCGCAACAGGATTCAGGATGTGAATATTCAGCTTTTCACCCTGCATCTTTATATATAGTTTATATGGATTTACAGTGTTAGGTGTTGAAAGCTTGTCTGTTTTGATAGAAGTTGCCAGTGGTTTTAAGGCCTCTTCCTTACAAACTCTGAGAAAAGAACATAGAGCCTGATTTCTTAATCACAAAGAAGAAAATCCTCCTTGAGAGCAGTTTGGGGAAAATGGGGCCTCATTTTTCAGGGTTTAATTTTTCTGAAAAATATATTTGAAATAAAACTATTATAGAAAGGTCTAGATGATGTCCCTAAACTTTAAATATCAGTTTTAAGCATAATCATCTACTCGAGGTATATAGCAAAAAAGTTTTATTCCCATGCTGTCCAATGCAGATGAACAGCTTTTGACTTTGCCTACTGTGTGCAAGGCCCTAGGCTTTGAGGAAGGATCAGTTGATTTTCTCCCTCCCTCTCATAAAGATAGAGTTGGTAACACCGCACCAAATTAAAATTGTTCATTTCCTGGAGGACTGCAAACCCCAGCGGGATTCAGGTATCTTTGGTTGCTCAGTTTCAGATGGTGTAACTTGGCTGCCTAGGTAGGACTAGGCTTGTCTCTTGGAGTCTGCACACCCCATTGGGCTGCAGTGAAGGAGAAGGGGAAGGCTTTCAAAAAAGGCAGCCAGACACATCTTAGACATAGCTGCACAGAAAGTCATAGATAAGGTACTTGGTTTTCCCTTACCAGCAGTCTCCATTAGGAACAAGTGCAGTATAATAGTACTGTGTGTGTTAGCACTGTGACCTCTCCTTTAACCCTCATGAGCACCAGCAATCAAGTTCCTATTTATTGAGCCTCCACTTTGTGGCAGGCTTGTGCTAGATGTGTTTCGTAAAGGATCTAGTCAAATTCTTACAAGGATCCTCATTCAGAAACAGGTTCAGATTAATTTGTCAAGACTGTACAGCAAGTAGGTTTCATGGCCGGGATTCAGTTTCATGACCTCCCTTACATACTGCGTGCCATTACTTCTTACCTCCGGGATATTTTTTCCCAGGTCACGAAGAGACTGAGGCGTTTTGAGGCTTGTACTTGAACCCAGTTCATTGGACTACCAGTCTAGTGATTCCCTCCCTATCCCCTTCTACCATGATATGACACTACCTCCCCAGAAAGAGTCTGTTCCCCTATGCACTCTTAAGGCAGGCAGCATTTTTCCCTTCCTGCTCTTCGTGCTCCCTGTCCGAGACAACGTCATACAAAGTTCCTCTACATCAGACAACAAAACATGAATTAGGTCTAAAATGAACCATGTTTCAGTGCTCAGATTTCTCAGGTCATATCTAATATTGTAGCTCCGTCCAACCCTGTTGGGTATTGTAATTCACTGAGTACTGTAGATGCTTTATTTTACAGGGTGTATTAAGAAGTCCTATAGCTCAGGGGTTTCAAGCCAGTAAGAGTGTACTCAGAAGACAAGGGCCCAGAGATAGTTATATTACAGACATCGTTAAGAAGAGTGCTCTCACCTCTGCTAGAGGGCTTCTTGAAGGTAGTCCGTGACGAGGAGGTAGTGAAGCCCTTGAGTTGATTAAATCCCTTAAGATGAGTTCTTGTTTGACTGTGGCCATCTAGGCCAAGCAAACTGAAAGGGCACAGATTTGTTTATTGCTACATGTGTGCTGCTCTGAGGGAGAGGGTCCCTGGTTTTCATCAGATTCTCCAAGGTCATGATCCCCCAAGTTATTAAGAACCATGGATTCTAGTCCAGCTCCCTCTTGAAATTGATGGAGAATCTGAGATGGCAGCATAGATTGTGCAGGGACTTGACCATGATCAACACAACAGATGAGTTGCAGAGCCAAATCTGAACCCAGTTCCCCTGACTCCCGGTATAGCTCACAGCAACAGCTCATCAAACATTTTGAGGGCTTCCCTGGTGGTGCAGAGGTTAAGAACCCGCCTGCCAATGCAGGGGCCACAGGTTCGAGCCCTGGTCCGGGAAGATCCCACATTTCATGGAGCAACTAAGCCCGTGTGCTACAACTACTGAGCCTGCGCTCTGGAGCCCGTGAGCCACAACTACTGAGCCCGCGTGCCACAACTACTGAAGCCCATGCACCTAGAGCCCGTGCTCCGCAACAAGAGAAGCCACCGCAATGAGAAGCCCGGGCACCGCAACAAAGAGTAGCCCCTGCTCACCACAACTAGAGAAAGCCCGCGCACAGCAACGAAGACCCAATAGACCCAATGCAACTAAAAATAAATAATTAATTTAAAAAGAATGTATTAAAACAATTTTAAGCACCTGCTGTGTGCCAGACACTAGGATGGTGCTGGTGAAGAGACAAAGATAAGTCATATGATGTAAAACCAGGCGTCAGCTATGACAGGACTTCTTCATCACATTTATGTTATGACCCAGGAAATATTTGTAGGGCACTCTGAGATAAACAGATGAGGCTGTCTGTGGCCAGAGGAGACTGTCTTGCCTGGCTACCCTAGTGGCCCCAAGGGCTCACCATTTAGCACACCTATAAACCATTCTTGACAGACAGGGAAGCTTTGAGCTACGACACCTCCATTGAGCCTGGCAAGTGCTCTCCTGCCCTCTAAGCTCTGTTTGCTCGATGCAGCTGCTCTATGCACCTCCCTGCCCACACCTCCTCCACATCTTTAGTCTCTTGTCACAACTGGAACGCTATTTCCCTGAGCACACCACCGTTCTTACACATTTCAATACCCTCTCCCCTTTCATCTCCCAGGTGTCCCTCCCCCAGAATTCCTCCTCCTTCCTCAACATTTTAACCCCATGATTATGTTTACCATGATCTAAACTCCAAATTCCTTCTCCACTCCACCTCACTACCCACTAAATGGTTAACCTTGGCAGCACCTAAAATTTCTCCACCTTCAAATCCTCCCCCTTTTCTGTTCTGACACCCTCATCCTGTTCTCAGATCCTTCCTTCAACCTGTCATCTCTTATTCTTGGCTCTTCTCCAGGGCCACCACTTCCCCCCGAAGTCCTTAACTGTGGATGCTTCTAGGAATGGGTGCAATCCGCATTCTTTTGATTGTCCTTTGAGTAAAATTCTGTTTTGACAGGTTTCACACTATTCACTTATATTACTCGTTAGCCCTCTTTTTTGCTATTAGTCATCCCCACATTGACTAAAGATTTTAGCACCTGGTTTACGGTCTCCCACCTTCTCTACCTCTGAATTCCAATATCTGATTTTTCGAGCTTCTCACTTCCACTTCAGCTACCATATTACATGGCTCTGTCCTGGAGTTTATTGTCTCCTAGTACTGTTTAACTTATGAACTTCAGTTTGCCATCCTAACACAGGGCTCTCACAACCTTGTTCACACTGCATTGGTCTTCAATATTATAGAGACCTGCAGTTTTATGACTCGTACATCAGCCTCTACCCAATCTGCACCAGAGCTATATTCTCACAGCACTCTCAATTTCTTTTTGGCAATGAATCCCAAGCCCTGGGCAAATGCTACAATCCATATTCTCTGCTTCTGCAGCCAGGTGGCTGAGTTCTGCTAGAAAAAAGTGACCCATCCACACACTCAGAAGGCACCTGCAACCAGGCCTTCCAAATTCAGGTTCCTCTCCCAAATTTTCTTCACTCTTTTTTGGTCCAGTCAGTGCTTGATAAGTTCAGAGCCTCGAAAATATAGGTGAAGAGAGCTAGGCTCTCGGTTCTTCCCACGTCCAGCTACCTCCTCCACTTTCATTCACTGCTCTTACCTAGTCTCGACCCCTCCCTCTCCCTGGCCCCCATGACTCTCGCGAGACTTGGGGACCTCCGTTACGCACTGCCCAAGTTGAGCGGCGCACTTCTCGCGAGGCTGAGGCAGGGCTGGGCCCGACATGGCGGAAGGTAGGTTTTTTGTGGAGCAGCGCGGGAAGGCGCGGAGCTGTGGAGGCGCTGCTGGCTGGGCGAAGCAGCCCTGAGAGGGAATGGCCGGGCGTGTTCGCTTGGGGCACAGCGGGTCTCGCGAGCCTTCCTCTCCAGCCTCTGCCGGGCGCCTCGGGCCGGGGTACTGAGCGCTATTCCTATAGCAACGCCCCTCCCGGCGTCTCCGACCCCGCGGGACCTTGGCAGGGTGCCGGGCCGGTCGCGAGGTCCCGTGCCGGCACTAAATGCAGCCTCGGGGATCCCGAGGGCCGCCGGGGAGGCTCCTTTGATTACCGGCGGTGCTGGGACGGCGGGGGACGTAACCCTTCTCCTTAGGAAATCGAAACTGCTGTCCTGGCAGGTCCCGCATCCGGAAGGGGTACATCCCTCCCCTGCGAAAGAGCTTAGGACTCTTCCCAGGGTGAGGGGTGGGGGTGAGCCAGGGCTGTCACGGGCCAACGAGCCAAACAGGAGGGGGCTGTAGGCTCTGGGCTCCCCAGCAGCCTCGGGATTCGGGGCGGCTGGGATTCTTTCCCCAGGTTGAGAGATGTGGACGGGAGGAGGGGGTTTGCTTGGTAGGGGAGTTGGCCAAGGTCACGCTGCTCCTAAGAGATGTGCTAAACCAGACCTCGACTCCTTTGCCTCTCAGTCCTGTCTTTACCCGCTTTTGTGGCACTTTCTTTGTGCCCCTGCAGGTGAAGGCAATTTGGCCTCTCGGATTGAGCCTCCCTTAACGTAGCAATATTAGAAGCCTTCATTGTCAAAGCCTTGTTGTACAGGTGGCGGGAAAGGAGACCCAGAGATGGGAGTTACCTGCCAGGGACCCTAAAGTGACGCTGTCGGACCTGGCTAGTGTGCTTCTCCTGTTCACCCCATTACTGGAGGAAAATACTCCTTATTTGACTTAATGTTTATTGAGTGACTGCAGTGTGCTGGTCCTCCACCTGTCCGATTGGTTTTGAGCTAAGCTTTGTCTGAACCTACCTTTACTTGGATCTTACTTTTGGGCAGCACCTGACAGTTTGCAGGCTTTTCTCATTTGGATTAGACTTGGCAACAACCTTGTGAAGGAGGTCTGGCATGGATGTTACTTGCACTTTATAGATAAAGGAATTGAGGCCAGAGTTCTAGAGATATCCGGGTCAGGCACCCACTTTTTGTCTGCTCTTTCTACCATGTTAGACCCCCTGAGGGGGAAACGTCAGATAAATATTGTATGAAAGCAGAGGAGGATTAAAAGGAACAGAAGAAAGCTGAGGCATCCCCTGAAGCTAGTTTTTGAATGAGTCACAGAATGTTGTTTAAGATTTTTTAATACAGTGGGCAGCCAGCGAAATGGAGCTTTTTGCCCTGAGCAGTGAGTTGGGGTGGAAAGGTTCAGGAAGGCTTTATGTGAGGTGACGGGGACTCCATCGCTTTTACAGCAGTTAGGGAAGTTAAGGAATGTTTTGGGAATACGTTACCAAGATTGAAATTGTAGAAGGCAGTTGGTTTTTCATTCAGCAGTTTTACTGAGCACCTGCTGTGCCTCGCAGTCCGGTTCCAGCCTGAAGAGCTCCTACCGGCTGAATATGCTGATTGTTATCCTGCAAGTGCCTTGAGATTTGTGTTAGGATAACCTTGAGAGACATGCAGCTGGTGGAGAACACACCTTAAAACATCCTTTCAGGGTTAAATTGGCAAGGGAGTACAGATAGGTAAGCATAGTCAGAAGGTTCTGACTCGACGGTTTTTTTTTTTTTTAATTAATTTTATTATTTTATTTATTTATTTTTCGGCTGCGTTGGGTCTTCGTTGCTGCGCGCGGACTTTTCTCCGGTTGCGGCGAGCGGGGGCCACTCCCCGCCGCGGTGCGCAGGCTTCTCATTGCGGTGGCCTCGTTGTGGAGCGGAGCATGGGCTCTAGGCACGCGGGCTTAGGCAGTTGTGGCACACGGGCTCAGTAGTTGTGGCTCGCGGGCTCCCGAGCGCAGGCTCCGTAGTTGTGGCGCACGGTCCCAGCTGCTCCGCGGCATGTGGGATCCTCCCGGACCAGGGCTCAAACGCGTGCCCCCGGCACTGGCAGGCAGACTCCCAACCACTGCGCCACCTGGGAAGCCCTCGACAGTTTTTATTTTACTTTTTTTTGTGTGTTCCAATTTCCTAGCCTGTGTTCTGACTTAAGCTTTTTGGAAACAGTGTCACAGACTTTGGGAAGAATTGAGTGGAGCATCCTAGTCCAGTTACCTCGTTAAACTGCAACTGCTTGTTATGCGCAGGAAGGCAAGGTTATCTAAACAGTGTTTTGCGCGGGGGTGTTACGCGGCATGTACTCTAATCAGAATTTATCGGAGCTGGCTATGCTTGTTCAGAAATACTCATTTAAATATAAACAAATAGCAGAAATCTGTGTCATGTAACAGTTGGATGATCTGTAAGCATGCTCTGTGGGAATTTCCCTGATAATGGTCTTCGTTAGGTGGTGTGAGTGTGAGCATGTGGGAAATTGCGCTTAGGAATAGTAAATAGAACCTGCAGGGGCTGAGTTATACAGTAACTTCTTAATGCGACTCGTTTAGAAACCAGGCTTCTTTCTTTCCATGCATCCATGGGTATTGGTTTGACCATATATATTTAGCTAAAGTCTGTACTAAAATTAGTTGCCATTTCCACTCTACATCGCTGTAGCTATCCTTCATCTAAGCTTCCTTCATCACTCGAACAAGTCCCTCCAACTTGGTCTTTCCGCTTTTACTTTTTCTCCTTGATTTTGCTTCCCCACAGCCTGTTTTTACAGTTTCCAGTGTTCCTTTTAAAGCATAAATCAGATCATGTCTCTCCCACTCTTCGCAATACACCTACCCTTCCACATGCTCTCCCCACTCCCCGTGGCTCTCCATGATCTTGTATATATTTTATATCTTATATATATTTGGAATATATTTTTCCAGAGCCTTCCAGTGACCTTTACAGGCCAACAGGATCTGGCCGCTGGTTAACACTGATACTTTATTTCTTCTCCTTCACAGAGCTCTTGCACACTAACTTCCTTGCTATTCTTTGTATTGTACATTCCCAACACACCTCTATATCTTTTTGTCTTGCAGTTTCCTTGGCCTCGAACAGTCTTTCTCAGTTTCTCCACGCAGCTAATCAACTTTTATTCACTCAGGTGTCTGTTCAGTTCTCACCTCTTTAGAGATCGTCCCTAGGTTTTGTTTGTTTTTTAATTCCCTTACTGGAATATAACCCCCATGAGGGCAGAGACTTTCCCTGTTTTGTTCACTGCTGTATCTTCCAACTTAGAATCGTGCCTATGGTTGAAGGAGTGGATGAATTATTGAGCATCATTTACCAGACATGAAGAAAAGTTGCCAGGAATTGCCTGGCGGTCCAGTGGTTAGGACTCCTCGCTTTCACTGCGGAGGGCACAGGTTCAATCCCTGGTCGGGGAACTAAGATCCCTCAAGCGGTGTGGCCAAAATAAATAAATAAATAAAATAAAATAAAATAAAATAAAAAAAGAAGAAAGAAAGAAAGTTGCCTGGATACATCCTTAGTCTCTTGTCAAGTAAGCTGGCTGGTCCAGCTTTTAATGTGCTCTGAATAACATCAGCCTGCTGGGAGCTGCCTAACCTACTTTTCATCCAGCCCAGTTCAGTCTTAGCAATTTAAGCATGCTTAAGAGCTCAGTCTCTGCAGGCAGACATGGGTTTGAATCCTAGTTTTACTAAGCTGTGATCACAGGTAAGCCAATTAATTGCTCTCAGTCTCAGTTTCCTCAGCTTTGAAAGGGGGATAGTCTCTATCTCAAAAGAAATAGTGTATCATGCAGTCTACCTGCCATGCAGTCTGTATCTTAATCTCTTTTTTTTAAAATTATTATTTATTTATTTGGCTGCACCAGGTCTTAGTTTTGGCATGTGGGATTTTTTGTTGTTGTTGTTGTTATTTTTATTTATTTATTTTTGGCTGCATTGGGTCTTCATTGCTGTGCGGGCTTTCTCTAGTTGCGGTGAGCGGGCTTCTCATTGCGGTGGCTTCTCTTGTTGCGGAGCACGGGCTCTAGGGTGCAGGCTGAGTAGTTGTGGCTCACCGGCTCTAGGGTGCAGGTTCAGTAGTTGTGGCGCACGGGCTTAGTTGCTCCGCAGCATGTGGGATCTTCCTGGACCAGGGCTCGAACCCGTGTTCCCTGCCTTGGCAGGCGGATTCTTAACCACTACAGCACCAGGGAAGCCCCATGCGGGAGTTTTTAGCTGCGGCATGCGGAATCTATTTCCCTGACCAGGGATCGAACCGGGCCCCCTGCATTGGGAGCGTGGAGTATTAGCCACTGAACCACCAGGGAAGTCCCCTCTCTTAGTCTCCTCTTAAACCACTCTCCCCTCAATAAAATAAAAGTGAAAATTGGAAAAAAATGTAAGTGACTTGTTAAACGGAAAAATGATCATGGACTTTTATAAGCTTACTGGAATTTGGTCAGGAAAATACTTCTGACAACAATTCAAGTAACAAGGTGAAGACATTCTGTATTCTGGACAATACGGTATACAGTATTGTAATACAGTATATTATACAGTATGTATACAGTATACAGTAATGTATACAGTAGCCATTAGCTACATATGGCTTCTTAAATTTAATTAAAATTAAATAAAATTTAAAATTCAGTTCCTTAGTCATGCTAGCCTCATTCCAGGTGTTCAATAACCGTGTGGTTAGCGGCTCCCATGTTAGCAGACAGCACAGATGAATAGAACACTTACATCATTCCAGAAGGTGCTGTTGGACAGCAGTGTACCAGAAAATGCTTGGTATAGGCTGGTAGAAACAGGGAAAGGAGAAATTTTGCTCCTTCCAGTTTGGAAGTTTATCTCCATTTATTATTTTATTCATTCATCAGATGTCTCAGTCTGTTCATAATTATGTACTGTCTGGTGACCCCTCAAGCAGTATCTCTCTATATACCATTCCTTTCTTTTCTCTATCTTCCCTTTCTTTCGTTTCTGTCACCAGCAGAGGCTGTTAGCTTTCTCCTTGAGGATATATATATTTTTTTAAAACAAAGAAACAAAGTTTATCCAGTCACTGCAGTGACCGTGGATGTGCCCGAGTAGAGCTACTGAATCACGCTGAGATACGTGGGGTTCAGTCACCGGCAAGGTGAGTTGCTGTAGTTGGGACATTATCATCATTTACAGACATGCCCAACAAAATGAGAAACGATGTCCTCAGGCTCTCTTGTTAAATCTGAGTAGGCCAGGGACCGACAGTATTTATTGAACTCCACCTACTAAGGCACTGTAGGGTGGAGGATGAGATGAGCATGGAGTGGGGGTGGAGGGAGAGGTAGTGGGTGGTTAAAAAAAGAAGAGCCAGACCTAGAGCCTATTCACAGGGAACACTGCAGTCCAGGAGGGGAGACGAAAGCATGTGTGTTAGAAACTGCGTTGTAGGGACTTCCCTGGTGGCGCAGTGGTTAAGAATCTGCCTGCCATTGCAGGGGACACGGGTTCGAGCCCTGGTCCGGGAAGATCCCACATACTGTGGGGCAACTAGGCCCGTGCTCCACAACTACTGAGCCTGTGCTCTAGAGCCCACGAGCCACGACTACTGAGCCCGTGTGCCACAACTACTGAACCTGCACTCTAGAGCCGGTGAGCCACAACTACTGAGCCTGCACCCTAGAGCCCGTGCTCCGCAACAAGAGAAGCCACTGCAATGAGAAGCCCGCGCACCGCAGTAAAGAGTAGCCCCCGCTCACTGCAACTAGAGAAAGCTCACGCGCAGCAACGAAGACCCAACACAGCCAAAAATGAATTAATTTAGATAAAAAGAAAAAGAAACTGCCTTGTAGAGTGGAAGGTGAAAAATGCTTAGGAGTTACTTTGAGAATTCAGAGTAGGAAGAGATGTTTTAGGGAAGTGGGGAGTATGCTTTGGGTGTCAGGGGAGGCCTTTGCTGCAGGAGATAAGCTGGGCTTATCTGGGCTGGACTTTGGAAAAATAGGCCGCTTTTGGACATGGGGAGATGTGGGTGGGAAGAGGTCACTATTCTCAGTGGAAGAAATATCAATAGCAGGATGTGAGGTTGGAAAAGTATGTTAAGGGCTAGATTATGAAGGGATTGGTTAAGCATTTGCATTTTGCTCTGTGGGCCGTGGGGTGAGGCTACTGAAAGGTATCAGCCAAGGTAGTGACATGACTAGAATTGTCTGAGGCCTGTTGAAAAGGCTATATAATGTAGAGGATGGATTTGGGAGGGAGCGAGGGAGGGAGGCTGGAGTGGGTGCCGTAGCAATTGAAGATGAGTCCTTGGGTAAGGGGCATTGGGGTTGATGAGGACTGCTGTGAGAGATACTCACTATAGACAGCATAAAAGACAGGACTCTGGAAACCTGTTTGCATGCTGACAAGAGGGCGATATCAAAGATGACTCAAGCGTTCTAGGTCTGGGTGACTCAGATAATGGCTGGGCTGTTAACAGGAAGAAGAGGAACAGATTTGAGAACAAATATCTGGACCTCAGGTGTGGACAGATTTTGCCATGCCCAATATACCTTTAGGTGGTTATGTCTTAGCAGGCAGTTGGAAGCATTTCCAGTCAGACTGGCGTTTGTGTGAAAATTAGCTAGTGAGCTAATATTTGTTGAGTATCTCCTGTGAAGCCAGCCCTATCTGTGATCAGTGCTACACAGAGTGAGGTTTTTTCTTTTTTTTAATGCTGTGCTTTTTAAAAACAATTTATTTATTTAGGCTGCACCGGGTCTTAGTTGTGGCATGCGGACTTTAGTTGCAGCATGTGGACTTCTTAGTTGTGGCATGTGAACTTTTAGTTGCGGCCTTCATGCAGGATCTAGTTCCCTGGCCAAGGATCAAACCCGGGCCCCCTGCATTGGGAGTGCGCAGTCTTACCCACTGGACCACGAAGGGAAGTCCCCAGAGTGGGGTCTTGAAAAACATATTAAGTCACGCCACTGACTTGCAGACAAGTCTTAACAGAGTTGAATCACAATCAGGAAAAATGTATTTCATTTCTATTAAGTACAAGCAACTATTGCTAGGGATGACAAAGTGAGCAACACACAGTTGCAGCCTTAATGGAAGTGGAACCGAGAGGGGAAGGCAAAGTTTCTCATAAAAGCATGCATATTGTGCTTTATAGTTTACTAACTTTTCTCTTTTGCATTGATGCTTAGTGGCACTACCGTCCAGCCGAACTCAAGTCCGTAACCTAGTAATCATCCCTGACTTCCCCCTAAGCCTGTAGTCAGTCACCAAATCCTGTGACTCCTATAATGCTCTCACATACGTTCTTTCCTTTCTGCTGTCATTCTGGTAGTTCATGCTAGTGGTTCTCAACCTGGAGAACTCTGCATATTAGAATCACCTGGGGAGTTTTTAAAAACTCAGATTTTTGCATCACTCAGCTTCAGCGAAGATCAGTATATCCCACAAAACATTTTTTTCAAACTGAGCCAATATTGAATAAAAGAGGGCTTTACTGGATCATTTTTTTAAACAAATATAACTATGTGCATATACACACATATACGTAAATAAAATAAGGTCATCTTTCCTAACTAAGAAGTCCTGAGTAATTGGTTTTATTTGTAAACTGGGGTAAAAGGATTTTTTAAAGCAAACTTTTGTTAAATAATGGCTTTTGGACTTTGTCAGTGCATTTGAGTTATGACAGAATTGCTAGACTTTAAAGTGTGAAAAGTCAAAATGTGAAATGTCTCTTAGCACCATTATGTTTTTAGTAATATCCAAACTTTGTGTGAACTGGGAGGGTACAGACTGGCAGGGGTATCTTACTATTCCTTTGTAATCTCCTCCTGATGGTATTCCTGTCTTCTTTCCCCTTCCCTTCCTCTTTTTTTTTTTTTTTGGCCTAGCTGTGCAGTTTGCGGGATCTCAGTTCCCTGACCAGGGATTGAACCCTTGCCACGGCAATGAAAGCCCAGAATCCTAACCACTAGGCCACCAGGAATTCCTTCCCTTCCTTTTTTCATTAGGGTATTTTGTGAACTTGAATTCTCAACAGTAAATATATCCACTTATTTCTTATTCTCCATTACACAATTTTCCCATAGTTAGCACTCTTGCTTAGTGAATATTCAGTAATCCCAGTGAAAGAAAAATTACATCTTTAGTATGACAGGTTTAGGAAAGTAGTAGTGGTAATAATTCATCACCTGTGAGGGGCTTATCTTTTCTGATGCCAACAAAGAAGACAGTATTTTCTGGGACTTTGATACATGCTTTAATGAAATATTGTTATGTGGAAGACTCTAATATATGTCTGAAACAAAAATTATTCTTGTAGTTCTCAAAATGAGATGTTATCACAGCTTTTACGATATTTTTCTTTTATCTAATGGACATAGTTAAAGCAGAGTAGGGAGAAAGTCAGTAATTAAAGGATTATACAAAGAACACTAATTCACTGCTAAAATTGGGACTAGAAAATAAAAACTATAGAAGTGTAGAGAAAGGAAATATCAGGGTTTTGTTAATCTAAAAAGATTTAATGAATACAGTGTGGGTTAGTATTGGAGTAGGCAGAGGGGAGTAGAAATCACATTTAAGGTAGGGAATGGAAAGAGCATTTAATTTCTAAATCAGTGAATTAATAATAAATACGTGTTTGATGTCCTGACATTAGGGCTGAAAATAGGTAGCATGGTACAGTGGGATGAGCATGGGCTTTGGCTTAAGATCTTAAATCATGATATAGAACATTTTTATAATCTTAAAAAATTTCCTTGAACTCCTTTGCATTCATTCAATCCCATTCCCTTGACCTCTGGCAACCACTGATCTGCTTTCTACCACAAAGCCTAAACTATTTACTATCTGGCCCTTCACAGAAAAAGTTTGCCAACTCCTGACCTAGAAGGAAGAGTCTTATAAGGATCATTGTTGGTTCCTTTTCTGACTGTCCCATGACTTAACTGATTTAAAAAAAAAAAAAAAAATATATATATATATATATATATATATATATATTGCAGTTGATGTTGGTCTCTTTTTTTAGGCTATTTGTAGTGAATGTAGATTTTTTTTGTCTCAAGCATCTTTGGTTAGGTCAAGAGTGATGAATTACAGAGAGCTCATCAAAATGTCTCGCCTCCAACTGCATTGGTGAAGAGCAAATGGGTATTGTTTGGAAAGAAACATGATTAAATTATAGTGCAAGTGCTGACATTCTTCACCGATACTTAGCATAGCTCTTTCGGCAAAACTGTAGGTTTATCTATTATTTAAATTTCTAGTCTTATTTTTCAAAAGGAAAGTTGGAGGAAGAGAAAGAAGAAGCCACAGCTGAAAACTAGTCACTTGATAAAGAAGTGGTAGTAAACCTTTAAACTAGACACTGTTCTAAATAATTTAATCTTAACTCAATTACTCCTCGACAGCACTCTGAGACACCATTATTATTGCCACTTTCCACCTGTGAAAATCGAAGCACGGAGAGGAGTAAGTGACTTGCCAAGGTCACACAGCTAGTAATGGGCAGGCCAGGGTTTCAGCCCAGTCAAGTGAGGCTCCAGAGTACACTCTTTTTTTGTTTTTTTGGGCCGCTCAGCATGTGGGATCTTAGTTCCCCGACCAGGGATCGAACCCGTGTCCCCTGCAGTGGAAGCACGGATTCTTAACCACCGGACCACCAGAGAAGTCCCAGAGTACACTCTCTTAAGGGCTGTATCATGTTGCCTTTCTAAGAATTGTAATAATTAACATTTATTGACCACTTACTGCAAGGCAGGTTATCTTCTAAGGTCTTTGTATGTATTAGCATGTTTAATGTTTACAACGTACATAACATATGAGGAGAAGGAGGCCTTTGCCTAGAGTGTCGCAACTAGAAAGTGCTGGGGCTGGGATCTGACCCCAGTCAGTCTACCTCTGGAGCCTGTGCTCCTCACCACTGTGCTGTGCTGTAGATTCTCTCTCCATTATTGCTCAGAATGGTAATTGTATACTTTTTCCTATAAGAACTCGACAGCTTGGTGGTACTCAAGGACACATTTGTATTGCCATTTGCAAGCAGACACATTGCCCACAGAATGATATCTCAGCCTTGGGTGCTGTCTCCATTATACTATGAAATGGTGTGGCGGTTGCAATACCACTGGTAGGTGCACCTGGGATCAGGGTTTCCTCCTACAAAAGATGCCAGGCGGGGAGCATCTCTGATTTCATGAATGAGAGCCCTATATCCTAAAGCCCTCCTTTCATCTTGCCTCTTCTCTTTGTAATCTATATAACCTTTGTAATTTATGTCTCGTGTTGTTAGGGAACTGTTGACCGAAACAACAGTGTCAGGGTCGAGGTTGCAGGTAGAAATTTGTGTCAGTAATTCTGGAGAGAGACTAGGGTTATTGCTGTAGATTTTGGATTTACATGTGTATAACTGATATCCAAAGAAATTTACAAGGATTCCTTGAGAAGGTGTTTCAGACAGAACTTTTATGATCTTTTCTTTAAGGGTTAAAGGAGTTGGTAACTTTCTACTCTTGAAGGCAAATGTCCTCATAATTCCCCCACATGAATCAGTATCCAGATTCTTTGTGACTATTAGCTTTGTTCTTTTCCCTCCTGTTTGTGAGTTCCTGTAGATACTACTTTGATTCTATATTTGGTACTCCTTTGGTGCTATCAATACATTATTTGTTTGGAAGAGGTGCAAATTAGACTGCCCTTTTAAAAAACTCTTAAAGAGGCAACTGCTGATGTACCATAATGCTTAGTTCATAGCAGGTGCTTCATAAATACTTACAGAATGATAGTTTAAGTGAAATGGAAATACAGAGTATTTATGGATGCTATAGTCTTGATGGATTGGAGCTCTTGAGCAAAAGGTTGGCTAGAATATGGCGTGATTGAAACCGAGGTTAAAGGATCCAGTTTGCTTCAGGGAAGAAAAATCTGCAGTCGACAGCCACAGGCTATACCCTGTGACAACTTGGAAGCTATCTCTTGGGCAGGTGGGCTGTGACTGTAGCCACTAGTTTGAACTAGCAAGATAAGGTGTCCTCTGGCCATCCATTTAGTTGACTTAGGGAGAGGCGGGTGAGTGGTGCCAGTGACTTTTAAGGAGGACAAGACTAGGCCGTGCCTTCTAATTATTTGTATTTCTCCTAGAGCCTAGTACTATGCCTGTTGCACAAACCCGTTGACTGATACTAGTTTAAAAGGAAAATCTGACCAAGGAAACAAAAGACTGAAGCCTTTTGCTTACATTTTCTGGACCCAGTATGCTACAAACAGAGGCTTTATTTAAATCTTCTGGAGTACAGCATCACTCGTCTGGAGTGTCTTTCCTTGCGCTGGCTTAAGTCAGGTGGTCTTTCTCCGTGCTCTGTTTGCAGCCCCTGTCAGAGTGCTGTCAGGTTTTACTGATTTGTCTTCTTTAATTGCCCATCTTCTCTATTACCCTGTAACTTTGTAAAAAAACATGTGCCAAGATGGTTTTCTTTACTTTGACACTGGCACTGCACAGGTGCTTAATAAATTTTTAATGAATAACTAGGTTATACAGTTGTCTTCCTAAGAGATGAAAACCTTTGACAAGTCAATGAATGAACAGAAAAATTGCAGTTCAGTCGGTCTTCTATCTAAACAGTAGTATTCCCAGAGCAGTCTGTGTGTGACTTGGGGAGGTACGCGCTGGGGGCTGAACTTTTTCCCCAGGCTAGTCATCCCCATACCTGGGGTAGTCTTAAAAGTACTGTGTATTTCCTGTGACCCCCCTCCCGATCTACTGAATTTGGGTGCGCTCTCTCTCTTTAGTTCAAACTGCCTAAGTGATTCTTACGCAGCCAGTTTGGGAGTAGTGTCATCAAGCACGGTCTGAGGCAAGAGGTGGGGAGGCTGCTGGTCATGGGCCTGTCCCCTTTCTGCTCCTCAGTTCACTATCTGGGAATTGAACCAAAAGAGATGATCTTTAGGTTCCTTCCCTTCCTAAAGTTTTGTGATATATAAAAACCCTTACACTTGGGTATTAGAAAATTATTTATTTTTCCTCATACTTGTAATTGTTTTCCATAATCTTTAAAATTTGTGTAAAATAGTATATTTGCTTTGTAAGTGCACGTAGATTTAAAATTCAAATAATGTTACAAGACTTACAACAAAAAATAAATTTGCTACCCCTCAGACCCACTCCGCAGACCACTTTCCACTCTTCTCTGTTTACCTCTAAGTGATAATACTGCCATTTCTAGATTGATCAATTATAGACATTGACTGACTTTTTCCTATGGTAGATTAGGAGTTGCCTCTTTGAGAGCTTTTTTTAAGGTACAGCCTAACTTACACCTCTTTCAAATGAGTAGTAGTGATGATTTTTTAAAGCATGTTAGGCTTTACTTTTTGGTTCGGGAATTGTCAGTGCAGACTTGCTATACGAGGTGATGCAGTATTTAAAGTAGCTCGTTCAGTAGTTAGCGGTGTTTCCATTTCTGTTTTTACTTTTGTTCATCACCTCATCCTTCTGATAATGTCCTGTTGATTTGCCATGATTTTAATTGATCAATCTTAATTCCTAAGTCAATAAAACATTTGAAACTCATTCTGCTTTTCATGACTCAAATGTTGTATAAACAGTTATAATAGTTTAAACTATTTATCCAATAATTATGTAATTGTGAAATGCAGAGAGGAGGGTGGAGGCAATGCTGACAGTTTTGAGTGCGTGTGCAAATTACAGTAGTTTCATTGAATTTTTACTACAGCACTGAGTAGTAGATTCCTGGCCGCCCCCCATTTTACATATAAAGAAACTGAAGCTCAGAGAATTGAATTGCCCATGGTCCCCATAGCTAGTTACTAAAAGGATTTAGATCCCCATCGCTTGGACTCCAGAATCCACTACAGGTGTATATGAATTTTTTAAAACTGTTTAATTGAAGCATAAGATACGTGCAAAGAGCAAAGCATTAGTATAGAGCTCAATGAATTACCAAAATGAAACATGAATGTAACCATTACTAAGTTAAACAACAACAAAAAAGGATGTTGCCAGCATCCCAGAGGGCACCCCTCATGTGCCCTCCCAATTAACCACTCTCCTGCCATTCCTCCAAAGATAACCATTATCGTGACACCATAGATTCATTTTGCTACTAGTGTTAGCAGTTTAGGGACATAATTTGAAGCTACTTCTAATTCATATGTCCTTTTACATTTTCTCTTACCACATCTAGAAAATGAGTGCCAGTTTTTCTTTAAAGAGACCCATCAACTCCATTTCTTTCTCTACAGGAAGAAAAAAAGTATAAATTTTGTACAATCACATGAATTTATTGCTTTGTGTTAAATGTGTCCCCGTTTTAGGTAAATAATTGCAGTTTCTTGGCTCTTTAGTCTGAGTAACTATGAAGAACCCTTTAAAACCAGTGATTTGTCACACCAGAATAGAAGTATAGACCTGAGTCCTACTGAAGGGGTTTTGTGTAAATGTAAATGCTAAGATTTGAAAAATATTGCAATAGGATCATTGTAAGTACTGTTTTCCTTTAGCCAGTGTTTTTTAAAACAATATTTGGTTTAACGGTTAGTAGGCCAAATAATTGCAGTATTTTGAAAAAAAAATAGTTTTAGGAATTCTCATCTGATATGTAACTCATGAGCAGTGATCATTTTAGCAGTTGTAAGCAAATTTTCATCTTGCAAGTGCCTTCTCCTTTATTTTCCCAAGAATACTGATTTATACCTGAGATAACCAGGTTTTTGACTCCAGGCATTTATTTAATGTGGATTCTCTAGATGAAGGGGGAAAAGTTCCCTACTGTATGTATGAAGAAGATAGGCTATTAGTATTTAAATGCATTTCTCTTTAAATATTTGTTTATAATTATGAAAAGAGAACACATTTGTTGTAGAATACCTGAAACGTGCAGGAAAGCGCAAAGAAGAGAAAAATCTGCTGATATTTTGTGTTATTTGTCTTTTTATTCCTCATATATGTGAATGTTTTTAATAAAATTGGACTTATAAAATATGTTGTTTCACAGCCTCCTTTTTTCTGTTAATAATATTTATAATTTGAAAATGCATGTTTAGTATTACATGTTTCTTTGAAAACATTAATAGTTGCATAATAACTTCAAACTCGTATATCACTTTATTTAACCATTCTTTGTTTTTTAAGTGGGAAGGTCAGTTTTTGAGTTGGGGTAGGGTTAGAGTCAGGTGAGTGAACGGGAGACATCCAGGATTCCTCCCACATTTCTTCTTCAGGTTACTAGGATAAATGCTGGTGTCATTTATTAATATAGGGACCATACAAAGGAAGAGCAAATTTGCTGGAAGCTTTGTTTCGGGGATAGAGAATTTGACGTGCCTGTGGGCCGCTAGGGAGAAATGTCTGTGGGGCAGATGGATAGTTGAAGGTAAGAAGAGAGATCTGCACTAGAGAGACGGATCTACGGATCACTGGCACTAGATTTTGGTATCAACCACAGACCAAAGATCTGCTGCCTTGGGAGATCACACAGTGGAGAAGAGGGCCAAGGATAGACCCCCTGGGGAGTGTCAGTGGTCAAGTGTTGGGAGGGATGCACAGAAGCATGTGAAAGAGACAGAGCACCAGAAATGGAGAGAAGGTGGCATTGTGGTTGCTGAAAGAAGAGAAGAAAAGAGGGATGGACAGTGGTGTCCTGAGTCATGTTACAGAGGTGTGGGAGGAGACCCACTGGCAAGTGTCTGTTGGGTTTGGCAATTAGAAGATCATCAGTGAGAGGAGCTTCAAGGGAGTGGTGGGGACAGAAGGAGGGAGTGGCAGGGGAATAGTGGGTGAGGAAAGGTGTGTGGTAGATAGAGCTGGAAGGGCAGAGGTGGGTCAGATGTGTGGAAGGAGAGTTTTGTTTTTACTAGGTACAGACCTGGACAGCTTTATGTGCTGATGAGAAGGACCCAGCTGAAAGAGATTGAAGTTGCTGGAGGAGGCGGGGTTGATGATCAAGCAGAGGACCAGGGGAGAGTGATGGGTTTGGAGCAGAGATGGAGGGATTAATCTTGGATAGGAGGGAGATGGTCTCCCCGAGAAAGCCTGGGATAGATGGGAGTAGTTGCTGGCCCGGTGGGGGTCGGTGGCAGTAGCTCAGTTTTCTCAAGACATTGGCCAAGAATGAGGCAGATGAGGTGGGAGATGGGCTTGAGGGCGGTGTCAAGATTTGGAATATCTGTGGTGGGGAGTAGGGGGTGGATGGACCACAGCCCAGAGAATGACCGTAGCAGCCCTGTGGTCCCCTAGATACGATGATTTATGCATGGTTGCTTGAATCCCCAAGACTCCAGGTGAAGGAAGAGAGAAGTCTCCTGACTGCTTGCATCCTCAGGGGAGTCTTCCCTGATGTCCCAAGTTAAATTTCTTTAGTATAGGTTCTCATAGCCCTGTTCTTTTCTTCTAGTACTCATTAGAGTTGTAGTTTTGCATTTGGTTGTTGCAATTGTTATTTTAATTATAAACATTTACTTTCCCCGGTAACTAAAAGCTCTGAGGAAAGATGGGTCTGATTTTGCTTACCACTGTAGTGTCTGGCACCTCATCGCTACTCGGTAAATGTTTGTTGAATTTAATGAATTAAATACAGTGGTTCTCAACCTTTTAAATCTGCCCCAGCACACCTGTGGAATATTACTTGCTTCCCTCTGAACCATCATTGACTGCCCTGAGGCTTCCTGAGGGAGGGCAGGTGTCAGGTAGTGTGGGGTAGTGGTTAATAGACCACAGGCCCTGGAATGAGAATGCCTGGGCTCATATCCCAGCCCCGCCTCTCACCAGCTTCATGACCTTGGGCCAATTCTTAATCTGTGGCCCAGTGTCCTCATCTGAAAAGTGTGGCTAGTAATAGTACCTACCCCATGGGGTTGTCATGAATCTTGCATGAGAGTTCACGGAAAGCTTGTAGAACAGCATGTGATATGTAGAAGTTACTTATTAACTACTAGTGGTTTGAAAAAGCCTCCCAAGTAATTTTGATAATCATTCCTGAGACTCCATATATTAAATATGGATCTTCAGGGAAACTGGGAAGGAATCCCTGGACTGTGATGGCACCCTGAAACGAAACCGTTCTTGGTCTTGTAAGAGTATCAATAAGAAATAGTAGGAATGTCACGTGACTACAGTTGACCCTTGAACAACTCCAAGGGCTAGGAACACCTAGGTTCCAGAACGGTGGAAAATCTTCGTGTAATTTGTAGCCCTCCGTGACCTTGATTCCTCCATATCTTCGGATTCAGCCAACTGTGGATGGTGTAGTACTATATATATTTACTAATGAAACATATCTGTGTGTAAGTAGACCCATGCAGTTCAACCCCGTGTTCGAGGGTCAGCTGTAGTCCTTTTGGTAGCCATCCTGGCTGCAGGATGAGGGATGAGTGGATGCTGTCTGCTTTACACCTGCTGTGGTAAACCTGATTCTTTGTCTCCCTTGCAGAGGAGGTGGCCAAGTTGGAGAAGCACTTGATGCTTCTCCGACAGGAGTATGTCAAGCTGCAGAAGAAATTGGCAGAGACAGAGAAGAGATGTACCCTTTTGGCTGCGCAAGCAAACAAGGAAAGTAGCAAAGAGTCCTTCATCAGCCGCCTGCTGACGATTGTGGCCGACCTCTACGAGCAGGAGCAGTATAGGTGAGCTCCTGGCCCTGGGCCAGTGTGGGGAAGCAAGCCCTTTGCTTTATTCCCAGGCCACATTGCAACTTCTCCTCTCTTATTGCCTTTCTTCCCAAGTTTATTTCTCTCTAATAGTTGACCAGCCTTTAGTCTCTGGAATGTAAGCCCCTTGAGGCAAGATTTGTTGTTTGCTGCTTATATTCAGTACAGAGTATAGGAGTGATGGTGATAGCATCGCTGGTATAGATAGGAATTAGCTTACAGGTCCAGGGATCCAGAGGGGAGAGGTCACTTTCTCTTGAGCTGGTCAAAGAGGGCATCTTGGAACTAGTGGGTAGTGTAGCGTGATGGTTGAGGGTGGACTTTGATCCACACAGCCTGTGTTAGAAGCTCAGCTGGCCACTTACTATGTGACCTGGAGCTATATGACATGCCTCAGGCTCCTAATCTGTAAAATGGGGATAATAATATGACTGTTTACCTTAGGGTTGTTGTGAGGATTAAATTAATAAAATACTGTTTAAGCACTTAGAACAACAGTCTAGCATATAGTAAGTGCTCAGTTTTTAATTGTTATTAAAACAATATTGTTATTGAGTTTTGAGGTACATGTTAAAGGCTGAGTAGGATTTAATAGATAAAGACAGTGATATTACTAGTAGAGGGAGTGGCTGAGAACAGGTTCAAACATGGGAACTTGTGGAGGATTTAGAGGACAGTGAGGGGCCCATTTTAGGGTACATGTCCATGTAGGGGAGCACTGGGAGAGGTGCGTAAGGTTGGGTGGATTGGGGATGCCAAGGTGAGGAATTTGGACTTGATCCTCTAGGAAGTGTGGAGCAGTGTTTTTGAGTTATAGGGCTATCATAATCAAAGTGGTGTTTTAGGCAGATTAGCCTGGTAACATTGTATAGATGAAATTATAAAGAGACAAGAGCAAAAAAAAAAAGAGACAAGAGCAGCCATGATGTTGTCGTAAATAGTCCAGACCGGAAGTGATGAAGGACCGAGCTGGGATGCGGATGTGGAAAAGAAACATGGACGTGAATGTATGTGGAAAGAAGGATTTGCCTACTAGGGAGAAGGATGATTGGATTAGATGATTAAGTAAAATTTTGAAATTATGACATTTAAAATAGATCAAAATCCAGAATTGCCATCTACCATCTTAATCATTTCTAAAGGAAAAGAAAAATTTAATACCAAAAAAATAGGAAGTACATACTCTGAGTGAAGGACAGGGCTTTCTTTAAATCTAATGGATGTATCTACTTGTAAAATATAGTTCATTGTCTTTTTTTCTTTTCCCCCTCCTCTTTTTCCCATGGACAAGTGAAAACTTTGTTTCCATTGGCCCCAGAAAGCCTGGCATTTCTGTTACAGACACAGCTCTCCCACTGTCCAAGGCTCTTACCCGTTAGAATTCCCATAATTTACTTTCTGTAATACGTAACAGTTGATTGCATTCTTTTTTTATTTTGTTTTAATTTATTAATTAATTAATTTATATTTGGCTGCATTGGGTCTTTGTTGCTGTGCGCGGGCTTTCTCTAGTTGCAGCGAGAGGGGGCTGCTCTTCATTGGGGTGCGTGGGCTTCTCCTTGCATGGCTTCTCTTGTTGTGGAGCACGGGCTCTAGGCGCGCGGGCTACAGTAGTTGTGGCACAAGGGCTCAGTAGTTGTGGCTCGTGGACTCTAGAGTGCAGGCTCAGTAGTTGTGGTGCACGGGCTTAGTTGCTCCGCGGCATGTGGGATCTTCCCGGACCAGGGCTCAAACCCATGTCCCCTGCATTGGCAGGCAGATTCTTAACCACTGCACCACCAGGGAAGTCCCTGATTGCATTCTTATACTGTAGTCCTTCTAGGAGACTGGGAATGAGACTGGGCAGTTTCCTCTTCTGGCCACTTTTTACCTGGTCGGCTATGGTATGATCCCATGCTTCTGGTGGGTCTCTCTTCCTCTTCTAAAACCTGTCCTTTATCAAAAGAAGGCTGAATACCTTTGTTATCTACAATTGATAATCAGATGAGGAATGGAGACTTCAAAGAGGACTTGCCTTTTGAGATGGGATAAGTGAAACTGGAATACCAATTTCTGAAGCAGATGCTCTTTCACCAAGATAGGGGGGGAAAAAAAACTTTGTCCCATGAACATGCATTTTGTTGAATTTAAATAGTGTTTTTATGTGTATTTCAGTAATTGGAATAACTGAAGTCAGTGTTAAAATTTTTAAATTGAGCAATGTGGAAGAAATTGGTGCATTTCTTTTATTCTTAAGTTCAGGAGGAGGCTTTGGTCCCATAAGACAGTTAAAAATGATGGTTATATGTAGTTATTTACTACCATTCTTTTAACAAACAAGCTTATAATTTTTCCTATTAAAGTGTTTGATTGAGACACTCTAGCAAGAAGCTCTTTATTTATGTTTCCTCTCCAGTTGTTACATCCTAACATCCATATTTTAAAAGGAAATGCCTTTAATTGACTAGGATGAAATTTTAAAAAAATTGCTAGCCTCCTAATTGTTTCTGCATAGAGTCCTCATAGACTTGACCTGTCCAATTTTCCATTTATGAATCATATTTTTAAAAATTATTATTATTAGAGATTATTAGTGAAATCCTTATATTTATTTCTCTTTGAGATGTTAAGACTACAAAAGAAAAAATTTTGACTTGACATTCATGAATAATAGTAGGAATTTTATTGAAACATACGTTCTTATAATTTTGTGGCTAAAGTCAGATTTGTGGCAGAAACAGTAAGCAGTGACTGTTCATTTACATTATTAGAATTTAATACTTTACAAATAAATTTAGAGTTTAAAAATTATTTGTGCTTTGTTTTCATTATATTTTTTAAACCTTATCATAGGATATGATATGAGACAGAGTTTTATGTTCCATTTTAAATAGAATATCAATTCTATTTCTTCTTTATTAATAGTGTTTTGTGTTAACAGTATTTTCTAATAGTTTGAAATAATAAGTACCCTATTACTCTTTTTTTTTTTTAGAAATTCACGTTCTTTTATTTATTTATTTATTTATGACTGTGTTGAGTCTTCGTTTCTGTGCGAGGGCTTTCTCTAGTTGCGGCAGGTGGGGACCACTCTTCATCGCGGTGCGCGGGCCTCTCACCATCGCGGCCTCTCTTGTTGCGGAGCACAGGCTCCAGACGCGCAGGCTCAGCAATTGTGGCTCACGGGCCCAGTCGCTCCGTGGCATGTGGGATCTTCCCAGACCAGGGCTCGAACCCGCGTCCCCTGCATTGGCAGGCAGACTCTCAACCACTGCGCCACGAGGGAAGCCCCTATGACTCTTTTGATCTAACATAATTAGTTGCAACTTGGTTAGTTCTTTAATAGAAGTAGAATTGATACACTTACATAATTATAAAGTATGTTCTAGACAGTGCTTTTGTGGGGTAAAATGTGTTTGCATCAAGCATTATATAGAAACAATATTCTGTTTGCATCTCCTTTTAAGTGGATGAGTCAATTCATGTAATAGTTTTTTTCTTTCTTTCTCTCTCTCTCCTCCCTCCCTCCCTTCTCTCTCTCCCTTTCTTTCTTTCTTTCTTTCTTTCTCTTTCTCTCTCCCTTTCTTTCTTTCTTTCTTTCTTTCTCTCTTTCTCTCTCCCTTTCTTTCTCTCTCCCTTTCTTTCTCTCTCTCTCTCCTCCCTCCCTCCCTCCCTTTCTCTCTCCCTTTCTTTCTCCCTTTCTTTCTTTCTCTTTTTCTTTTTCTTTCTTTCTTTCTTTCTTTCTTTCTCTCTCTCTCTCTTTCTCTCTTTCTCTCTTTCTCTCTCTCTCTCTCCTCCCTCCCCTCCCTCTCACTCTCCCTTTTTCTTTCTTTCTTTCTTTCTTTCTTTCTTTCTTTCTTTCTTTCTTTCTCTCTCTTCTCTCTCTCTCTCTTTCTTTCTTCATGTAATAGTTTTTGTGTATTTAGTTTCTAAAAGCTGTCCAACCTAACACATTATTTTCAAGGGGATATGAAAATAAAAAGACGTGCAGATACAGGCAGGGTGATGCTGATTCGTGCCTGCGGATTGCTGCCAGTGTAGCCATCTGGCACATGCTTGTGTCAGCCCAGTGGGTCACCCTTAGGTTTTTGTTAACTGCTCAGATGCTTTCCCACCTTGGCATTTGACATTTCAGAGTTAAAAATAAATAACTATTTGGAAGGCTCTTTTCGTATAGTGGTAAGTCATACATATGGAAACATGTTTGAAAAAAAGATTTCTCTCACCCCATTTCTTTATAAATGGTTGAGTAAAAAATGGCCAGTAATAGGTCTGAATGTTTCTGGTGAGAACAGGAGTGTAGATACTGGGCTTCATATTCTTGACTGCTTTGTCAAAGCTAATTTGCTCATGGTTTTTGGTTTAACCTTGCTTGAGCATTAGTATAGTGTGGAGCATTGCAGCACTGTAGTCTCAGAGCTGTTGTCACAATCTTTAATCTTTCTGTCTCTCTCTCCTGATGATTAATCTTGATTTTTTTTCTTCATAAAACCTCTTCTACTCTTTATGTGAATATTAATAATCCTGTGTGTTGATAACTTGTAGGTTCACCATCTTGTGGGTGACATTAGGGAATGTCTTTGAAAGCAGAACATCCCATGTGAACTAAAGCTAGCAGTTAGAAATAGAAAACGTGTCTAGCAACATACTGTAAATATGAGCCATCGGAATTCAGTGCTAGCATAGAGAAATAATTTTGCTGTGATTTTTTTTTTTTCTTTCGCAGATGTATGTTGATCAGTCAATACTCATATATTTATCAGCTGTGAATCCTAGCTATACCTAGTTACAATGACGTTTTATATCTGTGGGTATTTTTCTTCATCAGTGATCTGAAGATAAAGGTTGGGGGCAGGCACATCAATGCTCACAAGTTTGTCCTGGCGGCCCGCAGTGACAGCTGGAGTCTGGCCAGTTTGTCTTCCACCGAGGAGCTGGACCTGTCAGGTGAGCCTCTGACGGGCTGGGGACTCAAAACTCCCAGCACAAGAGCACTTGGCAGAAGGTTATGGTGTGTAATTTTGAAATATTTGTGGTTTAATGAACGTAGAATACTTTTCTTATAAATTGATGGTGACCATAAACTAGTTAAATAATTCGTGAATCAGTAGGTTGTACTTTGTGGACACTTCTGTTTAATATCTGGCTAATAAATCATAAATATTTGAGGATTTACAGTATTCTTATAATTTATAAAATAAGAATATTTATCCAGAAACTCTTTTCATATAGTAGTATGTTATGAATATGGGAGCATGTGTAGAGAAAAATTTTTCTTCCACTCTAAGAAAAAGTCCTGCTGCTGTTCAGTTGCTTAAAATTTAATCATAGCTGCCAAAAGTACTTTTCCTGGTCTATAAGAACTGAATTCAGAAGTAACATTTATTCCAAAGAATAAGAATATTCTTTCTTTAACATCAAAGGATGACCATCAGTCTTCAGGATTTGAATAAGTGCATTGAGCTGTTTAATGTTATTATTTAATTGTTTTATGCTACAGTATGTTGTGTAGAATTTGGGTAAATATGGTGGTTAAGTAAACTTAAAAACATCGTTTTCAAAAGTTGATTTCAAAATTGCATTTTCACTTAGTACTTGCCTAACAGCTGCTTAAAAAAAATAAAAAGAGCAAATTTTGAACTTAATTCTGCTATTAATAATCAAGAGAATTATAACATGTGGTAAGGAGCATACCCAGGCATTAAGATATGAGTTACTTGCAGAAGTGATTGACTGTGTGGAAAGTCTGAATTATGTCTTTGTTCAAAAGGTTTACCAATTCAGAAGGTACTGTTTTCCATGTGTAGTGTTAGGAACACTGAGATGATTATAACACCGTCCTTGCCATACAGAGCTCATACTCTGTTGGAGGAAATGGGCTAATAACAAATCATTTAAGGCCAAGGCTGTATATACAGTAGTATAATGGCTTTATGTCTGAGGTACAGAAGAGACCAACTTGGGCTGATGAGGAATGTGTCAGAGGTGGCTAACACCTGAGCAGTGTTGCACAGATTAAATAGGCATTTATCTCAAGAATTTAGGGGGTAGATGTCTGATGCTTCTCCACTGTGAGTGAACTCTGTCTCATGATCATTTCTAGGATTTAACCTGAGGTCTGTAGTTCATAGCTGTAAACACACAAATATACATACATGCATATACAGGAGCATATGCATTCATGCCTATAACTAAAACATCTACTTGGGAAACGGTCTTTACTGGAAGGACACCAGTCCACATGATTGAAATCTGAGCAGTTTTTCTTTTTTAAAAGTAAAATCTTTTGAAGCCGTATATCTTTGACCCCGTATAACACAATTATGGATAACTTTTAAAACCCATTGGATCATGAGGTGTTCTTCACAATGCATGATAGGATCTTGATTACATGAACAGATAGTTTGCCAAGACTAGTAGAGATAATAAAATATTGAAAATATACAACTTAGAAAAAAGTTTAGAATAAGTTACCACCTTTTGATCCCTACAGTGTCAGAAATTGATGGTCCCAGTAGTTGCGAGGCTCATGAAATTGGCATTCTTGCACATTGCCAGTCACATTATAAATGGGTATGAAGGGTTTAGAAAGCAGTTAGACAGATGAGCTATAAAATAGTCATACTTTTTTTTTTTTTTACCTCATCATCTGACTTCTGTCAGATGGATTCTGTTATAGATAATTCAGACAGTGTAAATGTTTATCATGGTAAATGTAACTGTGAAACATTGAATACAACCAAAATGAATGAGTGGGAAAAATAAAATATGACTGCTCCCCAGAACAAACAAAATTACATAAGAACACAGAAAATTGCATTAGTGTATGAAAAGCTTAAACACTGAACTTAAAATTTTGCTTTTACTTTTTTAGTACATTAGAACATTTAAGAGCTGCTTTAACACTATCTGTGACTATCTGACCACAAGACTGGATCACTGAGAAGCAGGAGATTTTCTAGAGTTTAGGAAGGTATAATGTTAATGCCTTTAAATGTCCCTGAACATGCCTCCTGCTCTAAATAATCGGCATGGTTTGATCTGGGCTACAAGGTTTGCTTTCAGGAGTGAGCGGCTGCAGAGTCAGTGTTTCTGGTGGCTTTGGTAAATCAGGCATCTACTAAAATAGCTGTAGTGGAGCTTATGGTATCTTTTCTTTTTTTTTTTTTTTTTTAAGGGTTTTTAAATTTTATTTATTTATTTTGGCTGCGTTGGGTCTTCGTTGCTGCGTGCAGGCTTTCTCTAGTTGCGGTGAGTGGGGGCTACTCTTCGTTGCGTTGCGCGGGCTTCTCATTGTGGCTTCTCTTGCTGCGGAGCACGGGCTCTAGGCGCGTGGGCTTCAGGAGTTGTGGCGCACGGGCTTAGTTGCTCCGCGGCATGTGGGATCTTCCCAGACCAGGGCTCAAACCCGTGGCCCCTGCATTGGCAGGCGTATTCTTAATCATTGCGCCACCAGGGAAGCCCATCTTTACTTTTCTTTTCTTTTTTTTTTTTTTTTTTAATAAATTTATTTATTTATGGCTGTGTTGGGTCTTCGTTGACGCCCACGGGCTTTCTCTAGTTGCAGAGAGCAGGGGCTACTCTTCACTGCAGAGTGTGGGCTTCTCATCACAGTGGTTTCTTTTGTTGCGGAGCACAGGCTCTAGGCGCGCAGGCTCAGTAGTTGTGGCGCACAGGCTTAGTTGCTCCGCGGCATGTGGGATCTTCCCAGACCAGGGATCGAACCCGTGTCCCCTGCATTGGCAGGCGGATTCTTAACCACTGCGCCACCAGGGAAGTCCCTACTTTTCTTTATAAAGTTTATCTTTGAAGCGTATCTTTGAAGGGTTCCAAGGAGGTGGTTGCATTTGTGGACCTGTTCATGTTTGTGTGTTTTGTGCAGGGTCCTGATGAGTTGCCTGGGTGGGCATGGGTGTGATTACCTAAATCTGGGCTTGCAGCAACTGAAACTGCCTAAGAAGCCTGTGTGTTATACGATACCTGGAAGCACTACTGCCCATGGCTGCCTCACCCCTGAGGGAGATTGGAAATAGGCTCTTGTAAACAAGTGTATAAATAGCGTAAAAGCTGTGCTTTAAATGGTTGAATCTTTTCCACACTCATGAACTTAATAAAATCATTTTATGAATTTATTGGTATTTTGTTTCTTCAGAATTAGTCCATTAATATCACAAATGCTGAGTGGCAGGCACTTTTCAAGGTATTAGGGTTATAGCAGTGAACAAAATTAAATTCTTATTTGCATGGAACTTACATTCTTAGAGATTGACATCCTAAGTCTCACATTTTCTTTGGAGGTTCTTGTGTAACTGCTATTTCTTAAAATTCAAAATAAGCAGAACTTTAATTCTATTAATTGTTATAAGAATTTTAGCACATGTTGATGAAGATACAGTAGGCATTATATACCAAGTATTTAAAATGTATTTGGGTACATGAAAGTTTTCTTAAATCATACCTTGTTCAAAAAAGTAAAATATTTTGTGCTTGATATGATGCAGTGACAAAGGCACAATCACTTCTGTAGGATTCTTGCCATAAATGCATGACCTCAATCTAATTATGGGAAAGCATCAAACTAACCCAAATTGAGGAACATTCCACAGAATAACTGGCCAGTATTACTCAAATATGTTAAGGTCATGGAAGACAAGATAAGATTAAGGAACTGTTAGAGATTGGAGGAGACTAAGGAGACATAATGAAATGCAGTGCGGTACCTCAGTTGGATTCTGGCCCATAAAAAGGACATTACTGGGATAATTGGCAAAGTTTGTAATTAGTTAATAGTATTTTATCGGTCCTAATCACCTGGTTTTAATAATTGTGCTATGGTTATGTAAGATGCTAATATTAGGGGAAGATGGGTAGAGGGTATACGGGAACTCTACCACTGTTCTGTTAAGTCTGAAATAGTTTCAAAATATAAAGGTAAAAAGTATAAATTTGCTTTTTATTTATTGGTTATTTTAAGTATAAAGATGTTTATAAAGATACTGACTGATCAACTGGGAAGAGAAAGAATGTAACTGTTAGCTCAACACAGTACAACAAATCTTGATGCACGATATTTACTTCTTTATGAAGTAAAGCAGTTTGCTTCAGGCTAAATGGTTTGTTTATAGCCTCTCTATAGCACTTCAGTAATAGCAGCTGACACTGAGCAGTTCCAATGCCGTAGAATGGCTGTTTTGAAGCTAGAATTTCTTGCATGCTTCCTCCAGCAAAGATCTTATGGTTCCCTGGCATGAGAGTTTATGGTGAGTCATTCCGCTTTCCTGGAATGTGTCCTGCGTCCTGTCAAGCCATTCCAAAAACAGAAAGCATCCTCCTTCCCTCCTTTTCAGTCCAGTTAGGAAAACTACGCACCAAAGCACAGACCTGGGAGGTTGCACTGTGCAGTGGAAGGAGCATAGGGTCCCAGACTCTGTGCTCAGGCACACTAAGGTGCTCCAGCAAATGCACAGGGACAATGGTATCTGTTAGATACCATGTGAGCTACTAGTTCTAGGTTGTTCAGTTTCAGTATTTTGAAGATATCCATGGTTGTTTAAAATATGTCCATAAATTATTTGTTATTCCTCCCTTCAAAGGAGGATCCTGATTCCCCTCCTCTTAAATATAGGCTGATTGAGCTTGTAAATGATAATCTATTACTGCAGAGATAGGTTCTTAGAAGGCATTGTGACTTCTTCCTTGCTCTGTCTTTTGGATTGCTCACTTTGGAAGAAGTTAGCTGCTGTGTCATGAGGACACTCAAACAGCCTTGTGGCCTCCTGCTAACAGCTGAGACCCTCTCACAGAGATTCTCTTAGAGCTTCAAATAATCTGTGTTATCTGTGGTCATGTCCCCTTACTCAACCCTAACATGGCTTTTGTGTTTTTCTCTCTAATCTCTGTTTATGCTAAATTTGTCTGTGTGTTGGTTTAAAATAGTCTGTTTTAATAATAATCATAGGAAATTTTTGTATAGCAATTAACATGGGGTGGTAGTTTACAGGTATTATCTCATTTATCTTTAGAATAACACTTTGAGGTAAGTACTATTGTTTATTCCCTCTTATAGATGAGGAATATATGGTCATCTACATATTGAGCAATATATGCCTCCATCTATTGGCTAGTGTAAATAATGTTGCAGTGAATATTTGTGTACAAATCTCTCTTCAGGAGCCTGCTTTCAGTTCTCTTGGGTACATACCCAGAAGTGGAATTGCTGGCTCATATAGTAGTTTTATTTTAAATTTTCGAGGAACTGTTTTCTATACGGTCTGCACCATTTTACATTTCCCCCAACAGTGCACAAGGGTTCCAGTTTCTCCACATCCTCACCAGTACTTGTTGTTTACTGTGTTTTGTTTTGTTTTGATAGAGGCTATTCTACCGGATGTGAAGTGGTAAAGACTTGTTCGTTATGTTTAGTTTGCAGTAGTTTGCTGATGATGTATCTAGATATGATTTTCTTCTTGTTTAGGGTACTCTGATCTTGAATCTAAAAATTTAGGTCTGTCACCAAATTAGGAAAGGACCATCATTTCTTCAGTATTTTTCTTCCTTGATCTCTTCTCTCTTTCTGAGACTCCAGTGACACATATACTAGACCCTTTGTTACTGTCCAACAGGTCTCCTTGAGGCTCTCTCTTTTTTTTTCCTCCCACCCTTTTTTTTTTTTTTCTGTTCTTCAGATAGGATAAATTCTACTGATCTATCTTCAAGTTTACTGACTTTTTGCACTGCTGTTTTCATTCTGCTCTTGAGCCCACTGAGTATGTTTTTATTATACATATATTTTTCATTTCTATAATTTCTATTTGTTTCTTATAGTTTATATGCTGAAAATTTTTCTTTTAGTTTCAAGTGTGTTTTCCTTTACCTTCTGGAGCACAGTTATACTAGATGTTTTCAAGTCTTTCATAAGTTCAATATCTGGGTCATCTTGACGGTAGCATCTGTTGGTTGTCTTTTCCCTTGAAAAATGGTCATATTTTCCAGATGTTTTTCTTTATCAAATGATTTTGAATTGTATCCTGGACATTGCCATTATGTTGTGTAGACTTTGGTCCTGTGTCATCCTCTGGAAAATGCTAAGTCTCCTTAGGTGGAAACTGCAGGTTCGGTTTCACCTTCTGTGGGTGGTGGTTCAAATATCACTTCAGTTCTTAAAGCTGGGCTAGGAGTGTTCCATGCATCAGTGGCTTAGAGGTGAGCCTGAGGCCCGTGTGGCTTCGTACACAGAATTAGGAGATCTCCTTCTCTGGTTCTCTTCACTCTGGGATTCTCCCCTGACCCTTCAGCGCCCTTGGGGCTCCTTTTCCTGGTTCATCTGACCAGAAAGGTGGAGTTTTAGGCATCCTCGTGGTCACTACGGCAGTCTTCCTCCTGGACAGGTCTACCCTCGGGACAAAGCAATAAAGGGAAAAAAACAATGGAGAAGCTCGTCCAGTGTAATTGCCTCTTCAAGGTTTGCCTCCCCCTACAATTCAGATGCTTTTTGTTTACTTTCAGAGTCCTCTGGTAGGTGTTTTTGGTACACTGTCTACAGTTTTTAGCTATAATCAGTTAAAATAGCATGGGTTGTCACACTGCCGTAACAGAACTAGACCCTCTATCCTTTTATTCCTTTTTGACGCTGGGATTATTTAGAAGTACGGTATGAGGTTTATTTTTATTTCCAAGAAGTTATATTTAAGGGTACATCCTTAAACTGACTAAAGAGGATGTTTATACTGATAAAAGATGCAGTCTATGGGAATTCCCTGGTGGTCCACTGGTTAGGACTCGGCGCTTTCACTGCTAGGGCCCGGGTTCAATCCCTGCTTGGGGAACTAAGATCCTGCAAGTCCTGCAGTGTGGCAAAAATAAAAAAGATACAGTCTATCATGATTTTTAAATTTTATGAGCTAAAAACTTTTTGTAAAGTGGATGAAGAAAAAAATAGTTGGAAACTCAAAGACAGACCAGAGTCATAGTAGGAGATTCAAAACACCTTTCTCAGATTTGACAGATTGAATAGAGGATTTAAGTAACAAAATTAATTTCCTCAGTATGCTTCATTTAATGGTTAATTGCGTACAGATAAGTTTATTCCCATTCTTTCCAAATGTCTTATAAAACATTTATTTAAAATCAGACCAAAAAAAAAAAAAACCATCTGGGTCACATAGAAAATTTCAAGTTCTCCAAAAGAAAATGTCAAGTTTTCCAAAGCGCGACTATATGCATCGTGGACTACAGTGAAGTCGGAAGGTTGGGTGTTACCTTCTTTTCATCCTTGCAGTCACAGATTTTTACCAGTTTCTGCGCTGGGCCTGATGAGGGGGTGACGGCTTCTAGCAGCAGATATACCAGGCAAGTCATGGATGCCAACTGGTTTCACTTCTCAGAGTCTAATCTTTTTAAAGGTAATTTCTGGTTTATGGGGTCATCTGACTTTTATAGCCACTTGCTTACGTAGATTGGAAGCAGATAGACTGAATCACTTGCCTAAAAGTATACAGTTGCAAGCACATACCCTTCTTCTGGTTCATTGTTCTCTGCCCACCTTATACCACGGGCTGCTTAGTCTGAGTCTCAAAATGGATCTATTCTCAGTTTATTTTGGAGATTAAGGGAAGAGTCAAGGCAGGAGTGGGAAAGTTTGGCGATCACTTGGATCTTATTTTATTTGAAATTTTGAGGGCTTCCAGGACGTCCCTGCTAATGTGGTTTTTAAGAAAACTAGATTTTGGTTTATCAACCGTACAGGTCAAATTTGTTTGTTTGGACAGTTGGGGTAAGGGTTGTTAAAGGAAACCAGCCAAATTTTAAAACAAAATTAATTAAAGAAACTACCACAGAGAAGATGTTTGAGGGTTGTGGCGTTGGGGATGGTCTCATCATTAGGAATAAGCTGTCTTTCCAGGATAAGGCTGTATGAGTCGAGTGGTGGTATACGGGCAGACCTCGGAGGTATTGCAGGTTCAGTCCCAGACCACTGCCATAAAGAGCAAAAATTGTAACAAAGTGAGTCACATGAATTTTTTGTCTTCCCAGTGCATGTAAATGTTACGTTTACACATAGCCTATTAAGTGTGCATTGCCATTATGTCTAAAAAAACAATGTACATACCTTAATTTAAAAATACCTTATGGCTAAAAATTTCTAACCATCATCTGATAACACAGGGTTACCATAAACCTTCAATATGTGAAAAAACACTATCTGCGAAGTGTGATAAAGTATAATAAAATGAGGTCTGCCTGTACACAGTTTTGGCCTTTTTGGTGACTCTGGACAAATTGCATGGCCTACTTATTTTTTCTTTTCATTAAGAGACTACTGAGGCATTAAACCCAGTTTACAAAGCTAGCTTAGAATTTCACTGTTTCAAGATCTACTTTGTATACCTTAGCTTAGTTGAAGTACTTCTTCAAGTAAATTGTTTAAATAAATCTAATTAGATTTTCATCTGATTTTAAAATGTTTTTCTCTCTCTTAAGACATTTAAAAAAGTATTATTACTACCTCGGCAGGTAAGAGAGAAAAGAAAAAAAAAAATAGACCTTAACCTAATCACTGTTAGCATTTCGGTGCATTATTTTTCACTGTTCTTTTTTCCCCGCCAATTACACCTTTTTTTTTCTTCTTTTACTATCTGGCTACTTAAGGGGGATGATGGTGAATTAATGTGGTTGCAAGTTAATCAGGGGCCTTCAGTTTCACTCACTTGACATTACTCCCTTCAACCCTCTCCTCCCCACTAGAGTTGGAAGAGAAGGGGTTAATAAGAGCCATTCAGTTGTTGCCTAATTACTAAGTTAATGGGATGTTCCTGTCCCACGTTCCACCTTTCCTAGGTAATCAAGAATTGAGTATCATTTCTTAAACCTTAGCAAGCGTCAAAGTCACATGAAGGACTTGTTAAAACACAAATGCTGGGCCCCACTCTTATAGTTTCTGACTCAATAGATCAGGGTGGGCCTGAGAATAAGACTTTCTAACACGTTCCCAGATGATGCTGATTCTGTTAGCCCAGGACCACAGTTGAGAACTGTTGGTGTGTAGACCATGATTTTTTGAGTGATCCTCTGACCATCACTGACCTTTTTCTGATTAGCCAAGAGTTGATTTTAGTTGAAATCATAATTTAGATATTTTACATTATGATTTTCATCTCAAGCATTTCCCCGAGTTACTGTAAAGCATTTTAACTTAAAAAAACTACACAACTAATGCATGTTCATTAAATAAAAATCAGGGAGAAAAGAAGCTAAAAGAAAAATTAGTTACAAATTCCTCCAGGTCGATACTTTTAGTGTATATCTTTCCAGTCTCTCAATAGATAGACAGACAGACAGATGGACAATCTCTCTGTGGTCATACCACCCAGAATGTCTTCGATTTTGTCTGAACTTGGAAGCTAAGTAGGGTCGGACTTGGTTAGTACTTGGATGGAAGACAGACACGAAACTATGTGTGTGTGTGTGTGTGTGTTTGTATGTGTATACACACACATATATACACAGACAAATATATTTAACAAAAAGTGAAATCATTTAATACATGTATTTTTAGTTATGTAGTTTTTTTACTTGCTATGTAGTGAATATCTTTTTATGTTGAATATAGATCTAAATAATTTTAATTGATGCAACATTTTCCAGTTTATACTCTAATTTATTTAATTAGTTCTCTTAAGAGTTTTGCTCCAATTTTTCATTATTAAAAATAATACTGCATTGACTATCTTATGTTTCTCTGTATTTGCTTAGTTATTTTCTTAGGATAATAATCTATATGTATGATTGCTGTGTCAAAGGTTATGCACTTGCCTGGCAATCCAGTGGTTAAGACTCTCTGCTTCCACTGCAGCACAGCCAAAGGAAAAAAAAAAAGGTTATGCACTTTTAAGAATCTGCTGGTCTGAGAAACAAAAAAAGTATTCTAGTTTAAGTTTATATTTAGTTATCAGTAAGGTTTATTGGCCATTTTATTTATCTTTGTGAATTACCTATTTATATCCATTGCTGATATTTCCATTGAGTGTCCGTCTTCTCATTTTTATTTGTAAGATCTTTTTATTAGAATGCAAACTCTTTGCCGTATGTTTAAAATAGTTTCCCCCAGTTTATTTGACTTATATCTTTAATAGGTTCATTTCCCCCACCTACTGCCCCGTGCAGAACTTTTAACACTTTTCTGGAGTCAGATGGTACCCAAAATGCTTAATTACCATTTTTAATGGCTGTGTGATACTTCTTTAAGTGGGGTCTACCAGAATTTAGTTTATTATCCTCAACTTTTAGGGGTCCTCAGGAAGGCCTGAGTATGTCATCTGTGCTTTGTTTTCAAAGTTTTTCTACTTTCTTTCTTTAACCAGATGCTAACCCTGAGGTGACCATGACAATGCTTCGCTGGATCTATACGGATGAGTTGGAGTTCAGAGAAGATGATGTGTTCCTGACCGAGCTGATGAAACTAGCTAATCGGTTTCAGCTACAGCTCCTTAGGGAGAGGCAAGTCACAGCAGATATATTCAAGCACCTCAGATGGTGGTGGCTGAGCTTTAATTATGCCAAGCTCTGGGAAAACAGCTGCTTCTGCTAATGTAAATAACTTTTGCAAGGTGTTCTTTTAAACGCAATAGTGGGGAGAGAATTTTATCTCCCTTGCTTCGTGTTATCTTGTAAGCTAAATTTTGCCAAAGCTTTTAGGTATTCTCTTTTCTTTCACTGGTTTATTACCTGAGATTACATAGCTGTGTGAACTGATGAACTGAATGTGAAATAATATAATCCAGTGTCCAACGCCTCAACTTTTCCCTCCTATACCATTTCCTTTGACATTTTGTTCTACTTTCTGATATATCTACTTAGAAGGAGTTCTTGGTCGTATTCTTTTGTTAGAAACACATTAATGACTAAATTAGTACATGAGAATCTGCTTCAGTAAGTTTCATAGTGTTTCTGAGGTCTCACTTCATTTGTTAACTGCTTTTTAGGTTCCAAGGAGATAGCCTCCTATGTTTTTTATATTGCATTTTCTCTGTTGCCCTCCCGAGTTGGCCTTTATAACAACAGAAAACAAAACGTTCACCAGACGGTATCAAGCAAAATGCCCTTGAGTTTTTGTTGGAGATGTGGCCCTTGGTAGTCAGCTTGGTAGATGGAGCGTCTTTTTATGTCACCTAGTAATCATTTGTATTCTGCGTGCGTGAAGGAATGGCTTTTTTCCTGGGTGGGTGGAGAGGTAGTTTCAGCTATCAAGAGGCATTCCACTTGTTGTGTTGCCCTCAGTGAGTCAAGAGAGACCTTGCTACTAGAGCTGCTTGTTCTGTTTTCATTATGAAGCTGATGTTTCCCCTGAGATGGCCCACTGTGCCCCACATGAGTCAAGTACACAGGTTACTCCTGACTATCTGTGATTGATGTGGGCTTGAGTGCATTTTAATACCTAAATCCAATAAGTAAAAAAAAACCAAACAAGCAGGTCTAAGGTTTGTAGGTACATATAGTATTAGGTTAGCAAAGATAACTTTACTGTCAGGGCCTTTCTTTGGGTGAGTTTTTGAATCATCTGAGAGTGAAATGAGAATGATTTTAATTAGATTGAGTGTGATTTATATCTACTTTCCCCCCCCCCCCAGATTTCCTGAGCTTTCTCCCATTGACCTTGTCAAACTTGCTTGTAAATTAAATTGCTTTGATAAAAGTGCCCTGCAGTTTGGAGTAGTTTAGATAATTGTAATCTGTGTAATGGATTCTTTAATTAGAATGTTTGTTGTTTATTGACTGATTAGGCTTCATAACTGTCAACATTACCAGATGCTCAATGTTGTATTGTTGGATGTGGGCATTAAGTTTATCTGTCATGGCTTTGTTAAGGGCTGGGATGGAAGAGACCCAGTAGCGGGTTCAATTGTTGGCTTTTGAAAGGTCACAGAGCGCCCACTGCTGCCTGCAGGAGAAATTACACATTTGAAATAGTAAGTGAAAGGGCCCCAACACAAATGTGTGCAGTTAAATGTGAAGCCCGTGTTGCTCATTTTTGTAATGTAGGGATCTTGGTGGTTTGGGAATGCTATCACCAGTTTGATGAAAAGGAAGTTTTGGGCATAAGCATTATCAGGAAAATACTCTTAAAAAAGGAGAGAATTAATAGTGTATGCTAACAACTGACAGTTTATATAATTTTTCCTGATTATTAACTACATGTTCAGTGTATGGTATTTAGAAAGTATAGAATGATATAAAAAAAAAAAGGAAATCGTCTGTAATTCAACCACTGTTAACTTTTTGTTGTTCATTCTTTCAGTAATTTTTCTGCCTTATATTCACACACGGGATTGATAAAAAACTAGACAGGAGTTTGTGGGACGCTTGAGTATATGCTTGACTTTGTACTTTAAAAATTAGGTTTATCGTTTTTGTGCATCTGTGTCCTTTTTGTACTCTAAAATTAAAAACGTGTATTAACAGCAACAAAATCCCTTTAGAGGAAAGTTAGTCTGCGTTGCTACTTTTCAAAGAGAAGATACGAACTGAGAATCTATGAGTTTTTAGATATAATTACATGTTCTTCAGTTGTGTAAATCATGTCAGTTACTATTTATAGGCTATCCAAATAGTGAATGGCACTCTGGGGATCCTAGAATTTAGTGAAAATGAAGTGTCTGCCAGTTGTAACAAAACATCTGTCTTCATGAAACATAGTTGAGTATCTTGATGCAGTGTATTTTGGCAGTAGTAAGGAGGGGAATGGAATTTTCAGACTCTCAGCATTTGTCTGTAAAAATGCTTTGTAAAGTCAGTACTCCCTGAGATCACACCATGTTTTAGGATATTAGGATATTTGTCATTGTAAAAGTGGTAAAAGTTTCACATACCTGAAAAGAGGACTTTTCTCCTGGAATGCTCTGATTTCATAGCCTGGGTCAGAATGACTTCAAACATTGCTGTCAGTCTGCTAATAGTTTGGGGAAACTAGTGGTACAGACAGCAGAGGCTCAGAAATAGAACATTGTTATTCATTATTATAGTAACTTATTTAGATATTGTGACAATTTGATTTAAAAGTGCCCTGGGGGAGATGCTTCTTCACACCAAGCTGTGTAGCTTAAAAACAAAGCACTTAAGCACAGGTCTTGGAATAAAATGGGTGCCTGCATTTACTGCCAGATGGAGAAATGACTCCACGATTATTCTTGCTCCTAGCCTAAGGTCTCATTTGTGGGGTTTAGAAAGTTTGTTCCCCCTTCTTCCCAGGTCTTTCTCATGACTTTCCTCCTTTCCTCCCCCATCTCCCACTCTCCACTTGGTATCCAAACCTCACCTGTTAGAATTGGGAGTTATCCGCTCGCCAATCAGTTATTCTTATTTATAGTAGTACTGAAACCCATTCGTATTAGTTATTAAATTATGCAGCTTCCTTGAGAAGGACCTCAGCTTGCAAGCAAGCATACCTCCTATGTACCTCAGACTGTGCAAGGCTTACATAGTTTTCCTTTATCTTGGAAAACACACAGAGATCCCCTGAACCTCTGAGATAGAGTAATGTCTCACAGGGGAGGAGGTGGGGTCACAGGGAGCTCATGTAGTTTGGCCCCTCAAATTCCGTGGGCCTCAACTCAGGTCTTTCTTACCTCACGGTTCACTTTGCGTTCAGCACTGTGTGCTGCCCTTGTGATCAGAACATGGTTTTTGTGGGAGCTGGGGATAGAAGCAGCGGTGGGGTGTCGGGGAATACCTGACGCCACTTTAGGCCTCTCGACTGCCCTTGGAGGTGAACCTGATTTGTAGGGAGATGTTCAGGCAAAGGAGATGGGAGGGCCGTGTCACCTGCCTCCTTCCCCCGGGCCCTGTGCTGTGGAGGCCCACCAAGGTTTCCAGGAATTCTGGGGCAGTGGAAGTGTGGGCCTTCCCAGTGCTACATCTTCTAGGCTAGGACATGCGTGTGCCTGCTTTGTGCTACCAGAGGCCTGCGTGCAGCCCTCTCTTCCCTGACGTAGTTGGGGCTCTCTTAGTGATTGTGAGAGTCTTGTTATTGTTGCTGTTGTTGTCATGTTATTACCAGGCTCTATGGGACATCCGTTGTAGCCAGTTCTTCTCTGTCTGGTATACTATAGTTTGACTCTTAACTCAGTTGTTTCTATACATGATAGATTTTTAAAGTGGGCTTTCTAAAATCAGCTTTATTGAGTTACAATTCACATACCATATAGATCACCATTTGGGGAAGACTTTTAAGGAGGTGTTCACTTATTGAGGCATAGAGCCTCATATTTGAAGTGATTTCTAAGCCACACTGGTTGCATGATAGAGTTGTGCTAGTGGGAACTGCGAACGTGTCCCCTGCAATTAAATATCAAAGAACTGAACTTGATGCATTGCGTGTTTGATATTACAGTTGCCTGTGTGGTATGATTACCGAGTTTCACGTGATTACTTTCAAGGCAGTTGGGGGTTATGCTTAACATATTTATTTACAGATTATTTTGGTTCTGACCAGAATGAGCAATATAATAATGAACTTCCAGTACTTGTAAAATATAGTAACTCAGCTGCAATTCATTCGTAGCTGCTTTGCTTAAACCTTACACTTTAGTGCTATTGGACATGGCCAGGCAGTACCCAGATTATTGCTTTGGTTTGTTTGTTTGTGAATAAATTGGTCCTAATAATACTGTTGATCATTAAAATTGTCTCGTAGATGTGAGAAGGGTGTGATGTCCCTGGTGAACGTCAGGAACTGTATCCGCTTCTATCAGACTGCGGAGGAACTGAATGCCAGCACGCTGATGAACTACTGTGCAGAAATTATTGCAAGTCATTGGGTGAGTGTGAGACTGAGAGGTGTGGAAAAGCACCTTCACTGGAAGTCAGAAGACTGGGGCTTGGGACCTGGTTCCACAGAAAGATACCTCTCTGGCCCCTCATTTCCTTTTATAACAAAATTGAAGGCTAAGTAGTCGCATTAGATGATCTGTGAGATTCTTTTGGGCTCTAAAAGTCTCATAGTTCTGATTTCGGAGTAGAGGAGCAGAAGATAGCTCAGGTCAAGAAGCAGGCTTGGAGCGGAGGGACGCAGGCCCGCTTTACCCTCCATCTGCAGGAGTGGCGGCTGAGCCCCGGGAGCGGGTGCTGCTGTAGGGCCAGCAGGCCTGCCGAGCTCGGCAGCACCCCTTCCGGGCTTTCCCTGCCTTCTCGTCGTGTGGAAGGCGTTGTTAAATGTACATATGCCCTTCTTAGGTAGCTTTCATCGTAAAGACAGGTTTTGCACTTCTTTGTCTGTTTTGCATTTTTCAGAAAATCATGGCTAGGGCTATGTTTATAACCTAGTTTCTGCAAATTGTTCGGTACTCCACAGCATTATGAGAAAAGGTGTCTTAAAGAACTGGATTTTAAAGAATTGAAACAGGAACGGTAACCTTTCTGCTAAAGCAGGTAGAAACTTAGAAATCTGCAGCAGTAGAGAGCGGTGGTGACTCAGTGGACTGAATTGTTTGTGGAAGTTCTGATTAATTCTGTAACTGTCACCCTTCTGGGGTTGAGGGGCAGGACTCTTCTCGCGGGCAGGGCTCCTTGTGACTCCGTCCCTGTGGAGTGTCCGCGTTGCCCGTGCCGTGCCGTCTCGCCCAGAGGCAGGGCAGTGCTGTGGTGAGGGGTCCTCGCTCGGCAGGCGGGCCTCTGGGCTCCAGATCCCGGCTTGGCCGTTCACTCAGTGTGCGAGCTGGGCACATTAATTAGCCTCTCTATGCTTTACTTTCTTCCTCTGTGAATGGGGATAATAATAGTACCTACCTCATAGGGTTTTCGTGAGGATTAAGTGAGTTGGGAAATGTTAAGCCCTTTAAAATAGGGCCAGACACATTCCAAGGGCTTCTTAAGAAATGTCAGTTGCCGTTATTGTTGATATGTTGAATCTGTTCTGCTTTTCACTGTCTTTTTAATCCTTAGGATGACTTACGAAAGGAGGACTTCAGCAGCATGAGTGCTCAGTTGTTATACAAAATGATCAAATCCAAGACTGAGTACCCATTACATAAAGCTATCAAAGTGGAGAGAGAAGATGTGGTCTTCCTTTATCTAATTGAAATGGATTCACAGGTACTATACCTTTTCCCCAAACTATACTTCTCTTGTTCTTCTCTACAACGCTCCTCACGTTCTCTGAGCCATTGCTGGCACAGTCTTTAATGTGCATATTTCTACTAGTAGTTTGTTCGAGGCAGTCTGAGCTTTTCCTGTCATGTTTCTCAGTATTCTTCCAGCCTCTGCCCATTGCCCACTTCCAAAGACATGTCCACATTTTTAGATAGTTGTTACAGCAGTACTTAACTTCCAGGTACCAAAATCTGCCTTAGTTTCTCTTTTGCTACTGTAAGAAATTACCACAAACCTAGTGGCTTAAAACAACACAAATTTATTATCTTATAGTTTTGTAGCTTGGAAGTCCAGTACAGGCATCACCCATCTAGAAGTCAGGGTGTTGGCAGGCTGTGTTCCTTTCCGGAGGCTCTAGGGAAGCCTGCTTGTTTGGATTGTTGGCAGAATTCAGTTCCTTGTGATTATAGGACCAACAATCGCCATTTTCTTCTGGCTGTCAGCTGAGTCAGGGCCATTCTCAGCTTCTAGAGGCCACCACATTTCCTTAGCCCGTGGCCCCCTTCCTCTGTCTTCAAAGCCAATAGCGGCAAATCAAGTCTTTCTCGTGACACAACTGTCTGACCTACTCTTCTGCTTCCCTCTTTCACTTTTAAGGACTCATGGGATTAGATAGATTGGGCCCTCCTGGATAGTCCAGGGACACTCTCCCCATCTCAGGGTCCTTAACCATAATCACATCTACCAAGTGCCTTTCATTGTGTGAGGTGACATAGTCACAGGTTCGGGGGAGTAGGACGTGGACATCTTTGGGGGCTGTTCTTCTGCTACCGCACCGCCTTAGAAGAAATGTAGCTGCTCTGGGCAGATGGCTGTGTCGTGTGTTTTATCCTGGGTGTCCAGGGTGTGGGGGAGGCATTAAACTGCTAGGAGGAATTAGATAGTTAAGCCACAGTCTTTTGTGAAAATGTGAGCTGTTTCCCATCAGGCTCTCTGAACCTCTGTCCTGACACTTGTGTTCCTACAGCATTGTCTGCATTTCCCCCTTGTACTGTCTTCCATGGTGTTTGCACCTGCTCTGTGATCCCCGTTAGTCCTGGGCTGCCTGAAAGGCGTGAGCCCTGAGGAGGCCTGAGAGAAGTTTGTGAATTCAGTTGAATTTGGAGAGTAAGCTAGAGTAAGTTATAGGACTAAAATTTGACATTTGTGTGAGATGATTTTTAAGAGTCAAGGTGTGAGAGATTCAGTTGTATTCTCTACTGGATGGGTGCTGATTTACAAATTTCTCTGCGCAGCTCCCTGGGAAGCTGAATGAGTTGGATCATAACGGAGATCTTGCTTTAGATCTAGCCCTTTCACGACGACTAGAGAGTATCGCCACCACTCTGGTTAGTCACAAAGCTGACGTGGACATGGTGGGCAAGAATGGCTGGAGCTTGTTACATAAAGGCATCCAAAGAGGTAGGAAGAAGCGTATATTATATTTTTCCGGTGGGCAATTTTACTTTTATCCAGGTAACTTTTGAAGACTCTCTGACCCTGTTCCACAGATTCTCAAAGGCTTCTTGAGTCTGTACTTGCAGGCTACATGATTTAGAATTTGTGATCAGTGGGTCAGAAGAGAGATGGAAGAGCTATTGCCTTATGCCTTGTTGGTTAGGCTCTTCAGAGTGTCAGCAGGACCCCCAGAAGAAGGCAGAAAGATGGTACTTATAGAAAAAGTACCTTTTACTTGTAAGCAATTGATGTGTTATTTGCTTATTCAGTACATCACTTTCTCCAGAAATTGTGCTAGGAAGACTTTACTTGTATCAGTTGCTGTAAGAGAGGGAAAGTATCAAGAACACGAATATTTAAACATATTCTTGGATTCAAGAGTTTTCACTTTTACATAATAGACTTGTCATAGATCATGACAAAGTGATGAAGTTTCATTTTGTTCTTGGGAAGTTATTTGAAATTGTAGCTCTGTTTGAGTACATTGTCATTAGTAGTGGGAAGCTATGTAAGTGATAGAATTACGATCAAAGCATTTTCACCTTATTGAATTAAAGGGAAACAAGTACTAGTCTTTTGTTTTTCCCATGGCCTTAGTAATTCTTAAGTCCCAAATGGATCCTGCCTGACTGTACTTTGCAGTAGTCATTTTTTTGACAGAGTGAGAAGCTATATAGGGGTAGAGTTCCAGTATGGAATGAAACCTTTCAGATGTCTCAAAGCCTTCATTTTGTAGAGGGATAGATGACTTGATTGAAGTACTTGACTGTGGCCACTTTTTTGTTTACGTGTGGACATCAGAAACAGAGTACGTGTAATGGTTTCCCCATATCTTGATCATGTATGTTTAACCTTCCAGTTGTGCATTATTATACCGTTATTATCTCTGCTACACTTTTACCATTCACAAGTTGCTCCTAGTTGGTGGAATGTAGTTACTTCAAGTAAGGTCCTGTTGCAGCTGTGGCTTTGCCCTTTTTGGGCATAGGTTTTAATATAAATATCCCTCTAGGTCATGTGTTAGAGTGTTAAGCATGCTGGCTGATGGAGAGGAAAATTTTGTTCATCATGGGGAAGGAAATCCTTAGAGTATGTCAGTGTCAAGAGCAGATGCATTTTTCCCAAGCACCACTCCACGCTGTGCAACGCCATTGGATGCTGAGCACTGGGTGTGTGTTCAGTGGGGAAAGTTTCCACCATACCAGGAACTATTCTTTCCCATACTGTTTAGTGTCTGAAATGTTTATTTTGGAAACAAGTAAACTTGTTACTAAAAAAACAATCTCAGAATTATGTCTCTTTCCTCTTAAGGACTTAAATTCTTATGTATGATGAAAAAACATCTTTGATGGGTTATTAAATATTTTGATGATTGCTTAGTTACAAGAATTGCCAAGAATTGGTGGTGCATTTTTGGTGCTTATTTGCAGATGATTTAATCTTCTGCTCTGAATTTATTAGTTGCTTGCAAGCATGTGGCCTGCAGTGTGGGCATGGTAAACTTGATTGTTGAACGTGGCAGTGTGGCCTGGTGTGGAGCACGGAGTATTGGCATTGGAGCCTGGATGTACCAAGATGGGAATCCTGGCTCATCCACTTATTCTGTGGCCTTGGACAAGTCACTTAACCATTCTTGAGTCTCCTTTTCCTCACCTGTAAGGTGGGAATCATTTCTGCTTTACTGGTTGTTGGGAGACTGAGAGACAGGTTAGTAGCACACGTAGCCCAGTGACTACCATGTGGTTGGGTCAGCCTGCAGCTCTTACCTTGCCCCTGTGTTGCAGTGCCACGACCAGCTTCAATTTCTGTAGGAATTTTTTTCACCTTTGCTTCTTCACCTTGAGCTGTCAGTCTGTTGACCTGCCCAAATGATTAAATTGAGTAATATACCTAAAATTTAACTGTTAACCTTACTTTAAGTTCATTGTAATATGAGTGAAGATCCTTAGTATATGAGGTTTAGGTCTGGTTGTGGACACACATTAGAATCTCTAACCAGAAGAGTCACTAATCCTCCTAATAACCAAGTGTACCCATCAGTTTGTTTCGAGAGTGCGTCTGTGAGTGAGTCCACAGGAGATATACATGTGACCAGAGGGATGCCATCTCCTCTGATTAGCTGGATCTGGGCAAGAAGATGAATCCTTGCTTTTTAAAACAATCTTCTTGTGCTTATTTTCCTTGATGATCAACATCAATCAGTGGGTCTCTTAAGCAGCATGCTCCTATCTAATTGTTTGTAGGAGGTTTGCAGATGATGCCACCAACTGGAGCAGCATGAGATACAGCTTTTGTTAATTAAATAATGAAAGTTACTGCCTGGTCCCTGAATGAAACTTCGGTCAGGGAGCTTTGTTGAAAGAAAAATTGTGTGTGGATTTTTTTTAAACATTAACTACATTGTTAGGAATATTTTTATGTGGACAAGTCATTATACATTTACTTGGCAATTTCAGGGAGTGAAGTGATGAAGTAATTGGAACTGTTAAGCACCAAACAGTTTTTGTTTTAACGGTTTTTGATGGAAGTCGTTCTAAAATGTATTAGAAGTTTTCTTATTGACAGAAACTTTATAAATGGTGTTTTTGGCATTTTCTATTCCCTCCCTTGGTTCTGCTTTTTTGATGTCAGTTGTCTATTTCCTCTAGGTTGTAGATCCATGGGCTGACTTTCTGTTAATGTAAAACATCATCAGTTTTCAGTTGCCAATAATTCCTAAATAACTTCTTGTGTAGGGTGCGTATATTGTATGTATGTATATATGTGTAAGTTAAAAAAAAAAACTTCGGCGCTTATGAATAAAGTAATCTAAAAGCTATGATTCTTTTTAAGAGGGCTTAAGATATAAAAAGTTTTTTTATTATGCCATCCATCTGAATCCAACCATTGATCTGTACCCTTATTTCTGTGTGCACTATTGCCCAGTTTATCTTCTGTGTGTATAGTGTATTACAAGCTTTTCATTGACATATTTTAGCTTTACTATCTGTTTACTACTTAGTTTGGAATATATGCCAAGCTTACAGATAATGAAACCACATTTCACCTGTCCCCCAGTACGTTATTTATCAGATTTGTCATTTTAAGGCTCTCTGTCCTCATAATTCTAAATTTTCTTTCCACTTCCAGAATGTAAGTGGCTTTCTCTAGGATATTTTATTCTATTGCTAATGTATTGTTTTTACATATTCTCTCCTAGACTGAATCTCTGTGGGGTTTGTTCATATTACACATTAGGGCCCTACTGAGAACCCTAGTATGTCTGTGTACATATGGACAGCAAAGGTCTGATCCAGGCTAATTCCTGATATGCATGTTACCTGCTGCTTTCAGAGCTCTACCGACATCTTTCTGTAAAGAAATCTAAGCTTTGGTCCTTTGCACACGATGCTGGTAAAGATTGTATCTTCCCCTACCCCCCAAGAAAAAAATCAGGGACAGAAGAATGAAAAGATTTCAGAAGGGTCTGGTTAGAGAACTCTTAAGTTACCCAAAATCATAATTGATTGGAATTAGAGCCAGTCTGTTAAAGTGGAACCTTATAACTTCAACCAGTCAATCCATTTTCTTCCCAAACATGTCCCTGGTGCCTGTTTTGTATAAGACAGTGGTAGATACAAAAATAAATCAGACATGGACCAATCAGAATATGAGGGGCCTGTGGTGGCCTAGCCACCTCAGTGCCAGAGCTCACACTCTCCAGCAAGATGGTCCCTTGGAAGAAAGAATGGAGCGGATGGGAAATATTGAAAACCAGTTGATTTTGAAATTCCATGTCTACTGAAGACTAGATGAAACTCATATCATTCAGATGAATAATACAGGAATACAGCTAACAGACTTGAGAGCTTTGCCACTCCTGAAATCCTAAGCCCCGTTCTCGATATTCAGACAGCAAAAGTATAGTTGAAGAAGATGAAACGATATTGCAAGATATAAAGGAAAACTTCTCATAAGTGCCTGTGTAAGAGCCACTGCACGTATAGCAGGTTAGAGGTAAGTATTGCTTAGGTACAGACTGTGGTCAAGAATGAGAGAGGGAGATAAATTGTGTTGTGGAGGAATCTCGGAACCCTTTATGAGAGTTAATGACCTTCGAAGGATAGAAGCCTGGTATACTTAAAATTGTGAAGTGATATTGAAGCGAGGGGTCAGGACAGATGACTACAGGTAATCAGTTGAATTTGAGTATGTAAGTCCGTGATCTCAATGATGAGATCTTCTTTGTCTACAGTTACTGACTGGTACCTTTTTGAGGAAGCATTGGTCAGCAAAGCTTGCCCTGGGTGTTGTCATATGTGACCATTTCTTCTATTGTTTCTTTTCAAGGAGATCTCTTTGCTGCCACTTTCCTCATTAAGAACGGGGCCCTTGTCAATGCTGCTACGTTGGGTGCCCAGGAGACACCGTTGCACCTTGTAGCATCGTACAGTTCAAAAAAACACTCAGCAGATGTGATGTCCGAGATGGCACAGATTGCAGAGGCCCTCCTGCAGGCTGGCGCCAACCCCAACGTGCAGGACAGCAAGGGCAGGTAAGTCGGGGAGCGGATCACCTGCTCTGAGCGCAGTTCCCGGAGTGTTATTTTACGGTGGCACATAACTGGCAGGTGGGGACCTCCTGTTTTTTAGTTCAGCATTATTCGCTCTGAATTCTATGGAAGTTACAAACATCGATTGGTTTTGTAAATGAGAGAGACGACTAAGGCCAGAGGCACTTGGGGAAACCATTTCCATCCTGGGTGACTGAGGTCCTTGGATCTTGAAGCAGTTTCTGCCATCTCCGCAAAACTCCATTTCCACCTTCTTGTAAATACCTCCGCTTTAGACAGCTCTGTCCTCACAGCTTGCCATCTTCTTCCACAGCGTACTGACAGTAGTTGTCGTGTTTCTTTTGCCCCTTCCCAGAAATATTTGGTTGAGGATTCCTTGTGGTTTAGAATCTGAGAACGGGCTGCTTATCTCTGGGACAGCAGTGTGTGAGGCATTGAAGGGAGTTAAGCCACCTGAATCACCAACACTAGGGGGACCCACTTCTTATCATAGCAGCTCAGTATTTTGTACCTTTAAAAAACCCTCTCAAAAAATAACTGTGAGGTCGTCAGAATAGGAAACTAGATTTGTGTGATGGGTAAGGTACTTAAATACGGTGGATCTCCATGAACTCAGTATAATGTCATAATTACCTTATTTCCCAAAATAATTGCATTCTTTTTTTTCTTCTGGCGATTCCTTAATTTTTTTCCCCCAAGTGTGATAAATTCTGGCATTCTGTACCTCTGAGGTAGATACCAGCCTGGGAGTCCCTGTGCTCTGTGGTGGCTGTCTTCCTCAGGGCACATGAGGGCTAAATAAAAGCAGTGAAGAGTGGTTACTCAATTCCTACCGTTGCCACTCATAGTGTGTTTGAGTATAACAGAGAATTATGGGAAGAAAAAAATTTCTTTTCAGAATTGTGGAGGATAGGTAGGGGAAAGTAGGCATACCTATGGCAGAAACTACTGTTTTATTTGTTTTAAAAACGTGAGTACGTATACATTCAATGAGGGTCAGTATTTAATTGAAGAGTATTTTATATCTCTTCCTTTTATTGATTCTTGTTCTTTTGGCTACTGAATAAATTGTAACATATAATCAGATCCATTTTCATCCTTTGATACTTGGTCATGGTTTTGGAAGACTGTTTGTCAGGATAGAAAAAGAAACCCTGGCAGAAATGGGGAATTTCTTGTGGATTCTAGTTGCCTCCTGCTGTGAGTGGTCCTGAACTGGGCCCATCCTGAATTGACACCTCTTCTTCTTCTTCGTCCTGTAGGTCTCCCTTACACTTGTCCATCATGGCCAGGAATGAATACGTGTTCAACCAGTTGCTGCAGTGTAAACAGTACGTAGGGAGACATGGAGAAATGCAAAAGCAGTTGTGAGGGTGGGATTGTGAGTGAAAAATAATTCTCTTAAAATGTCTTTTAGCATTATCCATTTTAGTAAGTAAAAGTAAAATAAAAAATTGTCATTCATAAAGTACAAAGATAAAGAATGAGGCTGTTGACAGTACAGAGTGTCAGAAGATGATTATACTTGCTATTCACATTGCTTCCTCATTCCAGATTAGATTTAGAGCTGAAAGACCGTGAGGGCAGCACAGCTCTGTGGCTTGCCGTGCAGTACATCACTGTGTCTTCCGACCAGTCCGTAAATCCCTTTGAAGACCCCCCTGTGGTAAATGGGACTTCATTTGATGAAAATAGCTTTGCAGCCAGACTCATTCAGCGTGGCAGCAACACCAATGCACCTGATACAATAACAGGTAAAACACAGACCCCTAAGAGCTGATGCTCAAGTCTGGAGACCCCATGAAATATTGTGTCAGTGTTTTTGCCAAAAATTTAAAAACTGAATGGCATGCTATTATGAGAATTATTTTCTACGTAATTTTAACCATAGTAAAAAGCCCGATCTTGTGCTTCCAAAAATCTAGCCAGACTCGATAAGTCCGTTAAGCTGAAACACTTCTATTTATTTAATGCAGTGAATTTCAGTCTTTCTGGACTCAGAACTCTTTTCACCCTCTTAAAAATTATGTCCCAAAGAGCTTTTGTTTAAGTGGATATCTTTGGTATTTACCATATTAGAAATTAAAACTGAGAAATTTTTAAAAGATGTATTAATTAATAAAAATAACAAACCATTTTATGTTGACATATAACATTTTTTATGAAGAATAACTTTCAGAACAAAATTTAGTTGGAAGAGTGACTGGTTTCTAGTATCTGCATCTGTATTCAATCTTTTGAGATACGTTGTTTTGGTTAAAGAAAATACCCTCACACACTGATGTAGTTGGAAAACGACGCATATTTTCAGAGCCTTTTCAGACAATTGTGGATATATTTCTTTGATACTACAGCGAGCAGAATTTATCAAGGGATAATTTTTTTAAGGTTAGTTGCAATATGGAATCTGAAACTATGTCAATGAACTTTTTGTACTCTGTTATATAAAATCCATGGTCTGTGTGTGCTTTGAATGGATTTCTTCATGTGTGATTTTGTAACATCATGCCTTAGTCATTTGGAAAATCTTGTTTCACTGAGTTATGCAGATCTTCAAAATGTTCATTTATTTTAGAATCACATTTATTAATATCACCACTGATCTCATTGGAAAAGTCTTTCAGTATTGAGAAGCTGTTAAACTTACAGTTGCAGACAAAAGTTTTCCAAAATTCTAATATTTCACCTGCAAGATCAAATTTTATCATTTGGTGGAAATATTGCCAGTTGTTTTTCTTACAGAGACAGGCTTACTTTTTAAGAAATTGTCTGTCAAATAGTCAGGTTTGAATAACCATAGTTTGTTAATCAGTCATTCTTTCAAGTAAAAATGGTGTTCCATGAAAAAACTGTTAGTTCAGCTTGCAGTGTAACAATGGCACAAGTGCTTTCCTTTGAGACAACTTGTGTAATTTGCTACACAACAGATGTAACATACTTTATTTACTTTATGCGTACTTCTTATTTTGTCACACAGAATTTTAAAGACATGTACTCAATGTTGAGGTTTATTAAAGTTAGTAATTTCTACTGCTTTATCAAGGGCCACCGTCAGTGAAACTGGTTATTTTTTGGACCGAGTGCATCGCCGTGAGGAGTACAGTGACTACCACTAGTACATTTTGGGGCCCCTGCCTTGATTTGTGTTAAGGCTCCCCAGTTTGATCCACCATTGCTTTTGTGCCATCAGTGCAAATGTCAGCACAGTGGGAAAAAGCAGATAACATCAAGTATTATTATTATGAAAAGAATTTTGACCTCCTGGACCCCCTGAAAGACTCTGAGGAACCCCTACGAATCCAAAGACCACACTTTGAGAACCACTTTTAATGTGAATATGTCCTTGATCTAACTAAATAAAACATGGGGATATTTTAAGGAGCGGGATTCCATATGGTTCAGTATTGAGTGCTAGCAGTGTATAAAGGATGGGTAAGTGCCACTAATGAGGGGAATTGGCCAAAAAAAAAAAAAAAAGATAGATAGATATGAAATATCCCTTCCCCTAAAAGAAGTTAATAATTAACTTTAAATAAAGGTCAAATGAAATCACCCTTTGGGTGACATAAAAGCTAAAGGCAGCAGTACTACAGGATAGGGAGTACAGGCAGAACTGTGTTTTAGACTAAAGATCCTCTGGAAATGAGATAGTTTACTAAATTGCTTTTAATTTATAAATGTATGTTGGTTATTGACCATACTTCTACTGATTTCTGATTTAACTGCATTATAGAAGAGTGTGACATATAAGAGATAGGTTCTTTGGTGTTTCGGACTTGAATGTTAGACTCTTAGAGATACAGTTTTTACGAAAGTCTGACATGTCCTTGAAAAGAATTGCATTCTTTAATTGTAGGATGCATGTAGCATTCTCTGTTTACGTCCATTAAATCAAGCTTGTTCATTGTGCTGTTCAGATCTTACTCATTAGCTTACTAACTTTTGGACTCCTTGATCTGTCAGTTTCTGGGAGGTATATTAGAAATGGTCACTGCGATTATGGATTTGTCCATTTTTCTTGCTAGTTCTGTCAATTTTACATTATATACTTTGAGTTTTCATAGACATATCAGTAATGTTTTAGCAGTAGCAGGTTATCTTTGTTCTGTAGGGAGGTATATGATTTAGTTATTGTGTACACTGGCATGACTACAGAAGTGAAGATGGGACTCTTATTAGGAGTCTCTCAATTAGAAAGACTGTCAACTAGGCGTGGAATCACTTTCTCTGAGGCAAAAGATAAAAATGGCATGGAAACAAAGCAGTACTTTGTCCCATTGCTTTTCCTTGGTTTTAGTCCTGGTATTTAATTTATTTTGAGTTTTCAAATAGCATAGCTGTAGAACGTGAGACTTGTGTTTATCCAAAAAGGAAATGGATTTTAATAGAGAAAACACTGTTCTGGGACTAAAACCATTGCAAGAGGAAAAGAAGAAAAAAAAATTTTTTTTGTAATTGAGTATAATTGCTTTGCAATGTTTTGTTAGTTTCTGCTGTACAAGGAACTGAATCAGCTCTATGTATACCTATATCCCCTCCCTCTTGGACCTCCCTCCCACCCCCACCCCCACCCCACCCATCTAGGTCGTCACAGAGCACCAAGCGGAGCTTCCTGTGCTTTATAGCATGTTCCCGCTAGCTATCTGTTTTATGCATCGTAGTGTATATGTGTCAATCCTAATCTCCCAATTCGTCCCACCCTCTCCTTCCCACTTTGTGTCCACATGTCCGTTCTCTACGTCTTCGTCTCTATTCCTGCCCTGCAGATAGGTTCATCTGTACCATTTTGCTAGATTCCACATATATGTGTTAATATACGATGTTTGTTTTTCTCTTTCTGGCTTACTTCACTCTGTATGACAGACTCTAGGTCCATCCACATCTCTACAAATGACCCAATTTCATTCCTTTTTATGGCCAAGTAATATTCCATTGTATATATGTACCACATCTTCTTTATCCATTCATCTGTTGTTGCACATTTAGGTTGTTTCCATGTCCTGGCTATTGTAAATAGTGCTGCAATGAACATTGGGATACATGTGTCCTTTTGAATTATGGTTTTTCTCAGGGTATATGCCCAGTAGTGGGATTGCTGGGTTATATGGTAGTTCTATTTTTAGTTTTTTAAGGAACCTCCATACTGCTCTCCACAGTGGCTGTCAGTTTACATTCCCACCAACAGTGCAAAAGGGTTCCCTTTTCTCCACACCCTCTCCAGCATTTATTGTTTGTAGATTTTTTGATGATGGCCATTCTGTTAGGTGTGAGGTGATACCTCATTGTAGTTTTGATTTGCATTTCTCTAATAATTAGTGATGTTGAGCATCTTTTCATGTGCCTCTTGGCCATCTGTATGTCTTCTTTGGTGAAATGTCTATTTAGGTCTTCTGCTCATTTTAATTGGGTTGTTTGTTTTTTTGATATTGAGCTCCATGAGCTGTTTGTATATTTCGGAGATTAATCCTTTGTCCGTTGCTTCGTTTGCAAATATTTTCTCCCATTCTGAGGATTGTATTTTCGTCTGGTTTATGGTTTCCTTTGCTGTGCAAAAGCTTTTAAGTTTAATTAGGTCCCATTTGTTTATTTTTGTTTTTATTTTCATTACTCTAGGAGGTGGGTCAAAAAACATCTTGCTGTGGTTTATGTCAAAGAGAGTTTTTCCTATTGTTTTTTTCTTTCTAAGATTTTTATTTAGAAGAGTGATAGTGCGAAGTAAAACATTTCTAAGCCAAGAACAAACATATTTAAGGCCATAGGAGTAAAACTAAAGTATTTAAGGAGCATTTTCTGCTAGAACTTCAGCTCACAGTGTCTTCAAAGTGGTCATCTACCCCAGAGGTTCTCAGAGATGACCTCCCAAGCCTCACCCCCCAAGGGACGTTTGGTAACATATGTAGACAGTCTTGATTGTCACAATAAGGTTGAGGGTCATGGTGCAGTGGTTAAGAATCCACTTGCCAATGCAGGGGACACAGGTTCGAGCCCTGGTCTGGGAAGATCCCACATGCCGCAGAGCAACTAAGCCCATGTGCCACAACTACTGAGCCCAAGTGTTGCAACTACTGAATCCCACGTGCCTAGAGCCCATGCTCCGCAACAAGAGAAGCCACCGCAATGAGAAGCCCGTGCACCACAACGAAGAGTAGCCCCCGCTCGCCACAACTAGAGAAAGCCCGTGCGCAGTGACAAAGACCCAACGCAGCCAAAAATAAATAAATTAATTAATAAAAAAAAAAAATAAGGTTGAGAGTGTTACTGGCATCTATTGGGCAGAAGCCAGGGATACTGCTAAATATCGCACTGTGTACAGGTCAGACTCCTCACAGCAAAGAATTATCTGGCCCAAAATGTCAGTAGCACTGCTGTTGAGAAATTATGTTCTAACCAACCCTGGTAAGGAGACATAGCTTCCCCCTGGTCCTAGGAGGTGGCTAGTGGGAAATCCAGGGAGGAATGAATGTCTTCTGACTTCCAGACCAAGTGTTTTCTCCCCACACAGGCTCATTTGAGTCTCTGTGTTCACACACAGGGTGCCTGTGTAGACTTAAATGTCACCTACGTCTGGTGTGGGCTTATAAGTTGTGAAAGGTGGTAGGGAAGGGCAGGGTGTGGTGCAGTGTGGAACTTGACCTCATTTTTATGCAAATGGAAGAATGAATATACCCATTTTCTCCTAGGAAATTGCTTACTACAGCAGGCAGCTGAAGCAGGAAATGAGGCAGCAGCTCTTTTCCTGGCAACCAATGGTGCCCACGTCAACCACAGAAACAAGTGGGTAAGTGTGACAGGACAGCCAGGTGAAGCGGCTTTGGTCTGTGGAAGAAATGGCAGTGGTGGATGGGTAGGAAAAAACAGAATAGATTCTCTTTAATTTTTGTCCAAAAAAAAAAAAATACATGGACATTGTTAAAAAACCAGAGTCTAATAGATGCTTTTATCCTCAAATATTGGTTGATCGATTCATTCAGCAACCACTTCTTAAGCATTTGTGGTATGTCAGGTCCTAAACAATACACTGTGGACTTCATGGTCTACTAGAGATTAGCAAACATGGACACAAAAACCTACCATATTAGCATCTTAATTTTTTGTAACATTTTGCATTTGCTAAAGTTTTCCTATGTGAATGTTTATTTAGTCTGTATCTCAAGCTAAGGCAGATGGTGCAGTGTTAAAGGGGGGCCTTTCGGGTTGGACATTTCTGGACTTACCAGGTTTCCCATTTCCCATCCTGCTGTATGTGGTCTTAGGCAAGTCGCTTAATGTTTCTGAGCTTCAGTTCTCATCTGTAAAGTGGGATTAATATTGATTTCATAAGATGTGGTTAAGATAAAAATAAATGATAAATTTAAGTGCTTATTAGCATAACATCTGGGACATTAGAAACTAAATGATAGTTATTTTTACTTTATACTTTTCAGACAGGGAGGATGTGTTTATCTTTAAGATCACATTTATTCTGCAGCTACTTTGTGCTAGGAGCTTTAAGGTTATTATCCCTTTCAGTTCTCACAATGGATCTAGAAGCAGCATGTGTTGAAGAGACATTATCAACATCTGTAAATCCCTCATTTCAGGGTAAAGAACCTTGAGGTTCTGAGAGGTTAAGTGACTCGTAAATAACGGAGCCAGTATTAAGACTCAGGCACTACAACATACAGTTGCATTTTCTCTCAACAGCGCTGGGCAAAGCAGTAAACAGTAAGCTTGGTGTATGAGACAATGTGTCGTGGAAGCACAGCGGGGGGGCAGCGCCATTTTTTCCCACCATTAAATCTACTAATCTGTCTGCACCTAAACCTGCACCCGGCCTGCTCTCCAGCTAGAATGATGGCATGGCCCTGTACGCACCAGCGGCTGGTTTCTTGGCTTTGCTCCTGCCATTATGTGTGTCTGCTTCTGTCTGTCTCTCTCCTGTATCATCAGTGTTGCCCACTGTTCATTTCTAATAGCATACAGATATGCTCTACTGTCTCTCAACTTTAAAAAAAATTCTCCCTTGAGCCCACATTGTCTACCAACTGTTCCTTCTCTGATACCCTTCAGAGCAAAACTGGGTGAAACCTTAAGATGTAGAGGCACAGAGGAGACTCGACTTGAAAGCAAGTGAGAATGACACTGGAGACGGGTCTGGAATGCTGGTTTAAGGTCTTTGGACTTTATCCTGTGGGAAGAGAAAATCCACAGAAGTAGACAAGCAGTATGATCATTTTCGGGTTGAGAAAGCTTCCTGGGATAGCTGGTGGGGGGGATGTACCATTGAGATCCAGGCTGGAGCCAGGTGGGAATCATCTAGACAAGCAATGGCTTGTCCTGACCTCTGATACCAGATTTGGACCCAATGGGATGGGTTTCAGAGGAATTGCAGAAAGATAGTCCATGGGACCTACCTCTGTGGCTCTCAGAAGCCAGGGCTGGAGAGGTGTTAAGACGGTTGTGTTGGATCCAAGAAGAGAAACAGGGGACTGGCCAGGGGGAAGAACTGCTGTGGGGAGAGTGAATTCCATTTTGTGATTGTTGAACTCCTTTTTAAACATTCAGGTGGGGATATCCTGCAGGCAGTGGGAAAATTGGATGTACAGACAAGGCTGGAGATCCGGGTTTGAGAGTCCCCTGCTTGTATTCCCTGGTAGAAGTCATGGGCGTCGATAAGCGTACCCAGGGAGGCTGTGTGGGGGGAAGGACTGGAGCAGAAGACAGCCCCGAGGAGGAGGCTGTAGGGAGAGGGTGGGGTGGGAAGGGGGTCCACTGGGAGAAAGAAGTGAAAGAGCCAAATCCTTATCATCCAGTGAGATCACAGTGGCAGGACCCACAGGGAATCCCACACCTGGAAAGTCAACGGGCGGCAATAAAAACACGTTAGCTAGAAATGAGGAAATTACAAAACCCGCTCAAAGAATTCAAAGTGGTTCCCTCTGGGGAAGGAGAATTTTTTTTAGGGAAAAGGAGGTGAGATCTTGCTGTTTTTCACAGCAAGCCTTGTAGGTGAAGTTGCTGGGCTCTAAACAGTGAGAATGTGTAGCTTCGGTAGGAGCCGGTGCAGAGTGGGGGGGGGGGGCTCTGTGTGTGTGTGTGTGTGTGTGTGTGTGTACACGTATCTGTATCTGTATTCACACATATATACACGTGTGTATATGTCTTTGTGTGAATATTCCGTCACTGGAGAGAAACACGAAACTGGTAATAATGGTTCTTTCAGGGGAGGATAATTGAGTAGGTGGGGGGGGGCATGGGGGGAACTTCTTTTCACTCTACAGTCTTGCACCTTTTGAATATTGCATCAGGTACCTATAATACCAATTAAAATTTTTTTAATTTTAAAAAGTGGGGGAAAGAGGTGTTTCTTGATCAGAGTTCAAGATGAGGTTGATACAAGCTGGTGAAAGAATCAGGGCATCAGTGTGCTGGAGGGGATTAAAAAGCCGTGACGGTCGACTGACAGCACCGCTTACCTCTGGGGCTGTGGATGTGAGGCTTTTCTGATTTCTACAGTGTTTATTTTAGTGACGCTCGGAGGTCGTCTGTTGTTTATAAAAATAATATATTATTATTATTATTAATTAGCAACATAATTCTAGAAACTAAGTGAAGGGTGGAAATGCAGAGGATGAGGACCCGGGGTGTTTGGAGGGTGCTTGGGAGGACATTGGAGGAACTAAGGATGATGGCACAGGAGAAAGGGAAGGAGAGGAGACCTGAGGAGTGGGACAGACCTCATGGAGCTGGAGACAGGATGAGCCAGGGGCTGTGCCTGGCACTGGGGACCTGAGTTGCAGCATGTAGGCTGTCTTTGGCCCTTTGTGAAGGGGCCTCCTAGCCTGAAGTGCTCTGACTGGGACTATTCGTTTCTGTTCAGGGAGAAACCCCGTTGCACACGGCCTGTCGGCATGGCCTGGCCAACCTCACTGCAGAGCTTCTGCAGCAGGGAGCCAACCCAAACCTACAGACGGAGGAGGCCCTGCCTTCACCAAAGGAGCCTGCGTCCTTGCCCAGCTCAGCGGACAGCAGCGTCTCCCTGCAGACACCCCTGCACATGGCGATTGCCTATAATCATCCAGATGTGGTGTCTGTCATCCTGGAGCAAAAAGGTAGGTAGTTAGGGATTACTGCCCATCACCGTGACCTTTGCACAGTGGTTTTGAGTAGCTAATGACAGAGTTGTTGTTTCTTCCATTGGTGAGTTTTCTTACCCAAAAAATCCTTTGCGGTCAAACCAGATAAGCATATATTCTGGCTCCGGCTACTGTTTTTCCCTGTGTACATTTTCAGGATGGGGCCTGCCCACTTCACCCGCGGGGTTAAGGTTTAGAATCTCTGGCTACTCCTCTGTTGTTTTGGGGTGTGGTCCCAGGCCACTTCAGTGCAGGTCAAGCAGAGTTCTGCCTTGGCGTGAGCACTGTCTCTGAAAACTCTGCTGCCGCCGGTCTTCCATGAGCCGGTCTGCCCTCTCACCAACCTCTGAGCCTCCCTGGTAGGTGAACCATGAGAGAGGAGCCAGAAAGAGGGGCCGAGGGAAGCCCCTGCCACGAGGGAGGCCCGTTTCCCTCAGAAAGTCATCTTCCAGTTTTTCTCTTTCCTGCCTTGAAATTTGTTTTACTCTTTCCTGTGCCCTTGTTAAGGCCAGCATCTTTTAGCACTGAGCTTATGGAAGGAAGTGGAGTGTTAGGTAGGCTGTGCCTTTTTCTTAGCCCACACAGGAGGTATGCGATGGTAGGACTTAACGTGTTAGGGAAATGTCACCAGGGCATTGTTTTGATCCTCTTTTCAGTAATCAAGTAATTAATGTGTGTTTCCATAGTGGACTCTGTTTTCCTTTTGTGAAGATTCAGTATTTTAACCTTTAAAACCGTTCATTTTTCCTCATAAACTTTGCTCCAAAATATCAAATGTCTTGGCTTCCACTTCCCACAACAAGATTTATCAGTTCTCTTTGTATAGAAATGATCAGTCAGTCAGTTTGAGATTGAGCTGGTATTTTCTTGAATACTTTAAATGTGATCCATGGGATGGTGAAATCAAGTGTTCTTTTCCTTTTAAAAAATTTAGCTAATGCTCTTCATGCCACCAACAACCTGCAAATTATTCCAGACTTCAGCCTCAAGGATTCCCGAGACCAAACTGTGCTGGGCCTGGCATTATGGACTGGTAAGGTGGTGCCAGAGGCTGCAGACAGACGTACGCCAGACGGTGGGCGCTAGAGGAAGGGAGGTGGAAGGGTTGGAGCTAATCATTTGTTGTAGGACAGCCTTTCTGTTTGGGTTCAGCCCGTAATATCCAGTGGAGAACTGCTGGCTTTGCAAAGTTGAGAGGGTGTTTGTTGTAGTAAGAGGTTGATGAAGTGGGAGAAGCTGAGCCCACGTTAATCGGGGCGTGTCCCTTTCCCAGGCATGCACACGATCGCAGCCCAGCTGCTGGGCTCCGGGGCTTGCATCAACGACACCATGTCGGACGGGCAGACCTTGCTGCACATGGCCATGCAGCGGCAGGACAGCAAGAGCGCGCTCTTTCTCCTGGAGCACCAGGCGGACATAAACGTCAGGTGGGCTGGAACAGCACTCCGCCACAGCACCAGGCCACGTTTAGTTGAGATGGTTCATAGCCTTGCTTGTAGAAAAGAGTTTTGTTCCTTGTTAAAGGGAGAGAAACAATGACTTTGAAAAAGTACCAATACAGTGTTGTAATTAAATGTAATCATAGACTCAGAAGGAGAATTATGTGCTTTGCTCTTATTTGAACCTTTCGAGACCAGGACACAATATTGCACAAATCTTGCAAAAAGGACAGTCCAAAATCAATTGTTTAAGTAGGAATTTCAATTATAACAAAGAACATTCCAACAGATGAGCTATCAAAAGGCTTGAGGGGCGAAAATACACAGTTAAATTTTTATTATTTTTGTTTTTTCAAAGGAATTTATCATTATCTCCAATGTCAGCTGACCCAGAATGACTGAGTGGTTGAAAGTGTTTTGTCAAGTGGGTAGTTGGGGTGACATTTTATTCAGATGCTGTTGAAAGCAGCTGTATGCCTGTAAGATTTCAGCATGCTGGGATGTTTGGCAGTTATCTTCTCTGTGCAATAGGATAGCCTGGCTGTATTTTTTAAAAAGACAGGAGGGACAGATGCTATTGACAGGTTAACTTTCTCTGAAAGAATATTAATGAATGTGGGTGAAGTGTGTTTAAGGGATACAGTGGACTCTGGCCTCTAGGATGCCCAGAAGGGCACCCTTTATCATGTGGCCCCAGATACAAACATTGGTTTTGGTGTCCATGTCCCAGCAGGACTCAGGATGGGGAGACGGCTCTTCAGCTGGCCATCAGAAATCAGCTTCCCCTTGTCGTGGATGCCATATGCACCCGAGGAGCTGACATGTCTGTGCCAGATGAGAAGGGGAACCCCCCGCTGTGGCTCGCGCTGGCAGATAATCTGGAGGACATCGCATCCACTCTGGTGAGACAAGCTCAACTTCAGCTCCGTTTACACGTGGGGATATTTTGTGTCAGAGGTGGATTTGGGGCCTCCATAGCAATCATAAGGAGCATGAGATCTACCAAGTGACAGATTGGGTCAAGGACAAGCAGTCAAAAGTCATGTTAAAGAAGCTTGCGGTTCAACGTAGCCTTGGCCAACACCTTTTCGTAGGGTGTCTTTATCAAGAAAACTACCAAGAAGCAAGAGAGCCGAGGCATTTCCTCAGGGGTCTGCTCCAGAGGTGGCTTAACTGGCTGTGGGATGTCCTCACTGTCACCACAGTGATAAGTTCTCAAGTCTCAGGTTTGTCCCCCTTATTCAGAAGACAGGCTCCAAAAGTGGAGGTAGCCCCAGAAGCTCATTTAGTTTTCTGAAGGGCCTGAAATGTGACATAAAAGCAATGTACACCTGGGGGTTTTACCCAACTGTTCTTGAGATTACCTGCTGTTTACAGGTGTGTGTTACTGGGGGCTCATGAGTCTGTGTATGCAGGCATTTGTGTGTGTTTTCTGTCCCTTCTAGGACACAGCTCTAGAAGGCACTAATCAAACATATCTTCCTTTTATTTCTCAAACCCCTCCTGCAGAACCTAGTGCAAAAACTTGCACCGAGCAGATTTTATTCAGTGTTTGTAAAACTAATGAATGGTACAGATTAAACTAAATATCAACTGTATCTCGCCTGAAAAATGGGTCTAATGATGTGCGTAGGGCTCACAGATGGTAATAAACGTGTTTACCTTTGCTTGGCAGTGCTTGTGAGTGACCTGTGTTTCCCTGCAGGTCAGACATGGCTGTGACGCCACGTGCTGGGGCCCAGGACCTAGTGGGTGCCTTCAGACACTGCTGCACAGAGCCATTGATGGAAACAACGAGTCCATCGCCTGCTTTCTTATTCGCAGGTCTGAGAGGCCTGAGTATCCCTTCAGATCTTACTCAGCTTATTGCAAACTGGCTCTTTTCTCATTTACTCCAACTATAGTCTTGACGTGCCTGTAGCTAGCTTGACCTTTGTAATGAAGGCTAGAGAGGGTCATTGTTCTGTCAGATCAAGTCAGCCAGGGAGAGGGGCTTATGTGCCCAGATCAAAGAATCTAAAAGCTAAGCCAGCTTCCTGCTTTGGGAGCCGTATAGGTCCCTGTAGTCACGTCAGACCAGTTCACACAGTGAGACCAGGAGGCTGGGGTGGAGGAGACCGAATGGCCTCTGCAGGACTCCACCAAGTTGCCTGAGTCGTGCCAGCCTCCACGGCCTCAGAGTGCAGGAGGTGTGGGAGGTGAGGTTGTTCAGGAAAGCGTTAGAGCAGTAATTCTCAAACTTTAAATGCATGCAGATCCCCCGGGGGAGTTTTTAAGAGTTCTGATACCCAGGTTGCCCCCAGGAGCAATTGCCAAAGAATCTATGGGAGGGAGGGGATTCCCTGGCAGTCCAGTGGTTAGGACTCTGCGCTTCCAGTGCAGGGGCCCAGGTTCCATCCCTCGTCGGGAACTAAGATCCTGCAAGACGCCTGGCGTGGCCAAAGAAAAAAAAGAAAAAATCTATGGGAGCAGGACACACACACCAGTATTTGAGACCAGGGACCAAGGACTGCAGTCCCTGGTGGTGGCAGCCTTTCTGTTGGGTTGGATAAGGCTGCTGCTTTACACCTGTTAGCATGCCTTCAGGCTCGGTGGAAGCATGCCTTCCTTTTGCTTCCCCTTCCTTTCAGTGGCTGTGATGTGAACAGTCCCAGACAACCTGGTGCTAATGGAGAAGGAGAGGAAGAGGCCAGAGATGGGCAGACCCCCTTGCACTTGGCAGCCTCCTGGGGGCTGGAAGAGACGATACAGTGTCTTCTGGAGTTTGGTGCCAATGTAAATGCACAGGTAAGGAGAGTGTCTCTTTTCCAGGGAGATGGATGGTAACCCCAGAATCAGGGAAATCTCCTCTTATGGCCAGGGACCTTGCAGAGTCTCTGGTCTCGGGCCTCTGCTTTTCCATGAATGGGCCTCAGGGACGGACACACGAAGTGACTGTCTCTTAGTTTTAATGATTTCAGGTTAAGACTTTTCTTCTCTTTGCCTTTGTCCTTTCTACAAAGTGAGGAAGATTTGTTCAATCAACTTTTCTTTGCCTCCTGTCCACATTAGTTACAGATTTCCATTGAGAATTTGTTCCTGTCCCAAGCTGAGTACTGTGTTTAGGAAAATGTTCCAGTAGCTCAATAGGGCATCCCTGAGTTACGTTCCTTGATGCTTTTCAACGTTCTAGCCTGTACAGATTTGTGTGCAGCGGACTTCCCTGGCAGTCCAGTGGTTAAGGTTCTTCTAATACAGAGGACGGGTTCGATCCCTGTTTGGGGAACTAAGATCCCACGTGCCGCACGGTGTGGCCAGAAACAGAAAATATTTCCCTGGCCCTGCAGCCAGATAAGTAGTGGTTTAACTTAGAGGTGAGGGTGACTGCAGCTTTTTTTTTTAAATAAATTTATTTATTTTATTTATTTATATTTGGCTGCGTTGGGTCTTCGTTGCTGCACGTGGGCTTTCTCTAGTTGCGGCGAGCGGGGGCTACTCTTCGTTGCGGTGCGCGGGCTTCTCGTGGTGCCTTCTCTTGTTGCGGAGCATGGGCTCTAGGTGCGTGGGCTTCAGTAGTTGTGGCACGCAGGCTCAGTAGTTGTGGCTCGCGGGTTCTAGAGCACAGGCTCAGGAGTTGTAGCACACGGGCTTAGTTGCTCCACGGCATGTGGGATCTTCCCGGACCAGGGCTCGAACCTGTGTGCCCTGCATTGGCAGGTGGATTCCCAACCACTTCACCACCAGGAAAGCCCATTCCGCAGCTTTTCTAAACCAAATGTGTTTGTGCCCCTGGTCACTGGAGCGTGGAGGTAACAGGGAGTGGCTATCAGTCATCTCTGTGTTTGGCCTCTTGAAAAGCTGATTTCAAATACAGAGTGGCAGTATTGATTCTCAGAACTGAATTCTGTTTACAGGTTACTCCCCTTCATATTTTTCCTGGGTTTTATCTTTGCTTGGACATTGAAATCTGTGCCTTGTCCCCACAGGATGCAGAAGGAAGAACGCCTGTCCATGTGGCCATCAGCAACCAACACGGCGTCATAATTCAGCTGCTGATTTCCCACCCTGACATCCACCTGAATGTCCGAGACAGGCAGGGCCTGACCCCCTTTGCCTGTGCCATGACCTACAAGAACAACAAGGCGGCCGAGGCCATCCTGAAACGAGAGTCCGGGGCCGCTGAGCAGGTGAGTGACTGGCCCCCAACATTCTCCACGGCGCCCCAAGCACTAAACACGTGTCACCAACTAAACAGGGCTCTTCTAGTTAAGGACATTTGTACTCCCCTTTCTTAAATTTTGGCCATTCAGATGTCCTGTCAGTGCTGGACGGAAAGTGCCTGCTCTGCCCTGCATGCCAGCCACCTGCTGGTGCCACGTGTAGAAGGGAGCTGGCGGAGGCCGGGCCCAGCGACAGGGATTCTGTGCTCGTACACCTGAGGGCATGCTTCGCCTTTGCTGGGTGGTTTCCTTGCCCTAGTAATGAATGTCTTAAAAGGGTTAAACGGAACTTGAGCGTTTGGTGTCACGTTGGGTCTTGGAGGAGCTGCCAGCATGCAGCTCAGCGGGCTCAGGTGCCCTTGTTCTGGACGGCGGGCTGCTGACCTGCAGCGTCACACTGGGTGGGATGGGCCAGAGGCAGCTGATGTAAGGCGGGGGCTGGGATGGGCTTGTGAAGTCAGTTCTCAGACCCTTGAATCTCCACCCAGCACTTTGTCTGTTTACGCCAAGATTTATGAGTAGCCATTTATGAAGGTAAATTGGAAACTTGGGACCTGAACAAAAGCACTAACGTGGGTGGAGACTTTTGCTTTGTATTTCAGGCTTCCGTACATCCCTTTTCTTCAGCATTTGCCTCAGTGTGACTGATCGAGTAGGTGTTGACCTCACCCTTGCTCACATGGGGTAAAATGGTCATGAATGGAGATAGTCATTTCACATTTCCTCCCACTCTAGCCTGAAACCAGTGCTGTTGATCAAAGTCCTTGGCAGATACGTTGCTGTGTGTGTGTGTGTGTGTGTGTGTGTGTGTGTGTGTGAGACGGAATGTGGTGTGTGTGTAGCATGTGTGTCTCCCTCACTTCCTCCTGAGCCCTCACACTGATATGGCAGCTCTGGTAGCTGTAGTGTCCTGTGTGGTTTGATGTGAGTGAGCTTCTATCTTCTTTACATCAGTGGTGCCAAGTCTATGACATACTGTTGGCGGCCTCCCCCAACATGTATTATTATCCTGTAGCTCAGTGAAAGAGGAGACTTTCTGGAAATTTCTGAAGGTTTGTTTGGCTGCTCAAGGGTCAGGCTGGCATTGCAGCTGTGGTTTTTAGAATGCTGGGTGCTTGTTTTAGCCAAAGCAGGAAACCCCCAAAGCCGATGTCCACCATTGCCTTTCCCCATGCATCCCAGTATTCTAGTGCTTTCCTTTCCCTGTCCTTCAGGTTGTCTCTTTCTTGGCCTTCCAAGTCCACTCCTGCTGCAGGAGGATGCCGGGGCAGCTTGGGTTAGCTCCCTTTTTCTGACCACGCACATGTGGTCACACGCATAAATACGCAGTGCGGGTCTATGGTGGGGCGTGGGGCGTGGGTTGTAAGGCGACATTTAGTGTTGGTTCTTGGGAGGGAGCTTCTGGAACTGAGGGGGGACTACACCGTGGCCTCTCCATGATCAGTGCAGCTCGCAGGTGCTCAGGAGGCCCTCTTGCGGGGGGAGCCCACTAATATTTTGGCTCCCACTCGTTGCCTCAGGTGGATAACAAGGGCCGGAACTTCCTGCACGTGGCGGTCCAGAACTCCGATATCGAAAGCGTGCTGTTCCTGATCAGTGTCCAGGCTCACGTGAATTCCAGAGTCCAGGATGCTTCCAAGTTGACCCCGTTGCACCTTGCTGTCCAAGCGGGCTCAGAGATTATTGTCCGCAATTTGGTAAGTGTCGCTGAGACATTATCGCGTGAAACGTGTGGACAAAGCATGTTGTAGAGTGTGTGCGGACTCTTTCATCACAGGTGTTTTGCCAGGTATTGTGAAAGGCCAGCAGGAATTTGGGGAGGTAGCCGGTACACTAAGGAAAGCAGGTGTGTCCGTGGGTAGCGTGTCCTGACTGCCCAGTGGGCAGGCAGATGCTGGAGTGAGGCTGCGAGGGAAGGTGGCGTGTGGGTGGCGGCGGCAGGGTGGGAGCATCAAGGGAAGGGAGGTCACTTCTGTCCTCTGCCTGCTCTGTGTCAGGCGCTCAGCTGGTGCTTTCCAGCAAGCGTGTGCTCTCTCCCTCCCCCCGCTCCCCCCCTTCCCCCCCACTCTTTTTTTTTCATGAGTTTTTATATCTTTTTTTGAGGTATAATTGACAAACAACATTAAGTTAGCTTCAGGTATACAACATTGATTCGGTATTTGTATATTTTGCAAAATGATCACCACGAGTCTCGTTAACATCTGTCACCATATGTAGTTACAACAAATTTTTTTCCTGTGATGAGGATTTTTAAATTTACTCTCTTAGCAACTCTCAAATATACACTACAGTTTATTCCCTGTAGTCACCACGCTGTGCATCACACCCCCATGACTTACTTATTTTGTAACTGGAAGTTTGTGCCTTTTGACCACCTTCACCCATTTTGCCCAGACCTCACCCCTGCCTCTGGCAACCACTAGTCTATTCTCTGAATCTGTGAGCTTGGGAGTTTTTTGTTGTCTGTTTTATAAACTCCACATGTGAGGTCATACGGTATTTGTCTTTCTCTTTCTGACTTATTTCACTTAGCATAATGCCCTCAAGGTCCAGCCATGTTGCTGCAAAAGATTCCATTCCTTTTTACGGCTGAATAGTATTTACTGTATATACATAACACAGCTCTTTATCCATCCCTGCGTCACAGATACTTAGGTTGCTTCCATATCTTGGCTGCTGAAAATAATGCTGCAAGTAAACATGGGTGCATATATCTTTTTGAATTAGTGGGGGTTTTTTTGGGAAAAATACCTAGAAGTGGAGTTATTAGATCGTATGATAGATCTATTTTGAATTTTTTGAGGAACCTTCATACTTTTTTCCTTAGTGGCTGCACCAATTTACATTCCCACCAACAATGCATGAGGCTTCCCTTTGCTCCACGTCCTTGCCAACACTTGTTACTGATAATAACCATTCTAACAGGTGTGAGGTGATATTTCATGGGCTTTTTAAAAATGTTTATTTATTTATTTATTTGTTTATTTTGGCTGCGTTGGGTCTTAGTTGCGGCATATGGGATCTTCCTTGTGGCATGTGGGATCTTCCTTGTGGCATGTGGGATCTTTTTTTTTTTCTTTTGGTTGCAGCATGTGTACTTCTTAGCTGCAACATGCATGCGGGATCTAGTTCCCAGACCAGGGATCGAACCGGGCCCCCTGCATTGGGAGCTCGGAGTCTTACCCACTGGACCACCAGGGAAGTCTCTCTTATTGTGGTTTTGATTTACATTTCCCTGATGATTAGTAATGTTGAGCATCTTTTCATGTACCTGTTGGCCATCTGTATGTCTTCTGTGGAAAAATATGTATTCAGATCCTTTGCCCATTTTTTTTTTTTCCTTTGCCCATTTTTAATTGGATTGTTTTTCCTTTGCTGTGCAGAAGCTTTTTAGTTTGTAGTCCCAGTTTTTTATTTTTGCTTTTGTTGCATTTGCTTTTGGTGTCAGATCTAAAAAACTATCACCAGTACTGATGTCAGGGAGGTTACTGCATCTTAATTCTCAAAACTACTCAGAGGGATGTAGGAAATGTTTTACATTTTACAAAGGAGAAAATTTAATCTCAAAGAATTTTCTTCCCTCAAGAATATCAGTGGACTTCCCCGGTGGCACAATGGTCAAGAATCCGCCTGCCATTGCAGGGGACATGGGTTCGATCCCTGGTCCGGGAAGATCCGACATGCTGCAGAGCAACTAAGCCCGTGTGGCACAACTACTGAGCCTGTGCTCTAGAGCCCGCGAGCCACAACTACTGAAGCCCGCCTGCTACAATTACTGAAGCCTGTGCACCTAGAGGCCGTGCTCCGCAACAAGAGAAGCCACTGCAATGAGAAGCCCCCACTCGCCGCAACTAGAGAAAGCCCACATGCAGCAATGAATGAATGAATGAATGAATGAATAGATAAATAAATCAATAAGAAAGAAAGAAGGGAGGGAGGAAGAAGGGAGGGAGGGAGGAAAGAAAGAAGGAAGGAAGGAGGAAGGGAAGGAGGGAGGGAGGGAGGAAGGACCAAAGGAAAGAAGGAAGGGAGGGAGGGAGGAAGGAAGGAAGGAAAATCAACTAGTTAGTAGTATAGCTGGGATTTTGGCCATTTCTGTTTGACCCCAAAGCCTGTCTTTTCCAGGACAACTTAATGCCACCCAGGCAGGGGAAGGGTCTGAGCAAAGATGTGGAGACTGGAAAGTTCATGTGGTGTTTCAAGTGGCAAAGTTTGGTTGAAATTTGAGCAGAGAGTAGAAGGAGATGTGGCTGGTGAGGCAGGTAGAAACCAGGTCATGGGGTCTCATATTTCACACCAAGAACTGTGAGCAGCCTTTATCCTTTCAGTAGTAGAGTGTTTGAGCTGAGAGCATGGTCCAGAGCCAAGACCAGGGCTCCACGTCACCTGGCTGGCTTACAACGCCGGCACTTGCTGGTGCCTCCCATCAGAACTGACCACTGGAGCACTTGACCAGCCCTGCCATTTTGGTGCCCTGCCATTTTTGTTTTTGAAGAATTCTTTTTAGGAAAATCCTTATGACTTGATATGTGTTGGAGATGAGAGAGCATCTGCCTTGGGGGTGGGGTGTGAGGGTGTGGGGGCAGTGTCGGCCGAGAAGAGGCCTAGGGGAGGCAGCCGCAGGGAAGGATGGAGTGGAGAGTGATGAGGAGGTGGGCCTGACGGACGCCAGGCGCAGGCTGGATGTGGGGGGCAGCGAAGGAGGCAGAGGTGAATAGGGAGGTGCGCCCCGTGTGTGTCAGTCTGCCTGCCACCCTGGGAACCTAGGCGTTTTGAGGGTCATGGCCCCTTCCTCAAGGTCGTGCCTCTGTCTCACTAAGGCTTGATCTTGCAGGTGATCGGAGTCCCTAGAAACAGCTGATCTTCCAAACAATGGCCACGTAGTCCTCTGTCTATGAATCGGTATAGCTTAATGTGGGAACCTGTTCACACTGAAACAGTGCCTTTCTCCAAACCTCTCCCCCTGCCCTCAGTGAACCAGCCTTGGGGTTAGCGCTGACCCTAGCACAGCACTCACGGCCACGAATACCCCTCTATGACATGTCCTATTTGGACCTATGAGTGATTTGACCAGGCACCCAGAGGTCTGGGGGGCTGGGACTTGGAAGTCAGGGTCAGAACCAGAGAAGCTGATCACTGCCTAGATTTTCCCAGAGGCAGAGTGCCTGCACACACAGACAAAGGAACCAAGGGTGGCCACAGACCTCAAGAGAGGGAAATTGGGCTTTGACTGCAAAGTAGAGATTCTGTTCTGTTAACAGCAGCTGTCTTTGAAACTTTGTTAGAAAGTCGATGATGAATGAACTTCAGATACTAAATGAATATGTAAGACACTATTTAAAGGACCTTCCTGCCTTTGATTCTGCAATTCTTTGCGTTGCTTTCTTTCTTTTAAAAAAAATAATTTAAAAAAGGACATTTTTATTGTGGATAAACTTGAAGCATGTAAGGATATAAAGCAGTTAGTAACTCCCTTTCACTCCTGACTCTGCCCTGAGTTTGGCGTGTATGCTTTTAAACACCTTCACAGTTTGTGTATGTTTGTGTGTGTGTCTATACATTTCTCTGTCTCTGTCTCACCAAATGGAATCACACTATATTCCTGTCTTCTAACGTGCCTTTTTAAATTTAAATTTTATTTTTTTATTTTTCTTTTTTCTTTTTTTGATGGGTAAGCAGTGGATTTACTTAGGGAGAAGCACACTCCCCAGAGTGGGGGCCGTCTCAGAAGGTGGGAGGCCTAACTTGCCTTTTTTTTAAACTTACTATAGCATAGATATCCCTTCATGTTAAACCATACATTTTTAACATCTTAGTGGCTACCAGTTCTATTGTTTGTATATATTATAATTTCTGTAACTAAATCTTTTCTGCAGTCTGGTTTTACTGTTACACGCAGTGGACATCCTTATATAGTGCACTGCAGTCCTGTGTAGTTTTATATACTGAAGTCTTAGAATTTCTGTGTCCTAGGGAATGGCTTTTTAAACATTTTGATAACTGCCAGTTTGCCCTTGGGATAGGTTTTGCTGGCCTGTGCCTCACCAGGAGTTTGCTCCCAGCTTTGCCGGCAGGGCAGACTGTGGATGCCAGAAGATAGGCAGGCTTGGTCCCTTACTCAGGACCTTGGTTGGTTGTGGTAGAACGGCTGCTCATGTAATCAACTTCAACAGCTTCTTGCAGGAGCCAAAGTGAATGAATTAACCAAGCACCGCCAGACCGCCCTCCATCTTGCTGCCCAGCAGGACCTGCCCACCATTTGCTCAGTCCTCTTGGAGAATGGAGTGGACTTTGCTGCTGTGGATGAGAACGGAAATAACGGTAACTTCCAGTCCTTGCCCGTGTGCAGTGCTGAGCGCCTCGAGCAGTCCCTCCCTTCTGGGGTTGGAGGGGCACTGCCCCCCTGGGTCTGCTCCCCATCCTGGAGGCTGGCTCTTACAGGGGCAGGGCTGTGCCAGGAAATGCTCTCGGCCGGGCATGCACCCTGCTCCTGACCAGGGCCTGAGCGGCCTCCTGACATGAGTGGTAACCCTAGAAGCCTAAATGGCTTCTTGTGAAACCACTGAGTCTCATCTCTGGATAACGGCAGAGGCAGAAAGTGAATCTTAGGAGGTTGCATTTAGGACTCATTCTTGGGGGTGGTGAAGCGTGGAAAGGATGGTTCTGTGAGCGGACGGTGGCTGCTCTGGCCGAGTCCCATTTAGAGGGAGGCTCGTGAGGGTGAGGAAGAGCCGAGATCTTCTCTCCGTGCTTCTGGGCTCGCACTGTAAGAGGGTCTCCTCCCCAGCTCTTCATCTCGCTGTCATGCATGGCCGGCTCAACAACATCCGGGTCCTCCTGACAGAGTGCACCGTGGACGCCGAAGCCTTTAATCTGCGGTGAGTGTGTAGGGTTCAGAGCAGAGGCCCGAGCTCCGCGTCCCCTGGCTTGCCCCTCCGAGCTGGTGGTCTCGGGCCCCTTGTATTAGCCCCAGGGGCACGCTGCAGAACTGTCCACTAGGGCACTTGACCAGCCTTTAGTACCCCGGAAGTTTTCTTTCTGAAAATACTTTTTAGGAAAATTTTTTTTTTAAAATAAATTTATTTATTTATTTATTTATTTATTTTGGCTGTGTTGGGTCTTCGTTTCTGTGCGAGGGTTTTCTCCAGTTGCGGCGAGCGGGGGCCACTCTTCATCGCGGTGCGCGGGCCTCTCACTGTCGCGGCCTCTCCCGTTGCGGAGCACAGGCTCCAGACGTGCAGGCTCAGTAGTTGTGGCTCACAGGCTTAGTTGCTCCGCAGCATGTGGGATCTTCCCAGACCAGGGCTCAAACCCGTGTCCCCTGCATTGGCTGGCGGATTCTTAACCACTGTGCCACCAGGGAAGCCCAGGAAAACTTTTATGATTATTGTGTCCTTTAGATTTATCCAGCATCACAGAGTTCTGAAAATCCCATTTCTCTTGTGCATGATGGCTGTGGCAGATATATCCCTAACTTTTCCAACTTGTTTTATCAGAGGCCAGTCGCCACTGCACATTTTGGGACAATATGGCAAGGAGAATGCGGCAGCCATCTTTGATCTCTTCTTAGAGTGCATGCCTGAGTATCCTCTGGATAAACCAGATGCAGAAGGAAACACAGGTATGTAATAAGGTTTTTGTCTGTCCTGTCTCACTGGTGTTCCTTGCTTCCTAGAAAAACAAGAGCCCATGCCGAAAAACAAGGCACCCATGCCGTTACTTAAGGACATTCAGCCCAGTGGGCTGGGCTCTGTGAGAACCTGTCACAGATTCCTGACTTGGAATTTGGCAGTGTCTGATTTTAGGCACAGGCACATCTGAAGTGGGTCTAGTGCTCCAAAGCCATATCCATGTCCAGACAGGCCTGCCCAGCTGTTTTTATTGCCCTCATCTACCTCGTATCCAGTCAGCTAGATCCCTACCCAAGCTTCCAAATGCCAAGAGAGAGAGGAAATATAGCCACCTCACAGGTGCTTCAGAAGGAGGAAATGTGCTACAGTGCGTATTTATGTGCTTTGAAAAAGTGGCACGTTATATACAGATGAGGGCTGATGTCTAATTGAGGGGTTTAATAAACAGGCCTCTGTCATGGTAGTGCTCTAGCCACCCACAGTCACTATGTTAATTTGTGTAGCTTTCATAGTGTTTTTGATGGACTTTTGCATTCGTTTTCTTGTTGAATACTCGCAACAACCTTATAAGGTAAGCAGTACGTATAGTGTGTCCCCATTTTTCAAGTAAGGAAACAAAGATGAAACCCAAATCTCTTTCTTCCCAGCCCAGGGCTCTCTGAGCTCTTTGCTGCTGCTGTATTCCCATTCATTCGCCATCATGCCAGACAGAACCTCGTGGCCTTTGGCAGCAATGCAGTCACCAAAGGGTGTCCCAAACCTTAGCATGGGACCAAATATTTTGTCATCAGTTCTTGGCCTTGGGAAGAGTTCTTGGCCTTGATTCATGAACATGTTTTTTAAGCCAGCAGTGGTGAGCCTGAACTTCAGAGGACAGAAGAGTCAGCCCTGGGAGTGAGCTGCTGGACCCAGAGCCTACTCCAGTGAGCACCATTGTCCAGGAGCAGGTGAACAGGCAGGCAGGCAGGTGCTTCATGCCCAAGTAGGCGGGGCCAGCAGGATGGCCTGGCCAGAGCCCGGGTGCCCACCAGGCCTGCACCTGCACAGGAGAGAGGCTCCATGGGGTAGAAGAACTTTCTGGAGCAGGTCTACCGCACTAATCTATTGTTTTCTCCATGTGTACACACCTCACGAGTCTTTAGAATTGGTTACATTGTGTGAAAAGAGCTTTGTCCCCCACCCCCCAGTGTTTTATGCCAGAGGAAGGCAGCTGAAACAATGGTATATTTTCCCTTCAGTGTGTGATCCCTCCTCAGTTCTCTTGTGGCCAAAACTCTGAATGGGCAGAAGTGTGTCTCTGGAGCTGGAGCTGCTCTGGACCCCCTGGCTCGTGGCCGGGTCCTTGGCTGCAAGATGCTGCAGATCCACTGCGGAGCTGCCACGAGAGCCCTGGGGCCCTTGTGTGTCAGTGGGGACTTTGCCATCACATGTCCTGCCCTCGGCTGTGGGAAGTAGCCCTGCCCGTGGTTTTGTTTCCCAGTGCTGCTCCTGGCATACATGAAAGGGAATGCCAACTTGTGCCGTGCCGTCGTCCGCTCGGGTGCTCGCCTGGGGGTGAACAACAACCAAGGGGTCAACATCTTCAACTACCAGGTTGCCACCAAGCAGCTGCTGTTTAGACTCTTAGGTGAGTGGCCCACTTTCTGCTCTTTCAGTGCAAGCGCAGTGACAGCATTGATTATCTGGACGTATTGGTGACCTTGAAATCTCATAATGACTTGCTTCACGATCTGAACCAGCAGTTTTCCAGGCACCGTATGGTTTAGGACTTCGTGAATGCCATGAAGGGCCTTTGAGCAGGGGTGGGAGGGTCACTTTTGGCAGTTTGTTTACAGGGTGTCCCGCTTTGGGGCTCCCGTCTGTTTCCCACGTCTCTGGATCCTACCAGCAATCTGTCAGCTCCAGGCATTCCCCCTTCCCACAGCTCCTGACTGCGTGTGTGCACACCCTTTGTCCTTCAGCCGATGCCGGTTCTCTGCATCCTTCAGAATTGCCTTCTGGTTCAGCCCCACTGACTCTTCCTCCTCTGTGTTCCTTTTGTGGCGAGGAGAGCGTCACGCTTGATGATGTCATATTGCAAGTCTTTACTTGTCCCCATTGAGGTGGCAGAAAGACTCAGAATGCCTCAAGTGCCACTGTGCTCTCATCACCCACAGTGCAGATGGAACGGGGTTCTTAGCCCCATGGTATGTGCAGAGAAACGAGCTCAGACATACTTAGTAGCTGTGTGATCTTGACGTAGGTGACTTGCCCAAGGTCACAAAGCTGGTTTGTAGCAGAGCAGCGCCGAAGCACGGTGTTTCTATATCTAGTCTACTATCTGCCGTGCTCTTGGTCGACCTTTTAGGAGCTCAGATCAGGAGTCCACACCATCTGCAGTGCTGGCACGTGGACGGTGCTTGGTGACGATTGATTCCTCCCCGTGAGCTCAGTCTCCTTCTGTGCACGGAGCACTCAAAGCAGTGCCGGCGTGCGGTTAGAGAAATACTAGCGGCTGCTGCTGTCACCTACACTGGTAACTTGCAAGCTAAATGCCCCACAGCTTCCACAGACGCGAAACTGAGTTCCTCTGCTGCTCTGCTTCTCTCTGATGTCTCTTCCCTGCCAGTGGTCCCACCTCAGATTCAGTCACTCTGTCCAGAAACCTGGGAATCACCTTCCTCTCCTTCCTGCTCCCTGCCTCCCTCTCACTCCCAACTTCTGTTCAGTCACCAGACCTGACGGATTCTGCCCCCTTCATTTCTCCTGTCTGGTCCCTCCATCCCTGTTCCCCTTCCCATTGGGCCCCTGCCAGTCTTTCCAGCTGTTGGTCTGCCCTCTCCCTGCCATACCATCCCTGACTGCATGTGTTTCCCCCACAGACACTGTGCTGTTTCACTGCCTTCAGACCGTTTCCTTCTACCCCAGTCTGCCTGGCAAACGCTGGTTCTCCATATTTTCCCGTGTGACATTTTCCCTGACCCAATTAGAATATAGACAGCCCTCGGTCAGTTCCCGACCACCACAATAAAGTGAATATTGCAATAAACTAAGTCACACAAATTTTCTTGGTTTCCCAGTGCATATAAACGTTCTTTTTACATTGTACTGTAGTCTATTGCATATGCAATGGCACTGTCTAAAAAACAATGTATATACCTCAATTGAAAAATACTTTATTGTTAAAAAATGCCAAAACAATTAAAATAGTAACATCAAAGGTCACTGATCACAGATCATCATAACAAATATAATAATAACGAAAAAGTTTGACATTTTTGAGAATTACCACAGTGAGACAGAGACGTGAAGCAAACGCTGCTGGAAAATGGCACTGCTAGACTGGCTCAGTGCAGGGCTGCCACAAACCTCCAATTTGTAAAAAGCACGATGTCTACGAAGCGCAATAAAAGGAAGCGTGCCTATATGTTGCTTTCTTATCCTTCATGTCCCTCTGCGACGTGTTGCTTTATTTACTGGGCCATTTCCCTGCTGCTTCTGAGCCCCGGGTCTGACTGGGCACAGTCGGTATCTGACAGGAACTAGTCTTGTGCTGTGTTGCAGATATGCTGTCCAAGGAGCCTCCGTGGTGTGACGGCTCCAACTGCTATGAGTGCACTGCCAAGTTTGGAGTCACAACTCGCAAACATCACTGGTAAGACCGTCCCCGCCCACCCCCCACCAATCACTTGCCAGAGGAATAAGGGGATTTCTGCTATACCATTGCTGCTGCCTTGTCCCGTGATACACCATGAACTTGCCAGGGCCCTGTACTCTCCTGGGCAAAACTTGACCACATGGAGCAATGAGGTGACGGGACCCTGCACACTTCTAGTGATATACGGAGGCCAGCGGGCACTCAGACTGGTGGCTTTCCTGCTGAATGCTGGGGTTCACAGTGCTAGGTGGCCTGTCAGGCCTCCTGTCATCTTAGCCAGGCTTCCTGCTTGCAGTGAAGCTGAGTTGATCGCTGCGCTCCCAGGACGTGTGCTTCCCAGCCTGAGCGCAGGCCACTCTCCTGAGAACTGCGGAGCTGTTCCCATTACAGTGAGACTCTCCTTTGGCTCTTGCTGAGCCTTTCTTGAGCTTTAAAGAAAGAGGCTTCTCCAGGATCACTTTAACTTAATTATTGGCTAGAATTTTCTTTTCATGGACTATAAATTATACATGCGTTGGTATGATTTGGCTGGCGAGGGGCAGAGCTGACCTCAGAGTGCCAGGTGTGGGCTTGCTCGTCCGATGGGGCACTGCCATGCTGTGCTCGCGTGCCGGGCGGCAGTCTGCTCTCGAGAACCCCTCTCACACTTCCTTTCTTTGCTTCCCACAGTCGTCACTGCGGACGTCTTCTTTGCCATAAATGCTCGACCAAGGAGATTCCTATTATAAAGTTTGATCTGAACAAGCCTGTGCGAGTTTGCAACATTTGCTTTGATGTACTGACTTTGGGTGGGGTCTCTTAGTGAGCCCCCGGGAAGGTCCAGGCCACATCTTCGGTTGCCTCCCCAGCAGCTGCTCTGCTCACCAGCCTGACCACCCCCCCACCCCCCACCCCCCAGAGCAGGAGCTGGCAGTCGTCTTCTTGCAGCAATAGACTGGAACAATTAAGGACCATGGTGTGATAGATCCCATCTCAAATGATTCTGTATGATTGTCAGTTTATCAGACTATGATCAAGGTCACTAGATGTCTCACTAATTGGACCAGGCCTTTTAGCCTAAGTGGTAAATGTGATAGGAATTAGACCCCATTCTGCTAGCGATGTACAAGGATGCTTCAAAAACCATTTTCACTTCCAGTAGCTTAGTGTCCATTTCAGAGCATTCATGAAGTCTTCCTGACTGGGCGGACTTCCTAGACAGAGCCTAACCGTAGGAAGCTGGCATCTGGCTGCACAACAAGAGCTGGCTTTACTCTAGGGTAAGTGGCTGTGGACTTTTCTGCACAGTGTTTTCATAAAGGTAATAGGATCCTCTTGCCCTGAAATCTCGCTCTCTCTTTCTCTCTCCTTTTTTTTTTTTGGGAAAAGCTAAGCTGTATTTTTAGTGAACTACCCCTTTAAAAAAGGTGAAATCTTTCTAAGCAGGGTTCAAAGATGAGAGCTGAAAAATTGTGGCCTTAACAACTGAAAGCTTTACCAGTATTCATGCTACTCGGGTGTCAGGATTGCGGTGTGGCAGCTTGACACCTCCTAGCAGCCGTCTTGTTCTCTCATCTTGCTGTGTCCTGTCTGTGGAGTCCTCAGTCACCTGCCACTAGGCAGTGGTGGAGAAAATGCACTTTTATTGTGCTGCACTTTTTATATAGCTGCATTATTGGTGATTCCAATTTAAAAATCCATATTCAAAAATACCCTCACACATCCGTGCATCAGTGATTCTAATGATCGGCTTTGACTGGACCTCAGCTCACACTAAGTCTTAAAGGGAAGACTCCTGCGGAGTGTCATTTGGAGCAGGAGAGTGACACGGGCCAAGTGAGGGGAAGGGGAATCTCCAGCCTCAGGCTGGCAGGTCCCATCTCCTTGACATGAGTGCTTCTTGCTGAAACTTTCCCAGTTATGTTGTGAGTGCTGTCCGTCCCAGGTCCCAGGTCCCAGATCCCTGCCCCATAAGAGCCAACAGCCAAAGGCCCTGGCCAAGCGTGTGTGACCACATCTTGGAAGGCTCGCTCGAGTGCTGAAAGAGGCCCCCAGAGCCTACCAGGCCTTAGTCGCTGCTAGTACATGCATTAATCCTGAAGTGTTAAACTTCTTTTCTTTTGAAGGTTTGGCCAGTTTTTTTAAAAATGCACATTTGAAGAGAAACTTCTACCACTGCTTAAAAAAAAAAAAAAAAACTCTGAGATGAACAATATGTGTTGTACAGCTATACTCAGAGATTAACAATCTCAATCATACATACTGTTTTTTCAGACATTTAACCACTACATTTTTTTGTATTAATGAAATATGGATATATGTGTAAAAGGGACTAAATATTTTTTTGCAGCAGCCTGTTGTTTTGTTTGGATAGTGGTATGTCCTCCATGTTGCTGTAGATTTATACATCCTACTGCCTAAATATGTGTGTAAAATGAGCTGATAAACCAGAGTGCTACTTTTTTTTTTTTTAACATTTCTGTGGATTTATAAGATATATATGCTTTCTATGTTAATATGAGCTTGTGCACAATGTTTCAAAGAAAAAATTAATTAGAAGAGTTCCCCTGTCCCCTAAAGTCTGTGACATATTTCATATAGAATTTTTATAGGAAAACAGCTAGTCTTGGCAAACACCTGACCACGTGAAGCATGTGGTCAGTTTCCATTTTCTGTTGCCTGAACAGGGCCTGAGGAAGTAGGCCTTAGTTAGGTGGCTTGATTCTTTAATTGGAAAGTAAGATAATTATGCTTCAGATGTGAATTGAGGTGGTCGGTACTTTTATACCTGTTCTTTTAATGTTCATGGTAGAGAGAGGAGGATGGGAATTCAATCAGGGATGAGGTTGATTGTCCTGCCCCTGCCCTACTATACCAATTTCAATAACACTCTAATTTCACTTAAAAATCTTAAAATCATGTTTGAAATTGTTGAGTCAAGCTTCTTTTTCGTCACAGAGTCCAGGGATAGCAATGGTACCTAGCTGCCACAAGTTGGGGGAACATTTTGTGAGTTCTGCATTGGCTTCAGGGTGCATTCTTGTAGATCTAGAAAAAGCACCTTTCCACAGTCTTAGGCTCTCCCTGCCGTGCCGATGCTACGGGGCTGTGTCTCAGGTCCCTTGAGCGGTGGCTGACCTGGGGGGACTTGACATGCTCTTGGTCCCCTTTGCGCTCTCCAAGCCGTCAGACTTGGCTCTAGAACTGCCTGACTGTTCTTGTTGCATTGCAATCCACAGCTTACAGACTAATAGAAAAAACTCAATTTTATTCATTCAGAGAGTTGCCAACTGTGAATGAGTAGAGCAGGAAGAATAAACTTTACTGAAATATAATTTGCTGAATCAGTCAACGTTGTTACGCTAAATTAGCTTTTTAACTGCCTCATGCTCATCACCAGATTTATGATACAGTGTGTTCTTAACAGTCCTTTCTCTTTTTTTTTTTAAAGATGAAGGTACAAACCATGTGCTGTATATATAAATGGAATGGCTAAAACTAACTTGCTATGATCCTCGAACACAGGAATTTCCCACAAACTTAAGTGCCTACACTTAGGACTTGTTAATTTTCAGTTATCTTTTTAGTGGTGTCTCACTGAGTGATGTATTAGAATATGTGTTCCATTTGGAGTTTGTTGCCTGTGCATTGTCAACCCCAGTTACCAACTTAGTCGAGGCTGGATTAGATTGTTCAGTTCACCTGCCATATTCTCTCCAGGAGTGGGGTCCACGTGACCACTAGTCCTCTACCTCAGAGCCCTGAGTTATTTGTGACCGCCCTGTTCAGCTTTCCTCTCTCCTCTCCCTGAATGGGGTCCCTGCATGGAACTCAGCGTGCTTGTGGGTTCACCACCACTCCCGGTTCATGTCTCCCACTTGTTGTATCGAACGGTATTGTGCTAATCTTATCTGTAGGCATGAAGTGGAGGAAATGCCTTGGGACAGGGGAAAACCTTGATCTCCATCTAGGTTTGTTTTTAATCTGGAGAAAAAACCCTATTGAACTATGTAATGCTTAGATCTGAAAGGCAGACTAACTCCCCAGGTGACAGTAGCATGAGCAAGTAAATGTAATGCTTCCATGACAGCCCCGCGTGGAGCTTGCAGGTTGAGACTGAGAGAGAGCTCCTGAAACAAGCTTTCTTCCAGGACCTGGGACTGCTTCCCTCAGGACCAGGCCCAGGAGAGCTGGGCACGGGGCTGGCAAGACCAGCCCCTCCTAATCTGAAGCACCAAAGCTCCCCAGCCCCGCCGGGGAGAGGAGGAAGCCGAGGACAAATAACTTTCTAAAGGGTTTGGAAGCCACATTCTCATTTTGTGGAAGTAATTTAGTGAAGAGCTGATTATTTGACTAAACACTTATTAAATTTCCAGAAGTTATCATAGATGCCTTAAAGATTTTCTTTGGAAGATCATTGCCTGTACAGTTACTTTTTTGTGTGGCATAAATAATATATTAACCTGTTACAACCGACAACATTGGTTTTCGGTAGCTAGGGAGTCTTGAGTTGGCAGCCTGCTCAGCTTAATGACTTAATGTCCTTTTTTGGCAGATGTGTGGAGTTGGCTGTTACCATGACATACCTGTGTGCTATACCCAGGGGGAGGGCTGGGCCGAAACTGCAGGCACACATTTGGGTTGATCACCTTGGCTTCCAAGCCATTCCGGGTGGTGCTCAGTGTGGGGCGAGAGCATCATATAGGACCATGGCGCTTAGCAGCATTGTTTGTTTGGAGTCCGTGTAATGGAATGTATTTTTCAAATATTGATATTTGCATTTTCTGTAACAATTCCTTATAAATAAAATGAGGTCAAATTGTACATTTAAAGTGGAAACGTTAATAACACATTTGTAGTTCCTTTTAATGCAAAAAGTACCAGTAAGCATTAAAAACAAACAAACAAAAATTTTAACACTCCTGCCATATGAATACATTTCTTTAACAACTACCCTCTAGGAAAATCTGAATTTCCAACACTTTTCAGAAACACATGGTTGACAGCAGTGAGAAAGCAGCTGTTTTAGGCATAATGACCAGCTGCCTGGACGTCCTGTGCTCTTGGCCCAGACTTCAGCTCATGGTGACGTGTGTGACCCCAGCTGCCCAGGCGCAGCCACCTGACCCTGCTGCAGCTCTCCCACGGACCCTGGAAATTCCCTCCCTGACTCCGTTATTTAGGAGCAACTCAAGAAGATCCCCCCATGGTGAGGTTTCTGCTGGCCTTGGTCTGAAGGGAGGACCAGTGCTGTGGGTTTCAGAGGAAACTAAGGAAAGTTTAGGGGTTTGCAAGTTAAAATCTAGTGATCCATAATCCCCCCATACAAACTGCACGAATCTAGTAGCTCACCTCGCCATCACACTTTCTTGAACTAGTGTTCTCCTTTCCCTTACCTGTTTTCCATTTTGCTCACTCCTGGTTCGGACCAGCTATGGTGACTGATAAATCTCATTCTCTCGTGTCTTCACTCAGAGTTAATAGGCACTGTTGGGGCTTCCATGTAACAATCCCAAGTAATCCTAATAGCCGTCCCTGAGGAGAACACTGGTCATATTATGTCATAATATGTGAGTACAAACCGGCATGTTTCATAATTTCTGTGCCTTAATTTTTATGTCTGTAAAATAGAAGTGACCATGGTTCGTCCTAGCTCACAGGGTTGCCCTGAGGAAGGTGATCAGTAATAAGTCATGTGTCCTTCCTCTCATGCAAGTACATGAATTCTGGTGCGCACAGCTAGGGTCTCCTCCAGTGCGGGCTGATGGGAGCAATGTCTGCTGCCTATTTGCAGGAATCTGGGGGCCCAGGCAATAGGAAGTGCTTCCGAGGATGGAAATTCAGATTTCCACAGATTTCTGAACAGATATCCCTAACCTGTCCGTAGGGTCTATCTTTCAGATCACAGTTTGTCCTGGAGCTGAGCAAGCTAGGGATGGCGGCAATGGTCTGGTATGGGTCCCTTTGCAAGTTAAAGGGACTGAGCTGTGGCCAAAAAATTCTGGGCTCTTCACTCTTAGTTCTGTGTTTCTAGAAAAACTGGAATCTCAGGATTAAAAGGCAGACGTTATAATTTCCTCCAGCATGTTAGAAGGCAGCTGCCCAGCCTTTGCTTTAACACTGCTCATGGTGTGGCAGAGAGAGCAGACCTGGGTATAAAGCTCAGCTCTGTCGTGTGATGACTGTTGTAACCATTAGATGTGGGGTGGGAGAATTTATGCCCCTTCTCTGGACCATAAAAGACCCTCTCAAGGCTGGCATCGAGGTTCAGTGAGAACAGATAAAGCTCCCTCCCTGCTCAGCATGTTTGCCCAACATATATTAGTTTTCTTCTCCACTTCCCTCTGTCAGCAAGTCTTAGCTGCCCGAGCTGAACTTTCTGTGGCTTCTATCAGGGAGGGACTACCTTCCTCCTCCATAGTCTTGCCCAGGAGGGAGGAAGGAGAGGCATTTCTCCAGTAACCACTAGCTTCTCATGGCTGAGCCTTTTGGATCATTAACATGACAACCTACTCTTGGCAAATCTCTTGAAGATTCACCCACTGCCCTGGTGTGAGGAGGCTCTTTACTATAAAGTGAGAGGTCGGCATCAAAAAGGAAATGAGTTCTCATTGAGCAAGGAAGTGGGCAGCCCGCAGAGGCTGGGTGAGTGTGTCCTGAAATGCGGGCTCAGGGGTCTTGCATCAGCCAGAGTTCAGGTCTATACTTGGCTGGGATGACTCTAAGTGCCTTGTTTTGCTCTTTTTCTTTATCAGTTTGTTTTGGAAGGATCTAAACATCTCTGGACCTGGCCTCCACGCTGTCCCTGCATTCATACCCCAGGAGTGGCCTCTGGCCGCTCTAACCAGGGCTTTACTCGGCCGTACTACAAGCTCCTTGAGGTCAGGAGCCTCGCTTCCCCCCAGCCCCGACCCCACGGCACACAGATGCTTGGTAAATATTTGTCGAATAACTAAGGACTAAGGAGAGCAGTGGCAGTGACTAGTTCCCAGTTAGCCTGGGGTTGAGTCAGCAGGGATGCCTCAGGCACTGACCTCAAGGGCTGTGTGGAACTCAGAATAAGGTCCTAACTTAAGTTCGCCTCCTTATTTTCTCCTGCTCCAGGGAGGGCAGAGACATACCAAACTGTGGAGGCACGAAGATAGCACTGAATCAGGACAAGAACCTTGAGTTCTAGGCTCAGCTTCATTGCTATGTGCCTTTATTAAGTTCTTTGGGCCTTGGTTGCCTCATCTGCAAAAGAGAGCTAATTCTGCACACTTCCCGTGTCCCAGGTATGGTGGATATGGGGGTACAAAGCCAAGTGATCCTTGGTCCCTGTCTCAAAGAGAGTCTGCAGTCCAATGCGAGAGGCTGATAGGAAATTCATAGTTACGGGACACTGTGACATTTGTTATTTTAGAAGTGAACACAGTATTATTTTCCTAGAGGAAAGTGCATCTAAATCCACTGGTGGGCCAGTGGTTAATGAAGCCTCACACTTGATTGAGCTAAGTTATTAAGAGGTAAGAGGTAGAAAAATTGAGAAGAAGACGTGTCATTCCAGGCAGAAGGGACAGCCTGGGTGAAGGTGTTGCAGGCATAAAGCAGCGAGGGGAAGGCTGGAGGGATCAGTGCACACGGGAGGTGGTGGCAGAGATACAGAGGCTAAGAGGAGACGGACCCTAGAAGGGCATCGTGTGCCGCTGAAGAGTTAGCAACTGATCCTTACAGATAAGGGAGCCACTGAAGAGGTTTAAATGAAGAATGCCCTGAATGTCACGGGGATGGCTTGGCAGCGTGGAGGATGGGCTGCAGGGAGTGCGGTTAGATCAGGTGAGAAAGGAAGGCCTCAACCAGAGGAGGAGTACTGAACAGGTAAGGGGGTGGGATTGCCAGGACCTGGAGACTGGTCAGGAGGAGGGGCTCAGGAGGGAAGGGGCTGGGGATGATGGCCAGGATTCTTACTTGGTGTGACTGGGTGCTTTAAGATGGCGATGGTGGAACCATCCAGGGGAACTAGAAGAATCACCAGGGAGAAGATGAAGACTAAATGCCAGAACTGTGGAGTCTGCGGTGCCTGCAGAAATGGTCAGGAAAGCCGCCTGGACGAGATGACAGGCTTGGCAGCTGACGCAGGAGTGAGAGGAGCTGGTGGGAAGGCGTGTGCAGGAGAGGCTTCCCAGGAGGCTGGAAGGAACCCCCGAGGGAGATAAGGGAAATGAGGAAAAAGCCAAGGGAGGCTTTCACGAGGGCCCTCAAATGTGACCGGTCCAGGTAGGTAATAATTGAATGTGGCCGTGGGTTTGCCAGTACAGAATTTATCCTGCTGTGGAGCAGGGAAGGGCGAAGCTGGGCGACTGTGTTGCAAGCAAATGGGGGCTGAGGAGCAAAGACTGAGCACATGCAGTGTTTTCCAAAGCTTTGCTGGGACAGGAAGTAGGGACAGGGCCTCAGAAGGATGGGGCAGGAGGGAAGGGAAGTGAGCTGTTGAATGCAGACTTAGAGGGAAGAGCCAGGAGGCAGGAAGAGGTGAAAGGTACTGGAAAGGCAGGTGAGGAAGGTCCTGGGTGGCCGAAGGGCAGCGAGCCACGCCAGTTCAGGGCAGGCAGCCTCCGTTTTCTAGTCCGTGAATCTGGAAAGCTGTTAAGTGAGATTACTGATAAGGGAGAGGAAAAACGACCAAAAAGGGAGGACAGAGAATGTTTAGATTAACAGCTGAGGGGATTGGGAGAAGTTGAGGTGAAGGCGCAGATGGGGAGACCATGAACCTGTAATCGCTCCAGATTCGTTTCCTTACCTGTAAGGTAGGAACTCCTTGCCCCCATGAGCTTAACTAGAATCCAGGAGGTAATGGGTATGAACTTGGTCCAGTGTGGGAGATTACAGATGACCCTGGACACACCACCCACTGTTGAGGCTGTTTGTATTGGCACTTGCAGCCTTGCCCAAACTTTGATGTTGCGCTAGCCAGTGTCCGTGTTAGAGCTGTGAAACTACCTTTTGCTCAAAATGCAGACTTCTCCCTTTGAAAACACACCACCCCTAATTTTAAGTGTTTGAAAGAGAAACAGTACCCTTGCTTTAAATTGTGGCTTTGTTCAGAGGCATCTGGATTTGCTGCATCCCTATAAGCAAAGATTTTCCATTTCCAGAATTAGCCTATCCTGTTTTATTGTCACCTCTCACTATATTGGTCCAGCTCGAATTAACTCAATGTGGCTTTTGGTTGTACTGATAAATTCAAGTTTGCCTTAGGACAGAGGTCTTACTTTTAAGACAGGTCGTAAAAGTCAGGGCTCCCATTAGCAAGTGGGGAACCGGAACAGGGTTGTGTTGACACTGTTAGTTCATACGGCTTTTCTGGATGTGTCTACTTGTTTCTGAGTTGTAAGGGAATGATGTAGCCCCCGATGTCCTGACCAGGGTGGGAGTTACAAGCAGGGCCCAGGCCGGCAGCTGATCTGGGCAGCCTGGGAGTCCGTGGGAAGGAAGCTGTTGGAGCTCAGAGCCCTTCTGCGTGTCTGTCCAGTTAGTTTTGAGTTGGTCAAATTTGTGCCCATTAATACCGGCGAACTCCAAAGGATGATGGTGAGGAGATCTAGGGGAACAGTGGCAAGAACAGGCCGACCAGTACTAGGCAGGTTGCCAGGCGCTGGCCTCAAGTCACCAAAATGGTGAGCCCATGGGGAGGGGCATGAGTCCTGTCTGCAGAGCATGGCCCAGTCCTTCCAGGCCCTCTTGTTTCATGCAGCAGCCATCCTAGGGCACAGGAGTCAAGGGCCCATTAGGGAAAGGCAGGTGAGGGTTCCCTGTGGGTTATGGACATACAAGGTACCGGCTCAGAGGGGGACACAGCATGTGATGGCTAGGGGTGGGCAGCCTGTGTATTCCTCCAAGTTGGGGTAGTCCAAGTCCCCGCGATTTCTGTGCGTAGGGTCGTCCGGCGTCTGGTCACTAGGGGGGCCAGTTGTTCTCACACACACACAGTGGGGCTCCTTGGCACCTGGCTTAAACAGCTTCCTGGGGACGCCAATCCAGTCTCTGCTCACACCTCCACTAAGGAGAGAAGGAAAGAGGGCTGCTTAAAGCATGAAGTCGTGAGTTTCTCTGGGAAGGGAGGAGAGGGAGCAGTGAGCCAGGCCTTGTGAAAAGTAGAAGCCGTTTCACTTGCCGCCTTGGTGTTTTCCCAAGGCGGCGGTCTGCAGTGTCCACCCGAACCTTCTTGCTCTCCCCCGAGGCCCTCCAGCTTCCCCTCTGAGGGCAGAGCCCGTCGTGCTTTCACTGCTGCTCCGGCCCCTGCCCTGTGCCTTCCTAGGAGGCGGCGCCACTTCCCTGCACTGGTGGCAACACCTGTGAAAGGCTTTCCCCCACTGGCCTCTGAGCGTCTCAAAAGCAGCGTCTGGCTTGAGAATCGCTATCCCAGAGCACATGTATTTTGACAAAGTTCCCCTGGGTTAACAGTCAATTTATGGCCTCACTGAACAACACAGATGTGGTGACCTAGAAGATGGATTTGGGGGAGAGGCGGGAGGAACAGAAGGGAAGCCCGTTTACCTCCTCTGGGAGCACCAGAACCGGCTGCCCCTGGTTGAGCTCCACTCAGCATTGCATGGTGGAAACTTCTGCTTCTCTTTCAGTTCCTGTTTATTTGCCTCCACGCCTTTGGTGATCATGGCTTCTGCCTGGGTCAGTTCTGGAGTAGGTAGCCCATCCTCTCCGTAGAACCTTCCTGTCACCCTCCCTGTGGTGACAGGAAAGCTGACATCAGAGTAGCCGTGGGAGGGGGGGCAGGAACAGAGGCTTAGCTCCTGCAGAGGTCCTAGTAAAGCCGAGTCCCCAGGGCTTCCGCCTTCCACAGTAGCCTGCTGGCTGCTGATTTATTAAGAGCTGGTTGGAGGAACTTGTGTTGCCTTCTATCCCGATGTCTCTCAACATCTTATCGACTCTGGATAGACGCCTCCCTGTTCTAGATGTAGAGTCCTCCAGCACGGAAATTATAAAATCTTTCCCCTTCCGGACGTCGGTTCCCTGGGAGTGGAACCACATGTCACTCACTTTTCAATGTTCCACAGTGCTTGAGGTACACAGTAGGTGTTCAAGAAATGCTTGATGAATGAATGGCTTACTGCATAACATTTTTGTGGCTCATTTCTTCCCCACATTGAATTATTTTGTCTTATATGGATATAAATAAGTCATTCATTGAGTGTTCACTCAGCATCAGGAGCTCTGCTAGCACTTTACCAGTATTTTGTAATCCTCCTAATACCCGTTTGAGACAGAAATCAGTGCTCCTGTGGTCCTAGGAGACGGGAGATTGAATAGCTGGGAAGTCTCTGAAGCTAGTAAGTGGGTCTGGCCCCGAGCTCATGCTCTCCCCTCCACTATTCTTTTCTGGCTCAGTCCTTCAGTGGACAAACTGAGTGGAAACTGGTTTCAGTTTAAAATCCCTGTCAGAATTTGTAAGGTCTAAGCTATGGCAGTGGTCAGCAAGTGGTCAGTGAGCCTGTAGGCCAGAGCCAAGAAGGGATCAGTTCTTAGATGCAGGGACTTTCATCTCCGAGTCCTGAAGTGCAAGTGGCTTTCACGACAGCCCCTGTCACAGGGCAAGAGAAGCAGCAGAAAGCACTTCTAGAAGGTTTGCCCAAGTAGGAGGAGGTATCCATACATACCTGTCCCTGCTGTGTCTGTCCAATCTTCTCAGTCCCCGAGAACTGAGATTCCAGGGTACGTTCGTGTACCCAAGATTCAGTTCATCTTCCCAAGTCCAACTCCCTATCCTGACCTTTCCAATTCTATTCTTACCACTTTGTTTTTTCGGCTGCTCCATGTGGCTCGCGGGATCTTAGCTCCCCAAGCAGGGGTTGAACCCAGGCCCCCTGCAGTGGAAGCGCAGAGTCCTAACCACGGGACCGCCAGGGAAGTCCCTATTTTTATCACTTCTGCCTGTGTTCCCTGGCTTAGGAGCCTTGGATCTCTGACTCCTCCTTCACATCTAAATGTACACTTCCCTTCGTTCATGTCCAAACCATGAGCGAATCGTGTCGGTCCAACCTTTAAAAAACACCCTGATTCTGCCCATTCCTTTCCATTTCCACTGCTACCACCCTAATCCAGGCGATGGATTACGATAGTGGCCTCCCAGTGGTCTCTGCTTCAGCTCATGCCTTCCCACAGTTCTTTCTCTACGGAGTAGCTGGGTGACCTTTTAAAAACATAAATCACACCTCCATGCCTGGTTTATACCCTCCTATGGCTTCCTAAAACATATGGATAAAACACAAACTTCTTATCAAAGGCCTCCAAGACAACCATCTGACTCGTGTTTGCTTCTTCAGCCTCTTCTTAAGCTGTTCCCTCCCTCACTGTAGGCTCCCTGACCATGCTTCGCTGCTCCCCACCTCGGGCACTCTGTTCCCTCAGCCTGAGATACTCTCTTCTCAGATCTCAGGATGGCTGGCTCCTTCTCACCTTCCAGGTCTCAGCTTAATTTTCATTTCCTCCAGGAGGCCTCCCCTGACCGTCTGCTCTAAAGGTGTCACGCACATGCCCAAACATGCATCACATTAGTTTTCGTTTACTCACAGTCCTACCTGGAATAGTCTCGTCACTTTACTAGTTTATGATATTTCTCTCCCCAGCAGTGAGGCCCCAGCACTCAAAGCAGCTTAGTTCAGAGCATTCATTTTGAACGCTTGTTAGAATAAGTGAAGGGATCGGGGCCCAAGTCCCAGGCCTGCAGTCTGTGAGTTGGCCTGGCACCGCACTTTCTCCTATAGAGGGTCTCTGTATGCATGGTGACAAGCCAGTCCTGGTGGGTTTTAGACATGAGACCCAAAGAGAGGACAGCAGGAGTAGAGGCAACAGAGAAGGAGGTAGAAGCTGTGTCGTGAGAATGGCGGTCACCATTGGCCGGGTCTCCAGAACACAAAAATGACATCTCGTTTCCCCTCGAGGCCTGGCCATGTGGCTGCCAAGATGGCTTCCTGCTGTCGCCCTTCAGTGTGCACCCGTGTAATAAACCTTCGTCTTCTGCCGCTCCGTCCTGAGGGTCTCTGGTGCCCTGAAGGAACCTAACACTGCCCTCCCCCTACAGAATGCGCTAACAGAGGACAGGGACTGCATTCAGCCCGTCTGTGGCCCCACGAGGACCAGAACCACAGCGTATCCATGGCAGACACTCGAGTATATCCTGACTTCAACTGCAGTCCTTCTGAGGCATTGCTGACCATGTGCCCCTCACTCCCCTACACGTGAACACTGTTCAACAAGACTAGTTCACTCATCTTACCAAACACATCAGTTTGCCCCTCAATATCAGTGTGATATGTTTGGTCTGGCATCCTTTGCTGACACACAGGACTCCACTTTTATTCTTCTGTGTTGGGTTTTTTCCTTATTAACACAGTCATGTTTCAGCTTTGGTTTGGCAACTTTATGGGGAAAAGGGAGAACCAAGCCTTCTGAAGGCCAGACGGATAGAGGTCAGTTCCTTCAGTGGCAAACATAGTTGTGATCTGAGGAGTGGCCTGGTGCAGACTGGGTGAAAACAAAGATGGGGGGTGCTGCAGGTTGGGGTGACAGGGGCCAACAGTGGTGGGTATGGAAGAGGGGGCACCGGAAACAGAACTTCAGATTCATGAAAAGAGCCTCGGCTAGTTGGATGTGGAGGGAGCAGAGGAGTTAGTGAAAATGCCAAGGTTCTCAGCAAAGGTAACCCAGGGAGTAATGACAGAAGCAGACATGCAGGGGTATTAGGGGCAGAGAAAGAACTTCCAATTTAGACCTGTTCCAGTGGTGAAGTGGCCCTGATGTTCCTCAGGAAATTAGCCGTGTCTAAGTGGGCTCCAATGAGAGGTCAGGGCAGCAGTAGATGGAGAAAAGGGGCCCAACAATCCCAGTTTTCAGTGTTTGTGAAGCAATCTACTGTTTTGTGTCTAACATTTCTTTAGGACACCGTTAGGTATCTTCTCATTTAGGTAGCAAGTGCGGCGCTCCACACAACTGGCTTGAACAAGTGTTTGATGAGCATGACTTCCACCTGGGAGGGAGTTCGTTGAGGATGGGCACAGGTTAATGTCTGTCTCCTTCGGGGACGAAGTAAAAGGATATTTGTCAAAACCACTTGCAAACAGGCTTTGAGCCTCCCTGACTGTGTCTGAAGTCAGATGCCTAGAACACGGCGAGATGGGGAAGCTGCCCTCCTGGGCGGGTTGCTCAAGAGTGGCGCAGGCTGTGGGGCAGCAGAGGCCAAAGCCAGTGGTCGGGCAGTCCTCTCCCAGGAGCAAGAGCGAGGGAAACACGGACCTCCCCGGCGGGCCCGTGGTTAGGACTCCGCGCCTTCACTGCCGAGGGCCTGGGTTGGATCCCTGGTCAGGGAACTGAGATCCCACAAGCCGCGGCACGGCCAAAAACAAAGGTGACGGAAACAAGCGCCCCAGCCATTTCCTTCTGGGACATACCGCCACACTGACAGCCAGAGTTTAAGGTGAAAAATCCATGGGCATTTTTCAGATTTTAACCTTGAGTCCAATCCCCAAAGAATTCTAGCCCCTTAAAAAAACTGCAAGACAAACAAAACAAAAAAACAACTGCAAGACAACTAAATGAAATCTATGGAAATGACCTGTGGAATACTTACCGATGAATTCATAATTCTTCTCATAGAATGAAAGCCAACTTTGGAGTGTCAGCATCTCAGAAAATGACAGGTCAGATACATCATCCACAAGGCCTCCTTCAGAGTAGTCCCCGGTCACAAACGCTCTGGATGCGTCTCGGCCTGCAGGGGAGATGTTTCCAGTAGATTAACTTATAAATCACCAACACTGTAGCAACTCAAGAATCTGTTTTCTGAGAAACATCTCCCAAAAACCCTCACTCCCCAGCCCCCAGCAAAGCTGATCCCTCCTCCCCCTTGGTGACAGACGCTCCTGGATCTTGGACATGCTTTCTGGCATGCATCCTGTTCTTTCATTGGCTTTCAGCAACATTTCGCATGGTGGACCATGTCCCTTGGCTTCTGTGACACTATACTCTTGGTTTTCCTCCTACCCCTCTAGCTCATTTTCTACCAGTCTCAGACATCAATTCTTGTTCACCTCCTTTGCTCCATCCACACCCTCCACTTGACAGTCTCATCCACTCCCGTGGTTTCAAGTACCACCTCTATACCAAAGATGCCAGATTTGTATGTTTAGCTCAGACTTCTCTTGAGCTCCAGACCTGTATATCCAGTTGTCTGCTCAACGTGCCTTAGATGACTTTCAGACATCACAAATTCAAAATGTCCATACTGCATCCCCAGCCCCTGGAAACCTGCCTCTATTCTAGTACTCCCTGTCTCGGTTAATAACCACTTGCTCAGCCCAGAAATGTAGTCCTTGACTACTCTTTCATCCCTCACATCCAATCAGTCCCCAAGTCCTATACTTTCTTCCTAAATATCAGCCTGCCTGGCCCCATCTACTACGAAGCAAGCCTGGGCTGCCGTCATCTCTCATCTGAACTACTAGAGTAACCTGCTAGGTCTCCCTGCGTTCATTTGGTCCCCCGCTGATCTATTTTCCATACAACACTTAGACTGATATTTTAAATAAGTCGATCATATCATCTCTTGCTTCAGAGTCCTCAGGGGCTTCCTTTTGCCCTATGACAAGGTACATATTCCTTAACAGGCCATTCAAGGCTCTGCACCAGCCACCGCCAACCTCACCTTGCCACTGTACTCCCCTCCTCACTCTCCTCCTCCCCCACTAGGCTAAGGCCTCTAGTAACACCAGTATGTTCTCCTTTTAACACTCATCACAAAAATAATTGATTAATTGCTTATGAGATAACTATTTAATGTCTGTCATTTCTACTAGTCTGCAAGTTTTATCAGGGAAAAGAACACACCAAACTTAAGAATCAGTTCCCCAGTGTCTGGTAGTGCCTGATCTTTAGTAAATTCTTAATAAATACATGACTGAATGAAACCCGTACATTTATAGTTAATTGATTTTCAATAAGGGTGCCAATTCAGTGAGGGAAAGAATAGTCTTTACAACAAATGGTGCTGGGACAACTGAAGAGCGACATGCAAAAGAATGAAATTGGACCCCTACCATATATAAAATTGACTCAAAATAAATCAATGACCTGAATATATGAGCTAAAAATATAAAACTCTTAGAAGAAAACATAGGTGTAAGTCTTTGTGACCTAGGATTAGGCAATGGTTTCTTAGCTAGGACACCAAAAGCACAAGTCACCAGAGAGAAAATAAATAGGATTTGGTCAGAAATTTTAAATTTTGTGCATTAAAGGACACTATCAAGAAAGTGAAGCCATGAAACCATAAAACACTCAAGAAAAACAGGCAGCATGCTCTTTTTTTTTTTTTTGCCGTGCTGTTTGTGGGATCTTAGTTCCCCAACCAGGGATCGAGCCCAGGCCCTCAGCAGTGAAACTGCAAGAGTTCTAACTACTAGACTGCCAGGGAATTCCTGGCAGTATGCTCTTTGACATTGGTCTTGGCAATATTTTTGGGAATGTCTCCTCAGGCAAGGAAAACAAAAGCAAAAGTAAACAAATGAAACTACATCAAACTTAAAAGCTTTTGCACAGCAAAGGAAACTATCAACAAAACGAAAAGGCAAGGGAATTCCCTGGCGGTCCAGTGGTTAGGGCCCCGTGGTTCCACTGCAGGGGGCCAGGATTTGATCTCTGGTTGGGGAACTAAGATCCTGCAAGCTTCGAGGCGCAGCCAAAACAAACAAACAAACAGAAAACCCGAAAAGGCAGCCTACTGAATGGGAGAAGATATTTGCAAACGATATATCTGATAAAGGGTTACTATCTTACAAAGAACTCATAGAACTCAACATCAACAGAACAAAACAAAACAGGGACTTCCCTGGTGGCATAGTGGTTAAGAGTCCGCTGCTAATGCAGGGGACACGAGTTTGAGCCCTGGTCCAGGAAGATCCCACATGCCGTGGAGCAACTAAGCCCGTGTGCCACAACTATTGAGCCCGTGTGCCACAACTACTGAAGCCCATGTGCCTAGAGCCCGTGCTCCACAACAAGAGAAGCCACCGCAATGAGAAGCCCACGCACTGCAACAAAGAGTAGCCCTTGCTCTCCGCAACTAGAGAAAGCCCGCGCACAGCGACGAAGACCCAATGCAGCCAAAAATTTAAAATTAATTAATTAATTAAAAAACAAAGCAAAAAACCCCAAGCAACCTGATTAAAAAATGGCAGAGGACCTGAATAGACATTTTTTCCCAAAGAAGCTATACAAATGGCCAACAGACAAGTGGAAAGATGCTCAGCATCACTAATCATTAGAGGAATGCAAATCAAAACCACAATGAGATATCACCTCACACCTGTCGGAATGGATATTATCAAAAAGACAACAAATAACAAGTGTTGGCGAGGATGTGGAGAAAAAGGAACCTTGTACACTGTTGGTGGGAATGTAAATTGGGGAGCTACTATGGAAGACACTATGGAGGTTCCTCAAAAAAATTAAAAATAGAACTACCATATGATCCAGCAATTCCACCGCTGGGTATTTATCCAAAGAAAACAAAAACACAAATTCAAAAAGAAATATGCACCCCTATGTTCACTGCAGCATTATTTACCATAGCCAATATATGGAAGCAACCTAAGTGTCCATAGATGGATAAATGGATATACACATATACAGTGGAATATTAGCCATAAAAGCGAATGAAATCTTACCATTTGCGACAACATGGATGGACCTATAGGGTATTATGCTAAGTGAAGTAAGTCAGAGAAAGACAAATACCATATGATTTCACTTATATGTGGAATCAAAAAAACATAACAAAACAGAAATAGACTCATAGATACAGAGAAAAACTTGTGGTTGCCCACAGGGAAGGAGGCAGAAGGTTGAATGAAATAGGTGAGGGAGATTACGAGGTACAAACTTCCAGTTATAAATAAGCATGGGGATACAGCATAGGGCATAGAGCCAATAATACTGTAATAACTTTGTACGGTGACAGATGGTCACTAGACCTATCGTGGTGATCATTTTGTAATATAAAAATATCGAATCACTGTGGTGTACACCTGAAACTAACATAATATTGTGAGTCATTTATACTTCAAAAAAAAAAAAGTGAAAAGACAACCTGCAGAATGGGAGGAAATATTTGCAAATTATATATCTGATAAGTGTTTAAGTGTCCAGAATATATGAAGAACTCATATATACAACTCAACAATAAAAAGACAACTCAATTTAAAAATGGACAAAGGATTTGAATAGACATTTCTCCAAGGAAGATATACAAATGGTCAACAAGCACATGAAAATATGCTCAACATCATTAGTTATCAGCGAGAAGCAAATAACCAAAACCACAATGAAATACCACTTCAAACCCATTAAAATGGCTATAATCAAAAAGAAAAAAAAAACAGTAACAAGTTTGCTGAGAATGTGAAGAAACTGGAACTCTAATACATTGATGATGGGCATGTAGGTTGGTGCAGCCACTTTAGGAAACAACAGGCAGTTTCTCAGAAAGTTAAACATAAGTTACCATATGACCCAGCAATTCCACTCCTAGGTATATACACAAGAGAACTGAAAACACATGTCCACAACAAAACTTGTACATAATGTTCATAGCAGCATTATTCATAATAAGCAAAAAGTGGAAACAACCCAAATATCCAAGAAATAATGAATAGATCAACAAAGTGTGGTATAGCTATACAATGGAATATTATTTGGTTCATAAAAAGGAATGGAGTCTTGACATGCCGATACATCATGAATGAACTTTGAAAACATTATGCTAAATGAATGAAGCCAGACATAAAAGGCCACATGCATGACTCCATTTACATGAAATGCTCAGAAGAGGCAAATCTTTTGAGACAAAGTAGATACTGGTTGCCAGGGGCTAAGTAGTCGGAGGGGTTGGGGAATGACTCCTAATAGATATGGGGTTTCTTTTGGGGGTGATAAAAATGCTCTGGAATGAGATAATGGTGATACTTGCACAACTTTCTATGTTAAAAACCACTTGTACTCTTTAAAAGGGTGGATTTTATACCATCTGAATATCTTTTTAAAAAATAAAAATATTGACTGACTGAGCGAATAAGTGAACATACCTGCTTCCCTACTAGAGTGCATAGGTGTTGGGGAGCAATGTTATAATCTCTGATTCCTCAGCACGTGGTACAGGGCCAGCTACATGGCAGTGGTCAGTAAATGGATGGTGAATTGGGCACAAAGGAACTCAGTCAACAGTAGAGCACATTGCAAAAGAAAAATCACTCCAGAAATGGAGCGTTTTCTGCTCACACTTGTGCATACAGCCATGATGGCTGCATCAGAGTGTGGCAGGAGAGTGCACCAAAGTGTCCTCACCTGGCAGGTAAGTAAAACATTTGATTCCAGTTCTAGCTCTGCTTCTAACTCATTGTGTAGCCCTGGGTAAGTCCCTTCCCCTTCTGGACTGTTTGAGGAGCTCAGCAACACCAACTGAACTTAATTCCTTCTCTGTCAATGCTTCTATTTCTTAAAAGTTCTCCCTAAAGACAGGGAAGTGACTTGTATTTAAGTACCAGAGGCAGCTTCCCAGTTCTCCTGAGATAACGACAAGGGGGAAATGCTTATTTCATATCAGCTTAGTCACTGGCCGTAGGCTTGCTCGTCATTTTCTTTTTCTTTTTTAATCTAGGAGATGGTCATTCTTCTGGGCTGGTAAAACGACATCTCTAAAAGTAATAGGCTGGTGCTCCTAGTTCAAGTGCTGTCAGGACTTAGTTGTGAGGGCTTTAGGCAAATCACATCCTCCAATCCCCCAAGATATAAAATAGGGAGGACAGAATAATCCTCATTTGACAAATGTTCTTTGAGGCCTAACGTGCCAGCTTTGTTCTAAGTACTGAAGGACTGTAAATGGGGCCAGACTCCTTCCCTGTGCTCTAACCTGATAAACTTTTTTAAGGAAGGCAGACAAATGCATTTGTACTAGAAGCAAGAACGACTCAAGCCAAATGTACTACTTTTAGGGGAAACCTGGAGTGGGGGGAAAGGAAGATCGCTTCCGATTGGGGCACATTGAAGAAATGGTTGGAATCATTTCCAACCATTTGGGGAACTCTTGAGGCCGGGGACAGGGCGTCACTCATCTCTGGGCCCTGAGAGCCACGCAGTGTGGCCCAAAGCAGGTACTGGGGGCTTCTGCTGGCGGGTAAAGAGTAACTAGTAAGAGGCAAGAGATGTGTTTCTCTAGCCTAATTCAGGAAGAGCGGTGGGGAAAGACAGGGAAAGCAGAGGCCGGCAGTAGTTGCCCACAGTTCTGCCCGAGTCAAAACAGACCAGAAGGATGATGCAGCTGAGCCCGGTCCCCACGCTGGTCTGACGAATGTGGGGAGGAAAAGAGGAAATGAATAAACGAATGAATAAGTGAATGAATGAAGCGCAGGCGCCTACCGGCCCGCGTCGTACCAGAGAAAGGCGTGAACCGCCCCGCTAATACCTGCGAAGCCGCTATAGTGGGCCCCAGGCTCGTAGTGCCTCCGGCGAGAGGACACATCATAGACGCGTCCGAGCAAGGCCAAGTAGAGGCCCGGGTCCCCAGGGCGGCCGCGATAGCGGGCCAGCTCCTCGGGTATGAAAAGGCGAAAGTCAGCGCGGGGACTCCACCAGCCCATCAGCCGTGCGGCGGCCGCCGCCGCCGCGGCCAGGCCCAGCCAGAGCCCACGCCTGCCGAGCCTCAGCATTTAGACAGCCGCACCGCCTCGGCTCCTCCGAGGTTGCTGCCTCTCTGTCCACAACTAAGATGGCGGAGAACCGGCCGCGACGTCACCGGCGCGACGCGCGCTCGCATGTGTCCCCCTGTCACCAAGGGGACAACGGAGGACTGAAAGGGGAAAGTTTGGCGAAAAGTTCACTCCCTGGCTCCAACTCTTTCTCGTACTTTTCCAGCATAGCTAGCGACTGTGGAGGGATACCGAGAAAGTGAGCAGCGGGAAGGCTTCCTGGCCGGCAGACTACCTGCCCCCAACAAAGACGGTGGCAAAGGAGGCCGCGGGATGACGTAGACGTAATGACAGACGCGCCGTCTTGGAAATCAGGTTGCCCTAGCTAGCTGTCTCACGACAGGTGGAGTCCGCTTGACGGCGCCTTTGCGACATCAATCCTCGCTTGTCGGCGAGGAAGCCGGAAGCCGCAGCCGCCGCCGTCCCTTCCCCGTCCCCGCCCGCCGGGTGCCGTCGGAGGTTGACAGGTCGTGGCGGGGAGGCGGCGGCGGCGGCAGAGCCGGGCGCCCGAGACGGAGACCTCATGGGGAACGCTCCGAGTCACAGCAGTGAAGACGAGGCGGCAGCTGCCGGGGGCGAGGGCTGGGGTCCGCACCAGGACTGGGCCAAGGACTCGGGCACGACCCCCGGCCCGGGCCCCGCGGCCCCGGCGCTACCTCCCGCCGCAGCGCTACTGGAGCCGGCCCGACTGCGAGAGGCGGCGGCTGCGCTGCGGCCCGCGCCGCCCTGCGAGTCTCTGGTGTCCAGGCACCACGGCGCGCTGTTGCGCTGGCTGGAAGAGCGGCTGGGCCGCGGCGAAGAGTCCGTCACCCTGGAGCAGTTCGGGGAGCTGCTGGAGGCTCGTGGCGCCGGCTTCTCGGGCGAGCGGTTCGAGGAGGTCAGGGCTGACTGGCGACTGTGGGGCGGGGGCAGGGCGGTCGCCCCCAAGGGCGTGAAGAGGTGGGCGGTGGCTTTGGAGAGGCTGGGCAGGAACCCATAGGGTCTGCAGGTTCCCAGAATAGGAGCATGAGTGTGCCGGGACTCACAGTGGGCGCTTCCAGGCTGTTCACTTCGGAAGGCGACTGTGAATCTCTTTAACCTTTATTAGAGGTGTGGAAATCCTAGACTAGGCCGTTCTTGCTCGGAAGTACTGGACAAGTGTAGATGTCTTTGCATGTTGCTGTAGTATAGACCTTTGTGCTGTTGCCTGACGCTGCATCAACTACCCTCTGGAGCTTCCTTATCATGCTCCAGAATGGTTTAAGGGAGATGTGCTCTAGGGATCAAGGGAGTGGCCATGAAAACCATTCTGTTTTATTGGCCAGTGGGTTTTTGCAGAGACCCTTCTGAATCCAGTGTGTGGGCCTGACGAATGTGGGAGGAGAATATCACATATTGGAAATTTTCACATTCTGAAAGCCATTCTTATCATGCAGAAACTAGCTTTTCCAAAACACACATTTGTTTTAGAACTTTGAAAAGTCATATTTTCCACTCATTTAAACCTACCTAGAACCTAAAACTGATAGGCAAATACCAGGTTTCCTGTCACTACTTGTAATTATATGTAATAGTTTTGGGCATAATCACCAACATTGTCTCAGTTAAGTGATTAACAGCAAATTGATATGGCAACAAAATATTTTCCTAGAAAGGGATCTTAGAAATTATCTGTACTGCATTCTTTTTTTTTTTTTTTTTTTTTTAGAAATTCACGTTCTTTTATTTATTTATTTATTTATTTATGACTGTGTTGAGTCTTCGTTTCTGTGCGAGGGCTTTCTCCAGTTGCGGCAAGTGGGGACCACTCTTCATCGCGGTGCGCGGGCCTCTCACCATCGCGGCCTCTCCTGTTGTGGAGCACAGGCTCCAGATGCGCAGGCTCAGTAATTGTGGCTCACGGGCCCAGTTGCTCCGCGGCATGTGGGATCTTCCCAGACCAGGGCTCAAACCCGTGTCCCCTGCATTGGCAGGCAGATTCTCAACCACTGCGCCACCAGGGAAGCCCTGTACTGCATTCTTCATTTTAGAGTTAAGAAAAGAACTGATCCAGGATCACCCTGTGAATCATTGGCAAAACGGAGACTGTCACTCAGATCTCTTGGTTTTTTGTTTGTTTTTCTTACGTCACACTACCTCCTTCTTGGAGCCCTATTTCTTTAACTCCACAATGTTATAACAAAAAGGTGCTTAATTTGTGAAAATGGGTAAACCATGTAGTATATTCGGTGTCAATGAAGGGTGAGTGCATAAAACAGTAAATTGACAGGTACTTGTAATGCCATTAAAAAGTGATGTACACTTTAAAACCAGAGGCTTTTAAAATATTTTAAGGATGTTTTCCTCTACATGGCCAGAATTCATATAATGTGGTTTGTGTGTTTCTTATATTTTCCTTTTAAAAATACCTGTAAAGAATCCTGACTTTTGAAAATGTTGGTCATATAACTTAGTGAAGTGTCTCCATTTTTTTTTTTTTAATTCCAGGAGCATACATAATACTTTCCACTCTGTCTTTTTGTTTTGTTCTGTTTTGTTTTTTCGCCATGCTGTGTGGCTTGTGGGATCTTATTTCCCTGACCAGGGATCAAACCTGGGCCCCTTGCAGTGGAAGTGAGGAGTCCTAGTTACTAGACTGCCAGGGAATTCCCAATACTTTCCACTCTAGTCCTAGGTGTATAAAGAGAAAATGAAGCAGTGTCAGAAAGAGCTGTGCAGATCTCTTGAAGGAGTTAGCGCATTTCAGAATTGTCCAAAAGAGAATGGAGAGAAACAGTGTTTACATTGTGAGAGTGTCTGACAGGAATAGAGCTACAGGACTCCCGTAATGTAAGGCCAGGAGTCCTCGAGGTGTGGTCCAGAATTCACTCAAGGGCTGTGACGTTATCCATTCATTCATTGAGCAAATATTTGTTGGGCATATACTGAGTGCTCAGCACTTGGATGACAGTGGACAAAGCAGATAACTTGTTCTTAAAGAGTATCTAGTACTGAAAGTGATGCACATTAACCCAGCAATTATAGGTGTGGTGAGTATTATCCAAGGGAAAGCATAGTGAAAAAATAGGAGTACTTAACCTCATCCAGGGTGTCAAGGAAGACTTACCTGAGAAAGTTAACTTTTCAGCTCTGATTTGAAGGCTGAAAGCAGACAAGGAGCAGAGGTGTTAGCAGTGTTTCAGGCAGAGGGAGTCGAATACACAAGTCCCAAGTCCAGAGAATAGAGAATCAGAAAGAATGGTAGGATGTGTTATGGTTACAAAACTGCTTCAAGGGACAGAAAATCCAGTGCATCAGTGCTTTAAATGATAAAGAAGCTTTTTATGTGAAAGTCCACTTAGGCAGTCCAGGATTGATATGGCAGTTTCACAGTTATCAGGGACCTGACTCTGTCCATCTTCTTGTGCTGTCATCCTCCACAGTCACCTTCACTTAATGACCCAAATGACCTGTTGCTGTTGCTTTGCACAACCAGCAGGAAAGGGAAAAGTAAGGAGAGGGCCACAAACCTGTTTGGCCAAACCCAGTCACATGGCTACACTTAACTGCAAGGGAGGCTGGGAAAGATCCTTATTCCATGGCCATATATTCAGCTAAAAATCAGGATTTAATTACTGAGGAAGAGGAAAACAGATATTGGGTTACAATTTCATAAACTGCAGCAGGAGGAGAACAAGGCTAGGAAGCAGGCAGGGACCAGATTGTAGAGCAGGTTCTCATCGGTGTATAGTATTTACTAGTGTAATGGTAAGAGTTTCCAAGTTGTACATGTTGGTTCTTCCGGCTCCTGTTGCCATCCATGTGTACCCAGCTGTCTTGTCTTCACATTCCTGTGACCTCAGTTGCTTGAGGTGTTGTACTAAAAAAATTATTGAACTTGTACCAAAGACCAAAGTCTGAAACGTTATCATTTTATAGTACAACACACCTTTTCTCTTGGTGGGTGTGGTCCATGGAGAAGGACTCTTTGATTTGCTCACAGGGAGCAATATTTAATTTAATTGACTCCTATGTAGAAGAGGAATTAGAGTTAAATTCTTATTTGACATCAGAGATTAGAGATTAGATATTGTGCTCTTAATATGATAAGCTTCCAGAGAATCATGTATGCTCTGGAGCAGGAAAAAAGTGCTGAACACAGGATGATAGCAGATGCCTTGAATGTGGGAATTTAGTACTAATAGGTCTTATATTAGTAATTTTATGTATTAGCTTTGGTGCCTACTTTGTGAAATTCGTTGGATTGTAAAGTCTGAAGGAAGGACCATTTTCTTTTTTGAATTTTATTTTATTTATTTTTTATGCAGCAGGTTCTTATTAGTTATCCATTTTATACACATCAGTGTGTACATGTCAATCCCAATCTCCCAATTCATCCCACCACCACCCCACCCCCTGCCACTTTCCCCCCTTGGTGTCCATACGTTTGTTCTCTACATGTGTGTCTCTGTTTCTGCCCTGCAAACTGGTTCATCTGTACCATTTTTCTAGGTTCCACATATATGCGTTAATGTACGATATTTGTTTTTCTCTTTCTGACTTACTTCACTCTGTATGACAGTCTCTAGATCCATCCATGTCTCTACAAATGACCCAATTTTGTTCCTTCTTATGGCTGAGTAATATTCCATTGTATACATTACCGCATCTTTTTTTAAAAATAAATTCATTTATTTTATTTTATTTATTTATTTTTGGCTGCGTTGGGTCTTCATTGCTGTGCATTGGCTTTCTCTAGTTGCGGCGAGCGGGGGCCCCTCTTTGTTGTGGTGCGCGGGCTTCTCATTGCGGTGGCTTCTCTTGTCGTGGAGCACAGGCTCTAGGCACGCGGGCTTCAGAAGTTGTGGCGCACAGGCTTAGTTGCTCCGCAGCACGTAGGTTCTTCCCGGACCAGGGCTCGAACCCGTGTCCCCTGCATTGGCAGGCAGATTCTTAATCACTGCACCACCAGGGAAGTCCCCACATCTTCTTTATCCATTTGTTTGTCAGTGGGTATTTAGATTGCTTTCATGACCTGGCTATTGTAAATAGTGCTGCAGTGAACACGGGGGTGCATGTGTCTTTTTTTTTTTAATTAATTAATTTATTTATTTTTGACTGCATTGGGTCTTCGTTGTTGGGTCTTCGTTGCTGCACGCAGGCTTTCTCTGGTTGCGGCGAGCGGGGTCTGCTCTTCGTTGTGGTGCGTGGGGTTCTCATTGAGGTGGCTTCTCTTGTTGCAGAGCTCGGGCTTTAGGCACGCGGGCTTCAGTAGTTGTGGCACTCAGGCTCAGTAGTTGTGGCTCGCGGGCTTAGTTGCTCTGCGGCATGTGGGATCTTCCCAGACCAGGGCTCGAACCCGTGTCCCCTGCATTGGCAGGCGGATTCTCAACCACTGTGCCACCAGGGAAGTCCCACATGTGTCTTTTTGAATTATGGTTTTCTCAGGGTATATGCCCAGTAGTGGGATTGCTGGGCCATATGGTAATTCTATTTTTAGTTTTTTAAGGAACCTCCATACTGTTCTCCATAGTGGCTGTATCAATTTACATTCCCACCAACAGTGCAAGAGGGTTCCCTTTTCTCCACACCCTCTCCAGCGTTTGTTGTTTGTAGATTGTCTGATGATGCCCATTCTAACTGGTGTGAGATGATACCTCATTGTAGTTTTGATTTGCATTTCTCTAATAATTAGTGATGTTGAGCAGCTTTTCATGTGCTTCTTGGCCATCTGTATGTCTTCTTTGGAGAAATGTCTATTTAGGTCTTCTGCCCATTTTTGGATTGGGTTGTTTGTTTTTTAATATTGAGCTGCTTGAGCTGTTTATATATTTTGGAGATTAATCCTTTGTCTGTTGATTGGTTTGCAAATGTTCTCTCCCATTCTGAGGGTTGTCTTTCATCTTGTTTGTAGTTTCCTTTGCTGTGCAAAAGCTTTTAAGTTTCATTAGGTCCCATTTGTTTATTTTTATTTCCATTACTCTAGGAAGTGGATCAAAAAAGATCTTGCTGTGATTTATGTCAAAGAGTGTTCTTCCTATGTTTTTCTCTAAGAGTTTTATAGTGTCCGGTCTTACATTTAGGTCTCGAATCCATTTTGAGTTTATTTTTGTGTATGGTGTTAGGGAGTGTTCTAATTTCATTCTTTTACATGTAGCTGTCCAGTTTTCCCAGCACCACTTATTGAAGAGGCTGTCTTTTGTCCATTGTATATTCTTGCCTCCTTTATCAAAGAAAAGGTGACCATATGTGCGTGGGTTTATCTCTGGGCTTTCTATCCTGTTCCATTGATCTATATTTCTGTTTTTGTGCCAGTACCATATTGTCTTGATTAGTGTAGCTTTGTAGTATAGTCTGAAGTTAGGGAGTCTGATTCCTCCAGCTCTGTTTTTTTCCCTCAAGACTGCTTTGGCTATTTAGGGTCTTTTGTGTTTCCATACAAATTTTAAGATTTTTTGTTCTAGTTCTGTAAAAAATGCCACTGGTAATTTGCTGGGATTGCATTGAATCTGTAGATTGCTTTGGGTAGTGTAGTCATTTTCACAATATAGATTCTTCCAATCCAAGAACATGGTATATCTCTCCATCTGTTTGTGTCATCTTTGATTTCTTTCATCAGTGTCTTATAGTTTTCTGAGTACAGGTCTTTTACCTCCTTAGGTAGGTTTATTCCTAGGTATTTTATTCTTTTTGTTGCAATGGTGAATGGGATTGTTTCCTTAATTTCTCTTTCTGATCTTTCATTGTTAGTGTATAGGAATGCAAGAGATTTCTGTGCATTAATTTTGTATCCTGCAACTTTACCAAATTCATTGATTAGCTCTAGTAGTTTTCTGGTGGCATCTTTAGGATTCTCTATGTATAGTATCATGTCATCTGCAAACAGTGACAGTTTTACTTCTTCTTTTCCAATTTGTATTCCTTTTATTTCTTTTTCTGCTCTGATTGCTGTGGCTAGGACTTCCAAAACTATGTTGAATAGTAGTGGCGAGAGTGGATATCCTTGTCTTGTTTGTGATCTTAAAGGAAATGCTTTCAGTTTTTCACCATTGAGGATGATGTTTGCTGTGGGTTTGTCGTATATGGCCTTTATTATGTTGAGGTAGGTTCCCTCTGTGCCCACCTTCTGGAGAGGTTTTTTTTTTTTTTTTTGAATTATTTATTTATTTATTTATGGCTGTGTTGTGTCTTCGTTTCTATGTGAGGGCTTCCTCTAGTTGTGGCAAGCGGGTGCTACTCTTCATCGCGGTGCGCGGGCCTCTCACTATCGTGGCCTCTCTTGTTGCTGAGCACAGGCTCCAGACGCGCAGGCTCAGTAATTGTGGTGCACGGGCTTAGCTGCTCCGCGGCATGTAGGATCTTCCCAGACCAGGGCTCGAACCCGTGTACCCTGCATTAGCAGGCAGATTCTCAACCACTGCGCCACCAGGGAAGCCCTTCTGGAGAGTTTTTATCATAAATGGGTGTTGAATTTTGTCAAAAGCTTTTTCTGCATCTATTGAGATGATCATATGGTTTTTCTCCTTCAATTTGTTAATATGGTGTATCACATTGATTGATTTGCGTATATTGAAGAATCCTTGCATCCCTGGGATAAATCCCACTTGATCATGTGTATGATCCTTTTAATGTGTTGCTGGATTCTGTTTGCTAGTGTTTTGTTGAGGATTTTTGCATCTATATTCATCAGTGATATTGGTCTGTAATTTTCTTTTTTTGTAGTATCTTTGTCTGGTTTTGGTATCAGGGTGATGGTGGCCTCATAGAATGAGTTTGGGAGTGTTCCTTCGTCTGCAATTTTTTGGAAGGGTTTGAGAAGGATGGGTGTTAGCTCTTCTCTAAATGTTTGTTAGAATTCACCTGTGAAGCCATCTGGTCCTGGACTTTTTTTTGTTGGAAGATTTTTAATCACAGTTTCAATTTCATTACTTGTGATTGGTCGGTTCATATTTTATATTTCTTCCTGGTTCAGTCTTGGAAGGTTATACCTTTCTAAGAGTTTGTCCATTTAAGGAAGGACCATTTTTATTCATTTGTTTACTGTCTTAGCACAGTCCCAACTCATAGCCAGTGCTCAGTAGGTATTTTCCCCATGGAGCCCTCAGTTTGATTTGACAGATTGAATATGGTACAGTCCTCATTCTCCAACCTTATATTTTATATTCAATCCGTAACCTTTTAATAAGAAAATTTTTCTTCTCTTTTTTTTTTTTCCACACTGCACGGTTTGTGGGATTTTAGTTTCCTGACCAGAGATTGAACCTAGGCCCTCAGCAGTTAGAACGCAGAGTCCTAACCGCTAGACCACCAGGGAATCCCCAAGAAGGTATTTCTTGACATTGGAGGAAACAGTTAAATACAGTTTTAGTGAAAACTTAAAAAGGTTCTTAGTCACTGTTGGGTTTAGAGGAAATTTGGAGAAAAATACCATCTTGGCATTATCATGTCATAGTATTGATCAATTAATTTAGAATGGCTCTGAGCCCAAGAACTATGCAAATAGAATTATGCAGATGTAATTCTGTACCCTGTGAAGACACAGAGTGTGAGAGACATGTGAATGTACCGTAACGCGGAAGCAGGCTACAAGCATTGCTTACCCTCAGCTCAGAGTCTGTAGAGGCTCCCCACTGCTTGAGGGATCAAGTACATATTCCTCTGAATGAGTCAGAGCCCACAGGCCAGCCTGTCTCCCTGTCTGACCTTATCTACCTCTGTCCCCTGTGGGACACCTGCCTTGTCCTGTGTGTGGACCTTGCTTCTATGAGTTCTTCAAGATTCCCTGCCTTGGCACCATCACCTGGTCGGGACCAAGCCTTTCCTGTGGCATGATTCGGATGGCTTCTATATGATCATATTTTCAGTCCTACCCTTGAGGCTCTTGTTTCCTGTTCTGTACAGGTCTTCTGGCACTTAGAGCACACTGTGTAACCTGCTCTGCCATGGGGCTCTGAGGCACTGCCTGCACTTCTCCAGCACACAGGAAGACTTCAGTAAGCGTTGGCCATTGATAGTGATGAGGCAGTGCAGAAGAGGAAGATCCTGGGGGAATTGGAGGTTATTCTGGCTCTTTGTGCTTTGCTTTGGGGGGAGTGATGGTATTGGCTTCCTTTTGGAGAACTTCACAATCCATGAGAGCTATGGAGGAAAGGTCACAGATCTGTTTTGCCTTTCCCTGATTTCCAGAATACCACTACATTATGGACTGTCTTGCTTTAGAAACTTCAGTGGCTTCCCATTGCCTTCACAATCAAATGTTAGTCTAACATTTAGGTCTTTATACCCTTCCACTCTTACCTCCCAGTGCTATTTAGACAGCCGTGTCCATTTACTGTTTCCCATATATGAGGGGAATTTTGTCCTTTGCTCCCTTTCTCTCGCTTCAGCCCTTTGCTCCCTCCTAAGCCCTTTCCACTTTCAAGGACCACATAGAAGCATTTAACAGTAGCATGGGAGTTTGGGAAAGGCTTCACCAAACCAAAGCTTGAGAAGCTGAAAGAATTTGCCGGGAAAAGAAAGAAAGGGATATTCCATTTGAAAGGCACAGCATGTGCAAATATAGTGAGAGAAAGCAAAACTTGGGGAATGATGTTTCTTTGGGACCTGGTCTAGAGTCTGAGTTGGCTGGGACCTTTGTAGCCATTGCAGGCAACCTGTCCCCCACCTGCCCCAGGAGCCCTTCTGTAACATCCTGGACAGTTAGCCTGTTAAAGGTATCAGCGAGTTTTCTGATTTATTATTTATTTTTTACATTTAAAAAAATAAATTTATTTATTTTATTTATTTATTTTTGACCGCATTGGGTCTTTGTTGCTGTGCACGGGCTTTCTCTAGTTGTGGTGAGCGGGGGCCACTCTTCGTTGTGCTGCACGGGCTTCTCATTGTGGTGGCTTCTCTTGTTGTGGAGCCTGGGCTGTAGGCGCACGGGCATCAGCAGTTGTGGCATGTTGGCTCAGTAGTTGTGGCTCGTGGGCTCTAGAGCTCAGGCTCAGTAGTTGTGGCGCACGGGCTTAGTTGCTCCGCGGCATGTGGGATACTTTCTGGACCAGGGCTCGAACCCGTGTCCCCTGCATTGGCAGGCTGACTCTTAACCACTGTGCCACCAGGGAAGTTCCGAGTTTGCCGATTTATAAGTCTGCCTGTTCCACTGTTCTTTTTTAGTCTGAGCTTGAGAATTGGGCCCTGGACTCAGCCTACTTGTGGGCAAATCCTAGTTCCACCATCCTCAAGCCGTGTGACCTTGATTGACTTACATGACCACTCTGGGTCTCAGTTGCCTCACCTATAAAATGAGCATAATAATAGTATCTACCTTATATAGTCAGTGTGAGGATTAAATGAATTCATGTAAAGCCTTTAGAACAGTGTCTGGCACATGCTTAATGCTCAGTAAATGCTGCTGTTAGTGGTGTTATTCTGTTGTTCTGTCTCTGCTCTAGGATTGTATACTCCATCTTCTGTGACAGCCCTTCAGTACTTCACTTAGACATGGAATGTGAAACAGTCTTACAGAGGAGTTAACTAAGGCCTTAAATGGATAAGTGACCCTTTCAGCCAACAAGTGGCAGAACTAGGACCAGACCTAGATCTTTTGACTTCTGATGGAGTGTGCTTCTCCAAGTTGAACCAGTGCGCAGCCTTTATATGTAAGCCTGGTGCATTGCATTCTGCTTGTCTGAGCCCACAGTTCTGGCCTGTGATGATCTTGGCTCATTCTCTTATGTGTACTGTGGTCTTGATCCCAGTAGTGGTTAAGAAGGTTAGACGGGAATGGTCTGAGCCCTGCCCCATGCTGCCCTCGGGCCAAGGCGAATGGATGGAAATCTGTAGTCAGCCAGCCCACTTTTCTGTCTCTTGTCTGAGAGGTGTATCAATTATGGCCTCTAATTAGAATGTATTAATAGTTCTTTGCAGTTTACTAGGCATAGTCTTGTTCATGAAATCTTTGGATCCTCACAACAAGCTATGAAGGAAGGTTGGGTGGGAAGAGGAGTTGAGACTTAGAGAGGCCAAGAGTCTTGTCCCAGGTCTCACAGAAAGTAAGAGGTCCATGTGACACTTATCTCTTGTCCACATTTCCCCTTAGTCTGACTGTGTTATACTCTTTATCTCCCGCATGCTCCCTAGCATAATGCCTGCACTTGGGAGCTGCCTGCATAGCTGTCATGTGGATGGCAGAGCATGTAGCGGGTGTGACAGGAAGAGACCTGGAGCAGGAGAGGAGGAGGAGGAGGAATACAGCAGATCAGTCCAGGTTGCTGTCTGTGTGGAGACTCCATGGAAATTGGGGGTCTTGCTCTGTATGCAGAGAGGCGAAGGTAGACTTGCTATACTTTGCACCATGAGGCTAGACCCAGTGTATCGAGTTGGGTCTGGGGCCCCACGTTCCAGGGCAGTGAGTTTCAGACTGTTCCTACAGTGGGTTGGAAATCTATTTAGTCAGTGTTAACCTGCAAGTTAAAAAAAAATGAAAGAGTAGAATGGAATAGAAAAGATCAGGGTACATTATATCTGATAAGAAAAACTACATTGTTTCACCAAACTTTTATACCAATTACATGTATACTGGCTCATGATATAAAATGTATTTCTTATAGTGGATCCGCCGATGAAAGTTGAGAGGCACTGCTCTGAGGTTTATTGTCAAATTGGAGGGATCTTGGAGGGGGCAGCCAGGATGGGAATGAGACCAAAAGCCATACCAGATAGAGAACTGGCTGAAGGATGGAGGGTTTGAAGAAACTCGGAGGACCTGATCAGTGTTTCCAGTGATCTGCAGGCTGTGTTGGGGTAGAAGGAACAGATGTGTTCTGAAGGGTCCCACGGGGTGGTAACATCAGGGAGGGAGATTTCCATTTCTTATATAGAGAAGAGCATTGTTGCTGTCAACTGGCCAGAAGACATGAGCTTCCCATCACCAATGTATGTCACAGAGACACTGGAGAAGGGGTTCAGCAGTATAAAGAAACATATTTTAAGAGATTTGTAGGTCCATTCCAATATGGGAGCCTTTATAGATCTGGGATGCTCGGCCCCCTCCACCCTTAGTCTTCTCCAGCAGTCTCATGGCACCCTTGTTGTGAGATCTGAGCTCTGTAGCCTGATTGGCCAGGTTCTCTCTATTCTGACCTCTGTGTGTCTCTTCATCCCCCGTCCCCGCCTCCTTTCCACACCACCAGTAGGTTATAGTTCTCACAATCTGTGGTGCACTCTGTGTCTATTCTCACACTCTGTCCCCTCTACCCAGGATGGCCTCCCTGTCTTCACATACTTGCGAATTCCTAGTTATTCATTAAGGCTCAGTTCAAGGGTCATTTTTCTGAGGACCATTTCCTCCAAACGCCCCTACCCCTCCTGGGCTTCTGGCTTCTGGAGTGCTTCTGTTAGCTCATGGCATAATGGTTGAGAGTGTGGGGTCCCAGATCAAACCAGGATTGGAATCCAAGCTCCATCATTTACCAGTACTAACCATGTGACCTTGAACAAAATGCTTAACCTCTTCTTCCCTCTCTAGTAAAGCGATAGTACCGACCTTAGGGTTGTGGAAAATATGAGTTGATCCAGGTGAGGTACTTAGAACTCTGTGTGGTGCCTAGTAAATGCTTACTTAATAGTAAGTATCAGCTATTATAGTTGTTTATGCTGTTACTTCTATGTTATAATTATCACACCTATCACATTGCTGCTCTCGGTTTACGTATCTGTCTTCTTCTAGGCTGTAAGGATTTTGGAGAGCAAGGACTATGCCCTGAATCCCAATATGCACATACCCAAGCATGGGTCAAGTATATATGGCTGCCTGTCGGATGGTGTTGAATAAGTGCTAAGTAAATTGGCTTCTGTGAAACAAACTAGATGTTAAGTGTTAGATTTTAAAACTTGTGCATTTCTTTTCTTTAAGGACGATTCCTTTTTATTTATTTATTTATTTATTTATTTATTTTTGGCTGTGTTGGGTCTTCGTTGCTGCGCGAGGGCTTTCTCTAGTTGCGTTGAGCAGGGGGTACTCTTTGTTGTGGTGTGTGGGCTTCTCATTGTGGTGGCTTCTCTTGTTGCGGAGCACGGGCTCTAGGCGGGCAGGCTTCAGTAGTTGTGGCTCGTGGGCTCTAGAGCGCAGGCTCAGTAGTTGTGGCGCACGGGCTTAGTTGCTCCGCGGCATGTGGGATCTTCCCGGACCAGGGCTCGAACCCGTGTCCCCTGCATTGTCAGGGGGATTCTTAACCAATGCGCCACCAGGGAAGTCTCTCTTTAAGGATGATTTCTGAGTGTTAGGAAATCACGTATTTGTTTGGTGAAGCTGTTAGCAACGCTCTTCTGATATTTTTTCTCACCCGAACTGTCTTTATTTTGTTTGTTTGAAAATTCTCTTTATCATATCCATTAACTATTGACAGATCAACAGAGTCTGTTAAAAATAGCAGAATGTCACCGTTTGTATAGCCTTGCTTATATAGGATTTTTATCAGCCATAAATGGCAGGAGTTGTGTGGGAATTTGGGAACAAACAGCACTTGAGATGCAGGTGGCACTCGAAGTGCAGAAGTTCTGGTAGGAGTAGGACTTGAGTGCTATTTGAAATTTAGAGGGTGAGTCTCAGTTTTAAGGTTGATACTGAGTTAACATGAGCACAAGGTGCTGAGAGCAGGTTTTAGAGATGGAGGAAAGAGATGGATAAGAGAGGCGTTTTGAACACTTGGTCTCCGGACTGCAAGGAACCCCAGGGGTTATCTGGTCAAAGGAAGGAGAATGGAGTCGTGGTGAAGAACATGAGCTCTGGGAGCTTTGTAGTCGAATACTAGCTGTGTGACCTCGGGCAAGTTCTCCGACCTCTCTGTACAACTGTAAAATGGGGAGGTTAAATAGTAAGGGCTTTTGCTGTTATGAGGAATAAATGATATGTACACTGCTTAAAATTTAGCCAGTGCTCAATATTAATTCAGAGCTTCCCCAACCATCTGTCATTCCCAATTTAATGGGTTACAGCTGTACTAAGCCCCTCAGACGCTGAGTCATACAAATACTATTTTCTCACTATGCTGTAATGTGAAGGAGTTGGGAAGTAGCTGTCATCGGTACTGCGTATTCACATCCTGGGACCTCAGGGCAGACAGAGGTGTGCTTCTGCTCTACCTCCCTCCATATCCCTTGGCTCTACTTTTTATATTGGGGTGTGCTTAAAATTTCTTAATATTTATAATTTCCTCTTTATTATTATAAAAGCAACATATGTAGATTACTATATTACCACTATTAACATCTTGATGTTTATTCTTTCAGATATATCTATGTATCTATCTATATATATTTGGTACCAAAGTGGGAAGTGCATATTTGCTTTTTGTTCAAACTAACAGGAGATCATTCTCTAATATTCTTCTGTAGCCTAGTTTTTTCAGTTAGTGGTCTTCACTGTTCCATTAATTTCTGTTTAAGTAATACCCAGTCCCCCCAAAAATTTATCCAGTTGTCCCACAGATCTTCCTTTATGGCTGATATATCCAGTGTACATACAGTTTTATTTAGAGAGGTACTATTCATCCGTCTGCTTCCCAGCTTCCAAAATTTTGTTGCTATTGCAACATCTCCTGTTCTCTTTGTCCTTATGCTTTTTTTAAAAAAAAAAAATCCCTTTATAATATTGTCTTAGTGGGATTTCATGAGGGAGCAGAGGTATATGCATTTATTTAGTATGACTTCTTTGAACACTCCTGTTGGCTGGTTGTCTAGCTGTTGCTCTGAAGTCTTGAGGGATGAGGTGGGCATTTCCTCTAGAGCCTCCTAATCCATCTTTATACCCCAGTAACAGCAGATACATCCATCTTTTTTTATTTTGATGAAGCATAAGTATTTTAAGAATTTTATAAAATATTGATCTCATTTTATTTTATTTGTTTATTTTTTGAATTTTATTTATTTTTATACAGCAGGTTACTTATTTTTTTTATTGAAGTACAGTTGCTTTACAATGTTGTGTTAGTTTCTGCTGCACAGTGAAGTGAATCAGCCATACGCATACACACATCCCCTGCCTCTTATACCTCCTCCCACTCTCCATCCTACCCAACCAGGCCATCACAGAGCACCGAGCTGAGCTCCCTGTGCTATACAGCAGGTTCCCACTAACTATCTATTTTACACATGGTAGTGTATTTATGTCAAACCTAATCTCTCAATTCATCCCACCCTCCCCTTCCCCACCATGTCCAAACGTCTGTTCTCTACATCTGCATCTCTGTTCCTGCCCTGCGAGTAGGTTCATCTGTACCATTTTTCTAGATTCCACACATATGCGTTAATATACGATATTTGTTTTTCTCTTTCTGACTTCACTCTGTATGACAGACTCTAGGTCCATCCGCACCTCTACAAATGACCCAGTTTCATTTCTTTTTATGGCTGAGTAATATTCCATTATATATGTACCACATCGTTTTTATCCATTCATCCAGACACGTGCATCTTTATGATGAGCTTTTCCCTCTAGCTTCTATCTAATGACCTTAACTGCTCCTTCCCGTTACAACCCATCAGGTATTTGAAGAGGAGTCTATTACTCCCAGTCATCTTTTCTCCTCACTGAAGATTCCATGGTCCTTCAGCTCTTCTCACAATTCTCGTCTTCTCTTCATCATGGTCTCTTTCCTCTGATCTCTTCTACTTCATTTACTTTGGGTGTGTGACTTCCCAGCTAAGCTCAGCTTTCCTGATTGGGTCTAATCAGAAAAGAACAGGGTGGTATCTTCCCTCCTTCTGAGCATTATGCCTTCATTAGTGTAGCCTTTGATAACTTTTTAGATTAATGTAGCCTGTTAACTCTTTGGATAATCCCCCAAAAGAAGTAGAGGCAAAAAGAATGCTATAATCTCTTCTTTTTTAAATAAGTTTATTTATTTTTATTTTTGGCTGCACTGGGTCTTCATTGCTGTGCACAGGCTACCTCTAGTTGCGGAGAGCAGGGTCCACTCTTCACTGCGGTGCATGGGCTTCTCATTGTGGTAGCTTCTCTTGTTGCGGAGCACGGGCTCTAGGCATGTGGGCTTCAGTAGTTGTGGCACGCAGGCTTCGGTAGCTGTGGCTCATGGGCTCTAGAGCGCAGCCTCAGTAGTTGTGGTGCACGGGCTTAGTTGCTTCACAGCATGTGGGATCTTCCCGGACCAGGACTCGAACCCATGTCCCCTGCATTGGCAGGCAGATTCTTAACCACTGCGCCACCAGGGAAGCCCCAATCTTTTTTTTTTTTATTGGAGTATAATTGTTTTACAATGTTGGGTTAGTTTCTGCTGTAGAACAAAGTGAATCAGCTATATGTATACATATATCCCCTCCCTTTCGAGCCTCCCTCCCACCCCCCTCCCCAAGGATGCTGTGATCTTTCTCCCACATTCTACCTCTAAACTCTGTCCCCCTTCCTGCATTTATGTCCATGGTTTTTGGATGCAAACACAGGAATTTGCATATGGTCTTATTAAACACTGCATTGTTCAGAGGTCTGTGATGGAAATAGGGGTATTTGTGTCAGTCATGAATCGTCAGTGGTACATTTCCATTTTTCTTGGAGGGGGGATGTAAGGAAAGAGGGCAGGAGTTTTAAGAAAGAGAGAGGATTACTTAGAAAGGAGGTAGAAGACTCCTAAAGTATTTCATGGTGAGGGATGTTTGTGAGTGAGTGTATCTGCAGGAAGAAAGAAGCCCCTGATGAAGGAGGGCTTGAGATCTGGGGAGAGGGGCAGCTGCTGGGTGAGGAAAGTCTTTAGGATGTGAGAGAGGGTCAGGGACACAAGAGGAGGTAACAGTGCAGATTAGAAAGGAGAAGAGGACCACTTTGCTCCTGTGCTTTCACTATACTGGGCTCTGTGCCAATGTTACTTAATCCAGGCAGCAGTCTGTGAGTTTGGTAATATTTGCTCCATTGTTCAGATCAAGAAGCTGAGGCTTATGGAGGCAAAGAAATGTGTGTAAAGTCACATGGCCAGTTAGTGACAGAGCAGGATTCAAGCCAAATCCCATGCTGTACCCGGTTCCCCAGATGGCCCAACATGAACAGGGAGCAAACTAGATTATGGTTAAAGGTTAGTGAAAACAGGGCTATGAAGTAGATAAACCAAGTTAGCTCTCGTGTCCAAAGAATGTTTAAAAGAAAAAGCCCAGATAAACCTGAGGCGCTACCCTAAGCCAATGCTTTGTTTTTGGCACTTTGTAACCAGTTGAACATTTTTGCTGTGGTTGCTTTCTTCTGAAATTATTTGGGGGAAGGGGGCTTACTCTCTTGAGAGATGAGATGATGAAATTGTGCATACATGTAGCAATACTTATACACACATTCTGCAGAGCATAGTGAATTACTATCCTGAATGTATTTGTTCTTTGAATGATGTATAGGAACTCTTCCCACAACAACAATAACAACAAAAATCACTGGTCTTGGGAAGTGTCAAAAAAATTATTCAGGATTTGGAACAGACCTGATTTTCTTGCATCTCGTCTTTTAGGCCTTTGCCCAGTTTGATGCCGAGGGTGATGGTACCGTTGATGCTGAGAACATGTTGGAGGCTCTCAAGAATTCCAGTGGAGCTAATCTTCAAGGGGAGCTGAGCCATATCATCAGACAGCTGCAGGCCTGTTCTCTTGTTCCAGGTAAGGCTCTCATCTGAGTGCTGAATGCTGAAGAACGCTCTCTTAAAGCCCAAATGAACTTTGCTGTAATATGGGTTGTAATTAGGCAAGCTTGTGGGCACCATGAAATAAATGTGCTTCTCTGATAGTCTTCATTAAGCTCGTGGTCTGAATTAGTGTTCAGTATAATCATTTCTCTTGTTCCCCAGTACAGTGACGGTTGAGCAGTTCTACCATTTTTATGAACCTTTGTCATGAGACTGCCTTCCTTAGTGGATCTCTTTATTTCAGTCTCTCAAGACGCCTTCCTTGGCCCCAGCTGTATGTTCTCTTAGCATCCTGCATTTGTTTTTTGCAGCATATTACTGTTGTAATTAATTAATTAATTATTACTCACTTATTTGTAAATGTCTGTCTTCACTCTTATCCTGTGAGCTCCACGAGGGTAGGGAACCTTTTCTTTTATTTCTGTTGTGTCCTCACATTTAGTACAATTTTTGGCACATGGTAGGCACCCAGTGTTTTTTTTAAAAAGCTATCACTCTGAAATTTAACTAAGAATAAAAATAGCTTAAAATTAAGCAATACTTCTACATTATACCTATTGAAAAAATTTTGTCTATGTTTTTGATGGTTTCTTTAGGGGGCTCAGAAACAGAATCAAAATAAAATTACCTTTTTTTTTTCTAGTGAGAAAACAATTGTGTTTGAAAGGGAAAAAAAAAACAAACTTGGCATATCATCCTTTTGGTTCAGTTTATCTTATCCAAGAGCTTTTCCTGCTCTGTGCACTTGGAGTCATAGTACTTAGTATAGAGCCTGAGCTCGGGCAGCAAGGAGGCAGATAGACTTGTTGGATACATAAATGTAACTCTGATTGTCCTTGACCTCTGTGACTTCCTGCTGAGGATCTATTGAGCTAGGGAAGGATGGTTTCTGTATCTCAATGAAGAATGCCTATTTCCACTCTTCCTCAAATTGTCTTTAATTGTGTAATTTTTATAGAGCATTATAGGTAACGTGTACATGTTAACTTTTCTCCTGTTCTCATGGCAGTTATAATTATGCTTTGAATTATGCATAACTAACTTACATCTTGGCATTTACGTATTACTCCCACCTCTGTGTTACCAGCATGTGGATAGCATCAGGAGTTTATTTGAACACTTCAAAGAGATGTTTTGGGAGGAGAGGAAAGGAGTGGAGACCAAGGGATCCACCATTACTTAGTGCACCATTGCTCTGGCTGACCTTGAGGAGAGGGGGAGATTAGGTTAGAAAAGTTGGGGGTCCAGATCCCAAGGTTCTTACCTTATTAGCAGGGTTGTGAGTTAGGACTTTCTTTCTTTCTTTCTTTCTTTAATTACAACACTGAAGGTAGCGCTACTTTATTTTTTTAAATTATTTATTTATTTATTTATTATTTTATTTATTTATTTTGGCTGCGCCGGGTTTTAGTTGTGGCATGCGGACTCTTTGTTGCGGCATGCATGCGGGATCTAGTTCCCCAACCAGGGATGGAACCCAGGCCCCCTGCATTGGGAGCTCAGAGTCTTACCCACTGGATCACCAGGGAAATCCCAATGAGTTAGGTCTTTCTACTCAAAATTTTTATCAACAGCCAACTTAAAAGAGTTGTTTTTCGCAGTCCTAGGCTGAACCTTGGTGAGCTGACCTCACCTCTCTGGTGGGATCCTAGTTCCCTGGTCCCTCTGTCTAACCCAGACTGACACTTATTCCTTTTGTTTCTCATTGTATGGGTGCTGAATGTTTAAAAGAGAGACAGTCCCTTTACCGGGACTGTCTCAGCATATGACAGAAGTTTTCCCGTTACAAGCGTCACACGGATTCTGAGATCAGTGCAGCATCAGCAGTGTCATCACGTGAGGTTTGGGTATTACTGTGGGCGTCTGCTTAGAAAAGAACTGTAAGAGGAGAGGCAAGGGATGGCATCAACTTCTGCGGCTTGGGAAATCAAATCAGTGTCTCTGGGTTTTGTGTAGGGGGCACAATCAAATGGGCCGCTTCAAGGGCACAATTTCTCCTCAATCTTATGTTTATCTTTAAAAATCAATGCAAAGTTTCCTTCTGCTCTTATATAATGTTTCTGTTTCACACTTAAAAGTAGTTTCTCCTGGGCTTCCCTGGTGGCGCAGTGGTTGAGAATCTGCCTGCCAATGCAGGGGACACGGGTTCGAGCCCTGGTCTGGGAAGATCCCACATGCCGCTGAGCAACTAGGCCCGTGAGCCACAATTACTGAGCCTGCGCGTCTGGAGCCTGTGCTCCGCAACAAGAGAGGCCGCGATAGTGAGAGGCCCGCGCACTGCGATGAAGAGTGGCCCCCACTTGCCACAACTAGAGAAAGCCCTCGCACAGAAACGAAGACCCAACACAGCCATAAATAAATAAATTAATTAATTTAAAAAAAAAAAAAAGTAGTTTCTCCTGTGGACGTCTGGAGTCCTGCTCCAGGTGCTGCTTACGTGGGTGTGTTCAGTTTGTGACAGTTTATCAAATGATACAATTATAATATATGTACTTCTGTTTTAATTAGAAAGAAAAACAAATCCTCTCCAAATCTACAAGCATATCTGAGCTCCAGGAAAAGCTGCCATGTTTATTCTCTCTTCACTTAACCGCCTGGGTTATGTGCACCTCAGTTCAAAGCATGTTATTGTAGGTTATGAGGAACCATGAAAGGATTTTAAACAGGGTAGACATGGCCTGTTTTGTGTTTTTGGAAGATTACTCAAGTTAATGTCAGACAAAATGCAGCCAGGGGAGCCGCTTAGGATATCTGGGGAGGTGTATGAATGGGCGGTGCTGAGGCCAGAGCCTGGGCAGTGGCTAGAGGGATGGGCAGATGGGGGAGACTCCAGAGGAGCCACACTGGAGAGAAAAAACTGGAATGGCGGAAGGAGCACTCGGAGGCAGTGCGAGGAGCTGTTTCCGGTCCTGCCCCTTTTTTGTGGTCTTGGTCTGTCACCTGAGCCTCATTTTCCTCAGCTGTAAGAGGAGGATACCAGTACCTTCGGGGCCTTCTCCCCCCCACCCTCCACCCCCCATCTTATTGTGGGGACCAAAAGAGGTGCTGTGTGTGGAGGGACCTTAAAAACTATAAGATGCCGTTGGGAATTGTGGTCAGGGCAGTGGTTATATTTTCATTATTGTGGTCTTCTGTAGCTTAGTATAAAAGCAGTTATGCCTTTACTCTCTAACGTGATAAACTTTATTCCTAGCCCACATTCTATAGGCAAAACTTCTTTAAAAATTTCTAGTTAGTATTTAGGTTTATAAATTAAACTTATAAAAATTTGAAGCTTGGATTGAAACAAATAATCACTATTCTAAGTCTTCTAAACTTTCTGTTAAACTACAATGAAGTTAATTTTAAAATTGAGATTACCACTGACTCACTTCTTAAAAGCTTTTTTAGATTTTTCAATGATTAAAGCTGAAACTATCAGTGAGGGTTCTTACCGGCTGCTTTTAATTCAGCTAATTCAGAGAGGCTGCCAGGCAGGGGATGTAGAAACTATTGTGGTGGGTTCCCGAAAACACCAAAGATGGATTTTGTCTGCTTAGGTTTCATAGACATATTTTCAGAGTCCAAGGAGGGCCTGGATGTTCACTCGTCGATGATTCTGCGCTTCCTGCATCGCAACCGGCTCTCTAGCCCCGTCATCCCCTACCCTGTGCTGGACCACTGCAATAACATGAGCACCATGAGGTCTTCTGTTCTGAAGGAGGCTCTGGATCAACTGGTACAAAAAGAAAAGGGTACGTGTGCGGGGGTGGGGGGCGTTCTTGAGAAAGGCGTGATCATCGTTTCTTCCCAGTGTGCTATTTATTGATAGGACGAGCCAATACTTCTCCCTGCTTTTATTTCTGAAAACGTAATAGTGACCAGTTTGTAGCACAAGAATGTGACCTGCTCTGCCTTTCCCCTCCCCCTCTCCTTCCCCTCCCCTCCCTCTCCCCCTCTTCATAACCCCAAGTCTCTGCTCAGGTGTGACTTCAGGAAGGCCTTTTCTCATTACTCTTATCTAACTAATGCCCCCACCCCCGCCACTCCCCACCTTTTGGTTACTACCCCCTTTGCAGGTTTAGTAGTCTGAGTGGTACGTCCCATCATCTTAAGTTGTAGCACTAGTGTTTACTTGCGTTTTTGTCTCTCTGTTCGCTTCATTATCCTTGGCACCTGGAACTATGCCTGCCACGTAGTAGGTACTCTGTGAATAGTTGTTCAGTAAATGAGGGAAGCCACTACAGACTCACTTAGTGACCACAACAAAAGTTGATACTGTGAATTGGCAGGTCCGTGGAACATAAGAAGAGTCCAGAAATAGACCCAAATACATGTGGGAATCTAGTACCAGATATAGTTAGCATTACACATCAGGTTGGAAAGGTGAATTAGCAAACAAGTTGGGTTAGGGAACTGGTTAGCCATTTGCAGAAAAAAATGAAACAAGATTCTTAAGCCACTGTATTCACGAAAATAAATTTCAGATGGATTAAAAAGTTCAACCAAAAAGAAAGCTATAAGAGCTAAAAACCCTGACATGGGAAAACCTTTCTGAGCAGGACATGAAACTCAAAAACTATAGAAGAAAAGATTAATAAGTTAGACTGTATGCAAATTTAAATTTCTGTACAGCAAAAAATATAAGCAGAGTCAAAAGACAAATGACATTTTAGGGAACAAAAGTATATTTTGTAACATTGTGACAGACTCAGTTTTTTTTTTACTAACTCTGACCTTGGGCAATAACTTAATTGCCTTAGTTTCCTCATCTCTAAAATGAATTAATACATAAAAATGTGTAGAAAAGTGCCTGGTTCACAGTAAACAGTCAGTAAATATTACTTACTATGTATGTGTGTATATACATTACATAATGTACATAAAATATATAAATTGATAAGAAGACTCGTGACCCAGTAACAAAAATAGATGAGGGTAGGACCAGGCCATACTCAGAAACACGAGTGGCTTACAAACAAGTGGCTTAAAAAAATCTCACTCATAATTAAATGTAAATTCAAACTATAAGACATCATATTCATCTCTTGGGTGGTTTTGCAGATATATCAACGGATTTGTGTTGTATTACAGTCAGCTCATGGAGCAGTCCTTCTGCTTTATACGCGTTCTCCAATTTGGAAGGAGATTTTAAGGAGCATTTATTTTTCTAGGGCCAAGGTGCCAAGCATATTTCTGCTAGATATTTTAAATGATCTTTTTAAAAATTCTTTGTGAAAGAGATGTCATGATAAAATCTGGTTTTTCTTGCAGAGAGCCCTGGAGATCTAACTAGAAGTCCAGAGATGGACAAACTCAAGTCAGTAGCAAAGTGCTATGCTTACATAGAAACATCCTCCAACCCTGCAGACATTGACAAGATGACAAATGGAGAAACATCATCATACTGGCAGTCAGATGGCAGTGCCCGCTCACACTGGATTCGGTGGGTGCTGTAATACCATTTCTTGAGTGAAAGTCCAAGAAAATTACCCACTTTCTTTCTCTGATCCCATCAATGTGTTAAAAAGTTATTTTTTTAAATTTTAGAATATTTTCTATTTAACTGGCTAGTGTTTTTCTTCTTGTGACTATCTGGAAAGATGCTTTAAGAATCAAGTTAGGACTTCCCTGGTGGCGCAGTGGTTAAGAATCCGCCTGCCAATGCAGGGGACATGGGTTCGAGCCCTGGTCCGGGAAGATCCCACATGCCACGGAGCAACTAGGCCTGTGTGCCACAACTACTGAGCCTGCGCTCTAGAGCCCGCGAGCCACAACTACTGAGCCCATGTGCCACAACTACTGAAGCCTGCACGCCTAGAGCTCATGCTCCACAACAAGAGAAGCCACCGCAATGAGGAGCCCGCGCGCCACAACGAAGAGTAGCCCCCGCTCGCGGCAACTAGAGAAAGCCCGTGCACAGCAACGAAGACCCAATGCAGCCAAAAATAAATAAATTAAAAAAATAAATCTATTAAAAAAATTATTAAAAAAGAAAAGAATCAAGTTAAAGGAATCATGTAAAATTATCTAACCTGGTTCATATATTCATAAATATGGATAATTTCTTTACTTGGTATTTTAAGGGAGAAGATTAGCATTTGACTAATATTTTATGATACGGATTTCAGATCTTTTTCACTAGGTTTTCAGGAAGATTAATATCACAAGGGACATGTACTTTTCTTATATCTGATGTGATTTTACTTCTTAAGATTTTTTCTGCACGTTTAAAAAATTTGTGTGCAACTAAGTTGGCCAGTTTAGTAGAGAAAGAGGGAACGGGGGTGGTCAGGAATCCTGGAGTGGAATTTCCCCCCACCCCCCACAGCACGCGGTGGGGGTGGTGGGTCTTAGTTCCCTGACCAGGGATCGAACTTGTACCCCCTGCAGTGGAAGCACAGAGTCCTAACCACTGAACCGCCAGGGATCTCCCCCACTGGAGTGGAATTGATGATAGTAAACTATGATGAAGCTGCTATCTAAAATTTCACCTGTCCCTTCAGAAAATGGGCTGATTTCAGTTGGTGGAAATAGAAATAATTACCTTGTTTTCTCATAGAGGATAAATATGCTCTTTAGCCATCTATACATGAGGGAAGAATATACCCAGTTCTTTGCATGCAGTTTAGAAATTTGCTTCCTGCCAGGTAAAGGGATTTTGTTAGACTGTTCATATTGTACTTTCTTGCTTGTATTAGTAGCTTAAAAGGAAATAGAAGATAGATCTTGAACTGAAAGGAATTTTAGAAACTTGGGAAGTCATAAGGACTTTGAAACTAATAGCCAGCATTTGAAGTTAGTTGCTTTTAGGGGAATCAGTCTTGGGGTATATCACATGTAAGATCTTAGAGATGGGACTTGTGGGCCCTGCCAGTTCTCAACCTGTATAAACACTTGTAGTTTCTGCTCTCCGTGTTTTCCAGTTTGAAAATGAAGCCAGATGTTGTGCTTAGGCACCTGTCCATTGCAGTGGCTGCCACTGACCAGAGCTACATGCCGCAGCAGGTGACTGTAGCTGTGGGGAGGAGTGCCAGCGATCTTCAGGAAGTCCGCGACGTGCACATTCCCAGCAATGTCACTGGCTATGTGACACTGCTGGAAAATGCCAACATCAGTCAGCTCTGTGAGTCAACCAAGATACGTCTTGCCCTTCTAACTAAGGGGATTGGGAGGGGAGGAAGAAGTCATGTTTTTTGGCGGGAAGACCTCTGAAGTAGAAAAGCTGTTAATTTTCTTTGGAGATCTGATTTGCTTCTCATCATATACATGAAAGTGGTCATTATTTCGCCTATTCAGTGTTTTTAAAAGTTATAGAAAAGCAGTAAAACCTATTTTAATTAAAAATATTTTATTTTTGTTTTCTTATTAGAAAATTAGAAATATTTAGATAAAAATTATTCAAAATCCCACTACCCAGAGATTGTTGCTGTGAATCCGTTGGTATGGATCCTTCCAGACCTTTTCTTATATTTCTGTGTGTGTGTATGTCTGTGTGTATAAATACACACACACACGCACATGTATATATACACATTTTTAAAAATAAAAAATAGGTTTGCATATATATATTTACATATATGTATACATGTCTTTTTACAAAAAATGGTGATATTTTGTACGTGCTCTTTTGTAACTTTTTAACGTGTTGTCTTATCATATATTCATGCACACCTTTATTTAGTGTTGTAAGAATATGCCTTAATTTTAACAAGCCTTTTATTCTTGGACATTTAGGTTGTTTCCATTTTTATACTATTATAACCTTGCTTCACACATAGCATTTTGGAAATAATCACAATTCTGTGATTTCTTTCCAGGCTTATTTCATTCAGGGAGCCGGAATGCTTCATGTTTTGTCTCATTTCTTCTAATGCTTTCCTGGGCCAAAAGAAGTATTCTTACTTTGCTCAAAGGAACTGAGGCCTGGGGAGGTAGAGTCTTTGTGTCTCACCCCTGGGCAAAGAAGTAGTTAAGCTTGTGGAGTAGAAGCTTCCTGTCTTATACTGTGGTGGTCTTTTCTCTAAATTGTGTCCTTTTAAACTTCTCACCTCCTTTCCAACCCAAATAAGAAATTATGACAGCTCTTAAAAGTGAGTCATGCCTATGCCATTTATCTGGACTTGATAATTAAAAAGAAATTCTCACAACTGCTATGAGCCAGCTGCTGTTTCATAACAACATCCAAATTTTGGAACTCTAGGAAAAATTTTTAGACATTTTCTTCCCGTGTATTTAATCAGGATTTTAAAAATGCACTTTGTGTTAATTATCAGAACTCATAAATGCCTGTGAAGCTTTGTGATATAAAGATTTAAGCCACCCTTAATTTTACACATGATTCTTTTGACTCCTTAGATTGGTCAATGCTTTTTTGACAAATTTATTATATGTACTAGCTCCATTGCACACATCATTTATTTCTGGTATCAAAGTATATCTTCAGAATTTTCTTTTCGAAATGTGAATTACTATCTTGCTTTTAGTTGGAAGCCTAGCATTTGCTGAACTGAAGAAGTTAATCCAATACTGAATTTGTTGTTTGCGCTTGACAGATGTCCAGATTAACATAAAGCGTTGTCTTAGTGATGGATGTGACACTAGAATTCATGGTCTGAGGGCTGTTGGCTTTCAGAGAGTCAAGAAGTCTGGGGTCTCAGTCTCAGATGCTTCTGCAATATGGTATTGGTCTCTGCTGACATCTCTGGTGACGGCTTCCATGGAGACAAATCCCGCCTTTGTCCAAACAGTGCTACGCAACACTCAGTAAGTCGCTTTGCTTTCCAGGCTTGTCACGGGGCGCTCATTCTCTAACCCTTTAGGAGAGTCACTGAGCAGCCTTTGATCATCGAGACTCAGTCAACAGCTGGGCCCCAGGTGCCCTGTTGTTTCCTGTTTGTGCCTTCAGCTCCTATCTTGTGAGGGGGTCCCACATGCCATTCCTCTTCCTTATCCACTGGGGAACAGTTGTTCACATTTACATAGCAATTTATATGGGATAAAACACCTTCAGATGCTATATATTATTTACCTACTTATGTCATAAAATGTATCTGTAAAAATTATCCCTGTTTTATAGACAGGGATACGGTGACCTTCCCTGAGGTGTATGACCAGGCAGTGATGGATCAGTTTGAATCTAGGTCTTTGGACCTAGGCCCTAGGTTGAAAGCTCTTTTCACTAAAGAGTCAAATCTTTTCAAGGACACCAAATTAATTTATTTTTAAATGTAGAGTACCTTTGAAAATTTTCTTCTAAAAACTGTTAGGGCAAAAAGACTCAGTAGTAATAGATAAGGCAAAACAACTAGCTTCAGTAGCAATGAAGTATTAGTATTATATGTAAGTTTAATAACTGATAATAGGCACTATTAGTGCAGGCTATCAAAATATCAGATAAAAGAGATAGCTAATATTTTGTTCTGTAGATGTCTTTTGAGATTTGTTATTGCTATTAAATAAAACTCTTCAGCAAATAATACTGCTGGTAGTGCTAGATCTGAAGGGTAATATTTGGCCAGACTCCTTTCTTCCTGCCTGTTTTAAAATTTAAAAAATAAAAAAAATTTCAAACTTAGAGAAATATTGCAAATTCGATGCAAAAAGAAAAAGTGGCTTCTTCCTGAGCCAGTTGAGAGTAATTTGCTAACCTGATGCCCCATGGTTCCTGAATATTTTATTTAGTATGTATTTCCTGCAAATGAGAACATGCTGCTACAACCATCAAAATCAGGAAATTAACATTGATATACATTGCTACCATCTAATTCTCAGATCCCGTTCAAGTTTTGTCCTTTATAGCAAAAGGATCCAGTCCAGAATCATACTTGGTATTTCATTGTCATGGATCTGTAGTTTCCTTCAATAAGGAACAATTCCTCTGTCTTTCCTTGACTTTTAAGACTTTGACACTTTTGAAAATTATAGGTCAGTTATTTTGAAGAGTGTCCTTCAGTTTTGGTTTATCTGAAGTTTCATCATGATTAAAATTAGATTTTGTATCTTTGGCAGGAATATCATAGAAGTGATGATGGGTTCTCATTGCATCCCATCAGCGACACACAACTTCAGATTGTCCTATTACTAGTTTGGTGATGTTAACTTCGACCTTTTGATGAAAGTGGTGTCTGCCAGACTTTTCCAGTGTAAAAGAATTCTTTTCCCTTTGTAATTAATAAATATTTTGTGAGGAGGTACTTTGAGACTATGTAAATATCCCATTCCTCATCAAACTTTATATTGGTATGACTCAAGATTGCTGTTTTATTCCCTGAGTTATAATCCATCACAGTTTTGGCGGTCAGATTGGCCCAGATTTGGCCGATGGCAACCCCTTCAGTCTGGTTCATATGTCCTTTTGATATGTCCTCATCTTCTTGGAACACTTCCTTACAACAAGATATTCCAGGCTTATCTTGAATGTTCCCTGCCATAGTCTTAGAATCAGCTGTTTTGCTCAAGAGTCATGGTCACTCTTAGTGGAGAGTTGTGTTTAGAAACTAAACAAACTAAACTCATTGCTGTTGGAGTGTTGCTTCTCTCAGTGTACACAGCTGGGAAATACATGTTTGTGTGTAAGTAATAGACACATATGTGTATGCACAGACACATTGACACCTATATTTATTTCTATATCTGTAACACTGAAAACTCTGAGTTTATACTTCTAATAAACTCTGATAACTTCTAATTCTAATCCAGCACTACTGTTCATTCTAGTTTTCTCCCTTTCTCTATTTGTAACTCCCTTCTATGATTGTGAGAAACCTGGCTCCCATCATCCCTAAAATATTTACTTATTTAAACAATCCCGCTCTAGATAACCAGTCTCCCACCTCCCTGGCCCTTGCCTGGACACCCTCCTCACCCTCTTGGTGCTTGCATTCCATGCCAGGCTGTCCCTTTGCTCAGTACCCCACTCCAATACCTCACTCTGGGCCACCATGCACCCCACCCACCCAAGGACACACGAGTGCCTACCTTGCACAGCCCTACTTTATGGACTGAATTTTCAGGAAGGGGAAGAGGAAAAGTTTTCTACCTTATTTTTGTGAAGCTACGCCACGTTGTTGAAGAACGGATATGTCCCTAAACAGTTGTAATAGTTAATCGGCAATGGTATCTTCACTCCTAACTTTTAAATATCAGTGACCTTAAAACTATTCTAAAATTTAAAAATTATTTTAAAAAATCAATGAGGAAAAATAAGTAAGAAAAAAATATTATGAAACAAAAGTGGAAATAAATTCTGTAAATCCTTGCATGCCACTTAGGTGCATTTGACCTTGTTGATAGACTGTATGTTAGTGTAGCTGCCCTACTGATGCAGCTCATATAGAGGGGACAAGAAACGAGAGCAGAGTGGAAGCTGACACAGTGTTAGCCTTGCTGTTTTGTCTCTGTTGTGAAATGTAGAAATTAAATAGTTTCAGGGATTCCCACTACTATTATCATAAAATGACTATCAAGTGTAGAATTTTGAGTGACTTTTTCTGTACCTTCACGTTGTTCATGGTGCACTCATTGCCTAGCACAGTTGCTGGCACAAGTAGGACTCAGTAATATTTTGTTGCATAAATTTATTAGATGACTGCTGGTCCAGAGGAGGTAAAGCTATAGTAAAAGGAGATGAGAAAAGAGAAACATTAAGGCAGACTCTGAGGTAGAAAGGCCAAGAAACACAGGCAGGAATAGAGAAGGTGACAGGTGCTGATATGTTTAGGATAAAATAAACATATAATGATGCATCTTTAGATACAAGAGATCTGAAGATGAATTTTTTGTGTGTGTCACAAACAGCTCTGCCCCTGGGGTCAAGTTTTCTAAGAACCCAGGGTTTTTCTGTAGACATATGTCTTTTGCTCATACTACTTAAAATGAACACTTGCTTCCAGGGGGTTGAATGAGCTTTTATAGAGGGAAATGGAACTCTTAAAGAAAAAAGAAAAGAAAAGAAAGAAAACCCATTAAACTGTTTAGCACCAGGACCCCTGCAGGAAAAAGGCTGATCTGTGTTATGTACCAGGTTCTCTGTGGGAACACTGTCTGTTTCTTGATAAGGGATTAATCCAAACAAGCTTCCAACAATTTTTTTTTTGGTCTAAAATTGTATTATTAAGTTTATTGTTTGCCAGGGATTGTTCTGATTGCACATTTTACACTCCTAGGAAGGCACTGCAGCACATGCCTCCACTCTCCCTCTCACCAGGATCTACAGATTTCTCAACTTTCCTGTCTCCCAATGTTCTGGAAGAAGTGGACAGCTTCCTCATAAGGATAACTAGGTAAAATTAAGGTTGATAAGGGCTGATGGGTGATAGAGGGCATATGTGCTCGATAAGTCTTTTTTGTTTTTTTAAATTTTAAAATCTTTTAAAGATTTTTTTTTTTTAAAGAATCATTTGTAGTGACTGAAGAGAGTGAAATAACGGTGCACCCATGTAAACTCCATGATCTAGCAGCACAGCTGCCCTCAGGAATTGGGGGTGGGTGTGGAGTAGTCCTCGGATTCAGCTAGAGCAGGGGTCTCAAAGTCCAGAATGCAAAGCCTCTCAGTTCCCTCACATCCCCAGCCCAGCACCTGCTGTCTCCATGCACAGGTCTAACAAGCCTGATTGTCCGTAGACCTGGGAAAGGACACCCTGCTAGCTGTTTGAGGGGTCGCGTAGTGTGGGGACACTCAGCTCTGTCATAGTGAGCCCTGTTAGAGTACAAACCAGGCCCTGAGCCATCTAGACAGGGTTTTTTCTTTTTTGGCCACACCACGTGGCATGTGGGGATCTTCGTTTCCCGACCAGGGATCAGACCCATGCCCCCGGCAGTGGAAGCACGGAGTCCTAACCACTGGACCGCCAGGGAAGTCCCCATCTAGACAGGTTTAAAAGTTTCAGTGTAATATGTTTAAAAAAGCATATGTGATGTGGAATAGATCTAAAATATGTTATTGGTGCTTGAAGGAATAAGCCTTAACTCTCTGGCCAAGCCAAATTATTACCCGAGGCTTCTTCATAGCAGGGGTTTATTGCAACAGCTTATTTATTTTTGGTTTATGAAGTTTGACTTATTAAAGTTGATAACATTACTTAATACTTATAGGTGAAGGTTACAGGAGTGAGAATTTAATTTCCTGGTCCTCTGGGTTGATTTAGTTTTTCTTTAGGCTGTCTTAAGGATTTTGAAAAAGTATTTCCGGTAAACAGAGAAAGCATATGGCAGGTTGATTTTGCTCATGTAATCAGTTACACAGAGTTTGAGCTGCCTGGATTTTCTCATAGTTTTAAGAAGTGAAGTGTTTTTTGTTCTTTGTTTATAGCTGCTGTTCTACTCCAGAGGTGGAGCTGACTCTTCTGGCTTTTGCACTAGCAAGAGGGAGTGTTGCCAAAGTGCTGAGCTCCCTGTGTACTGTCACTGGCCACCTGGACACACACTATGATGCCTCGTCCCTCATCTCATCCATGGCGTCAGTGAGGCAGAACCTGCTCCTTAAATATGGTAAATGACCTCGGCGTGATGCACACGTCATAAAACCATCACCAACGTGGGTCTTCCCGGCATCTTCTTATCTTTTTGTGTAGTTTGTGGGCTCGGTCGTTATAGTTATACAGTGATTTCTGGAAGAGCGTATCTTCTTTGGGGTTGGTAGGGAGAAGGGAGATGTTGGTTCATTTATGGATGCGTTAGCAGAAGAGGCTGAGTGTTCACTACGCTGTACTCCCAGGAGTTACTGGCCTAATCACTTAGGCTTGGTGGCCATTTGAACACAGCCGTCTTTGATAAAGTATGGGAGTGTCTCATGGTGTAGGTCAAGAGGTTGGGAAGTTGGAGTACCTCTCATCTGGAGGAGGGAGGAAACTACCCCAGACCCAGAGCAAAGGATCCTTGTCTTGGAATCCATCCCTCTGCATCCTCGTGATAGTTTATAGCTGGTTGGAACCACATATATGGTCATACATACATGCCTGCCACCACTTTCCCCTCCTGGGCCCAACAGCATCCATCTTAGCACTTTTCTACTGACCCAGGATGGGGCCTCCTAATCCTTCTCAACACTGGAGTCCGTACAGCTACTCTCAGATGACTGCAGCGGACATGTGCTGTCCTGGCCTCTAGTGCTAAAGTTTCTGTCCACAAGTACAGCATTGGATCCCATCCTCTTCAGTAATAGAGGCAATACTGTGATATTTCCTCATGATATTTGTACCTTTGCCTTAATATCACTTAATAATGTATTTTATGTTTAATTTTTTAAGTCTGACAATCGATGTCGTGTAAATCCAGTCCCTCCCCAATTTTGGAAAGGTCATTCTTTTTGGAGGGGTAGGGGCCCATAGAAGGCATAGCCAAATGGGAGGGATACGTAGTGTCTGGAAAATATTCTCCAGAAAGGTTTTTGATTCAGTTTAGCAGTTATTTGAGCAAGGAGCACGGGATGGAGGAGGAATGCATAGGGGGACTGTTCATTATTGATAATGTTCTAGTTCTGGGTTGGGTTATAGGTTAATAGGGTTATAAAGTTTTCATTATATTATTAAAACAAAAGAAAAAGAAAAGTTTTCAGATCATTATAGCAAAAGTTGATTTTTATAATTTTGAAAACTTTCAAAATTTGCCTGGAGATGTTTTAAAGAAACAAGACCCAGAACGCTAAGACATTATTTATATATTTAAATGCAATTACAATAAAATTAATTATTGGCTCCAAAACAGTGTCTTAGGAATTCCTCCCTTCCCCTGACTCAACACACAAATATGTTGAGCCTGTGCTATTAATCTGTGTCTTATAATGCGCTTTGTTTCCAGCTAGTGGTTATTCTAGAATGATTCTCCTCAGAATCACTTAGGGACATAAGCTGTACTTTGTCTCTTTCAGGAAAGCAGAAAAGGATGGTGTCAACGTTTGTCTAATATCACTTCCTATTTTAGCTTTTAAATGGGTAAATGTTTCCCGAGCAGTCTGGGTGTCCACAGGCTCTGCATTTGCACTGGTGAGCATTCTAGTTTTCATTTTCTCATAGTGCTAGCTTCAGGCTGTCTCTTTCTCTCTCTTTCTTTTCTTTGATCAGGTAAACCTCTGCAGTTGACTCTTCAGGCCTGTGATGTCAAGGGAAAAGAAGAAAAGTCAGGACCTGAAAACCTCCTTGTTGAGCCGTGGACGAGGGACGGTGAGTGGTGGACCTGTCGGGTTTTAGTGAGTAGAAAGGGCCATGGTGCTCACTAGAGGCTGTGTGAAACCGCACTGTGGTCTTCGAAACTTTCAAGATATGCACTCTTCGCTGCGATGTCCTTCAGTTGGCTTCAGTGGTTCCTGAACCATTTGCGTGATTTCTTTACTACAGCGTTGCCACCTGCTAGGTGTCAGGCACCTGTAACAACTTAAAAGTACTTGAGAGCCTTCAGTTTTGAAAAGCAAAGACTTCTCCTCTTGGAATATAAAAAGTTACCATTTTTAAGTTCAGATTGTCTTTCTGTTGTGTTATCTCAAAGTATTGAGAAACTCAGTGGATCAGTGCTAAAAACGTAGCTTAAGATGAGGGTATTTCTCCATATGGCTGCTCTGGCATTTGAAGTGTCTGGAAGGAAGCCTCACTCCTTGCCTGGCGTCAGCGTGGTGATTGCTGATGTGCTCTTCAGCACTGTGGCTCTTTTCCTCATCCAAGGAGTGTTTGTGAGTCTCTTCCTCATCCGTCGTGTTGGCCAGCTGGTTAGTCTCCTGCACGTGTCCCCTTTCTACTCACTGTACTGCTTTGAATGTTGCCAGTTCAGAAGAGGACGTGGAATGTTCCAGCAGTTATCAAACATTGAAGGGAACTGGCCTTACCACTTTGGACTCGGTTTCCCCTTGGCTTTCCTCACAGCAGAACAGACCTTGTGCGTTCTCAGTAGTCGCCTCCTCTGTGTCCTGTTTCCTGTGGGCATTAGCACCAGTGAAGTAAAGACGCCTGGGAAAACGTGCTTCACCAGTCGCACCTCCTCCCGGTGGTCTTCTTAAGCCGTGACTGCCTCACGAGGCAGGCTTCTTGCAGTCCTCGCTGAGCAGCTCAGCCCCTGCAGACACATTTCCTCCCCCACATTCATCTCCTGCCGCCCTGAGGGCCACCGCAGACCGCCCAGTCACCCGCCGTCCAAAGTGGGGTCAGGAGGAGGCGGTGGCAGCTCTTTGCCAGTTTCCCCCTCCCCACACTCAGGAAAGGCAAGATCACTCTACCAAAGGCCCCCTGCATTTTTCCTTTGCTCTCTGAAGAATTGGGATTTTTGTCTCTGGAGTATGTAAGGCAGAATCTTCTTAAAACCAGTGTATGGATTTTTTTTCATACTCTCATCATCATCTACTGAAAGGCCTCTCTTGTTCTATCTTACTTTTTTAAACTTTTATAACAATTTCAAATCATCTCCATCTAGTCTTTCTTTTTAAAGACTGTATTTTTTTTTAAGAGCAGTTTTAGGTTTACAACAAAACTGGAAGGAGGTACAGAGATTTCCCATATGCCCCCTGCCCCACACATGCAGAGCCTCCCCCATTATCCACATCACTCACTAGAGTGGTACATTTTTACGAAGGGTGAACCTACATTGACACATCGTAATCACCCAAAGTCCATAGCTTACTTTAGGCTTCACTCTTGATGTCTTCCATTCTGTGGGTTTGAACAAATGTATAATGACCTATATCCATCATTATAATACCATACAGGGTGTTTTCATTGTCCTTAAAATCAGTCTGGATTTTTAACACCATTCTAAGTCTGAAAGCACCACAGGTTTTTCTGTAGCTATTGAAATGCATTTGCCAGCTCTTCTGCCTGGTCTGATTTGAATAGTTTGTTACTCTCCCTGTGTCTTATCCATCCACCTCTCCTCCCTGCCTTCCACCTAACCTTGCATGGATAAATTGCATAAACTAGTTGTAGTGTGTGGATTTGTTATTTTTGTTGTGTTTCTGATGAGCACCCAGGTGGGGTGTGACTGGGCGTGGGGAGGAGCCTTGGTTTCCCTTGGTCTCTCCGTTCACAACCGTCACTGTCTGTTTCTTGTAACTCAGGTTAGGATTTGGTCCTCTACAAAAAAATGAACCTGACGAGACAGGGAGGACAGAGGAAAGTCCTCACAGCTGGAACTGTGGGGTTTTGAGGAGTGATTTGTTTCTTCCCCTTACGGGGGCCAAAGCTCTTTTTCACTGCTACCTTTCAAGTTCCCCAGCTGCTGGGAAACACTGGACGTTCCCCCTTGCTGCACAGAGTGCCCAGAGAACCCGAACGTGGGCACTCCGAGGGCTGACCGCCTGTGAGTCACAGCCACGGGTCTGGCGTTTTAAAGGAGTGCAGGCTGCTGCCAATAGAACTGAAGGAGTAGGGTTATTAAATTCTTTACGTTTGAGATTGGTTATTTTCTTCTTGTCATTTTAAGAGAATAAATTGGGCAGGCGGGGCATGGTGTCCAAACAGTTGTAGCTTTAAAATATTATAGGTTAGACATATGAGCTGGCTTTTTACCAAGAAAAGGAAGCACAGAGGTTTTATTTATTTACTTTTTAAGCTTTGTTTGTTTAATGTATGTATTTATTTGGGCCTTAAAATAATTGATGGCCATGTTATTTTAAAAGAGTCTGATTCTTTTGACTTAAATTATTGCTTCAGCTACTCTGAGACTAATGAAAACTGGCAGCTACTCCCAGGCAGCATTTCGGCCTTTACAGTAGGTTTGATTAGTTAGAGGCATCCAGACCTCCGAGAAAAGGTGACAGTTCAATAATTGGGATAGTTTTTAGTATTACTGTTAGTAGAATTGTATGAATTTCTGGCCGTATGGCTTCTTAAAATTGTCTGTAGAATTACTATTTGATAGCATTAGGTCAATAATAGCTTCTCCCTGTGATTTAGTAAAGGTTCCTTTGGATTTAATTTTCTTGGTTTTGGTGACAAATAATGCATATTGTCTTACGGAGATTTAACTTCACAAATTTTTGTTTTATTGAACTCAGTGTAATAAAATAAGCATGAAATTGGTTTTAGTCTTTTCATCTTGATCATGCAGAGTGGTTGAAAGCAGTTCATGGTTTCGGGAAGAATGGGTGGTCAGGCTGATTTGAGTAAATGTGTAAGTTATATAATTTACAGAGCTTGGAAAGAGAAAAGCAGCCTTGGATATAACAGACCTTTTTGTAAATTTTTAAAGGATAATTAACAACAGCAAAAGAGGTGAACCACAACTCTCATACAAATATAAAATGAACACATGTCAATCTTTTTATTTATCCCATTAATTACTGAGGGAACCAGTAAGATGTTACAAGCAGGTCAAAGGAGAACTCATTAATACACGTAGACCAGTAAGAATGCTGACGTGAATCTACAGATGGTTGCAAAATTGGTCAGTCTTCATAAGGAATAATCAGCTATGTTCCTATAGACACAATTTTTATTTCTGTGGACAAGAATCTTTTGCATTACTGTTATTATTCTACAATTTACAGAGTTGTAAAATAGTTCAGAGACAAAGAAAGGTGGAGATGACCCAAAGAGTGCACTAAACAAACACCCAGCATTCTTTTTTTGCCCATTTCAAAGACTTTTACAGTCTTTCCTGACAGAGTATTCAAGAAACTATCTAATTCCTCTCTCAGCCTTTAAGCCTGCTTGCTTCTAACAGCCCAGCCAAACGTCAGTCATGGTTTTAGGAATGGTTCGGAAAGATGATTGATTATCCAGTCTTTTGTCTCTTTGAATTAAAGTCACAGTCCTTATCAACTTTTTATTTCTTTATCATTACCTCAGAGCCGAGCAGCCTGTATTGTTGAAAAGTTGAAAAGATTGTGCTCTGACCAAGTTATACCTGGACCATGATCTGTTACCTCGGTGTCTATCAGGGGGGTTGCTTCTGCCCAGAGGGGAATTCTTTTTCTAATTTTCTTCTTTCTTTTTCTAATTTTTATGAGAGAACCAGATAGACTAGATGCCCTCTGCCTCAAAGGATATGCTTTGGTTTTGTTGGTCTTAGTTCTTAGGGTTATTACAGATGCCTCAGTCATCCTAACTTTAGTTTTTCCTTTTTGTAGGTTTTCTTACAGAGACTGGAAAAACCAGAGCAAGTATTATTTTTTCTACAGGAACTGAATCTGCCTTCCAAGTTACCCAGATCAGAATTATGGTAATTCTTATTCTGCCTTCTTTAGGAAATGTTACTACTATTTTTAAAAATAGGATTGTATTTCAGAGGTCCATGTCACTGGTTTTTCATTAAACATTTAGTGATTATTTATTCTGTGTCAGGCCTGTAGCAGAAGGCAAGGGCACAAAGATGAATAGATTGTTAAGTCTGTAAATGGTGTGAGTATAAGGATCAAGAAAAGTAAGGAATCATTTCTTGGGAAGCAGCTTTCTTACTTTTCCAGGACTTAATGTATTTGAAATCTCATTTTGTTGGTTTGATTTTTGCGTTAAGCTATTTGAATTTGACCATATTATTTGGGAACAAAATGGCCACAGAACTTTGGTCCCTTTGATGTGCTTTATTTAGATCTCTATTTCCAGGTTCGACGTGGTGGCATTGGTGCCCAGTGTGGGTTGGTGTTTGCCTATAATTCATCTTCTGATAAATTTCATGCAGAAGAGCACTTCAAAAGGTTTGAAAAATATGACAAATGGAAGCTTCAGGAATTCAGGCAATTTGTAAAAAGCAGGTAAGGAACAGAATAAAAATCTTTATAGTTAATAAGATTGTATACATTCTCTTATTGGTGAAGTATGTTTTCTTTATAGAAAAGTTGCCACTAACCCATCTTCAGTGGCCATGAGCATTCATTGCTTTCTGGCAGCACATGTGAAGACATATATTTTAATTTGTTCATAGTCTCTTACTCAGTCCCTTCTGTGACCAGGTGTACACATCTTCAAAATGGTTGGGTAATAATACATGCCTGAATTGTGGGCAGCCTGAGGTCTCTAGTCTTATCTAGCCACTGGAAAATTTACCCAGGCCCCAGCTTCCCTCCTCCTATTTTTGTGTTTTTACCGAAAATATTTATTAAGCACCTACGATGTGCTAGGCCTGATGCTAGGTACTGAAGATACCGTAATGAGCAGATTGGCCCGTTCCCTGCTCTGTAGAGCCTACTGTTTAGCTCAGAAGACAGATGATAAAGCCTACAGTGTCACAGTACTATAAATGCGAGGTAGGTAGGAGGGATAAGGTGCTCTGGGAGCATATGGCAGAGCACCTGACCTGATCAGGGAAGGCTTCCTGGAGGAAGTGTTGAATATGGATGAGCTAAAGCTAATTAACTACTTGAAGAAGTGGAAGAAGAGTGTCCTGAGCAAAGAGCAGAGCAGAGTTGAGAGCTCAGGTGGGGTTTGGTATACACAAGGGACTGACCAGCCCCACGTTGCTGAGGTGTGCCGTGAGTTGGAGAGTGGGGAGAGGTGAAGCTGGAGAGCTAGGGAAGGGTCAGGTCGTTGAAGGCCCTTTTGTCTCTGTTTCAGGGTTTAGACTTTATCTTGAAAGCCATGGGGGCAGGGGCAGGGAGCAGGGTGGAGTGTTTGCTGAGGAGCTTCAAGAAGCACGAGGAGAGCTCACATTTGTGGTTTGGAAGTGCTGCTCTGGAGCCTGCTGTGTGAGGTGGGCTGGAGGAGAGCGAGTGGGGAGGCCAGATGAAGGGGGGGGGGGGGGAGGCTGTCACGGTCACCTGGGAAGCCAGAGTGTGGGTAACCTCAACTAGAGCAGCAACAGGAGCCATGGAGAGATGTGGACGATTGAAGAGAGGGCTAGAAAGGAGAAGCAGCAGGACCTGGTGAGTGACTGATGTACAGCAGGAGAGAGAAGGAGGCTTAGGCCTCAGTGAGTCCTGGATTTTTGGCTCGCCAGAGGGGACATTGGTAGCGCCTTTTTCTGAGACAGAAAATACCTCGGGGAAAACAGGTTTGTGGGAAGATGATGAGCTCAGTTTTGGTCCTGTTGGATTTGAGGTTCTAGGAAGCCTCTGAGATATCCCACAGCTAGTTGGATAAACAGGTGAGGAACCTAGAAGAGATGTTGTCCTGAAGGCAGAGATATGAGAGACATTTCGGTGATAGTTTAAAATGAATTAGAAGAGATCATTCTGGAGGAGTGTGTGGGCTGGGAAGAACAGAGACTTTAGGTCAACATGCTGAGAGGCACCAGCATTTATGGGGCAGCAGAGAAAGGGAGGCTGAGAAAAACAGCCAGAGAAGCAGCAGGGAAGCCAGGGAAGTGTCCTCATGAAGCCAGGGGAAAATCGTGGTTAAAGAGGTAGGGAGTGGGCAACGGTGTTGGATGTTACCCCAGAGTCGGTGAGGTAAGTCTAGAAGTGGACTTGTTGGATTTAGCCACAGACGTTGTTGGTGACCTCTTGGACAGTGTTACCTCCCTAATTACTAGTAGCAAGTTAAAACTCATGCAGCTGAGCCCGAGACTTGCCCTTTTTGCTCCTGTATTTCACAGGTAATGGAGTGCTGGAGTTTTTACTATCACTGAGTACTGTACTACTAGGCTTTCATGTACGTATGAACCACCAATAATTATGTGAAAATGCGGATTCTGAATCAGTGGTTCTGCCTGGGGCCTGAGACCTTCATTTCTAACAAGCTCCCCGGCGACTCTGATGCTGCCTGACCACGGATCACACTTGGAATAACAAGGATCTAGAATAACTTCCTCTCTCTGCTGGACTTCCTTTGGTGGCATCCCTGACAAAGGGTCACTCAGCCTCCCTAGAATATCCTTAGTGATGGAGAACTCACTGCACTTCAGTAACATATTCTTTGTTTATTGAAATCTACACTTGTAATTTCAACTCTGTGGTCTTAATTTCAGCCCTCTAAATGAATTGAAACAAATCTCTCTCCCATCATGCATACATGCTTTTTAAAAAGATGCTTTTCTTTTTAAACAATAACTAGAGATTACACTTGTTTCTAAATAGCTGTGTCCCACTCCTGGGACATATTAATATAGGTTTTTTTTTTTCCCTAAACCTGCTGTCAAACAAGATCTTTCACATCTTATATAGGATGATTTTTTTTTTGAACCTAAGTGCAGGCTTATTTGCTAGTCCCTTGTTGATTTTAGCTCCTGGTTCCAGCCTGAACTATTCTGAAATCCTGATTTGCTTGGGCTACATATTATCAGTCCCTCTCCAGTTTGGAGATCAAAATGGTAATAGACATGTGTCTGTCTTCTTGCCTTTTTTTTTTTTGTCTGCCCTCTGGTCAGACATCGATCAGTCAGCACACTCTGGGACCAGCTGTTTGGTTGCTGTACATATTTAAGAGGACTGATACTTAGCTCTGTTTTCTCCACCCTGCCTGTGAGTTGGTGTAGTGAGCAAGGTTGCTTCTCCCCACTGTCTGACATCCTGCCAGCTCTCTGTATCTCAAGGATTTCCTTGATGACTCCTGAAGGGTGAATTGAAAAATCCGCAAACACACCATATTGATGAAAGTCATTGGCATGATTTGGGGCTAAGACGGAATACCACCTGTCCCATTGGTTTTAGGGTTAACTATATCATGAAAGGTTTATGCTAAGAAAGACTTAATGGTAAGAAGAGAACGTTTTTTTCTCTCTGTTACAGAACCTACTCTGGGTCCTTTGTCTTTTTCTTCTTGCTGTTTTCTTCTTGTAAATCCCTGTGTTTGCTTATCTTATCCATACAGAATACTCATGTGTTGGCTAGCTTGTTAGCCGTATCACAGACTAAATAGTTTAAAGTTTTAGGAATGTTACTTGAAAAGACTGCCATTTTCTCCTTCTCAGTTATTTAATTCCTGAAAAGGAAGTACCATTCAAGTATCCAATTTTAAAAAGAAACAGGGGCTTCCCTGGTGGCGCAGTGGTTAAGAATCCGCCTGCTAACACAGGGGACACGGGTTCGAGCCCTGGTACGGGAAGATCCTACCTGCCACGGAGCAACTAAGCCCGTGCACCATAACTACTGAGCCTGTGCTCTAGAGCCTGTGAGCCACAACTACTGAGCATGCGTGCCACAACTACTGAAGCCCGCGTGCCTGGAGTCTGTGCTCCGCAAGAGGAGAAGCCAATGCAGTGAGAAGCCCGCGCACCGCAACAAACTGTAGCCCCCACTTGCCGCAACTAGAGAAAACCCGTGCGCAGCAACGAAGACCCAACGTAGCCAAAAATAAATAAATAAAATAAATAATTAAAAAAAAAAAAAGAAATGGCACACAGTTGTACTTCTTCAGCCTTTGGGTTGAAATGCTTCCCTGGAAGGACTTTTTTTTTTTTAGAGCAGTTTGCCTGTCCATCAGCTCACTTATTTTTTTTTTTTTTAATTATTTATTTATTTATTTATTTATTTATGGCTGTGTTGGGTCTTCGTTTCTGTGCGAGGGCTTTCTCCAGTTGCGGCGAGCGGGGGCCACTCTTCATCGCGGTGTGCGGGCCTCTCACTGTTGCGGCCTCTCTTGTGGTGGAGCACAAGCTCCAGACGCGCAGGCTCAGCAATTGTGGCTCACGGGCCTAGTCGCTCCGCGGCATGTGGGATCTTCCCAGACCATGGCTCGAACCCGTGTCCCCTGCATTGGCAGGCAGATTCTCAACCACTGCGCCACCAGAGAAGCCCAGGACTTCTTAAGTAATAGGGAAAAATCCTGAGGCCTGTGGAGGCTGAAGTTTTCCTTTTTTGGAGCTCCAGGATCTGAAAGCTCCTCAGCTTTTACCCTTCAGTTGTTGCAATTGTGAATCTCAGGCCAGTTGTACCTATGTTAGCCAGACCTAGGGAAAGAAAACTGAACCTGCCTCTCCTTTGGATTTTTCCAGAAGCACACACCAGCTGTTGCACTGTACCTTATTCTTGAGTATCTTCATCTCAGATGCCTTGACTTCAGGTCTCATTCTTCAGATAAGCCAGTTATCTAGAGAAGCAAACTTCCCTTAGTTTCCAGGTTATATTTGGGACTAATAATAGTTCCCATTGCACAGATGAGGAGGCTGAGAAGTGGGGAGGACGTTACCACCAGCTCCCTCGTATGCTCAGAGAGGCACCACGTGCCACACCCCGTCCTCGATTGTTAACCGACAGGCCGTGTAAACAAGTTAAATGCCATTTAGGTGGTGCCTTATTCGTTAGACCCTTGAGAAGTTTAGGAATAGGAGAACATTTTGTGATTACCTTTGTGTTTACAGGATTGGTTGCCCGTCTGATAACCTTGGCGAGGATGATCCTATTGGCTGGTTTGAGCTGGAGGAAGAGTGGGATGAAGCAGATGTCAAGTTGCAACAGTGCAGGGTTGCCAAGGTAAGTATCAGTGAGGTGTGGCCTTCGCACACTTGCCCACTCCCCTCCTTTTGTACTGTGTTTATCAAGCAGTTATTGTGTGCCAGCCCCGTGCCAGCACTGGAACCCTGCAGGTGAGTCAGACGTGACCATGACCCTCACGGAGCTCCGAGTCTAGTGGGAGACACAGATGTATGAGACACTGTGATATGGGCTGATAAAGAGACACACGGGGCTGTTGCAGCCCGAAGGAACAATATTTACCCAGCCTGGAATTCACTAGGGAAGGCTTCCCAGGAAAGTTGGTGCGATGCCAAGTGTTGAAAGTTGATTAAGCTGTCATCTTTAGCCAGGCTGAGAAGTGTGGAGAAAGGCCTCTCAGGCTGAGGGACCAGTAAGTCCACAGGCCTAAATGCAAGAGAGATGTCTTTCCGTAGCTATGAAAGAAACAATGATTATCTGGCTACTTAATTTTTTTTAACCTCCGTTGTGAATCTTAGTAAGAAGCTTAAATAAGAGAAACAAGAACTATCTTCAGGACTTGTGCATAGTAGGTGCTCAGTAAATATTTACGCAGCTGAGTAGTGGATTCTGAAAGGCCCTCAACAAAGGAGCTTTCACCATAATAAGCAGAGAGTGTGCATAGAAGTTGGGCTTTGCAAATGGCTTTAGCTTTGAGCAGACAAGGCTGTGTCCTGGGCTCCCAGCACATGGATTACAGGTAAGTGGGGGCTTGGAGATGATCCCTTAGGGCAGTCATTGACTGTTTTCACCATATAGCTGTTGTCTGTTTCAAAATGACTGTGCCACAGAGCAGACGTCCTTCTCTTATTCATCCTGTCTCATCCTGTTTTTGCCTTGAAGCAGGAATAGTGCCGTTTCTCATATTGTGATCTTTCCCCAAACCTGACTTCAGCGTTTGTATTGTCTCTTCCCTGTTTGTTGTAGATGCTGGACTTACACTTTGTGTCTCCAGTGCTAGGCATAGTGGTACCTCATTAATTATTAAAGTCACAGGAAGACCTGCCCAGAAAGGCCTTTATTTCCCTTTTGTCAGTACCTGGGGCTTCTAAGTCCTTCTCGTCACCTCTGTCTTGTCCTTTTCCAGTATTTGATGGTGAAGTTCCTCTGCACCCGCCAGGAGTCGGCAGAGCGCCTGGGAGTACAAGGCTTGAGCGTCAGTGGGTACCTCCGGCCCGCGAGGGCAGAAGCGGAGCAGAGCGTCGTCCGTGCTCACTGCAGAAAGGGCGCGGAGGAGAGCGTCTGCGGGGCCACGCTGCTCCTCAGGACCCTTCAGTTCATCCAGCAGCTCGCCCATGACCTGGTAGTGTTTCCTCGGTTGTTAGACCTCATTCCTTTGGGAAGAGTAACGACAGTGTCTGGGGAAAGGAACACCAGCCGGTGAAACCTGGCCCTGCTGAAGCCATGCAGTACGAATGAGGAGGGCAGGCATCGGGCTGCTGTGATGACGTTGGGAGGCCAAGGGGAGTGAGGCGTTGGGCATTGATGGCGTCAGTCAGTGGCAGACGAAGTGGCATGTGGTCACCATCGTGAGGTTTCCTGGGATAGACCTGCATACAGATCTTAAAGAGCCCCAGCTTTGGTTGCCAGGGAGACAAAGCACATTTATGGGATTTATGTCTTCTTTAAGCCCTAGAATTATTCCTGAAGTGTAGGTGAATTCTGTTTGTTTACTAAAAGTACCAAAAATAATAACAGGATTTTTTTTTAATTGAAATATAGTTGACTTACAGTATTAGTTTCATGGTAATCTGATCCATGCAAAGTTATTATAAAATATTGACTATATTCCCTGTATTGTACATTATATCCTTGTAACTTAAATTTTATTTTATACCTAGTAGTTTGTACCTCTTAATCTCTTTCACCTATTTTTGCCCTTCCCCACACTCCACTCCCCTCTGGTAACCACTAGTTTGTTCTCTGCATCTGTGAATCTGTTTCTGCTTTGTTATATTTGTTTATTTCATTTTTTAGATTTCACATATAAGTGAAAACTTACAGTATTTGTCTTTCTCTGTCTGACTTATTTCATTAGGCATAATACCCTCCAGGTCCATCCATGTTGTCACAAATGGCAAAATTTCGTTCTACTTATGGCTGAATAATATTCCATTGTATACATATACCATATCTTCTTTATCCATTCATTTGTTGATGGACACTTAGGTTGCTTCCATATCTTGGCTATTGTAAATAATGCTGCTGTGAACATTGTGTTTTTGATACTGACTTCTACAGTCACTAGTAAAAACACAGTGACAGTCTACTCAAAGAAAGGTTCTTGCAGCCATCACTACAGAGAACATGGCTTATCACTCAGGAATCCGGTGGAGCCCTCTCACGTGTGGTACGCAACAGTGTCTACTCTTGACCTGCATTCTGCTTCAGGGCACATTCAGAGGCTGGTGACTCAATTTGTATATGGATTGTTTGGTCTTTGTTACTGGAGCTCTCCTATCACAGCAGAAAATAGCAAATGAGAGGGAGATGCGTAGGAGTAGCAGAAGCGATCACAGCAGAATTGATCTCTCAGCCTACCTGCAGGGAAGGGTCAAAGCATGCTGCAGGATGGTCCTGGACAATAATCATCGCCAAGTAAAGATTCACTTACGTTCCAGGTGTAGTATCTGTGAAGTCAAGGAGCTTCCATGGGGATGTGTGTGTATATGTTACGTGTATATATACATTCACGTACATATGTACACACACACATGTATTTTAGAAAGTTTCACACCAAAAACAGTTGTTCACGGACTTTTTAGTTTAAGCATCAGTTATGTTGGAATTTTACACATGCGGAGCCACCTTATCCCTTAACAGTGAGAAGTAAATGAGCCATTACAATATTTCTCTAAATGCATTTTTCAATTTTATTTTTTCTGGTCTTTATTATTTTTTAGGTACAGCAGAAGGAAAGTGGCTTAAAATACAGATCTTTTCTGGACTTCGCGGGTCTTGATTTGCAGATCTTTTGGGATTTTTACAGTAAATTAAAGCAAAAGTAAGTCAGAATTTGTTACAAGATGATAATCGTATATTGATAAGCACAACTGAAAACACTGAGTTTTGCTATTCTAAAAGGACAATTTTTTTCTCCCAAGATTTTTTACTTCCTACTAGTTTATACTGCTCTGATTCGAAAGATTTGGTTATTGTTGAAAATAAACATCTTACATTTCTACAAAGTGCTTTATTTGGGCAGTGTTTTTGCAAGCATTTTGTCATTTATATTACAACCTTATAATGATAAGCAGGTCAAGGATTATAGTATTCTCATTATACTGCTGAAGAAACAGAATCAGAGGTGCATTTCTTTGCCCAGAGTGGGCACAGTCAGACAGGGTCTGTGTTTTCAGACTCTACCCAGTCCATTGTTCTTTCCTTTCCACCTTTCTGCCTCTGGTTGGCATTCTTTTTACTGAGCCTGATGCCTAGCGGGGAGAGCCCTTTGTAGATAGTTGTTTGGCTTGGAGGGTAACAGCAACTTGCATTTTTGCTCTCTGACATTCTTTGTCTTTCTGTAGCCCAAGGGAAGAATGCATCTGTGCCCAAACCCTGCTTCTGCAGCTCCTCCAGAGCTGTTTCTCCGTGCTGCAAGGAGACGCGTCGGCCACCTCTGAGGACGCCAAGGCTCCAAGCATGAGCCGTAGGCGGGTAGAGGCCGCCAAGGAGCTCTACACACACCTATGTGATGGTAGGGATTGGGGTTCTTCTTTACTGTGACCCTGAGCTCGTAGCCTGCAGGGCCTTTTGCTTCAGAGAACAGGGGGTCCTCTGACCATGCAAACCCAGGAAAGGGTTTACATCTTTGGAAAATGAGTTTCCGTGATCCTCTTTTGAAACATTATTTGGAGTTCAGGATTTAGTCCCTCTTCAACGACTTCCTCCTGGTTTCTGATATACAGTTGTGTTATATTGAGAGTAATTGCTGTCACACTCCAGTCTTCACTTCAACTGAGACACGGGGATGAGGCTGATAGATTGAGGTGGGGAGATGGTAATATTAATTGAGAATAAAACACATGATCATCTCAAGTTATTTTTAAAGCTTCACCAAGTTGTGTCTCAAAAGGACAGAAATAATGAAATAAAAGCTGGTACATAGAGTCTTTAGTTTTGTTAAATGTAAACAAATAAAAAAATAATTTCTTTACACTGCCTAGCCTGTACAGAAGTATTTCTTTGCTCTGGTAGCGAGTTTATGGGCTAAAGCTGATATATATATTGTAAGTGAATAGGTGGGATATATTAAAGCTGATTATTCATTTTTATCAGTGGTGGATAGGATGGATGGAGACTCTGCACCCATGGAAATATTGAAACAAGAAGTCAGGAATACCCTTCTTAATGGGGCTGCCGTCTTCTTTCCTGATCGACAGACCCGGCGGGACCATCTCTTCACCATGATGGTAATTATTTACGTTAAAAGTACGGATTCCATTCCAGAACTCTGTTGGGGTGAAACTTATTAGTCTTTGTTTTCTCTGAATATCCTCTCAGTTTCAGTTTCCCAAATGTGTATTTAATACTGTGTGCAAAGTTTTGTGTGGGACACAGGTATCTAAGGACATAGCACTGTACTCAGGGTGGGGATGACAGATAATCCTGACCTCCGTTTTAGAACCCGTTGAATCACAAAGGGAGAGCTTAGTCTCCTTCAGCTTTATGACATGCCTACAACCAAGTGTTCTTTTTAACATTTTAACCTTTTATTTAATATTTATTTTTATTTATGTATTTATTTTGGGTCTTAGTTGTGGCACATGGGATCTTTCATTGCGGAGCGTGGGCTCTTCGTGGCGGTGCGCGGGCTTCTCTCTAGTTGTGGTGCACAGGCTTCTCTCTGGTGGTGCACGGGCTCCAGAGTGTGTGGGCTCTGTAGCTGCGGCACGAGGGCTCTCTAGTTGTGGCGCGTGGGCTTAGTTGCTTGTGGCATGTGGGATCTTAGTTCCCCGACCAGGGATCAAACCTTAGTCCCCTGCATTGGCAGGTGGATTCTTAACCACTGGACCATCAGGGAGGTTCCAACATTTTAACTTTTTTTTTTTTTTTTTAATAAATTTATTTATTTATTTATTTGTGGCTGCATTAGGTCTTCGTTGCTGCATGCGGGCTTTCTTTAGTTGCGTCGAGTGGGGGCTACTCTTTCTTCTGGTGTGCGGGCTTCTCATTGTGGTGGCTTCTCTTGTTGTGGAGCACAGGCTCTAGGCACGCGGGCTTCAGTAGTTGCAGCACGTGGGCTCAGTAGTTGTGGCTCACGGGCTCTAGAGCACAGGCTCAGTAATTGTGGCGCTCCGGCTTAGTTGCTCCGCGGCATGTGGGATCTTCCGAGACCAGGGCTCGAACCCGAGTCCCCTGCATTGGCAGGCAGATTCTTAACCACTGAGCCACCAGGGAAGCCCCTATTTTAACTTTTTATTATGGGAAAATCTAAATACAAAACTAGACTAAATAATACATATAATGAATCCCTCCAACCCCCTAAGTGTACTCATCACCTAGATTCAATAATTATAAACTTAGGCTAATCTTGTTTCATCTGTAATATACTTCACCCACTCCCACCCCCCTTTATTATTTCAAAGTAAATCCCTGACTTATTTTATTCATAAATATTTCAGTTTATATCTGTAAAGAAAATACAACCAAGTTTTAATCTTCCCGCCCAAAATTATGATTTATCCTAGGAATTCAAGGATGGTTTAACATTAGAAAATCAGTCAATGAAATCAGAGAGGAAAAAAATCATATTGATAAATGCAGAAAAAATTTTAATAAGATTAACTTCTGATGATGGTTCAAACAACAAAACCATTAGCAAACTTGATATAAAAGGGAAGTTCCTTAATCTCTTGGAGGGCATGTATCCAAAACCTACAATAAACAATGTACTGGTATTTGGGACACTGACTCATCCCTTCCAAAATGAGGTATAAAACAAGGATGCTTACTGTCACTGCTTCTCTTTGATATTATATTAGAAGGCCTAGCCAGTGCTGTAGGACAAAGAAAAGAAATTTTAAAAATAACGATTAGAAAGAATAAAACAAATAATCATTATTCGTCTGTTTAGACAAACAACCATTAGAATTACTGAGAAGACTTTGATGAAGAAAACGAGATGCAGCATTTAAAAGGGCATTTCTGTATGTAACAACTAATTAGTAAATGCAATAAAAGTGCCCTGTCGGATGCATAAAGCCCCATAGAAACAAAAAAGGGAATAAAAGAAGCATAAAATGTGGTCCCTGATGCCAAATGACTGCAGTCCAGTTGGGGGCACTGCCACAAGGAAAAACTGACCCTATATGCAATAGATGTTTAGAGGAGAATTTTGTTCAGCTTAAGTGATGGAGGAAGGTTTCCGAGAGGAGGGAGGATCTTTGGTTGTTTTCAGCTGTCTGCAAAATTTGCATATCAGCTTGAGGGATCAGGTTTTTTTCTTCTAGTTTTATTGAGATATATTGACATACAGCATTGTATAAGTTTAAGGTGCACAGCATAATGACCTGACTTACATACATCATGAAATGATTATCACAATAAATTGGATGAACATCCATCATCTCATATAAATTAAAGAAATCTCAAAATTAAAGAAATAGAGAAACAATTTTTCTCTTTGTGATGAGAACTCTTAGGATTTACTCTCTTGACCTCTTTCATATATAACGCGCAGCAGTGTTAATCACATTTATCACGTTGTATGTTACATCCCTAGTATTTAGCTTATAACTAGAAGTTTGTACCTTTTGACTGCCTTCATCCAATTCCTCTGACCCCTGCCTCTGATCTCTTTTTCTATGAGTTTGTTTGTTTTTGAAGTATAATTGACCTACAGCACTACATTATTTCCTGTTATACAGCATAGTGATTCAATATTTCTGTACATTTCAAAATGATCACCACGATAAGTCTATTTTATGATATGTCACCATATGAAGATATTACATAGTTATTGACTATATTCTCCACACTGTGCATTTCATACCTGGGACTCATTTAATCTGCAGCTGGAAGTTTGTACCTCTTAATCTCCCTCATCTATTTCTTCCCTCCTTCCACCCCTCTCCCCTCTGGGAACCACCTGTTTCTGGTAACCATCTTTGTATCTATGACTTTGTTCCTGTTTCGTTATGTTTGTTCATTTGTTTTGTTTTTTAAATTCTACATATAAATGAAATCATACAATATTTGTCTTTCTCTGTGTGACTTATTTCACTTAGCATAATACCCTCTAGGTCCATCCATGTCACAAATGGCGAGATTTTATGGCTAATATTCATTCATCGTGTGTGTGTGTGTGTGTGTGTGTATATATATATCTCACATCTTCTTTATCCGTTCATCTGTTGATGGGCACTTAGGTTGCTTCCATATCTTGGCTATTGTAAATAATGCTGCAATGAATATAAGGGTGCATATATCTTTTCTAATTAGTGTTTTTGTTTTCTCTGGATAAATATCCAGGAGTGGAATTTGCTGGATCATATGGTAGTTCTGTTTTTAATTTTTTGAACACCCTCAAAAGCCATTGGTTTTCTATAATGGCTGCACCGATTATATTCCCACCAACAGTGCACGAGGGGTTCCCTTTGGATCAGTTTTTACTTCGTGAGTTTTAACCTTTGCCAGCATCAGCTGACTCTGAATTGTGGAAGAATCTCTGTCCCACTTGTTTGCTGGAAGCATTTATCAGGCAGCTGAGCAAATGGTTTTTTTGTTAGCTCGTGTCCCACACAGAAAAATAGAGGACATGCGACCTCTTGAATGACATTGCTGTGTGTTAGTAAAGCAGCCCATTAACTTTTCCTTTGCCCATCTATCTGACAGCAGTGGTAAGGTCTATATTTTTTTTCCCTTCTCGTGCAGATGAATTAAACTGCTGTCATTTGTGACCATATCTTATCTCTCCCGCCCTCTTGTGCCAGGCAGGGCCCCGGGTCTTAAATCCTCTGGAAATCTCCGCCAGTGCCTTGCATAGCAGTAGGTGTTCAACACATTTATTGAATTAAGAAAAAAAAAAAAAGTGCCCGCAGAGTAACCCATAGCCTCATTAGGGGATGTGATTCCTTCAACTGTCACCGTAGGCTGTTTGGACTTATACAGAGAAAGCTTAGATCCTGTTTAAAAAAACAAACAGAAAGCTCACAAGAAAGGCGCTCTGTCTCTGCCCCCTCCTCTTGGGATGGCCTGCCCAGGGATGAAAATAGACATCTTTTGGAAGTCACCTTCCTAACATTTGCATCAAGCTTTCCTGCAGGAAGGCTTGGAAATGTCAGCTCCCGCAGTGAACAGACGTACACCTGCCGTCTCTTGGTTCTGCTCCCTCTTCGCGCTAGGCCAGGTCTAAGTTGGGCCCGTCAGGTGGTGTGCTGACCCTGGCTTTCCCCATGTTTGGGATCAGTGGGCCATGGCATTTTGTGCTGCTCTAGGGCTCTAGAATGTTGTGGAATAGATTTCCTGAATATGCAGTTTCTTGTGTTCTAGAAGAATGTCACCAAGCAGGAACACAAGCAGTCCCTGCAGCTCACTTTCCGCTCACTCTGCACGTATTTTAGGTAAGTTTACAGTTCTTTTCAGTAGTCCAGTATTTCAGATCTTTGCAGCGTTGTTTTCTTGAGCTCTCCCTTCCTTTCCTGTGCTTTTGGAGTAACCAAGTACTTCCCTCACTCAGCCAGGTTTCTAGAGTGAGGTATCAGTAGACTCAGAAGTGACCAAAACAGTGGTAGAATAATAGTTTTGTCAAGAGCTTGCTCCAAGTCCCAGTCACTGTAAGACACTTCAGAGTTGAACCCATGAGGCATCGCCTTGAATGCTTCAGTTTCTACATGATTTTTGAAGACAAAAACAGAAGCTGAAGGAGTTTGGAGTCCAGTCCTCAAGTCTAAAAACCCAGATACATTAAAGCCCAACTGCAGAGGCACAGAGTGGTAGTTTAGCAAAAACTGTGCTGGGAGGGGTGACATGGAGACCATTACCTGCTTTGACTGCCAAAGAAGCTCATGGGCCTGTAGGTTGCATTATTAGAGGTATATATAGACTCTTGAAGGAGGGAGGGGACTAAAAGCCTGAGCAACTGTCTGCAGGTCAGACTATACCTGGTACGGAGGCCAGATTTAGAGGACTGTATAAAATGTCTTCAGAATCGACTATCAAGGATGATGAAAGAGCCTGGGGCTCATGTGAAGAACCTTTGAAGACACAGGGAGTGTTTAGCCTGGATTGTCAGATTAGCAGTCATGAGGTTAGGTGTATTTCCTGTTGGTGGCCAAGGTGATTTATTCATCGTATTTATTCCCTGGAATCTTTTCTAAGGACTTGCAGATTTATGGGCCTGTGCTTACCTAAGTACATGTGGACAGACAGTGGCACAGACCCAGCTGGGACCCTGGCCTTTTCCTGACCCAAACTCCTCACATCCCATAGAACTGACAGTGAAATCTTGCTAGGTTCCCTTTTGGAACCTTTTGAGATAGACAGCGTGAAAATCCCCTTCCTGAAACAAGGTGTCATGACTAATTTGTGTCTTTCCAGTGATAAGGATCCAGGCGGCCTTCTGCTGTTACCTGAGAAAGGCGACCTGGCCGACGTGGACATCGGTGAAGTGCTGGCGGCCATGAGCACTCTGCTGTCTGTTGCTGCTCGAGAGGTAACTGATGCCGCTGTTTCCTGTGCCTCTTGCCTTTAGGAGACGGGGTGGGGCAGTCATGGCTCCTTCCCCTTTAGCCCTCATTTACAGCACGATTGTAACTTTGCCGGTGACTGTCACACACGAGCACAGAGGTTTCCCCGCCTGCCTTTGCTTCTAGTCAGCAGCTCCTGCAGATGAGCGAGAGGGTGCTTCCCTGCGCCTTGGTAGTCAGCCAGCAATAAATACCTGAAAGTGCTCAGTAAGACTCCCTTTGAAAAGGAGTGGGTATTTACTGAGTGCCCTCGTGGTGTCAGTCAGCGAGCCCAGCGCATAGTCCTATATTTGTGGTGTGAATTCTGTGGAAAAAGCCTTTAACTTTTTTTAAAATTTAAGATTACTTAGCAAACCCACAGGCTAATCAAATCTGAAAAGATGGTCTCTTTTTTTCTGTGCTAATGATATTTTAAAGTTTTTTTCTTTTTTTTTTTTTTTTTAACATGAGGGATTTTGTTTCTCAAAATGTAGTCCATTTGTCGCCTGGATCAGGATCGCCTGGTACATTGTGGCAAACATGTGGATTTCTAGGTCCCACCCCAAGCTACTGATTTAGAATCTCTGGGGGTAGGGCTTAAAACTCTGCATTGTATCAAGCACCCCCAGAGATTCTGAAGTAGCAGAAGCCCTGTAGTAGCGGACCAAGCACTGCCTCTCTGGATAAAATACAGGAACCAGGGAGTTAGAGGAGATGTTGTGGAGAGAGTGCAGACCACACCCTTGATGTGTTTAATGACGTGGCTGAACTTGGTGTCTTTAAATCTCTTATGTTTTTGTTGGTGCTTTGCTGTTTTCAGGTTGCTTCTAGAGCCGTGATTTAGTTCATTCCCAGCTGCCTGCGGTGGTAGGCCACTCAGCACTTACCCCCCCATTTGCTCACAGGGACCTTAGAGAGCTTTCAGTGTGCTGGGTTGTCATTTGTAGTGTGCTAGGTCACACTGGGCTGGCCACTATTTAGACCTAATATTAGTTTAAATTCAGGGTTATTTTTATTTTACTGTGATGCCTGTGTTCTTTAAGGTAATGTGTTGACTTTATAAGCCTTAACTGTTTTTAATCAATGCTCTATTTTCTGCTGTCACATTAATGTTCTCTTTGGTTATTTTCTCCTTTCTGTCTTCTTTCCAGACCCATCTCTTGAGTCTCCCTTAAAAATCTTACTCCAGCCTACTGCCCATCAGTTTTTGCTCTGCCCTGGTTAGCCGTGTGTCATTCTCATCTGTTTTTATTTCTGCCATTTCCCACACTTGCCCTTTCTTCTGGAGCTCATCTAAATTCTGTGTTTCCCAGACCGCTGAATTCTTATTTAAGTTCTACGTTCCCATCATCAGTGCCCCTGGGCAGAAGTCTCCAGTGTTCTCACTGGTTTTCGTGGGTGTTAATTCTGCCTCCTGCGTGAGTTGGTATGTGCTGGAGCCAGGACTAAAACACAGGCTATTCGACTCTTAGTCTTGTCCCCTTTCCACTCGGTCAGGTGTGCTGTGAGTTGTACGTAGAGAGCGAGATAGCATTTGTCCAAGAGAATTCCTTATAATCTTCACTATTTGGAGATCACATGATTGTCTTTTCTTCCCTGTCACTTTCCTGTGATACAAAGGAAGTTAGAAACTTCACTGAACCTCCCAGGCCAGGGATCACTGCAGCCATTGAGATATTTCCTTGAATTATCTCTTTGAGTAAGAAACATTTATGGTTGTACTAAAGAAGAAGAGTTAGATTTTTAAAAACTTTTTTTCAAGGTGGTCAGAAATGTACCTAGTCTGAAAAATTTCTCGCAAGTCTGTTAATTCAGTAGAGATCCACTAGAAGCCTGCTGTGTGTCGGGCCCTGTGCGAGGCACGGGGGTGCAGTGCCGAAAGAGCACAGTCTTGAGGAGCAGGCAAACGTGTGGTCAGTTATAACACAGTAAGGGCCTAAAAGCATAGGTCTTGTGGGTACAGAAGAGCACACCTGACCCTATCTGGTGGGAGAAGGCAGTAGAGCTTGAGAAGGGCTTTTTGGAGGAGGTGGTGCTGGAGCTCCTTGTGAGCCCACGAACGGAGTCTGATCAGGCATAGAGGAAGGGGTGTTCTTAATCGAACGGCGTAAGTAACAGGCCAGTGACAAGATGGGGAGGAGCAGGTATTTGAAGAGGAGAATGGTAACGGCCAGGCTTTGAACATGTTGGGTTTATGGTTCTGGTAGGACTTCAGGTGGCAGTGTCTGGTTGGACCCTCAGGAGCTGAGTCAGTGCTGGAGATGGAGATTTGCAGTCATTCACCAGCAGGTGACAGTTGAAGCCATGAATGTCAATGTCCTCTCATCGCCTGTGGGCATCTGTGTAGAAAGGGCAGCCAGGAGAGTAAGAAGGAGAGGCAGGAAGAAAGTCAGGGGCCACAGAAGCTGAGAGAGGAGAGAGCTTCAAGTAGGACCATGGTTGGCACAGCTACCAGGGCTGAGGTTCAGTGGGGAGGCTTTGCTCTCTAGGTGGCAACTAATGCCTTTGACGAATGGCTTCAACGAGTGGTGGGGGCAGGAGGGGTAGAATGGCAGGGAGGGGAAAGGCAAGCACAGCAGGTGTAGGCAACTTTTTCAAACGGAACACACGTACAAAAAATATGTATATTGATGGACAATTTAAAGAAACAACTATCCATTTTAAGAAGTGGAACATTACCAGTATTTTTGCTGTCTGTCCCCCCTGCCCAGTGCCCTTGCATGGCTCACCTTCCTCCTTCCTTATCAGAGGTAGCCACCATTCTGAAATTTATGTTCATCATTTCCTTGTTTTTCTTTCTACTTATCCCTACATAGCAGGCTTGTTTTCCCTGGTTTTGGTCTTTAATGGAGTCAAGTGGCATACAGTCTTCTGGGACAAGTTTTTTTCACTCAACAGCATTTTTGAGATTCATGCATGTTGATGTATGTGCTGCAGTTCTCCCCCCCCACCCACCCCCAACCCACTGGCACACAATATTCCCCTTGTGAATCTGCCATAATTTAGTTATCCATTTTACTTTGGAGGGATAGTTGGGTTGTTTCCAATTCGGGGCATTTACATGGAAGTAATATATCTTGTGGTTTGTAGATGCAAGAATTTATCCCTAGAGGTCATTTGACTCTTCAGAGAAACTGGAGAATAAAGATGATGGTTAGAGAGCCATAGTGGGATAAAGAATTGTCTTTTAAAATGGGAGAGATTTGATTGAAGGCTCAGGGGACGGAGCCGGAGAGAAAAGGAATTTTTGAAGATGTGTGAGAGAGAGAGAGAGAGAGAGAGGGAGAGAGGGGGGAGATAACCGTGGCTAAGGTTCCTACGGGGTGGAAGGGGGATGGCACGTGGAGTCCAAACCATCTGTAAAGGCTCTGAACAGCTGGAGGGCAAGAGAGGAGTTTTCATAATACCATCTTTCTTGGTCACTTTTGGGTTGAAAGCTCTGTCATGAATATTCCCCACTTCCCTAGAATCTCTTTGTCTCTGACAGCTGCTCTCTTAGAGAATGCCCCTGGCTGTGTTCTGTGAATGGCCTGTTGTAAACACTTTCCATTTCTCTCCTCCCTTGTAGTGTGAGCTGTTGATGGTCGATGAGGCCCAAGGGGAGGTGGGCTCTGTGCTCTTCTCCCTGTTCTGGTCTGTCCAAGGCAGCCTGCTGTCCTGGTGCTACCTGCAGCTGAAGAGCACGGACTCTGGAGCCAAAGATCTTGCCGCTGACCTTATTGAAAAATGTGAGTTTCAGTACAAAATCCATGAAAACAGATAGGTGTTTGGGTTTGACTCTGTGTATGCTCTCTTCTTAGTACCTCATGCATAGAACAGAGTGTGTGTGGTTTTCATTTCATTATTACAAATCAGATCTGTTCTCGGGTTGTTATTTTCTTCTTAAGATGGAATTCTGTAGCATGTCTTTTTGCTCAGTTTCCTGTCTGAATGAAGTAGTATGCCTAAGTGTTTTTATTGTACGGTTGGGTCATTTCACGGCCTAAACATTGCCTCTGCGGTCATACAGCACTCTTAGATGATACTGTATTCTTCAGTAGAGTCTGTCTTCCCTGTTTTAATCAAATTATCCAAAAAAGAAAGTCCTGAACTTTAAAAATCTAAAGTACATGTGAGCACTTCTGTGATCTTTGCTGGTACTGAAAATATTCAGATTCATGTCCCATAAACCCACAGAAAATTATATGAAACCCAACAGGTTCTGAGAATTTGTATGTAGAAAAATCAGTTCCATCAAACTTGGTCTCAGCAGCCATGTCAAAAATGCTTACAGTATTGAGTCTTGGCTCTTCAAGTTTGGCCTGCCATGTGGCGTACCTAGAGACGGGCCCTTTGTAAACAAAGGGAGAGGCAGACCAGTAACTGGGTTGGTCAGCCATGTACCTTCACTTATAAAAGGGATATCTCCACCCCGCTGAAAAGTAGCAAAGACAAAAAAAAAATCACTCACTTTAAAAGTAAACTTTTACTGAGATTCGCAGTGCTTTTCCCTCCCAGAGGAAAACGTTTGTATGACACTTAAATGGTCTCGTGGTCTTTCTGACGGGGAATTCCCTCCACAGCTTCTGTGACCCTCTCCAGCTTTGTTCTTGATGATGACCAAGCAAGTGATGTTTCTACCATATAAAATATTAATTATTTTCTTTATGTTTTGGCAGATGTGGGACAGTTTCTGGCACGCATGAGAGTGATTTTGGAATCCCTTTTGTCACAGTATAGCGGGAAAACTGTAGTAGAAAAATTATGTAATTCGGTGTTTTCAATGGCAGCTCGTCAACTGGTAAGACAGAGTGGCAGCCATTTGTAAGGGGTGGGACGGGGCAGAGTCTGAGGTGGACGCTAAGTGCTTCGTTCATCTTCCTCTAGGTGATCTTTCTGCTGGACTTTTGCACATTAGATATTTCACACTGCACGCTCTTGAGAGAGTTCAGTGCCCTGACAGAGCTGTTGAAGGAGCTCTGCAGTGACCCTGATGGAGGACTGAACAAGGTACCTCGAGCTGGCATTTGAACCTGCTTTGTATCCCCTCTTAGGAGTGCTGTGACCATACGTAATGAGACATACCACTCAGTTACAGATCTACACGAATAAGTTACCTCTAGAAGAGCCGCCTCTGTTTTATCATTACTTTATCTGTGTCTATCAACTTTATCAGTGTTGGTTTTGCCAGCAAGGATAAATGCCAGTCTGAGTTGATTTGGCATGGTCAGCATTAGACAGGAGACACAGAGGAAGCTGTACATAGATTAATTTCATCGTTCTATAGCACATGAAATTATATAAAAACCATGTGAATGATTAACCAAATTGAAGTCCAGAAGAGAAAATCTGTGTTGAAAGGCAAATTAGAGGGTTGGGTATTTAAAAGCATTTTCTCCCTTACTCAGCCTTATAGGACAAAAAGCTTTTTCACTGTCTTGTTTGAATCTCACAACTCTGTGGGAGTAGAAAGGGCATATATTTAAAAGCCTGTTTTAAAGACAAAAAAAGCAAAGACTGAAAAAGGGAGGGAGAAGACAAGATGGGCTCAGGTTTGCCAAGGTCCCAAATAGAAGTGTAAGGTCTTTCATGCTAGTACTGGAACTTCATGCTAGTACTGGTTTGTAAGAAATAGTTCTTACAGATAGTCATATATAGAAAATATATTAGAAAAATAAAATATATTAGAAAAATAAAAGCTAATCAGAGTTACTATAACGCAATAGAAACCCCATGTCTTCTCTGCTGAGTAAATGTATGTTGATCGATATGTATAGATGGGAACGTCAGGTATATTTTTAGCCTGTGTGATGATTTGTGTCGGGATGTCAAAGGCTACTGTCTGGGGCACTGATGCACAACACAGTTTCCTGTGTATGGCTGGATGTAGAGTGATGAAAACCCTTCTTTCTTAACTCGTTTGTCTGCGTAGCTGGATGTCGAGACTTGGCAACAGGAACGTCCTGTGGTGTTACATACGTGGACCAAGGAGTCTGCTCACAACTATGAAAATAACTGCCACGAGGTGTCTGTCTTTGTTAGCCCAGGGGCAACCTATTTTGAGGTGGAATTTGATGAGAGATGTGAAACTGAAAAAAGGTACAACTCACCTGTTCTTTTTCCCCAAGCAATAATGGATCAGAAATGAGAGACGGAAAGTGATAGAGATTATGCTTTCACAGGTATGATTATCTGGAATTTACCGACGCTAGAGGTGGGAAAACACGCTATGACACAAAAGTTGGCACTGATAAATGGCCCAAGGTGAGTGGTGTTCCCAGAGAGCCATGCGATACTTGCTTCTGTGTCAATTATTCTCCTTTTGTCAGCCTCAGGCAGTAATAGAGATATGGTCTTTGAAGGGAAGCACTTATATTACACTTTTCGTAAAGGGAAGTGTTTATAGCAGAGTTCAGTACCTGTTTTGTAAATAAAGTTTTTTTGGGATACAGCCGTGCCCATTTGTTTGTTTCATCTGTAGCTGCGTTGGCACTGTAGTGGTGGGGTTGAGTCATCGCAACAGAGGCTGTATGGCCCAGAAAGTCTAATGATTTACTCTCTGGTTCTTCATAGGAACAGTTTGCCACCCCTGGTTTATATCACATTGTCAGAGTAAATGGGGAGTTGTAATCCTTAACAAGAAAGGGCCAGTGAGTCCAGGAGGGCCCTGACCATGGTGATGAAAGCCAGGATCTCCCTCACAGTTAGGGCCGCATGGTCTCGGGGGCTGGGAAGTTAAGTGCTGCTTCACCGTTGACCTTCTCTCTGCTATCCGCGGTCCTGGTTGGGAGCAGAGGAGCGGGCAGCGTGCTCTCTGGCTGAGTAGGTGGTGGGCAGATGGCCATCTGAGGTTTAGAAAACCGACCAGCAGTTTTCAACTTTGCGTCTTCATAAGATGCAGTTGTGAATTTTCTGTTTCAGTCACTCCGTTATACATTTCTCCTTTAGTAGTTTTGGTGGGGGTGATAAGATATAATGGTGAGAATATAGACCATTTTTTTTTTTTTTTTTTTTTTTGGCCGCGTGGCATGCGGAATCTTAGTTCCCTGACCAGGGGTCAAACCCATGCCCCCTGCAGTGGAAGCGTGGGGTCTTAACCACTGGACCGCCAGGGACCAATTTTATATTTAGACCAATCTTATATTTAGATTTTTTTGAGTCGCGAAGAACATGCTTATTACTGAAATGCTACCTTCTCTAATCAGTTTGACCACATGACTTCTTTGTTTGTCTCTAGAAAGTGACCTTTAAGGCTGGTCCCCGGCTGCAGTTTCTCTTTCACTCTGACAGCAGCAACAATGAGTGGGGCTACAAATTCACCGTCACTGCCTATGGCCTGCCTGATGTCGCCGTGTCTTGGGGCTTGGATTTACAGCTCCTCGTTTCCCGGCTGATGGGACGCCTCGCTTCCCAGTGCATGGCACTCAAATCCCTGCATCGTAAGTCCACAGACCATCCCTTCCCTTCTTGCTAACAGCCACATTGAAGAGCAAGGTGGTACCCCTTTCGTGTAAGTTGTCTCCACATAGCGACAGGGCAAAGGGGATTGATAAAATTCCCTTTCAGTTTCCTTTAAACTAAACCAGAATAAGATGTCTACTTGACACCATTTTCATCAAGCTGCTTGACTCAGACACTGGGGACATTGCCGAGGAAGGACACGGTGGCTTCCCCGTCTGTGGAGGACAAGTGGGGGGGGAGCTGAGTTTTGGCAGCATTGTCATCACTTTTTTGTGAGTCAGTTTTGGTGTACTCCAACAAGAAGGCAGAAATATGGAATAAATTAATTGTATATTCTCTAATTATGTGAATATTTGTGTGAATATGTATAAATATGTGAACGTGGATTTAGCCTTAAAGTGATTTCAACTTATTTGTTAAATTCATCCAAGGATGAGTGAAACAAATAGAATGAAACTTTCTAGTGTATTTTATTTCTATATCATGTCTTGAGTTTTTCCTCACTTTAAAAGTAAACTATCATAGAAAAATTGCGTAATGGAAAAAAGCCAAGGGGAAAAGCCATTTTTAATCCTAATACCCAGAGATAACTATTATTAACATTTTAATCTATCTCTATCTAGTCTTTTTTCTTTGTTTGTTCATAAACACATATATGGTGGGTATTTAATTATTGCTGTTATTTTTTTTACAAACTTAAGTTTACGAATTGTGAACATGTCCCCATGATGAAACATTTCTAAATGGTCTCCTGTTATACCCTAGAGGTAGTTCCCATTCTGTTTTCAACTTACTACACGGGTTAGTCATTTCAGAGGGACCTGTAACTGAAGCTGTCGTACAGAATGGTAACATTTCAGGACTGCCTGATGGCTTGGGTTCATTGGGGTATTTGTTTATGAAGTATCACAATTACATTCTGCTAAATGTGTGTGAATTCCCTCCAAGTCTTAATGCCCAAGTTTTTTTAAAACCTTTTCTTCACCAGTTCAAAGATTCTCAGTATATTAAGGAAAAAATAGAACTCTCATCAGCCTTCTTTTTCTCTTTCCAGAGTTAGGAAGTAACATGGCAATACCTCAGGCAAAAATGGCATTAGTCCTAAACTCCCCCTTGTGGAAACCTGTCTTCAGGCACCAAATATGTCCAGAGTTGGGATTAGAAGCAAGCTGGCCCACTCACCCACCCCAGGATAATAAGGAGGTATTTACTCTTTTCTTGTCTTTGTATTTGGAATGGGAAATGTTTACTAATATTTATTACTTTAAATTATAAACATCTGTGTTTGTATCTTATCACCCCCACTAAGCTGTTAGCTCCTCGAGGGCAGAAACTATCCCTTGTTCACTTGGGGTCCCCACTGTGCGCCACAGGGGCCAGTGTAATGGGTGTTCAGAAGTATTGACTGACTGACTCTTCAGTGATATACAGTAGGTGCTCAGTAAATCTCTCTTGATGGAGTTATTAAACAAACAAGTCGAGTCTATTTCCGGTGCCCGCTGAGTCAAACTTCAGAATAAATGATTTATGCTGTACTTATTTGTTCTCCATGGAACAGTAACACATTATTTAGGCTTATAATAATTAAAAACGAAACAAGTTTGCCCACTGTCTCTTCTTCATCTCTCCTCCCCTCTCTCTCTGCTCTACTACTTTTCCTCCCTTCTTCCTGCCTCCCCCTACCCCAGTTCTTCAGTAGTTAATTGCTGAATCCGGGGGTTCTTGCTCAGCTTCTCTTCTCCTTTGCCTCTCTTCTCCTTCAGACCCTCTCTTCTCTTATTCCATGGCAGCCCACTGTCTTCTCTTAATCTCACCACTCCATCTACCTCCTTTATTGACCTCTCTTCTTCCTCCTTCTCTAAAGAGTAGGCTTCATTTGGGCTTTCTCCCCTTTCCTGCACCCCACCAAGACTTGATCCTGTCTCCTCTCTTCTGTTGTCATATCTGTGTGAAAAATACCTAAATGTCAGTTTCCAGCCCTGGTTCTTCTCCCAGGCTCCAATCGTGTATCCCCATCTTCCTGTTAGGTATTTCCATTTCAGTGTTCTGATTCCCTTTAACCTAGAGGTGTAAAACCAGGATGTCTCCCTGGACTTCTCGCTCCTGTTACTGTCATTATTGTTTTCCCAGGCATTGAACCACTGCCCCCTAGCATCGCCTTTATCCCCACCTTGTTCTCACCCTTCCTGTCCAGTCAGCTTCAAGCCCTGTGGCTTCTTCCTTGAGATGTTCATCACTGTCTGTTTCCTCTGTCTCCATCTTTATTCAGACCCTCACCTTGCACTTGCATTGTTAACATTGGTACCTACCAAGTTTTTTTTAATCACTGCATTATCTTGTCATTCCACTGCCAAGCACCATTAATGGCTCCCCGTTGCCCACAGGGTGAAGTCTAAACTCCTCAGTGTGACAGTCAAGGCTCTCTACAGTCTCCTTTCACCTTACCTATCTGACTCTAGTTCCCACCACTCCCCAGCTGAGACTTCAGGCCAGGTCAGTCTCCCCACTGACTCTTAACTTTTGCTCATGGTTGTGTTCCTCAGGGCCAAACCTGCCCAGTCTTCAGGGTCCAGTCCAAAGCCCATCCCCTCCAGGAGGCTTTTCTTAGTTACTTTAACCTGCCAGGGGCTCTCTCCTGTGAATTCTCAGCACTGGGTGTCCCTTCTAGGCATTTGGCACTTGATAATCTTACGCTTTACAGTAGTGGTAGTTTTAATGCTTTTAATGTTTTATTTATGTTTACCTTTTTTTTTTTTTTTTAACCCATGTATCTGTCTGATCTCCCCGAAGTAGATCGAAACTTCCTGAGAGTATGCACCGCGTTTTATACTTCTGCTTTGGCCTAGTAGGTGTTCAGTAAACTTTATTTTTTGAATGAATGCATTAAACATGATGGTTTTTCTTGTTGTTGTTGTTGTTCCCAGGTTAAGAACATCCCTGATGATCCCTGCCACCAATTTCTTCTTGACTTTGCACAGTCAGATCCTGCCCAGAACTTCTGTGGGCCATATTCAGAACTTTTCAAAGGATTCATACAGGCATGTAGAAAACAGGCCCCAAAGACAGATATAGTTGCTGGTTCCACTATTGATCAAGCTGTGAACGCCACCTTTGCTGCTCTGGTGTATCGCACTCCAGACTTATATGAGAAGCTGCAAAAATATGGTAACTTATATTACAGGGAATGTTTTTGATCTGAAGGCCAATTGCTAAGTTTTAAGAAAGCTTATCTTAAGTGAAAGTTTTAAAATATTTTGGAACATAAACATACTTCTACAACTATAGACTTCATCTTGTCAGTCCTACTTTGCCAGTCAAAAGATTTGTGACCAATTTATAGTTAGCAGATTGCAGTATATAGCAAGTAGCCTTGAGTTTCCTAATGAGCAGGTAATTTGTCTTTATCCAGGATTCTCATGGAAAACTGCGGAGAAGTTTAATGGAAAGAAACCTTAACTTGGGTTGTAGTCCCAGCTCACAAACTAGAAGTTGTGCAGCTTCAGGTTAATCAGATAACCTTTCTGCACCTGAGTATCCTTATCCGTAAAGTTTAGAGTTGATTAGCTCTAACATGCTAAGAAATTCCAATTTAAACCTGAGATGTTTAGGTAATTGAATGTGCTAATAACCAAGGAGGAAATGCAGGTATTAACTCCATCTTTAGACTTGCAGCTTCTTTGTAGCACCATCCCTGCTTGGTTTCCTTTGTTGATAGCCTGCTCCTTGCCATTTCTTTTCCTCATGTCCCCCAGGGATACCATCTCTGTGTATTTACTGTAAGTGTAGACTGCAGCCTAACAGGACCCACGGAGAGGGAGGGTCTCTCCCTACTCATAATCTTTCAGGGGAAAAACATTTCAAACCCAACGTAAAGACAAGTTATGGGCTGTCCCAAGCACTTTGGCAGGATATGTGTTCTTTCTATGGTGCCGATGAAAGAATCAGGAACAAATGCTTCCTTCCTTAGAGTAGGTAATTGCTTATTGCTCTAATTATTATTATTATTGATATTATTAGCACTGCTACTTTTATTGCTTAGTCCTGTGTGTCCCACATTGCAGAGTTTATTTCCTGATGTCTAAATCATCTCAATTACTCCTTCAAATCTTAATATTTCCTTTAAGAAGCTGCTCAAGTAAATAAAACTATACTGAAGCATGAGTGATTTAAGTAAACAACTGTCGCATGGGAGAGTATATTTCTGCTGGGGGTGAGGGGCCAGCTGACCTGTATGGTTTTGAAAAAAATAATTCGGTACATGTTTTCATAATCAAATTGTAGTAAGACAACTGGACAACCTTTGTTACCTGTGGGAACTTTTCAGTGGAAGGATAAAAGCCTTGTGAGTTAAAAGCTGAGAGATAGAACTCTCCCCCAGCTCTTTTTCAAATCATGTTCAGCTATCACATACCTATTTGCAGTTAAGAAAACACACAATCAAATGTAGGAACTAGAAATATTTTACCGAATACAAGTTGTTTCTAGAATACCTACCACTGTTGCTTTGAAAGAGGTGCAGCTGGTTCCCAGTTCTTTCTGTCCCTGCTTCTAAGGGGCTATTCATGGGTTCTTCAAGACTGAACTACTTTGAGAATGGTCCTTGTCTAGCTAATTTGCTCATCTTTGTCTAAAAATTTTTTTTTTTTTTTTTTATAATGTCCTTTTTTTTTTTTTTTTAAGTTATACAATTTATTTATTTATTTATTTATTTATGGCTGTGTTGGGTCTTCGTTTCTGTGCGAGGGCTTTCTCTAGTTGCGGCAAGTGGGGGCCACTCTTCATCGCGGTGCGCGGGCCTTTCATTATTGCGGCCTCTCTTGTTGCGGAGCACAGGCTCCAGACGCGCAGGCTCAGTAATTGTGGCTCACGGGCCTAGTTGCTCCGCGGCATGTGGGATCTTCCCAGACCAGGGCTCGAACCCGTGTGCCCTGCATTGGCAGGCAGATTCTCAACCACTGCGCCACCAGGGAAGCCCTGTCTAAAAATTTGTCACCCTTTTGGGTTAGAAATGTACGGGAGGAGTTTTTCAACTAGACTCTAAGCTGCTTGAGGGCAGGAACCATGTTTGTTTTTTTCAGCATTGTATTTCCCAGTGCCTGGTATAGAGCCTGGCACATTCTAGGTATTCAGAAAGTACATTGCATTTACATTGGCTCAACAGAGAGCGTCACCGTGTTCTAGTAATTTATCCTTTGGTTTTTAGATGAAAAGGGGCAGGCCTTATGGGTCTTTCTTTAAAAAAAAAAGGCAAAAAAGAAAACTTTTTTGTTATTTTTCTAATTATAAAAATAATACCTATTCATGTAGAAACTTACAAAGTACAGAAAAGCTTAAAGTAATAATCAACTATAATCTCACCACTTCAAGAACATTTTTCTATTATCATTTTTCTATATATCTACCTGGCCTTTTATTTAGGTATATTTATATGTGTACATATGTATATATACACACCATGTTTTTACTATGTATACTCTTTTTAAATAAGATAATTTTGTACATACTGTTTCATAACCAGCCTTTTTTACTTACTATATACCATGAACTTTTTTCCATGTTTTTTTTTTTTAGCATCTTTATTGGAGTATAATTGCTTTACATTGTTGTGTTAGTTGCTGCTGTATAACAAAGTGAATCAGCTATACGTATACATATATCCCCATATCCCCTCCCTCTTGTGTCTCCCTCCCACCCTCCCTATCCCACCCCTCTCGGTGGTCACAAAGCACAGAGCTGATCTCTCTGTGCTATGCAGCTGCTTCCCACTAGTTATCTGTTTTACATTTGGTAGTGTAGATATGTCAATGCCACTCTCTCACTTCGTCTCAGCTTACCCTTTCTCCTCCCCATGTCCTCAAGTCCATTCTCTACGTCTGCGTCTTTATTCCTGTCCTGCCCCTAGGTTCTTCAGAACCATTTTTTTTTTTTTTTAGATTCCATGTATATGTGTTAGCATATGATATTTGTTTTTCTCTTTCTGACTTACTTCACTCTGTATGACAGTCTCTAGGTCCATCCACCTCACTACAAATAACTCAATTTCGTTTCATTTTATGGCTGAGTAATATTCCATTGTATATATGTGCCACATCTTCTTTATCCGTTCATCTGTCGATGGACACTGAGGTTGCTTCCATGTCCTGGCTATTGTAAATAGAGCTGCAGTGAACATTGTGGTACATGACTGTTTTTGAATTATGGTTTTCTCAGGGTATATGCCCAGTAGTGGGATTGCTGGGTCGTATGGTAGTTCTATTTTTAGTTTTTTAAGGAACCTCCATACTGTTCTCCATAGTGGCTGTATCAATTTACATTCCCACCAACAGTGCAAGAGGGTTCCCTTTTCTCCACACCCTCTCCAGCATTTATTGTTTGTAGATTTTCCATGTTAATAATTATTTTTTACTCACTTTTAATAATTTTTATTTTGCTTTTGATTTTTTAATATTTTACTTTTATATTTTTACTTTTAATATTTTACTTTAACAGTATATCCATTTCAGATGCTGTCTGTTTGAAAAAAGTTAGTTTGAAGTAACACAGAGAACCCATTACAGGTGTTTGTGGTTTAATTGATAGTTTTTTCCCCCAGTCCTCTCTTACGACCCCCCATGTGCGAATGTCAGGGGAAGAGTTTTCCTTTGCGGAGATTGGGAGGTGACTTTGGGCTTCATGTTGCAGTAGTGAATTGTGTTAACTGAATGTAACCTCTCCTTTCCCCAGTAAACAGTGGGGGCAAGACAGCCCTGAGTGAGGAGTTCGCACAGGTGTATTCCTTGGCAGATGGGATTCGAATATGGATGGTAAGGTTTCCCTTTGCATGTGATTTTTATATATTTTGAGTTTTCCCACCGTGATATCATTGAATTAAGGTAAGTAGCTCTCTTCTCAAGAATTTAACTTTAGGAATGTTTTTCAAAACTAAAGTTCAGTGATGTGAATGGATAAAAAATAATTTAGAACCCTTGAAATCATAATTTGGTGAATGTTGAGATTGTCAGAGTAAACAGGGTTCAGTTGAGCCCCCCCTTTCCTCCTTCTGTAACCCAAAGGCTGCTCGGTGGAACCTAACCTTTTAGACCAGGAGGAAAAGCACTGCATTAGATTCTGGGCAACCAATGACAGTTCTAGGCAGAGGAGAGCACTCTTTCAAAGGAGAGGGCTTTCTGCATTTTAGAAAAGTAGTTCTGCAGCATTGTTCATGACAGCAATAAACTGGAAGAACAAAATGTCCCATTTATAGAACAGACAAAAAAATTATATATTATATTACTGTATAATACCATATTACAGTGAAAGTGAATGAAGTAGAGCTGCCTGTATCAGCATGGGTGGTGCTCACAAATGTGATGATGAGCAAAAAATAGCAAGTTGTAGAAGAATGCACAGGTATAGTATTCCTCATATAAAGCTTAAACATAAACTAGATCTCTCTGTTATGTACATAAATATGTAGTAAAATTATACAAATGCATGGAAATGATAAACATCAAATTCAGGAGAATTGTTTTTATTTCTCAGGTGTGGAGATGAGTATATATTAGTATTATTTATATATATATTTACAACCACCTTAAATATTGTGTAGTAATTGAGAAAGCAGTCTTAAATGAGTAGAGGCTGGTAATAAGATTGAAAGCAGGAGACTAGTTGTGGTAATTAGATGAGGATGGCTTCTGCTACTTGGGAGATAAGATAATTAGACTGTGTGATTGATCTGAGTGGTGAACAGGCAAATGGAATTTAGGACTGTTTCTGTGTTCCTGGTTTGGGTGACTTGGTGGGTGGGTAGAAGCATTGACCAGAATAGGAAGAATGGTCTTGGATCTGGGAGTGGGGTGCTAAGTTCAGTTTGAGACATGTTAAGTATGAGGACATCTATGTCATTTAAGACATCTAGCTGGAGAATTTAGTAAATGTGAAAGAATATAAATGTCAAGGCAGAGATAAGGATAACTTCAAATCATTGGTAATAGTTTTTTTAAAAAATGTATGAGTTTATCCAGGAACAGACAGCCTTGGACAAAATCCACAATGATTAGAACATAGTTGGTGCTCAGTGTAGACGAGATAGATAGATGGAGACCCAAATGAACAGGGACTCTCAAAAGAAACTAAAAGGTATCATCATCAGAATGGTGGCGGGTGAATCAGAAGAGTGTGTTGACAAAGGAACCAAGGCAGTAATAGCAATTTAAGAAAGAGTGTCCGATAAAGTCAGCGGCCACACACAGTTCAAGTAAAAAGGATTTGGCAGTTGTGACAAAGCACATTGTAGATTATGCTTCTGGTTTAGCATATGACAGACTGCCGATGATTGGACAAGATACCAGCCTTCTCTCTAAGACCTTGGTCTACATACATCACACGTGGTCTTCTGTCTGGGCTGTCAGCACCATGGCCCAAACTGTGACCATTGCCTATGCTGGTACTAGAAGCGCCATCCTCTGCCTGGCAGTCTCAGCGTCACTTAGAGGTGTCCCCTCCTTTGGAGGAGAATAGAGATCAACTTGTGGTTGAACCTCTGCTGCAAACCGGGTGTGTGATTTCTGGCCACACCACGCGGCTTGCAGGATCTTAGTTCCCCGACCAGGGATTGAACCCGTGCCCCTTTCAGTGGAAGCACGGAGTCCTAACCACTGGACCATTCTAGAATTTTTTAAAGAATAGGGTCATGGTTACAAATCCCTCCCAAATAACACATAGTTGAAAAGGAGGTAGTTTTGCAGGTAGACCTTTAGGCAGCTTCAAATCCTAAATTATTTCTAGGACAAACAAGAACAGCTCCGTCCTGTGCACAGGACTGTAAAGTTCTCCAGGATCTCAACACTGTGTGCTTTTGAAGTAGTTTGCCGTGGCTGCCCTTGCTGCCCTGGCTGGACAGCGTAATTATGTGGCTCAAATCCTTCCCCAGTTAGAGATGAAGCAGAAGTCCCTGATGAGCCTGGGGAATGAGGCAGAGGAACAACGCGGGTCCGAAGCTGCTGAGGTGAACCCCGAGAGCCTGGGTGAGTGCCAGCTCCGGCTGTCATCACTGGGCCTTGTGTTTCCATTTTGTAGAAAACCAGTGACCAGTGACCCACCTTCTAGATAAGTTTAGTTGAAGCTGTGTTTACCTAGGGAAGGTAACACAGGCACTAAATGTATTTTCCAAGGATGTTCACAAATAGAGAAGTGCCAGTTGTTAATTGTTTATTAACATGATCCAGACGGAGCATCTTTCTAATTACTTTCCTTAGGAGGCACGAAGTGCTTTTTGAGCTACATCTTGTTATGTTTTTAAAGTGTATTCACACTAAATATTTAATGAAATTAAGGAATTACTGTTAATTTTTAAAATTTCCTGGTTATGTTATTATTTAAAACTTTTTTTTAGTGAAATATACTGAAGATTTTACAGATGAAATAATGTGATGCCTGGGATCTGCATGGAAATAATCCGGGGAGTGGGGAGTGGGGAGTGGGAGTGGGTGAAAAAAAGACTGGCCTTGGATTGATGGCTATTAAATCTGGGCAAGGGAAAGGCTCCTTATACTATTCTCTCTCTATGTATGTTTGAAAATGTCCACAATAAAGCTTTAAGTGTGCTGATGATAGTGCTAGGGAGATTTTGATGTATATAATGAGAGAAAATTTGATTCTGTCCTGTCAGTAGGTGTGTATATCACTGTGTTAATGGAGGTATTTCTTGTCCTAAATTGTAGAGTTTAAGTAGATTATTTTCAATGCAAAAGTAGGCAACAAGTTTAATTTCGACTTTTTTTCATTATCTTTCTTGCTTTTTACATTTAGCGAAAGAGTGTATTCAGAAGAGTCTTCTATTACTGAAATTTTTGCCCATGGGTGTAAGTTCAAAAGAAGGCTGTGGCAAGTTGGTGGCTGTAGATGACACAGATCATCTGCGACCACTGGACAAGCGCCAGAGGACAAGCTCTGTGGTGGAAGAACATTTCCAAGCCTCCGCATCTCCCACCAAAGCAGCGCCCCCTGCTGTGGAAGATAGGAGTCCTGGCTTGGATGTCCAGCCCACGCTGCCGCCCAGCAGTGGCGCTCCTGCCGCAGAAGTGTCCTCTGTCACAGCCGAAGAGCCCTCGTCACCTTCCACTCCCACCCGGCGGCCTCCCTTCACCCGGGGGCGGCTCCGGCTGCTCTCCTTCCGCTCAGTGGAGGAGGCCAGACCGTTGCCCACAGTGAAAGAGAAGTACCCTGTGCTGAAGGATGCCATGGACTTCATTAAAGATCAGTCACTCTCCCACGAGAGGTGAGCGCCTTCTCTTTTCAAGCAGCAGGTACCCAGTCTCGTCAAAGACTTGAAGTTCATGTTAAAAACGAGCAAATGATACTTGGAGGACAGATCAAGATTTGTCTTAGAATGTTCAAGAAAAAAGTTTTGATTTTTTTTTTCTTTTAAAGAAGTATTTTTTTCACTTGAGATTTGTACATTATGCTGTATGTACGTTATATCTCAATAATGTACCATTTGGATAAGAAAAGAAACATTTCTCTTGGTAGCTGCCAAAATGAATTTGTCTTATTTTAACGCTGGGAGAAATTCAGGATTTGATATTTTCTGACAAAATCACTTATCAGTGGGCCTATACCTCTGGAAGTATTGCATGTTTTAATTTCCTGTCCTAAGTTTGTCCCTGGTTTACCACAGAGACAGAGTTCCTTTTTAATCAATTAATTGTTCAACGTGAGTTGTTGGGCTTCTGGACAGTGAACTGATTTGTAGTGCTGCCGAGTAATGACTAAAAGTAGCAAACAGGTCTTGCTATCCTTCCTGAATGATACCTCACAATAGTGTTTCCTTTTTATTAATACGGCATCAGAACTTGGGTAGGGGTCTGTTTTCTTTCTGCCCCAGCTCGAGAGTTTTCTGGGTGTTCCTGACTTGAGTTCTGTCTCCAGTGTTGTAAAGGTTCTTTCCTTGAGGAAGGCCCAAGCCCGGAACATCCTCGAGGTCCTGAGGATCATTCAGTGTTGTACGGAGTCCCTTGGGCAGCCTCACTGCTTCCACCCGCCTTTCATACTTTTCCTGTTGGAACTTCTGACCTGCCAGAAAGAGTTTACCAAGTAAGTCCAAAGTACGAGCCTGCAAGGAAAACAAGCAGGGGTCGTTTTAAAGAAATCCTGATTGTCTTCTCTAATTAAGAGCTCTATCATTTCCATGTAGGATACAAATTTATGTTTTTGAACAATTCATTCTCTCATTCTAAGGAAAAATGGGTTCTATCCTTTTAGTAAGTAAATACCAGAACATGTTTATTCCTCTTGATGAATTTATCAGCTTTATTTTACCAATGAGGGTGGTATTGCCTGTGTACCCATACTCATCATTTGGCTCCTGGAAGCTGTGGGCCAAATTTAATGCTCATTTACCGTAACAACATAAATCTAAGTACCTCACAAGGTTGTTTCAGCAGCCACTCGGTAAATACCTCCCGAGTGTTGTCTATACCAGCCACTGTTCTAGGTGTTGTATATAGCAGTGGGCAAGGCAGACAAGATCCTTGTTCTAGTGGAGCTTGTATTCTATTTAGGAGAGACGGACAAAACAAAACAAACACAAACAAACGAAAAACAGACATACATATATAGTGGTAATCTGGCTATGTGGTGATTTCATGCAGAGTGACCTAATTTGTGGAGTTGGGGAAGGCAGGCTGAGGAGGACATGGAACCAAGGTATGAGTGACCAGCTGAGATCCGGGGAAAGAACCCTACAGGCAGAAGGACCACCACACAGACCCTAGGGTGGGGGGTTAGCCCGAGGAGCAGAAAGACAGCCAGTGTGCCTGAGCGAGAGAAATAGGAGGAGGTGAGGTCAGAAAATCAGGGCCCATATTATGTAAAGCTTTGTAGGCTATGGTTTAAGGTGTTAGGATTTTACCCAGAGTTGTAGATAGGAAGTCCCTGGAGAAATTTAAGCCCAAGGGGAACACACTGTGATATATATTTATGAAAGATACTTCTGGCTACTACATGAAAAAGAGTGGAAGGAAGAAAAGCAGTGGAGAGACTGGGAGAGACTGTTGCAGTAGCCCAGGCAAGAGGTGGAGGTGGTTTGGACCAGGAGATAGTACTGGAGAAGGAGAGAAAAGGATGAGATTCAAGATACACCGTGGAGGTGGAATTGTAAGGACTTGTTGATGGATTAGATTTAGAGGGTGAATGAAAAGAGTCATGGGGTAAGAAGCCTCTAGGATTTTGGCTTGAGCAGCTGGGTTTTACTGAGGGGAAGAGTATGGAAGAAACAGATTGGGGTGATAATCAAAAGTTTTGTTTTGGCCATGTTAAGTTTGAACTGCTTCTTTCATACCCAAGTAAGTATGAGAAAATAGAGATAAGAGTCTAAAGTTCTCGAAAGAAACCAGGAGTAGGGATAGAATTTGGATGTTGTCAGTATATAGATGGTACGTAAAGCCGTGAGACCAGATGAGACCTTCTAGAAAGAGTGCAGAGAGATGGACAAGAGGGGGCCCCGGACTGAGCCTTAGGGGCACTTCTTTATTTAGATGAAGTCAAGCACAGGAAGAGGAGTCAGCTGAGGAGACCAGGGAGTGACCACCGAGAGCAAAAACCAGGGGATGGTGGTGCCGTCGAAGCCGACAGAAGAATGTATCTCAAAAGATAGAAATGGGACTTCCCTGGTGGTGCAGTGGTTAAGAGTCCACCTGCCAATGCAGGGGACACGGGTTCGATCCCTGGTCCGGGCAGATCCCACATGCCATGGAGCAGCTAAGCCCGTGCGCCACAACTACTGCGCCAGCGTGCCACAACTATTGAGCCCACACACCACAACTACTGAAGCCCATGCGCCTAAAGCCCGTGTTCTGCAACAAGAGAAGCTACCAAAATGAGAAGCCCGCGCACCGCAACAAAAGAGTAGCCCCCGCTTACCACAACTAGAGAAAGCCCGTGCGCAGCAACGAAGACCCAACACAGCCAAAAGAAAAAAAAAAAAGATAGGAATGGTCCGTTGTGTCAGATGCTGATGTGAGAGGTTGAGCGAGATAAGAACACACTGGATTTGACAGCAGTCTTACTGGAGCCATGAGGCCACAAGCCCTGTTGGACTGGGTTGAGAAGAGAACGGGGGCGATGAAATGGAGAGGGAGACTAGACAGTTATTTCAGGAAATTTGGCATTAAAGGGGAGCAGAGGATTAGGATAGTAATTGCAGGGGATGTAGCATCAACTGAGGGTTTTGAAGAGATAGCAGAGTATACTGTACATTGGCGGGAGTGGGTCAGTAGTGAGGAAAACTCGATGCAGGAAGGAGGGCTCAATTGTAGTAGCAGTGGTGTAAGTAGAGTGGTCGGCCTTTGAGAGCCAGGGAGACTGTCTCTGGCAGCAGGAGGAAACGCACTGGGGTAAAGATGCAAGTTGGTTGGTAGGTTTGGTGGTGCGAAGATGGGGGAGTTCCTGTGGGATCATTTCTGTTTTCAAAATATAAAATTTGAGGGTAGTTATCAGCTCTAAATGATGGCTTAGGAGGAGGCAGTGGAAGTTTAAGGAGAAGCAGGAAGGTTTGAAATAGTAGTGAAAATTGAGACAGCCGGTCTGATTGCCTGACAGTTTGGAGAGATTATTTGAGAATTATGGTTGTGAACGTAAAGTGCTACTAGTCAGCTTGGTTGTGTGGTGTTTCCTCCAGCAACAATTAGCTATTTTGATGTAGGCATATGATTTCTCAGGCAAGTATGTGGAGGGAGAAGGCAGCAAAGGACTTGGTGATTGCTAAGGTATGATTATGGTGACGGGCCATGGAATTGAAGCTGAGTACGGGGCAAAGAGAAAGCCTGGCGGCAGTGGTGGATAGTCAACGTGAGGGAGCGTCATGGCTTGGGGCTCCCTGGGATTGGTGGGAGTCGCAGTGTAGGTGAGCAGGGTGAGAGGTCACAGTCAGAGCAGGATGTTCTGAAGTCAGAATTTCAGAGGTAACGCCGTTACTGTGGTGACAAGGTCAAGGAAATGACCATCAGATGGGGATGGCAAAGGGGCTGGAGGAGAAGATCTCTGGAGGTGAAGATGGCAGAGAATCCAGAGACGGCAGAACTGGGGCATCATTCCCATGGGTGTTGGAGGCTCCAAGGTGACAAGGATCAAGGTTGGAAAGACACTGAGCTTGGCACTAAAGTTGTCACTGAAGGGAGGCAGAGGGGTGGGCGTGACTGTGTGGAGATGATTAAGTTTGGTAATTTGTGACGAATACTTAACATGGTACCAGGCGCTCAGGTAGTGGTGGGAAGGGTGGTTTTTATACTAACAAAGAAAGGTTAATAATTGTCATCTCGTTACTCCTGGTGGGCAACCTTCTTGATCCAAGCAGATGAGTCACTTGCTGTTTTGTCTGTTACTTTCTGAAGTTATGTTTTTATTTATTTAAGTTTCTGTGCCACTTCGTTAGCAATTAAGTGATTAATGTTCTGGCAATTAAGTGACTGGTAATTTCTTCTGTTTCTAGTTATTTTGGACACCTGGAGGGCTGTGGTGCAGATCTACACAAAGAAATTAGAGACACTTACTATCAGTTTGTTCTGTTTTTGGTCAAAGCAGTTAAAGGATTTAGTAACATAAACGACAGGTACGGGATAATTTTATGATTTCTAGAGAAAAAATTATTTGTTTTTTCTGATTTTTTAAAGAAATACATGTCTACTGTTAAAAATACAGAAAAGCACAAAGAGTAAAATAAAAATAACCCCTAATCTTACCGTCTAGAGCTAATTGCTAATGTTAACTTATCAGTATATTTTCTCCCAGCCTTTTTTCTATATGGTGTGTGCAGTTTTTTAAAGTGGATGGGTTTTGGTTCATCTGAAAATTTGTAACCTGTTATTTTCAGTTTTAAAAACTTGAATAGACACTTTGCTGTACACCTGAAACTAACACAACATTGTAAATCAGTTATATCCCAATAAAAATTAGAAACAAACAAAACTTGAATAGAAAGCCGTTCCCCAGTCTCCTCCATAGTAGGTGGTTTAGACATAAACCTTAAATCAAATGGTTCTTCTCTACATCTGAGCTGTATAACCTAGGCTAATTGGGCCTGGCCCTGACCTTGCTGTTTATCAAAGGTGAGTTTTACTACTCAGTCTTTTACCGTAAAGTGTCCCCTGTGGTAGTCCTAGCAGGGTGGAGACCTTTCTCTTTATGCTTTCAGAACTCTTTTGCTTAAGCTGTTGTTTGAAGAAGGTTTGTATGGAGTCTGAGAAATTTGAAATGAGATTATAAGGAACCCAAACTAGCAATCTGGTGTTCCCTTCTGTTTTCCACTGACAAGCACACCAGGTCTCTGATTCACATTGTTTCTGTTGTCTCCGTGGGTGATGAGCAGCTTTAGTAACTTTCACCTTCGTGGCCTCTTCAGGTCCTTGCTGCCTGCCTTGTCCTGTGTCCAGACGGCCCTGCTTCATCTTTTGGATATGGGCTGGGAACCCAGTGATCTCACCTTCTTTGTTGACATTCAGTTACCAGATCTCCTCATGAAAATGTCACAAGAAAATATAAGTGTCCATGACAGTGTGATCAGGTAAGGACACAGTCCTGCACTCTGCAGTTCCTACAGTAGCTCGTCAAGTACAGGGATCGTAGCACATTCAGAGCTCGGGCCTGGAGCTAGACTTTCTGGGGAGTATCCTGGCTTTGCCACATACTAGCTGGATGACCTCGGGCAACTTTTTAAACTCCTTTGTGCCTCAGTTTCCTCATCTTTAGAGCTGGAGGTAATAACAGTACCTACCTCAGGATTGCTGCGAAGAATGAATGAGTTCTGTTTCTCAGTGTTTAGCAGGTATCTGGTGCATGGTGTTGTATATAAACTGGTGGTGGTGGTATTGTGAACTCAGTATGAGTTTTCTCCTCATTTTTGGAGATCCTCATAGCTCGTTGAATTAGAGAATCCTTTTCTGTTGTTGTTGGTGGTGGTGTGTGTAGGTGATTTTTAGCCACTATAACCTCTTGCACATTACAAGGACTTAAGGTATGAGGGGAAAAAATAGTATGCAAAGTTTTTTTTTTTTTCTTTCTACTTCTCATTCCACTTACCCATTAATCACTCATGTCTGTAGAAAAGAAAGAAGAGAAAGGGGGAAGAAGAGCAAGAGGAGATAATTAGGAGGAAATCAGTGAATGAGTCAACACCAATTTTCACTCTCTCAGAAGAGATATCCTGGGAAGAGGAGATAGAATTTAAGCGGTCTCCTTGTTCACAAACCGCAGCCACTGCCCTGCTGTCGGAGGGTGCTCTTGGCGGAGGGCTGGGACACAGCACGGGGGAGGAGTGGCTGGGGCCTCAGCTTGCTGGCTCTTCAGCCATCAGTCTGCTCCTTGTTTCAAGCTTCGCCTGCTCCTACGTGACCCAGTCCTTGGGAGTAGGGACCGCACCTTCCTCACCACTCCCCATAGCACCCGGAGCAGAGCTCAGTTTGAGTAGGCCTGAAGTCAGTTTGTTGGAACACGTGAATGAACAAATGTGTATTTGTTGGTTGGTAGATGTTTTGCATTTGCTGTCGAGCAAATACTTTTGTATTTAAAATTCCGGTTGCTGAAACAAACTGTAAACTGAAATTATGGAAAGCTATTATTTTGCACCTAAAAGGAGTCCCTGAGATTATCTATTAGAAATGAGGAAACTGAGGACCAGGGCTGAGTGCTGTGTCCAGGTCTTACAGCAGCCAGCGGGAGAGCTGAGGCCCCAGGGTCAGCTGACTCCCTTCTCATGCTGCTGCCACTAGGGTGTGCTGAGCATGTCCAAATCGGACTTTTTTTTTTTAAATTGCTTTATTTGGCTCCAGTGCCTGGCACATAGTAGGTTCACCACAAATGGTTGTTGAGTGGGATTATGCCATGTAGGTACAACCTTTCAAGCTCTAATTCCTCACCCATTGTAGTCTACTCTGGAAGGGGCTTCTCCCTTTTTATTGGTATATATCTGTCAAACATCTGGCAAATCCTGGGGCTTTGAAAACCAAATTGACCTCTTCCCTTCAGAAGTTTAAAAGTGCCTCGTGTATTAGACCCATAGGACACAGAGTCTGCTAACAAGCACTTTCCTTGATTATTGGGAGAGGCATGCTTTTCTCTCTTTATGTCCTTCTTTCAGCCAATGGAGTGAAGAAGATGAGCTTGCTGATGCCAAGCAGAATTCAGAATGGATGGATGAGTGTCAGGATGGCATGTTTGAGGCCTGGTATGAAAAAATAGCCCAGGAAGATCCAGAGAAGCAGAGGAAAGTAAGACCTCTCAACTAGAGTAACCGGAAGTGACTTGCTAGGAGTTTGGAGAGGAGAGTCTGTGCGGGGGAGTGCCAGCAGGCTGTCCCCTGAGAGGGCTCCAGGCGGCAGTCAGTACCTTAGTGAGTGGCCATCAGCCAGCCTGGTCTTTAACCTGAGGGGCCCTGAATCCTGACTTGACCACAATCAGGTGGTGGTTCCCTCCCGTAGAACTAGATTCGCAGGAAATAGGCTCGTGGGGCTGAAGTAAAATATTAGGTGCCGGTTTATTAATTTATAGTGAGAAATAGAATTGCTGAAGGCCCTGGATTCTGGTGTCCGTGGTACATTCTTTTCCTGTAGGCAAGCAACTTGGGAAGTCATGTTTCAATCAGAAGGTTGCCTGGGGAGCGTGGAAGCAGCTGTGTGTGCCCAGAATCAGAGTTACATGATTCATATGTGTAGAGGCATCAGGCTCACGTAGCCTGCCATGTCCATCTCCACATTAGGGGTTTATCTGTCACCACCACATTATGCCAGGCATCTGCTGCCTCAGGTGCATTCATTTTCTTAGTTTGTGTGCCTACTATGTGCCAGTTACTCTGCTCATTTGGCATCTCTGTGGTGCTTGGACGGAGCACACCAACTTGGCCTTTGCGATTTTTCTCTCTTGTATGTTAATACCTTACTGGGAGCCATTCTAAGGTGGCTTGGCATGTTTGCTATGCTATACTACTGTATGGTGACTTAGTGGTTTACTTCCCTTATTTCTAGGCCGTAAAGATAAAGCATACTGTAGCCTCCAGGGGCTTTGCAGTAAGACAATTTGTTTTGCTCATGAAATGGTGCCCTTACTCTTTCCCCAGAAAGTTTTTCTTCTTAAGTGCCAGCAAACAGTGCTTCTTTTGCAGTGTTTCCTGTATCTGTGAACACTACCCTTGTCCAGCCGAGTACCCAAGCCAGAAATCTAGATGTTGTTCTTGACCCTTCCCTTTCGCGGGCCCCTATAACCAGTCAGCCCCCAAGGTTCCTCACCTCTGCCTTCTACTACCTCTCAGCTCTCCCACCTTCCACCATCTCACTTTTGGCCCAGTCCAGCCCTTATCACCTGTTGGGGGGTTGCTTTAACAGCTGCTGTCAGGGTCAGTCTCCCTGTCTCCAGTCTTGCCCTCTCGGATCCATTCTCACTCAGTAACCAGAGGAGCTTTCAGAATGCTCAGTTACTCTTCCGTTTAAAACGTCCGTGACTCCTTAGACTAGCATCCCAGGCACTTGTGGTTTAACCTTTCTAACTTTATCTGGTTATCCCCCCTCCACACTGTATTCTACATACGGAATTATTGCCAAGTTCATGAGCCCTTGTCTTGATCCTTTTGTGCCTCCTGTAGAACTTGCTATTGCTTTTATCCGGCGTGCCCACCACCCTTACCCCCACCCAGCTAATGCCTGTTTGCCCCTCAGGTCTCACCTGAGGAATTAGCACCTTTGAAAAACCTCCACGTGCCCTGTAAGCCTCCTGAAATTGTCTATCCAAGCCCCTGTCGTACTGTATGCTGTCATCTGTTTGCTTCAGGGAATTCCCAGCTAGACACTAAGCTCCTTCATCTCCTAGTCCTAGCACCTAGTACAGTGCCTGGAATATTTTAACTACATACTGAAGGATGGATTGATTACTGAATAGTGGCCACATTAAAAGTCTGTTGGTTAATTGTATTTTATTTCATCTTATAGATGCACATGTTTATTGCTCGCTACTGTGACCTGTTAAACGTGGACATCTCTTGTGATGGGTGTGACGAGATTGCCCCCTGGCATCGCTACCGGTGTCTGCAGTGCAGCGACATGGATCTCTGCAAGACTTGCTTCCTAGGTAAATTTCACGGCCTGAGCATGCCATACCCAAAAGGAATAAGCATTTCTATTTTCTGTGATCTTGTCATTTTTTAAACTCCCACTGTACAGTAACAATACTGCCCCAGCAGTGTTCTCTGACTTGTTGGCGAATATGGCCCTTATCTCCCCAACTGAATGATAAACTCTAGAGCTCTGTTATGTGATGTGCTGTCATCTTCTATCTTGCTGGGTATAGGCACTTGATAAACACTCAGCACCAATGAATGTACATTCAGTTGAGTTTTCAGGAAATGATTTTGCCTTCTGAATCATGCAGTGTTTATAAGAAGTAAAATACACACAAGCAAACTTCAGAAAGTCTTGAATCCTCTTGACTTGTAGGTGCTGAGATAAAGCAGGTTGTCAGTAGTAAGCAGTTGAAGGCTCTTTGTGTGCATCACCCAGTCGAATAAGATACATCCCCTGCTCTGGAAGCATTTATAGTCTTAGCAGGAGACTGGACCTGCTCACAAAATGTATATTCCAGGACAAGAGTGTACATGCTGAGTTACAGATGAGCAGTATAGATTGTTCTGGAAAAGTTCAGAAGTAAGGAAGGCTACCGTTGCAGGAAGACTTGTGGAGGAGATGGGATGTGAATTGGTCTTTGAAGAAAGTTAGAACTGAGTGATGTGAAGGAGACAGTGGAGAGTGCGTCATCATCCAAAGCTGAGCAAGTCCAGGGACAGAGGAGTGAGCATATGTAGTGTGTTTAGACAGACTCTCCAGTGTCTGCCGCTGAGTGATAGATTGAGACAGGTTGGGCCCAGGTTGTAGGACCCAGAGATACCAGGCTCAGGAATTTGAATGAGTCTACAGACAGTGGGGAAGGTTTTTCAAGAAAGGTGTTAACATGACCAGAGCTATGCTAGAGAAAGGGGTTTCTGTCCATGTAAGAGTTTCCTTTAGGAAATCAATCACAATAGTGACAAGGGGATTAGTGCCTGGACTGGGTTCCTGGCAGTGGGAACTGAAGTGGGTCAGAGGTAAGGAGCATTGAGCAGGGTGTATGACGGGGCTCAGAGACCCACTGGACTCAGAGTAAGAAGGAGACCAGAGCTGTCAGTCTCTTTCGTGACTAACGTTCTTTCTCACTCAGTGGGTCTGTGGTTATGGAGTCTGTTTTCATCTGTGATTCGGGAATGAAAAAGTAAGAGCAAATACCTGATAACTTCTCAGTGCCTGTTAAGAAGAATACACCAATATTTGTTAGAGGAGGGGTCATGGGAGACAGCCCACAAATTGGTGTGTGGACCTGTGCTGCCAAATGGAGGTCATGATGGGATTGGTGACCTGTTTGATCAGACTCCGTATTGCGCTGGAAAAGCAGGGTCAATGCACGGTACTATTGCTAAGATGTTCCATGCCAAGAACATCGTGCATATGCTAAGAGCCACCTGGGGAACCCTTGGTCTCCAGAAGATGCTTGTGGCCTGTGACGCCCCGATCAATCTGTTGGGAACAACCCTGCTTCTGGGGTTGGTTTGGGTTTGGAAACTAGCCCTTCTAAGAGCCCTTTGCCCAATCCACCTCACGCTGCTGTTTTTCCCCCAGGTGGGGTGAAGCCTGAGGGCCACGGAGATGACCACGAAATGGTCAACATGGAGTTTACGTGTGACCACTGCCAGGGTTTGATCATAGGCCGGAGGATGAATTGCAATGTGTGTGATGACTTTGACCTTTGCTATGGATGCTATGCGGCCAAGAAATATTCCTATGGGTATGTCTCAGATGACCTCTAGCCTGGTAAACTTTTCTTCATGTATTCCTTTGCCTTTTTTTTAATAATTAAAAAAAAACTTGCATTATAAAAAATTTCAAACATACCCACAAGTAAAGAGAGTAGTACAATGAATCTTCATGTAACAATGACCCAGACTCAACAATTAGGAATATTTTGCTATGTGTGCTTAGCTTATTCTTTTTTTTTTTCCCCCCTTTGTTAAAGTATTTTAAAGCAAATTCCAAACCTTAAATCATTTCCTTCCTGCATACTTCATATCCATCTCTAAAGATTATGGTCATTTTCTCACGTTACCAAAATGCTATAACCACACCCTGCGAAACTTCACAATAAGGAATTCTTACTTCACCTGGTATCCATAGACAGTCTTCTGGGGGTTGTGAAATCCCAAAATGGAATGTGCAGTGTTTGTTCCTTTTTCTGAAGAGAGGGCCCATACCCATCTTTAAAATTTTTTTTAATATAAATTTATTAATTTTATTTATTTATTTTTGGCTGCATTGGGTCTTCGTTGCTATGCGCGGGCTTTCTCTAGTTGGGGCGAGCAGGGGCTACTCTTCGTTGCGGTGCACGGGTTTCTCATTGCGGTGGCTTCTCTTGTTGCGGAGAATGGGCTGTAGGCGTGCGGGCTTCAGTAGTTGCGGCGCGTGGGCTCAGTAGTTGTGGCACACGGGCCTAGTTGCTCTGCGGCATGTGGGATCTTCCCGGACCAGGGCTTGAACCTGTGTCCCCTGCATTGGCAGGCGGATTCTTAACCGTTGCGCCACCAGGGAAGCCCTGTCTTTAAATTTTCAATAACCACAGTCTTAGAGGTACCTGATGCCCAGTCGTGACCATGCAGGTGGTCCCCTGAGGCCCCATTCTCCCTTTTTGGGGGCTCACAAAGGCCTGTAGGCCTTAAAAATGTCTTGCCTTTGCAGCCACTTGCCTACCCACAGTATCACTGCCCATCCGATGGTGACCATCCGGATCAGCGACCGGCAGAGGCTCATCCAGCCCTACATCCACAACTACTCCTGGCTGCTCTTCGCCGCCCTGGCTCTCTATAGCACCCACCTGGCCAGCGCTGAGGACGTGGATGGCGAAAAGCTGGATCCCCAGGCCCGCAACAGTGCCGCCACCCTGCGGAGCCAGTGCATGCAGCTCGTCGGTGACTGTCTGATGAAGGCTCACCAGGGAAAAGGTAATTGTTCCTCATGCATGGAAACCAGACCACCCCTCAGCTGCTTGTGAAGCAACAGCCCCAGCAGAAGTGAAATGCAGTGCTCAGTTCAGAGGCAGTAAAACCCAGTTTTCCACAAGAGGTGCTCACCCTGGAGTGGAACCTAATTTTAAATCCCCAGATGCAGGACTTCCCTGGTGGTCCAGTGGGTAAGAATGCATGTTCCCAATGCAGGGGGCCTGGCTTCGATCCCTGGTCGGGGAACTAGATCCCACATGCTGCAACTAAGACCCAGTGCAGCCAAAATAAAAAAATAAAAAAATAATAAATAAATATTAAAAAAAAATGCCCAGATTCATTTGAGAGAAATGTCAGCATTAAAGTAGCATTTAGTTTCTCTAAAATATTTCATGAAGATGTAAAAAAAATTAATAATTAAAACTCTTGATGTCTGGGGATGAAGTATTTAGTATTTGAATCCACCAGACTTAACTTTGCCAAAGGAATGCAGCCTTTTTTTAACCTGGAGTGCAAATCTACTTCCACACAACTGTGTTCTAGATGAGAGCTAATTATAACTAAAATAGTTTGATTAGAGACTTCCCCGCTGGTCCAGCGGTTAAGACTCAGCACTCCCAAAGCAGGGGGTCCAGGTTCGATCCCTGGTCAGGGAACTAGGTCCCACATGCCACAACTAAGAGCCCACATGCCACAGCTAAAAATCCTGCATGCTGCAACTAAAGATCCTGCACACTGCAACGAAGATCCTGCGTGCCGCAGCTAAGGCCCGGCGCAGCCAAATAAGTAAATAAATAAATATTTTTTAAAAAAAGTTTGACTAATAAAATATCTAGATGACTTTGCCTCTACTGAGGGGCGCCAAGGAGAAAAATAATGTGAATGTTCAACTTCTGAGTAATTTAAATTCCTTTCAGAATAATGGACTAACTCCCCATTCTAATAAACATTAGGGAAATCAGACTCGGATGAAGTAGCAGGTGGGTGATACCAGTGCTTCAGAGCTATTTCGTTATCTATTTGCCAGTGGAAATTTAGAAGTCTGGCTGTGTGGGGCTACTACAAAATTTTAATGTTTATGATTTTCTAAACAGACAATTCTGTTGTATCTTTTGTCCTCTGTTGTTAATAAAGTACAAGTATCCCCCACTATCGAAACTTTCGGTGTCTGAAGTTAGGAGCTGAGTAGATTTGGACAGCCGTGGTGGGGCGGGGTGGGCGGGTGGAGGGTTGGACTGAGTACTCTTTGGTTCAGTTTATGGAGAACTCAGCCATGTATTTCCATATAGTAGCAAAGTGATTTATGGCATTTGCAGGGAATAATCCTTATTATAAAACTTTTAACCATTCTCTTATTTGCTTCCCATGTAGGTCTTAAAGCTCTAGCTCTTCTTGGCATATTGCCAGACGGTGACTCTACTTCAGAAAAGCAGGCCCCACCAGTCACTGTGCCCACCCAAACACCAGAGGAGCAGCCAGAGAAAAAAGCCATCCAGGCTGCTGTGGAGCCAGCCGATGCAGGCCCATTTGTGCACCGCAGTGTAAGTAACAGTCCTTCCCTGGGCAGAATCATGGGTGAGCTCAGAGCTTTCACATGAGGGACTGGAGTACAGAGGTTAACGGTATAGGCTCGTGACCCAGATTGCCTGGGTGCAGATCCTCTGTCAGACCTTGGGCACGTCACCAGAATCTCTTTGCTTTGGTTTTCTCGTCGGTAAAAATGGAAGGATGATAATGATAATACCTATTCCTTAGGATTGTTGTGAGGATTTACATGCATGACATACATTGAATTAATGTCTATAAAGTGCTTAAAACAGTGTTCAGGAACTTCCCTGATGGTCCAGTGGTTAAGACTCCGTGCACCCAGTGCAGGGGGCCTGGGTTCAATCCCTGGTCGGGGAACTAGATCCCGCATGCCGCAACTAAGATCCTGCATGCCACAACTAAGATCCTGCATGCCACAGCTGAAGATCCCGCATGCCACAGTGAAGAGCCCGCATGCTGGAACGAAGATTTCCTCAGGCAGCAATGAAGATCCTGCATGCCTCAACTAAGACCTGACACAACCAAATAAATAAATAGATAAATAAGTAAACATTTTTTTAAGAAAAGCAGTGTTCATATTAAGTTCCCTGTCAGTGTTAATTACTCCTGTTCCCTGCCTCCTGTGGTTTTTATAAGAATGGAACAAGATTATGCACCTAAAGAGGTTGGTTCCTGACCTATGGTGAACACTATATATGTGAAACTATTTTTATATTCAGCCAACAAATAGGTGATACTAATTGCTTACTACTTACCAAGTAGTTTACGTATGTAGTTTACAGTAGTTTACATATGCTTGTGTAAGTAGAAGAAAAGCCTTCCTGGATCCGGGTGGAACCTGTGACAGTGACATTGAGATTGTTCTGTGGAAGAGCAAGCAGAGCTTCCACGACGCTGCCTCCAAAGTTTGAGCTGGTGCTGTAAATGCCCCTGGCTTTGTTTGCCTTAAGTGCTGCTGCTGTTTCTGTCCTCTGTCTCTGTTGTGGAGGATCCCCATTTGGCAGTTATAGCTCACTGGGATCCTGTTGTCATTTAGAGGAAGGCAAAAGTAAAGATGGCTGGCAAAAACTCGAAAATTCTATTAGCTTCATTCCGCCAGAGAGCCAGCACAGGACAGGTGACATAATAACCTTCAAGCCTGTTCTGACCACAAAACCCCTTCTCCAGGCAGCATTGTACCCACCCACAGATTATGGTGGGGCAGAAAGAACGTTATCAGCAGAGACAGGATAAATCAGCAGTCTTGTCTTCACCTTTGAGCCTGGGAATAATTGTATCTTCTTGTGGGCTCCCAGCATCTTATGCTACCCATCAGCACAGCGCTCCCCATGTATCTACTTATTCATTTATTTATATGAAAATGGACTTGATGAATTTTTTTTATTCAATGGATTAAAATCTTTTACTTTTTATTACTTATTTTGATGCTCAAATTGTCCTGTGTTTGGCCAGTGGAAACTTCCAGATGGCTTTCGTGTCCTTTTGATATGTCTCCATTATTCTTTGAGCACTTTCTTAATTTTTGATACAAAAAGATGTTTCAGGCTTATCTTAGGCTTTCCCTGCCTAGGGACTGGAATCAGCCTTTTTCTAAGGATCTCCCAGGGCATTATTTTTATTCCTGAGGTGTCCCTACCTTTTGGATCTTCGTCCCATCAGCAGCTGGGTACACCCAGGGTACCCTGCCTCTGGCTCTGGCTCTTAGTCTTCTATCTAGCAAATTGCAGTTTCCAACACTGTGCCCACAACAGAACCCAAATGTCCCCACTACAGTGGCCCTAAGAACCATATCCTATTTGGGCCCTGAGTACAAATTACTTGTTTTTGAACTTCTATGCGTTTCTGGCCAATCCTAGGCTGTATTAAGGGTATTGTCCCTCCTTCCCTCTAATGTCTAGAGATACTTTTTGTTTTAAACAACTGAGAAAGCAGTCTCAGCCAGAGACATCATCTGTCTACAACGGCCTCTGGCCAGTAATGAGACCCTCTTGAGTGCCATGTGGTGCAACTGCAGTGGCTCTTTGGAGTCCTGTGATAACAGGAAAGAAGATCAAGACTAACATTATCAGCCAGAACTTTGGAATTACATTGTTTTCACAAAGGGCCACATAGTACAGAGAGTATGGTGTTGGAGATCTTTTCAGAGGGTACATTTTTAACAAGGCAGGTAGCTCTCCCAGTCTCGGTCCCCTTTTTGGACAATCTTTTTTTTTTTTCTATTAAATAACTGTATTTAAACTTACATAGAGATTGAGAAATCCAAAATCAAGAAACAAGTCAGGAACAGAGCTGGGAAAGAAGGTCAGGTCTATGGATCTCAGCTTCATAGGGGAGAGGGAAAGTAGGGGACACAGTGGAAAGTAAAGGCACATTTGTCTTCGTGTGGATGAAGCTGATAATGCGTCGATTCATGATCTAGATGTGTTATCTTCCAGATGCAGAAAGCAGTTAGCTGACTTAACATAGGGAAAAACCGACAGTGACATGAGGACAGGGAGGTGTCGCTAATTAGTGTCACGGGGGCAGGTATCTGTGTCACTGACTTTAATGATATTTTTGACTGGAACAGCCATTTGCTTCGTCTTTTCTTTGAAAACCTCATAGTCTTCAGGGCTCAGATCACGGCCTTTGGCAAGGGCCATCGTCAGGGAAGTCATGAAGCCGTCCTCACTTATGTTGACTAGAAAAATAATACATACCTTCCTGCAATCAGGAAGTGTGTGTAAATAGTCCCTCCCTGAGTAGAGCATGCTGAACCAGATAGCCACGTTTTTTTTTGCAAGGAGGCTGAAGCTTCAACATGTACAGTTAACCCTTCGATAAAAGGTGACCCCGATGTCACCATTGGATGACTCGTTAATAAGCAGAAATGCATCCTTAGTGGTCCATTTTCACTTACCGTGTTTTCATTGTTGGCAGCCAAGTAAATGGTACTCCAGTTTCCAGTCCACTCTTCAAGCGCCTACATTTTCTCTTCCATTTCCATTTTTTCTTCTGCATCTTGGGCAATACAGAGAATGCCTTCATTAAAGTATGTTGTTGTAAAAATGTCGCTGATGGACTTGCTCGATGCAGGGTTACCACAAACCTCAGAAAGCCCCAGTTATCCTGTGGTCAAACAGAACTGGTGCTGTGATCAGTTTCAAGCTTAGATTCAAGTTCCATTCTGTGTCTTGGTTCCATGGAGTGCATCGGGCAAATCTCTTGGACAGTCTTACAGCCACTTTCTTCTTAGGGGGGTGTTGAGGGTAGGATTGATTGTTGAGGTTACAGTATCTGGAGAGGGGAGGATAAGTCAGCTGCCGCTGGGAGATGCCAGGATCTTCTCGTGAGTGTTCAGTGTTGGACAGCGCTCCATCTTTGGCTCCAAAGTGTCCTGCCTTCGCAGACTCCTTGGGCCTAGGGTGCCTCCACCGTGCGCAGAAGACTTCCTGCCGGCCTGGTTTCCACATATAAGCCTGTGTGACAGCAAGGAAAAGTACCCTGAGGGCCCAGGGAGTGCAGGCGATTTTTGGGGTGACTCTCAGTGACTCCTAAGGAAATTCAGGTCAAGGACTGTCACCCTGCCAGTCTGGGCAGCTCACTGCCAGACTCCTGAGTCTGGAAAACCCTCCCAGCTCCAATGAGGGCCCCCTTTGTAAGTCTCTCTGCCAAAATGGAATTCTCAAAAGTGTAAAGTCAGCTTACTGTGCTAGAAGGAAATCCACACCTTTGTTTTTTTTCTTTTTCCCCAAGAGAGGAACTGTCCATACCTGGCTTCTGGAAGATAAATAGAATGTGTTAGAGGTTTGTACCAGAGCCATTGCTTATGTGACTGCAGGCTCTGACAGAGCGGCATTTGGAAGGTGTTGGGAGGATGTGATGCAGTGATTACTCTTTTAATTAGAGTACAGATTTATCATCAGAAACGAGGAGCATTCTCTAATTCAAAAGTATTTTTGTTTGTGAAGACTGATTGGCTAGTGATTTTAAAAGTTGTATTATATTAACAAGTAAACTTTTATAAGAAAGAAACCTTAATTCTTTTACACTCACCGTTTTGTTTTTAGGGGAAGAGGGATGTCCCTAAGGAAGTCACACCTTTAGACTGCAAGCAGAGGAGCAAGGCAGGGGAAGGTGCATCATTACTGAAGGGTCCTTCCTGCCAGACGCAGATTTCAGACTCACCTGCAGATGCCCGCGCACCTACAGAACTTCCAGGTAAAGACTCTTTGACAGTTACCTTGATCTCTTTCATCTTAAAATGCACGCATACCCATCCCTGACTTATTTCTTGCACACAATTTAAAATTGGCTAGCACCCAAGGGTGCATGGTTTCTCAGTTCTGCATCAGATGGTACTGATAACACTTTGAAAATCATCTTTCCTTCATCTTGCCTGCTTTCCTACCTTGTTCATTCCCTAATTTACTGAATGCCTTCTATGTGCCAAGCACTGTGCTAGGCCCTGGGGATGAAACAGGGACCAAGTCAGACAAATAGACACATAGCTCCTGCCCTCACAGTGCTGACAGTCTGGGAGGGTTTAAGACAAAGGTGTGTGTAACTAATTTGAGCTGGGATGTGATTCTGTCCAGTAGAGAGGCCCAAGTGGGTGTTAGTGGTGATGGGTGTGTAGCTGGAACAGGTTGTGTCAGTGTAAAGCCCTTGTAAATAAGGCCTGCACGGGACCTTGAATGTGCTGAGATCTACTGGGGGTAAGGGCATTCAGGGCAGAAAGAACTACACGAGCAAAGGCCCCAGCGTGGGAACCCCCAGAGAATCCAGGCAGTCCCTTGGGGGGCAGGTGTGTAGGGCGGGAGTGGAGTGCTGGAAGGTGGAAGTGGAAAGGTGCTGTGCACTCTGCTGGGGATGGCAGCGCAAGGTCAGGGCTGTTTCAGGGCGACTGAGGAGCCAGGAGAGGGGGCGCTGTGGGCAGACGGAGCGCCGGCAGCGGATGTCAGCCCCGTCCTCAGGGGGGCCCGGGGAGGCAGGATCCTCCCCACGTGGCCGCTCTGTGACAGGCAGGGGTGAGCGCCGGCATCCTGCCCCGTCCGTGGGGCCAGCTCTCAGACGGTGCTGACGCTTACCTCTGCAGGGCCTATAATTCTAAGGTCCAGAAAACAGTTTGACACTCCATGTCAATGCAGGTCATCAAAATCCACTCTGGTCTGATTCCTCTGAGGAGCAGCGTCCCAGTTCACGTACAGTTTAGTCATTCATCGAGTATTTACTGAGTAGCTGCTGTGCTCCAGACACATTTCTAGGTGTTTGTGATACATCATTGAAAAAAAAATCTAGAAGGGAAGCCAGACGGTAAACAATCCGTATCAAATAATATGGTGTGTTAAAAGGTAATTAAATGCCATGAGTGCAAAAGAGCAGGGGAATGGAGAGCGCAGAGGGGCTGGGAGAGATTGGAGGGCAGGCTCAACCTTAAACCAGGGTGATCAGGACAGACCTCCTTGAGTAAGACGTGTTCAGCAATAGGTTTGTAAAGTCCCAGCTTGATTCTGTAGTGGCACAGGAACAGTGCAGTGGTTTACTTGCCTCTTCATACACACATAGAACCTGGCAAAATCTGAAAGCTTGGTGTTTTACAACTCAGATGCTGAAAATTCAGAATCATCGTGTCAGAAGCCCATCGAGGAAAAGGCAGTTACTCCAAGCCCTGAGCAGGTGTTTGCTGAGTGTTCCCAGAAGAGGATTTTGGGATTATTAGCAGCCATGTTACCTCCCTTAAACTCGGTAAGAGACAAATTGGCATTTAAAAAAAGGGGGGGGGGGGTAGTGTTATGCATAGAAAAAATTTTTGGAAAGCCATATACTGAAATTAACTGTTAATTGCAGTCATCTGTATATCCCTGGGGTAGGATTATAAATTAAAGTAGGATTGTAAGATGATACCTGAGAATGTTTATTTCACAGTCGATTGTCCCTAAGCCATTTGTGAAAGACACTGCATAATTCCTTTGGCACCAGGCCAGTTATAAATACTATATGAAGGAGATGGAGTGTTTAGTTGGTGTGGTTACATAGATTTTTGTATTGAACAGATTCTTCTCCTCTCTCGACAGGATCCCACAGTCCCCCTGATAGACCTGGAGCACGTGCTTCCGCTCATGTTCCAGGTCGTCATCTCAAACGCAGGCCACCTGAATGAAACGTATCACCTCACCCTGGGTCTTCTCGGCCAGTTAATCATCCGCCTTTCACCAGTGGAGGTAGATGCCGCAGTGACCAAGGTCCTCTCAGCCAAACACAACCTGTTTGCAGCAGGGGACAGTTCCATTGTGCCAGATGGCTGGAAGACCACTCACCTGCTCTTCAGCCTGGGGGCTGTGTGTCTGGACAGGTAACCACCCCCACTCCACCCCACCCTGGTGTTCATTTCTTTAGGTCAGTGATCTGGCTGTTGATGAATTTCAGCGTGCTTCCGTGCTCTTGTCTAGGGATCTTTTGTGAGAGTGGAATTTGTTTTATTAGCAACACTGTCAACCGACATTAAAACTGCACTTAAAACCCACATTAAGACAGCTGTGCAGTCTGGGCACTCTCTGGTGATACATATTCTGGTTTGTTCTTTCCTGAGAGTAATAAGTGTAGGCTTTGGGGTTGAAGAAAATAGATCTATTTTCATTATATAAAAGTAACATAATCACAATACCTAATTTGGAAAACCAAAATGAGGGGAAAAAATCACCTTGCCTTGTACCACATCAATGCATCTGGTGCTGTTTTATTCTCCCCACTGCCACCACACTGCTTGCAGGATCTCAGCTCCCTGACCAGGGATTGAACCCAGGCCATGGCAGTGAAAGCCCAGAATCCTAACCACTAGGCCACCAGGGAACTCCCTGGTGCTATTTTAGTATATATTTCCTTCCAAGTTTTTTTCTGTGCGTGAATGTGAGTGTGCAGAAGTGCACATGTGTGCGTGAACTTTTATAGAGATTTTAAAAAGCATAGCTGTAGACTTGAGTATATAAGTAACAAATCTTGATATCCCCCCCCCCACACCCTTATCATTATATGAAAAGCATCATTCTGGTAGTTTTTTTGTTTGTTTGTTTTGTTTTTGACTACTTTACATTTATTCCAGGAAATCAAGGAGGGTTTACAGTTTTTAAATCACTATATTAACAACAACCAAAATGGGAGTGAGGGAGTACAATGTGATCATATCAACCAGTGAAGAAAAATCATTTGATAAAGCACAACAATGTATTCATGATTTAAAGAAAACCTTAAAGTGAAGGAAGAATAGAGGAGTAGGCTCCTGATCAGATAAAGAGTTGTCTAGCATTCTGGTAGTTTTTAAATTAATATAATGAATGGCTCATTGGCATGCTTCTGGGTCTGCCTTAGAGTGTGGCGACCTGATGAGTTGAATTTGGAGCCTGTGCGCTGCCATCTAATGGAGCTCTTGCCTTCTAGCCGCGTGGGCTTGGACTGGGCCTGCTCCATGGCGGAGATCCTGCGGTCACTCAACAGCGCCCCCCTGTGGCGTGACGTCATTGCCACCTTCACAGACCACTGCATCAAGCAGCTGCCTTTCCAGCTGAAGCACACCAACATCTTCACGCTGCTGGTGCTGGTCGGCTTCCCCCAGGTACGCCACTGAAGGCCTGGCCTCCTCTTCATCACGTGCACAGCGTATATCTTTGGAAGTTTTTTTTTCTTTAGTTGTATAATTTGCCTTTACAGTATTGGTATATTTTCAAGATTATGGGATGGTTTGTTCACCTTGCATTTTTAACAGTTTAGCCATTTGATTCATTTTCTTGGCTTTGAATAATAGGTAACTGTAATATATTAAACTACAGAGAACTTCAAAATACTGTTGTTCACTTTGGCATTCATCTTGATCTCATTTCTACTTTTCACGTCTCTCAACTGGTTGGGACGAAGAGAACTGTGAAGACATGGCTTCATCCAGCAAGCACTTAAACCAATTCTGTGCCAGGCCTGTGCCAGGCCCTGGACTTAGAGATGGGAAGAACCCTGTCCTTGAGTGCTTGTTGAAGTCAGCGGCACAAGCGAAAGGCACTGTGCTGTATGTGCTGCTGAGTTGCCTTTTCTGTCTGTGTCATGTTTAGGTCCTCTGCGCGGGGACCCGCTGTGTTTATATGGATAATGCCAATGAACCACATAATGTGATCATCTTGAAGCACTTTACTGAGAAGAACAGGGCTGTGATCGTCAATGTCAAAACCCGGAAGAGGAAAACAGGTCCCAAGCATAATTATTTTTTCTAAGAATGAGAGGCAGTTGTCTAATCTCTGTATACCCTAAAATCAGTTAAGATATCTTGGTTCTTGCCCCTGCGTGTGAATTTTTAAAAAACAAGTTATAGCTCCCTGAACTTCTTTTTGCTTCTCTCTGAGGTGATGTGGTTGAATTGGAATCGTTTTGAAGGCCCTTTCCACACTGTTATTTTGTGTATATGGCTCTGTGTTTTTGGGTTGGCTAGATGTTTAGGTTCTGAACATTTACTTTTTTCATTTGCCAGTGTCATTAGTTTTCTAATGGGTAATTTAAATATATGATGGAGTCAGGTGGCTACAGGACTGTAAAATAACTTCACATAATTGTATTGGCATTCATGTCACTTTCCATTTTGTTTCATCAGTAGAACAGTGAAGGTACATCATTGTGTGCCCAGGTCCGCTCTTGAAATAATCTGCTTTATCATTCAGCTTAAGCACTAGGCACTGTCTGTGCTATTTTTGTGTACTGTGCAATGTAAAAGTCAAGGTTTATTTATTTGTTTGTTTGCATGTGACTATCCCATTGTTCTATGACCATTTGTTGAACAGACAATTCTTTCTTCATTGAATTATCTTGGCAACTTTGTGAAAATTAATTGACCCATGTATGTTTGTGTCTATTTGTGTATTCTGTTACGTTCCATTAATCTATATATCTGTCCTTATGCGAATACCACATTGTCTTTACTGTTGTAGATTTCTCCTGAGTGTTGAAATCAGGTTCTCCAACTTTGTTATTCTTCAGAATTGTTGGCTAGTCTAGTTCCTTTGTCTTTCTGTATAATTTTAGAATCAGCTTGTCAGTTTCTATTAAAGAACCTGCTGGACTTTTGATTGGCATTGTATTGAATCTATAGTCCATTTGGGAGAACTGACATCTTACCAATACTGAGTCTTTTGACTTGGGAGCATGGTATATCTCTCCATTCACTTATGGGATAAATTTGGGTCTTATAAAATGTAGATCCTTAATTTCTCTGAACCTCACATGGGGTATCAGATGCCTCTTCTCATTACTGGTTTTGGTAATTTGTATCTTTTCTTTTTTGTTTCCTAGACTAGCCAGAGATTTATCAATTTATTGGATCTTTGCCAAGGACCAGCTTTTGGTTTCATTGATTTTTCTCTGTTATATCTGTTTTCTCTTTTATTGATTTCTATCTTTCCGTTATTAATTTCCTTATTTCTTCTTGCTTTGAGTTTAGTTTGCTCTTTTTTCTTTTTCTGGTTTCTTAAAGTGGAAGTCTAAATCACTGATTTGAGACCTTTCTTTTTTTGTCGATAGAAGCATTTTAATGCTGTGAATTTCCTGTTAGGTGTGGCTTTATCCACATCCATAATTTTTGATATGTTGTGTTATCATTTTCATTCAGGTCAGAGTACTTTCTATTCATCTTGTGATTTTTTTCTTTCTTTGGTGATTATTTAAAATTTTGTTGTTTAATTTCCAAATATTTGGGAATATTCCAGATATCTTTCTGTTATTGATTGCAAGTCGTGGTCAGAGAACATACTATGAATGATTTCAGTCCTATTAAGATTACTGCAATTTGTTTTATGGTCAAAAATTTAGTCTGTTTCAAATAAGATTCCATGTGCACTTGAAAAAAATGCACATACTGTGTTGTTGGTAGAGTGTCCTATAGATGTCATTGAGATCAAGTCACTTGGCAGTGCTTTTCAAGTCTTCTATACTCTTACTGATTTTTTGTCTATTTGTTCTAACGATTACTGAGAAAGGAATGTTGAGGTATCCAGCTATAATTGCGTGTATGGTCTGTTTCTCATTTCATTATGAAACGTTCCTTTTTATCCCTAATAATATTCCATGTTCTGAAATCTACTTTAATATTTAGGTAGCCTCTCTAGCTTTTTGTTGTTGTTGTTACTAACATTTGCATGATGCATCTTTTTCTGTTCTTTTGCTTTAACTTCCCTGTGTCTTTACATTTCAAGTGTAGATAGCACATAGTGGAGTCTTCTTTTTTAATCCAGTCTGACAATACCTGCCCTTTTTTTTGTTGTTTTTTTTTTAATGGAAGTATAGTTGATTTACAATGTCATGCTAGTTTCAGGTTTACAGCACAGTGATTCAATATATATATTCTTTTTTCAGATTCTTTTCCTTTATAGGTTATTACAAAATATTGAGTATAGTTTCCTGTGCTATACAGTAGATCCTTGTTGGTTATCTGTTTTATATATAGTAGTGTATGTCTGTTAATCTCAAACTCCTAATTTATCCCTCCCAAATACCTGCCTTTTAATTGAGATGTTTAGACCATTTGTATTCAATACACTTATCAGGATGATTGAGTTCAAATCTACTGTCTTCTTATTTATTTGTTTGTTTGTTTGTTTGTTTTTTGGCTGTGTTGGGTCTCCGTTGCTGTGCGCGGGCTTTCTCTAGTTGCAGCGAGCGTGGGCTACTCTTTGTTGCGGTGTGTGGGCTTCTCATTGTCGTGGCTTCTCTTGTTGCAGAACATGGGCTCTAGGTGCATGGGGTTCAGTAGCTGTGGCACGCGGGCTCTAGAGCGCAGGCTCAGTAGTGGTACACAGGCTTAGTTGCTCCGCGGCATGTCAGATCTTCCTGGGCCAGGGATCGAACCCATGTCCCCTGCATTGGCAGGCGGATTCTTAACCACTGTGCCACCAGGGAAGCCCCTCTACTATCTTCTTGCTTGTTTTTTGTTTGTCACATCTGTTCTTTTTTCTTTTTTTCCTTCTAACTTCTTTTGGATTGAGTTGTTTTTGTTTTTGTTTTTTTTAATGATTCCTTTTATCTCCACTATTAGCTTTAAAGTATATCTTATTTTTTTAGTGGTTGCTTTAGGGTTTACAGTAGTTTACCTTAAAATAATTTCTTACTGGTTGCATTAGGGTTTATAATATACACCTTTAACTCATTGTGGTCTATCTTCAAACAATCTACCACTTCACATATAGTGAAGAAACATAGGTTTTCTATTTTTATTCCATCATCTTTTGTACTGTTGTTGTCCCACATTTTACTTTTACATGATATAAACCTCACAATACATTATTTATTTTGCTTTAAAAGTCACATACTTTAAAAGGGATCTTAAAATGAGAAAACAATAACTTTAATATTTAGCCACATATTTACCATTTCTGGTGCTCTTCATTCCTTGTATAAGTTCAAATTTGTACCTGGTATCATTTTTTTTTTTCCTGAAAAACTTCCCTTAATAACTCTTGTAGTGCTGGTCTGCTGCTACAAAATCGTTATTTTGGTTCGTCCTACCAAACCAAAGAAATATTTACTTTGACTTCATCTTTGAGATGAATTTTTCTAGGTAAAAAATTGTAAACTGGGAGTTTTTTCTTTGCATACCTTAAAGATATTGATCTTTTTTCTTCTGGTTTGCATAGTTTCTGCCATGAAGTCAGCCGTCATTCTCTGTTACTCTTCAAAATGTGTCTCTTTTCTCTGCCTGCTTTTAAGATTTTTCTCTTAATCACTGCTTTTTAGCATTTTGATTATGATGTGCCTTGGCATGATTTTCATTATGTTTCTTCTGCTTGATGGTTTAAAGAGCTCCTGGATCTATAGATTTATAGTTTTCATCAAATTTGGGATTTTTTTGATCATTATGTCTTCAAATAGTTTTTTGCCCCCGACTAGGACACTTCCACTCTCACTGGTGGGAAGACAGAATATTCTCAGAGTTCTTTGTGAGCTCCAAGAATTGTTCTGCCTACTGCTTTTTGACATTTCTTTCCTAGAACTGGGTAGTTTCCTATCTAGATAGTTTCCTCTCACATTTGTGTAGATCAGTATTCAGCCAAAGACTCATGAGGAACCCTCTGTAGATATCTAGAGGGGTCTCCCACACACCCCTCTCTCTGTGCATCTCCCTTCTCTGTGATATTCTGCACCATAAGTTCTAGCTGCCTTGACTTCCCTGAACTCTGACCTCTGTCTCCTCAGTTCATTAAAACTAGACTTGGATTTCCACTCCATGCTGTGCAGGCTGGAAATAGTCTCCAGATAGCCAGGGCTATTGGAAGGCTCACCTGGTTTGTGTCCCTTCTTTCAGGGGTCATCGTCCTGTACTACCTATTGCCCAATGTCTGCAAACCATTGTTTCATGTATTTTTCCAGGGTTCTGGTTGTTTAATGTAAGAGAGTAAATCCGATCCCTTTTACTCAGGCTTGTTCTGAAATGGAAGTCTCTCATGTGTTCTGTGTTTATGAACTTCCTTTAATACCTTTGGAGACAACCTGTTTGTGTGAGTGGTAGGAACGTGAATTGCATCTCTTGGTTGCTTGGTGGGTAGGTGGCCCAGTACCACTTTTGTGCTCAGCTGCAAGCTGGCCTTAAATATAATGGCTAAGTTTGAAGCCAGAGAGATTTGTGTTTTGGGGTCTGCAGTTCTTGCTTCAGTAAGGCACATTACTGGGGAAGAAACTTATTTGCAGGAAGTATTAACTGTGCTTTTTGTGCCTTCTTTTCCTGCCTGACATCACCCTTCAGTGAAGGACTACCAGCTGGTCCAGAAAGGAGGAGGACCGGAATGCAGCAACTCTCAGGCCCAGCTGAGCCAATACTCCCAGCACTTTGCCTTTATTGCCAGTCACCTTCTGCAAACCAGCATGGACAGCCATTGTCCCGAGGCAGTGGAAGCAACTTGGGTCCTGTCCCTGGCCCTCAAAGGATTATACAAAACACTAAAGGTAGTGGTGAGCTTCTTCCATTTGCTGATGAATCTGGCTGTGATTTAACTCCTGCAAGGTATTAACTAGAAGGAAGTACTGTCTGATTTCAATGGATGGTTAATCATAGGATCTTGATTATTTTTAGAAATAATTGGCGCCTTGCACATGGATAACTTTAAGGAAGAAACAGAATTTTCCCAACAGTTGGTTCTCTGTAATTTTTCAGTCCTGCCTCATGGAACCAGGTGCCACTACCTAATGGGCCTGTAACCTTGGAAGATGAGAAGAAAAATTGACTGAACAGTTTCTCACTTCCCTCTGAACCACAGTCCCTTCTGGTTCATCCTAGGAAGAATAAAGGGGGCTAATATCTTATGGGATCTTGGAGCAATAGATTTGGCATTTGGTGTGAGAGAAGACAGACAAGTTAAAGAGCTGGGCGATAATTGACACGGAGATGGGAAGCCTTGACTTGTGGGGAACATGATTCTTCTACCATCTGAGGGGCATCGATAGGGAGGATCTTTCCAACAGAACTAGCCATGGGAGAAGGATCTCATTTGGAAAGTTTATGCGTTCCCTGACTTTGGCAATGCTGGCGAGGAGGCCATGGAACGACTTAAGCACCACAAGGAGATTGGACTAGATGGCATTTCAGCTCTGGCCCAGCCCTGAGGGTTTATATTTTTAGGCTTGAGACCACACATCTGCTGTTTGTTGATTTCATGGCATTTATCACAATCTACTGTTGTTTTAGTTGTTTGCATTACAGTAGGAAAGAGAAAATAAACTCCCTGAGGGCAGAGACCATTTCTGTCTTTGAATCCTTCATTCCGTAAATATTTGTCTATTTGTTGAGCACCAGGGGCCAGATGGAACTGAGTACGTAGTGTTGAACTAGAAAGAAGGTCCCTGCTGTCATGGAGCTTTCAGCCTAAACTGCGAGGGAGACAACAAAGAGCCTGCAAGGAAATCCACCATGAGTCAGAAAGAGCCTTTCCGAGGAGGTGAAATCTGAGGTGATAGATAAGGAGTCTGGGCAGAGCATTACATCCTGGGAGAGGTCCAACTCCAGGCCTGGTTGTCAGGGAGCAGAAGGGGCTACCTCAGGGCTTGAGGACGGTGCGAGGAGGGGATGAGACCACGGAGACAGGCAGGGGGCCTGCAGGACCTTGTCCGCTATGAATAGGACTCGGATTTCAGTCTGCAGGGCAGTGGGAAGCTTTTGGAAGGTAGAGAGCAGGAGAGGGACATAAAACCTCTGTTCTTTGCACAGGACTCAGCACATAGAATGTACGAGCCTTCCGAAATACTTGTTGAGTGAATGAATTAGAGAGCAAACAGACTTAGCTTATGGCTCAGGTTCAGAGTTTCATCCTGCCCGTTGACTCTGGAATTTTCACCAGAAGGTCAACTTGGGCCACTAGCTGAGACTGGGCTCTGACAGAGAGGCCTGCTTCTCCCCAAGTGACCCTTACCTTCTTCACTCTGAGGCAGTTGCAGATCATTCTTTTTCTGTTTGGCAGGCTCATGGTTTTGAAGAGACCCATGCTACCTTCCTTCAGACTGATTTGCTGAAGCTGCTGGTGAAGAAGTGCAGCAAAGGGACCGGCTTCAGTAAAACTTGGCTCCTCCGGGACCTGGAAGTAAGGGACCAGGGTGATTCCTGCTGCTGTTTCCTTCTGCAGGTTTACTGGCCTGGGAGTTGGAACCACCAGTCAGTTACAGCTGGTTCTGCCCTGTGCACTCTCATCTGGTGCAGTTGTTAAAACAGTGTCTTATATTTGTCTTCCCTTTTGGAAATAGAGATTATGACACCTGTCCTCCCTTGTCAGGGAAAATGAATTTGGTGTTTGTTCAAAGAATATTGGAAGAGAAGTATTTTGTGGGAAACACACGGTTGACCAATTATATCATGGTAGTAAATCTGCCCTTGAATTATTATTTCCCTTTAAACTTCCTTTGAGCTAAAATCAGTTCCTAAATTTGTCCTCACTTATGTTTATTTTATGTAGGATTTTAGTTGATAATTTTCATTTTATTACTTTTCGCCATAGGCCTTCGATTTTTCTTAGTGGAATTACTGTGGTTCCCCGGGGCGTTTCTGTGCCAAGTGTCAGCTTCAGGTCAGAAAAGGCTGCTGCTGTATGGGGGTGCTCAGCTGGCCATTCTCAGTCACACAGAGGCCTGAGCTCCAGGAAACAGCTCTCAGTTGCCACAGGAGGATTTGGTTAGGTTTTAGGAAGATAACGCTAAAACATATTAATGGATAACCTGGTGAACATCTGAGCTCTTGTTCTTTAGGAAATATTTTTAAAGTAAACTTTTTTTACATTCAAAAACTTATATTTTTTATACTCAGAAAGTTTGAAAAATAGATAAGAAAGAAAAACTCCAAGTTTCATCCCCCACAAACACAGCTACCATTAGTATTATGTGTATTTCCTTTTTCTAATTTTTTTCCTTCTGTGTTTATATTACATACATAGGTTTAGATTGTACAATGAAGCACGCTGTGGAAATAAATTGAGGTCATGTGATGGCCATTTTTCTAAGTTGCTGGGTAGTTTTCATAACGACCATCTTCAATGGCTGCAGATGATCCATAAAGATGGATTTCAGTTTTTTTGCCCTTATTAAGTGCTTCATTGACCATATCAGGAGTATAGCTTTTTACACATTGTACATTATTCCTAGAAGATGAGTTACCAGGTCAAAGGTTATGAACATTTGTATAGCTCCTTACATTTCACCAAAATGCCTTCTAAAAGTGTGATAACAACTTACACCGTCAGGGGCAGAGTTAAACGTGAAGGTCCTTGTAGTTTCTGGTCAGCATTTCTTTGATTATAAGTATGGTTGAACATGTTTTCATATTTCTTTACTAATCTTACATTCTTTTTGTGAATTCTGATGTCTTTTAAAAGGTTCAGTCAGATGTTTTCTACCCTTTGAGGGTTAAAGATCTCACCCACTAAACACTCATGTTCCTGCCCTGCCTGATTTTCTTTCTGTGTAGATTTTGTCCATCATGCTGTACTCCTCAAAAAAGGAGATCAGCACTTTGGCTGAGCATGGAGAGCTGGAGCTGGATGAGCGAGGGGACCAGGAGGAGGAGGTGGAACGGTCAGTCAGCAGCCCGGGTGAGCCGGAGCAGAAAAAGCTAGACCCTCTCGAAAGCCTGGATGAGCCCACCAGAATATGTTTCTTGGTACGTTCTTGGGTCACGGTGTGGACTGAGGAAGGGACTCTAAGGAATGGATTCTCTTTGGCTTGGACTGTGTTTTAGCCTCCATGTGAAAATGCTTCAGACTGATGTCCTGAGAATGCACTTCCTGAAGACTCAGTCGGTATTGTGCAGAATTCGTCCAGAGGGATGGAAAAGCCCTATTACAACAGTAGTTCTTAATGTTTGGGGGTCATGGACCCAAAAGCTTTAGATCGTTTCTCCCATAAACTGTACCTGCAAATACTTTTGTAAAATTTTGAATGTAATTTCAGGCCTGTCCATAAATCCCCAGATGACAGTCTGTCCTCACAGTTTCTCAGACACACTCCTACTTTCCCTGGATAATCCACTCTTCCTCAGAATGACGTGAAAATGGGCAAGGGCTAGGACTTCAAAGGATCTAACTGTGTGAAGAGTAAACAGAGTATGGGGTGGATATAAGAAGAGCAAGTACAGTTTTTAAAAACATCAAGAGAAAGTCCAGTACTTAGATTTATGTGCCACTTATCAAACTTGAGTGCAAGGCAGCTGCTACAGAGAAGCTAGCAATGGATACAATTTAGTGGGTACTTATTGACTATTAGCAGTACATTTGTTTGCATGATTTTTTTTTTTTGGTGTTTCCATGTTTTATATCTTCCTTTGAATTTATAACAGTAATGCAGATTTTACAGTCCATGTTTTAGGGCTTATAATCTTATATGCATGAAGTGCCCATGTGATGTTCTTAAATTATAACTTGTGGTAACTTTAGGAAATAATTGTTTTATCACTTTTGAGGTCAGATCATCAATAATGTGTTAAAGCAGTTTAAATTGTCTCTCTTCTACTTCCTCCTTGTGGCCTTCAGATGGCTCACGACGCCCTCAATGCCCCTCTGCACATTCTCCGGGCCATATACGAACTGCAGATGAAGAGGACCGACTCTTTCTTCCTGGAGGTTCAGAAGAGGTAAGGGACATTTAGATGCAGCCAAAGTGTAGTGAGTGAGGCAACAAGTAAGGGCGGGACTCTGTTTACCTCCTGCCAACAAGATCTGGATAAAAACTCCTGACAGGCCAAAGAGCAGTTGGTTTTCAGTTCTTCATAAAGCGACACGAAAGCTGGCTGTGCCACACCGCATGGCTCATCTTTGAGTTGTGTTGTGTGCTTCTCCTTTAGGAAGAACTTTATATTCGCAGTCTGCCTCTCAGAGTAAACTCGTTGTGGGGGCAGAGTTTTGACACAGACGCCAAGGTTTCTCTCCCACGTCAGCCCAGGGAGCAAACGGTGCAGAGCAGGACCTTCTGGTACATTCTGGTCAAAAGTGTCCTTTCGTTTGTTTGTTCTTTCACTTCTGTGCATTATTTTTGTGTTTTTTCTTCAAGGATTATTATAAAATTAACAATATACCCTTCCTCTTGGCCAGGAAGTTCAGAGCTAGTTCTCGGGCCCAGCTCTTAAATTTGTGGAGAACTTTATGTTTCTGCAACTAATCTCCTCCTCCATCCCCCACATCCTAGTTTTGACTTCCTATTCTGATTTATATCCAATTCCAATTTAATTTTCTTTTGTTATTTCATATTTCTATTTTCCCATATGTATTATCTACTGCCTCAAATCCTTTGTGAGATGAGGCAGGGTTGCATCAGTTAGGACACAGAAGTATCATGGTCAAGGAGGATGGAATTTGTTTTCCCTCTCACGGCGCAGTCCAGAGGTAGGCAGCAGCCTAGGGTGGGTGGGCGGTCTGCTTCACAAGGGACCCCGCACCCCCAAGGGTGCTGTCCTCACCTGTGTCGTCAGACCTGGCTCCCCAACACCAGCTCTTTGTTCCAGCCCAGAGGAAAGGGGGAAGTTGGGTAAAGGAGCTCATCCTTAACCCAGTTGTTTGAGGGCAGGCTGCGGAAATGGCACGCGTTACCTCACTGGCCTCCCGTTGGCGTGACCCTAGTTGCATTGCTGCTAGGAGGACTGGGAACTGTGTCTCCAGCTGGGTGATTGTGTATCTTGCTAAAACTTGAGGGAACTTTGTTTCTAAATGAAAGGAAGAATGGATCCTAAGGGATGGCTTGCATCTCTGCTGTGGGCACATGGGCACGCGTGCACGTTCGTGTGCACATTTGCATGCACGAATAGATGAACACTGTGAATCTAGCGTGCGAAATATGGAATGTAATAACGTAATTGCAAAATAACAGGAAAATAACTCGGATCGGCATTTCTGCAAGTTTCACTGCAGGTTAAACTCTTGCCTTTCTGTAACTCAGGTGCCCAACTTTGTGTTCCTTCCTTCTCTTCAGGTTTGACGGGGATGAGCTCACCACCGATGAAAGGATACGGACCCTGGCTCAGAGGTGGCAGCCCAGCAGGAGTCTGAGACTGGACGAGCAGAGCGCCAAAGCTGTGGATACAGACATGATTATCTTACCATGCTTGGTATGTCGCCCCACCTGGGAAGCAAGGTGTCCCTCCCGTCCCCACCCCAGTTGTGAGCAGGCCAGGCCTCTGTGACACTGGTCTTTGGGTTGCAGTCCCGGCCCGCACGCTGTGACCAGGCCACCACGGAGTCAAACCCCGTGACCCAGAAGCTGATCTCCAGCACGGAGAGTGAACTGCAGCAGAGCTACGCCAAGCAGCGGCGCAGCAAGAGCGCCGCCCTCCTGCACAAAGAGCTCAACTGCAAGAGCAAGAGGGCCGTGCGGGACTACCTCTTCCGCGTGAACGAGGCCACAGCAGTCCTGTACGCCCGCCATGTGCTCGCGTCCTTGCTCGCCGAGTGGCCGGGGCACGTGCCGGTGAGCGAGGACATCCTGGACCTGAGCGGCCCTGCCCACATGACCTACATTCTGGATATGTTCATGCAGCTGGAAGAAAAGCACCAGTGGGAAAAGGTAATTAGGCAGCCGGGCTGGGCACTCACCCCACTTGCTCCTCCTCTGTGTCCCTCCCAGCCCCCCGCCAGGGGGTTTGAATAGGCTTCCTCTAGTGAGTGCCTTCCGGGAGTGAGGTTACCTGTGTGGCTGTACAGCCCCCTGACAGGTGTGAACGCAACGAAGGCAGGGTCAGGTCGCTGTTAAACTCTCCCAAGTACTGGCCTGGAGCCGAGCTCATGGCCTAGGCAGACTTGGTGCTCAGAGAGTGTTTGATGTAACGATCCCACAAAACCTGCCCTTGCAGTTTTCCTTTTTTGTTTTCAGACTTATGAGTCTAACTCTCCTTGCTAGCCTGTCTCTTCTCATGTCCCCTAGGGTCTCACACAGTGTGAAGTCTGGGAGAGAGGGTTAATTATGATTCTGACAGCCTGTTCCCGTAATACAGGAAGCCTTCCAGGAAGGTTTACGTCTTCTGTTTAAAACCATGGTTTCTAGAATGTCTACCTCAGGTCAGACACTCTGCCAGCACTTACACCTGTGTTACGTTGTGACCCAGAGAGTTTTATTGGTGAAGAAATCAAGCCCAGGAGGCTTGTCCAAGGCTCCCAGCTTCTGGGTGGCAGACGTGGGGTCTTACCAGAGTCTGTGCATTCTCTTAAGTCCAGTGCTCTATTTTTCTTTTTCTTTGGCCACACCGTGCGGCATGTGGGATCTTAGTTCCCTGACTAGGGATCAAACCCGTGCCCCCTGCAGTGGAAGCACGGAGTCCTAACCACTGGACTGCCAGGAAAGTCTCCAGTGCTCTAATTTTAAGTTTCAACTTGACAAGTGGTGATCATCTCTTGTTTTGTTTTTAAATCAGATCTTCAACTTGGTCTTTTGAAGTAGTGCTGGGTTAGCAAACTTTCACAGGGCTGGAAGCATCTCTTCTACTTCCTTCTGTGTAGAACCAGGGGACCCACATAGCAGAACTCAGGAGCCCTGGGCACAGTCTTCTAGCTGAACTACAAAGTTTTGTCACCATCTTCCCATGTTTCCTGCCTGTGTCCCACCAGATACTGCAGAAGGTGCTCCAGGGCTGCCGAGAGAACATGCTAGGCACCATGGCCCTGGCTGCCTGCCAATTCATGGAGGAGCCAGGAATGGAGGTGCAAGTGAGGGAGTCGAAACACCCGTACAACAACAACACCAACTTTGAGGTACGATCCAGGGTCGGCCAGACTCGCCCAGCCTCAGGGTACGCAGCTGGCAGGACCTGCAAGGGTTGCTGAGTAGCATGAATCTCATCAACTCCCGCTGCTGCTCTTTCTGCCTGGACAGACATGGCCTAAAAAGTGCTCCCGTGGTCTCAGCAGCAGTCTGCCTCCCTGAAGCCAGTCCCGGGAATCTATACAAACAAGTCCTCTCTTCTCCTGACCTTGTTTTAATAGAAAGCAAGGGGCCACCCGGCCCTGGAGGAGAGATTCCTCTTCCTGCAGCAAGCTCCTGAGAGTGAGGCCTTGGTGTCTCTGGCAGAGACTTTGAGTGTGGGTCTGGGTTCAGCCCTCACTCTGTCCATCTCCTGATGACCTGGCCACACCTTGGAGTCTCCCACCCCTTTGTTTAATTACCCAGAACTGAAAAGCCTCATCTCTTCCATCCTTAACTCTGTACGTGGACAGAGAGATGCAGGAGTTTGGATGAGGCAGGAGGGGGGCGGCCTCAGTTATCCTCACTGACCTAGTGCTGCTTGCATTTCTTCATCTCTTTTCAAAATGTTGGAGCTGTTGTTCTGAGTAGGTGACGGCCTATGGCCACAGTGGTGGGTGATAGAGAAACTAATCCAGGATATGGTTGTTGCCAGCTGAGGTTTCGTTTTGCAGAAGAATAAACCTCCTCACTCTCTACCTTCTAAGCCTCTTTTCTTCCCTGGCTCCTAGGCTCTGTCCCCACTCCCCCAGCCCCACATAGACACACCTAGTGAGCTAGCGAGTTCTGCCTCAGAGCGATCACCTTACCTTCTCCGCTGCCTGGACTCCTCCCCTCCCCTGGGTCCTTCCCGCTGCTGCTCTCTGATCCCCCACTGCTGGCCTGCCCCAGCCCTGGCCTTCCTGCACACCAGCTGTCACAGTGATCCTGGTACAGCACAAACCTAACCTAGGCTTTCTCCTGCTTACGGTCTTTCCAGGGCTCCCCCTGCTGTCCAGACAAGTCTCAACGCTTCATTTTAGCACACAAAGCCTTCTGCATCTGTCCCTGCTGGCCTCTCCAGGATCATGTCACCCCTGCCCCCATCTCCCAAGCATTTGTGCACACAAAGCTCAACCTGTACCTCAGACACATCAAGCTCCTGTTATTCCCTGAACACATCAGGCTTTCCAGTCAGTGCTCTTTCCTTTGCCTGGAATGCACCCCCAGGTGCTCGTCTCTCTGTCACCTGCCTCCTGCCATTCCTTCCTCCTGGACAGGCTGCTCCTGTGCCCCCAGTCTCCACAGCAACCCAAACATCCCTTCACTGGGACTCTTTTCTGCCCTCGCCTCCCCTCCCCGCCCCCCCCCCCTCGAGCTGTGCCCCATGCTGCACAGGGTGCTTCCTGCCGTGTTTGCAGCCATGTGCGTGCTCCCCGACCCAGCTGGGCCGAGAGCTCCTGGAGGGCAGGGGCTGTGACTCACCCCTTCTTACATGCCCAGTCTTAACTGCAGGATTGGCACAAGGAAGCCCTCAGTCACTGTCCAGTGGCCAGCGATGACAGGAGTGTCCTTGTTTCCCCTCCTAGGATAAAGTTCACATTCCTGGTGCAATCTACCTCTCAATCAAATTCGATCCTCAGTGCAATACAGAGGAAGGCTGTGACGAGCTAGCCATGTCCAGCAGCGGTGACTTTCAGCAGGATCGACACAACTTCAGTGGGTCTCAACAGAAATGGAAAGATTTTGAGCTTCCAGGTAGTAAATAAATACTGAGTTATACAGACTCTTAACGTTAAGTACCTAGAAGGGAAATTGTTGAAGGATTTAAAACTGTGTTGAATCTGTTTCAGTGGAAAGCGCTCACTTGCCTTTCCCTGTTGCTGCAGTGTCCTGACCTGTTTCTGATTCTTGTGTGCCCCAGGAGATACTCTGTATTACCGCTTCACCTCTGACATGAGCAACACCGAGTGGGGCTACAAATTCACTGTGACGGCTGGGCACCTGGGGCGATTCCAGACAGGTGTGTGCTCTGGTCTTTCCGTTTGCATGATCTCCCGGCCCGGGACACTCTGGGGGTCGGTGCCATTATGTCACTGATCTTTGGTAAAATCAAACCAGGTACTTTTCTCTGAGACTTCAACGAATTTGTCTCACAAGGCCCACGCACGTCACTCGTGAATGTACTGGAGTTGGGCAGGTTGTAACTTCTAAAGAGCCATCTGTCAGGACCTAGGAAAGATGCTTGTTCTCTTAAAATTTGCCAGGGCATTCTGCAAAAAGGAAGAACTGAAAGTGTTCCTATGTTGCTTTTACATAAGGCATAATTTCAGGCGAAATGTAAATGATCACAGTGGTTTCCTCCTATTCGTTAAAACTTGAGCAGTTTACAGTTTTTAAATGTCTCTGTGTGTGGGGGTTGCCAGGATTCGAGATTCTGAAGCAGATGCTGTCAGAAGAAAGAGTTGTGCCGCACCTCCCGTTGGCCAAAATTTGGGAATGGCTGGTGGGCGTGGCCTGTCGCCAGACTGGTCATCAGCGGTTAAAAGCCATCCACCTACTCCTGAGGATCGTGCGCTGCTGCACCCACAGGTAAGCTGCCTTCTGGATACGAGTCCCTTGCTGGGTATTTGTATTGTGAATATCTCCCCCCACTTCGGGGCTTGCCATTCACTCTGTTAGTGGTGTCTTTGATGAAAAGAAGTTTCTAATTTTAATGTCTTCCAGTTCATCACTCATTTCCTTTATGATAGAGCTTTCATTGTCCTATTTAGGAAATTTTTGCCTTACTTGACCTTGGGGTCATGAAGATAAAGCTTAATTATTTTTTCTTCCATATTTAGGTCTACAATCCACATGGAATGAATTTTAGTGCATGATTTGAAGGGTAGGGTCGTGCTTTGCTTTTTCTCACATGGATCTCCACTTAACTCAAAAGCCCACCTTTCCCCTCACCACACTCCAGTGCCATCTTCATCACAGAGAAGGTGTCCATATACACATGGATCCATCCCTGGTTGCTTTTGTTCCATTGGTCTTTTTGGTTATCTTTGTGCCAGTACCACACTTAGATATTGTAGCTTTATAGCAAATTTACGTTATCTAGCAGTATAAATCCTTCAACTGGTTCTTCATCTTCAAGATTGTCTTGGCTAGTTTTACCCTGCATGTCCATGTAAATTTTAGAATTAGTTTATTTCTTTTTTCCCCCCCAGCTTTATTGAGGTGTAATTAACAAATAAAATTGTAATGTATTTAAAGTGTAGAAGGTAATGATTTGATACATAATACATTATACATTGTGAAAGGATTCCCACAATCGAGTTAACTAACACATCCATCACCTCATATGTTTACCTTTTTCTGTGGTATGTGACAACACTTAAATTTCACCCTCTTGCTGAAATTTGCTTTTCAGCAAATTTCTGTTATGTGTTATAGTATTGTACACTATTATCAACTACAGTCACCATGTTGTATAATAGATACTCAGACCTTATTCATCTTGTAACTGAAAGTTTATACCCTTTTACTAGCCTTTCCCCATTTCCCCCACTTCCCAGCCACTGGCAACCACCATTCTAACTCCCTGTTTCTATAGGATTGACTTTTTTTTGGATTCCACATAAAAGTGATACCATGCAGTATTTGTCTTTCTTTATCTAGCTTATTTCACTTAGCATAATGCCCTCCAGGTTCATCTGTGTTGTCGAAAATGGCAGGATTTCCTTTTTTCTCATAACTGAATAATATTTCATTATGTATATATACACCACATTTTCTTTAAACATTCGTCCATTGACAGGCATTATTTCCAGACATTGGCTATTAGGAATAATACTGCAATGAACATAGGAGTACTGATAATCTCTTTGAGATAATGATTTCATTTCTTTTGGGTATACCCAGAGGTGGGATCGATGGATCATTTGGTAGTCCTAGCTTTAATTTCTTGAGGAACCTCCATACTGTTTTGCATAGTGGCTGTACCAGTTTACATTCCCACCAACAGTGCACAAGGGTTCTCTCTTTTCTCGACATCCTTGCCGGCATTTGTTTTCTCTTATCTTTTTGATGGCAGCTATCCTAACACAGGGGAGGTGATATCTCATTGTGGTTTTGATTTGCATTTCCCTGATGAGTAGTGATAATTGAACACCTTTTTATGTACCTGTTGGCCATTTGTATGCCTTCTTTGGACAGATGTCTCTTTAGGTCCTTTGCCTATTTTTTTTTTTTTAATTAATTAATTTATTTACTTATTTTTGGCTGTGTTGGGTCTTCGTTTCTGTGCGAGGGCTTTCTCTAGTTTTGGCAAGCGGGGGCCACTCTTCATCGCGGTGCGCGGGCCTCTCACTCTCGCGGCCTCTCTTGTTGCGGAGCACAGGCTCCAGACGCGCAGGCTCAGTAGTTGTGGCTCACAGGCCCAGTTGCTCCGCGGCATATGGGATCTTCCCAGACCACGGCTCAAACCCGTGTCCTCTGCATTGGCAGGCAGATTCTCAACCGCTGCGCCACCAGGGAAGCCCTGCCTATTTTTTTAATTGGGTTATTTTTTGCTATTGAATGATATGAGTTCCTTGTGTATTTTGGATATTAACTCCTTATCAGATATATGATTTGCAAATACTTTCTCCTAGTCCATAGGGTGCCTTTTCACTCTGTTGATTGTTCTCCTTGCTGTGCAGAAGCTTTTTAGTTTGATGTAGTTCCACTTGTCTATTTTTGCTTTTGATATCGAATCCAAAAAATCATTGCCGAAAAAAAAGAAAAAGAATATTAAGGGGACTTCCCTGGTGGTCCAGTGTTTAAGACTCTGCACTCCCACTTCAGGGGGCGCAGGTTTGATCCCTGGCCAGGGAACTAGTATCCTGCATGCTGTTCAGCATGGCCAAAAAAAAAAAATTGCCAAGACCAATGTCAAGGAGCTTACAGTCTATGTTTTCTTCTAGGAGTTTTACAGTTTCACATGTTACATTCAAGTCTTTAATCCATTTTGAGTTGATTTTTGTGTATGGTAAGATAGGGGTCCAGTTTCATTCTTTTGCATGTGGATATCCAGTTTTCCCAACACCATTTATTGAGTGGTGAGAATATTCTTTCTTCATTACATATTCTTGGTACTTTTGTCAAAAATTAATTGACCATATATTCATAGGTTTATTTCTTGGCTCTCTGTTCTGTTCCATTGCTTTATATGTCTTTTTTTAATGCCAATACCAACTCCATACTGTTTTGATTACTCTATCTTTATAGTATAGTTTAAAATCAGGAAGTGTGATGCCTCCAGCTTTGTTCTTCTTTCTCAAGATTGCTTTGACTGTTTGGGTATTTTTGTAGTTCCATATAAATTTTAGGATTGTTTTTTCTATTTCTGTGGAATATGCCATAGGAGTTTTGATAAGGATTGCTGTAGGTTGTTTTGAGTACTATGAACATTTTAACAATATTAATTCTTCCAATCCATGAACACAGAATATCTTTCCATTTACTTTTATCTTCTTCAATTTGTTTCATCAGTGTTTTATAGTTTGCAGTGTAGATCTTTCACCTCCTTTGTTAAATTTATTTCTAAGTATTTTATTTTTCGGATCCTATTGTAAATGGGATTGTTTTCCTAATTCCTCTTCCTGATAGTTCATTGTTAGTGTATAGAAATGCAACTGATTTTTCTATATTGATTTTGTATCCTGTAACTTTACTGAATTTATTTATTCTAACAGTTTTTTGTTGCAGTCCTTAGGATTTTCTATATATGATATCATGGCATATGCAAACAGAGACAATCTTACTTTGCAATTTAAGTACCTCTTATTTCTTTTTCTTGCCTAATTGCTCTGGCTAGGACTTCCAGTACTATACTGAATAGAAGTGGCAAGAGTGGGCATCCTTGTCTTGTTCCTGATTAGTTTGTTTTTCTCTGTACACACACGAGTGCACCTCTCTCACCTGACGGGATTTTGATGGACTCTTTAGATCAATTTGAGAAAAACCAAGGTCTTAAGAATATTGAGTTCTCTAATACACAGTCCTCCATTGTATAGGTCTCAGTAATGTTTTATAGTTTCCTATGTAGAGGACTTGCACAGCATTTTGTTAGATTTATTCCTAGGTATTTAATGTTTCTGATGCAATTGTAATTGGTATTTAAATTTTTTGCTTTTTAATTGTTTCTGCTGGTATATAATTACTTTTCATGTGTTGCCCTTGTATCCAGTGACCTTGCTCTGTTTGTTAATTCTAAGTATATATGCAGATTATTCGGCACACAGTCATGTTAATCTACAAATAGTAAGCTTTATTTCTTTCTCTCAATCCTTAGAAACTTTTCCCTTTTGCCGTTTTGCATTAGCTGGGACCTCCAGTAGAGTGTTGAATGGAACTGGGGATTGAAGACATAAGAGTCTCAGAGGGAAGGCATTGGTGACTGTGCCACACACATCATCCATGCACTCAGTCCCTACCCTCCTTGCTTAGACCCCCATGTGTCAGGAGTTCAGTGCACCCTTTTCCGGCATTTTTAAGGCACACAGACTCACAGAATGCTAGTCAGAGTGGAGTGATGATACTCAAAGTAACATGGTGTCTCGTCGTGTAATATGGAGCTGTTATTCAAAAAATAAAGGACTCTCCAAGTCAGGAAAGAGAAAGTGATGACTCGTGTAGTCAGTCTATGTACAGGCTGGCAGAAGGGAGGGAGAGGGGGAAAGCTGGGCATGATGGCTGCCACCACTGTGTCCTCATACGCAGACATCAGGGGTCACTTGGCCCACGGGGCTTAGTTCTGTTCTTGTGAGAGCGGCTTCCAGGGAGAACTGTCTGGTTGAGTCATGTGTATGAAACGTGTCCCATCTCTACTGTCTTCAGACCGGAGGGCCCTTCCTAGCCGCATTGTGGATGCATTCCTGCAGTGTGCTGGCCATCGCCTACCCTCCTTCCCGTAGGGACCCTCCCACAGCCTCTCGGTCCCAGGGGCCGAGACTGGAGGGGGCAGAGGGGAAAGGCAGCCCCCAGGGGAAGGATGGCCAGCAGAAGAACTGCCTAAGTTCTGCCACAGATGTGAGCCGTGCAGGTGCATTTTACCTCCCACTCTAGTGCTTTCCTGAAAACTCAGCTGTAAAGCTGTCTCTTTAAATCAAACCTCATTTTCCCATTGGTTTACTTTACGAAGACTTATTCCTCTGGGAGAAAGTGATTGGCCCCAAGATTATACTTAAATGTACAGAATTCTTTTAAAAATCATATATTAAAGAGAAAAAGCAAAATTTAAGATTATAAATGTATAAAATCATGTCGTAAGTCCCAGAAACATGTTTCTCCTCTGAAGGATGTTGAACTGGAATTAACGTACAACCTCCCTCTGAGTAAAAAAAACTTCAGTGCAGTCTCTGTCTAGTGAGAAGGATTCTGCATTACTTAGAAAGACTTCTGGCCTGAGCAACTTTTTATAAGCATATTTCTTCTTTTATGAGCCTAAGATCATAACAGTGGTTGCTGTTATCTTTTAAATCAGTTTTTTTTTTCCTTTCTGATTATTAAAGCAATGAGCATTGTAGAAAATCTAGAAAACTGACAGGGACAGCCACTGATAACATTTTTGATATGTTTATTTACTATTGTTTTTAATATGGTCACACAATACTATATATACAGTTTTTAAATTTTTACATTTTATGTTGTATATCTTGCTCTTTTCCACTTAACATTTATCTTGAGATTTTTTCCGCTGTCACTGCAAGTTTTTAACAACCATTTTTAAAGATGTGCAGTTGATTTACGTGAATGTGCTCAAGGATATCCTTTTCCCCGGAGTCCTGGTTTGAAGTTGAGATGCTGCCCCTTTTTTTATTTGCCATTGGTGAATATTTTGGGCTGTTTTGGGGGGTGTGAGGTGACTGGAACTGTCTTGTCCTGCCTTTACTGGATGGGGGGGGCGGGGAGCGTTGGAGCTGCAGTGCCTGGCAACTACCCTCTGTCTGTCTGACGTCTGATGGGCGTGATCCCGGCAAACCGTACCCCTCTCCCACAGCGACCTCTGTGACCTCATGCTGTTGAAGCCCCTGTGGCAGCTCTTCACCCAAATGGAGTACAGCCTGTTTGAGGACGTGACACAGCCTGGCATCCTGCTGCCCCTGCATCGCGCCCTCACCGAGCTCTTCTTTGTCACTGAGAACCGCGCCCAGGTGAGGGCCTGTCCTGCCTCCCCACCACCTGGGGCCAGCGCTGGGCCTCAGGTCACAGCCCTCTGAGAGCCCGGGGTGTCATGAAGGCTTGGCAAACCCGCACAGGGAGGCAGGCGTGGCCTGGGGCCTGGGGTTCCCCTCTCTCCCGCCCCAGGGAGCCAGGCCCTCCCTGAGATTGCTTGTTTGCTCAGGCCTGATGCCAAAGGGGGAAGGAAACTGCCCTGGATCGACCCTTGACAGCAGTGAGTTTGGGAAAATAAACCAACGGGTTCTTTCTTCTTCCTCTTTTCCCTCCCCTCAGCACAATAGACTCATTGACTGTGAGAGATGAAAGGGCCTTTCAGAGCTCTTTAGCTTAAGCCCTTGTTTTATAGTGAGGAGACTGTGGAGAGTCAGGACACCTGGCTCCCCCCGTCCCGCTCCTTCTGTGGCTCCCAAGGAAAGCAGGCAGTGAGATGCCCGGCGGAGTGGGCAGCAGTGTCCCACCCGAGTCTTCTGGGGCCGTGGGTCGTGGGTCGTGGGTGGGTGTCCGCTAGCAGGTGGCCTCTGACAGCTGCCCTCCGCTCTTTCCGCAGGAGCTCGGCCTGCTGCAGGATTACCTGCTGGCCTTAACCACCGACGACCACCTTCTGCGCTGCGCGGCGCAGGTACGCCCTCCCCAGGCGGCCGAACCTCCCCCGGCACCCGTGCAGGCTCCACCCCGGCTTTACACGGGGCTCTGTTCCGAGTCGGCCACTTCCTGCTGGTGTCACAGAGAGCAGCGGAGCCCCATTTATCAGTGTCATTCGTATTAAACTGTGGGGTCAGTAGACACTAGCAAGAATTTGTGGCTTTTAGACCAGAACAACCAGTGCCTTAAATTTATAGTTTGGCCGATCCCTGAAGTTTCCATAGAGTTTTAGATTTCAGATATTTTTGGATGTAACTTTCTTCCCTGGTAGGAGAACTCCTCTCTGACAGCTATTGGGTCTCAGGGCCCCTTTACGCTTTTAAATTACTGAGGATCCCCAAAAGCTTTTGTTTATGTGCGTTATATATATTGATATATACCTTTAGGAATTAAATTAGATTTTAAATTTAGAAATTAAGTTAGAAATTACATGCTAAACACTTACTTCTCAATTTGTTTTTTAAAATAATCTCATTCTATTTAGTACTACAGTTGTGAAAAACAACGGTATTTTTCAAAACAAAATAATTTTTGAGAAGGGTAGCGTTGTGTTCCATTTTTGCAGATCTCTTTAATGTCTGCCTTAATAGAAGACAGCTGGATTCACAGATCTGTTTCTGCTTTCAGTTGTTCTGTTATCACACAGTAGCCTCCGGAAAACTCCACTGTATACTCGTTAGAGTATGAAAGTGAAAAAAGAGAAATAATGTCTCGGTATTATTATGAAAATTGTTTTCACTACGCGGAGCCCCTGAAAGGGTCTGGGGAACCCGCAGGCTCCAGACTACATTTTGAGAACCTTAGGCTCGCAGACTCCTTGAACATCGTAGAGCGTGTGGGCTGCGTCCACGGTGGACAGATGGGGACACTGAGGCTCAGAGAAGGGAAAGATTGGCCCGCGGTCTCACTTGAGGGGACATCCAGCGGGGACTCCCGGCCAGCGCCCTGCGCTCTGTTCCTGGCAAGTTTTCTCAGTGAACCTGCGGTCCTCCTACAAGAAGGGGTCAGAGTGCCTGCTTAGAAGCAGGCTTCCCCCATCCACTACAGAGGGGTTTGGGTGAATTGTCCTGAGACCCGAAGGCCGAGTGAAAACTCCCTCCCCTCCCGACAGATGCCTGCCAGCCCTGCCATCACCACCCGTGGTGTCCCAAGATTTCACACAGTGAAGTCTTGACATTTGACCATTTTGACACCGGAAGCTTAGCGTCACATATCCCTGTTGGCTCCTGCCTCTCGCCGGCCGCTGTGTCCCGTCTCCTCATCCTCATTCTGGCCCTCCCTACAGCCTGTCCGCTTCGCTGGACCGGCGCTCTGCCTCTTCTCCCTGCTTCCACCTCTTCCTTCCCCAGCGCCCCCCCCCCCCCGCCCCGGCTTGGCTTGGAGACCAGCCTTGGCCTGGCTCCAGGGCTTCTGCCTTCCCAGCATTGCTTCCGGGGGGGCCCCCCACTGGCTGTTTGTTTCTTCCCTTCTGCACCTTTGTGCTGCTGTCCCCATTCCCTAAACGGCTTTCCCAGACCCCCCGCAGATGTGTCCTCTGAGCCCGCAGAACTGCCCCTGCTCCTCTCTCGGGACAGTGATGATTCTGCCTACATTTGGAGTTTCCATGTGGTCTTTCTTGCTAGCTTTGTCTTTCACTCTAGACTGTGGTCCCCCTGCTGAGGGGAACCACATCTGGCTCGCGTCTGCCTCTCCCCTGCCCCCCTCAGGTGCTCAGCTGAGGGTCTTGTTCTGTCAGCAGTTAGTGACCCAGCAGGTGACCGGTCCTTGACATTGGTGATGACTCTTTCTCCCTCCACAGGCTCTGCAGAACATTGCTGCTATCAGCCTGGCCATCAACTACCCAAACAAGGCCACCCGCCTCTGGAACGTTGAGTGTTAGCCCTTGGTATGGTGTGCATGGAACTAGCTAATCTGTCCACAAGGACCTTAGAGCAGATGCCTAAACTCATTCGGGAAGATTCCTGTGGCGTCGGTGCCTGGCTCTCCTTGAGCTCCCCCTTCCACCCCAACTAGAATGCCAAGCTGCCACGTCTCCGAGAACTTCCCGTGTCACAGGCCCGGCACCCGCACGTACCATAGCATGTGAGAATAAGCAGACCAGTGCAAAATTATTCAGAAAGGGCAGGCAGCAGGCCCTTGAGAAGGTTGTTCAGAGGCCAGCCTCCTCCAGGGTCTGTCCCTGCAGAAGCCGCAGCCCCAAGAAGACCTGGCTGCAGCTGCTCTGGCAAGGGCTCTGTCTCCGTTGAGCTGGAACTGCCTGCACTTGACCTTCAGAGGAAGACAGGGTCTGCCCTGGGCCACCTTTCTCAGCAGGACCTCCAGCAGCAGCCTGGGAGCTCCTCTTTTGCTTTTGCTTCTTGAGACTGGGTCATCCAAACCAAAACCAGTGAGAGCCGCTCGGGGCTGCCACCTGGTCCCCACCATTCAGTACGGAACCCACTGCCGCACTGGCCCCCTGCATAGCCTCGGCCATCCCGGAGAGATCCTTGGTGAGAAAAAGTGCCCTTGGGAACAGTCAGCAGGCCGCCGTGCACGTCCGCCTGTGCACTGCTCCCAGCACAGCCGCGTTGTTTTAGTTGTTGTTTTAACATATTTCGGTTCCCACCTCATGTTCTTAGAAAGAACCACACCAACTCCCTTGAGAGAGGCTCGGGGGCATGACCAGTGGATCGGTCATTCAGGGGGACAAACTGGTTTGTGTCAAAGTAGCAGAACTTGAAGAATACTCTTTAGCTTCTGTACCTAAAGACTTGAAGTGTAATCAGAGGATATCTTACTTTAGAAGTAAAAACAAACAAACAAAACCACATGATTGTATTTCTGCTCCACGGTCGTGGTAATCCATCACGTCCACCTCTGGGACTCTCCGTGGTTATTTGGCTGTCACTTGTCTGGCAATAACTACATTAGTTCTAGTGAATGCTGTTTTCCACCTTTTTTTTTTTGTGGTTGTAGTCTTGCCCTGAAGTGCTGATTACTATTCTCTTTCCAAAGCCACGCTTTGGAGTGTGAGGCTGGGTTGGCACGTGTGCCGTGGATAAGCCTCAGTGGGACTCGCCACTTGAAGAATGTTTGAGCCAGCTGCCATTTAAGGGTGGGGGTCTGGGCCCGAGCATGTCCCCCCCACACAGGGCCAAACCCAAGGAAGGCTCATCATAGCCAGGGCCAAGTTGAGCAGATCAGTACTGCCATGGCCTCGGAAGCCCCCTCTGCAGGGCCCAAGACTTCTGGTCCCAGGAGCATCTCACCACAAGAGCACTTTTGCCTTCTGGGTCAGGAGGCCAAGGTGCAGCGACCTTCTGCAGCCCTGGAATTGGATTCTCAGCCCAGCCCCAAGCTGCATATGGAGCCATTATGGAGGGAAGAATTCAAAGGAGACAGAAACAAACAGGACAGGTCCTGAAGCTCAGTGACCTGAAGCCCATCACCCTGGCGTCGGAAAGGCCCGGGCCTGGCCCGGTGTCCCACGGTGTTGAGGTGTGAGGCGCCACTGGCTTGGTAGAAGCCGCTTTCTCATCTTTTGCTCTGCCTGCGTCCCCAGAGAAGGGCCTACGCTCCGTACCACCCAGACCCGGGTGGGTCTCACAGTGAGGAGGGAAATCACAGAGAAGCGCTGTGCTTGGGAGGAGAGGTCCCTACTGCGGGCTTGGGCTCACTGAGGGGCTCCACGGAAGGTCAACACGGAGATGGTGCACTCACTGCTTACCCTCGCCATGCTCCCCCCTCCCCGACAGCCCTCCGTGCCTCAGACTGCCAGCAGCCACCAGCTTTGCTCCCCATCCTCCCGCCTGGAAGATAAACTGTAAATAAACGCTGGACTCCTCATAGCTTCTCTCTGTACACCACCCTTGGTATTCTGGTCTCTCTGTTCAGTTTGCACAGAATAAGCCTCGGTTTCCCCTTCACACACAACTGCTGCTCTCTCCTGGCCCTGCCTGGCCCAGCTCCCCTGCATCCCATCCGCCTCTGCTTCCAGCCACTGGGTGGCGCCGCTGAGCCAGGCCCCGCTCCCCTGGTCCCCAGCTGGGCCAGCAGCATCCAAACGCGCGATTTCCATCAAGACCAACATCCCTCTGATCCTTCTTAGGCGGGACTGCCTGGAATGAGATAAAACTGGCAGGAATGAAGGTGGTGTGGAAACATGTGCCTAATCTATAAAGAAATCTGTTCCAAACCATGTATATTGTACAGACAGACGCTGTTCCTAACGAGGAGTGACTTATTTTCATCATCGTTTTTAATTTGTTTTCTTACAGGTTTACGATTTTGAATTTTTCTTATTTGGTTGAAGGAAAGAATTTTGATTATATCAGCTGAGTAAGTTCAGCCTGTATAAAGGATGTTAAGTTGTGGGTAAAATATGCAAATGAAGAGAAATATATTGTACAAATTCTATATAAAAAGGTACACTTGTGTGTGGGCTTTTCTTTTTTTCCTCTCCTTCCCCTCCTTCTGCCTCTCTTATGAAGATGATACCTGGAGTTTCTACCGAGTCCATCCTGATGAATTTCTAGAATCCCATGGCCTCAGGGTAGAAAGGAATCAGAACGGTTCTTAGCTCCGATACCCCTCCCAGTTGCACCTCCTGCCTTGACTGTAGCCGTGCAGGAGACGCCCCTCCCCTCGGGCTTATGGTCTGGGGGCTTATGCTCAGCCCCTGCTCCCTGGGCCTGTCCCTCTGCACAGCTACTCAGAGGTTTGTGCACACACACGCTCTCTCCCCGGTCAGCGCCTCTCCAGCCACACACCCCAACTGCATCCCAGGCACCCCTCACCTCTTGTAGCTCACAGGACCTGTGTGCAGCCAGCCGAGAGGAGGAAGGCAGGGGTCCGGTCATGAGGCTGCTGCCCTTCCAGGGCCCGGTTTCCTCCTTGCCTGCCTCTGGACCTGCTTCTTTTTTTTTTTTTTTTTTTAATTAATTAATTAACTTATTTATTTATTTTATTTATGGCTGTGTTGGGTCTTCGTTTCTGTGCGAGGGCTTTCTCTAGTTGTGGCAAGCGGGGGCCACTCTTCATCGCGGTGCACGGGCCTCTCACTTTCGTGGCCTCTCCCGCTACGGAGCACAGGCTCAAGACGTGCAGGCTCAGTAATTGTGGCTCACGGGCCTAGCTGCTCTGCGGCATGTGGGATCTTCCCAGACCAGGGCTCGAACCTGTGTCCCCTGCATTAGCAGGCAGATTCTCAACCACTGCACCACCAGGGAAGCCCTGGACCTGCTTCTGACTAAACACGAGGCCAACGTCTACCCATCCTGGGGTCTTGTGCTTCCTCCCTCACATCGCTGGTTTGCCACTTACTGTTCTGCCCCCTTCTCAGCCACTTTCCTGGTGCTGAGGGCTGTCTCATGAATTAGAGAAGAGAGACTTCGGTGGGAGCTGGACAGAACCAACCTTCGAGGCCCATCTGTTCCGGCCTGAAAGCATCTTGACACATCCCCCCTAAAGCCCCCAGATGGCCTTCTGAGGAATCTGGGGCCAGGACCCAGGACACAGACTCAGCCCTCATCATCCCTGAGGCCGGAGAGAAAACTGGATCAGCGTGAGGCTCAGCAGAACTGGGTGCTCCCAAGGCCTGTGCAGCCACTGAGTCTCCCTCTAGAGCCTGTTGGTGACGCTTCCGCCCTCTCCTGTCTCACAGTGTTACCTAAGCAACATTGATTTCTTGGGCCTTTACTCCAAACAGTCGGCCTGGAGAGGCCGGCTGTGTTGTGCTCTGTCCATCTGAGCCCGGCGCTGCTGCTTTGACACTGCTTTTGCTTGGCTGGAAATGCTGCCTGCTGAGATTAACCCACGAGTAAACAATAGAAGGTCACAGAGGTCAAAAGCAATCTGAACTCAAGCCTTTAAGAACGGAAGGGAAACACAGTTCAACCAGCCAAGCCTCATTTGAGAAAGAACTAGAAGCTGTGAGAGGTCAGCTTGAAGTCGCACAGGAAGTGGTGGCAGAGCCAGACCAGCTCAGTTCTCCTGACACACCAGCCCCAAAGCTATCACCGTGGTAGGCACGTGCTCCTTCATTCAACAAACAAATTTCCTCAACCAATCAGCATTATGCTAGGTGTCGGAGCTTCATGTAAACCACCCGGTTAAAAACCCAGGCTCTGGCTTTAAATTCTGATGTTTTCAAGGATTTTAAGCCCCCAGTGTTTCCTCTTCATATACTAAATTCTCCAGTCTGCATTTTAATTAAAATGGTAATTTCTATTAAAAACAAAAATGAACAAAACCAGCCTCCAGGTTGAGGCCAAATGTAAACATGGCCCTGTGTGCCCTATATGGTGGACCCTGTCACTTACTCACTGCCCTTTCCCACCCACTCCCCTTCCCTGCTAACAGAATCCAATTTTTTTGCAGGTGGCGACTGGAGATACTTTAATCTCAAGAAAGATAGGACCTTCCGCTAGCTCCTGAGGAAAGTCACGATTGGTTTAAATCCGTCTCGGTAATCTCATTTCTATTTGCTGAATGTTCACTTTTCCAGCCCCTCCCGCAGTCAGGGTACCTGTGTGACCCAGTTCTGGCTAAAGAGAATTCAGCTTAAGCCTGTTGGGAGGCCTTGGAGAAGGGATTTTGCCCCGGCCCCCACTTGTTCCTCTTGACTGTGGTGAGAGAGCACCATGCTTGGCACTCCCGCAGCAGTCTTGCTGCCACGGGGGGCAAAAGCGAGCAGCAGAAGGAAGAGCCTGACCCCCTAATTACACTGAGCGCTGAATGAGCCCTAGAACCACCAACCTCCAGAAGTGCGCGTGTGTGTGTGTGTGTGTGTGTGTGTGTGAGAGAGAGAGAGAGAGGGGGAGAGAGAAGGAGAGGATGAGAGAGAATATGTTTGTTGTTGTGCGGTCTCTTACAGCTGAAAGCAATTCTGACCCAAATTTATGCAACAATTTGGCTCCAGTAGTTCAAAAAAATGTCGTACTTCTGTCTCATCACGTCAATATGAAAGGTATATGGAAAGCAAATATGTAAAAATTCCTGAAATAAAATCAAAGAGACTTCTGACAGTGTCCAGTCAAGCCACAGATGACATTAAGCTGCAGCCATTGCCAAGTTATTCTTCTCCTTTCTAGGGATTCTTGGTACGGAGCTTTGCTCATGCTCAGTGAAGTTCCAGACTAACTTTGGAGGCGCTGCCCTGCATTTACTGGGATTTCTTCAGTTGCAAGTTAAACCCACTCTAAACTAACTTAATTTAAAAGAGAATTTATTGACTTACAAAACTGAAAAAGCCCAAGTTGCATCTGGCTCCAGGCAAAGCTAGATTCCAGGTCAGTCTGTCTGTCTCTCCCCACACCTCCCCCTCCCTCCCCTGCTGTGCTTCCCTCCTGGGTTTTCACAAAGGTGAAGGTGAAGAACCAGGTGATGGTTCTCCTGTCCTTTCCAACCTGACCGCTGCCCACCACTGACTCCCCGGTGGCGACAGCCTCTCACTGTCTCTTCATGTGATGCTTCCCTAAGTTGTTAACTGATGTTTTCTAGCCATGATTTAACTTTATGTTTACAAAGCTACTTGGGAGACCCATGAGTTTGCAGGTTGTCAGCCCAGAACTGCTGAGCAGCGCAGCATCCATGACAGCTGGGCAGGAGATGTGCCGGGAGAGCCCCACGGAGGTGCGCTGTGGGTCACACCAGCACACCTGCTCGGCCACTCAGCCACCCTGCCGGGCAAGATGCCCCTCGTCCACTAGTGGTGTAGACGTTTCCCGTACAGAAGTGGAGAAAAACGTCCAGAAACAGCCGATCTAAAAACAAAAAGGTTACGTGGAAAAGAATGAGCACAGGTATATCAAGCAGATGAGACCAGAAAATCAGGGTCATTTAGTATTAGGCAATGCAATTCAAGACAAAAAAAATTAAACTGGACCAAATGTCATTTTATGGATCAGTGTTTTCTGTGGATAAAGAGTGTAATTTGTGGGACTTCCCTGGTAGTCCAGTGGTTAAGACTCTACGCTCCTGATGCAGGGGGCCCAGGTTTGATCCCTGGTCAGGGAACTAGATCCCGCATGCCACAGCTAAGAGCCTGCATGCTGCAACTAAGACCTGGCGCAGCCAAATATATATATATATATATATATATATATATATATATATATATATATATATATATATATTTTTTTTTTTTTTTAAAGAGTGTAACTTGCAATTAAAACAGTTTTATGTACCAAATCCCACCAGAAATTACATAAGGCAAACACTGCTAGAAATGTGTGGAGAATTGAGCAATTGTAATGGAAGGTAGGTGACATCCTTCTCATTTACCAGCAGGTTATTTGAAAAAAAAAGAACAGCAGAGTTGTAAGGAAGCTTTCATGACAAAGCTCCCCTTCGCTGAGACTGCCCATGGAGAGAGAACCTCCTGAGAAGGAGAGCAGTTGACCCTCCCAGGCCTTGACTCTCCTAGGCCTGCCTCCCGTCCCTGAGGGTCCCCTTCCGGGTGGACCATGTCATGCTACCCTGGGGGCCTTGTGCTCCCTTTGCCCTGCAGGCTGGGTATGGACGTAGGCCTTCCTCTTACTCCCCATGACACAACCAGGGCTGGGCTGGGCAGCTCATCAAGGCTTGTCAGGTGGTCAAGGCAGGGCAGGCAGGGGTCACAGCACAGCCAAATCCAGCACAGGTGACTGGCTAGCTCTGGTCATCAGTCAAAGGATGGGAGGAAGTACCTTCAGGATTCAGAAAGGACAGGAGCTACCTTTTCCTCTCTCTAAAGCACCTTATACTGGGATGGATTGGGGGTTTAGGGTTAGCAGATGCAAACTATTACATGTAGAATGGATAAACAACAAGGTCCTGCTATATAGCACAGGGAACTATATTCAGTACCCTGTGATAAACCATAATGGAAAAAAATACGAAAAAGAATGTGTGTGTGTGTGTGTGTGTATATATATATATATATACACACACACACACACACACACATATATGTGTATATATATATATATATATATACGTATATATGTATAAATAACAGAATCACTTTGCTGTACAGTAGAAATTAACACAACAGTGTAAATCAGCTATACTTCAATGAAATAAATTTTAAAATAAATAAAGCACCTTACACCAGCCCCTGCTCCAAGTCCTCACTTTCTCTCCCAGGTCCAATTCTTCCCAGGCTGATGGGCAGTGGGAATGTCTAGTTCCTACAGGGACACCTCCACTCAACTTCCCATCATGGTACTAACAGGCTGGCTAGACCACAACACAATCACCCACTGTCTCTCTGTTCAAGAGTCTTACAGCAGTTACTAGCACTGCTCTATTCTTAAGTAAGTGTGGGTGCGTACCTGTGCTTGTGTGTGTACATGTAGATCGTGCCCATAGAGGAGGCCTTCTTTTCCAGTGCTCATGGATAATTCCTAAAAATGGATCCTATTTCAGGCCATTGTATTAGATATGCTGGACATCACATCTCTTCCCATATAATCTTTCTAAGGGAACCTGACCCCATTCCTAGCCCAGCTGGGGGGGTGGTGAGCAAGTAACCATCCATTATGGCCACAGGTGATTGGATCAGGAGTGAACACCTGACCCAACTTACGGCAACCAGACCCTTTAGGAAATAAGGATTTTAGGACACAAAAACTGTGGCAAACCGTGGATCTAAAGAATTACATAAAATTGGGGCTGGTGGTCATGTTGAGCCATGTTCAAGTGAATGAAACTAATCTACAGAGTAGATATTGGAGTAGATGAAAAGAAAGAGGTTCAATAAGAGATTCCCAGCCCTAGAGTAGCTTCCTGGTACTTTCTTTTTCCTCTGAAGTCTAGCTATTGTTCCTCCACTTCATTTCTGTGAGAGTGTTCCCCTTTTTACTTGACTTAATGTGAGTGGGTTTCTCAATAAATATTTTAAAAACAGAAATTGGGTGATGGAAATACTCTGAAATTAGATCATGGAGATGGTTGCACAACATGGTAAATACACTAAAACTACTAAATTGTGTTTGACTTTTAAATGGTAAATTTTATGTTCTATGAATTATATCTCAATGAAAAACTTAAAGCAGAAATTATGTGCCGTAAGACCAGATGTTATTAACAAAAGGTTTAGAAATCTAGCCACCAGAACAAGGAAACGGAAGGGAAGGGAACTATCGTAGGTCATTCTTTGGTGAAAAAGAGAATCCACACTGCAATTACTATTTTGAAGTTAATGACAGTGAAAAAATATAAAAATTGTGCATGTGGAGGGTGGTCAAAGCTTTATTCAAGGAAAATCATAACCATAAGTGAATTTTTACTAACATAAAGGAAGCAAAATTAAATGAACTAAGTGTTCATGTCAAGAAGTTAGAAATCAAAAAGCAAAATAAATGTAGGCAAGATAACAGGAAGGAATGAATGAAGATTAAAAATAAAATAATAAGATTTTATTTATTTATTTATTTTGGCCGTGCCGCGTGGCATGTGAGATCTTGGTTCCCTGACCAGGGATTGAACCCGCGCCCCCTACAGTGGAAGCATAGAGTCTTAACCACTCGACTGCCAGGGGAGTCCCAAAATAATAAAATTTTAAAAAGAAAAAGCAAAGAGGATAAACGTGGGTCCTAGACATGTCAGTCACAAAGCTTACAGGTCCACCATCCTTCTTAGAAACAGCCATCCCATTCCTGTCTCTCTGCTAAGGGAGGGGGCCCTGGGCTGCTCCTTAAGAGAAGCTTCTGACAGGAACTTCAGTGAGGCCCTGAGCAACGGAGGCCCAGGATAGCCAGGCATAAAGAGCTCTGTCCAACAGAGGCAGTGTCAAACAGCATGACATCAAAGATGGGAGCCATAAAGGAGAGATGGACAACTTTGACTATTCAAAAGTTAGAACTATTGCAAAGGAGAGGAAAGCTTGAAAGCATGTTGGGCCAGATGCGGAAAACAAAGTTTGATTCCTACCTCACACCTTACATCAATATAAATTCCAGAGAAAGAAATACAACTGGCCAAAGAACATATGAAAAAGAATGTGCAATCTCATTTATAATTGAAATGTAATTCAAACAATTGTTTTATCCATGAGGTTCACAAAAACTAGAAAATTCTACCTTACCCAGATGTCTCACACATTGCTGGTGGGTGTGCAAACTGATGCAACCTTTCTGCAAGATCTAAGTAAATGCTGAATATATTTACCCTTAACCCAGCAATTTCACACCCAGGAACGTATCCCCCAGAAACCTTAGAACATGTGCACAAGTGTGTGTGTGTGTGTGTGTGTGTGTGTGTGTGTCTTTGTTTTTTTTTGTGCCACACCGTGCCGCATGCAGGATCTTAGTTCCCTGACCAGGGATTGAACCTGTGCCCGCTGCAGTAGAAGCGCAGAGTCGTAACCACTGGACCACCAGGGAAGTCCCACAAGTGTGTCTCTTTGTTATTCTGTTGAAAGAAATTTGGGAAGCTCACAAATATATGAAAATTAAATAACATACTCCTAAATAACCAGTGAGTCAAAGAAGAAACCAAAAGGAAAATTAGAAAATGAAGTGAATAAAAATGAAGATACAAAACACCAAAGAGCAGCTAAAGCCATGCTTAGAGGAAATTTTAAGCCGTAACTACCTACATTAAAAAAAGAATGATTTTAAATCCGTAACCTAACTTCTACCTTAAGACAATGGTAAAATAAGAGCAAACTAAGACTAAAGAAAGCAGAATGAAGACTGGAGTGGAAATAAATGAAATAGAGTTAGAAAAACATAGAGAAAAATCAATGAAATCAAATCCTGGGTCTTTGAAAAGATCAACCATATTGACAAACTTTAGCTGAATTGACCAAGAAAATAAAAAAGAATACTCAAATTACTAGGATCAGAAATGAAAGAAGGAATATTACTACCAACCTTACAGAAATAAAATGGATTATAAAGGAAGGCTATGAACAATTGTATGCCAATAAATTAGATAACTTGGGTGAAACGAATAAATTCCTGTAAAGATACAAACTACCTTCAGGAACCCGGGCCCCTGGCAGTGAGAGCGCCAAGTCCTAACCACTGGACCACCAGGGAGTTCCCAGAAATAGAAAATCTTTAACAAAATATTGAATTAGTAATCAAAACACTACTTACAAAGAAAAGCCCAGGACCAGACGGCTTCACTGCAGAATTCTACCAAAATTTAAAGAAGAATTCATACCAAAGAAGTCTTCACAAACTATTCCAAAAGTGGAAGAGGAAGGAATACTTCCCAACTCATTCTATGAGGCCAGTATTACCCTGACACCAAAATAGTGAAGATAGCACCAGAAAAGAAAGCTATAGGCCATTATCTCTTATGAAATTGGATTCAGAAATCCTAAACAAAATACTCGCACAAATCCACATCACAGAAAAAAATTATACACCATGAGCAAATGGAATCTATCACAGGAACGCAAGGTTGGTTTAACATCTGAAAATCAATTAATGCTCTACACCATATCAATGGAATAAAACCAAAAACCACAGGATCAGCAAAATACACAGAAAAAGCATTTGACAAAATCCAACACCCTTTCATTAAAACAACAAACTAGGAGTAAAAGAGATCTTCTTCTATAAAGGGCATCTATGAAAAACCCACTAACATCATAGTTACTGGTGAAAGACTGGATGCTTTCCTCTTGATATCAGGAGCAACACAAGGATGTCCACTCTCACCACTTCTACTCAGCATTGTACTGGAGGTTCTAGCCAGGGCAAATAGGCAAGAAAAAGAAATAAAAGGATTCTGTATTGGACAGGAAGAAGTAAAATTATCTCTATTTGCAGATGACATGATCTTGTATATGGAAAATCCTAAACAATTCACTAAAAAACTACTAGAACTAACAAATGAATTCAGGAAGGTTGCAGAATACAAAATCAATATATATAAAAAAATCAATTATATTTCTACATATTTGCAATGAAAAATCCGAAAATGAAATTAAGAAAACAATTCAAAAAAAACAAACAAAAAACAGCATCAAGAATAATAAAATACTTAGGAGTAAATTTAACAAAAGGAGTGCAAAATTTATCGGTGGAAACCATGAAACATTGTTGAAAGCAATTAAAGATCTAAATAGATTTTAAAACATTCCATATACATAGATCAGAAGACTTATTGCTATTAAGATGGCAATAGTCCCCAAACTGATCTATAGATTCGGTGCCATCCATTGTCAGATTCCCAACTCACTTCTTTGAAGAACTGGCAAACTGATTCTAAAATTCACATGGAATGACAAGGGACCCTGCATAGCCAAAACAATCCTGAAAAAAGAAAAATGGGGAACTCACACTCTCAAAATTTACTGCAAAGCAACAGAATTTCAAGATAGTGTGATGCTGGCGTAAAGATAGACATATTACTAAATGAAAAAAACAAGATATAAATAATGTCAACAATCCCATTTATATAAGAAAAAATATGTTTTTCCTATAAGGAAAAGTCTCACAACATTAACATTGCATGAGTAACAGTGCTCGTGCAAATAAGGGTAAAATTAAATATGCAGGCTTGAGGCCTGGCATGTGGGGCTCAGCGTTAAGGGTGGTGTGGTGACCCAGGTCCAGGGGCTGCCCCAGGGTCAGGGCTTCATGAGAAACGGGCAGCTCCTGTTTGTTCCAAACTCCCAGTGCCTCTCAGGCAACCTGGAAAAACACAATTCCCCAAGCAGGAAACCCGCCACATATTCCAGCCTGGAGCTCAGAAAGCCAAACCCTGTGACAAATTTAAAAACAAAACTTGAAAAAGCAAACTCTCACAATAGAATGTTAAAAAAAACAAAACACAAAAAACCAACTTTTATTTTCCTTTCTTATTAATAAGTACCACACGTTTATTGCAAAAATTTTTTTTTCAAAATACAGATAAGCAAAAAGAATATTTCCCATAATCTCACTGCCAATGATGACCAATGTTAATATTTTACTGCAAATGTTGTGAGATTTTCACTATAGGTCAAAAAATTGTAGACACTATAACTTATTTTTTCATTTAGTAATACGCTGTGAATGTTTTTACATGTCAGTAAATATACATTTATATTATTACATAAAGCACCTGTTCTTGCCATTTTCCCTTCTCTCACAGAAGTTTTCCTCTCTGGGGCTCACCGAGCAGAATGCCCGCTCCTGGCCTGGACTCAGGCCTGGCCAATCAGAGCCTTCTGTTCCCCTGCTACAGTGATTCATCCAGGGGTGGGCACGTGACCCAAGTCATTCCAATGAAACTCTGTCCCAGGACCTTTGCCGCAACTGTGGAGAAAGAGAAGTTCTCTCTCTACGGGGGTTGCTGGGACACAGGAACATCAGCATGGCCCTTCTGCGCTCCTGTCAGGAGCCTAAGAATGAGGATGCTTCATCCCTTGATACAGCCATCCTGACACCAGCTACCTTGAACTTGTCAGTCACAGGAGCCGAGAGTTTCCCATTTTTGCACACCTACTCTGAGATCAGCTTCTGTTACCTGCAACCAAAAGAGGCCTAATTCAGTGAGCTAGGAGCCAGGCGCTGTGCCAGGCTCAGGGACGTGGCGGTGACAGACCCAGTAAGGTCCAGGCTTCCTCCTGGTGGCTGACCTTGTCTGAGGTCTCCCCACCAGCCTGCCCAGCAAGGCAGCCCTCTGGGTCCTTCCATCCACAGAACCCTGCAGATTTTGTAAACTCTCCTGTACAACTCCCTTGTTGGCAGGAGAGCAAGAAGTTGAACTCACATTCCCCCCACATGCTTGACTTCACGTTCCACATTTCTTAAAGTCTCCCACGGTAGCTAGAATTTTGTGTAAATTCTGCATTCTCTACTATTATGTCTTAACATTTAAAGAATGTGTTCTCCAAAAATCTTGGAGTAAAAGTAAGATACACCCTGCTTATCCTGTATCTTTTAGAAACTAGACTTTTATCTAGATAAAAGTAGAAAGATAAAGATATATGACTTGTAAATATTTTCTCCCATTCTATGGGTTGTCCTTTTACTCTCTTAATAGTTCCTTTGATGCATTAAAGTTTTAAATTTTTTTAATTGACATATAGTTAATTTACAATGTGTTAGTTTCAGGTGCATAGCAAAATGATTCATATATATATTCATATATATATATACACACATATATACATATATATGTACACATATATACATATATATTCTTTTTCAGATTCTTTTCCATTATAGGTTATTACAAGGTATTGAATATAGTTCCCTGTGCTATGCAGTAGGTCCTTGTTGTTTATCTATTTTATATATAGTAACGTGTACCTGTTAATTCCAAACTCCTAATTTATCTGTCCCTTCCCCTTTCCCCTTTGGTAACCATAAGTTTGTCTTCTATGTCTGTGAGTCTGTTTCTGTTTTGTAAATAAGTTCATTTGTAACTTTTTTTAGATTTCACATATAAGTGATATCATATGATATTTGTCTTTCTCTGTCTGACTGACTTCACTTAGTATGATAATCTCTAGGTCTATCCATGTTACTGCAAATGGCATTATTTCATTCCTTTTTATGGCTGAGTAATATTCCATTCTTTTTTTTTTGAATTTTATTTTATTTTTTTATACAGCAGGTTCTTATTAGTCATCCATTTTATGCACATCCGTGTGTACATGTCAATCCCAATCTCCCAATTCATCACACCACCACCCCACCTCCTGCCGCTTTCTCCCCTTGGTGTCCATACATTTGTTCTCTACATCTGTGTCTCAATTTCTGCCCTGCAAAATGGTTCATCTGTACCATTTTTCTAGGTTCCACGTATATGCGTTAATATACAATATTTGTTTTTCTCTTTCTGACTTACTTCACTCGGTATGACAGTCTCTATATCCATCCACGTCTCTACAAATGACCCAGTTTCATTCCTTTTTATGGCTGAGTAATATTCCATTGTATATATGTACCACATCTTCTTTATCCATTCATCTGTCGATGGGCATTTAGGTTGCTTCCATGACCTGGCTATTGTAAATAGTGCTGCAGTGAACATTGGGGTGCATGTGTCTTTTTGAATTATGGTTTTCTCTGGGTATATGCCCAGTAGTGGGATTGCTGGGTCATATAGTAATTCTATATTTCGTTTTTTAGGGAACCTCCATACTGTTCTCCATAGTGGCTGTATCAATTTACATTCCCACAAACAGTGCAAGAGGGTTCCCTTTTCTCTACACCCTCTCCAGCATTTGTTGTTTGTAGATTTTCTGGTGATGCCCGTTCTAACTGGTGTGAGGTGATACCTCATTGTAGTTTTGATTTGCATTTCTCTAATAATTAGAGATGTTGAGCAGCTTTTCATGTGCTTCTTGGCCATCTGTATGTCTTCTTTGGAGAAATGTCTATTTAGGTCTTCTGCCCATTTTTGGATTGGGTTGTTTGTTTCTTTAATATTGAGCTGCATGAGCTGTTTATATATTTTGGAGATTAATCCTTTGTCCGTTGATTCGTTTGCAGATATTTTCTCCCATTCTGAGATATGTCTTTTCGTCTTGTTTGTAGTTTCCTTTGCTCTGCAAAAGCTTTGAACTTTCATTAGGTCCCATTTGTTTATTTTTGTTTTTATTTCCATTACTCTAGGAGGTGGGTCAAAAAAGATCTTGCTGTGATTTATGTCAAAGGGTGTTCTTCCTATGTTTTCCTCTAAGAGTTTTATAGTGTCCAGTCTTACATTTAGGTCTCTAATCCATTTTGAGTTTATTTTTGTGTATGGTGTTAGGGAGTGTTCTAATTTCATTCTTTTACATGTAGCTGTCCAGTTTTCCCAGCACCACTTATTGAAGAGACTATCTTTTCTCCATTGTATATCCTTGCCTCCTTTGTCGTAGATTAGTTGACTATAGGTGTGTGGGTTTATCTCTGAGCTTTCTATCTTGTTCCGTTGATCTATGTTTTTGTTTTTGTGCCAGTACCATATTGTCTTGATTACTGTAGCTTTGTAGTATAGTCTGAAGTCAGGGAGTCTGATTCCTCCAGCTCAGTTTTTTTCCCTCAAGACTGCTTTGGCTATTCGGGGTCTTTTGTGTCGCCATACAAATTTTAAGATTTTTTGTTCTAGTTCTGTAAAAAATGCCATTGGTAATTTGATAGTGATTGCTTTGAATCTGTAGATTGCTTTGGTAGTATAGTCATTTTCACAATATTGATTCTTCCAATCCAAGAACATGGTATGTCTCTCCATCTGTTGGTATCATCTTTAATTTCTTTCATCAGTGTCTTATAGTTTTCTTCATACAGGTCTTTTGTCTCCCTAGGTAGGTTTATTCCCAGGTTTTTTATTCTTTTTGTTGCAGTGGTAAATGGGAGTGTTTCCTTAATTTCTCTTTCAGATTTTTCATCATTAGTGTATAGGAATGTAAGAGATTTCTGTGCATTAATTTTGTATCCTGCAACTTTACCAAATTTATTGATTAGCTCTAGTAGTTTTCTGGTGGCATCTTTAGGATTCTCTATGTATAGTATCATGTCATCTGCAAACAGTGACAGTTTTACTTCTTCTTTTCCAATTTGTATTACTTTTATTTCTTTTTCTGCTCTGATTGCCGTGGCTAGGACTTCCAAAACTATGTTGAATAGTAGTGGTGAGAGTGGACATCCTTGTCTTGTTCCTGATCTTAGAGGAAATGCTTTCAGTTTTTCACCATTGAGAATGATGTTTGCTGTGGGTTTGTCATATATGGCCTTTATCATGTTGAGGTAGGTTCCCTCTATGCCCACTTTCTGGAGAGTTTTTATCATAAATGGGTGTTGAATTTTGTCAAAAGCTTTTTCTGCATCTATTGAGATGATCATATGGTTTTTATTCTTCAGTTTGTTAATATGGTGTATCACATTGATTGATTTGCGTATATTGAAGAATCCTTGCATCCCTGGGATAAATCCCACTTGATCATGTGTATGATCCTTTTAATGTGTTGTTGGATTCTGTTTGCTAGTATTTTGTTGATGATTTTTGCATCTATAGTCATCAGTGATATTGGTCTGTAATTTTCTTTTTTTGCAGTATCTTTGTCTGGTTTTGGTATCAGGGTGATGGTGGCCTCATAGAATGAGTTTGGGAGTGTTCCTTCCTCTGCAATTTTTTGGGAGAGTTTGAGAAGAATGGGTATTAACTCTTCTCTAAATGTTTGATAGAATATCACCTGTGAAGCCATCTGGTCCTGGACTTTTTTTTGTTAGAAGATTTTTAATCACAGTTTCAATTTCATTACTTGTGATTGGTCTGTTCATATTTTCTATTTCTTCCTGGTTCAGTCTTGGGAGGTTATACCTTTCTAAGAATTTGTCCATTTCTTCCAGGTTGTCCATTTTATTGGCATAGAGTTGCTTGTAGTGGTCTCTTAGGATGCTTTGTATCTCTGTGGTGTCTGTTGTAACTTCTCCTTTTTCATTTCTAATTTTATTGAATTGAGTCCTCTCCCTCTTTTTCTTGATGAGTCTGGCTAATGGTTTATCAATTTTGTTTATCTTCTCAAAGAACCAGCTTTTAGTTTTATTGATCTTTGTTTTTGCTATTTTTTTGTTTCTGTTTCATTTATTTCTTCTCTGATCTTTATGATTTCTTTCCTTCTGCTAACTTTGGGTTTTGTTTGTTCTTCTTTTTCTAGTTCCTTTAGGTGTAAGTTTAGATTGTTTATTTGAGATTTTTCTTGTTTCTTGAGGTAGGATTGTATAGCTATAAACTTCCCTCTTAGAACTGCTTTTGCCGCATCCCATAGGTTTTGGATCGTCGTGTTTTCATTGTCATTTGTCTCTAGGTATTTTTTGATTTCCTCTTTGATTTCTTCAGTGATCTCTTGGTTATTTAGTAACGTATTGTTTAGCCTCCATGTGTTTGTGTTTTTTACATTTTTTCCCTGTAATTTCTAATTTCATAACGTTGTGGTCGGAAAAGATGCTTGATATGATTTCAGTTTTCTTAAATTTACTGAGGCTTGATTTGTGACCCAAGATGTGATCTATCCTGGAGAATGTTCCGTGCACACTTGAGAAGAAAGTGTAATCTGCTGTTTTTGGATGGAATGTCCTATAAATATCAATTAAATCTATCTGGTCTGTTGTGTCATTTAAAGCTTGTGTTTCCTTATTAATTTTCTGTTTGGATGATCTGTCCATTGGTGTAATTGAGGTGTTAAAGTCCCCCACTATTATTGTGTCACTGTCGATTTCCTCTTTTATAGCTGTTAGCAGTTGCCTTATGTACTGAGGTGCTCCTATGTTGGGTGCATGTATATTTATAATTGTTATATCTTCTTCTTGGATTGATCCCTTGATCATTATGTAGTGACCTTCCTTGTCTCTTGTAACATTCTTTATTTTAAAGTCTATTTTATCTGATATGAGTATTGCTACTCCAGCTTTCTTTTGATTTCCATTTGCATGGAATATCTTTTTCCATTCCCTCACTTTCAGTCTGTATGCGTCCCTAGGTCTGAAGTGGGTCTCTTGTAGACAGCATATATGTGGGTCTTGTTTTTGTATCCATTCAGCGAGCCTGTGTCTTTTGGTTAGAGCATTTAATCCATTCACGTTTAAGGTAATTATCAATATGTATGTTCCTATGACCATTTTCTTAATTGTTTTGGGTTTGTTTTTGTAGGTCCTTTTCTTCTCTTGTGTTTCCCACTTAGAGAAGTTCCTTTAGCATTTGTTGTAGAGCTGGTTTGGTGGTGCTGAATTCTCTTAGGTTTTGCTTGTCTGGAAAGCTTTTGATTTCTCCATCGAATCTGAATGAGATCCTTGCTCGGTAGAGTAATCTTAGTTGTAGGTTCTTCCATTTCATCACTTTAAGTATATCATGCCACTCCCTTCTGGCTTGTAGAGTTTCTGCTGAGAAATCAGCTCTTAACCTTATGGGAGTTCCCTTGTATGTTATTTGTCATTTTTCCCTTGCTGCTTTCAATAATTTTTCTTTGTCTTTAGTTTTTGCCAGTTTGATTACTATGTGTCTCGACGTATTTCTCCTTGGGTTTATCCTGTATGGGACTCTCTATGCTTCCTGGACTTGGGTGGCTATTTCCTTTCCCATGTTAGGGAAGTTTTCGACTATAATCTCTTCAAGTATTTTCTCGGGTCCTTTCTCTCTCTCTTCTCCTTCTGGGACTCCTATAATGGGAATGTTGTTGCGTTTAATGTTGTCCCAGAGGTCACTTAGGCTGTCTTCATTTCTTTTCATTCTTTTTTCTTTATTCTGTTCCACAGCAGTGAATTCCACCATTCTGTCTTCCAGGTCACTTATCCGTTCTTCTGCCTCAGTTATTCTGCTATTGATTCCTTCTAGTGTATTTTTCATTTCAATTATTGTATTGTTCATCTCTGTTTGTTTGTTCTTTAATTCTTCTAGGTCTTTGTTAAACATTTCTTGCATCTTCTCGATCTTTGCCTCCATTCTTTTTCTGAAGTCCTGGATCATCTTCACTATCATTTTTCTGGATTCTTTTTCTGGAAGGTTGCCTATCTCCACTTCATTTAGTTGTTTTTCTGGGGATTTATCTTGTTCCTTCATCTGGTACATAGCCCTCTGCCTTTTCATCTTGTCTATCTTTCTATGAATGTGGTTTTTGTTCCACAGGCTGCAGGATTGTAGTTCTTCTTGCTTCTGCTTTCTGCCCTCTGGTGGATGAGGCTATCTAAGAGGCTTGTGCAAGTTTCCTGATGGGAGGGACTGTCCATTCTTCTTTATACATTCATAAATGTATACCACACTTTCTTTATACATTCATCTGTTGTTGATAGATACTTAGATTGCTTCCATGTCTTGGCTATTGTACATAGTGCTGCTGTGAACATTGCGGTGCATCTGTCTTTTCGAATTAGAGTTTTCTTCTTTTCTGGATATATGCCCAGCAGTGGGATTGCTGGATCATATGGTAACTCTATTTTTAATTTTTTTAAGGAACCTCCATACTGTTTTCCATAGTGGTTGCACCAATTTACATTCCCACCAACAGTGTAGGAGGGTTCCCTTTCTCCACACCCTCTCCAGCATTTGTTATTTGTAGGCCTTTTTTGTTTGTTTGGCCTCACTGCACGGCTTGTGGGATCTTAGTTCCCCGACCAGGGATTGAACCTGGGCCCTCGGCAGTGAAAGCACCAAGTGCTAACCACTGGACAGCCAGGGAATTCCCATTTGTAGACTTTTTGATGATGGCCATTCTTACTGGTGTGAGATGATACCTCATTTTATTGGGTTGGCCAAAAAATTCTTTAGGTTTTTAAGTAAAAATAAAAGACACATTTTTCATTTTCACCAAGAACTTTATTGAACAACATATTCACTGTTTTGTTCCACTACTTTCTGCCATATTTCAGGCAACTTCATAATTCCATCTTCCCAAAACTTTTTATCTTTTTGAGCAAAGAACTGTTCAGGTGCCTTTTACAGTCTTCCAGGGAATTGAAATTTTTTCCATTAAGAGAATTTTGTAAAGACCGAAATAAATGGAAATCCAAAGGTGTAATGTCTGGTGAATATGGTGGGTGAATCAGAACTTCCCAGCCAACCTGTAGCAGTTTTTGCCTGGTCATCAAAGAAACATGTGGTCTTGTGTTATCCTGATGGAAGATTATGCTTTTTCTGTTGATTAATTCTGGACACTTTTCATCAAGTGCTGCTTTCAGTCAGTCTAATTGGGAGCAGTACTTGTTGGAATTAATCGTTTGGTTTTCCGGAAGGAGCTCATAATAGAGGACTCCCTTCCAATCCCACCATATACACAGTATCACCTTCTTTGGATGAAGACCGGCCTTTGGTGAGGTTAATGGTGGTTCATCTCGCTTGCCCCACGATCTCTCCCATTCCACATTGTTGTACAATATCCACTCTTCATTGCCCATCACAATTTATTTTAAAAATGGAATATTTTTGTTACATTTAAGTAGAGAATCACATGCAGAAATACATCAAGAAGGTTTTCTTCGCTTAACTTATGTGGAACCCAAACATCAAAGCGATTCACATAACCAAGCTGGTGCAAATGATTTTCAGTGCTTGATTTGGATATTTTGAGTATGTCAGCTATGTTCCGTGTGGTATAACGTTGATTGTTCTCAATTAATGTCTCAATTTGATCGCTATCAACTTCAACTGGTCTACCTGACCATGGAGCATCTCCAGCACAAAACTTCGCAAACCACTTTTTTTTTTTTTTTTTTTTTTAAATTTTATTTATTTATTTATTTATGGCTGTGTTGGGTCTTCGTTTCTGCGCGAGGGCTCTCTCCAGTTGTGGCAAGTGGGGACCACTCCTCATCGCGGTGCGCGGGCCTCTCACTATCGCGGCCTCTCTTGTTGCGGAGCACAGGCTCCAGACGCGCAGGCTCAGTAGTTGTGGCTCACGGGCCCAGTTGCTCCGTGGCACGTGGGATCCTCCCAGACCAGGGCTCGAACCCGTGTCCCCCGCATTGGCAGGCAGATTCCCAACCACTGCGCCACCAGGGAAGCCCCCATCGCAAACCACTTTTGACATGTTTGATCAGTCACAGCACCTTCTCCATACACTGCACAAACCTTTTTTTGTTTCAGTTGCGTTTTTACCTTTCTTGAAATAATAAAGCATAATATGCCAAAAATGTTACTTTTTTTCTTCCATCTTCAATATTAAAATGGTTACACAAAAACTCACCAATTTTGATAAGTTTTTTTTAAATGCACACTGATACGACAGTTGTCACAATACAGTCTAACAAAGTTGTTTCGAATGAAGTGAAAGACAACTAAGGGCTACTAGAGCCATCGTACAGAAAAAACCAAACGAAGTTTTTGGCCAACCCATAGTTTTGATTTGCATTTCTCTAATAATTAATGATGTTGAGCATCTTTTCATGTGCCTGTTGGCCATCTGTATGTCTTCTTTGGAGAAATGCTATTTAGGTCTTCTGCCCATTTTTTTGATTGGGTTGATTGTTTTTTTTGATATTGAGCTGTATCAGCGGTTTGTATATTTTGGAAATTAAGCCTTTGTCGGTCACATCATTTGCAAATATTTTCTCCCATTCCATAGGTTGTCTTTTTGTTCTGTTTATGTCTTCCTTTGCTGTGCAAAAGCTTATAGGTTTGATTAGGTCCCATTTGTTTATTTTTGCTTTTATTTCTTTTGCCTTGGGAGCCTAACCTAAGAAAATATTGCTATGATTTCTGTTAGAGAATGTTTTGCCTATATTCCCTTCTAGGAGTTTTGTGGTATCAAGTCTTATATTTAAGTCTAAGCCGTTTTGAGTTTATTTTTGCGCATAGTGTGAAGGTGTGTTCTAACTTCATTGTTTCACATGCGGCTGTCCAGCTTTCCCAGTGCCACTTGCTGAAGAGACCGTCTTTTCTCCATTGTATATTCTTGCCTCCTTTGTAAAAGTTTTTAATTTTGATGAAGTCCAATTTATCTATTTGTCTTTTGTTGCTCGTGCTTTTAGTGTCATATCTAAGAAACCATTATAAATTTCAAGGTTATGAAGATTTACCCCTATGTTTTCTTCTAAGAATTTTATAGTTTTAACTGTTTGATTCATTTTGAGTTAACTATTGTATATGGTGTAACGTAAGGGCCCAACTTCAGTCTGTTGCATGTGAATGTCCAGTTGTCCCAGCCACACAGACCCCTGGGCTGGGTGTCTCCCAGGCCCCCTGAGAACCTTGAAGAGAGGACACACTCACACCATTTCGGAAAGGACAGGTCTACTAAATGCCAGACCCAGCTCAGGCCAGGATGGTTTGGGTCTTGGAAGATGAAGAAAGACAGACTAGGAGAAAGGAATATGATGAGTAAAGACAGGACAAGATGACAAAGCAAGTGGGGAAATAAGCTGGAGAAGGTGGGAGGACACTGAAATGAGGGGACCGGAGGCAGGCTGGCTGGGAGGGAGGGGGAGCCCACCAGTGACCAAAGGGCCCAGAGTCTGGGGTTGGGGTAAGGCTGAGGCAGGAGACAGAAGGCCTGGAGCTGAGGGCTCCTCACCCACCCTGCCTGGATGGCCCTGAGGATAAGGATCCTTAGAGGATGCCAGGCTTAGAGTGCCTGGTGGACTGTTCTAAGCTCCTGGAAAAATAACTGGTCCCACCCGGCACCTCAAAACAATAGATGTCAGCGTTTCCAGGCAACCTCGCACAGAAATCAGCCTTCTGAATTTCAGGGGCCTGACTGTTAGAGTTCAGCTCCTGAACCTACCATAAACAAGTATGTGCCCTTGGGCAAGTCACTTAGCCTCTCTGAGCCCAGGTAAACCATCAAAGGAGGAAAACCTCAGTGGGGATAAAGGGAGTAAAGTCAGGCAAAGTGCTCAGATTACACCTAGCACATACTGCATGCTGAGTGTCAGTTACTGTCTTATGCCGGGAACCCAAGAAGTTTAAGGACACTTGTTTTCCATTTATTTCTACATTTAGTTTTTTACAATGATGGCATATACACTTATGAGCACAAAACCCAGTGACGCTTAGGATCTGTGTCTTGGCATTTTCACCTGGGGCCTGCTCCTGGCTGGGGACCGGAGGCCGGGGCGAAAGCCATACTATTGGTTTGACCTGAGCGTGGCCAGGCAGTGCTTGGCTTGGAGCCAGCTGCAGCAGGAAGCGTTTGCTGCCCAGAGTCCCCGACCCTTCGTGCCTGGGGATGCCGGGCAGGGGCTGCCTCTGGGAGGAGCTAAGGCAGACCCTTTGTCGGCGGTGGGCTCTTGGAGCCTCACAGAGGCCCCCAGGCTGGCACATGACCTCTTTTACAGCCTGGGAGTCATCTCAGAGGGCAGGTGACTTGCTGTAGGTTTCACGCATGTTTCTGGGGATGGAACCCCAATCTGACCCAGCCTCTCTGCACCCTTCTCAGAAGGCTGAGGTCTAGGCCCAGGGGCCGTGGGAGTCTGAGACGCACGCCCCACCCGCCACCGCCGGGCTGGAGAGTCACATCCGCTGTTTGGCTGTGGGCGTGGGCTCTGCAGCACCTCCTTGGGGGAAAGCTGGCATTGTGTCCTCAATGGCCTGTTGTGGAAAAATCACACACAGAGAGCAGAGTAAACAGAGGACCGAGGCTGCCGCCATGGGAACCGCCGGGTGGAGGTGGCAGTGGAAGCCAGAGGAGGGAGGCTGTGGCTTGGCCCAGGCTCACCTTGGAGCCAGGAATCTGCCAGCACAGATCCAGAGGGCCTACCAGGTGGCTCGAGGAGGTCTGAAGCTCAAGGAGTTCCCCAAGGTCACCCAGCGAGCCAGGGCCAGGGCCAAGGGCAGCACCCTGGCCTCTCGGCTCTAGTTGCTCTGCTTGCTCCCTGCTCTCCCAGCCAGAAAGGCTGGCAGAGGAACAGCAGGTATTTCTTTCTGAACTATCATTTCCAGGAGACTCTGGGGACAGCCCTTATCCTTCATGGTCCAGACTCTGACCTTGACTGATGCTCAGAGCAAGGAGCCGTCAATACCCAGGTAAAACTGAGTGTAGTTCCGAGTACTAACTTGTGCTGTTTAAAGCCCTTCACAAGCCCAGAATGAAACTAGTACCTGGAAGACACTGGCACACAGAATGTGTGAGCTCATGGGAGATAATTAGCACATGGAGGCATAAGCACATGGTGGTATTAACACAAGGAGGTAATTAGCACTTGGCAGTATTAGCACATGAGAGGCAGTCACACTTGAAAGGTATTAAAGTCAGAAAGATTCAGTGGGATGGATCAAGTTTATGACACGCCACCCGTGCTCCCTTACTAAGGGCCTGATCAAGGGGTACCTTTATTTAAGGGGATGATGATTCACTTTGAGGCTAGAAGAGGAAAGAGAGGCAAGATGTGGATCTGTTAGTTATGCTTCCTCGTGTGACCTGTAACCACATGCCTTTGGAAGTGGCTGGACCCCTGATGGCTCGGGGCCTGGGGATGAGGTCAGTTTGCTCTCGGGAAGCTATCACTTCCTGTTTCTAAGAATAAGGATCAGATGGCATTTCCCTCGAGAGTCTCCCAGCCTTCCAGGAGAGAGACTTGTCCACCAAGGCCACGGGCCCTCCTCAGCCCTCCGTCATCCGTAAGGCTTCGTCTCTGGGCTGCTCTGCACTCAGCACTCACTCTGTGCCCTTACGCCTCCTCCCTGAGGACTGTGCCACTGCTGGGTCTCCTTGGAGCCCGGGGCTGGCCAGGAGCCTCCTCCCTTCCCCCCGGGACCATCACAGAAGCTCACACAGAGCTGGCCCCTCTTAGTGCCCGTGGAGGAGGTCCCTGACCTGGCATGCTCCCGCAGTGGTGGTGGCCTTTCATGTTCCTGCCTGCTCAGCACCCCTTCTTCCAGGTTCAGCGCCTTGACTGTCCTTTGAGGAACCCCCTTCAGCCCTTGTGTTGACCTCTTCCCTCTTCCTCCTCACCACCCCCCATCTCCCGGGTTTAGAGCATATGACTCCATAGAGCCAGCTGGAGCATGACAAGGATTGGTTCAGGAAGGGGCACAGGACCCACATCCCATGGGAGCACAGGATAGGAGACTCAAATCGGGGGCTTTTGATGAAACTGTTGGCAGAGAGAATCTCCTTCCTCTAGGGTGACCATGCAGGTGAGATGTTAGGTAGAGCTCCTGGCAGCCATTTTACCACCATGAGGAGAGAACCCTCTTGAAAATGGAACCACCACAGAAGAAACATCCCAGAGGCAGAGAGAGACAAATTCTCCAATTCATAATTTGAGAACCCTTGATGCAGCCATTTCTGAAGCCATCTCCATCCCCTGGACTTTTCACAGAAATGAGCCAATAGTTTCCCATTTGTGCTGCAGCCTTTAAATTGGGCTTGTATCCCCTGCAACTGAAAAGAGACCAGATTTGTCCACCACATCCAGTTCAGACTCTTCTGGACCTCTGGGGACCTTCCAGATGCCCCTTTCCTTTTCTCTGGAAGATCCCAGGCACGTGACTGGCTTCCTGCTGGCCTACATCACTCACTCCTCACTTAGACTAAGGGGACTGAGGGGACCCAGGAGGCCCAATCAGAGGGGAGGGGGCAAACCAGGAGAGACCCCAGTGGGCGAGGGTTGGTGGAGGTGTGGGGGCTGGAGCAGGGCAGGGGCCTGGTCCCAAGGCATGAGGATGCCCAAGGTGCACCTGGAGAGGTTTCTCGAGGCTGTGAAGTGAGGGAGACTCAAAGGGCTGGTGAGACCATCCTGTCCAGCCCCCGCTGTGCCAGCAAAGTGACTGAGGCCAGAGGGGCAGGGACTGCCCAGGCCCCAGCAGCTGGGCAGGCTCTGTCCACTCAGGGGTTGTAGCGGAGCAAGTGAGGCTCCACCCCATCCCACCCCCAAGCCCCTCCCCCACACCCGCTACTGACGCTCTGTGGAAGGTTTCCTCTGAGCAAACCTTTCTGCCTAAAACAGTGTAAAACATCACAGACCTGGAACTGGAGGGGGAGAGCCTTGGAGACCACCTGATCCCTCCCATACATCCCCATCCCCCAGCCACTGTGCAAGAGGGGAAACTGAGGTCCAAAGAGGGGCTGGGGTCTGCCAGAATTTGCACAGCAGGTGTGGTCCCAGGTGCAGAGTGGAATGGGGATCTCCCAGCTCCCAGGCCAGGCACATCCACTCTCTAAGCCTGGGGGAGAAGGGCAGGCAGTGGGGGATGTGAGGGTGAGGGGCCAGGACGACTGTCTGATCACATGTCTGTGCGTCTGTCCCTGAGTTGGGCAGAGGCATGAACATTCTGTAGCAGGTGCCCTTAGTTCCCCTGGAGAAGGAGATACCTCAAAAAATCAGGCAGGCTAAAGACAGGCAGGACTTGCCAAAGGTCACTCAGCAAATGGGAAGCTGGCTGAGACCTGAGCCTGCGGCCCTGCTGCTGTGTTCGAGGAAGCCCCCGCTTCCGCTTCCCCTTCCAGCCCCCTCCTTCCTCCATGTCTCCTCCTCTCATCTGGTCCCTCCAAGTCCCCGGAAAGTCAGGGGGGACTTTGTTTAACCTCTCCTCCCAGGGGGTGCACTCTTACAGAGGAAGCCCTAATGGTGGACTCACAGTCATTGGCCGGCTGCATACTGTCAGCTTGCCGCAAGGCACCGCTGCCCCTGCTTAGGGCCACAGCTAGAATTGCTCCTGGGAAGGCCAGATACATTCTCCAGCAGCTGGCAGAAGCTTCCCCAACCATTTTACCTGCCCACCCAAGCCCGGCCGAGTTCTGGAGAAGCCACGCACCAGCCCTGCAGCCTGCAGGGGGCTCCCTTCCAGAGCGCAGACCGGCCCTTCTCTCTGAAGGGGAGGGGGCAGTGCAAGAGGTTCCCAGGCAGGGATGTTCTGTGATGGCCTAGTTTACTGAGGAGGCAGCAGAAGCACCTGGTGGCTTCCCAGGCATCTGGGGTCCCCCCATCCCCCAGGACCCTGTGTCCAGGCTGGCTGGGGGTTGACGGGGCGTGTGGTCCCTCAGGCTGTGCCCATGGGCTGGGCTGGCCGGCAGGGTCCATGGTGTCCAGACTTGGAGTTGGGTCGGCACCTTACTGTTCAACCCTGGGGCGGACATCAGGGCATCACAATGCGAATCTACTGAGATCTGGGCTGGGCCCTCGGTCAGAGGGAAAGATCCAGAGCAGACTCAGCTCAGGAAACAAAGGAGGGCACACACACACAAAGCCTGGCATTGGACTGGGAAAACTGTTCCAACAGCCTCCTGGGCAGTGAACACGGGGGTGGCAGTAGGGGGGTGGGGCAGGGAGAGTTTACATTCTCAGGTTAGAAAGACCAGATCGAAGGGTATAGACCGTGCTGCGTGGGGCTGGCTTGCTTTCCAGAAAGACAAGACCATGTTTTAATGAACACATCCAAGAGCCTACCAGTGCCCCTGTTTCCTCTGGTCCCTGACAGGACTGGGATTTATTATTCTCTTCTAATTTGTGTTAGTTTAATAGGCATGTAGATTACCCTTGGGATGCATAATTTACATTTCTTTCATTGCAAGGAAGAGTCTCTGCTTTCCCCAGCAACAGGCTGCTGCATGTGCACCTGCGGGGACGGGTTTTCCCTCCACTGTGGGCGGTGGTCCAGCTGGTGCCAGGTCCCAGCATCGCCATCCGTGAGCAAGAGTGTGTGGCTGCTGCCACCAGCATCGCCGTCCCAGGTGGTTCCCGTCCTGTGGCTGTTCTGTGTCTCCCATTCTGTGGCTGTTCTCTTGACATTTATGGTAGAAAATGTCATCACACAAACGTGTATCATTTTCATCTGTCCTCATTTATCTTCTTGCTGACAACATTCCGTTTCTTCAGGACTCTGACCCCTTTCCCCTCTACAAGGCCTCGCTGTTTCTCCTTGGGACAGTCCCTGGCCTCTCCGGGCTTCGAGTCCAACCTGTGCAAGGAGAGAAGACAGGAGAAGATGACTCAGGGGTCTTTCCAGGTCAGATGCCCTGGGTTCCACTATTTTATCATTTTTAAGGTGAGGGACAGAGCCACAGCACCTCATCGGGCACTGGGTCCCTTAACCGCTTCTTGGTCTGTGCTCTGAATGCCTTTCTCTGCCTGGTGGTGGAGCGACACCACGAAGGCTGTCCTTCAGGGCAGGCCCCGTGCTCAGAGCCACGTGGCAACGGATGAAGTGGGTTCTAGCATTATTCCCGTTTCTCAGACAGCGAAACAGAGAGCAGAGCCTGCACTCTTAACCTCCACTTAACCACACTGCCTCCTGTTAAAAAAAAAAAGCAACCAAAAAAACCCAATTCAGAATATTTACAACCCAGGAAGTTAACCACTTGAAAGTGTTGGGGACCGAGACCCCAAATGGGCTTCAGCTTGGTTAGGCGCCCCCCTTTATCACAAATCCCAGACCCTCCCTGTCTTCACTGGCACTTAATGTAAAATGCAGCCAGCTCTTGAGATGTCAAGTTGTTCACCCCAGAGCCTGTGTTAACACTGGGCTAAGACCTGCGTGAGGTCACAGGCAGCCTGTTGTAGGGAACAACCTTGGTTCATGAATTCAGACTAATTAATCACTTAGGTTCTAAATGAGCTATGTTTCTCCCTTTTCCTCCCTTTGTTCTCCCTGGGCAACCTCTGGTGGGGGGTCAGCCCCTTGTCTGCTGGTTTCCCTCTACCTGTTCCATCCAGCTGGGTAATGGGCACCTCCGGCAGTTCTGATTCAAATGCACGGACGGCCCAGGGGCATAAGGCAAAAACTGGGGATGAGTGAAATTACCCTTGAAACCCTCCAGGAAGGGGTGGGGAGCCAGATGCCATCACCTGTCGGTGGTTTCCAGCCAGGCATGGGGCAGCCTTGGTTTCTTCAGTGGAGCCCACACCCAAGGCTACCTTTGCACCTTGAGGTCCTGAGAGATACTCGGGCCCAGCAGATTCACAGCTCCATTCCACTTACACACTGAGTGGAAAGGCAAGTGGAGTGACCCACACCATTTATCTTTTACATAACTCATCTCCCACTTGCTTTGAATAAAGACTTTTAAAATCATCTTTCAGAACAAGAAGTCTGGATGTGGGCGATCTCAGGCTGTTCTGCAGCTCAGCAATGCCTCCCCACTCAACCTCCTTTCACATGGCCATTCTCAGGGTAGGTTTCTCATCCTTAAGCTGAATGCTTCATGGTCACAAAATGGCTGCTGCAGCTCCAGGCATCAAAACTCTTCATAGGGAGGAAGCAGGGAAAGCAAAGCCTTCATCCTCTGTATTTTATTCAGGAAGCCCTCAGCAGGCTTCCCCTTATACCTCACTGGCTATAAGTGGGTCACGTGGCCATCCTCAGCAGCCAGGAAACTGAGAAAACCAGTATCTGGCAAAGAGGATTTTAGCCTGCGATTGGCTTAAATCACTCATGATTCATGCACTGGGCTGGGGCAAAGTCTTTGCTACCTGGAGTGAAGTCAGGGCTCTGTTAACAAAATGGGGGCACCTATGTTGGGTACCCAGCTATCAATGCCATATATTTTCTCAGTTAAACTCACAACAGTCCACTGAGGTGGGTCTTGTTATCACTCCCATTTTACAAATGATGAAACTGAGACTCATTTAGTAACTTGTCCAAGATCACATGCCTGGTAACTAGCAGCAGTTTAATCCCAGGTCTGTCTCCTGAGAGCATACTCTTAACTACTACACATGCTTAAGTATCTGCTACTTAGGTATGTACCAGCCAGGCTGTGACCCTCTTGAGGGAAGGGACCACATCTTTCTCTTCTTTGTATTTCAGCAATGTCTGAAAATTGACAGAAGCCCAGTTGAGTTGATTTAAACACAAAATCATTTGGTTTTGATACTTGCTGCTTTGTAATATGTTTTATAACCAAGAGTGCAAACTTGCCAACACTACCTTTAAAAAAATACACCTATCTCTTTTTTTGTATTGTTTTCCACTTGCCCATGCTGGGTTCCTGAAGTCCTGGGAAGAATTCCAATGTAAATATCACCAGTGATGGAAATCTGAGAGAAGGAGAGGAGGATGAAAGACTAATTGAGGCCCAGAAGAGTGTCAGTTCCTCATTAACTGCGGAGCCATGGAAAATTCTTTGTTCCTGCTTGTTGGCGTCTTGCCTCCAGGATCTGGGTGGGTATTGCCCTTGGCCAGCTTCCTGGTCAGGTCACAGACAGTTTGACCAGAGGGGGGAGTGTCCTGGGGAAGACAGGGCAGAACCAGGCTGGGTCCTTGGAAGTGGACACAAGTAAAAGATGGGTTCTGAGGATCTACAGCCCAGTAGGCCCATGCTGGCCACTGTAGATACACCAGCTCACTTAGCACTCAGAATGACCTGTGGGTTTAGGTCTACTATGTTGTCCATTTTACAGATGAGAAAACTGGGGCTCAGAGAGGTGAAGTCACTTGTCCCAGGTCACGCAGCGAGCTGAGATTAAAAACTAAAGCCTATGGTCTTTTCAGGTGGGGTCCTTTCCCCAGTCAAGGGTGACTGCCATCTCAGGGACCTTGGAGTGGATGCTGACGGCATGTTGGGGACCCTGGCCCCTCCTCAGAGCTTTCACCAGGCTGTATGACTCAGTGGTCATGAGCAGGGGCTTTGAGTCAGAGCCAGGTTAGGAAACTAGCCCTGCATTGCCTAGGGACCCAGCACAAGCAGAATAGCACAGTGGTTAAAAGCCTGGGCTCTGAGGCCAGATGGCCCGGGTTCAAAGCTCTGCTCTCCTATGTATCAACTGTGTGGCTCTTACCTCATTGTGCAGCTCTATAAAGCAGGGGTGTAAGAACCTGCTCTAAAGTGTAAGGGGTATAAGTATAAGGAGTGTAAGGGGTATAAGTGTAAGGGGTGTAAGAACCTGCTGGTAAAGATTAAAGAATGCGCTCAGCACAGTGCCTGGCTATTGTTACTTTATACCCTCAGAGCAGATAGTGCTGTGAGGTGTCCACGGCAGATGCCATGCCCAGGTCCCATCCTTCCCTCCACCCCAGCAGCTGGTTGTGAATGACCCACCCAGGAGGGCCTGGGCTGATTTGAATACACAAATGAGGGGGGTGTGACTCCAGGGAATGAAAGGCAAATGGAACCCAGTTTGCAAATCTGGGCATTTTCATGGAGCCCGGTTACTGGAGGCCAGGGCCTGGGCTGGGTTGGCCGTAAGTCATGGCCTCAGGGAGGGGGCCCAGAGAAGTAGAGGACATGCCAAGGTCACCCAGAGAGTGGGCAGTGGGGTAGGGAGATCTGCCGGTGCGTCTGCCCAGAGGCTGGCCACGGCCCAGGCGTCAGGTGTCTTGGGCACCGTGCCCGGTCTGCCACGCTGGGGATCTGGGTGCCTTTGCCAACTTCCCTAACCTCTCTGGGCTCCTGGGCCCCACCTGGGGACCTGGAAGGGACCCAGAGGACTGGAGCTGACCTGGCAAGAGGCAGTGCCTAGGCTCTGGGCCACAATGACAGGATATCCCCAGGGAGCTGGGCTGGCCGCCACACAGGGAACACCGGGGCGGAGACCTGGCACCGCTGATGAGAGACCCAAAAGAGCACTGAGGAGGGAAAGTCAGGACAGCTGGGCCCTGAGAGGGTAAAGAACAGGCCAGGAGTGACATGGAGCCTGTGACTATAGGCAGCAAGGGGACCACAAGTAGAGACCTGAGTTTTTCCCTCTGCCCCCAGCCTGGGAGCCAAGGACACACCTGGGTCTCCTGCCACTTTGTCCTGATTTTGCTCCTGGGTGGGCCCTGTAAGCAAGTTCCTACCATGGATCCTGTGAACTCCAGACACTGTCCTGTCCCGCCCCCACTGCACAGAGACCCTGGGTCCAGAGGGGAGGGGGCTTTCTCAGACTCCCATGGCCAGGGTTGTGCCGAGAAGGAGCCAGCCTCGCTTGACAACTTGACCAGCCCCACTAATCCAGCCCCAGGCCTGTGGGTGCCCTCTGGGTAAGGCTGAACCAGCAGCCCCTGCTCTCTGCGCACAGGAGGCAGGGATGGTTCTCCAGGCTGAGGGGCTAACCAAGAAAAGCCTTGCCCTCAGGTACCCCCAGGCCAAAGGCCTTTCTCCATACCAGGGAGCAAGTCCCAGGTCTCAAATTCCTTTTCAAGTTGTGCCTCAGTCTTACAAGCCTGGTCAGGTGTAACCATTTACAAGGCAAATAGGGGTTTTGTGTTTTAACTTCTTACAACCCACTACCAGCTGATGCCCTATAAGCAGACTGCTCAGGCATGGCCTGGAACCTGGAACGAAACCTCCTCCCTGCCAAGCAGGGCTTCTCACCTCACTGGCCAAGGTGCTGATAGGCACAGCCCAAGACTAGCCGAGGCACTATGTGCTTGTGCCAGACACTGTGGCAGAAAAAGTAACAGAGCTAGGAGTTAACCCAACCCTCTATGTGACCTCCAGCAAATTCCAGCCTCTCTCTGGGCCTTAAACCCCTGTCCGTACAATGGGAGTGCTGACTCTGATATATCCATGGTGAGACTGTCACAGCTCCTGGATGTGATTATACTTACTCAATCTTTCACTTTCCAGTATTTGTATCCCATTTCCTTTTCTTCTCTTGTTGCATTGGCTAAGAACTTGTTCATTTAACCAGTATCTTTGAGAGTCTAGTAAGTGCCAGACCAGATGCCAGGCACTGAGAGGCAATGATGAGTGTTATAGACACAGTTTCAGCCTCAGGAGATCCCCAGTCTAGAGGGCAACTTTATAAGGACCTTCATGCACTGGGCCGCCCTGTAGAGACCTTGTGATGATTCAGATGCAGCTCCTGTCCTGGAGGGATGCACAGCCTGGATGCTGCTGATGAAAATTCAGGCAAATAGGGAGGAGCACACAAAAGCTGGGCCACTCAGGAGGCACACAGTCACTGGCTCTCGAAGGGTCAAAGAGGACTTCTCGGAGAAGGTAGCATTTGAGCCTGGCTTTAAAGAGCAAGGAGGGTTTAGACAGGTAAAGATGAGAAGAACTAGTTTCCTACTACAGGTAATAGCATGGGCAGAGGCAGGGAAGGAGAAGACAGGTCAAAGTGACTAAAGTCTAAGGGACTGAGGAGTTGATGTTAACTGGGGAGACCATGGGGAGCCATGGAAGGTACTTGAGCAGGAGCGTAGCAGCATGGCTGCTTAGGAAGAGGGCTCTAGTAGCAGCACCAAGAGAAGGCAGGCCTGCAAGAAGCAGGCGCACCCTCACGTGATATGCTCCCCCCCTCCTGAGGTCCAGGGGGGTGTCTCTGTCCACCACTGGGAGGGAGAGGACAACTTCCTCTCCTCAGCCTGGCCAGGGAGATAAGGGGACAAGGACAGGAAGTTGCCTCAAGGAGCTGAAGAGTGAGTAGCTGACCCAAGGCCCCAGCCCCGATGCTGTGCAGGGCGGTCCCACAGAGGTGGATGCAGGAAAGGAGGCCAGCTCCCTCTGGCCAAAATGCAATGGTCCGGGTGTCCAGGACCGCAGGCCCCTGGGTGCCTGTTCTGTCCCACTTGCTGACAAAGCCCCACTTCCCCAGGTCCCTGAAAGCCGGGTGTGCCCCCTTCCCAGGAAGAGGCTCCGGAGTTTTCCTGCCTTAACTCAGTCATTCAAACACCCTCCCTGACACCTCCTGAGAACTGAGGTGAGTCTGCCTTCAAGGGTGACTACAGACGGGGATGCAGGGCAGACAGTGAACGCCAGGGTGCGGGGAGCTTGATGGGGTCATACGGCGATGGGAGTCTTATTGGCCTCAGGGATGAGCCATGGCTTCCGGGCCTTAAGGTCTAACAGGAACGAGCCCCAGAGGATGGCAGAGAGAACAGAGTGAGCAAAGATCCAGAGACAAGAAACTTCTTACTGTGTACAGGGAACTAGATGTGGCCCCAGTGGGACAACATGGGCAGCTGGAAGTGATGAGGATGAGTGTGGGGCAGGGAAGCTGGATACCCCTGAGGGGCAGGGCTGAGGGGAGGTGAGAGGGTGGGGGGCCCCATCCTAGGGCACGGGGAGAGGCTGGAGGTGCAGGGTGGGAGGGTGGCTCCAGGTCAGTAGGGGCCCTAGGCCCAGGAGGACTGGGGGGTGGGGTGCATCCGGAACTTGCCCAGGGGTCCCCAAGACTGAAATAGAAGAACTTGAGGTTAGGGGAGCGGCCGACAGGAGGGTCTCCCACTCTGTACGGCTGGGGGCCAGTCTTCCCTGCCCCCGCTTCACGGGGTCTGTCCAAGTGGGTGGGGTGGGGCTGAGACAGTGGACTCGAAAGGGAGGGACGAAGGGAGGGAGGGAGGGCGGGAATCAGGGAGGGGGGAAGCTGGGACAACAACAGGGTGGGAGCCCTGTCCTCCTGCCTCCAATCCTCCCAGACTCTGGCCCAGCGCCTGTCCCCTGAACTATTGCTCAAGACCCTCCCCCAGGTTCAGGTTGGAGCCCTCATTGGCCAGGCTGTCCTAAGCTCACTCCCTGGCCTCGGAGGAGACCTCCCCAGCCTGGCCCAGCAGAGGTATCCCAGCAGCTGAACACCTAGGAAAGCCATCAGCAGAGGAGGAACAGGACGCCTGGCCTGGGAGTTCCAGCTGAAGCTCTGCCTTGGCCTCCCTGGCTCCATGTCCCTGTTTGAGTCCCATCCTCTCCCTGGGCCTCAGTTTCCCCCTGTGTGCAATGGGGAGAGAGGCCTTGATCTATGGGGCCTCATTCAAAGTCGGTCAGAAGCGTGCAGGGAAGAGCATGAATACACAGGGTTGGGGTAGCCAAGGAACTGAGTTTCGTGGGGAGACATTTTAGGGAGAGGAGCTGGGAGAGCACTTGAGGCCAGGGGAACAGCCTGGACAAAGGGCTGAAGCTAGAATGTGCAAGGCCCGCTTGGAGAATTTTGAGGAGACCGGTTTGCTTGGATATGAGTAGGAGCCGACTGGTAAAGAAAGGGCTGTGACTGCTGGGTTGAAGAGTCTGGACTTTATCCTGCCGGTAATGGGGAGCTAAGGAAGGGTCTTGAGCAGAGGGATGAAGTAATGAAATCACCAGCTCAGGCAGGCAATCTTGATATACAGAGGTAAGTCTGGAGGCAGGGAGGCCAGGGAGGAGGCTGTTGGAGAGCTTGAGAGAGAAGGTGGGGCCTGAGCGGGGGCAGTGACGATAGGCGATAAGGTCGGGCAGGGAGAGGGGAGCTGCAAGAGAAACCCTCTTCCGCCTCCACGTGGAGTCCTCCAGGTCCCTCCCACTCCACTTGGCCCCAGATGCACTCCCACCTCAACCCACTCCTCCCCGACCTCAGGGCTGAACCCCTCACCCACCAGAAACACGGGAGTCAGCTGTCACTCCTCACTTCCTCTCATCCCTGAACCTAATCCACAACCAGGTCCCTCTGCCTTGGTCTACACCTCCTCATTTTTTACCACTGTGGGGTCCTTTCAGCGTCTCCTCTCCCCTTGAATCCCGTCCCCATACCAGCTTCCAGGGGGAAGCTATTCTAGAAAGCAAATGTGACCTCGCATCTTCATTGCTTAAGAAGCCAGGCCATTAAATGGTCGATCAAGGTTCTCAGTGTCCCAGCCCTGCCTCTCTGATCCACCCTCCTGACCTTGTGCTCAGCTCCTGATGATGCAGCCATGCTGAGCGACTGAGTCACTGTCTCTGGGACACGGCTGAGGTTTCCCACCTTCAACTGAGGTGGTTTTTTCTGCCTGTGACACCCTCTTCTTCATGTGTCCAAATCCTTCCGGCAAAGACCTACCTTTCCCCTGTGCTCCGCTCTGCACCCCCCCCCCCAGGTGAGGTTGGCAGGCATGCCTCCTGCCAAAGAGGTGGTAAGTTCTGCCATCATCTGTCCTGTGGGGGATTTAGAAAGAGCTGGGACTGGGTGCCAGGCCTAGAGCTCTCAGTACCTGGCAGCTGGGAGGTGGGGAGGATAGACCAGCCAGCCCTTTGGACAGCATACCTGTGACCATGTCCCCCTGGCTACCAGCTGTATGTCTAGGTGCAGATAGAGGGCATAATGGGGGGGGGCACACAGCGACTGGGCAAGTAGTTGGAGTGTGAAATGACTGTGGAAGCTTGGAGCGATGCCCAGAAGCTGTCATGGGGGCAGCCAAGCAGGTGGGCATGCTGACAGATGTGTGAACCTGCCAGGTGGGGGCCATAGTTGCTGGCAGCTGCTGGCCCTGCTTGTGGTGGTTTGGAAGCAGGGTGGGGTGGGGTGGGTGGGCTGGAGAGAGGGAATATAGGCCAGGCTGCCAGAGCAAACAGGCAGGCCTTCTGGCTCTACCTTCGAGCAGACACCAACGGAGTGGGAGAGGCTTAGTGTTAAGGTCCCTGGGGCTGACAAACGGGAGTCAGACCCCAAGATGTGTAAGTGGGGGAGGGAGAGGGATTTCCAGTTGCTTTTGTGACTAGGGCTTCATGTCTCTGGGAGAGAGGTCTCTAGTGGAAAGCTGTAGGGTTCTGTCCCCGCCTAGCCCTGGCTAACATTTTTCCTGGCAACTTAGAGATGCAGGTAGGGCTGTCTTTGTGGACTACAGGGGTGGGGGAAGAAAGGGAGAGGGTGGAAATACAGGGAATATTGGACTGGAGATCTAAAATGTTGGGCTGCAAGAAGCCACAGCCCGAAAACCAGCATTCCCCTATCTCAACGGCAGTAGGCTGAGCCCCAGCTGATGCCCCTGGAGTCGGTCTGGGTGACCTCTCAAAAGCAGCAAAGGACTGGACCGTTCCGCCAGCTAGCCCTCACTCAGTATCTCTATATTCAAGGAGTAATGGCAAAGGGGAGAGAGAGGAGGAGGTCCATGGCCCCATCCTGGGAGGAAGAGATCAGGAACTGGGGGGACACTGGGTAGGGGTCAGCAGGGGGGGCCAGGCTGGAAGCTGGGGCTTGTGTGTCTGCAGTTGCAGTCTCCCGGAAGGCTTTCTGTTTGCAGAGGCACTGTAGGGTTTGGGGTTTGAACAGCCGGCTGAGTGGGCTCAGTCCTGGAATCTCTGACCTTGGGCCACCAAGGTGGATCCCAGAGCTCTGGGCAGCAGAGGCCACCGGTAGGGGTGTGATGGTGGGTGGGTGAGACTGGCTGGGTCTCTCAAGCTGGAGCGGCGCAAGCAGATTGCTCTTTTTTGCTCTTCCCTTTGGCGGGGTGAGTGGTTTCTGCCTTCCCACAGTTTGCTTCCCTGACCTGCAGCCCTCCTCCTGGTACCCCTGGACAGACTGGAGCTCAGGGAGCACCGGAGTAGGGGTTCCTCTTCCCTCCCCTGCCCTGCGCCAGGGTCACTCTCCCTGGGGGCCTGGTCAGAGGCCTCCACCCCACACCCTCAGACTTCTCCAGGGAACCCTCATCCCACCTGGCAGTTACGTTTCCTGCTGGGGTGAAGGTGTGAGTGTAAGGTAGCAAGACTGGTTTACTTTCTTATATCCTGGGTCATTGTTAGAGGTTCTGATTGTGTGAGGAATAACCGCTCTTCGCTGGACTTTAGGAAAACAATAAAGCAAGCATAAACATCAAAAGAAGAAAACATCAAGTAATCTCCAGAGGAGTCTTGCTTATTCACAGGCTTTTGGGTTCCCTCTAGACCCAGGGTCACACTTTGCAAAATTCGAGTAGGGGGGTAGGAAGCCCCTCTATGGACATCCCCGTTTTGCAACTTCCCAGGACTCAAGGGGGCTCAAAAGAAGGCAGCTCAGAGACACGCGCTCAGCAGCCCTCCCCAGTTCTCTGCCCTGTGGACAGTGGTCGAGGCCCTTCCGGACCACGCTCGCTCGGCTCCCCCAAGCTCAGCGCGTTCCGCGTGGGCGGCCTCAGTTCCCCCTTCTGCAGAATGGGCAGGCAGCTCAGCCTCCGCGCCCCGGGGCCCTGCGGGGGCGGGGCGGAGGGCTCCGAGGGCGGCCGGAAGGGGTGTGAGTGCGGGGGCGGGCCCCGGGCTGCCCCGCCCCTGGGAGGGAGCCCGGGGCGCAGCATCCTGGCGCGGGCCGGGGCCGCCGCCGCCACTGCCGTCGGGGAAGGTTCCAGCGCGGTCCTGGCCTCGCGCGGCGCCCGTCGGGGCCCGAGCCCCCCGCGCAGTATCCCCGCGGAGAGGCGACCCCGACTGTGCCGACGGCGCAGACTGCCGGGGGGGGCGGCATGGAGGAGGCGCACCTGCTCCCGGCCGCCGACGTGCTGCGCCGCTTCTCGGTGACTGCCGAGGGCGGCCTGAGCCCGGAGCAGGTGACCGGCGCGCGGGAGCGCTATGGTCCTAACGGTGAGAGCGCGGGCCACGCGGGGGCAGCCGGGGCCGCGTGCGCCGCGGTCTCCGTATTGCGCCCCCCCCACCCCCGCCGCGGCACCGCGGCTGCGGAGCGGTCCTCTCCCCTCCCAGCCATCGGCCCCCGCGGGCGGGCGGGCAGGCAGGAAGCGAGGGCTCCGGAAACCTCTGCAGATGCCCTTGGGGCTCCCGGCGGGGCTGCGCGGTACCTTCGTAGGGGAAGGGGGGGTGCGGGTTCCGGGTTCGGAGACCGGACGCCTGGCTCCCCTGCCCCGCTCTCCTCTCTCCGGGCCCAGGGACCTGTGCGGCCCTTCCGGGCTTCCCACCTCCACCCGCGTCCCAGTCCACTCCTGCAGGCCCTCGCCCACCCCCATCGACGCTCAGCGCTGCATCCCCGCGCCGCCGCAGTCGGCCGGAGTCGTGCAGGTGCACACATCGGGGTCGGCCGGCGAGGGACCAGCCGGGGACTCTGAGGCCCAGCCTCCTAGCTGACCCCGAGGGTCTCCCACGAGGGCTCAGTAAAACGCCCAGAAGGTGCAGCTTGTCAGCTGGCAGGCTTGGTTACCCCACCCCCAGGTCTTCCTCTTTCTGCACCCCCAGGCGGATGTGGCTGGCGGAGTCGGTGGGGTCTTCGAACTGCTGAGGCGGGAGACCCACCTCCTTGGGGGTGGCAGGTTCAAGGCCTCACTCAGGGAGTTGCCTGGGGAGGCCTTTCCTTCCTGGGTGACCTGGAGCCACGCCTGCCCATCTCTGGGCAACGAGGGAGCCTTCATGCTGTTGCTGTTTGGGAGGGAAAGGTATCGTTCTTCCTCATGTTCAAAGGAGTGTGGGATTCTCCACCTGCCGAAAAGCACGGCAAGTGCCGGTACTGTCCAGATATGACCCAGAGATGGTAGAAGATGTAGAGGTCCCTCCCCAGGTCGCTTGCAGGCAGGATTTGCCACCCCTTTGGCCCACCCCCAGGGCACGGGGCAGAGTGTTAGGGGTCCAGAGAGAAATGTCGCCTCGATCCCCAGAGTGCAGCCTGGACCGACGCCCTTTCTGAACTTGGGGCCTCACCCTTTCAGGGTTCCCCGCCAGCCGGAAGGAAGGTTCTCTGGCCTGTGTGTCTCACTGCTCAGGGCTGGCTTGAAAATTACGAAGAGCTGTCAGAAAGGGAGCTTTGGGTTTTGTATTGGTTTATGACAACCACCTCTTATATAAATATTATCTTTCTGGAGCAGAAATCCTTTTTCGAAAAAATTAGTTGCTATATTTAGTTGAGCTGTGGGAGGAACTAGGGAGATAAATATTATTTAATATCCCCTACTAGTGACTTGGCAGGGAGGGTGTCCTCACTGCAGGAGCGCAGGGCATCGGGGCTGGTCCCCCAGCCCATGGGTGGGGCTGGGGGTCGGGGCAGCAGGTCTGGGGTTCCACCGCCTCTTCTGTGCTGCTGTGGCCTCCAGCTTGGGAGTCCTGATTCCCAAGGGAAGCTGGAGATCCAGCCCTTGGTTCTGCCTCCAGAATCACACAGATGTTGCCCTGCGTTACCCTGGCCAACACCCTTCTCCTTTCTGGCCCCCCATGTCTTCAGGAGGAGGGGAAGGTGGCTGGGAAGGAGGGAGCCTCTAGTTCCCCCCATGTTGTTTTGTCTAGGTGAGAGGATTTGGGGGTGCCCTGGCGGCTGAGCATCTGTGTGGGGTGATGAATAAGGATGTTGGTGCAGTGTGTAGGTCCAGAGAGGTGGATGTGCATTTTGGGGAGGGTGGTAGGAAAAGTTGGGGGGCCATTCCTGGGCTCCTCTGGTTCCTCTGTGCTTCGATGGTAGTAAAAATGAAAGCTCCTGTTCACTGACTACCTATTGATACTACGTGCCAGGCATTGGTCTTGTAGCACTTTTCACCTCTTGTCTCATTCCTTCCCCAAAACAACTCTATGAAAACAGCTGTTGTCATCCCCATTTTACAGAGGAGGTAACTGAGGCACCAGGAGGTTAGACAGCTTACCCAAGGTCACACAGTAAGTGGTAGAGCTGGTACTGGTTGCCTGCCCCTCTCTGGGCCTCAGTTCCCCCGTCTGTTCAAGGGGGTCATCGGTTCTGCAGACTCTGGGACCCTGGTGTTGGGGCCTGTGCTAGGAGCTGGGGTCAGCTAGACAGGAGCTAGTACAGCCTTGCCCCCGGCCCCCGCGGGGCCCCCAAGGGCTTTTTCCTCGGGAAGCATTCCAGGGCTCTGGAAGTCATCAGGTGAGGAGAAGGGAGCCGGCTGCCCCTTCCTGCCTCGTGCTCCCCCAGCCGAGCTCCAGCCTGAGGAGGAGGTGCGGGTGTCCCGCGTTCTCTACCCGCGCAGCCTCTGGGGTGAGGCTGACAGGGTTGTGAGCCCTAGCTCTGCCCTTTCATAGCTGTGCGATCCTGGATAAACCGATTTGCCTCTCGGTGCCTCTATTTGCTCATCATAAGTGAGGCTACGATAGGACCCATGCCAGACATTTGTGAGTGTTTGCGTACACCAAGCCATCCCTTCTTGTGGCAGAAGGAGCTGGGCCAGAAACGGGGGTGGGGGGGAGGGGGCGGGACCTGCAGGTGGAGGGAACACCCCAGGGACTAGTGTCCTTCCCCCACCCCAGGAGTCTATGCACCTGCAAGGTCGTTAGGCTGGAAACCACAAGGAAGTCATTTGCTTAAGTCTTGAAGTTCACAAGTTCTGCCAGCACAGGAAGAGGGGAAGCAGGGGCTGGGGATCCTCCCTCCCCACTCCTCAGAGCTGGGGGAGGGGCCTCAGTCAGTGAGTGTACTGGGAGTCTCACCTCCCTCCCCCCCATCTGTCCCAACCCCAGCAAGTAGCCATGCCCTCTGAGGCTCCAACAGGGCAGTAAGTGGGAGACTCCTGGCCTCCTGTGAGCCGCCTTTCTCTGCAGACCCCAGAGGTGCCCAGGACTCAGCTTTCTTGGAGGGGCCTTTCTACATCCCTTCAACTTATTTTTTTGAATAAAAATGTGCACACAGTACCACATTCAAAAGGTACAAAAAGTATATAGTAAATTCTCCCCAGCCCTGTCCCCAGTCACCCACTCCCAGCCACCCCAGTATCTCCTTCCCAAGATATTCTGTGCACACACACCTCTGGGTCTGTGATCGATGATCTTTTTTACATGAAAGGGAGTGGATTTGGGGGGCTGTTTTGCCCCTGCTTTCCACGTGACAGAGTCACTCTTGCAGATGGTTCCACGTGGAGCATCCTTGGGCTTCCTCGTGGCCACTCAGAGTTTCATCACGTGGCTGTTCCAGCATTTCTTCCCCCGAGCTTTTGATGGGCTCTGGGGTTGTTCGAAGCCTCTGTTATCACACACGCGTTATAAGGCACACCCTTGTCCCCATGTCATCTCACACACTGTGAATATCTCCAAAGGATAAATTCCTAGAGGGGGAATTGCTGGGTCAAAGGGCATGTGTATTTTAAATTTTGACTGCTGTTGCTCAATTGTTCTCCATAAAGTTGCACCAGTTGACCTGCCCGTTTCCCTACCACCTCACCAGCACAGTGTGTTATTGGACGCCAATCTCATAGAAGAGTGGTCTCTCATAGTCTTACTTTGCATTTCTCTGTTTGCCAGTCATGTTGGGCATTTTTTCCTGTCATCAGGAGCCATCTGATCTCCTCATGTCCGTGGATGGGCTGCCTATCACCCCTGCTGGACGTGAGCCTAGGCAGGAGGCAGGACTGGGTTGGGGGTGTCCCCCCAAGCGGGCGGGCCAACACCTAAGCCACCCCCACCCCAGAGCCCACGGATGTGGGAGTCAGGCGAGGTCCCAGGAAGTCTCTGCGGGGGAGGGGCGGTGTCTCTGTTTAGGGGAGCTGGGGGAGGAGCTGTGACAGGGGCTGGAGCCTGCCCTCCTGGACCTCAGCCTGCCCATCTGTACAGTGGGTACCAGAGCTCCAGGGGTGCCAGGTGGGAGGGATAGTCTGGATTTAGATTCCTGCCGGTGGGGTCTCCACTCTGACCTTATCTCCTGCCCTCAGCCCAGGTACCCGCTTCCTTGGCCCCAGTGTTGTCAGTAGGGTAGAGACAGGCCCCTGAGATCCCCCAAGGGCCTTGCAGATGTGAACTGACTCGGATCTGAGGCAGGTATTTCAGGTTTCACCCCATTTCTCACACCCTTGTTGGGCAGCCTTAGTGCGCCCTCTCAGGAACAGCACCAGCCCTGCCCCTGCAGAACCCCAAGCCCTTGCACCAGGAGCTCCCTGAGGCGGGGCTGGGTCTGCCCACAGCACGGAGGATGCCCAGCAAACACTTCGCGTCTGGGCCTGGTCAGCCAGTAAGGCTGCAGCAGGGCAGAGGTTATCCACTCCGGGTGGGGCCTGGAGACGGTGGCAGGCCAGGAGGGCGGGGTGGGGTCTGCCAGCCAAGGTCTCTCCCTGACTTTGTGAGTGAGGATTTAATTGCTCTGTAAATTTACCTTTGAGGAAGACCTTGGTGAGCACTCGCCTCTCCCAACTGGAACCAACACTTAGAAGCCGAAATACCAGTTTCCAGTGTTGTGAGAAGGAAGGAGTCAAGGGGGGATTAGGGGAGCAGGTGGTGTGTGGAGCCTGGGGGCAGCCCTGGCCCTGCACCCCCCTTCTCCTGGGCTCTGGGCTGTGGGCCCAGGGTCCAGGGCTGAACCATGGGGCAACCGAATAAACAATTCACTGAGGCTCTGTGTGGACCCAGGGGTGACTCAGCCCCTGCCTGCCCTGGGGGTGCTCCGGGGCGGGAAGCAGAAGGCAACATTGATGACCCTTGAGAGCAGAGCTTTTCTGAGAAGCCTTCCTGGAGGTTCAGATGAGGAAATGGGGAGGTACCCTGCACAGAAAAAATGGCGAAACAAAATCGTGGAGGGGGAAAGCTTTCGCAAAACCAGGGGATGTAGTAGCAATCCTGAGGCATCTCACTTGGCTGGCAGAGGGAGGGACAGACGTCTAAGATATGAGAGTGATTCTGGAAGGGTGGGTTGGGGCAAATCCAGGAAGACCTTGAAAGCCCTGTTAAGGTTAGTCTTTATCCTGTAGGTCCAGGAGAGCCACTGAAGGTCTGTGAGCAGGGCAGGGTCATTCATTCATTCACAGAGTTTTATTGAGCACCTACTGTGTGCCAGGTGCTGTCTCAGGTGCTAGGGACACTGGAGCTTCCATCCTCTTAACTGTTGTTATGGCTGATGTTTACTGAGCATTCACCATGTGCTGTGCATTAGTCTAAGTTCTTCATACATATTACATCATTTTATCTTCACAGCAACCTTATGAGGTAGTTACTATTATTACCCCCATTTTCCAGATGGGGAAACTGAGGCACAGCCAGAGTTAAAGTGACTTGCCTGTGGCCACAGAACTACCAAGATATAGGATTTGAACCCCAGCCCTCTGGACCAGGCTCTCTGCTCTAAGCTGCAGAGTTTCTCTAATCACATCCCAGGCCGTTCCGGGCCAGCTCCGCATCGGGCATCTGTGGACGTGGGCTGGTTCAGTCTGGCAACAGTGACCCAGAGCACAGTTCGGCCAGGAGAAGCCACCGTGTGAGAGGTCCAGACAAGAATAGTGGGGGCTCATATGCCCCCAGGCTGGCCCAGCTGGGGTCTGGGAGGGGCAGCACCTCCTGTTACTGACTTGGCCCATGCAGCCTGGCAGATGGCACCAAGAGGTGGGCAGGGCCAGGGCATTCTCACTTAACAAATGGGGCATCTGGTGCTGCTGAGGGCCCAATGCCATCATTTCAAGGGGAACTGGCTCAGCCCCACCACATGCAGCCTGGAGATAGCAAGGGGGAACCAGCATCTTCCAGGGATGCCTGGGAAGGGGAGGAGGTGCTCTCCTAGCCCCTGGATCCCCCACCGTGGCCCTGGAACTAATTCACGTGAGGGGAGAACTGGGTTGTTCAGAGTCTTGGCAGGATTGGAGTTTGAAGCAGATCAGGCCTGAGCAGATACGGCCTAGTAACCCCCAAAACACCACCTGTTTCGTGAGGAAGAGCCTTTGGGCCGGGATGATTGGGCTGATGGCTCTAGGGCCACAATAGAAGGATGAACCGATTGATGGGATGAGGACATCCAGCCCAACAATCAGGACATGGGATATTACGTTCTTTCAGGTGACCTTGGCTGGGGGGAGACAGGGGGACCACTGGGGTGGGAAGGCAGGACAGCCTAGGTGTGAGTGCAGGAGGTCCAGAGCAGGGGTTTGAGCTCAAAACACTTCCCTGCCACTTCCCAGCTGTGTGACCATGAACTAGTCACTCAACCTCTCTGTACTTCTACTCTGTAAAATGGGAATGATAATTGTATCCTCCTTTCCGGGTTATTTGAGAATCACAAGAGAGTAATGCACATGAGGAAGTGATTATTCTGTTTGTGGAGCACCTTCTTATCTGCTGGGCACACAATGCCCTCCCGTTTATCTCCGGAGATGAAGTAGGTAAAGCACCTGGCACACTGCTCGGTATATAGTAGGTGCTCAATAAATGTGACTTATTAATATTAATGCTACTAATGCTGATCCTCACAGCAGCCCTTCTGGGTGGGGGTGGGTACTCCGTCTTCCAAATGAGGTTCAGGACCCCACGGGGAGCCAGCTACTCAGGCAGGACCGGAAGCATGTGCATTACATGGGCAGGGATGGCCCTCGTTCAGGGATGGGCAGGGCATCTGTGGTGACCTCATGGCTGGCTGAGCCTCCCCCAGGGGCAGCGGATGGGGGTGAAAGGGGAGCCTTGCGGTAGAGGCCAGGTCTGGGGAGAAGGGGGCATTGGTCAGGATCGGCTAGGTTATGCTGCAGTAACAACCCCCAGATCTCAGTGGCTTGAAACAATCCAGGTCATTTCTTGCTCACACTGTATATATGTACCTCAGTGCAGCTCATCTGGGGGCTCAGTGTCTCCCGACTCTGTGACTCAGGTTCACAAAGCAGACACCATTGCACAGGTGCTGGTTGATGTAGCAGAGGGTCAAAGAGCTCCAGACTGTGCTGTCCAATAGGGCAGCCACTAACCTTGTGTGGCTGATTGAGTTTAAATGAATAAAAATTAAGTATAATTTAAAATGTAGGGAATTCCCTGGTGGTCCAGTGGTTAGAACTCCGTGCTTCTGCTGCTGGGGGCCTGGGTTCAATCCCTGGTCAGAGAACTAAGATCCTGCAAGCCACAAGGTGTGGCAAAAAAAAAAAAAAAAATTGCAGCTACTTAGTCACACTAGTTACATTCCCAGTGCTCAGTAGCTACATGTGGCTGGTGGCTACTGTATCAGACAGTGCGGCTATAGGACCCTTCCATCATCAGAGAAATTTCCATTGGACGGCGCCCTTCTCCAGCAGTTCAACATTCCAGCCCGAATATACATCCTTCTTTTTGCAACTCACACAGGAAGCTGGGACGTGCAGTCCTACTGTGTGCCCACAAGGTGGGGAGAATGAGAAGTATTTGGGGAACAGCATGAGGACCACCACCAAGAGTGGACTCTGGATCGAGCTGTGGGTCAGCAGAAGGGGAGATCCAGGTGGAAGGGGAGAGAAAGGAGAACTGGTGAGACCTGCAGGCAGAGGGCAGCTTGCAGGGGGGACTAGAGCTGGTATGTGTGTCCCATAACATGATTCCCAACCCCAGGCCTCACTCCTACCCAGCAAAAAAGCCCTGAGGAATATGGTGGTCAAGGGGCTACATGCCAGATAGAGGGAGGGGTCAGGGAGACAGCAGGAGGGATTCAGGTGAGACTTACGGATACACTGTCCCTTAGGTCAGGAACCCTGAAGACACCTGCAGAGGTGAGGGGTTGAGGAAGCTCCTGGGTCGAGCATGGCAGAAGCAGGCTGATGTGCGCCATGAGGCTGGGGCATGGCTGAGATGACCTCTAAAGGACCCTGCTCCATTGGAGAATTGGCCCAGAAACCAGGCCTGGCCCTCCCCCCGCCTTTCCTGTTCGCCTCAGCTAAATAGATCAGAAGGGAAAAGTCTGTTTGATTTTAATCTCAACGCAGGACACTGGAGATTACATTTTCCACGGAAAATGTCAGCCATTGCCTAAAATAGGACTTTGGAGAAAATGCTAGAAAGTGTATTTTTAGGTTACATGTGTTCCTCCTGGATTCCTGCAGCCCAGTGGGCTGCTTATTACTCCCCATGGTTCAGCTGCCAGGTGCAGACCCCAGACCTTCGAAACAGATGGTCAGGGGAGAGGTGCCCATGGGAAAAATTGCTGGCAGGTGCTTGAGCTGAAAGCAGGTGGACAGAGGCAAGGACCCATGTCAGGGAGGAGGAGAGAGGGAGAGCCAGCCTGGGGTGGGGCTCGGATTCTGCATGCTAACAAGCTCCCGAGCGACCCGGGGTGGGGGCCGGGGAGGTAGACAGGAGGAGGCAAGGCTCAGTTAGGCTTGATCTGGGAGGGGCCTCAGACAGCCGTGGGCAGGTCCCGAGCTCGGCAGGAGGAGGGAGAAGCCCGTCCAGGGCCCCTTTCCAGAGACCCACAGATACCCTTGCTGGCTGTGTGACCTTGTTCAAGCCACAAATCCACTCTGGACCTCAGCTCTTGCACCTGCGAAACGGGGTCGGAATTCCCACCTGCCTCCCCTTTAGGCTGTTGGGAAGAGTCCAAGACTTCAGGTACTGGGGCAGCCAGCTCCACCTGTAACATAGGTACTTCGGGAAACAGGAGATAAAAGTGGAGCCTGTAAAGTGACAGCAGGTCCTGGTGGTGTTTGGAAACATGGTTCTTCAAAATGTTCTATGGTCTGGGCCTGGGCATGCCGGCTGGGTCCTCACTGAGCTTGCCTGGAGCGGAGGGCCTGGGAGGGGACAAGCTGAGACTCAACCCCTAGGAAGTGAACTGTGGCGGGTTTCTCAGTGCCCGGGATGCTGGCTGCTGGGGTCGTGCTCAGGGGGAGCCTGGGATGGGGTGGGGCTCAGAGGGACAGCGGTGCTGTGGGCCTTGTCCTGTGGTCCTGGAGAAGCAGGTGTGTCAGAGGTGGCCTGAGCCGATGTTCTCAATTTCAGGGAGGGGCTACCCTGCCGTGGGTGGGGGACATTGAACAGGACCAGGTGGGCATCGGAGAAAGAGCAGTGCAGGGAGCTGTGAGAACTACCAACTCCCTGTGTGACCTCGGGGGTCCCGTCTCTTCTCCAGGCCTCGGTTACCCCTCTGTGCAATGGGGGAGGGTCTAGAAGGCCACTCCTGGCTCCCATCTTGTCCCAGGGTGAGCCAGGCCACGCCAGACCTTCCTCAACCAGAGTGAGGTGAGGGTGAGGGGTGGAAGCATCTGGGCTCAAGCCATCTGTTCTGTGATCTCAGAGAACTAGGGTGATGTGTCCTGCCCATCGTGGAGGTCCCGGTGGGCACATGGGGAGGGGCTGCTCAGACTCCACTCTATAACCCAGTCATTTCTTGTCTCCCCATGGCTCCCGTGGCTGCCTGGATCCTGCAGAGCTCCCGACCGAGGAAGGTGAGCCTTGGGCCAGGGCGGCCTATGAGGTCACCAGACAACATCGTGGGCCATTCACTGTCAGGCTGTGTCCTCCCCACCCCCCGGCTGGGTGGGGCCTTGCTGAGCAATCCCCCCATCCCTCCGCTCCCGGCATTGCCCATCTGTGCCTCTCAGGGCCTCTGGCTCTCCCTCTTCAAATGGTAGGGAGGGAGTGGGCCAGGTGGTCCTGAGGCCGCCCCAGCTCTGCATGCAAGCAGGTCAGTCGGTCAGGGGCCCAGGCCTCATGCGGTGCTCCCGTACCCAGGGAAGTCCCTGTGGGAGCTGGTGCTGGAGCAATTTGAGGACCTCCTGGTGCGCATCCTGCTGCTGGCGGCCCTGGTCTCCTTCGTAAGTAGGGCCCCCGTTTCATGGCATCGGGCAACCCGGGAGGGAGACCAGGGCAGGGCAGTGCTCAGAGGCTCAGGCTCTGGGCCACAGGGCTGTCTTCTCAGCTGTGGGCCTCCCTGGGCCCCTGCCTGGCCCTTGCCCTTGCCCAAACCCTCACAGCCCCCCGCCCTGGACTCCCGGCTCCCATCTGTCCCCTGGCTGTCAGAGTGAGCTTGCTCCCATCCGCCCCCTGGCTGTCAGAGTGAGCTTGCTCCCATCCGCCCCCTGGCTGTCAGAGTGAGCTTGCTCCCATCCGCCCCCTGGCTGTCAGAGTGAGCTTGCTCCCATCCGCCCCCTGGCTGTCAGAGTGAGCTTGCTCCCATCTGCCCCCTGGCTGTCAGAGTGAGCTTGTGAAAGCACAGGTCTGACCCCGCCCCTCCTTGCCTTAGCACAGGGTTTCTCAGCATCAGCCCTGCTGACTTCTTGGACCAGATCATTCTTTGTGGTGGGAGCTGTCCTGTGCACTGTAGAATTTTTAGCAGCATCCCTGGCCTCTGCCCACCAGATGCCGGTAGCACTCCCCACTTGTAACAATCAAGCCTACAGATGTTGCCAAATGTCCCTGGGGGGCGAAATCACCCCGGCTATGAGTCACATTCTGTGACTTCCAGACTCCTCAGACAGACTTCGGGCCTTAACCTCCTGCAGCCTCCTCGTGGAGGCTGCTCCCCGTTGCTGTCCCCCATCCGCCCTGCCCAGACTCCTTCTGGACCTGCAGGGCCATGGGGCCAGAGTGGAGCAGTGGGGAAGGGGAACACCAGTGGCTGAGCAGCAGACACCCAACGGTCGTGCAGGGAATGGAGCCCTGAGGGCGCATGTGACTCCTGCTCCGGGCCCCTCCAGCCAGGAGGGGCCCAGCCAGCTGTGTCTGACCCTCCTGGCCACTCACTGTTCCTTGGAAACGGAGGACTCTTAAAAAAGAAAAGTCTATCCAGGCAGGTGCCCAAAACAGCTGAGCCAAAAGCGTTCTGGTACCCTCTCCACGCAACAGATGAACACACTGAGGCCTGGAGAGGATGACAAGTACCCACTTGGGCCAAGAGGTGGGAACGGACTTGAACCAGGTCTCGCGCCTCCAGGCCTGGTCTCTGGCTGGAATCATGGTCCTCTGGTCCGTGAACTGTGAACTTGAGCCTGCAGCAGGATCACCTGGGCTGCTTAAAACACAGACTGCTGGGCCCCACCCCAGAGTTTCTGACTCAGGAGGTCTGGGATGGACGCCAAGAATTTGCATTTCTAACAAGTTCCCAGGTGACGCTGCTGCTGCTCCTGGTGTGGGCACCACACCTGCTCCAAGAACCACTGCCAGGCAGATGGCGACGCCTCCTGCTGGCCGTCGCACAGCGGCCCCACGTCCCTGAAAGTGGGTGGGGTGGGACGTGGGCTCTGGTGGTCACTACCTGCAGGGGCTGGACTTCCTAAGCCAAGGCCTTCTGAGAGCAGACCTCTCTAGGTCCGGGGCTCCCCAGGGGTATTTCCCCCAAAATGGGAGCAGACAGAGACCCAGCACACAAAGGGAATGGCAAGCAGACCCTGGCCCACGGCATAGCCGAAACTCACCAGCTTTGATCCCGGCAGGTCCTGGCCTGGTTCGAGGAGGATGAGGAGACCACAACTGCCTTCGTGGAGCCCCTGGTCATCATGCTGATCCTTGTGGCCAATGCGATCGTGGGCGTGTGGCAGGTGGGAGGCTCGGTGGTGGGGCTGGGCCCCGGGGTCTCCCAGCTGCTAGGTGTGACCTCCATTTGGTCCTGGAATCCTGCAGGTCCTCTGCTTCCAGATCCATCCCGGGCCCTAAGGGTGTCACTCCAAGGGGGTGGCCTGCTGGGGCCAGCAGGGACAGACAGCCTTCCTGCCTCTGCAGGAACGCAATGCTGAGAGTGCCATTGAGGCCCTGAAAGAGTATGAGCCTGAGATGGGCAAGGTGATCCGCTCGGACCGCAAGGGCGTGCAGCGGATCCGCGCCCGGGACATCGTCCCCGGAGACATCGTGGAAGTGGCAGGTGCGTTGGGGGTCTCCTCCTTTCATTATGTGACGCGGATGAGCCCATCCTTCTCTTTCTGATTATATATGCAGAGGGGGTAGTTGTTGGATTCCTCTAAAGCTCTTTGGCCAAAACCCCATCAGACAGATAAGGGGACTGCAGGCCAGGGGACAGCTGAGGCCTCTGCCTCCCAGCCCCAGCCTTGGTTCCTGGGAGCCCTCCTGGCTTTCCCGGGAGGTGGCACCAAAAGCCACCCTCAGCCAAGCCATTCTCCCTCCACAGTGGGAGACAAAGTGCCCGCCGACCTCCGTCTCATCGAGATCAAGTCCACCACGCTGAGAGTGGATCAATCCATCCTGACCGGTGAGGCCTGGAGGCCGGGATCGGGGGCCGCTAGGCCAGGGGACAGAGGTGCCTTCACGTGGGGCTTCTCATTTCTGATTCCGCATCCAGGTGAATCTGTGTCTGTGACCAAGCACACGGATGCCATCCCCGACCCCAGAGCTGTGAACCAGGACAAGAAGAACATGCTGTTTTCTGTAAGTGCTTGGGATGCCTGGGGCCTTTGCCGACGATGATGATAAAGATAATAACATTTAGATTAATCAGCTAAAGCCCTGTGGGGAAGAACCTCCTCAGTTATTAAGAATACGTACAAACTTACAGTACTAATAATAGCTGTGTTTACTGAAGGCTGTGTGCTTGGCCCTGTTCTAAGCCCTTTACCTGTATTAATTTATTTAATCCTCACAGCGCCTTTGAAATAAGTACTCTTGTCTGCATTTTCCAGCAAGGAAGCAGGCACAGAGAGGTTAAGTAAGTTGCCCCAAGTCACACAGCCAGTGAGTGACAGAGCTGGGATGTGGACCCAGACTCCTGATTCTAGAGCTTTTCCTCCTACCTGCTAGGCTTATCCTGCCTTAAACTGGAGAGAGGCAGAGCCTCTCTTGCCTCAACAGAATCCTCTAGAGGGAGAAGCATTGCCAAAATGGTGGAGGATATCAGGAACAGTCCATTTCTCAGATAGGAAAACTGATCCCCAAGGCAAGATTCCAAGCCACCCAGCTCTTCTCAGGGAGAGTGATGGGTTCAGCTCTGGTGGGAGGGATCAGCCCCTGTGGCCTTAGAGGGACTTAACCAGTGATGCTCACAGGCTGCCCACGGAGGCCACAAGGAGGTGTCAGGCCAATTGGCAGTGGCCCTGGGCACTAAGTTATTAAAGTCTCCCCAGAAGTGAACAGAAATGGAGAAAGCGATATACACCCGCAGCTCTTCTTGAGGAGAGCACCCTGCCTAGGTGCCTGGAAGCTTTGGACAAGCTGCCTTGGGTGGGGAGGGGACACCAAAGGGCATGTTCAGGCATTAGAAGCTGTCACTAGAAGCTTTCTAAGGAGGGTGCCCTGGCTAACTGCAGGTCATTTCCTTAGCGGAGGGTCCTGTAAGGGGGGGGCAGGAGCTGCATGGCTCAGGGCAGAAGGGACGCTGAGGCCACCAAAACCCACCTTCCCTCCAGCCTCAGCATAGTGCACCTGTCTGAAGGGGACCAAGTTATGAGCCTCCGCAGAGCAGCTGTGTCTCGGGCCTCTGTTGGACCATTTTACAGCAGAGGACACAGAGGCTCAAGGCTGGCCGGCACTTGCACCAGGGCTTGGGGATTTTACTGGGGCCTTGGGAATGGATGGACTTCAGCTCAAATTTTCTGGATTCTTCAGTAAATATTTATTGACTGTTTACCTGAGATCACGGTTAGCCACACTCCTGTGTGGCTGTATTGGTCGTTTATGAGCTGAATTTTGATGGGTTGGTGCTGTGCTGTGCTGGTTGATCATACTGTCAGTATCAGCTGGTGCTTCCTCTGTGCCAGGCCCCCCATGCTAGGCACTGGGGATGTGGCACTGAACCAAGTCCCTGCTTTCATAGAGCTGACACTATCACGGCGATGACAGTAATGACTCGAGACTACATAGTGGCATACCTCTGGGAGCACTAAGTATGGAGAAAAAGAAAGCCAAGGAGGGGAATAAGAGCCCTAACCCCAGCCTGAAGGGATCAGGGGTTCTGCGCCCCAGTTGGGGTGCTAACCAGCCCTTTCCTTATCCCTCGGCCAGGGCACCAACATTGCATCAGGCAAGGCGATGGGTGTGGCAGTGGCCACGGGCTTGCACACGGAGCTGGGTAAGATCCGGAGTCAGATGGCGGCCATGGCGCCAGAGCGGACGCCCCTGCAGCAGAAGCTGGATGAGTTTGGGCAGCAGCTGTCCCGTGCCATCTCCGTGATCTGCATGGCCGTGTGGGTCATTAACATTGGTCACTTTGCTGATCCGGCCCACGGCGGCTCCTGGCTCCGAGGTGCTGTCTACTACTTCAAGATTGCCGTGGCCCTGGCTGTGGCCGCCATCCCTGAGGGCCTCCCGGCTGTCATCACTACATGCCTGGCACTGGGCACACGGCGCATGGCCCGCAAGAACGCCATCGTGCGGAGTCTGCCCTCCGTGGAGACCCTGGGCTGCACCTCGGTCATCTGCTCTGATAAGACGGGCACACTCACCACCAATCAGATGTCGGTCTGCCGGGTGAGTGGCTGCAGCCAGCTTGGGTATTGCTGTGTGATGCTTGGCAGGCTAGGCTCCCTCTCTGGGCCAGTCCCTGACTCCTTTCTGGCCAGAGGTGGAGGAGAGAACCTGCGTGCTGCCCCATGGTGGGGAGCAGATCCAGGTTCTCATGGGGCAGAGCAGCAAAGCCTGGCTGGACATGCATCATTAGGACCCACGTGTCACTCTGTAGGGTCCTGGCAGGCCACTGCCCATCTGTGAACCTCAGTTTCCCCATCTGAAGTTTGGGTGTGCAAACCCTGCCAGGTAACCATAAAGGACACAGGGGAGGGTCAAGTACAGCCTGGGCATCTGATCCAAGCTGGGCCTGGACCCAGGTTCGTTTTTTTCTTCTTTTTCTTTTTTTTTTAGAAATTTATTTATTTATTTATTTTTGGCTGTGTTGGGTCTTCGTTGCTGCGCACGGGCTTTCTCTAGTTGTGGCGAGCAGGGACCACTCTTCGCTGTGCTGCGTGGGCTTCTCATTTCGGTGGCTCCTCTTGTTGGACAGCATGGGCTCTAGGCGCGTGGGCTTCAGTATTTGTGGCACGAGGGCTCAGTAATTGTGGCTTGCAGGCTCTAGAGTGCAGGCTCAGTTGTTGTGGCACACGGGCTTAGTTGCTCTGCCGCATGTGGGATCTTCTGGACCAGGGACTGGACCCAGGTTCTATCCTTCACCACCGTGACTCTCTGTGGTCAACGCCTATCACCAGATACGCCGGCTCCAGTGACCTGGGAAGGGCCCAGGCAGGAATTATTCATTCCCTGGCACTTGATCCCAGATCCTGGGCTGCTGCCCACATGCTTCAGGGAGTCTGGCTGAGACTCCAGCAGGCCCCTGGGGTAGAGGAGTGGGTGACATGACAGTGAAGCTTTCGGATTTCCCACTCCCTAGGTGCCCCAGTCACTCCTCTCCCACCCCTGCTCCCATAATCTGCCCACTGGGCCTGGGAAACCCAGGCTCTATATCTGAGACCTTAGTCCCCCACAGAAGCCCATTAGGGGCTGCCATGGGGTTGGGGGCACCAGCACGCTTTACTGCCCTGCAGCCCCTGAACTGCTAGAATCCCTAGTAGGACTTCATTTGAACAGTCCTACTAGGGATTCTGAAATAAAGATTTGAAAAACACAGTATAGGGAAGTCGTAGGGGCCTTACATACTGGATGATGGGCTAAGAAACTTGACTTCTCAGAGGCTCTGCTGGCTGGAGGGCTGTCCCCAGGGACAGGGAGGAAAGTGCAATGGAAGGGATGTTTATTGAGCACCTGCTGGGTGCTGGGCTGGCCATTGGCTTGGGAATGTGCAGTGAGGCAGTTTCCAGGAAGCAAGAATTATCTCCCTGGCAGAGCTGGCTGACAGATGAGGACATGGGCTGCCCTGGGAGAGGTGAGCCCCCTGTCCCTCAGGGGCACAGGTAGGGGCTGGGCCCTGTGGGCAGGAGCTCACTCTCTGGGGACAGGGGTCTGTGCCTCAGGATGCTATGTAGGTTTCCTCCCTTGGAGGTCAGGAACTCATTCCCTTGAAGGGCAAGGAGGGGCATCTGCACTCTGATCCCACTTTCTCCCCATTACCAGTGGAGAAACTGAGGCTTAGGTGCTCCGCCAGCGGTTACATAGTGAGATGGGCAAGGACCCAGGCTTCCTGTCCCAGCTCAGGGCCCTGTCAAGCTGGCAGCTGCCCCAGAACATTGAAGAATCTGCCATAAGTCCCTCATGGGTCTAGAGCAAAGGACAAGCCTGAACTGGACACACCTGGGCAGGGCAGAGAGGCCCGGCCTCAGCCTGGACGCAGTACTCTTACACTTCACCTCCAAGACCCTGGGGGAGGGAAGGCCAGTGGCTCCTCTGGAGACCCACAGGACACCACCCTGGGGTCAGGCTTTAGTCAGACTGGCTGCCCAGGGAGGAGGGCCTGCCTGAACACGCCCCTGCGCTCCCCAGATGTTCGTGGTAGCCGAGGCCGAAGCGGGTACCTGCAGTTTGCACGAGTTCACCATCTCGGGCACCACGTATGCCCCGGAGGGCGAAGTGTGAGTGCTCGGCGAGGGGGCTCAGGTGGGCGGGGTTTCCTGGTGGGCGGAGCTATATAGGACAGCTCTGAGAGCTGTCATTGGCGAGGCCTCTTGGGGGCCAAGAGGCTGGGCATTGCCCGGGGGCTGGGACAAGGGCACCGTCCTGACAGCTCTGGCTCCGCAGGCGGCTGGGGGAGTGGCCTGTGTGCTGCGGGCAGTTTGACGGGCTGGTGGAGCTGGCGACCATCTGCGCCCTGTGCAATGACTCAGCGCTGGACTACAACGAGGTGGGCCCCTACTCCTTTTCGTGACCTCCCTAGTATCCAGGCGCTCAGAACAGACCTTTCTCCCAGAGTATCAAAGCTCGCAGGATTGGAGGTCCCTGCCCCTGTGGAGTGCCACACCCCAGGACCACTGCCATCCTTGTCCACTCCACACTGCCACCCCTCCTTCTTCCTCAGACTGGCTCTGGAACCCTGCTCGGGGCTCTTGGGCTGTGGCGGACTGTAATGTAAAGGGCAGAAGGGCCAGGGGTGCCTGGGGGAAGAGGTTTGGGGGACAAGACTAAGAAGTGTTTAAAGCAGAAGGCACAGCCCAGAAACGGGCATTGAATGCTCTTCCCTGCGGCTGGAGCATGTGGGAGGCCGCTCCTGCCTGGTGGGGCGGGGGCACTTGGCCAAGTCAGTTTGATGCCCAGCTGAGGGCAGTAGACAGACACCAAAGGGTTTGGAGCAGGAGAGTGATATGGTCAGATCTGCATTCACAGAAGATCACCCAGGCTTCTGTGTGGAGGACAGAACAGACTGGGCAAGACCAGAGCCGAGGAGCCCCTTGTGGTCATCCAGGCCGGAGAGGTGCCAGCTGAGTCCTGGCTGGGGCTTCAGGGAGAGGGGAGGAGGCCTGGGTTGGAGAGAGTTTGGAGCCCAGATCCTGGGACTTGGTGACTGGTTAGGTGAAAGAGGGAGGAGGTCAGGGTAGCCTGTAGTTGCTGTCCTGGCTGGGACTGTCACGGGAGCGGCAAAATAGGGAGGGGGAGAGGTAGCCTGAGGGTCCCCAGGGAACAAAGTCCAACAGGCAGCAGCTGTACCTGTGGGCTTGGAGCTCAGGAGAGAGGTTGCAGTGGGCTGGGTGGGCCCTGGCCGTCATGAGCCCATGAAGGATGGGAGAGGCCAGGGGCATATGAGGCCTCAGGGAGCGGTGGGGGGGGGGATGGAAGGAGCAGGGCCCAGACAGCAGGTTTAGAAAGAGGAATCTGGTGAAGGAAGCGGAGAAGTGTGAGCAGAGAGCGATTCAGAGGACAGGAAAGGTGCGTGGCCATTGATGTCAGGGGAGGAGGGAGGGTCGGAAGGGAAGGTGAGCATCAGTGCCAGATGCTTCCCAGGTCAGCTGGGCTGCGAAGGGCCCACAGGCCTGGTGCAAAGGAGGTTACAGGTGACTCTGGCAAAGTGAGCTCCAGGGGGCAGGGAGCGAGTGGGAGGTGAGGCTGGGGGCCGCCCTGCCCCTCACTCCCTGTACCTGGGCCCCGCTAGGCGAAGGGCGTGTATGAGAAGGTGGGAGAGGCCACGGAGACGGCCCTGACTTGCCTGGTAGAGAAGATGAATGTTTTTGACACGGACCTGCAGGCCCTGTCCCGGGTGGAGCGAGCTGGGGCCTGCAACGCGGTGAGCAGCTTGGGGGTTCGGCCACAGGCCGCGTGGCTGGGGCTTCTGGGGCATCTGGAGAAGGGAGGGGAGGGAATGAAGTCATGGGAGGCTTCTGGGAGGAGGAGGGCCCTCAGACCCCTAGTAAGACTGGTCTAGGGGGAAAAGAGAGGAAAAGCTGAGTGTGGGCAAGGACTCAGAGTCGGGAATTACACAGCATGGTCAGGAAATGGCAACTTTGGGGCATTTCTGGGGCTGGAGAGGGGGAGAGAGGCCTTGAATGCCAGGGTCAGAAGAGGGTAGACAACATCGTGCAGGGATCAAGAGGCTCTTCATGGGGCTGAGCAGCTGGCGAGGAAGCAGCCAGAGTTGCTGGCTCTGCCCCTCACGCCCTGACCCACCTGGGCCCTGCAGGTCATCAAGCAGCTGATGCGGAAGGAGTTCACCCTGGAGTTCTCCCGAGACCGGAAGTCCATGTCAGTGTACTGCACGCCCACCCACCCTGGCCTGGCGGCCCAGGGCAGCAAGATGTTTGTGAAGGTGGGCCTGCCTGACCAGCCTGGAGCCTCTGAAGAGCCAGAGCCTGCAGTGGTGGGAGACCGGGGGAGGCGTGAGGGCCTCTGTCAAAGCGACGACTCCAGAACAAGGGTGGTCAGCCTGCCATGGGGAACTGGGAGTGGGATCCACATGTGGGGCAGATAAAGCCAGGGCCAGATGCTGAGGCCTGCCCCACCCTGTGGTCCCAGCTCTGGGCTGAGAGGCACTGCCTCGCCACATGACCTTGCGGTCACCGTACCCCCATGTGGGCCTCGGGCTCCCCATCTGAACAGCTGGTCAGGCTGGAAGGTCTTGGAACCCCTTTTGCTTCTGATGGGGAGTGTTGAGGTGGTTGGTGTGCAACTTTGGTGCTTTGTGTTTCGGAAACCGAGTCCCAAGGAGGGAAGGAACCAGCTCCCATCCAGACCCCCGTTCACGTCTTCACGTGCAGCGGGGGGTTTAACCTCTTTTGAAATGACAAGCTTCTGTATTGGGAGCTTGGGCTGCTGAAAAAACCTAGCATTTGGAGTGCCCTTTGAGGAGAGGGAGGAGGCACTGATGGAGGATTCAGAGGTTCTTCCCAGGCCTCGGGCGAGATCCGGGTTGAGACCCCAAGGCCACTGAGTAGCCCGGCACCCCCAAGACCACCTTCCCAGAGCCACACCCCACACACCCTCAGCAGGGCTCTGTTCCTGGTCCCGCTGCCGAGCACCCCGCAGAACTGGGATCCCGGTAGCAGCAGGCTGGCAGGGAGGCAGGGCCTGCAGGAGGGCTGCCATTCCCACCCCATCCCCCAGAATGCTGCAGCAGGCCTTCTCAGCTGCAGGCTGGTGAGGGGAGGGTGCCTCCGCGTGGGCTTCACACGGTGTCACACCCTGTGTGAGCCCCCTTCCCTCTGGGCTTTCTCACAGCGGGGCCTAATTGGTTCCCTCTCCGAGCTTCCAAAGAATGGATTCTGGTCTGTGCCTTGCTGTGTGTCCCCTTGGGTGACCTTTTCCCTTATCTGGGCCTCAATTTCCTCGATTAGGCAGGAGGGAGGGAAGGGGTCCTGACTGACGGACTTGTCTCCTCCCCTACCCCACGCGGCAGGGGGCACCTGAGAGTGTGATCGAGCGCTGCAGCTCAGTCCGCGTGGGGAGCCGCACCGTATCCCTGAACACCACCTCCAGGGAGCAGATCCTGGCCAAGATCCGGGACTGGGGCTCAGGCTCAGACACACTGCGCTGCCTGGCACTGGCCACCCGGGACGCACCCCCAAGGAAGGAGGACATGCAGCTAGACAACTGCAGCAAGTTTGTGCAGTACGAGGTGGGTGCTGGGCCCCAGGGCTGGGAGCCATGTGTCCGCCCGCAGCGCTGGGCAGGTGGCAGGCCGAGGAAGGGCCCAGGCCCCACTCGCATCTGCCCCCTCCCTGCAGACGGACCTGACTTTCGTGGGCTGCGTGGGCATGCTGGACCCTCCGCGGCCCGAGGTGGCTGCCTGCATCTCACGCTGCCGCCAGGCGGGCATCCGTGTGGTCATGATCACGGGGGACAACAAAGGCACGGCTGTGGCCATCTGCCGCCGGCTTGGCATCTTCAAGGACACAGAGGACGTGGCGGGCAAGGCCTACACGGGCCGAGAATTTGATGACCTCAGCCCCGAGCAGCAGCGCCACGCCTGCCGCACGGCCCGCTGCTTCGCCCGGGTGGAGCCCGCCCACAAGTCCCGCATCGTGGAGAACCTGCAGTCCTTCAACGAGATCACCGCCATGGTGAGGCCACGAGACGGGAGCCTGGGGGAGGTGGCGAGGGTGGTGGTGAGGCACTTGCCATAGGCCTTGGGAAGAGCAACCCGGGCGACCGCTGCCTCTGCTTCATTCTTATTTTTCCCAACATTTTATTACAGTAAATTTCAAACACAAAGAGAAATCAAAATGATTTTTATAGTGAATGCCTATAAATATCCACTATCTATATTCTATAAATAACATAGTTATATTTGCTTTATCACGTACCTATCCATCTACCCATCCTTCATCCATCTTTTCTTAAATGTGTTTCAAAGTAAGTTGCAGACATCAGTGCACTTTTCCCCCACACGCGATAGGGAACATTGCCATCAACCCATGAAGTTCCCTTATGCTCCTTCCCATTTTTTTGCATCATAGATTAGTTTTGCCTCTCCTGGATTTTCATATGTGTGGGATCATACAGCATGTGCTTTTTTGTGTCTGGCTTCTTTCCTTTGAAGTTTACCCATGTTGTTGCAGGTATCAGTTACATGATTGGTTTTTTATTGTTCAGTGGCATTCCATTGCGTGAATATACCACAGTCTCTTTTAAAGATTATTTATTTATTTGCTTGTTTGTTTGGTTGCGCCGGGTCTTAGTTGCGGCAGGCGGGCTCCTTAGTTGCGACTCACAGGCTCCTCCTTAGTTGCGGCTCCAGGGTTCCTTAGTTGTGGCATGCGAACTCTTAGTTGCAGCGTGCATGTGAGATCCAGTTCCCTGACCAGGGATTGAACCCGGGCCCCCTGCATTGAGAGTGCAGAGTCTTATCCACTGCACCACCAGGGAAGTCCCATCCACAGTCTCTTTATCCACTCACCTCTGGATGGACATTTGGTTTGGACCCAGTTTTTGTTCTGTCTCATTCTTGATTGTTGACCTCTTCATCAACACTGATCTGATTCTTAACCTCAACCCAACCCTGACTTGGCCTCAGTTTATAATCTTGACTTCCAGCCTAACCCAGTCCTTTACCTTGACCTTAATCCTGACCTGTGGCTCAGCCTAGATCTGGATAATGAGCTGGGCACCAACCTTGACTTGACTACAGCTGTAAACTTGTTCTTGACCTTATTTTGATCTTCACACTGACTTGGTCCCTGACCTTGACCTTGACATCTTAAACTGATTCTTTATTCTGAGCTCAACCCTGATATGGGTTCCAGTCTTGACCTGGGCCCTGATCTGATCCCTGATATTGATCCCCCCCCAGTCCAATACTTTATGTTGGCCTCAACTTTGATCTGGCCTTCAGTCTTGACCTTGACCTCAACTCCAACTTCTACCATGACATCATTCCTGATATGGACCATAGCCTTGACTTGACCTCTACCTTAATCTAATTTTTTTATCTTGAACACGAGTCCATTCTTGACCCTGCCCTTCACCTTGGCTCCAGCCTTCACCTTGACTACAGCACCTAACTGACTCTTGACCTGGGCCATGACCTTCACCTCATTCCTGACTTGAGCTTAACTTTGTCCTTAACCTCAGTTTCATCTTCTACCCCACATCCCACCTGAATTTCATCCCTGCTCTCGGCATTGACTCACCCTCATCCCTGTCCCCACCTCACCATCCTCTCTGGTCTTTGACTCGATCTTCTCCTCAATCTTGTCCTTATCTGCACTCCTTGCCTTCCCCTTAGCCTCATCCCCAGATCAGTTTCTAGGCTCATGACCTCACCATTTGTTCTGTCCAGCTGTCTGCTTCTTCGGGGACATCCCCTAAACTTGGTGATAGGCTGAGTTGAGGGGAGTCAGGGAGGTGGAAGGAAAGTTTCTCAGGCATGAACCCACGTAACCTGGCCCTCAGACTGGAGACGGGGTGAATGATGCCCCAGCCCTGAAGAAAGCGGAGATCGGCATCGCCATGGGCTCCGGCACAGCCGTGGCCAAGTCAGCGGCAGAGATGGTACTGTCAGATGACAACTTTGCCTCCATTGTGGCTGCAGTGGAGGAGGGCCGGGCCATCTACAGCAACATGAAGCAATTCATCCGCTACCTCATCTCCTCCAATGTTGGCGAGGTCGTCTGGTGAGGCCCTGTGTTCCCTCCTCCCAGCCCTCTGGACCAGCTCTGCATCCCTAAGACTGGGGAAATGCCTGTTCCTGGGGTGGGGCTGCAGGGATGGAGGGACCCCGTGCCCTGCCCTGGAAGGCTGGGGCCTTCCAGAGTCCCACCTCACGGTGGGGAGGGATGGGGACGCCTCATCATTCTCCAGAGGCCCTGATGCACCTCAGCCCCTGGTGGTGCCTGAAAAGTCCCCTGTCAGCCCTCCAGCCGTGACCTTCTTCCCACTTTCAGAGTCCTGCAAGATGGGAGAACTTGCCTCACCTTTGGGCAGTAATGTGTTCGTGTGTGTGTGTGTGTGTGTGCGCACATAGGGTGTGTGCCTGAGTGAGAGGTGTGTGTACATGTGTGCTTGTGAGTTCTTGTTCATCTTTTCGCATGAGGATTTGTGCTAGTGTGTAATTGTGTACACACTTAGGTTCACATGTGAGTGATCCCTGTGGAGAACGGTGAACATGTTTGCCTGGCTATGTAAGAATTCTGCATCTCTGCACGTCGGGGCAAGCATGTAGGTGTTTGCTTGTGTTTGTGGATTGTGTAAGCTGTGCTAGGTTGTTGTACACATCTGTGAACAAATGTGTATATGTTTCAGGCATGCACTGTCCACGTGTGTGTGTGTGTGTGTGTGTGTCCTAAAGAGGACTTGTGTCCTCAAGAGGAGAGGCCTAAAGGGCAGGTCTCTCCAGGCGCCAGAGCTGGGACTGGGGGGGCAGGGGCGGCCCAGTGTGAGGCGGGGCTGCTGTGGAGATAGTGTGGGAGCTCCCGGGCCTGGGGTAAGAGTAGGAGCTGGACCCTCCATTTGCTGGGGGCTAGAGCCCATGACTCTGGTTCCAGCATCTTTGTCACGGCAATTCTGGGCCTGCCCGAAGCCCTGATCCCTGTGCAGCTGCTCTGGGTGAACCTGGTGACGGATGGCCTACCTGCCACGGCCCTGGGCTTCAACCCACCAGACCTGGATATTATGGAGAAGCGGCCCCGGAACCCTCGGGAGGCCCTCATCAGTGGCTGGCTCTTCTTCCGATATCTGGCTATTGGAGGTGAGTGGGGCCCCAGTCTTCATTGCGGTTCCTGGAGCTTCCTAAGACCCTTGTATCAGTTACACTTGCAAACTACAGACCAGTATGACTCAGCCTGGCTTATGCCAAGAGAAACTGTGGGCTCGTGTAACTGAAGAGATTAGATCATGCCTCAAGCATGGCTGGACCCAGCCCTCAGACAGTATCATTGGCATATTTTGGCTCTGCCTCAGCTCCATTCTCATGCAGGTGCCCCTTGGGGTGGCAGGATGGCTGCCGCAGCTCCAGCCCTCGTACTTGCCCCGTTACAACCTCAAATAAAGCAGAAGAAAGAGCCTTTTGTCCTATTACTCCCGCAGTAGTGTGCAAACCACATGGCTCAGAAAGGGAGAGAGTGGTTCCCTGACAGAGATCCAGCAAATTATTAGGAAGGGGAAACGGATGCCAGAAAACCAGAGGTGTCCACTGTAGCCAGTTTTTTCCTGCCCTCCCCACAGTGTACGTTGGCCTGGCCACAGTGGCTGCTGCCACCTGGTGGTTCCTGTATGATGCCGAGGGACCTCAGGTCACCTTCTACCAGCTGGTGAGCAAGGGATGGCCAGGGAGCCTGTTGGGGGCATCTGGGAGGTAGAACTCACAGCCCAAGTTGTTGTTGGAGTTCCAGGGGAAAGGAGTCCAGAACCCCACGGGTGCCAGTAGCTGTCCCTCCCCACCCCCCAACTCCCCGCATAGACATCCACCACCTAAAGAGACGAGCTCAGAAGCCACAGGAAGCCTAGAGACAGCAGCACAGCCCCCGAGCCGGAGAGGAGGCTACTTCCTCCCCCAATCATTTAGTTACAGGGGGACCAAGGGGCTTAACTGCCCAGAAGTGTCTTACCTTTACTGGGAAACTCCCCGAACAATTGAGGGCTCAGAGGTAGGAGCCCCTAAATGGCAGAGGGTCAAACTGGAGCAATCGACAGTGGAGGGAAGGAATCTGCCAGGCTCCCCACTTTCATAACCAACGTGTTTCTCGGGGAAGGGACCCACTGACCTCTTGAAGTCACCTGGCTGGCAGGTGCACACCACGGGCCGGGCTTAGCTCAGCAAAGCTCTGGAAGCAGGCAGGGAGCCCCACCTCAGCTGCTGTCTGTCAGTCTGTCCTTCTGTCTGAGCAGCCAGTGCATCTCCTTCGCTTGAAAGAACCTTCGCGGCAATTCCGGCAAAGCCAGTTGTGGGTTTCTCATTTAAAGGGGAGAGCGGCGGGGATGTGGAATTTCCTTCCTCTGACTGTGCCTGACTTTGCCACTTTCCTGTAGGTAGAAGAGCTCAAGAGAGGGACCCTGACTTCCTGGCCACTCTTGGGAGTGTCAGAGGAGTACAGTCGTCCCCACCCCGAGGGCAGCGTGGGGGCTATTTCAGGGGTTCACACCTAGGTAGAGGCAGCGCGGAGATGCTTTCCTCCATCCACCAGCCCTCAAGCACATGGGGCTCTCCCTCCTGGCAGCGATGAAGAGCATGGGCCCAGACCCTTGTCCCGAAGGCTGTGGCCCGCAGCCCTTGGCAGATGGCTCAGGCCAGCCTCAGGCACCTGCTCCTGTAGCTCCTGGGGGGGCAGCAGCTGGAGAGTGGGGATGTGCCAGCCGTCCTGCTGCTGCCTCCCTCCTGCCCTGTCTCTGCTGCCACCCTTTGTGCTGTGGATCCCAAATCTCCAGAGACCTCCCCCCATAGCGACCTTTCTTCTGAGCCCAATCCCGTAGAGCCAGCTGGATACCTCCTCTGGGATGCCCCACAGCCCTTGTGCACTCACCAAGTCCAAAGTCAAAATCTGTCACCTTCCCCCAAATAATCCCCTCCTCCATGCCCATCTCGGTTCCACTGCCTGCCTGGTCACCCAAGCAGGTCACCCATGACCCTGGGGTCATGCTAGACACATATCCCATACCCACTACCAGTCAGTCCCCAGTCCCCTTGGTGCCACCTTCCCAACTCTCCTCAGGTCATTCCATTTCTCATTTATCCACTTGGTCAAGAAACAGCTATTAGGCACTGACTCTGTGCCAGGCACAAATCGCTAGGGCGACGGCAGTGACCGAGCCGGCAAAGGCTCTGCAAAGAGTGTCGAGTCTGGTGGGGGAGAGAGCCATGGAAATGGGCAGTCACATTTCACAGTGAGAAGTGCTTCAGCAGAGAAAAGGCAGGTGGCTGTGGAACTCAGAGATGGTCAAGAGTTAGACCTAAGATAGAACTTTCAGCTCCAGGTGCTGGAATTTCAGGAGAAGTGCCCAGATCCTGGAGGAACACTGAATAAAAGCAGCAGAGTGGATCCTGGATCCCGGCTGCCCAGGTTCCCACCCTGGTTCCATCACACACTAGCTGTGTGATTTTGGACAGGCTACTTAACCTCTCTGTTGGTTTCTTCATCCATATAAAATGGATAATAGACCCTGCCTCATAGGGCTAAGATGATTCAATACTTACAGAGTGCTTAGACCAACACCTGGCACATAGTAAGAGCTATGTAAGTGTAAAGTTAATGAAACCCAGAGGGGGCCTTGCAGGTGAAGGTGAATAGGAAATAGCCAGGGAGGCAAAGGGAAGGAGTAGGCAGAACAGTGGCTTCCCCCAAAGAAACAGCCTCCCCACCCCTCGGGGGCTGCTCACCGTGAATCTGTGAGGCAGAGAAGTTCCAGCCCTGAGCACCTTCTAATAAACAATGTAGGAGGCCACACTGTGACCCACGACCTGAGCACAATGCATGCGTGGCAGGTGCTCACGGCTGAAACCCAGGAGGTCTGAACTGGGCAGAGTGTTTGTCTATTGAAACACCTCCATGTGATCCTGTTTGTATTTTCTTCCCGTGCACGGGCATAGGGATGCAAGCACACACATGCCCGAGTGGGAGGTGTGTGCACTGCATTTGTGGGTACATGCATGTGCAAGGCCCTTACCATTAAGGTCTGGAGGTGGGGCCTGATGGTGGTGACACAACTTGCAAGAGCATTTGGTCCTCTTGGTCAGTGGGTGGGTTCAAAGTTTACGACATTTTCTCTGCCCTGTGATCAGTGCCAAATAAAAACGTGCACTTGTCCCAAATACTGGAGCTTGGTTTTTGGAGAAATTCCCACTGTTTGTTTAAATAAGACTCTCCATCTCTTTGTTAAAATAAGAAATCTAGCCAAGCCATAGTCGTTTATAATTTTGCATCCTGCACGAGAGAGGAAAGTGCCAGCAGCCCCTTCTGGCTGACAGAGTCGCCTTACCCGCATTTTTGCCCTGGGAGAAATGAGGGATGGATTTCCTGGACAGGAGGTCAGACGGCTGGTCACTTTACAGATTTCTCTTTGAGGGTTATTTTCACAGCACGTGGCCCCACCCCCATTTCGGAACTTTTAGCTTAAAGGATCACTGTGTTCAGATGAGATTCCAGAGGCCAGATTTGTATTGTTGGAGAACAGAGCTGTTTAACGGTTATGAACGTTCATGCTTATCCCCGTGGTGCGGAAGAGAGCAAGACGGAAGTTCTCACGCGTGTCCTCAGTTCAGCATGTTATTACAGCAGGTTCTGTGAGCCAGGTTTACGGGCAGGAAGAAAACTCCCCTGGGGCTGCAGGGGCGAGGGCCACTTCCCTTATTGAGCCCCGAGAGCTCCCTGTTAATTATGAAGAAGCCGTGCAGCAAGCCTGCACCTGGCCATGGGTTAGGCCACATCATAAGCAAAGGGCAGGTCTGGTAGAGCTCAATTTCAGCAGCAGAAGTGGAGGGAGGTGTGAATGGAATCCTATTTAATAATCATGACTAGGGCCCCAGTAACCTTCCTCTTCTACCCACCAAAGGTGAATTCTGTTCAAGTGTAATTTTACTGATCAGTTTTCATGTGCGTTTACTCATGTTACTCGGTGGCCTCAGTTAATCACCGCCCGCACTCCTGTACCTCGGATACTCAGACACCCCGACCCCCTGATTCCAGAGCCCCCTGCCGTCCATCCCCAGCCTAATGCCAGCTGCTCCCCCTCCGTCCCACCACCCCCCTGCCCCAGAACCATCTGCCCTTCTCCCTGGCCCAGTGCAGCCCCTCTGTCCCCATCCTGGGAGAGCGAGCACCCCTCCCTGGACCCTCCCCGCAGCAGCGCTGGCTGTTTTGAGTCCTCAGATGTGAGCCGAGGGTGAGGGCGGAGTGAGGCGTCCCTCTTCCCACGCCCTGGCCCCGCCCCTGACCGCTGTTCTCCCCGCCACCACCCCACCCCACCTGGGGACCCTCAGAGGAACTTCCTGAAGTGCTCAGAGGACAACCCGCTCTTTGCCGGCACTGAATGCGAGGTGTTTGAGTCACGCTTCCCCACGACCATGGCCTTGTCTGTGCTGGTGACCATTGAGATGTGCAACGCCCTTAACAGGTGGGCTGGGCAGAGGGGCCTGGAGCGGGGGTTGAGGGATGGGGGCTGAGGGTCAGTGGTGCCCAGAATTGGGGTCAGAGGTGTCCAGGAGTGCGGTCTGAGGTTTAGGGGGTCCAGGATTGGGGTCTGGGGGTCAGAAGGGTCCAGAAGAGGGCTCTGAGAACCAATGGGGGCCAAAATTGGGATCCAGGGGCAAAGGGAGACGTGATGGAGGTCTGAGGAAATAGAGGGGCCAGGATTGGGTCTGAGGGGCAGAGAAAGGGCATCCAAGACCCAGCATAGGCCCCTGGGGGCTGAGTGGGCAGCAGCGACATTCACCTCCTGGCGGCACTGGCCTCCCAGAAGCTCTCCCGTCCTTAAAGGGCAATGCCGAGGCCCAGACCACCTGCTGCATCCCACATGGGGGGGCGGGTGGGTGACCACGGCAGGGCCTGCCCGCATCCTGGCCTGAGGTGAGCGCCCTGTGCCCTTGGCAGCGTCTCAGAGAACCAGTCACTGCTGCGGATGCCACCCTGGCTGAACCCCTGGCTGCTGGCGGCTGTGGCCATGTCCATGGCCCTGCACTTCCTCATCCTGCTTGTGCCGCCCCTGCCCGTGAGTCTCCACCCAGCCCTGCTCACCTTCTCGGGCTCCTGGGATCACAGGGTCCTCATTCTCCTCTGATGCTAGGCCTTTCTGGGCCTGTTCGTGATGGAAACTGCCTGGGGGCTGTGATGGGGGCGGTCTGATGGTGCTCCGTGACTGCAGCCTGTGTTGGGACCCTGGCCAGCCACTGTCCTCCAGATGTGTCCCCCACTTTGGGACCCTCCCCCCAGACTTGGGGAACAGAAGAGGTGGGGAATCTCCCCAGGCTGGGGCAGGAGGAAAGCCAATGCCCTTTCCCAGTGCAGAATCCCTCCCACTCCCCAACAGAACAGAAGGATTTAGTCCTCTGGGTGAGGGCAGGGGAGGGCACCTCAGGCAGAGGAAAAAGGGGGACACAGATCTGGAGGTGGGACCTTGAGAGGCATCTCAGACGTGCTCGTGAAGAGTCCACTGTAGCCTGGGTGTATGAAGCAGTGGATTTGGGGGGCTCAGGGCACTCCTTCCTTTAACCAAAACTATCCCGCCCCAGCTCATCTTCCAAGTGACCCCACTGAGCGGGCGCCAGTGGGTGGTGGTGCTCCAGATATCTCTGCCTGTCATCCTGCTTGATGAGGCCCTCAAGTACCTGTCCCGGAAGCACGTGGATGGTGAGTGAGAGGCCCCAGACCCTCCCCACCCTGCTCGCCTCCAGCCCGCCTCCCCGCCCGCCCCTGCTTCCAGGCTGCAGGGTCTTGGGCTGCAGGGGTTGGGGCCCTGGGCTCACTGGGCCGCCAGCGGGAGCACTGCTCAGAGCCACGCGGCTTCGCTCCCCTCACTTGCTACCAGCCCTGCACAGCCAGGCCTGCTGTGCCCTCCTCTGGGCCTTGGCCTCTGACTTCTCTGAACCGGGCCTGTTTTTTTTAAATTTTTTATTTATTTATTTTTGGCTGTGTTGGGTCTTCGTTTCTGTGCGAGGGCTTTCTCCAGTTGCGGCGAGTGGGGGCCGCTCTTCATCGTGGTGCGCAGGCCTCTCACTGTCGCGGCCTCTCCCGTTGCGGAGCACAGGCTCCAGATGCGCAGGCTCAGTAGTTGTGGCTCACGGGCCCAGTTGCTCCGCGGCATGTGGGATCTTCCCAGACCAGGGCTCGAACCCGTGTCCCCTGCATTGGCAGGCAGATTCTCAACCACTGCGCCACCAGGGAAGCCCCGGGCCTGTTTTTATGCAGGCATTCTCAGCACAGTCTCCCAGGCGGTTCTCTGTTTCTGAGTTCACAGCTCTGGGTCTGCCTTAACCCGGGAATGGAGGACAGATGGCAGGGTTGGGGTGGGGGGCGGTGAGCGGAGGAGCAGGCTGGGGCACGGTGTCCACCTGCCTGCCTCTGCCAGGGGCTCAGAGCGTGGGTGATTCTGACCCTGCCAAGGGCCAGGGAGGCAGCATCACTCTCACTGCCCGAGCTGCCCAGAGAGGGAGGAGGCAGGGGTGAGAAAGTCCCTGTTCCTGGGAGTTTGAGCCAAGGCTCTAGGTCTGTGGCCAGGCTGCTGTTGAGAGCCCCGGGTTAGGCCTAGAGATGGCTGAGGCCTGCTCTGGAGTAGCTGGGTCCTTGAGGGCCACCTCTGGCAGGAATGTATCCCAGGCCCAGGGGAGGGTGCCGGGGCGGGGTGGGGGCCCATAAACAGATCATGTGCCTGTCATTCCGCAGGGGCCAGGGCAGCCCCCATCTCCCATGCTGGCCAGCCCTCCCAGGCACTGTCAATATTTAATCTTATTAAAAAGGCCAAAACAAGTTGGCCTCCTCTCTCTGGAGAAACTGGCCCACTACAGGTCTGTCCAGAGGGTGACCAGACACATGGCGGGAGGAAGGGGGCTCAGCCACGGGTAGAGGTGGGTGCTGCTCGGTCAAAGCAAGGTCTGTTGGAGTCCACAGGTCTGGGGGGGAAGGGGGAGCCAAGCCAGACGAGGCATTCTGCCCCCTGCATGGTTCTTTTGGGCCCACCCTCTGGGTGCTTCTGGGGAAGTGAAGGCAGGGAAATGGCTCTGTCATCTGAAACTCCATCTGCAGGAGCCCCAGCTCTGGCTGGAGCACAGGGCTGGTCCACCAGGAAGGCTGCCGGCCAACCTTGACCACACTAACTCGCCTGCAAAGTCCCCCACATCCTCCGGGGGATGTGGGCAGCTTCGTCTTTAAGAGCTTTCCCTAGCCAAGAGGTTCCGCGTCTTCTCGAGAAAGCTGAAAAGTGAGAAGGTTTCTCAGCCAATGGGAGAAGCCTATGTCTTGGGCACTGTTCCAGTGCTGGCTACTGGATGACGGAGGATTTGGCTTGGGTTGGGGAGGGGAGCAGGCCCTGAGCAGGACCGGGTAGGTTGGAAGGACGGGGGAGGGAGCAGCCCCTACTGGGCCACGGTTGGGGGTGGTTTCTAGAAGAGGTGGGGTTTGGGCAGAGGTTCGAAAGGGGAGGATTGAACTTGGTGGAGAAGAGGCTGGGCTCGCGAGACTTGGCCTCTTTAGTGGAGCTGGGGCTTGGAGTGCAGGGTAGAGGGCTGAGGCCAGAGTGTGGCAGGGGCCTCGGATACCAAGGTAAGGACCCTGGACATTATCCTCAGGGAAGAGGGAGCCATAGAAGGGTGGAAGCGTGGGAGGGACTGGGGTGACCATGGAGGGTAGATGGGGGCGAGACTAAGGGCAGGGAGGCTGGTGGGCCTTGTTAAGCTGGTTTGGGAGGGAGACACTGAGGCCCAGCCCAGGGTGAGCTGGTCCCGGAAGATGCCTCCACCTCCACCATTAACCTGAGATGTTGACTATGGTCCTGGTGAAGCTCGGCTTGTAAGGGTGGTGCTCTGCTCTCAGGAGCGGCCATGGGACCCGCAGGACGGACACAGGCTGGGTATCTGTGGCCACATCTGAGAGGTGGGGTGGAGTGTGCCCGCTGGCAGCCCAGACAGCTATGCCCTGTGCAGCCGCAGTCCCTCGGGCCTCCTAACGGCAGACAGGGCGGGGGTGAGACAGGGGACCCTGTTACGTTCCCAAGCCAGCCTGGTGGCCTTTTAGGGAAGTTTTGCTGAGGCCTGATGCTCGTGGCTTCCCCATGCTTTACGAGAGATATGTCCTGGGAAGAACTATGGATGCTGGGTCAGTCCCGGCGGGTCGGGGGCAGGGCCCTCTTACCCCACCACCTGGCTCTGCCCAGGTGTGGCTGAGCAGCTGTGAGGCGGAGGCCTGTGGGCCAGGCTGAAGGGAGGGGAGGCCTGTGGGCCGGGCTGAAGGGAGGGGAGGCCTGTGGGCCAGGCTGAAGGGAGGGGAGGCCTGTGGGCCGGGCTGAAGGGAGGGGAGGCCTGCGGGCCAGGCTGAAGGGAGGGGAGGCCTGGAGAGACTGAGTGGGGGCCGATCTGGGAGGGTTCAGGACATGAGGCAGGTTTGGAGTTTATTCTGATGGCAGCTGGGGAGCCATGGAAGGGAGTGATGGGCTAGGTCTGTACCGTGGTGCCAGGGACAGCAGGGTGTTGGTGAGAGGCCTTGAGTCCTGGTGGGGGCAGCGGAGGAGGAGAGATGAAGATGGTGAAATAGCAGGCCTGGTATGTGGGATGGGCGAGGAGTAAAGGATGGCCAGGGTTTCTGGACCTCATGATGGTAGGTAGTGGTTCCCTAAACTGGAAACCAAGAGGAGAATGTGCATCAGGTGCTCTGAGGGAGGTGATGGAATATGTGGGGTGACGGAAGCTCCAGGGACATCCAGGGGGTGTAGCGGGGCTGGGGGCCGACCGAGGGATACCGTGGGAGAGTGGGGCTATCCCAGGGAAAGAGGAGGACAGAAGGGGCCAGAAGGAACCAGTCTGGATGTGTGCTCTCATACGTACATCTTAACACGCTCTCGGGTTTTCTTCCAGAAGAAAAGGGCCAGAAGTGAGTGCCGGGAGCAGAGTGGAGTTTCCAGTGTGTACCTCAGAATGATGGTGCCCAAGCCTTCGCCCCCCCGAACCCCCCCTGCCTGCACGCTCACCTGCTTGCTCACTGGGCCCTGCTGAGGTCGGGGCGGCCACCTCCAGGCCCGTCCCGGGGTCTCTGTCCCCACTCCCGTCTCTCTGGGGGCTCTGTAATTCAGGTCTCTAGGGCTCTCCTGGGCAGTTCATCCCTGAAGCTCTGGCCCAGGAGCTGCAGCCCGGGAGGGGCCTGCCCAGAAGCTGGCAGCAGAGCCCTCCTCCCCAGATCCACAAGCGCGCTCAGGAGCCCGCTTCCCCTTCCTTGGAGGCAGGGCATTTCCTTGGTGACCTGCGTCTCTGCATAGACAGAGCTCTCCCTCAGTGCCTGGGCTGGGGCCTGGTTGGCCCGGGGTGAAGGGGGGACAGCCAGGCCCAGCTGTGCACAGCGAGGGCGGACGGCCCCCTCCACTCTGCTTCCACGGAGTCAGCTCCCGAGGGCTTGCGCCTGTTTGTGTTTATGTGTGCAGGGGGTGGAAGGCTCAGAGAGAGGGACACGGGAGCGGGGGAGGGGGGCGGAGCAAGGACCCCCTTTCCTCGGAGATGGCCAGCCTGCCTGCCTCAGCTCGGCGCACCCCCAGACTCAGGTTTCTCTGTTCCAAGCCGACAAAGCATACGCCGTCTTGGTGTTGCCTGCTCTGCCAAGCGGAGGACGGATTCACCTTCTGTGTCCTTGGCACCTGAGACCCGAGCCATCCTCGGGTCCCTGACCACTGAGCCTTGCCACCCTGACCCAGCGCCTGGCCACATCGAGGTCTGCACGGCTGCGTGATCCTGAGTCCCCACACCCATGGGCCGAAAGGACGTCCCGAAGGATGGTTAGCTACCCAAGGGCACGTCCGCTCCCTCCCTCCCTGCCGGAGTGACGAACGTGCAAGTGGCTCACTTCCGATGATGGGAAAAGAGCGTTTGCGGGACACAAGTGTTCTCTTCACTCAGCTTTTGCCCCTCGAGCGAAAATTAGCTAAGAGCAGAAGAAGCAGTGAGTAAACGACCGCGCGTCCTCGCCCCTCCTGGAGAGTGTACAAAGTGATTATTTTATGTGTAAATCGAGACCCGCATCCCTGTCCTGGTCCCAGAATCAAAAGGCCCCCTGGGCCTGCCTTGCAGACAAATGGGCTCCACGTTCAGTGGCTTCTCCGCCCACACTCCCGCCCTCCCCGCTCTCGAAAGTGAGAGAATCAGAGTCGGGTGGGACTTTCCTGGAGCCCCCAGAGATTCTCCGCATCTTTCCTGCTGGGGGAAAGGAGGTCTGGGGAGGGGGCAGGGCCCTGTACCCACCTGCTGACGTGCAGTCTGGTAGAGAAATAAAGGTTGAGTGTCTGGGGCAACAAGGGCTGTCAGCGTGTTTCCTGGAGAGCGGCCCCCCCTCTGCCCCCTCGGTGTCTCCCTAGGGGCTCCCACCACCTGTGCCCCCTCCCCCAGGAGCGGTGAGTGAAGGTTTGGGGCTCCGACGCCAGCCGGAGGGAGATCTCATCCTCAGACAGGGGGCGGGGAGCCACGCCCCCGTAGCAGAGGCCTGGCTGCCTTCTCCTCACGTGTACAGCACTTGAAAGTTTGTGCATGTGATCAAAGCCCCTTACACACGATTCACAGGGAAATGAGGCTGGGAGGGGCCCGGTACTCTCTGGGGCAGGGCTGGGTCTGAAGCCTAAATATCAGGGGTCACTTGCTCCCCACAGAGGGGGCCCCAGCCCTGGCTGTTCCAGGGGTCCTGCGTCTCCCTGAGGTACCATCCATCTCTTGTCCTTCCCAGCCCAGCTCGAATGCACCTCCCCGAGGCTTCCTGGGGCTCACACTGTCCCAGGGCCTTGTGAGGCTGCTTGACATTAACTCCTGACTCGCCCAGGTGACCCTGCCCTCCAAAAGTGGGAGCTCTGGAAAGGGAAGAGCCGTGTTCCCCTGCCTCCCTCATTTCCTCCTCTGAAAGGAGGACTCACTGCCCTCGGAAGGGGACTCAGGCCCTGCCCACAGGGCCAGAGGCAGGACCAACTGTATAATTTGTGGGGCTCAGTGCAAAATGAAAATGGGGAGCCTCTTGTTCAAAAATTAAGAATTTCTTAACAGTGGCAGCAGAACGATACACCAAGTGCGGTCCCTTCTGAGCACAGGGCCCCGTGTAATGCAAGGATTGCACGTCCAGGAAGCAGGCCGTGACCAGAGGAGACAGGCAGGACCCACCCTTCGGAGCTCCCAGGCTTTATTTAGGAGACAGGATGTGACACACAGCGCACAGCAGGAGCCGGGGATGGGCAGAAGGATTCCCTCTTGAACAAGGTCCATCTCAGATCACAAAGCCTTTTCATCTACCTCGTCTCCGGGTCCTCAACCAGCTCCATAAGATGAGCCCGGCAGGGCGTAGGGCTCCGTCTTACAGGTAAAGAGCCTGAGGCCCTCTGAAAGTCTGACCATCAAGCTGGCCCTCATCCTGACAGGCAGCGAGCGGCGCTAAGATGGGCCTGGAGGGCTTACATAGGAGGCAGGCGAGCTCCAGCGCTCCTGGCAGCCTCTGGGGCACGTGGCCAGGCCTGCTTTGCCTCCATCCCCACCCAGCCCTGCCCAAGTCCGGCCTTGTCCAGCCCACAGCATGGAGCCCGATGGGCCAAGGTAAACAGAGGTTTCCTACCTCACGGCCGCTGACCCAAGAGGGAATTCCGGGGAAAGCCCCGGCACGCTTCGCACTGGCTCGTGGATGGCAGTGACCAAGATGCCCATGGCCTCCCCCTGCCCCCTCCAGAGGCCAGGATTTTGTGCTCCTACGGCCCCCCACACTGCACCCCTCCCAGGGGGGATGGATGCCCATTAGGGCTGCACTGGGAGAAACGGAAGGGCAAAAACAGAAAATGAAGACGTGTCCACACAAAGACCTGAACCTGTGTCCACAGCAGCTTATTTATTGTAGCCCCAAACTGAAAACAGCCCAAATGTCTGTCAACAGGGGAAGGATAAACAAACTGGCATGTCCATACAGCAGAATATGCCTCAGCAATAAAAAGCAATGTACCCATATATGCAACAGAATGCATGATGGTTAAAACCCTGGTGCCGAGGAAAAGAAGCCAGAACCAAAAAGAGCCCATACTGAGTGATTCCACCTCCATGAAGTTCTAGAAAAGGCAAAACAAAGCTGTAGCAACAGAGCAAATCCGTGATTGCCAGGGGCTGGGAGTTGGGGAAGATTGACAGCAAAGGGGCAGGAGGGAACATTCAAGGGTGAGGGATTGGGGAGGGGAGGGGAGTTCCATGCATTTGTCAAGACTCATCAAACTGTGTGCCTAAAATGGGTACATTTTATTGCATGTGTATTATACCTTAGTGCAGTTTGATTTAGAAGAAAGAGAAAAGAGGTGGGAGCCAGAGGAGGTGGCGGGCACGCGGCTGCTGTAGGTGTAGCGGCTTCAGCGTCGGCAGGGGGCGGGCCTTCAGGTGTGTGCGCAGTGTTTGTGGGGCAGTGGCCCAGGCCAGCCCCAAAGAGTCCCCACATTCCAGGGGCAGGAAGAGGCTGAGGACCAAGGGGAGACGGCCCAAAAGCATGGAGGAGAACCAGGGGGTTGTGATGCCTCGGACACTCGGGCAGAGGGGCTCCAGCCGGATCAAGGCCCTTAGTAGGGGACGAAGAGGCCAGAGAAGCCATGCAAGATCTGGGCAGTGGGGAGAAGCCAGCCTGGGGACCCCCGTAGTGGCCTCCCCATGGATGCCCGCCCTCCCCCGCCCTCCCCTAGACTGTCCAGTTAGGCCAGTCCAGGGCCCTGTTCCAGCCAGCGTCTGAGAGGCTGTGTGGACACTGAGGCCGGACCAGCTGGTGTGGGAGCTTGGACCGACCTCCTCTCCGGGCAGAGGCGTGGCCCCTGCAACCTTGGGACCCTGAGTGGCCAAGGAGACCCACTGGAGCCTGTGCCGACCTCCTTGAGGGCCCGGGCTGGCCTCCAGGATAGGCACACAGGCCCCCTCCACCCTCACAGAGTGGCTAAATTTAGCCAGGCAGGGGAGGCCATCCTGGGGCCAAGCTTGGCAGCACTGCCTTGCCTCCCTACAAGGCCCGGCCCAGTACCCGCTCAGGCCATCCGGCCTTTGGGCTTATAAGGCAGGTCTGGCGGCTCTGAAGGGCTGGAGTCTTAGGGTGGGCTCTGGGCCAAGATCTCAGACTTTGGGGAGCTTCCTTCCCGGCCACCAGCAGATATGGGAGCTAATCGTTGTGTGACCTTGGCCAAGGCCCTTAGCTTCCAGAGCCTCAGTGTCCTTATCTGTAAAATGGCAATTCTTGAGCCTACATCATGGGGCTGCTGTAAAGAAAAGCCTGCAGAATTCTAGGTTTCCTTCACTTCCCAAAATGCCTAGAACGAACACGGATATCTGTCCTTGGGGATGCTGAAGTGGGCGCCAAGGGCAGGAAAGCACAGGCCTCAATGGAAAGATGCACTTTAGAACCAGTGAAAGGGACATTGACCCTATCAGCTGCCTGTCTTACTCTCGCAGAGTGATTCACAAGAAAAGGAATTTGGGGAAAGAAATGTAATTGCTTTTATTTCTTTTTGTTTTGGGCACATTTTTGGTTATGATAACATCCCCAAATGAGACTGTCCTCCGGGGCATCCTGTTTTCTGAGTGTCAGGGTCAGAACCAAGGCTATAACAGGAGCACATGTGTGTGCTCCAAGCAAGTCTGTCTGTCCATTGGTCCATCTGTCTGTCACCAAGCCTAGCTCCTTGGAGGAGGAAGAGGAGGAGGAGGCGGGGGAGAAGGAGAACATGGTGACGGAGTGAAGGGCACAGACACAGACTGGAGAAGGACTGCCTGACTTCCTTCCCTCCTTCCTCCCTCCCTCCCTCCTTCCCTCCTTCCCTTCCTCCCTTTCTCCCTCCCTTCCTTCATCCCCCCTCCCTCCCTCCTTCCACACCTCCCTCCCTCCTTCCTTCCTTTCCCCCTCCCCTTCCTCCCCCCGCCCCAATTTACTGCCTGCCACCCTCCCAAGTGTGATGTGCTGTCTTGAGAAGGGTGGGTGGAGGGGGGCACAGAGATGGCTCAGACGCGGTGTCAGCAACCACCCCACCCCCACTGCAAACAGTTCATGTCCAGCGCCTGCTATTCCAAGGGCCATGAGGTCAGCTGGGAAGAGGACAGGCCCATTTGTCTGGGGTCAAGACCAGGCCAAGGGGATGTGGCTACCTCCGCTCTGCCTCCCAGCATCTCTGGATTTTCCTTAGAAAAGCCAGGACGTGGTACTCACCAGCCCCTCTTGAAGGCGGCATCACCGGACAGACCCTTGAGCCTGAGATTGGCGGGAACTCTGTGTTGGGTGAGGCTGATCTGTTTGATGGGGGGATTGGCCTGGGGTGCTGGAGGGGCCCTCTTTGGGGGCCCCTTGCTGTCTAGAAGGCAGCTCTACTCAGACAGGAGGCTGGGATTCCCAGCCCCGGGGCCTGGCTCCTTGCCCAGAGTGATTTCCCAGCTAAAGGCCTGCCAGGAAGAAGACTCCCATCAGCCTTCAGGGTGGGGCAGCCTGGAACGGGGCGGGCGGAGGCAGGGAGCCCCGAGGACACCCAGCCTGGGTGGAGGGAGGGCCAGGGAGACCTTCCTGCTTCAAGCGGGGGCTTCCTGTACCGTGCAGGTTGAGCTTGGGCAATTCATTTCTCCTCTCTGAGCTCTAGTTTCCTCACCTGCAAAATGAGAGGGAGGTTGGGAGTTAGCCTCCAGCTCGGATGCTCGGAGAGTTAACACAGGACCTGCCCCAGCCCAGCCCCCAGGACCCCTGCTTTCAGGGCCTGGGTTGGGGTTGAGGGCAGGGGCTGCAGGAGCGGCCTCAATTTCTCTGTCCTCAGTGTTGTCAGGACCCATCCCCTGGCCTCTACCTATGAGGAAAGTCCCATTATTGCCCCATTTCACAGATGAGGAAGCAAGCTCAGGGAGGTGAGGCAAGGTACCCAGGCCCCCACAGCAAGCAGCACAGCCAGGGGTGTTCACTGAGGCAGTCTGATGTCAGGCTTTCCCTGCTGGGCTCTGGGAGCCCGACAGTGATGTGTAACAGACGCGACCCTCGCCGTGTCTGGGTTCCTGCACCCTGTGCTGGTTTCAGGGTAGTGGAGGTGCGGCCAGGACAAGAGAGGTGGGGGGATGGAGATGCCAGCCCGACACTGAGGTTGATTGGGCACGGGCCAAGCTCAGACCCAAAGGGATGGGTGGATGGAAGGTGGTCTGTAAGGGCGGGGTGGGGGTCCTGCCACAGGTTCAGGAAGTGTCAGGCAGCTGGACCGGAAGCAGCCCTCCTTCCTCTCTGCCCTCCTGGCTGTAGACTCCCAGGGACTGAGCTTTCCACCTGGGGGCCAAGGTAGGGTGGGGAGGATGTTTGGATACGAGATGGGTCCCTGGTTTGGGGAGGGCTCCAGCCTGAGGCTACTCCACCCAGGCCCTGGCCTGAGCCCCCAGCTCTGTTCTACCAAGCTCGTGGGGGGCTGACAGCTTTATCGTTGCCTTGTGACGAGTGGCCCATGGTTTCCTGCCAACAGCTCCCGTTTCCGGAGGCCCAGCAGGGCCCAGCCAGAGCCAGGAGGGGCAGTGGGGCCGGGCCTGGGTGGCCCCCCCGGCCCCGCCCCCGTCTATCTTTGGGAATTTATTTGTCCACAGGCACAGCTGGTCCACAGTTCATTGCCTGCCAGGGGCCAAGAGTGGCTCTGACCACCCAAGGACTCTCCCTCCCAACTCAAATGCTGACAACTGACCTCTGACTCCTGACCTCTGGCGCCGCCTGTCCCACCCTGCTCTTCCTAAGGGGCTGGGAAACCCCTAGAAGCTTCGCTGTAGACGTGGGTGTTGACGCCTGGCTCACCCCGGGAGCCAAGGCCGTGCAGGGGGCTCGGTCCTCAGCCCCCAGCTGGGCCACCATGGCGCGGCGGCTCCAGGACGAGCTGGCCGCCTTCTTCTTTGAGTACGACACCCCCCGAATGGTGCTTGTGCGCAACAAGAAGGTGGGCGTCGTCTTCCGCCTGATCCAGCTCGTGGTTCTGGTCTACGTCATTGGGTGAGTCTGGACCCCCTCCCTGCTGCCCTCCGGCACCAGCCCCCAACCCGGGCCTGTCCTCCAGGCTCTGCGATGCTTCCCATGACCCCAGAGAGCCCCTCTTTCTCTGCATGGCCTGTCATGCTTCCTGACAAGCCCTTCTGGTGCCGTTCAGCAGGAAGGGAAGCCTGCTAACCCGCCGCCTGGATGGGGACACTGGGACGAGGGGCAGCCCTGCCTCCGGTCATGTGGTGAGCAAGAGGCAAAGCCTCTGGGCTCTGAGGAACTGACTCACTGCTAACGGTTCCCTCAAGGGGTGGGAGGCGTCAGAGGCCAAGGCCCCAGCCAGCCCCAGCCAGAGCCCTTCCACCTCTGACCTCCCAGCCAAGCCACGCAGCTCCTGAGAGATGGAGGCCGCACCCCACTTTACAGGCCAGAGTGGGACGGGCCCTGCTCTCACCTGCCCTGCCTAAAGTAAAGGCATCCTGGTCTATTCCAGAACCTGAGCAGAGAAACCTTCACATTCAGAACACCTGGTGCCTTAAGGGTGGCATGTCACGCAGAGGTGGGAGGTCCATTCTGGTCCTGGGGATGACAGCTCCTTTCTGGGCATCGGGGGACCTGTCCCACCATCCCAGGGGTGCAGGGGCAGAAGTAGGTGGGACTCCCCTGTGGGCTGCTGTTCTGGGACCCGTGCAAAGGCCATCTTCCTGAGATTGGTCTGGCTGTCTGGGCAGGTGCTTATGTGATTACACGTGTGTGTGGTGTGTGGATGCGTGTGCGTTGTACCCAGGGCTCTGTGTGGGTTGCACGTGCCCTCGTGTGTCTGGGCACGAGCCTATCGGGTGTGGCTCCTGGGGGTGCCCCTGGGGCTGGACGCCCCCGTGTCAGGGACACTATGTCCACTTACAGTGACTCCACAGGGGGGTCCTGGAGGCCTCAAGGCCACTGAAGGGGGTTCAGCCCCCGCTGGGGGGTCTGGGGCACCCAGCAGCCCTGCCCCTCTGGTCTCCATGTCCCCGTTTTTGCTGTGAGACCAAACTAGGGTGGGCTGACCAAGAGGCCAGTGACCACTTGGTTCCCCCAGGGCCTCTGGCATCCAAAACAACCTACCCTCTGCCCCATCCATCCCACCCCCGAGGCCTCAGAGCTGGTTGGGTGGAGCCAGGGCCACGACCCAGCCCTCCGACACCTTTCGGACTCTGCCTCCTTACTGTTCACAAACCAATTTGATATCTGCGGTGTCATTGAGCTTGTGAGGGAAAGAGACCCAGAGCGGGGAGCAGTGGGGTTTCCAGGTCACACAGCAAGTCAGCATCCAGGCCCAGTTAGAACTGGGGCCTCCTGATCCCCAGCCTTGACTCTGCCTTCTTCTTTCCCTCCTCACAAGGGCTCTGAGAACCCTTCTAATGGGGCCCCGATGTGTTTCCACCATTAGCCACACTCCTGACCCTCCAGGGAAGAGAGAGCTTGCCCACCCAGGCTCAGCCCATCCCTCCCACCAAGAGGCTGGGAGAATGGTGTCCTCACCGTGGCCCCTATGGTTCCCTGTTTCTGCTTTCGGATCAGCACTGGGAGCGGCGCCAGACCTCCTTTTGTGTGTTGGTCACAGACTGTCAGAGGGAAAGGGACAGTCCTCCCACCCCACCCCCAGCTGCAGCATATGCCCCAAGCCACCACCCAGTCCTGAACACATGCCTCCAGTGACGGGGACCTCACGACCTCCCTCCTTCCCTTCCTCTCTCCCAAGACAGTGCGCTCAGTTTCCAAATGGACGTGGCCTCCTCAGTGTCGGTGAGACTCAGAGACACTGGATGATTTAGCCTGGTTCTCACAGCTAGAAAAAGGCTGAACCAGGATTTGAATCCAGCTGTGTGACTCCAAAGTTGGTCTTGATCTCCTGGAAAGGAAACGTGCTCAGAGAGGGGCACTGACCTGCCCAAGTCACAGAGCAGAGGGAGGAAGGCAGAGTCCCTGGAAACACCCACTATCGCCCAGACTCCAGCTGGGGCTGCCACTCCTGCTGTCTCTGGTGCCCTCATCTGGCCACTGCCCACTGCTGCACTGACCGCTCAGCTAGGCGCCTGCAACTGCTGACCAAACCCAGCCTGCACTTGGTCTTACAATTTCAGACCTCGGTTTCCCAGCTGTTCCACGGAGCAGGGGTTAGGGGACCCCCTCCAAAGACATTGTCCGCAGGCTCAATAATTTGCCCTTTCCTGAGGAGGGATGGCCTTTCTTTAATTACCACCCCCCCTTCCCAAGGCCCCCACTGTCTGTCAGACTCTCTGGTCCTGTGGGCATTGCAGGGGTACAGAGGGGAGCGTAGAAGAGCCAGACACCCCAGCCCCAGAGACAGAGAGATAGTCCAGATGGGGGGTGGGCAGACACAGAGACAGAACTGGACAGAGGGACAGACATTGGAACACAACACTCAGATGAAGAGAGAGGCCCTGAGGCTCAGATATGGAGAGGGAATTACTGAGACAGAGGCAGAGAAGCTGAGATGCTGAGAACCCGAACAGACTCCGAGGAGGGAAACTGAGGCTGTTTTCTCTGTCAGTCACAATCTTCCAGGAAGTTGAGGGCAAGTGGAGGGAGAGAACCTGAGGCCCTGGCGGCCTGAGCTAAGATGTCACTCTTTTTATCTCAAATTGGGACGGTTAATTTGCCGTTAGAGCTGTCTCCTGGGAGGTGATGAGCTCTCTGTAGCTGGAGGTGTGCAGGCAGTGGGCTGTCATCCATGACCTCGCAGGCCCATACAAGAGGTGTGCTGGGATATGTCCCTGCCTGGGGGGCTCTGGCTGCACACACAGGAGGGTCTCAAGGGGATTTATGGATGCCACTTGGGGAGGGGAGCCTGGGAAGACTTCCTGGAGGAGGTGGCACAGTGGTGGAACCAGCCTTGAGCAAAGGCCTGGGGTCTCTAGTCCAGGCAGTCCTGCTCTTGGCTTTCCCTTGGGCCTCCTGTGCGCCCCTACACAGAGCTCATGAAATCACATGCCTCTGATCTTGGAGTGCACCAATCAGAGATAAGGAGAGATACAAATTATTGCTGGGAGAGACACATCCAGGGACACTTCCATAGCATCTTCTCTGTGCCTAGGCCTGTGTCAGGTTCCCTGGGACAGAGGTGGGGTACAGAGTGGGCAGGGGGAGAGAGAGAAGCTGAGGATGAATTAGCTGGAACTTCTTGGTTCCTAGGGACAGAAATCCAATCAAAATGGATTTAAAAGGAAGGATGAAGGTATTAACTGGTTTGTGTAACTGAAAAATCAATGTGGGCTTCAGGCCTGGCTGGATCCTCCCTGATGAGGGTGCAGGAGCACGTTCTATGGGAAGATGAGGAATTCAGGTTGGTCCCATTGGGTTCTCCAAGGAAGCTAGCCAGGATCTTCTCGGCTCTGCTTTCCTCTGTGGAGGCCTCATTCTCAGGCAGGCTCTCTGCCCTCAGAGTGGAAAAATGGCCACCAGCAGCCCTGGGGCACAAAAGTGTCTTCTCCTCCAGAGTTCCAGCCAAAGTCCCAGGTCCAGCTCTTATTGGCTGTGGTTGGGTCATGTGCCCATCCCAGAACCAGTCGTTGTGGCCAAGGAAAGGGAATGTCCTGACTGGTGGAGCCTGGTTGGGTACCCACCTTGGTCCAGCCACTCCTGCTGGAAAGCAGAGTGTGATCAAAGGTCCTGGGGCAGGGAAGGAACACCCAAAGAGTCACTAGGGCTAGGCTGAAAGAGCATGAATAGAGACAAGGGAGAGGAGGTGGAAGAGTGAGCAGGGCCACTGGCTCAGGCCTCTCAATGCTGAGCTGAGGGACGTGGGCTTTCTCCTGCAGGTGGTGGGGAGCCATGGAAGGGTGTCTAACAGGGGAAGGCCCAGGGCAGGCAGGTGCTGGGGTAGGGGGTGGAGGCCAGAGGCAGGACAGCTGTGAAGAGGCAGCAGGGATGAGAGGAGAGGGTGAGGCCAAGGCAGAAGCAGCGAGCATGGAAGACAGGTCATCATCCCAGTGGGCCCCACACTGGGGGTGGCCACAGCTCAGCTTCTGCCCACCGTTGCTGCATCAGGACATGTGCCCAGCATGGCCAGAGTTCCTGACTTCTCAAGAGCGGCGGGAAATTGGAAATTATGGGTGAAAGGAACATCTCTTGGTTTTTAGAGGTTGGTGATTCAGTCAAAACACTTAAAGACATAAATCATCAGCCTGACTTGTCTGCAGACTGCATGTTGCTTAACCTCTGAGCCCCAGTGTGGGCCCCAGCTCCAAACTCAGTCCCTCCTGGGCCCAGAGTCTGGTCTTGCCTCTCTCCAAAGATGCTCTGCCCGACAGCATGTGGCCCAAGGCTATACCCTGCATCACCAGCCACACGACCTGTCCTCCCTGCCCCACGCCAGAGCTGCCCCGGCATCTGCCCCAGCTCCTCTTGTGTCTCAGCCTCCCCACAAGAAGCCCTCTGGGTTCTTTGATGAAAGCCAAGGGGAGATGGGAAGGATGGAGGGATGCAAAGAATGCGGGCATGAGAGGGAGGATGCCACGTCCAGGCTGTGAGCCTGGGGGTCCGGGTAGGTATGACGCCGTCCTTCAGGATGAGGGCACCAGAGGAGCAAGTTCTGTGGGAAGATGAGGCATTCAGTTTGGTCCAGTTGAATTTTTGTTTTGAGATGGATTTCACAAGTCATAACATTCATCCTTTTAAAATACACAAGTTGGTGGTTTTTAGTATAATCACAAAGTTGTGCAACCATCACCACTATCTAATTCCAGAACATTTGCACTATTCCAAAAGGAACCTCATACCCCTTAGCAATCAATCACTCCCCGTTGTGCCTCCCTACCCCTTACTCTGCCTCTTCTGGACATTTCATGTAGATAAAATCATACAATATGTGGCCTTTTTGTGTCTGGCTTCTTTCACTTAACACCATGTTTGCAAGGTTCATCCACGTTGGTTGTAACATGTTTCAGTTCTTCAGTCCTTTTAATGGTTGAATAATATTCCATTGTATGGAAATTCCACACTTAGCTGGACATTTGGGTTGTTTCCACTTTTTGCTTGTGAATAATGTTGTGAACATTTGTGTGTAAGTTTCTATGTGGACATGTTTTCAGTTCTCTTGGGTATTTGGTTCTAGGAGTGGAGTTACTGGGTCAAATGGTAATTCCATGTTTAACTTTCTGAGGAACTTCCAGACTGTTTTCCAAAGGGTCAAGTTAAGTTGGAGGTACCTATGAGATGTCTGGGAGGGGGGTGGGAGGGTAGGCAGGGCAGGGGGGAGGAATCTGTGTCACCAAACGGTTGGAGAGTCAACATCTATATAAGTTCTTTTTTTTTTTAATGTTTATTTATTTGGCTGCGCCGGGTCTTAGTTGCGGCATGCAGGATCTTCGTCGGCATGTGGGATCTAGTTCCCTGACCAGGGATCGAACCTGGGCCCCCTGCATTGGGAGCGCGGAGTCTTAACCACTGGACCACTAGGGAAGCCCCTATATAAGTTCTTTGAGTGCAGAATCTTGGTTTGTTTTTCCTTGGCGCATAATAGGGGTCCGATAAATAAATATCTGTTGAATGACTGAATGTGTGGAACTGAATCTCGGAGGAGAGTGCAGAAGTGGAGATAAAAAATCAGGGACAAAGTGTGCCTTTGAGGGTTCTGCCTGGGCTGAGAATGGAAGCCAGAGGATGGGGGCAGATCAACATTTAAGGAGGAATTGGTGAAGGAGGACCAGAGACCGTAAATAAATAGGATTATTTATTATGTGCTTGCTGCATGCCAAGCACTGTGTTAATTTCCTTAAAAAGAACTCATGGGAACATCCTCCAAACAATCACCTAGACTCTTTTTCTTCCTGGAGCCCAGCCCACGGCTCAGTGAGGGGTAGGGCCTTGCTTGTAAATATTTGTTGAACGATCAGCATCTTTGAGGTAGGTGCCTTCACCTCCTTCTACTGAGACATCTAGTGCTCAGAGAGGTTTAGTCTTCAGCCTGAAGCCACACAGCTGGTGAGTGGCGGTGCTGGTATGTGAACCTCGGCCTCTGTGACTCCAGAGGCCACACTCTCAGCCACTCCACCATGTGACCTCTTCCACAAGGGGCTGTTGAAGAAGAGAGACTACTGAGGATGAGGAGGAGAGAATGGGAAAGAGAATTTCTGGAAGGGGAGGGGCTTCTGAAGATGCCGGTGTCTTTGGCATCAGGCCCCCTTGGTGGCCTTTCTGGGGTGTTGGCCACAAGACCAGGTCAAGGTGAGCATGGCTTTGGAGGGACAGGCCTGGCGCCATGGTCATCCTGGTATTATCAGAACCGAGGTCATTGATGTCAGATTTGGGCCACAGGACTGACAGCCCCTGGGAACGGACACAGCCTGGAATGGCTACATCAGCCCCAGGGCCCAGCCTCTGTGTGGCTCCTGGCAGGCACATTGATGCCAGGCTGCTCAGTGGAGGGGCCGGGGTCCTGGGCTGGGGAGCCTCGAGCCTGGGTCTGCCTCTGACTCGGGAGGGACACTCCCTCAGGCCTCAGTTTTTCTATCTATACGGTGAGGAGTTGGTTTTGAGCAAAGAGAGAAATGCTGCTACTAGGATGTCAGGGATGGGGGGCGCCCAAGAGGCAGGCCGGGGACCTCTCTCTCCTGCAGGGTGTTCAGAATACGGAGCAGCTCCCCATCATCCCCCTCAACAGCAACTTCAAACTTGGGCGTGGAGCCAGAGGCCTTCCTGGAGGAAGGAACCTAAGGAGAGTGGGGGGATAGGTGATGCCCCACCCTCCCTGATGGGGCTGGAGGCAAGCAGGCAGGCTCAGGACACTGAGGATCGGGAGCCTTTGTCATGCCTCACCTGTTGCCATCTGAGACCTGCAGGGGGCAGCAGTGACCACGCTTAAGCTTGGGAGGGGTTGTCTGGGCTCCAGCACCAGGCTTTGGGGGGCGAGGGGGCTTGGAGAAGGAGAGGAGTAGACTAGAGGAGGGGAGAGGAGGACATTGGTGGGCTGCCTTCCTGGAGCCTGGAGCAGGGAGACAGCCCCCAGAGAGCTAGTGATGACTGGGAATAGGAGGCCTGGAGAATTGTGGCATGGGTCCTGAGCTCTGAGGGACAGAAGAGGGGCTCTGAGCTCTGCTTTGGACGGGTGGGCTAAAGGTAGGGTGAGGGGTGACAGGGGCAGAAACACACCTCCCCACAGTCAGCCACAGCCACAAGTGTGCTCACAGATTTGCCCTGGAGATACACAGCTACACACTCTGATGGATACCATGGACACACACACACACACACCACACACACACACACACACACACACACACACACACACACAGAGTTACAATGAATCGCCAAGATTCTTTCCTGAAGGAAGGGGACCACACCCTGGAGAGAAGTATTATCCAGAACTCTCACTTGTAAGCAACGGAAACCAAACCCAAACTGGCTTAAATAAAGGAAAAGAATTTATTAACTTGTATAACTGAAAAGTTCAGAAGTGACTTTTCAACATGCTTCAGGTATGGCAGGATCCAGGTGCTCAAGCAACATTGTCAGGAGTCTGCCCCTCTCCATCTACTGGCCTGGCTTTTCTCTAAGTTGGCTTCATTCTCAGGCTTGCTCTCTCCGTGAGGTAACACAGATGACTAACCACACCTTGCTTAGCCACCCAACAGAGAGGATGTCTCTTTCCCAGTAATTCCCAGAAAAATTCTGGCCGCGTTGCTGAAACTCCTCGGGGTTGTGAGCCCATCCTTAGACCCATTGCTGTTGCTAGGGCAATGGAACATTGATTGGCAAACCCTGATCATGTGCCCCCCACTGTGGGCCTAGGAGGGAGATTGACCCCACTAAACCTCCCAGATTGAAAGTGGAGAACCCAGAGGAACAGGGGTTCTTGATGCTGGGAGGGGAAGGCCAGAATTTCCTGAGAAACCTGGGAAGCCTCCAGCCTGACCCACACCCACAAGGGCCTCATCCGGGGCCAGATGCTGTGAGCCCTTCAAAGGGCCACTTGCCCCTCTGGTTTCCCTTCCAGTCAGTCCCCCTCCCCAAGAGCTCCCGGCATGGCTGAGATAATAGTAGCTAATGTCTATATAGTGCTTAGCCCATGCCAGTTTCCATTCCAAGTGCTTTCACAGGCATTAACTCACAACTTAAGTAGTATTGGTACTATTACTGTTTACATTTTACAAGGAAACTGAAACAGAGAGGGACTTGCCCTAAACAGAGACTAGTTTACCCCAGATCATACAGCCTGTGAGATTCAAGCCCAGACTCTTGGGCACCAAAGGCCAGGCTCTCGGCCATCATCATACTCTGCTCTTTCTCAGCGGGAAGAACTCAGGAAGGAAGGAGATAGAGATGAAGATTGGAGTCCAAGCAGCTTGGCCTCCAACAAATGCTACTCTTGGAAAAGGCTCTGAAAGAGACCTTCAGGGCCTCTGCTCCCTGGCCAACCAATAATAGTATTTTCATAGTGAAAAGAATGGTGGAACTCCAGGCACCGGCCAGCAGGGGGAGCAGGTGAGGATTTCCAGCCTCCAGTCCAAGATGTCGCTTTAGGAACGGAGAGTGGCTCAGAGGCGCATCTGGGGAGGAGAAGGGAAAGGACTTGACACGTCCAGCTGGTGCCGGAAGGGGCGGTGGCCCACAGCCTCATGCCATCCTTGAATGGCTCCGGCCAACTCTGGCCCCTCTGCCCCCCTGATCCCCCTGCAGGTGGGTGTTCGTCTATGAGAAGGGCTACCAGACCTCGAGTGGCCTCATCAGCAGCGTGTCTGTGAAACTCAAGGGCCTGGCTGTGACGAAGCTCCCAAGCCTGGGCCCCCAGGTCTGGGATGTGGCTGACTACGTCTTCCCGGCCCAGGTGAGCAGACTCGGGGGTGCACCTTCCGCCCACAGGGCTTGCTGGCTCAGAGCTGGGTTAGGCTCTGTCCCACCTCCCTGTGGGACCAGCCTAGCTCCTCTCTCTCTGTGGGCCTCAGATTCCCTGTGAACGGGGGGCGGAAGCAGCCTCGTAACATCACCCCGGTCTGATGTCATGGGTTATGGAGGCTGCTGGGTGTCATGTGGGTTCTGGGGGCTTGCTAGGGTAGTGCTTGGGTTCCTGGGGCTCTTCTCCCAGCTCAGAGCCCTGCCCTCCCCTCCCCCGGCCTCTCACTTCCAGGGGGACAGCTCCTTTGTGGTCATGACCAATTTTATCGCGACCCCCCGGCAGGCCAAAGGCCACTGTGCAGAGGTGAGGACTGTTGCCCATCTCCCCTTCTTGGACCCACAGTGAAAAATAACACAGAAGAGGAGGTCCCCTTGGGCATTGGAGGGGAAGACAGATAGGCTTCCTGCAGCACCACAGTGGTGGAATCTCAGGCATAAGTTCACACGCAGTAATGGCCCACCACTGGCAGTTGCTGAGGCTTCCCTCCCAGCTGTGTGCCAAGCAGGATGCTGAGCCTCAGTGCCTGCCCAGCCCCCAAGCCCCACCCTCCCCTAACCCGCTGGCTGACAGCAGCACTGGGGCAGCTGGGCATGAGCCCAGAGGGCCCTGGGGGGGGGACTGGGGGAAGGAGGCTGTGAGTAAGGGTCACTCCAAAGGGGTCTGAGACTCTGCCCCACACCCTAGGGCCATGCGGTGGGGGGGATCTTCTTAGGACCCTACCCAGGGGGCCTGGGGTCAGCAGCTCTCCCCTTCCCCAGAACCCGGAAGGGGGCACATGCACGAATAATAGTGGCTGCACCCCGGGAAAGGCAGAAAGGAAGGCCCAAGGTAAGGTCGGCCTCCTCCTGTCCCCCTCCACAGCCTGTCAGCTCCAGGCTTCCTCCACCAGGAAGTCCTTCCTACTCTCTCTCCTCCCACCACCTTGACCTTGGCCTCCCCTGTCCCAGAACCAGCCAGGCTTCTGCTCTTGGGCGCCCCATCAATGGGGGCTCCTAGGAGTGGGGTCTGGGGGTTCTCCTCTGCACCCCCAGCTTGGGGTGGACACCCAAGGGTTCCACCCTTGCTCCAGGCATCCGCACAGGCAAGTGTGTGGCCTTCAACGACATCGTGCATACGTGTGAGATCTTTGGCTGGTGCCCCGTGGAGGTGGATGACAACATCCCATGGTAATGCCCTGTCCTTCCAGGGAGCTGGGAGCAGGGTCCCCAGCCCAGACTAGAGGGGCATCTGGATCTGTGCTCTGTCCCCCCTTCTTCCAACCCCACCCTCACCGCATCTGTGCCGCTCAGGCCAAAGATGCCCCAGCCTCTGCTCAAGGGGCCTGAGAGTCCACATTACAGCATGCCCACCCCTCCAATGACTCAGGAAGATCCCATAGGCTCTCACAGCCCCATACACCAAGCCCAGCTCTGGTAGGCACACGAAGGACTCCTGGGGAGGGGGCAGTGAGTGAGTGCCGTCTCCTCCAGCCCTGCCCTTCTCCGAGAGGCCGAGAACTTCACTCTCTTCATCAAGAACAGCATCAGCTTTCCACGCTTCAAGGTCACCAGGTTTGTGGGAAAAGCGGGCAGAAATGCAGGCGGCTCTCGGAGGCTGCTCCAGCTGGTCTCAACCTGTCACCTCTTTCACCCTGCACTCATGCTGATTTCCTTCTGGAGGCAGAAGCTTGGGCTGGGCCCCTGGGGTGGGCTGCCTTCAGTCTCCAAGGGCTAGGGAAGGGGCATCTCTAGGGCCCGGGAGGGGTCCCCAGAGCTCCTGGGCATGGTGGGTGCCCTCCCAGCTGGCATGCTGCCACCATCAATGCCCTCTGCCCCTGTAGGCGCAACCTGGTGGAGGAGGTAGATGCCGCCTACATGAAGACCTGCCTCTATCACAAGACCTTGCACCCACTGTGCCCAGTTTTCAAGCTCGGCTATGTGGTACAAGAGTCAGGCCAGAATTTTAGCACCTTGGCCGAGAAGGTATGGTGCCAGGCGAGTGGGGAGGGCTGGGCCCCCAGATCATCAGGCCAAAAAAGACTTTTCAGGCCCAGTTAACCCCCGCACCCCACCCAGTCCCTAGCGTGGGCCGAGCATATATATAGATCTATCCTCTAATACTGGGGGCCCCTGTGGTTCAGGCCTGTGTCCTCAGCAGGGCCTGGCATGAACCTGGCACAGAGGAGGTGCCCAGAATGAATGGCCATAGGCAGATGTCACCTGGGTGTCTTCCGAGGGCCCACTGCTTTTTAAATATTAGACACAAGCAGCTTAAATCCCATGGCCCATGGCCCTGAGAAATCCTGTGCCTGCCCAGGTTTCCTGGGAATTCTGGAGGCTGAGATGCACACAGTCACATGGGATTCCCAGAGAAATGATACCTTATAAGGAGCACAGACCTGTGTGACTGGGTTGAGATCCTGGCTCAGACAAGTCTCTTACCTTCAGTGTGTCTGAGCTTTTGCACCTGTAAAGTGGGAGCAATAATAGTACAAGTCTCTCGGGATTGTCTTGAGGGCACGGGACAGCACTTCAGGGTGGCCTGGCCCAAGGCATCCTAGGTACATGCTCCCTCGTGATCCTTATCATACACTCCTGTGGGATCCAGGGATGGAAATCAGCCCCTCTCTGTGACATCACACACCAAAACAACTCACCCACAGTGCCTTTATGGAGAACACGGGTGGCAAACTTTAAAGGGCCAGAGAATAAGTATGGGCCACAGGTCACATGGTCTCTGTTCCAGCTACCCAGGTCAGCTGCTATTGGGCAAAGGCAGCCACAGGCAATGTGTAAACAGATTTGGCCCTGAGGCCTCAGTTTGCCAACCCCTGGAGGGGGTTTACACGGTAGCAACATACAGGACCAGAAACCTGAATGTTAGTTTCCCCTGTTGCTAAAAATCTCCCTGCCACCCCCAGTAAGAACTTCTCACCCATCACCATTGTCTGTAGGCATCTAGCCTCCCGCCTAGCTGCCCAGCTCCACACCCAGCTCTCCTCTTGCTCAGCCCACCTATCCCTGATCCTTGCCTTGCCCAGAGGAGCTTCACTTTCTCAGGTTTTCTCTTCCCAGCCCATGTCTTTACAGACTCCCTCTTTAATTCAACAGCTATTTACTTGCCTCCTGCGCTGTGACTCAGGAATCAGTGCAAATGAGACAGACAGCTCCACCCTTGTGGAGTTGACAGTCTTGGAAGAGATGCGTTAATAATCACACAAAATAAATGTGTGGTTACAAAGTGACACGTGTTCTAGAAGAAAACACAGAGGGAATCACAAGGGCATATTTTAGACTGGGGGTGGTGGTCAGGGAAGGCTTCCCAGGAGAAATGACCAAAGGATGAGAAAGAACCAGCCTTGTGGGGAATGGTGGTGGGCGAGGGGAGAGTGACTGCATGTGCAAAGGCCCTGAGGTAGGAAGAACCTGGTGTATTCTAGAAACTGTCAGAAAGCTGGAATGTGATGGGTGGGAGGCAGGACCAGAGAGGGTGACAGGACCTCAACCCTGAAGCAGCTTCTCAGTGTCTCTTCTCAAGCAAACAGAAAACAGCTGCACCAGCTGTAAGGCAGGAGTTCTTGATCCTAAACCCTGGATCTTGAGGGCCTGTGTCCCTGGTAGGGCGGGGTGGTAGGCATCACCATCGACTGGCACTGTGACCTGGACTGGCATGTGCGACACTGCAAACCCGTCTATGAGTTCCACGGGCTGTATGAAGAGAAAAACCTGTCTCAAGGCTTCAACTTCAGGTGCCTGCCGGGCCCCCACCAGTGCCTCCTTCCTTGGGGTCCTGCGGGCTTTTCTACTCCCAGAACCCCTTAAGGCCAAGCAAGTGTCCTCGGGAGGGGAGCAGTGGATCCTAGGAAACTCCCATTCTCCTGGAATTGGCCAAGCAGGGAGCATGAGCTTAGAGGCCTGAGCCCTGCCCCTGGCTCTCGGTTCCCTTGAGGCCCACCTGGCCAGGACTGGCTGGGGAAATTGCCGACATCAGGAGTTAGGGCAGCGGTTGAATACAGTATTCCTGGATTGAGGCCTGCGATTCCCCCTCTATATAATGTTGGGGGGCATGGGGCTGTCCTCATGGACCTCTAAGGGCTCCTGTATCCCTGATGCTCTGGGAGCTCTGGACCCAAGACAGTTCTCCATCACCCTCTCCTGCAACCTCTCCCCTTCCCCAAGGTTTGCCAGGCACTTCGTGGAGAATGGGACCAACTACCGGCACCTCTTCAAGGTGTTTGGGATTCGCTTTGACATCCTCGTGGACGGCAAGGTGAGTGTCCACTGTGAGGGGTAGCCAGAGACACATTCTTGGTTCCTGCCGGTGCTTGTTGGGTGTCTGTGGTTAGAGGCGACAGGAAGTTGGTTGGGCCTCATTCAGCACTTCTATATCTGATAACAGAGGGGACCCAGGTGCTGTTGAGGGCAGGGCTTTCCAGCCTGTGACCACACCTCCCTCACCGTCTCCCTGTGTCCAGGGAGGGCAGAGCCAAGGTCCAAACCCAGGGCTCCTGACCAGCAGCTGGGTCTCCATGCAGAGCCAGAGTCGTGGGCAGGAGGCTGTGGGACCAGCTAGCAGTGGAGGGTGGGGAAGGCCCCTGGTCCCCGGCCTGGTCTCAGGGCTCCTGAGGAAGGCCTTTTCCACCAGACCCTTCTGACTGTTAACCCTTCTTTCCCCTGGGCCCTGCCACCAGGCTGGCAAGTTTGACATCATCCCCACCATGACCACCATTGGCTCTGGGATTGGCATCTTTGGGGTGGTAAGTGCTGAGGTCATGGGGTCACTGCGCTGGGGTCAGGCCCTCCCCTTCCACACCTCAGCAACAAGTCTCCCACCCCAGACCTGACCGAGATTGTTCCCTATTACTGAGCCCACCCCACCTCCCTAGACCCACACACAGTATGTCTGAGGAAACTGGGGCCCAGAGCTGGGGCGGGACAGAGGTGGGATGGGGCCTGCAGTGCCTCGTCCCCACCAGGACCTGAGGTCTGGGGAGGACTCAGCCTGGCCCCCGCGGTCAGCAGAGGCTGAGGTGGGGGGTGGAGGGTCCTGCCGCTGCCCCCAGATCCCCTGCGCTCTCCGCCCCGCCCCCGCCCTCAGGCGACGGTTCTCTGTGACCTGCTGCTGCTCCACATCCTGCCCAGGAGGCACTACTACAAGCAGAAGAAGTTCAAGTACGCCGAGGACATGGGGCCAGGGACGGTAAGAGAACTCCCTGAGTCAGCCCTTCAGAGGCCCCAGGCCTGCGTGTCTGTGCCGGGAACCAGCTGCTTCCCCGGGGATGACTTCCATCCCCCCAATGTTTACACAGGGGAAGCACGACCCTGCGGCCACCAGCTCCACCCTGGTCCTGCAGGAGAACATGAAGACATCCTGACCTCCGCCCCCCACTCCTACTGGACACAGTAGGCGGGGAGCCTGGTGGGGTCCCAGCCAGGGCGGAGGGGTCTCCCCAGGAGCGCCCCCACCCTCTCAGCCAGGCAGACACCAGGTTGCTGGAAGCTCAGGGTGGACTCTGGGAGAGACCTGCACAATTCTGGGCTCTGGCTCCAACTCTGCAGCCCCCAAGGGAGCCTCACCCCAGCCTCACTCACTCCTGGCCCGGGGTTTTATGCTTCTCCCTCTGGGCCCTTGTCCATCCATCCTACTCCCTCATGTCTCCAGACCTCCGCTCTCCCATATGGCAGCCACTAGCCATCAGTGACTATTTAAATTAATTAAGATTGAATAAAATTAAAACTTCAGTTCCTCAAATAGCCACATTACAACTGCTGAATACACACATATGGCTGTGGTTGCCCTATTGAACCACATGGAACATTTCCAGCATCGCCGAAAGTTCTGTTGGAGCTCTGCTTGAACCCTGTTTCTTACTGGCCCCAGATTTCCCTGGGATGCTTATCAACAGTGCTGGCACCTGGGAATTCCCTGGCAGTCCAGTGTTTAGGACTCTGCGCTTTCATTGCCAAGGGACCTGGGTTCGATCCCTGGTCGGGGAACTAGGATCCCACAACCTGCAAGGCCAAAGGAAAAGAAAAAAAGAAAAGCAGTGCCAGCAACTGGGTGCACCCCAGACCTCCTGAACCAGAAACTCCACGTCTGGTCACATGGTCTGCAAGCATAGCAAACTCTTCAGGTCGTTTTCAGGACCTAAGTTTTAGAACCACTCCTGATCAGGTATCAGACTTAGCTGGGGCCGGCATTCCCTGGCAGGTGCGGGCCTTGAGCAGGTGTGTGGTGTGCTCACAAGCCACACGGTGTCTCATGCACTCCCCCACCACGTGCACACTCACCCGCACGCACAGCCCCCCTCCCATCCACATTGTGTGTTTGAACAGCTTGGGCCCTGCAAACACAACCATCTGAACACACCTACACCCCCAGGCACAGACTCATGGTGCATGCCACCCCGCCTCTGTGGGGATGTGCTTCTCCTCAAGTGTGTCAGGCCAGGACAGCCCCTTCTAGTGATGAATCCTTACTCAGCTACCTCTGGTCAGGGTGGGAGCCTCAGCCGAATCCTGGGCTCTCTGCCTGTGAGCCAGCCCCAGCTCCCGAGGCCTGCCCGGCTCTGTCTGAACACAAGGTCTGGGAAATCAAGGGCTGGAGTATAATAAAAGGATTGGTGAATGAGTTCAAACCTCTGCCTTCTGCCCTTTCTTCCCAGCCCTCTCTGAAACCCAGTGTCCACAGCTATGAAACACGGGGCTAAGCTGAGCGATCTTTGAGATCCTTCTGGGTCTCTCCGTGGGAGGTGGTGAGCTGACCCTTATGCAGAGGCAGTGCTGGGCGTCAGCTCACCTCTATCCACGGGTCGCTGTCCTGGCACAGCCCCGATCATTGGAGCTCTTCCCAATCCTCCACATGCCCCTCCCCCTGCTTTGAAAGGCCTGGCACTGGGACAAGCAGAGACCCCAGGAGTGGCCTCATGAAAGCAGGGGTGAGGAAGGGGCTGGCTGTCCCAGGAGGGAGATCGGATGGAATCCCAAAGAGGGGAGGGAGGTCTTGACTGGAGACAGTGTGGAAGGATCCTCCAGGGACCCTGCTGTGGGCATGACCCTCCGGCCAAGCAGGGTCTCTGGGCACCCGCATCACCATGCTCTGTCTAGACCAGTGTTGTCCAACACCAGTGATGGAACATTCTCTATCTGTGTTGTCCAATGTAGTATTCACATGTGGACGTTAAGTATTTAAAATGTGGCTCATGCAACCAAGGAACTGAATTTTTTATTTTATTCATTTAAATTTAACTCGCCAGGTGTGGCTGGCTAGTGGCTACCATATTGAACATCACAAGCTAGCCCCTCCCCTCTCCCTCAGGCCCTTGGCCTCCTGCCCTCTTCCCCGGCCAAGAGCCATCCCTCGGATTTTACAAGACAGGAACTCCCTCTTCTTCCCTCCCTTCCTTCTCCAGATCTACCTGCTTGTGCACCTCCTGTCCCCTTCCCTCCCGAGTGAGCAGAGGATTGGAAATCCTTGGAAATCACACCTCACCCAGCCTGGAGGCCGCCTCTCCTCTCTCCCGCTCCTCTTCTGCCTCCTCGCAGCCCACATTTCCCTGCTGCTCTGTCTGCTCTCCGTTCACTGCCACCACCATTCCAGAAAGACCAGTCTACACTTCCCTCTGGGTCCCACCCTCTACAATTGGCCTCCAGCCCCTACCCCCACTTCTAGGTGCCCTTGCCAAGGTTACCAGTGGCATCCTTGTTGCCAAATCCAAGCAGACACTTCAGCCCATGTCCTGCTCGGCCTGTCAGCCTCTGACACTGTTGGGTGAGCCCTCCTTTGTTGAACGATTTCCTTCCAGCAGCTCCTAGGACCCACCCTCTCCAGATTTTCCAGCCAGCCTGGGGTGAAGGGATAAGATAGTTTTCAATTGCAGCTCTGTCACTGTGTGTCCTTGGGCAAGTTGCTTAACTCTCCAAGCCTCCTCTGTGAGTCAGGGATAATAATAGCCTCTACTCAGGTTGGGGTAAGATAAGATACGTAAAGTACCTAGCACAGAGCCTGGCACACCGTAGTGCTCTGCCCCTGCCTCTGTCCTCTCTTTCAATGGCGGAGTCAGCTAGCTGTCCCCAGGTTCTTGGCTGGGTATGTGGCTGCCTAGAATGGAAGCTGCATTTCCCAGCCTCCTCTTGCCTCTGGGTCTGGTCATGTGACTAAGTTATAGCTAATCAGATGTATGTGGAAGTGTCATGTGATGCCTTCTGGGAACTTTCCTTAAAAGAGAGCTGGTGCAGATCCTTTGCCCTCTTCTTCTTCATCCTTGTCTCCATCCCACTGCCTGGAATGTGTATGTGATGGTTGGAGCTCTAGCCACCATCCTGAATCACGAGAACAAGAGTCAAATCCAGAAGTGGCTGGAGTAGTGAGTGGAAAGAGCCACATCTGGGAGGTCTTTGTGGAGCACAGCTGCCATACTGTTACCCCAAAACTGGGTTCACCTGCTGGTGGGTGTTGAGCCAAAAGACCCAACCAAGCCAAAGAGTGGGAGAAGGAGGCACTTATTACTTGAGGCAAGTAAGGAGAACACTGGGGATCTTTCCCAAAGCAGTGTCTCCCCGAATGGCAAAATTGGGGAAGTGTTAAGCTACGGGTACATGCATATTCGTGAAGAGGCTTGGGCAGTGTACACATCATAGAATTGGGGCAAAGGTTGACAGAAGGGTCAGAAAAGATCAACATCATCCCTCAGGTTCTAGTTGATCTGGTGGTTGAAGGGGGTTTAAATTCTGCAAAACAGCTCTTTTAAGAAAGTACTTCAGGCTAATCTGAAGTACTCAAAGAGAACTGGGAGTCTTTACAACTGCTATATTATCTTTGCTATTGTTATTTCTCCACCTGATAACAGCTGTTTCTTCCTGCATTCTTTTGTTCCCTTATGATCATTAATTACTGAGACCTGTTCAAGGACAAGCATTGTGGCCAGGCTTAGATGACAAAAACGGCTTAGGCCAAAAATGGCTTCTCTTATGTCAAAATGCTACATCTGGTTCTTTTCCTCGGGGAGCCCCTACCCCATCTGCTTACAATACCAGCCCAGGACTGTCTTCCCTGAGGCTCTTACATGGAATTTCTGTTATCTAAGTCAAAACTGATCCTACCTGGTACAGAAATTTTTCCCCCTAAAAGCAAGTGTTCTGTCCTCAGCCCCTGTTTATTTACCCTAAAGTTATCTCAGCCTTTCCCATGGCCCTACTATGGGTCCCTTCGGACAACTCCCAAAACTGTCTCACTGGCCCAGCCCTCTTTCCTGAGCTCCAACCACACACATCCAACCCCCTAATAGCCATATCCAATTAATTATTCATTCGACAAACATCTTTTAAGCAACGTGTCAGGCTTTGTGCTGGATGAATCAGGCATGGTCCTTGCCCTCAAGTAGCTCCCAGTCCAGAGGAGGAACAGGCAGGTAAACAGATGCTCACTTCAAGGAAGTTCCTAAGAGGACTTGCTAACCCATGCTGGGCAGTGAGCTCATAGGGGAGTGTTTCTGGCAGAAGGGGCATTGAACCAAGTCCTGAAAGGAGTGAGGCAGGTGATTAGGACTGAGGTCATGGAGGGCCTGATTAGATCTATTCTCAGGGCACTGGTGAGCCATGGAAGATTCCGAAGCAGGAGCTGACCAGTTGGACTTGTGTTTCTAAAATATTACTCTGGCCACCAGGTGGAGAAAAGCAAGTGGGTGGGGGCCCTGCGGGAGGGCAATGAGGCTGCACGGGGCTGGGAGGCCAATGAGCAGGCTGCTGTAGCAATTCAGGTGCAAGAAGATAGTGACCTGAGCCAAGGGAGGGGCAGAGAAGCAGAAAAAAGTGGATGGATTCCAGGGATATTTAAGAAGCAGCATGGGCAGGACTTGGTGATCTACTGGTTGGAACAGGTAAGCGGTAGGCTATGATGACTCTCCCCAGGTGTCTGGCTCCAGACTGAGACAGGGACATAAGAGGCCAGGTTTGGGGGAGTGATATGGGGCTCTGTCTTGGACAAGTGGTGGGGTGAGGTGCCAGAGGATAGATACACAAGTGTAGAATGTAATTGAACCAAGAGTTGATGAGCTCGCCAGGGGAGAGGTGGGCTACCGCGAAGGTCAAGACGTCCTGCCCCAGCTCGCCATTCCTGCTGCCTGCTCACAGAGCCCTTCCCCAAATGAGAATCCGAGTATGACCCCAGCATTCTGTTAAAACCGCTTCCCGTTTCTCCTACCCCCCACGCAGCAGAAGCCTAAACTCCTGAGTCTACCATGCAAGGCCTTCCTCCCTGGCCCCGGGCCCGGGCCCCATCTCTTTGCTGATCTCGCTTCGCCCCTCCCCTAGTACTCACTGCGCCTCATCCCCGCCCCCCACTCCGGGGGCAGGGGGTGCGCCCTTGCCCCTGCCAGGCCGAGATGGTTGGGGGACAAAGGGTTTTGGGGGGGAAGCAACCGTACCCTCCAGGCCCAGCTTAGGGGCCCAGGCCGCGGCCTGGAGGGATTTCAGGGAACCCCAGGTACCCTGCCGCGGGACGATGGGGGCGTGACGAGGCCGGTCCAGCCGCAGGGGAAGGTACCCCTCCAGAGCCACCGCCCGCCGCGGCCCCTCCCTTCCAGGAGCCGGGCGGGAGTCCTGGGCTCTGATTGGGCGGCGCCGGAGGGGGGCCGCGCGTCCAGGCCAATGAGCGCGCGCCGAGCGCGGCGGCTGGCTGGGGAGCGAGCGCCGCTTGGAGCCCAGGGGCCGGCGGTCTGAGCTTGGTGATCTCGGCCCTGGATAGGCGGGCGGGGCGGGGTGCGCGCCGCGGGAGCGAGCCTGACCATCCTCAGGGCCGCGGAGACTGTCGCTGGGCGCCGAGGTAGGGGTCGGCTGGGAGGGGGCCGGGGCAGGGGAGCGGGAGGGGACGAACGCCTGAACGTCTGCTCGGAGCCTGCAGGCGAGAAGGATGGTCTGCGTCTACGAGGACAACCGAGAACTAGTCCATGAGGGGATCCTCCCCCTTCGGTCTGCGGGGCCCAGTCTATGAGGTGCCTCCCGGAGCCTGCTTCTGTCTGCGCCGGCATCCGGGACCGCATCTATGAGGGCGCCCCGCCGTCTGCGTCCCTTTCCCAGCTCTGGTCTGCGGGACCGCCTCCATACTGGGCGCACTACCCCCGCCCCAGCTCTTGGTGGGAGGCCGTGTCTATGCGGAGTGGGCCCAGACAGGTGAACCCACGTGTGGATCTGCGCGGAGCGCTTCTCCCACACTGCCTACCTCCGAGTTTTCGTGCTGGAGCTGGGGCGGCGGGATGAATGGGACAGATGCGACGCTCGTGGCTTTAGCTGCGCACTCCTCCCTGGTTGGGGCGGGGGTGGAAGGGGGCGGCGGAGGTGGATGCTGCGGTTTCGGCGGCCCGACAGGCACAGAACTGGTGGCTCGGAGGGTGCACACGTGCACAGGGACCTGTGTGTGGTGTTTGGAGGCGGGTGTGCGTGTGTCACGTGGGCACAGGAGTGTGCCTGTGTGCATTACAGGATGGAGTGGTGTGTGCGGGCGGGTCACGCGGACATCGGCGTGCGCTTGCTCCGGGAGTGGGGTGTGTGTGTGTGTGTGTGTTTGTGTGTATCTTGAGGGTGCAGGGGTGTGTAGAGAAGGCTGCGTCCCGGGTCACAGGACTGTGCCTCGGTGGGCTCCTATGGGGCTGTATATCTGCCAAGTGGGCGGGGGGGGGGGGGTGGGAGGAGCACACAGCTTGTGTCCTTGAGTGTGCACTGGCTGCCCCCACAGCCCTCACTCCCTCCTTCAGTGCATACAGACTGAGCGCCCACTGTGTGCCAGACCGAGTCCTAGGCCCACAGACTCCGGGGACTCCTGCCCCTTCCTTGGCCTCTTACCCTCAGTCCCCACAGAAGGCAGAGGGATCGTTTTTTAAAACCTCATCCAAATCGAGTCACTCCCCTACTCAAAACCTTCCTCTGGCTTTCGAGGCCTCCTGGTCTCTATCCAAAAAGACCCCCAAAGCCAAGCCCTGAGCCCCAGCCAGGAAGTGGCTCTCTGTCATGCACAGTGTGAACTTCTGTCCTCTCCTCTGAAACCCATACTCAGCAATCATGAAAGAGCTTAAATGCCACCTCCTCCAGGAAGCCATCCCTGAGGCCAGGCACAGTGAATGACTGGGCCTTGTCATCCAGGTGTAACTCTGCTTGCCATCAGGTACCTCTCACACGTGGACACCCCACTCTGGTGACATCGGCCTCCTTGCTGTTCCTCAAACAGCGCAAGCACCGTCTCATCTCACAGCCTTTGCGGTTGCTGTGCCTAAAATGCCCTCCCCAGATGTCCACACTGTTCGCTCCCTCACTTCCTTCAGATTCTGCTCAAATCCTGCATCAGAAAGGCCTTTCCTGATTGCCCTGTATAAATAGCACCCCCCAGTGCCTCACTCTTGATTCCCCTGACACGATTGTATTTCTTCTCCATAGCATGTACTGTTTGACATACCGTCTATTAATTCCTGGCTTTCTTGTTTGTTGCTTCTTGCCCCACTAGAAATTAAACTTCATCAGAGCAGGGACTTGGTCTTTTTGGTTCGCTGCTTTATTTCCTGGCACCTAGCACAGTGCCTGGGCACATACAGCAGGTGCTTAATGAGTTTTTCTTGCATGAATGAATGACTCTGGGTTTGCGTCCCAGAAGTCTGTGTCCCTGGCTGCCCCCCAGCCTGTGAGCCCCAGTCTGAGTCTAGGTCTCCTGCTCTTCTGTCCTCCAGATTCCAAGATCCCAGAAGGCCAGGTCTGGAAGAACTGAGACCAAATTTGCATGTTAGGAATATTCCCTCTAGGAACTGGTCTGGAGGATGGGGTGTGGTGGGGTTGGGGTGTGAGCCTGGAGGCGGGTGGCCTGTGTGGCGGAAACAGAGGGGAAGGAAAGTGGAGGTCTGCGTCTGGACTTTTTAAGGAGTTGGGCTCAGTGACCTCATCCAGCACAGCAGTGGGGAGATCAGGAAGGAGATGTCTGAACTGCCCTCCAGCAGCAAAGGAGAGGGAGGTGTGTTCTGGCAGAAGGCACAGCTTGGACAAAGGCCTGGCAGCAGAACAGAGTCTGCAGTTTGGGACTTGCAGCCAGAGTGGAGAGTAAGTGTGGGGTTAGGGGGGATAAGGATGGGCAAAAGGGAAAAGATGGCTGATAAGGAGGGCTCCTGGGTTTCTGGGCTGGGAGAACTGGTGGGGGGGGGCACTCGTCTCAGCAATGGGGACAGAGGAGGAAGAGCAGCCTCGGGGAGATGCTGAGTTGAATTGGAGCCTCGTTGGAAGCGAGCTGCCAGGGAACAGGAGGGGAGGAGGCGCAGACCTGGTATGGAGGATGCGGAGGGGCAGAGGGAGAGGGGGAGGCCTGGAGACCACCAGCCAAGGGCGCTCAGGATGTGCTGAGGGCTGCCGTGCTGAATCAGGCACAGAGCCCATCTCGGTGCCTGGGGCCTCCCTGGGAGTGGGGGGGGGCTGGGCGCGTCGTCACAGCAGGCGTCCTCGAGCATGACTTGGCACCAGACGCCTGGGCCTCCCTCGAGGGGACTGAGTCATCCCGGGTGGGGGTGGGAGCCACAGAGGCCACCCGTTGCCAGGGCCATCCAGACACTTGTCAGGAGCATAAACATGGCTCCTGTGAGGCAGCCCAGTGATGTCAAGGCCACTTTCTGTGTCTGGCCCGGGTGACTGGACCACCTCCTTACAGCTTTCCCTTCTGGCCTGCCCTCTGCCAGCCAGGGCCACAGCTTGTCTTGCCTAGATGATAGCTGGTCCCCTGCTCAGCCTTGCCCTGAGGTTCCCAGCAGCCTTCCAGAACTCAGGGTGCGGCCTGACTAGTCCCTGAAGTCATCCCAGGAGGGGCTGCTTGAAGCAGCGTGGATGAGAGCAGGATACCCCTGCCCTGTCCTGCGCTGGGCCTCCTCCGAGGGACCCAGGTGATGAGGCACATCCTGAGGGGGACGCCTGGCCAGGCAGGGTCTGGAGCCTGGGTCTGCATCCCTTGGGAATAGCCAGACACCTGCGGATGAGGGACATAGCCTGGGAGGAGAAGCCTGAGGGGGTAATGCGCCAGGCCACCTGGGAGCGGGGGCAGATGTGGGGCTGTGCTTTGTATGTACGTCAGGGCTCGCCCTCGGTAGCTGTGCCACAGACTCGTCCCAGCTCCACGTCGCTCAGGCACAATCCGCTTCAACGTTCACAGTCTCATGCATTTCCTCCCATAGCCCTGGGAGGCAGCACGACGGTGGCTATCTGTGCAATTCGCAGATGAGCAAGCTGAGGCTCCAAGAAGTTCAGTGATTTGTCCAGACAGCACAGCCACAGGCTGGGAGGACAGACTGGGGTGGCAGTTTTCAGTGAGGGAGGGCCTGAGCCTGGCCATTCTCGGCTGCGGACCAGGCTGGTCCCTGGGAGGCTCCCCATGCCCATAGGAGTCCTTGCTCTGCCCTGGGCCTGGGTGCCAGCCTGTCTGTCCTTCTATTTGCCCACGTGGCTCCCAGCCACCTGCTGAGTCAGTTTCTACGTAGTGTGCACGGAGGCCTCAGCTTAGGGAGGGCCTTGAGAGACCCCCTGGGTGAGCCTCCGGAGAGGGGTGGGTCCTGCCCAAGACACACAGCCCAGCCCAGCAGGCAGCCCCAGGCTGGTAGACTGTTGACCACGTGGGAAGTTCAAACGTGACTCTGTGGGATCAGGTTCCTATGGCCCCCGGGGGCGCAGGCCCCACCCCCCATTCTGGGGCACACATACACAAAGACCTAAAGGCACACAATGCACGTGAACACACTTATCCACGAGTATAGACCACACCCATAGATTTTTGTTTCCGTGCAGATGCCCTCCTGTGTGTGTTCCGCCGCCCCCGCCCCCCACCCCCCACACACGCTGTCACCCCGAGCCTACAGCCCTGCTTACACGTATTCTCTCACGCGGACACACGGCCCTGTCGCCTGGACACGAGGCAGGAACCTGGGGCCTCCCCGGGGCGCCTCCTGCACAGACGTGCTTAGTCACCTGAATTTGATCCAGGCGGGAGGGAGGGCGGAGGGCCTGACGTCAGCCCTCACAGCTGTCTTGTGCCGCCCGCGCATCCATCTGGGCCACCGCGTGTCTCAGGCAATCACAACAACAGCAGCACAACTCCGTTTTACGGGGCTTCGTTAGTGGCAGGGCTGGTTCTGAGCCCGGGAAGGGTGTTCACTCCTTTTCACAGCCCCGCGGGCGGGTGATACTGCTGTTAACCTCATTCTGCAGATGGGGAAAACCCAGGCAGAGTGCAGTCACCTGCCCATGGGCACATGGCCAGGAAGGAGCGTAGCCTGGCAGCCTGGCTTCAGAGCCTGGGTCCTCAACCAGGTAACAGGGCCCCAAACTGGAGCAGGAAGGCTCTGCCCTGACCTGCTGTGTGACCTCAGACCCATCCCTGCCCCTTGCTGGGCCCTACTTTCCCAATCTGAGAAAAGAGGGAAAGAGAGTTGAAGGAGGATGGCCTGTGGCTGGGGTAACAGCCTCAGGGAAATCTTACGCAAATTTGATGGGCTAGGGCAGCCTGTGGCCTCTGCCTGTGGTGACTCTCAGTCCCCTCGGTCACTGCTGTGGACAAGAGGACAGGAGTTCCGCACACTGCCATTCGTTCCCTGCCATGGGCTGGGGCTTAGGCTCCTTGGGGTCTCCTCTCCCCTCTCTGCTTTTCCGTCTGTCTAATGGGGCCAGGACTGTAATGATCACTATGGCAACCACTCATTCATTCAAAAAATATTTACTGCTACTCTGTGCCAGGCACTGCTGCTGACGCCAGTAATCTTATGGAGACGAGGCAGACAAGAACCCTAACCTGTGGAGTTTATATTCTGGTGGGAGAAAAAGGGCCTACAGAGTGAGGGGGAGGGGCGGCAGGGTGAGCCACCTACAGGGTGGGCCAGGCTTGTAGGGCTCCCTTTAGCCTTGGCTTCTTCCTTCCTGCAGCCATCTGGTTCCCAAAGCCTCCCTGATGCTCTAATCCCATTCCACCTCCTCCAAGGAGGCCTCCATGATGCTCCAGCCCTACTCCCTTCCTCACCTACTTCAGAGAGTCCTCCCCAATGTTCTACTCCTACTTGCCACTCTCACCTCTTCCAGGGAGGCCTCCCTGATGCTCTAGCCTCACCAACCCCCACTCCTCTCACTCCTTTAGGTCCAGTGTCCATGTCTTTTCCTGTTGCCAGTCTAAATCCCCTTCTCCCTTCCTTTCTGCATGCCAACATCAGCTCCACCAGGCTTCCACTCATACAATACACTGTGTGCCAGGCACAGGGGGTCTGGACCACACCCTTACCCACAATCCATCTCCAAGTTTTGCTGTGGCCCTAGGAATCTGGGAAGGTCCTGCATCTGTGGTACAGATGGGGAGACTGAGGCTCAGAGTCAGGAAGGAGCTGCCCAGGGCCCACAGTAGGTTGGCAGGCAGGACTGGAACCCAGCCCAGGCTCCTCTGTGGCCAGTGGACTCCAGTGAACCCTGCCTCCTTGACATCTGTCAAAGCAAGGTGATGGGGGAATAAGGGGTGTAACGGAGACCATGTTCTCAAAATTGTTGTGTGGTGACAGAGCAAGTTACCACCAGACAGGAAGGGCAGAGGGTCAGGAGTCCACTTACTTCCTTTTCCTGAGAAGATGCGGAGTCTGGTCCAGGAAAGGGGAGGGGCATCGAGTGGGGTGGGGCCAGTGCTCAGCCTGGGGCAGAAATGGAGTCCCAGCCTGAGTATCAGGGTTCAGCCCTGGGTCAGGTTTCAGCCCAGAGTTGTAGTCGAGTGTGAGGGCTGGGGCTGGATGTTGGAGGCTGGTTTGGGGTTCAAGCTGGAGTTAGTCCTTGGCCTGGAGACTAGATGGGGGCTCAGACTGCAATAGGGCCAGGGTGGATATAAGGCCAGGCCAGGGGGAGCATCTCAGCCTGAACAGATGTGGGGAACATTTTAGCCACATGAATAAACTGGAAGGAAAAACCAGGAGAAATAAGTGCAGTGAAGTCTCTCTTCACAATCACCAAAGTAGCAGCCCCCTCCTCTAAAGGACTCTGTCCTGGGTTGCCGGCTCTGCTAAGGCAGGGAAGGGAGCAATGGGAGACTTGCCCTGTGGCCCTGGAGAGGTCTCCTGGAGGAGGTGAGACGGGTGGGAGAGGCTGGAGACCCAGGGAAGTCTTCCTGGAAGCAGTGACGGGTGGAGGGGGGTGCCTGGAGAATCAGGAGCCCAGCTCAGCTTCCAGGCAGCAACAGCAGCAGCATTGGAATGCTCTGTTGTCAGGGGGTGGGGCTGTGAGTCACTGGGCTGTCTGCTGGATGGAGGCCTGAGCTGACCTGGGGCTCTGTTTCTCCCAGTACTGCTGGGCCTCCAGTGTTCTGCCCATGTCTGTCTGTCCTGACTCCAGAATATCAGATTCTCCCTGCTTCCCTGTGAAGCCAGGAAGGCTGATGTGACTGTGCCTGTTTTACAGATGCGGACACTGAGGTCTAGAGGGCTGGTGTGCAGCAGAGCCAGATGAGTTCCTGGAATTCCTTTAGTTAGTAGGGAGACCTGAGTTTGGATGCTGGCAACCCAGGCAGAGGGAACAGGCCAGGTAAAGACATGGAGGTGGGACTCACAGTTTGTGGCTACGATGGGAGAAGGGCCTGGAAATCTGACCTCCTTGCTCTGTGGCCAGGATTGAAGGCTTCTCTGCCCTCTTTTCTCAGGTTCCCAATAAGGCTGCACAGAGGAACCCCCTGACTGTGGCAATGGAGGGGGGCCCAGCGGTCTGCTGCCAGGACCCTCGGGCAGAGTTGGTGGAGCGAGTGGCAGCCATGGATGTGGCCCACTTGGAGGAGACGGATGGCAGCCCAGAGCCCACCAGGAACTGTGTGGACCCTCCATCACGGGCCAGAGCTGCCTCCGTGATCCCCGGCGGTACTTCAAGATGCCCCGCCGCCCGGCCCAGCCTCTCGGCTAGGAAGTTCTCCCTGCAGGAGCGGCCAGCGGGGAGCTGCCTGGAGGCCCAGGCTGGGCCTTACGCCACAGGGCCTACCAGCCACATCTCCCCACGGGCGTGGCGCAGGCCCACCATCGAGTCCCACCACGTGGCCATCTCAGACGCAGAGGTTGGTGGGGCAGAGCTAGGGGGTGCCCACAAGCTTTTCAGTAGTCTTCAGTGAAGACCCTTTGCAGTTCCTATCCCTGCCACACAGCTGTCTAGCCTTTGGTTTGCATACCCCCAGAGCTGAGGAGCTCACTACCTCACTACCTGGTCTCTTCCCACCCAGGGGAACTTCATCTGAGCCAATTGCTGCCTCCTGTAAGTCTCACCATTCCCACCCCCAGTCCAGGCCTAGGAAATAGGTCCCTCCCTTGTTCCCCCAAGAAGTCCTCTTAGAGATTTGGAGATAGACAGTGTGTCCTCCTGTCCCCCAAGTCTTCCCCAGCTTGAGCCTTCCACCTCTAATCCTGCCTCTTAGAGTCTGCTCTGACTCAGAAGCTGCCAGCATGCTACCAGCCTCTGGGCTCTGTCCTTGCCACTTAGATCTGAAAGGGAACCCAAGTACGAGCAATCTACAGGCTTCAGAAGCTGAGCTTTTCACGCCTGAGCCAGGGCTCTGGTCTCCTGTCCCCAAGGCTCTCCTCATCTTTCTTGTCCATGCAGTCTCCTCATTCAGCTGCTTCTGGAAATACTTGCTCATGGGTTTCTCCCATCAGGGTCTCCCAGCCCCCAGCATCCAGGTAGGAATCAGTGCATTTTTTCCACCACTTCCTAGGGAGCAAAGCATAGGCGTGGTTCACCATTCATGTTTTCAAACATTGTCCAAGTCTCCTTGTCACTTTCGGCGTCACTTTTGGCATTGGCACCACCTCACTTGCCTATGTAAACTTGAAAGGTTGGTGAGACCCAGGGTCTGGGAGCAAGGGGCCTGGGGCCAGGATGGGGCCCTGGACGTGCTCCTGGAGTGGGGGCAGTGCTGCTTCTGGGTCAAGCTTTACCTGATGTCCTCTCTCTCTCCCCCACCAGGACTGTGTGCAGCTGAACCAGTACAAGCTGCAGAGTGAGATTGGCAAGGTAGGCCTGGGGGCAGGCCAGGAGCAGTGGGAACTTGTATGGGGGATTTGCGGAGGCAGCCTGTCCAGATCCTCTGCTTGGCAAAATCCCCTCTCCTCCTCTGGGAATGTGAGGCTGGGCCAAGAAGGTCCTAGCCTGGAAATGAGGAAAGTTTTGTCCTCTATAGGAAACACCTGGGGTGGGGGGTGGGAGATGACTCCTGATTCCTGACTCCCCAGAGTTTTTTTGTTTTTTGTTTTTTTATAAATTTATTTATTTATTTGTTTTTGGCTGTGTTGGGTCTTCGATGCTGCACGCGGGCTTTCTCTAGTTGCGGTGAGCGGGGGCTACTCTTCGTCGTGGTGCGCGGGCTTCTCATTGCGGTGGTTTCTCTTAATGTGGAACATGGGTTCTAGGCACGTGGGCTTCAGTAGCTGTGGCACACGGATTCAGTAGTTGTGGCTCGCGGGCTCTAGAGAGCAGGCTGCGTAGTTGTGGCGCATGGGCTTAGTTGCTCCGCGGCATGTGGGATCTTCCCAGACAAGCGCTCGAACCTGTGTCCCCTGCATTGGCAGGCAGATTCTTAACCACTGCGCCACCAAGGAAGTCCCCTCCCCAGAGTTTTTGATGGAAGGGACTGGGGAAGGCATCGAGCTGTGTTGAGCCCGGCAGGGGCAGTGACCAGGGCATAGGAGCCCTCTCCCTGCCCGCCTGAAATTTATGCCCACTGGTGGCAGGGGTGGAGATGGGAAGCGGGAGGAGGGGGCTGGAGCCGTTCAGGCTCTCCTTCTCCTGGGCTAGTCCTGGGGGAGGCTGTCCTGTCCAGTGGGGGCTGACCTGTGTCTATCTGCAGGGTGCCTACGGCGTGGTGAGGCTGGCCTACAACGAAAGTGAAGACAGGCACTATGTGAGTCTGGGGATAGCTGGGCCCTAGGAGGCTGGGCCCTAGGAGCTGGGCCCTAGGAGGCTGGGGGGTGGGCAGAAGCTGGGCTAAGACAGAGGACAAGGCTGCCTGTGAACGGAGTGAGCTCCCTCTAGTTGCGGCATGCAGGCTCTTTAGTTGTGGTGCGTGGGCTTCATTGCCCCGCGGCATGTGGGATCTTAGTTCTCTGACCAAGGATCGAACCCACGTCCTCTGCATCAGAAGGCAGATTCTTAACCACTGGACCACCAGGGAATTCTCGGGAATGAGCTTCTTGACCCTGGGAATATGCAAGCAGAGGCGGGATGCCTCCAAGGGGAGAGCTCTAGAAAGGCTTGTTGGGGGGAATAGGGGTAAGGCCTAGGTTCAGGTATGGCTACCTCCTAACCCAGCGTAACTGCAGCCAGTCCATAGCCTCAGTGCCAGTGGCAGATGCTCGTGTGCCTTTCTGGACCTCAGTCCACATGTAACCAGCCTGTTCTAACCCCTGGTGGCTTCACACAAGTGACATGTCTGCCCCTCCCTCCTCAGGCAATGAAAGTTCTTTCCAAGAAGAAGTTACTGAAGCAGTATGGCTTTCCACGTACGTATCTGTCCGGTCCTGGGCTTGGGAGCTCCTGGCCTGGGGGCATAGGAGGAGGAGACCTCGGAGGCTGGTTTTTGTTAGGACTGGGGGTAGACAGGGAGAGCGTGAGCAAAGGCCTGGTGGTGGGACTGTGCTTGGGGGTTGAGGCCAAGGCCATGGTCTTGCAAGATTCCTGCTTGAGGCGGGTCGCAGGGCCGTGGTGAGGCCCAGCCTTCTGCAACTGGCTGGACCCCCCTTCCTGGTCACAGGTCGCCCTCCCCCTAGAGGGTCCCAGGCTGCCCAGGGAGGACCAGCCAAGCAGCTGCTGCCCCTGGAGCGGGTGTACCAGGAGATTGCCATCTTGAAGAAGCTGGACCACGTGAATGTGGTCAAGCTGATCGAGGTAGGTGGTGAGTCAGTGAAGCCTGTGGAGTAGCCTCTGGTGCAGGGGGCGCTTGGCACGGACCCAGGGGTCCTGCTGAGGGAAATATGCCAAGGGCAGGGCCAGAACTGGGGTGGGGACTGCCGGGAGGCTTCTGGGGTCAGTTCAGGCTGGTCTGGGATGTTCTCAAGTTCTCATGGAGGGGGACGAGCTGCCCCAGAGGCAAGAAGCGAGGGAGGCAGGAGGGGAAGAGGGGCTGGGTGCTATGCGGTGAACCCGCGTCGGGGCCAGTGACTTCTGAGGCCTCATCTGCCTGGTGCCTGCATAGTTCCTGCTCCATCGTCCAGGGTGGCTGCGGAGCACACTACGCGTCCTGGGGCTGGTGAGGATGAGGAAGCCTGGGATGCCCACCCCATAACTCCCCAAGACTCACCCTCACGTCTGCTCCCTCTCACCAGGTCCTGGATGACCCAGCTGAGGACAATCTCTATTTAGGTGAGTGACCCAGCTCATCCCCAAAGCAGCTTACCCCGGTGGGTCTGAGTGCTCCCTGGGGACACACTTGACGTTCAGCTGGGCCGTGTGCAACGCACTGACCTCCTGGGGGCAGGGAGGAAACACATGTTCTCAAGGCCCAGATTCTCTTGCCCAGCCCTGCTGAGCCAGGCTCAGAATATCCAGTTAGATTCAACAAATATTCCCAAGCCCCCACTCCACTGATCGGAGAGATGGTGGATCAGATAGATACAGGAAGTAGGCTATGTGATGTGGGTTCCCAGACCCCATCTGATAACTCTGTGCCTCAGTTTCCTCACCTGTAAAATGGGGATAATAATGGTATCTACCTCACAGTGTTGATGTGAGAAGTAAGTGAGTTATTATATACAAGACACATTAGCTATTATTAGTAATAGTATGCTGTTGTTATTACTTAAGTCCTTGGTGCCTGATTCAGGGCTGGGCTTAGCGGCTCTCAGGGAATGGGCCAGAAGGAACACTGGCTTAGGAATCAGAGGCCAAGTCTTTAGCCTCCACTCCCTCTCCTACCTGCCTATCTGCTATGACCTGTAAGAAAATTCCTGCCCCTTCTCTGAGGTTCAGTTTCCCCCCTATAAAAGGGGTCTATGTTGATGGTCCTCACTTGGCATCTGAGAATCTAGTGAGGCAGGTTCATAGTCGACCCACTCTCATTTACTTCCTCTGATACCCTGGGACCCCTGTCCTATCCCTCCCTCAAGTATGCCTGGATGCCTGCCCCCTCTCCCACCCTCCAGAACAGGGAGGAACCTTGGCATCGGCTGTTTTTTCAGCCTGGCTGCACCTTACCTACTCTTCTTTTCTTCTCTTTTCTTTCAGTGTTTGACCTCCTGAGAAAGGGGTGAGTTTCCCATCCCGATCAGGCAGGTCAAGTCTTCCTTTCCCTCCCTGTATCCCTAGTCCTGGGGTCAGCTACTCTAGTGAAAAAAAGAGGTCCAGGCTCTGTCCTTAGGGAGCTGTGGTCTGGGTTGGGAAGTGGGGGCAGAACGAAAGACCAAGAGGATGATTCTTTGAAGGCCGGTGGGGTCAGTGAGACTGGAATAGCCAGGGAGGCCTCAGGAAGAGGGGGTGGGTTTCGAGCCAGGCCTTGAAGAACTGGAAAGAAGATTTTGATGGAGAAGAGGGAGAAGAAAGGAATATTTCTCCAGCAAAAGTATAGAGATGGAACACAACTCTCATCTGTATTCAAATCACAAAGAGTTCTTTCAGTTTTACAAGTTTGTGAGTTGGGTGGCTGGGACCCCATTCACTCCCATTTACAAGAAGGGAAGCTGAGGTTCAGAGAGGGTAAGTGGCTTGCCCAAAGTCACACAACAAGTCACTGATGAAATCTAGGGTTGTAACTCATGTTTGCCTTGTCTGACCTTCTCAGGGTATGTGCAGAACAGCAGACATGCAGTAAAGGGCACGGGGCTGGGTGGACTGGGGGCCCTAACTGCCAAGGCCTTGAATACAGGCTGTGACTTGTCTCTCTGCCTGGGAGGCTACCTAAAGACCAATTTGGGGAAGGGGCAGGGAGTGGTGTCCTTTTTAGACTCAGGGGCTTTCAGCATTTTTGACCTCCATTCAAAGTAAGAAATACAAGTTTTACCTTGCCATCCATATCTGTAATTGAAACCAAAGTTTTATAAAACAGTGTATTACATGTGATATACTCTGATATATTCTACTTCATTAGGAAAAAAAAAAAAAGCAGTAGGCATCCACCGAATTGACTTCATGACCTTCTTGGTCCTGGACCTACAGTTTGAAAACACTGCCCTAAATGGCATCTTCACAACTGCTTGATTATAGATAATTAAGTACTTAGAAGAAGGAATATCAAGCCAATCAGAAATTAAGATAAAGCTAATTTGAAATTGTAGTGATTGAAAAGGGATATTTGCGTCTATGCGTGTTTTCAAATTTTCATTATATGGGAAAAGAAGCTACTATCTTGGGTTTTAGGGACCCGTACGAGCATAGAGGGCTCCCAAAAGGTCCCGAGGGGTCTGTACGGCCCAGCCCCTGTTCCCCTCCACCTGACATCTGCCTTTACTCATCCTGATTCCGGCTAAACATCCCTCCTCCCCGCCCTCCCCATAGGCCGGTCATGGAAGTGCCCTGCGACAAGCCCTTCCCCGAGGAGCAAGCTCGTCTCTACCTGAGGGACATCATCCTGGGTCTTGAGTACTGTGAGTGAGGGGCTGCCTGCCCCCCTGGGGCTGGAGACCCGGGGGGAGTGGAGGGGACACAAGAGGAGATGGAGCCCAGGCTGAGCAGGCTCTGAGCAGTTCCTGTCAATCAGTGCTGATCTACCAATCATCTTTAGTTGGGGGTGGGGAAATGGGCCTGTGGGCGGGGCCGAAACGCCCTGAACAGGTAGGGTGGCGGCAGACTTCACTGGGCATGCGCTAGATCCTTCTCGGCGCCTGGTCGTCACCGCGTCGGCCTGCGCCTTGGATGTTCAGCATGTATCTCACCTCTGCTGAATTCTTAGACAAGCTTAGCCTCTCCACTGGGCCTCGAGAGCTGTGGGAAGGAATTTATGTCCAGCGGCTCGAGGAAGAGTCTGTCCTGGCATGGAGCCGGTGGGTGGTAGCAGAGTCGGTTTACTGTGAGGGGCCCTAAGGTGATGAGAGCTCAGAAGGGAGGATGTTAGTTTAGCCTCTATCATCTGTGGAATTCATTTATTCATTCATTTATCCATTTACGAGTACCTACTAAGTGCCAGCTGGGGGCGTGCAGATGCCAAAGACCCAGAAGTGATCTCAAGGATCTTGCAGCCTAGTGGGAGGGACGGGAACCTAAGCAGTGCCTGCCAAGGCTGGGGAGGCACAGGGGCTGTCAGAGCACTAAGGGACCAGGGGTGGCTTCCTGGAGGAGGCCACTTATGAGCAGGGTCCTGAAAGATGAGTAGGAGTTCGTTGGCCAGTTTGAGGCATGGTGGGAGGGAGTACACCAGGCAGAGAGAACTGCATGACAGCGGCACAGAGGGGAGTACTATTTGAGAAGTTCAATTTGGTTAAGTCCAACCTGGGAGCCAGGGTTAGGGAAAGGCGGTGCTGTAAACACTGTCCAGGCTGCACGGGAGGGCTGGGAATGCCTCCATAGAGGACTTTCATGACTTTATCCTCTCAGCCTTGTGAGCCCCTGAGGGCTTCGAGCAGGGGAGGGGAGTGATAGGATTTGTGTATTGGAAAGCTCTGTCTGGCAGCGTATGGTGGCTGGATGGAGGGCAAGAGGCCACCAGCTGGTCAGGGAGGAGGCTGGTTCTACAGCCCAACTGACAGATGGTGAGGCCTGGATTAGGGCAGTGGCAGCGGGGAGCATATGTGAACGAGGTGGGGTGGGCAGCATTGGGTGACTAACTGGTCATGGGGAGAAGAGGGCCTGCAGGCACCTAGGGTTCTGGCCTGGTTTGGGGAGTGGGGCACAGCCCATCCCTCTGAAATCTCAGCTTGGTTTATCAGAAGCATATTCTCTCCCTAGGGGGACAGGTGAGGACCAGCTGAGGTTTGACCTGCAGTGAATGTCTTTATCTCATTTGAGCCACTCCAGTGCCTTCATTTTAATGCTGTCTTTGTACCTATGGGGAAACTGAGGCACAGAGAGGGGAGGGCTTTGCAGAAAGTCCCTAACAAGGGCCTAGAGGTGTGAGAAGGGGGCATTTCACCCTGGTGTGGTCGGCAGCAGACACAACCCTATACCAGCTCGGCTTCCACCCACTTCTTGTCCTGGGCCTGTTGTCTCCCATCCTCTCTCCCTGCAAAAAAAAAACAAAACAAAAAAGCAGAAAAAACAAGCTAATCCCATCTGGCTCTTGGGTAAAGCCTCATCAAGACCCAGCTAACCATGATGAAGGGCTTTCTGGAGTGACCCGGTCAGCACCAGGGACTGGACAGGCTGACAAATGGTGGCACCCAGTGCTGAAGACCCGCCTTGTGATTCTGGCCCCCAGAAGGGAGAGCTGAGGCTGCCCGGGGAAGGCCCTGTGGTCGGGGAGGCTCAGGCCTGATTCTTACAGACGGGGCAAGTGCCGCCATGCAGGTAGGAGAAGCAGTCGGATCTGGAATATATCTCAGAGGTCCAGTCCTTAGAACGTGTTGCTGAATTGGATGTGGGGTCTGAAGGAGAGAGCAGTTGAGATTTGTGGCCTGAGCAGCTGATAATATGGCCATTAACTGAATGGGAAAGACTAGAAGAGGAGCAGAGCTTTTCTGTTCTGTTTGTCTGGTGGTGGTGGTGTGTGTGTGTGTTTAGGCGGGGGGAGGGGGGGGCGGGGGGGGCGGGGGTTGCAGACAAGAGAAATCAAGTTCTCAATTAAATATGTGATTGACAAATACTGAGGTATATGTTGAGATGTCTATGGGATATCCATGTGGATAAAGAGCTGGGAGTTCAAGGGAGATGCCAGGGTTTGAGATAAGAATCTGAGCCCACTTTCCATGGTCAAATACACAGCCTCCTGAGCCTCTGTGTTCTGATGGGTGTGTGTCAAATGCTTTGTGTGTACCTGGCACATAGGAGGCAATCGCTATAGGGCCATGGGTCCTGTTGTTATTCTTATTAATATATGATGCTCACTCCCTCTGCCCCCAGCCTTCCTCTCCTTCTCCTTCCCCCTCCCCTTCCCTCCTTCCCGTTCCATCTTCCCTCCTCTCCAACATCCTGGGGTCTGTTGGTCCAGGGGAACGTATTTGTTGAGCAGGGAGCCCATAAGTGGATGGCTGTGGGATGAGGTCAGTGTCTTTTCTCTGCTGGGACATCCCTGGCCGTCTCAGCCTGAGCTGCCCGTCTCTTCCTGGCAGTGCTGGACCCAGGAAGCAGGGTGGGCGCTCAGCCTACTAGAGAGGGCAGACCCTTACCCCGGCCACATTCATCCCGGCAGTCCCAAGGCCTGGGGTGCCCTCCCTCTCCAAAACCGCATCAGCCCAGAGTCCCTAGGGCTGAGGCGGTACCTTGGCAGGATACCCCACAATCCCACCCTCAGTCCGAGGAACAGGGACAGCTGTGACAGGCTGGGTGGGGGGATGGAACTGGGGAAAGATTTTGATGGGCTTCAAGCCTGTAGACAACACTCACATGGGAGGGCCAGGAATGGCCTATGGAGGACCCCTTCCCCCAGTTTCCTCTGACGTCCACCCTCAGTGGCAGGTGCCTTGATTGCCATGGAGAGAGCACTGGACTTGGGGTCCAAAGATTCCTAAGAGTCCAGTCCTGGCTCTCTTACTAACAGCCTAGGTTAGTGTCTTCACTGCATAGCTGAGCAGGGGGCCCTGAAGTCCTCTTCCGAGGTCCTCGAGAGCTGCATGTGTGCGGAGGACAGGAAGTCCCAGCTCCTTCTCTCCTGGAGTTTGAAGCAGCCTCCACGGCCAGGCGAGAGCAGGTGGGGGGTCTGGGCGGCAGGGCCCCAGGCCAGCGCTCGAGCTGCCTCTCTCTGCAGTGCACTACCAGAAGATCATCCACAGGGACATCAAGCCATCCAACCTGCTCCTGGGGGACGACGGGCACGTGAAGATCGCCGACTTCGGCGTCAGCAACCAGTTTGAGGGGAACGACGCTCGGCTGTCCAGCACGGCCGGGACCCCGGCGTTCATGGCCCCCGAGGCCATTTCTGAGTCCGGCCAGAGCTTCAGTGGCAAGGTGGCTCCCAGGACCCGGGCTGGGCTGGGGTTCAGGTGGAGGGGTGGGAGTACATGCCACGGGGTCCCATTTCCAACCTGAGCGTGCCAGGGTCCTCATGTCTCAGGAGGGACCGAACATGGTCCCCTCCCTCACGTTTGCCTCCTTCTGGAGTCCGACAAACTCCCCCAACTTGGGCCTCCTCTCATTCTCCAGCAAAACGGCCCCAAGTCTTCCCTGCAGGTACTTCCTGCCAGCTGCTCTGTGCTGAGTTCTGGGCTGGGCTGTGGAACAGACGGAGCCTGGACGGCCCAGCTCCCTGCCCTTCTGGTCATGGTGCCAGGGCAGGAGAGCTCGTGTCTGGGGGGACATCAGAGGTTCCCCTGACTTCTTGGATATGGCAGCCTTTGAACTAGGCCTTGAAGAATGGGGAGAATTTGAGCAGGAGGTGGAGCCCAGAGAACAGACAAGAGAACTGAGGGGCACAGCGGGGCTTGGGCAGAGTTTAAAGGGTCTGGAAGTCCTAAGGGTCTGGGCTTTGTCCTAAGTGACAGAGGCAGTGGCAAAGCTTTCTGAGCAGGGACTGTGGTTCTGTGTGTCCCCGGGCACATCCTGCTCTACACTGTGAAGTATTGGCTGCCCCACTGTGGTCCTGCCATGGAGGAAATGGTCGAGAGGCACTTGGACACGTGTGTGAGTGTGGAGCTCAGGAGATGGCTGTAGGTAGAGATTTTTTTTTTTTAACTTTTAATTTTGATATAATTCCAAATTTACAGAAAAATTGCAAGAATAATACAAAAAACTCCCCTATATCTTTTATTCAGATTCACCACTTATTGACATTTTGTCCCATTTACCTTTTCACTGTCTCTCCCTATATTTATAGAAGTTGGAGACATTATGCCCCTTTATCACTAAATACTTCTGGAGATATTTTCTGAGAACAAGGACATTCTCTTACATAACCTCAGTACAGTTATCAAAGTTAGGACATTTATCATCGATAAAAGACTGTTATCTAATCGACCTTATTCAGATTTCATCAGTTGTCCCCATACTGTCCTTTAATGCCTTTTCTTTTTCTGGTCCAGGATCTGATTCAGGGTCAGTCACTGCATTCACTTGTCACGTCTCTTTGGGGTCCTTTAATCTGGAAAAGTGGCTTGGCCTTGACATTTTTGAAGAGAACAGTCCTGTTATTTTGTAGGATGGTGTCAGTTTGCGTTTGTCTGGTGTTCCCTGATTGGATTCAGATGAGGCATCTGTGGCAGGAATACGGAGGCAGAGATTTAAGAATCATTCACATAAGAGAGAAAGTGGATACCAGGAGAGGAGGTGGGGTTCCAGAGGAGGAACTTGTAGAGAGAGGGAACATTCAAGGGCACAGGAAAGCCCCAAGGGGTTGTGGAGGTAGCTGAGGGCCAGGGGCTGTTCTGGTGTCGGAAAGAAAGTGGATGGTGGCTTTTCCAGTGGATCATCAGGAAGAGGGATGACTTCTAGAAGCCAGAGCTGGTTTAGCGAGTATAAGTTCAACATATACTGTTGTTTCTGGGGTGCGTCTGTGTCGTGCGTACAGCAAACGCGACCCTGTAGATGAAGGGGGTTTTGTACCTGTTGAGCTGGAAACATGTCTGGTTTGGGCCCATTCCAAGGAGACTTGGAAACCCTTGACAGCAAGGGCCCTGGTCTGGCTGTCCCTGTGTCCCCAGTGCTCAGCACAGGGTCCAGCATGGAACAGGGGCCTGGGAGTGTTTGTTGAGTGAATACATGACTGAGGAAGGAGGTTCCCCACTTGCCCTCTCCCATGGCCCACTGAAGCTGGGTGACCAAAGGGTGTCAATTCCTTTTGGGGGACTGATATGAGCTGTTTCTTTCTAGGCCTTGGACGTGTGGGCCACAGGGGTCACGCTGTACTGCTTTGTCTACGGGAAGGTGAGTGCTGGGTGGGCTGGCAGAGCTGGGGCAGCCCTGGCACCATGGGCTGGGCACCATGGGCCAGGACGCATGACAGATGCAGGCCCTGCCTTTGTGTCCTTAAGTAAAGTGACTTTTGAAAGAGCCCACCCAGCTCAAAGAAGACGGAAGGAAAAGGGACTTTGCTGTTCTCCTCGTGTCCCCTTGGGGGGATGGATTCATGTGCAGGAGTCCTGGGACAGCAGACATCCCAAGGGAGGTGTAGATGGTGCCATTCATTCATTCACATATCCACTCATTCATTCATTCAACAAATTGTCCTTGACCTCTGCTCTGGGTCAGGCCGGACACCCAACCTTGACGTGCCGAGATCCCCGTCCGCAGGTGCTCCCACTCCAGGGACCGTGCTGAGGCACAGGAGGGAATCTCAGGGGACATGTTCCCAAACGTCAGGCCCCGGCAGTGCAGGCCTTGCTGCGAGTGGTTGTCATGCACTCATTCAGCCCACGTTTGTTGAGCATCTCCTGTGGGCTAGGACCTGAACAAGTTAGACGAGGTCCCCCCCATCTCACGAGGAGCCCGGAGCTGCCCCCAGCGAGCTGAGGCGCTGGGCCCCGCATCCTTTGTCTCTCCCCACCGCAGTGCCCATTCATCGATGATTTCATCCTGGCCCTGCACCGCAAGATCAAGAATGAGGCCATCGTGTTCCCGGAGGAGTGAGTTGTCCACCACGGGCCCCGCCCACCCCCAGGGAGGCATGTCTGGGTTTTAGCAGAGCTTTTGTCCTTTCCGGGCCCCACCCCAGCCTGCAGATCTGGAGGTTGGGGTGCTGCTCCCTGGGTACAAATGGAGGGAGATGTGAGCGGGGTCTCAGACATCTGGGTTGGATCTCATTGAACAGATGGGAACTCTGAGGCTGGGAGTGGGGCAGGGATGACCCCAGGTCACACATTCATCCTGCTGCTTCACTGAAGGCCTCCAGGAGGCCAGTGGCATCAACCCCATGCAGACCCTGCACCCGCGGGGAACCTCCACCTTCTCCACACGGGGTGGGGGAGCTTCACGATGCTAGTGCGCTCCCCCGTTTCACAGATGGAAAAGTGGAGGCTCAGTGGGTCTGGGATTTGAAGCCACTCCCTCCCCCTTGCCCCTTCCTTTGTGACTGAGGTCTCTGAGCCCAGAAGGACTGTTTGGAGAGGCCTCCCCACCCATCCACAGTTCTTCCGATTATGATGCCAGCTACCATGGCAGCCAGCCGGAGTCCCCTAGCGCCTCACTTTTCAGGGCCCTTTTACCATCTGTGCAGAGTGCCCAGGTCAGAAACCAACCTGGGAGTTGTCCTCGGTGTCCCTGCCCCTCGCACCCATTTCCTGTCCGGCCCCAAGCCGTGCTGAGTCCATCTCTGACATTTCTCTTGGTTCCATTGCCAACGGCACCCCCTGCCTAGTTCAGGCCTCTGCCTTGTCCAAGCCTCTGCCTTGTCCAACTAACGCAGTCAGGCCAGAGTGACCCTGATGAAGTGCAACAGATCTCACTACGCCGCCTGCTGAAAGTTTTTCCAAGGCTTCCCAAAGCCCACAAGAAGAGGCACGCCCTGGCCCGGGCATTCAGGGACCCCTGGGTCCCCCCACCTGCTCACCTGCCGCCAGCTCCCCGCTCCCTGCCGCCATCCCCACGGCACTGGCTTCCTCCCCTTTCCCGTGACTGCCTGTCTCCCAGCCTTCCTCCCCCCGCCCCCCCCCCCACCGCGGTATATCCTTCTCCCCAGCCCAGGAGTTTGAAAAGGGATTAAGTGTCTAGGACAGCAGAGGGAGCCAAGGTCATAGCCCTGAGAGTAGGTTCCTTCTCCCAAGAATTGAAGTAGCAACGAAGCCTGAAGTTTAAGCAGAGACAGTCGAAGCTGATGTGGGGCTGAGTCCTGCTCTCCTCCCCCTGAGTCTCACCCCTGCCCTCCCTCTTCTGGGTGGCGGTGAGCCTCGGTTTCCTCCTCTGTCAAATGGGTATCTTCCCTGGCCGCCTCCCAGGCGGAGGAGAAGATAAGATGGTGAGTGGGGGCGAAGGCCTCTTGGGGGTCCCATAAAGCAACTCTTCTCACATTATCCTTGCCATCTCTGCCTCCCAGGGGGTGTCCAGCACCCATGGGACCCCGTTTGTGTCTGTGACCTCTGCCCCCTGAGGGAGACTGCTTTACTTCGTACTCAGGGGAGAAGGATATCCATATGCTTGTTCTGGAACTCTCTCCTTCCACCCTGGTACCGTTGGGGGTGTCCCTCCTGCTCTCTGAGAAGGAGGGTCGGCGGTGTCTCTGCCCTGGTGTGCACTGATCAGGGAAGCCTGGAGCACGGTGGGATGGAGAGGTGGGAAGCAAAGGACCATCAGCTGTCTCTCCCTCGTCTCCTTCCTTCCCCTTCTTTAGGCCAAAGGTCAGCGAAGAGCTCAAGGACTTAATCCTGAAGATGCTAGACAAGAACCCTGAAACAAGAATTGGGGTGCCAGACATCAAGGTTGGGGAACCAGAGGTGCTGGGCTGGGCTGGGCCACAGAAAACAGGCCTCGGTTTCCCCTTCTGGGGAACCTTACACCGGGGACATCTGTGTATTGGGTTGGGGTTTGGGGTTTTTGGGCTTTGGACCCTCAAGGCGACTGCTGGTGGAATGCCTGGGTCCCTTGCTCGCCGATGTCTGTCACCTGTGGCCCTGACCCTCCCTGCCCTCTGCTCCACAGTTGCATCCCTGGGTGACCAAGAATGGGGAGGAGCCCCTTCCCTCGGAGGAGGAGCACTGCACCGCGGTGGAGGTGACCGAGGAGGAGGTGAAGAACTCAGTCAAGCTCATCCCCAGCTGGACCACGGTGGTAAGAGGATGGGGGTGGAAGGCGCCGACTCCTGGGAGGGCCGGAGGGGGAGGCGAGGCTCCCGCCCAAGACTAGCTCTGTGCTGGGCCCTGTGGGGGGCAGAGGGCTTCCTGGTTGGCCAGCCCCAATGCTGGGCCCCTGAGGCCACCGTTCCGCTAGAGGCCCACAGGAACAAGGTCACATTATTCAGCCTCGTGGGAGGGAGACCAGGAGGTGTGGCGAGGAGAGCGAATGATTTAAGTATACTGCCCTCACTGAGTGTCAACATTCACCACGACCGACAGGAGAAGCATTTCCTTCCTTCCTCCCTCTCTCCCTCTCTTTCTTCCTTCCTAACGTTTATTGAACTTCTGCTATTTTCCAGGCACTGGACTAGGTGCCAAGGACATGACAGGGAAAAGGCCTAGGTTGCCTTTGATTTGGAGACGTGGTCCCGGGGCCCCCGCATGTCAGGCAGACGCCACCTGTGTGCTCCCTCCGCTCTCCTCTCATGTTCCAGCTTTTCGCATCCTCCTCTGGACATCTACCACGTTAACAGTTGGAAGTTATTAACGTAGCCCCTGATGGCCATCTGTTTTTTTGTGGGGGGGACACTGAGAGCCATGGCTTTCCCTGCGCTGAGGTTTCACAGTGAGTCGGGGTGAGCACAAGGCCAGGAGAGCGAGCTGGGGCCTGTGCCTGGCATGGGGTCTGGCCTGTGCACTTCATGCCTCCCTACTGGGTCCAGTAGGGCCAGCGGGCTAAAGTCCTGTGCTCTACAGAGCTCCAGGGCTGTGTGGGGTCCCTGGAATTGTCAGCTCCCGTAGGGTCCCTATTTCCACTTCCCTGGTCTTAACCACCATACTCTCTTTTCTAAACCACTGGAATCGCCTCCCAGGTTGTCCCCCTGCCCTTCCTCCATGCTTGCCCCCACTACAGTTAACACTCAACTCAGCAGCCAGGGTGGTCCAGTGACCTGGTCATGTCCCTTCTCAGCTCAGAGTAAGAGCCGCGCCTGACTGCCTGCCGGACCCTGCCTGGCCTGCCTGCCCCCCTTTCCCCTGCCCACCTCCTCTCCTCCCTCCGTTCACTCCGACCACCTGCCACGGAAGCTGCCGCCCCAGTGCCTTTGAACATCCCTTCCCTCCGCCTGGGGTCCTCTGGCCCAGATGTCCGCAGGACCGCTTCCTCATCCCTTCAGGTCTTCACTCCACAGTCACCTTCTCAGTGAGAAGTGAGTGAACCTTCCCGGCCCCTTATCAAAGATTCCAACCTCCTCTTTGTCATACCTTATCCCCCTTCCTTGTTTTATTTTTTCCTCCTGAGCCCTTACCACTAACTAACATATATTCTACTGATCTGTCTTATTTATTGCCTGTCCCCGCAACTAGAATATAAACTCTATGAGGGCAAGAATTTTTGTCTCATTGTGGTCCCGGTGCCTCGAATAGTGTCTGGCATATGTAGGCGCTCAGTAAATACTTTCTGTTGGAAGGAAGAAGGAAGGAGGGAAGAAGTGAAGGCACCCCGATGCTATGCTGGTGTGTGAGAATTTGCGTGCGTGTGGGCAGGAGGATGGAGCTGTCCTTGTAGCGGGAGGAGGGACAAAGTCAGAGAGCACGGGCACAGCAGCCTGTCCCCTCCTGGCACCCCCCCAGGCCACTGCGCAGCTCCTCTCTGGCCCCTGGGACAGCCTCTTCTCGACTCCATCCTTTCTGTGTAGCCAGAAGGCATTTCCTAATTGCACTCCCCATGCCCTCAGCCTGGCATTCCAGACCCTTCCTGGTCTGTTCCTGGCCTCTGTGCCCGCCATGCACCAGATGCACCGGGCTCCTCGCCGTTCCCGGAATTCACCCTCAACCACCTCCCCTCCGTGCTCTTGCCATTTCTTCTGCTTGGGATGTTCTTCCTTGCTCTGCCCAAGGAAAGGGAGCTTCAGCAGGGCTCACCCAGCAGCCTCCCCGTCCGGGAGGCAGGGTGGAGGCTGCCAGTGCGTCTGGGAACCCGGGGCCTGTGTCCCTCACGCTGATGTGTCTTCCCCAGATCCTGGTTAAGTCCATGCTGAGAAAGCGTTCCTTTGGGAACCCGTTTGAGCCCCAGGCGCGGAGGGAGGAGCGATCCATGTCTGCCCCGGAAAGCTTATTGTCGTAAGTACTGGTGGGCTGAGGCCTGCAGGGTGCTCCCTGCGGTGGGGTGAGGCCTGTGGCCCCTCCCCTCACTCTCAGCATCACCAGGCTGTGCAGGCTGAGCCCGGAGCCTGGGGACTCGGCCAGGCCTCAGAGCAGGGCCCTGTCTGCACCTCTGTTCTCAGCCCACGGCAGCCTAGTCGAGGTTTGCAGGCAGACCTCTTTGTAGAACGTTGGTCTGTGTGTGGAGGGAGGGACACTTCTGCTGACTCTTCCTGGTCTGGGGGCGGGGTGGGTCAGCTGCCTTCCTGAGTGGCCTGTGTTGTACATCCGGCCATTGCCGAGGCCGTGCACCCAGTCAGCACTTCGTAAATGCTTGCTCAGCGAGTAAGGACAGGCAGGCTGGTGACTACGATGATGGGCCAGGGAAGAGGAACCCCCAGTGCTGCAGGCTCCCGCCTGAGAGCCCGGCAGGTACATTCGCCACCTCCCGGGGGAGGGCAGAAAAGCAGTTCCCCAGACCTCTGTGAGCCTTGCCCTCAGCGTTTCCACCTTCTTCCACTGAAATAAAAGTTTGGGATGCTGACAAGGCCTGCTGGAGTTTGCGCACAGACCTGCAGAGAGAAAACAGTAAGGGGGTCCTGGACCAGACTGTGGTCCTGGGACTTGGGTCGCCTTCCTCTAGCCTGCGAAGGGAGCTGCGGGACAGAGGGGCTGTGCCAGCCAGCCCGCTCTGCGGAGGAGATGTGCCTCCCTGGGAGGTGAGCGGCGGCCGCCGTCCAGGTACGTCGGCCTCTGGGGAAGGAGCAGTTTCACTTGTGCCGTCCAGGGGCCCAGATGTGGGTTTCGTCTGTGTGAGACCACCCTCTTCAGACGTACGGGGTCCCATCATAGTGGACAAGCTGGTGTCTGCTCCCTGCCAGAGGTTGCTTGCACCCAGGGAGGTCCATGTGCCAACCTCTTGCCCTCCTCTTGACAGACTCCCTGGCCTAAGTGGGGTGAGCTCTGGGGCCTGGGAGAGGCCTCGACTGTCCAAAGCTTACTTCCTGTTCCCTGTCTCTTCTGTGAGGTGGCCAGGCCTAGGGAAGGGGTTCCCTGGGCTCTTTTAGATCTGCGGGCTGCGATGCTGGAATTGGGCATAGTGTAGGGGACCACATATTCTGTGTCCAAATAGAGCCACTCTGGAGAGCGAAAGGGGAAGCTATTACTAACTATGCCGGGGACAACAGGCAGAAACTAGGACCACGAGGCGCGAACCTGGACGTCTGGTCTCCAGCTCAGTGTCTGTGACCCGGCGCCCCCTAGTGGTGGTTCAGGCCAGTCACAGGCCAGGGACGCATCCACGCAGGGCACAGGGCTGGGCATCAAGAGTACAACTGAACAAGGCAATCGTTGTCCTTTCATGGACATATTAATGGGGAGACAGGTCAGTTCCTTCATCTGGACTGTGAAGGGATTGGGCTTAATACTTCCCAGCTATAACATTCTATAGTTCTGTGACTCAAGTTTAATTTTGAAAAGCAGGTTTTACCTCATCAGAGTCCCAACATTTGTCCTTGATTGTCTCTGTTTTTTATGCTTCGGGATAATTGTTGAAACTCTACAGTAGATTTAAATGGGATCCTTTTTAAAGGTATCAAAATCCACTCATTGATCATGTTTTAAAAAAAAAGGTCTTAGGGGAAAAAAGCAGATGCAGGAATCTACTGGATATGTGACAGAATCCTGAGACCGACAGGTAGAATCTGTCCTGTGAACAAAGAAGAGAAAATGCAAAACCAAAGCCCTTCGACCCAGGACCATGGGGGCTGATCTAGGCCAACCTAGGAGGCCTGTGACCTGGCTGGTCCTTGAGGATGCAGGGAAGTCAGCTCAGGAAGGTCAGACCTGGAGAGGCTCCGGAAGCCAGGCTGGGAAATCTAGACTTCGTCTCCAGGCAGTAGGGAGCCATGGAGGGTTGTGGGCTGAGACTAGGGGTGAGGAAACCAGCAAGGGACCACAGTGCGGGAGGGTGAGACTGAGATGAGCTTAGAAAGTAGGTGAGGGGGGATTTGAGAGATGTGGATATAAATGCCTGTGTGTGTGAGTGTCCTCGTGCATGCATGTTCTGACCCCTGAGGTCCCTCTGCCTCTGGTGTCCCCTGAACAGGAAAGACGGGTGTGGTGAAGGAGGCAAAAGCCCGGAGCTCCCCGGCGTCCAAGAAGATGAGGCTGCGTCCTGAGCCCCTGCATGCGCCCAGGGCCGCCCGGCAGCACGCTCATCCTGCGCCTCCAAAGGCCCACTGCCCTCCTGCCAACAGCCGGCGCTGCGGGCAGGGGGCTGGGGACTGCGGCCCCTCTCCCGGCCCTCCTCCCCTGTCGTGCTGCATGACCTCCGCAAGTGCGTGTCCAGGGACAGGATCGGAATGTGTGTCACCTGGGGTTTGGGGGGGGGTAGGGCTCCCACAGAGCCTTTTGTTTCGTCCTGGCTCTCCCTGGTGGGACCCATTCTTTGGGGAAACTGGGTGCCGTGGTGCCTTAGAAACCTCACCGGCTGGTTGGCAAGGCCCAGGGGCAGGAGGCAGGAAACCAAGATGGCAGGTGGAAGCCTTGTTTGCTACCACTGCAGAGGCCGGGCGGGCGTGGCTCAGCTGCCACCTGCACAAGGAGGGGTGTACCCTGCCCTCCTCAGGGGGGCGCTGCCAGAGCTCTTGTCTACTGAGAACACTGACGTGGAGGCTCTGAGCCCTTGGTGGGTATTCCTGGGCCTCACTGGGACGGGGGCCAGTATTGGAGAATCCAGATTCCGTTTCTGTTATCTTTTTTTTGGTAACTTGGTGGGGGAGGCAGGTGCAAAGCTCTGCCTGGGAACACGTATCGAGCTTTCCTCCAGCTTTGGGTGGTTCCCAGCATACCCACCATCACTTGGCAGCCAAGTGGATTGGACTGGCCTTCCCGGATTGTGTTTCACACTCTGGAGGATGGGCTGAGTGAGGCTTTGAGCAGAGGCCCGAACCAGGAGCACCACCCTTCCCTGCCCGCCTCCCTCCCTCCCCCCGTGGCTCCCCAGAGCTGTGGCTGCCAGAGATACCAGGGCTGACATCGACCGAGGGCCCTGGACTCACAGGGCTGTGACCTTGCAGATGCTGAAGTAACTGAAATCCAGTCTTCGATCCAGCACCGGCCTCCCCATCTGGTCCTGGAAGCTGCCCTCGTGTTCCAATGATGAAGGACCAACTGCCCAGGTTGGAGGCCTCGCTAGAGCAGGAACCCTGGTGGGGTGTGCACGCTGGCAGGTGGCCGCGGAGAGGTGGGCCTTTTGTCGCTGGCTCGCCCCAGGACAGTTGTCATCCCGCCTGCTCAGAGCTGGAGCCGACTTCTCTCTGGGATCAGTGCCTGGCTGGCTGGCTTGGCCTTGACTGACCAAATGCTGAAGAGACTGACCCCCAACGGAAAATAAAGCAGGACTCAAATACCTGCCCTGAAAACATGGGCCAGACGCAGGATTTCAGTCGCCCTCACGGGGTTCCTGTTGCGGGAGTACTCTCTTCGGAAGGGAAGGAGGTGCGGCTGGAGGAAGGCCGCGTCCCGCGTGTGTCTGTGCCTGTGGCTGTACATCGCCTCTCCGTGCACGCACGCCCGTGCGTGCCCATCTGCTGCACACGGCATGTCTTGCACCGGCACGTGCATCTGTAATATAGTGTCTATGTTTATTTAAGGCTCTGAGCAGAACACGGCCAGTTGTCACTGGGTCCACATTTCTCCCTGCTCCTCTGCACTAAGGCATTGTAACCCAGGGCTTAAACAATAATTCGGTACTGTTCTTAAGAACACTTTTATAGAGTTCATGGGAGGCCATTCACGGATCAGCACGTTTTCCCTGAGCCTCTCTGCACTGGGGCCTTGGAGGGTAGGGGTTCCAGGGACACGCTCCCCGCTCGCAGAGCTCAAAGGCGGGCCCGGCTTCATTGCCCGTGCTCACCCCATCACTGAGCCTTTGGGTTGGATCATTGTCTCTGAATGTAGCACAAGGGATGGACAAACTCCATAAGAGTGTTTTAAAAATTAACTTCCTAGGAAGTGAGTTAAAAATAATAAAAGCCCTTTCTTGAGTTAAAACAAAACGAAACAAAACAAACCCCCCAAACTTGGTTATGTACATTTTCTGCATCTGGATGTGTTCTTTCCCACCAGCTGGCTTTGCTAACTTTTCTGCAGGGGTCTGAGTAGGACAATAGTGGGAGGAGCTCTGGAGGTGGGGGAGGGAGGGATGGAGGGTTGATTTGGAGGGTGAGGGACTACAGTCCAGGATGTGGCTCAGTCTCCTGGGTAGGTCCTGTGGCCCCTCCTTCGGAAGAACAGGGTGTTTGGGAGCCAGTGGGTGGCCCATCAGGGCATCCTGCCTGTTTTGCAGGGGCCCAGGGAGGCCAAGGTCTGGTCCTTGGGAGCCAGTGCTACTCCTCATGGGGCAGAAGTCCCAAGTGAAGCCTCACAGGAGTCCCTGTGATACGGGCCAGTGTCCTCCCAGTGCCCCCTTAGCCTTGGGCACTGGTACCAACTGTTTGGACCCGGCAGCTCCCTGCTCATAGGAGGCCTCTCCATGGCCATGATGAGAAAAGTCATCTTTGAAGTCAGCCTTCATCTCGAATCCAAGCTTTGCCATCTAATAGCTGTGTGCCCTTTGCAAGTCATCAGAGGAGTCTCAGCTCCCTTATTGGTACAATGCAGACAATATCAGCACCTCCTCATGGGGTTCTTGCGAGGTTAAATGAGGTATTTGTGCCAAGCATCTGACGTAGTGCTTGGTACATAGTAAGTACTCAGCAAATGAGACCCTTAAAAAAAAAAACCCAAAGAACTTTCTGCCTCTGGGGCTGCCTGAAGCCAGCCTTAGAGACCAGAAGCTCAACACGTCCTGCATGACTGGTATTTGCTCATCTGCAGAGCTCCTCACCAGGTGCTACTGGAGACCAACCAGAAGGAGATCAAGCCAGAGGCCGCCCATCATGGTGATCAGTTTTTCTATCTGAGAAATGGAGACCAAAGCTGTTCCTGCCTGTTTCCTGGTCATCCTGCAAAGGTCCCAGGAGGGCTACACCAAGCCCTCTGCAGGAGGGGGTCCTGGCAGCCAGGCAGAAGTTCCCCAAATGCCACTCCCTCCCGACCCTCGCTGTCCCTCAATTTTGGACCCACCACCTCTCACTTCCTTACTGGTCTCTGGCTTGGTCCTCAGTGCTCCAATCCATCCTCTTACAAGCTGCCAGAGAGGTCTTTGGGCACCCACCTGACCACGCCCACCCCTCTCAGTGCTCGGCCTGGGGTTTGAGGCCATTGCCATTAGTCTCGCAGGCCTCCCTGGACGCTCTCCTGACCCATGCCCCGCCCACCCTCCCTCCAGCCACTCCTTGCTCCCCACGGCTCTTCAGACTCACCCACTCCTCCCAGACACGGCTGTCCCCCATCCCTGCCTCTGTTCATCAGTGTCGGCCCCACCCTCCGAGGCCTATTCTGCAGTCGGAACAATCCTCAGGTTGGTTCATCCCAGGCGTTGGTCACCAAACCTTGTGCCTGGGTTTGACAGTACAGATTGTCACGCACAGAAGCTTCGAATAGGACCACGATGTCATTTCGCCACGAGGATAACCACTCTACGTGGCATGCTAAGGTAGGGAAACTGAGGCTCAGGGTCACACAGCGAGTTAGGGAAGAGCCAGGCCAGAGCCCAGGCCTCCTGCCCACAGCCCCACCCAGGTTCCCACGTCAGCGGCTGGGAAAACCCGAGAGCCCTGCACACGGGGAAGGACACCTGGGAAGATCGGAGATGGAGGCTGCACGCCCAGGCCTAACTACATGGGGGAGCTGAGCCCAGGCCAGGGTGTCCAGCTGAAGGCTCGGGGCAGTCCGAGGTTTGCCCTGGGAGGTCCTGGTTCCTCATGGAGAATGTCTCTGGGCTCCGGATCCCACAGGAACTTTGCCTGGTCTCTGCTCTCCCCAACCTCTATCATCCTATATGGTGTCAGCCTGAAGGAGAGGAGGGATGGGTGGTCAGGGCCACTGAGGGTTCCAGTTTTCCCAGGGGAACACCCAGATGCACTGGGACTCATATAAACACCTCACAGGTTATGGATTCCCCCCCCCCCACAGGCTGGCACACCTACGCAACCTCCCCTTGGGCAAACAAGCAGGCCTATCTATGGGGCTGCCTCCTGGGCCACTGGGGTTCCACTGAGGGAGGCTGGGGCCCATGCGGTGGGTGGTACTGGGCCCTGGGGGTCAACTGAGGCCCAGAAGGAGACCAGGAGAGGCTGGGAGGAGACTGTCCTCTGTCTCACCTGCAGAACAAAGCCCTGGCCGCTCCCTGCACTGCTTCAGCCTCCTGATGGACTGGGTGTCCATGGCTTAAATGGCCACCTCCTGTCCCTGGTCCCTTCCTGTGCGCGCGCGCACACACACACACACACACACACACACACAGACTGACCTGGATCTGCCCTCTGAGGTCTCAGATACATCCACTTCTCCAGCTACCATGACCCAGGGAACAAAGTCTGGGACCCCTCACTCTCCAGGGCAGTTGCCAGTTCCCACCCAGGTCGGGCTGACAGTTTATCATTAGCCCATGCCAGCTTTGTGGTCAACTTCCATGTTCTCCCCGCTGCCTAGGCCCCCACCATCTCCAAGTCACCTCCTCCAGGAAGCCTTCCCTGGTCCACAGCCCCAGAGGCACCCTTGGCATGTGATCTGGTGTCTGGTTCATCTCCTATAAGACTGGAAACAGGGCCCAGGGATTGCAGCCTTCCCTACCGGCTGAGTCACTTTCACAACTTGTTATCTGTCCACTCACTGATCCGCCATGATGAAGACCATTGGGAAAGCATCTCTCAACTGAATCGCAAGAGTGGGACCTTCCCTCTGGGAACCCCATTCTCTCCACCTGATCCCTCGTAAGCCTCTTCCCTGGCCTGTATATCTCTGGCCTTTTCTGGTCTTCCCTCCCTGCTCCTCAGCCTGCAAACTAGCTCAGGTCTTCCCTTAACTATTTCCCAATTTCCACCCCCTTGGCGTTCTGAAGGCTGCTGTCCCACACTCCCAGGCACACAGGAAGAACCCCTCCTGGCTCCTCTCTCAGCTGCCCTCTGCGCGGACTCCTTCTTCCCTGTTACTTCCTGGCTCGCTCCGTCCCGTCCGCAGCAGCGCTGGCCACTGCTTGTTCTAGTCAGGGTCTGCGCTATTGGCTGATGCTCTCCGCACTGGGAGCCCTTTGACAACCCCTCCCCCCCGTCCTTCGGTCTCCCCAAGACCCTCCCTTCCCCATGGCCTACGCACAGGTCCACACTGAAGGAATGGCGTCACAACAGTGGGGAACCGCAACATGGGAAGGGGCTAGTTACACTTCTCCGCCCTCGGTCTCCCCCAGGCGCGGGGGATCTGCCCTGAGGCACGGAGCTTTCACAGGAGAGGATCCACATGCCCTCGGGTGCTCTCGTCTTCTTTCAGGTAATCTCGCCAACATCCACCCACCTCCCTGGGAAATGCACCCGAAAGCTGAGCGAGGGCTCCCAGCTGTAGTCTGCCCTCTCCCATTCCCAGTTCAGCGTAGACATCAGTTATCAACCTGGCTACATGCTAAACTCTCCTAGGGAGCTTTTAAAAAATCATCCACCCTTAGAGATTCTGATTTATTTTGGTCTGGGATGTAGTCTGGGTGTCAAGGTTTTGTTGTTGTTGTTGTTTTAACAAACAGACTTTATTTTTTGGAACAGTTTTAGGTTGACAGAAAAAATGAGTAGAAAGTACAGAGTCCCATATACCCTCTCACCCGCCTCTCCCGCCCCCCAGTTTCCCCTGTTAGTAACATTTGCCTTAGTGTGGTACATTTTTTTTTTTAAAGGTGGATATATGACATTATGTATTTTTTTTAAATGTTATTTATTTATTTATTTATTTATTTATTTATTTATTTATTTTTGGCTGCATTGGGTCTTTGTTGCCGTGCGTGGGCTTTCTCTAGTTGCGGTAAGTGGGGGCTTCTCTAGTTGTGGAGCACGGGCTCTAGGCGTGTGGGCTTCAGTAGTTGTGGCACGCGGGCTCGGTAGTTGTGGCTCGCGGGCTCCAGAGTGCAGGCTCAGTAGTTGTGGTGCATGGGATTAGTTGCTCCGCGGCATGTGGGATCTTCCCGGACCAGGGCTCGAACCCGTGTCCCCTGCATTGGCAGGCGGATTCTTAACCACTGCATCACCAGGGAAGTCCTGTATGTGACACTTGATCACTTCTTTTATGAAACTCTCCAGTCTGTCTCAGTATTCCACTCTCCTGGTTTCTTCTATTAATAGAAAATTATCCAGACATTGGAAATAAGAAAAAGGAAAAGGAAAAAGAGCCACACTGATGTTGTCTCAGTATAGTGCCAGCTGCTATCTAACATGCCTATTCCACCTGGGATCATCTCATTCTCTAGGGATGCGTACCTTGGTTTGACTTCCGATTTACTATTGATTAGGGTATTCTACAACTCTGTAAGGGCAGAGGTTAATTTATAGAAAATTCACAATAAGCAAATAATTCTTTTTTTTAATTTATTTCTTTTGAGTAAATAATTCTTGTCCAATAGTAATGCAAATATTTTCTGTCTGGTAGAAAAGGGAACCCCAAAGGTTACAGTTTCTTGCCTTGTAGAGCATTAACCTCTGTGGTTAAATTCATTTCAATATTTCTTTGATTGACCAACTTGGTATTCATGCTCAAATTCTCTTTTGAACTAGTCTTAATATCTTCCTGGGGACTTCCCTGGTGATGCAGTGGTTGAGAATCCGCCTGCCAATACAGCGGACATGGGTTCGAGCCCTGGTCCGGGAAGATCCCACATGCCGCGGAGCGGCTAAGCCCATGCGCCACAACTGCTGAGCCTGCGCTCTAGAGCCTGTGAGCCACAACTACTGAAGCCCACGCGCCTAGAGCCCGTGCTCCACAACAAGAGAAGCCACCGCAACGAGAAGCCCGTGCGCCGCAACGAAGAGTAGCCCCTGCTCGCCGCAACTAGAGAAAGCCCGCGCACAGCAATGAAGACCCAATGCAGTCAAAAATAAATACATAAATAAATAAATTTATAAAATCTTACTGATGTCCTCATTCATTAATGAGGATTAAAAGCTTTGACGTGTTCATTTAATATTTGGGAGTCATGTTTTTTAACTTTTTTGAAAATTGTTCTTTGCCAGTACTAGTGCTGTGACCTCACCTCAGCAGGCTGCACTGAGGAAAGGAAGGGGTGGTGGGGGTGAGTTAGGTGAACAGAAAGGTACAGTCATCAAGGGCTTTTCTGACAGGAGTCTAGGACCCCTGGTGTTTGCTGGATGCCCTGGCTTGCTCTGGATTCCTGATTCTCGTGCCAGCCAGAGGTCCCCCAGGGAGGTGGTTCTCCTCTGAACTGTGCTGAATTGCAATGCCTGAGTCCTCAAGGCTCTTACCCTGCAGGGAGAGGGGCCTGCCCAACCTTCTCTGCTGGCCTCCTGATGTCCATAGCTGAGGAGGGATTGCTTCCTCCTCTCCCCATGCCCCACCCCCTCAGGCCTATGGAATACATGTAATGGCACGGTCTGTGACTGTGGCCCAAAGCTGGCCAGCTAAGCACAAACTTTCTTTGAAATGTTCTTTAAAATTCATGCAAGTGCATTCCATGCGTTTAACCCAATCTTGTAACTACTATGTGTCCCTTTCATCAAGGAAAACTAGCCCTCTAAAGAGCTCCATCTCGTGTTTGCTCTGTTTTAGACCATATTTTTAAAAAAGCAAAAACAAACAAACAAAAAACTATGATGTACTGTACCCCTTCTGTTTGATCCTGTATCTACATATAATTATCTCATTTAAGCCTCACAACCTCCCATGGTGGGTAATGACCCATTTTACTGATGAAGAAATTGAATCCCAAAGGGTTAAGTAGCTTGCTCAAGGTCACATGTGGTGTAAGGAGCAGAGCCAGCCAGCTTGAGACCCAGGTGTGTCTGATATTGATCATGTTCTCCCTTGGTTTATAATTGTTTGCTTCTCCATTGTCAGAGCTGGTAAGGCCTTGGAGACCCTAGGATCCCACCTCCACCCTCCTCAGATGGGAAGACGGGACCAGAAAGGGGTCAGAACTAGCCCAAGGTAACACAGTGAGGAAGGTGCGAAATCAGGACTCAAAGCAAAAACTGACCAGTGGCGCCCTCTGGAAGTCTAGAGGACACTCCCCCTCTCCCAACCAGGTTCTTGTTAGAAATGTCCGTAAGAAAACATACTGAGAAGTCTCCAGTAGACCGAGCCCTTGGGAGACACGAAATTGGCGTTCAAGCTCACTACCCTCTTGGAGTCTCAATTTTGCGGTATGTAAAATGGGCCAACTATTGGGAGACTTGAAAGAGACAAAGGTTGTCAAGGCAAGTGCATTGTAAACCCACAGACTTGCCCAGAAGTGATAGACCAAGGCTCATTCTGGTTGCCAAGGCTCGCATCCAGATTTTGTCCTTTAAATAGCCTGTCACCTTGGGTAAATTTCAATGCCTCAGTTTCCTCAAATGTGAAATGGGGATAGTAATAGTAGTAACTTCATAGGGTTGTTGTGAGGATTCAAGCGCTTGGAACAGTCACTGGCAGGTAATGATAATTCAGTAAAATTAGCTTTGATTACAAGTTTACTGCTCAAGGTGTAGCTATTTTCTAAGCCCAGACTGTAGCGAACTGCTCCAGGCCCCGCCCCCTCCAGCAGGCCCTGCCTCCGTTCCCACTCGGTCCCGCCTCCTCTTCACCAGCTCCCGCTCCAGCCGTCCAGGGTTCCTCCCACCACCAGGGGGCGTCGGCGCTGAAGAGAGCCTTCTAGCCGCAGCAGGCGACGCTCTAGGTAGCGGCTGGTGTGTGGCCCGTGGCAGTGGCGCTCTAGCCCGCGGTGTGCGGGGCGAGCTCTCAGTGGTGCGGCCGGCGGGCGGCGATGGCGGCCGTACGGGGCCTGCGAGTGTCGTTGAAGGCGGAGGTCCCAGCGGGGCCGGCCTTGGGGCCCCCGTCGCCTGAAGCGGAGTCAGGTTTGGACCGCGGCGAGCCGGAGCCCATGGAGGTGGAGGAGGGCGAGCTGGAGGTCGTGCCGGTTCGGCGCTCGCTGAAGGAACTGATCCCGGTACGGGCGGGGGGCGGGGGCGAGGGCGAGGAGGAGGTCGCTGAGCGAGTGTCCCGCGCCGGAGGGGGCCGGAAGGGGAGGTGGCCGGGGCCGGGGGAAGTCTGGGGAAGGGGTGAGGGGGGCGAGCGCCCGGGGGGCGGGGGCGCCAGGCTTGAGCAGAGACGGGGAGCGAGAGAAAGGACGCTGGGGCGCCCGGAAATGGGTGTTGAGGGGGCTGGAGGAGGTGGGGAAGAGCTGGGGGTAGTTGAGGACACCCCCTTCGCTGCCCCTCCGAGTCAGTCTGTGCAAGAGGGTGAATGAGGAAGGGTTGGGCTTATCTGGGGGCTTGAGATAAAGGGCGAGCCCCGGGCGGGAACAGAACCAGGAGCGGCCCAGAAAGAACTGTCGAGTGGCGCGGGCATCCCGGTCTCCTTGTGGGTCCTGCTCCGGTGGAGCTGGTGTCTGTTAAACATAGCACTCGCGGTTTCCCTTGGGAGAGCTGGGCTTGTCAGCTGCAGAAACTCAGTGTTTCTGTTGTGACTTGGGGGTCATCTTGTCCCCGCGCGGCTCCGCTGTTACACCGTGGTTCCAACATCTCACCCTTAATGAAGACAAAACATCAGTGAACCAGCAGTGGTCCTTGGTCCCTCTTTTATCACAATGGGGATGCTGAGAGGTGTTTTTGCTTGTGGTTTGGTGGTCTTGTGTTCGGTTCTTAGGGCTGGTCTCAGGCCTGCATGGCTCCTCTCATGTACTTAATTTCTCACCTAACAGGGACTACTTTTTAGCACATGTCTGTTAGTCTTGCTTTTAAATTAAGATTATGGAAAAAGGTAAAAAAAAAAAAAAAAGAAGAAAGTTAAGAGCACTAAAGACAGTAAATTATAATGACTCTGGCAACAACAATTAACATAGTGGCATTTTACCATTTAGTACATTATATCATTTAAAATATCACTGAGGTTGTGAAGTAGGTGTTATCATCCCTGCATTCATTCAGTTCAACATGTACTTACTGCGTCCCCCACTTAGTGCCAGCCACAGTCCTAGGCACTTGACCAAGATCAAGACCAGACTGTGTCCTGGAGTGTATGTTCCAGTTGGGGGGACACAAGTAAACTAATAATTTACGGTAGTGGTGAGTGCTGTGGAGAGAATAAAGCATGTTAATGGGATGGAAGCGTGCAGAGGGCAGGGAGGGTGTGCAGAGCAGGAAGCAGAATGGCATAGGATGGTCGGGAAAGTCCTCTGAGATAGTGAAATTTAAGCTGAACCCTAAGTGACAAAAAGGAGCCAGCCATGTGCAGATTTGGAAGAGAGCGTTCCCAGCAGGGGCAACAGTAAGTGCAGAGGCTCTGAGATGGGAACAAGATTGTTTTGTTGGAGAAAGGTAAAGTTCTGTAGCACAAGTGGGAGAGCAGTTAAAAGAGGTCAGAAAGGTAGGCAGATACCACAGAGGAAACCTAGGCCCAGAGAGGCCAAAGGAATTGTACAGTGTCATGTAATCAGTGAACGTCAGAGCTGCGATTTGAGTCCCCAGGCTTCCAAATCCCATCCTGTTTTCATTGCACTGTGCTGTGTTTTCCCCAGAAGGTCGAGGTGAGTCCTGACTTTCTGCATTTTGGTGAAGACTTGTGCTCCATCTGGTGGCCTGGCACAATGAATTTGTCCAGTCTGGGTTGAGGAGATAAGTGACTGTGCCTCATCTTGGATATTTTTCACGAACGCCTTTAGATTTTCATTTACACGGATATCTTCAGTAGATGGAATTACTTTAGGTTGTGGATAGGCCTAGAAAAGCCTTCTTGGTAGAGTGGTTGATTGCTACATGGAGTCACTGGGACAGGCTTCCCCATAATATGGAGTTGTCAGGGCGGGGGAAGGATTGCTGAAAAGAACGACTATCCAGAAGGAATCGGTTGTCAGGCTGTTGTTTATCATGTGCTTGTCGTCAGTTGCTCGTTAGCAATTCTCACCCATCCCCTTCGTGTTAGGACACAAGCAGAAGATATGAAAACAAGGCTGGCAGCTTCATCACTGGAATTGATGTCACCTCCAAGGTAAGACAGACCATGATTAATTTATTCATTTTGAGAAGCAGGTGAACTTAAAGAACAAATCTCTAGGAGTTGTAGAACAGCAATTATTCTTTACCTCCTTTTTTCTTTTGTTGTTGGACTGAAACTTTTTTTTTAGGTTTAAGTTTTGTGTTATACAGTGATGCCTTCATGCATCCTGAAAACATTCGGACAGCATTTGTGTGTTGTTGAATCCATGAGAAGATACAATCACTGTACCTAGATGCCTGTGCTTAACCATGTCCAAGAAAAAGTTCTGCACTGGAGTGTTTTTTTAAGCTGTCCATTCTTTAAAAATGTGTAAACTGTTTCCACTTTAAATGAAGCAAAACATGAAAGTGCCTTGCACATAGTAGGCCCTTAGTAAATGTCTTTATTCCTCACTGGTTGAGGCCTAGAAAAATAGGATTTCCTGAATGTGTGTGTGTGGCTAAACTTTGAAGGCCAAGTGGACTGAATTATTCTCAGTACCTGGGAGTATTGCCTTTTTTCTAGTGATTGCTGTTACTAGATTACCAGCTTCACTGTAACTCTTCACAGAACCAAACATATTATTTTCTTTACAATAAACAGTTGATACTTATTTGTTGCTTTAATTGCTGATGATATTCAGCTTAAACATTGTTTCTGATTTTAATGTGTGCAATTAAGTTCCGAACAGAGTTTAAGTTACGATTCTGAATAAATAATACTGTGTTACTATATTGGATGTATGAAAGCAAAAATAAAAATAAGTATGTCATGCTTACTTTTTTGTGTTTTATCTGGGTCTCAATCTGTCTCTGATTGCCTAAAGGCCGAAAGAAAGAACTGATCATCTTTTTTGACAAGAAAATAGAATAAAGTGAAGATGTTTTCTTATTGTAATTGAAAAAGAAGTGTACAGTACTCTTCTTAAGCCTACACCGTTTACCATTATATGAAACAAATATATGGGGGAAAGGGTGGTAGCCAAGAATTGGTACTTCAGTCTTACTAAAGGAAGGTAGATTAGTTGTTTCCACTGGGAAAACTTAAGTGAAGAAAATTGGCATAACTATTGGGAAATAACAAGTGTTGCTGCTTTACCAATCCCCACAAGCTTTCTATAGTCAGACCTTCAATTAGTGTGGCAAAGTCAATATACAATTAGTGAAGTTTCCTAAAAGCTATCAGAAACCCATAGTTGGACCTGGATTTATTTTACCTCTTGGAAAAAAATTTAGGAAACTGATTGTTTTGTTTTTTAGAGAGCATCAATGCTTCTTGTCACTTATAGATGAAAACTGGCAATTCTGTGGACACAAGTTTAGAATAGAGGAGAGAGTTTCTTTGCTTCAGTGTTATTTTCAAATGCAGAAAAAGCTTTAGGGAGTGGACTGCTCAGGCAGACATAATGTGATAGGTGTGATTACCATGCACACAGACTTTGTGAAATGGGGGTGGTGGTGGGGCTTCTAGAAATAGCACTGAGATCAGAAGATCTGCCCCTTATTAGCTGAAGTGCCTCTAGCAAACCTTTTAAGTTTCTTTGTGCCTCAGTTTCTGCACCTGGAAAATTGGAGGGTTAAGATTGTTTAGTTACAATTTGTTTGCATGATTCCTAATAATAAATGTCAAACTATTATTCATTACTCACTGAATCAACAAATATTCATTGAATTCCTACTATGTCCCAGATACAGGGATAGGCATTGAATCATTGTAGAGATTATTACAAATTGTAGCAGTATTAGTGTACACCCTCCCAGTCATTGAATGTGAATATCTAGTTCTTTGCAAAAATTATTAAAGGCACAATGTTGCTTATTTCTTCTAAGTTACTTGTCACTGATGCATCATTTTGTGTTTGTGATTTAACTTTCCTCCTCCATGTTTCACTTCTTTGGCTTTTTCTGTACCTTCTAGGAAGCAATTGAAAAGAAAGAACAGCGAGCCAAGCGCTTCCATTTTCGATCAGAAGTAAATCTTGCCCAAAGAAATGTAGCCTTGGACCGAGACATGATGAAGAAAGGTACAGGGTGTTTGGGGGGAATTTTTCCACATTTTCCCAGAGAATCACTTTTCCCTGCCATGGCCTCATGCTTCTGGCCTTGCCTTGCATGTCCAGTCCTCATCCAAATACTGCCAAAGGAAGGAACTTGTGAATTCCCCATTTCTGAGGTGACCTGTTAAAGTTGAGCTGCATTAGCTGTCTCTCAGATGTTAGAGCTGGAAAAAAGGAGATTGTCTTCTCTGAGAAGCCCCAGAGAACGTCACCTAGTTGGTGGCAGAGCTGAGATTAGAACTGTGCTTCTATGGACTCTTACTCATTTTCTGCTTTTAACATAGAAGTGTTAACTTTTCTTTGCCTTTAAATGTAGTGGGAGTGTATCACAGTGAGACTCTCTTTTAGGGAAGTCAGATTGGTGGGGGGGGGTATACCATTAATACTTCGGTTGATACAGGCTTGTGATTTTATTTTATTTTTGTGTTTTGTTAGGGTAAGTATTACGCTTCCTGAAACTCACCCTGAATTATCATATCTAGTAATCTACCCCAGTTTTCGAAAGCAATTTATAAATCGAGGGGAAAATTATTATTACCCTTTTAGTGAGTTCACAGTCATGTTTATTATTCCATAAATGCAAATGATCGCCCTCTGTTGTATTTGCAAATTTGGGATTTGTGAAGGGCTTAATAGGCAGCCTTCTGAATGCATGTTAAAGGTCTGTGCTCTGCTGTGTGAGTTTCTCTAGGCTTGCTTGTTTGATAAAAACATGTTGAATGAATGAAAGAATAGCGACTGTTTGTTGGGAACTTGCTCTCTTACCAGGCACTGTGTTAATTAGCAGGTTACATATTTGTTTCGTACTCATTTCTCACAACAACCCCATGAGGAATGTATTTTTATCCCTATTTTACAAAGGAAACAGGCCCAAAGAAGTTAAATAAATGCCCAGGTTTACACAGCTAGTAAAAGTAGAGTCAGGGTTAGAACCCAGGTTTATCTGACTCTAAAGCCTTGCTCTTAACTACTTTGCTCTATTGCCTTACAATATGTGATATGATACCGGAGACCCAAACCTCATTCCATGCCAGGGGACAGAGTAGCTCACATGCAGAGCTCAACTCTGGATGCTGCTTTACTCCTTTTTTCTGCATAATGAGTTCAATTTGGAAATATGACCTTGCTTCCCTTGCAGGCCAGGCGTCCAGGCATCTGCTTGAGTGGATTTCTGTTTCAGGAAAAGTCCTATGAAGGCCAAGGCCAGCTGTGCAGCTTGGCATTCATGTGCCTGCACAGTCTAGACCCAAGCAGATGTCTGAGGCCTCTCCTACAACTCCACCTTGAAAGCACCCCACCTGTTTACTTCTAGTCCTGTAAGCATTCCTTGTGACATCTTGCTTCTGGTCTTGCTCATGCCTGTCACTCTGTGGATTTGCCCTTCCTTGTCCCATGCTTTGTCTGGTTCAGATGTCACTGCCTCTGTGAAGCATCCCTAATTACCCACTTCAGCCTCTCTTCCCACCTGTGTTGGGGCTCTTTAGAGTGCTGAGCCCTCCTGGGATCTAGTCTCAGTTCCTTAGTGAATGCGGGCGAGTTAGTGAACCTTTTTAGGTCTCACTTTCCTTGTCGTAAAATGGGAATAGGATACCTTCCTGAAAATGATCACTTTCAGGGTTAAATTTTAGTTTTTAAAAAAATGTTTTTTTGAAAGTAATCCCGATCTCATGGTTTTAAAGATTCTCCTAAAAACAATAGATCTGCCTGGAATGTCAGTTGCTCATTACAACCTGTTTTTGATCCAGGAGGCAGCATGGCTTTGGAGTGTGTTCTTGAACTCCAGAGAACCCTGCTGCCTTTCCCAGATCATTTTAAATTAGAGTGCAGGAATGGGTTTGGACAGATCTCAGAGATAGTTATTATTTTTATATCTCCTCAGGTAATTCTAATGTGCAGTCAGGATTGAGAACCACTGGTGTTGTGGTTAAGAGCATGGGTTCTGAAGTCTGACTGCCTGTATTCAGATCCTGACTTGTCACTTTCTAGCTCTTTGACCTTAGGTAAGTTGTTTAGCCTCTAAGAACCTCAGTCTCCTCATCTGGAAAGGCAGGTTAACGTTAGTTCTTATAGGGTGGTTGGGAGGCTCTAACAAAATGTTATGATTCTTAGAGTGGTGTCTGGCATATAGTAAATGTTAGTTATTACTATTATCTGGCATTCTCCATCTTCCAAACAGTCATCTAAGTGGTCCAGCCTCTTGGGAGAAGGGGGACACTGGAGTAAAGCATCTTGGTTCCTGCGGCCACAGCAGGTGTCGAGTTATTTCTTCTTCTTAACATCAACAGTAATAAAATGCACCATTTGATACACGCTTACTGTGTGCCAATCACTCTGCTATGTGGTTAGCTTATCCTTCCAACAACCCTGTTGCAGGGAAAGTATTTGTCATTTCTGTTTTACCGGTGAGGAAAGTAAGGCGCTGAGAGGTTGAGAAACTTGCCCAAGGTCCCACAGGTAGTAAGTAGCAAGGCTGGGATTCGAAGGCTGGTCTGACTGAAGCCTGTGTTCCTAACCTCTCTGCCAGCTTCAGGGATGCGGTTTGGGATGCGCTGCACTAGACCAGTCCTCAGCAGGAGTAACTCACTACTTCTGAGTGACAGTGTCAAGCAGCTTCTCTTTATCTCCAAGATCAAAGCTCTCATGGTTGGAAGGGACCTTAGAGGTCATCTGGATCCCACCTCCTGCCCAGTGCTGCAGGCCTTTTGGCAAAGTTCCCCATGGCCTCTGCCTGAACATTTCCTAGTGGTGGCATGAGAACTATTTATGAAGCAGTCAGTCTTGTTTTTGTTTTTGTTTTAATTAAGGCATGCACACTGTTTATTTATTTTTCTTTCTTTTTGGCCGCACCCTGTGGCATGTGAGATTTTAGTTCCCCAACCAGGGATCGAATCCGTGCCCCTTGCAATGGAAACACATAGTCTTAACCGCTGGACCACCAGGGAAGTCCCCACGGTCTTGTTTTTGGATACTTCTTCATGTTGAACAAAAATTGCTTTCTAGTAATTTCTGTCTTTTAGTGATTGTGTAACTCTTAGAACAACATTAAGTCCTTTCCTCATTCACACAGTAACTCTTCAGGTGAAGGAATGGACAGCCCATTCCCTAAACTTTCTTATATGACATGACTTTCTGGTCTCCCTCCTTTAGACCCTTCCGAGTTTCTAAATGTCCTTCATCAGATGAGGTACAGATTCCAGATTTGGTTGGATTCGTGCAATGCATGGCAGGACTCTGACCACGGTTTCTGTCCCAGCCATTTCATAGTAGTCATCTTCTAGTCAACCTAAGCACCAGTTCTTTCCCTCAGGAATTGCGCCTATCAAAACAGTCTTTCTCATCGTGTACTTGAGACATTTTAGAAAGTTGCCTTTTTATTTATCCCTATTAAATTGCATCTTGATTTCAAGACTCCATTTCAGGCTACAGAGTTAATTTTCGTCTTGACTCTGCCTTTCAGCATTTTAGCTGCACTCCTCACTTTGGTATGCATGGCTTCTGCATCTTTATCCAGTTGTTGGTAAATGTCAAACAGGATGATCCCGTATCATGCCATGACACACAGATCCATGAATTATAGTCTTATTCTGTTATCAGGCCCACCTATCATTTTATTGTCATGGGGAACTAGATTACATGCCTTAATAAACTTGAGTCTGTGTCTGTGGTATTCTTTGAATTTCTTTGCCTGCTAATCCAATCAAAAAAGAAAAGAGGTTAGCTGGCTTGCTTCTTAGTGAACTCATGTCATTTCCTGTGGGAAAGACTTGGTTTCTTAAGGGATCAGAGATTCTGTCTGATAAGCTATTTTTTAAAAATTTAAGAGAATGACAATCTTTTGCATCGTTTGGGAATTTCTCTTTTCCTCTTTTCTGATAATCAGTACAGAATTAGTCCTTCTCAAGGCTTTAAGGTACCTCGTTCCTTCCCTGCAACTTTTTAGAGATTACTACCTAATTCTGAAATCACTGCTTTGTGTTTTGGTTAGTACAGTGGGGTGTAATTCTAGATTAGAAGATTTAAATCTATTAAAACTATTTCTAAAACCCTTGTCACCTATCTTGGGTTTTAGTTCTTACTTAATGATAGCTATTCTACTGTCCTTTAGTAGTACAGCAAAATAGATCAACAGTTCTGCCCTTTTTCCTGCATCATTTTCCCAAAGCAATGTTGCTCCAAACACTTGGGGAAAAAAAACACAACCATTGGCTTTTTTTTCTTTTTTTGGCTGTGCCACTCGGCTTGTGGGATCTTAGTTGCCCGACCAGGGATTGAACCCGGGGCCATGGCAGAGAACGCGCCGAGTCCTAACCACTGGACCACCAGGGAAGTCCCCCATCGGCATTTTTGATGAGCCTATTTGCGCTGGACTGTAACCTTTTCTTTGTTAGATGTTAGACAAACAATTCATGTCCACCAAAGAAAATTTGGAAAGTAAAGTAAGAAGAAAAGTTGCCCACAGTGCACCACCCAAATGCAGTCATTGTCAGCATTTTGTGCATTTCCTTCTAATCTTTTCTGGGTATGGACTTTATTTTTGCATTTCCCTTTGTAGTCCTACTGCTTTCTTCCTTTTCACTTGACAGTCTGTCATCAGCATTTTCCATGTTATTATAGAGCCTGATGTAGTCTTTCAGATTCATACATTTCTTACATTTATTCTCTTATATTGGTAATTTACCCTTTTTCTGTCTCCCATATGTGTTCTTTGGTGAGTTGTGCTCACCTAAGCTTTGCTGCTTTCTCTTTTCTTGGGATCACCTCTCATACTCTGAGCTACTGTATTTAGTGTCTTCCAGATTTTTTGATCATTCTAATCTGAGGCTTTGAAACTGGCTACTTTTTCTCTGGATTTTCAGAAATCTGCTTTCCTAAAGACTTGAGTTTTGTGTCCTACGACCTGTCATCCATTGTCTTCTTTCCTGTTGGAAAATCCAAGATGATTCCCTCACCACCTTGCTTGTAGTCAACACTCAGTAAATGCCCAGTTCTCATTCCCCAGTTCATTTGTTCACTGCCACCTCAGCAATTAGTCCTTTCTCATCATCTGGGCATAAATCTAGGCGCCTTCTTTGTTGCTTTGTTTTATTTTAAGCAGTGACATTGGCAGGCTTCCATCAGATCTTGAGCTTGTCTCATATATGATTAAATCCTTCATATCAGCATCTCCTACAAGATTTTCTTCTGCCTCCTCCTCAGTCTGATTCCTCTACCCTCACCAGGAGCTCTCCTTGTTGTTTACCCTCTTCAAAACCATCTCTTTACTTCCCATAGGACTTTTTCCTCCAAAACCATGGCTTTTAGCTTGAAGAACTGAGAAGGTCCCCTGGGCTACCTCTTCAGTTTCCCATCCTGCGTGGTAGAGTTACTCTGCATGTCCAGTGTGGACGTCCATCTCATTTGGGGTTCTGTTCATTGTTGCACTGCTGGTCACTAATAAGGACTTGCTAAGGATTCATAAATCTTATTTTTTTTTTTGGCCGCACCATGCAGCATGCGGGATCTTAGTTCCCTGAGCAGGGATTGAACTCATCCCCTCAGCAGTGGAAGCACAGATTCTTAACCACTGGACCACCAGGGAAGTCCCAGGATTCATAAGTCCTGATGGTATCTCTGTCTTCATGAATCTGAGTTGGCAGGAAGATACTTACCTGATTTATTCTGGCCACACCTAATGGGCTCCCATTAAACCTATCTTTTACTCTTCAAAATGACAAAAAAAAAAATTAAAAAACTTTTATCTGAAAGTATTCACATGTATTTCCAAGTTCATTTGTTTTAAATAAAATATATGACATATAAAAACATATTTAGGAGTAATGGATGCTGAATTCTTTTTTTTTTTTTAATTAATTTATTTTTTGGGCTGTGTTGTGTCTTCATTGCTGCATGTGGGCTTTCTCTAGTTGTGGCGAGCAGGGGCTACTCTTTGTTGCACGGGCTTCTCATTGCAGTGGCTTGTCTTGTTGCGGAGCACGGGCTCTAGGCTCGCAGCCTTCAGTAATTGTGGCATGCGAGCTCAGTAGTTGTGGTGCACGGGCTTAGTTGCTCCGCGGCATGTGGGATCTTCCCGGACCAGGGCTCGAACCCGTGTCCCCTGCATTGGCAGGCAGATTCTTAACCACTGCGGCACCACCAGGGAAGCCCGGCAGGCAGATTCTTAACCACTGCGCCACCAGGGAAGTCCCAGATGCTGACTTCTTGACAGAACTACTTTGGAGAAGTCGGGGAGAGAAGAGACGTGGAGAGCTTACACAGGCCCTAGGGTGTTTTGGTTTTTTTTTAATTTATTTTATTTATTTATTTTTGGCTGCATTGGGTCTTTGTTGCTGTGTGCGGGCTTTCTCTAGTTGAGGTGAGCGGGGGCTACTCTGCGGTGCATGGGTTTCTCATTGTGGTGGCTTCTCTTGTTGCAGAACATGGGCTCTAGGCACCTGGGCTTCAGGAGTTGTGGCTCGCAGGCTCAGTAGTTGTGGCTCCCGGGCTCTAGAGCGCAGGCTTAGTTGCTCCGCGGCATGTGGGACCTTCCCAGACCAGGGCTCAAACCCATGTCCCCTGCGCTGGCAGGCGGATTCTTAACCACTGCACCACCAGGGAAGCCCAGGTCCTAGTTTTATATGTAGTGTTTTATTTGCCTCAAATCTTTTTAAGAATTTAGGCGTAAAGCTAGGTGGTGGATATACAGGTATTTAAAAAATATTTTTTCTTTGTTGATATATTTGCATATTTCACAATTAGAAAGATTAAATGAGATAATGTGCTTAAAGTATTTAGTAAAAATTTAACACAATTCTGGTAAGGCTGAGGTTCCTTTAGACCACAGCCTTCAACATTTCTTCCTTCCCAGAGGTAACAGCTCTTATCAGTGTGGAGTGAATTATTCCAGACTTTCTTCTATGTATTTGTGTACACAAATGTATACCCTTAGAAAATATATGGTTATATTTATGTTTTAATTTTTTTAATGTATGTATTTTTCTGCAGCTTTTTTTCACTCAGTAATGTGTCTTAGAATCTTTCCATGGTATATAATAAATTATCTCATTGTTTTTAACTGCTTAATATTCTATAATATGGATAAACCATGATTCATTTAATATGGCTAAACCATAATTTATTACTCTGATAGCTACTGGGTTATTAAAATAGTGCTGCAACAAACATCTTTGTGTGAACCACTCTGTGAACCCATGTGTGTTTAGGATAGATACTGAAGAGAATTCCTATGCCTATAGGGCATGTGCTAAGTTACATTTGTAATAGACACTCGTAGTTGCCCTTCAGAGTGGCTGTGCCAGTTCACACTCCCACCAGCAGAGGGAGCGGCTCTTTCCTCCACACTGCATCCAATTGATACTAAAAGACATGAATTAAAAACATAGTCAGTAGGCTTCCCTGGTGGCACAGCGGTTAAGAATCCGCCTGCCAATGTAGGGGACACGGGTTTGAGCCCTGGTCCGGGAAGATCCCACATGCTGCGGAGCAACTAAGCCCGTGCTCCACAACTACTGAGCCTGCGCTCTAGAGCCCGTGAGCCACAACTACTGAAGCCCACGCGCCTAGAGCCTGTGCTCCGCAACAAGAGAAGCCACCACGATGAGAAGCCCGCACACCGCAATGAAGAGTAGCCCCCACTCGCCGCAACTAGAGAAAGCCCGTGCGCAGCAACGAAGACCCAACGCAGCCAAAAATAAATAAATTAAAAAAACAAACAAACAAAAAAACCTGGTCAATGAAAACTGATATCTTGTTTTAAGGTGGATTATCCTGATAGTAGTGAGGTCAACCATTTCTTCATGTTTATTGGCCTTTTCTCTTTCTTTTTGTGTGAATTGCCTGCTCATATCCTTTGCCCATTTTTATTTGGGGCTGTCATTTCTATTGATTTGTAGGATTTCTTTGCTCTACTTTCATACTTTGCTTTACATCTAGGGGCAGTGTCTCTTCTTCTTTTCAGAACTGTCTTGACTATCGCACATTTCTCATTGACATATCTTTAAAAAATTTTAGAATCAGTGTATCAAGTTCAATGAATAATCCTGTTGAATTCTGTATTGCTTTTATTATTACAGGTCATTTTGATACGAGGTATCATGTATATTATCAACACCATTTGTTTAATCTTTCTCAGCCTAATAAGCCCATTCTGAATAGTCATTTGTTTAATGCTATTGCTGTGTGATAAAAATTAAAATAGTTTACCTTACTGTCAAGTCTCATTTTCTTTTGAAATAATTATCATCTCTTTCAGCATATTTCTTTTGAAAATACCTATTATCTGAACTGTTACAATGGGCTCCTGGTGGATTGTGCAACAGCAGGTGTCTTGTTTTTCTAGCAATCCCCAAAGTGAGACTGGAGACAATCTACATTTGCGGCGTAGATGAGATGAGTACCCAGGATGTCTTTTCCTATTTTAAAGAATATCCTCCGGCCCACATTGAGTGGTTGGATGATACCTCCTGTAAGTAACCCAAGTTACTTGAATATGCTTTTGTTTATGATTTTAAAAGAATTTTTGCCATCTCAAATGGTGAATGATTTTGGCCACACTATGGCTAACCTCTGCCTTTAGCCTAGGAGAGAAAAAGTTGCCCACTGCTGAGAACCAGAGTGCATTAACCAGTCTGCCAGATCATACTCCATGCGTGTTCTAGGTCAGCTCAGAGGTGGTGATCAGGCCTCTAGGAGGTTGGTTGTTGGCAGCTGAGTCCGGGGTACATGACTGAGGCCTCTCTTAACACCCACAGTTTCCCAACAAAGGGGTGGGTCCAACTGCATAGACTTGGGGCTGCATTTTCAGTGCTTTAGACTTTGTCATTGCAACTTGCCATACAGCTTTTCAGAGGGCTATCTCTGACCTAGAACTAGACCAGAGCCCTCTGACACAGTGCCAGACCTCTCATCTCTGCTTGCTTTGGACTGTGTTTTCTGGAGCTTCATCTGCTGGCCCTAATCTGGGGGCTGTTCCACTTGTGAGCTAACTGTAATTTTTAACTTGCGTCCCCTCTCCAAGTCTGGCCTGACCTTTGGTACCCACTCTGCTGGCTTCTTGTCTTTTTTTTTTTTTTTTTTTTTTTAAGGATTTTCTTATTTATTTATTTATTTATTTATTTTTGGCTGTGTTGGGTCTTCGGTTCGTGCGAGGGCTTTCTCCAGTTGCGGCAAGCGGGGGCCACTCTTCATCGCGGTGCGGGGACCGCTCTTCATCGCGGTGCGCGGGCCTTTCTCTATCGCGGCCCCTCCCGTCGCGGGGCACAGGCTCCAGACGCGCAGGCTCAGCAATTGTGGCTCACGGGCCCAGCTGCTCCGCGGCATGTGGGATCTTCCCAGACCAGGGCTCGAACCCGTGTCCCCTGCATTGGCAGGCAGACTCTCAACCACTGCGCCACCAGGGAAGCCTGGCTTCTTGTCTTGACTCACTTCTAGTCTGGCTTTACTTTCTGCCAGTGTGCTGAGTTGGCTTTCCTGGCTGCTTTCTTAGATGTTAATTCATTGAAAGAAGAAGAAGCATGACTGAGTAAAAGTTTTTCTCCTTTTTTCTTTTTTCTTAACTTAGACCATCCAAATCAGGGGATGGCAAGCCTTTTTTTATAAAGGGCTGGATGATAAATATTGTAGGCTTTGCAGGCCATACAGTCTCTGTGGAATCTACCCAGCTTTGCCGTTGTAGCGTGAAAGCAGCCATAGACAATATAACTGAATGAGCCTGGCTGTTCTCTGTAGAACTTTGTTTACCAAAACAGGTGGCAGGTGTGTAGTTTATCGTACGTTAGTTATAACTAAATAAAGCCGGTACAAGTATAAATAGATAAATGGATGGGTGATGGATAGATGGATGAATGAATCAATGAGAGCAGGTGGTGGGCTGGATTTGCTAACGCCTGATTTAGCTAATTAAAACTGTAGCTAAGGGATGTTAGAGTCAGAGGAACCCTTAGAATCATCCAGTTCCACTATCTCGTATTGTACATCAGAAACTGAGAAACAGAATTGGGAGATTATTTGCTCAAGACCATGTGGCATATTATTAACAAAGATGAGAATCTTTAGACCTTCATTTCCCAAACTGAGATACAGGAGTAACATAAGTTTGAGAAATGCTGCTTTAAAGTTAAACTTCTCAAAAACCTTTTCTTGCTAAATTCTCTTAAAGAAGCAAATTAAATTGATTGCTACAAAGCCAGGTGGCTGTCACGCCTCCATTCTATATATCCCATGGATGCCATCATCACCCACACTTCACAGTAGGGAAACATCATTTAGCATGTCTGGATAACAAGGAACAGCAGAGGGCTTCCATGTAGGGGGCAGTAGAATAAAGGATAATCCAGATTTATTTGAGAATTTTCACCATCATCATCATCAAGAACTGCTAACACCTATGTATAACACCCACTATATGCCAGGCAGTTTTAATATACAGAACCCTTTTTCATGGAGTACTTGACCATTATTTTGTGGGACCCAGTTTGGGAATGCAGCTCTAGGTTGATTTTATCAAAGAAGTTTTACTACCAGGTTCTATAGTTCCATTCATTAGTTGGTGTACATTTACTGATGCCAGTCCATAGCTGAATGAGACTTTAGCAATGAATATGATGTAGTCTCTGTTCTCAAGAAACTTAACCATTTGGATGTGATGTAACGTGTTATCTTATTTTAGGTAACGTGGTTTGGTTGGATGAAATGACAGCCACACGAGCCCTTATCAATATGAGTTCCCTGCCAGCCCTGGATAAGATAAGAAGCAAGGATGCCAATGAGGACAAGTCATCTGAGAAAAGTAAAAAAGGTAACTGACCGCAAAGGAGGGACTTTGGGGCTAAAAGTCCTGTCCTTTACAACTTGAGTTTCTGTGCAGTGTTATATAGTATCTCATCGCCAGTTATTTCTGAAATAAGCTATGATGCTTTGGATCATTAGCAAAGAGGAGGAGAAAATATTAGACTTAGCATGTATGAGATGGAGTTAAGATTCATCTTGTCCCTCATGTTCCATTTTAGACAAGCAAGACGACAGTTCCGATGACGATGAGGCTGAAGAAGGGGAAGTTGAAGATGAGAACGCAAGTGATGTAGAGGTCAGTGAGAGGGCAAAAGTGTCTGTAAGGTTTCAGTGTAAACAACTGCTTACTGTCTTGGTATTTAAGCCTTAAAGACTTAATACAGTACTTTGTGTTCTTCCCCTGGCTTTCACCATTACACCTCCTGAGGGGGCACCAGGCTCTTGGCCTTCAAGTTTGTGTGGCTATAATGAATGATTCATCTTGAGATCTTAGTACTCACACTTCTGTATGAAAGGAAATGGTTTTATTGAGAAATCCTTTGAAATGCTATCGAATCAGTAATATTAAGGAATAGCAAGTAATGGCATACTTCCTAATGGCGTATGTACTATTGTTGGAAATATTAAAGTGTATTCTTTTAAAAATTATTTATTAAGTGCCTACCATATACCAAATTCTAGGTGCTGGGGATATAGCGTCAAGCAAAACAAAGTCCTTGCCCTGTTGGAGCCTCCATTCTAGTGGGGAAGACAGACAATACACTGATACACAGATATGTAATAGAATGTCAGGAGGTGATGAGTGCTGTGAAGAAAAGTAAAGAAGGGTAAGCAGATAGAGAATGATGGAGACGATTCTTTTAGACAAGGTGGTCAGGGAAGACCTCTGACTTAGACATCCTGCAGAGGAACTGGTGCTGTAATGCTGATGGGTATTATTAAAGGTAGATTGCTTTCTTAATGGTAACTTTGCTGCTGAATGAATATGAAAAAGGCTTTAATTTTTATGTCGAAATGCTCTTTTTTCTTAAGTTGGACACGTTGTCTCAGGTAGAAGAAGAGTCTCTGCTAAGAAATGATCTTCGTCCAGCTAACAAACTTGCTAAAGGAAATAGATTATTCATGAGATTTGCTACAAAAGGTAAATGATAATTGGTATTGATTTTTATTTTTAATCGAAGTGATTTTTATTGAGTGACACCTTCTCTTTTGAATCAGAACTTAGGTCAAGTAATCTCAAAGATCCTTCAGACTATAATATTCTGTGCTTATAAAATCAATGACTTGCTGCCTGAGTTGGAATTTCAGACATTGAAAGTGAATATTAGTTATTTGTATACTTTTGTGGTTTCTAGCTAAAGTAAGTTATTTTCTGTCAAAGCTGGTTTGTCCCATGTGCTTTTCAGCCAGTTTATCATCTGAACTATGAAAACTTTAAAATTGTATTTTATGTATCACAGCAATATCTTCCTGGACATTGCTAGTAGTACCATTCAACTCTAATTCTCTAAAGAATTAAATTAAAAGCCTCTTAACAATTCATAAGGCTTTTTACACATAATGATTTTGGTACGCATTAATAATGTGTGTGTGTGGGGGGGGGTGGTTTGAGTCAGTTGAGAGTTAATTGGAAATGACAACTCTTCACCCCTGATTACTTCAGTAAGTATTTCTGAAGAACAAGGACTTTGTTTTACACACAGTTATCAAAATCAGGGAACTTAGCATTAATACAGTACTGTTACCTAATTCGGAGTCCACATTCAGATTGTACCAGCTCCCCACTCTGTATATTAAAACTACCTGGGGGAAAAAAAAACTGTCTGGCACACAGTGAGTGCTGTGTAAGTGTTAACAGTTAATGCTGCTGCTGCTGATGACAATGGTGATGATTATCAAATACATTTGGATTATTCTGTATCCTAGTCCCCCACTGAACTAGGATCCACTCCAGGACTGGGTGTTTAAGTCTGCCATGTCGCCTTAGTCTCCCTGAACATGGAACTACTCCTTTGTTTTCCTTGACTGGGACATTTTTAAAGAGGACAGGCTCATTATTTTATAGGCTGCCCCTTAGTTTGTCTGATGTCTCCTAATTAAATTCAGGTTGCGCGTTTATACCACAGAAGTGACATTGTGTCATTTTCAGTGCATCATATCAGGAGGCACATTGTATTTATTTATCCCCTTCCTGAGGATGTTAGCTTTTATCACTTGGTTAAGGTAATGACCGCCAGGTTTCTCCACTATAAAGTTACTCTTTTTCCATTTATAATTTAAAGGTTTGTGGGGAGATGCTTTGAGGTTATGTAAATAGCCTGTTCCTCATCCAGCTTCCATGCAATAGCTTTAGATCCATTGGTGACTTTTTAGCTCTCTCATTTATTAGTTGGCAGTCTGCTGTAAGGAAGAGCTTTCCCTTTTTACCCATTTGTTTATGTATTTACTTATCTTTTTTACTTACTTATATCAGTTTAGATTCATGGAGTTTTATTCAATGGGTTATCATTCATTCTATCATTATTTTGATTAACAAATTATTTTGGATTTGGCCAGTAGAGCCTCTTCAAACTGTGTTCTTTTGACACGCCTTCATGATTCTTTGAGTTCTTTCTTACTCTATGGCACGATAAAACATCTTGTTTTGCCAGACTCAACTTGTACTTTCCCTGCCCCAGATCTGGAATCAGCCATTTCTCCAAGGAGCTGGTGGGCATGTTTTTTGTAGGGTGCACATTCTGCTTTGTGCCACCAAATTTATCTCTAGCACTGGGTACATTCTCATTGGTGTTCATCCGTTGCGTTCAGTGAGTGCTCAGGGAGCTGTCAAGAGACCTTTATATTATGAAAATATGTGTGCTCACTGACCACCTTTTCTTCCTGTTAACTGTCATTTTAACTTGATAAATGGGGTCTTTTCTTCATTTACTTATTCGAGGGACCATTTGTGTGCATTCTGGTTATATGGTGCTGTGCTGTTTTCCTTAAGCCATTTTGAGGAACATCACGGTAAACTGGAAAAAAAATGGTTTGCCAAATATATGGACCTATGTATAATCTGTTTCTTTGCCCCTGATTCTGTGTTATTGGAGTGTTGTCATTCAGAAATGAATATCATCTTTCAGGGGGCAGTGAAAATGCCACCTCTTCTAAAAGCCTTTTTGATTCCTGAACACTGGTGATAACTGATGCTCTCCTATGCTTCTTGGAACCTAGTATATTGTATTGTTGTTAGTAGTATTTTCTCTATGAAGTCAGCTCCCTAACAGCAGCTTAACCTCCCTCATCTCTGAATTTTACTCCACCCCCTCCACAAGGCACTGCGTTAGGAGGCATTCAGAGAGTGAGTGTTTATAGTGCATCTTTCCCTTTTGTTGGCAGATTGTGCTGATCTGATCCCAGCCATGAAAAACATTCTTTTTTTTTTTAAACCCGTTCAACATTGTCTTCACACTCACAGGAAATCCTTGGTAACTGTTGTAATTAATTTTTAGATGACAAAAAGGAACTTGGAGCAGCGAGAAGAAGTCAGTATTACATGAAATATGGGAATCCAAATTACGGAGGCATGAAAGGAATTCTTAGTAATTCTTGGTGAGTCCAAAACCTTAAAATACAATAGTTTAAATAGTACGTAAGCTTTTCATAATCCTTCAGTTGGTATTCTGCAGTGGAATGTCAACACCATGTGTGGACATGAAGGAAGACAAGAAGAAAGAATTCAAGATTTTTAACTGTGGTAAATGGTGTGAGAATGCTGACTTTCAGTTTCCTGTGAAATATCTCTGTTTCAGCACCTAACATTGTGTCAGGGTGTAGTTGAAATTAACTAGTGGATTTCAAGGCCCTTCCTGTTGGTTTTTGATTATGTGCTTATTTTGCCAATGTTGCAGGAAGCGAAGATACCATTCCCGTCGCATTCAGCGGGATGTGATCAAGAAGAGAGCCCTGATTGGGGACGACGTTGGCTTGACATCCTATAAACACCGACATTCCGGTAGTTGCCTGCTCAGCTCTTGGGTAGACACATGTTTGGCTCCTGAAATCATATTTTTATTCTTAATACAGTCTCTTAAGTTTCCAAACTTTATCATCCTCTCTTCCTTGCCCTCACCCTCTGCCAACATTTAGGAAAGTAAGTCAAGTCACAATTAATTTGAAATTGCCCATACAAAGAGGTCAAATGATTTTATAAAAGCTGTTCTAACAATAAAGGCAAGATGTAGGAAAAATTAAAACTTTTCTTAGGAATCTAATTTTCCTATTAATATCAAAAGCTGTGTGAAAAAAAATTTAATTACTTTGTTGGATGAGTTCATTTTATCGTTCCTTTGTCTGATGAAAATAAGCTGCTGTGTTTAGCGTTCTGTGCTTATTGGCTTGTGCACGTGAATGCCTCAGTAAAGTGCGATATCATGACTTGGGTTTCATTTTGTTTCTTCCTTCTTTTTTCTCTTTTTCTCTTCCTCTCTCTCCCCCTCCCTACCTCCCCTCCTCCCCTCCTCCCTTCCTCCCTTCCTTTCTTCCTTCCTTTTGGTGCTTATTGTGAAAGAACCATTTTCATTATGTTTTATAAAGATTTGTTTTTATATTGAATCTGATCTGTGAAAATCTTCTATATGCTTTGTAGAACCAGCCAAGTCAGCATACAAACACAGAATAACACTCATACACATTTATCATTGTAATAGGGACAGTGAGAGGTGAAATCTCTACATTTTAATTTAATGTGAATATCCAAACCTGTATATTTGAAATCTGCATGTTAACGCACATACTTTTCTGATACACAGTTAGGCATTTCCAATTTCAGTTACTTTAAGATATTTTCATTATATAATCTTTATATCCATACTAAAGAAATTAAAAAAACAAATTGCCTCTAATTCTAGCACTCCAAGATTAACAACTGATTTCATTTTACATTTTTCCTTTGTCTCTTTTCACAATAAATACTGTAATAACTGTTGCGGACATATATTTTATATTCTGCTTCAAGCATTCCACTTAACAAGCATTTTTCCATGACCTTTAAAGGTACATTTCATTATTCATGGCGGTTATGTTCTATAAAGTCATCGTGATCATTGAAAACCATTCAGAGACTCTAATCACACCATTTTTGTCAACTGATCAATATATAACCTTGTTTGATCTGTGTTTCTGCTTAAAGACACCTTATTTACTACATACTGTTGGTTCATTAACATTGGACTCAAGGCCAGCAGCGGTGTAACTCATGCCCGAACAAAGCTTATCTAACACACGTACTTTCTCCATACGGCCATCACAGCCTTCTTGTGTTTAGGAACGCCAGACAGCTTTGGAACTATGCTCGGAGGCTATTTTAAACAGGAAAATCACCAATAAAAGCCACAAAAGTGTTAAAAATTAGCACTCACTGGACTGCAAAAAAGACACTTGTTTACAGTGTGAGAGATGAAACGAAAAGGATGTGGCTTTGTTTGCCCGCAGCTGGGAACATGCATGGCTGGTGCCTCAGATTGTTTGCTGCTCCTGTGCATGTCCACAAATGACCACCAGAGTGCCATGGGTTTTGATTCTGGGGTTACAAATAAAATTGGCAAATTCACAAATACAGAATCTGTGAATAATGATGAGGGTCTGTATTTTAGACAACTTTGTAATATTGCATCAGGCTGCTAGTTCATACTTTACCTAGACATTCTTTGTTGCAGGGATCAGAATGGTAACCAGATTAGCACTATTATAGATAATGCCCCAATAAACTCTAAGGATGGGAATCCCATCTTTTAAAAAGGTCACTGACGTAGAATAGAAAATTGGATTTGTTAGTTTTAGGGCTTTTCCTAATGTTTTTTGGTTAAATTCCTTAGGACTAGTGAATGTTCCTGAGGAACCCATTGAAGAGGAGGAAGAGGAGGAGGAGGAAGAGGAGGACCAGGACATGGATGCTGATGACAGGGTGGTGGTGGAGTACCACGAGGAGCTCCCAGCCCTCAAGCAGACCCGGGAGCGGAGCACATCTAGGCGGTCCAGTGCCAGCAGCTCAGACTCAGATGAAATGGACTATGATCTAGAACTGAAAATGATTTCCACGCCTTCACCAAAGAAGAGCATGAAAATGACGATGTATGCTGACGAAGTGGAATCGCAGTTGAAAAATATCAGGTAAAAATAGTTTCTCTTTTTATCAGTGCTAGCTTTTAATTTGATTTGAATACCAATTACTAACTTCTTCTTAATACCTCTTAATTTTATATCCACTTTTATCTTTTCTAATTTCAGTCCTTTGTAGCGTCTGATTTTTCCTCTTAATGTACAAGAGGTGATCCTTGTTATAAAAACTATAGACGATATAGAAAGTGAAGTCACCTGTAATCTCATCCTCTTCTAAGAGAACGACTGTTAGCAATTGGGTGAATTACTTTCCTGCTAGTTTTATGTGTATACATAACACATAGAGAAATTATAGATATATTTGTACAAAAATTAAGTTATATTGTTTTGACATATGCTTTTTCCATCTGCTGTTTTTTCAACTGTATGTAGTCCATTGTTTGAAAGTGTCATTGTTTGTTTAACCAATCCCTAATTGATGGAGATTTCTGTTTTGTTTTTTTTTCCTTGTCTGCGCCATGCGGCTCGCAGGATCTTAGTTCCCCAACCAGGGATCAAACCTGGGCCCTCGGCAGTGAAAGTGCGGTGTCCTAACCACTGGACCGCCAGGGGATTCCCTGGATTTCTGTTTTCTTACTGTTGCACCAACTAGATAAATTCTAGTTACTGCATAAGACAAGGCACGTGTTTTAAAATGTGATGTTGCTAAATTTCCTTCCAAAAAGGTTTTACTCAAATTACCACCTGTTGCCTACATAATTCACCAACCTTAGGTATTATCACTCTGATTTTTGCTATTCACGGACGAAAAAATACAGTTATTTTAATATGCGTTCTTTGATGACCAGTGGAGCTGAGCAGATTCCTGAGGGCAGATCGCGTATGCATGGATCAGAGAGGGCTGGAGGCTGGGGTGCTCTCTAAGAGTTCTTGATGGTGTGTTTGGGAAAAGGGAAGAAAAAACTTTTAAGCTGGTTGGTTTGTATGGCCTTGTTCACATCCTTATTTTTAGTTTTCAGAGAACTTTCCAGTGGCAAATGCTGCCAGAATAATGGAACTCGTCCCCTGACGTGGTGGGAGAGGTCTTTGACAGAGACGTCTGTCCTTTAACGAAAGGGGTTTTAGACTCTGTTGTATCTAGACAACAACCAGCCCTCCAGCCCTCTGCAGGCCTCTACTTAGCGTTTGTCCCAGGAGGAGGGGGCTCGCAGGTACGTGCTCTGCGATAGCTCGCAGATGCCGTGTGTGGAAACCACCCCGGAAGACTCAGGGGCCTGCTCGCCCCAAGCAGCCTCTTTACAGCAGACTGGTCGTGGCTTTTGTAAGCAAATAATTACTGGTTTATGGTGTTGTAAGTGAACGTTGGCCATGTTAGATCGGGTTTCTTAAATTGTTTTTCCAGAGAGTATGAGATTGTTGTATGAGTGTTATCCCACAGTTCAAGTTGGTTTACTGTTCCTCCACCCCCCTTTTTAAAGGAACTCCATGAGGGCAGATACTCTATCTACAAGCAATATAAAAAACCGAATTGGTAACAAATTAACACCTGAGAAATTTGCAGATGTCCGACATTTGTTAGATGAAAAACGTCAACACACACGTCCACGGCCACCTGGCAGCAGTACTAAAACAGGTATTGTTGAGTTGTGTATCTGGGCTTCATTCTGAGTTCCAGAAAGCAAATGCAGACAGGGATAGGTTCTTGGATAAAACACTGTCATTTACGGACCAATTTAGTTGTCCTGATTCATCACTTCTGAATTTTGTGTTAGGCATTGGAACTTTAGGACATGAAATTTAATCAGACTTTTGCAATACTCATTTTCAATATTTTTGTCCCAAACAATTATTTTACTCTGTATGTCATTGGTATACTTTATACATAAGGATAATAGAAATTAAGTCGGGTTGTTGTATAAATGGTTAAGAGTTTGAACTGGTTAGTTTATATGTGCAAACACGTGTATAGTGGGCACTTGGCCATTCCTGCTATGTGCCAGGGCTAGGTGCTGGGAGTGTTAGAAGTCTTTGCAGGGGATGCAAAGTCATCATAGAACTCAGATGGAAAACATAAGGGCACACATTCTGGTAATTCCACCTGAAGCAGAATGGAGTGAGTGCTGTGATAGGGCACTGCAAGCAGTGGGCTGTGGGAGCAGAGAGGGGAGGTGGGTCTGTTGGGGGAGGATCTGTTGTGGGATGCTTCTCAGAGCACGTGGCTGTGGAGTGAGGCCTCGGACCGGAAGTAGGATCTCAGTTGGCAAACCTAATTTTTTTGAGGTGGGAAGTAACCTGATCTTATATCTATTTTAGGAAGGTAACTTGGTGGCGGCATAGGGTGTGATAGAGAGTTAAGTAAGTAACACGGGCCTGAACTAGATCAGGGACAGTGGAGGCAGAATTGATGACAGTGTCAACCTTGGAGAGGAAGAAGACTCAGCACTGGGAAGTGCGGGAGGAAAGGGAGAGAAGCCAAGGGGCTCAGGCCTGAGGGGCTGAAAGATGGGGGTGCTGTCCTCAGAGAGCATAGGCAAGGTGGGTGAAAACCCAGCCCAGGGACTTGCTAATAAATGTGTTTTTGTGGTTGCTGTTATTGTGAGAGGGAGCTCAGGAGGACAGGCAGATTTCTGGGGGGGCGGGGGTTGGAGGAAAAACATTTGATTTGGGACATTTTCCCTTGATCCTTTGCTTTTTGTCAGTCTCATTACATGTATTGTTCAACGTAATAGTTTATTGAGAGCTTCTTATATGTTCAGAGATTGCGGCTTCTGTCCTCAGGGAGCTCGCAGTATTTCTTGTCAGCCGAAATGTTCGTAAATTATTTGCTCTGCTTGATTCTACTACAGAAAACACAAAGCAGACAATTCTGCCTCAGAAGTTCCTTTTTGGAGCAGTCAGCTAAGGTTTTTTACCCCTGCGAGCCCCTGGGGATTCTCATTTGAATTTTCCCAGAGAATCCAGACTCTGTAGAGGGAAGGCTCTTAGAAGCCTGGTTGTGCTGGGCCCCATGTCCAGCACATGTCCAGATCTCGGGGAGATTTGGTACCAGGTCCTGCAGAGATCTCAGGTTGACAGTACAGATAGCAAAGCATATGCACGTGGTCACGGTAGTACTTTTTTTCTTTTTCTAGATATACGCCAGCGATTAGGAAAAAGACCACATTCTCCGGAAAAGGCTTTTAGTAGTAACCCAGTCGTTCGGAGAGAGCCCTTTTCTGATGTACATAGTAGGCTAGGTGTTCCCAGGCAAGATGTTAAAGGCCTCTACTCTGATACTCGGGAGAAGAAATCAGGTTGGTAATGCTGAAAACTGATGGGGAAGGGAATTGGTAAGAGCAGAGACAATGGGTGTAGCACAGAAATACTTTGTTAGCAGAAGGCAGGAAATAGCCTATGACAAAAATAAATTATTTTTCCTCTTTCATTATAGTCGTCATCGTCATCATCATCATCATCATAATGGTAACAGTGTGGAAAATTTAGAAAATGGGAAAAAAAATTCACCCCTGATTCTTTCTGTTTAACACAAATACTTTTAGTTTCATGCTATTCCAGTCTTTGCCCATATACATATACTACTATTTTCGTATAGCATCTTATCATAGTCATTTTTCCACATTGTTATAGCTTTTATAAATAAAACTTTTAATTGCCTTACAGAGTGGCTATCTTATGAAATTCCATGTATTTCTCTCTTGTTAAATATTAATATGTGAAAAATTAATGGAGAGTGGGCAGAATCTGGAAGTTGACAGTGTAGCAGGCCCATCAGTTTGCAGAATGTTGTGGCTGGGAAGATCTGGGAATGGCCCAGTCCTGGCAGAATGAAGTTGTACACGGACGGGATGGTGAGTCTCACCAGGCAGGGGCAGGTGTAGTGTAAGCAGCCTCCCAGGTGATTCTGATGTGCCTAGCACAGGGTAGGGTGGGGTCGGGGGGCACATATCCCCGAGCTGAGAGAATCTCCCGTTGGGTCCAGTTCTCTCAGTCTGCAGGCAGGGGACTGCAGCCAGGGAAAGGAGAGGATCTGCCCAAGGCTGCACCATGGTTGCAGGTGCCACGGACAACCCCCCGCCGCCCCCCTCCCCGCCCCCCGCCCCGTGCTTCCTGCACGTCAGGTGTTGCCAGTGCCCCTGTTTCTCAGCATCGACTGCCAGAGCTGAAATGCCTTCTCACCCTAACAGGTAGTTTATGGACTCGCTTAGGATCTGCACCCAAGACCAAAGAAAAGAACACGAAGAAAGTGGATCACAGGGCGCCCGGCACAGAGGAAGATGACTCCGAGCTGCAAAGGGCATGGGGGGCTCTGATTAAGGAGAAAGAACAGTCTCGCCAAAAGAAGAGCCGGTTAGATAACTTACCATCTCTCCAGATTGAAGTTAGTCGGGAAAGCAGCTCTGGTTCAGAGGCAGAGTCCTGATGCCCTTGGGGCCCAAGGCGGCTGCCCTAAAGCCTGACATTCTTGTGCAGGGTGGGGTGCACAGTAGGAACCCCCCATGCGGGAGTTGGCGCCCCTCCCGTTCTTGCTCACGCAGTCACCCTCCGCTCTTGCTACTTCAGCAAGACATCTTAAGAATGTGACATGTTTTGAAGGGCATCTATCTAATCTTCTGCTGCAGAGTTATAGTTCTGGGCCCTCAGTTCTTTTCCCACCACCCCACAAGCTTTACCCTTTGAGGAAAAGGCAGCCCTCCAGATTTTGTAGACATTTTTCTTAATATTTTTAACATTGTGTCTTTTGAAAGAAATGTTTTACACAGTTCATCCAAAGAGCAGAGGACTGAACTTCTCACTATTGCCTTGGCCCTGACAGCTGTTACCAGCACCCTTTTCCCAAGAAAAGTCAATTCCCAGGTGCTTATTGGACAGCCTTCGAGGGGGAAGATGAGGGAAGCTGCCAGCTCACCCTTCCAGGATCCTAGTGTGGGGGCCGAATCTCATGGACCTGACCTCAGAGGTGCATCCGTGCCGCCCAGGTAGATAAGAGCCGCAGCGTCGATCGCCCTTCGTTCCTCCCTGGGGATTTCTGTTAGGGGGCCTTGTTAGCGATCAGCTTGAAGTGAAGATAAAGTTCAGTGCTGTGGGATTTTTAGGAACAAAAAACTGTGACTTTGGGATTTGGGGTGGATTTTTGTGCTAGGGGTGGGGTCATGGGTTAATGTTGAACAATTTTTAAGTCTGTATTATGTTTAAAAAATATTAATGATTTAAAAGTTAAAATTTTTAATTTTTATATGTGAAAATACTTCCTATTGGCTACGAGGGAAGCTCAAGTGGTGTCTTCTTATGTGCTGTTAAATATATATTATATACTTTGGAAGAAGGCAGAGAGGGGAGCCTCATTATTTTTAAATGATCCTAAGTGTATAGTCTGTCTGTTGTACATAGAGTTTAACTTGCTTTTTGGCCGCTGTAGGGAAAAATACCCATCCATCTGAGATGGGAACCTGTCATTTATCATCACTTCAGAAGTGATACACTGTTATTTATTCTTTCTGTCTCCAAGTTCTGGCACTTGAAGACTTCTTCAAAACTGGCAAATAAGATAATAGTTATAGAAATTTTAGTTCATTTATTTCTAAACTCCTTTCAGATTATTTTACCATGAGAAGGTGGTAGATTATTTTGTCTTCCTGTCTGATTTTTATTTTGAAGTATTTAGTGTTGTATTCCTCTGCAGGCTTAAAAATAGCGTTTCACTTCAATTCAGTAGAGCTTAGGAGTTAAAGAGAATAAAGCCTGTGTTGCTTGTGTGGTGTTACAACCCCTCACCTGTCTGGAATGTCCAGCACCCAGTGCAGCTCAGGGTTCTAGAGATCTTTGCTCGTGCCTGAGCTAATGGTCATATGATTAGTTGATTGCAGTGTGGTGCGATGGAGGGCGGAACGAACGCTTTGTTTAATAAAGAAAGGCGGGGAGACTTGAGAGTTGCAACAAGAACTGTGTTGTCCATATTTTGTTGGTTAACCTGCTTTTTCCCTCCCTGTAGAAAGATGAGAGCATGTAACCATGATATGTTTCAGCTTCCTAGTGGGATTCTAGGAAAGAGCTGGTTCGGGTTTCTCTGCCAGTTGAGACCTAAGGTTTCTGAGGTTTCTCAGCTCTTTGCCCATGAAGCACACAGCTGAGAACCAGGTTCTTGAGGAGGGGCCAGGGTCTGGGCGGTTGGTCAAGTGAGAAGTGCAGGGGCTGTAGAGTCAGAGATGCCAACCCCTGGCTCTGCTCCGTAGGCCTGGGCCTCAGTTTCCCCTTCTAGCAAATGAATGGGCTGGTACCAGAGCTGCTGGCTTCGTTGGTGCGTCTTAATGGTGTTTTGCTGTGTCAGAGCGGTGGCTGCGGCGGGCTGGCCAGCACCAGTGTCTGCGGCAGATGCAGGGAGGGTCAAGGAGACAAACTGAGGGTGTGCATGAGGTTGTGGACGGGACTACCCCCACCCCATTCCAGTCTCTGGGCCACTAGTGAGACAAAGAGGTCCCCGTGGTCAGGGTCCCCACTGACATGCTCTCTGCAGTGTTCAGAAAACTCCCCTTCTCAGACTTTCCCTTGTGTTTCCCAGTCATGACCCTTTCCCACCAGTAGTTCAGGCCCACTTGTCCCAAGGCCTTTCAGCCCTCACCAGTCTTTTGCTAGGGATCAAGGAAGACTTTCAGGAAGGGCGGTGGTGTGTAGTTAAAACTGACGTGACCAAGAAAAATGCCTACTTCAGCAGCCTTGCAGTGCTCACAAACACACAGAGCCCAGAAAATTACCTTTAAAGACGTTAAGTTTTATTTCCCAAAGTTATTGGCCTTAGCCTCTCACTCTCCAGCCCACTCAAGCACCCAGATCTTGCAGCATCTTACGAGTGCTCTGGAAGCCCAGGCCCTTTCTTGGGAGTTGGGGAGCAAAGATGGACAGTCGGTTTAGTCTTTACACATATGAGATTTTAGATACGTTTTTGCTGCTTGATAATACTTACAGATACCTCATTTCTGTTTTCCACTCTCCGTCTTGGGAGAGGTGCCAACTACCCAGGAGAGCTTGTGGAGCCCAGCACACAATGGAACCTCTCCTCCCCTGGCCTCCTCTAGCCTGGCCCCGTGAGTCCCTCGCCTTAGGTCAGAAACTGTCTTCTCCCACTCCATCCCCGCAGCAGCCTCTTTACTGGTTCCTCTCCCCTGTCTCTCCCTCTCCATTCTGCACACTGCAGCTGGGATGAACTTTCGGTGTTGTTAGCAGCTTTATTGAGATATAATTTACATAGCATACAGTTCACCCATTTAAAGTGTACACTTCAGTGGCTTTTAGTATATTCACGGAGTTGTGCATCCATTGCCATAGTCAATGTTAGAATATTTTCATCATCAAAAAGAAACCCTGTACCCATTTGCAGTACCCCATTCCCTCTTCCCCACTGGCAACCACTAACTACTTTTTGTCTCTATGGATTTATCTATTCTGAACATTTCATATAAATGGGAATGATACACTTTGTGGCTGTTTGTGACTGGTTTCTTTAACTAAACATATTTTCGAGATTCATCCATGTTGTAATATATATCAGTACTTCGTTTCTTTTTATTGCTGAGTAATGTTCCATCGTATGGATATACCATATTTTGTTTATCCATTCATCAGTTGATGGACCGGTGGGTTGTTTCTACTTTTTGGCTGTCATAAATAATGCTGCTGTGAAAATTCATGTACAAGTTTTTACATGGACATATGTTTTCATTACTCTTGGGTTATATACCTAGGAGTGGAATTGCTGGGTCCTCTGGTATGTCTATCTTTAACCTTTTGAAGAGCTGCCAGACTGTTTTCCAAGTGGCTGCATCATTTTCCATTCCCCCCAGCAACGTTATGAGGGTTCCAATTTTTCCACATCTTTGTCAAGACTTGTTATTTTTTGATGTGAATTGATATCTCATTATGGTTTTGATTTGCATTTCCTTGATGACTAATGATGTTGGGCATCTTTTCATGTGCTTCAGGATGAACATTCTTAAGAAGGTTATTCCTATTGCTCCTGCCTAAAAGCATCACCATTGCCAATGGGATAAATTCTGAACTCCTTTGACAGCTCACAAGGCTGGTCAAGATCTAGCCTCTGGCAGTATCTCTAGCCTCTTCTCCCCATCCTCCCCTACTTTCTGCTTACTGGTTTCCTGGAGGCATCTTGATCTCACCAGCCTCCCAGACTTTGCTCAGTGCTGTTCCTCCTCCCAGTGACACACCCCGCTGGTCCTCTCCTCATCCCACCTCAGCTTTGCCTTCTCCTCTCCCTCATCCTCAAGGACTTATAAACCTCTCCAGGAAGCTACCTGCAACTTCCGGAGCCAGGTTATTGGCCCTGTTATGTGTCCCGTGGTACTGCCACGAAGGAGTCTTGTTACATTCCAGGGTTAGGTTATAAAGTCATGCCTAGGATAAAACTTGAGTGTAATCAAAACTCCTTTTGGACACCCTGAGGAAGGCGCCGTATTGAAGACCATTATCGCGAGGTGCAGCGCGGCTGGTTCCTGCCTGTGCGGGAATAGGTCACAGTCTCTTCAGCTGAGCACCAGGAGAAGTGGTTAGCCTGCAAGTAGGGCCGTGTTATGCAAGCAACACTTATTTGTAGGTGTTAGACTCACACTGAGGCGAGCAGTTCGCTTTTGAAGAGGCTCTTGGGAACCGAGACAGGCCACAGGAGCAGCAGGGGCACGGGCTCACCTCAGGCCCCCACGCCTGTCTGCTCCGGGAGTGGAGGGGCAGATGGAATGGCCCAGATGGCTTAAAATTGTTTTCCTTGTCTTTTTTCTTTTTCCTAACTTTTTCAGACAAATGCCGTTATGTTTGCCTAAGTGAAATATGTATGTAATGCCAAATCTCTGTACCCCCTCAAGCCAGCACACCGGTACACTGGATTGCAGTTCCCTCTTCCTACTTTGTCTTTTTGTTAGACTGTGAGCTCCGTGAGAGCAGGGCCACATCTGGCTTGGTCATGGGGTTCCCCAGTCCGAGTGCCGTGCCTGGCACCTGGCAGATCCCCTATACGCATAGCTGGATGTGTAAATTCCCCGGCTGCTGGAACAGCTCCATTCTCTGAAGCCCCGGCATACTCTTACAGGCTAGTCCTCGTGGTTCTGCCTTGTACACACAACACTTTATTTTCATGTTTTGTTTTCCCTGCTAGCAGCCCCTGTGAGCAGGCTTCTTCGTGTTGTTATCTCTGTTCCTCCTACCAGGCCAGTCCAGAGTAAATGGTGCCTAAAAAGTGTTTGGCAAATGAATGAATTGTGGGAACCCAACCCAGCTCTGGCACCTTTGTCTGCAGGCTAGTCTGCTTCTAGTGGAGACTACCCGATTCCAAAAAAGAGGAAGGTTGTTCACAAGTGCATAAATTGCACTTGCATAAGAAAGAATCTCATCAAGTAGACCTCCATGAAATTCAAATTTTGATGATCTGGCTATATCTGAGCTGAAGCTTACCTGGCTTTATAAAGAATTTGCTGGAGAGTCATGTAGATAATCCAGAATATTTTTTAGAAAGCATTCATCTGCACCCAGGAGACCAAGAAAGGAAGCCGGCGGATGGATCAGAGGCCCCAAAGAGAGACTGCTGGGCCGATTCTTAGCATCTGGTCCAATTGGTGAGGAAGTGACAGCAGCCCAAAGAAGACACAAAGAAACAGAACTCGTTCCTGGCAACAGCTCTTTTGCCTAAAGTAGGCTTCCCACTGTCACGCGGAGCGGTTTTAAAGTTGTGGTGAAATGCTAACAGGCAATTTGGATTAAAGTTAACAGCAAATGACGGCTTCACAGATTAATTAATTGCTGCACAAATAAGTTGATGTACAAGTATTTGCTTTTAAATCTTACACAATAAGAAGTAAATTAGAAGTCAAACCATTTTTTTCTTTGAAGAACTAAAAGGACAGAATGTCTTTGATGATCTTGAGAACAGCATACTGGCTTCAAGGCAGACTGTTGTTGTGTAGTCTGACCAATAATAATGTAGAACTTTTCTTACATGTTTATAAAATAAATCTTAGAAGAAAAATAATACTGTAGCCTTTTTTAAAAAAATGAAATTCTATGAACGTTTCACAGAACTTGGATGTTCCTGGGAGCGGTTAGGGAAATGCTGGCTCAAGAGCGTATTTCTAATAGTTGTGAGGCATTGCAGTGGGCTTTTGCTCTGCTGTAAATACAGCTCTAGGGTATGGGTGGTCTTTAACCTACCAAAGTCAGCACCCGGCACCTGGGGTTCTTACCTGGTTTTGTTGGAGCAATTCCAGAGGCCCCCTCTGGATGACAAGAGTCTTCAGTAGTTGAGATTTTGTGTTACCTCAGACTGTGTCACCCCTGCCTCGGGACCAGTGTTGGTTAGAGCAGGAGACCACACCATCGACAGGAGAGGTGACAAGGCCTTCCCGTCCCTTCCTGGGGCTATCATGTGTTTAATGCGTCACCTCTTCTTAGTGGCAGGAGTTCCTCAGAGGGCCCGTGAGCAGGAGACGGCACTTTTTTGCTCAGGTAGAATGTCTTCTGTGGGGAGGTCAAATGGGGTGATGCCTGGGGCTGGGCCCGGAGCCTTGGGGATTCGTTCTATCTCATCTGCAGACTTGAAAAAAAACCCAAGCGAGTCCCTTCGCTTCTTGGGACCTCAGTGTCCCTGCCTGTCAGATGAAGGGCTCAAGTGGGATGACCTCCAGGTTTCCTTCTAGTGCTAATGTGAGTTCTAGGATCTTTGCTGAGCTTTCCCAAGGAGCATCAGGAGTGTAAGTTGGACGGGAAGGAGTTGGGGGCAAGCAAGAGGCCTAAGCCCTTGCACCCTTGGTTCCATGAGCCAGTGCAACACCCCCTCCCCAGCCCTGCGTTGTGAAGGGAGAAGGAGATCCTCTCCCTTGCTCCCTTCCCTGTTCGGCCCCCCTTCCCCATTGCGCACACGCACCATTCTGTGTTTTACTTGGGAGATTTTTTAGGAGGTAGCCCAGTGTCTTATTAATCAGCTCAGGCTGCTCTAACAAAATGCCATGGGCTGGGTGGCTTAAATAACAGAAGTTTATTTTCTCACGGTCTAAAGGTCGAAGTCCAGGATCAGCGTGCTAGTAGTTGGGTTCGCACGAGGCCTCTCTTCCTGGCTTGCAGACAGCATCTCACTGTGTGCTCACATGGCCTTTCCTTGGTGCGTGCGCTTGGAGAGAGAGATGTCTCTTCCTCTTCTCAAGCCACCAAGCCTACTGGATTAGGGCCCTACCTTTTTTTTTTTTTTTTTAATTTTATTTATTTTTGGCTGCCTTGGGTCTTCGTTGCTGTGCACGGACTTTCTCTAGTTGCGGCGAGCGGGGGCTACTCTTCGTTGCGGTGCACAGGCTTCTCATTGCGGTGGCTTCTCTTGATGCAGAGCACGGGCTCTAGGTGCGAGGGCTTCAGTAGTTGTGGCGCACGGGCTTAGCTGCTCTGCGGCATGTGGGATCTTCCCGGACCAGGGCTCGAACCTGTGTCCCCTGCACTGGCAGACAGATTCTTAATCAGTGTGCCACCAGGGAAGTCCTGGACCCTACCTTTTTGATCTTGATTATCTCCTAAAGGCTCTATCTCCAAAGGTAGTCACATTGGGGGTTATGGCGTCAACATATGAATTTGGGGAGGGGGACACAGTCCAGTCCATGGCACCCAGTAATGCAAGGGTCCCAGTATGTGTTTGTGGAATGAGGTCACTGCTTTTTAAAAGCTCACAGACTGGGAGGGATTTTGATCCATGGGTCTGAAGGCAGTAGGGTTTGTAGTTCAGAGTCCTGGTTCTGGAGGAAACAGACCCATTTGAGTCCACCTCGGCCACTTACTAGCCATATGGCCTTGGGCAAATTACTTAACCTCTACCTCTGAGCCAGCATCCTCATCTGCAAAATCGGGATAACCAAGTATGGTGGCTGTGAGGATCAGATGAGGGCTTGTGTGGAAGGCCCTTGGCACTGAGTCTGCGTCCCCTCCTGACGCTCAGTCAATGGGAGTGATTACGACTGCTTTTCAGTCTTCCCGGTGCCGCTTTGCCAGCTCTGTCCTCCACTGCAGTCCCGTGTCTAGTCTCAGTAACATCCTCACTCTTCCAAATGCCCTCCTCCCAGCCTCCTAGGACTCAGAAGGCAAGTGGGTAATTAGAAATATTTCCTGTGTCTGGGGGCGATGAGGCAGGCCTGTGGGGACAGCCCCCATCCCCTGGTGAGTTGTGCTCTCCACTCATTCTCCAGACAAAGCAGTTAGTCCTTTTAGCTCAGGCTGAACATGTGTCCTCCATCCCCTAACTTTTAAAACTTTTTATTGTGAAATAATTGAACAATTACAGAATAGTTTCAAGGGTAGAACAAAGAACATTTTGCCACATTTCATTATTCGTTCTTTTCTTCCTCCCCTCCCTCCCCCCTCACCCCCTTGTCCCCCACCAACCACGAACTGTTTGAGAGTTATTTGCATACATCGCGTCCCTTTACTCCCTAAATGTAATACTTTAGTGTACATTTTCTAAGAACAAGGGCATTCTCTCATATGACCAGAGTATTGTTATCAAATTCAGGAAATGTATAATTTTAATCAGTACAGTAGTACCTAATGCGTGGTTCATGCTTCAGTTTTGCCAACTGTCGCAATAATGTTTTTTTCTGGTCCAGGATACAATCCAGGATCACACACTACAGTTAATATCCTGTCTTTAGTCTCTTATAATGTGGAGCAATTCCTTTGCCTTTCTTTGCCTTCTATGATATTGATGTTTTTGAAGTGTTCAGTCCGGTTATGTTGTAGAATTCCCTCAAGTTGGTCCCTTAACATTTGTTTAAAGTAAAATGAGCTAAGAAGCCATTTTCACATTGCTTTTGGATGTAGCTACTGAAATGCCCAGCCTTGCCTTAGGCTCTGTGAACCGGGAGGATTATATAGCCTGGCTCTGACTTGGGACCTTAAGTCTGGGTTTGTGGGGACAGCAGTTACTGTCAGAAGGGCTTGAAGGGCCCCTGCGTGCTCGTGATTAGGGGTCTGCTGTGCTGGCACCAACAAGCTTGGAAAATACATCTCGGATGGATGCAGGATGAGTCAGCATTCTGGAAGTCTCCAAAGATGCAGAAAATGGCCCTGCACCTGTTCCAGCATCCACCCATCAACTTCGCCCGGCCTCCAGAGATGTCCTAAAGTTCACACTCCAAACCAAAGTCCTGTTTTCTCTCAGAAACCTCCAGCAGGCTGCAGTCGTGGGTTCCAGCCTGTCCTTACTGCTGCTCTGCTCTGCGGCCTGGGTCTGTTCTCTCCCGCTCTGGGCCAGTGGTGGGAGGGGAGCCCCTCCTTGCTCTGCCAAGTGCCCCTGGCACTGGGAACAGGGAGGGAAAGAGTCACTGAGCCCTGAGTGTGGGAAGACAACCAGCACCCTGGCCTATGACGAGGTTAAGCCAACTTGGGATGATCTGGCAGATGACTCATCAGACCCGGAGCTTTGCTTTTTCATCTGTTTAACTTCTCTGTTGGATGGTATATACTGTGAAAAACAGTGAATCGTAATCTCTATTCAGACAACCGTGTAACATCAGGGAACTATCTTGCTAGTTGGAGGTATTTTGTCAGACCAAAGCAAACAACGCAAGAATGTTATAAGTGACATCAGTCTTTACAGAACTTTGGCCAAGCAGGCTTTCACTGTGAGAAACAAGATAAAATTGATTTTCATCTAGTCATTAAGTCAATACCATTGCTGTGTTTTAACACATATTAACACTTCAAAGTGCTCTCCCTGGAGATGCAGACATTCATGTGAGAGAGACATAGAGTCCCCTGCCTTTTTGATTGTAAATTAATTAAAATTAAATAAAATTGAAAATTCAGTTCCTCAGTGACTGGTGACATTTCAAGGGCTCAGTAACCACATGTGGCTAGGGGCTCCCATGTTGGACCGTGCGGCTCTAGACCCTCATCGCCGAGTTCTGTTGGACAGCGCAGCTCTGCACGGCCAACAGTCTGGGAAGCAGAGGTGCAGGAGAGACTTCCTTCTGCGACAGACGTGGTCACACAGGGAAAATTGGACAGATCGTGAAGTTGGCATTTAAATATGACTGCAGGCCGTTGGCAGTGTGTCCTCTGGGCTGCTGGTTTGGATCAAAGGTGTGCTGAAAGATGCATGGAGTTTCACTTCTTCCATTGTTCTGGTAGCCCAGAGCTCTGTTAGGTTAGTTCCACATCATGGACTGTAGTCAGGTGTTAAAGAGAATGCAGCCAAAGCTGCACTGAGGCAGCGATTCAGGCAGCACGTGGGTCTTCCCACTCACCTGACCCTCCGCAGTCTCAGGGCCTCGCGTGTGCAGGCGGAGTGCCGGAGCCCCGAGCTCTGAGGGTGCTTTCTGTAGGAAGGACCCTGGGCCGGGCGCTGGGGTGAGGTGTGTAGTGGCGGGTTCCGGGGCAGGGCATGGGGCTGGGACCCACCCACATGGATGATAAAAAACGGCTGAATTAATACTGCTCCTGCACCTCACACATCTGCTGAGATCATCCAGCCCTGTTCCCAGGCCAAACCTCGGCTCACTGTTCCACCAAGGCGTGGGTGATGGGGCAGGGCTGGCAGGTGTCTCTAAGCTCCCAGGACCCAGCCCACAACTGCTGAGGAAGCCACGCAGCCAGCTGTGTACAAGTGGAGCGTCTGTGTCTACTTGAAAGTGCCTGTCTGCCTGTGGTCCTTGCCTGTGTGTGCACCTCTGTCCCCGCCTCCTGGCTGCCCGAGCCCTGGAGCTGAGGAGGGAAGCTGAGCAAGTCGAGGCCCACGCCGCTGCCTCTGCTCCAGCCAGGATGTGGCTCTTCCACGCTCTGCTCTGCATGACCAGTAAGTCAGCCTCACCCCCTGCCCCGAGGGGCTGCACAGCCTGTCCATCTGTGTGTCTGGTGGGGCTCAGAGCCCGAGGTCAGAGAAAGTCTGGGGACTCCCCCCTGGAAGCCCGTCTCGCTCCATGGGTCAGACCCCCAGGCTAGGAAGGACCTCTGAGGCTCTGTTGGCTGCTGACAGCATGGGGCTTTGGACTCCAGGGCTCTGCCTCCTGTTCCTCCCGCCAGCTCCCCTCCCCACGCAGGCCCTCTCCCCTGGAACCCACTCCAGGCAGCCCCTCAGGTCTGTGCCAAGCTTGTCCCCAGAGTGTGGAGGCTGGCGCGGCGTACCCGCCCAGCGGAGCCCCCCGGTTTAGCTGAGGAGGGTGAGGACCCTGTGTGCGGCGAACGCGTGGGGGGGGCCTGCTTCCTGTTCCTGACGTTAGGGCCCCTACGAGAACCCGTATGGGGGAGGGGACATTCCCTCTCCACTGCCTGGGGCCCCATATGGCCTTTAAAACTCCTATGGAAGCCCCTTGGGGCAAGCCAAGCCAGGAGCGCACCCAGCCACCAGGCCCCAGGGATGAGAATAAGCGTGGCCAGCGAGCCCCTGGGCGCTGCTCAGATCAAGCCTGAGGCGAGGGTGGTCCTGTGTAGTGATCTGGCAGGCTTCCCGGGGGCCTCCTGCGCTGGCCAGGAGCTGGTCAGAAGAATGAGACTGGACATCAGGCAGGTGTAGTGTCAGGGCTGCTGGGAGCCTGAGTTCTCCCTAAGGGACGGGTGGGGGCCAGCTAGTGAACGCCAGACGGTGGCTGAGAGCTGAGGCCAGGCTGGGAGGGGGCTCAGAACTAGCACCCACCAGGGGGCCAGATCACCCAAGAGGCAGGCCAAACGTGCATGGGGCACGAGCAAAGTGTACATTTTTGGATACCTTTTAATATTTGATATTTAAAAAACATCAAAATAGTCATCGTGGAAAGATCAAAACTTTGTTGAACTTCCTTTTCCTTACTTTACAGTTTAGACTTCCCTTTACTTTCAGTTACATGTGGTGTGTGGAGAAGGTCTCACGGTTTTTATGGCTTATGGCTTTGATGCCCCATCACCAAGTGTGTCCGTACCCTGGTCCACTCCATCCCAGTAGAGAGGAGGTGACTGAGGCCCAGAGAGGGGTAATGACTGGCCATAGTTACAAGCAAGTACTAGTGGAAACGGGGCTCAAGCCCAAGCCTCTGCCTGCCTCCCAGCTCTAGAATACCCCGTGGCCTGGGACACTAACCCTGGTGTCACTCTGGTCTCCTGCTTGTCTCTGTCTTCTGTGGCCTCTGGAAGGACCAGTTATCACCCCAGCACCTTTTTCAGCAATGCCAATCCAGATGACATTTATCAAACCCCTTCTGAGGCTAAGGCACTCCCCAGGCTGACGGGCAGCAGAGAGCAAGATGGAGCAGACTTGCAATGAGATCACTTACCCTGCACCTTGGCTATGCTATGGGCTGGGGGTAAGAGCAGGGCCCCAGCAGCTCCAGTCTGAGTGGGAGAAGTGGAACTGTGACAGTTCTGCTCCAAGCTGTGAGGTCCTGAGATTTAGGGATGGACCGATCATGAAGAGCTTCCTGGAGGAAGTGAGATTGGCGCTGAGTCTTTTTTTTTTTTTTTTTTTTTTTTTAAAGTTTTACTTGATTTTTTATTTATTTATTTATTTATTTATTTTTGGCTGTGTTGGGTCTTCGGTTCGTGCGAGGGCTTTCTCCAGTTGCGGCAAGCGGGGGCCACTCTTCATCGCGGTGCGGGGACCGCTCTTCATCGCGGTGCGCGGGCCTTTCTCTATCGCGGCCCCTCCCGTCGCGGGGCACAGGCTCCAGACGCGCAGGCTCAGCAATTGTGGCTCACGGGCCCAGCTGCTCCGTGGCATGTGGGATCTTCCCAGACCAGGGCTCGAACCCGTGTCCCCTGCATTAGCAGGCAGATTCTCAACCACTGCGCCACCAGGGAAGCCCGGCGCTGAGTCTTAAGGGCTGGAGAGAGTCTGAGAAAGTGACGAGGAGATGCCAGGGAGGGTGAAGGAACCCCTCAGACAGTGACCCCAGGCCCAGGGCCCTGCATCCTGTGTCTGGATGCACCTCCCTAGGCTGGAGAGAATCCAAACTGTTCCTGGCCTGACCTTCCACCCTTCCCAAGCACCCACTGTGGTGATGCCCACTTCTCATCAGTGGGAGCAGATGAGATAACGTCAGTTGTCTGAGACAGTCAGATGCAGATACAAACACACTGAAACCCTGGAGCTGCCCATCTCATCCTGCGACCATGCAGCCTGCTGTTCCCAGGTCAGTCTTCACCCTGACTCATTCTGTGACCACAACCACTCACTTCTCCCCCCAGGGTCTCAGAGGTTGTGTCTACATCGCTCGTGTGAGGAAGGGAACTGTGCTAGTGGCCTGTAAAACCTTACAGTGGTACACAAGCCAGCAGTCCAGGGCCAGCTCTGCTGTTGCACCAACTTCAGGCTGGGGCCTGGGGCCCTGCTGGGTCCTGCTGGGGGAGTGGGGAGGTGTCAGACCTGCCTCTGCCCGGGGCACAACCCCAGACCTGAGTGCAAGTGTGTGATGGGAAACCTTGGCCATTGAGGATGGGGGACTGTAGTGTCCGCGGTGGCCCTGAGGATGGGGGAGGTGTGTAGCAAGTGCAGACAGGTGGTGCGGGGCGAGAGGGAGGCTTTCTGTGCAGGAGGAACAGTATGAACAGAGACCCGGGTGTAAGGAGTGTGTTTAAGGAGACGCAGGGTGAGGCTTGAGTGGGGACAGAAGGCTGTCTGCTCTGACGCTGCCTGCGCCCCACAACCGGGACACGCTGGGCCCGAGGGGGGAGCAGGCCGCACGCACACCATGACCCTGACACTCTGTCCCCAGCCGGAGGGCCCACTGAGAATGCCTTCAGGTGACACACAGGGGATGGGAAAAGGGCGTCCCAGGCAGAGGTGAGACGAGCACAGCGTTCATGGGCCAGCCAGGTGTGGAGAGCGGTCCACGCAGGAGCCAGACGCCTCCGACCTTCTCTGGGAGGCTGGCCTGGGGAGTAGCTGGGGGCCATGCGGGTGGTCAGGGTGCTGGTGGAGAGTGTGGGGGCCCAGAGTGCCAGGCTGCGGGAGCTCGGGCCACACCCTGAGGGCAGTGGGAAGGCCAGCAGGCCCCTAGCCCAGAGGTGACAATGGGACGTGACTGTGGTGTAGAAGGCGGAGTCCTGGAGAAAGGGGAGGCAGACAGGCCCGTGAGGAGCCGCTGCCGAGGTCCCCTGGGGGTGCTGGGGCCGGAGGGCATGGGGAGGGGGAGACACTTAGGAGAAGTGTTGAGGAGGAAAATCCACAAGCACTTCAGCACAGAGCACAGCCCTGGCTGCTCCAGACCTGTCGGCCGTGGTTATTACGTGGCCTGTGAAGGGGGCCAGGGTGGGGGACCGAGGTATGAGGTTTGGGGCTGAGACGACGAGGCTCAACATGGAAGACCCAGGTGGGTGGGTGGAGGGGGAGCTGCCCCACGGGACAGGCGGCCTGCAGGCCTTTCTGGGTGCTCTGGACTGGGCGTCAGGACGGCTGAAACTGGTCCTAGTTCTATGGCCCGGCTCCTTGTATAAGTTCGGGCAAACCATTCCCTGCCCTGCATCCACCCCTCCGGGGTCAGTTTGCTAAACCGAGAACAGCACTGTGAGAATGTGTATGTAAAGTGCCCGGCGTGATGGGGGAGAGAGGGGGTGGGTGCGGGCAGTGGTGGCTGACAGGATGGAGGGGGCTCTGACTCAGCAGGCCTGTGTGGCCGGGACAGCTTGGAGAGGCGGCCCTGTGGGCGGCGTGGCGACAGACTCTGGTTCAGCAGGGCTCTCACCACTGGCAGCCCGAGAGGGGGGCTTGAGCTGGAGGGCAAGGCTGTCAGAGAACGTGACAGGCCTCCCTTGTGGTTATAACACTGACGTTAACACCCACATACTGAGCCTGCAAGATGTCAGATGCTGCTCCCGGCCTTGCCCCACTAGTCTGCACGGTCCCACATCACAGATGGGGAGACTGGGGTGAAGTGACAAGCCCAAGGTCCTTCAGGGACTCCGTGGCAGAGCGAGGATTTGAACTCAGGACTGTCTCCCTCCTGGGCTCATGCTCTCTTCTCTGAGTCGAAGTGGGAAGTGGGAAGAGAGGGGGTCCCCTGACGAAGGCACAGCCCGAGCAGAGGGGCCACGACAGGGGCCTGGGGGAAGTCTGCCCCAGCAAGGCGGCCCACGCCTGGTGGACCCCAGGCACTGGCTGGCCTTATGGGAAAGCTCAGCGGACCCGGTGACACTCCTGAACACACGCACACATAAATGTGTTCTCACTGACCTAATTACCAGCTCGATAACCCAGAGCTCTGCCCCAGCTCTGAGCTGCTGGCACGACAGGGAGCCAGGTCTCTGTTTACACCATACCCCTCCCGCCCCCCGCCGCCCCCGCAGTGCCTCCAGCTTTTATTAAAGGCTTTAGAAATAGGCAGACCGGGGCCCCAGACACAAATTTCAATTTGCTGATGGGCCACGAGCAATCACCCGACCTCTCTGAGCCTCAGCACCTGAGTATGGTACCTGGAAGACAGCAGGTGGTCCAGGAAGGTGGCTGTAATGGTCTCTCTGCTTATCTCCTCCCCTTTCCCACCCCTCAAGAATCTTGCACCAAGATCCCTCCTTTAAACAAACCAAAAATGGGGATGGGGGCGTGGGGTAGGGGATCAGGAATCTCTGGCCCTCTTTGATGTTTCCAGGACACCTCATCTGGGCCTGGCACTGTGCTGAGCCGGACTCTGTGGTTGGGGGTGTGTCATGGATGACTCAGATCAGATTACAGTTTTGGGGAGACAGACTTTATCACAGATCACTCTGACCCAGACGCGATTTAGTCAGAGCCAGACAGAGACCCCCCAGGATGCTGAGAGAGCTCAGGGACCACTGGGGTACTCTGGCTGAGAATCTGGATTGGCTCCTGGGGCAGGGCCCCAAAGGATGGGGCAGAGGTGGGAGAGTGACGAGGAAGGCACACTGGGCAGAGGGAACCGCTTGTGCAAAGGCCCTGCGGTGGGAGGTATGCAGATGGTGTTCAGTTAGAGGGGTATCGAGGAGCCAGAGAGCAGAGCTGGCAGGGGGGGCACTGGGCTGGGCAGGGAGGTACCATGGATGCCGGGGGAGGAGACTGGACTTATCACAGGGGTTTCAATTCATGTCTGTTAAGTCACACAGATGGTAAAAAGGGGAAAGAATGCCTTCCGGTCGCCCCTTGTAAGAAGTGGGTAGTTCTCCCTTTTTAGTTTTTTTGACCTGCCCCATTATTTTAAAACAAGTTTTATTTTAGCACATGGTATATTTTTATGAGTCACCACCAATCACTCCAGGCAAGGCAGAGGTATAAAGGGAAAGGAATAAAGTACAGATGCCTATTTTGTGCCAGGCTTGGGGAGGGGGACTGGGAATTGAGAGGAGAGAGTGGACACTACCCTCTCACAGGGTGCCTGCTCCTTCAGCCTTTGGAAGGTTGGTTTTTGGGTTTTTTTTTTAATGTTTTATCTATTTCGGCTGCAGAGGGTCTTAGTTGCGGCACGCAGGATCTTTTAGTTGTGGCAAGCGGGCTCTTAGTTGTGGCATGTATGTGGATTGTAGTTCCCAACCAGGGATCAAACCCAGGCCCCCTGCATTGGGAGCACAGAGTCTTACCCACTGGACCACCAGGGAAGTCCCTGGAAGGTTGGTTTTTAACAAAGTTTTAAGCATGTACAAAAATAAAGCAAATAACATTAATAAACCCAATATACCCATCACCCAGATGACACAGCTATCAAGATCTTGCCGCACTTGCTGCATTTATGTATTTCACTGTCCCTTTTTGTTTCCTTTACCAAAGTATTTTAAAGCCTTGCTGCTCACAGTTTGGTCTGGGGACCAACAGCAGCCTGGCATCACTTAGCGGCGGTTAGACTAGGATCTTAGCCCCACTCCCTGACCTACTGAATCAGAATCTGCATTTTTAAGAAGATACTTGGGTGATTCATTTGCACATTAATGTTTCGGAAGCATTGTTTGAAAGAAAATCCCCAACATCAGTCATTTCACCCTTCAGTACTTCAATACGTATTTCTGAAGTACTTGGGGATGTTTTCTTACACAGCCATAATGTTGTCATCACCCAACAAAATTAACAGTAATTCTTTGGTATCATCTAATACCCAGTTCTTAACTCAAATCTTCCTGACTGTCTCAAAATGTCTATTTCTAACAGTTCAATCAAGAGCCAAACAAGACCCACACATCACGTGTGGTTGCTATGCCTTTCTTAGTCTAGAGTGTCCCCCTTGCTCATTTTTGAGGTTTGTGTGTCTTTTTCAAATCTTCACTTTACTGCAGAGCTCAGTTGCTTGTCTTGCAGAACATCTTCAGGGTTTGTGCGTTTGCTTCCTCTCAATGTGATTGGTCCTTCAATCCCCTACATTACCTGAAACTTGGAAGTTAGGGCTAATGCCTTCATTAAATTCAGGTTTAACTTTTTTGGCGAGCATCCTCTAAACAATCAGGAGGATTTTGCCATACGTCCTGCATTTATCTCACTCCCTTTTTTCTGTTTCCTTTGCCGACGTATTTTAGAGAGTTGCTTCTCAGTGTGGTCTGATGACTGGCAGCCTGGGCATCACATGGGAGCTGTTAGAAATGCAGTATCTTGGGCCCCAGTATTCTTCCTAGGGGGTCATACTAGGAGGCACACATGCCTGGGGGGCCCACTCTTAGCTGCGCTGAGATGAACTAGTGGGCTGGGGGGGTCAGCCTAATTGTGAAGTGTGCTATCAAAATTTCATCTAACTAGTTTCATCTATTGATGATCATGGCCTGATTTAATTGTTGTATTTCATTATGACTTGCAAAATTGTGTTTTTATGGTTGTATTATTCCTTCCACATTCATTAGTAACGATTCTTCTGTAAAGAACTTTTTGTGGTCAGCTAGGACCATTTGGTGACCCTGAAATGCAGCGCATACAGGAAAGGCAAAAAAATTGCTTAATGCTTTCCCTTTAATAGTCAATTTTCAGAGTAAGGGCATAATGCCCTCATTACTTCCAATGGTGAAAAATGCAGTGTTTTGTTTTCTTTCTGTCTTTTAAGTATCATTATGAACCCCTGGAATTTTTGTGTACTCAATGTGCTTCAGACACTTGCAATTATTATTTTTTTATTGAACTGTCGTTGATTTACAGTACTGTGCTAGTTTCAGGCGTACAGCAAAGTGATCCCATTATACATACATACATATACATATATATTCTTTTCATATTCTTTTAATTATAGGTTATTACAAGATATTGAACATAGTTCCCTGTGCTATACAGTAAATCCTTGTTGTTTACCTATTTTATATATAGTGGTGTGTATCTGTTAATCCCAAACTCCTAATTTATCCCTCCCTCCTCCCCGCAATTATTATTTTTTAATGTAAACTTTTTTGAAGACAACACATGCAAAAATGGACAAATTCAGATCAGTGAATTTTCAGATTAAATCAAATCCACATGCTGATACCAATTTCAAGAAACAGAGGACATTACCAACATCCCAGAAGTACCTCCCATGGCCCCCTCCAGTTATTACCTTACCCCCAAGAGTAACCACTCTCCTGACCTCTGATACCATGGATTAGTTTGCCTGTTTTGAACTTTGAAATAATGGAATTATACAGTATGTTCTGTTTTGCTCTTGTATTTATGAGATCCAACCCACCTTGTTGTTGATTATTTTCATTGCTGTAGAGTGTTCCATTGGTGAATATATCACAGCATATTTTTTCTACTGTTGATGGATATTCGGGTTGTTCCAGTTTGGGGTTGTTATGAATAGTGAGGCTATGAAAATTCTTGTACATGTCTTTTTGTGAATATATGAACACATTTCTATTGGGTTTTTGCCTTAGGGTAGGATTGCTGGGTCATGAGTTATACATATGCTCAGCTTTAGTTGATAACTGCTAAACGGTTTTCTAAAGTGATTGTACCGATTTACATTCCCACCAGCAGTATTTGAGGGTTCTAGTAGCTCCACATCATTGTCAGCACTTGGTATTTTCTTTTTCATTTTAGCCATTCTGGTGGTTGTGTAGTGGTATCACATGGTGATCTCAATTTGCCTTTCTGTGAAGTCTAATGGTGCCCTCTCATATGATTGCTATTTGGATAATCTCTTTTGTGAAATGTCCTTTTTCTGTTGGCTTACATGCCTTTTTCTTATTGATCTGTAGGAACTCTTTACAGATTCTGATATGAATCTTTTGTCAGATATTTGTATTGCAGACATCTTCTCTCTCTCCGTGGCTTGCCTCTTCATTCTTAATGATGTATTTTGATCAACAGAAGTTCTTAAGTTTAATGAAGTTCAGCTTATCAATTCTTTCCTTTATAGCTAGTGTTTTTTGTGTCCTGTTTAAAAAATATCTGTCTACCCCAAGGTCCTTTGTTTTCTCTTAAAAGCTTCATTGTTTCATTTTTCATATTTAGATATATGGTCTATCTAAGTCCACATTTAAATCTTCAGTTCATCAGGAACTGACTTTTTGTGTATGATGTGAGAGAAGAGTCAAGATTAATTTTTTTTTCAATATTGATATCCAAGTGACCCAGCCCCATTTATTTAAAAGAGCATTCTTTCACCACTGTTCCTCACTGTCACCTTTGTCATAAATCAGGTGCCCATATGTTTCTGGACTCTCTGTCCCATTGATCTGTTTTCTATCCTTGTGCCAATATAATTCTGTTTTAATAACTATAAATTTATAATAATCTTGATAAATGATAAGTCCCCAAATTTTGTTATTCTTCTTCAAGAGTGCCTGACTATTCTTGCCCTTTGCATTTTCATATAAATTTTAAAAATTGGCTTGTTAACATCACCCTTCCCCCAATAATTTGCTAGGACATTGATTGTGGTTGTATTGAAGCTATAGATCAATATAGTGATAACTGACAACAACACGGAATCTTCTAATTCATGAACATCATCTGTTCCTTCATTTTAGATATTTAATCTCTCCCAGTCTTTTAATAGTTCTTAGTGTAGAGGTTTTGTGTATCTCTAGTTAGAGTTACTTTTAGACACTTGATTTTTTTTTTTTTTAACAGGAGAGAAACAAATTTTAATTCATACACACAAAGATCTCATAGAAACAGAATATAAGATGTGGCCAGAGCAGGCAGCTTTTATACTTTTTAGACAAAGAAACAATAAATTTATGAGCAACTGACATGACAAAAAAAACTTAGGTTTTAGGTGAAATTCATTAATTAATAATTAGTGAAAAATCTAAACAGAGTTTGGGCTTTGGGTAGTAAATTAAAGAAGTAACAAGGTTTGTTTATACAGACTTCACAGCCGGAATTCCCACTCTCTGGCCATAAGGGCATCCTTCTACCATGTGCAGGGAGGGCACCTTTCATATAAGGGATTTATTTCCTGCTTTCAGGGAAACAGAGAGGAGGATCGAAAGTGTTCCTCTTGCACCAACTGTTTCTTAAGTAATTTTAATTCAAAATAATCAATATCCCACTGAGAAATACTTTGGGTTTGCCTGCCCTGGACCCCAACAAGGTTAAATCTCTGATGTATAAACTCGAGAGGAGAGTCTCAGTAAATAATTACCGAGTATATTCAGAATTATTAAGTGTATAAAGAATAGAGGACTTATATATTATTATAAAACCCCTCATCAAATTCTCTGGGGTTGGGACACATAATTTTTCGAGGCAGAAGCCCGGTGTAGACACTTGATTTTTTTATGGCTTTTGTTAACGGCGTCTTTTAAAATTTTTCATTCTTCATTTGATCATTGACGGTGCATAGAAGTACAACGGTTCTTTGTATTTTGCCTCTGTATCCCATGACCTTGCTCAAGGCACTTATTAATTCTCAATGTTTGTGGATCTGTTGGATTTTTCAATCTACTTATTTAATCATGTCATCTGCAAATAATGACAGTTTTATTTTTTTCCTTTTTAATCTTTGTGCTCTGTATTTTTTCTTTTTTCTCACTGTTGTAAAACCACCAGTAAAATGTTGAATAGAGGTGGTAATAGTGAGCATCCCTGTTTCTTTTCTGATTTTAGGGGGAAAGCTTTCAATAACTCACCAATAAGAATGATGTTGGGAATTCCCTGGTGGTCCAGTGGTTGGTTAGGACTCCACGCTTTCACTGCCGAGGGCGTGGGTTCAATCCCTGTTCGGGGTAATGAAATCCCACAAGCTGCGTGGCATAAAATTAAAAAATCAAATAAAATAAAAATAAAATAAAATAACCCTGGCAGTGCAGTGGTTAAGACTCTGCACTTCCACCGCAGGGGGCACGGGTTCTATCCCTGGTTGGGGAACTAAGATCCCACATGCCACGTGGTGTGGCCAAAAATTTAAAAAAATAAAAATTAAAAAAAAAGAATGATGTTTGCTGAAGGATTTTTGTGGCTATTCTTGATTAAAGACATCCCTTCTATTCCTAGTTTGCTATGAATTTTTTAAATTACAAATCAGTATTGTATTTTATCAAATACCTTTTTCAGCCTCTATCATAATGATCATATGATTTTTTTTCTCCTCTTTTTTCTGTTAACATGATGAATAAATTGATTCTTTTCGAACGTCACACCACTCTTGCATTCCTGAAATAAACTCCACTTGGTTGTAAGGTATTATGCTTTTTATATACCCCTGGGTTTGATTTGCTAATGTTTTGTTTAGGATTTTTGCATCTACGTTCAAGAGAGAGATTGCTAATTTTCCTTTCATGTGTTGCTCTTGTCAGGTGCTAATATCAATGTCATGCTGGCCCCACAAAATGATTGGAAAGTGTTCTCTCATTTTCTCTTCTCTGGAACAGTTCATGTAAGATTGGTATTTCTTCTTTATGTGTTTGGGAGAGCTCACTAGTGAAGCCATCTGGGCCTGGAGTTAATGGATTCAGTTTTTAAAATTTGGGATTATTCAGATTTCACTTCTTTTGTCAGTTTTGGTAAATTTATTTTTCAAAGAATTTGTCCTTTTCACCTAAATTGTCAAGCTTACTGGCATAAAGTATATACTATCCTCTTATTATTTCATAAATGTCTTAGGCTCTGTTCTGATGTCCTCTTTTCATTCATATTGGTAATTTATGTGTTTGCCTTTTTTTTTTTCTTGATCAGTGTTGCTAGGGGGTTTTATCAGTTATATTACTCTTTCTAAAAACTAAACTTTAGCTTTGTTGATTTTCCCTACTGTAGGTTAGTTTTCTATTTCACTGATGTATGCTCATGTCTTTATTTCTTCCTGTACTCTCTCTGGGCTTGATTTGCTATTCGTTTAGCTTTTTGAGATGGAATATTAGATAACTGGTTTACAGCCTTTCTTTTTTTTTTTTAGCATATGCATTTAAGGCTCTGCGTTTCCTCTAAACACTGCTTTAACTGTATCACACAAGTTTTGATTTGTTCTATGTTAATTCTCATTCAGTTCAAAATATTTTAAAGTTTCCATTATGATTTTATCTTTGGCCCTAGGTTATTTAGAAGTGCATTGCTTAATTTCCAAGAAGTTAGAATTTTAAGCAGTGGAGTAGCATGCTTTTAAAAATTCTTTCTGGCAACTGGTACGGAAAGAATGTACCCAGAGGGAGAAGTCTTGGAAGAGAAAGGTCAGGAGACTAATGAATGTGTCCAAGCAGGAGACAGTAAGGTCAATGGGGCAGAACTGAGTCCTTGGAGACGCCAAAATGCACACGAGAATTCTGAGAATGATAAAGGTGGTATTTCAGATCTGCGGGGATAATATGAGCTATTTGAGAAGTAACGTTGAGACAATTTCATTTTGGGGGGAGAAAAAGTAAAGCTGGATATATGCAAAAATAAAGTCTAGATGAATCAAAGACTCAAGCATAAGAAATGAAACAAAGAAAATATCAAAGAAAACATGAGTGAATTAAATAATCTCTGAGTGGGGAAGCATGACACAAAACTCGAGTCATACAGGAAAAATAATTTGACTACATAATAAATGTAGATGTGGGGAAAAATATAAGCCAGTCAAACAAACAGCTAAGTGAGAAACAGTCTCTAACACATTGACAATTTCTTTTGGACAAAAAGCTCATATAAATTAGTAAGAAAACAATAAAGACCTCATAAAAATGGATAATGTATATGAATAAGCAGGAAACAAACTTATAATAAGAGGCTTGACTTTACTCATAATGTAAAAAATAGGTGTTTTTTTCAAATTTTTTTTTTTTTAACGAGCTGAGCTTTTTAAAAACAAATTATTTAATTAATTAATTTTTTTTTTGGGCTGTGTGTTGGGTCTTCGTTGCTGCACACGGGCTTTCTCTAGTTGCGGTGAGCGGGGGGCTGCTCTTCCTTGAGGTGCGTGGGCTTCTCGTTGCGGTGGCTTCTCTTGTTGCGGAGCACGGGCTCTAGGTGTGCATGGGCTTCAGTAGTTGTGGCACGTGGGTTCAGTAGTTGTGGCACGTGGGCTCAGTAGTTGTGGCACGTAGGTTCAGTAGTTGTGGCACGTGGGCTTCAGTAGTTGTGGCACGTGGGCTTCAGTAGTTGTGGCATGCGGGTTCAGTAGTTGTGGCACGTGGGCTTCAGTAGTTGTGGCACACAGGTTCAGTAGTTGTGGCACGTGGGCTTCAGTAGTTGTGGCTTGCGGGCTTTAGAGCGCAGGCTCAGTAGCTGTGGTGCACGGGCTTAATTGCTCCGCGGCATGTGGGATCTTCCCGGACCAGGACTCAAACCCGTGTCCCCTGCATTGGCAGGCAGATTCTTAACCACTGCACCACCAGGGAAGCCCTGAAAAATAGTTTGGGAACAAAATGATGAGATACTCTTTTAAAACAAGGATGAGGAGGTCCACACGGTCTGCTCAAGCGATGCTGTGAGGAAATAGGCCTTCCATTCTGTTTTTGGAATATGAATTGGCACAGCCTCTTTGGGGGACAATCTGTCTATATCAATTTTCCCCCCAAAATTTTTAGTGAAGAATTTCAAACGTACAGAAAATTTGAAAAACTTGTGCAGTGGACAACCACATACAACACTTAGATTTTACAATGTATAGATTTTACAATATGTATTTTTTTGTATATTACATATATGTAAAATATGTGATAGTGCAAATATAACAAAATGTTGACAATTGTAATTGACATATATAAAATATGTTTATTTATATCCATCCATATATATTCATCTATCCATCCATCAAGCCGTCTTATATTTTGATGCATTTCAAAGTAAATTGCAGACATCAGCACATTTCATCCCTAAACATTTCATCATACACATCAACTAGAGATCAGTATTTCCTTATGGTTCTTTTTTTTTTGAGGTAAAATTTACCTACAGTGAAACACACAAATTTTAAGTGGACCATTTGATGTATTTTTGACAATGCACACCTTTGTAATCCAAACTCCTATAGAGATATAGGATATTTCTATCACCCCAGGAAGCTCCTTTCTGCTCCTTCTCAGTTAATCCCCATCCCGCATCAGCCCAGGCAATATTTTTTTTTTGCTATAGATTAGTTTTGCTGGTTCTAGAACATCATGTAAATGGAATCATACAGTAGATACTCTTTTATGTAAGACTTCTTTCACTGAGCATAATGATATTCATGATTCACCCATCTTGCTGTGTGTGTCAATTGTTCGTTCCTTTTTACTCCTGAGTAGTATTCCATGGTCTGAATATGTCAGTTTGATTCCCCAGTTGATGGACATTTGGGTTGTTTCCAGTTTGGGACTGTTACAAATAAAGCTGCTATAAACATTCTTTTTCTGAGGTATTTTTGAGGACACGTGTTTTCTCTTGGGTCACTTGATGGGCAGGTACGTAGACAGATTGTATGCAGACCCTCACCCTGGGGCCCGTAGTCTATTTTAACTTTGGTACATGACACGGTGATGAGCATGTGCTCCGTGGCAGGTATAGAAAGTGCACAGTGGGAGGTGTGAGAAAGTAGCAAGTGCTCTGGGACAGAACCAAGGAAGGCCTCCTGGAGGAGGGGGCCTTGGTGCCAACACAGCTTGGTTTAGTAGGAGGACCAGGGGCTCTGGGTCAGACACGCCTGCATTCCAGTCCTATTCCCATGGAAAAAAGATTCTTAGTAGGGGGGTACTTCCCTGGTGGTCCAGTGGTTAAGATTCCGCACTTCCACTGCATGGGGCATGGGTTTGATCCCTGGTCAGGGAACTAAGATCCCACATGCCATGCGGTGCATCCAAAAAAAAAAATCCTTGGGAGTCTTGCTTTCCTCATCTGTAAAATGGGGATAGTGGCTCTGCAGGATGTGATGGAATAACGATGCCTCTTTTTTTAAATGTTCTTCTTTTCTCTTCAGGCCTGGCTCCCCTGGCCGCCTTCAACGTGGACGTGGTCCGGACCTGGGTGACTCCCAAGGGAGACGTCCCCTACGTGCTCAGCTCACTTCTGCATCAGGACTCCAGCACCAACCAGACCTGGTGAGTGGGGCCTGGCACGCGGGGCGGTGTGCGTGAGGACTGAGGAGCCCTCCGGGAGCCTGAGAAGGCCCCCAGACAAGGCCTCGGCACCCCACCCCCCAGCCTGGGGAGAACCCCCTTTCAGAAGGGCGTGCAGGGGAGAGGCCGTTAGCTCAGGGCCCGTTCTCCCAGCCCCGGCCCCTCTTCTCACCCTGGCCTCTCCGGGGGTGGGGGAGGGGAGGCTAAAAAACTTTTAAAATAAAATTTATCAAGGCTCTTTTGTCTGTTACAAAAGTAACGTGCTCAACATAGAAATTTTGGACAGTGACGGAAAATATTTCTTTTAAATGGAAAATATGAGGCAGGCGGGCGTGGTGGTTACCAGGAGGCTGTGCATCTGGTCGCCGTGGTTCGGTGACAGCTTCGCTCTGTATTTATAGCAAGGCACACAACCCCCAGCCTCAGTTTCTCATCTCTGCAGTGGGGGTGATATTTTCCTACCTCACAGGGTTGTGGCAAAGGGTATTTGAGTTCATGCACATAAAGTGGCACAATTTCTGGCCAAATTTAAGATCAATACGCATTACTTTGTATTTTAAACTTCTCATCTGTACCCACCCATTAGATAAGTAAAACATTTTAAGTCTGATAGCATTCTGCTGGTAAGGATGTGGTGAAACAGGAACTTGTAGGAATGTGAGTTGGTTTAACCACCTGGGAGAATCATTTTGCCGTATCAGGTAGAGCTGAGGATGCACGCGGCCCTTGATTCAGAGATTCCACCCCCAGATACCAACCCTAGGGAACTTTTGGGGCACACCTAGAGATATTGACTGTGACATTGTTTTGAAATAAGCATCGTCGGAAAAATGGAAGACATAAGGTGAGAATCATCCAATGAGACACTGAAAGCAGGTAAAATGAACAAATTGAGTGCAGTGGTTATGAACCGGATCAGTCTCGAAACACATTGTAAAATGAAAAAGGCAAGTTGTAGAATTATTTATACCATGGCCATTCACTCCGCAGGCATTTATACAAGAGCACCTACTGTGTGCCAGGCCCTGAGGGAACAGTGGTGAGCAAAGCAGACACAAATCCTTATGCTCAGGGGAAATAGACAAGAAGCAAGTAAATCAAATGTAGATTCTATCAGATGGAGGTAGTGGTGGTGTGCTGATTAGAGACATGTCTTTGGTTTTAGGAGAAGTTCTGCAGTGAAGGGTCACGACACACACTCCAACGTTCCCTGTTGTCACCAAGATGACGTTTAGAGCTGCTCATTTTGAAGCCAGGGTTCAGTCAAGGTTCCTGTGTTGCGTATCGTGGCTGTATCTCTTTAGTCTCCCTTACTCTAGAGCAGCCCTTCCTCTCCCTGTCTTGTTCGTGGCAGGGCTCTTTCTGTGCTTGCTCCACTGCCCAGCTGCCCCTGGCTGGTTCCCTACCCCACCCCCCACCTGCCGCTGCTTTGCTTCTGGTCCACGGTGAGAGGTTTCCTTCAGACCCGGCACCCCTGAGCCATGAGCCCAGGGTCCAGATAGCGTTGGGGCAGAGCCAGGCGAGGCACTCAGGGCTCCTGGCTGAGTGGAGCTCTGTTTGGTGGCAGATGGGTGGGCAGTGGTGGCTCCCGAGGCAGCCTCATAGCCCTGGACTTGGGCCATGACCACGCCAGCCAAACGGGCTCGGACCCCATGCTTGATTTCCTCATTGTCCAGTGAAGGGGCTGGTGACCATTAGATTTAAGTTTAAGTGGTGAGGGCAGGGCCCATTCACTCATTCATTCATTCATCAGTATTTATGGAGCATCTACTCAGTGCCAGGCAAAGCTAGGGAATAAGATACTAAAGGAGACACAGTCCCTGCCCTCATGGAGCTCCTAGGCTCTTGCAGGAAACAGACAAGTTGGTCGATGACAGGAGGAGTGAAGACTGCTCTGTGGGGACGTCCAGGGTGCGTTGGGGACATAGAGGCGCGTGTGTCCTTCAACCAAAGGATGTACCTCGACACTGGGACTTAGGGGCTGAATAGGAATGAGTGTGAGAAGGCATGGGAGGGGGAGTCGGGGCTGCGAGCAGCTTGGTCAGAAGTCTGGAAGCCAGCCTGAGCCAGGTTGGGGGGCTGGGAAGGTGTCGGTGGCTGAAACTGAGCATGATGAGACATTGGATGGGGGAGGTGGGCCATGCTTTGTCATCCGGCACAAAGGTTTAGGGAGCCTGAATGGCTTGAAGGGTGGTGAGAAGGTTGTTAGGAATGTTCTGGCTCCAGGAAGAAGAATTAAAGGTAAGCATTGCTGTGTTTTGTCTTGGTAAAGTTTTATTGCTGCATTATTGCACAGAAAACTGCACGTCATCAGAGTGCCGCTCAGCGAATGTTCACAAAGTGAGCCACCCACGTAAGCGGCGTCCAGATCAAGAGGCAGAACAGGACCAGCCTCGCACAAGCCCCCTGCAGCCACGTGCTCCCTTCCATGCACATCCCAGGCGAGAGTTAACCCCCGCTCCCACCCCCGGCCCAGCTCTGCACTTTCTTTCACTGGGTGAATGCACTTCTTTTTATCAGGCACAGGGTGCCCAGCAGTGGAATTGCTGGATCGTGGCTTCTACGCTGGGTCAGCATTCAGTTTTACCAAAGTTTGCAATGTGTGAGCGTTCTGCACTCCCCCCACTCGTCAAGGTCAAGGCCGGGTTTCAGCCATGTTGTGACCATCTCCTGCCCAGCCCCCTCCCTCCAGTACCCCAGCAGGGCCCTCACCACTCCAGCTTCAGACCCAACAGACTTTAACCCCCCTCCCTCAGAAGCCAAGCCGAGGGCTTCCCTAGTGGCGCAGTGGTTGGGAATCTGCCTGCCAAAGCGGGGCACACCTTTTCGAGCCCTGGTCTGGGAAGATCCCACATGCTGTGGAGTAGCTAAGCCCGTGCGGCACAACTACTGAGCCTGAGCTCTGGAGCCCGTGAGCCACAACTATGGAGCCCACGTGCCACAACTACTGAAGCCCACACGCCTAGAGCCCGTGCTCTGCAACAAGAGAAGCCACCGCAATGAGAAGCCCACGCACCTCAGCGAGGAGTGGCCCCCACTCGCCGCAACTAGAGAAAACCCGCGCGCAGCAACAAAGGCCCAACACAGCCAAAAATTAATAAATAAAATAAATAAATTTATATATTAAAAAAAAAGCCAAGCTGAAAGGCCACAGTGGAGGAGGGGACTTTGAAGTACCCATTGCAGAAGGCTCCGAGTCCCCCGGGGGGGGGTGAAGAGCCCACTTGGGCCCAAGAAAACCTCCCCGAACACCTGCTGAAGCAGAGAGGGTCTCACGGGTTTGAACGTGCAGGGGAGAAGGATGTGGTGGGAGGCACCTCTGGGTTCCTGCCTCAAACCTTGGAGCCTGAGACCACGGGCTGCCGCACAGGGCAGGAAACGCGCTTCTGGCCGCCCCGGCCGCAGAGGAACAGGCTGGGCTCCTCGTGCAGGGATGACACGTGCCTCTCTCTCCCTCATGTTGTTTCTCCGTAAGATGTAACAGCCAGGGCTGGCAGCATCATGGACTTGGCCGCTGCAGTGGGGTGGAGTGGAATATAACGAAGGGCTTCCCCCTGGGCGGTATGGGAATAGACTCTGAGGACAGAGATTAGTTACAGCTGGGTGAAGCCAGGGGCTGGGCTGCACTCAGCCCAGGTGTAATAGGGTCCCTGGGGCTGTCAGCTGATGGTGAGCTCAGTTATAGTTTAGTTTGCCAGCCACTCAGTCGATAAACCTGGAGATCAAGAGACCACCCACCACGGTGGAGGTGGTTAAAGGGGTGGGCGGCAGAGGCAGCTCAGACGGGGCCCCGGGCCCCCGGCATTGCGTGACTGTGATATGGGTGGCAACCTTGGGTTCTGCAGTGAACAGCCTGTGCAGCTGTACATGGTAGTCTCTCCAGAACTCACAGTCTAGGTGGGAACAAAAGCCAGGGATAAGTGTAGGTGTCCAGTAGTGAGGGCTTCCTGGAGGGCTTGGAGGGGGTCAAGGTGCTCCTTCTTTTGGGAAGGCTTCCTGAGGAGCTGGCGCTTGGGAAGATTGTTCTGCAGGAAAAGGAGCTGAAAGGCATTGCAAGCGGAAGAAGCAGCTTGGGCCAAGGCTTAAAGGAGGAAGGAGAGCTGAGGCTATTCCAGGCCTGCACCTACCCCACCAAGACGTGGTCGGGTTGGATCCCAGTTCTGAGCCCACCTTTGCGGGGGAGCAGAGAATAAGGTGCTGGGCCCAGGGCTGAGGCTGAGGCTGGGAGGGGTCTGGGGAAAGAGGCAAGGTTGTTGAGCAGGCGACCTAATTTAGGGGCTCAGCTGCAAGCCCACAGAGCTCAGCTGCACGTGGTCCTCTGCCCCTCAGCCTTGCCCCAGATTAGCCCCCTCATGTGCTGCCTCGGCTGTTGTTCAGTCGTCATTTAACAGATGTTTACCAAAGCCCTGCTCTGTGCCAGCCACTGTTCCAGGTGCTGGAGATAACATGGCAAACAAGAGAGACAAGATCCTTGGGGAACTTACAGTCTAGGGGAGAGACAGATAATAAACAGTAAACAAGTAAACAGGATGCTATCAAACGGGGACAAGTTCTGGGAAGGAAATAAATGGGACGATGCAAAGCAGAGTAACTGGCTTGTGAGGTGAGGCTGGTTGGAGTAAAGCATTTGTGAGGAGGTGACAGTTAAGCGAGGCCAAGGAATGAGAATGAGCCAGGCTGGGGAGAGAGCGGGCACAGCAAGGCAGAGGGCCCGAGCCAGGAAAGAGCTGGGGGCAGCCTAGGAACGGAAGCCAGCCAGTGTGGGGCTAGAGCTTGGAGAGCAAAGGAGCAGGAGGGGAGTCTCAGCGGTGGGGAGGTGCTAGATCGTGCAAGGCCCCGTGGGCTGCGGCAAGGGGTATGGACTCTTTGCCTAAGTGCATGGGAAGCAGCTGAAACAGGGGAGTGACATGGTGTAATTTACAAGGGTAAATTTATTTTTTATTTTATTTTAAAAAATATTTATTTATTATTTACTTATTTGCCTACGCTGGGTCTTAGCTGAGGCACATGGGATCTTCGTTGTGGCATGCATGCGGGACCTAGTTCCCTTACCAGGGATCGAACCCGGGCCCCCTGCATTGGGGAGCTTGGAGTCTTACCCACTGGGCCACCACGGAAGTCCCAAGAGCAAATTTAAAAAACAAACAACAGAAAAAAATAACAGGGGGCTATTACTACACACCAGGCAAGATGATGGTGGCAGGGGAAACAGAGAGAAGAGATGCTCTCTAGATATAGTTTGGAGGAAAACCCAACAGGGTTTACTGATGGATTTGATGAGGGGGATGAGTGAAAAGACGAAGCAAGGGCGCCCCCAGGCTTTGGACTTCAGAACACAGTGGTTGGTGGTACCATGTATTGTGTCAGGGGAGATGGAGCGGTTCAGTTCAGGCCGGGGAGAGCAAGGCCATAGTTCTGTTTCGAACATTCTAAGTTTGAGATGCCTATTAGACAATGGGCATTGTTTATTTATTAGTGTCCTAGGGCTGCTGTAACAATTCACCACAAACTTAGTGGCTTAAAACAGCACAAACTATTATCTTACAGTTTTGGAGGTCAGATGTCCAAAGTGGGTCTTACTGAGCTGAAATCAAGGCATTAGCTGGGCTGTGTTCCTTCTAGAGCCTCAAGGGTAGGATCGGTTTCCTCACTTCCTTTAGGTTCTAGGCGCTGCCTGCATTCCTTGGCTTGTGGCCCCTTCCTCCATTTTTAAAGGGTCTGATAAGGACCCTTGTGATTACATTGGGCCTACCCAGATAATCCAGGATAAATTCCCCAACACAAGATCTTTAACTTAATCTACGAAGTCCCTTTTGCCATAAAAAGTAGCGTATTCATGGGCTCTGGGGATTAGGACATGGACTTCTCTGGGCGGGGCAGGTCATTATTCTGCTTTCTAGAGCTGTGCTGGTCTGGCTTCTGGTGGAGGGATGCTAGCATTGCAGATATAAAGGTGGGAATGTCAGCATTGATAGGTGTATTGAAGCCAGGGATTGGAGGGGATCAATCACCAGGGAGAGTGTGTGGGCGAGGAAAACAGGGACCCAGCCCCGGGACACCAGTGACATTTAGAAGTCAGACAGTGAATGAGCAAGCAAAGGAGTTTGAGAAGGAGTAGTGAGAGAGGTCAGGGGAATCAAAAAGAAAGTGATTCAAGGGAGAGATGGTTACTTATGCCCCAGGCTGTTGAGAGGTTGAGAAAGATGAGGGCAGAAAGGTGTCCCTTGGATTTGGCAATGTGTGGACCACCGCTGACCTTGACAGGAACCCTGTCAGGGGTGGAAGTCAGCTTGGGGTGGGGTAAGCTGGGTAGGGCACACACACAGGTGTAGATTTTATTATTATCCTGTCACCCATGGAGATAAGTGAATGATATATTTCATAATTTTTTAAAATGTCAAGTAACGGTGAGGAAGTGGAAACATGACCTCGTTCCTGGCCCCCAAACCACTGTAACTTATCGTGACCTGTCTAATCCCCTTTATAAAGCTTCCCTTTTGTAAAGCTTCCCCTTTATAAAGCTTCCCCTTCATAAAGCTTCCCCTTTATAAAGTCCTCTGTGGCTTCCTACTGCCCTCAGCATAAAACCTTGGACTTGGTTCACTGTTACCAAGCTCAGCCTCGGGCCCCTTCCCCAACACTCCCTACTCACAGCTCCTAGGATGGGGAGCTCTCTCCCTGTCTCGGGGCAGCCCTGATCCTCCCTGGGCAGCATGCACACTGAGAATGTTTAGGCTGACGCTGGCTCTCTGCTGTCTCCCTGGGCAGGGGGCAGAGTTTGCCATTGGGAATCACGTCTCCTGAGGCTGCCTTAACCAGGCTGAGGGGCCCAGAACCTCCAGTTCTGACCTGCCCCTAGGAGAGGGGCACAAGTGTGCTCTTCTCAGGAAGTGCTGTCACTGGGGCCAGGTGGGGCAGGCGCCCTTGCAGCCACTAGGAAGGCAGCACTGCGACCAACAGAAGCAACTGTGCTGCTGGTGGCTTCCTGGTTCCCCCCACCGCCATCAAAGAGCAGCGAGTCTTTATTTACCACCAGTATCACCCCATTTCTGTCAGGGTGGGCCAGCAGGCAGAGAGGGGATGCATTTAGCCATTTCCTGCCTGGAGCTGTGCAAAGGTTGAGCCCATGCCTCCCTCGTAATGCAGATCCACCATCCTGGGCTGGGAGCCTGCCCACCTTTCCAGGTCTGGTCTTCTCCATAGTTTTCCCCACAGGGAACCTGTGGGTCTGTGGGCCTGGAATGGAAGGACTGTGTCTGGGCAGGTAGGGAGGAAAAGGGAATCGTTGACCAGCGCAACTTTGCTGCCTACTCTTTGGCTCAGGCTCCTGGTCACCAGCCCCAGAACCAGCAGGACGGCAGGGCCCCTGTATCAGTGTTCCCTCATTCAGGATGAGCTCCACTGCCAGCCAGTAGGTAAGTCAGCCCCTGCTCCCGGGAATGCTCCCAGGACCTCCTTTCTAGGAATCCCACTCATCCAGCCCAACCACTCCGGTCTCTCCGCCCTAGACTCCACCACCAGCCACAGCAAGCCTTCCATCCTGGTGCCCAATCCCATCCCTACCCAACCCTAACCCCCAACCCACCTTTCCGGACCCAATCCTAACAACAAAAATGAAACCTAAAATGGATGGAGTGCTTACGGAGTCACCTGACACTGCTAAGTGCTTCGCGGACTTTCAATCCTCAAAACCACACCATTTTACAGAAGAGAAAGCTACAGTTCAGAGAAGTCCTTTGGTTTCCACTATGACTAAGGTCACGCATCTGAGCAGCACCGCAGATGCAAACCCAACTCCACCCGATTCCAAAACCCAACCTACCGCAACTCACCACGCCTCAGTGGAACCCAACCCTTCCCCCCCGCCACCCCGCAATCTAACTGTGGCCATCCTAGCGCCTAGCATGGGGTCTGCCATATATTAGGCGCTCAGTAATGCTGTTTGAATGAACAAAGGAATGGACCTAATTCGATCAGTGACCAAACTCTCCCTATCCCGCCCAGCCCAGCTGAAGGCCCACTTTGCTGACGACCGCTGGGCCATGTCAGGTGGAGTCCTGGTCTCTGTGGGAGACGCTGTGTTAAACAGCCTCCATCTCTGCCTCAGAAGGGCACACGGTCCAGCAGGGCGACTGAGTGGTCCTGGGACTCAAAAATGCAAGTCTCCTGAGGCCCACAGTGGGGAGAGAGGGGAAGGAGCTACACTTCTGCCCCTGGGGATGTGGGGTGGTAAGATTCCCCGGAGACGGGACTTTGAGAGGGGAGAGTTCATTGGATTCTAGGGCCAGTCCCTCAGCCTCTTGCCATTCCTCCCTGGTGCTGCACACACCTGCCAGCTGGTGCTTCTCTGCCTGCCTGCCCACCAGCCCAGGGGCCCCTGGAGGACCAGCACCAGGTCTCAGTGTTTCTGGATCCCTATCACCATCTGTCACAGGCCGGGCACAGAGCAGACATCACGGGGCTTATGTTGACTGAGACACCGAATGAGCCTGGGAGAGAGTCCTGTCCTTGAAGGCCCCCCCATCCAGCTTCCAGAGGATGCTCTGAGTGGCCAGCTCTTCCTCATGGGGCTTTGACCAAGATGGCCCTGTGCCCTCTGACCTTGGCTCCTGGGTTGCCTCCCAGCATTCCTCCCTCCTTACCTGGGCCTCACTGTTTCAGAGAATGTCCCCATCCCAAAGAGGAGGTACCGTGGAGTGACAGTTGTCCGGAACCACCATGGTGTTTTGGTGAGTATGTGTGGCGAGGGAGGATGGAGGGCCTTGGGGAGCTGGTGCTACCCCTGTGGTTGACCGTGTGGATACCAGTCCTGACTGGCGTGTTATTCTCAGGGCTGAGCCCAACGGTATCCCCGGCAGCCCCAGGGCTGACAGCGGCTCTGAGCTGGGTACTCCATGTGACCCAGCACACTGACCCTGGCAGCGACTCCTACCCCTGGTGAGGGGTGAGCAAGCTGTTCCTGCGTCCCCTGCCTGGTTGAGCCACTGGGTTCTGACGTGGGGGTGTGGGTGTGGCTGCAACGAGGGGGCCTGGGCTGGGGGTGACCCGGGCTTTCCCCTCCTTTTCTCCCCCTCCTCTAGATCTGCATTCAAGTGCCGACCCGGTGGCCCCAGAGCCTCAGCTCAGAGCTCACAGGCAACTGCATCCTGCTGGCCCCTGACCTCCGTCCCCGTGCCCAGGTCTACTTCTCCGACCTTGGTAAGGACTGGACCCTCGTTGGACAGCTCTGAAGGGATATCCTGGGGTCTGCCAGAAGAGGCGCCAGCCCGTGGTAGATTCAGAGGGACACAGAGGCCCAGAGAGGGCAAGGCAGGCTTAGGCCCCATGTGAAGGAACCAGGGCAGAGCTAAGGGCAGGCTTACCTGGAGGTGAACGAGGAAGCCGTCTGACTCTGAGCTCTTCCATGTGTACTTTTTAAAGAAAAATTACTGGACCCTGATGCCCCTGTGGATGCTGGAGACTGCTCCAGGAACAAAAAAGGCAGCATGGAGAACACAGCCAGGCAGCGCCGGGATTTGAAGGTGGAGGAGGAGGAGGAGACAGAGGATGAGGACGAGGAGGCAGCTGGTGAGAAGAGGCAAATCTGGGTTGCTCCCAGAGCTGTCAGAGCTGACTCCCTAGGCTGGCGACCTCCAGGGGTGAGGCGTGCCTAGGTCCAAGAGATGGAGAGCAGTGGCTGGATTCTACAGGCCTGGCCAGTCCCAGCCCTGTCTCTCTCCATCTTACAGATGGGAAAACTGAGGCCCAGAGAGTGGGGGTGCTGGGAGTGACTCACGCAGCAAGTCAGAGCCTGAGCAGGTTCTGGCTCACTCTCTGCCTCTGAGACAGAGGCTTCACTCTTGGGAATGGCACCGATGCCCTCCCTGAACTGAGCCCTCAGGGCTTGAACTGGGTGGGTGCCCTTCAGGGCAGGACGAGTTGCCCTCACTCCTGCCCCAGATGCCAAGCCCACTCCTGACCTGTTCCCTGTTTTGGCCCAGGTACCGAGATCGCCATCATCCTGGATGGCTCAGGAAGCATTGATCCCCCAGACTTCCAGAGAGCCAAAGACTTCATCTCCAACATGATGAAGAACATCTATGAGAAGTGCTTTGAGGTGGGCTTCCCTAAGAGCTGGACTCACACAGCTTGTGTGTTATCTACCGCTGTGAACAAACCGCCTCAAAACATCCACCAGTGATCTGCTCTCCTTCTATGGGTCAGCTGTTCGGTCTGGGCTCAGCTGGGTGGTTCTTTTGCTGGTCTTGCCTAGAGTTATTCCTGCAGCTGCAGACATCTGGTTGCTTGACTGGACCCTAAGATGCCCTCGCTTGTCTGGACCATGTGTCTCCAGCAGCCCAGTCCAACTCTCTCATGGCAAGCACTTTCCAAACCTCTGATTATATCACATTTGCTGATGTCCCATTGGCCAAAGCAAGTCACCTGGCCTATCCCGGAGTCAGTGTGGAAGAGGGGGACTACACAGGGACATGGATTCAAGGAGAAGTCTGTGATTCACTGGGAGCCATTACTGTCACACCTTCCTCCACCCCACTGGCTTAGAGATTTCCCTCTGCCTGAGCATCTCCTCCTGCCCAGAGACTAGGAGGAATGAGTGGATTCTTCCACTGCTTCCAGGCAGAGCCATCTAAGGGGCAGGGGTGGCCTTGGGCAACTCTGCCAAACTCCTTCCCTCTCGGCCCCTCCCCTGCAGTGCAGCTTTGCCCTGGTGCAATATGGGGAAGTCATCCAGACAGAGCTTGACCTTCAGGACAGCCAAGACGTTACAGCCTCCCTCGCCAGAGTCCAGAACATCACTCAAGTGGGGAGTGTCACCAAGACTGCCTCTGCCATGCAGCACGTCCTGTGAGTGTGAGGGCGACAGAATTACCTGTACACCTACTGAGTGCCAGTCTACGGCCCTGCCCAGAGGCTCTGAGGCATCCTACCTGGAGAAGGTGGCTGGACAGACTGTGTAGAGGAGAGGGTCAGGGTTCAGGCTCTTCCTTGGCTGAAAGGGGACACTGTGAGGTCTTCCAACCCAGCCTTGGCTGATAGATGACACCCCAAGACAGTCCTCCAAAAATTCTTCCAAAGACTCCTCCTGCGAGCAGCAGTAGGGCACAGTGCTTATCAGAGGGGCTTAGTGGGCAGGCTCCCTGGGTTCAATCCCAGCTACAGTGTGTACTCGTGAGACCTTGGGCGAGTTGCCTAACCTCTCTATGCTTCAATTTTCTCACTTTTAAAATGAGAATAATAGGGAATTCCCTGGTAGTCCAGTGGTTAGGACTTGGCGCTTTCACTGCTGAGGCCAGGGTTCAATCCCTGGTCGGGGAACTAAGATCCTGCAAGCCTCAGGGTGTGGCCAGTAATAATAATAATAATAATAATAATAATAATAATAATAATAATAATAATAGTACTTGCCTTAAAATATGTACGGTGCATACCAGAGTGCCTGGCACCTAAGTTCTATGTAAATCTTAGCCACTGTTTTTAATATCATTATTATTCCCATGCATACACACGAGGAATAGACTCCAGTGCTGTCCAGCACCTTTCTTTTTCTTTTTTTAAAAATAAATTTATTTATTTACTTATTTTTGGCTGCATTGGGTCTTCGTTGCTGTGCACTGGCTTTCTCTAGTTGTCCAGCACCTTTCTGTTGGGAGCAGGTGAGGGGTAAGAACACCTGTGTTGCAGCCTCACCTCCACCCACGCAGCTGTGCACCCAGGGACATCACCACCCCTCTTTGGGCCTTTGTTCTCCCAGGAGGGCTCCTTAATCCTCTTCAATTCTAAAACAGGTCAGTGAATAAAATCTCCCCAGGACTCAGTCATCCCTTTGGCAAAGTTCTCTCCCTTTACTCTCCCCGATTTAGAGACAACATCTTCACACCAAGCCATGGCTCCAGAGAAAAGGCATCCAAGGTCATGGTGGTGCTCACTGATGGGGACATATTCGGGGACCCCCTCAGCCTCACGACTGTCATCGACTCCACAAAGATGCAGGGTGTTGAGCGCTTTGCCATTGGGGTAAGAACCAGGAGCTGGGGGGTACCTCGTGACCCTGTACAGCCTGGGGTGGGGAGGAGCCAGGGCTCCTAGAAGGGCTTCAGTAAGCAGCTTACCCAAACCCTGCTGCAGTCACAAACACTCACCAACTTCTCTTCTTTCAGCCCCCGTGTCCCATGCACCCCGCACCCCCCCACCCCACTCAGGGTCTTCCCCCAGACGGCTCATTTCCCAGTGGTGGTCACAGCTCACTCGCCCAGCAGTGATGGGGAGAGCAGTGGACACCCTGGGAGCCCACAGGAGGGATGTCAGGGAAGGTTCCAGGAGGAGCTGGTGCTGAGCTGAGTCTTGGAGGACAAAGAGGAGTAGCTGACCTAGGGCACAGGGGAGGCAGGAAGGGCTCTGCAGGCAGAGGGAATAGCATGGGCAGAGGTGAGGAGCTTGGTGTGTTCAGGAAAACACACGTAGAGTGTGTGGGAGAGCAGGGAGCAGGGAAAGGAGGAGGTAGGTGATGGGGGGCCCTGAAGGCCAGACGGAGGGGCTCAGCTCTCTCTCCGGGCCTGGAGAGCCCTCGTGGTGCTGGCCCACTGACCCAGGGCCTCTGTGCAGGTGGGAGATGCATTTAATAAAACCAGGGCGTACAACGAGCTGAAGCTGATCGCCTCGGACCCCGATGAGGACCATGCCTTCAAGGTGACCAACTACTCAGCGCTGGATGGGCTGCTGAGCAAACTGCAGCAGAGCATCATTAGCGTGGAAGGTGAGGCTCCAGGTCCCTGGCCGCCCTGTGGCAGCGCCCTCGGCAATTCAGCAGGAGGCCCGAGGCCCGCGCTCCAGCCCCGCTCCTGTCCTCCCTCCATGTGGCACGCTGGCAACTCCTGTCACTTCTCTGAGCCTCAGCTGTTCCATCTCTAAAAAGGCAACAATATCCCCAGCCTTCCTCACTTCCCCCAAATTCCATGAAACCCTGATGAGAAGCTCTTTCTGGTGCTGGAGGAAGAAGGATGACTGGGGCATGATTCCTGCTCCCAGGAGCTCCCAGGTGAGGAAACTGAGGCCCAGGAACAGGGAGGGGATGGCCCTCTTCCCAGCTATGCTGCCAGTAGCTGCTAAAGCAGGACCCAGATCTCTACTCCAACCTGATGCTCGTCCCATCCTACCAGAACATCCTTCCCTCTGGGAGGAAGCCAAGCCAGACCCTTCCCCGACTTGGTTTCTCCCTTCACCTCGGCCCACAGCAGTCTCACTGGGCGTCTTGGCTTCCAGGCACGGTCGGAGATGCCCTCCACTACCAGCTGGCACAGGTCGGGTTCAGCGCCCAGATCCTGGACGAGGTACGTGGCCGACTCAGCACCAGGCAGGCTCTCCACAGAGGAGGGGCCCCGGCGACTCCCAGGGACTCAGGGTCCCCTGGCTCTCAGTGCCCTCCTGTGGTGAGGCCTCTGAAGGAGCCAATTTAAGATTTTATTTTTCGTAAAGATTTTTTGATGTGAACCATTTTAAAAGTCTTTATTGAATTTGTTACAGTATTGCTTCTGTTTTATATTTTGTTTTTTTGGCCCCGAGGCATGTGGGATCTTAGCTCCCCAACCCGGGATCAAACCTGTGCGCCCTGCATTGGAAGGCAAAGTCTCAACCACTGGACCGCCAGGGAAGTCCCATGAAAGAGCCATTTTAGGACAAAGGAAAACACTTCTGTGTGCTCGCCCTAACCTGGACCTTTGAGGTCAAGGAGAGAATGGCCCTGTTTATAACAGGAGGTCATTTTGTCCTGCGCTCAAGGATTAAGCAGCTTCATTAACACAGACTGGTAACACCCAGGCCTGGGTGGGCTTGCCTACCAAGCCAGGTACTTCTCCCCACCAGAGGCCCTGTTCCCCACAGACGGGGAGGGATACGGGCAGTGAGGACACCGTCCTTGCATGTGGTGGAAGCGCGGTTAGCACGTCACTCGACACAGGTGGGCCTTGGGTGCCAGACTCAGGCTGTGCAGCCTCGGAGGACATGAGCCCCATTTTGCTCAGTCGTACTTTTTTTTTTTTTAAATTTATTTAAATTTATTTATTCTTGGCTGTGTTGGGTCTTCGTTGCTGCACGCGGGCTTTCTCTAGTTGCGGCGAGTGGGGGCTTCTCTTGCGGAGCACGGGCTCTAGGCACACAGGCTTCAGTAGTTGTGGCACGAGGGCTCACTAGTTGTGGCTCACAGGCTCTAGAGCGCAGGCTCAGTAGTTGTGGCGCACGGGCTTAGTTGCTCCGCGGCATGTGGGATCTTCCCGGACCAGGGCTCGAACCTGTGTCCCCTGCATTGGCAAGCGGATTCTTAACCACTGTGCCACCAGGGAAGTCCCTCAGTCATACTTTTTTAAATGCTCAACATCTGGGCCCGGGGTTGGATTTCTGCCCCAGGGGTTGCTGGTACTGCAGGGACAGCTGCCCTGACAGGGTCATGGGTACAAGGCAGGAACCCAGTGTTTGCCTCTCGCCTTCCTCCTGCATCTCTGTCCGGGTGCATTGAATGCCCCTCATCCCCCCTGCAAGGTTTGCTGTGCTGGCAGGTAGACCCAAGGCCACCCTGGCTGGCCCTGGGTCCCTCCCGCTCAGATGGCCGCCAACCCTTTTCCCCTGCAGGGGCAGGTGCTGCTCGGTGCTGTAGGGGCCTTCGACTGGTCGGGGGGCACGCTGTTCTACAACATGAGCAGCCGCAAGGGCCGCTTCCTGAACCAGACGGCAGTGGATGCCAAGGCTGTGCAGTACAGCTACCTGGGTGAGGGCGGGGCCTGGAGGCTACCTGGGTGTGGGCGGGGCCTGTACAGGGACACAGGCTGCAGTGGGCTTCCTAGCTGGGGAGGGCCCAGGTCGGTCACATGGACTGAGGGACGGGCCCCACTTAGGGAGCCTGAGGCTGAGAATTAGGCCTGTTTGGTACCAAAGCGCCAGGGCCCGGCAGCTGCCTAGGGAGGTAGGGCCGCTCCATTAGCAATGGCGGTGGGTGACCCTTCACCCCTCCTCAGCCTTCATGCACTGCGTTTGTGATGAACGTGGGTGACGGCTGTGTGTGGCGTGTATGTTGAGTGAAGCTGTCTGTGGGATCGTGTGTGCCTGTCGCATCTGTGTGGCGGGGCACAGGTGTGTGAGCAGGCGCCTGGGTAAGTGGGGCCACCGCTGATGACTTTAAAAGGATGAGAAGGAGAGTCCCTCCATTTCTGCCTCCCTGCCCCAGCTGCTTCGCAGTCCTGGCTGGGAAGGTGGCGGGGGGCAAAGGAGTGGCCTGGTGGGAGGTCCTGATCACAGTTCCCCGCCCCCCACAGGTTACTCGGTGGCTGTGCTGCGCGAGGCCTGTGGCCTCTCCTATGTGGCAGGGGCTCCACGGCACAAGCAGCGAGGGGCTGTGTTTGAGCTCCGGAAGGAGGGCAAAGAGACCAACTTTGTACCAGTGCTGGAGGGCGAGCAGGTACTGCTGGAGAAGGACCCCCGCCCCCGTTATTACAGATGGGGATCTGGAGGTCCCAGTGGGAAAGGGGTGGGCTCCAGGGCACACAGTGGGTTGGGGACCCAGCCTGGGCAGAACTCAGGCAGAACTCAGCCTCCGCCCCGGCTCTGTGTGTCTGAGCGCCAGCTGGTTTCCCCCGTCGTGGGGGATCAGGCCGTTCACCCAGTCTCCTGTGTTATTCTGGTGAACAAATTGATCTGGTCTGACCCAAATTTGGTGGTCCAGGAAGAGCAAGAGCAGAGGTCTAGCTTTGCTGAGGGGTCTGGCGGTGGGGGCGTGCGTCCCCGGCACTCCCCGTGAGCTGCGTTCCCTCTGGCCTGCAGATGGGGTCCTATTTTGGCTCTGAGCTGTGCCCTGTGGACGTCGACATGGATGGGACCACAGATTTGTTGCTGGTGGCCGCCCCGTTTTACCACGTTCAAGGCGAGGAGGGCAGAGTCTATGTGTACCGTGTGAACAAGCAGGTGGGAGAGTCACCATCTTCGCAAGTTGGCTGAGGCTGTGGCTGCTCAGCCTGGGGCCGAGGTGACAGAGGCTGGGAGCGCCCGGCCCTGCCTTGCACCAGAGGGCGGTGATGAGGAGCTCAGAGTGGATGGCAGCCTGGTGGGGCGACTGCTCCCCTCCGTCCCCTCCCCCACTTTCGTACTTTCCCCACCCCATCATCTCATGTTGATGATGATGACATCGCAAATAGCTGCACGGTTGACAAAGCACATCCTGTCTGTGATCTCACTTGTTTCTCACAGTAACTATGGGAGGTAGCTGTTACTCCCATTTTACACATGAGAAAGCTGAGGCTCAGTGATGTAGAGACTTGCTCCAGTTTACAGAGCAAGTGTGTGGTGGAACCAAGGCGAGAAGCCAGGCCTCCTGATTGCCAGTCCAGTACCCCAATCATGGGAGCAGAGGGGTGCAGCTCTTGGCCCTGGACTGCAAGGCAGGAGGACTCCAGCTTCACCACTCACTCACTGTGCAAACTTGGGAAGGTCTCTTGCCTCTTCTGAGCCACAGACTCCCTCCCTGCTGGAGAATCAGAATCAACAAGTCCTTGAGCATGCTTCCTGGGGTGGCAGTGGGGTGGGCACCCCGCATCCCTGTCTTGAGGGCTGAGCTGCCTCTCTGCCTTACAGGATGGTTCCTTCTCCTTGGTACGCACGCTGAGTGGGCACCCCAGGTTAACTTATGCGCGATTTGGCTTTGCCATGGCGACAGTGGGGGATATCAGTCAGGATGAGCTCATAGATGTGGCCATCGGGGCCCCCCTGGAAGACTTTGGGGCAGATGGTGGTGTAGGCTTCGGCAGCGTGTACATCTACAATGGACACTCTACCAACCAGCTGGCTGACCTCTCTACCTACCAGCCACAGGTGATCCGCAGGGCTCTCTCTTGCCTCTACTCTGGGACTCTGACCTTCCCCAGATATGATGGCCTGAGACCCAGGCCAGCTCCAGTCCTAAGTGCCAGGCAGGTCCCAGGGCGCTGAAGGACAGAAGTCACTTGGAGGTTCTCAGCTCAGACCCTGCCCGTGGGGCTAGAGGTTGGGCCAACATCCATGTACTTTCCTGACCTGTGACTCCCTCCTTCTTTGGCTTTCCTGACCATGGACCTGCCTCAGATCCTCTCTCCTCTCTCTGTCCCTTCTCTGGCTCCTGTCTCCCACCCAGCCCCTCCCCCCACCCCAAGCCTAGCTCTCACCCCCCAGGAATCCATTGCCAACTTCCATGCTACATCTTTTATGGGCACTTTCACTCACATCCAGCTGCAGTTTCTCTCCAGGCTTCAGCCCTGTGTGTCCAGCTGCTCCTGAGCCCCTCCCCTGGACGGCCTCCAGCGTCTCACTCTCAGGATGCCCAGCTGAAAGCATCCTCTTCCCTAGACCTGCTGCTCCTCTGGGCCCTCCCCCTCCCCTGCTCACAGCAGAAACTGGGCTAATCCCAGACCTCAGCTCAGCCTGTGGCCTCTGCCTCCTAAAGATCCTACTGTCTCCCAAACCCAGCCCCTCCTCTCCGTCCCCACCACCCCCGCCCTGGCTCCTTCCTCTTCCCCATTGTCCGCCCTGGGCTTCAGCGGTGTTTCTGAAACGTAGTTCAGAGCCACTCTCCCCTCAGCCCCACGGGAGGACTGCTCGTGCCCAGTACTCCCTGTGCCCACTGCACTGACCCCTGACTGTTCCCTGGGACGACCCTACTCTTCCCCACCCCCTGCTCTCCTTACTCTCCCTGTCAAGCCCCACCCCCCTTCAAGCCTCCCTGGGAGAAGCTTGACGTTTTCTTTCCAGTTCCTCAGCTGAGGGCTCCCTGGGGTGGGGACAAAGGCTAATCTGCTGATTGAATTAAACCAAAAGGAAACCCCTTTCCCTCCCTGACACTTGTGTTTCTCGATCCACAGAGGATCAGAGCCTCAGTGGTGGCCCCAGGACTCCGGTACTTCGGCACATCGGTGGCAGGTGGCTTAGATTTCAGTGGCGACGGCCTTGCTGACATCACTGTGGGCGCTCTGGGCCAGGCGGCTGTGCTCCGGTAGGGGTCTGCTCTGCCTTCTGGCAGCTTCACCCAGTTGCCCTGCCCTAAGTGACCTCATGAAGACACCAGGCACTGATGGGAGGGAGTAAGTGCAGTGGTTAAGGGCACCGGCTCTGCCCAACTGGGTTTGAACCTCAGCTTGCACTTAACAGTGTGCCCTTGGGCAGAATTTCTAAGTCCCAATTTTCTTATCTATAAATGGGAATAACAATGCACCTACCTCACAGAGTTATGAGGACTGAGAGGATCTATGCAAAGTATTTAGCACGGTGCTCAGTGATGGCTGCTGTTATTACTATTATTAATTTCAGAGCTTCTGTGCTCCATCCCTAAGTGAGTGATCAAGTCCCATGGCTATAAATAATCTGGCGGGGCACCAATCTGCCCTGTGCTCTCCGCGAAGCTCCAGACTCGGCTGTTTATTCAACACAGGCATCGCAAAGTTACCATGTCTAAAAACAAAACAAAAAAGGGGACTTCCCTGGCGGTCCAGTGGTTAGGACTCGGTGCTTTCACTGCAGAGGGCGTGGGTTCAGTCCCTGGTCAGGGAACTAAGATCCCCCAAGCCCCATGGGGCGGCCAAAAAAAAGGACTCATTCCCACCCACCCTTCATTCTACCCACCTGCCCCTCCCTGGGCTTCCCATCTCAGCAAAGGGTGCCATTTGTTTAGGATAAAAACCCAAGAGTCATCCTTGATTCCTCTTTTTCCTTTCCCTGCCATCCCATCAACAAGTTTTTGTTGGCTCTGCCTCCAAAGTACTTCCTAGTAGTTCATGACATTGTCACCTCTCGCCTGGACCACTGCCATGGCGTCCTTCCCTGCTTCCACTCCCTGTGCTCCGTTCTCCACACAGCAGCCAGAGAGACCCCTTCATTCTGCTGCTCAAAACCCCTAGGGGGCTTCCCTGGTGGCGCAGTGGTTGAGAATCTGCCTGCCAATGCAGGGGACACGGGTTCGAGCCCTGGTCTGGGAAGATCCCACATGCCGTGGAGCAGCTGGGCCCGTGAGCCACAACTACTGAGCCTGCGCGTCTGGAGCCTGTGCTCTGCAACAAGAGAGGCCGTGACTGTGAGAGGCCCGCACACCGCGATGAAGAGTGGCCCCCACTTACCGCAACTAGAGAAAGCCCTCACACAGAAACGAAGACCCAACACAGCCAAAAATAAACATAATAAATAAATAATAAATAAAAATTAAAAAAAAAAAACCCTCAGTGGTTCCCACTTAGAGTAAAATCGAAATTCCTTACCATGGCCTGGCCCTGCAGACCCCTCCATCCCCGCCATTTGTCTACTCTCTGTCTCACTAATTGTGCCCCAGTTATGCTGACTTTTGTGTTCCTCAAACAAAGCAAACTCATTCCTACCACAGGCCCTTTGTATCAGCTGTGCTTTCTGCCTGTAATGCAGTTCCCCTAGATCTTCACAGAGCGGGCTCTTTCTCGGTAACAGAGCTCAACTTAAACGTCTCCTCATTTGTGAGGCCATCCCTGACCACCAGCTAAGTAGCCCCCAGTCTCTATTACCTTATCCTATTTAATTTATTTATTTATTTAGTTAGTTAGTTATTTTTCGGCCACACTGCACGGCATGCAGGATCTCAGTTCCCTGACCAGGGATCGAACCCGGGCCCCCTGCAGTGGAAGCACGGAGTCTTAACCACTGGACCGACAGGGAAGTCCCAATCCTATTTTATTTTTATCATAGCATTTCCTGTACATAGGATTTTCCTGTTTCTTCTTGTTTATTTGCTTGTTGTCTGTTTTCCCACTAGAGCAGGCCTTATCTCTTCCCTGTAGTACCCTGAAGACTCAGAATAGCACTTGGCATAAGAGAGGTGTTCAATATATATTCATTGAATGAAGGAAAGAGCCCAGGCACTGATCCAGAAGTCCTGTGGTCCCTTCTCATGGTCCTCTTTGCTATCTTGTTTAGCTCAAGACCTGTGGTTCGTCTGAAGCTGTCCATGACCTTCACCCCCAAGGCACTGCCCATTGGCTTCCACAGCAGCGTGATTGTGAATTTGTGTTTTGAAGTCAGCTATGTGTCGCCAGCTGCTGAGTCAGGTAACAGGCAGCCTAGCTGACCCGTCCGGTGCTGTGGTCAGTCCCTGTTGGCTTCAGTCGGGGGCAGGAAAAGAGGGCTGGGTGGGGGCAGGGTGTTATGAAATCCCTCTATTAGACTTTAGCTCCTTTGACCTTAGGTTCAATTTAATGGGAACCGCCCCAGAAAAGGGTGATCTGCTGTCAAGTCTACACTCTGAAGGGGTCTCTCTGACCCTGTTGGGAAAAGGGGCACTGGATCCCTTCCTTGGGTTGAAGGGTTGAGTTTCTGAAAGAAGACTCAGAAAAAGGCCGGCACTTCTCCATCTCCACCTACTGTGCCCACGCCTGTGCATGTGTGTAGGGCTCCTGAGAAGTGCCTGTCCTCTTTCTCCCTGATTTACATCTTCTCCCCTTCCCTGCTCACCATGTCTCCCCGGCCCAGGGGGATTGGATAACCTGCCGGAGGCCTGGCCTCCCTTCCCATCCCCTTAGTTGGCACTGGTTGGGAGAACTTCCAGAAGGCATGGCTTTCACAACCCAGGTACTTACTGCCAACCCAAGAGATCCCCGCCAAAACAATCCCCCAGCAACCGTCCCCAGGGCTTAATCTCTCAGTAACAATCCTGGAGATGTCTCCCTGCTTCCTGCAGGTCAGAATGTGCTCTCCCAGGTGGGCTGGCTTTACTGCAAGAGTCCATGATCAAATCTGTTAATTAGGAAAGGGCAGGCCTATCAGTTCCAGCTGTATAGGCTGAAAGATTCAGGCCACAGAGCCCGAATGGCAGCTGCTGGGTGGCTGTGTGACACTGGGAGGGCGTCTTTCACCCTCTGGGCCCTGGTTTCTCTTCTCCACAGTAAGGGAGCTGGCCCAGGTAGTCTACAAGGTGCCTCCAGCTCTGTTATCCTCAGGTTTTACTCTATGGTTTCTCTCTCCATTCCTTGACTTTTTGCTCCTCCTCATTTTCCCCCTCAATCCCTGCCTCCCCCCAAGCGCTTCTTCCCCCAGGGAAGAGTGACTCAGCCCCTGGGATGTGCTGCTCCAGGTTTGGGGCTGGTGCACTGAGGGACCCTAGCTGGGTGCCAGAAGACATGAGAAAAGCACCTTTGAAATGAAGAAGAAACTTGGGGAAGTGCCTACGTGGGGGCACCACTCAGGAGGGACTCATGGGAGGGCCCTCTGTCTGGGGCTTGCCCGTCCCAGTCTCATCAGGAAGACCTGGTCTTCATTCCCAGGCCTCAAAGAGACCTCTCTGAACTTCACTTTGGACGTGGATGTGGTGAAGCAGAGGAAAAGGCTGCAGTGTTCAGATGAGAGGCTGTGTCAGAGCTCCCTTAGGGAGTGGGGCACGGGCCCCCGTCTCTGTGAGCCCTTCCTGCTGGTTCCCACAGAGGGACAGGTAAGTGGAGGAGTTTCCAGAAAAGTCTAGAGGGGTCTGTATTGTTGAGAAAATAACTGAGGTGCATGCACTGAAACACACATACCCATACACACAAATGGGGCAACTGAAATAATCATAATAGATTGAGAACCAGATGATGGGGGAATTCCCTGGCGGTCCAATGGTTAGTACTCTGTGCTTTCACTGCTGAGGGCCCGGATTCGATCCCTGGTCAGGGAACTAAGATCCCACAAGCGGCACGGTGCGGCCAAAAAAAAAAAAAAAAAAAGAACCACATGATGGCATGGGAGGTGGGAGTTATGGTACCAGAAATCCAAATTAAAGAAACCTACCGAGGGACTTCCCTGGCGGTCCAGTGGTTAAGACTCCTCACTTCCACTGCAGGGGGCATGGGTTTGATCCCTGGTCAGGAACTAAGATCCCACATGCTGTGCAGAGTGGTCAGAAAAAAAAGAAACCTACCAAAATTGAACACTAAGTAGATCTCTGAGCTTCCTAGAAACTGGACAAAAAGGGAAATTCTCTAATTGCTGACATTTTTCTTGGTAATAAATTGGGAATAACAGGGCTCCCTACCTCACCTGATAATAAAAGTGGGGCAGAGGGCCCTTGCGTGAGTCAACATCAGAAAACCTGAACGAGAGAAAGTAGAAATAGAAAGACAAAAGTTGTGATTTACAAAAGTTTACTCCTGACAAATGTGCCTAGAGACATGAAAAATGTATTTGTCAGAACCCAGAGCCTGACAGGACCCAGAGTTGTGGACCTAAAAGGATCATTTATTCCAATAAACTCGTAAATTATGCTTCTTACTACACATCTGTTCCCACGTCTGTTGATTGTTAAATGGATTAAGAACGAGTTTCTAGCAAATCTATGGCTTCCTTAAATACAAGCATAACTACCTTTTCCACCTGGGAATCGTGCTCACCTACTCTCAGGTGTTCAAAGCTCCCACCTGGCAAAAAGGCTCAATAAACAAAGAGAATGGCAAACAGCATCCCAGGCCATCTCCTGGTCTTCAGTTTTTATTTCTCTAGTATATCCTCCATGTTGCTTGGAGAAAGATCTTTGTAAACACAGATGTGACCATGACTCTTCCCTTTCGTGGGTCCCCTTTGTACTCTGAATAAAGCCGAGGCCAGTTTTTAACTCCCAATGGCCAGAATCCCTTTGTGATTGGGGCAGGAACCATAAGGAGTTACGATGCCCGAGACCATGGCAGATCAAGGGAGATTTTCCCAGTGCTCTTGGCAGCCTGGCTTATTTGGAAGAGGCTTAGGAATACTGGCTTACCGCTCTCATTGTTTATTTCTTATTGTGACTACATCAAAGTTAAAAGTATTCTCCTTGTCATCTTCTCCCCCACATCCAACTCCAACCCTGCATTCCTTGGTGACTCTGCAGCTCTGTCAGGAGGACTGCTTCTCCAACATCAGTGTCAAGGTCAGCTACCAACTCCAGACCCCCGAGGGCCGGAGGGACCATCCCCAGCCTATCCTGGACTTCTATGCTGAGCCCTCTGCCATCTTCCAGGTGACTCAGCTAGGACCAGACTCTCCTGGGAGCCATCCCCCTAAAAGTACCTGCTCCCCTATCTTCAAAGAATGTTAAAGTTGGGAGGGTCTTCAGACAGCATTTAGGCCCCTCACTGTACAAATGGGGATATAGAGTTCCTGAGATGGTGTTAATTTGCCCAGGACCTCACTGGTGAATAATACACGTCTCCAAACCACCCCCAAGGCTAGTTCTTTTATGTTCACAAAAAGTGCCTGCTGCATATTTAATGAAGCATATGAATACATTGCCCACCTTGGCAAGAGTCTCTGATAACGGTGTGGTGAGGGTCCTGTGTGGGGACTGGACTGGAGCCCACCTGCCCCGCGCTGCAGAGAGGATGCCCTTTGGCATACCTGCCTGCCCAGGTCCTGCCCAGGCCTTCAGGCTGAATGGCCCACCAGACCTACACCCTAGCAGATGGATAGTGTCACAAAAAACTTTTCTCATAACTACAGGAAATCAGAGAGGGAAACAAAACAGTAAAATTTCTTGATTCTATATCTAAGGAGATTTTGTTCCCACTCAGGCCCTGGCCCCCTGGGGTATTCTGTCAGTATTCATTTAGACAGTCTTATGGGGTACAGAAAAATCAGCAGGATCAAAGAAGTGATAACATGAGCATTGAAAAGTAATAATTACAGTTAGCTGGAATGCATTGAACCTCCAAAAATAAAAATAAGCCAAAAGTAGTTCATGCTGCCACAGAAAAGCTTCAGGTAGCAGAAGTATATTTCTAGGTAATCATAGGACACTCACAACTGTCCAATATTTGTACAAGAATGCTCTATATTAATTCAGTTATATAAGCCTTTAGCTCCAGTTTTGGTTAACACCCAATGCATCAATCACAAATGGTAAATAGAAATAAGAGAACAACATAATCAGGGTGACTGTTCCTATTGCTCGTCTGCCCAGGAAGAGGGAGAATCAGGTTCCCGATGAGCAGATTCTCATTTTAATTTTTTAGGCAAATTTATTTTAAATTTATATAGTATATTAATTTTCTAAATAATATTTTAAAATTTGGCATTGACACTTAGATGGTTCAGAAAAGACTGGGAGAACTAATATAATAAAGTTTTGTCAATAAGTAGATTATCACTAATTATATATATTCTGTTTTAAGAAAACTTTAGTTTGAAATATTTTGCTTACTAAAAAGTTAGAATTGTCCAAAGAATTCCCATCCTTTATCCAGATTCCCCAAAGGTTAACATTTTAACCTTTTATCACATTTGCTTTATTCTTTGTCTCTCTCTCTCTCTATATATAAAATCTCATATATATCTTACATATATACATATATAGTCTCAGAAATTTATATTTCTGCACCATTTGAGAGTTAGTTACAGATATGATGCCTCTTTACTCCCAATACTTCAGTATGTATTTCCTAAAAAACAAGGACACTCTCTTACATAACCACAGTACAATGATCAAAATCAGGAAATTTACAATGATGAAATACTATAATCTACAAACTTTATTCAAATATCACCAGTTGTCCTATTAATGTCCTTTTTAGCAGAAGAAAAAAACTTTTTTTCTGGATCAGGATAATTCATTACTTTTGTTTAGTCTCCTTTAATCTCGAATAATTTCTCAATCTTTCTTTGTCTTTAATGACCTTAACATTCTTGAAGGGTACAGGCCAGTTATACTGTAGAATGTTCCTCAGCCTGACTTTGTCTGATGTTTCCTCATGGTTAGATTCAGGTTATGCATTTTGGGCAGGAATATCCCAGAAATGAAGCCTCATCCCCCCAAGTGCGTTGTATCCGGGGCACATCATGTTAATTTGTCCCATTCCTGGTGCTATTTCCCTTCGTAATTAATAAGTATCTTATGGGGAGATGCTTTGAGATTATGCATATATCCTGTTTAACATCCATTCAGGATTCTTACCTTAATCAATGATTAGTTCGATGGTTTGGCAAAGAGATTTAAAAAAAATTATCCCACTGATAAAATGGGTGAGGAGAAATGATTTGGTGTTAGGTTAGGCACATAGATGTTTCCAGAGAACGAGTTCTAGCTGGGAGCTTAGGGTGTTGTAATCCTGCTGAAAGAGAGCAGGCTGCTTGGCTGTGTTAAAAACAAAACTAAACAAGCCTGCCCCCAATTGCCGACCCAGTCAGATAGAGCTCCAAGCTCTGACTTCTGCGAACTGCATCCCCCTTCTCTGGGAAGCAGAAGGTTTTCTTTCCAGCTCTGGGCTCCCACTCTAGCTCCAGGTCATGGAAGCAGTCCTTGCTGCTGTTTAATAAAGCTGCTGCGATGGTCACTGGCTGCTGGGAAGATAAATGCAGAGAGTCCCCAGTTAGAGAGCTGGCTGTGTTTCCTTCAGAATGAAAAATAGACCAGCTCCTTTAGAAAACTTGATTTTTCAGCCTGAGCTGGAGCTTTTCAACCTTGACTGGGCCTTTTGGACCCAGTGCGACTTTCTGAATTTGTTTGGTGTAGGCAAGATTGCAAGGGGGAATATTTAACCTACAGAGAAGACTAGCCATGGGGGTAGAGGACCTCACGGGACTGGACCTTGACAATATTTGGTTATGTACCCCTTTTTGTCCCCTGCTGTTGCTGCTCTACTTAAGAGGACTAAGGAAGCTTTTCTTCACCTGGGTTTTCCTCCCCCAAATGTTCAAAATAGTGAGTTGTGAGTGTTGCTGTTTAATTAGTATAATATGAAAGTGACAGGCACTCCCACCGTTTCACAAAGGTCACCCCATTTTTGACCTTGGCCAGTGGCCTGACACTTGGTACCTGTGTTGTAGGACCAAGCACGTCCCCATTCCTGACAAGCCAAGGAATGGCACAGTCACAGCTCTCATGGCCATGTGGACACAACCCCAGCCTGTCAACCTTTACCTGCACTTCTCAGAGTCAGCAGGAGGGACAGGAATGTCCTAAGGAGAAGATCATGAAGCAAGGCGGGGATGGCGGGGTCCCTGGGCTGATCCTGCCCCTCTCTGTCTGGTTACAGCTGCCCTACGAGAAGGCCTGCAAGAATAAGCTGTTTTGTGTCGCTGAGCTACAGTTGGCCACCACCCTCTCTCAGTGAGTTGAATCCAGTCGTCACGGTTTCTGCAGTTAACTTCCTCCTGAAGGCTTACCTGGGCAAACCCCTCACCAGGACGGATCGCTCACTTCCTCCCCCTTCCCCTCATGGCCCACAAAGGGCTTCTGCACTTATTATCTCTTGCTTCCCCACGCACCCAAGGAGGGAGGAAAGACAGAAATTTGTATTCCTATTTTATAGATTAGGCAACAAACTCAGTAGTTGAGGGCCTGTGTGGGGTCACATGATCATTGGGTGAACTTACACCCAGGTCTCTGGACATCCTGGACAACGCTATTTTCGTAACTCAGTGTCTCTCACTCCTAGGACCACCTCAGTTAGACGTAACCTCTTCCCTGGCTCACCTCTTAACCAAATTACTTAATTCATTGCATATTTATGGAGCATCTCCTCTGTGCCCAGCACTCTAGGTGCTAGAGATACATCGGTAAACAACACACAAAAATCCCGGCCCTCCTGGTGCTTTTAGGGGGAGAAGATAATAAATAAGTCAACTCTGTGTTGATGAGATGTATCAATACTATGAAGAGAAAGAAGGCAGGGAAGGTGGGAGGGAATGCCGGGGTGAGGTGGGGTGGCAGTTTTAAATAGAGTGGTCAGGAGAATGCTCATGGAGAAGGTGACATTTGGGTGCATGCAAGAGGAGGTGGAGGAATGAACTCTGCAGGTGTCTGAAGGAAGAGCACCTGCAAATGCCCTGGAGATGGGAGGAAGAGCCAGGACACCAGCATAGTGGCAGTAGATGAGGGAGGGAGAGGTCACGTGAGGGGAGGAAAGGTCACACGTGGCTGCATCTCCACGAGGACTTCCACCGCGAGCTGAGAAGTCAGAGGAAGGACGTGACCGTGCACCTTAACAGGATCATTCCTGCTGCTGTGTTGGGAGCAGACTGTAGGTGCCTACAGTGGAGGAGGCGGGGCAATAGTAGTGAGCTATTGTAGTAACTCGGGTGAGAAGTGATGTGACTTAGGCCAGGGTGGTAGCAATGAAGGTGGTTATATTTTGAAGTTAGAGCCCACAGGATTGGATGACAGATTGGATGTGGGGAGTGAGAGAAAGAGAGGGGTCTAAGAAGTCTTTCAACACTTCAGCCTGAGCATCTAGAACTGTGCTGTCCAATACAATAGGCTCTGGTCACACTTGGTTATCTAAATTGAAATTAATTAAAATTAAATTTTAGTTCCTTAGTTGCACTAGGCCCATTTCATGTGCTCAGTATCCGCATATGGCTAGTGGTATTGAACAGCACAGAATAGGTCATTTTCATTACTGCCGAAGTTCTGTTGGACCACACTGCATTCTAGAATGATGGTGATGTCAAGAACTGAATTAGGGCAGCTTTTGGAAGCTAGTGCTGTGTGTGTAACATGGCACTGATGGCCAGTTGGCCGGAGTTGGCATCTCTGGGGAAGAGCACTGCTCTCTGAGTCCTGGTAAGCCTTCTCATAGACATTTGCAGGACTGGCGTTTCAGATGTGGATGGCTTAGCGCTGCCCCTCTCAGTCACTAAGGATCCAATTCAAGGCTTTTGAGTGCTTTGGAAGCCAGCCTAACAAGGAGACGCAGTTGTTTCTAATGGAATTAATTACAGCCAAGAAAGCCGTCCCAGCCACGTCCTTGTGAAGTAGACAGTGAAACAGCTGGCCCTACATCACCCCCTAGTGTTCACAGCCAGCAGTCTCTTCTTTTTTCAAAAGTATTGAACCTAATCCTTAGCATCCAAATGTCTCAATGGTTTTGACCTTTTTTGTGGACATGTTAGTCTCCCTGGTAAATATTCCAGTGACTCTCAGATCTCTCTCCTGGGCTCTAGAACAGGATACCTTACTGACATTTCAACATCTCTGCCTTCCTATCCTCTGGGCACCTCTCATCATGCCCTGGACTGAACCCATCTGATCAACTTCCGCCCTCCGGTCTTCCCCCTGTGTTCTCTCCCTCATGACTAGCCCCACTCGGTCATCCAAGCTGGAAACTCAGGAGGCATCCTCGACTCCTCTCTCTTTTTTGTGTTGCTTGCAAGCACGGCCTTATCACCTCTGGTTTCTACCCCCTCCCCATCCCCACTACTACTGTCTGATTTCAGGCCTGTATCATCTCCCAGACAGGCTCTGCCTCTGCCCCCTCTAGCCCTCCAATCTATCCTTTTCTCAGCTGTGATAAAAACAAAAACGACACAAGACACAGGTCGCATTACTCTCGAGAGCTGCACATTCCATCTTTGAACCTTTCAGAGGGTTAGAAAGTTTTCTTTGTTGTTGATATGTTTCCCTGTAGGTCTCAATTACTGAGGGGCCCCATGGTGCCTCAGCGGATGGAAAGAAGCACTTACATGTCCCCAAGTCTTCTCCAGGCTGAACAGATTCATGTTTTAACCCACAGCCTTTAAATTGGAAGGGCCGGGATGATTCTGGGGGTGGGAAGGCTGAGGCCAAGACGGGGGCAGGGGCAGCGTCTGTCCCCCGCGTGCTGTTTCTCCCATGTCGAGCAGGGTGTCTGGCACAGAGAAAGTCTTCTGTAAATGTATGTGAGATGGATGAATTTGTGTCACGAAGTACGTTGCCTAGGGTCACAGTGCGTTGGTGGTAGAAAGAGGATTTAGATCCACTTCTCCCAACTCCCTTTTGAGGCTGCTGGACCTCAGGCAAGCTAGTTAGCCTCCCTTGGCTTCTGTTCCTTTCTCTATAGAACAGAGAGCAACCGTACTATTTCATAGGGTTATTACGAGGATTGACTGAGCGTGTGAAGCATTTAACACAGTCCTTGACACATGGTAATCATGGTCATGTCACACAGCAGCTGAGGTATGGCAGTCCAGATGTTTGCTTATGTTGAGGGGAAGAAAATCTAGGCTAAATGTATCCTTTAAGCAATTTATCTAAGAAGTTAGTTAAAAAGGTGCTGTTGTATTGCACTGAGGTTTGTACAGATTAAACTGGTAACATTTATCTATTTGCCTACCCTGTGCAGGCAGGAATTGGTGGTGGGTCTCACAAAGGAGCTGAGCATGAACATTAGCCTAACTAACTCTGGGGAAGATTCCTACATGACAAGCATGGCTTTGAATTACCCCAGAAACTTGCAGTTTAAGAGGATGCAGAAGGTAACTATGGCAGCATTTTGGGAACCACACTGCTCGTGGCTTTCCCTTCCGGCATACTTGCTTTGTTACAGCAGCCTCCTAACTCTGCCTCCGGCCTCACCCTGGTCCATCCAGTAAATGATTATTAACTAGATGGATCCCCCCCCCAATCCAACTATATGCCGTGGATCCAATCATGTCATTCTCTGCTTTAAAAATCTTCAATGGTGCTATTTTGCTGCCCAATCACTCCTTTTGCTTGCAGCCTTTTTTTTTTTTTTTTTAATAAATTTATTTATTTTATTTATTCATTTTTGGCTGCATTGGGTCTTCGTTGCTGCGCGCGGGCTTTCTCTAGTTGCAGCGAGCGGGGGCTACTCTTCGTGCGGTGTGTGGTCTTCTCATTGCGGTGGCTTCTCTTGTTGCGGAGCTGGGCTCTAGGTGCGCGGGCTTCAGTCGTTGTGGCACGCGGGCTCAGTAGTTGTGGCTCACGTGCTCTAGAGCGCAGGCTCAGTAGTTGTGGCACACGGGATTTGTTGCTCCGTGGCATGTGGGATCTTCCCGGACCAGGGCTCGAACCCGTGTCCCCTGCATTGATTGGCAGGTGGATTCTTAACCACTGCGCCATGAGGGAAGTCCCCTTGCAGCCTTTCTTAACTAGAGTTCTGAGAGAGAAATAATCTCTAATAAAGTAGCTTGGACTGGAAAGTAAGAGTCTGCTCAGCCTTTCATCAGCTTGGGAGCACAGACTCAAAACCAGCTGCAAGATACTAGGAAACAGTATTTCTCCCAAGGACACCCTGCAGCTGTAAAGTATTGTAACACTGAGAAATTTTGTTCCCTAAAATCATAGGCAGTCAGCAACTTTGCTGTTTGAAGTTTTATCTGTAATTATGAAACCATCTTACTCTTGCCTGGAGAGTCTAAGCCACTTTGACAAAGAGAAGCACTCTCATTTTCCATCTGAGGCTTGGAGCTTCAGATAAAATGTTTCTGGACGTAACTTTTCACATTCACCTTAATAGTCTCCAAGGAAATGGGTCCCTGAGTCCACTTTGCAGTCCAGACCTGATGCTGAGTGGCCCTTTTACACACAGCCCTGCTTTGTTTTCGGCCTATCAAAACACTGCTTTGTTTACATTTTCCCGAATTCCACCTTTCCCCAGAATCCTTTAATAACTATCTTTTCCTTTGTTTGGTGAGATACACCACAGTGCAGTTTTCCTCATTGTAATGAGTCAACAAACCTGGCTTCGTCATACTACGAGTGTGTCCCTAGTGGTCTGAGGCTATTTGGGCTAAGACAGCGTCCAATACATGAGAAGAATGCCATGATCTCCTAAGCATCTAGAATGGAACTAGATGCAACATCCTTGGGAGAATTAAGAAAAGAGTTAAGAAATAAAGAAAATGACTCAAGTCATTTTCTGTATTCAGTGGTCTGGATGAGGAACCGTGGCTGAAAAAGGCTGCATGGCAGTGCTTGGGCTCATGCTGGCCTTCCTGCCTGGCTCAGTACATGAAATCTGCATTGGTCCAAGGCCCAGTTCAAATGTCTCCTTTCCCATGAAGACTTTGAATACTCCTGGTTGGACCTCATCTTTCTCTACTGCTTTTCTCTGTACTGCTCTCACAGAACCACTCCTTAGGCCTTGTATTTAAATTCCTCAACCATCTAGTATTGAGCCCTTCTGCCCAGCTTGTGAGGGAGACAAGGACAAAGTCTAATTTATTTGTGTCCCTGGCTCCTGGCAGGGCGTCTGGCATGTTGAATTGGTGTAAGGAAACTGCTCCTTTTTTTGCCTTTTAAAATCAATGTCAAAAACAAAACAAAACAAAACAAAAACAACGTCTTTTATGTTAACAGCCTCCTTCTCCAAACATTCAGTGCGATGACCCTAAACCAACTGCTTCTGTCCTGGTCATGAACTGCAAGATCGGTCACCCCATACTCAAGAGGTCATCTGTGAGTCTGTTTTGATTGGCTGACTCTTCTCACTACCCTGGGATTGGTGTCTTCTACTTCCCAGTCTCATTAGAATCTCAGTTGCGGTCTCCACACTTCTCTTAGAGTGCTCAGAGTGGCCAAGCGTGCTCTGAAAGTAGGGAGTGGTGGGGGTGAGGGATACAGCCACAGATAAATGGTTGACGCACCCCAGTACAGCAGAGTGAAGCTGGGGGCAGTATGGAAGGAGCATCAGACCCGAAGTTATGAGTCCCTGATCTGCCACTGATGATCTCTGTGCTGTGGGAAATCTCTGAAGCAGCTTCCTCAACTGTAAAGGGGAATAATCCTGTCTGCCCCACTTACTCCATCTTGACATTGTGAGGCTTAACGTGGAATAACGGACCTTGAAGCATGCTGTGCTACAAGAACATGAGGAGTATGAATTATGTTCCCCAGGTCTGTTTAGTTAGTAGGAAGCAGTTTGAGTTGTGAGTGGTATAAAGGGGAATCAAGTGACCTTTTTTGTTTGTTTAAACAGGCAAACTTTTCATTAGTTTGGCAGCTGGAGGAGAGTGCCTTTCCAAACAGGACAGCTGACATCGCTGTGACAATCACCAAGTAAGTAATGCCTGTGTCACAGCAGGCCCAGCCTGTGGCCCTGCAAGAAGCCTCCCTCCCATGTGCGTGCGTAATAGCTCTGGCTCCCTCACTGCCCGGGAAGGGGAACCTCAGTGAGCCCTGAGAAGGCACGTGTGTCCCTGCTGTGACTTGGCTTTCCCTTCTTGTTACCGAAGATATTTAAAATGTTCTTTTACTGACAAAGTAAAACTATGGTATGGTCTGGAAGAATGAGCTTTGGACTGGAGCTCTAATTCTGGTTCATTTAACTTCGGAGAAGCTCTGTCTTCTGCAAAACCTCTGTGTTTGGGGTAGAGTCGGGTACGGTGTTGGGAAAATTCCCAAACGGGTGATTCTGCCCCCAGGGGCAACGCCTTCAGACACTTTTGACTGGCACCACTTGGGGCGGGTGCTACTGGCATCTAGTGGGTAGAGGCCTGGAACGTTGCTAAACATCCTACAATATACAGAACAGCCTCTCACAAAGACTTATCTGGCCCCAAATGTCAATATTATCAAGGTTGAGAAACCCTTTTAAAATCAGTTTCTCTAAGTATGGTCTTCTAGAGCGTCTTCTGCACTCTAATTGCTTATCTCCCAGTCTTTTCTATCTGACCCCCAGTGATCCCAGGAAGCCAAGGTAAGAAGCCATGTGTACAAAGCAGGTGTGCTATAAACTGACATTCTTATTTCCTAGTTCCAATGAAAGAAGGTCTTTGGTCAGTAAGACCCACAGCCTTCATTTCAAACATGGCTTCATTGCAGTTCTTCCCAAGTAAGTACTTCCAAGGGGCCCACACCTGCGGGACAGCTTCAGGCATTTTCTCTTGTGGGTGGAACTTGTGGTCAGGGTAGATGTGGGCATTGCCCTTCCCTGAGAGGAGGCTGCTTAGAACCCTGGCGCCCAATGACGTCTAGGGCACTAACAGTTGGGTCCTAGAAAACCCATGGTTATAATCAAAGGAGGAGCAGTGCCAACTGGTCTTGATACAAAAGGGAACTGATGTGATGCCAAGGAGGGAAGAGAGGGGCTATGGGATTGGGAAGAAAGGATGGAAAAAAGTAAGGCCACTCTAAGGCATTATAATTAGATACAGAACCAGCCCAAATATACAGAATTCGAATATTCTAACCTGATTCCACCTGCCCTACCACCACCTTACGTTTTGATATTCAGCTTTGATCGCTATTAAGGATCAGGTGCCCTCTGTCCTAGTGTATCCAATTGGTAGCACTGAGGTTTTTTAAAATGAGAAAGGGGCCTTGAGGCCTAACCCATGTCCTCTCAAATGCAGACCATCTGTGACATACATGAACACAAGCCAGGGGCTTTCCCACCACAAAGAGTTCCTCTTCAATGTAAGTGCCATGCTTGTCATTGCAAAGCCACAGGTGGCAAAGCAACACCAGCCGTGACTTCCCACTCTGATTTATTTTGCAGATACATGGGGAGAACCTCTTTGGAGCCGAGTTCCAGCTGCAAATTTGTGTTCCAGTTAAATTACAAGGTTTCCAGGTCATAAGAGTGAAGAACCTGACCAAGACTCAGGTACATAGAGGCGGTTCTATATCACCATCACATCTCTTTCCAGAGTGACTGTGGATTCTCAAAGGTATAAAAACTAGAACTCTAGAAAAGGAGTAGAAAAAGATTAGTTAACCTGGGAACACATTTTAGGCGTAAATTACCAAAGTCATGTTCACAAGGAATATTAACCACTCAGCCCTTAAAGTGACATTCCAGTTTTTCTTCCCTTGATGAAAAAATAAGCAAAATTCAAACCTTTTGAGTAGCCATGGAGAAATTTATTTTCCATTTGAAAATCATTGATAAATTCTGCTTCTCTTTGTGCCTGGCAAATGAGCTTGATAAACATGTGGCATTTCTCGCACGTCCCCCTATAAATTGCCTACCATCTTCCTTCCCGCTTGCCTTGCAGTCTGTCTGCCAGGACTCTGCTCCGCTACAGCCTCTTTGCTCTCAGTTGGCTCGTCTGTCAAAGCCAGCCTTACAACACCTACAGCGACAGGCTCTGATCAGTGTGACAGCTGAGGCCTTGGGCGTTCCTTTTTTTTTTTCCTGCTCAGGCTACATAAAGTGTCAAGGCTCAAAAAGGAAAATGTGGAAAGGAATTTACAAAATGGAGTCTGCTGACAGAAAGAGGGCTTTTCAGTTGTAAACACTTGTTCTCATGTATAGTTTATTTTTAAAGAATATTTGTTAAGTTTAAACATTTCAACAAACATTTCAGCTTCCACTTGGAAACAAAATTCTTGTTTGAAAAGCTGATTGGAAACCCGTAAGAACAGGAATCCCACCCTGCTGTGGGGATAGAGGTTAAAAACGGCATCAGGGGCTTCCAGACCTGTGCCCTCTCCTTTGGGGGTGGTCAGCAACCCCAGCTTACTTAAACAGACTGTGCTGGCAGAGCAGGTCTGTGGCAGAGCTGAAGTTCAACATAGTCTGATGGAAATGCTTGATCTTTCTCCTCATTTGCTTCAAGGAAGGGGTGTTACCTTTGGTCTTGAAGGTCATTTGTTTCAGGATCTTATCTGTGAGGTAGTGTAGCCAGAGCACGTTGTTATAAGGGTGATATTCGTCCCAGCAGTTGTTGTTTTCCTTCCTCATCAGCCTGTAGATCTCAAACTGGTAGTCACCTTCTCCTGTAAACAGGTCTTGGTCCATGGAAATGTCACAGAAAACCACGATCCCGTCCCGCTCCAAGCGTGACAGGGTGTAGTCGATGATGTTGACCTGTAGCCCTCGGGTGGGGATGGACCTCGTCTTCCCATTGAGGGTGTAGTGGAGCTCTTTGAGGCTGGTTTTCTTTAAGAGCACGTTCCCCCAGTGCAAGTCTCGGTGCTCAAAGTTCAGCGATGCCTCTGCCACGGCAAGGGACGCGGTGATCTGGTGCAGAATGCTCTTTGCAGTGGCGATGGAGGACAGCTTCGTTCTCATTTGCTCTAAGTCGATCCCTCCAAACTCAAATTCCAGCACGATGAAGAGCTGGTCTTCCTCAAAAACGTCAGGCCGGTCATTTGCAGACCCTTTGGTTGAGTTATAGCGATCCCAGGCCTGGAGGAGCAAGGGAGGGTAAGATCCTTGAACACAGTGTACCGAGTTCAGCCCAATGAAGCCTTCTGTACGGTTGCATACCTCATCAGACAAGAGGCTCAACTCTTTGGAGATGATGATCTCTGGCAGGATTTCCTCAAAAGTTTTCTGATGAGCTCCATTGACTAACTTCTGTCCTTCAATAGCAATGATTTTTAGGGCTACAGGTGTGTGGTTAGCAACTGTTTGAAACACTTCACCAAACACCCCTTCCCCAATCTTCTCACAGCATTCCAGTTTTTCTGAGGAAAGGCAGTCGCTGAAGGGGATAGGACCCTCCTGACTGCATTCCCCATAAACCTTTTCTGCATCGGATGCCTTTTTTTCTGTGGCATGTAGTGTCTTTAAGGGGGTGAGCAAATACATGGAGGAAAAGTGCCAAGGGTCCAGGGCACTGTTTGTTCTGTTTGTGACAGGAAGGTTTGAATATTCTGATATGAGGGACTCAGAGAGAGAACTGGCAATGGTGTAGACGCTGCACACTTTTGACACGGCGGTCACCATCTTCTTCTTGTGGAAGCTGAAGGAGGCCCTGGCTTTGGTCCAAGAGCAGGCATTCTGTAAACGAGTCAGGTCCTGGGTGACGAATGAATCTTTTTCCATCTTTTGGCCTTTTTTAAACTGGTGGTGATGGCAGAAGGAGGTTTCTGCTGTCTCTTGATGCTTCCTTTTCCGGCTTGGCCCGGTTCTCTCAGGCCTGTTGCTTTTCCCAGGTTCCATACCACCCTTGCACCCACGGGCCTCCCCGTATTCTATCTGGACAGCCTCCTGAGACCCAGCCTCTCGACCGAAGTCCTGGTCCGTGGCCCTCTTCTTACCTGTGCTGGATAAACCTGGGCTCTCCAGCCTCCACCCTACCAGTTCCCTGTCACAGCAGGACTCCCGCATATTCTTCCCATCTGGCCCAGGCTCAGAATCCTCAGGATTTCCTGAGTCCAAAAAGCTACAGAGAGCTGACCTGAGGCTGGCACGGGCTTGGTGGGCCAACCTGGTGAGCCTGCCTCCTGCTGTCTCTGCCTCCTGGGAAGAGGGGAGAGGTACCTGGTCCAGGGAGGCTTCTGGGAGTTGGAAGCCGCTCGGAGCTTCAGAGGCTGCATCCAGAAAGGCGGGGGGGTCGGCGCAGATGCTGTCTCCTGGGGCAGGGGACCCGGGGCCGGGAGAGGCCGGAGAACTCAACAGGGAGGCACTGGTGCCCAGCTCGCCGCCGTCCCCGGGCTGGCCGCACACACTGAGGTCCGGGCTCAGGAGGCCTGGGTGGCCGTTGGGGAAGGGCGGCGGTCCGAGCGGGCCGCAGGGAGTGCTGCACTTCTGCGGGCACCGCGCTCGCAGCCTGAGGCGTCTCGGGGTCGCGATCAGACTCGGCCGGTCCTTGGAGAGTCGGCCGCCAGCGCGCCTCCGCCGCTGACCCACCGGGCTGCCGCGGAAGTCGGGGTCGTCAGGATCGTCGGAGACGACAGACTTCGAGGGGCCGCCGCCGCTGGCGTCGCTGCTACTGCTGCTGAAGAAACGCTTCCGGTCTTGCGGCGGGAACCACTGCACCGCTGCCTGGCCCGGACGCCGCCGCGGCCCCCCGCCGCCGGCTACCCCATACGTTCGAAAGAGCCGACTGCCGGGTCGCGGGAGTGACGCCGCCATCGCCGACACCCGCCAGACAGTTCAAATGCAAACACCGCGAGACTTCTTAGAGACGCAGACCCGAGCGCCGGCTCGCCTGCCCGCCGGGTCCTAGCGCCCGCAAATCACGATGGGTCTCGCGGGAAGTGGGAGAGGGCGGATAAGTATGGCGGTTTGGCTTTCTCATTGCGTCCCGGGAATGGGTCTTGTTTCAGGCTCACACTGTGTGCACCCAGAGTCCGGAGCGCGTTTGTGGGAGCGATCTGGTTCAGGTGAGCGCGGTCGTCCGAGAGGCCGGGGCGGGGCGGCAGGGAGGGAGAGGTCCTGAAGCCGGTGACGTGAGACGCACGGATTCTACTTTTCCGAGGTTTCCCCTGAAAGCACAGGCAGGGCTGTCCCAAGGCGCCCCTTAGCCTCTACACTGGGTCACGTTTGCCAGGGTTGCGGCTTTGCTCGAGCCAAGTGAGCGCAGAAACTGCTCACACTCTCTATTCCGGGGCCTTGAGGTGCTCTGTGTGCCAAGTGTTAAAGTTCCCGGCTTTTCCACCCGAAGAGGAATTGTGCCAACTAACACACACCTTCTTCCAGCATGTGGAAGAATGGCATTCAGTGAGCTGTAACGTCACCTCGGATAAAGAAAATGTAACCGTGGCTGCAGAGGTCTCCTTGAGTCAATCAGAACAGGTACTTGAGATTTGATTATCCTGCTGTTACCCTAAGAAGGATAATAGCATCTCCAAATGTAACATGTCCAAAACAGGTCTCTTGATCCACCTCCTATCCCAACCTGTTGCTTACCCACTTACTCAGGGTTACTAACTAGGGTAACTTATTCAGGTTACTTACTAGGAATTCTAGGAATTACTTGCGATTCTTTTTCTTTCATCCCCGTATCTGTTCCAGCAGCAAGCTCTGTGATTCTACCCCCTGCCCCCCCAATATATTCTAAATCCATTCACTTCTCTCCATCTCCACTGGTACTGTTGTAGTTCAGGCCACCCCTCTTACTGGGTTTATTGCAGTATCCTTCTCTCTGCTCTTGCCTCTGCTTTTGCCATGCCCTCTACAAACGTTCTTCATATAACAGCTATGTTTTAAAAGAAGACACTGTGCCACTTATCTGCTTTTTAAAAAAGTTTGAATACACTTAGATTAATTTTGTCTTTTTCAGTGGTGTGCAAGGCACCCTGTGATCTGGTCTCTGCTTGCTTCTTCAACTTAATCTCCTAGTTCTCGCCTCTTCCCTGCTTCTTATACTCCAGTTTGCCAATATTGTTCTGGCCACAGGTTCTTTGTACTTGCTGTTCCTTCTGCATGACACTGCTTTTCTCATAGATCTCCATGTATGTGGTTTCTTCTTGTATTTAACTCACATGTTACCTCTTAGGCCTTCCCTGATGACTCATTCAAAGGTAGGGACTAAAGTCTAGTTTAACATCTTGTGATGATCCAGGTGAGAATGATGAGATCTGAGCTGAAGAAGTAGCAATGAGGATGCAGAAAAAGGGACAGGTGCAAGAGAGGCTAAAAAACAAAAAGAATCATCAACAACTGACTTGGGGCGTGTGGGTAGGTCGATGAGGGTGTGGCATGAAGTAAAGGATAAGGGAAAAGAAGTTGAGGTATAACTGCAGGTTTGTTGCTTGGGTAACTTTGTGGTTGCTGAGGAATACTGGAGAAGGAACACGATTAAAGGGACAGATGATGAGTGCTGTCCAAGAACAGTAAGTCTGTTTTAAATCAGCTATACTCCAATAAAAACTTTTTAAACAGTTAACTGAAAAAAAAAAAAAAAAGAACAGTAAGTCCATGTCTAAAATGTGTTTCGTTTTTTTTCCTTCCCCATCTTATAGTTACGAAGAGATGTGACTGAGCTGCAGATCCTTGGTGAAATATCTTTCAACAAATCTCTATATGAGGGGCTCAATGCAGAGAACCATAGAACTAAGGTAATCCCTGACTGTCTTCTCGTTTTCTGGGTGATGTCCTGGGAAAATTGTGCCTGGCCTTTGGGCCCCCGTACAGACACTTGGCTGTTGCCCTCTTCCTGTTTTAGTCTTATCACCTCTGATCTTGACTCTGCTAGCAACTGCCTCCGTGACCTTGAGTTACTCAGCTTCTGCCTCAATTTTTCTGTCTCTGAAATGAGGCAACTGAATAAGAGACCTAAGCAGAGGAAGTCTCAGTTGAAATAACTAGGCTGAAATCAACAGCTGTATATACTTTGATTTGAAAATGTTTTTTTTTTTTTAAATTTCTTAGGTGAGAAATTTTTGGGGAGGGGGGTATATAACAACTCTCTTCTTAGTGTGTGGTATCAGTGTTTAGTTACAATGTTGCACGGTTACAATACTCAGGAATGCATAATTTTTTTATAAGTCTTAGACTAAGTACTAGAACCCTTGGATTCGTTTTGCAGAAGTACAACTGCAAGTCAGACTGACCTTTGTGATCTGTGGGCCGAATACTGTGTGTGCCACCCTGAATTGTCATTCTTGTTGACACTCACCTAGATGTGCTGCCGGCGTCAGAGATGGTCCATCTGTGAGCTCTGTAGTTAAGCATGATTCAGTATTGGAAGGAATGTCAAGAGGGTGAGGCTGGATCGCTAAACATTAGGTCCTCTGATTTCCTCCTTGGAGGAGGGGAAAGGCGCAGTTCTCCAAACATGTCAGGAAAAACATTTCCTTTTATTTTTAAGTATTTCTAATACAGAAAATGATATGGAAGAAAGAGAAGTGCCCCGTTATCCCATTGCTCAGATTTTTTTTTATTAAATAGAAAAGCAAGAATATCCAAGCCTTACACAAAGATCCCAAACAAAAAATAATGGTTCCTTTACTTCCCCCTTTCCACACCCCTGATTCCCTCTTCCCAAAGGGAATTACTGTTAACAGTTTCTTACATGCACATTCTTAAATAATTTATGTATAAATTTCCCCCTTTTACTTACTGACGCTTTTATTTCTATAGCATAGAGTCCCCACGATGATTTTCCTTTTTTAAAATTCAGGACCCCAAGCAAAGTATTTACATTTCAGCTGCAAGACACTAGCACTAATGTGCGATAAAGGCCTCTGTTGTTTATCCAGTGAGGGAGGCAGACCAGTGTCAACGGCCTGGCTCCTTTGAATCTTGTGCTCTACCGTCCGTGTGCTGGGGACGCCTTCCCTTGTGGCTGCCACAAAGATGCCACTTTCCACTTCTCCCAGCGATATATTTTCACATGGCAGTATACAAAATAGAAGCCAAGAGGTCAGTAGCAAAAGGAGTTTTTCCTCATTTGTCTTCCCTTTTCTTTCTTTCTTTTTTTTTTTTGGCTGTACTATGTGTGGCATGTGGGATCTTAGTTTCCCAACCAGGGATTGAACCCATGCCCACTGCAGTGGAAGCACAGCGTCCTAGCCATTGGACTGCCAGGGAATTCCAGCCTTCCCTTTTCAAGGAGGACAATTTTCCTAAAAACTCCCAGCAGATAATCTCCTTATAACTTATTAGTGAGAACTAGATCTCGTGTCAGTCACTGGCAAAGCGGGATGACTTTGTCATGATCAGCTTAGACCAGTCATGACTTCTGAACAAACTAGGAAAGGAGAGATTGGCTGTTGGGTGGGCCACCAAGAGTGTTTGCTACAAGCAGGGGTATTCTGTGTCCTGCTTCTCCCTTCACCTCTACCAGGACACCTTTAGGGCACTTTAAGAACCTGTGGTTTTGGAAGAGGAAAAAGGGAAGAGGCTTTGAGAAATAAGAGTACTTCTACTCAAACCTGACATGTTACATTACTGTCATCTTGGGACTTCCTTTCATTACTTTCTTAAACCTCAGGTTCTCAAGTCTTCTCCCCATACTCCCCGCTGCCCTCCATTTACTCTTCCATGAAGGAAAAAACCAGCTCTCTTCCTGTTCTTCTTCTCTGTTGCGTTGCTCCCTCGCTATTCCCAAGGCCCAGTACTTAAGTTCAGTTTGTATGAGTTAAACAGTGCCTGGAGGGTCAACCCTTGGAAGTGTTTATGACTTAATTGGAAGAGGCCTCAAAGGTAAATTTGTCCAGCCTTCCATCCCATACAGAAATTCTCTCCAAAGCATCCCTGACCTTGGTGCTTGAACACTTAGATGAAGGGAATTCAGTGTTTTGGGCAGGCAGAGATGTCTTGATGGTCTTCTGGCCATGGTCTGTGTGCTGGGCACAACTTGGGAGGGCCATGTCTGGGTCTCACTTGGGAAGCACATCCCCTGGGTTTTCCACTTGAGCCCTGGGATGGAGAGGGCCTCTGGACAGCAATGCTGGGATGACTTCTAATGGAAGGGCTTTTCAATAGTACACGTGGATGCCATTTTGCATTTATTACTGTGTCACTGACGTTAGTCTGGTGAAGAGCAGACCCTTATCTTTGTCACGTATTTCATGTCAGAAAATGTCCTATCAGTCATTAGGGGAGATCAAAAAGAGTTGTCAGAACAGAGTTGGAAGGGACTTAGAAATCATTTTGAAGATGGTGAGCTTGGGGCATACCTGGTTGTAGAATCTTGATTTTCCATCTTTCAGTGTTCTTTAAAACCTAGAGATCTTAATTTGCTGGGACCCTCTATTAAACTGTCAGAGACTCCTTAATATAGAATCTCTCTCTCTCTCTCCCTCTCTCTCCCTCTCTTTCTCTCTCTCTCTCTCTCTCTCTCTCTCTCTCTCTCTCTCTCTCTCTCTCTCTCTCTCTCTCGCAAACAGAAGGTCACAGTCTCCTGGCAGACTTAACTCTCCTAGATAAGAGAGCAAAATAGTTTGTATAAAGTATTTTGGTCAGCAGATAATTTTCCTGTGCTCTGGGTTTTTTTTTTCTTTCGTTTTGTTTTTAGTTTTTGTTTTCTTTGCTTTTCGAGGATTCTGTTGCTATCTCTAGCTCCGAGATTCTTTCCTCAGCCATGTCCAGTCTACTAATGAGCGCACCATAGGCATTCTTCATTTCCTGTTACGGCGGGTTTTCATCTCTAACGTTTCTTTTTGGTTCTTTCTTAGGATTTCCATCTGTCCACTTACATTGCCCGTCTGCTCTTTTTCTTCGTTCATGTGTGCCGACTGCTCTAACCATTAGAGCCCTTAGCATATTCGTCATGGTTGTTTTAAATTCCTGGTCTGATAATTCCAACATTCTCACCGTGTCTGGTTCTGATGCTTGCTCTGTCTCTTCAAGTTGTGTTTTATTGCTTTTTGGTATGCCTGGTAATTTTCTCTTGGTAGCTGGACACGCTGTACCAGGTAAAAGGAACTGCTGTAGACGGACCTTCATGAATGTGGTGAGGTGTTGGGGAGAGGCAGTGTGCTGTCGTTCTGTGATTAGGCCTCAGTCTTTTAATGAGCCTGTGCCTTTGGACTGCGAACTTCACCCCTGTTTCTCAGTCTTTTTCAACCCCATTAGGTGGGACAGGATGGCTAGAGTGGGCTTGAGTTGGGTACTTCCCTTCCCCCAGGACAGTTAGCCTCTGATATTACCCAGCAGGTTAGGCTAGTTAACTAGTTTCCCCTGAGGACAGGCCTTGTTAAGATGAGAGTTCTCTGGCTTATTTCAAAATGGTTCCTCTTCCCCTCCCCCTGCTGGAAGCATGAAGGGTGTTTTCTCCAGTATTTACTGTGGGAAGCTGGTCAAGCTCCCGGAGGAAAGCTCAGCCCCGCGGCTGGGCTTCCTGGAGCTTGTAAGCCCCGGGGTTGTCAGCACTGCGCTTGCAGCCGCCAGTTGCGGTTCGGGTTTTCCTTCCCTGGTGCTGGGGAGCCTCTGCTCTCTGGGTCAGTCTCTCTGTGTCTCCCTCCGCTCTTGGGGGCAGCAATTTGCCTTGTGGCCTCCGCTCTCTTCGGGATCCAAAAATTGTTGTTGATTTTTCAGTTTGTTCAGCTTTTTACTTGTTAGCATGGAGTGGTGACTTCCAAGCTCCTTACATGTGGAAGCAGAAACCAGAAATCTCATCAGATAATTTTAGATGCTGCATCAGGAAATGTTTAGCTTTTTGCCTTACTGTCATCAGTTTTTTTTTTTATATATATACTAAAAACCATTGGTGTGTACACTTTTTTTTTTAATTCCATCAGTATTTTTATTTATTTATTTATTTATTTATTTTACTTTTGGCTGTGTTGGGTCTTCGTTGCTGCGTGTGGGCTTTCTCTAGTTGCGGCGAGCGGGGGCTACTCTTTGTTGCGTTGCACGGGCTTCTCATTGCAGTGGCTTCTCTTGTTGCAGAGCACGGGCTCTAGGCGCACAGGCTTCAGTAGTTGTGGCATGTGGGCTCAGTAGTTGTGGCGCATGGGCTTAGTTGCTCCGCGGCATGTGGGATCTTCCTGGACCAGGGCTTGAACCTGTGTCCCCTGCATTGGCAGGCGGATTCTTAACCACTGCGCCACCAGAGAAGTCCCCTGTCATCAGTTTTGATCAATACACTGTATGTTGCCAAGTTCTCACATTTTGCTCCTTAAAATAACGTGAAATTTTTTTCTCATTTTGCCTTACCTGACTTATTGGATGATCTCTTTGTTTTGTTCCAGATCACTGTCATCTTCCTGAAAGATGAGGAGGCGTATTCTCTGTCTCTCATTATTAAAAGCAGTGTTGGTGGCCTTCTGGTTTTGATCGTGATTATAGTCATCCTAGTCAAGGTCGGTTCCACTCATGTTCATAAAGGTTCTGGAGTTGGGCACAGTCCTCCTTAGGACAGCCAGCCCCTGACCTAGAGCAGCTTCCCTGGCCTTGTGACCACCTTTCCCTCTTCCTTCAACCACACGCCTGTTGAGGCAAATGAGTAAGACAGTTTCTGTCTGAAGAAGATAAAGATCTAATTGAAGAATTGGAGTACAGAGATATTTTCCTAAAACGAACTTGATTGTCGTTCCCCTATTTAAGTCCTTTCCTTTCCTTCCCCTGTTTTGATGTTCAGACTCTTTCACTGCTATTCAAGACCTTCCACTCTGGCCTCTACTTTCTCCACCCTTAAGTCATGCTTTTTTCTCAACACACTGAACTAGATAGGTTCGTGTCTCTGTGTTTGCAGTTAGGCTCTCTACACCCGTAAGCCCTTTCCTTCTTTTTGACTTGCTCTCACTCTTCCCTTAAAGCTCAGCCCAGAGATTCCTGAGTCCTCTGAGCTGAGCTTTATGCTTTTCCTTTGAGCTCCCCTCTAGAAACCCTTCCAAGGGGTAGTCGTCACACTATATTCCAGTTATTTCTCTTCTCACTAGGTTGTGAGTTTCTTGATGTGTAGGAGGCTGTACTTGATCTCTTTCTACCCTCAGCCCAGTAGGCTGAGTACTTTTACATAGATATATGACCCAGTACAGCTGAAACTGTAGTACTTTGCAGAATTAGTTAAGTTAAAAATGTTAAAGTGCTCTGGGGGTTCAGAGGAAGGTGGAAAATCACTTCTGACTGGGGACTGAGCACAGGAAAGGCTTGTGGAAAGGCAGTATTTAAGACGGGTCTTGAAGGATTATCAGGAGAGATTCAGAGGAAGCAGAGGAGCACGGGGGCTGTTTTGGCAACAACCAGGTAGATGGTTTTCTAAAACAGATGGTTAGGTTAGGCCTGTAATTGGGGTTCCCTCCCTTTGTTTTAGTGTGGCTTTTTTAAAAGAAAATACCAACACCTGAACTTGGAGAGAATAAGGAAGACCCAGCTGAAATCAGAGAACCTACTGGAAGAAGAAAATTAGACCAGCTTCCTCATCCATTGGGAGAGAGTACCAGCCAGTCCTGGAGACTTCTAGAGACTTGGTGTCCTGTGGATTACTTTTCCTTTAGGATGATCGAGAGCAGAATCTAGCACATTGTTTTGTGGAATGTTGTTTTTTAACCATACATTGTCCCCAAAGTGTCTGTGCATTGTGCAAAAATGAAACTTGGGAGACACTTGGTATTAAATAAAACTGTTTTCTTTACAAATGTGCCTTTAATATGCAAATATAATATACTTTGTGATTCCCCCCCCCCCAAGAGGAGGTTATGCAGTTATACAGCATTTCCCAGCCTTATTTGCCTAAGAGAGCTTTTTTCCTGCTGTTTCTGTTAACATCTTCCAAAATAGTGTTCCACAAAGTATATCTTGGGGGACAGTGGTCGAAAGCAGCTCCTAGTTTGGCATTTTCAGATCCTAAGATGTGGCCTATTATTTCAAATGAGGCCACAAAAAAGCAGCCCCAGAACAAATGTAAAAAGTGGAAAACGGAGGTCACCAAAACAGGAACAAGGGGGGAGAGGAGAAGACCAGGACTTTGTTTTGTAGTGTCTACTTAACATCCTGTGCCGATCGTCGCCTGGCTTCCTGCTGAGTGAGTTGCTCAGGGGACCATCGTGCCTCACTCAGTGAGAGAGCGCTCGCTCATCCGCAGGAGGAGGTGGAACCGAGATTAGGGCCTACTTACAGGCTGGCTTTGCTCTTAGTGTCTGATTTTATTTTATTTGTATGCTCCATACTGTTAAAACTTGACCATATCTCCCCACTCCCAAACCTGCAGTGGGACAGTCTTTGTTTTCATGGGTAATGAAAGACATTGCAGTGCAGACGTATATAATGTAGAAAGTAATCCCTCTGATCCCTTGGTCTTCTTTAGCTAATTCAGGTGTTTCATTGTTATTTCTTCTAAATTTTGATTTATTTCTAAAATTTATGTGGGTATAAGGTGTGAATTAGGGAATTTAACCTGGGTTTTTTTTTCCCCCCGGATGCATAACTGATTTTCTTTTTTATTTTATTTTCTTTCTTTATTTTTTTTGGCTGTGTTGGGTCTTCGTTGCTGTGTGCAGGCTTTGTCTAGTTGTGGCGAACGGGGGCTGATCCTAGTTGTGGTGCGCGGGCCTCTCATTGCAGTGGCCTCTCTTATTGCAGAGCCCGGGCTCTAGGCGCACGGGCCTCAGCAGTTGTGGCATGTCGGCTCAGTAGTTATGGCTCACGGGCTCTAGAGCACAGGCTCAGTAGTTGTGGTGCACGGACTTTGTTGCTCCGCGGCGTGTGGGATCTTCCCAGACCAGGGATCGAACCTGTGTCCCCTGCATTGGCAGGCGGATTCTTAACCCCTGTGCCACCAGGGAAGTCCCGTAACTGATTTTCACAGCACCACTTACTGAAATATTTAACCACCTCCTCTGCTCATCCTCGCTCTCCTGTATCACAGGGGCTGGAAGGCTTTAACCATTTCCCAGGCTCCCTTGCAGTGGACTTCTGGTGTGGATTTTGCCAGTGAGGGGCACTTGCATGAGACGAGAAGGTGGAGGAGGCTTCCTTCTGCTTCTGGCCGCATGGTGGCAGCAGATGAGGACAGGCAGTGGTAGTGGCTTCTTGCAACACTTGACCTTTGGGTGACACCAGCCCTCCTGTTTTTATTTTCCAGTCCTCCCAACAAATTTGAAACTTAACTCTGTGTATTAAATCCCTTTCTGCTCAAAATACCTAGAGTAGTTTCTTGTTTTCTTTTTTATTTTATTTTATTTTTATTTTTAATTAATTAATTTATTTATTTTTGGCTGTGTTGGGTCTTCGTTGCTGTCGCAGGCTTTCTCTAGTTGCAGTTATCAGGGGCTACTCTTCGTTGTGGTGCACAGGCTTCTCATTGTCGTGGCTTCTCTTGTTGCGGAGCATGGGCTCTAGGCCCGCGGGCTTCAGTAGTTGCAGCATGCAGGCTCAGTAGCTGTGGCTCGTGGGCTCTAGAGCGCAGGCTCAGTAGTTGTGGCTCGTGGGCTCTAGAGCGCAGGCTCAGTAGTTGTGGCGCACGGGCTTAGTTGCTCCACAGCATCTGGGATCTTCCCAGACCAGGGCTCGAACCCGTGTCCCCTGCATTGGCAGGCGGATTCTTTTTTTTTTTTTTTTTTTAAGAAGGAATGTTATTTTATTTATTTATTTATTTATTTATTTATTCATTTTTTTGGCTGTGTTGGGTCTTCATTTCTGTGCCAGGGCTTTCTCTAGTTGTGGCAAGTGGGGGCCACTCTTCATCGCGGTGCGCGGGCCTCTCACCACCGCGGCCTCCCTTGCTGTGGAGCACAGGCTCCAGACGCGCAGGCTCAGTAGTTGTGGCTCACGGGCCTAGGTGCTCCGCGGCATGTGGGATCTTCCCAGACCAGGGCTCGAACCCGTGTCCCCTGCATTGGCAGGCAGACTCTCAACCACTGCGCCACCAGGGAAGCCCCGGCAGGCGGATTCTTAACCACTGTGCCACCTGGGAAATCCCAGTTTCTGTTTTCTTGATGACCTAAAGTCTAACTATATTATTATTTCCAGATGAATAACAGTTTATCATTTATTCAAATATATATTAGAATATATATACTAGTGTGTATACACACGCGCACACACACACACACACTAGTGGAAATCTAGTTTTGTTTCATTGATCTCTGTTTGTTCCTGTGCTAGTACCACAATGGAAGGAACCACAGTTTTTAGCATTATGCAAATAAAAAGTTCAAAACAGCAGAAAGGGATCTAAAAAATGAAAAGGCAGTCTCCCTCTCCTCTCCCACCTCTAATGTCTCTTTCCAAAAGCAACCACTGTTAATGGTTTTTCAGATATTCCTTCAAAATATTCCTACGCATATACCAGTATAAACGTTTTCAGTGAGATTGAATTGTTTGCAGTGTTCCACCCCTTGCTGTTTCATCTCATAGACCTTAGAAAAGTCTTTCACTAGCAGCACCTGCAGATCTACCCCGTTCTTTTTAACAGCTCCATAATATACTATGTTATATGTGGATGTGTCGGAGTTTACTTGTGAAGTCCCCACAGGTGGATATTTAGGTTATTTCCATTTCTTTTTTTATTACAAAGAAAAGGTGCGATGAACATCTTTAAACAGGTATCCTGGCACACTTTTCAAGTATAGTGATGGGTAAGTTCTCAGCACAATTACTGACTCAAAGGTTATGTGCATTTAAAATTTCGATATATGGGACGTCCCTGGTGGTCCAGTCGTTAAGACTCTGCGCTTCCAGTGCAGGGAGCTTAGGTTCGATCCCTGGTCAGGGAACTAAGATCCCACATGCCGCGTGGTGCAGCTTCTAGAAACAAAATTAAATTAAATTAAATTAAAAATTTTTAAAAACATAAAAAATTTCAACATATGATGTGACTTGACCTCCAAAAAAGTTTACCAGTTTTCAGTCCCACTTAGAATAAGCGCCACTCTGTGCCCTTGCCACCACTGGGCATCATCAAATTTTAACTGTTTTGCTAATCTGATCAGTGTGGAAATGGTATTCTGTTTTTGATATCAGCCTTCTTTTTAACCTTGCAGTAAATTTTGATTATCTGATAGGTCATTTTCATTCTTATTTTTTTTTTTTAATTATTGTGTTTTTTCAGATAATTCGTAGTATCAGTTTTTCAGAATCCCAAAAGAAACCTTTTGGGCTTTTAATTTAAATGTACAGATTAAGTTGGGGAGAATCATTATCTTTATAGTATTATCTTCTTACTTAGAAATATGGCATTTCTGGCCTCCCGCCTTCTGAGACGGCCCCCACTCTGTCTGGGGAGTGTGTTTCTCTCTAAATAAACCCACTTCTTACCCATCAAAAAAAGAAGAAGAAAAAAAAGAAAGAAGTATGGCATTTCTCCACTTGCTGAGATTTTTTAAAACACCCTGCAACAAGATTTGTAATTTTCTTCAGAGAGGTCTTAATTTACAAAGATTTTAATTTCCAGCTGTATTATAGTTTGTATTTACATTTTTATAATTTTTACTGCTACTCTGAAAAATACCTTTTTTCCCCCTGACTGATTATATAGAGTTTGTATTTAATTGGTTGTTTTGAATATTTATCTTATCTGCCATCTTACTGGACTCTGTTTTTTAATAGCTTTTCTGTTGATTTCAAAATCCTATCTGCACATAATGGTAATTTGGAGTCTTTCTGATATACTTTTTCTCATCCTTACATCTTTGGCTGGAACTTGTGGGGCTCTGAGCAGTTATCTCTGGGCCTGACTTTCATGGGAGCTTTGCATGCCCTCTGCCTGCCTCACAGCCTGCCCTCGGTCCCACTCCCTGCCACTCTGCCTCTGGGCGGTCCCTGGGGCTTGGTTGGGGTCCCGTCCACTTCTCATGGAGCCCTTTATCTTGCCTGTGTGGCACGATCAGCTTTTCTGTTGATCAGAATCCGTCTGCTTTATTTGTTTCAGGAATTCCTTTATATGTTGGTTCCTTTATTATACCATTCTCTGTTTTTCAGTGCTGCTACATTTATTAATGTATCTTATTTACAGACACATATTGTTTCATTGCACTTTATTGGGTTTTGCAGGTACTGCATTTTTTACAAACTGATGGTTGGTGGCAGCCCTGTGTTGAACAAGTCTGTCAGCACCATTTTTCCAACAGCATTTCATGTCTCACTTCATGCCTCTGTCACGTTTTTGGTAATTTCTGAAATATTTCAAACTTCTATTACATTTGTTATGGTGATCTGTGATCTTTGATGTTACTATTGTAATTTTTTTGTTTTTTATTTTTAAATTAAGGTATGTACATTGTTCTGTTAGACATAATGCTATGACACACTTAATAGACTACAGTATAGTGTAAACATAACTTTTATATGTACTGGGAAACCAAAGATTTGTATGACTCGCTTTATCATGATATTTGCTTCATTGTGGTGGTCTGGAAACAAACTTGCAATATCTCTGAGGTGTGCCTTTGAAGGAAAAGAAAGAAGTAAGTTTGCTTAGGTGTTTCCCTGTTGATGGGCTCAGGAGTTGTGTCCAAGTTTTCATTATTATAGGTGATTTGTAGTCCCTGCTTTTATACTTTTTTTTATAGCAAATAAGATCCCACTTCGATTGTAACAGCCAAGACTTATATTGACCATCTGTAAGCTATTGACTGACTGAGCTGGGCTGATCTGATTGGGTTAGACCAATGTCATTGTAGTCAGGAGACTTCGTAAGGGACCGGTCTGTGAGGAGGAAGAGACTTAAATGGAGACATGGTTACACTGTATAAATTCATGTGCTGTGGCTTGGGCCAAAGCCTTGTCTTTCTTCTAAAAGATGCCCGTCTAGTGCCAGACCTTTCCCATTTCCTGTTCACCCTCCTCTGCCTGGGAACAGGACATGCCAAAGCTTGCATAGATCCAAGGACAGTGGGTCATGTCACAGGGCCAGTGTCGCGACCAGAAAAGGACTAAGATGGGGCCAGCTGCACACTAGCATGGGGGAAAGTGCCCCTGTGGTTTCTCTTGTTTTCATCTCCCCTGCTACAGGCTAGTGAGTGCTGATTCAAATAACCTTTCTCTCTCATGATAACATCTGAACTTGCTGCAGGCTAGTGAGTGCTGATTCAAATAACCTTTCTCTCCCATGATAACATCTGAACTTTGAATTTGATTGTTGGAGGGATGAAATAAGCAGATGTGAATATCTAAATTGGTCAAACTATTTAGGCCTAATTAGACATTGAGAAAGGAGCATTCCATTCAGCCAAGCCCAGCAGTCTAAAATTATCTGTACTAGTATATTAGTCTGTGCACATTTTCTCTAATATCCATACAAGGAGGGATATTTGGTTAAGATCAGGCTGTAGGTATTTTGGGGTCTCCTAGCCCTAATTATAACCTTGCAGTAGTGCCAGAATTTTACCATTACTTTAAGAACAGCTCTAGTAAATGGAATCAAGGGAATCAATCACTTCAGGAAGGGCAGTTCAAATATCAAGAGTTCAGGAGGTAGCTGGATGCACCTAAATAGACAATTCCCAACTCTAGTTGACTTTATTTTGATTAGTGGAAGGACGTTTTGAAAAGTATGTAAGTAATACATAGATACACTCTCAGAGTGAGATCAGAGTGAAAAGTGAAAATGTGCTTTAGTCACAACCTTGCCCCATCCTGTGCCCCTCCTTAGAAGCTGAGGTCAGCTGGCTTAGCATGTATCCTTCCAGACCATATTCAGTGCTTTTGTAAATAGTCACATATGTACATATACAAGTACCTGGGTTTTTGGGTTTTGTTTTGTGTGTGTTTTACATAAACAGGATCATAACTTCTACCATTTGTGATAATTTATGACCATTTTCAAGGAGCCAGTGTCAGAGACAAAATGCTGCTGCTGAATGCAGGTTTGGGGGGATAGGGAAAGGCAACACCTTGGGTTAATGTGTGTTTGGGGAAATCAGTAACTTAAATTTGTGTAGGTCATTACACTTTGTAAAGCTTTTACCGGAAGTGGACTTAAACACATTTTGGTAATTGCCCTTCAATGCCAAATAGCTTTCCAGAAAGATTGAACCACATTACGTGGTTATCAGCAGCGTGAACGAGCCTGGGATCTCTTTTTTACTTTGTTTGCTTAATGGGTATATAACTGTAGCTTCACTTTCCTTTTTTTTTTTTTTTTTAATATCGGCAAGACCGTGTATTTTCCCATGAAATGAGATGATTTCTTTTTTTTGCAATCAGAACAAATTTAATTTTTTTCTTCCAGTTTTACTGAGATATAACTGGCATCCAGCACTGTGTAAGTTTAAGGTGTACAACATAATGACTTGACTTACATGCATCATGAAGTGATGACCACAGTAAATTTAGTGAACATCCATCATCTGTAGATACAAAATTAAAGAAATAGAAAAAAAATTTTTTTTCTTGTGATGAGAACACTTAGGATTTACTCTTAACAGCTTTCGTATACAACAAATTTAATTTTCGATTAAAAAATTAAATAGGTAAAGATTATGATACTTCTTGAGTCACATCTGGAAGCTCAAGATATACCCGACAGTGTAGAATAGAATTATCTAGAGATAAATTCAAAAGACAGATCCAGAAGTCATAACATGAAATAAAGGAGTCTGGAGGTAGAAAAGAAATAAGTAGAGAAGTAATTGTCTTTCTGAGTCCCAGGCAGGATTAACTAACGTAAGAATATATGTGTAGACACATGTTGGTGAAATTCCTGAAGTCCAAGGATAAGGACGAATCTTAAAGTTTTGAGACCCAAAGAACAGATTATTTATTTGCAATGGAAAGAGAATCAATTAGCTTCAGACTTTTTTTTATCAGCAACATTAACAGTTAAATTCCTGGAGCAACATTTGTAGAATCCTGAGGGAAGAAGATTAAGGCCCCAAAATTAATAACCAGGAAAAGATATCATTCATTTGTCAGGGCAAAATAAACATTTTCAGAAGTGCAGGCGTTTAAAAAGTATTCTATCCATGTACTTCTCTGAGGACAACACTTGGGGAAATACTCTATCAAATGACAGTTGGTTCAGAACAGAAATCCCAAGATAGGGAAAGACAAAAAGGAGAGGAATAATGGGAGCAACGAACCTTGCAATATATGTATTATTAAAGTTAAATAGAGGGACTTCCCTGGTGGCGCAGTGGTTAAGAATCCGCCTGCCAATGCAGGAGACACGGGTTCGAGCCCTGGTCTGGGAAGATCCCACATGCCGCGGAGCAACTAAGCCCGTGTGCCACAACTACTGAGCCTGCGCTCTAGAGCCCGTGAGCCACAACTACTGAGCCCGTGTGCCACAACTACTGAAGCCTGCGTGCCTAGAGCCGGTGCTCCAAAACAAGAGAAGCCGCCGCAATGAGATGCCCGTGCACCACAACGAAGAGTAGCCCCCGCTCACCACAACTAGAGAAAGCCCGCGCGCAGCAACGAAGACCTGACACAGCCAAAAATAAATAAATAAATTTAAAAAAAATAAAGTTAAATAGATAATAATAATGTGACTAGGACTTTGTCATATAAATGCTAAGTAGGGACTTTTGAAATAGGAGTCATCCTTTAAAGAAAAACTTAACAGTAACCTAGAACTAAAGCTTCTATCCTGTTTGGGGTTGAGGGAGGTGTGAGCAGCTATAGATGCTTGGTGCATGTGTGTTAAAAATACATATAGTATAAAAATACATGTTGTATAACATTTTTTAAAATTAATTAATTTAATTTTGGCTGCACTGGGTCTTCGTTGCTGTTCACGGGCTTTCTGTAGTTGTGGCGAGCAGGGGCTACTCTTCGTTGTGTGCGGGACTCTCATTGTGGTGGCTTCTCTTGTTGCCGAGCACGGGCTCTAGGAACGTGAGCTTCAGTAGTTGTGGCACGTGGGCTCAGTAGTTGTGGCTCACGGGCTCTAGAGTGCAGGCTCAGTAGTTGTGGCGCACAGGCTTAGTTGCTCCGCGGCATGTGGGATCTTCCCGGACCAGGGCTTGAACCCGTGTCCCCTGCATTTGCAGGCAGATTCTTAACCACTGCGCCACCAGGGAAGCCCCCACATATTGTATAACATTATTATTTTCTTTTGATAGAATATATATATTTGAAGATGACTCAGGAATATGTAGGCATGAGCTGATCTTTAAAGCACAGTAGGACTTCAAAACTGACAGGAAAGAAAGGCAAACAGAGGAATGACAGGGAGGAAAAAGGAACAGGAAAAAATGACAGGGACGAAAAATGGCTAATTCAGCAAAAGTAAGAAGAAGGAAAGTGAGATTGTATTTAAGATGGAAGGAATAAAACCAAATACATTAATTACTTCCCTAAGTGTGAATGAACTCAGGAGACAGAGACTGTCAGATGGGCTGAAAAGTCAGATTCAAATGTGTATTATTTGAAGAAACACTTGTAAAACAAGATAACAAGCAATTTGAAAAATAAATAGACAAAGATATTGGGAAAATGCAAACAAAAATGAAGGAGGGGTGGCAATTTTCATATTTGAAAAAGCAGAATTCAGTGTCCAAAACATTAATCAGGACAAAGAGAGGCATTATGTAGTGTCCTTCCAGTCGCTTCTGGATGGCATCTGGCGCTTTCTGGCCTTAGGGCAGTCTCATTGTCAAGTATTAAAGATGAAGTCTGAATTAAAACAAAACTTGAATTTTTTACAACAGCAAATTAAAGGAGAAAAACAATTAGGTTATATGAAAAATGCTACGAAGGCATCTGATAACACTTAGCAACTTTTCCTAATAGAACTTCTAAGTAGGTTAGGAAGGGAAGGAAGTTATTGCATAATGATAAAGACATTTACCAAAAATTTTTAGGAAATATCATACTAAATGGCAAATTTCTGAGGCTCTGTCCTTAAAATCAGGCACAGGAGATACTTACTCTTAATAATGTGATTCATTGTTTGTCGAGATCCGGTCTGATGAAATAGATAAAAGTATGAAATAATTTTGTAATATTAGAAAAGCATAATTTGTCTGTAATTGTAGAGGTCTCAAAAACCCATGAGAATCTAGTAAAAGATTACTAGAATTAAAAAGAGAATTTATAAAGTGGTATAAGAATTTATAAGAAGTTATAAAGTTACATAAGACACAAACTGATAAGTTGGGTTTTGTTTATGTTTTTCTTATTGTTTTTATTTTTAATATGAGTAGTAGCCAGTTAGAAATGGACAGGGGAAAATATACCGCTTATAATACACACTATTTTAAACTTAACAAAATGTTAAAGAACCTAAATAAAAGAAATGTGAAATCTTACTGAAGGACACAAAATAAGATCTGCACATATGGCAGGCCACACCAAGTTCCTGAATAGGAAGGCTTACTGTCATAGCTATATAAATCTTTCCTAAAATAATATTTCCATGCATTGCAGTTTTCTTTTTTTTTTCATTTGAATCTATTATAGATATATTCACTTATGTGAATCTATCAACATTTTCTTCAAATTTTTTTTAAATTTTAAATTTAATTTTATTTATTTTTTTATACAGCAGGTTCTTATTAGTCATCAGTTTTATACACATCAGTGTATACATGTCAATCCCAATCTCCCAATTCATCACACCACCACCCCCACCCCCCCACCGCTTTCCCCCGTTGGTGTCCATACGTTTGTTCTCTACATCTGTGTCTCAATTTCTGCCCTGCAAACCAGTTCATCTGTACCACTTTTCTAGGTTCCACATATATGCGTTAATATACGATATTTATTTTTCTCTTTCTGACTTACTTCACTCGGTATGACAGTCTCTAGATCCATCCACATCTCAACAAATGACCCAATTTCGTTCCTTTTTATGGCTGAGTAATATTCCATTGTATATATGTACCACAACTTCTTTATCCATTCATCTGTCGATGGGCATTTAGGTTGCTTCCGTGACCTGGCTATTGTAAATAGTGCTGCAGTGAACACTGGGATACATGTGTCTTTTTGAATTATGGTTTTCTCTGGGTATATGCCCAGTGGTGGGATTGCTGGATCATATGGTAATTCTATTTTTAGTTTTTTAAGGACCCTCCATACTGTTCTCCATAGTGGCTGTATCAATTTACATTCCCACCAACAGTGCAAAAGGGTTCCCTTTTCTCTACACCCTCTCCAGCATTTGTTGTTTGTAGATTTTCTGATGATGCCCATTCTAACTGGTGTGAGGTGATACCTCATTGTAGTTTTGATTTGCATTTCTCTAATAATTAGTGATGTTGAGCAGCTTTTCATGTGCTTCTTGGCCATCTGTATGTCTTCTTTGGAGAAATGTCTATTTAGGTCTTCTGCCCATTTTTGGATGGGGTTGTTTGTTTCTTTAATATTGAGCTGCATGAGCTGTTTATATATTTTGGAAATTAATCCTTTGTCCGTTGATACGTTTGCAGATATTTTCTCCCATTCTGAGATATGTCTTTTCGTCTTGTTTGTAGTTTCCTTTGCTGTGCAAAAGCTTTGAAGTTTCATTAGGTCGCATTTGTTTATTTTTGTTTTTATTTCCATTACTCTAGGAGGTGGATCAAAAAAGATCTTGCTGTGATTTACATCAAAGAGTGTTCTCCCTATGTTTTCCTCTAAGAGTTTTATAGTGTCTGGTCTTACATTTAGGTCTCTAATCCATTTTGAGTTTATTTTTGTGTATGGTGTTAGGGAGTGTTCTAATTTCATTCTTTTACATGTAGCTGTCCAGTTTTCCCAGCACCACTTATTGAAGAGACTGTCTTTTCTCCATTGTATATCCTTGCCTCCTTTGTCATAGATTAGTTGACCATAGGTACGTGAGTTTATCTCTGGGCTTTCTATCTTGTTCCATGGATCTATGTTTCTGTTTTTGTGCCAGTGCCATATTGTCTTGATTACTGTAGCTTTATAGTATAGTCTGAAGTCAGGGAGTCTGATTCCTCCAGCTCCGTTTCTTTCCCTCAAGACTGCTTTGGCTATTTGGGGTCTTTTTTTTTTTTAATTTATTTATGGCTGTGTTGGGTCTTCGTTTCTGTGCGAGGGCTTTCTCTAGTTGTGGCAAGTGGGGGCCACTCTTCATCGCGGTGCACGGGCCTCTCACTATCACGGCCTCTCTTGTTGCGGAGCACAGGCTCCGCAGGCTCAGTAATTGTGGCTCACGGGCCCAGTTGCTCCGTGGCATGTGGGATCTTCCCAGACCAGGGCTTGAACCCATGTCCCCTGCATTGACAGGCAGATTCTCAACCACTGCACCACCAGGGAAGCCCTATTCGGGGTCTTTTGTGTCTCCATCCAAATTTTAAGATTTTTTGTTCTAGTTCCATAAAAAATGCCATTGGTAATTTGATAGGGATTGCATTGAATGTGTAGATTGCTTTGGGTAGTATAGTCATTTTCACAATATTGATTCTTCCAATCCAAGAACATGGTATATCTCTCCATCTGTTGGTATCTTCTTTAATTTCTTTCATCAGTGTCTTATAGTTTTCTGCATACAGGTCTTTTGTCTCCCTAGGTAGGTTTATTCCTAGGTATTTTATTCTTTTTGTTGCAGTGGTAAATGGGAGTGTTTCCTTAATTTCTCTTTCAGATTTTTCATCATTAGTGAATAGGAATGCAAGAGATTTCTGTGCATTAATTTTGTATCCTGCAAGTAAGGGTGATTTGACTTAGAATTAGAGAGCAATGTGCTCTCCAGAAGCGGGGGAACTGAGTCTTGCAGATTTGCTGCTGGGCATTAGGAAGCAGTAGTATTGCTGGTGGTCTGTCTAAATGAGGAACTCTTCCTAAGTATCACAGGGAAGACAGGACCAGGGTGCCAGCCTCCAGGAGAGGCAGCTGCCGGCTCTGCTCCCCCTCCCTCTGCCCCAGGATTGGATTCTGGGTCTGGTTGGTCAACTCCTAGGACCTATAACCAGCTGCCGTCCTGAGTGGTCGGGGGATTGAAGGTGTGCTCTCTGGGGAGGCATCTTCTCTCCAGGGTCTGGGAAGTGGGCCTGGGCTAGCCCTGCCCAGAGCACTGACAGATGTTCTCGAGCTCTTGGCCTTGTTTCCTGGGCTTGACTAGTGTCCTACCCTGGGGTAATTTTTTCTTTCTTTCTTTTTATTTTTTTCAGGAACAGTGAATTTATTTATTCTCTTCACGTGGTAATGGTTCATACTCATGATAACAGAAGTCAAACAATGCAAAAATCAGTCTCCCTCATGCCCCAGGCCCCCAGTTGTCCATTTTTTTTTTCCTCTGAGAAAACCAGGATTACCAGTTTCTTTTTTGTGTGCATTCTTCAAGAGAGAGCTTATGCATATAAAAACATCCTTTAAAATTGCAAAGCGTAGTATATAATGTATACTCTCTTCGGTATTTTGCTTTTTTTCATTTACTAATCTATCTTGGAGATCATTTTATGTGAACTGGAAATCTATTTTATTCTTTTTAATGGATGGTTTGTTGTCCTGTGTATCTGTTTTGGGAGGTACCATAATTTATTTAACTACACCGTTATTGATGAACATTTAAGTTGTTTATAATATTTTGCCACTTGTGTATTGGAGCAGGTGTAATTTTGAACAAAGATGAATGTGATCAGGAATTTTTTCCCTCTTGAGAGCTGTGAGGTCTGAGTTTAACGTTGGACTGCTGGGGTGGGAGAAAACACCACTGGCCCACTTTGGTTCTGCAAACCTTTTGATTTCCTAGTCTAGGAAAGGCTACCAGCCTAACTCCTGGATTCTACACTGGGGCTTGGGGTCCTTTGCCTCCTAGGTGAAGAACTCATGGGTAGAGTAGCAAGTTAAGGACACTAGTACCTCTAGGTCAGGGGTTCCTAACTTGTTTGTTTGCCATAGACCCGTTTGGCGATCTGCTGAAGCCTAGGGACGCCTTCTCAGATAATTTCCCACCATTTTATTATGAACATCTTCAAACATACAGAAAAATTGAATTTTACACTGAACACCTGGCTTCTTCCATTAACATTTTACTATGCTTGCTTTATCGTATTTTTCCATCTATCCGTCCATCAGCTTGTTTTTAAATATATAAGTTTATAAGGAACCAATTATATTGAAACAGTGATCAGAATATTAAAAATTTTTTTTACGATATGGAGATACATACTTCTTTATTATGAAAGAAAAATGGGGAAATATCTGTAATTTCTATTGGTGTTAAGATACAGGTACTGCTAATACTCTTATGGTTTGTTGCCTACATTCATAATTGAAGGAAATGTTAAATTTCAGTTAAAGTGTAGTAAAAATAAATACGTAACATATTTTTCCATCCAGCTTCACAGACCTACTCTGTTTAGGCTGGGTCATTTAAGAAAAAGCATCTGTTCTACCCCAGGCTTTGTACTTTTGCAGCTGTCTATCAGTCACTCCAGGCACCATTAGCTGTTCAGCGGAGGAGGAAACAACTTGCCCGAGGCCATCAGCTAGTTTAAGGAGGAATCTTCAGGTCTAATGTTTTTCCGCAGAAGCTTCACTACAGGCGGGCAGGGTGTAGGGGAGCAGCAGCTCGGGTGTAGTGGAGGTTTACAGGCGGGTGTAGTGGAGGTTTACAGGCGTTGCTGGGGAAGAGGCACAGGTGGAGCTCAGCTCTTCAGGTTCCTGGGCTCGACCCACTAAAGGTCCTGATGCTCTAGTCTGGCTTGGGCTTGGGAATTGGCTTTTGGGGCAAGCACTCTGGGTGATCTTTGATGTCAAGACGCACACCCTGTGAGATACTAGTTAATGAGATCAGGGTTTGTTCATCTGATTACACTTTGTCAATGGGTAGCGCTCAGCACAGACTTGGAGTCTTGATGACTAACAAGTTGCTTCAGGAGACAAATTTAACATAATGCTCTAGTAGAATTATCTCTGTTGAAATATACACTCAAAAATAAAGACTTAGTCACTCTACTCTTGGCACTTCAAATATGCAGGCTAATGGGTAGAGGCAGGATGATCAGGAATCAACCTTCCCCCCTTCCTCCTTCCCTCCCTCCCCCTGTCCCCCCTTCTCTTCTGGATGACCACTTATCTCATTATAGACCCAGTGGAGCAGAGTGGTAAAGCCTTTTCTGCCTTCATAGCCCTATAGGACAGATGAGATACGCACTCAGCTGTAACTTCCTGAAACATCCTGTCCTTTGGGAATTTAGAGAAGGAGAGGGATCCAGGAGGCCTTTGTGAAGGAGACAAAGCCCTGTAAAGGCTGAGCCTTGAAGCCATGAAGTACTGAGGAGAGACCCGCCTGAGCAAAGGCACAGGGGTTGGAAAGTGCGGGATGTGATAAAGCTGTCAGTCAGTTCCCCTGAAGCTGGTGTGCGTAAAGGGCTTGTGAGGCCAGAAAGGCCGGTGGGGATAGAGACTGCAACACAGAGGAAGACTCTATGGGAGGGCTGAGTGCAGGAGCTGTGGACGCCGCGCCCACTCTCGGGTTTCACGCGAGGATGTCCTGCTTGCTCTCGGTGCATCACTACAATCCTGTGAACTCGAGGAGAGAGAGGTGGGGATGGACGAGGGCTGTTCCGTGAAGGTTGTGGGGAAAACCCTGCAGGCAGCAGGAGCCGGAGCAAGACCATCTTTCTCTACCGTGTACCGCGTTCGTGCTGGCGCCGCTGTGTGGGTTTGGTCGGTTTGAGTTTGAATCTTTATCCTTTTCAGTGCCCAGTGAACCAGCATTTGACGGTTTATTCTTTTAAAGTGACACCGCAGTGGAGTTTTTCCCCAGGTCACATTCTGAGAACTGAGTAATGAGTAAGAACCTATCACTTAAGACAGGACTCAGAAATGCTTCCTGCAGAGACAGGCTTCCTTCTTCCTGTTGACTCTTTGAAGCAACATTAATATCTGCTATTTTTTATTTTAATTTTTTAATCTTTATTGGAGTATAATTGCTTCACAATACTGTGTTAATTGATGTTGCACAACAAAGCGAATCAGCCATATGCATACACATGTCCCCATATCCCCTCCCTCCTGAGCCTCCCTCCCACCCTCCCTATCCCACCCCTCTAGGTCATCGCAAAGCCGCTCTCCCTGTGCGCTCTCCCTGTGCTACGCTGCTGCTTCCCACCAGCCAACTATTTTACATTTGGTAGTGTGTATATGTCAATGCTACTCTCACTTTATCCCAGCTTCGCCCTCCCACCCCAAGTCCTCAGTCCATTTTCTATGTCTACGTCTTTATTCCTGCGCTGCAACTAGGTTTGTCAGTACCATTTTTTTTTTTTAGATTCCATATATATGCGTTAGAATACAGTATTTGTTTTTCTCTTTCTGACTTACTTCACTCTGCTCACCATCGCTAATTATTAGAGAAATGCAGATCAGAACTACAATGATGTATCACCTCATGCCAGTCAGAATGGCCATTATCAAAAAATCTAGAAACAATAAATGCTGGAGAGGGTGTGGTGAAAAGGGAACCCTCCTGCACTGTTGGTGGGAATGTAAATTGATAACAACCACTATGGAAAACAGTATGGAGTTTCCTTAAAAAACTAAAAATAGAACTACCATATGACCCAGCAATCCCACTACTGGGCATATACCCTGAGAAATGCTGTTTCTTAAATGGACCAGTAATGTCTATTAATGGAATGTGTTTATCAAAGCAGGACTCCTCAGAGCAAAAGAAAAATTGCTTCATGAAACCCTTTCCATGCCACGCTCTCCCACTCTTGTCCCTTCTAGGTCATCCAGGATATTTTGGGCTCTGAAGGAGGGCTCTCCTTGCCTTGTGATGACTTGCTTTTGTGCCCTAGGACAGATTCAGATTTCCTATCTCAGGCCTCGCTTGAGCCCTCCTCTCCTCTGGGGTGGGAAATTGAACCTCGTTCGTTAGGTATAAGTAACCTCTGAACCTCTCCTCCAAGGACCACGTTATTTTATGAGATTTGTATTTTATTTCTCTTTTGCTTCCTTTTACATTTTTGGAGAATATTTTTTGAGTTCATTTTATAATTCCCCATCACTTCACTGCAGCTACCTTAAATCATCCAACGAGACAGTCTTACGAACCAGATGAGACTGGTCAACCCCTTCACTGCCAGCCCCTTTCTTTAAGGTGGACGACACTCATTATAATGAAGCATGATGTGGATGCCTTTGGGGGAGGAGAGGGAAGGGAGCTTTGACTACTTTGAGGACTAGCCATTCACGCCTGACCCCTGACTTACTACTTGCTAAGCTGATAAGCATTCGCACAGTAGTGGTGGCGAAGATCATTTGAACAGGGTGCCTGTTGAGATGGGTTTAGGTAGAGACTGGAAAAACCACTCAAAGACAGCAGGCAGTTTTCTTTCAAGTGGAGAATTCATCTTGGATTTGGAAACATCCCTGACTTGAACTTCTCATAATGCAAACGTAAAAAGCAAAGACCCTGGTACTTGCCTGGCGGTCCAGTGGTTAAGACTCGGCGCTTCCACTGCAGGGGGTGCAGGTTCAATCCCTGGTAACGGGAACTTCTGCATGTGCGGCCAGTAAAAAAGCAAAGACCCCTTCTCCCACTTTGGGTATAATGGGAGTTAGACCTGAACTTGGGAGGTGAGCCGGCCCCAGTGATATGGAGGTAGATTGCAGATACTTAGGTTTGCAGCTCCAGGGAAGTATTTTTCACATTGTTTTGACCATGACCCACAAGAAGAAATATATTACACGTCATTATACGCACACACATACTTCAAACAAACATCTCACCAAACTGTCTACACTTAACTTCCTTAAACACACTCTGATATTTTCTTTTTGTGAATATGCTGGTTGGAACCCAGTAAACTGATGTCCTGACCCACTAATGGGTCTGGATCTAGCCTAAGAAGCTGTGAGGGAGCCCACAAGGAGGGGTCTGGCCCTAGCCCTGAGAGCAGCGCTTTCCCCTTTGGATGTCCCTCACGTGGTCTGTAAAGCATCTGGATAGTTCTGTCAGAAACTGCAGCCTGGTCTTGGCTGGGCCATGGGGGGTTCAGGAGGGGCTGCCCACACTGGAGGGCAAACAAGAGCAGGTTGGTGGGCCTCCTCATAAGGCGTGATGTCACTCCATTGAGGCTGCATCTCCTCTGAGTGTTGGAGAGCCGTGTGAGGGGAGGGCTGAGGAAGAGGCTGGCAGGAGAGTGAGGAAGGGAGGCCTGGTGACAATTCCTAAGCCTTTCCCCCTGGATGATGTCAGCTTCCAAAATCCCCAGTCATGACTGGAACAGGGTGGCAGCTGAAATCTCCCTGTTTAAAAAGTCAGGCCTGAGTTTCACTCAACAAATATGTACTGACATATTATATCGCAGTCATAGCGGTGGGCATGGGGTGCAGAGGTGGCCAAAGGCAAGGTCCCCGCCCTCCTGGAGCTTACGGTCTTGGTAGGGGACACAGACAATAAGTAAATAAGATCATATTCAAGAGTGACAGGGGCTCTAAGGGAATAAGAAGGGGTAATGGGATAGAAAGTGTTTGGGGTGGAGGCGCTTTTGGTGGGTGGTAGTAAGAACAGGACTTTTTTTTTTTTAAGGAAATGGCATTTGAATTGAAATTGATGAACAGTTGCAAGAATCTGTGCTTCCGAAATGGCAGCTTGAGAGCAAAATACAGATTTGCAGGCCCCATCCTAGTCTTAAGGGAATGAAAATATTTGGGGCAGGGCCCAGGAATTTGCATTTTTTCTTCCAGATGATACCCACGCTCACTAAAACTGGAGACGTGCTGCCCTCAGGCTTTTACTTTGAGAGGAGGTCACACTTGGTGAACTTTAGGGTCCCTTCCAACTCCCAACTCCCAACTCCCAGAGCCTGTGGTTCAGGGAAGGGAACTTGTTCCTGTGTGAGAGCCAGGCTAAGGAGAGGAGCAGGACCACTTCCAGTCAGACTGCAGGATGGCAGTGAGTGAAATGCAGAAAACGAGCGTGCACAGCCCAGCACCCACGTGCACACGCACACCGAGCTCACCCAGGATCCTGCCTCTCGATGGCTGTCCCACGTTCTGAACCTGATCTTCTCAGAGGTGTCCTCATCTCCGTTCCCACCGCCTCTAATTTAATTCCACTGTGTCCGTGAGGGGTTGCTGATTCAGCAGCTTAGATGAGGTCCATCTCTTGCTTTGGGAGCATTTCCATAGCTGGCCCCGCCCTCTCTCCAGGCATCTTTAAGATCCCAGGCCTTGGCTGGCTGTCTCCCCATCCCCACCCCACCCCTCCTCCCTGCCCTACAGAGTTCTCCGTGCTCTGGCCACTGGGGCCTGCCTGGCAACTGCCCCGGAGTGTGGGGTTTAAACGGGCCACAGCTGCTGCAGTAGGAACGCGCACTTCATCCCAGCCCCCATCCTGTGAGGGGAGGGCGAGGGTTGCCCCAGGGAGCAAGAAAAATCAAGAACCCTGTTTGTATCTTTCTGTCAATGCTCTTTATCCCGTCTTGGCCTCCACTTCCTGTGTTGTAGGTCCCCCTCCCTGGCCTCAGTTTCCCCGGCCATTCAATAGGAGGACCCCCGGGATTTCTTTGGGGGCGGAGAAGGGGGTGCGTTGCTTCCAAAGGAGACCCTCTTCTCACCGCACCCCTCCCGGGCGGCGATCGCCGGGAGGGCCCTCGCAGGCCACTGGCCGGGCGGCGGTCCGGCGGTGTCACTGTCACAGTCAGGGGAGGAGGCAAGGTCGCAGTCCGAGGCCCCCGCCTGGCCTCGGGCGGCGCTGCCGCGGCCTCGCCAACCGCCGGCCCCCGCCCGGTGAGCCGCGCACCCGGGCGCAGCGGTGCCCACACTGGGGGCCGGGCGGCGGCGGGGGCGGCTTCATGCGGCACACGTGTGGCGACGCGATCGCGGGACAGGTGAGCCGGCGTCATGGGGCAGGCGGGCTGCAAGGGGCTCTACCAGTCGCTCTTAGACTACAAGACCGAGAAGTACGTCATCGCCAAGAACAAGAAGGTGGGCCTGCTCTACCGGCTGCTGCAGGTCACCATCCTGACCTACCTGGTGGTGTGAGTTCTCCGGGGCTCGGGGAGGGGGAAGGGCCGGCCGGGGCCGCAGCTGCGGCCTCCGGGGGCTGGGAATTGGTCTGGGGGCGGGGGGGTGCCCTGTGACTGGGCTCTGGGACCCTGCTCGGGGAGGCGGCCCTTCTTGTACCGTTGGGCTTAAGGGTGGGGGGTAAGGAGGGAGCCCTCAACTCCCCAGGGGCTCTTGAGGTGATGAGATGCGCCGGGGTTCCTGGGTCCCCCCATTTGTGAGGCTTTCCGTGGGCAGTTCCTTCCTCCAGGGCTGGGGCCCCCAGTGCTTGGGCTTTGGGAAGGGGGCGAGGCTGCAGGGGCTTGGGCTGCAGCTGTCATGGCAGCCCCCCTGGGCCCTAGCCCGGGCTGGCCCAGGCCCCCGGTGGTTTATTTATAGTCACTGAGCTCAGTGCCAAGCTCCCGGCAGGGGCAACTCATGAGCCTGGCATGTCCCAGAACTCCCTTCTGGCTAGCTCGCCCCCCCCCGTGGCTGGCCTCTCTGGGGGTCCTGCCCCGAAACCCTGTACCCTCCCTGGCGCCCAGCTCTCCTGCCTGCCCCCCTCCCCCGCCCTGCAGGAGCTGGCACCATCAGCTGAGGGGCAGCTCCTTGGGGTCAGCCAGGCCCTGTTCAGAGGCCTCACCCCCAAGCAGGGAGGGGACAGGTGGAGAGGAAATGACACCAGACAACTGGGGTGCGGATGCGCCTCTTTTATGCCTTTAGTTAATGCTGTTGAGTCCCTCCTACTTCCTGACCTGGGGAGCAGCAGCGGCTCCTCCAGGGAGGGCAGCCCTGACCTCGCCTCGCTCCCACCCGGAGGCCGGGCTTCATCCCCGCGCTTCACCCCTAAGGCACCTGGCTGCCCCCCACCTGAGGGCCTTTTGTCTTACTGCTCCTCAGCCAGGCTTCCCAGTCCTCCCCTACGTCGTTGGCGCCCACTCATCCCTCACACCTGGGCTCTCGATGCTCCTCCCCGGAATTCCCACAATGTGATTACATGCTTATTCAGGGGATCATCTGCTTAATGTTCGTGCTGACTGCCCTTGTCAGTCTGGGGACGCCATGAGGGCAGGGCCTGCCTGGTGTCCCCTAACTGCTTAGGGGACAGGTGTGAAACGAATGAGTGAATGAATGGTGGTGGTTGTCCCTTGAGTATTTGCTGAATGTTTCTGTCCAGGCCAGGCCTAGCGTGTCCCTACTAAAATGGCTGGTTGGCTCAAGGGTCACAACCCTCTCAGAGGTCCTTGGAGTTGGGACAGCCTAGGGCCCAGGACATGCCAGCTCTGCCCCCAGAAATGAGGGGGGAAGCATCCTGGTTGGTGCCTGGGAGAGGCAGGGCATCCCACAGCACTGCTGCATGACCTCAGGAAGGTGGCTTCCTGCCCCCTTGCTGCAGTTTTCCCAACTTTACCAAGGGGGGTTGACCTGGACAATCTCTAATTAACAGTAACCTCAGTAATAAGTTGATGTGTTATATTCATTGAGCTCCTCCTCTGTGCCTGGCACTCGCTGTGCTAAGCAATTTATGTGTGCCGTCTCCTTTAAAAATGTATTTTTTTGTATTTTGATGTAATTTATACTCACAGAAAAGTTTTAAGAGTAGTACAGTTTTTTTAATGCCCTTCACCTAGATTCCTCAAATGTTAACATTTTACTACATTTGTGTTGTCCTTATCCCTTTCTCTTTCTATGTGTGTGTATACATGTGCAATTTTTTTCTGTTGAGTAGGTTGCAGGCATGATGTCTCTTGACTCCTAAATACTTCCATGTGTATTTCTTAAAAACCCGGAATTCTCTTATTTAATGCAGTACAAGCATGAAAATTCGGAAATTAACATAAAAATATTATCATCTACGCAATAGACCTTTTGTAAATTGTCCCCAAAATTACCTTTATAGGAAAAGAAAATCCGAAATCATGCCTTGTGTTCAGTTGTCATGTCTCCTTTAATCTGGAATCACTCCTGAGTCTGTCTTTGTATCTTATGACACTGACATTTTTTGGAGAGTGCAGGATCTTTTAAAAACCATTTTTAGATTGAGGTAAAACTCACATAGCATGTAATTCATTATTTTAACCATGTTAAATTACACAATTCAGTGGTTTTTAGTACATTCACAATGTTGTACAACCATCACCACTATCTAATTCCAGGACGTTTCCATCACCCCCAAAAGAAACCTGTGTCTATTAACAGTCATTTGCAGTTCTCCCCTACCACCATCCCTTGGTAAGCACTAATCTACTTTTTGTCTCTAAAGCCCATTCTGGACATTTCATATAAATCAAATCATTACAACATGTGGCCTTTTTTGTCTGGCTTCTTTCACTTAGCATAATGTTTTCAAGATTTATACATACTGTAGCCTGTGTCAGTAAATTATTCCTTTAATTGCTGAATAATATCTCATTGTATGGATACACCACATTTTGTTTATGCATTCATCTGTTGGACATTTGGATTGTTTCTACTTTTTGGCTATTAGGAATAATGCTGCTAAGAACATTCATGTGTAAGTTTTTGTGTGGACATATGATTTCAATTATCTTGGGTATATACTTAGGAGTGGAATTGCTGGGTCATATGGTAACCTTTTGAGCAACCACCCAACTGCTTTCCACGGCACCTACACCTTTTTACATTCCCACCAGCAAGTACCAATTTTTCTGCATCCTAACCAACACTTGTTATTGTCCATTTTTTGGATTAGAGCTGTATTATTGGGTGTGAAGTACTATCTCACTGTGGTTTTTGATTTGCATTTCCTGACTAAAGATGTTGAGCATATTTTCATGGGCTTATTGGCCATTTGTATGTCTTTCTTGGAGAAATATCTATTCAAATCATTAGCCCATATTTAAATTGGATTACTTGTCTTTTTTATTGTTGAGTTGTAAGACTTCTTTGTATATTCTGGGTACTAGACCCTTATCAGTTATGTGACTCACAAATATTTTCTCCCATTCTCTGGGTTGTCTTTTCACTTTGTCGATAGTGTCCTTTGATGCACAAAAAAGTTCTTAATTTGGATCAAGTCCAACTTACCTATATTTTCTTTTGTTGCTTGTGTTTTGGGTGTCAAAGAGTACAGGATTTTGCACTCTAATTTTGTAGAATGCCCCTCAGTTTGGGTCTGTCTGAGGTCTCCTCATGATAAGTTCCAGGTTGTGCACCATGTCCTTTAACCATCCTCACCCCTCTGGAAGGAGGTGCACTTAGCCCTGTGTTGACCCCCCGAGTTCATTGGCTCACCCGAGGTCACATGGCAAGTGCGGGGTGAGCCGGTTTCATCCCTAGCTTGCCCGGCTGCAGGGCCTTGGCTCCTGAGAGCAGCAGCCTCTCGCTTCTGGGGTTGCTTGTCACCTCTGCTGCTTGCAGGACTGGCTTTCAGGCGGCAGAGGGAGTTGTGACTCCTGCACAGGAGCTGGTGGGAAAGGTGGAGCCCCAAGCCTGCCCCCTCCACACCCTGGGGGCCTGGGGAAACTTCCTGAGGGCAGCAATGAGGCTGACGCCCGCCTGCTTGCCCCTCCCTGCAGTTGGGTGTTCCTGGTGAAGAAGTGTTACCAAGACACCGACTCGTCCCTGCAGAGCAGCATCGTCACCAAAGTCAAGGGTGTGACCTTCACCAACACCTCAGAGCTTGGGGAGCGGCTCTGGGATGTTGCCGACTATGTCATCCCACCCCAGGTCTGAGCCCCACCCAGCACAAGGGCCCAGGCTGGCAGAGTCTGGATCCGGGTGGGTGACATGGGAAACTGCTTGGGGACCCAGGGACCTCCATTCACTGTCTCCCTTGGCCTGGGATGGCTGCAGGGTTTGCAGATAGACTCTGCCCAGGTCCTTTCCCCCATGCCAAACCCCAGCCCTCCCCAGCTGTGCCTTACGGGGCTGCTCTGTTTCCATCAAACCCTGAGCCTGTTGAGACCAAATGGGAGCCAGAGAACTTGCAGGTCAGTGTGAGTCGGGTGGCCTGGCACCGACAGCCCCGCCCTTATACTGGCCGCTGTCCCTGGGAGCAGTTCCCTGGGCCGGGGCCGGGCCATCTCATCACTGCCCCTTCTCCTCTCTCTCCTCCTGTATCTCAGCTTGGACCCTGGGGGCTGAGGTCAGAATGGTTTGGGGTTGTGGGCATGGAAGAGACCCCTCTAAGGACACCTGCTCTGGGACTCCGAGGTCAGTGGGCTCGTGAGTGGGATCCACTGATTTTGTGGCCCCAGTGTCTGCAACACCCATGCAGAGGTCCCACCACCTGCCAGGCAGCCCCGGGAAGGGGGGACCCCAGTGGCAGGAGGGGGTTCCTCAACCTCCCTCTGGTTTCTCAGGGAGAGAATGTCTTCTTTGTAATCACCAACCTGGTCGTGACCCCCAACCAGCGGCAGGAAACCTGTGCCGAGGTGCGTCTTGGTGCAGAGAGCCGGGGAGGGGGTGGGAGAGCTGCCAGCAGTACTTGGGGTCCACCCCTCTCCTGAGGCAGGGGTTTCAATGCCCTCCAAGGGCCCTGGGGGATGTGTGCACCAGCGTGCATACCTGCACTGTTCAGGGGAGAAGCAGGTTCTCAAGGGGTGAGCCGCCACAGGCAGGGGAGGAACGCCTGGCCTCACCCTGGGGTGGGACCTGGTTCTGAGAAGGGGCCCCTGCAGGCACCTCCCCCCGCCAGGCACCCTTTCTCTCCTGGCAGAGTGAGAGCATTCCGGATGCCTTGTGCTGTGAGGACAGCGACTGCCCTCCTGGGGAGCCGGTTGTGGCTGGAAATGGTGAGGCCTGGAGTAGACAGGGCTGGGGGCAGAAGGGGAGTTGGAACCAGGAGGTTCCTGGCATTGTCCTTCTCCCACCCCTGCAGGAGTGAGGACCGGCCGCTGCCTGCGGGCGGGGAGTGAGCAAAAGGGCACCTGTGAGATCTTCGCCTGGTGCCCGGTGGAGACAAAGTCCAGGCCCGCGTGAGTGGCTGTAACCTCGGGACCCTGAGGAGTTACCCAGCCCTGGGCAGCGGGTCCCAGCCCAATGGTGGAGACGTGTCCTGGGGGAGAAGCCAGGACACCCCACAAAGGCCCCAGGACCACCCCGACATGATCAAATTGACTGTCCTCTGCAAAGGCTCCAGGGCACCCAGGGAGCAGACAGCCTTCAGCCTCAGCACAGGCATGGAGAGGGCGGGGCAGGGCCTCCAGAGCAGACTGTCCTGCCTTGGTTTTCAGGAAGCCACTCCTGGGCGAAGCTGAAGACTTCACTGTTTACATAAAGAACTTCATTCGTTTCCCCAAATTCAACTTCTCCAAGTACGTGGGCCCGCGTGCATGGTGTGTATGTGACACAGTGTGGAATGACCCACTGGGTGATGAGGGGGCACCCTTTCCCGTGCAGTGGCGGCAGGGCTGTGTCCTTTCTTTCTTTCTTTTTTTTTTTTTTTTAAAGAAATTGTTTGCCTTTTTTTTTTTTTTTTTTTGGCTGTGTTGGGTCTTCGTTTCTGTGCGAGGGCTTTCTCCAGTTGCGGCAAGCGGGGGCCACTCTTCATCGCGGTGCGCGGGCCCCTCACTATCGCGGCCTCTCTTGTTGCGCAGCACAGGCTCCAGACGCGCAGGCTCAGTAATTGTGGCTCACGGGCCCAGTTGCTCCGCGGCATGTGGGATTTTCCCAGACCAGGGCTCGAACCCGTGTCCCCTGCATTGGCAGGCGGATTCTCATGGGCTGTGTCCTTTCTTACTGGAGGATGTAGGGGTGGGAAAGCAGTCAGGATCTGAGGAGGGGCTAAAGTCAAGGGCTCAGTGTGGGTCAGGTCCGGTTTCTGGCCTGGGAACAGCAAGTCTCACCTTCCTTTCACTGGCTCTTCATGGCCTCCACATAGGACAAATGTGCTGGACACCACGGACAGAGCTTTCCTGAAGTCCTGTAAATATGGCCCCAAGGACCCCTACTGCCCCATCTTCCGACTTGGGTCTGTGGTCAGCTGGACGGGGAGCAACTTCCAGGAGATAGCTGTGCAGGTGGGTGGTGGGGCAGGAGGGCTCTGGGCTTGAGCTTTGAGCTCTGCAACGAGGAGGGGGTGTGGAGGAGCACCCATGGGGTGTGGTGGCCCTGCAGTCACCTGCCCAGGGACTGTCTCAGAATTAGCTGTACTGCACGCGGTGAGGGCCACACTTGCACCTGCGTCTGGTTCCGAGTCCTGGGGCATCAGCTGAAACCGAGCCAGGAGCCCCACTGGCACCCTGGCTGTGGTGTGAGGTGCCAGTCCTGCAGTAGGTGCTCGCTTGGGTCATTCCCTTCTCCCTGGAGCGCGAAGCAGGAGGATATGGGCTGTCAGCGACACACTTTTCTCACCCCAGAGGTGTGAACCCTGGGCCTTCTACTTCCCTCCCGGAAGGATGCTCCAGTGGGGCCAACCCCCTGCCCGAGCTCTCCACGAAGAGCTGGTCTGTGGCTTCTATCTCCAGAAAGTTCTGTGCACTGATTCTTGTCTCTTTTGCATCAAGGGTGGTGTGATAGGAATTCAGATTGAATGGGACTGTGACCTTGATAGAGCTCCGTCTGAATGTTACCCTCACTATTATTTTAACCGTCTGGACAACAGATTTTCAGAAAACTCTCTCTCTTCTGGGTACAACTTCAGGTAAGTGGGGCTAAGTCTGCCACCTTACGACCCTGTCCACGTTTCATGTCCTTGCCTGGGTGCCAGCGCTATGACACCCCTTCCTGGGGGTGGGTGTCAGAGTGGGAGGTGCAGGGAGGCCGCCAGGGGGCCTGTGGGAGAGAAGCATCGGCCATGGCTCTGGACTTGCCCTGAAGCTGAGGCCTTGGTGGCCCGGGTTGGCCCAGCAGTAGCGGGAAAGCCCTTGCCTCTTGGGGAACGTCTGGCAAGAACTTCAAAGATCTGAACGAATCTTTTATTTCACGTCAGCAAGGGGGTCTCCAACCATTCCTGGGGCTGCTGAATGCCAGGGTCCTGGGGTGGGGGTGGGGTTATAAATCTCCAAGGCAGCGGAGCCTGTGTTGCCAAACAGGGAAGACCCAGGCAGGCCGAGGGCTCCCCGAGCCATGTCTCCCCCAGGTTCGCCAAGTATTACCGAGACGCAGCTGGGGTGGAGTTCCGCACGCTGTTTAAAGCCTATGGGATCCGCTTTGATGTGATGGTGAACGGCAAGGTGTGTGGGTGAGGCTCCCCTTCTGAAGCTGGGCAGGTCCTGGGAGGGTGGGGCATGCTGGGGGGACCCCAGGCTGTCTCTGGTGGAGTCCCTGGGGATCCCGCTGTCCTGCTGCCTTCCTCACCCCACCTTGTCTCTCTGGGCTCCAGGCAGGGAAGTTCAACATCATCCCCACAGTCATCAACGTGGGCTCAGGGGTGGCGCTTATGGGCGTTGTGAGTACCTCTCCCCCACCCCCTTTACCCTCCGAGCACCTGCGGGAGCGGGCAGGGGGGACACTGCCCCAGGGGAGTTGTCCCAGTGCTCCAGAAAGAACCAGAACTCGGGAGGTCAGTGCGGATGGGGGTGAAGAGGGCTCTCTGGGACCTCACACCCCTCCAGCAGCCCACAGGTGGCCGTGACTGCCTGGGTTTCTCTTTCCAGAGCCAGAGAGGCTTCTGCCTGTGGCTCTGCAGCGGGGGCGTTCTCCGGGATCCTGCGCAGCGTTGTCTCCACTTCTGCTAGAAAGGCAGGATCCGGCTATACACAGGGCTTTTCAGCCGCGGCCCTGTTGACATGTAGGGCCAGATCACTTTTTTTGTGGGGCGACTGTGTGCTTTGTAAGGTGTCTTGACAGCGTCCTCGGCCTCTACCCACCAGACGCCAGCAGCACCTTCCCCCACAGCTGTGACAGCCAAAAATGTCTCCAGACGTCGCCGAACTGCCCCCCGGGTGTGAATCACGGGGCTAAAAAGATGAGAGGCAGGGAAGTCGGGCTGTAGTCCAGGTCTGTCCCTTCAGTTGGGCAGAGGGGCCACCGGAGAGGAAGTAACGGCTGGAGGGCAGGGAAAGGCTTCCTCTGGACCTTTCATGCCCCTTTGTTTTTCTGGAAGTTTTTTAAAGACAAGGCAGTCATCAGAGTGGCTCACACCCATACCAGCAAGCCCCTTGCCAAGGTTTCTGGCAGCCTTGTCCCTGGTTCCTCTGCCCGGGAGGTCACAGCAGCCCCATGGGGGCTTCCAGGAGGACCTAGGACTGACTTTTTATTGAGACCAGGAACATCGTGTCCTGTCGCAGGACTCAAAGAGGCCATGCTCCTGAGAGGTGGTCAGTGGATGAAAGTGGGCCCCAAGGGACTCCTCTTAACTGCAGCAACACTGTTAGGGAGCCCTGCATGTTTGCATAGGTAACTTCCCTAGACAGGGGCCACCTTCGGACATCACTTTCTTATGATGGGGGTAAATCAGAACACAGGCATCTGGGGACACACTTGCGGAATGAAGGTAACGGGGAAAAGTGGTAGAGGCTGGGTGGGGGGTGGGAGGAGTGTTCTCTGTGGAACAAGGAATTGATAACCTTTTTGGCATCTGGGGTGGGGGGGGGAGTTGTGCCATGCCCAGGGTCAGAGGACCTGGTTCACCTGTGCTCCTCCACCAACCCTCTCCCACCCCCCCGCCCCCTCCTCTCTGTGCAGTGGGTGGAGTCGCCCTCTGGTGGAGGAGACCGGTATTTGCGCCGTCCACTCTGGTCTGAAGAGCTTGTGTTCAGGCGTCAGTGGGTCGGTCCGCTGGGTTGGCTCAGGCCTCCTCATCTTTCCTTGACCGCTGCTGTGGTGTCCCTGTTGTTCAGATACCCTCCAGTCCCTCTCTCACTGCCTACTAGAGGGATCTTCCCACACTGCCACAGTTCTGTTCCTGGCCCTGTTCCCAGGCGTGATGAGCCTGTCCTCTGCAGTGCCCTTCCCGAGCGTTTTTTCCTTTGTCCTTATATACAATCCTATTCAGCCTCAAGACTCGGCCCAGATGTCCCTCCCCAGGCTGAGTAGAGTCCCATCTTCTCTCTGCTCCCCCTGCTCCTCTCCCCATCATGGGACATTGTCACAATTTATATGCTCGTCTCCTGCACCAGAGGGGGAGTCCCCAGAGGGTCTCGTCTTTCTTGCTCTTTCCCACACCCCAGGGCAGTGCCTGGCACTGGTGAGTGCTCAGCAGACACTGGCTGAAGGTGTGATTCGATGGGATCAGGGTAGTGCGGGGTGCTCAACCTGAGGGGTCAGACGGACCACAGGCTGGCTCTACCATGGACCAGCTTTGTGGCCTTGGACAAAGGTGCCTCTTTCTGAGCGCAGCCCCCCTCAGGGGTTGCTGCAGGATCAAATGGGATGTAGTTGGTGTCAAGTGGCCGGGTGCTCTCTGGAAGTCTAGGATTCTGAGTCAGGGACCCCAACTCTTTTGCAGGGGTCTTTCTTCTGCGACCTGGTACTCATCTACTTCATCAAAAAGAGCCACTTTTACCGAGACAAGAAATATGAGGAAGTGAGGTCAGTTATTCTTCCTCCCAGCGGCCCTAGGGGAGCCCACTAGGTCAGCCTCTCCCCCTCCCTGGCTCAGAACCCTTACCCTGGTTTTATGTCGGCGTCTGTGGGGTAGAGGCAGGGCTGAATACGGGGAGCTCCCTTGGAAGGGCTGGGTAAGGCGGAATGTTCTGAGTGCCGGCTCTACAAAACTGGATTCTACTTCAGAGCAGCTGGCAGAAGACCAGACCACCCAGGCCATGGGCAGGAGACCTGGTTTCCAGGCCTGGCCCTGCCACGGTCTCCCCAGGTAACTTTGGACCAGTCCTAGGCTGCCTTGGGCCTCAGTTTCTCTCTCTGTGACATGAGAGTGTTGGTTTACATACAGTGCCTTCCAGCAACTAGAATTTTAGGATTCTTGGACTTGGTGGTCCTGGTGAGCTTGGGCTGAGGAAAGCTGGAGTGGTAAGGGAAGGAAAAAAAAAACGGATTCCCGCCCCCCCCCCCCCACTCTGGGGGCCTATTTCCAGGCTCTCTTGGGCAGTGGGCTTGGCGGGGGTGGGGTGGGGTGGTGTGTGTGTGTATGTGTGTGTGTGCGTGTGTGTGTTTTCAGAGGAGGAGAACAGTATGAGTGGGAAATCCTGATGGCTGGGTGCACAGGAAGGGGCAAGGGGCTCTGGCTCAGCCCTTGGATGGTGGGCTCTGGACAGGCACCGGGCGCTGCTCCCTCCATCCCACCCCAACCTGGGACGGGGCGGAGGGCCAGCCCACATCATCTGCCTGGACTGAACCCCAGCCCTGGTTCTCAGGCTGAGCCCTGACTGCACCTGCCACCCCTGCTGAGCTGCTGGGGGAAGAGGGGTGCCCCCTGCAGGGCGAGTGGCTCACCAGCCCCAGGGAGGAGGTGGGACCCACAGGCCAGGTTTAATGGGTCATGTCCTGCCCAGGGACCTAGAGGTCCTCGCCCGAATGGCAGAGTCCTCACAGCAGAGCGTGGCCCCAGACGCGGCGGGGCTGGCGGAGCAGCCAGAGGTGCAGGATGGAGGCGGTGCCCAGAAGGAGAATGGCTGTGTGTGCAGGCAGCTCCTCCAGCCCGCCAGGTGAGGGGCTGCCCAGCCAAGGGCCAGGAACGAGGCCCGCAGAGACAGCCCAGCTGGCTACTGTGCTCCCTGCTCTGGGTGACCTGGCCACAAGGCAGGATGCCAGGGACCCAGCAGAGCCCATCCAAGCTGGACTCTGGGGGGAGGGGTGCTGGCGGTGCTTTAGCCCCTCCACGATGCCTGTTACCCTCCAGTACCCCTGAGTGACCACAAACCTGTCTGCTTGCTATGCTGTGCCCATGTTAAGACAGTAACAGTACTATCATTTACTCAGGCTTACTCTGCTGGGCAGTGCTCTGAGTTCTTTGTACATGTGAACTCTTTTCAGCAACCTAATGAGGTGGACATTAATATTCCCTGTTCTACTAATGAGGAAATTGAGGCTCAGAGAGGTCAAGTAACTTGCTCAAGTCACACAGCTAATAAATGGCAGAGCTGGGATTTGAACCTGGGCAATGGGTTCCTAGAATCCAGTTCTCCATCAGGTTATTTTACCTTACCGAGCCCTTCATCCCTCCACGCCTCATCAGATGCCTCCCCTAAGCTCCTCTTTGATGTGGAAATTCTGGAGCTGCCCTAGCCTGAGGACAGTGGTGGCTGTGCTGACAGGTGACCTGCAGGCTGCCCTTCCCTGAGCACTGCCCAGAAGCCCCGGGCAGCCTGGCGCTTTCTGTAGACCTGACCACAGCCTGGCGTGGGAGGGAGCCCTGGGCTGAGTCAGGAGGCAGCCCTCGGGCCTGATCTGCTTCCCTGCCTCGCTATGTGCCCCTGAGCAGGTGCCTGGCCCTTTCTGGGCCTGTTTTCCCTTTTGTTCCGGGGGGCTGGACACAGGGAAACCTCCAGCTCAGTGAGTAGGGTTCCCTGACTCTCCTCTCGTCAACTACGTCAGAGGCGTTCACTGACCTGGGGCTGGCTGCCCTCTGCTTCGAGCTTCCATTCTCTGCTGACTCAGCGATTGGCAGCCTCCAGTGGGGAGCTGGGCCTGGGCAGGGAAAGAGAGAGTGGTGAGCCAGGATGGAGAGGGAAGGCAAAGGATGGAGAGGAGTGAGGAAAGAAAGATGGAGAGGCTGGGAGATCTGCTGGGGTAGGCCTGTGCCAGCAGCCCCCCACATGCTCCCTGACTGTCACTTCCTGGGTGCTCACCTGAGCTCCTTCCCCTGCAAGAGGAAAGAGCGGTTGCCCTGCTGGTCTTGGCCAGCCTCGCCTGTTGCTGTGGGGCCGTGGCGGCTGCTCATTGCTGGGCCAGCTCCAGAGGCCGCGGCCTGAGCGCCTCCCCGTGCCTGGGCTGCGGCCAGGGACCCCTCAGACTGCCGCTCTCTGCGAACGCTCACTGCCTGCCGCGCTGCCAGCCAGAGCTTCTGCAGGCGGAGTCTGCCTTTAGGGAGGCCGTCCCTGCCTGCAGGGCTCCCAAGCGTCCTCAGTGCCCCCATCCGCCCACACACAGGTCTGGCCGCCAGGGGAATGGAAAGGTGAATGTGGAGCAGCTGCAGAACCTGCAGACCGTGGAGGCATAGCCAGAGCTGTCGGCTGACAGCAGATTTGGTGAAGATTTGAGGGCAGAACTGCCCACAGCTCTGAACTGGGAAGAGTCATTGTCATCCCCATGGGACGGGGTTCCAGGCACAGCCATCTCTCCTGCGCTCTGGGATCCTGCTACAAGCTTTTTGTTGTGTGTGTGGGGAGGGGAGCCTCCCAGTGGCCACAGTGGCTCATGCAGAAGAGGCCCTGGGGAGGGGAGGGGTGGAGGGCAGGCCAGGGGCCTAAAGTGTTTTCATTTTTCCCAAGAACTTAGTAGGGCATTCAGTTATTCATTCATTCACACAGCAAACACTGATGCCTGCTGTGGGCTGGGCCCTGTCCAAAAGATGCTTGAATGAGACACTGACCTGACCCCCAGGGAGGGGAGCACGCATGTAATTCCCTTCAGAGCCGACAGACATGACAGCTGGGCTCAGCACTCCGGCCTTCCTCCAGCCTCTAGCTGAGACCTGCACAAATCCCTAGAGCGAATGATGGCTCCTCAGAGAAAGACCTTGGCCAACACCCAAGGGGACATTTGGCCTTGCCCCCAGGGGTGAAATTTAAAGGTGGCCAAGGAGGCAACTGGGAAAGGACTGGACCTGTGAGGAGGCAGCTGGCCATAAGGAAGGAGAGCCTTGGGAAGCTCAGGGGATAGCGTCTCACCCAGATGGGAGAAGCATCTGCCTGTGTGGTTTGGCTCTTGCTGTTCTGTGGGGCTTGCAGTGTCCCTGCTCGGCTTCCCTCCGTCTCCTCTAAGGCTCCATCTGAAGGGCTAATGAGATGACGAATGGCGCTCAATCGTCTAGTGGAAACAGTTGTTACTAGGTTGGCCCTCAACCCCCTCCCTCAGTGGCTGTAAAGCACTGCTACTCAAAGTGTGGTCCGTGGACCAGCAGCATCTGCATCATCTGGGAGCTTGTTAGAAATGCAGTCTCAGGCCCCTCCCTCATCCCCCTAAATCAGAACCTGCATTTCAACAAGACTCCCAGGTGATTCATGTGCACATGAAAGGTTGAGAAGCAGTGCTTGAGGAGATATACAAAGCCTGGTTCTGAAAAGGTCAGCTTTGGTGAGTGGCGTCAATTTCCAGGTCAGACTTACTGCAAGCTACCTTGAGACCAAGCAGATTCCCCCCTTCCCTCCCTCGGGAAAGTGGCATTATGCTCAATTCATTCAAATTAAAATATTTTGACTAGGTCATACTTAAATGACTCAAAATTTAAGAGGTACAAAAGAAAAGAAGTGAAAAGCTTCCCTCCCACCCGTTCCCTGAGGCAACCTGTGTTACCAATTCCAAGAGGCTCACCTGTCTTGCTGAGAATCCACTGGGTTACTCACGCCTTCCCTCAGGAAATGAACTTTTCCTGCCGCCTGCAGTCAGACCAAGTCTCCTCTGTCAGACGCGAGAGAATATGCTGGGCTGGGGAGCCGGCTGGCTCGCTTCTCCCTCTGCACTGGCGGAGGAGCCCCAGCGTAAACGCAAGGGGAGGGATCTAGAACTCAATCACGGTTGTTGAAACCACCTGGCAGCCAAGGCCTGCAGTGCTGCCCGTCACCCAGCAAGCCTGGGTGCTGTGTGAGCATCTGCCCTGACTCTAGCGGGGAGTAAACATCCTTCCACTGGGGCCTTTGGACAAGAGGGTTGGAGGGGTGGAAAGGTCTCTGGCGAGGCCGGCCTCTGGGGCACGGGCGTGGTCCCCAGAACAGGACCCCTTCTAGATCAAGCAGCTCCTCCCCTGGGCTGCTAGGTGACCTGTCAGCAAGCCCAACCTGCTGTCTGAAGAGAAAGTGAAAAATCCAGGTGATTTGCTGTGGTGTTTCACTTCCTCTCTAAGGCTAACACTTGGATCTGATAACACAGCATGTTACTTATATGTTTGGAAGTAAACAGGGCAGGGGTCACGGCCGCTTAGAAGTTGGTCTGGTTTCTTTTAACCTGTTTTTGGAATCGCTTGGCAGCAGCCATAACACTTGGGGACAGCTGTGCTGTTTTATATTGGAATGGAAATGTCTCCCTTCAGTTATTCCTTCAGTCAGTAAATATTTATTGAGTACCTACTGTGTCAGGTGTTGGACTAAATGCTGGTGACACAGTGGCGAGCAGCACAGAAACGGTCCCTGCCCAGGTGCTCAGAGTCTAGGGGTCACACATCAATCACAAACGGGATGGGGTGCTTTGAGAGTCCTCAGTGAGGAGTGGCCAGGTTTCCACAAGGAAGTGACACACAAGCTGAAGTCAGAAAGGTTAGTAGCAGTCTAACTAGGTGATGGGGGAAGCATCCAGGTCAGGGAACCACACGTAGAAAAGACGTGAGAAAGAGCAACTGAGGAAATGGAATGCAGACGGTGTCACTGGAGCAGCTTCTGTGAGGCTTTCATCAAGTTGACATTCTTTAATTTTAAGGGTTGCCCCTTTAAACTTACTGCCATGGAGGACTTAATCTAATTGTTTCTTCAAGTCCAGCAAAGCTTTCCAGGTGGCCTCTCCCCTACATGTCAGAGGCCCCATGTTCAGGAAGCCAGACTGGCCAGTGGCCCCCATCAAAGCTTCTGGATGGTGTCACACACAGCCAGTTCCCTTGCTTTTGCACAGCACCACCCCCGCCCGCGTTTTTGCATAAACTTGGTGAATGAGTGGGAGGCTCATTAATCTTACAGAAACTGGCTTTGAAGTGGGAAGAAGAGAAGCAGGAATTTGAGCACTTTTCAAACTTGGGAAAGCCCCTTTCCCTCGATGCACCTCATCAGAAAGATGATCATGCCAGCCCCTCAAGATCTTTCCATGCTGACATTTCAGTATCACAAGAATTGTCTATGCTTATGTTCAAGCCCTGGCCTAAAGCCATCTACCTATTCCATGCCTTTGGAGTACCATGATGCTGGCCAATGGGAAAGTTTTAAATTGGGTGCTATTAATGTGACATTATAGGGACCAGCCATTGAAAGAACAAAGTGTGGGCTTCCCTGGTGGCGCAGTGATTAAGAATCCGCCTGCCAGTGCAGGGGACATGGGTTCGAGCCCTGGTCTGGGAAGATCCCACATGCCACGGAGCAGCTGGGCCCGTGCGCCACAACTATTGAGGCTGTGCTCTGAAGCCCGTGAGCCACAGCAACTGAGGCCCGCGCACCTAGAGCCCGTGCTCCGCAACAGGAGAGGCCACCGCAATGAGAGGCCTGCGCAACGCGGCCAAGAGTGGCCCCCGCTTGCCGCAACTAGAGAAAAACCCGTGCGCAGCAACGAAGACCCAGTGCAGCCAAAAATAAATAAAATTAAAAAAAAAAAAAAAAAGCGCAAAGTGCCCTTTACTCCTGATGCAGTGGTCATCAGGACTGATCAGTCATGGATGCCTTTTTGTGCCCCCCAACCCCATCAGTTCCTTTCTCAGTGGCTAGCTGACCCCTGGGGAACCAGTCATAAAGGGGGGAATGTGACTTCCTCCAGGTGTCTCCGAGAACCCCAGCTGGGGTCTGCAGTGCCCTGGGAAGTCCTTAAATCATCCCATTTGGAATGGCAATTTGCATGTCTGGAAAAGGGCTCCACTTGGTTCCAACCTGCCCCCCACCTCCCCAAGTGGTACAACTCTCCTCAGAGCATATTCTCCAGTGGACCCAAGAATGCTTTCTACAAAAGACACCTTTCTTTCAGCTGTTTCCCCTTAGGCCAGCACATAGAATTAAAGGGGGGAGATGGCAAGCATTTTCTGGGTCCTGACCAATATATGTATTTTCTGACATTTTAATTTGGTTATAAAACAATAAAAGGTGTTAACTTTAAATGTGTCCTGATTTTTTCTCCTTCATATTTTCATGGATACCTGGTGTTTTAGAGGAAAATGTAAAGAAGGCAAGACCAAAAGAGGCAGACACAAGAAACAAATAGTGAGCAATATATTACTTTCCTTATTGTCTTGCAAAGAAATTCAAATGAAAGGAAACTCTTTAAATGAGCAAACATTAAAGGACTAGGAAGGCACTGATAAAACTGGTCCTTTTCATTTAATGAGTATAATCTGATAAAACTCTGGAAAGCATTTGGAATCAAGTTTTTATCTTCTAGTAGCTTATTAAATTCCCTCAAAATGATATAGATGTGAAAACATGCACTGCAGTCTTTTTTATACTAACATTTCAAACAGTTTTACTGCCCAACAATAGAGGAATGGTTAAGTAAATCAGCTCACTTTTCCCCATACCCCCCAGCAGGACTCACTCTGCATCAGGACTGAACCCTCCCTTCCCACTTAGAGAAGTCCCTGAAAGGACCGGGGAGGTTGGGAGAGGGGGTGGGGGTGTGTAAACCATGAACGTGAGCATCTTCATTGGTGGTCAGAGAAAGGGTTCAGCGGTGGTCACTGGGAGAAGGAGGCAAAGCTATCACCTCAGCCGCTTCTTGGCTTCATGTGAAAACATCTGGTCCAGAACCCAAAATGGGATTCAGGAGGCCTGGGCCTCCACTATTGGTCACAGGTCACCTACTATCTGTAAAAAGGGACCTGAATTCAAGCTCTCAGATCCCCTTCTGATCTAAAACTGATTCTTTTCTAAAGTCCCAATCTGATCACATCACTCCTAGCTAAAACTTTCAAAGGCTCCCCCCAATTGCTATTAGTATCAAGGACAAACTGTAATTGAGCAAGACCCTACGTTGCCTTCCCAGGACAGAATGTCTTCCACCTGCCTCTTGTCTGTAGAAAACCTTTAGCTTCCTAGGCTTTCCCCCAGTTCCAAAGAAATTTAATCAGAGAAGTGAGAAAACACAGAAAGAAAGGAAAACAGTCAAGCAACACAAAATAATAGCTAAGCAAATAATAGCTAAACTAAGTCAAAGACCTTTAGCTCCTCCTCAAGGGCTATAGATAATATTCTGAGCCACGTCCTTTGAGCTGTTTTGCAGATAATGAAACCCTCACCAGGTGGAAGAAGTTAACTGTACGCTGCCCACAAGCACGTAGACCCCAGACCCGTTAGAACCAGAAGGTTGATGATGTTAACTCCTGGTCACCTCAACAGCAACCAATCAGAAGAGTGTCCACAGGTTGATCATGCACCCTGCAACCCTCTCCCTCACCCTGTCTTAAAAAACCTTTCCCTGAAAGCCTTCGGGGAGTTTGGGCCTTTTGCGCACTAGCTGCCTGGTCTCCTTGCTTTGCGCCTGCAATAAGCACTGCACTTTCCTTCACCACAACCCAGTGTAAGTAGATTGGTTTTACTGCTCATGGACAAGTGGACCCAAGTTTAGTTTGGCAGCAAAACCTCCCACTGTGCTCTACCTCAGGGCCTCTTCTCTCTAACTTTTCAGACACAGGCCAAACTCCTTTGTTCTCAATGGCCCTCACACATGCACTTTCTTGCAAGTAACCCCTTCTCCACACTTGACTGTTACTCAACCTTTGCGTCCTAAATGTAATGTTATTTCCTCAAAGAAGCTACCCTGTGGGCTTCCCTGGTGGCTCAGTGGTTAAGAATCCGCCTGCCAATGCAGGGGACATGGGTTCGAGCCCTGGTCCGGGAAGATCCCACATGCCGCGGAGATACTAAGCCCGTGCGCCACAACTACTGAGCCTGCGCTCTACAGCCCGCAAGCCACAGCTACTGAGCCCACATGCCACAACTACTGAAGCCTGTGCGCCTAGAGCCCATGCTCCACAACAAGAGAAGCCACCGTAATGAGAAGCCCGTCAACACAACTAGAGAAAGCCTGCGCGCAGCAACGAAGACACAATGCAGCCAAAAATAAATAAATAAAATAAATAAATTGAGAGATTGGTTCAAGACGGCGGAGTAGAATGACGTGCTCTCACTCCCTCTTCACTCACTTCCGTGAGAGCATCGGAATCACAACCAACTGCTGAACAATCATCGACAGGAAGACACTGGAACTCACCAAAAAAGATACCCCAAATCCAAAGTAGAAGCCACGATGAGACGGTAGGAGGGGCGCAATCACAAAAAATCAAATCCCATAACTGCTGGGTGGGTGACTCACAAACTGGAGAATACTTATACCACAGAAGTCCACCCACTGGAGTGAAGGTTCTGAGCCCCACGTCAGGCTTCCCAACCTGATGTCCAGCAACGGCAGGAGGAATTCCTAGAGAATCAGACTTTGAAGGCCTGCGCGATTTGATTGCAGGACTTCGACAGGACTGGGGGAAACAGAGACTCCACTCTTGGAGGGCACACACAAAGTAGTGTGCGCATCGGGACACAGGGGAAGGAGCAGTGACCCCACAGGAGACTGAAGCAGACCTACCTGCTAGTGTTGGAGGGTCTCCTGCAGAGGCGGGGTGGGGGGGGTGGCTGTGTCTCACTGTGAGGACAAGGTCACTGGCAGCAGAAGTTCTGGGAAGTACTCCTTGGCGTGAGCCATCCCAGAGTCCACCATTAGCCCCACCAAAGAGCGGGTAGGCTCCAGTGTTGGGTCGCCTCAGGCCAAACAACCAACAGGGAGGGAACCCAGCCCCAACCACCAGCAGACAAGCGGATTAGGATTAAAGTTTTACTGAGCTCTGCCCACCAGAGCAACAGCCAGCTCTACCCACCACAGGTTCCTCCCATCAGGAAACTTGCACAAGCCTCTTAGATAGCCTCATCCACCAGAGGGCAGAGAGCAGAAGCAAGAACTACAATCCTGCAGCCTGTGGAACAAAAACCACATTCACAGAAAGACAGACAAGATGAAAAGGCAGAGGTCTATGTACCAGATGAAGGAACAAGAAAAAACCCCAGAAAAACAACTAAATTAAGTGGAGATAGGCAACCTTCAGAAAAAGAATTCAGAATAATGATAGTGCAGATGATCCAGGACCTCGGAAAAAGAATGGAGGCAAAGATCGAGAAGCTGCAAGAAATGTTTAACAAAGACCTAGAAGAATTAAAGAACGAACAAACAGAGATGAACAATACAATAACTGAAATGAAAAATACACTAGAAGGAATCAATAGCAGAATAACTGAGGCAGAAGAACGGATAAGTGACCTGGAAGACAGAATGGTGGAATTCACTGCTGCTAAACAGAATAAAGAAAAAAGAATGAAAAGAAATGAAGACAGCCTAAGAGACCTCTGGGACAACATTAAATGCAGCAACATTCATATTATAGGGGTCCCAGAAGGAGAAGAGAGAAAGACCAGAGAAAATATTTGAAGAGATTATAGTCAAAAATTTCCCTAACATGGGAAAGGTAATAGCCACCCAAGTCCAGGAAGTGCAGAGAGTCCCATACAGGATGAACCCAAGGAGAAACAGGCCCGGACACATAGTAATCAAACTGGCAAAAATTAAAGACAAAGAAAAATTACTGAAAGCAGCAAGGGAAAAACGACAAATAACATACAAGGGAACTCCCATAGGTTAACAGCTGATTTCTCAGCAGAAACTCTACAAGCCAGAAGGGAGTGGCATGACATATTTAAAGTGATGAAAGGGAAGAACCTACAACCAAGATTAATCTACCCGGCAAGGATCGCATTCAGATTCAATGGAGAAATCAAAAGCTTTCCAGACAAGCAAAAGCTAAGAGAATTCAGCACCACCAAACCAGCTCTACAACAAATGCTAAAGGAACTTCTCTAAGTGGGAAACACAAGAGACGAAAAGGACCTACAAAAACAAACCCAAAACCATTAAGAAAATGATAATAGGAACATACATATCGATAATTACCTTAAACGTGAATGAATTAGATGCTCCAACCAAGAGATACAGGCTCGCTGAATGGATACAAAAACAAGACCCATATATATGCTGTCTACAAGAGACCCACTTCAGACCTAGGGACACATACAGACTGAAAGTGAGGGGATGGAAAAAGATATTCCATGCAAATGGAAATCAAAAGAAAGCTGGAATAGCAATACTCATATCAGATAAAATAGACTTTAAAATAAAGAATGTTACAAGAGACAAGGAAGGACACTACATAATTATCAAGGGATCAATCCAAGAAGAAGATATAACAATTATAAATATACATGCACCCAACATAGGAGCACCTCAATACATAAGGCCGCTGCTAACAGCTATAAAAGAGGAAATCGACAGTAACACGATAATAGTGGGGGACTTTAACACCTCACTTACACCAACGGACAGATCATCCAAACAGAAAATTAATAAGGAAACACAAGCTTCAAATGACACAACAGACCAGATAGATTTAATTGATATTTATAGGACATTCCATCCAAAAACAGCAGATTATACTTTCTTCTCAAGTGCGCACGAAACATTCTCCAGGATAGATCACATCTTGGGTCACAAATCAAGCCTCAGTAAATTTAAGAAAACTGAAATCATATCAAGCATCTTTTCTGACCACAATGCTATGAGATTAGAAATCAATTACAGGGAAAAAAACGTAAAAAACACAAACACATGGAAGCTAAACAATACGTTACTAAATAACCAAGAGATCACTGAAGATATCAAAGACGAAATCAAAAAATACCTAGAGACAGAAGACAATGAAAACACAACGATCCAAAACCTATGGGATGCAGCAAAAGCAGTTTTAAGAGGGAAGTTTATAGCAATACAATCCTACCTCAAGAAACAACAAACATCTCAAATAAACAATCTAACCTTACACCTAAAGGAACTAGAGGAAGAAGAACAAAACCCAAAGTTAGTAGAAGGAAAGAAGTCATAAATACCAGAGCAGAAATAAATGAAATAGAAACAAAGAAAACAATAGCAAAGATCAATAAAACTAAAAGCTGGTTCTTTGAGAAGATAAACAAAATTGATAAGCCATTAGCCAGACTCATCAAGAAAAAGAGGGAGAGGACTCAAATCAATAAAATTAGAAATGAAAAAGGAGAAGTTACAACAGACATGGCAGAAATACAAAGCATCCTAAGAGACTACTACAAGCAACTCTATGCCAATAAAATGGACAACCTGGAAGAAATGGACAAATTCTTAGAAAGGTATAAACTTCCAAGACTGAACCAGGAAGAAATAGAAAATATGAACAGACCAAACACAAGGAATGAAATTGAAACTGTGATTAAAAATCCTCCAACAAACAAAAGTCCAGAACCAGATGGCTTCACAGGTGAATTCTATCAAACATTTAGAGAAGAGCTAACACCCATCCTTCTCAAACTCTTCCAAAAAATTGCAGAGGAAGGAACACTCCCAAACTCATTCTATGAGGCCACCATCACCCTGATACCAAAACCAGACAAAGATACTACAAAAAGAGAAAATTACAGACCAATTTCACTGATGAATATAGATGCAAAGATCCTCAACAGAATACTAGCAAACAGAATCCAACAACACATTAAAAGGATCATACACCATGATCAAGTGGGATTTATCCCAGGGATGCAAGGATTCTTCAAGATACACAAATCAATCAATGTGATATACCATATTAACAAATTGAAGAATAAAAACCATATGATAATCTCAATAGACGCAGAAAAAGCTTTTGACAAAATTCAATTCCCATTTATGATAAAAATTCTCCAGAAAGTGGGCATAGAGGGAACCTACCTCAACATAATAAAGGCCATATACGACAAATCCACAGCAAACATCATTCTCAATGGTGAAAAACTGAAAGCATTTCCTCTAAGATCAGGAACAAGACAAGGATGTCCACTCTCACCAGTATTATTCAACATAGTTTTGGAAGTCCTAGCCACGGCAATCAGAGAAGAAAAAAATACAAAAGGAATACAAATTGGAAAAGAAGAAGTAAAACTGTCACTGTTTGCAGATGACATGATACTATACATAGAGAATCCTAAAGATGTCACCAGAAAACTACTAGAGCTAATCAATGAACCTGGCAAAGTTGCAGGATACAAAATTAATACACAGAAATCTCTTGTACTCCTATACACTAATGATGAAAAATCTGAAAGAGAAATTAAGGAAACACTTCCATTTACCACTGCAACAAAAAGAATAAAATACCTAGGAATAAACCTACCTAGGGAGACAAAAGACCCGTATGCAGAAAAGTATAAGACACTGATGAAAGAAATTAAAGATGATACAAACAGAGAGATATACCATGTTCTTGGATTGGAAGAATCAATATTGTGAAAATGACTATACTACCCAAAGCAATCTACAGATTCAGTGCAATCCCTATCAAATTACCAATGGCATTTTTTGCAGAACTAGAACAAAAAAATCTTTAAATTTGAATGGCGACACAAAATTCCCCGAATAGCCAAAGGGGTCTTGAGGGAAAAAAACAGCTGGAGGAATCAGGCTCCCTGACTTCAGACTATACTATAAAGCTACAGTAATCAAGACAATATGGTGCTGGCACAAAAACAGAAATATAGATCAATGGAACAGGATAGAAAGCCCAGAGACAAACCCACGCACCTATGGTCAACTAATCTATGACAAAGGAGGCAAGGATATACAATAGAGAAAAGACAGTCTCTTCAATAAGTGGTGCTGGGAAAACTGGACAGCTACATGTAAAAGAATGAAATTAGAACACTCCCTAACACCATACACAAAAATAAACTCAAAATGGATTTGAGACCTAAATGTAAGACCGGACACTATAAAACTCTTAGAGGAAAACATAGGAAGAACACTCTTTGACATAAATCACGGCAAGATCTTTTTTGACCCACCTCCTAGAATAATGGAAATAAAAATAAAAATAAACAAACGGGACCCAATGAAACTTAAAAGCTTTTGTAAAGCAAACTACAAACAAGACGAAAAGACAACCCTGAGAATGGGAGAAAATATTTGCAAACAAATCATCGGACAAAGGATTAATCTCCAAAATATATAAACACCTCATGCAGCTCAATATTAAAAAAACAAACAACCCAATCCAAAAATGGGCAGAAGATCTAAATAGACATTTCTCCAAAGAAGACATACAGATGGCCAAGAAGCACATGAAAAGCTGCTCAACATCACTAATTATTAGAGAAATGTAAATCAAAACTACAATGAGGTATCACTTCACATCAGTCAGAATGGGCATCATCAGAAAATCTACAAACAATAAATGCTAGAGAGGGTGTGGAGAGAAGGGAACCCTCTTGCACTGTTGGTGGGAATGTAAATTGATACAGCCACTATGGAGACCAGTATGGAGGGTCCTTAAAAACCTAAAAACAGAATTACCATATGACCCAGCAATCCCACTACTGGGCATATACCCAGAGAAATCATAATTCAAAAAGACACATGCACCCCAATGTTCATTGCAGCACTATTTACAATAGCCAGGTCATGGAAGCAACCTAAATGCCCATCGACAGACGAATGGATAAAGAAGATGTGGTACATATATACAATGGAATATTACTCAGCCATAAAGAGGAACAAAATTGGGTCATCTGTAGAGACGTGGATGAATCTAGAGACTGTCATACAGAGTGAAGTAAGTCAGAAAGAGAAAAACAAATATCTTATATTAACGCATATATGTGGAACCTAGAAAAATGGTACAGATGAACCGGTTTGCAGGGCAGAAATTGAGACACAGATGTAGAGAACAAACGTATGGACACCAAGTGGGGAAAGCGGCGGAGGGGTAGTCGTGGTGGTGGTGGTGGGATGAACTGGGAGTTTCGGATTGACATATATACACTAATATGCATAAAATGGATAACTAATAAGAACCTGCTGTATTAAAAAAAAAAAAAAAAGCAAGCTACCCCGCAACCTGGGTTAGGTTTGGGGCTCCCGTGTACTCTCTTCATAGCTCTTATAATCTGACTATTTGTGAAATCAGGTAATGCTGGTCTTCCCAGTTAAAACTATAAATTCCACAAGCAACGTGTTCCTTACTTAACGCTAATGCAATATTTATTTCTCAATTAAATGTATGCATTTTATTCTAAGATAAGCCTCCTGACAGGGAGGGATCATGGATTAGCATATAGACAGAAGCATTTACACTCTAGACAAGCCCATAGATTAGCTTAATCATCCAGTCTGTTTAATTCTCACTAGAAAGAGTCTAAAAAAAAAGAGCTTGCTTTTTAAAAACTGGAAACAGCTAGCTCTAACTAGGTGAAATGGAACTGAAATGACACCACTCATACCTTGAGAGTAGTGGTTGGGAGGGAAGGCTGGGTTCTGTAAAGGTACAGTCAGCCAATACAGTAAGAGCAATTAAGAGACCTACATTTGAATCCTGGCTCTGCCTCTTCCTAGCTGTGCCTCCTCCGGCAGAGGTATTTAGCCTCTCTGAGCCTCAGGTTCGTTCATCAATGGGGAATAATAATCACATCTACTCCATAAGGACATTGCTAGAATTAACGAAGTAACGAGTGTAAAAGGTACAAGGTACAATGCTTGGCATACAAGGCACACTTAATAAATATTAACTGTTATTAGTTCTCAGGATGTTAAGGGTAAGTTCTCTCCTTATTCAGGCCCTAGTGGCCCCTCTCTGAGGGGCCTATGTGTAAATGCAAGGAAAGGACAGAAAACTAAGGCGCAGTCCCAGCTCTCCCGGAGTCAATACCGGCCGATTTTGCACCCATGGCAGCCAGGGGGTACGCGTTAAGGTAGGAAAAAAACTCCACAAAGGGTCTCACGCTTCATTTAATCTGAAGAACAGTACAGGCTCTTCGTCTTAAGATATAAATTATTTATAACGTTACAGGACAAGCGGCGACTCCAACAATTTAAAAACTAGGTAAGTCTGCCTGGTGTTAATTTCTGGCAACAGTCCTCCCAATCTTTTTTTTTTTTTTTTTAAAAAGTCATCCCTGCCCACGTTTCAGTAGACGTGCACCATGCCGTAGAGAAATGTCCAGAACAGGACGTAGGTGAAGAGGCCTCCGATGAGACCTCCTGTAAAGAGAGGTCTTCGCGACTTAAAATATTTGTTCCACCTCCTTCCCGCCTTGAGAATTAAGAGCAGGGAGAGCAGGATGGAGGCGAGCAGGTAGAAGATGAAGCCGTAGAGGCCGGTGAGGCCGAGGATGCCGGCCGTGGCCCCTGACAGCGCCGACACCGAGGTCCGGCAGTAATCCAGGACGGCGGCGTTGCCCCGCACAGCGGCCTCGCTGATGAACGGCGGCCCCTCCCGCTTGGCCACCACAGCGGCCATCGCACCCGCCCGGGCTCGGCCTCTGTTTTCTCGTGGAGCAACGCGGGGCTGCGGAAAGAACCAAGTTACAGGTGGCGCCCGGAGCGAGGCGAGTTGGGTTCGCGCCGCCCCTCCCCCTGGGGCTGCGGAGACCTCGCACCCCTCAGTCTCGGACCTTCGAAAGACGCTGAAAAGGCTGAGGACTCGGGGTTGCCGGCGGCACATCTGCATTTCCCGCCCAGACTCGCCCAGTTACCTGGAACCCGGCGGCGGACGCAGCAGCTCGACGCTCCCTCAGACAGCCTGTGGTAGGGATTCCCGCGGCGCCATCTTGCACTGGAGGATGCTGGGACGGCCCAGCCTGCGCAGTCGCCAGGAACTCGCACCCGCCCTCTGGCGCATGCGCCGCGGGTGCCCCGAGCACGCTCCACCCCTCTCTCCGCTTTTCTATGCGCGCGCTGGGACTTCCGAAAGCCCGAGAGCGCTCCGGTCGGTGATTGGCTGGAGCGTCGTTAACTATTCATGAGGGGGCGGGCCGGGCTGGGCGGCCTTTGTTAACCAGAGAGGGCGAGGCCTTGGGGATTTTCGCTGCGGGCTTAACTGAGCGGTGCTTGGTTACCAGATTGGGGTCGAGATGTCCTACGTCCCGGGCCAGCCGGTCACCGCCGTGGTGGTGAGTGGTCTCGCGCGGGCTTCTCCTCGTCTTGGCTTGACCCCACTTTGCAGATAGGTAAACTGACACCCCAAACACGTTGACAAAGCGTCGAGCCCCGGTCTCCTGCAAACTCGCAGCCAGAGCTCCGGTTCCCGCTCTGCCGGAGCGGAGCCGCGGTCTTCCCCAGCCATGCAACAGAGATGGCTGGGACCCAAGCGCCTCCTGATGAGCCGGGATCGAGGCCAGACCCCGCGCACCAACGCCGCCGCGTTGGACTCCTCTCAGCCGGCCGGGGCAGGGAAGATTGAGGAGAAAGGCCCCTGCTGTGGGAGTCTGGGAAAGCGCCCACTTCCCGGATCTGTGTCCCCAGCCGGGCAGCCGCGGGTGGCGGGCGCCGGCCCCGACGTCCATGAGTCGCAGCCTCTGGAATGAGGAAGTGCTTCCTCCGCTCCAGCCGGCGCCGCCGCCCAGAGGGAGACTTGCGGGGTGGAGGTGGTCGGGGCCAACATAGCAGCCCCTCCCCACTCCCCTGCAGCCTTTCCTTCTCGGACCCATCGCCCCCCGGTCCAGAGTGAAGGCTCATACAACTGGTTCGATCCTGCTCCGAACGTTCCCTGGAACCCCAGCCCTTGGGGCAAAGTCCAGGTCCCCTACCTGGCACTTGGGGCCTGAGGAGACCCTTTGGGGTCAGCTCAGGCCCCTGTCTCCTCCCTTGGCTGGTCTTGGGTGCCAAGTGCTATTAGAATAGGCAAAGGGAGCCTGGGACATTAGACCCAGATGCCAATGCCACAGCTGGATGGGGCCTGGAGGCCCACTCTGTGGCTGAGGTGGGGAAATTGAGTCCCAGAGAGAAGTCTGGTCATGCTCAGTCGTGTGAAGAAGCCCTCAGGAAGGAGCCAGGTCTCTGAGAAGAAATGCCTGCTGGACAGGGCACAGGTCAGGTGGAAGTCCCAGTCCTGGGGCCCTGGGACTGGCTGCAGTATCTCAGATGGGCGTGTTGGGGACTCCTGCAGTCAGGTGGTGTGACCAGGGAGTCACTGATAAAGCTGACACGTGAGGGTCAGCTTAGAGCACAAGCTCAGGCCTGGGCTAGGAGGAGACATTGTTGGACCTGCTGACAGTTGTCTTCAGCTTCACCCTGGCTGCACCAGCCTGCCTTCTCCAGCTCTCTAGCTGCCCCAGAGAGAAGGGGTCAGGTTTGCTCCTTAGCTGGAAAAAAGGGGGGTGCAGGTGGGGAACCAGAGAGGGGCAGTAACCTGCCTGACCTCACCCAGCAAGTCAGTGACGGGGCCTTGTCTCCCAGTCCTAGAGCCTGTACTTCTTTCTGATCTTAAGGGTGAGTCAAAGGTGCGCAAAGGTGTGTGTCAGAGGAGGCAGAGGCAGGCCTGGAGGAGCGCACACGTTTGCGCATGAGGACCTAGGTCCAGTGGGCCTCAGGTGTCACGCTTCCCGCAACCCCCTTACTGCAGGTCATGACTGGTCCCTGGGCCTTCCTCAAAACTCTAGGACCATGACCTTCCAATTCTTCTCACACTAGGAACATGTCTGAATACGGTGGGTGGGGTCTGGCCTCTCCCTCTTGTGTCTTGGATCGGGGATGGGGGTGGAAGAGGCTCCTCCCTACCCTGTGCCCTCTCCCATGTAGTTAACATTTTGAGAATGTTAAAACTATTTTGGCCTCTCCTCTGAACTCTGGCTCCATAGAGCGGTCTACCTTCTGAACACCTGCCTGGATGGCTCCTGGCTCTCCAGCTCAACATGCTCCTTCTCCTCTCGGGTCCCCATCTGGGAGATGGTTGTGTTCAGCCAGGCCAGGTGGCCAGCCAGGAGCTCGCCTTGGCTCCTTTCGGCCATGAACAGTCTGGAGTCTGTTCATCTCACTTCCTAAGTAGCTCATGTCCCCTGGCCTCCACATCCCACCTCTGTGAGACATCTGTTCCCCTACCGACTGCCTGAGTGGTCATTCTAGCATCACACCTGACCGTGATGTACCATCAGGCCCGACCCCAGCCCTACTCCCCAATTTCTGAGAGCTCCAGTGGGCCTAGCATCAAGGTCAGGTGGCCAAAATCATGGTCAGCCCAATGCCTGGTGCTCCTTTGTGAAGCCCCTCAAGACCAGATCAAGTCACCGTTTGCTTTGTGTTTTTCTTCTGTTAAAACTGTCAACTTTCGGGGTGGGGCAATCGGTCTGGCTCCCAGCATCTGGTGACTGGAGGGTGGCTGCTGAGGGCTTTGAAAGGAGCTTGGCACAGATGGGGACCGCAACCTCAGAGTATGGTGGGAGAGCCCTAGGCCCCTCCTCCACCTCCTCCACTGCACAAGAGCAGGGCCTGGGGCTTAGGGAGACGCCCCCTCCCTCTGGGCCAGTCTCCTGGGCCTGCACTCCCCGGCCTTCCTGACCTGGGCTCAGCCTCATCTCACCTCCCAGTTCGGGGCCTGCGCTGTACACTCCAGTCTCGTGGATATGTATCCATAGCACCTTCAAGCCTCTGCTCCTGTTCCTTTGGCCATGACAGCCCTTCCTCCTTTCTGTGCGAGTTTGATCTCTGCCTTTCCCGAGCATCTCTGGGCTTGCCCTGACAGGGCTGGCTCGGCAATCTGAGCTGCCTCAGCAGTGTGCCTGCATTTGTTTTCAGGGCCTGACCTCTCCTGCCCTGTGTGGTCCCTCACCTGGGACAAAGGCCCTCCTTCAGAGCAGCCAAAGCACCCTGGCTCTTGGGCCAGGAGGGGCTTAGCATGTGTTGAGAAGGCTGGTGCCTGAGACAGAGGAAGCTGGGAGAGGTTGGGACTGAGGGTTGTGTGGGTGCGTTGATGTGGCTGAGTTATGAGTCTCAACCCCCCAGCCTCCCAGGCTGGTGACCAGCTGGATTCCTGCAGGAGGCCCTGGGCCCCATCCCCGTGGCATGGCTCTGAGCCTACCCAGCCGCCTGAGGCTGCTGCAGGGGACACAGACCACACATTTGCTCTCCATACCCACTCATCCCCAACTCGCTTTTTATCTTTGCCAGCAAAGAGTTGAAATTCACAAGTTGCGTCAAGGTGAGAACTTAATCCTGGGCTTCAGCATTGGAGGTGGAATTGACCAGGATCCCTCCCAGAATCCTTTCTCAGAAGATAAGACGGACAAGGTGAGGAGGACTAGGGTCTGGGGACCTCTCTGTGGGGCACAGAGGCCTGAGATGGTGGGTCTCTGCTTCCTGGGCCTTTGTGGAAGCAGACCTCCTCTCTCTCAAACGGTCCTCTCTAAGAAGGTCCAAGAAATGATCTGGTGCGAATAAGTAGGGGTGGGCCTCCCAGCCCTCCCAGCACTAGGAAGGCCTGCTCAGACACAGCCCAGGAGGCTAGCAGCAGGGGCTGTAGCTTCCATGGGGCTACTCTACTTCCCCCTTGGCTGTTCGACACAGCTTGTGCTGGGGGATACTGGGTGCGGGACAGACAGACGGCTAGGAGTATGCCATGCTGGACTTTGCTCTGTGGATAAGAGGCCAGTCCAGTGACCCCAGTGCTTGACTTGGGCTGTCTGTTTCCAGGGCATTTACGTCACACGGGTATCCGAAGGAGGCCCTGCGGAAATTGCTGGGCTGCAGATTGGGGACAAGATCATGCAGGTAACAGATGTCCCAAAGGAGGAAAAACAAGGTTTGGGCCAGAGGGTCTAAAGCACTTGGGGGTGGTGGGGCTGCCCCTGCCTGCCTCCCTGGGCACCTGGGAGAATAACCGAAGTCGTTTTGGAGCCCATACTGGCGTCGCCCCCAGAGGAAGCTGGCTCTCCGCTGTGTGTGCGTGAGGTGGTGCTTGGCATCCCCAGCTTGCGAGACCCAGGCCTCCCAATGCCCGTCCGACTTTCAGATCCCAGAAGGCAGCGAGCTGAGGGGGGCTGTGTTCTCTCCCTGGGCCAGGTGAACGGCTGGGACATGACCATGGTCACACACGACCAGGCCCGGAAGCGGCTCACCAAGCGCTCGGAGGAGGTGGTGCGTCTGCTGGTGACGCGGCAGTCGCTGCAGAAGGCCGTGCAGCAGTCCATGCTGTCCTAGCAGCCGCCAGGGCCCCCGACTCGTGCCTGCCCGCCCTTTGTACGGCGACACCACTTCCACGCTCTGCCCCTCGTCCTGGCTTCTGCTCGTTGCTGGGCCCCCGCCTAGAAGGGCAAGAGCTGGTCCCAGAGGTCTGACCTGCCTTCCCCTCTCCCACCACGGGCCCGAAGCTCTGGGACCAGCTCTCTCCCTTGGACACTGAGGACTGGAAACAAGGGCCTGGAGCCGAGTTGGAGTCAGTCCCCAATCTGTGACCAAGGCTTGGCCCCCAGACCCTGCTGCCGGGCCACAGCAGGCGAGCAGGGGCCCCCCCCTTCCTGAGAGCACCATATAGCTGGGAAACGCAGGGCTGGGCACTGCCCCCGTGTCTTCGCTCCGCAGTGCCTGTGCCCCATGCTTTTCCCTGTGTTTCCCAGCGGGGACTCGACTCACTGCCAGAGATGCTACGAAAGTTTGTCCGGATGGAAGCCAGGCAGGCTCGCAGTTCACCCCATCGTACTCCCGCCCCTGCAAGGGGTACGGGCCTCCCCAGGGTTCACCTGCTTACAGGATTCAGATGAGGTTTGAGGCTGACATTTCAGGGCACTTCTCAGGATTCCCATTTTCCTCTATGCCTTTGGGTTTAACCTTTGTATTTTTTTAATCACAACTTTGATACAAAGCGTTTTTATCTTACTCTTTGAAGATGCCAGTTCAACTTTCGAATTCGGCTAATTCACATCTGGGGATTACTCTTAGCAAGGGAACCAGCCTTGCTTTGGTTACTGTGGAAATGGGGCAGTAGAAAGCCACCCCACGTCTTGTGCCCAATAAACAGTGCTGGAATTCATTCATCAGAGGTCTTTGCTGAGACATGAGGTAGGGGTATTTGGGGGTGAATTGTGAGAGAGCTTTGGTTGTAAGGCTGGCTGACTTGGCCCCTGCTGCTCTGGACAAAGCCCAACTAACCCCAAGGCCACTGATGCTGTGCTTGACCAGGGCCGCCCCCGTGGGAATGTCTGGGAGTACTTTCACTGGAGCTGGGCCAGGAACCCCCAACTTCCCTCGCGTAACCTAGCCTCAGCTCCTATTGGGGAGGGACCTCATGGACAGCAAGGGAGAACATCCACCCGCTAAGACTCTTAAGAGCATTCAGTTTAGCACAGCCAGGGATGCAGCCCCAAGTGTTTCCAGGGGCTGTGATCTGAGGAGATGGGGGTGAGCTGGGGAGCACTGAGGCCTTTGCTTGGCCCAGCACTGGCTGCATTACCAGCTCTGGGAATTGTTGCCACTCATGGACCCACCTAGCACCGCCAAGGCAAATTTTTGCAATCTCCCATCTTTAAAGTGTGGTACCCAATTGCAGACTGGGTGGCCCAAATAAAACAGGCGTGTGGGCTTGGTCAAGCTGCAGCTTTCTGCTTTGGGGAAACAAGATCCTAAGTTTTCTGATACTTATACCTGGCTAGAGGATCTGGAAGACTTCCTCCCCCACCCTTCCCCCACGTGCCCTTAAAGACCTCATCCAACCCGTGCTCACAACCACAGCCTGAGTGCCATGCCCTTGGTAACACAGACAGGGTCCCTGTGGGACCTACCTGGCCCTGAGCAGGGAGGCATCTTGTGCCACCCAACAGAGCTCCCCTGATGAAATGCCGGGTCGGCACACAGCCACCTTGGAATCAGTGAACTTCGAAATCCCACGCATTTCCTTACACGAGTGACTGAGGCTGTCTCCCTAAGCCCCAAGGACTTGGTTCTGAAGCCAACAGCCCTGCCTCCTGCATCTGGCAAATGCTCAGTGTGCAAAGGAAATGAATCAGGTTTAATTAAGGACAGAGGCCCCTCATGTTGATCTCTTGGTTAACTATGACAGTGGATTGACAAGCTCATGGCATGTACAAGGCACGTCCTGGGACCCTCCCCTCCCCTCCTCCAAAGGAAGGACAACTGCTTGGTGTGGGAAAGGAGGGGCTTTGGGATCAGGTTGGGCCCACGAGGATTGTGTGAGGTGGTCTTAAGTCCTTATCTGAGGCTCCTGAACAGCCACAAATTGGTGAGTCTCAGGTAGGGGTCTGGGGAAAGTGAGGGAAGGGGGCCTGCCCTCCCCGTCAGGGGAGCTGTTTTCACCACCTGGCAAGTCTAACAGGCATCTAAGGCACAGACTGGTGTGTGTGTGTGTCCTGTACTCCAGACGCAGGGTAAGGAGCAGTTGGAGGGGCTTGGGGCCTGACTATGGGTAAGTGGAGATAGGCAGAAGCAGAAGAAAGTAAGCCACTCACTTCCAAAACATCCCTATGAAAAATCCAAAAGGGTCGTTAGTGTGATAAGGATCCAGAGAGTGTTGGATGTGAGCCGGGTTCTGAACCAATCTGTTGGGTACCTCAAGGCTCAGAAATACTGTTTCTTTACCAGAGCCTGGCCTGGGCCACCTGTGATTGCAGTCGTGGAAGTGGATTTACGTAGAATGAGTGTCAGGACAGTGAGCGCTCAGAGAATGCAGCCTTCAGAGGAGGGACCCCAAGGCCTAACCCCAAAGTCCTAGTCCCCCTGCCACCAGCACCAGCACCTTGGGTCTATTGGCCATGGCACCTGGCTGCTTGGTCTCTGAACACAGCAGTGGCAGCAAAGCGCCCTTGGCTCTCCCAGCTGCAAGGTCAGTCCTTCACGCTGCTCTCAGAAACACTGGCTGCTTGGGGCGAGGCCTTTGGCTCCAAGCTCAGTGCTCAATCCTGCCTGGGACGGCTGCCAGAAGCCCTGTGTGCTGCCCGAAGCCTTGAAGGAAATAGAGATGCAGCATCAAGATGCAGGAGGGCCAGATGCCTGGCCAGCAAGGCCTGGGAGGGGCTGAGACCTCTGGGGAGTCTGGGAGGGGCCGCCAGTGGCCTGGCCGTTAATCTCTGCACACAGTCAGGTGCCTATCCCAGAGGTAGGTTCCTCCCTGGCCTGGAAGAGTCCTGGACGAAGGCAGGCTGGTTCGAGTTTAAGGAGTTTGGCCCTGAGGAAGAGAGCGCTTCTCCACATGGAGCCAGCCCGGCACTCCAGACGGCTTCTTCAGCCTTCCTGGTGGAAACTTGCCCACCAGGGCCCAGGGCCTGGGCTGTTTCCGCTGGGTCCCTAGGAGCTAGTTCAGCTGGTCATACCCTGGTTTCTTTCTGTACAAGCAGAAATGCTGGATGAAGAAGACAACATCGAAGAAGATGGAGAAGATGCCGAGGCCAAACTTGGTCGGGTCTCCAAAGATCAGCGTCCACTGGTCTGTTAGCAGCCAGAAGGGATGGGATTGGTTTTGGTTTTAGGTTGGCAGCTCCTGAAGCAGCTGGAGCACGTGGGGCTGCGGGGGGACGGGGGTGCTCATCTGCCCAGGAAACCACAAATCCTCTAGCTGCCAAAGCCCCGAGGTGAGCCTCACCTTGGGGGCTGGGACTGGCTAGGATTCCCCGAGTCGGGGAGGGGTGGTTTCCGGGAAGCCCGGCCCCGCCCTGTGCCTCTAGCCCGCCAAGTGGGCGGGCCTGCCGGCTGACTCACCGTTGTTGTAGGACTGGAGGGACATCTGCAGGAGGCTGAAGCTGCCCCCAGTGAAGTCCAGAAGCACGTTGCCAATGCTCCAGCCCTCGGTGCTTTTGTAGTAAAAGTTCAAGTAGGCCTGGGCCAGACAGACGGAGGGCGGTGAGGGGGCTGAGTGGCGGCCTCCTGCACCTCGTGACCGCCGCTCCAAACAAGAGCGGCTCTCATTCCTCCCACTCATGCGCTTGGACCTCAGCTCCAAAAACACAATGACCTCTGGGCTCCGACAAGCCTCGGCTGAGGGCACGGTCTGGGCGGGTCCTGGGGTCGCATCTGCGTGCTCGGCAGAGCCCTCCTCCTCCTTCCCGCGCACCTCCCAACCCCGGCAGAGGGATGGGGAGCTGCTGCCCTCCATCCTCTTCAGCCCTCCCTATCCTGGCTTTCCAGCAACTCTGAGTTTTCTACTCACCTTCAAATGGAGAATCTCCCCAAACTCAGCCTGGACTGAATTCATGTTGTGCTTATGAACATGGCCTGGGAGTCCGATGGCCTGGTTTGGAATCCCAGCTCCACCATCGGAGGAGCTATGTTACCCTGGGAGAGTTACTTGAGTTCTCCCAGCCTTAGTCTCCCCATCTGCAGAGTGGACTTAACTCCCTCCTCAGCCCTGGTTGGGCTCTGGGGCCTCCACCTCGGGCTTCCCAGGTCCAGCCCACTTGCACATCGCCCCTCTTCCTGCTGCCAGTGCCCTCTGGGCTTCTCTGACCGTTGACCTCCCTTCCCACCACCCGGGGGGACGGCTTGGCCTCTGTAGTAGTCTTCTCCCAGTTAGCCACCTGTCAGTTCCCCTTCTTTGCCCTCTCCCACCCTCTTCTGTATTTGCTGCCACCTCTCCAATCCTGGACGGTTCCAAACATCTCGAACTGGGGCTCCTGCCTCCCAGGTTTCCCAGGCCCGAGCCTTCCCACGCTCAGGGACTGAGGCCCCACTTCCCCCAAAGCCTCCCCCCGACTCTGAAGCCGCCTTCCTAAGCACCCCGGGACCTGGCCCCGCCTTCCTGGCTGCACAGTGCTCGGCCGGCAAGGTCTTCTCTGCCTGTGCCTTTGTGCAGGCTGCCCCGGCCTGGGGCGCCCCTTCTCTCTTGTCCACAGAACCGAGTCCTGCTCATCCTTAAACAGATGGCTCTGTCTCCATGCCCTCCAGGGTACTGGCCCTGACTCTGGCCAAAATGCTTTCCTTCCTGGGCCCATGCAACACAAGGTTCCCTGTGCTGGGAAGGCGAGTTAAACGCGAGGGCAGGCGAGTTAAACGCGAGGGCCTAGATGCAGCCTGCAGTTGGCAGTTCTTCTACACCTGACCCTCTCCTGGGCCATTCCGCCTGCGGGGCAAGCTGTGTTTGACTATTAAGCTGTGTCTGACCCAGCTCTGAATAGGACTGTTTGAGTACTCGAGGGAGGGTGCTGAGGGCTCACAACGAGGACCCTGAATGGTGGTGGGCTCCCCCCTCCCACCTCACCTTCCTGGTACCCTGCTGTGGCTCATCAGGGTCATCAGTTGGTGGTAACGGGTGGCGGTGGTAGGGTGGGGGGCAAAGCTGAAGTCATTAGAAAGGTGGGGCTGGAGAGAGATGGGAGTGACCTGCACGACCCTTGACTCTCAGAGCTGAGTGTGAGTCAGAGAAGCGGCCACTGACTTCCCCGTGGGATTCCCAGCCCCTGGGAAGAGCAGGTAGTGGTCACAGCCGGTTTTCTGTGAGGCCCCACTCCTGCTGGGCTTGCCGGCCTCCTCCCTGTAGCTTTCCATCCACATCTCACCCCGGCCAGAAGCTGCCCCAAGGGAGCCGGGTCCAGGGTCTGTGTCTCATCCCTCTCATGCTAACGGCCAGACTCTGGAGGTACCTGTGGAAAAGGCGGGCAGACCCTGGAGGTACCTGTGGAAAATACTTGACCAGCGTCACCGCCAGCTTGATGTAGGAGAAGCAGAAGAGAAACTGCAGCCACGTGGTGGCCCTGACCGCGGCCACGATCAGGACGATGAGTGTGAAGAGCCAGGAGAGCACGAGGAAGCTGATGGCCAGCCAGGACACCCGCTGGTTGCCTCGCTGAGGATGAGACGGGGAAGGGGAAGGGGTGGGTGGGGTGCAGAGAGCCCAGCACCAACCGCACCTTGTCACTATCAGGGTCTCTGGTTCCATCCTCTTGGACTTGAAGAGCCCGTTTGCTTCTTGTTCCCATGTTGCAGAGCGGGGTCCCTCAGAGCCCACCAGGAGTGAAGGGTGCTGGGGACATGGCCCCCATCACGCTGGAGGCCTGGCACCTCATCTCGGCCCAGGCTCCTTCCACGACCCGAGGGAGCCCGATTGGCTCTGGAATCTCTTTCCCAAAAGCAACCCTCCCTCATCTATCTAACCTTCTCAGCAAAGGGTAAGAAAACCTAGAAGATTCGTGAAGGTGGGGGCCAAGCAGCTCTGGCTGGCCTGGTGTGTGGGAAGAGAACTCCCCAGGGGAAGTGGTGCACCCACAGGGAAGTGAAAGGAAACGGTAGCATCAGCGATGCCCTGAAATACGCACTAACGAACGACGTCCTTCCCTGCTGAGACAGCAGACGGCCCTCCAGCAACACAGCTGGGCCCGGGCTCCTCAGCCCGGCCCCCAGAGCCCCCCAGGACCTCTCCTGCTCCCTCCCCTGCCACCCTGGCCACCCCCACCTGCTCACGGTCCCTCTCGCTGCTCCCTGGCCTTCACAGTTCTGTCCGCCGGCTGGGGTGCCCCACCTGGCCCTCTTCCCCATCGCCATGGGAACTTCACTCATCCCACGGACCACAACTCAGTGCCCTCTTTCCCCCTCCTCCCTGGCTGAGTCGTGGGGCCCACGAGCTGCCTGTGCTTTCCCTGCCCGCTCAGCTCTCAGCCTGCTGGGTCATCACTGCCTCCCTGTGTGTCCCTCACCCCAGACCTGGGGCGGCCTGAGGACTTGGGCTTACGGGGTGTTCCCTGTGCCCAGCATGGGGTCTGGATAATAGGCCAGCAGATGTGAGTGAACGGACACATTTCCCTTCTGGGGGTTTCCATGTCTCCTGTGAAACGGCAGGTATGGGCAGCACGTGCTGCTGGGTGTTGGCCTGGGCAGCGCAGGCTGCGGCGGGTGCCAGGGTCACTGCTCACCTCGTACAGGAAGCACTGCACCATGATAACCAGGGTGAGGGCGACCGCGTGCAGGCTGAAGAAGACGTCATTACTGTCCACGGGGTTCACGCCATTGGGGTATTTGAGGAGAAACTGCTCCTGTTTGGGAGTGGGGAGAAGCTGGGGGGTGAGGGGTGGCCAGACCACCGGACAGCTCTGACTGGGTTGCGGGGGCGAGCAGGGCCGTACCTTGATGGAGGGCACCCAGAGGAGGCCGATGTTGAACACGCTGTAGGCCACGAAGCCCATCAGGTTCAGGGCCACGAAGTCAAAACTCAGACCCACGACACTGAGGAGGGGGCGGGGGGATGGGGAGACAAAGCAGGGCAGGGGGTGAGACTGGGGGCCGCCGGGGGCTGGAGGGGACAGAGCTCCCAGCACACAGGAAGGAGGGCCTGGCTCCCTCAAGGAGCGCACAGTCCTCAGGTCCCTTTCCATGCCACCCCCAATGCCACCGAACCCCACCCTCCTGGGATTGTCTGGAGGCTTCCTGCAGAGAGGAAGCGCCTCCCTCCCTGGTTCCCAGCTCAGCAGCCCCTCAGAGGCCCACGTTCCTTGGTGGCCTAGGTGTCCTTGGTGCATGAAGCCTGGGCCCTTGTCTTTAAAATCAAGGTGAGCCAGCTTTCGTCTCCGAGGCCGAAGGATCCAACTCCTGCACTGGGGCACAACTTGACACAAATTCCTCCAGGGCTGCGTGGACCAGGAGCACAGCAGATTCAGGTGGGCTCCTCCCACCCAGCCCCTTCTCTGCTTCAACCGAGAAGCCCCATTTTGTTGCTTTCGCAGGGAGGGGCTGAATTGCACAAGAGACCAAACGCCCAGCACTGCAAGTCCTACACAGGTGCTTAGAACTTTCACATCAGACCACTTTTAAGAAAGGACAGGAAGCAAGAAGAGCAGAGGGGTAAGTCAGAACCCAGGCTGCCCACAGCCTCGTTGGAATGCCCGTCCTACCGGCCCCAGGTGAAGCTGCACGTGAAGCTCCGTGGGTTACCTTTTCCGCCTCCAGTTGGTGATCACCTGCGGGTAGAAGGAGACGGACCAGGCCACAAAGTAGATCCAGCCGATCACCTGGTTTATGATGCTGACGACATTGCTGTGGATCACGGAGAAGCGTATCCTCGGGCTGGAGGGAATGTGGGGACCGGGATGAGCTGGGGCTGGACTTCTGGAGGAAACCCCACATGCCAGCACCATCCCCCTTCTCATCATTTAGGGCCCACATGGGCGGAGGCCAGCCTACCTGGTCTGGTTGGAGTGATTTCCGTGCAGATAAGTGGTAACTTGTCCAACATTTTGAGACGTCACTTGAAAAGAGGAATTTGTCACGCCGGGAGGGACCACAACCTGTTAGGAAAACTGAATCAGGTCCAGCACGCCGTAGTTACTGGGACCCCAGCTCCAGGCCATGCACTAGGGAACGGAGGGACAGGTCACACACAGTCCCTGCCTTCTAGGAGCTTCCTAACAGGAGGGAGAAATGTTGGACTAATCAGCCAGCTGGAACCCTCACACATCAGTGTCAGACTTTCTGAGCAGGAGGGCCCTGCCCTCAGGCCCTCCCCTGGCTTATCTCTGAGGGATGGTGGGAGGGCCCTCTTCATCTCACTAGCCATTCGATCTCAGGCAAGTTATTTGAGCTCCGATCTTGGTTTGCTTATCTGTAAAAGGGGATAACACAAGTGTCTACCTTACAGGGTTGCTCTGAACGACATAACGTCCATAAAGCTTACGGCACCACCGAGCCTGACACGCAGCAAGCTGTGAAGTGTTTACCATCACTACTACCCTACGATGACTGCTATTACCTCTACTTCCGTTACTACGGACGGCTCTTCCAGATCCACAGAGGGATGTCTGCCCCACGCCCAGCCTGGCTGCCAAGCGACAAAACAGAAGAGGTGCACACACCAGACGCCTGGCAGGGAGAACATCCTTACCCTCATTTCTGCCCAATTTCATCAAAAGCTCTGCTCCAAGAAACAGTATTTGGAGGCCTACCTGCAACTTCTGACCTCCCAATCATGCTTCCTGATGCTCTCAAATCCCGAGTGTGGCAGGGAGCGGGTTATACCTTCACTGAACCACACTGTACCCCTGCCCCCATCTCTTTGTTCCCTGGATGATGCTTCAGGCCCCGCCTTCCACCCATGTTGTGGGCACCGTGAGGATGCGGCTCACTGGACTGCAGTGGCTTCTTCAGGGGCCCTTGAACACTGTCTTTCTGCTCTTATCCCTAGAAATCAGGGGGCTTTGGCAGGACAATTGAAATGGTGTAAGTGGCTGCTGCAAAGCCTGGGATCCAATTCGTGGCCAATGTCTTGTGAGCTACATCTTCATGACACGTACTACTCTTGGCTCTTTTACTTTCCCATCCTCATTTGTTCTTATTTTTAGCAGATTTTCCTGGCAACTGTTGTTTGCATATTTCTAAGTGGCCACCAGGTCCCTTCTAGAACTAGGTAAGAGGAAAATCTTCCAATTGGAAATTAACTGATACAAGGCAGAATGAAATCATAACAATTGCTTTTAATTTTTGTATTAATTAATTTTTATTTTTGTCTGCGTTGGGTCTTCGTTGCTGCACGTGGGCTTTCTCTAGTTGTGTCGACGGGCTTCACATTGTGGTGGCTTCTCTTGTTGCAGAGCACGGGTTCTAGGCGTGCAGGCTCAGTAGTTGTGGCGCATGGGCTTAGTTGCTCTGTGGCATGTGGGATCTTCCTGGACCAGGGCTCGAACCCGTGTCCCCTGCATTGGCAGGCGGATTCCTAACCACTGGTCCACCAGGGAAGTCCTGCTTTTAATTTTTTTAATCAATAAACTTTATCTTTTAGAGCAGTTTTAGGTCCACAGCAAAATGTATTGCTATCTTTTTTCTGAGTGCTTTCTTTCTATGTGCCACCTGCAATCCTAGACATTTCATACTTGCTAGTGCTTTTAATCCTCACAGCCCTGTCAAGGAGACATTATTAACCTTCTGTCCACAGATGAGGAAACTGAGATGTGTCGGGGTGATGTACCTCACCTGTGGCTCACAGGGCAGGCTCCTAGACCGCCTGCCTGACCCCCAAGTTCTACCCAGTGGTTTCCAAAGGCACAGGGAGTAGACAGGAGTAGTTAGAGAAAGGGATGGGTCAGGGAGGCATGAGCCTGGAAGAGTGGGTTGGTGCCCAGATAGGTCATTCTACAAACGGATCTGCCATTAAGCTAAAAAAAATAAAAATAAAAAAACTGAACTAGGGACTTTCCTGGTGGCACAGTGGTTAAGAACCTGCTAACGCGGGAGACACGGGTTCGAACCCTGGTCCGGGAAGATCCCACATGCCATGGAGCAACTAAGCCCGTTCACCGCAAGTACTGAGCCTGCGCTCTAGAGCCTGCGTGCCTAGAGCCTGTGCTCCACAACAAGAGAAGCCACCGCAATGAGAAGCCCGCACACCACAACGAAGAGTAGCCCCCGCTTGCCACAACTAGGGAAAGCCCGTGCACAGCAACAAAGACCCAACGCAGCCAAAAATAAATAAATAAATAAATAAAATTAAATAAAATTCTTAAAAAAAAAATTGAACTATAACATATGTGCAGAAAAGTGCACCCAGCACCCAGATCAAGAAATGGAACATTTCCAGACCCCAGAAGCCATGTTCTGTTCCCTTTTGGTCACCGCTGATCCCAAAAAGAAACTACTTTTTTTTTTTTTTTTTTTTTTTACTATAGGAGTATTTTATTTATTTATTTATTTGTACAGCAGGTTCTTATTAGTTATCTATTTTATACATATTAGTGTGTACATGTCAATCCCAATTCATCCCCCCACCCCCGCCCCCGCTTTCCCCCCTTGGTGTCCATATGTTTATTCTCTACATGTGTGTCTCTATTTCTGCCTTGCAAACCAGTTGGGAAACCACTCTTCTAACACCATAGATTTGCTTTGTCTGTGTTTGCACTTTACACACAAAGAATCATACAGTCCAGGCTTTTTTTTTTTTTTGGCTTAATGTTATGCTTGACCTTCACTTATTTTTAAAAGATTAATCTTTCCCTTAGATGTTTGGCCCTTAAACTAAGTGATCAGCGTCCATTCCTCAGTCTAAATTTGATCTGTGGATCAAGCCAGACCTCTGAGGGCTAAGTACCACAACCTGCTGTTAGAACCAACGGCTTTTCTTACCCTGCAGCAGGCCTCACACCCCGGGGCAGGAGGGGGAAGTTGTGGGAAATGGCCCTGTCTATGAGATGAGACTCCCCTCTCACTCGGGTCCTTTAGGGAGACGCTCTTTATCTGATCATGAGTCAATACTGTTTGCTTGCTAGAGGGCTCAGAGCTGATTTGCAGCTCATTTCTACGACCACACAGGGCCTCATGCTGAACCTCACCGCTATCAATTTCATCCCTGTGTTCATCTCGTCTGGTTTCTTTTTTCCCCCTACTGATTTGTTTTAAAGTCAGGCTGATTGGTAGTTGGCTCAAAACCTTGGTAAGGTGGAAGCAGGGTATGTATTAACAGATAAATGTATAAAGACTATAAATAGTTATCACTATTATATCAGACAGCCTCTGGCACTGGTTTTTGGAAATAACACTCATCCAATGGGATCTCAGAACAGTGCTTTGCAAACTTTAATGTGGACCCAAATCATCTGGGGAATCTTGCTTATATGCAGATTTTTAATCAGTAGGTCTGGGATAGGGCATTTCTAAAAAGTTTTAGTGGGGAGGGATAAATTAGGAGTTTGGGATTAACATATACACACTATTATATATAAAATAGATAACCAACAAGGACCTACTGTGTAACACAGGGAATTACATTCAATATTTTGTAATAACCTATAAGGGAAAAGAATCTGAAAAAGAATATATACATAAAAGAATATATATACATATGTGTATGTATATCTGAATCACTTTGCTGTACACCTGAAACTAATATAACATTGTAAATCAACTATACTTCAATTAAAAAGAAAAGAAAAGATTTTAAAGCAGAGACAATGCTCCTAGTCTGTGGACGCTCTTTGAGCAGCAATGTCTTAAAAAAACATCTAAAAAATTTATTCTACATTCTCAGAACCATTTCTGCCTCAGATTTCTTACCATCACCTTCCTAATTCCATCTACATAGCATAAAACGTCCATCCTCAAAGAGACTAACAAAGCCCAAATCTGAGATTTCTAGAATAATAGGACAGGGGCAGCCCACGGTATAAAAACAAGGTGGCCTATTTACACAAGCACTTAGTTAAAATGTGTTTTGTTATCCAGTAGTTTTCTACCCATCAGTTATGATTCGTTACTTACTTCATCAGGGAGCTGAAGGATAGTAACGTTTTTTGAACGAAATGTGATTTCAAAAGTGATCACCAAGGTTGCATTTAAAGGACGCCTGTGGAGGACAAGAGTCTGGTTACTGCTGAGAAGTTGTACTCTGTGAGATCTCAACCAGCCCTCTGGATTTCACAGCAGGCCTGTCATTTCTCAAGCAATTAGGGTGAGGCACTGCTATGTGCTTGGCCCTGGGGGGTTGAGAGGTGGGGTCCCTGTGGCCAGTGAGAACACAAGAAGGTGGGAAACTGGCTGTGAATGCCACATGAGGTGTCCAGAGGCCGACAGGACCATGGCATCTGCTCTGGTGGGAAAGGCTTCTGAGAAGGGTCAGGTAGCAGGGAGCAGCATCCCCAGAAAGCAGTGAGATATGTCTGAGTGGGAGCAGCCCACAGGGACCTCAAGTCTGGGCTTAGAGGCCTGGAGTTAATTTGGAAGGCGGTGGAGAGCCGCTTAAGGATTCTGCAGAGGGGAGAGTTGTGCTGAGGGGGTGATGTGTCAGATTTACAAGGTGTCGATGTGCAGAAGTGGCAGGATCTGGGGATGGAATGTGGGTCTGTTAGGGAGTCTTGGTCCCAAAGCTTTGGTTTGAGATCAGACATCCCAGGAGAGGTGAGGAAAAGGGAGAAGGGTAAAGAGAAGAAAATAACAGCGTTCCAGATCTTCATCTTGGGGAATCCTCATGGCTGGGAGGCAAGAGTTGGGCAAAGCAGGGAAGGATACAGAGGAGGTAGGCTCTCTGGCACGGTCTGGACTAGGTCGGCGCCCTCGTGCAGGAACCAGCAGAGGGCAGCTAGAGAGACTCTCAGACAAGGCTGAGCAGGAGGGCTGCACAGCGGGATCCACCCAATGCAGTTGGATGTGATCTCAGAAGCACTGCCAAGCGACTTCGCTCCTTGGCCCCAACCTTCAGGGCTCTCTTCAAATACTTCGAACCTTGGAAAGGACCAATTGGAAGTCTGGCATCAACTGCTGGTCACTCGAGGACTCTTCTCAGCTGGGGAAAAGGCTCACATGTCATCCTCCTCCCACTGGAAGCAAGGATTCAGCGGTTGGGGAGAGAGAGGCTTTGGGACCTCGGTCTGCAGCCTAGGGCCGCTGCCTTTCTTCCCCTGGCTTGTCTTAAAGTGAAGAGGCAAGGGCATCACACTTAAAATATGAACAGACTTGAGCCGGGGGTCAGCCCGGACCCAGCTGTGGGGCAAACGAGCTGGGCTGAGGACAAAGCTGGGCCTGGGAACTTACGGGAGGGAGATGCTGACGTTGGTGGAGCTTCCATTTTCCAGCTTCACGGTGGGAGGAACAGAGAAGTTGACCGTGGACTCTGGAACGACCCAAATCAGTGGCATGAGTCATGAGGTCAGAGAACTCAGGCCCACTGAGACGCTGGGAGGAGGGCCCCTGACACCTGGACTTGTGAAGTCTGATTTATAACCACCTCTATCCCCTAGGCAAAGACTCTGAGATTCTGAGGGGCTGAGTGAGTGACGGGCCTGGAAATGCCCTTGTTATGCTCTTTCCCCTCCTGCTGCCAGAAACAGAGGGAGACACAGGCCTGAGCAGGAGATGCTGTAGCTTCCTCCTCCCCCACCGATGAGCTCTGAGGGTCTGTAGGAGTCACCCAGAAATAGAAACCATGGAGCCCAAAACCTGGTCCCAGTTTTTGGCCCAACTGGCCCAAAGGAAATCAAGCCACAATCTGGGACTGTAACATGTGGGCTTAAACCACCTCTTCAGATGGAAAGCACAATGGTTTCCTCTGTTCATGGAGCTAAACTGGCCCTGCAGAACCGGTCCTGTCCCTTCCTGTAGTCTCAGAGAGACACCTGGGGCCCAGCTAACCTGTTTCTAAAGAACCGCCTTTGGGTTCCTGTACAAACCCAGCTCACCCCATTCATTGATCCCCTTCCGGAGGCTGACTCTGCTGGGGACTCGGGAGAGACTGGTGAACAGTACATAGTTTCACTATTGCAGATTTCTTCTTGGCATTAAGATGCTAACGCAGGAGGTGGACAGATAGGCCTCAGGGGTGAGGGAGGAAGGTTTGGGAAGCCAAACACTCCAGGGCAACTTGGCCACAGACCAGGAGTGAGTTAGCTTCTCTCTGACCTCTTCCTGTGTTCTCTGGGCGACCCCCGCGCCCCAGGTGTTCTCAATGCCCCAGGCATGCGTCTACTTCACCTTCCTCACCTGAGGGCCTTCACAGCATAAGGTGTGATCATGAATCTAGACTGGGCTGGGAAGGGGGGTCCACAGGGGAAAGCAGGTGCTCAGTTTGATGAAGATGGTCCTTGTCAGGGTAGGGGCTACAGATGGGGCCCAGGTCTCCTTCTCCCTCCAGGTCTCCCCAGACCCCTCAAAGGCAGAGACGAAGAACTGAAATTTTAGATGCTCAGGTTGGAAGGAAACTTAAAAGTTCCCTAATTCAACCTCCACTGTCTGAGCCCCTTCTCAGTACTCCTCCCTAGTAGTTTCTCTTCCTCTGTCCGGACACCTCGGCGGGAGCTGGGGAGGGGAGGGGGGCGCGGAGAGTAACCTCATCTCCTCCAAGGGAACCTGCCAGCCTGAAACTTGCACTCCGGGGCCTGGCTCTGTGACCGGGGACCTCAGACTCTACCTGAGCCGCCTTGTCCAGGCTGGCCTGCAGGTGGATTCAGATGCAGGCTCCGGCCCGTGCCTGCGAGTCTCCAAGCTGATCCCCACAGTCCGTTGCAGTCCCCACCCTGGCCCTCGGGAGGCCAAGCTGCTCAGAGCAGAGTAGGATGGTCCCCGCTCTCCACCCCCTCCTTAGGTGTATCCTTGGGGCCTGGAGGCAGCTCTGCCCCTCCTTGTTCACACTCACCCCTCTCATACCAGCCCGAGGCTCTGTTCTGGGCTGCACAGCTGAGGTAGGAGGACTTAAAGGTCCCTGCTATTACTTTCTACCTAGAGCCTGAGGACCACATCAGATAAGCAAGACCCCGCCCAGGACAGGGATACTGAAAGTGATGCCAGGTAGCCACCCACATTCTGGGTCCCTGGGGCTCTGCTGGGACTGTGGTCAGGGTGAGTGGGAGATCCGCATGGCCTTGACTCTTCCAGACTTTGCATTTCAAAAGAGGAGGTTGTGAGCTCTCAGAGAACCAGGTCAGCGTTCAACCACTTCCCCTCACTTAGCCCCAAGGAAGATGGCAGCACTCAGCAGCTGTGTGACCGAGAGTAAGGTACTTAACCTCACTGAGCCTCCACTTCCTCACCTGTGAAATGGAGAGCACAGCACTACCTCCCTCCCAGGGGCACTGTGAAGATAAAGCGTGGTGAAGTCTGTGATGCAATTTCCACACAGCTTGAGTGCGAAATAATTGCTGGTGACTATTCTTTTTTTTTTTAATATTTTTTTTTTAACTTTTTGGGTTTATTTATTTATTTATTTATTTATTTATTTATTTATTTATGGCTGTGTTGGGTCTTTGTTTCTGTGCGAGGGCTTTCTCTGATTGCGGCAAGCGGGGACCACTCTTCATCGCAGTGCGCGGGCCTCTCATTATCGTGGCCTCTCTGGTTGCGGAGCACAGGCTCCAGACGCGCGGGCTCAGTAGTTGTGGCTCACGGGCCCAGTTGCTCCGCGGCATGTGGGATCTTCCCAGACCAGGGCTCGAACCCGTGTCCCCTGCACTGGCAGGCGGATTCTCAACCACTGCGCCACCAGGGAAGCCCAACTGGTGACTATTCTTATCACCATGTAAACCCTGCAGGACATTTTTTAGCCCAAGATGGGAGGCAGTTAGGAAGCTGGCATCATATCATATCCTGGGAAAGCATGTTTTAAAGTTTGCCCCAGGGCAGGAGTCTCTGGACACCACATCCGAATAACCAAATGAGTCTTGGTGAGACTACCTGAAGGTTCCCCCAAGGAGAGTCTTTGCATTTTAAAAACTAATCCTTATTGGGACATCTCCCACTATGCCTCCCACCCCACACCAGCCACTCTGCTGCACTGTGAACTCCCATTCTCTAATTACTGCAACAGTGAGAGACGGGCAACGTGATCCCTATTTCGGATAGAAGAAAGTGGAGAATCCCATGAGGACAAGTGTCCTGCTCACACAGCTCAGAAACGGTAGAGGCAAGATTTAAACCTAGGCCGGCCTGGTCCAGAGCGCAAGTCCTTGCCACTAGGTGGCAGCACCTCAAGATTCCACCCAAAGAAGTCAGGGGCAAAAAACTCTGAAGGCAAATGATCTCATCATTGGTCCTCTATTACCACTCCCGAAAGCAGAGACAAGACAGGCACAGCACAATGAGGTCAGAAACCTAATTCCAGTTACTTGATTTTATGGTGGCTCCGACTATTCTCTTATGACATTCAGGAAGAAGGGCAAAGTGATACAATGGAGCAGGGGTCCTATTCGGGTCCCATCCTTGTTACTTTGTAGCTGTGTGACTTTGGGAGAGACTTCTACCCTCTCTGGGCCTAAGTCAGTCCTCTGTATAATCGAGTGGTGGCAGTTGGATTTGTTCTTCTTTCCTAGGGCAATGCATTAGCATGACTAATAGAGCTTTATTTAAAGCGGGCCAAGTGTACACACTTTTGGGCCTTAGTCCCAGACAATATGATCCGGCAGGTCTGGAGTGGGGCGCTGGCATTCGTACGGAAGAACACCGGATTCCATGGTGTTCTTTCTTTCTTGGAAGAAACCTCTTCCTTCTCGGAAATTGCTTACCCACAAGGTGTGACTACAAGGTGACATGACTGATTGTTTAACAAACTTGGAAGAGCTGATCAGATGACCTGTGTTTTCTCAGAGACTCAAGAGGCCAAATAACTGGAGCAGTGCACCCACTGAGCGTGGCTCTTGGGAAGCTTTGGCAAGGGTTTGCATAGTTTGTATAAGGTTAATTTGGAAACTTTAGTTGGGGGTTTTAAGATGTATTTGATTTGTTTTTGGCTGCGCTGCAAGGCTTGTGGGATCTTAGTTCCCTGACCGGGGATTGAACCTGGGCCAGTGAAAGCAGTGAAAGCACCGAGTCTTAACCACTGGACTGCCAGGGAATTCCCAAGATGTATTTGATTTTTGACAACAGCCAGATGATCAAAATAATGGGCCTGGTGTCCTTGGAGGCTCTACACAGCTTTTCGTGGAAGGAATTTCAGCAATGTTTGGGCAGTGGAGAATTGATGGAATGATATAGGCCTCTAAGGGCCCTGCTCTGAAGGTCAAGCCTCACAAGGATGCACAAACCCTGACGTGTTTTTTGACAACCAGCCTGAATTCTGTGAGGCCCCTAGCCCTGCTTCACCCTGGTTCCTCGGTCCCTGTCTAAGGGAAGAACTTTCTCATCGTACCAGGGGATGCCGGGCAGGCTCCTCAGGTGTCTACGGCTTGGCAGAACCAGGTGCAACAAGGTGACCACCTCACCTGCTTCTGCAGCATCTCCCAGGACCCATAACTCCCTCCGTGAGGTCCACAGGGTGGGAACACAAGCTCTTCTCTACAGATATTATCCCAGATTTTCGGAGCTCCACAGTTTGATGTTGGTGATACAGAAAAGGGAATAGGGGCCCCGGGTCAGAAGGCCAATTATCTGTGGAACCATCTGGCTCCCTGTAAAACTCCTCGACTCCAGACCTCGGTCTGCTCCACTCACTGGGTACCCACCTAGCCAAGGGGCAGGCAGACACATGCAATCTGGATGGTCCTGAACTTTTGGCGGCAAACAAGTCAGGCTACTTACTCCATTTCCCTCTTTATCCATTTTTAAACTTACCACATTTCTCTATGAGCTTCAGGGGAAAAAGGATAAAAATAACCAGCCACCTCCTTATCATGTTCCTCGATTTCAATGGACTAGGAAGAAAAACAAACAGCAAGAGAAGTTCAGGTTAAAGTTGGATTAGCTCAGCAACAAGAGGACAATAAGCCACCTGGAACCATGGCACAGACAGTTCATAAGGGACTTTCACTTCACACCTGTGACTTCAATGGGCTTTGTATCACCAGCTTGGAGAAGGGGACCCCAGGGAGGACTTATCTTTCTTTGACATGTGGGGAAATGGGCTCAGAGTGGCTAAGTGGGTTGTGTAAGGTCCCACCCTGAGGAAGTGGACAAATGCTGAATTTTTCCCTCTTCAACTGCTTTGTGCAACCTAGTAAACAGAAAGAAAGAATGCAGCCTTATTGGCTGGGGGTTCTTTTTTCCAGAAGATATTAAAACTGTGGTCAGATATTTGACTTCGTGAACCTATAAACCTTAAGGAAATTAACTTCATTTCCTGTCCTGGGATAAGCGTCTATGGGTTAATGCCACCAACCGACCCTTGATTAGGACTTTTTTGTTTGACAAGTGTCACTTCTCTGGGACCGGCAGGGATCATTCACAAAGGGGACCCAGTGTGGGACAAGCCCCAGATCAGCCCCATAGCAGCTCATTGGTTAAGTGAAGGAGATGGGTTGCTGCGTACCCACAACCCCCACGCACAACAGGTGAACCAAGGGTCAAGATGGGGCAGGTGAGCGTAAATATCTGTAACTTGGTTTCCACATGCTGCTTCAGTGTACAGTGCTCTGCCCTGCCACCTGTGACAGCCTCTGGGGATTCCTGCAAACTGTTGGAGAGCCATGAGAGGTCTGTGTGGAAACATCCCTGCCCCCGCTCTGGTTTCAGTTTCCCCAAAAGGCCTCAAGAACCCTCCTGATACTCCCCTTCCTCGAAAAAGTCTCCCTGACTGCTTCAGCCTGCCTGACCTCCACTGCCCCTCCGTCTCCTCCAGGGGCCTCTCTGCCTGCTGCAGCTCCCCCGATCATTGGGTCTTATCTCAGGAGCTTTCCCACCTGCCGGCACCCATCTCCCCACTCTCTGGCCTCCTCTGAGGGCCTTGCCCTTGGCACTGTATCCCTGTGCTCTCTGCCCCTCTGCTTTCTGTACCCTGACCTGCAGGAAATTGCTCTCCTGTATATGTGGAATGACCCCCCTCTCATTCTTGCCACTCTCTGCTCTTCACACTTGCTGATGTCCTCAAGCTCAGGATTCACTTTGTTCCCCAGGGCAGAGTCTGGGTTTTCCTTGAGAACTCAGGCGCAGAATCAGGCCTAACCGGCTCCTCTCTCATTCCACAAGATTGGAATGTAGACTGAGGAACTCAAACTCTTGGACAGCAGAAGTTCCCTGGTCCCAGACGCTGACACACCTTGGAGGAAAGACATTAGGACAGATATAACGAACTTTAGAGATATGTGCTCGATTACAATGTTTCAAAAAGATCAGGTTAAAATTATACACAGGGACTTCCCTAGTGGTCCAGTGGGTAAGACTGCGCACTCCCAATGCAGGGGGCCCGGGTTTGATCCCTGGCAGGGGAACTAGATTCCGCATGCATGCCGCAGCTAACAGTCCACATGCCGCAACTAAAGATCCCGCGTGCCGCAACTAAGACCAGGCACAGCATGCATGCATGCATAAATAAATAAGTAAAATATTAAAAATTATAATTATACACAAAAACTAGTGTTTTGTGAATGCTACGAGGTAGAAATGGAGAATTTCACCACAATGGGCTCTGTCTGGCATGCTGCTCTTCCTGTGTAAGTTCTATTGATATACTCTAGGCCTCACTCAGATGCCACCTGCTTCAAGAAGCCTCCCACTCCCAATCCCCTCCCAGGGGCAACCTGGGGTCAGGGGTTTCCTGTGGTAGCTCCACTTGGTCAGGTATCCGGTTAATCCTGTCACCCGTTGTACAACCTGGAACTCCCTGGATCTTCTTCTCTTGGAGAAGTAAAACAGATAGTGGCAAGGAATGTGTGCCCTGGAGAGTGACTGCACAGGTTTGAACCTGAGCTCCCCATTTATTAGCTGTGTGACTCTGGGGTGCTGCTTAACCTCCTCAAGCTCCAATTTCCTAAAGTGAAAACAGGGACAGTGGGAACTAAATCATAGGACTTAAATGAAATGACACGTTAAGCAGGATTTGTGGTCCTTTTATCAGCAGTATTAAAATTTCAAGGGGAAGGGGTTGGTAAGAAAGAAAGGTGGAGAAACAACGATGTAAAGGAAATACAACTGTTGCCTAGGGCACTAAGCAGGCTCTCACTAAGCCTAGGTTGTAATTTTCCTCAACATTGTTGATAAAGGCAGGCCCCAGTAGTCCTCCCTTCCTCCAGCTTGAAAGGCCCGGAGGGCGAGGCCGGGTCTCGTCCTGCCCACTCCCCCGTAGCCCAGCCCGGCGCTCAGCACCCCAAAAGGAGTTCCTGACGTGGTCCTCTCAGTGTCTCCCCTCTGCCAAGCAATCTGCAAACTCTGCGACCCAGATTCAGGCAGCAACTAAGCAGAAAGCGGGGAAGGGACGCTAACTTGCACTGGAATAGAGCCTCCCACACCACCTCGGCAGCCCGGTGTCCCCTGCCTCCACTCACTACCACCCGAGCCCTTCAACCCGGGGGCTGTCCGGTGCCTCGAGGCCGGGACTAGTGGCCGGGGAAGGAACCCTGGCGCGGCTGAGGGAGGCTGGATGCGCGGCAGGCTGACGAACTGACTTGCCGTGCCAGTCTCTAGGCCTCAGGGGGTCCTCCTGGGAAATGAGGCGGGGAGGCTGTCGGAGCCGCGTCGGCTCTCACCTGAGGTCCTCTAGGCTCAGGGGACCGACCAGACGGAACGCAGGAGCCGCTTCGAACTGTACCACCTTCCTCCGGCCGGCTTGACTTAATGTGGGGCGGACCAGAAGTCACCTGACTCGAGCCACCTGATCCGCGGCGTACAGGTCTCGGCGCGATGCACCCTGGGAGCTGTAGTTTTCCCGCGTCTCAGCAAGACAGTTTGGGGCTGGGGAGGAGCGGAGGGTCTCAGGCAACTTGGCAGGCATGGGGGCTCGGATATGTGGGAGGGTTAAGTCACTATTAGGGTCACAGAAGCTCTCGCATCCCCCAGCGAGACTCGGGATATTGGTACTTTGGTGAGCAAGGCCGAAACCTCGGGCCACATCGCAAACCCTGCCCTGCGGGGCGGGGCCAGTAGGTTCCGCCTTCCACCGCGGCTCCGCCTATAGCCGGGGGCCATCGCTCGAGGTGCGCGGGACTCGGCCTTCCTCAACCAATGGGAAGACGAGAATTCGTCGTGTTGGGCGTGGCTGGAAAGATTGGCAGGCGAGGCCCCGCCTCGGCGCCTCTGTCCCGGGTGAAGTCTGCTGGAAGGGGCGCCCCGGCCCCAGACTCAATCGCTGTCATGGCTGCACGATCTGTCACTCTCGGCATCGACCTGGGCACCACGTCTGTGAAGGCGGCCCTGGTGGAGGCCGCGCGCGGCGACCCTTCCGGGTTCGTGGTACTGGCGAGCTGTGCCCGGCCTGCGCGGGCCGAGACGGCGGCCCAGAGCGCGGCGGCGGGGCCCCAGGTGAGGCAGCGCCCTGGAGCCTCGCCGCCTCCAGGAGCCTCCAGACACCCTCTTCCTCCTCAAAGAAGTCTCCCTGACAGCTCCAGCCTGCCTGATCTCTGCCTGCCCGCTGCAACTCCCTCGATCCGATAGATCTCCTCCCAGGACCTTTCCCACCTGCTGGCACCGATCTCCCCACTCTCGGGCCTTCTTTGGGAGCCTTGACCTTGGCGCTATATCCCCGTGCTCTCTGCCCTCCACTTTCTGTATCCTGACCTGCAGGAAATTGCTCTCCTGCATATGGAGCGATCTCAGGCCGCCTTCTCATTCTTGCGGCTCTCTGCTCCTCACATCTGCAGGTGTCCTCAAATTCAGGATTCAGCTTGTTCCCTAGGGCGGTGTCTGGGTTTTCCTTGAGAAATCAGACGCAAAATCCAGCGTAACCTGCCCCTCTCTCATCCCGCAGGAGTGGATTGTGGGTGGAGGCACTCAAACACTTGGACAGCAAAAGTCCCCTGGCCCCAAAGGCTGAGACACCTTGGAAGAAAGACGTCAGGACAGATAGACATTGAGAGATACCTCAATTAAAATGTTAGAAAAAGGTCAGATTGATAATTCTACACGAAAACTAGTGTTTTGTGAAAGCTACAAGATAGAAATGGAGAATTTCACCACAGTGGGCTCAATTGCAAGTTGTGGGTTCAGAAAGGATGTCTATCCTGAGAGATGGATTCCATTAATTCCCTGAGAAAGGTAGCTCTATGTTCAGTTCATTGATAATAGAAATTAATATCGAGGAACTTTCTGTGTATCCTCATGACTTTTTTTTTCCTGGATCGGATCTCAGCTTGTTCTTATAATTGAAATAGATGACCTCTATGGCCCCTTCCAGCCACAGACCTCGATTTTCTGAGCCAAACCCCACTCCCAATAGCTTTGTTTTTCACAAGCTCTTGCCACATACCTGGATTCAGTCCTTTAGGGTTCAGAGTCCATCTTGCTCAGAAGCATTTCAGAGGATAAAGATTTCAGGAGCACTTCTCATTTTCATAGAGCCTTTCAAAATTAGTTTCGTTGGGGCATCAGGACATTTTAGAATGATTATCTCACTTCATGGACCATGAAGTGGAGGCAAAGTCAGCTCTGACCCTGTGGGGGTAAGCAGCAGAGCTGGGATTACAGGGTTGGGTTTTAGGCAGAGCCCTTTTCTCTTGAAATAGGGCCACTTCTTGAAAACTACTTTCCCCACTTCCCCCAGTGTCCAGCACAGTGTTCTGTGTTTACAGGCACGCTCAGTGCTCCACAACTGCCTAAGGAGGGGTTTAGGGGAGGCCAGTAATAGCCCCCCTTGCATCCTCCACATGTGTGTTGTGCTCTGGGACAACAGCCTTGTTGTAATTTCCCCTATAGCAGGATTTCTTCACCTTGGCACTGTTGATATTTGGAGGTTGGATGATTCTTTGTTGTGGGGTGCCGTCCTGTGCGTTGTAGGATGTTCAGCAACATCCCTGGCCTCTAACCCACTGCATGCCAGTAGAACCCTCCTCCCCAGCTGAGACACCCAAAAATGTCTCCATATTGCCAAATGCCCCCTAGGGGACAAAAATCACCCCCGGGGTAAGCACTACTGTTATATAGAAACACCTGGTGGCTCTGTTCTTTCCTCATGTCCATATTTCTCACTCTTTAGAAGCATTGTGTACTCCACAGTCAAGTTTGGCAGCTATGTGGAAGGTCAGACTTTTAGCTCTTTGCAGCTTTAAAATATCAAGATTTTTGAGGGAAGCTCTGTGACCCTTTCTGTGTTATGAATTTTACCTCTCTGGGCCTCAGTTTCCCCATCTGTAAAAAGGGGTGTGGGGGAGGAGGGTGGAACGAGTTCCTAAATTCTTTTTTCAAATCTGAATTTCTAGAGTTTGATCTGAATGTAGACCACTTGATATTCTGAATCAAGGAATGGGGGCAGCGCCTTTCCTGTGACATTGTGGGTGTATCCATTGTCTGTCCAAGAATTGCTCCCCCATCACACTCACCACTAAAACTCCCCACACACTGAGTGCCTCCTTGTCTTCACTCCCTTCTGGCCTGTTTCACTCCCCCACTGTTCTTACCTACACAGCTCACCCACCCTAGGTCCATTTTAAACAATCCTGTGTTCATGTACCATCTGGGTTCATGCCACGTGGGAACTCTTTTTTTTTTTTTTTTTTTTAAATTTATTTATTGATTTATTTATTTATGGCTGTGTTGGGTCTTCGTTTCTGTGCGAGGGCTTTCTCTAGTTGCGGTGAGCGGGGGCCACTCTTCATCGCGGTGCACGGGCCTCTCACTATCGCGGCCTCTCTTGTTGCGGAGCACAGGCTCCAGACGCGCAGGCTCAGTAGTTGTGGCTCACGGGCCCAGTTGCTCTGCAGCATGTGGGATCTTCCCAAACCAGGGCTCGAACCCGCGTCCCCTGCATTGGCAGGCGGACTCTCAACCACTGCGCCACCAGGGAAGCCCCGTGGGAACTCTTTAAACCAGCACTGTCCAGTGGAAATGTGAGCCACACGTGTAATTTTCAACTTTCTGGTAGCCATATCAAAAAACAGTAAAAAGGAACCGTAAAATTAATTTTCATTGCTTATTTTTTTAACCCAATGGATCCAAACATATCATTTCCATATGTAATAATCAATATAGAATTATTAATGAGATATTGTGCTTTTTTTTCATACTAAATCTGAAATCTGGTATGTAGATTTCAATTCAGACTAGCTGTGTGTAGCTGATGACTGGCGTGTTGGACAGGGCAGGTGTAAACAAATGCCTCTTCCCTGCTTCCTTCTTCCTTTGCCCGCTGTCTTATTTCTTCCCTCCTGGGGGATCGATCATGCATAGCCATGCATCTCCTCTCTGCCCCATCTTTTACTGCCCGCTCAGTTCTACTGTAGTCTCTCCTGCATAAAGAGTCTTGTTAGGATGTAGGGTTGCCTCCTCAACAAAATGCTCTGTGCTCCCTCTCCTCTCCTTCCCCAACCCTACCCCTCCTCACCTTTCTTCTTTCTACTCCTTCCATCATGTTTGTTTGGAGCCAAGAACTGCCACAGCCCAAGGCCAGCAGGCTGACAAACGAAGGGTTAACTCCAAGGAGGGGGGTGCCTGCACTGCCCCCGGAACAAATGCAAGCCCTCAGGGCATTCGGGAAATGTTTGCCAGATGGATGAACTGAAGCAAACACTAGGGCTGGTCCTCAGGTGCTTTAGTCCGGGGAGCCTTTCTTGCCTACACCTTTCCTGCTGGCTTCCTCCCTGCTGGGTTCCATCCTTCTTCTACCCCAATGCTCCATGTGCCTTGCCAAAGACCTTTGCCTTATTTCTCCTTGCAGCATGGTCTTGTGTTTTCCTGTCCTGCTGGACAGTAAGCACCTGTAGGGCAGGGCAGTGCTTTTCTCAGCTCAGACTCTTCCACAGAAGGGGGCAGAGCCCGGGCCATTGGCTGAACTTAACCCACAGCGGCGCCTCATCTGTGAATGGGAGAAGTGGGACCTCGCCCACCACATTCCTACTCCAGGCCCCGCTGGAGGCGGTGGAGAACCCTCAGGCCCACATCCCCCCCCTGGGGCCCCTCAGCAGGTCCTGGAAGTGCCCTCGGTGGAATTAGGTGGGCAGCCACCACCCAGGAAGCCCCTGACGCCTCTGCCCTCCTTCCCCTGCCCGTGTGTGTACCTCTGTCCAACGTATCCTGTTCTGTTTCCAGGGGCAGGAGCAGGATGTGAGGAGAATCATCCAGGCCCTCCACGAGTGCCTTGCTGCCCTTCCCCGGCAGCAGCTCTGCAAAGTCTGTGGCATCGGAGTGTCAGGACAGATGCACGGAGTCATGTTCTGGAAAACAGGCCAAGGTATGCTGAGCTTGGGGGTGATCACGTGCTGTTAACAGTCACCCTGTGATCTCAGGTGGCCTCGGCCTGCAGCGGCTTGAAGCAGGATTTTGGTTCCCCTGGCCAGAGACTGAAGTCAGGCTGCAGCAGTGAGAGCGCTGAATCCCAGCCACTAGACCGCCAGGGACCAGCGGCCAGTGAGAAGGCTCTAGCCCGTCGGCTTTGTAGAAATGAATTTCCACGAAGAGACAGAAAGTAGTGAAACAAGTAAAGTGTTTATTAGGAGGAAAAAGCGTACGTGTGGATAGACACACAGGCAGGCTCAGAGGGGCAGAGGCTCTCAGAGGCTCGCGCCCTCGTGGCAGTTTGAATCACTTATATGGGGCATTTCTTTTGAGTTTCCCTTGGCCAATCATCTTGCTTTGCCTGGCTCTGAGTCCGTATTTGGTTTATCTCAGGGTCCTCCCCTGTGTGTGCGCGCATCTCTTAGCCGAGATGCATTCTAGCAAAGAGGCCTACGGGTAGGTTGACGTCACCTACTATGGAGTGGCACCCCTTCCCTTTTTGACCCCCGAGGAGCCTTTCTGTGCATGTGTAGTTGGGAAGGGCTCCTTGATCTCGAGAATGAGGAATATGTGGTCTCTTTATCCTGGGCAGCCCTCAACTCTTCTTCGCTCCGCTATTACCTTCATCTTGGAGTATCTGTCGGCAGGGGACAGACTCCAGCTGCTCAGCCTGGGGCCCATCAATCTCCTGCCTCACCTGGAACCAGAAAAGGGCTGCCAAGGGCTCTCTGTGAAGGGTCAGGTTATTCTGCTGCCTCTTGCATTTTGTGTACATCCTGTCCTGTTCAAAGGATGTAATGAAGTGAACTGTCCACTCACACATTATTCATGAACAGGGAGAGGGAGAAGAGTGAGTTCTCTCTGATTCTCTGTTGGATTCAGTGGAGTGGATTTTCCACAGCCTTCTCTTTCTTTGTGCCAGTGTCTTGGAGCATCAGTGCTAACAACCAAGAGATTAGTGTAGCTGTAGATTCCAAGACACAGAGGAAACGCTTCTGAATTTAGGCATAGTTTTTGTTGTTTAACATAATCACAGATATTTGTGATTTTTCAATTCCAGGGCACATACTTTTCATGGGCACAGGTGCTAAGCATCATTTAGTTGGTCGTCTTCTTTCAGGAGGTCTGCCACAGTGCAGAGGTGGGTGGCCTGTTCTGTTTAGCCTCTAGGAGGAGTATTAAGCCAGCAAAACAGCAGTGAGCACTTTGCATGCCAGGTGCTGAGCTAAGTATGTTACCTGTGTGATCTCATTGAATTTTCCCAACACCCTTATGACGTAGGTTACATTACTCTCCCATGAGACCCGGAGGTTCAGAGAGGATAAAATAATATGCTCAGGGTCATGTGGCAGTAAGTAGCAACTCCAGCTTTTCTCTTTTTTAATTAATTAATTAATTTTTATTTTTGGCTGCGTTGGGTCTTTGTTGCTGCGTGTGGGCTTTCTCTGGTTGCGGCGAGCAGGGACTTCTCTTGTTGCGGAGCATGGGCTCTAGGAGCACGGGTTTCAGTAGTTGCAGCACTCCGGCTCAGTAGTTGTGGCTCGCGGGCTTAGTTACTCTGCAGCATGTGGGATCTTCCCGGACCAGGGCTCGAACCCGTGTCCCCTGCATTGGCAGGCAGATTCTTAACCACTGTGCCACCAAGGAAGTCCCGTGACTCCAGCTTTTGAACTCAAGTCTGTCTGACTTCAGACACTGAACTTTGAAAGTCTCCCGGGAGGACCAGAGTCACAGGAGGACACACTAGCTCAATGAAGGGAGGAATTTCCCAACAGAATGTCCAAGGAAGGATTAGGCTTTTGTAGGAAGTTGTGAGCTCCTGTTATGGCAAGTGTTAAAAAAAAATTTTTTTTTAAATTATAGAAAGTTCGACATAGACATAAAAGTAGGGAGAACAGCATTATGAACTGACACATACCCATCACCCAGCTTCAAAACTATCAACTTTTTACTGCAGGTGTTTTAAGCATAGTATGGATGGCTACTTTGCGGGGTGGAGGCGGTAGTTAAGGAGGTTGGACATTGGATTCACCCCTCCTCTGCCTAGAGAATCAATGATTCCGATTCCCCTGGGCCAAGTGAGTGGTGACTTGCCTCTCGGTGGCTTGACAGGGGTCTGGTGGTGCATCCTTTGATCAGTCCCCAGGGGGAGCCTGGGTGACTGCAGAAGCCCACCCAGGCTCTCCCCCTCCTCCTTTCCCTTCGTCTGCCTGTCGTCAGGCCAGCTGGGACCACGGGAGCTGCTCGGCTCCAATTACTAGCAGGAGCCAGAGGCCAGTTCTGGTGTTAGAGCTGACCTCTCAGGGGGAGTCTAGGTTGTAAAAGTTTTTAAACTCCTTAATTGTGCATTAAGGAGAATAAACGTCCTTTTAATACTAAAACCCTTCCCAAAGAGGACAGCAGAGATTTAATGATTGTGCTCTGCTCATACGCCTTCCTTTCTGCCCGTCTCCTGGACTCTGTAACGACCACACAAACCATCGCCCACATCGGTGGAGAGAGCTGCTTAATATTTCATGGAGCCCACCTGCATGCCTTCTTGTTTTGGTTTCTGTTTCTGGGAAGGAGGAGAGCCACTGTTTGACGATGATACCTGCTTAGCAGAGTGAGTGAAATCATATTTGAGATCGAGTCGTTCTGCTTTTAATAGCGGCTGTAATTCAGTTTGGTTTCGGGACCTACAATATATGAGGCTCTGTGCTGGGCCCCGCGGGAGACATAGAAACGGGATGCAGCCCTTGTCTTCCAGGGCTCGCTCAAGGCAGTCAACACAGACAGGCACCAGTAACCTGAGGGGAGAGCTAAGTGCTTTCACAAGGGCGCCAACTGGAGGAGAAGAGAGGGAGTGACTAGTGTCTTCTGAGAGGCCTGTGGTTACACCAGTTTCCACATTCCATTTTCAGGCTCAGTAATAGCAGGAGAGAAGTGGGGATCATAAAATCAAGCTAAAAGGCCAGCAGCAGACAGGGAGAAATTATTCACTAGTATATAGTAGACAAAGGACGAATATGGGTGAATATAAAGAACAAATAACAAAGAAAGGACCAATGGCCCTGTGGAAAAATGGGCAGAGGAAACCAACAGGCAATTCCTAGAAGAGGAAATACAAATAGCTAATAAGCATATGAAAAGATGATCAGTGTCATTAGGAATTAGGAAAATGCAGATGAAAACAACAACGAGAAATCATTTTCCACCCACTGGATTGTAAGAAAGCAGTTTGAGAATGTCAAGAGTTGGCAAAGGGGGTGGAAAACTGGTTTTTTAAAATGCCACTCCTGGTAGTATATATTAGCTTGGCCGTTCCGGAGGGCAGTTTGGCAGGGTGTTAAAAATAAGAGAGTTATAGCAACTACAGGAAGAAAACTTCCAACTGAACTACTATGAAACCCATTTGCTAATTGCGGGGGGTGAGGATAAAGCTTTTAAATTATACACTGTAAAAATAAGAGTTAATATGACTCAGTGGCCCTACTACTTAAAATCTGTTCAGGAAAAGGACTTTAACATGTATATGCAAACGAGGCATAATCATGGTCACTCATGGCATCCTTGTTTATTGTAGTGAAAACTGTGACGTTTACCCATGGGGGAGTGGTTAAATAAATGTTGGTACCCCACGCTGTAGAATGGTATGCAGTAGTTGAAAAGAATCAGGTGCGTTCACATGTTCTAACGTGGAAAGAATTCCAGGACATGTTGCTGGATCATAAAAACAACCACTAGAAAAATACATACAGTAGAGTACTGTTTGTTTTTAAAAAACAGACAAAACCAAAATAGAATAAAACCCAGCCCAAATCAACCAAACCAAAGAGAGTATGTTGTGTGAGTATGAAAACCCAACAACGAGACTTCCCTGGCGGCCCAGTGGTTAAGACTCTGCGCTTCCAGTGCAGGAGGTGCAGGTTCGATCCCTGGTCAGGGAACTAAGATCCCACATGCTGCGTGGCCAAAAAATTAAAAAAAACCAAAAAAACTCTACAGGTGCTAACAGTGACAGGAAGGGGGCTGGGACTCTGATGGGGATGGTCAAGCAGGCCTTTTGCTTTACCTGTAATAATTGAACATTTTATATTGAGAATGCATTCACTTATCATTTGTATAATTTAAAAAATTTTTTAATTATTATTATTATTATTTTTTGCCAAAAAAAAAAGAAGAAAATGAGAGAAAGAACATCCATCAGGCCAGATTCTGGAACAGACTGTCTGGACTTGAATCCTGCCTCTACCACTTAGTAGCTATGTGATCTTTGACAAGATTTTTAAAGCTTCTCTGAGCTTCATATGTCTTATGTGAAAATGGGGATAAATATCACACCTATGATGTAAGGCTAATATGTAGATTAAAAAAAATAATATTTTTAAAGTGCTTTGAACAATACCTGGTACCTGGTAAGAACTCCGTATTTATTTTATAACACAAACAAAATAAAGATGATAGTCCTACAAGTAAAAAGAAGAAAAAGGGTCAAAAGAGTTTTGGAAGCAGATAAAAGCGTTGAAAAAAAAGCCGCAGATGTCCAGCTTTAGGGCTGAGATAAGAAACCCAGCTTTAGGCAGAAATGTAGTTGTGAGGGTGGACCATCCCATCCCCAGCTTACTCCCCCTTCCTGGGTGAAACTTAGTAAGCTTCAGGTGCATATATCTGTGACCGCTTCCCTGCTCTTCTTCTTCTTTTTTTTTTTAAATGATTTTTATTGGCGTATAGTTGATTTACAATGTGTTAGTTTCTGCTGTACAGCAAAGTGAATCAGTTATACGTATACATATATCCAGTCTTTTTTAGATGCTTTTCCCATATAGGTCATTACAGAGGGATTGAGTAGAGTTCCCTGTGCTATACAGTAGGTCCTTTCTTTCCTTTCTTTCTTTCTTTCTTTTTTTTTTTTTTTTAAGGCCGCGCCTTGGGGCCTGTGGAATCTTAGTTCCCTGACCAGGGATTGAACTGGACCCTCAGCAGTGAAAGCACTGAGTCCTAACCACTGGACCACCAGGTCCTTATTAGTTAGGTCCTTATTAGTTATCTATTTTATACATAGCATTATGTATATCTCAATCCCAACCTCCCAATTTATCTCTCCCCCACCCCATTCCCCCCTGGTAACCATAAGTTTGTTTTCTACATCTGTGACTCTATTTCTGTTTTGTAAATAAGTTCATTTGTACCTTTTTTTTTTTTTTTTTTAGATTCCACATATAAGTGATATCATATGATATCACTTGCCTTTCTCTGTCTGCCTTACTTCACTCAGGATGACAATCTCTAGGTCCATCCACTCCCTGTTCTTCTGGGTACTGGCCAGAACCCCTGAGTGTGAGTGAAGCGTTGTCATGGGTGATAAAGTCTGTCCTATAACCTCACTAGCAGAGTAGTCTCAAGGACATGCTGTTGCCGGTCCGTTGCTCTTTTCTCCATTTTTGGTCATCTCCTTCGTTCCAGGTTGTGAATGGACAAAGGCAGGGGCTGCCCCTGTGTTCGAGCCCAGAGCCGTGAGCCACCTGGTAACGTGGCAGGATGGCCGGTGTGGCAGCAAGTTCCTGGCTTCTCTGCCCCGGCCAGAGTCTCATCTCAGTGTGGCCACGGGGTTTGGCTGTGCAACCATCTTCTGGCTTTTGAAGAATAGGTGCGGACACCTGTTCCTTGAATTGGGTGACGGGTTTGCAGGGGAACGAGAGTGGCCAGGGAGCTGTACCTCTAGCTGGTCAGCGTCACTCCACGTGCTGGATTGTCCCTCAGTGAATGCGGCCCAGCACAGGGTATAGTCACAAGACTTAGACTTGGTCTACCACTGCTTCATTTTGCAGAGGGCTCTTATTGGTTATCTGATTCTCACCTAGAGGGGGAAAGAAGAGACCCGAGAGGGCAAGGGACTTGCCAAGGATCACATGATGGGTTCACGGTGGGATCAGGGCTGCTGAGAACGGCTGATGTCCTGCTTTCCCAGGCACGGTGTGTCCTCCTATGAGTACCCTCCCCTAAGGCTGACTCTGGCCAGCTTGGCTTGGAGGAGTTGGGAGGTTCAGCTGCTGGGAATCCACAGCCTGTGGGGTTCTGGCTGCTACTCAGCTCTGCCATGTCTAGTCCACACTGCCCACAGTTAGGTGCAGCACATGCTTTCAAGTCAATATTAAACCACGTTGAATTGTTTGGGGTATGAAAAACAGCCCAGAGTTCCTGAAGTCCTACGATGCAGCTGGCACTATCCAGGACTATGTGGTTGCCATGCTGTGTGGCTTGACAAGACCCCTGATGTCCGACCAGAATGCCGCTAGCTGGGGATATTTCAACACCAGGAGCCAGAGCTGGAACTTGGAGATGTGAGTATAACCACGCAGGCTGGCTTGAGGCTGAAGGGCAGAATCTCTAAAGCGGGAGCTTCAGTGGGGCTTTCCCATCTGGGAATAACGGGCCAAGAATCAGGTTCCAACACCCTCCAGCCTGTTCCAGTCCTGGGCATGGGTGGGTCTGACCGTAAGTGAAGTTCTTGGGGAGGGGCGCCACCCACCACGCCATGCTGCCTGCTCCTCCACTGTTGCCCAGACCTAGGGTGGGCTCCCCAGTTCTTTCTGTGCCCTGAGCCAGCCCGTAGATTCCAAAGAACAACTTTCATTCTTTAACATATTTTATTTTATTTTATTTTTTTAACTTTTTATTGTATAGTGGAATATAGTTGATTAACAATGTTGTGTTAGTTTCAGGTGTACAGCAACGTGATTCAGTTATGCATATACATGTATCTATTCTTTTACAAATTCTTTTCCCATTTAGGTTGTTACATAATATTGAGCAGAGTTCCCTGTGCTATACAGTAGGTCCTTGTGGGTTATCCATTTTAAATATAGCAGTGTGTACATGTCAATCCCAAATTCCCTAACTATCTCTCTCCCCCACCCTAATGTATTTTAAAATAGGGTTAAGAAATGGAAGTAGTAGGCTTAAGGGATGCCTTTTAAGTTCCCTTTAAACAATCATTTGCCTTTTCAGGTCCAGAAGTCCAGTGCCCTATAAGTTCACTGCCTTCAGGGCCCAAATTCTGAGCTCTGTAATAAAACAAAAAGCACCTGGTAGTTCAGGTAAAGGAATTTCCAGCATGTTTTATAAAATTGGCAGCCCCGTGTTCACTAACTGCGAGTGATGGATGCATTTGGTATTCAGGAGACTGATGGGCTTGACTTTGGTTTGGCCTGTGCTAACCAGCTGTGACTTTGCTCTAAAACTCCAGCTTCCTCCCTTTACACAGTGTTTGCTCTCCCTTCAAACGCAGGAGGCTGGATGCCGATGAAATCTGCTTCTTATCCAGTCCTTTCTGACCACCTCTGCTCAAACTGGTTGCGTTCTTCTCCAAAACGCCCATCCCAAGCTCTTGAAAGCCACGGTTCACTCTTTAAATAACTCAAGGCTTTTCCTCATGGTTTAAAAAAAGCCAAAGAGGCCCTCTGTGAAAACACTGGATTCTGCCCTCTCTTCTTGAATGTGTATCCTATTGCGCTTTCCGTTGCTGAGTTTCCTGGAAACAACAGAAAACCAAGCACCAGGTAGATACGCTGTCCACTTTTGGTTTGCAGACTGAGGGACGCAGGCTTTCCCGTCCACCTGCTCCCGGACGTCACCGAGCCTGGCAGCGTGGCAGGCAGAACTTCCCAGGCCTGGTTTGAGATCCCAAAGGGGACACAGGTGGGCGTGGCCTTGGGGGATTTGCAGGCCTCTGTCTATTCCTGTATGGCCCAAAGGACAAACGCAGGTAAGTCTGTCTTTGGTTCTCTCCTCAGACTTCTACTGGGGCCTCCTAAGCCCCAGCTCTGTGCCAGGGTCCGAGGGGCACACATAGCCAGCAGTCGCAGCGTCCTCTTGACCATTATTCTACAAACGTGAAAAACACCATCATCCCTGCAGGTGCAGCCCCTGCCCCGGGAGCTTACAATTCAGCAGGGCAATTTCTGTCCTGACCACAGTCCGTGCCTTTCTCCTCTAGAGACAGGTGAGGGAAATGGCTCTCTCTAGTTGGCTGGTTTCTATGTGTCTCCATGACCAAGAAAATAGATTATTATTCAATAGATTAGGGTTTTTGTTATTGTGTGTTTGTCGACGAAAGTTCCTCGGATCTGAGTAGAAGCGCAGACTTCCCTGTATTCCATGTAAGAGAGTCACAGTGAAGGGGAGACAGCAATCCAGGGCAGGGGCTGGCAAAGTTTTCCTGTAAAGGGCCAGATTGTAAATATTTTAAGCTTTGTGGGCCATTTTGTTTCTATCATAACTACTTAACAGCTGTTGGGGCAGGAAAGCAGCCATAGCCAATGCATAAGTGAGTGGGTGTAGCTGTGTTCCAATAAACCTTTATTTATAGAGGCTGAAATGTGAATTTCATAAAATTTTCATGTGTCATGAAATATCCTTCTCCTTTTCATCTCTTTTCAACCTTTTAAAAAGGTAAGAACATGCTACTGAGATTGTAAAATGGTGCAGTCCCTTTGGAAAACAGTCTAGCAGTTCTTCAAAAGTTAAACATGGAATTACCATGGGACCCAGCCATTCCACTCCTATGTGTACACGCAAGAGAATTGAAAACACATGTCCGCACAAAAAACTTGTACACAAATGTTCCTAGCAGCCTTATTCATAATAGCCAAAATGTAGAAACAACCCAAATGCCCATCGACTGATAAATGGATTTTAAAAATGTGGTGTATCCACAGAGCTAAAATGCTATAACATGTGAATGAAAGTGAAAGGCCACATAGTGTATTATTCCATTCCTGTGAAATGTCCAGAATAGGCAAATCCATAGAGACAGAAAGCAGATTCATGGTTGTCTAGGGCTGGGACATGGGGTTGATTGCTAACCAGTATGGGATTTCTTTCTGGAGTGGTGAAAATGTCCTAAAATTAGATGTCAGTGATGTTTGTACAACTCTGTGAATATACTAAAAAGCACAGAACTGTACACTTTAAAAGGGTGCATTTTATGGTGAATTTTTTGAATTGCATCTCAATAAAGCTATCATTAAAAAAAAATGTAAAAACCTTTCTTAGCTCCTGGGCCATACAAAAACAGATGGCAGGCTGGATATAGCCTGGGGGCTGTCGTTTGCCCCTCCTGGGGCTGGGGTAGACTTTGGGTCTGCCTGCCCGAGCAGGGTGATTGCAGGCTGTGTGTTTCATTTGATCCTCAGGGCAGCCTGGCTGAGTGGGCCCACTTTGAGAGCCCCGCCTTGTTATCAAGGGGAACAGAGAAGTCATTCATCTTACTCGGATTTTCTTTGTCATCACATCTTTTTTTCCTCCATCAGTTAGAACTATTACAATTTAACCTTGAGTTTAAAAACTCTGACCAGCACTATCCTCTGAAGCAGTAGTTTATTCCTATTTTATTACATTCTTAAAAAATAAAATTTCAAGTGACTTTTTGTTTTGTGTTTGGTAGTAATTCCTCTTAATTCAAGATTAGGTGAGAGGGAAAGGTGAGATTCTGCCACTTTAAAAAAAAATTTTTATTGGAGTATAGTTGATTTACAATGTTGTGTTATTTTCAGGTGTATAACAAAGTGAATCTGTTATACATATACATATATCCAGATTCTGCCACTTTTGTTTGCACAAATATGTGATAAAATTTTTTAAGTTCAAAAAACCCGACTTTTTCTCCTGAATTTTCTCCCTGAGCCCTTGTCATCATCCAAAATGAGGGGGATGATGCCTTTCTCATGGGGCAGTTGTCGTGATGCACTGGGATGGTGCCTGTAAAGAGCCTGGCTCTTTCTGCCTACCTGGTAGTCTTCAAATCTTAGGTTGTTCCCTCCACAGAGAGCTGTCATGTGCCTGGATATAAATGTCCTTTCTAGATGGTGAGTGAGGGGCTGGTCAAATGGGAAGAAGCTAAGATTTAGGCTCCGTCTTCACTCAGCTGGTTGTGGTCTCTGGTTCTAGACTGGGGCTGCTGGCCTGTGCTCAGCTGTGCGGTGTCCATGGGCAAGGCTGGTTGGCCCCCTTCATTGACCCTTCCCCCCGAGGGGGTAGGTGGAGGGCATGATGCTTCTGGTTTATCGTCATGGTGAAAGGCTTGATGTGGCAGGAAGTCAAGGTTATTGACTTTCTGAGACTTGTTTTCACTCTCCTTGCCTCTGCCTCCCAGTAGGTAGGATAGTTGGATGCTGACCTCAGTTAGTTTAGCCCCAACAGACTGAGAGGAACAGGCTTTCTGGCCAGGTCTCGTGAGAAATGGAGGAGAGACTCCTGGGACAGTCTGTAGGCTCTGGCCTCCATCTAGAGGAGAAAAATCATCCCCTCTGTTCTAGGTCTGGGAGCATCCCCCCTGCTGGTGGAGGGAGGTTGAGAAGCACACCTTGGAAATGAGAAGGAGGTGGTACCCACCAAAAATGAATGAAACCTCCCAAAGAATAAAACACTTGGGCTGAGGTCTGACTCTCTGTGAATAGTAGCTTATTGCTGTGTAACAAATCACTCCAATACTTAGTAGCCTAAAACAGCAAACACTTATTATCTCACACAGTTTCTGAGAGTCAGGAAACACAGTTTCTGTGGCTGGATGGTCTGGCTCACGGTCCCTTGTGAGATTGCAATCACACTGTCAGTCGGCTGGGACTGCAGTCATCCGAAGGCTTGACTGGGCTGGAGGATCCACTTCTCAGCTCACTCATGTGGGTCTTGGCAGGAGGCCTCAGCTCCTTGTAGGTGTTGGAGGACGGAGGGAATGAAAAGTACCCACCGAACTGAGAATGCATCTTGAGACTGAAAAATGAGGCAGGTAGCTCCATATAATCAACGGGTCAGTTTATTTTAGGGTAACTTACAGAGTGGGATCAGGCAGACAATGATCTGGAAGCATTGGCAGCTGCATTCTGCACCACCAAGGGGCCTTTGGGACAGTTTTATAGTTAACCTAGGACGTGAGGGTGGGTGCCTGGAAACAGGACATGCACTCCTAAGTTAAGGTGATTGAATGGGTAACTAGTCTCATGGGCTCTGGGAATACATCAGCAAAAGTCAGCATAGTTTGGGAACTAACAGAGCATAGAGGCCACCTGGCCCTAACCGTTGTTAAACAATATCTACTAACTACAAAGCCCTTGACGACAGAGAAGTGATTCACCAGCTAGTACAGTCCTGGGTAGGGCCAGCGGAAGGACAGGGGGCACCGTACGGGCCCAAGATGGGGTCAGTTATGCCAGCAACCATCCAGTGGGCCTCTCCATAGGGCTGCTCACGACATGGTACCTGCCTCCCCCGGAGCAAGTGATCAAGACGGAAGCTGCAGTGCCCTTTTATGACCTGGTCTCCAGAGTCACACACTGTCACTTCTGCTTTACTCTCTTCATTAGAAGCCAGTCACTGAGTCCAGCCCACACTCAGGGGAGGAGAATTAGGCTCTGCCTCCTGAAAGGAGGAGTATCCAGGAATTTGTGGCCCACTCTCCCCCGACCCTGTTGTGACTTGGGGCCTCTGAGTTAGCCCAACAGGCCTAACCTCTGCTTTCTTCGGACCCCATCCAGTTCTCAACATCAGCACCTCGGTGCAGCTGGTAGCCTCCATGCCTTCAGGATTCCAGCCAGCGCAGACTCCAGACCCTGCAGCTCCAGTCGCCTACTTCCCGTACTTTGATAGGACCTACCTGGCGGTGGCAGCATCACTCAATGGGGGCAACGTGCTGGCCATGTTCGTCCACATGCTGGTCCAGTGGATGGCGGATCTAGGTAAGGGTGGCCCACACAGTGGTGTGTTCTCTGCTTGTCCTTTCCACGTGGCAGTGTCCTAGTGCTGAATGTGCTGTAAGTTTCTAGATTCTTGTCTCAGAGGCAGCCAGATTCTAGCACATTCCCTCTGTCCTTAGGGATCTGAGCTTGTAGCCTTCTTTCATCTTCTGAGCTGCCATCACCTACTCTCCTTTTTGAGGCCCACCTTCTCCCCTAACCTTGACTGTGGAGTATCCTAATAGTCTCCTGGCTCTCCCTGGCCCCGCTATTACTTTCTCTGTCAGTAATCTTGCATTTGAGATTTGCCTTCTGATGGCTACAGACAGCGGAGAATAAAATGATCAAACATGAATGAGTGAAAAGACTGGTAGCACTTATTCCTGGCAAGTAGCACCTCTCCTCCTTTCTTGGAAGGGTCCCTGGAGACTCTGATGTCTTCCTGCTCTCTTCAGAGTGGAATTGATCAGGCCTTCCTCTGCTCTGCATTTACAGAGAAAGATGTAACCTCTTTCTTCCAGGAGAGGTTCACTTTCTAAGTACTTAGGGTAGAAATGAAATTTCTGGCCAGCTTTCTAGAAATAGGGAAATCATGCTCATCAGATGCATGGGTCACTTGTAGGAGCTCAAAATCAGGTCATTCCAGGAAACATCCAACAGAATAACTAGGTGGGGCACAGGCCACAGGGAGCATCTGGGAAGTTCATACTGGTCATGCAGACAGGTGTTGCTGACCCACGTCGGTCCTTCCAGGCTGGCTGGGGGTGTCAGGATTGCGGGTAAGTTCTGCCCCCTTGGCTGGGAATCCCTCAGGGATGCTCCACTTAAAGAACAGAACTTTGATCTTGTTTTGCCTTGCATCAAGAAAGGTTTTAAAGATGCAGAACCAGTCATCAGAGCCTTCAGGCAAGCCCTTTACTCAGCTACTGCTTTAACTGGGTCGAGTCTGTCACCTGTTTACTGAGTTGGCTGGTGTTTCTCTTTAAACAGAAGTGACTGTTTTGCTCACCCCTGAAAGAGTAGGTAACACTTAATTTTTCTCTAAGCTTTTCAAAAAGAAAAGTCTTTTGCATTTTCATGGTTCTTATTTTGATGAAACAGAGGGTGCTTTGAAGGCTAGTAGTTTATATAACTTAACCTCCTATGGAATGTCTACATTGTTTCATTTGATTGAAAAAAATATATTTTTTTCTTTCTCATTCCTGAGGGTGTATAGTTGAGTTTGTATAAGTTAAATGTGCTGATGTTGAGACTCCGTGGGGACTTTTGGCCATACATTGGAAATACTCGTGGAGTGTTAAAAACAATGTTGATGTCCTAGTTTCACCCCTAGAAAAGCTGATTATTTGGCTTGGGGAAGAGGAGTGGGGCCTGAGCACGGCATTTTATAAAAGTTCCTCAGGTAATTCTGATGCTCTCAAGTGTTGGTAAGCACTGATCTAGAACCTTCTACTCAAAAAGCGTGGTTCTCAGGCCAGCTGCACTGGCTTCCTCTGGGAGCTGATGACAAATGCAGCATCTCAGGCCCCACCCCAGGCACACTGAATCAGAAGCTGTGTTTTAATAAGATCCCTGAGTGATTCATATGCATATTGAACTCTGAGCTCTGGTCTAGACTGGTTGTTCGTAACCTCTGCCGAGGGGCAGGCTGGGCTGTGATCACCACTGTGGTCCTGGGATGCCTGTGACACTAATAACAGGTGTGATGATACTTATTGATCAGTGTATGCATTTGGTCCACTTAGGACCAAGAGTCCCACAGCTGCGGGATGGTTAGGACCCACAGCAGCGCTTACGAGATCTCTCCTTGAAGGCTGGGCTGGGGTCTGTAGTGAGAAAGCTGGCTGGGGTCTGGAGCAGAGCACAGCTAGCCAGAATATCTGAGTCCTGAGCTGGGAAGCAGCCAGCCACAGTGAGGAGAGGCAGCAAGTCAACCTATCCTTGCCCCCTGGGAACTCTATAGCCTGCCGCGAGGGGGTGCACGAACTCACACAGGCCTTCTCTGTTCCCGGCAGGCCTGGAGGTTGAAGAATCCACTGTGTACTCACGCATGATCCAGGCTGCTGCACAGCAGAGAGACACCTGCCTAACCATCACTCCAACAGTGCTGGGCGAGAGGCACCTGCCAGACCAGCTGGCTTCAGTGACCAGCATCTCCTCCTCTGACCTCTCCCTGGGGCACGTGACCCGGGCCCTGTGCAGAGGCATCGTTCAGAACCTGCACTCAATGCTTCCTTTTCAGCAGCTCCAAGAGTGGGGTGTGGAGCGGGTGATCGGCAGTGGGAGTGCGCTGTCCAGGAACGAGGTGCTGAAGCAGGAGGTGCAGAGGGCTTTCCCTTTCCCAGTGTCCTATGGGCAGGATGTAGACGCAGCTGTAGGGGCCGCTCTGGTTATGCTCCAGAGAAACCTTAACCAGCAGGAGTATTAGCACACTCATTGGCCAAAGGACTGTTGCAAAGTTTTTCTAATTAACATTCGCTCCTTATTTTGGGATCATGCTTTTCCTGGACAGCTCTGTGGGCAGTTTTAAGCAATGCTTGTTCTCAGGACATCATTTTGACCAAGGACCAATCTTCAGGGCACACTCTAATAATGCAGCCAGGAGTCATCAACCAGATCCCAAATCAGTGCCTTCTGAAAGAGACTCACCTGAGAGCTGGTTGCAAATGTAAATGTGGGAGAGAGAGAGAGAAAGGGAAAGATGGGTCACGTGTACTGTTGGAAGAGTCTTCCCTACTGGATTGTACCACGTGACTCTGAGGCCCCTTTCCCAATCTTGTTCTTCTCTGGCCACAGCCAGCTAGCTGGGGCAGGAGGCGACCCAAGGACAGTGATGCAGGCTGGCTGACATGAAGATGCAGGGATCTGTGCTGGCCTTCTTGCCATGTACCTCCCCTCCAAGGAGAGCCTGCTTGGTGCTGCCATGGTCCCTCACAGCACAGCTGGCTTGAAGGCACAGAACAGAGAAGAAAACATGGATGACATGACCAGCCAAGGGGACAGATGCTGCATAACGCCACCGTTCAGGCATGTTGTTCCCAAGAGTCTGACCAGACACCAGCAAGACTCTTTTCCAAGAGTGTGTCTGTGCAGCCGTGTGTTTTTGCCCCTGTGCATCCCTGGGAAGCCTTCCAAGGGAAGGGATGCAGCTGCGCATGCTCCTGTTAGAGAGAAAGCAGGGAGAATCCCTTGTCCCAAATGCCCCAGCTCTTCCTTCTGTTGGTGTGGGCCTTGCTGGCCCGCCATGTGTGCCTGGCTCGCAGAAACATCCCACTTGAGTCGGCATCTCTGCAGGGATCCCAGAGCATCTTAAACCTTCCCGTGGTTGGTAGGATGACCATGGAATGGCTTCCAGGAGAGGGCCACCATCGCTGTGTCTACTTCCACACTCCCAAGGGTGATCCCAGGTGTCTGACTCTGAGGCACCTGGGCGACTGTGAGTTTGGGAAGCAGTCATGTCTCTTTGTAAATGCCACTTCATGTGACTGTCTGAAACTCTTAATCTGCCTGGCTGTGCTGATTGAATTTCAGATACTAAAGTTCATTCCTCCAGAGCCTTGTCCCTTTAGTAAAACACACCTCTCTGCGTTGGGAAGACTATAAATCTGGCACTGCCGCGGAGCTGGGTTTGGGAGGTTGGACATAGCTCTGGGGGTCATTTGTAGGTTGTCCTTGCAGAAGCCCTGCCTGCCCCATGGTTCTGCTGGGACAAGCAGCTGCAGATCACTCAGGAACGTCATGTAATTGTTCTCTCGGCCAGAATGAGTTGACACCATCATTTTGAGAGAGAAGTCACCTCGGGATGGGCCAAAGGATAGCAGAGAGCCCTGTCCATCAGGAGGAGCTGGCCCTCCGACGTCAGGGAGGCAGCCTGTCTTGCATTCCCAGGATGCTGTGGGTGGAGTCTAAATGTAAATTAGGAGCTGGATAGGTATCCTGCAAAGCACCATAACTCTCTGTCCCCTTTCCGCGTGTCCACTCTACCTCTGAGGGCTAAGCCTCGCACAGTCCAAGCTTGCCAGCTGGTAGTCCTGTTGTCATTTCTATTGCACTTGGCCTGGAGCCTCTGCAGGGGTTTGAGTACAGCTGCCAGGGCCTCATTTCTCCAGCCTGAAGTCATAAACCACTCGTTGCTCCTGCTCTCACTCTCAGGAGGTACCATCCTGATCCTCAGATGAGGAACTGGGTCATTAGGGCTGTTTGCCAATATCCTGATCTTAAGCACATGGTAGGCTGGCACTTTCCCTCCTGATTTGCTTTGGCCAGTAAAACGTCAACAGAAGTTTGCCGCTTCCAGGCAGAAGCCCTTTGGAGCCAATGTGAGATTTGCCACACTCTGTTCCCTTTGCTGTAAGTGACCTGGGGTGTCCCAGAGAGGAGGCTCTGCTGCCCTGGGTCCCACATGAGGGCAATGTGGTGTAGAGCCCTCACCAAACAGCGAGTGACTCATAGTGTGGCCGAGGAATAAACCTTTGATGTTTGATGCTACTGAGATTTGGGAGCTGTTTGTTACCGCAGGATATCTTAGTTCATCCTGACCGCTACAGCCATGGTAGACACTGTGCCTGAGAAGTCCCAGCATAGACCCAGGTGAATCATATTTATGAAGCATCTACTAGGAGATGGGTGTTCTATCAGGCACAGTGATGTATTGTTGAATTCCCATCACTAGGGAATGAAATAAACGCTATAACAGATTTACCCACATGCCCAGAAGGAGGAGCAATTCATTCTTCATGCAAGTGACATCGAAAAACTAAACCTTGGAAAGTTTCAGTCCATTGCTACTAACAAAAGTTAGCGTTCTTTGAGTACCTGCAATGGACTAGAAGCTAATCTGGGCTCTACTTGTTTGAACTCATTTGATCTTCACAATAATCCTAGAAGGTGGGTATATTATCCCCATTTCACAGATGAAGAAACCGAAACACAGAAACGTTAAGTAACTTATGTAAGATCATGACTCTAGGATTCCAAACCCAGAGCCCGCTTTCTTTGGCATTCTAGGCAGCGAGGTCAGCTTAGGCAAATGTGTTTATGTTAAAGTGATTGGCCTGACCAGGGTGTGTGAATTGTCTGGTGTCACTTGGTCATAGGGCAGGTGCAAGGGTGTCGTGGGAGTGGTGGCTGGAAAGGTTGGGCAGACGGGGAAGTGTGGTAGATGCCAGAGAGTTTGGACTTTCTCCTGTGGGCAGCGGAGGGGAGGGAGGGGATTGGGGATTCTTGGGCTTTGGGAGAATAGCTGGCAGTGTGTGTTCTGGATTGGAAGATGGATGGTAGGAGAAGGGTCCCAATTAGAGGAACCTAGAAAACAGCCTGTGAGAGATGGTGAGGCTGGAACGAACCAGGGGCGGAGGAGTGAACGCCAGCCCTCCCGCTCGCTCCCCTGTCCCGGCCACACACACCATCCTTCGGCCTTTGACTACATACATATGATGTTTATGTGGCTTTCATGTTCTCTGTTTTCCTTTTCTTCTCAAGTGGACTGAAAGCTCCTTGGGGGCAGGGTCCCTATTAGGTGTTCTCTGCCCTGTCCTCCTCCTGCATCTGAACTTGGGCTGATGTCCACCTCACAAGGCAGAACCCTACCCCTTGTCCAAGGCCTGACTCTGATGCCATCTGCCGGCTGCAGTCCCCCTGCAGCATATTTGCCACCGGATTACACCTGCATCCAGGACCTCGCTCAGTGTTTGCTGTTGGCACAGACTGTTGGCTCCTGGTTTGTGCCTGTTACAGGGAGCCCCACCCTGTAAGCGTCAGAGAGAGCCTAGCAGGTCTTCCTCCTTATCCATCCCAGCCTCCTGGAGGGCAGAGACCACCCTGTTCACCCTACCCACCGCTCTGGGTTCACAAAGTGCACAGTGGGCCTCAGGAAAGAGGGTGGGTCACACCTGACCGCTTCTCAGGCATGATTAGATGAACAGGCCACATCTTTGAAAGTGAGATGTTCTTGGTATAGAGATGCTCATTGCGTGACTCATGAACATTAAGGAAATCTTGTTTTTTTCATCAGAAAACAATTAGTCACCACCTCGAGCTAATGGCCGGATACAGTTCAGCAGTCAGCAGATGTGAGCTGAAATAATGAGGAGATGTACAACCCCCCAGACCTGCCTGGAGACTTACCAGCTCACAGAGCCCATTCACATCCATATCCTTGCTAATCCCCAGCAAAGTCCCTGAAAGCAGGCCGGGCAGGTGTTCTCACCTGTTTTGTGGATGAAGAAGCAGGCCCGGAGCTTCAGCTACCGCCCAAGTTCATGCAGCTGGCGTCTGACACAGCTGGGCCTCCTCACTCCTGCTTCCATTCTCTGCCTGCACCCCGCCAACCACTTCTCACTCTGTTCTGGTCCCTCTCTGGGTCCCAGCTCTGCAGAGCAGGGCTCACTCAGCCATGGGGTGCCGAGTGGATGTCGGCTCCCTCCCCAGCTCAGATGGCCAGCTGATCTGCTTCTGCAGCACACAGACCCCTCTCACAGACCCCTCCCCTCCACGGGAGCTGACTCGTGTGAGTACCTGGTGACACTAATGCACAGACCAAATGCGAAAAGGAAAGTAGTTTTCTTCCAGGTTTGCTGTTTTCCATCTGAATCTTGGACCCCTGAAGCCATTTAAAATTTGGGAGGCAAGACACATAAATCAGGACAAGATTGAGAAATCTCAAGACAAGACTAGTAGTGTTGTCACTGTCCTTGGCAGGGGGTGGGGGGGGGTGGGCATTACGGGCGCCTGCGGTGGTGCCTTCACCAGTCTCCGTGGGGCTGGGTCTAGCACGGCCTGCTTCCCACCAGGTTCCTCCCGAGGTGGCAGGATGAGTGTTCTCGACTTTGGTAATCAGCCTTTTTCAGCCCATGGGAGTTTGCTGGTTTCTAGCTGTGCCAGAAAGTCTGGCTTCAAATCCGAGAAGAACCCAGGTGGATGACAAAAATCTATTAGGCTCCCATTGCCAGGGTCACTGTGCCCCATGGTGGTAACACAGAAAGAGAGAGAGACCTGTGGCCATTATTATAGCTACTTTATTTTATTTATTTATTTATTTTTGGCTGTGTTGGGTCTTCGGTTCGTGCGAGGGCTTTCTCCGGTTGCGGCAAGCGGGGGCCACTCTTCATCGCGGTGCGGGGACCGCTCTTCATCGCGGTGCGCGGGCCTTTCACTATCGCGGCCCCTCCCGTTGCGGGGCACAGGCTCCAGACGCGCAGGCTCAGTAGTTGTGGCTCACGGGCCCAGCTGCTCCGTGGCATGTGGGATCTTCCCGGACCAGGGCTCGAACCTGTGTCCCCTGCATTAGCAGGCGGATTCTCAACCACTGCGCCACCAGGGAAGCCCACCTGTGGCCATTATTGACGTTAGCAGTTTTAGCCTAGGTCACACCAGACGGGGCCCAACCACCTGCTGTGAGACCTCCAGCACTTTCCCGTGCTGCCTCTGGTACCCATCAGAGCTCGGAGGGAGTGCCCGCTCCCAGAAGTCATCATTCAAACATGATCTACTTACAAGGAGTTTTAATGGGCACATCATTACATAGATCCAAGAACACGGTGTTTCAAATTACGACCCAGAAACCACACTGATGGTGGTGAGGCCCAGCCCTGAGGTCCTGTCCCAACACTGTTTTCTGAACTTTAGTGGAACCACTCAGGGCAGGTGCTGTTCAGATAAAGCCGGGCCAGCATGCACCTTTGGGAAAGGCACGGAGCTAGGCTTGGAGAAGGGAAACGGAGGGCGCCAGAGCCTGTGTCACCCAGGAGCCATTAAAATCTGCAAAGCCGGGCACAAACATCAGAGAAGTTAAAGCTCAATACAAATTTTAGGAAGCTCCAGCTGAGACTAGTACAGTTGTCACTGCTCTTGGGCAGGTTACGTAGCCTGTCTGCTCTTCATTTCCTCATCTGTAAAGTGGAGACAAAATGGTACTCACCTCGTGAAACTTTGCAAGGGTCCAATGAGATAGTGCATATAAAGTGCTTATCCCAGAACCTGGCACTCTGTCTGCCATTATTGTTGTCATTGTGATCAAATGTACCAGTAGTCCCAGGAAGGCATCGTTTGGAGGAGGTGGGATTTGAATGATAGAATCTCAGCATCCATAGGTCTCACCTGCCACTTGGGCCGTAACGGTGGGTTGAGTGGGATGGATGTTGGGCAGAGGGAGGGCGGGGGAAAAGCGTGGAGGCAGGCACCGTCGGTGTGGCTGGGGAGGAGGTGTGTCTAGGTGATAGGAGGAGGTGGGCCACGGTGGGAGAGGGGACTGGGGATGTGGGCTCAGGGTGCCAGGTGGAGGGGTGGGGCCTTGATTGGTAAGGGGGCCACAATCAGGACAATGTTCTAGGACTATGGACTGGGAGGTGGCAGGCTGGGAAGCCTAGACTAGGAAAAGGAGGCACTGCTGGGACTTCTGGTGAGAACTGTCTGCCAGCTGCCAAGAGGGATGGACGTGAGTCACAGAAACAGCCCAGACAGCGAGGACAGAGAAGGAGAGGGTAGAGAGGACAAAGCATGCCGGACTTGGTGACCAGAAGAAAGTTGGTGCCTTTATAGGCAGGGGCATTGAGGGGAGGGAATGTGGAGGGAACAGGAGTCCATCTTGGGATGTGCTGAGGGGAAGGGGTTTGCTGTCTTTACCTGGAGATTCCGGGAGGCAGGGATGGAGCCCAGGGGAGAGGGCAGAGCTGGACGCCCGGGTGAAGGAGTCGCTGGCTTGGGAATGTCAGATGGGTTCTTGGAGGCGTGAGGGTCTCAGAGAGGGGGAGGAGGAGGTGCAGGTCCCGAGGAGCACCTGTGTGGAGGGGAAAGGCTTGGCGAGGAGAGGCAGCCAAGGAGACCAACATGGAGCTGTCGGGGAGGGAGGAGAAGGGCCAGGATTTCCCCTGCAGCCCTCGGAACGTGTGCGGTACCAGGTAGACTCTGGGATGTTGTCAACCCCAATGGCTCTGTTACAAAGGGGACACATTTAGTGACACGTGTTGTCCTCACCAGAGGCAAAAATCACCTTGGAGGCTAAGGGGATGGTCCTGGTGGAGAAGTGTGACCCACCACTTTGCTGCACATTGCTCCTGGGCTGGCCGGTTCTCTCAGTGCCTTTCTCAGATGTCTCCTCCCCTGTGCCGGGGGGTAGCTCATGGCTGAGACCCTGGCCTGGCCCAGGCAGTGTGTGAGCCAGAGGCTGTGCCTGACCCAGTGTCTGCACGGCACTGTCTCCGTACCGAGGTGTACTTAATGCTACTCAACTGTACACTTAAAAATGCTTAAAACGGTAACTTCTAAGTTATACATATTTTACCACAATTTCCAAAAAAAAAAAAAAAAAGAATGAATTCCAAGTTTCATTTTTTCAAAAATTAATTTTTATTGGAGTATAGCTGATTTACAATGTCATGTTAGTTTCTGCAGTATAGCAAAATGAGTCAGTTACACATATACATATATCCCCTCTTTTTTAGATTCTATTCCCATATAGGCCATTACAGAGTATTGAGTAGAGTTCCCTGCAGTATACAGTAGGTTCTTAGTCGTTCCAAAATTTCATTTTATTTTATTTTTTATTTTTGTTTTGGCTGTGCAGCATGTGGGATCTTAGTTCCCTGACCAGGGATCGAAGCCGAGCCCCCTGCAGTGGAAGCTCAGAGTCTTAACCACCGGACTGCCAGGGAAGTCCCCCAAGTTTCATTTTAATTGAAGCATTTTAGCTTCAATTTTAGGCACATATCCAACAGCACATATATGAAAAGTTGTGCAAGCAGGGGACATGGTATGGCGTGGTGGAATGGGCCCAGCTTCCTGGCCCAACCAGCAGTGTTACTTGGGCAATCATCTAATTGCTAGATGTCACAGATTTCTCATCTGTAAAATGGCTACGACAGTCTCTACCCTCCCACTGTGCAGGGTTGTTGCATGGCCTAGGAGAGTGGGTGGTGAAAGCTTTTTGTAAACTCTAGAAAGCCATGCCGGATCCATGTGGTGTCTGCACTTCAGTGCCTGACTCAGGGGTCGGAGCTCGTAAGCTACTCCAGGCAGGGCTACAAGGGGCCTTTCTGGCATGTGGCTGCTCTTTTCAGGCTGTGTCTGACCCACAGCTTATTGGAGTCCTATCGAGTTCCCAGGGGCAGCTGCTAGGTCAGCTTCTCAGGCATTTTGGGCGGCAGCCTGTATGCACACCTGGTAAGACTTTAAGACTTTTCTCAGCCAGTTTCCGGGAGGGAATGAAGCCCTATTGGAAGTGATGAATTAACTTTTCTCTTGTTCCTTTAGGATCATACTAGGAGGCGTTAGAAAATAAACCCTCATCATTTTCTGTGTTCTGTGGTTCCGTGAGGAACCCCAATTGAGAAAGGCCGGACCTGGCAGATGCAGAAGTGCCCCCACCATCATCCCTGCCCCAGATTTGGGCACACAGGGAATGAGAGGCCCAAGAGAGCCAGGGACTTGTTCTAGGTCACACAGAGTTGGTGCAAAGGCAGCACTCAAAACCAGGAGGTCCCTAATTGCCAGGCCAGGATTGCATGATGGGTGACACCACCCTTCCCATTCCTTCTGCATTTTGAAAATGGAGCAGTGCTAGGGCGCTGGGTTTTACATCTCTGGTCGTGAAAGTGCATTTGTTGAGCTGTTTCACCCTGTCTGCAGAAGTGGTGGGTTTGGGAGGCCTGAGCAGCGCCCTCCTTCCTTGAGAGCTGAGGTCACCAGCTCTGGCTGGTTCTGGGCTGCGTGTGGCTAATTGCATTGTGGCCCTGGCATGGTTGGAGGAAGGGCAGCAGCTAAGTGGTTTCTGAAAAAAGGGCAAAAATGATGGGAAAGACTTTGGGGTCCTCTGGGAATCGGAGCCTCAGCAACAGCAGCTGCTACCGTTGCTGGAAACGTTTTCCTTGAGTGCCAGGGCGCGCGCACAGCCCATCCCTGTCAGTGCGGAGCAGCTGCAGCCCGGGGAGGGGCCGTGGACCCTCACGGAGGGGGGCAGGGGAGGCCCCTCTTCTCCCCGCAGCAGCTCAACTCTGCCTTCGAGTAGAACGGCCTTCGAGCTCGCCGCGCCTGCTGGGTCTGGGGTGTGCCTGCGTCTCGCTGGTGAGTCTCTTCTGTAGTTGGATGTTCGCTTTTAGAAACATCTAAAAGCGTTTGACAGCATAGTGAGCTGTCAAAAGCTGGGGTATGCCTCTTCCCAGCTGTGTGACTACGGGCTGTTCAACTAGCCTCTCGGCGCTTCACTTACCCCATCTGAAACCTGGGGGTAATAACAGTGGCTTCCTCAAAGCCCACGGTGAGTCTTAAGTGGTGTCGGAGTCATAGGGCACTTAGCCTAGCTAATCGTGAGCACTTGGTAAGTGATAGTGGAGGTTGCTATTATCACTGTGTATTATCTGCACCGGAGGCATCCTGGGGTGAAGAGGCTTTGGCTGCTGCAGAGGCCAGCGGTTTGTGGCTGGAGGATTCGGTGCGTAGTCCTCTCTGGAGTGAAGGAGCGCTGGGCCGGCAGGCAGGAGCCCTGGGTCCTTGTCTAGCCTCCACTCTCTGTTTTTGGTCGGCTTCCTTTGGTTCTTCATCCATGGGTTGCAAACCCAGCTCTCCATCCCTCTTTAGGAGATGCTCAGTAGGAGACGAGAATGATCAAGGCCGGGTGCTGGACCAGCTCCCAAAAGTCTGAACGGAAGCCAGAGGCAGATGGATGCTTTGGGCAGATGAGGGGAGGAGGAGAGCTGTACCCCAGGATGTCTCACCTGGATTGGGGAGAGGGGAAGGGAGGCCTCTCCCAGGTGGTGGGCAGTGTCCTTCCTGGCTCTAGAGTTGAGAAAGACCCAGAGGCCAAACCAGGCCTTTGCTGGGCAGAGTCTTTTCTCAAGACCATCCTTTAGTCCAGATTGGTGAATTTGTGAATCTTACATAAAACAGAAGCACCATCTCCATCAGACACCCCAAAACGCGGTTGGAAATTCCCCCATCTCTGTAGAATGTTTGGCTCTGACAGGTGCATTGCCGTGGGGCACATGTGCTGGGCACACATCAGGCCTGGCAGTGCAGACTATCTTGTCCCTGTTCACCCCCCCAGCCTAGAGCAAATGGCCTCTTAGCCCCTGTCCCTCCCTCTGTCCTGGGAGAAGCTTGGTTTCCAGTAGGGAATCAGGTGCAGGGCCTACAGGGCAGATTCAGGGTTTGTTGACTGACTGACTGATAGCACTGTGTGGGCTGCTTCATGCTTACTGAGTCTGGTTAGATTTGGACCAGTCAGAGAATGAGGCAAAGCTGCAAGAAAGAACATCACTGAAAGGTTTATTGAGGCTCCTGCTAATAGGTGCTCTCTTGCCGGGCTGTTAAGAGCTGCTAGTTGGGAAGCAGGTTTATTTTTGGTTTTGCAGCCAGCCTTATCCAAAGGGAGACATTCCTGGGAGAGCCAGGCCTGGCATATGGCCTGGACCTGATTTGTGTTTGTTTTGGGGTTTTGAGCTTCTTGGGATGCTTGTTTTGAGCAGGAGGGTGCTACAGGTTTGGGGCTTCTGAATGAAAGGGCATTGTCCCCACCCGCCTGGCCCCAGGGCTGGGAGGGCCTGGTCTGATTGGCCCCCAGCTCTTGGTGTGAGGTCTGGGGCTGATTTTCATGACTGAGAAAGAGCCCTGAGCCTTCCGGAGGAGTGGCAGAGTGCTAGAGAGGCTCGGGGGCCAGGCTGCCTGGGATCAAATCCAGGTTCCACCTTTTACTAACTGTGTGACCTCGGGTAAGTAATATAATTGCTCTGTGCCTCAGTTTCCTCATCTGTAAAATATTTCCCTCTTAGAGATGTGAGAATAAAGCGAGTGAGTGCCTGTAAAGTGTTAGAACAGTGTTTTCCTTTGCACAGCGTGGGCTCAAACACATCAATTCTTCTCATTCTCATTAGCCTCCTGTGCCTTTTAATCGCCAATACGATCCCCATCCTATGAACAGGCCTTGATGGGAAGCTTCTCATGGCTTCCTGCCATCTGAGCAATAATGTCCACATCTTGTTCCTTGGCATTCAGGGCTGACAGCCATCTGGTTCTGACCCCACTGACTTCCTCTTCATCAGCTACTCTGGGGATCTCCATCCTCTTCCCTAGTCCCAGCCCAACCTTGTTCCACTTCCAGGCCCAGCTCATCTGTCACCTCCTCCACCAAGACTTCTTCAGCACCCCGGGCCCTGCTGTGGTTCCCCTGCCCCAGCCAGCACCTGGTTTCTGTCTCCGATGGGGTCTCAGTCCTCTCTGTGCCCTCAGCACAGGGCTGGGCGCCCAGTAGTGTCAGTGGATGGGTGTTGAATGATGGGATGCACACGTGGGTGTTGGTTGGAAGTGGGGCTTTCTGTGGCCGGGCATACTTCCTGCAGCAGGGTTTCCACCTAATGGATGAATCAGAGAAAGACTCAGGCCCTCCTGAATGCAGAACAACAGGCAGGAGGGGAAACGAGCCTGTAGTCATCGTCTGTCCTATTCACAGGATGTGAAATGGTGAGGCTGCCTCTTTTTCCGCCTGGATCTGGGCATCAGATCATAGCCGAGTTATTGTCACAGCCCAGCCACATGCTCTGAGTTTTCACTGCCTGAACTTTCACTTGAACATGCAGGCTTGAGAAGCCTCCCATTCCTTCAGTTGCTGTTTTCTGGAATCCAGCCACTGCCGGAACATGAATCTCTCTAACTTCCTATGGAAATGGGAGCTAGAAGGGTCTGTATCTGATCTCACTCATTTCCCAGCACAGCTTTTTTTTTGGTAAAAACATGGATCTGGCAAGTGCCCTGCCCAGGTGGAGTTCGCAGGGCAGGGAGCAGAGAAAATGGTGACGCATAGAAATTGCTAGACTGCATGGTGGACGGTGCTAAGAGGGCTGTGAGGAGGGATGAAATGAGCTGGGCCCCTCTGGAGGGGGAGGGGAGCAGCACGATCATTGCAGGGATTCGGGGACGTGGAGGAAGTGGCATCAGTGGGGAGGCGGCATCTGAGCGGTGGTGCGGTTCGGACAAGAGGAGAAGGAGGAAAAAGCACCCCATGTGGAGGCACAGGGGAGGCCAAGGTCCCTGAGATGTGGGACAGCGCTGGGTGCCAGGGAGTGATGATGCCCAGTCGGGAGGGGAAGAGTAGGAAAAGAGGTTAAGAAGGAGCGGAAAACAGTATCAACACAAGTTTACAGCCGTAGGTGCTGGCACTAGCTGCCAGCGTAACTCCAGGTGTTCAGGCCTAGAAGGCCCACCGGCCCTGAATCACTTAAAGTCTAAAAGTTCAGGGCCAGGATGCTTGAAATATACAAATTTCACAAAGATGACAAAAAGTGCAAAACATCCCCTGCAAACTCAACAGCTGCAGCAGCCAGGCCGAAGAGCAAAGACAGGAGAGTGCGTGGCTGATGGGGGGTGGGGGGGGACACACAGCACCCAAGGGCCCATGCAGTGTGGAGTGTGAGTGTCGGTCTCTGCCAGCCACCTTGCTCCTGAGGACGCAGACTGCTCGGCTCTTTGGGGCTGAGCCATCCTCGTCACTGAGCTCCTCCCCCGATGCACAGCCGGAGGCAGCCTCTCCTCCTGTCTCCCTTATTCTGATCTTGGGGGGAGGCAGAGCAGTGTTTATCATCCCTACTCTGCAGACAAGGCAACTGAGGCCCAGAGAAGAGGAGTGATCCATCCATCCTGATGGTTCCAAGCTGGGGGCTCATTCATCCCTGGAGGCTGTTGGCCATGGGGCTGCTAGGCCTGCTCCCCCTGAGGCCTCTGGGGTGGGAGGTACAACACCCCTGAAAGCTTCCTTTTTGGAAGGCTGGGGGCAGCAGCTGTTGGACTTCTGGACTGTCCTGCTTCACAGGGGCCTTTGCAACAAGGGCAGTGGGGGCTAGGGTCATGCAGCCCTCCAGCTGGGAACAAACCTGATCTCGGTGGCTACCCGCAGGCCGCCTCTTGGGCCACAGAGGATCTGGCAGGATGAAGAAATGGGGGAGCTCAGACTTATGGGAATCTCAGGACCTGCCTCAAGAGGACTCCTGCCCAGAGCCCCTAGATGGAGACCCTAACTCCAGGCCAGCTCCAGCCAAGCCCCACAGCTTCCCTGCGGCCAAGAGCCGCAGCCGGCTCTTTGGAAAGGGTGATTCGGAGGACACATCCCTCATGGACTGCTCTTCTGAGGAAGGTCAGCTGGCATCCTGCCCGGCCATCACAGTCAGCCCTGTTGTCATCGTCCAGAGGCCTGGGGATGGTCCCACCTGTGCCAGGTAAGCTGCATCTGGAGCTCAGCCTCCCTCTCCACCAGGAGCCTAACTGGCCCAGCTGGCTGAGGCCCCAGCCGTGGAGACACCATGTGATACTCGAGTTTATGGGCTGAAGGTCATAGAGCTAGGGAGCTGGGGGGCCTCCAGAGGTCGCCTGGTCCAGCGTCTGTACTCATAGGACCTTCGGGACATGTGGCCACACATGCTGACATACATGCTGATCCTAGCTGCTGGCCGATCTCTGGGTCCAGGCCTAGAATGCTCACCAGCCCTAATCATGAGGACTTTACGTTGGAAGGCTCAAGCTCAGGATGCTTTTAGACAGAGTACAAAACAGTTCCAGAGAGAGTCCACCAGGCCTCCCACCTCCTCCGAAGCAGGACAGGGGCTGCACAGGGCTGGATGACTTCTGTGGCCCTGTGAGGATGCTTCTTCACTTAGCAGAGGCCAGCCAAACCCCTGCCTTCCATCCCCTCCAGGCTCCCCCAGCCTCTGAGCAGGCAGGGAAGTGAGTGGCCTGGGTATTGGAGGAAGTGGAGGCTGCAAAGACTTTCTAGATGATGCCTACACACAGGGTGGGGACAGAACGGGGGTACACGCACCCCACTGTTCCCTGTTACAGCCTGGACTGAGCGGTGGGTTTTGTATCATGTTTTTTCCCCTTTTGGTTTGCCTTGGGGTTTAGCTGTGCTCCCTGACAGGCTCTGAAGGCCTCAGGGCTGAGACCAGAGTATGAAACGAAGGTGTTTTCTGGTCCATAGGCAGCCATCCCAGGACTCTGCTGCCGAGAACCTCAAGCTCTACAATCGCAGGAAGATCTTTGAAGCAGTTGCTCAGAATAACTGCGAGGAGCTGGAGAGCCTGCTGCTTTTTCTGAAGAAGAGCAAGAAGCATCTCATGGACAGCGAATTCAAAGGTGGCCCGGAAGCCGCCGGGTCCTGGGAGCGGCCCTGCCGTGCTGCCTGCTCTGACCCCCACTTTGTCTTGCAGACCCGGACACAGGGAAGACTTGCCTGCTGAAAGCCATGCTCAACCTGCACAACGGGCAGAACGACACCATCCCCCTGCTCCTGGAGATCGCCCGGCAGACGGACAGCCTGAAGGAGCTGGTCAACGCCAGCTACACGGACAGCTACTACAAGGGTGAGGAGGGCCGGGCCGGCACGGCTCTGCCCGCAAGCTTGCCTGGAGCCAGGGGGGCACCGTCACGCCCGGGAAAGCCTCTGAGCTCCTTACTCCCTGTCCAGCCACTGAGTCGGGATCTCCTGGTCCTGGGGGTCCCTGCACCGCCCCCCCCTCCCGATGGCTTGGTGCTCCTTACACTTGGGCAATTTTGATTCCTTCAGCTCCCAGTCTGGTGTTCCCTGTTCTGGGTGTCTCTACTCCTGCCTCAGGGCCTCCTTGGGCCTCCTTTGGTGGGGGGTCATCCTGCATGTTCTGCCCAGGCCCACCCCCGGCATCTGTCCGGGCAGGCCCCCGCAGGACTACGGGCGCAAAGCCAACAGCACGCGTCCTCCACAGGCCAGACGGCACTGCACATTGCCATCGAGAGACGGAACATGGCACTGGTGACCCTCCTGGTGGAGAACGGGGCCGACGTCCAGGCCGCGGCCAATGGGGACTTCTTTAAGAAAACCAAAGGGCGGCCTGGCTTCTATTTTGGTGGGGAGACCACGCGGTAGACACTTGGCTTTTCGATGATCGCTAAGGGGAGGTTTGAGGTGGAGACGGGGGGGGGGGGTGGGTGGGAGTTGGAGGCCGGGTGGTGCAAGGGCCAGTCTCTTCCTGGGGAAGCCCAACGCTTGCCTGTGTTGGCTGCAGGTGAGCTGCCCCTCTCCCTGGCGGCGTGCACCAACCAGCTGGGCACCGTGAAGTTCCTGCTGCAGAACTCCTGGCAGTCGGCCGACATCAGCGCCAGGGACTCGATGGGCAACACCGTGCTGCACGCGCTGGTGGAGGTGGCTGACAACACGGCCGACAACACCAAGTTTGTGACGAGCATGTACAACGAGATTCTGATCCTGGGGGCCAGACTCCACCCTGCGCTGAAGCTGGAGGAGCTCACCAACAAGAAGGGGCTGACGCCGTTGGCTCTGGCCGCCAGGAGTGGGAAGATCGGGGTAGGGAGGGGGCATCAGGCCTGAGCAGGGGGTGCTGTGGGAGGGGCCTGCCTACCTTCCTAAGCTTCTGGCATCGTCACTGCGCAGAGCCCTGGTGCTGCCCCACCAGCCTGTAGAGGGAGGGCAGGGGGCATTAGAGTCAGCGAGGGGAATTGTGAGATGCCGAGCAGAATTCATCAGTTCACGCGTGGCCGTTTCTGATTTCCAACTCTGAGCACCACCGACAAGACGCAGAATGGGGGTGGGGCGCTGGGGTCTGGGGATGGGAGTGGGTTGAGCTGAGGGTGAAATGGAAAGAGAAGCTGTTGGTGTTTTTTCATGGAAGGTAGGACTTTTGGGTGATATGGGGTCCTAATGGGGTGGGGCAGGCCCAAGCCTGTGGATGATGTCAGGCCATGGAAGGCTGAAGGTGGGGCTGGGCAATTGGGAACTGGAGGGGAAGGGGCTTCTCAGCACCAGAGGATTCTGGGAGCTTGACTCTGTTCATACTGAGTCTCTTAGGATGAGAACATTGGTTTTATAACCTTTATAACCTTGGTTTTATTTCTTGGATTTTATTTCCTTCTAGCTTGAGGTTTTCTAGAGTGGACCACTGCAGTCCTTCACTGGGAGATGGGAGAAATGGGGGGGCCAGGTGTGATCAGGTGATGGGTCCAATGTGGCTGCAGTTGGGGTCTGAGGCAGTGGGAAGTTGATCTTGATGGTGGTCAGGAGGCTGCTAGATGGGGGTGGGGCTCTCCTGGGGCTTGGGTGGGGTCTCCAATGGGCTGGGAAGCAGAATTATTCTTGGAGCAGAGCTGGTAGGGAATGCAGCCTGTGCAGGGCCCCAGGCTGGCCTCTAACAGGCTCTTGTATCCCTGGGGCAGGTCCTGGCCTATATTCTCCAGAGGGAGATCCAGGAGCCCGAGTGCAGGCACCTGTCCAGGAAGTTCACCGAGTGGGCCTACGGGCCTGTGCACTCCTCACTGTACGACCTGTCCTGCATCGACACCTGTGAGAAGAACTCAGTGCTGGAGGTGATTGCCTACAGCAGCAGTGAGACACCTGTGAGTGGGCCGAGGCTGGGACCCAGCCAGGAAGGGCTTTGGGTCTCACTGCACCCCAGCCCCTACCCCCACTCCCTAATCTGGCTCTGCCTGTCGTCCCATCAGTGGAAACCTGCTACCCGGGGCCTACACCCTGCAGTCTCATCTCCCCATTCATTCCCACCGAATGTCTTCCTGCATCATACAGTCAATACATGATAATATTCCCATAAAACTTAAATATTTCAAAACTACATAGACAAGAAAAGAATCCTCCTTTTCTACCATATAAAAACATGTAGCTTCATTTTGTTTATATAAATGGGATTATACTATGTATAGTACAGAACAACCATGTTTTTCACTTAGTGGCATGTTTTATTTTTTAAATTTAAAAATTTTTTATTTTGGCTGCGCTGCTCGGCTTGCGAGGTCTTCCACAACCAGGGATCAGACCCGGGCCCCCTTCAGTGGAAACGCGGAGTCCTAACCACTGGACCGCCAGGGAAGTCCCTGTAGATAGTTTTGTATCAGCACATATGAGTCTGCTTTATTAAAAAAAATTACTGCAAGTATTCCATAGTAGGAATGGGGAGTAAATATCCACAGAATGACATTTGAGTTATTTCGTTATTTTTTTTTCTTACTACAATGCTACCGGCCACTTGGCATGGGTTTGAGAATTTTTCTATGAAGGACACCTGGAACTGGAATTGCTAAGTCAGAAAGTATGGCCTCCAAAAAGATTGCATGAATGCACTTGCCCACCACCCGTGGGTACACATCTACCTGTGTCCTTGCCAACCTGGGTATTACCAATCTTTTTTTTTAACCTAGTTTAAGCCCATGGAGCCCAAAATGCTATCTCGTTGATGTCTTAATTCTTGTTTTCTTGATTATCGTGAGGTTGAGAATTTTTTCATGTGTTTTCGACCATTCAAATTTCTTTGGTAGATTTCCTGTTCATTGTCCTTTGCCATCTCTTCTACTGGACTGTTTGCCTTACCCTTTCAGTGTGTAGACGCTCTCGTTATAAAATGAATTGATCCTTTCTCTATTGCACATGTTTCAGATATCTTATTTTCTCCTAGTCTCCTAGTCTCTTGCAAACTTCATTTGCATCATTTGCTTATAAAAAGTTTTCATTTTGAGAGTCGAATTGGTTAGACTTTTTCTTTCATAGCTTTTGTGACTTGGGTCTTGCTTTGGAAAGCCTTTTCCACTTCAAGATTGCACACATATCTTCCAATACTTATATTTAGCTCCTTTGTAGGTATTTTATGTTTGGCTTTTAAATTTATCAAGAATTGATTTTTGCATAGGTGTGAGGTAGGCGTCTTACTTATTTTGTTTCCAAATGAGGGTCCCAATGCCGCTTAATGAAAAGTTTATCCTTCCACCACTGCTGTCCCCTCTTTCTAAGGTGACAGATGCTCCGGGCCCTGAGGCTGACTTTGGGGGCTGCAGTCTGTGCTGTTGGTGATGACGGGCTGCCATGATGTCTCACAGGGCAGAGGCTGCATCTACAGGGGCAGAATCCAGAGAAGGGAGAGGCCTGGCTTGCTTTGTTCTGTCCTGTCAGCTCCCACCTGGGCTGCCATGCTGAATCTGGGCCCTCTGACTCAGAATCCCTGATTAAGTGTTCCCAGAGGGCTGGCCCAGCTAGGAAACAACCTCAAGAAGGACTGGGGTGTTTGGCCTAGAGAGGAGAAGTCTCCGGGGCCACGGCTGCCATCTGCACATCTCTGGAGGCTTTCAAGGGCTGGAATGCAGTACTGGGGCCCCGAGTGCAGAGCAGGGACCACTGGTGGGAAGCAGAGAAGATCAACTTTGCTCCAGAGAGCAGAATTTCCCGACAAGCTTCTTGGGGCAGTAGAGAGCTTCCCATCCCCAAAGGTACTCAAGAAGACACTGAACATGGACCTTATTTGGGGAGCTCCAGCCTGGGCCAGAGTTGCACTCAATGGCCCCAAAAGGCTAGGATGACCTGATTTTGGCTCATCCACATCCTAGGAATACTTGAACTTTACAGAGAGCTTGTTGATGTGAGACTTTTGCCCCAAAGCAATACTTGTAATGGTGGTATCCCAGGCACTGGGCCCACTCATGGCAGGAACGACTTCCTCGTTCCCTTCAGTCTCATGCGTAGGTAATTGCCACTCCCATCTGGATAGCCTGTCTGACTCAGGGCCGGAAATGGGAGAATTAAGGAATGCAGAGGCCCCTCCCTGAGCAGCCTCATGCTAGGCTCTGCCTGTGCCAGCCTCTTCCCGATACTGTGGGAATAGCAAGGATGTAGGCTCTTGGAAGAGCGTTATTACAGAGAGTGGGCATAGAATGTCGGGCAACACTGGTACGCTCACGAGTGTCAGGGGCTCTTAGGGTCATGTGTCCGATTTCACCCCTTGTTCGCTGCACAACAGAGACACTGAGGCCCGCAGGGTGGGCCACGTGGGGAACCGGCTGTGACCCTCCACTGCTGCTCGGGCTGAGGGCGTGGTCATGCAGAGACGTGGGTGTGATGTGGTCCTGTGGGACGGGTCCTGGTCGGGGGGTGAGGCTCACTTCTCTTTGCTCCCCTTAGAATCGCCATGACATGCTCTTAGTGGAGCCGCTCAACCGCCTCCTGCAGGACAAGTGGGACAGATTCGTCAAGCGCATCTTCTACTTCAACTTCTTCATCTACTGCCTGTATATGATCATCTTCACCACGGCCGCCTACTACAGGCCTGTGGAAGGCCGGGTGTGCCTGAGGCTTGGGCCTCTGTGGGGGACGAGGGGAGGGGGTGGGCATTCCTATAAGACCCCAAGACCACGGGCCCAGGCCAGACCCTGGAGACATGGAAGAGTCACCTGGAGATCTTACGTCCCTGTGCTCAGTCCTCCCTCTCCTGGTAGTCTCACACCCCCCTCCTGTTCTCAGCCCCTCCTTTAGCCTCCGGGTTCTGAGAGGCCGAGCCTGTGGTCGCTGAGGTCCCTGACTGCAGAGGGGGAGTACTAGGTTAGAAAGGATGCAGGAACTGGGGCTCCAGAAGCAGCTCTCCGCTCGGCTGGGTGTCTTCAGGGTCCCAGGTGGCGTCAGCCCTGAGCACATTGCCAGCCCGCTCCCCTGCCTGCTTTTGTTCTCTCACTTGCACATTATTCATTCCCTGGGCATATACTTTGAGCGCTTCTTCTAAGCCAGGCCCTGCGTTATGCATCACATTAACTTAAGACCAGACTTTTTCCGCCACCAGGAGCCATAGACTCCCTCAAGTTTCTGAATTGAGTCCTTTCCATTCAATATCCAAGCACTTAACTTGCTGCCTTTATCTCCAGGTTGCCTGGCTTGTAAATTTGGTTGAAAAACTCAACTTCCTAGTTAGGTGAAACCCGATTTCTATACAACTATTAAGGCCATCTAATGACTTTATTTTAAGAGAAAAGAAATATGTGCTAATGAGACAAGCTAGTGAACTAGTGCTTATGAAACATGGATGATAGGCTGGAAGGAAACCCACTCTGGAAAACTGTGGCTGAAACACAAGGACGACACACACACGTGCGTGCGCACACACATGCACGCACGCGTGTGTGTGTGTGACGTCTCTCCCTCCACCATCCGTGGGGAACCTTGACAGTTCTGGGAGACCAGGGGTTCGCCATAGGCTGTGGGAACAGCAGGAAGCACATGACATTGGATCTGTAAGGGCGCCTCCACCATCCGTGGGGAACCTTGACAGTTCTGGGAGACCAGGGGTTCGCCATAGGCTGTGGGAACAGCAGGAAGCACATGACATTGGATCTGTAAGGGTGCCTCCACCTAATGCCACCACCGTCTTCCCAGCCAAGCAGAGCTGCAGGTTAGGATATCATCCAGGAGACAGCACAGTACAGTAAGGACACTCCTCTTAGCAGCTGGAAGCTGCCACTTTGGAAATCAGGTCCCACAGAGGGGCCTCTTTGCAGGTGTCCCCATAATTATGCATTGTCTTTATTTGTGTCTCTCTCTCCTGATGGAGGCTGAACCTTTCCAGAAGGGGCTGGGTCTTAATCGCAGGGCTCTGTACCAGGTAAATGTTCGTTGAGTGAATGAATGAGTGAATGGAATCACTATCTTCTCTGCCCTTTGCAGCCTCCCTTTAAGCTGAAACACACCGTTGGGGGCTATTTCCGAGTCACTGGAGAGATTCTTTCTGTAGCAGGGGGAGTCTACTTTTTTTTCCGAGGGGTAAGCATTCCTTCCAATTGCATGAGTTTCCACTATCACCAAAACAAAAAGTCAAGAGACTCACTCAGTGCTCACCCACTTTTTAGTTCATCAGCCACGTAATAGCCCTGATAGAGGAGCTTAGAGACACACAGGTGAAGATGAGAATCCTCAGGCATTCACAGCTGTGGGAGGGTGCAGGTTTGCCCAGTGGGTCCCTGCAGACCCAGGGCAGTCATGCTTGAAGACCGGCAGTCAGGGCTCTCCACTGAATGTAATATTTAATTACAGAGATAGAGTGGAAGCCTCTTAAGAGACAGGATCATGACTAGTAGTTGTTTAATTAATTGAAACAGCCCATTAAAGCTCAGAATAATGAAAGAAATCTATATGTATACTGGAACCATTTTATTTTAACTAAAAACTCGAACACGCATATTCCTTGGCCATTCTTCTAATATATGTGGAACCACTGTTGCACGTACGAAGGGACCTGAATGCAGAATTTGAGATTATTGTGATTTTTTCCCTTAATCTTTTTGATCTAAGCTGTACCTCTTTTTTTTTTTTTCAGTTACTCACCTTTAAGGAGTCTTTCCAAATCACTGGACTCTGTCTTCACAGAAACAACTGTTTCTGTTTATTTTCACACTCCTAGTTTATATATTAGTAAAGTACAAAGCTGCAGTAGCAAGTGCAGTGGGCAAAAAGCATTATTGGCAAACAGGATTACCCAGTGCGAGGGCAAGGAGGGTGTGGGTGTCCTGGAGGGGAACATGCACTGTGGGCATCTGTCAGAATGTTTTCGGGGAGTGGAGAGCACTGGTTTGTCCTGGAGAGTTAGTTCGGTAGAGGATGGTTAAAGAATTTTTACTGTAATTCAAACTTCTTTGAGAAAATTCGGAAGAAAAAGTACAAATTAAAAAGAAGGGGAAAAAAATCACCCAATTCCATCCTTCAAGCACAACAATTAATAACATTTTGGTGGTTTTCCTTCCCATCTTTGCTTCTAGGTATAGCTGTAATTCCACTCTATTCTAAAAAATCTTCCTGACCGAGTACATAACATTACCCCATTAGCCTGACCCATCCTGTTCCACTGTCTTCATTATCCTTGCTTTGATGCACTCCCATGGTCCATCGTGGCTGCATTTAGGAAGCATTCTGGGCGCGCACCATTTAACCTTCCCTGGGATCTTACTCTGTTTACCTGCAGATTCAATATTTCCTGCAGAGACGGCCATCACTGAAGACCTTGTTTGTGGACAGCTACAGTGAGATGCTTTTGTGAGTGATACTGACTTTTATGCCCCTGTAGCAGATAGCATCTTTTGGCCATGAGACCTGGGGTTACAGCAATCAGCTCATTCTCACTCATTCTCTCACATCCGCTGGGCCTGGAACATAGTAGGGCTTCAAAAACATGTTGAATGAATGATGGAAGGCACCCAATAAACGTTTGCTGGGTGAGGAATACTGAGGGTCCACTCTGTGCCAGGTATGTTCCAGGTGCTAGGGAATTTCTTTTAAATCTGGCACATCTGAAAATATTTCTACTATACCTTCACGTTTGGTTGATAGCGAGGTTGGGTATAAAATTCTTTTAAAATTTTGAAGATATTTCTCCATTTTTTCTTTGCTTTCAATATTAAATGTGACAAGTCCAAAGCCATTCTGATTCTGAATCCTCTTTTAAGACCTGTTTTGGTTTTTCTCTTTGTAAACCTATAGTATCTTCGGTTTATTCCTAGTGTTTGGAAACTTGATGTTTCTTGATGCAGATTTATCTTTATCCAATGTTCTGGGTACTTAGTGGGCTCTTGCAATCTATAAATTTATGTCCTTTATTTTTTGTATATTTTCTTGAATTATTTCTTGATCTCTCTTCTGGAACTCCTGTGATTTGTATATTGAACCTCCTGACCTAGTCCTGAACTAGTTCTTACATTTTTTTTTTTTTTTTTACATTTTTAGTTGTAATCATGCTGAGTGTATCTTTTTATTAAGTATACTATAAGCATTTTTCTTGTTCTTACATAGTTTTCATAATTACAATTCATAATTTTTTTTAATTATGAATTTTAAATTTATTTATTTATTTGGTTGAACCGGCTCTTATGCGGCAGGTGGGCTCCTTCGTTGCACGGCATGCGAACTCTTAGTTGCAGCATGCATGTGGGATCTAGTTCCCTGACCAGGGATCGAACCCAGGCCCACTGCATTGGGAGCCTGGAGTCTTATCCACTGCGCCACCAAGGAAGTCCCAGTTCTTACATTTTTTCACTTGTGTTCTGTCTCTTTATTTTTGGCTCTTCTCTCTGGGAGGTTCAAATCAATTTTAATTTCCAGTCTTTCTATTGAGTTTATTATTTTTGATATCATGTTTTTAATTCCTAAGTGCTCTTTTTAAAAAATTCTATTTGTTCCCTTTTTAATTTTTTTTAAAATGTTTATTTATTTATTTATTTTTGGCTGCGTTGGGTCTTTGTTGCTGCACGTGGGCTTTCTCTAGTTGTTGCGAGCCGGGGTTTCTCTTTGTTGCAGTGCGCGGGCTTCTCATTGCGGTCGCTTCTCTTGTTGCGGAGCACGGGCTCTAGGCGTGCGGGCTTCAGCAGTTGTGGCTCACAGGCTCCAGAGCGCAGGCTCAGTAGTTGTGGTGCACAGGCCTAGTTGCTCTGCGGCATGTGGGATCCTCCTGGACTAGGGCTTGAACCCATGTCCCCTGCACTGGCAGGCGGATTCTTAACCACTGCACCACCAGGGAAGCTCCTATTTGTTCCCTTTTATAACACTTTATTCTTGTTTCATAGATGCAATATCTTCTTTTGTCTCTCTATGACTATTAAGATAGTTTTTGGTAATTCGTTTCTTTTTGCATAGCTTTTGTTTTCTCCACATTGTTGATTCCCATTTGCTTGTTTTGTTCTCTCTTTCATGTAGAGGGCATTCTCAGAATATTTGGAAATCTTTGACATCTGCTCATGATTAAGAGTGGAGGACTGAAAAGCTGGTTGGAAGCTCTTAATGTGTGAATGGGGCTTATCAATTTTTAGCTGCATTATAGTCTGGTCTAGATAAACAATTTGTTGGCGAATGTCCAAAGTCAATCTGTTGCATCTTTTCAATCTTCTGTCCGGAGGGAAGAAGTCTAACTGCCAGTTTCCTGAGAGCTGAGTGGAGAAGAGGGCTTTACGTAATGTCTTGTATAGAAATCACATAATCTCCTGTTTTGGGTAAAATACCAGTGCTTTCATGGGTGTCTGCTGAAACCGGGTCCAAAGACCCTCTGTTTTATCTTCTTCAGAGACAACACCTCCACTCTTACTCACGTCAGTCTCTTCACCTCCCCTCCAGAGGTGCCTAAGCCTTTTGAGTTTCCTTGATTGAACGAGTTGGTTCTCAGGTTTCCCCACTATGGATTTGGATTTGGCTTTCTTGGGTCTGCTAGGTCAGTTTCCATTTGTTCACTACTTCCCAGCTTCCAGAATTCCTAGGTGGGGACTCCATTTGCCTATGTCAGCTGGCGTCAGTTCTTATTTTGGCCAAGGGTCTGCAGATGCCGAGGGATAGTTTTTCTTTGCAGCAGAACTCCAATTAACGAGCCAGTTTAGGGACACTAGTTTTCAGTACACTCACATCAGCACAGAGGTGGCTTTTTGCTGGGTTCTCACACACAAATGGGAAGTCGGGTGGTCATTGTGGTCTTCTGTGTTAATGCAGCCGTTGGGCGGGCACTTCCGGGAGGAGGCCATGATGAACAAGGAGACCTGGGACGAATAAGTAAAGAAGGGACCACTGAGCAGACCCTGTCATAGGATCATCATAGGATAATGATCATAGGATCATCCAGACATCCTCCAGCCTGTCCAGGGCTCCGACTAGGGCAGCCCTCACCAGACTAAAGAGTGAAAGGACATCTTCCCTGGCTCTGCTCCTGAGTTTGAGGGTGTGACCAGCAGACTCTACCTGTGGTTCTTTCAGGAGAGCACAGCCTGCCCTCCTCAGAGGCCTAGGCCTCCTAGGTTCTCTGTTGTCCGTGAGGCTATTGTTCCCAGGGACTGGGCAGGGAGGCTGTTGGGGCTACAGCCCTGTTTCTCAGCCTTTTTTCATTATTGCCTTTTTAGAAATTTTTTTTCCTAATTGCCCCTCCCATGAAATCTCCTACCACAAATATACTATATATGTGTTTATGTACTATATTTATATCTGTGTTTTGTGTGTAAAAAGGATAAGATTTTGCACATGCAACACCCCCTCCCCCCACCCCCCGAACCGATTTTTGCCTCTTGGGAGCGTTAGTCCTCCCACTGACACTCATGGGCTAAAGGAGGGAGGACAGCCATCCCCGGCTCACCCGTGGCCTGGGGCTGTGCCTCTGAGGAGAGGTCCAGGCATCTGGGGTCTTGTCTGTGAGGGTGCAGGCCCCCCGGTGCCCATGGACAGGGCTTGCTGTCCCTCCCCCGTCAGCTTTGTGCAGTCGCTGTTCATGCTGGGGACCGTCGTGCTATACTTCTGCCACTGCAAGGAGTACGTGGCCTCCATGGTTTTCTCCCTGGCCATGGGCTGGACCAACATGCTCTACTACACCCGCGGCTTCCAGCAGATGGGCATCTATGCTGTCATGATTGAGAAGGTGGGTGCCGGTGCCTGAGCGGTTCTCCGCAGAGCCCGTTTACCTCCTGAGTGTGTGGGACCTGGTCCCACAAACTCCATCCACCCTCTGTGCGTTGTCTGGGGAGGTGCTGCTTTAAGACCCACTTTTGCAGAGAATTCCCCAACAATGAGGCAATCCGGCCTTGACCCAGGTTTGGGGGGCTCCCCTGAAACTTGACCCGCCACATGCCAGGCCCCCCTCTCCCACCAGAAAAAGGCCCATGGGCGGGGGGCGGGGGGAGCTGTGGTGACTCCCTCATGACACCTGAGCTGAAAACCACCAAACCAAACCTACCTGTCTGCCCTCTGATTCCACTTGGGCTCAAGATGAACCCCCAGGCCGACACAGTCCTGGCCCTTCCCTTGGCCCCTCCTGGGCCTTGATTTGCTTCTGACAAGCCTGCTCTCTCCTGCAGATGATCCTGAGAGACCTGTGTCGCTTCATGTTTGTTTACCTCGTTTTCTTATTTGGGTTTTCCACAGGTAACGGGTTTGGTCAGGGCTGGTGGGGGGCAGGGGCTCCCGCTGACCTCAGCTTCCTGAGGACCCTGCAGGGCTGGGTGGGGAGAGGCCCACCGGGGTGTGTGTCTGCAGGTGACAGAGCAGATGGCCAGTGAATACACTGAAATAGTAGGAGAACCTAGAAATTGATTCATAAAAGACTTTAAGTCATTTTAGAGGTATGAAGTGCTGCTTACCTATAGTATAGCTGCATTTTGGCTCAATTAAAATTTTAAAAAATTTTGATGTTATTTCAGAAAAGTCACAAGAATAGTACAAATAACTTCTCTATAGTCTTTACCCAGATTCCCCAAATTTTACCACATTTAAAAAATCGCTTTCTCTCCCAGCTACTCACACACACACACACACACACACACACTACACCATACTTAAAAGAACAGAGTGAGTTGCAGACATGATCAGTCCTTTACTGCTGAATACTTCAGTGTATATTTCCTAAAAACAAGAACATTCTCTTACATAAACACAGCATAATGATCAAAATCAGGAAATTAATATCAATACAGGACTATTAGCTAATTTTCCAGCCTTATTCAAATTTCACCAATTGTCCTAAAAATATCTTTTACAGAAATGAAAATCCCAGATCACACATTCCATTCACTTGTCAAGTCTGTTTAGTCTCCTTCATTTGGGAGCAGTTCCTCAATCTTTCCTTCTCTTTTGTGATCTTAGCATTTTTATTGAGTAAAGGCCAGTTTTTACAATGTCTCTCAGTTTGGGTCTGTCTGATGTTTCCTCACAATTAGATTTAGGTATACATGTTTGGTCAGAATATCAGTGAAGTAATGTGTGTCTTCCTTATATCAGGAGTCCCATGATGTCTGTCTGTCCCATTTCTGGTGATAACTTTGTGGTTCTTTTTTTAAAATTGAAGTATAATTGATTTACAATATTGTGTTAGTTTCAGGTGTATAGCAAAGTGATTCAGTTACACATATATATGTATGTTTTTTCAGGTTATTTTCCATTATAGTTTATTACAAAATATTGAATATAGTTCCCTATGCTATACAGTATATCCTCGTTGCTTATCTATTTTATGTATAGCAGTTTGTATTTATTAATCCCATACTCCTAATTTATCCCTCCCCTCTTCCCTTTCCCCTTTGATAATGGTAAGTTTTGTTTTCTATGTCTGTGAGTCTGTTTCTATTTTGCTTATAGATTCATTAATATTATTTTTTAGATTACACATATAAGTGGTATCATATACTATTTGTCTTTCTCTGTCTGACTTACTTCACTTAGTATGATATTCTCTAGGTATATCCATGTTGCTGAAAATGGCAATATTTCATTCTTTTTTTATGGCTGAGTAGTATTCCATTGTATATATATACCACATCTTCTTTATCCATTCATCTGTCAGTGGACACTTAGGTTGCTTCCATGTCTTGGCTATTGTAAATAGTGCGGCAGTGAACATTGGAGTGCATGTATCTTTTTGAGTTAGAACTTTTGTTTTTTCCAGATATATGCCCAGGAGTAGGATTCCTGGATCATATGGTAGCTCTCTTTTTAGTTTTTTAAGGAAACTCAATACTGTTTTCCATAGTAGCTGCACCAATTTACATTCCCTCTGGTGATGTTAACTTTGGTTCCTTGGTTTTGATAGGTCTACCAGATTTATCCACTGTCAAGTTATTATCTTTCCCTTTGTAATTGATAAGTAATCTGTGAGGCGATGCTTTGAGACTGAAAATATCCTGTTTCTCATCAAACTTTCACCCAGTGGTTTTAGCATCCACTGATGGTTCCCACCTGAATCACCTGATCCTGTGATGGTTGCCAAATGATAATTTTCTAACTTATTCTTTTTACGTTTGTTAGCTGGCATTCTATTGTCTGGAAGAGCTTTCCCTACAGTAATGTAATGGAAGGGGTTTCCATTCTCCTACATTGATTTATTTATTTACATTAGTAGGGCCTCTTTGATTCTTTTTGTGTGTGAGTGTGTGTGTGTGTGTGTATTCTCACTTTGTTAAGTGAGTTATAACTCCTTACTATCATCATTTCTTTTCATGCTCAAATTCTCTGAGAAATGGTCATTAGGAGTCCCTTGCAGCTGGCTCCTGTGCCCTTTTGACACACCACATCATTTTTTGAGCAACTGAGTCCTGCTTTGATCCCCATCTGAGTCCTACTGTTCCATGGTTCACGTGGTATCCTGTCTGGGAGAGACGGGCAGCTTTGACTGGAAGGGATCTGATAGGGATTAGTGTGGGCTCTGGCACTTGGTCTGAAGGCCTTGCATATCAGGAGCCACAGGAGGGGATAAGGCCAAGGGGGTTATGCAGTAACCATGGGGCACAACTGCTACAGAAGCTCTCAGGCTCTGGAGTACATCTCCCAAAGAAGAGTGCAGAATGCAGCAAGAAGCCATTCTGATCTGAGCTGCTTAGCCCCCATGGTTCTGGAATGGGCTGGCTCTGGGCTACCCTCTAAGGGGCACAGGCAGACAAAGGTGTGACTGAGAAAGTAGATGTGGACCCAGGGCTGACATGTAAGGTTAGGCAGCTTGTGCACTGCACAAATGTGGCTGTATCACATTGTGCATATATATATATATATTTATTTTAGCATTTTTTCCCCTAGCAGATGATGATAAAATGTTTCTATTAATAAAACAGTATATTATGAAAAACTGATAGTTTTGAAGAAGGGAGTGCTTTTATTTTATTTATTTATTTATTTATTTAAATATTACTTTGCTTTTCTAGATTTTTTTTAATGACTACATTTATTTATTTATTTTTTGGCTGTGTTGGGTCTTCGTTTCTGTGCGAGGACTTTCTCTAGTTGCGGCGAGTGGGGGCCACTCTTCATCGCGGTGCACGGGCCTCTCACTATCGCGGCCTCTCTTGTTGCGGAGCACAAGCTCCAGACGCGCAGGCTCAGTAGTTGTGGCTCACGGGCCCAGTTGCTCCGCGGCATGCGGGATCTTCCCAGACCAGGGCTCGAACCCGTGTCCCCTGCATTGGCAGGCAGATTCTCAACCACTGCACCACCAGGGAAGCCCAGGGAGTGCTTTTAAAAACAAAAATCACACAAAGGTGCCTCATAGCCAAGCCAGAGTTCCTGCTGCAGACCCATCCTGGGGGTAGCGGGTGTGCATGTTGGGGAACCTGGGGTCTTGGCTTCCATCCGGCCACGTGTTCCCCATGCCCTATAGCGGTGGTGACGCTGATTGAGGATGGGAAGAATGACTCCGTGTCGGCTGAGACGACGTCACACAGGTGGCGAGGTCCTGGCTGCCGGCCGTCGGACAGCTCCTACAACAGCCTGTACTCCACGTGTCTGGAGCTGTTCAAGTTCACCATCGGCATGGGTGACCTGGAGTTCACGGAGAACTATGACTTCAAGGCTGTCTTTGTCATCCTGTTACTGGCCTACGTGGTTCTCACGTACATCCTCCTGCTCAACATGCTCATTGCCCTCATGGGTGAGACGGTCAACAGGATCGCACAGGAGAGCAAGAACATCTGGAAGCTGCAGGTGGGCGCTTGGCGGGGTGCGTGCAGCACGAGGGGGTCGGCTGCTCTGGCTGTTGCCCCACACAGCTGGGTGCACGGGCCCCTGCGCGCTTTGGGGAGGGTGCAGAAAGCCTAGCCAGGCCACGGGCTCAGGCAACAGCCTCTCCCTCCGTTGGCTCCCTCTGGCTCCTCCCACAGGGGGTTCCTGCCCAGGGTCACCAGTGGGTGTTTGCAGACTCTGTGTCTACTGTGGGCTGGGCAGTCCCTGGGGGGAGGAGATGGAGGGTTCAGCCCCACGGGGGTGCCTGTCGCAGAGGAACTCCATCTAGAGTGGGCACCAGAGACCAGACTCGGGAAGCAGCTAATATGGGATGGGCCCTGAGAGCTGCATCTTTGAGACACCTGGTCTGCGTCTGCCTTTCCAACTAATAATAAAAGCGTCATTCTTATTAAGTAGCACTGGCTCTACACCAGGTACTGTTCTAAGTGTCTTACTTACATGCTCTCTTTAATCCTACAATAATGCTACCAAGGGGGCACTCTCACTCTCCCCGTTTTTGGATGAAGGCACGAGGCATAGAGAAGTTAGGTATCTGTGTCCAAGGTAACCAGTAAGTAGCCCAGCCAGGACTCGGCACAGGCAGTCTCACCCCCGAGCCCCTGCTCTTAACCACTACACTACGTTGCCCCTTTGTGAGCTCCTCAGGGGAGGGACTGGGGCTGGCACACTCCACCTAACTCATGGTTGCCCTGCCCAGACCCGGAAGGCACCAGCAGCGCCTGTGCAGGTCTGAGCTCCATCCGTGGATTGTGCACCCGCCTGGCTGTGGGAACCAGCCTGGTGCAGAGGGCTCTGGAGGTCCGGCTCGGAGGCGCAGGGACCGGGAGAGACCCTGCAGACGCTGATCTTGGCAGGTGGCACTGGCAGCCAGGGGCGGCTCCTGGATGAACCCCCTGCCCCTCTGCCTTTTGTGTCGTCCTGCAGAGAGCCATCACCATCCTGGACACGGAGAAGAGCTTCCTTAAGTGTATGAGGAAGGCCTTTCGCTCAGGCAAGCTGCTGCAGGTGGGGTACACAGCTGACGGCAAAGACGACTACAGGTGGTGTTTCAGGTAATTCCCAGGCAAGAATCAAAGCTTGGGGAACTTGGGGGCTAAGCTATGGATATTGGGACCCACCCAGAATCAGCTGTGGGTACAGAGGCCTAACTCAGGGCTCACCTGTGGGCCTGGGGATTCACCCAGAGCCAGCTGTGGGCACAGGGGCCATTCCAGGGCTTAGCATGGGTATGGAGGACCCACCTGGAACCAGCTGTGGGAACATAAGCCTTTCTCAGGGTCTCTTGGGCCCAGTCATGAACATAAGGGACTCTCCCAAGGCAGCTGTAGGTACAGGGGCTGTCCTAGGGGTTGACTGTGGACATAGGGGCCCCACCATAGATCCCAGATGGTGGGACCCAGACATGAAAGACTGGAAAATGAGGCGTCCAGAAGGGGTCACCTAGCGATCAGGGTCGGAACCAGGAATCCAATCTTTAAAGTTCCTGGGTCCCACAGTGTGGTCAGAGAACTCATCTTCAGGGGTGGTGTCCAAAAGGCAGGCCCCTCTGGGCCCTCCTCTCGCCAGCTGTGTCTCCCCATCCTGGTCTACGGGCGTGGCCTGCGGGGCTGGGAAGCTGGCCGTGGACCACCAGCGCCCTGCTCCCTCACCTCCTCCCCTTGCAGGGTGGACGAGGTGAACTGGACCACCTGGAATACCAACGTGGGCATCATCAATGAAGACCCGGGCAACTGTGAGGGCATCAAACGCACCCTGAGCTTCTCCCTGCGGTCGGGCCGAGGTGAGGGGAAGGTGGGCGGTTGAAGCCTCGGGGTCCCCCACTCTTGGAGCAGCCCCAAGTGTCAGCCACCCACCTAGTCATGGGCGCTCCCGTGCTCTCTCGCACGCCTGCACCATGTGCCCGTGCCCGCTGGCTCTGCACGCGCCCCTGGTCATCAGTGCCCCAGAGGAAGCCGTCAGCCCACGTCCAGCCTCCCTGCGGGTGCCCTGTCTCCTCTTCCCCAGTCCTCACACCCAGCGTCTGCCCTCAGCTCCGTGAGGCTTACGGACACAAACAGGGACCCTCACCTGGCCCAACACATCCAGGCAGGCAGAGGAGGGAAGAGTGGGAGGAGAAAATGTACACCTTGAACAGAGGAGCCCTGTGGAAAATCACTACCAAAAAAAGTCCTTTAATCATTAGTGGTAAACATTTTAACAGTGGACATGACATGAAAGGTCCAATGGAAGATATTTACCTAAAAATGAGGCAAACCTAGTCTTATATTGAACACATTTTGAGTTACATTTACAACCCTGCAGTGTCTGTTTTTCTTTTTTTAAAAGTTGTGGTCAAATATATATAACATGAAATTTGCCATTTTAATCAGTTTTTTAAAAGTGTACAATTTGGTGGCATTAATTATAGCCACCGTGTTGTGTAAGCATCACCCTTACCTATTTCCAAAACGTTTTCATTATTCCAGACAGAAACTCTGTACCCATTCAGCAGTTATCTCCATTTCACCCTCCTCCCAGCTCCTGGTAACCTCTATTCTACTTTCTGTCTCTATGAATTTCCCTATTCTAGGTACTTCATATAAGAGGAATCACACAATATTTGTCCTTTTGTGTCTGACTCGATCATGCTCCATTGAATGTATATACCATATTTTATTTATCCATTCATCTGTTCACTGACATTAGGATTGTTTTCACCTTTTAGGCTAGTGTGAATAATCCTGTGAACACTAGTGTACGAGATTCTTTTTGATTTCCAACTATCCAGTCTTTTGGGTGGTAGTAGATCTGCTGAATCATGTGGTAATTCTAGGTTTAATTTTTTTGAGGAACTGGAACTGCCAAACTGTTTTCCAAAGCAGCTGAGTCATTTTACATTCCCACCAGCAACGTACCGGGGTTTCATATCCTCACCTACACTTGTTATTTCCTGTTTTCGTTTTGATTATAGCCATCCTAATAGATGTGAAGTAGTATCTCATTGATTTACATTTCCATAATGACTAATGATTTTGAACATCTTTTCATGTGCGTATTTGCCATCTATAGATATTCTTTGGAGAAATGCCTATTCAAGCCCTTTGCCCATTAAAAAAATTTTTTTTAATTGTTGAGTTATACGAGTTCTTTGTATCTTCCGGATATTAATTCTTTATCAGATATATGATTTGCCAATATTTTCTCCTATTCTGTGAGTTGCCCTTTGATGTACAAAACGTTTATTTTGATGAAGCCCAATTTATGTATTATTTTCCATTGTTGCCTATTCTTTTGGGGTAATATCCAATAAATCATTGTCAAATCCAATGTCAGGAAGATTGTCCCCTGTGTTTTTTGTTTTTGTTTTTTAAGAGTTTTGTAGTTTTAGCTCCCTAACACTTTTAAGTTGCTATAAATCTTGGACTGTTTCCCAGAGTTCTGACTGCATTGGTTCTAAAGTTTCTGCCTTTTTAAAAAATGTTTTTGTGGAGGCATGGGTGTTTGGAGCTGCCTACTTTGCCAATTTGCTGATGTTGCTAATTCTTTTTTTTTTTTTAAACAAATTTATTTATTTTATTTATTTATTTTTGGCTGCATTGGGTCTCGGTTGCTGTGTGCAGGCTTTCTCTGGTTGCGGCGAGCGGGGGGCTACTCTTCGTTGCGGCGTGCAGGCTTCTCATTGCGGTGGCTTCTCTTGTTGCAGAGCATGGGCTCTAGGCATGTAGGCTTCAGTAGTTGTGGCATGCGGGCTCAGTAGTTGTGGCTCGCAGGCTCTAGAGCACAGGCTCAGTAGTTGTGACACACGGGCTTAGTTGCTCCGCGGCATGTGGGATCTTCCCGGACCAGGGCTCGAAACCGTGTCCCCTGCATTGGCAGGCGGATTCTTAACCACTGTGCCACCAGGAAAGCCCAATGTTGCTAATTCTTAAATGAACAAATGAATCAAGTGTTGATAGTTTTGTTTTTTTTTTTGGCTCGTTCAGGGAAAGGGCATGATTTCCCAGGCAAACTTGCCTGTTAGCATGACACTGCATGTTTGATATTGCTTCATCGAGAAGCTCATTTTTTTATATTTCACAAACTTTAAAAAGTATACTTTATTGAGATGTAATTTACATACAATAAAATGCACACATTTTAAATGCACAGTTTGATAAGTTTTGACAAATGTACACACTCAGGCAACCACTACCCCACTCGAGTTACAGAACATTTCCATCACCCCAGAAAGACCCTCATGCCCCTTTGTAGTCAATTCCACCCTCCCCATCCCAGGTAACTATCTAATTTCTATCAGTATAGATTAGTTTTATATCAGCTTTTGTTTACCTGAAAATGTTGATTTCATCTTCATGTTTGAAGGTTATTTTCATTGGATATAGAATTCTAGGTTAACAGGGTTTTGTTGTTGTTGTTGTTGTTAATTTTAACACTTAAACTATGATTCTCTGCTGTCCTCTGGCCTCTATTGTTTCTGATGAAAATTCACCTGTAATTTGCATTGCTGTTCTCCTGTCTGTAGTGTGTCTCCCCGCCCTCCCCCGCTCCCGCCCCCAACCCCAGCCCCGGCTGCTTTCAAAACATTCTCTTCATCTTTGGTTTTCAGCAGTTTGACTAAGATATGCTTAGGTATGGTTTTCTTTGGTTTTATCCTGCTTGGGGTTTGCTGAGCTTCTTGGATCTGTACATCAATATGTTTGGAAACATATTTTGGAAACTATATACACTTTGCTTTAGTCTCCCTATCTGCTCCTTTTACATGCATGTTAGACCATTTGATATTGTCCTGTGGGTTTCTGAGGCTTTGTTCATTTCTCCTCAATTTTTTTGTATTTCTCAAATTTGATAATTTCTATTGATCTGTCTCCAAATTCATTGACACTTTCCTCAGTCGTCTCTAAACTGCTATTAAGCCCATCCAGTGAATATTACATTTCAAGTGTTAGGCTATTGGTTATGGAATTTCTATTTGGTTCTTTTTTTTTTATAGGTTCCATTTCTCTCCTGAGATTCCTTAGCTGTTCCCTCATTAAGCTTATGTTTTCCTTTGGTTCTTCGAACATATTTATAATAACTGCTTTTGATTGTCCACCTACTAAATCTGCTAAATCCAACATTTGGGCCATCTTAGGGTAAGTTTCTATTGACTGGTTTTTTCCTGGCTGTGAGTCACATTTCCTTGTTTCTTGTATGTCTAGTAACTTTAAATTGTATACTGGGCATTGTAATAATATGTTGTAGAGACAGTTGATTGAATTTTTATCCTAGTTGGCAGTTCAGTTACTGATGAATCACCTTGAACTTGTGTAGGCTTAGTTTTAACCTTTATTGTGGTAGATCTGTGGAAATGCCAAGGTATTTGCCAATCCCATCAAACTTGTAGGACTCAACCTCCAAACTGTTTCCACTGTGGATCTTGTCGGGGCTTGGTTTGAGGCTTTTTAGGGTGGGTCTTGAGTAGATCTTACTCTAGTGCATGTACAGTAAGTAGGGTATTTCTGGTATTTTAGCTTGATCCTCAGAGTAGAAAAAGGGTGGTGAGGAAGTCTCTCCACTGGCTGGGCTGGATCTCCAATATCCCTCAGTAAGGCTCAACTTCTGGTGTCCCTGTCCCACTTTCAACCCCATAGCAGCCACTGTCTGAGAAGCCTGTGCAAGTACAGCCCAACTGTCAGCCAAGGACTTGGGGGGACCCCACCCCAAAGACTTCTGGACCTCTACCCCTACAGCTCCCTTCTTCCTCTTCTCCTGCACCCTGTCCCACAGATTCTAGCTGCTTCGGCTGCTCAAAATTCTGCTCCCTTCTTCCTTAGCTCAGAGGCACTGCCACGCTCCGCTTAGACTCCAGCTCACTGCACTGTAGTCTGAGAACTTGTCCCTAAGCAATACGTTAGGGCGATCACAGGGCTCACCCTGTGAATTTCACTTCTCTCAGCAATTGCAGCTTCTCAGTCTGTTGTCTTATGCCTGAAGACATTTGCTGCATGTATTTTGTCCAGTTTTATGATTGTTTATAGCGGGATGGCTAGCCCAGTACTAGATACTCCATCAGAGCTGGAAGTGGAAATCTATTTTATTAAGAGGCTTACTTTTGGAAAACTACTCAAGGGCGTCATCAGTGTTCCCAAGGGCCTCCTGCAGTCCTATACTTTCCCCACAAGTTTCATTAGAAGCCCTCCCCGTGTCATGTCATAATACATATTATCTCTTTTTCGGTTGTTAACTGGTCCAGCTTCACCACAGAGCCATTCAAAGATGGCTTTGCAAGTGATTTGAGTAGTTTTCCAACATTGCTCTTATTGATTTCATGAAACCACACACCTTCTTACAAGATTTGCTGTTTCACTTTGCAGTTGATTTGCACTGTGTTTGCATGACATTGTTGGCTGTTTGAGGCATCGCACATTCACTGTGCTATTAATAAAGACATTGATCCAGTGGCAGGGATATACACACACTCATGTTACTTGGGGAGGGGCTAGGAGATGGTTAGAGGATCCCTGGTTTCACACCTATGCTTAATTAGGGAGTATTTCCTGAGGATTTTGCTTTCCTATACAACCTTGTAACAGTGGAAACTCCCGTAATGAATAGTCAGATTATTCAGGTAACAAGGAACTCTCCCCACCCACATAGCACGTGTGATTGGGAAGGGGTGAGGGAATGCAAGAGAGAAAGGGCAGGGAGGAAAGTGGTCAGTAGCTGAGCTAGGGAGAGCACGTGAGGGGGTCTTCGTATCAGGGCTGTGGGAAGCAGGCACTGGGAGCCCCATGCCTTCCTTGAGGGCCCAGGGACTGGAGCTGGGCCAAGCGGTCTCTGAGGGGGGGTATCCCCACGATGCATCCAGCCAGAAGATGGTGTCTTCAGTAAGCACCTGGCCTGTCTCCCCGTGGAGGCTTCCTGCTTCTATGCCTTCCCTGAAACATCCTCCTGGTGCTTGTATCAGGCTGTGGCGGACGGGGGCCGGCCAGTGTCAGCCTGCAGGCCCAGGGGAAACCCAAGGTCTGGAGAATTCAGCTGGGATGGTCACAATGGGCCCAGCCTCCCATATTCCTGATGCCTTTGAGATGTGACCAGTGCAGGACACCAGCAGAGGAGCCTGAATTGTGGCCTGAGGGCGAAAGGTGTGAATTTAGGCTGCTTTTCTAGAAAGATCAGACCCAAGATGGCCAGCCAGAAGGCTTGGCTGACCAGGGCTCTGGCAAGTGGAAGGAGAGCACGTACAGCTGTCTCTCTTGGCTGTCACTTCTCTGAGGTTGCTGGGGGGAGGGAGGGGCTGGAGATTGCTATGGGGGTGACAGCGGGTCCTCCTCAGGGGCTTCCTGGGATTTCAGGCCACACATGAGAGCCCACTTCAAGGCCCAGCGTCACCATGTTTCCCTTGGCATTGTTCCCAATCTGCTATTCCCTGGTGGGCCCTGAACCCCAAATCCTGATTCTTTGGCTGGTGTTCATCACCCTGCAGCTGACCTGGTGTGGAGCCGCTCCCAGGGCATCCCCAGCATTACTCTCCCTCCCACACGGGCAGGGAGGAAACCGAGGCTGAGAGCAGCAAGCACTGGACAATCCTGAGGCCACAAGCAAGTCAGGGTGGGGTCGAGGAGGAGAATTTAGGAGCTGCCAGAGCAGACGAGGCTCCTTGATCAGGTGAGGAAAGAGGAAATGGCACTGATCCCTGTGCTCCGGAAGCACCGATGTGCTTGTGCCCCCTTTTATCTGGTGGGTGGTAATGCCAGCAAACGACTGTTTGGTATCGTTTTGCTGCTTCCAAGGCAGTAATAGTATTCCATCTTTCAGCTGCAGGGAGGAACTGGAAGAACTTTGCCCTGGTTCCCCTCTTAAGAGATGCGAGTACTCGAGAAAGACACCCTGCCCAGCCTGAGGAAGTTCATCTGAAGCACTTCGCGGGGTCCCTCAAGCCAGAAGATGCCGAGATTATCAAGGATTCTGCTGCTTTAGGGGAGAAGTGAGGGACCACACAGGGTGCTCTCAATCCTGTGGGCCTTAGGAAAGCCCACCGTCTCCGGTGGAGGGTGTGTAGGGGCCACCAGTGATGCCTCAGCAGCCTGGCCCTACCAGCACCCTCCTCGCAGGCCCTCTCCTAGACCACACGGAACAAGCTGCAGGAGGCATTGCTGGATGCACGGGTAGAGATAGTCACGCAACCCTCACTGTCCCCAGCTGGCTCTCCTAACACAAAAGGATATTGCGTTCCGGTTTTTACTGACTTTATCAGACATGGCGAATGAGAAATCGCCACGTGCATGTATGCGATGCCCCAGTTTCCTTTGATTTTATATTCCTGGGAGTGAAAGGCAGCGAAGCCCAGGGAAACACCTTTTACAACAAAACACTTCTTTGAGATAAAATGCCGAAGCCCTTGTCTATTTTGTGCTTAATATCTCCCCTGTCCAGAGCGGTCTGGGGGAGACGATGGCTGCTCCTCCGAGAAGGCGGGGGAACCTGGCCCCATTCCCAGCTCTGCCAGAATCAGGTGTTTCCGGAGTGACTCCCTCCTTCTGTGTGATCCATCACAGTTCCAAAAATATTAGCTCTATCGCTGTTCAAATAAAAGTACAGAACCATGTCCCAAAGCCACGTGGCAAGAATTTTTTTAATGATCTTCCCTCTGTAGTGGCCATAGTCCTGCTCGCCTGCAGTGGTACCTCCTTCCACCTCTACTCATCCTGCCATCCATCAGATAAGTACATAAATAAATACATATGTCATATCAAATGTGAACTCCATGTCAGTCATTGAGCCGGCGTAGCTCATTGGCTCCTTGTGGTCTGTGTGTGCACGTGTGTGTGCGTGTGCGTGTGTGTACTACCTTGTATGGCTAGGAGCCTCTGGTCATGCTTTAGTTGTTACCCGTGGGTGAGGGCACTCCTGCATGCATACACCTACCATAGTTAGCAAACTGTGGGCCAGGGACCAAATCTGGCCTGCCACCTGTTTTGGTTAACAAACTTTTATTAGAACACAAGGCAACCATTCATTTCTGTATCGTCTCTGGCAGCTTTCATGCTACAACACAGAGCTGAGCAGTTGCGAGAGACTGAATAGCTTGCAAAGCCTAAAATATTTCCTTTCTGGCCCTTTATGGAAAAGTTTGAGGATCCCTGCTTTATGGACTTGAATGTAAGAAAGAACGATCTAGAAAAGCCTTCTGTCACAAACACTGGCGGGTTTTGTTATGTCTGTGGAGTGTGGAGTGAGCTGCCCAGTCGTGAAATTGTTGGATGTTGATTCTCAAGATGAAGGATGACATTAGCTGCGGCCGGGCTTCAGCCCTTTTGTGAGAGGTCTATCCGGAGGGAACACTGGGACCCCCTCCTCCAAGTTCTCCAGCAGCACATCTACCTCCACACACAAACCCAACAGAGGAGCCTGAGTCTGGTTGACAAAGCGGCTGGGCGTGTAGTGAGCCATGGCCAGACCACGGCAAATGAGCATAGCAGAAGAACACTGACGGCTAGAACGCAGGGAGTGTTTATGTGAAGTGCTCCATGTTCATTATCCTTTAAGCCTCCTAATAGCCCATGAAGAGCTATTATTAGCTCCATTTTATAGATGAGAAAACTGAGACTGGGACAGTTAGTAAGTTTACACAGCAAGTAAACAGCAATGCCTGGGTCTGACCCCAGGCAAATCTGACTCCAAAACCTGAATTTGACTGTGGTGCCAGGCTGCATGGCAGAGAACGGGCTGGGGCATGCCAGCCTAGCCCAGGGTTGGAAGGGAGATGTGCGGGCTTCTGCTTCCTGTTTGGGTTTGGGACCCCTTGTTTTACCCGTAGGCCTTCCTCAGACAATGTGCAGACATTAGATATTTTCAAATTTCTGCAAATTGGATCAAACCTCCAAACTCAGCGCTGGAAGGAATCTTATGGGTGTTCTTTTGTAAAATGAATGATTACAACCTTTGTGTAAACCTGGGTTGTTTAAAGGAGGACACACCTGCAACTAGCTTGGTCTTTTTTATCTGTTGCTGTCTCTTGATCTCTCTCCATTCCCATGTCCTCCACTCTCCATCACTCGGAGGCAGCATGAGTCACCACCCAGAATCCCTGATGGGCGGGCTGCTCAGCTCTGCTAAACCAGGGACGTCTGTGGCCACTGGGATGCAGACGGACCCGCTGCTGACCTTTGGGTGGGTCTGCTCAGGCCTGAGGCTGCTGATGGAACTCTGCCTGGCTCCTGGTCCCCCCTCCTCCCTCACTGCACCAAGTGGGGCATTTTCTAGAGCAGGTCAAGGGGTCGGCCCCTCCCTGGCTGCACCCCCTCCCCCGAGACCCCTCCTCTCCCTTCTCCCTCCTGGAGGAGGGGGTACCTGTGGGCCTGCAGCCTGGGCCTGATGTCTGCAGGGCTTGGGAGGTGTGTGTGGGGGGGGGAGGGGGTCTTCTCAGCACTTGCCTGGTGTGTCCCCCTAAGGGGTCAGGGCTGACTCAGTGACCTGGGGCCACTCAGTTGGCTGCAGCCGGACTTGAGTTTAGATGTTGCCCAAGCTCGTCACCACACCTTGAACACGCCTGTGTCTCTTGCCTCTGAGTGCCTGCTCCGTGGCTCTCCCTGTGTAGACTGTCCTCCCTCCTCCCAAGTCCAACCCAGATGCTCTTCTCTGAATCCCTCCCCCACCTCCCATTAGAAGCACTTCCTCCTCCTGGGTGGCTTGAGTCCTCTTTGTCCTTGTAGCCTGTCCGGTGGGGTGTCAGTTCCTGTACGAGCCTGGCTGCCGCGTGGCTCACAGCTCCTTGAGGGTAGAGATCACTTTCCCCAGTTCGGAACCCCACGCTGGCCCCTGGCTTCCCTGCCTGGCCTCCCACTGTAGGCTCTCATGATGTGTTGGATTAAATAGGATTGAATGCAGACCAGCCCCTGCTCCACACACAGCAGAGGGGGCTCCCTTTTCTCCTTGCTGGGCACACTGTGTACCTTTGGGTGGGAGTCAGAGGCCTTTTTAGCCAGCCTGGCTATTGAGAAAATGTGCTAACACAAGGCAAAATGCAGATGCTGAGATTGGGCAACTGCCTCACCCTTAGGGCTCAGAGGCAGTCAGCCCGAAGCAAGCAGGGAGGGGCGAGGGGCTGAGTCAGGAGGGCCAATTAATGAAGCAATAGAGGGCGGACTGCCTTTGGTCCAACATCGGACTTTAATGGAGTGTCAGGCAGTGATGAGATTGGGATGTGCGCTTAGGAACTTCGGGGCTCCTTTGATTTAAACTGCAAAAGCAGCCCCCTACTTCACCCACACCTGAAGCCTGTTGGCCCCGGAGCCTGGTTTTCTGCCCCTTACTGGCCACAGGTCCTGCTGTCCCATGGCCAGAAGCCTGACCCACCTTCTGCCTCTACCCAGGCCTGGCAGCTTGTGACAAGAGATCAAGGGACCTTGCCCCCTTGGCAGCCGAGGACGTCCCTGCCACATCAGTCACCGGTGCCGCCCCTGTCAGAGGAGACTTCCTCCTCCATCCCAGTCCTGCCTTGCCTGTGGGAACAGGTGTGTAATTCCTGAGTGACTCTTGGAGAGCGGCAGGGCCGCCCCATCCTTGCTCCACCCCCCCTCCCAGCTGTGGCCTGGGCTGGGAGGGAGGGCTCAGAGTCTCCCCTGATGCTCTGGCCTTGGAAGCAGGTGGCCTGGCAGTTGCTGGGAGAATGAATGCAGGACAAAAACAATAATAGTTAATAGCTGTCACTGTTTATGGAGTCCTTTCTGTGCTCTGGGCCTTGTTCTCGCCTTTTCTACATGTTCTCTCATTTAAGCCCCATGGTAGCTCCGCAAGGTGGGTTTATTTTGCGCATTTCACAATGAGGAACCTGAGTCTCAGGAGAAATGACTTGCCCAAGGTCATACAGTCTAGAGGTGAGGCTGTCTGCCACCCAGGTCTGCGGTGCATAATTTCTGGTGGGAAGCATTGAATGGGGACTTCCTCTGTCTCTGAGCGGACTTGATGCCAGACTTTGAAGGACGGAAAACAAGTCTTGGGGGTGGCCATTGTGAGGTCAACCAGGCCAGCCCTTGGCTGTGGCCTTGCCTCCCAGGGGTCGGGGCTGAGCACTCGACAGTTCATTTGGCCCTCCTACCAGCAGGATCTCTGACTTCTCACAGCATCCTTGGGAAGTAGTTATTATGAGGCCCATGATGGGAAGCATCAAATACAGGAGAGGGAAGAGTTGGGACCAAAACTTCAGCCTCAGCACCTGCTGCCTCCCCTGCCTTCTCCTGGGCTGGGGTGAGGCTGCCCTGTGGGTGTGGGGCTGACTCAGGCAGGGCACGTGGTGGGTGGGTGGGCGTTGCAGCTGTGGCTGGTGGGCGTGGCCTGCCTGGCATCAAGGGCAGGTGACCCAGCAAGTTCTGCCTCTGACGCCTCATTCCAGCCATTCCTCTGCCTCTGATGAGAGCCTCTCACCACCTCAGCTATAATCCTACTGGGGGGCCTTGGGCCCCGGACATGCGGTGATCTGAGAACAAGGGCAGCCACTGTCACCTGGACCTCACCAGGTGAGTCTTGCCGAACAGGTAGCCAGTGCCCTCCAAGGCCCCAGGGTGTCCAGAGCGAGGACCTCAGGTGTCCCTCTGCCAGCTGGCCTCAGGGGAGGGCTGGGAGGGAGCCTGGGTCTCTAGCAGGGGAAACAAAGCTGAACATGAGCTCTTGGCCACAGGGAATGTGCGAGAGCACAGGATATGATGGATGTGGGAAACTTTCCCCTCCCTGAGGTTTGGGGATATTGGGGTAGGAGGACAGTCATAGCTGCCCAGGGCAGAGGTGAGGCTCCTGTCACCCCCGCAGGCCCCAGGGACGTGGCTCTCCAGGGCAGCAGTGTGATGGGAGCTCAGGATGGGATGAGATGGCCCCAGAGCTTGAGAGGGACAGGGCCCAGGCGGCTCATAGGAGCTGAGTCAGCAAGCCCTGAATGGAGGGTGGGCCCTGTGGCCCCCAGGCCTGGTCAGTCTCCCAGGAAAGGCCATTCCAGTCAGTACCAGGTCTTGGGAGGCACTTCCCAAGTGAGGACGCCCAATCCCAGATAGAGTGAGGGCCAGGCCTGCAAGAGAGTCCAGCAGGTGGGAACGCAGGTTTATGGGGTGACTCAGGGAGCTAATTAGAGCTGCTGCAGTCCCCGGCCAGAGTTCTCTGACCCCCTCTTGCTCCCGCAGCCCAGGACTGTCCCGTACTCACCGGGCAGGACAGAGAAGATGGAGCAGCCGGCGGTCATGGATAAGAGACGTAGGGGACCATTCGACCCATTTTTCAGAAGGGGAAACAGAGGCCCAGGGAGCAGTAAGAGACATGCCCTCCATCCCTCTCTTCCAGTGTTGGCCCAGCCCAGACTTTAGCCCCACAGGTCATTTTGGGCTGAGGGAGGTGGTAAAGGCGGCCCATCCTTATCAGGCAGTGACTGTGGATATGGCCAGGGACCTGCGTGCTGACAATCCTCTCCCAATAGGATGCTTAAGGCCTCCTCAGAGCTCCCTGCCTCTAGGTGCCTACACTCCGGGGCACCCCCTGGATGACTTTCCTCTCCCAAGATTGCTCATGTTTAGTGGAGTGGGGCGCGCGGGCAGGGGGAGGAGGCTCTCCCATTTCCAAGCCTCACTGCAGTCTGAAGACAACCGGATCCAGACACTGCCTCCAGGGGGCTCTCCTATCTGGGTCAGGATCACCAATGGCCCCAGCTCCACCCAGCTGGGCTCTTCTTACAGAAATCACCGCCCCGCCCCACTGCCCCAGCTCCCTGTGACTCTGAGGGAGTTCTCTGAGGGTGGCTCAAGCTGAGAATGGCCCCCGCTAACTGCAGAGTCACCTCCTGTCCCCACAGCCCTTTCCCCTGCCCACCTCTTCCTCTATGGCCAGCCCACCTCCCCGCTGGCCCCCACGGCAGCCTTGTCCTGGCCTCTGGTCTCCTCCATCTCCCTTGTGCTGTCTCCTATAGGACCTGGCTCCCTCTCACGTCCCCACTGTCCCCAGGTTCAGCCACAGCTCCTGCTCCAGGCCCAGCCTGTTCCCAAGCCTCTTACTGCCCACGGGTCCAGCCACACCAGCTCCTTGCCACTCGCCGAACTTTCTTGAGCCCTGGTCTTTGCTCAGGCTGTTGCCTCTGCCTGGACAGCCCTCCGCCCAACAGAAAGCTCGAAGTTCCCCTCAGTGTCCTTGGAAGACGTATCAGTTCCTCTTCCCAGTACCTCCCTCCAAGCCCTGCATGGGGTCCAGCCCTTACCGAGCATCAGTAAAGCAGGTCTGGACAGAGCAGGCTGGGGCTCAGCTGCTCCCTCCAGGTGGACAGATAGCCATGTGGCTGGTTACACTCAGCTTTGGGTGGGGGAGAAAGATGATCAGTGTGTTAGTGGCAGAGAGCGCGAGGAGGGTGAGAAATTAAAAAACTGGAGCGGCCTGAGGCTGTGCTACTAGGAGCATAGTGTCTAGAGGAAAGGAGGTGACAGTCCTGCTCTGTCGAGGAGAATTCTAAACACAAAACCTGAGAAGGACGTTGAAAAAGCAGAGCTAATTCTCAGGAATCCACCTGGAGATTGGTGGGGCTGGAGAGGATGTCTGGAGAGAGGTCAAGGGCATGGTGATCTCTACCTGGAAGCTCTGCTGGGCTCTCCTAGGACCCATAGGGGCAGAGGTGCTGAAGCAGGGAGCAGGGGAAGCTGCGGGGACAGTCTCCCTGTCCCTGAGAAGGGGTGGTGGCCTGGGAAAGCTGAGTGATCTCCCCGTCCTGGGGAGTATGAGCAGGAGCCATATGGTGCTACACGGGGGTCTGAAGCTCCTCTCTGTCCCTTCAGCCTGAGCATCTGTGCTGTGGTTGTGTTCCAGCCATGGATGCCCACCCGAAGGAGATGGTGCCTCTCATGGGCAGAATCGCCACTGTCCCCAGTGGGAACGTTACCATCCTGCAGGAGAAGAGGCCGGCAGAGATCACCCCCACCAAGAAGAGGTAGGAACGGCAGGTTCAGGCCCACGTGCTGCGCTGTGAGGGGCACAGGAGGAGCCTGGCACCTACCTTCAGGGACCCCTTGCCTGGGGCGGACCTGAGAATCTCAGTCTCATCTGGGGTGGCCTGGTGCCCAGCCAGGTATAATGGGGGGTGTAGGGGGGACAGCACTGCATACTCTGGGGCTGAGCTCGGGAGGTTAGTATGACTGGAATAATGAAGGGAGGTCTCCCTGGAGGGCCCAGGGGCACCAAGGCAGGAACGTTCAGAAAGGCTCCTGGGGGAGGTGGGGAGTTGCTGGAGCCATCCTTGAGATAAGGAGCAGAAAGGTGGGTGGAAATTCCAGGTAGCAGGGACCGCCTACAGCATACATTTTTCAAGTCCACTGGGGGTCTCATCTCCACTGGGTGCTTAGCCAGGTAATTCAGGCTCTCCAGCCCCACCTGTGTAAGCGGGACACCAGCCACGGCACCGGCCCATAGAGTAACGGTTAATTGCAATTGTGCCAACAACGTGCTCGGCACGGCGCATGTTGGCGCTGATAGTGTTTTGTTACCTTGAACTTTGTCTTCATTGTTGTCGTCATTGTCACTCCCCAGGGCCCCTGGGAACTGCACAGGGCTGGGACGGTTATGACTCCTTCCCAGTTGAGGACGCGGAGGTGGCGGGAGCAGAGAAAATACTTCTCCGGGGTCACAGCTGGCCCCTTAGCTGCCTCCATTGCAGTAACCCCCTCAGCCAATTCGGTGCCCCTCAAGCTGAATGCCCCTCCTTCAACCCCGCGGCGCTTCCCTTGGACCCGGATGGGCCCCCCGGGTCTACATTGGCCCATTTGCCCTGCCTCTTCAGCCCCTGTCCCAGGCCCCTTCTTGGGCCGAGTTGAGCCTGGTGCTTTCCCTTCTCTTGATTTGAATAATAATTGCTGAGGCCTTTTGTGCACGAGGCGGGGGGCTGGGCCCAGGCTGGGGAGACTGGGACACGAGAGAAAGAACACCTGCCTCTGCTCACAGTCTGGATGGTGAGAGGGGCCCCAGGGAGAATGTGGGGAGTGGCCTGGAGAGAGGGTGAAGTAGGTGGGGCGGGGCCTGAGGAGGGGCAGGTGGTTCTGATTCTGCAGGCATGTCGCTGAGGAGCTGGTGTTACAGTGGATGGTGACAGGTGGACAGGAAGGGAGAGGGCAGAGGCTTGGGGCAGGAACCAGTGAGGAATCCCATGCGACTAAAGTGCCGGCTGGGTGAGGGTGTCTTTGGGGGGATAAGTCCCACTGGGGCTGGGTCTTGGCAGTCAGTTAAGGACATTGGACAATTGGGGGTAGTGGGGAGCCATGGAGGGATTTTGTGTGAGAGGGAGGGCATGGCAAGATTTGCATTTCAGAAAGGACACTCTGGGTGATCTGTGTGGGTGATGGATTGGAGGGGCGTCTGTTGCGACTGTTGCCCAGGTGATAGGTGGTGAGCCTGGTGGTGAGGGATGGAGAAGCAGGCACAGATCAGAGAAGTATTAGGATCGTGGAGTCTGCCGGATCAACTATGGGAGGGGAGGGAGAAGGAGGACCGAGAGACATCCCCTTCCTCCGGTGGGGGGACCTGGAGGGGTGATGGGGCATCTCTGACATGAGCACTTCAGAGGAGCAGGAGCAAGGTCAGGAGGAAGGAGCCAAGTTCAAGTGTGAAATGTTGGCTGAGAGGTGCCAGAGGCTCATTCAGGTGGAAGCTCCATCCTGGAGCGCAGGAGAGAAAACTGGGTGGATGTGGAGATCAGACAGGTGTCGGGGGCCCATGTGGGAAGCCTGGGTCTGGGAGGGCTTGTCTGGGTAGGAGCAGAGATATCTTGGATCTAAGCCACCAACACTGCCCTCCTGCCTCCTTTCCCCCTTCCCTCCCCTCTCACTTTCCCAGGGGAGGTTTGGACCTCAGAGAAGGAAGCCACCAACACTGCCCTCCTGCCTCCTTTCCCCCTTCCCTCCCCTCTCACTTTCCCAGGGGAGGTTTGGACCTCAGAGAAGGACTGAGGACAGAGTTTCAGGAAAATCCCAGATTCTTCCTGCAGTCGGGCTGCCATTCTGAGCCCATCCTGGTTCATGAACTTAGTTCCAGGGTCAGCTCTCCCAATGGCCCCCGCCCAACTAAGGGCCTGGTGTGAGGTGTGACCTTTGTCTCATGAATCCGTGGTCCCTTCTCCTTCCCAAGGCTCTTTGAGGGACCTCATGTGCCTACTTCTCCCCAGACCCCAAAGGTTTGGGCATCTCCCTCAGAACGGAGTATAGGACTTAGGTTTAGAAAGAAAAAGAAAAGAAAATATTATGTGTCAGAAGGCAGTTCTGACCACTAAGGAAATATGTACTAATGGGGGAATTGAAGGCACCAAGAAATCCAGATTGGGGAGAAATTTTTGGACCTGGAGCTTTTTCTGAAGCATCATGCCCCTCCCTGTGAGTGGCTGCTATGGTTACCTCCCCCTGGGCGTCACCTTGCCCTGGGACACAGACACAGGCCATGAAGGCTGTAGAGGCACTGACCTTGAAGCTCAGAGCACTTGGGCTTTTCTCTGGACAAAGTAGGAGAGATAAGCTCCTCCCCAGGCCTGAGTCTGCCTGGGGATAGTTCTCTGCCTTCAAAGGAACAGAAATGCCGGAGGAATCGTACAGAGCTGCCTGTCTGCGCATGTGAATTAACAACACCCAGGTGGTGGTGCCTTTCTGGCTGGGTCAAAGTAGGAATAAACAAACAGCACCTGCTGCAAGTCCGGAGCCAGGATGTCACCTGGCCAAGACCTTGCTGTCTGCTCATGCTGGTGGATGAGATAAGGCACATGCAGTGGCAAGTAGGGCAGGCATGGGACAGGCCCTCATGGTCTAGCAGCTCCCTGTCCCAGGAGTTCGGTCCTTACATACAGCTGGGTCCTTTCCAGCTCAGCTCTCACCATCCACCTTCCCAGCCACTGAAGTCCTCCTGCCTCAGTCACAGCCCTCATCTTCCTGTTGAGGGATGCAACTTCCCAACTTTTACAGTTTAAGGGTGTGTTGGTCTGTCTGCTTATTGGTCTCTCCATCTATCCACCTATCTACCCACCCAACTATTCATTCCTCAGACAGTCATCCATCCATCCATCCATCCTTCCAACCATCCATCATCTACCTATCCATTCATCCATCCACTCATCTGTCCAACCAGCCATTCTTTTTTCCACTCATTTATCTTTCACCTATCCATCCTTACACTCATCCATTGTTAGGTCTTCCGAGTGTCATGACAAATGTTGGGTTCTAGAGAATTAGGACGATGCAATTGTAGTTTCTGCTGTTGAAGAACTTACAGCCAAAGGACAGTGGGTTATTGCCTAGAGCAGCGATCCCCAACATTTTTGGCACCAGGGACCGTTTTTGTGGAAGAAAATTTTTCCAAGGACCAGGGGGAGGATGGTTTCGGGATGATTCAAGCCCATTACATTTATTGTGCACTTTATTTCTATTATTATTGCATCAGCTCCACCTCAGATCATCAGGCATTAGATCCCAGGGGTTTGGGACCCCTGGTCTAAAGCAAGAAAAGCAATGGCCTCACTGTGCTATAATCTGGTCTGATCCTTGGGGCCAGTTTTTACCAACCCACTGGAACAAGAGCTTTGTGAGGGGAGGAATTTTTGTCTACTTGTTTACCACTGTATCCGCAGCTTCTAGAATAGTGCTTGGCATATTGTACATGCTCAGTAAATATTTGTTGAGTAAATGCACTACTGAACCCAGATAGGTAGGGTGGGATGGAGGTCAGGGCAGGAGCTGGACCAATTGTCCTGGGGAAACACCTGCAGGTATGGGAGTTGGGCTCTGCCTGGAGATAGTCAGCAAATTTCAACCAGGATGTTCTGCTAGCAGATGTGTTTGTAGTCGCAGGGTCAGAGCTGCCATAGTGGTGTGGGGACAACTTTGGGGTGGCAGTTCTGGGGTACTGCAGGGGTGCAGGGAAAGGTGATCTCACAAGATGACCTCTGATGCCCATTTCAGCTGGACAGTCCATAAGTAGACAGTCCCGGAGCAGCACGGGCTCCAGAGTCCAGGTCTTGAGGATCATCTAGCCCAATCATTTTCCATCCGGGTGAGGATACTTGGCCCAGAGAAGGCCAGTGACCGCCTGGGGTCACACAAGAGGAGAGGCAGAGACAGAGCCAGACTAGAACCCAGGCCTCGGGCTACCAGCTAGGGGCTTGCTCCTCCCTTTGTCTTCTCTTTTGGAAGAATGATTTGATTTTAGGTCAGGTCAGAAGGTTCCTCTTGATAGGCAGGAGACAGGCAGGTGGGGGACCAATGTATCAGTGAGCCTTGCCCTCACGCCATTTGTGCCCCATTTCTGGACTAGCTCTGAGCCTTCCGGGCTTGCCTGGGCCTGACTGAGGGTGAGCACTCCGTGAGGAGGGCGCCCTCGACAGTGGGGTTGCAGGACACACAGGTGGACAGGCCCTGTCCCAGCTCTAATGGCCTTGCTTGGGTGTCCCCCCAGTGCACACTTGTTCCTGGAGATAGAAGGGTTCGAGCCCAACCCCACTGTCACCAAGACCTCTCCCCTCATCTTCTCCAAGCCCATGGACTCCAACATCCGGCAGTGGTGAGTACTGCGACCCGCCAGCCTGCCAGCCCCCACCCCTGCCCTGGCCGAGCCCTCAGCTCCCGCGGGCGGGCAGTGACTCGCCCTGGGCCACACAGCCAGGCCTGCTTGTGGCAAACTACCATTGTCCATTAAAAACTTGTCCCTCTCTCTGTCCTCCCCATTCCCCCACCAGCCTCCCGGGCAGCTGTGATGACATGGATTCCCCACAATCTCCTCAGGATGACGAGACAGAGACCCCATTTAATCCCAGCAGTCCCAGGTGAGCCTGGCCCTTCCCCTCCTCCCACCATGCCCACCAGGCAGGTGCCCGAGGGACAGGCACCAGGACCCTGCAGGAAAGAGAAAGAGGCCGCCAATCCTGGGGCGCAAATGTCTGGGCCCATAGCTATGGCATGTAGGTCATTTTTGGGGGGAAGGGAGTATTACATCTTATAAAAGTAATACCCATTCATTATAAAACATCCGGACAACAGTATGCAGCAGAATGAGAACTTAATGCAATGCCACGTACGTAAATTAAAAATACATGCATGTAGGGGACTTCCCTGGCGGTCCAGTTGTTAAGACTTTGCCTCCCAATGCAGGGGTGCTGGTTCCATCCCTGGTAGGGAGCTAAGATCCCACACGTCTCGCAGCCAAAAAAACAAAACAAAAAGAAAGAATGTTGTAACAAATTCAATAAAGACTTAAAAAAAAAATACATGCATGTAGCCATCAAACATCAACGTGCATTTTGCAAGAACACATACAAACAAAAGGATACACATCACGCATTACCGTGGCTGCCTATTTGGAGTGTAAGGGTGGGGAGAGAGATATGAAAAATATTCAAACAACACAAAATATGAAAGTGAAATTTCCCTTCCTCTGATCTCATTCTTTCGAGGTAATCATGATGAACAGTTAGGCACGTATCTTTCCTGATCATTACTATGTGGATCCAAAGATACAGTTTGATAAAATGTGCTTGCATTTGGATTAGAAGCAGGGCAGCTCAGGGCAACACGAATCCCAGCACCTCCGCCCACCCCCCAGCACTAAAGGAGGGGATTTCAGGCACTGTGACAGGCACGTGCAGACAGTGGGGGCTGACGCCGAGCCCCCTGTAGGCACGGTGGCTTTGGAGGGGTAACGGGAGACAGTGGTGCATGTGTGGCGAGTTGGAAACGTTTTCTGGCCTCAGTGCAAACCTGGCCAAGCAAGAGCAGAGGCACAAAAAGAGGTGGCTGAGGAAACACATCTTTGTGGCTGTGTCGGAGGGCGGCGTGGGACAGCTGCTGGAGCTGCTGATGGAGCTGCAGGAGCTTTGTGAGCAGCGCCGCAACCTGGATGTGTCCGGTCAGTGGCTGGCCCGGGCAGAGGGTGCAGGGCTGGGGGTCCTGCTCGGCTCCTGCTGTCCACCTACCCACTGCCCTCCCTCCCCGCCCTCCAGTCTTAACTGCTGGGCTGGCAACTTCGAACCTGATTCTGAGGGCAATGGGGAGCCATGGAAGGGCTTAGACAGGTGATGGTGGAGGATGGGGGTAAAACGGGAGAAGGCCTCTGCTCAGGCAGAGTTGGGACCCCAGCGGCGGGGCTGGGGAAGGGGGAACAGCTCTTCCGGGAGCGGCACTGGTGGGACGCAAGGACGTGAGGAGTGAGTCCCCGGTGGTGCCATTTGGACTTGGGAGACTTGGTGGCTGGTGGGGCCCGAGCTGTCTTGGGGACCAGGAGAGTAGCAAGTTAAGTGGAAGGGGGTGAAGTCTATTTGTAGGAAACCGGGGTGTGGGGTGGTGGGCTGGAGATTTCTGAGCTGGACAGTGGGAAGCCAGGCAGTGGGTGGGACTGTCCCCCTACCAGGGAGACGGTGCAGAAGGTAAAGAGCAAAAGGTCTCTGATAAGCCTCTGGGCAGCTCACCGAGGAGAAGGAGGAGCCGGCAAGGAGGCGGGAGGAGGAAGAGCTGGCCAGGGCAGAGGGGAGCTGGGAGCTCGGGGCAGGGAGCTCCGTGGAGAGCCTGTGGCAGGTTCTTGAGGTCCGAGGCTGCAGCCGCCACACCCCGGCCTCCCTTCCTCCGGGCCGGGAGGGCCAAGGGCAGCCGGGGCCCCCCTGTGCAGCGGCTCCATCCTGCGACCCTGCCTGCAGACTTCCTCATGCACAAGCTGACGGCCTTGGACACGGGGAAGACCTGCCTGATGAAGGCCTTGTTAAACATCAACCCCAGCACCAAGGAGATCGTGCAGATCCTGCTCGCCTTCGCGGAGGAAAACAACATCCTAGACAGGTTCATCAACGCCAAGTACACGGAGGAGGCCTACGAAGGTACCCGCCTGCGGGAGGGGCTGCGCAGACAGCGATTTCTGGCGGTGGTGGGGCACAGGCACTGCTGTCGTGGAAGCCCAAAGCGCTTAGTGTGGTGCCCGGCACCTTCCTTCATTCTGCAAACAATCTTGACCACTGGCCGCGTGCCAGGCAGTGTTTTTGGCCCCAGAACACAGGAGTGAACAAGACAGATGAAGGCTGCTCTTCTAAGTAAGGAAATTTTAAAATTGATGAAAAGAAAATTACAAAAAAACCAAAAGATAATGTCATCAGAAGTAATTGGGGATGGGCAACTTTAGTGTGGATGGTCAGAGAGGTAACCTTTGACCCGAAGCCAGCACAATGAGAAGGATTCAGAGCAAAGCAAGGGCAAAAGCCTGAGATGGGACTGAGCTTGACACGGCTGAGTGATGGCAAGAAGGCTGGAGGGCTGGGCAGGGCCAACACATTAGTAACTATTAGTATCGTCATTATCCTCATCATTATTAACAGCCCCATTTGGGACTCAGCTTTGTGGCTTCTCTCTTAGGTGGACCGGAGAGGGGGCAGGGAGACCAAACTCAGGATAGTGTTTCCCTACTCAGGATGTCTGCTGTGAATAACCAGTAAGGTGTGTCTTTGAGTTCTTGGAGTCAATAAACATCCCACTAGGGTCTTATGACGTGCTTGTGTCAAAAATGATTGGCCCAAGAATAACTGGATGCCATCTTATGGATATGCCAAGGGTGCTAAACATCTCAGCTTTTTGCAGGTGGGAGTCTGGCTTGGGCCCTTAACTTTTCTCGTGGGAGACAGTAATTTTATTTGTATTTATTTATTGCCATTATTATTATTTGTTTTTGCCAGTCTGGTGGGTGAAAAGTATTAACTCATTAGGTTCAAATTTTCATCTTCCAGATTACCAGTGATTCCAAACATCTTTCATTTCCTGTACTGTCTGTGTGGACTTTCTTCTCTGTGAGGTGCTTGTTAATAATAGTTCCTCAGTTTTCTTTTAGGTTGTTTGTCTTTTTATTGATTTGTAGGAGCTCTTAATCCATTATGGACTTCTAAAAGCACATTACCTCTTTTATACGTCTCAAATATTTCCCCCAGCCTATCACTTGTCTTTTAACTTTCTTTGAGATGTCTTTTGAAATACAGAAATTTTTAATTTTTATGGAAGCAAATATGTCAGTTTTTTCTTTATGGCTTCAGAATTTTGGCTTTTGCTTAAGAAGGCTTAAGAGGGTTTTCCCTCCAAAAAGGTTAGTTATTAACAATTTTCCAATTTTAAAAAATGCTTAGTTCTTTGATCCACCAGGACTTTGTTTTTATGTATGACATGTTGGCAGCTCTTTGGAAAATGCTGTTTCTGGTGTAATGTTCTGAGACACCCGGCACCCGCACCCCCAGCCTTCTGGTCCCTTCTGTCTGGAGGTTCTGTAGGCTCCACCAACCGTGTCTATGTCCCTCCCCCACCCCCCTCCCTGCGGCTTCTCCCCTGTTCTGTTTCTCAGTCACCAGGGCCTCATCTACCCAGCACCCAGGCCAGATGCCTGGACCTTACCTGAGACAGCCCTTCTCCCCCATCCCCAGCAGACCATCCTGAGGACTCTTTCTCCCAAGGATCTTTGGGTCCATTGGATGGACAGCTCTTCCCAAGTCTGGGCTCCTTCTAACACATCCTCCAGTTTTGCAGCCAGAGTGCTTTGAAAATACACATGTACAAAACCCAAAACTCTGATCATGTCACTTCCCTGCTTCAATGCCTTCTGTGCCTTCCCATACCCTTTAGGATAAAGTTTTAACCTCTTAACCTGGCTTATGAGGCCTTGAGTCAGCCCCATCCAGCCTGGCTAAGCTTACCCGGTCCCAGTTTAGAGGCCACTCTGGGAAGCCCCCCAACCCCTCAGGCTGTGTTAAGAGCTCCTCTGGGTACCACAGACCCTGCACCTCCCCGTATCATAACGCTCAATTCGCAGGGAGACTGTGAGCTTCCTGAGGACAAGAATCAAAACTGCATCCCAAGGGTCCTGCTGTGTCCCCAGTGCCTGGCTTTGGGGCACAGAGCAGATGCTCCACGAATAATCCTTGCTTCCACGCAAAAATGAATGAAGCAAAGAATGAAGCTGGGCGACACAGACCAGACAGGCAGCTAGTATTTCTCCACGGTTTGGTGGAGGGTACAGAGGACAGAGAGGGGAACAGGCCAGAGAGGGTGTGTCATCCCCGTCCCAGCCGCTGAGCGCAACCGCCCACCCCTGTCCCGTCCGCAGGGCAGACGGCGCTGAACATCGCCATCGAGCGGCGGCAGGGAGACATCACCGCGTTGCTCATCGCGGCCGGCGCCGACGTCAACGCCCACGCCAAGGGCGTCTTCTTCAACCCCAAGTACCAGCACGAAGGCTTCTACTTCGGTGGGTGCCGCCGCCCCGGGTTGGGGTCCGGGGGCGAGAGGGGCGGAGGGCGAGGCGGGGCTTCTACCCGTACAAGCGCTAGCAGGCAGGGGAGACCCCACTGCCAATCTCTGCTGGCTCAGTTGTGTCCGAGGCCCTGGAGGACAGAGCCGGGACCAGGGAGGCGGCAGGGGCAGATCCACCTGAACAGGACCGCCAGGCTGGAGACCGGCACTTGGGAGGATGGGGAGCCTGCATTCGGGGAGTGTCACCTGGTGGTGTTAGAGGACACACAGACATCCACCTGAGCAGCCCCCTGTAGGGAACATAGACCTGGGAGGGAGGGCAAGGAGAGAGCCCTAGTTTACAGGTTCTGAGAAGGGAAATGACTTGCCCCAGTGTAGTAAGGAGCGGATGTAGGCAACCTGCCTGCCAGCTCTGGCCTCTGTCCCCTGTGTCCAGTGCCTCTCAGGACTGCAAACAGGGGTCAAAAGTAAGAGGACAAAAATTCCCTGACTGACACTTTAGGGAGACCAAATGCAACTGGCGTTAGGCCATCCCGGGTGAAAAAAAATTTTTTTTTAATGTGTAATTTAGATACAGTGAAGTTCACCCATCTTAACGTACACTTCTGTTCATTTCCACAAACGCGTACAGTTGTGTAGCCATCACTGTGGTCAGGACAGGGAACAAACAGCTCCATCACACCAAAAACTCGCCTGGTACAACTTTGTAGTTAACGCCTCCTCCTTGCCCAGGCCCTGACTGATGGCCACTGACCTGTTTTCTCTTCTGGATGGTTTTTTAGTCAGCAGGACTAGATGGGTCTGGGTGGCCTTGAGGACAGGGTCTTGTCCAGTCAGACCTGGCTGGGAAACATCTGTTGGGTGGGATGAAGAGAGGTGACAGGATGGAGATTGGGGGGGGAAGCAGCAGGAGACCTGATGTCCAGGCCTGGTTCCGTCCCCGGTTTGCTGTGTGACCAAGTGTGAGTCACTTGCCTTCTCTTTTCTCAACTAACATTGATTGTTTACTATATATACCAGGCACTGTTCTAGGTATTTGAAATATATCTGTGAACAAAACCAAGATCTCTACCCTCATGGAACTTGCATTCTAGATGGGAGAGAGACCATCAATAATGAATATAATAAATAAGAATGTTATGTAATATGTTAGAAAATAACAAGTGCTATTGAAAAAAATAAAAAGTAAAGCAGGGGGGACTTCCCTGGTGGTGCAGTGGTTAAGAATCTGCCTGCCAATGCAGGGACAAGGGTTCGATCCCTGGTCCAGGAAGATCCCACATGCCGCGGAGCAACTAAGCCCGTGCGCCACGACTACTGAGCCTGCGCTCTAGAGCCTGCGAGCCACAACTGCTGAGCCCGTGTGCCACAACTACTGAAGCCCGCGCGCCTAGAGCCCGTGCTCCGCAACAAGAGAAGCCACCGCAATGAGAAGCTCACGCACCGCAATGAAGAGTAGCCCCGGTCCACGGCAACTAGAGAAAGCCCGTGCATAGCAACAAAGATCCAAAGCAGCCAAAAATAAAATAAATAAAATAAAAAAATAAATAAGTAAAAAAAAAAAAAAAAACGACAGCTCAAAAAAAAAAAAGTATTAAAGCAGGGGAAGGAGATCAGGAATTCTGGGACAGGAAGGAGCTGGGTTTCAATTTTAAAAGGGCAGTTAGGGTGAATGATTCATTGAAAAGGTGACATTAGAGCAAAGACTCACAGGTGGTGAGGTAGGGAGTGATGCACGTATCTACGAAAGAGGGAACAGCCTGTGCAAAGCCCCTGAGGTAGAAAAGTGCCTGTGTGTGCTCGAGGAGAAGGAAGAAGGCCATGGTGGCTGGAGGGGAGTGAGTGAGGGGGAGAGGAGGAGATGATGTCAGAAGATGTAGGGCCTTGTAGGCTGTCATTGGAATTTGAGCTTTTGTTCTGGGTGAGGTGAGCCTTATGTATTAATAGGATGAGTCTGGCTTCTGTGTTGAGGATAGTGTTGGAGGGCCAACAGGGTAGTAGCAGGGAGACTGGTTAGGAGTTTGTTGCAATGATCCAGCTTCAGTCTCCCACTCCTGCTGAGATGGGCAGGATAAGCCCCATTCCTAGAACTTGGGGAATCACCACTCTGGTCCAGGAGAGAACCGAGCCCCTGTGCGCCCCCTCCCCCAGGCGAGACACCCCTGGCCCTGGCAGCCTGCACCAACCAGCCCGAGATTGTGCAGCTGCTGATGGACAACGAGCAGACGGACATCACCTCGCAGGACTCACGGGGAAACAACATCCTCCACGCTCTGGTGACGGTGGCCGAGGACTTCAAGACGCAGAATGACTTCGTCAAGCACATGTACGACATGATCCTGCTGAAGAGCGGCAACTGGGAGCTGGAGACCACGCGCAACAACGATGGCCTCACGCCGCTGCAGCTGGCCGCCAAGATGGGCAAGGCCGAGGTGGGTGAGGCCTGGGGGCAGGCGGGAGGGCGCAAGGCACGCTCCCCAGAGGCCCTTCTGAGTGGCCGACTGCACAGAGCCACGGACAGGCAGCACGTGGGCGCACCCTCTGGACTTCAGGCCCTAACATTCTGTGTTTCTGTCTCCTGCCCTGGGACCCCCTTGCCGGGGCCAGAGTGGAGGAGTCTTAAGGCTGCGGTGACTCATGCTTTGTGGCGGAGGATTCCTGCATGGTGAGGCACCCAAGCGGAGGAGGCTGAGTGTCTGACCCTGGGGACCTTCAGCCTCTTATGAGGACGGGAGTCCCCGAATGTCTGCTCTGGATCCAGAGCCAGTTGGCTGGTGCTCCCTGACACTGGAGAGACCCCAGCCCGTCTGTCAGGTTGAAACATTGAGCCAAGTCCCCAGCAGAGTATGTGGCTGCTCGTGGCTCTTTGTGCACTTGTGTTGTGGCCGAGGAACTCAGGTTAACTGGGAGCTTGGTGAAGACTCAGCTGGGGTGGGCTCCCATCTCTCTCTGTGGTTGGAGCCACGGCTTGGCCTGGTTTCAAGGTCAGGACTCATCATGGCAAAGCTGCCCCTGAGCGTCCACATCTTGAGCCCTGGGAGGGGACCATGGCTCCTGGGAGGCTGCAGGAGGGCACTGGGTAGGGTGGGGACTGTGGAGCCATCACAGCTGTGCCAACCTCAGGGCAACTGATGAGGGAGGTGGTGCCCCGAGGGCCTTGGGTCCCGTCCCAGTGCTCAGGGCTGGTGCCCACAAGGGACCTTTTCATGCTCTTGTGGGAGGAGGAAGGGATGCAGAACAGCTTTGACAGAGGAGGAATTGTGTGCCTGCCTCCCCCATCTCCTGCCCACCCCAAGGACACAGCTTCCTGGGGGCTTTGAGGAGAGTCAGACTGTGGTCGCCAGTCGGAACTTTCTCCAAGGACCACTGTGCCATGTGTTTGTCCCTGGGGAGGGCCCAGGGATGAAGCTTCCTGCGTGGAGCGTGGCCCCCTGACCCCTGGTTCCCTAGAGGATAATGTGTCCCTCCACCCACGCCCACCACCTCTCGCCAGTCTTGGGAAGTCGCCTGCACCCTTCCTGGCCCCTTCTCTCCTTCATTCAGTGTTCTTTGGAAACTTTTCCGGATGCTGCCCAAGTTGGCCACTGTGCTGGGAGCAGAGGGTGCAGTGATACTTGAGACACAGACCATGTCCTCGGGCTCGTGTAGCCTGGGGCGCAGAAAGGGGAGACGTGCCTTATCCCTGGGAGCTCCCTGCCTGGGCTGTAGAGACTAGGCTCCTGTGCGAGATGAGATGGGAACCCCACTGGGTCACATGAGATCAGGGCTCTGACACTGTCCTCCCCATTAGGACCCTCCTCCTGGGCCTTGGGTTGGTGCCCCAGGAAGTTCTGCCCCCATCTTATTGTACCCAGGGCTCGCTTTCGGGAACTAGTGAGCTCTCCATCTTGCCTGCACTTTGGAACCACCCAGGAAGCTTTACAAGATGCAGATTCCTGAGTCCCACCTCCAGAGATCTGGACTGAGTTAGTCAGTGGTGTGGGCATTCTAAATGTTCCCCAGTGACCCTGACATGTAGCAGAGAGCAAGCTCGCTGACCTAGAGAGTGGGTCCCACGGGCCTCTCGGAAAGGCTGGTGTCATGCATCACCCCCTGACTGGCCAGAGCAGTGAGCCAACCAACTGGCAGGGTCTTGACTGAGGGTGGGATGGGGAAGCTGGAGAAACTTGCAGCTGCTTCTCAAATCCAGGCCAAACAGAAATTATTTCTCAAAATTGTCAGTTCCTGGATTCTTCCCGGAACAGACTCCCCAGCTGGTGCAAGGATGTGTGAGCTGACCGTGCAGCCCTCCGAAGCGTGCAAAAGGTCTTCACGCCTCTTGTCTCTGGTATTCACAATGCCTGGTGTGACGGGCAGGTCAGCGAGCTTTGCGCCCATCCCACAGATAAAGCGGGGGCCGGGGGTCACAGTGACAGGCACTCGGCCCGACTCAATCCACCCCTGGTGGGAGCCTCTTCCCAGGCCCTGTCTGCCTTGGGCAGGCCCAGCGGTCTTCGCCCCAAGCCCTGTCCAGAGGCTGATGGTTGTTACTCTTCCTGTCCCCAGATCCTGAAGTACATCCTCAGCCGTGAGATCAAGGAGAAGCGGCTCCGGACCCTGTCCAGGAAGTTCACCGACTGGGCCTACGGGCCAGTGTCGTCCTCGCTCTACGACCTCACCAACGTGGACACCATGACCGACAACTCGGTGCTGAAAATCATCGTCTACAACACCAACATCGATGTGGGTCTCCCGGGTGGGCTGGGGAAGGTCAGGGGGTAGCAGGCTGGGCCCCAGGCCAGGGAGGCCCTGGGAAGACCCCTTGCTACTAGCCAGACATGTCTGCAGCCCCCATTCCTTAGCCTTAGTGGGCGGGGCCTGGGGTGGGTGCTGGGGCCACATGTTCCCAGCTGACCTTGTGGTGGGGGTCTCCTGGCCACATAATCCTGGGCAGGGTTGGGGGGGGGTGTAGATCTTCTCCATCTTGTTTCCCCCCAACTCCTTCTATTGGTTCCATATGGTCAGGCTTAGAATCCCCTCTTCCCCCAAACCTGGTCCCAAATAAGTGTCAGGGAGTACACAGTTTGAGCAATCAGGGAGGCCTTTCTGGAGGAGGCATAGCTGGGAAGTCAGTGAGGCTGAAGGAGAAAAGAGAAGATCAGCAGCGGGAAGTTTTTGGCTCTTGGAGGAAAGTGAGGCAACACATCTTTCACATTTTACCAAGAGTTGTGCTTCCCAGAGCCTGCCTTGCCCGGGATCTCCCTGGCCCTCACAGCAGCCTGACTGGTAGGGCAGGGATTGAGATCAGTTTTACTGATGAGGAGGCTGAGGCCCAGAGAGGGTCAGGGGTTTTCCTGGGGTCACACAGTGAAGGAGGGCCCAGGAGGGGGCCAGACCCCAGTCGTGGCCCTGGCCTCCCTTCTAGCCCTCCCTCCCCACCGTGCCTCAGATCCTCTTGGCAAAAATACCAAGCTCCGTGGCGTTCGGTTGCTGTCTGGGTGCGCTGGAATGGAGCCTCAGGAGCCAGAAATTCCCCTCCCAACATTTCCAGCCAAACCAGTTCATTGCCCCCTTCTGCCAGGGGCAGTGCTGACTCAGAGCTTCCTTTGAAATGAGGGCCCTCCGAAAATGGTCCCTTCCTCTCTCTCATCTCCATGGTGACTGGTGCCGTTCTACCCCCAGAACCGGCACGAGATGCTGACCCTGGAGCCCCTGCACACGCTGCTGCATATGAAGTGGAAGAAGTTTGCCAAGTACATGTTCTTCCTGTCCTTCTGCTCCTATTTCTTCTACAACATCACCCTGACCTTCGTCTCTTACTACCACCCCCGGGAGAAGGAGGTAAGTGGGCCCCTTGAAGTGGGGGATGGGTTGGTCAGCATTGCAGGACCCTGGAGCCGCCCTATGTGCATGTGGGGAAACTGAGGCCCAGAGAGGCCAAGAGATGTGCGTGGGGTCCCCCAGTTTTCATGCTTCAACAGTGTCTTGGACACTGAATACGTCGCCAGTGCCTGGTTGAGCCCAACCCCAGGTGCTCAGCCCCAGGCTGACCCCTGCTGGGGGAGGGCTGCAGAATTAGGAGCCCCAGGCCCCGCCCAGGCTCCATGTCTAAATCTGGAGCTGGTTGGGTGTTTTTGCTGTGAGGACCATGGGAGGAAATGCGGGGAGGTGGAAGTCACTTGGAGAAGCATTCCCAGCACTCTGGGTCTTGGTTCCCCATCCATTACACGAGGCACGGTGTCTTGGCTTTAACTGTGTTATGAGGCCCTGTGAGTGTCTGGATACAGATGGAACAGATAAATGCCAAGAAGTGTGAGGGGGTTGTTAGCATGGATTGGATCGTGCTTCTCACTGCAGAATTCTGGGTTTCCACTCTGGGCGGGGGAGGCAGGAGCTGGGGGCTGCAGTTCCTTTTTGGCCCTGTACAGAGATCCGGCTTTGTGCTGACCTCCGGCCCAGCTCGAGGGTTGGGCACGTGTATGTGCATGGTCCCCCCGGAGGTGGCGCTACCCCTGCCTTCCTCACTCCCCGTCCTGCACCCATCCATTCCTCTCCCTTCCTCCCAGGCCCTGCCACACCCCTTGGCCCTCACATACAAGATGGGGTGGCTGCAGCTCTTAGGAAGGATGTTTGTGCTCATCTGGGCCATGTGCATTTCTGTGAAAGAGGTGAGTAGGTCACCAAGCCCCCCTGGACTGGCCTGTGAGGCAGGCAGGGTGACAGCAAGCTCTGCTACTACTGCTGGGAGACTTTGGGGAGGCATTTCCTTTTGAACCTTTAGATTTACATAAAGAAGCCAGCTTATCCTACCTACTTTATCTATCCATTCTTCCATCCATCTGCCCATCTATCTGCCATTTATCTACACTCCCAGCCACTCAGTGTCCCATCTTCCCTGCCCCTCCATCCACCCATCCAATCACCTGCCCTCTCTCATCAACCCAGCCACTCATTCATCCATTTAAACACCCACTCATCCTTACCCACTGTCCTTCCATCCTTCATCCAACCGTCTTTCCATCTGTTTGTCAGTCGATCTACCCGTTCATCCATCCAACCGACGAATCAGCAGGTATATTCTGAACACCTTCAATGTGGGGCTCTGGAGGAGAAGATAAGGATGGAGGGAATCTGCCCTCTTTGAGTTCATAGTCTGGTAGGGATTTCAGATGGACACAAATAGCTAGACTTTAACATAGACTGTGAAAAGACCTGATGTTGGGCTCAGACCCGTGCTCAGAAGAAGAGAGATGACTTATATTGGTGGGGGGGGAGGGGGGCCAGGAAGGCTTGAAGGCAGAGATGGCGCTTACTCTGGTAGGGGAGGGTTGGCATGAGGACACTGGAGAGAAGGTATTACAGGACAGGTGTGGGGAACAGCATGAACAAAGGCTCAGAGGCTGGAAAGCTACGCCATATTTGGGGAATGGCAGGTAACTGTATGGTTGTGCTGCTTTGTGGGTTCTGGGGTGATTACGGGGGTGAGAGTAAGAGACGTGAGAAGATCAGGGGGAGCACCCACTCTTACCCTGGGGTTGCCTCTGTCCCCCAGGCACAAGTCCCCTTCCATATCCCTCACCTGGGCTCTGGCTGGGCCTTCACATACTTCCCTGTTCCTGAGTCTCAGTCCTGGGGAAACCCCCCCTTCCCCAGATCCTCCAGCGAGGGGCATGAAGAGGGGGCAGCTTTTCTTTCCTTTCTGGCCTCAGGGCATCGCGATCTTCCTGCTGAGACCCTCAGATCTGCAGTCCATCCTCTCGGATGCCTGGTTTCACTTTGTCTTGTAAGTAGGTCTGTCCCCTTGGTCACCACCTCACAGGCAAGGCTAAAGTCCTGTATGATGGCTGCTGTGTCCCTCTGCAATAGCCACCCTACCGTGTCACCCTGTCCCTGTCATTTTGCCAAGTCACATGGCCAGGGACCTCCTCTCTCCTTTCTGGTAAGAGAGGCACACAGATGCCCATGGAGAGACCAGAAAACGCTGGGACAGTGCCCACCATCTGGTTGCAGGGATAGCAGACTTCACCCCGCCACAGAGCCCTGGGCGGCAGCCAGCACAGAGAAGGCGTGTTTATTTTTTATGAAGGGACATTCCAGGCCAGTTCCTCCTGGCTGTTGTTTTGGACCCTGGCAGGTCAGGGCTGGAAGGTACTTGAGAAATCATCGAGTCTCATCTTTAGGCATGAAAACCGAGGCTCAGAGCAGGGAAGTGAGTCACGTAGAGTCAGGCAGAGCTTCAGTCATGAAGCTCAAGCCAGCCCAGTTTCCCAGACAGCCTCATCCCAAGCTTGTGCAGGGTTGACTACTGTAGGCTCTAGCCAGAAAGCTCAGCTCAGCAGCCTCTCTGAATGAGGTCATGTGAAGAGGATTACGTAACCCCTGTCTCTAAATAAAAGGAGGATTATGTAACCCCTGTCATGTGCAGAGGATTACGTAACCCCTGTCTCTAAATAAATAATGGAAAAGGATCTGCAGCTTGGGATGAAGAATGTTAGGCTCCATGGCTCTGTAGACCCCACCAAAGGCCCTCTTCTGAGCATTTGGGAGGCTGGGTCTATATAACCTTGAATCTTGGCCTGATGTTTCCAAATACCTATTAACAGCTTTATTAAGTATGTACCTGCCTTCCAGAAGCATGAGCTAAATTCTTCATCTCTTTGGGCAGTATCGGGGCCCCCTGATACTGCAGTGAATGAATAGGCCAGGTGCAGCACTGCCCAGGGTGCAAGTCACGCATGAGTCTGTCAGCTTGGAGAAACTGTGACGATTCCAGAGAAAAATCCATTTGTACAGCCACTGGCTTTGGCAAAGACAGAAGGCACCAGTGCCATGTCCTGCTCTTCTGCTTCTTCATTGTTTTCTTAGTGTAGAGGAACGTGTAAACATGCTTCCTCACTTCAGTCCCAAATGCCCTGCTCACCCAAACGTTTGCTTTTCACTGCACAAGAAAATCAAAGTTGCCTGTGTCCTAACTTTAACTAGTTAGATATTTTGTAATTGTGGAGACTACCTGATGTTATAAGCAAGAGAGGGTTTCTATCCAGATGTCTGCATAACTGATGGTGTTACACACTGTTTAGGAGTAGATTTTGATCTTGTATGTTTGGTACATATTGTACTTTAAACATTTCAAATTGTGGTATAATACACGTAACACAAAAGTTAAACCATCTTAACCATTTTAAGTGTACAGTTCAGTACTGTTAAGTACATTCGCATTGTTGTGCAATCTCCTTTTAGCAAACCTATTATATAGCATGTATTGTAGTTTTTTTAAGGATTTTTCAAAATAGGTTATGGGGGACTTTTGTTATGATTGACTTTTGAGTATAGATGTCAGCTTTTGTCATTTTGGTTAAAAATGCAATCATTCACCACATCCTCAGTCTACCCCAGTGTACCCCAACCTATGTGGGGGTCAGAAATCACATGGGTGATTTAAAAACCATACAGCCTCCTGGGTAGCACCCTGGGCCTTATGAACCAGAATCTCCTGGGCCCTGGGGATCTGTATCTTTAAAAAGTCCTTGTCAACTGCAACCAGCGCTGACTTGCATCTAGCAATGCAGTCTGCAAGGCTGGATTTTAGACGTGGTCCAGCAGATCTGGGGCAGCCTTATCTGTCTCTTCAGCACCAGCCACCAGGGTAACCATTCAGGATTTAAGGGAGGTTGGAGGATTTGGACATCTTTGCCCTGATGCCAAGAAGTAAGTAAGGCCCTTGTCTCCTGTGTCTCCTGAACAGTTTTGTCCAAGCTGTGCTTGTGATACTGTCTGTCTTCTTGTACTTGCTTACCTGCAAAGAGTACCTCGCCTGCCTCGTGCTGGCCATGGCCCTGGGCTGGGCGAACATGCTCTACTACACGCGGGGGTTCCAGTCCATGGGCATGTACAGCGTCATGATCCAGAAGGTGTGTTGGGGCTGCCGAACGTCAGAGATGGGCAGGGAGGGCCTTCCGAGAAGACCCATTTTTCAGATGGGGAAATTGAGGTCTGGAGAGGAAAAGAGACTTGCCCAAGAGACAGGCCACTGTTCTTTCTCCCAAATACCGTGGTCTCCCTTTGCCTTTGGTCAGGCTCTCTAGGAGGGAAAATATGTATATATAATATGTTATATATATACACGTAGATATGTTTATTATATATGTTTACCATATAAAGGATGTGCAGCACACACGTTACAAACAACAATAAAATATACAATGCCTTTTGTTGTAAATTCCACATGGCTAGTTGAGTCTCACCGAATAATTTGTTGATTTTGGTTGAACTCATATCTGTTTGCCAACTTGTGGTTGCAATTGACAAGTGAGTGTTGTGCTAGCATAAATGCTGATATTTTCCTCTGCTTTAAGGAGTAAGATGAAAGGGAAACAATGAAGACTTGTGTTGAAACTGCATTTGTTTGTCAGTGATGCTGAGCCATTTATCTGCTGAATTGGATAATAGTTTTCAAATACTAGAAGAATATTTCATCAATGTATTTGTGCTATTCCCGCTATAACAGCTACAGATAGGACACATGTTTAAAGTTTAATCTGCCTTAACATTTTGTCCATCGTTGTCTTAAGTCTAGATCTAGATGATCAACAATCTCTGATTTGTAGCTTTTACCAGTCTCCATGGTGTAAATATTCCCACCATGGCTGACTTCCAGCTACCAATGTGATGTCACTGAATACAGAATTGGGAAGGGATGCACAGTAATGCACCATTATATAGTGTTTCCACCATATGGTTATGATAGAAATAAATAGCCTTAAAAGCCTAGATAATTATAAAATGTAGTAAAGTCACTCGGAAGTGATGAGTTTTGAACATTTATTATCTTTGTTTCTAATGCAATTTATTTAGTTATAAGTTTACACAATTTCATTCTTAGTCATGGCTGTGTTTAACAACGAGCTCAGAAAATTCATGAAAGTGAGACAATCAGCTCTTGTGAGCTGATGTGAGCTCGGCCCAGCACACTGCGGCCCCCAGGAAGTGTGAGGATTCCAGATGTGAGTTTCTATGAGGAAAGGTGCTCATGTGCAGCCTGAATCAGCAGGGACAGAAACAGACTGTGTTCTAGGAGGGAGGAGGGCGGAGAGCAGGAACAGAAGAGAAGTCTTTCTGGAGGAGGTGGGCCCAGCGCTGAGCTGTGGAGACAGCGTCAGGAGGACCTGGTGAGGGTCACAGAAGAGTGGCCCGAGTGAGGGCATGGTTAGAGTGCGAACCCGGGAGAGGGTGGGAAGCAGTCAGGAAATCAATGTATAATGAATATGTGCTCAAACCTTACCCTTGAATTGCGTTTCTTTCTTTGTAGGTCATTTTGCATGATGTTCTGAAGTTCTTGTTTGTATATATCGTGTTCTTACTTGGATTTGGAGTAGGTAATTGATTTATAAATAATAGTAACTCCCTCATTTGTAAAACACTTTATACAGATGTCAGCATGGCAAAGCACACAGGAGCCTCAGCAACAATTACATCGGCCACCAGTGGAACACTTTCCGTGGTTAGCATTTCCCAACCATTATCTCTTTACTTCTCGTGACATCTTGACCAAGGGGGGGTCATCATCGTCCCTGACCATGAGGGTACTGAGGCTTAGAGACTCCAGGATTTGAACTGGTTGCTTTTATCCAACCACCCTGTGTGGTATGCCTCCCACCTTTACATCCATCATCATATGCGGCTCTCACAGCCTCAGATAGGCTTGGCAGGTTTTCGGCCCCATTTTACAAATGGAGAAGCTAAAGTCTGCAGAAATTTGATTGATGGTCTTTGAAAAATAGGAGTAGAGTTAATGCATTGAGATAACCTCCTTTGGCCCTCCCCATCACATTACTGTCATAGTTTGCTGCAGATACATCTGTGAGAGCCTCTGGTCTGCTGGGACCAGGGATGGGAAACCCCTCTTGAAAACCTCTCCATTTACACCTGGAGACTGTCATACAGAGTGGTGTAAGTCAGAAAGAGAAAAACAAATATCGTTTATTAACGCATATATGTGGAATCTGAAGAAATCGGTATAGATGATCTTATTTACAAAGCAGAAATAGAGACAGATGTAGAGAACAAATGTATGGCTACCAAGGGGGAAAGGCGGGGTGGGATGAATTGGGAGATTGGGATTGACATGTATACATTATTGATACTATGTATAAAATAGATAACTAATGAGAACCTACTGTATAGCAGAGGGAACTCTACTCAGTGCTCTGCGGTGACTTAAATGACAAGGAAATCCAGAAAAGAGGGGATGTGTGTATACATATAGCTGATTCACTTTGCTGTACAGTATAAACTAACACAATATTGTAAAGCAACTGTACTCCGATTAAAAAAGAAAAAACCTCTCCATTTACAACAGAGGGAACAGCATAACCTGATTTTATTTCTAACCTCTGCATAAAGAGATATTTTATTTTCCCAAACCAGTTTTTTTTCCCCCTAGTTATCATTGGCATTTGAAGTTAGGCAACTGTTCCCATCTGTCTGGTACCTTTTCTGGGTCACAGTTTGCTTATTTATTTGGTCCTTCACTTGCTTGTTTATTCATCTATCCATTTCCTCCCTGATTAATTTGATCATTCATTCATTCATCCATCCGTCCATTCATTCAGTAATGAGCCACTGCTGTAGTGCGTTGGGAAGAAGAGAAGAAGAGTCCCAGGCCTTGACCAGAGGTCTTGCCACAGAGCATTAGGAAGAGACTCAGGACTTCCCAGTCTTGGGGGAGACAACCCAAGCTACAGGAAGTTGGGAGCTCAACGCCTGGTTGAGGAGCCAGAGACACACGGATTATAGATTGTAATTATCAACTGTGCAAGCCCGTGATAGATCAAGGGCTGAATGGTGGGGTAGAGAGAAGCGTTTGGGCTTTGTTAGGCAGAAAGGACTTTCTGCCCTTTCTGTCAAGGCAGAGCACCAGCCTGATGAAACTTCTGGGGGAGCTGAGGCTGGAGATGTAATTTAAATAGCCAGAGAGAAGGAGGCAGCAGGCCTGCAGTCTGTGTGTGTGGGCATAGGGGTACATGCAGGCATGCACGAGTTTATTGGGTAATTAACCAGACAGAGAGGCTGCAGAGAACACCCTGTTATGTCTTCCCAGCCCTGGCCTCACTGATCGAGAAGTGTTCCAAGGACATTGAGGACAGCAACTCCTTTGGCAGCTTCAGCGACACGGTGCTGGAACTCTTCAAGCTCACCATAGGCCTGGGTGACCTGAACATCCAGAAGAACTCCAAGTACCCCATCCTCTTCCTGTTCCTGCTCATCACCTATGTCACCCTCACCTTCGTCCTCCTCCTCAATATGCTCATTGCCCTGATGGGGGAGACTGTGGAGAACGTCTCCAAGGAGAGTGAGCGCATCTGGCGCCTACAGGTGACCTTGGCAGGGTCTTTCTATGGGAGCCCTCACGGGGGCTCAGTTCAGCACATGGCACCAGTGGATCTGGGGTGGGGCCTGGAGATCTGCATAAGCTCCCTGTGCTTGGCCAGGCTTGAGGAAGCTAGGTTTCTGGGGCATGAGGTCTAGGGGGTGTGGCTGGACAACAGCATGTGTGAGAGGAACTCAGGCTTATGGGTGTGCTCTGCTCAGAGTCAGTGGTGTGATCTGTGGATGTTGATGCGTGGCCTTAGGTTGCATTAAGAGGAGTAGGTATAGGACAATGTCCTTAGGTATGGGACAATGGAGGTGACAATTCTGCTCTCCTTCAATACTCCTCACATGCTATGGGCCTTACACACTGAGGACACTAACCCACAGGATGATCCAGAGGCATGTTACACGTCTTACATAAATGGTGTAAGAAGAGCGTGACAGCTCCTTCAGATATCTGCAGAGCTACTTGTGAAAGGGGGAGCAGCTTCCTTCTCTGGTCCAAGAGGCGGAAATGAGGTATATGGGGTAACAACAGGGAGAAAAGCTTTGATTTGACACAAGGAAGTTACTAATGATTAGGGCCTTCTTAATTGGATTGTTGCTAATATTCAGGAGATGTTGGACAAATTATTGCCGGGAAAATTGCCGAGGGGACTCTAAGCCTGACATGGGGCTAGGACCGCATGATGTCCTCCTGGACACTCCCTTCCTGGTGGGATCCCAGGATCCTAACATTTTCAGTTAGGCAGCTCTGGACTACCAGAAACATTGTTTATGTGATGTTTAAAACAATTTGAACGCCTTTCCCAAACTTACTGGGTGTTCATTTTTGAATTCTGTAGGTTAGCCAGATCCTCAGGATCTATGCATTAAGCATTCCACGCAGGTGGAGTGGGCTGTTTGGTGGTGTGTGCACGTGTGTATATGTGTGTGTGTGCACGCGTGTGGGCGCATCCACGCTCACACGGAGTCGTGCTCCTGGGCTGGCTCCTGAGAGATGCACTTAGGCTCGTTTATGTCCCCAGAGAGCCAGGACGATCTTGGAGTTCGAGAAAATGTTACCAGAATGGCTGAGGAACAGATTCCGGATGGGAGAGCTGTGTAAAGTGGCAGAGCAAGATTTCCGACTGTGTTTGCGGTAACAAAGGGAGAAGGGCCCTTTGGTGATGCTTTTTGGGTGGGTGAAGAGAGATGAGTTGGTGAATGTTAGCGAAATGGTGCTGCCATTCACTTGCCGGACCACGGCACGGTCTGTTCTGCCTCCTCAGAAGATGGAATTTGCTCTTTCGGGGTCCCTGGCCCTGGGATAGACTTTCTAAGCCTCAGAAGGGAGAAGGAGGAGACTCTGCCCTTTTGAAGGTGCCTCCATGGCCTCCCCCTGCCCAGTGTCTGCCTTAGAAGAGATTTGCCAGCCTGGCACTCTTTGTCCTTCTGAGAGGCACGTTCTGTCACAGGCAAATGGAAAGTGAGACAGCTACTTTTGACAGATGTCAAGCTTTTTGATTTTTAAAAAAGTACTTGAACGTGCCCTGACCATCTTTTCTGATGGGTCTACCTCTTCCTACCCCCTGTCTGACTGCCTGACCCTGCAGACTACCTTCTTGGAGTATAATTGTACCTTGACCTACTTCTCTGGCTGAAACCCCTCCCCGCCCCGCTCTGCCCCAGGAACCATCATTTCAACTATAATAGTTACCCTAATAAATATGTCTAATTTTGACACCCTCACTCTAGAGATGTTCTGTGAATGTGAACTTCAGCCAAACTATCGTCTCCAGTTACAATCCAGCACCTTAGACACTGCCCACTCTTTTGGGTTCTGAACCCAAATTTTTTATAAAAAAATTTTTGGCCACACCCCGCAGCATGTGGGACCTTAGTTCTCCAACCAGGGATCAAACCCCTGCATTGGGAGGAGGAGTCTTAACCATTGGACTGCCAGGCAAGTCCCCTAACCATCTCCTCTTAGTGCAACCTTAACCCTAGCTGGACTTCACGCCCTCACATCTTCTCAGCCCGAGCCTGCCCCACTCTCCTTCCTTCCCTCCTTCTCCGTGGGCTGCCTCCCCCGAGTCAGGCACAGCCCCTGCTGGCTGAAGATGTCCCCTTTACACCTCTCTGAGCTTCTGGGTCCCACACCCTGGGAGGAGACTGATCCTGGAGGCCTGGGGAAATGGGGATTTGGGCAGGTTTCAAGCCTTAACAACGCTGATATGACCACATGGGGCAGGAGTGCTCCTGATCCCTGTGGAGGACACCCCAAACGCTGTGCTGCTTGTTTGCATTTGATGAGGTGCACCTGGGGAGTAGTGAGAATGATTATCACACCCGCAGGATCAACGAGGTGAAGTGGACTGAATGGAAAACTCACGTCTCCTTCCTCAACGAAGATCCGGGGCCCGGGAGACGGACAGGTACCGCTGCTGTCAGGAAGCGTGACACCCACTCCTTTCTGACCACGTGACCCCAGGGACACCAAGTCGGAGGGCCGTGATTTTCCCCATCTGTAAAATGGGAGGGTTGAATTAATTCCTTCCAGCTCTACCGTTTTCTAACCTGAGCTGGAATAACTTCTAAGGCAGGTGGTGGACTGAGACCTGGAGGTACAACTTGCAGAATGCTGTTTCTGTAAAATAGTGTTTTTTGTTTTTTGTTTTTTTAAAGCAGATTTCAACTAAATCCAAGATTCTTCCAGGAGCAACAGCAAAACTACCCTCAATGCATTTGACGAAATGGATGAAGTTCCGGAAACTTCAGTGTAGAAGCAGAACCCAGAGCTCGTGTGCATGTGGGCCGTCTGAGGCTGGAGGCTGGGTCCTGGGCTTGGTGCTGCGGGCTTTGCAGAGTGATGGAGACTGGCTCCACCTGTAGAGACGAGGAAAGCACCCGCATGCTGGACGGGTGGCTGAACCGAGGGGCAGTTGTCAGTTTGAGTGGGAAGCACCCTGGACTTTGTTATTCGGCAAAGAGTTTGTATAAACCCACGGCCAGCAGTCCTGAGCCTGGGAGTCCCAGGAGTCCCTGAATCCTGGGTGAAGTCTCTGCATTCACCAACTGCAGGTCGATTTGGGTGGGAGAGAGGGTGGCAGGGCAGGGGCGGGGGCCCGAGGAGCAGGGAGAGGAGTCTTCTGCCAAGGTCCCCAGCCCCAGCCTGCGCTTTCTACCATTTCCCTTATTGTAACTGGGTCTCCTGAATTTAAGGGACTCTTGATCCATCCCAGAATGTGCAGGGGACTGAGCTAAGCTGGGTATCCTGGGACTGGAGGAGAATGAGCTTCTGGAGCCTTCAGGGAGAAGGAAAACACCCTTGGAATGAGTGGCCTTTGTACTCAAGGCTCAAACTGTCTCCAGCTGAGACGTTTCTAGTAGCATAATTAACACAGGGTTTTTCTTTTCAATAGAGAAAGGCTTTTTCAGTTTTAAATGAAAATGACTTCAAATGAAATATGTGATTTTAAAGCTGAGAAATAGATTTTAGGATTTGGGGCTGGAGGTAAGTATTATATACTTGGCCTCGGGGTGGCCAGAGCAAGGACAAAAAGCTTTTCTTTATGCACATAAAATTCCACAAGAGACACGCCAGGCAGGGTCTACAATCTGGGTGAAAGATCTTGGCTGTTTTCCTTGTCCCAGCCCTGCAACAGTGCACGCCTCTAAGTTGGGATCATGGCTTCGACTGAAACAGAAATAGCAGCTGCTCTATTTATATGGTCTTGAATCTCAGAGGTTACTCTTATACATCAGTATTTCTCACTGGAGGAATTTAACAAAATACCTGAAATGCTCTGGTATTAAATATTTTTGTTAGCTGTGAATTTTGAAGTGGAGGAGAAGGCATTTGAGAAAGGAGCGCTTGCCAAGATGTGCAGCTTATTTTTAGATTCTCATCCTCTGATTCTTCTCCCCCCTGAAATCACACAGAGTCACTTTGGGGATAGAGGTGAAGTGGAGATAGTAGAAATGTTCCAGGTTACTGGAGCCTAAAGAACCATAAAACCCACTCAGCCTCAGTTATCTGGTAAAAGATTCATGTGGGAATTTTTGAGGTGGAATTATAATGCTATTAACCATGAATTTTAATTTTAAGTGGCACAAAAATCATTCGGCTTTTAGATAACTTGGCTATTGGCTAGTTAATCTGACTTGAGGCAAACTAAGGAGTACAGGCCAAGCAGTCCACTCTCGGCCTTTTTCTCTGCTCTGGGCTGCTCTGTGCACCAGCTTACCTGGGTGGGTAGAAACTTGGCCCTCGTGCCCCTGATGAGCTGGGTCAGGGAGAGATGCCATGAGTGGAGGACGTAGCCTTAGAGCCGTACAATCTGCAGCAGCCCCTGTGCTCTCGGATGACCCAGGGAGCCAACCACTGCTCTAAGCTGTAGTGGTCAGGCCAAGCTCAAGTGTGAGCAGGGGAGGAAGGGGCTAGGCATGTTCCCCAGAGAAGGGAAGATGTGGGGAGATTGTCCCAGAGGCAGGAGGAGCAGATGTGTTCCAGATGGGCAGAGCTAGTGCCAAAAGTTGGAAATTTCAGGGAAAACAATTTAGTTCAATTCAGTCCAGCAACTGCTCCAGATGTTGGGGATACTTAAGCAGAAGCTGGTTGAGCATTTATTAAGGATATTGTTAAAGATCACAATCAAATGAACTTGAAGGTCCTTTTAGCCTGGAGATTAGCATCCTGTATCTGGAATTACCTGCTTGCATTTATCCTGAACAGATGTCCTGGTCTGAAGGGCAGCCGTTTGGATCCATGGCTCCATGCTCTACACCATGCAGCTGGGAATTCAGATATGTTTTGATTTGGAGATGAATGGATAAAGCCGTATGGTTCTCCATTTCCCACTTGAACGAAAGCTGGGAGGTCAGACAGACAGAAATCAATAACTGGATCTTTGCCTTCTTACATGTATGGAGACCTGTCTGTGGATCTGGATGGAATTTGTTGGCAGGACCATTTTCTGTACTGAATCTTCTTCCTGCCAGTGGCATCCCCCAAAGGTTTTCAGCCTAGATGGTCTCAGCCTAGGTAGGTTTACCAAGGAAAGCAATGAGTCAAAGAGCATTGGCTTAAAAGGACCCGTTCTCTTATTTTACACCTGGAGACTAAAGCTCCAAAAGGAAAGTGGACTTGTTCAAAGTCATGCAGGAGGTCGTATCAGAGCTGTTGAAGCTGGAGTGTTCTGATTCTGGACCACAGGTATCCCCCTGCACGATTTTTTTTTAGCACAGTTATTCGGTAAATTTGAGTCTGCCTTTGTGGTTGACGTATGTGGGGGGACTAGAGCTTTTTGCTCAGATGATTCATGCTGGCTGTCTGCACTGTCCCTGTGATCCCCATGATGGGTTTAAAATTCAAGTGTGTGCATACAGGTGTGTACAAAACCACACACCACGCAACACTGAATCCACAGGTGTATCAGGACGTCTTAAATGATTCACATTTCAGTAATTTAAGGGGAAGGCATTTTCCAGGGATGGAATCTCCCACACTCAGATAACAGTTTTGGCTGGAAATTTTCCTTTAACTAAACTCTGCCTCAGGAAGAATCCATTATTTTAGAAATTATGTGATGTATCTGTTTGGAATAAAAATGGTGCTTACCTTTCTCCTTGCCAGGGTGGGAGAAGGAGTTCAAGGCTGTACTGTGAAGTCATTATGCTCGTAGAGGGCTCCTGCCCTGGAGCCCAGTGTTATTGACCTTCTTCTCCTTCCACAAGGCCTGGTGAGCTAAGTCCTTTTGCTCTGGGTAGGGCCCCGGTAGATGGGCCGTCATCTGGGCCTGTAAGCCATACTTGATCTCTGCATTGATTTACATGTTTTTACTGTGATCTTGGTCCCAAACACAGAATTGTCACCTTGTTCTCATTGAATGTGCCTGATCCTTGCAAATTCCTTTTACATCTTGTTTTTAGTGTCGTGTGTGTGTGAAACTCTATGTTCAAGAAAGAAGTCATAAATGGAGTAAGAACATTTTAGTGCCATTGAAGAAATGCTTTTATGATTTCTAATAAATATTTATTTTGCCTTGTTATGATCATGTTTTATCCTTGTCTTAGGTGTGCCGCTATGAAGACTGACTAGAAATCGTAGGGTGTCGCTTAACATGAGTGGATAAAGGGAAGGCCACTTTTCGGACCTAAAATATTATTATTGGTCCCAGCTCAGCACACTAAGACAGGCCACCTTTGTGCAGCGTTTACATCTCAAAGTATATCACGTCCAGTACCCCATTTTAACCACTCAATAACTCTGGAAGTAATTTGAGTAAAAGGAGACCTAGAGATTTTAAGTGACATGCCCAAGGAATCACAGCCTGAAAACCTTATAGGTTCAGGTAATATGACCCCAAGCAGGGGGTCCATCCATAGAAATCCCTCCTGTCTACCTCACAGGGCCTTTATTTATAAGGAGGCAATAAGGGAATGGACAGGAAAGAGCTGATATTATTACTATCATTATTGCCCAACATATACGTATGTGCAGTTTTTCATTCTTTTGAGTTATTTTGAAAGAATGGCAGTTCTCAACTTGAATGCCAAGATGCTGCTGTGTCTTGAGGGGTTGCAGAACTTGCAAACAATTTATTAGTAAGTGATGTGCTGCATTTGGTCAATTACTTAATCCAAACGATTCCCAGAATAACACCCTTCACTGGGATATGTCTTCTCCAGTGGCTAGGAAATGGGAATTGTACATAATTCACATCCTAGCTCAAAGAGGTTTCAGTCTATAATCTAGGAATGTGCCATCCATGGAAACATTCCGGGTAGACTGCTAGAGAAAGGGTGGAAGCCCCTGTTGTGGGATATATTCTGGGAGTGGGATGCCTAGGTTAATGAGGATAAACAGTTTTATGACTTTTGATACTGTGAAAAATTATCTTCCAAGAGATATTTTGCAATTCTTTCAGCCTTTGAGATTGTATGATTCCCTATTTATAAAGTGCTTTCATTCATATTGGTTATCTTAATCCACTGTTTTGTAGGTGGCTTGTTTAATCTTTATTTTTTTATTTATTATTTTTGGCTGCATTGGGTCTTCGTTGCTGCACGTGGGCTTTCACTAGTTGCGGCGAGCGGGGGCTACTCTTCGTTGTGGTGTGCGGGCTTCTCACTGTGGTGGCTTCTCTTGTTGCAGAGCATGGGCTCTAGGCACGCGGGTTTCAGTAGTTGTGGCACACAGGCTCAGTAGTTGTGGCTCATGGGTTCTAGAGCACAGCCTCAGTAGTTGTGGTGCACGGGCTTAGTTGCTCCGTGGCATGTGGGATCTTCCTGGACCAGGGCTTGAACCCGTGTCCCCTGCATTGGCAGGCGGATTCTTAACCACTGTGTCACCAGGGAAGTCCCTGTAGATGGTTTGATGAGTATTCTATCTCCATTCAATAGGTGGGGAAATTGAGACTTGGAGAGAGATGGAATGACAGGTAAAGGTCACAGTGCTTTTTCCTGGGCCAAGGATCCAGGTTCTCTGAGGTGTACTGGTACGCACTAGTCCAGTAGTGTCAATAAGCTCATATAACAGAGTGGTTTAGCCTAGCCTGAGTCACATTTAAGAATAAGTGTCATCCAGGTAAAGGGAGTGTGGTGGTGGGATAGGGTTTCAATAAGAGGGAACAACATGGGCAAAGACCATGTTGTAGTAGGGAGCTTGGTGCATTTGAGGATGGAGAAGTCTTTGTGGCCAAATTGCTGGGAAAAAGGGCTGCAGAGGTAGGCAGAGGCTAGAGCACACAGGACTCGTCCAGCTGTGGGGAGGCTTTGAGATTTCCTATCAAGGGTGAGGGGAAACCACCAAAAGCTTTCACACAATGGGATTACTGAATTTCCTTTTTTTCCCCATAGGGTTGCAGGCTTAAAAGGGTGTAATTTTCCATCCGCCATCATTTGGCCTATAGTGACAGTCTGAAGAGTGTGGAATGGAGTAAATTCTACCTGGGAGTGATGGGGATACTCAGGGAGTGACTGGGAAAGAAGGCAAGAAGGCAAAGAGAAGGCAGAGACATTGATGGACTATGAAGATATTTCAGTAGAGAAGGAATGGTTGAGCACACTCATTTACTCAACTGAACTTTATCAGGCATTTATTAGATTACAGGTGCTGAAAAAGACACTGGTAATGTCCCCAAGTTTGGATGGAAGCAGAGAGGGTCAAAGGGGCAAGCCAAGAAAGGCTTTATAGATGAAATGAGAGTCGAGTTGCATTTGGAAGAAAAATATAGGAATTTGCTGACGTGAGGTCTGGTGGGGGGAGGGGCAGGGATGGAGGAAGGGAAGGGAAGGGAGAAAATTCTAGGTGGAAAGGCCAGTCTGTGTGAAGACACGCAGGAATAAAACAACACAAAGCCGCCTGGAACAGAGAGGACCTGAAGGCAGATGAGTCTAGATAGGTTGTGGGGAGGGAAGGGCAGATCAAAAAGGGCCTTTTATGTTAGGAATTTCACTAGGCACAGTGCTAAGTACTTATCTGCATTAGCCCACTTAATCCTCACAATAATCCCATGAGAGGGACACTATTATTATGATTATTCCCATTTTATAAATGGGAAAAATGAGTCTGCAGACTGTTAGAAATAATCAAAATAAAACTGAAAGTGGCTAAAGCCACACAGCAATATGTTATAGTTATAGATTTTTAAAAATCACATCTAACTAACTCTAAAGATATAAATATTGAGTCAGAGAGAATGATACTTGACAGAAATAATCAGTACAAAAACTGAAATCGCAGTGGCCTCAGTTGCACATTGTAAATTTTGTAACTAACTAAAATTTGATGGGAGAATAAAGTATTTTTGCCAAAATATACGTATGGAAAAAAACTGACCTAGAAAAATTGAACTTAGAGCACAAAGGAACATTCTATGTTCTATGGGAGAAGGAAGCTTGGTAAAACTTGTTATATACAAAAGGTGATTGATAAATCAAATCTTTACTAAAGAATTCAGAAGGAAGAGAGTTTATTCCAATGAAAATAATTTTGGTAAAGTGCAAAAATAAATGCTGAAAATATAGAAACAGTTTAACTGTGTGCTATAGAGCATTGAATATGGAATGAAATTGGCTTAATGGAATTTGCTTTGCAAGAATGGAACTGTCTATATAGAGAGAGACATATATATGTTACAGATAATGTTAGTGTGATTTTGTAAATATATTTGAAACCGTAAACATGGGTTCCTTGGGGTCCAAATCATGGGATAAAATGTTCTTTACTTGGCTGCCATGAGGAGGGAGGGGAGGCTCCTGCAGGGATTGGAGCGGGAGAGAGGCAGCGTTTTAGCCCGAGGACCTTTGAGGAGAAGAATCCTGGGAGTGAGGGACTTGGGCATTTAGGCCAGGGGGGAATGTCTTAAAAGAATGCATTTGTGAACCAGAGATGGCTTTGGGTCACATTTCCGCTAGTGTCCACTTCCCTCTGCTCTTTCTGCCTTTACCACCTATGCTACTGGAGCCCAAAGACTTCCTTACACATTGGTTGGGAAGAAGGGCAAGCGCCGTTCTTTCAAAGTAAGAAGGGAGGGCTGGGAGCAACATGCCTCCCAAGTTGGGAAGGAACGTGAGCTTCTAGCGGGGCGTGTGAGAGGTCTGAAGGAGGTTCTTCGCTCCCTGAGGTCAGCGCAGAACAAGTGGGCATGCCAGAGCAGTGATGCTTTGTGATGCTTTGTGTGGGTGACTGTCAGTGGACAAAGGACCATTCAGAGTTTCTTGATTTATTCATAATGTCACCTTTACAATCAGCCCTCCTTTCTTTTCATGTTTCATCTTCAAAAGAGCATTTAAAAATCTACAGATATCACAACTACTGCTAAAGTTGATAGACTGGATCCTTAATACTTTATCATTAATTCAAATGTGAAAAAACTTAAAATACCATTAGTTTCTAGTAGCATTTTTACATTACTTGAAAACATACAACATTTAATTATATGCTCAAGTTATTATTGTTTTGTATATAGTATCTATTTCAATGTTAAAATTTAAATTCAAAGGCTGTTTACCAAGAATGTTAAACTATCAAAGTATAAGGTATAAAAAGCTATACAGAAATAAGAAATGTGCTTCTTTGAATAAGTTACATACATAAAGTACGATATCTATGAAAGGTATTCATTAATGTATTCACTCATTCAAGAAATTTACCTGAATGTCCATTGTGTGCAAGGCACTGGGCTAGGTGCTGTGGAAACGAATAAGGCACAATCCTGCTCTTCAGGAGCTTACGAACTAGTAGAATTTTTCAAGGTACTCGATAACAAGTGAGCTAGAAGTGATTTCTAATGTAAAGAGGAGCGAATACTTTTCGCATTGAGTGTTAGTTTAGCTGTCTTTGCGAAAGCTTCTTTCTTTTCATAATATGCAGCCTCGTTTACAAACACCGGGTACACGGTATGGTCTCCGCCCAATGGAATAGTCTTTCCATCAGGAGTTAAAAACACAGGATCCCCAGGGTGCAATGGTTTCCAGTCTTGATCCTCTCAGGAAACAATTAGAATACATAGACTACATTAGATTTTTCGCCTACTTTACAAATTGTACAATGGAAAAGAATATGAAAAAGAACACATATATGTATAACTGAATCACTTTGCTGTACACCAGAAAGTAACACAACATTGTAAATCAACTATACTTGAATAAAAAATAAATTAAAAAAATTTTTATGTCAGGTTCTAGACAATTAAAATGACAGCATTGTCTTCTTTTAAAAGAGATAGTGTACAGGCATATGAGTTATCTGACTAAACTGAGAGTGAGCAGTCAATTTTGGCAGCGGTTTTAAGAGTTCCCCTTTTTATTTTTATAACTGACACATGTGATTACAGTTTGCTTCGATATCAAGTTTGCCTTGAATATTGCCAAAGAGATTTATAATATCAACAGGCAAAACATTACATGCGCGTCTCCTCAGGTGCATATTCTAACTCTTGCTACCTGAAGTTAAATTCTGCTCAGCCAAATTTAGGAAATACCCATTAAGAGCCTTCTGTGTATAAGACATTCTACTGCTGGGGATAAAAAAGGAGTGACGTTGTGCCTGCATGCTAGGAGGTTCTATACTGGTGGGAACTGGTGGGAGAAGGTGGGGTGTGGGCTGGGAAAACTCTAAGACGACGTAGCTATTTCCCATACGTGTCCCCACATTAGGATAACAACTGAATCGTTTGAGAGGTCCCCACCAGGGTTTGGACTTGTGAGCCCTCAAACACCAGTGCTGTTCTCCTAGAGCAGTTCTCCTCAAACTTTGCTGTGTTTGCAAATCACATAGGGATCTTGTTGAAGTGCAGATTCTGATTCTATAGGTGTGGGTGGGGGGTCTGAGGTTCTGTATTTCTAACAGTTCCCAGCAGCAGAGCAGCATCACCTGAGAGTCTGGTAGAAAAGCAGAATTTGATTCCCCACCGCAGACCTACTAAGTCAAAATCTTCACGTTAACAAACCCCCAGAGGTTCACAGGGGCAACATTTAAGTTTGAGAAGCGTTGCACCACAGCGATTTTCTGAACCCTGGCTGCACGTTACAATTACCTGGGATGTTTGAAAAATATAGATGAATAAGGGCTGGCCCCATCTCAGATACATCAAATGGGAATCTCAAGAGTGGGGCTCAGGCATCACTATTTTCTAAATTTACATACAGTAAAATCCAACCATGTTTGGGTATGGTTCTATGAGTTTTGACAAATATATAGCACAGGGTCATATAAGCATGTAATCAAGAAGCATAATTCCATCACACACCTCCTCCAACTCCCTCATGCTACTCATTTATAATTCGCTGTTTGTATTTTTTGTAAAGCCCCAGGTGATTCTACAGGACAGAGTGGCTGAGAGCTACTGCTCCAGACCAGTGGTTTTCAGTCAGAGGTGTGCCCAGAACGACAGACAGGGTTTCTTCAGCACCTCCCCACTGTCTGCTAGCCCCACCTGCAGAGATTCCGATGGGCAGTGCTACCCAAACCTGAGCCACATGAAAATCGCCTGGTGAACCTAACTGACTTCTTGTCTCCACCCTGATGAATTAAATCAGAATCCCTGGGCCGGAGAATGAGCACTTTAAAAAGTTCCTAAGGTGATTCTCATGCGGCCGGAGTTTGAGAAGCACTGTGTTAGTGCTTTTGTGATAGGCTCCAAGCATTTGGGGGTGGGAGTAGGGAACCTGGAGAATTCTAGTGAGCACCCCTGATTAAGAACCATCACTTTTAGAATAAAATCTGGACTTATAACCAGCTGCCTGCCTGAGTCTCTGGCTCCAAGGTCTCTGTTCACTCCCTACTCTCCGTTGACACTGGTCTTCTTGCTGTTCCTCAAACACTCCAAGTTTGTTCCAGCCTCAGAGCCTTTGTGCTTGTTTTCCACATGGCTGACTTCTCATCTTCCAGGTTCCAGCTTCAATGCCCTCATCTCAGAGATAGCTCTTTCTGACCACTCCATCTAGTAGGAACCCTGTGTTAACTGCTCCTGTATTATTCTGTTTATTTCTTTTATAGCACTTATTACAATTTGAAATCATGTGGTTGATGTATTGTTTACTTATTCATGGTCTGTTCTCCCCTTATTAGTATGGAAGCTCTATGATAGACCCTATCTTGAATCCCAGGGCCCAGAACAAGCTGAGAAGTCCTTCAAATATATTTATTGAAATAATCAGTCAATCAATCCCTTCTGTAGAATACTGAGCCATTCCTTATTGTCTACCAAATCAAAATTATCCTTCCTGACTTTCAAGACCTACAACTAGCCCTGTTTATTACTGATCCCATTAATCTTACCTCTCTGCCTCCCCAGGATGATTTTTGTATTTTTCATGGATGTCCTTGAGGGAATGTAAAACTTACATTTGTAACTATTGATACTATGTATAAAATAGATAACTAATGAGAACCTACTGTATAGCACAGGGAACTCTACTCAGTGCTCTGCGGTGACATAAATGGGAAGGAAATCCAAAAAAGAGGGAATATGTGTATACATATAGCTGATTCACTTTGCTATACAGTAGACACTAACACAACATTGTAAAGCAACTATACTCCAATAAAAATTAAAAAAGAAATCCTGTGTTGTAACCGGTTGTGACATCATCACTTTGGCCTCTGTTTCTTGTATGTGCAATTTTTGTTACCTGTAGTGCTTTCCTCTTTTCTCTCCCCCAATCTTTATCTTTCTGTCCTTTAAAACATTGCCTAAGGCTCCTTCTTCAAGTTTCCACCCGGATCCCACTAAGGCACAAAGCTGGATTTGCTCCACGAGTCTGTATTTTTGGGCAGGCTACTTTATTTAAGTTGTAAGTCTGAATAACTATCATTAGGGTCATTAAACAGGAGTCTGAACTGGATCAGTGGTTTTCCACCCTAATTACCCACGCCAATAAGATCAGATTATCCCAGAGTGGGGGCCCAGCATTGTTATTTTTTAAAAGGCTCTCTAGGCAATGTGCACCCAGGGTTGAATGCACCAGACTAGACAATCCATTGGATCACTTCCACATTTCTGAGGTCTGAGATTGTGCGTGGAGATGGATGTTTTAGCTTTTTGGAATCTTTGTTCCTCTCTGCTTTTATCTCTGCCTTTTCCAGTTTTAAACCTCCTATACATTCCTAAGAGCCTTTTCTTCCCCTTCACTATGCCATTATTGATCAAACCACACAAGGAGCAGATATTGGGGTTTTGAGGAGTCAGGAAAAGGCGGCAGAAAACATTCCAAAGAAAGAGGTTCTGATTGTTTTGCTCTAACTTATACAGTAGTGATCACAGGGAGGTGGTAGCAATGTGGGCAACTGCAAAGAACATTCGTTCTGGATCTGTCATCAATAACTATAGGACTATGGGAAGGATCTAATTTTTGAGCCTCTGTTTTCTTATATTAAAATAGATATAATAATTCTTACCCATTGCACCTGAACAGGAATTTCACATTCTCTGACCCCCATCCCCACCTCATTATTCTGTTATAGCATCTGGTTACCTTCATTTCAAGATCACAGTTTAGACTTTAGTATATCTAGACTATAAATTCCACAAGAATATAAACCATGTTCACTGATGTACCCCCAGAGCCAGCAAAGGATTTACTCAGTAAATATTTACTGAGTGACGGTCTGAATACATTAGACTGCAGTGTTTTTGAAAACATCAAATGAGCTAATGCATGTAAAATACTTTATGGACTGTAAAGTTCTACTCAAAGGTAGGGCATCATTATTTTCAACATTTAAAAGAAATAGTGAATGTTACCTGCAGTTTAGGGTGGATAATAGCAGCAATTTCTCCACTTTCATTCCTGGGATAATCAACTTTCTCCATTATTTTATAGACTTCAATAGCACAGGGAGGAAATTCTTTTCCTATGGCAAAAACAATGTGTATAAATAGTAACTAACAAAATCTCCTGAAAAAAGGGAAGTTGATACTTTAAAGAAGGAAGAAGAACAACCACCAAAAACTGAAGACAGACAGTTACAGGGAGAACACACTATTTTCTTGCTTTTAAACCATTTTATTGTGAAGTATAACACTCAGAAAGTACATAAAACATAAATATATAGTTTAATGAACTGTAAAGTGATTAGCCATGTAACCACCAGCCAGGACAAGAACATTGCCTGCATACCAGCATCCCCTGCATGTCTCTTTCCCATCATAATCCCACCGCCTTCCCATTTGAGCAGTAACCACTAATTTTGGTAATGACTCACTTGCTTTACTTTATAGCTTCACCACCCATGCATGAATCCCACACAATATAGTTCAGGTTTGCCTATTTCTGAATATTTTACAAATATAATCAATCAATATATGCATCTTGTGTCTGTCTTCTTAAGATCAACTTTTGGGGAAGATTCATCCATATTGTGGTGTGTAGCTATTGTTCATTTTATTTGCAGTATAGTATTCCACTGTGAGAAAATGCCATAATTTATTTATTCTTTCTATGGTTTATAGACATCTTGCACGTTTCCAACTTGGGGCTATTAAGAAAAATGCCTAAAGCTGAAAAAGCCACCCTAGAGGCACATGTCATTGGCCATAACAGCTCTTGCTCTAGTGTTATCTTATTTCATCATTGCCAGCATTACCAAAATGCTGAGTGTTGGCTCTATGACTAATGATCTCAGGTCCCAGAGGCCTTTAACTTTCTTGGCCTATGGAGTAAGTGGACAATATATTATAAAGGACTTGTACGCTTTCTATTAACAATAAGAAGTTTAGGTTTTGTAATCCTGAACCAATCCAATACACCAAATAGTCCAACACTCGATTTCTTATTTTCTTTGATTTCTTTGTTTCTTCTATTTATTGGATTTGTCTGTGTCTTACTGAGTTTTTCATGGTTACACTGTTCTTGAAAAATGAAACTTCCAGGCTGTCTGATAGGTTAGAGTGGCTTTAAAAAAATTCAATTTATTTAAACTAAAAAACCCCCCAGACAGTTCATCCATTTCTCCCATCCCTACCTGTTTCTGCTTTAAGGCAACCCCCAATTTGTTTTCTGTATCTATGAGCTTGGTTTTAAATTTTTATTTATTCATTTTTAGATTTCACATATAAGAGAGATCATATGGTAATTGTCTTTCTCTGCTTGACTTATTCATTCAGCATAATGTCCTCGAGGTCCATCCACGCTGTCACAAATAGCGAGACTTCATTCTTTTTTATGGCTAAATAATATTCCATTGTATATGGATACCACAGTTTCTTCATCCATTCTTCCATTGATGGACACAGGTTGTTTCCATACCTTGGCTATTGTAAATGATGCTGCAATGAACGCAGAGGTGCCTATAGCTTTTCGAATTAGTGTTTTCATTTTCTTTGGATAAATACCCCGAAGTGGAATTGCTAGATCATATGGTAGTCCTATTTTTAATTTTTTGCAGAACCTCTATGCTGTTTTCCATAGTGGCTGCACCAACTTAGATTCCCACCAACAGTGCACAAGTGTTCCCTTTTCTCTACATCTTCAACAAAACTTATTTCTTATTTTTTTGATAACAGCCATTCTCAAAGATGTGAGGGGATACCTCATTATAGTTTTGATTTTAATTTCCCTGAAGATTAATGATGTAAAGCATTTTTTCATGTATCTGTCAGCCATCTGTATGTCTTCTTTGGAAAAATGTCTATTCAGATCTTCTGCCCATTTTTAAATCACACTTTTTTTTTTTTTTTTTTGCTATTGAGTTGTATGAGTTCTTCACATATTTTAGATAGTACTCCCTTATCAGATATATGATTTGAAAATATTTTCTCCCATTCAGTAGATTGTATTTTCATTTTGTTGATGGGTTCCTTTGCTGTGCAGAAGCTTTTTAATTTAACATAGTCCCACTTGTTTATTTTTGCCTTTGTTGCTTCTGCTTTTGGTGTCAGATTCAAAAAATCACCAAGACCTACTTCAAGGAGCTCACTGCCTATGTTTTCTTCTATAAGTTTTATAGTTTCAATTCTTATGTTCAAGTCTTTAATCCATTTTAAGTTAATTTTTGTGTATGGTGGTTAAGATAGTGGTTGAGTTTCATTCTTTTGCATACGGCTGTCCAATTTTCCCAACACCATTTATTGAAGAGACTGTCCTTTCCCCATTGTATATTCTTTGCTCCTTTGTTGTAAATTAAATGACCATATATACACGGGTTTATTTCTGGGCCTTCTATTCCATTTCATTGATCTGTGTGTCTGCTTTTATGCCAATATTATATGGTTTAATTACTATAGCTTTGTAATAAGGTGTGAAGTTAGGGAATGTGATGCCTCTTTCTAAAGATTGCTTTGGCTATTCGGGGTCTTATATGGTTCCATAAAATTTTAGTTAAGGATGCTCACAAACAACACTAAACCAAAAGATGTTCTCAAATTATTCCTACCAACACACTGTCCACAAGTACACTGAGGTAGGACAGAGGTAGAAAACAGAACTTAAAAAGCCAGTGTGGGAGAGAAAGAGGCTAGGACTGGGAGTCATGATACCTAGGCTCTAATCTCCTCACTGTGTAAACGTGAGCAAGACACTGAACTTCTCGAAGCTCACTTTCTTTACCTCTCAAACGAAGGTTTCACATTAGTTTACCTTGGAGGACTCTTCCAGCTCTGACATTCTGTGATTGCATAACTTCAGGAGGATGTTCAGCTGGTTAGATGACTTCCCCACTGTGCTCCTTCTCTTAACTAAGTATGTTAAACATTTGGGTAGCTCCTGAGCAGTGAGATATTGGGATGCAGGCAGCCTGCCAATAGTGGAGTCCAACTTACAAAGACGCAGCATTAAACAACCCAATGCCCAGAAACTTGGAAAAGGAGTAGTTTACATTTATATCAGGCAAACTCTGAATAAACAGGATGAACTTTCATCCAACGTAGAGCCCATAGTGTGCTACGGTTGCAATCCAAAGAAAAATCTTCCTTTCCCCTTGGCGCAGAAAGTGCAGCCAGGGTTGGAATGCAGATACCCCGCGATTACTTCTGTATTCGTTAGCTTTTGCTGCATAACACACTATGCCAGAGTTTAGTGGCATAAAACAACAACCTTCTAATTTAGCTCATGACTCTGTGAGTTGGTTGGCCCGTTCCTCTGGTCTAGGCTGGATTGGTTGATTTCTAATTGGCTTGCTCATGCATTTGTGGTGAGATGGCAGGTCAGCAGGAGGCTGGATGATCTAAGACGGCTTTACTCTCATATCTGGCATTTGACAGGCTGTCAGCCGGAGCTGCAGGACTATTGGCTGGGGTGTCTCAGTTCTCAGCCTCACAGTCTCTCATTATCCAGCAGGCTAGGGTGGACTGATTCACAGAATGACAGTGCAAGGTTCCCGAGGTCAGCAAGAGAGCAAGCCCTGATGTTCAAGTTCTTTTCAAACCTCTTTTGTGGCACAAAACATGTCACATGGCCAAGCCAGATTCACGTGGTAGGAAAACAGACTCCATCTCTTGATAGGACATGGAAGCAGGGAAGGGAAGAATTTGTGGCCATTTTTAGAATTTACCACACCTTCCAAGATGAAGATGGAAACATCAGATGTCATACCTTTAAACCAGAAGGTCCACTGGGAGGAAAGGAGAAAGTGGTAGAACACAAAGGAGCATGTTTTTGCTACTTAGAATCTCAGAGCTAGGAGTCTCAAATGCCTAAGTTTCCTCGATGCTTGAATATTCTCCGTATCTTTCTGACCAAGTGGCCGTCTTGCTCCTGCTTAAACAGCCTCACAAATTGTGGTCTGTTCCATTGTTGGTCAGCTTTGTTAATTAGAAATTTCTTTCTTTCTTTTTTATTTTTAATATTTATTTATTTGGCTGCGCCAGGTCTTAGTTGCAGCACGTGGGATTTTTTTTTTAGTTGAGGCATGCAGGACCTAGTTCCCTGACCAGGGATCGAACCTGGGCCCTCTGCATTGGGAGCGCGGAGTCTTAACTGCAGGACCTCCAGGGAAGTCCCAGAAATTTCTGTCTTTAGGTAACACTATCCCACCGATTCTATTCTGGCCTCTGAGTCACAGAAAACGTGTCTAATTCCTTTCCAATATAACACTTCTGAAACTCTGAAATAAAATTGGCCTTAAGACTTCTTTTTGCCAGTCTAAGTATCTTTGATTCTATCAGTCTCCACTCATATTGTCACATACACGAGGATACATGTGAAGGTACTTTGTAAACTGAAGTTCTATGTGCATCTTTGGGATCATTCCTATTATGGTTTTCAAACTCTTCAACATGCTCAACTAACTCCTTGGCTAACCTTACTTTATAGATGTTTCTCCTGAAATATGGACTTGGAATTTATTCAGAGGTCTCCAAATGTTGTTTATCCAAGCAGAAAAGAGACTATCACCTCCCTCATTCTGGGATTTTTTAACATGAAAGTAAAATTTTGTTCCTGATGTATTTAACCTTAAACATTTGGTTTAGATTATTGTTAAATATTGTCAGAACTTTTTGGATCCACCTTTTGAACCCAGATATTTTCCTGATAGCTTCCTGTCACTTACCACTTATATAAGCATGTCACTTATGTCCTTATCCAAGTCACTAATAATAATTTTGAGTAGCACAGAGCCAAAAATGGAGCTCTTCTATTCATTTCTAGAGACTTTTCTTCAGACGGTTATGATCCTTTTGCCAGCGTTCTTTGGATAATGGTGCTCTTTCCATGTTAGTTAAAAATCCATCAAACTGGATAGTCTAAATTAATACTGGTTTTAAAATTTTGAATTGCAGAATCCTTTGGTTAAATGAAATGTTACAAGGATAAAACAGATAGAACTGTTCTGATTGAAGCAGAGGTGGGGTGGCTGTCCCGGAGCTACTAGGACAGCTACTAAATCCCCACCCTGTGGCAGGAGTCTATGGATTGTGATTTGAAAACCATGTTATTTTTCAGTCAAGTTTGTGGGCTTCTACTGGGTGCATTGTTTCTTAACATCATAGTCTCACTCTCACTATTTGAACGGTTTCTTGTGAATAAGTGATGACCTTCCCAACACCAGGTCCACTAGACGGTATAGAACCTGCCCTCAGACAAAGGTGGTAGAATGCTGATTTTCAGTCTTTGTGACTTTGGAGTCAAAGGATTCCCAAGCACAGAAGAAATTCCTGTGATCACAGTAGGGTGCACAAACAGGTTAAGGGATTATACTCCGCACAGGCACTGAACTATTCACCAGCTCTGTCACTGTAATGGCCCATTCCTCAGCGATAATTTCAGTCCTGCCTGTATGAATAATTATTTACATAAGATGTCTCTTTGATTTTACTTTTATTATAATTCTTAAAAATTTTAAAGTTATTTCAAAAATAATTAATAGATTTCATTATTTTTTCTGCTGCAGTTTTAGGTTTACCAAATAAATGAGCAGATAGTACATAGAGATCCATATACCCATCTCACCACCAGCCCCATCTAACTGTTTTGTAATTGCACAAATAATACATGAATACATCATTCTTCCTGAACACAATTAAAACAAAATTAACCTGGTTTTCCCCTCCTGTCCCCAGTAATTGCTGTTATCAGTTTGATATGTTTTCTTCTAGAACTGTTCCTATGTACTAATGTATATATTTATGTGTATTCTAGCAAGTGTTTATTATTATTATTTTGAAGCAAATTGGTATATTGTATGTTTTGGTCTGCAACTTGCTTTCTTTCAATTAACAACGTAGTTTGAAGATCTTTCCATGCTATTGTATTTAACTAACCAACTGATGAATATTCAGGTCATTTCCATTGTTTTGCTTTACAAACAATGCTGCAGTAACCACCCTTGTATGTGGCATGTAGGTGTGCATGTGTTTGTGTTTCTTTGAGATGTGGAATTGCTGGGTCATAGGATTTTTGCATATTAGAAAGTGGATACTGTAAAATTATCCTCTAGGTGTCTTTACCAATTTATATCAGCAGGGAAGGAGAGTGTCTCCTTTTCCTACACCCTTACCAACACTTAATATTATCAGATTTTAATATTTTCTCAATCTAATGGGAGAAAATGGTTTTGCATTTTAATTTGCACTTTTTGATTATTAGTGATATTGGATATCTTTTCATCTGTTTATTGGACATTTGTATTTCTTTGCTTTTAAAAATGGAGATTAATAGGAAAATGAGAATTTCATTTGGGGAGCTTTATTTGGTAGCTGCTTTTCTTGAATGTGTCTACACTGGTCATTGACGAATGGCTGAAGTGATTAAATTTTTTAAAAAGCAACTAGTGTCACAAACATGACAAATTTAACCCAGGTTCCATTGCTATTTCAATGTTTAGTGGTTAGGTAATTATGTGTACTCCATCTCATCTTCCTTTTCTGATTTATTTACACACACAAGCTAAGAATTAAAGAAACAAATTCTGCCTACTACTTACCTTCATTGAAATTATGTATAAAATCAAGAGCATGTTTAATCATTTTTCTCATTTGATCCAGAATATCAGCTCTCAGAACCCCTTGAGGCTGGGGACCAACTTCTATACCTAGGTACAGAAGGGGAGATAGTCACACTTATATAAGTATTAGAATATAAGATTGAGCATTCTCATATATCAAGATCTAGAATCCCATCATTAAAAATGATTAAAGAGGTAGACCATACAGCATCATGGAAAATGTTTGAGACCTAATGTTAGGCAAAAAATAAAGCAGAACATTTACATGTACAAGTTATATGCATAGTAAATAAAGACTGGGAGAGAACATGGAAAAAAATCAAAGAATTGTGTTACAGTAGTAAGGTTTTGGGGTCTTTTTTCTTTAAATTTCCTTCAATATTGTCAAAGTATTAAAAAGTAATAATATAGTAAAAGGAGTAGACAAATTTATACTGACAAAATAATAAGTGGCCACAAAGAGAAACTGTCACAGACCTAACATTTAGCTTGTAGGAGAAAACACATCTATAATATTTAGTAATAGAAATCTAGACTAAACGAGCCATGGATTTAAGTCAAATGACAATCTATGTGACCCTAGAGCAATATTCTTGCCCTTAATATAACAACCCATCTCAGCATGATAGTGCAATGGTTTTAATTTTCTGTAGAAAAAATTTGTATTCATTTCTTCTCACCCCAATAAAATTCTGCCTGTACTATCAGGTCTACTTCCTGTGGCTGTCAAGCATCCACCCATAAACCTACAAAATACTCTTTCTCTAAACCACTTATCTAGTCCCTTCCCTCCTGTCCAAGTCTCCCACACTGTTATCACTCCAATCATCATCTTATCCATTTATAGAACCATTTACCAAGTATAGCATCATCCACTCTCTTCCACCAATTCATATACATTCTTTTCCACCTATTCTATTTTCATCCACTTCTGTTATTTCTCAGTTCACAAAATCTTACTGTATTCTCTTTTATCTTCATTTTCATTTTTGTGCTTAGCTTTCCTGGATATACTTAAGTATATGACATAAGTGTGGTTAAGGTATGCATCAGTACATAAATGATTTGTACAAATGTGTGAAAATGTGTTCATGGATATGTCTGTATGTGTACTGTAGAAGACATTGTTGGTTGCCTATCCAAAATTCATTCTGTCTTACTCCTTGCTGACAGAGTCCTGATTTTGTTGGGGTATCCAACTCAGGGGTAAATGTAGAATAGTTTTAGTCAATCATAGTAATCTCATTAACCCTAGTAATTAATTTAAGAACGGATATGTGACCCAGTTCTGAGCAACTGGCCATAATGGAAGGTCTGCAGGGGAGTTCCTGAGAGTCTCCTTTCTTCCACTAGATATTGTCATGTTGGCATATGATGCTTGAAATTACAATGAACATCTTGTGGCACCTAAAGTCATAAGAGTATTATAAAACATTGAGTTGGAGAGAGTGTCTCTCTGATCTTAAGTGTTTTTCCCCCCAATGACTGGATGATATAAAAAATATTCCAAATAAAATAGTAAAGTTGAAAGGAGAACATATAATATTTCTAATTACTTATGATGATCTTAATACTCCCCCACATTGAAACCTTTGAAAGATTTGGCTCTCTTTTTAAGAGCCAAACATATCAGCAGATATTTGTTCTACCTAAGAGCAGCATTGCCCCATAAATGTAATAGACCAAGATTGCTCTCTCAAGACTTGGAAATCCTATGCTTTATATGGTGTCACAGAGAAAAAGGAACTTTACCCATTATTGTCAAGCATTTGGTTTGTTTCAAATAATTACCTATACTTGGCTATTTAGCTTGCCTCAACTGATCCCTTGATTATGCACCAAAATTATCAATAATTGAATAACCAAGATAACTTTAAATTTGCTTCTATTGTTTGACAACTTGTTTTCAAATTAAATTTCTCTTATTTAAACCACCTGAGATCTGACAAAAAAGATTTTAAGTTGTGACAGCAATTTTAATGATTACAGTGTGGTCTGCAAACAATTATGCTAATAGGTCACTCAGGAAAGAGAATGGAATATAGAAAAAGACACTGTCTGTCTCGGAGGGTGTATGAGAGTGCAAAGCTGCATGTTGGAAGTTACCAGAAGGTAAAGATGAATTCACAGCCCAGTAACTGACAGGGCAAACAAGTGAATGGATAACAAACACAGGTTACCAGAGACTCTACTGCAAAGCAGGTGCTAAGAGGGATGTTGGGAGAGAATTTTCCATGACTCTTTTGTATTTCTGCACATCTTGCCAGCAAGATACTGACTACCTTGGCTCCAGATTATTTTTTTAAAGAATGTTTGTATAGTAAATAGTCTTGGAAGATAGGGATGGTGTCTTCCTTAAGCAAAAGGCAGGCTGCTTACTGTCCATTATAAAAGATTCAAATTCCCTCAGCTCAGTGGTTTTTCCTGGAATGTAGAAAGCTGCTCAATGAAATTGAGGAAATCTGATATAGTTAGAGACTGCCTGGAGATAGTTTGCTTATTACTTGACAATTATAAGCCATAATGATAAGCAAAGTAGCTATAAATAGTCTTTAAATTAATTTTCTCAGAGTTTCATCTGAGACATATTTTGTTTAGTTGTGACAGTGGGAAATATGACTTACCAACAGGATACTTGGCTATAGAACGAGTGGTTGCATATCTGAGGGAAGGATGCTCAATAAGGTAAACATAGCAGGGTAATGGAGCCAAAGAAGTCTGAAAAGAATTTAAAACATTTTTCTTATTATGTAAAGACCATATGCCTTGTTCTCTTTGCTATTAGAGCGTCAATAATGTCTTCAATATGTTTCACTTCATCAACTAAGATTAGTAAGACAGCTTTGTGAAACACACTCTAAAATCTGATGGTATTATTAAAGTTTTGAAAGCACATAACTGAATTACATATAAAATTGGATTATACGTAGCTTTCTGGATAAAATGTACATTAAACAATTCCCCAGAACCATAAACAAAGAATATGAATAAATTCTTTTTCTGAATGGATTTGGTTATTTTTGTTTTCACCACTGGTTACACTTACTATTTAGCTTAGTATTGGTCTCTTAAAGAATTCTTTTTCTACCCCTATGGGCCAGGTCCCTACAGATGTCGGGTAACTCCCCCTACCTCCACTTATCTGAATGAGAATTCAAGACGGCCCACTCAGTTTTGATAACATGCTGCTTCTGTGCCTGGCAAGCAAAGTATTCAGCTCTCCCTTCAATCAGCAACAAAGAATAGCTGCATTATGATCTATTACCAGAACTACTATTTAGTCAACGCCAAAAATTCAAGGAAACAAAACTAATAGTTAATCTTTACTATCTGCCAGGCATTCAGCTAAGTGCATTAAATATTTTATCTCATTTAAGGCTTATAACAGCCACATGGGGTAAGTATTGTTATTATGTCAATTTTATAAAATGAAGAAAGCAGTGTTTTGGGAGTTGAATATCTTGTTCAAAGTTAGTGAGAGAAAGCCAGGATTTGAACCCAGGCACTGGCTATATGGGTCACACTCTTTCCATTAAATCATACTAGCTCATACCAGCTCTCCGGAAGGAAGGCTATCCTTTATATAAAAATAATCATACAGTTTATTATTTGTGTTCTTGTTTGCTTGCTATTCTGTAGCAGTTTTTCTCTAGGTATAGCAATGGATTGCTGATTTTTTCATCTTGTAGATTTTTGAGCCTTAAAATGATTAGCTATATGAAGTACTGAAAGATCAGATGTATGTTAGGGTATCTGAATCAAATGGAGACAAGGGCAGGACTAAAGAGAGCCAATCTTTTTATCATTGGTCTTTAGTCAACATTAAATGACTATTTTTTGAGCTTCCTAAAATGGTAATTGAGCCACTTCAACCATACCATTTAAAATTTTGGTATTAATTTTACCAAATAGCCTATGATTTGGTGGCTGTCTTGATAAAAGATTTAAAATTTTATAGACACAATGGCCCGTATGTTTTATTATTTTATTCATTGCATTTATTATTTTACTCATTTCTTCTCCTTTTCTCCTGCCTGTCACTCCTACCTCTATTCTGGTGCTCCTCCCAATCCCCCATTTCTCTTGGACCCTCCCTCCTGACCCTTTTCTGGTTGTTTCACATCTATAAGTGACTTAAAATTATGGGTCCTATGCTAACTTGTAAATTAATAACATTGACATTACCTTAATATAATGAAACATCTGAATTAAAAAGTCACTCCTGGAATCTTCAAGAATAAGAGTGCACCCCATATTAGAAGTAGTGTTGTGAAGGTCAAAAATAATGTCATAGGAATCTTCACTATCTTTTGGACCAAATAAATGATTTATTTCTTGAGCCCTTCTCACTTCATATGGCAAATCCTCTGACATTTTTTTGCTGTTATTAGCAGAGAGAAAAAGATTAACAACATCTGTGGCTAAGGTAACATAAATATACAATAAGAACACAGTATATAAGAAACCAGTTGCCAAACCTTTAATATGAAAAATCTGTGAAGGAATTGGAAATTTATTTGAAAACTTTATAATCGAAAATTTACATTTTTTCCTTCCATTTTATTCCATGTAATGTTGCATTGACATGCTTGCAGATAATAGTTCATTTATGTGGCTGGTCACAAGAAGGACATTTCAGTTTATCATTTGACCTCAACCCTGAACAAAATTCTTCCATTAATTTAATCAACAGTCTCTTAGTAGTTAAGTACACTAGGCTATAAGGGAACTAGACCATCAAATGCACCTATTTTTCTTTTTTTTTTTTTGCACTATAGCTAGTTCTAGTGCACAAAAATAGTCAAACTTAGGTGCTCACATCATCTAATTAGGGATTCTTAAGTGGTGTCCAGGAACCACTAGTGGTTCAGGGTCAAGCTTTACAGAGAAGAGTCTTTAGACCCTGCAAAAATGCAAATATTTGCAGGTATATGCATACATGCATTCTCTGGGATGACGGTTGATAGTTTTTATTGAATTCTCAAATGAGTCTCTACCTGCCCCACCCTCAACGGTTAGGATACATTTTTTTCTTAATGTACATGATAATTTAAATTTATTTTTCCTCATTAAAGCATTCAACCACATTTCTCTCTAATTCCATTTATTTCCATTCTCTGACTGTTTTTGTTAGTATCTTCAAAGGACCTACAGTTTGCGCCTGGGTAATTCTTGCCTGGAAATCAGTCAAGAAAGTGGAGCAGCCATTTTTCAACTATGGGCCAAAAGATGCGTATCAAGGCTAGTGCAGTGGGAAGATAGGAGGCGTCTGTGGCACTGATGATATCATTGAGCCACTGTACCAGCCCTGGACTGCCTACCTCTGGACTTACTACTTGTGAAAAAGAAACCCTTATTTGTTTAAGCCACTGTTTTCAGATTTCTATTATATGCAACCAGACATAGTTCCTAAAAGATACATATGCACTTTAAAAGTTAATTCATGCAACAACTTCATGAATTCTCCCCCTCCTCCAACTGATTTTCTTCTCATTCTCCCCCATGTGAGTAAATCACACCACAGCCACCCAGTTGCTCATGGTCAAGTCTTGAAGTCTTGAAAGATAATATACACTTTGAGTTCTTGTGCCTGGAATCCAGGTCCCACGGGAAGAGTCCCAAAGGATAAAGCTGAAAGAATAGGCAGGAACAAGTATCCTGAAGGGAATGACATCTATATACTAAACTACTTAAATCTATTCTGGATAGGAGATTTTTGAAGAATTTTTAGCAGGGGAAAGACATGACAAGATTTGCATGTTAGGATGATCCCTATGGCTAGTGCTATACAGACAATACATGGTAGGGAGGATTGGAGTAAGGCTGGATGCAGAAAGATTCTTTAGGTCGCTACTCTACCTATACAAAAAGTAAACTAAGGCAGTAAAAATGGTGAGGAAGACTGGATTTGCAAAATATCTACATCTATTCAATATTTGAATAATTGGGAGACTTTGTAACCCACTAGACGTAGGGGATGAAGAATGGGGAAGGTTCTAAGATGATTCCCATAGGTGATTTGGTGGGTAATCGTGACATCACTGAGATGACGAATAGAGGAAAAGCAGCAAAATTTGGGAAAGGGAAGATGGGAGAAGGTAATTAACTTATCTATTTCATAAGTTTCCATAACCACCCTGAGAGAGAACTGTCTAGCCTCTGATAAGTGTTAAATGCAAGAAGTAGAAAGTGAATTTAATTTAAGAGACTACTCTCATTGAAATGCATGTTATTGAGTGGTCATAACAAGAAAACTCACTCTAGTTCATCTCAGAGTTATTTGGGAAGTTAACATGCCAACTAACAGTTATTCTTCAAGAAATTCTTACTTGTAATATGAGTTAGTTAACAGCTGTTTTAGGTGAATAGATAAACCTTAATTGTGTTGACATAACCTCAGTCATGAAGATAAAGCATTTTTGAAATTAAAATTTATGTTAGTGAGAACATGGCCTGATACGCAAGCTATGGCTAATGTATAATTGCCCCAGAAGAATTTACTCCATAAAGGGAGGCAAATTGTATAAATGTAGTAACCACCTTCTGATCTGTGATGAGATTAAGTAACTCTTTAAACTCAAATTAGGATTTAATAGAAAATGCGTACATGAAGTGGTGCTCCATTAGTTGTTCCTGTGCATGACTTATATCTTAGCTTGTAGTCTGCCAACCCATTGAAAGTAGAAACCACTTTGTACATAGCTTTGTACTCCCACAGTACCTTGCACAGTGCCCCATGAAGAGTAGGTGTTTAATAATATTTTTATGTAAATGAAAGAAAGAAGTGGTAAAAAGCTTAGAAGCCTATATATCTACAGTAGTAGCTATAATGACGTAAAAAAAAGGCAAAAATAATAAGGACATACCTAGAGTGTTATGATTGCATACACTGCATGCAATGTATCATCAGCTGTAATTTAAATTCAGAAAATTCAGGTCTTAGTGATCCATTACTGAAGGTAGTACATCTACTTTCAGATCACAGAGCGGTCTAATGTTTTCTGATGATAGACATTTATTCACTCTTTCATTAAACAAATATTAACTGAAACATTGCACTTTTCTTAACTAGAACTTTCTGCACTACCATAAACATACTTGCAAAACACATAGTAGTAAATCACCTAGAAAGCTAACAAATATGTACCCAAGCATAGTGGCCAAACATTCATTTAATGCAAAAGACTATTAAATCTGTTTCTTTAAAGACACGACTTAAAAATTAAAACCTTTGTTATTTGTTGTCTCAGTCTGTATAGAATACATTTAAAAACAAAATCAGTTAAGAACAGTCTGATGATTATAAAAGTTTATAAAAGAGCACATGAATGCCCAGTTTAGAGAACTGAGTAATTCATAATGGCATATAACAAAAGTGAAAGTGATCTTATTCACAATAGCGACTATATGTACAAACATGAATATCAAACGTATATACATGTGCTCTCACACACACTACTTTTCAGACACATCCACATACACACACAACACAACATATAGTCTTACCCAAGATATTCAGGTCCAAAAACTCGATTCAGGTCACAGTCAATATATCTGGTGCACTCCTTCACTGCTCTTGGGTTGGTAATAAATGGTTTTACTTCCAGCCCTGTTCTCTGAATCTCAGTGCCGTTCTCTAGCCAGTGCTTAACTAGGAATACTCCTGTTAGTTCATTCCCATGAGTTCCTCCAAAGATAGCAACCTTTTTAATAGGATCTTCAGCAGCGTGACAGGAAATCATTTTATCAAGTAGTTTTATCTGCTTTCTGCAATTCAGAAGAGAGGAGATCAAAGAAAACTTAATTTCATAAGCAAAGTTTAGAAATTTAAATCTAAATGAGACTTTAACCAAAGTGCAAAGTTAACCATGCGAGAACTTGAGTGGAGTGTATTTTAATTTTCTGTTACAAGTTCTGAGCCCTGTTTATTATAAGGACACTCCCTTCTTTAGCCCTGCCCTTTACCATATTTGGATTAAAATATGCAGAGATCAACTAGAGATACAGCTGTTTAACTTCTAACTCCCTCAAATGGTCGGTAGACCTAAATGCAATAATAAATTAACACCTCACACTAATGCAAAACTTCTGTTTTCTCTTCAGCTAGAATGTCATCAAATGGTGCTTTCATGACTATTTGTAGTAGTAAAAATAGATTACACTTTTCTTATCCTCAAAAATATAAAAACTAAAGAAGATGTCTATAGTATGCCTGTTATTATTCAATATTTATGTTTCCACTTTAAACCATTTCTTCTCTGAAACGAGTTCAGGCCCTTTTTTATCATCTGAGGGCATTTGAATTTCATCTCTATAAACAGCCAATGGCAGATCTTCAGAGACCTCCTCTGGAACCACTATCTTTTCTTTCAGAATGCTTTTTCATGGTCAGAGATGCAAGAACCAAATCAACGATCACTGGGTCTTAAAAAGCTACTTTGAAACATGCTTTCATTTCTTTCTCATGAAGTTATTAGTAATTCTATGTCGACTTGCTTAGGGATCTTCCTCACTTTTTGCCCAAATACTAAAGGAAAAACAACTGTTAGTAATTTTCAAGACTTTGTAATGCCTGAAAATGTCTTGGGGCATGCTATATATACGAACCAGATTATATGAGTTTATATGGACACAGCCTAACTTACTGGCAACAGAGACTCTCCACTGGAATGTGTTACTCAAGAGGGGGTCTTATTAGGGGAAACTATCCAGAATACTGTACTAAGATGATTACATCCCTTTGCAGAAATGACTCTGAGCCAAATCCGATTTGATTTCATGCTCAATCATCCAGAAAGTCAAATATGTTCAAGTACTGAAAACACTATGTGCTAGTAATGGGAGATTGTTTGAAAGGGGTACGACAAGAGTAATTCATTACAACTGCAGAGTAGTTCAATTTATAATGTTTTTCCGCATACGTTATCTCAGTTTATTCACATATCCACTTTATGAGATAGGATGGGTTAGGTATTGACATCCCCATAGCAGAAGTAGAGAAAAAAGAGGTTAAGTAACTTGGTTAAATTTCCCGAGCTTCCAGGAGAAAACTAGGCCTGAGATCTAGGTTTGCTGAATCTAAGTCCAGTGTTTTTCACAGAACAAGAGGGTGTTCCCTGTTATTTTTGGCTTTCCCCAAAGTTCTAATTTTGCTCTTTCCGAATTCACATGAACAGTCACTACAGTGTACTCAGGAAACAAACAAGCTTACAAACAAACACATGATGGAAATATAAAATGTGAATGCTTCAAAATATTTAATAAACCAATACCTGTGTTCTTCCTTTAAGAGATTATAATGCAGAGATAATAAAAAGCATAATAATAAAATCAAAATGTACACATTAAAATTACTGTTCTAATTTCAGATAAAGCCTTGTAGCCTTTGATTTTTTTGCCCACATCCGTGTACACTGAACACTTCATTGTAGAGATGCAGAAAACAAGCATAAATGTAGACAGATGACAGTCGTATTGTTTAGTTACTTTGGTTTTAAGAGCAGTAACTATGGTGAATTATTAACACTCGATTATGTTTTGTTTCTTTTCTGCCAATTTGTGGTTAGTTCTGTCCTTTGCCCTAGTCTCTCTGGAAATGCTGCTTCAGCTATGTACTTGTAGCTGGCACAAATGACTTGCATTTCGAGGCTTGTTTTATGGAATTTTAACAGAACAGCACTCTGAAGCACATCTAACATTCATAAATAAAGTTTCCCTTACATGTCAAAATGAATAACTTTTTTGAGAGTTAATGAATTGTAGTAATTCTGTCCTATACTTACCCTGTTTATTGTGTACAGAGTTTGTCTTCTGCGGAAAGCTTTATTAGAAAAAAAGGAGAGCATTTCCTTAGAACTAGAGCAACAGAGGCTTTTCATACTCTTATACCAAGTTAACTTCCGAAAGATTTTTAACTCCCTGTTTCCCAAAGCGCACTAAGTATTCGAGCCCTATAAAAAATACAAATTCTTATTAGTCTAGTTCTTTCTGAGAATTCAGAGAACTCATAGTATACAAAGTGAGACCCTTTCTAGTTGTCACTATCTCACAATTAGGTTGAATATTTAATGTTTTGAAGTACTTAAAAAAAATAAGCCTGACTTCCAGTACTACAAATGTTTTGTAGGGACGTTGGTGACTGATTTATTAGTAAAATAATATACTTTAAAACAAAGGGAGAATAAATTTTTCATAGTCATGGCTGTCCAATTGATCAATGTCAGAAAATTTGTAGGAGACAAATTTAAGGCAGAGTTGTTTCCAAAATAGTATGATTGGGTGATAGAGAGGGCCTTCTCTCCAATACGACACATAAAGCGTCTCATACACAGTGTGGTTGTCCAGCAGTCATGTAATCAAACTACTCTTACTATTTTAATTTTTTCTTCCCCTGTGGTCCTATAGCTGTCATCCATCCAGAATAACTTTCTAGGTGGAAATAAATAAATGATAACCTGAACAAGATAGTGATAGAACAGATAGGTTTATAAATTGCTAGCAAAGATTCCACTTCTGCAGTCCTTACAGATGTAGCTCAGGATGTTGCTCTTAGTGGGTTTAAAGTCTTTTTCTTTCAATGAGAAATCTATTTTGGGGGGTAGATGGGTGTTACATATGTGTGTGTGTACATATGTATATATCAGGTCAAAATCTGCTTCCTTCAAGTTTTTACTCATTTTTTAAAAAACCTCCTCTCTGGAACCATGAAGACAAGTTTTTTCAGACATTTTATTGTGTGAAGTCTTTTCCAAATTAAACGAAGACCTTATTCCTTCAGACTTACTCCTTAGTTTGGCATTCAAGATCTTTTATTATCTGGTCTAACTCTAATCCTATTTTCCAACATTCTCTTTTATTTGACCTAATCTTCAAAGAAACTACTAATTAAGTCTCATGGTCTCATAGTCTTAGGACTTTACTAACAACATTCCCTTTATCTCTGGGTCCCTTTGCAACTCTTCCCTTCACCTACTCCAGTCTTCAAATGGTCAGAAGGTAGGGTAACAACAAAAAATGGGCTTTGAACCCAGACAGAAGTAGAATTATTATTCCTGGCCTCCAGTAAGTACTCAATAAATAGCAGCTACTGTTATTATATTAAGGGCTAACATTTATTGAGCATTTACTGTGTGTCAGAACTGTTCATTTTCTCTTTTAGCATCTTCAGGGCAATTAAGTATTATTATTGCTATTTTACTGAGGAAGGAAATGTAGGTTTAGAGGGGCTAACGTGCCGGAGATCAAAGTGCCAGAGAGGGGCAGTCCAATGGCCGAGGGCCAGAGCCCAGGTCACTGCACCTTCCCTTTCCTCTCCGGGGTCCTAGGTCTCTGAGGCATGTACTCCTTCCCTTCCCTAGCTTGTGCAGCACTGGCCCTGCCTTCCTGACCGTGCTGGGCCTTGCGGGACTGTCATCTAAACCCAGGCCTCAGCTCTCCCAGCCTCCTGGCGACTCCAATGCCCTGTCTGCTTGACGTCACTCAGAATCTCAGCCAGACCAAGAAAGACCCCTCTGACCTGGCTTTGAGGCCTGTGGCCTTTGAGTCATCCTATTCTAGGCACACTCCGGGGTGCCACCAGCATCTCACAAACTGACGTCTAGACGTAAGAAATGACTTCAGGGTGTGGGAACGGGGTTGGGCAACCAGCTCTGGCCTAACTTCCTGATGAAGCTGGGGCGAAGGCTGGCTGAGCAGGCTTGTCCCTCTCTGGGCAAAACTCCAGAGAGGTAGAGCCATCCCTGTGCCGTGTACCCAACAGTACGAGAACGCAAACGGAGGCGCGTTCATGTTTCCGTGCTAGGGAGAAGGCGTGCGTGTCTTTCCCTCTTTGTCCACAGAACGGACGACGTCACGGCGCCGAAGACCCAGGTGGTGGCCTCTGCGCCTGCGCCGACGGTGGCGCGCGGGCGGGGTCGCGCATGCGCAGAGCGCGACTTCCGCGCTTTTTCGGCGGTGGGAAGGCGGTTGGTGGTCTCTGACTGCGCGGACAGGGTGACGGTTGACGGAGGCGAGGAACCTGAGGGTTAAAGTTGCGTGTCGTATGGCAGGAGGGCCAAGAAGGGAAGGAGTCTGTGTAGGCCCTAGTTACCAAACTGCCGCGACCCCTGGGTCAGGAGAGGTTATTGGAAGAGAACACGAGCCCTGACTGGAGCTTGATGTTTTTTCCCCAAGAGGCGCCCAAGTAGGCCCGACGGCCTCCTTCTGAGGCAACGGTCTTTGGGGCGGGGTGTGTGCGTGTGTGCGCATTGAGCAAACTTTCTGCACATCGATGTCACCACCCGCCTTAATGTAATTAGGGTCCAGTGGGAAGCCGGAGTGGGGGGCACCTCAGGGTCCCTGCCCCCAGGGTCAGTGGTCCAGGGGAGGATGTGGCGCTTTTGTTTGCCTGAGTCTCTTGTCGTCCCCCTCTAAGCTCAGGATGTGTGTTGCGTTGGTATTTCTGGGCTGAGAAAAGGTCACATAACCTGTTTTGGTTCCTAGAACGGCATCAAGAATATTTTCTAAAGGGCATACTATATCCAGGTTCAAGACCAATATGTGGAAACAAAGCAGGGGCAGCCCCTGACCTCATGTTTCCCAAGTTTTATTTCTAGAAACGATATTTGGAAATTAATATGTACCTCAGTATGCTTTGCATTGTTACTCAGTGGTGTTCATGTCTATTTGTCTCATGGGGCAGAGAACTTGGGAGCAGAAATGATCTTATTTAGGTTTGAATCTTACCTTTTCATGAAATAGGCAAGTATTTATTGAATTAAATTGGGATCGAAATATAAGAGGCTAAACATGGAAAAAACTACAACAGAAATTCTGTGGTAAAAGAAAAAAAAATCTTGAAGTTATAGAAACGGAGTGGAAATTTATCAGTACAATTATTCTGGATATTAAGTGAGGCCTTAGTCTTTGGCATTATGTAATCCAGGGATCTCAAACTAATGGCCAAATCAGATGATCTGCACAGTGCTTTAAAAGTGAGACACAGAATATGTTCTCACATGGCTAGTTCAATTGTGTATGTTTCCTCCCTGGCCTTGTAAGTATGTTTGCCAATGTTGTAGTCCCTCTCCCTCTTTGTAGATCTGGTTCAGAATTATTCTCATTGTGGGTCCTTGATTCTGAAATAAATTATGTAGACTCTGTGAAAATCCACATATGTTTAGGAAGCAAGATTATAGCCACACTAGTCTTATTTCAAACAGATTTGGAAAAATGGGTTATGCTGTAAATTCGTACTCAGAAAGCAAAAGAGCCTGGCAGAGAGTTTACATTATCAGGTTTGAAACCATAGGTTTAAAGCATAATTTCAGTAATTACTAGGCTGAGAACTTGATTTTGTTGTTGATACAATACAAGGTATAAATTTCTTTCTTTGAAGGTTTAGTCGAACAACTTCATGTTGTAAAGTTGGAGCGCTAAAGAAAAAATTATAGACTTTGATATTGAAGGAAATGAAGAGAAACATAAATGAAAATTCAACTCGAAATACAGCAGGTATTGACTGACTTTTTAAAATTTCTATAGTTTGTATATGCTATGTAAACCTTGTATGGTATATAGATGCAACATTTTGGAAGGAACTTATAAAAGGAATGAACATATAGTCTAGCCTCTTTACTTTTTAGGTCGAAGGAAGTAAAATAACTTACTCAAGACGAAACACTTAGTGGCTTAGGTGGAAGTAAAATCAGACTTTCCTGGATTTACTCTTGTATTCTTTCTACAAATCCCATGTGCTTGAGTTGTTTTGTGCTTTTTAAGCTGAAAATAAATTAATAATATTTTAATATTTTTGTGACTATTTAAAATATTTTCAGAAGTGCTTCTGTTTCCCTAATAGCTTCCCCTGCCATTTCTGCTTTCCCAATTTGTTAGTATAAGGACAGAGGGCAAGAATGAAGAGAACCAAAGGAATGATGATAATGCACAATGAAGATAATAATAGCTATTATTTATGGGGGGTGTACTGTATTCTGGGCATTTAATTATATGTTAATTTATTTAACTCTGAGAGAGTTATTATTATCATCCCTGTTTTCTAGATGAGAAACGAAGGCACAAAGAGGTTAAATAAGTAATTTATGAAGTGGAAGAGCCAGGATTTGAACCTAGACTCCATTCTTTTAATCACTATATTATTCTGCCTCTCACTATATGCCATATTGGCACAATGAGTTTAAGGAAATAGCCGTAGTTTGTACTTTAAAATTGTAATTGGAACCTGCTTTGAAGTTGTAATTCAAATTTAGACAGTCTGATTCCAGAGCCCACATCGTTTTCCCAGCCGTTCATCAGACAGTTACCAGAGTCTATATTCTCATGTAAGTGTAAGTGTTGATGGACCAACTAGAGTATGGTATAGTGGCAAGATATCTGAACGGAGAGTTAGGAAGCTCGGGCCCTATCTAGGTTCTTTCACTGTGGCAATGTGTAAGCTTTTCGGACCTCTTTTTCCTCTGAGATCCCTTCTAGTTTTAGTGTTCATAAATTCTGACTTTTGACTTGACTTGAGATCCCAGGTCCCTCAACTGGAGGGTTTGGAGTAGTATTTATTCTCATTTGGATTTATTACTATCACTCTAAGGCATTCTCAAAATGATCCACAGAAAATATGCATTACAGACACCTGGAGTTCTTGTTGAAATTGCAGAGTTTTGGTTTCCAAAGCAAGTCGATTGAAATAAAATCTATGAGGGTGGGGTCTAGGAACTGGCATGTTAAGCATAACCACAGATAAATCTTAGTCAAACTAAAGTTTGAGAACCATGGCCTTAAAGGGTATGCTACCATAGTCAGAGAGTGGTTAGGGTTTTGGAAAGCAAAATGGGTCAAATTTTGGTTCTCCCTTACCTCTATTGTACTTGAAGTGTCCCCTCCAGTTGATATGGTGATAAGCAAGCACAGGAGGGAAGGAAGGAAAACAAAAAGTGGATTTGGAAAGGGTAGGGGGATGAGGGAGGAGATGGGAATTACTGCCAAACAAGAGGAATTAAGGCAGTGTCAACATAGAACAAGAAAGGAGTTTTTAGAGAGACAAATAAGGCTATTTGGGAACTTAAAAAGAGTGTAAAAAAATTCCAAATCTATAGAAATATATCTGTAATAAATATAAAATTAATGTATAGAAGCAGACAAATTCAAATCGTGTATTATTATATACTAGTAATTAGTCTATAACTAGATCTGACTGTTTGCCTATTATGTACTTATTTATCGGTACATTCAATTTAGGCTGTTTGCCTGTACCACTGTTCAATCAGAAAAAGAGGAATAGACAGCCATTAACATCCAATCCACTTAAAAATGATCCAGGTATCAGTACTGCTTCTGACAGTTATGATTTCCCTCCTCTACCAACAGGTAAGAAAATAAGGTGAAAATTTTCAGGAAATAAGAAGTAGGATTATAGAAAATTACCATTTCTATTTTATTATAATGGAAATATAAAGTTTATTTTTTCTTCTTTCCACTATCCAATTATAGGGATTACTTGGTTCTTTCTGAACATTCCAGTACAGTAGTTTGAGTTTCCTTGTCTACAAGGGTGTCTTAGCATTTAAATGGAGTATCTTAAATCTGGAGCCTTTGTTCTAATGAAGTAGTAACCTACATTGTAAAGGTTTTTTTTTTCTTTTTCAAAACACGTATAGATATTTGTGACTTAAACATTTGGTGATAAAGAATGGAAAAACTCAAGTTCCTTCAGGAATAAGGATAAGTGTGAATGGGAACATGGGAAAAATGGAAGAAAGTAGACCTTAGGAAGGGTAGAAGCCCAGGAATTTCTAGTGCTTGGCCCTAGTCTTTTTTCTCTTCTTACATAATTTTTGCCTTTTTTCATTTATTGGCTTTTCACTCTTTCATCCCATTGGCTTCCTTATAGCTTCAACTGGCGTGTGAACTAAATTGCTCTTGCTTGGTGTTAACATAACCTTTTAGTTCTAGTTCCCAGGGCCCATCATTGGCTGCCCTCTGTTTCTCTTGATTCAAATTCTAGAGACAGAGAGCCTCTGTTTCAGCTCATATTAAATGAGGTCACTGAAATCCTAATTTATCTTTATGGTTAGCCTCTCATATCTGAAACAATTAGCTGTGGTGGTTTGTGCTGAAAGGTCTTAATGTTTGCTTACTTTTTACTTCTCTGGAAGAAGGCATGGACAGGCAGACAGTCTGAAATATACTTGGTACATGCTGGTTATATACATTTACATTTTTGGGGGACACACTTAAAAATCTTTAATAGGATTTTATGCAACTAGAATTTAAAAATCCTTGTGCAACCATAAACCTTAATCTACTTTTACATCTATAGTTATTTTGTTTTCTTCCACATTTGAGGAATTGGAAGTATGAATTTCATATTATTCTCATTTTTATGGATAAAAAATTAAAAATTCACATGGATATGCATAAATGGTCATCTTCTGCCATTTAAAAAGTTCTCTACTATTTAAAATATTTTTATAAGTAGCATGAATGATAGATGATCTTGAAAAATAACAATTTGAGTTGTTCCATAGGGAAGTGTGCATCCTCCTGAAGTACTGAACTTTTCAAACTCTGACCAGGATTACTATCTGTCAGAGATATAACAAGATTCTTATATTGGGCAAGAGATAGGACTAGATCAGTGTTTTTCAAATTTTTTTTCTTGATCCATTAGTAGGTTAGGAGATAACCAACCTTTTAAAAAAAGAAATAGAAGAGAATAAAATAGAAAAGAATAGAATAGAATAGAAAGTGTCAGTATATCATATAGTAAGAATAAGAATTGATAGTAAAATTGTTATATTCCCTCTCAAACACAAACGTGTGTGCATACACATGCACACCATGCCTGTATATATTCCGGGTTTCGATGTATTTCTTGCTGTGGGTTGGGATTAAGAAACATTGATTACACTGAATTTATGTTACGAGATACAAGGTGCTATACTAGGATTGACTGTGGAAGAGATACAGATTAAACTATTACCTTGCTTAGAATGCAATGGGAAAGAAAGACATCTAAAAAATTAATAAGGCAGCCTATGACAAATTCCACAACAAAGTACTATTGAAGAACATGTCCATATATTCAAATCCTTTTCTCCTTCAAACTTTCAACTGCCTCCCCCCACATATTAAATAAATATGAAAGAATCATTTCAAAAAATGCTCCCTATCTTACTCTTACCTATATTACTTGTATCTTTTGAGATTGGGCCTGGGAAGCTATGAATCCGGAGCTGCCTCCTTTAACGAAAACAGTGAACACAGGGTATGTAGAAAAATATATATCAATGAATGTATGTGTCTGTTACAGACTGATGTTATTCTTCTATATATATTTTATATTTTTATATTTCTCAATCGGGGAACAAATTATTAATAGTTAATAAGACATATTTCCTTGAAAGGCAAATACCACATTCAGTTTCTCATCCCCTGAGAAGTCAAGATTCTGTGTCTAAATCTATTCAATTAAATGCTGAAAGAAGCAAGAGTGGTTGGAGGTGAGTCTACTTAAGATTTTTCTTATTCTATTCATTCTTCTCCTTCCCATCTCCTCCTTTACTCCCTTCCCTCCTCCTCTATATATTCTTCCTTTCTTAAACAGAATTATATTTAGGAAATTTATATACTTAATAACTAACTGTAGTGATATTAGCTGTGTTTTATAAAAGAAGAGAACATGCCATATACAACTTTAAAAATAGGCAGATTTGGCAGTGATTATATTTCCAAAGAATATTATGTTATAATATAATATTATGTTATAATGAAATTTCTGTAAATATCACCATGAATTTATGATTTTGCTGTGGATTATTAATGATCTAATTGACAATAGGTAAAGAGTCAAGAATAACTGTATCTAAATGTCAGATATATATACTACCAACTGTAAAATAGATAGCTAGTAGGAAGCAGCCGCATAGCACACGGAGATCAGCTCGGTGCTTTGTGACCACCTAGAGGGGTGGGATAGGGAGGGTGGGAGGGAGATACAAGAGGGAGGAGATATGGGGATATATGTATATGTATAGCTGATTCACTTTGTTATAAAGCAGAAACTAACCATTGTAAAGCAATTACACTCCAATAAATATGTTAAAAAAATAAATGAAAAAAAAATGTCGGATATATTTAAGATATATTTGAGAACCAAATAGAATGCTCAGCCTTACCCCAGTAAGATAATCAGCTCCAAGGTAAATAGGATGGAATAAGAAAGAAAGACAGAGAATGAAATCATAAGCATATGGTAAGATGGTGAGGGTAGGGCTTCCCTGGTGGCACAGTGGTTAAGAGTCCGCCTGTCAATGCAGGAGATGCGGGTTCGAGCCCTGGCCCGGGAGGATCCCACATGCCACGGAGCAACTAAGCCCATGTGCCACAACTACTGAGCCTGCGCTCAGGAGCCCGCGAGCCACTGAAGCCCTCGCGCCCAGAGCCTGTGCTCCGCAACAAGAGAAGCCACAACAGTGAGAGGCCCACACATGGCAATGAAGAGTAGCCCCCACTCGCCACAACTAGAGAAAGCCCGCGCACAGCAATGAAGACCCAACGCAGCCAAAAATAAATAAATAAATAAATTTATTAAAAAAAAAAAAAAGATGGTGAGGGTACTTCTGGGTCATTGCCAGAAATATCTAAGTTTAATGTCTAAATAATATGAAAAAAATGAATAGATAGATAAAGGACATGGATTATTTTTTTAGGTTGGACTTTAGTATTTTTGGGTAAGTGGCAAACTACTGAAAGATAATTTTGGAAACACATTATTGGAAAACAACACCAACCCCAGATCATATATCAGTCATTGGCTAGTGCTTTGTTGTTATTTTAATGATCCTTACAACAACCCTGTGAAGTTAACATCACCTTCACTTTTAGTAGATGAAGATACCATATTTTTTTAAAAGGGGGAAACTTTTAATAAAGTGGTTAATACAACAAAACAGTATTTTTATTTTTAAAAATTTAGTATTGTTTTTATTACTCATGCTAGTTTCCTCAGGACCAGTCAGTTCTTTCTTCAGTACCGCTGCTTCAAACTAGGCCTATTCAGTGGTTTGAGATGGTCCTCGGAGGCATAGTTCCAGCGGCAAGTGCTAGGATAAAATGCATTCTGATAGACATTAGAGAATTAGGTAACGGATTGTAATCTGGATAGGCAGCCAGTATTGGATATTCCAATTTGAAATAATAAATGATCTGTCAGACAGTTGGAATATAACAACAGAAAATCCAGGAGCAGAAGACATTTGAAAACCCAAGTAGGCAGTTGGTAATCTGTTGAAGATCTTTTAACTGGTTCTATGCTTAGGTTTAGAATCTAGGCTAACATTGCCAGATTTAGCAAATAAAAATATAGGATGCCCAGTAAAATTTGAATTTCAGGTAATGGACAAATAATTTTTTAGTGTATGTCACATGTAATATTTGGGACATAATTACACTAAAAGTTTGTTATTTATTTGAAATTCAGATTTAACTGGGCATCCTGTATTTTACCTGATAACCCTTGTCTAGAATCTCTTGAAACATGGAATTTGCAAGAGCAATATAGACTTCTATTCTTATAGGTATTAAGCTATTGGACTAGTTGTCAAGATAGGTTTAATTTACCAGAATTAGTATACTAGACAATAAGCAAGGGTGAACTGATGTTAACATCTTCGAGCTTTTATACTAAAGCTCCTACAATTAAATAATTGGTCTTTGAGAAATTGGGATTGCACTTGATGGTTAAGAAATCTCAGTTGAGGAGAGGTGAAGACTTTAGAAACTGGAAATTGGGCACAACCTGGCAAATAGGTTTAGATAGATCAATAAATTGGTTTTTTAAAATTTATTTATTTTATTTATTTATTTTTGGCTGCATTGGGTCTTTGTTGCTGTGCGTGGGCTTTGTCTAGTTGCGGGGAGCGGGGGCTACTCTTGGTTGCGGTGTGCAGGCTTTTCATTGCGGTGGCTTCTCTTGTTGCGGAGCACAGGCTCTAGGCACACAGACTTCAGTAGTTGTGGTGTGTGGACTCAGTAGTTGTGGCACTCAGGCTCTAGATTGCAGGCTCAGTAGTTGTGGTGCATGGGCTTAGTTGCTCCACGGCGTGTGGGATCTTCCCAGACCAGGGCTTGAATCCGTGTCCCCTGCATTGGCAGGCATATTCTTAACCACTGCACCACCAGGAAAGCTCAATAAATTGTTTTTAAGGAAAGATAAAGTATTCTTTTTTTTCTATAATAGCCTACTGTTCTTATTATAAAAATAATATCATTCTAGAAAAAAAAGTAAATGGAAGAAAGTTATTCATAGTCACACTGATCCAGAGATAGCCATTAATCAATTAATTAATTTTTAAACAGAAATATCAAGGCATTTCCCCAGGCTAGGAGCACCTCCTGAACAAAAACATTGGAGAAAGTTGCAGATGCGTTGTTACCAATAAGGAGTTGTAAAGCTAAAAGAAACTTTCCTAAACTATGAAAATAAAAGTAATTTCCACAGCCATGAGGAAGGAGAAAACTATGTTTCTGTTCTCTCTGTTGAATATAAAATTGTTGCTATATGAAGAGGTGATTAATGTAGGAAAAAATTTTATAGAGGTGTATTAGGCAATTACTTAATAAGTTTTTCCTGGATATTGTGATGTTTGTGGTATTTATCAACTTAAAAATTTTTTAAATTATTTGTGGTGATTTCTTTTCTCATTATTTTCATACTGAATTTTGTACCTAATTTACTTACGAAAGCTCCCTAAATTATACAAGCTTCGGGTCCCATATAATCTGGTCTAGGGAACCTAGACTTTTTCTTGAATTATTTTCCCTAACAAGGTATGGGTTGCATTGTTTGCCCTCTTGTGGTATTTTTAGGAAAATTATTCAGAAATAAGCATTTGTGACTTAGACTAGTTTTTCCCTGTGGAACTCTTAACTAGCCTGCTCAGAAATTATACTTTTGATTTTGGCCTCATTAACATCATGTTCTGATGAACTGGTACGGCTCACTTAGGTTAATGTAGCTAGTAAAATGCTAAAACATTCATAAGTAGGGTTTTTAAGCTACACAGTAAAAGTACAAAATTTCTAATCAAACAGCTATCTACCCTGTCTATATCTATTTTCCTTGTGATTTAAAATCACTGATGAGCAATAGTTTAACTTTTGAAAATTTTACTTTGTAGAAAATTTAAAAATAAATGTATAAAAAAGGAAGCAGGGAGTTCCCTGGTGGTCCGGTGATTAGGACTCGGTGCTTTCACTGCTGTGGCCCCTGGGGATTCATAACCACTGTCATATGAAGGCTTGTATAATTTAGAAATATACTCTATGGCACTGAACTTTGAGTTGGGAGACTAGGATTCTCTGGGTTTTAGATTGTCAGTAACTTGCTATATGACTTTGGGCAAGTTACTTCCTCCTCAAGACTCAGTTTCCTCACCAAGATAGGTATAATATATTGTAGGGTTGTTGTGATGATGTATTTGGAATTTCTAACTGGTCAGTAATTACAAAGTAGTTTATAAACCACAAATTACCATGTAAATGCAAATTTTCATTAATAATTTTCTTTCACTTAAGAAAAAGTATATAGAAACAAAATTAATACTAATTTAAAAAACAAAACTATTTCAGCTACAGAGATGGCAACAAAAATACCACTTTAAAAACTTGGGATAGAAATGATTTTAAGCCTCAGTGCAAAAGAACAAATCTAATGACAAATCATGGAATAAATTCATGTCCAGTGAATTTGGGAGCTCAACAACGGAAACAATTAAGAGTATCTGAATCTACTAACTTATCTCACCAAAGAGAAACACATTCATCAAAAATATCTGGCTCCACAATGGGAAGTCTAGACAAAAACGGTGCATTACAGGCATTTAAGCCCAATTTTCAACAAAATCAATTTAAGAAAAAAATGGATGGTTTTCCAGAAGAAAACACCCTCAAGGTAAACTTTTAAATATTATTTGCATTTTTGTATTTACATTAAAAAAATGAGATAAGTATTTAGAAAATTACAGAGATAAGAGCATTTGAAATCACTCCCCTGGTATACATTACTTGATTAGCACAAATACCCAGTTCTGTTGGAGTAGGTATATGTTAGTGTCCAAAATATTTTCTTAGAGGTTGTGAATGGCTGCTGCTTTTCAGAGTTGCTTTAGAATTTCCTACCAGGTTCTGAATTTCACTGTTTGCTAATTATTGAGATGATGATAGTTTATCCATTGCTTGCAAAAATTCTTGAAGTTCTTCATATGTCACTCTTTTTTTTTTTTTTTTAATAGGGGTCAGCAAACTTTTTCTGTAAAGGGTTAGACAGTAAATATTTTCGGCTTTATGGGCCATATTGTCTCTCTTACAAGTACTCAACTATACCACTCAACTCTGCTGTTGTACCTTAAAAGCAGCCATAGATAATTCATAAATTAATTGGTGTGGCTGAGTTCCAATGAAAATTTACCCAAAAAACACAGCAGAGTAGATTTGGCCTGCAGGCCGTAGTTTGCTAACTTCTGCTCTGTAATCTGGTCTTATTTACTTTTACAGCTTCGTATTCCATATTTCACTAATTCTTCAATGCTCCAGCCATTTCAGACTCTTCACAATTCTCTAAACGCACTCTAATATGACTCTGCTTTGGTTTATATTTTTCCCCATACCTGTGCCTCAGCCTTATTTCCTCTCTCCACCTCTCACTCTAGTCATTCTTTGTAAATGTCTTTCATATATGTGCTGGCTGTTTGCTATCTTCCCTTGCTCGCCACCTGGTCTAATAGATTCTTTATCCTCTGCCCTTGTCTGTGTTCTGGAAGGCTAAATGGTCCTACATAGTGCATCATTCTGGGATCCATTAGCTGGCTTCTGTTAGGAGTCAGCCAGTGGGAGTGGAAGTCCCAGGCAGGACATCAAAGGGTAGAGAGAGAGGTTGGGTTTTCCCATTCCCCCCCTGCTTAAATGTTGTGTCTCAGGTGGTAGCTGTGTCCCTGCATGATATAGCCCCTCCGTAAGTCCAGATTTCACAGGCTTGGTAATTTTATTTCCTCCTCTTGTCCTTTCAGCCTAGGAGTGGTAGAAGTTTCTTACTGTTGTTAGTCTTTGAGTTCTTAAGTACCCTATGTTTATTCTGCCCATACACCTGTAAGCAGTTTTTTCAATAAGCCATCTGGGGTCATTTTTTTTTCTGGAAATCTGACTAATATAGCATGTTCCACAGTGGTTCTCAACCTTGTTTCCTTGTACACAAGAATGATATGATAGTCACCTTAGTAACAGTGGCTCATTATGGCAGTAATCTCAACAGGAAGCATTCATATCTTCGTTAGGAATGGGAAGAGGAGGGAAGGTAATTGTAGTTGGAAAAAAATGTTCCATCAAGTGTTCTTGGATATGCCACCACCCTCATGAAGGAAGGTGCCCCCTCCCCAAAAATTAGTATCTTAGCACACTGTATTCTTAGTTGATCTTTTAAAATTTTAGTTAATTCGTTCAACTTTTATTTTTGTATGACCTTATGTCATCAGGCTTTCTTTACCTCCCTCCCTCCCTGCCTTCCTTCCTCTTTCTTTCTTGTAGGCCTGCCTACTTTCTTGGCCTGAGGCATGCCAGTACTGATCCAACAGGCTGGTGGGTGAGGCCAGGTCCTGGTCCTCTGTGATTGCAATTAACCTCCCATTTGTGGGTTGCCCACCCTGGGGGTATGGGTCTTGACTATACCTTGTATCTTCCCTCCTACCAGTCTTGTTGTGGTTCTTTGTTTATATCTTTAGTTGTAGAATTTCTTGTCTGCTAGTCTTCTGGTTTTTGTCATCAATAATTGCTCTGTAAATAGTTGTAATTTCGGTGTGCCCATGGGAGGAGGTGGGCTCAGGGTCTTCCTACTCTGCCATCTTGGCCATTCCACCCTTTTAGGTGATCTTTAAAAATGCCAAACACATTCCCATCTCAAGGCCTTTACACTTGCTGTTCACTCAGTCCTCACTCAACAACCTATTTAAAATAATAATCCCTGCTCTTTTTATCCTTTTACCCTGTTGTTGTTGTTTTTTTTTAATGCATAGGATACAGCAATTCCTGACATTATTTATTTATTTTCTGAATCCCCTATTAGACTGTACAGTCTCTGAAGGTAGACAGATTGTTTTGTTCAGTACTGTTTCCTCATTAGCTATGTTTGGCACATAGTAGTAGGTGCCAATAAATACTTTTGGAATGAATGAATGAATGAATGTGTCTGGGTTCCCTCTTAGAGTGTGAGCACATTAGGGAAAGGAATTGTGTTTTACTCACCTGTGTTTATCACAGGATTGGCACATGATGCTTTAAAAATATTCAAAGAATCGACAAATGAATGAGTGAATAAATGCCCATATAAAACAGAGATAAAAAGAAAAAAATAATCCTCTTCTTGATTAATTTTCTCCAAGTGCATTCTAGTTTCTCCTCCTTTATAAAGTACTAATGATGCCTTTAATTTAGGGGAGTAACTGTACTAAAATTGTCAATAGTTCCTTTTACATATTTTACGTAGTCTTTTAACATATTTTACACATTTACCTATTATAAGGACCTAGAATCTTTACATAGAAAAGTGAATGAGTATGACGAAAAAAATGACAGGTTTTTCTAATGCTATGTTTTCATTTTTTCAAAAGGAAGCATCATTGTATCAGTTAAAGCTTAAGGAGAAAGGTAATTCTTTAAGAATTATATCTGCAGTTATTGAAAGCATGAAGTACTGGTGTGAACATGCACAGAAAACTGTACTTCTTTTTGAAATATTAGGTAGGTATACTACTTCAAAAATACTTCATTAATACCATTTGGACAATAATTTTGAATGTTAATAGGAATACCTAGGGGATCTTAAAGAAAAATAAAATTTTATAAAAGGAGATTATGGTTTATTAGGATTTTCTTCAGTTCCTGTATCTGTCATAGATTTGTGTGACATAAGATGTATTTGATTATTCATGGTAGAAGAATTGTAATTCATAATGTCAAAAATGGAAAGATTCTTAAAAGTAATCTAACCCAACCCTTGAGGTAGGTGAGGAAATGGGGCAAATAATTAAAATAGACTTGACTAAAAATCATAATGCTAGCTAGCAGCAGAAATGGATCTAGACCCCAAGTCTTCTTATTCTCAATATAGTGTTCTTTCTACTATATTACACTAAATCCAGTAGTAATTTTGTATATAAGTTAAATTATAAATCAAATATTCTGAAAGAACATTTGTGAAGAATACTGATATGAGTAAACACCCTACAATTAGCCTGTTTTCTAAATTGATATTTAAAAGGGAGGAGAGTTTTGTAAAATGTTTCTGGAATTTAATTTTACTTAGACTGAAGAGATAAACAAGAAGTAGAGATTCAAAACATATTTCTTTCCATAGTTTAAATAAAATATTTAATTTAAATTATGAAATATTGTAAACATACAGAAAAATACAGAGAATAAATATCCACCTACCTATGTTATAGATATCTTTGAAAACCACTGTCCATTTTTCTTCTTCTCTAGAGATAATCACTATGGTATCTTTCCTTTCCATGCTTTTATAATTTTACTCTATACATCTGATTTCTTAAATTTATATATATTTATTTACTGTTTTATGTGTTTTAAAATAAAGAGTTTACATTTTCATCCAGCATTATGTTTTTGAGATTTAGCCATCTTTCTATCCTGTTAGTGTTGGCTTCATCCTGAGGCTCCAATTATGGTCTCTCCAGCAGCTTCTGACTCTTCCCTTATGACATTAAGAAGATTATCAAAATTCTCTATACCACACATTCTTCCTCGTACCACAGTCACATTCTTTGATAGTTTCTTCTGGTTGCTGTTTCCCAGAAACTAGCAAATGACCCCTTGCATATCATCATTTCTGACTGGGCAACAAGCCCATCACTGCAACCCTGAGCTCTGTAGCTGAGGAAGGGGATACACTGACTGGCTTACATCAATCTCAGATTACTCCTGGGTCTAGGGGTGGGGACAAATCCCATCCAAATCATATGGCTAAGAATGGCATAGGAGAGATTTCCTAAAGGAAAATCTGGGTATTATTAGGGGAAATGGAGGCTGACCTCAAAATAACAAATGTTCACTATCAGTACCTAATAGATGGTTATTAAAGGAATGAATAATGGTCTCATTTGATAGTAATTTCTTGAGATAAACATGAATTATCATTTGAATTTTATAGATGAAACAGATTTGAAAGAGGTTAAACAGTTGTTCAGTTTAGTAAGTTGAAGAACTGAGACTCAATTGCATGACTTCTGATTCTAATTCAATGCTTTTTTTTCATTAAACCATGATGTTTATTTGTTATACGTGTGTATTTTGCTTACTATAATGTAGTAGACTGGTCTGAGGATTTAACCACTCCATCAAACACATTCAAAGAAAAAAGCTTCAGATGGCCAGCTATTGTCAGTTGTATAAACTTTGTCATATAACCTGATCCTAGGTTGGAAAGGGCCAGAAATTTTGCTTTCCTTAGAATAAAACAGTTTCAGAAATATCTTTCCCTCTTAAGATGTTTTCTTATTAATGTATAAACAAAACTATGAGAGGTTGGTGTGGGAATAGCTATTTAAGTATCAACTTCTCTTTGTTAAACTTTATTTGCATTTTACCAACACTGATATTTTCCCCCTCTATTTCAATGTTGCTTAGCTGTTCTCGATTCAGCTGTTACACCTGGCCCATATTGTTCAAAGACTTTTCTTCTGAGAGATGGGAAAAATACTCTGCCTTGTGTATTTTATGAAATAGTGAGTATCTGTTTAAGTATTCTTTGCAAAGCCTATGCCAACAAAAACATACAAATGCAGGCTATAATTCAACTGTAGTAGAAATTCTGTTAATGATTTAGTGGTACTTTCAACATTTTGTTTGGTTTTAATTATGAATATTAAAATTATTTATTTGTTCAACTAAAATGGAGGGCAACTATGTGCCAGGCGCTGTGCTAGATGCAGGGGATACAAAGTGGAATAAAAGTGATAAATGGCTCTTTCTCTCAAAGAGTTTATAATCTCACGTAGAAAGACAGAAATATAAATGTTACACTGTGGTATGATAAACGGTATGACAAGCGGTGTGTGCAGGGTGCTATAGAAGTAGACAGGGAGGATGGGTCAGATCAGGGAAAGGTTTTTTTTTTAAATTTTATTTATTTTGGGCTCCGTTGGGTCTTCGTTGATGCGTGTGGGCTTTCTCTAGTTGTGGCGAGCGGGGGCTTCTCATTGTGGTGGCTTCTTTTGTTGCGGAGCACGGGCTCTAGGCGCGCGGGCTTCAGTAGTTGTGGCACCACAGGCTTAGTTGCTCCGCGGCATGTGGGATCTTCCCGGACCAGGGCTCGAACCTGTGTCCCCTGCATTGGCAGGCGGATTCTTAACCACTGCGCCACCAGGGAAGTCCTGGGGAAAGATTTTTGAAGAATGTAGTCTTGTCTTAGATATTTAAGGTCTAATAAATTAAGCCAAAGTGTTGGGAGGTGGGGGAAGAGGTTGGAGGAACACATTCTAAGGTGAGGGAGCAGCACATGTAAAGACATGAAGCTCAGAGCCTGGATTGTTCAGGAAACTGCAAGTAGTTTACAATTACCAGAGTGTAGAGTTAGTAAGTGATGGGGGTAAGGGTAGTGGTTATGAACTTGGGGGAATGCAGAGAGAGTGGGCTGGGACGTAGGGAAGAGGCTTGGTAACAGAGGAGGCTGGAAACCTTATAAGGCTTACATACTTTGTAAAAGAGTTCAGCATTAATTCTGAAATTGGGCTTAATTCTGAAATCACACTTGGATTCCAATTTGTACTCCACCATTTACTAGCTGTATGACCTTGAGTGAGCTCCTTAAACTTCTTGAGCATCAGTTCTTTAATCTGTAAATTGGGGAGACTAATTCCTACTTTGAAAGGTTGTTTTGGAGATTAGATAATAAAATGTATGAATGTATAGCATCTGACACATAGCAGATGATCAAGAAATAGTAGCTGTCATGTTATTAATTTTTATAATATCTTGAAAGCTTATTATTTTTCTCTAGTCTGATAAGTTTTTAAAAAACTTTTATTAAAATATAACATATACAGAAAAATGCACAAATCATAACTGTACAATTCTATGAAGGTATCACAAAGTGAACATTACCAAGGTTAAGAAATAGAACATTGCTATCACCCTAGCATCCTTGTGCCTCTTCCCATTCACTCCCTCTTGCTTTCTGCCTACAAGTAACCACTATTGTGACTTTTAATATCATAAATTAATTCTGCCTGTTTTTGAACTTTATATAAATAGTATCATGTGGTACGTCTTGTTTTATGTCTGGTTTCTTTCATTCAACACAATGTAAGATTCATCTGTGTTGTTGCATATAGCTAAAGTTCATTTATTTATATTTCTATGTACAATATTCTTTTGTATGAATATATCACAATTTAGTTTTCTATTCTACTGTTGGTGGGCATCTTGGTTGTTTCCTGGGTTTTTTTATCATGAATAATACTCTGTGAACATTCTTATATATGTCTCTTGTTGTGCACATGCATGCCTTTCTGTTGGGTATATACCTAGAAGTAAAATTGCTGAATTGTAGTGCATTTGTATGTTCTAAAACAGTAGTTATTGCCAAAGAATTTTCCAAAGGGTTGTAACAGTTTACATACTCACAATCAGCATAGGAGAGTTGTAGTTTCTCTGCATTCTTATCAACATTTAGTAGTCAATGTTTTTTATTTTAGCCATTCTAGTGGATAAGTTTAGTGCTATCTCATTTCTCTCCAATTCCCTGGTGACTAATGAGGTTCAGTACTTTTGATGTTTACTGGCCATTTAGATATCTTCTTTTGAAAAATCTGTTCAGGCCTCTTGTAATTTTTGTCTGCTTAATTATTTTTTTCCTTATTGATTTATAGGAGTTTTTGAAAAAACTATTCTGAGTACAAGTTCTTTGTCTATTATGTACATTGCAAATATCTTCTCATACTCTGTGGTTTGCTTTTTCAGTCTTAGTAGTGGCTTTTGAGGAAAAGAAAATCTTCACTTTAATATGGTCCTTTAGCAATTATCAACATTTTCCTTTATAGTTAGTGCTTTTTATGACTGTTTAGCGAAAGAAATCTCAGAATAATTTTATTCATGACTGAGAGGATTTGGAGCTGGCTGGTCTTTTTCTGGCTTACTAGTCCCATTAGGGCACAACCCTTTTGAGTCTCCCAACCCTAAGCCTGGGGTGGGGGTGGGGTGGTTACCAGAATCTCTTTTCTTTGGGGGAACCCTGGAGTCCATTTTTTCTCCTAGCCCTATGAGCTGTCAGAAGCTCTGCTCAGTTTCTTAGACTCTCAAATTGCCTTGACTATAATTAGCAGATACCTCAGGGGGTAAAGCAGCCCCAAATATCAGGCCCCATTCTGGACTCCTGTCCTCTCCCAGATGGGGTCTCTGTAACTCCTCACTGCCTTTTATCTCTCTGGTGTCTATGAGGATATTTTTAAATAAATATTCTATCCAGGTGTTCTAGTTGTTTTTAGTGGGAAAGTTGGTCTGAACTACCTAGTCTGTCATCTACTGAAAGTGGGACTCTGGAAGTCTAATAGAAGTGAATATTCATGTGCCATTATATTGGGAATTATTCAGTCTTTTAAGAAGCAGCAGCTCACTAGCTTGTAAAAAGCCCTACCCAAGTGAAGGTCTTCTGTGTCAGGGCACCCATTTACGACTAGCTATTATGGTCTTGTCGCAGTGGGGCCCTAAATGAGGTAAGGGAATTACAGCACTTTGGAGTGATTCATATTTAGTTGATCATATTATTAGTTTAAAAAATTGAAATTCAAATGAAGTAATAAATAACTTTATTGATATTTATTTTTTAAAAAACAGGATCGTGAACTTCCAAGACTGATTAGAGGCCGAGTTCATAGGTGTGTTGGAAACTATGACCAGAAAAAGAATATTTTTAAATGTGTTTCTGTCAGACCAGCATCTGTTTCTGAACAAAAAACTTTCCAAGCATTTGTTAAAATTGTAGATGCTGAAATGAGATATTATACTAATGCAATGAATGAAATTTAAGTAGTGATGAAGTTTAAATAGTATAAATTAAGCATTTTTCTGTTCTTGTTTAAATTACCATCTCCATGGTTTTATGGCTACTGTTCTTCTGTATTTCACTTGTTGAATTAAAATATTTAAATCCTTTTAAATGTGGAAAGAATTTTTGAAAACTAATTTTACTGTTATAAAAATGGTGCATTTGCTAAAATTAAAAAACCATTTCAGATAAAAATGCTCAATATAATAACAATAGGCACATACTTATTTAACATGGGATAATAGTACATTTGAGTCAGCCTAAAAGCCAACATCAAGCTTAATGGGGAAATACAGACGCATTCACACTAAAGTCAGGAACAAGGTCAGGGTGCCCTATACTGGAGCTCCCGGTCCATGCAGTTCATTTAATTACTTCAGATATTTAGTGGGCACATACTCTGTGCCAAGCACTATTTCATGTGCTTGTTTGTTAACAGAGCAGGTTACAAAGTAACAAAAATCTCTGAATTTACGGGATTTATATTCTGGGACCCACAGAATACATTAGACAAAAGAGAAATATTTGGGGTATAATAATTACTGCTATTGGTAGATGATATAATTGTATATATGGAAAACCTAAGAAAATCAACCAAGAAACTACTGTAAAATGAGATAATTTGGTAAGGCACTAAAATAGAAAATTTAATATGCAGAAATCATCAGTAGGTGTTATTTATATGACCCAAACCATTAGAATGTGAAATGGATAAAGATATCATTTAAAAAAATATCTAGGACTAACCAATACTAAGTGATAAATGTGGAAAGTATATGAACAAAACTTTAAAATACATACTAATGAAGGACACAAAATAAGACTTGGACAAATGGAAAAATAAATCATTTTCTTGGATAGGAAGACAAAGACGTTGATTTTTCTAAAATTAATTTATAACATAATTTCTTTCTCTCTTTCTGTATGTATACAAACCACACACACACACACATTAGCCAAATGAATACTAAAGGTTATAGACATCAAAAAATGAGAATAGTCAGGAAAACTCTGAAAAAGAACAATAGAGGATAGTTTTATCAAATATTACAAAGCCTTAAACATATATTATTATAGTTATCGTTGCATAACCAATTACCCACCAAATGAGTGGCTTTAAATGATAAGCATTTATTATCTCTCACAGTTTCAGTGGGCCAGGATTTCGTAAGTGGCCTGGCTAGGCAGCTCTGGCTTGGGATCTCTTAGGAGGACTCACCTCCAGAGTGGCTGATGCACGTGATTGCCAAGTGGGTGCTTTCTGCTGGAAGGAGGATTCAGTGTCTTACTATGTGGGCCTTTCCAAAGGGCTGCCTAAGTGTCCTCATGACATGGTAGCTAGCTTCCCCTAGAGCAAGTAATCCAACAGTGAGTGAGCTAGGTGGAGCTATCCTTTATATGACCTAGCCTAGGAAGTCACATAGCATCACCTCCACTACATTCTGTTTGCTGCAAGTGAGTCATTAAGTATGGACCACATTTAGGAGGAGGGAAATTAGGCTCCACCATTTGAAGGAAAGAGTGTCAAAGTAATGGCAGGCATTAAAAAACTAAATACGTATTATGAAGGCATATTTATTCATGTAAAATATGGTACTGGTTCATGAATAGACAGGACAATATAACATAATTTAAAGTACAAAAATAGGGACTTCCCTGGTGGTCCAGTGGTTAAGACTCCATGCTTCCAATGCAGGGGGCCCGGGTTTGATCCCTGGTCTGGGAACTAGATCTCACGTGCCGCAACTAAGACCCGGTGCAACCAAATAAATAAATAATTAATTTTAAAAAGTACAAAAACACACCCAAATATATAGAAAACTTAGTGATAAAGGTAGGACCTGAAATCAGTGGGGAAGAGAGACTATTCAATAAACGGTGTTGGGGACCACTGGGAAACTTCTGGAAAAAATAGAGTTAAATTTTGTACTAAGGTTTTTCATGTATTTTTCTTATTCTTTTATAGTCTTATTTTGTATATTTAACTTTTTCATCCATTTGGAAGTTACTTTTGTGTAGGTTGCAAGGCACAAGGGTTTAACTTTATTTCCCCAATAATATATGTGTATTTGCACATATATATATTATATACGTGTATTTGCATTAATTCTCTGTTTTCTCAGACCTGTCCTTCTGAAACACATCTGCACTCTGGTCTTTCCTCTGTACATCCTATCTTTGCCCTCATCCTTTAGATCTTTATTGCTCACTGTTCCATGAAGCAAGCAAGTGCAGGGGGGTGATAGTCTCCAGCTTTAAAAACAATCAAGGTGGAGGAATCCCTTGGAAGGTACATGAAAGGAGGATGCAGGAGTTGATGGCAAATTCTTCTCTAGTTTATAGTTACTGCCTTGTACCAAAGATTCAGTTGGGAGATCACATCCAGAAAGATGATCTACTCTCCTATAGAATATGGTATATACTTTGAACCAGGAACCCATATATGGTGCTGTTTCTCCCATAGACATGATTTATGAGTCTAGGAATCAACGGTTGGTAGCAGGACTGACTTCTGTCATTACTAGAGCAAATAATGTACTCACAGAATTTTTGCTTCCCACCCCCGCAATTTTGGGCTCTGCTGGTTTCGAGATGTTACTTTCTGTCATAGTCTGGGTTGCCCAAAAGGCAGAGACTGAGACAAAGTCTTATTTGCAAGTAGTTTATTTGGGAATATTATGTCATGGGAAGAAGTGACAGATAAAGGGGTGTACATAGGGAAGAAGGGAGAGCCAATTCTGGGGTAGTTTATTGAGTTGGCCACCACTAGGCTTGATGAAATGCATCAAAGGGGAAAGCATATATTCATCAGCACCTTTTATTTAAGGGCTGGCCCATGGGTCACTAACTCCCCTATACTTTCAGGTTGTATATGTTTGAGTGTTAAACTGGCTTCCCATGATGTTCTACTCCATGGACTCAGAGAAACCCTAGGGCAGGACACAAGAAGCAGGTGGAGCAAGCGTGAGGTAGTTAGGTTATATTGTATCTATGTGAAGCTGGTTGGAATCTGTGCAGAACTGGTTACTGCAGCTGTGGCTGGAATAAAAAATGATGTCTGAGAGAATCTGAAGTGGTGCACAAGAAGTGTCTGATGCAGTTCTCAAGGGAAGAATGCTTCTACCAGGATTGCTTCAATGATTCTATTCTAATGGGAGCTGAGATGGCCACTTGGCCATTTTGGGTTCTTTATGTCACTGAACCAACAGGCAAACAAAAGAATTACAATGGTGACTGGGGTAACTTAATCCAAATTAATAGAAAATTGGGTTTCTCTATACAGTGAGGAAAGGAAAGACCAGGCCTTGTATTCTGGAGATTCTTTGGGGTGCCACTCAGTAAAAGTTAATGGGAAACTATAGCAACCTAATAAAGGCAACAATACTGAGGATTCAGATTCCCAATGAATGAAGTTTGAATAGGAAGAACCCCATCACCAGCTGAAGTACTGACAAAGGGAACATGGAATAGGTATGGAAGAAGGAGTCACAAATGTTAGCTATGGCCTTGTGATAAACTGCAGGGTAAGGACGAGCTGGAAACTAGGAGGTAATCTAGCACATGTGGGGAATAGTAGACATAATGGTGATGGCAGGTGCTATTAAGGTTTTCCTGTATAAGTAAGGAGCTAGATGTACCTCAGTGGGATGCACATCAGGGATTCCTTTTCTGTCTTGGCCTGAGGAAGGATTTGAACATGATCTGGAAGAGTTTATCTTTTCTCTTATTCTTGTCCTTTCCATATATCTGCATATGGTTGAATCACAAAAGTCTAATGCTTGTTAACTGCAGGTTTATCTTTCTCCTGGGATAGGTTTATGGGGAACTGAGTTGTAGTCAGAGATTTTGCCACCCTGGGAATCTTTGCAAAATATGTCTTTCATGGTGGTACTCTGATGCCTTCTTGTTGCCCATAAGATAAAGCCTAAACTCCTATACTTCTAAGCTATTTTGGGATATTTGCATTCTGGTCCTTGCTTTTTATGGCTTCTCCATTCATCTTTTTTCACTGCTGAAAACGTAGGCTCCACAGGACTACTATCCATTCTCTAAACAGGCAGTGATGAAGCATTCATACGTGAGCTTTTCTCCATCCCCACCTTCCCCAATGTATAGTCAGGTGTGAGCAGTGACTGTAATCAGCCACTGCTCCAGGACCCTGAGAGCATTTGTCCTGAGAGGTCCTGGGTAATTGCTTTGTCTTTAATGAGTTCCTCCAGGATCTAGACTCCTATGGGATCCAGGGCCTCTTAGGCCCAAGGATGTGCAGAATGAGAGATGTGAGAAGGGATGTTGCAGACACAGTTGATGACTACAGAGGCTGTTATTTCACATGCCTTAGTGAATAAAGGGGAGCAGGATCTCAGGTCCACATCCTGGAGTCACCCTCACACACTAGGTAAGTTGGGCACAGGGTGAATAAGCTGGTCCCTTAGGTCCTTCTAACCTGAGGGTCTTGATTTCCCAGGTTGTATGGTGTTCTGCAGGAGAGTTTCTCAGTTATCCCTCCTCTTCACCTCTCAACTTCCCATGATTTCTCCACATTCTAGAAATATTTTGACTGCTGTTCACCAGTTACATTAGTCTTTTTATTAATGATAGCGTTTATAAATATTACTATTATATCTCACAAGATGTTTTCAAAAGAAGACATCTCTGTAGGGCAGGCATTTAATGCAGAGGTCCCTAACCCTTGAATATACATTTGAATTACTTAAGGAGCTTTTGATAGCACCCCCTCTCCCCAGAGGTTCTGATTACATTTATTGGGGGAGGGTGCAGTAATATTTTTAAATACAGTGTGGTCCAGAGACCAACAGAATTGGAATCACTAAATATAAAATTTGTGCTTACATATATACAATGGAATATTAGCCATAAAAAGAAACGGAGTTGAGTTATTTGTAGTGAGGTGGATGGACCTAGAGTCTGTCATACAGAGTAAAGTAAGTCAGAAAGAGAAAAACAAATACCGTATGCTAACACATATATATAGAATCTAAAAAAAAAAAAAAGTGGTTCTGAAGAACCTAGGGGCAGGACAGGAATAAAGACGCAGATGTAGAGAATGGACTTGAGGACACGCGGAGGGGGGAAGGGTAAGCTGGGACAAAGTGAGAGAGTGGCATGGACATATATACACTACCAAATGTAAAATAGCTAGCTAGTGGGAAGCAGCCGCATAGCACAGGGAGATCAGCTCGGTGCTTTGTGACCACCTACAGGGGTGGGATAGGGAGGGTGGGAGGGAGATGCAAGAGGGAGGGGATATGGAGATATATGTATACGTATAGCTGATTCACTTTGTTATACAGCAGAAACTAACACAACATTGTAAAGCAATTATACTCCAATAAAGATGTTAAAAAAAACATTAATGATTCCTTGTTAATTATGAAATCCTTCCCACTGGCTCTTGTTATCAAGTTTGAGAGAAGTTCTTTGCAAGATCAATGGAAGAGCCTCATAGTGACTCAAGACTGCCATAGGCCAAGGAGACACTGGCAGGGAAGTAGGATGAGATCTCTGTTGACAGCTGTCCATGGAAGGGAACCTCTAGGTTCCAGAGCCCACATGGAACCCATTACTACACATTTGCCTCCTGACATAACAAAGGCTATGCTCCCTCCCTGGACAGTCTTCTTTTCTCCCACCCTGTTAACCCAGGAAACTCCACCCTTGAAGACCCATCCCAGGTCTTCTCTCATCCAGGAAATCATCCATACGCTCCTGGGCTGGGTAGGTGCTCTTCGTCTACACTCCCATAGCAATCTAAAGGCAATGCATGCTGATGATCCTCAATTTTTATTTCCATCCCAGACACTAAGCTGTTGATCTTAATACCTGTATGTTGGATATTTCTACATGAATATCCCACAGGAACCTCAAGCTCAACACGTACAAAACCAAATGCATCGTGTTTCCCCCTATTGTACAAGAAGTTCATACACACACACACACACACACATGCATTTAATATTTTTGTTTGTTTACAAAAATGCATGATATTGAAATGAAATTTTATTTTCCTATCTTTATTTTTTGAGCTTCATGTAATGTATTATTCTTCAAAATTTTAGAATAACTTTCTAATATCTACCATTTGCATTTGCCAACATTCACTATACCACTGGGTATTTAGTTTACAATTTGTCACCATTGTAAATAATAGTGCAACCAAGTCTCTACATCTCTGATTTTTGTCCTGTATCCTGAGTAGTTTCTAGCCCCAATTTGTGCAATGATCTTGTCTCATACATTGATATTCTATTACATTCTCAAGACTAGATTCCTTGTTACCTCATGACAAAAGTAAAAATTACTTACATTTTTATATAAGGAACAGGGGAGACAGGTATTCTTCATATCCCCCACCTATATTCTTCATATTCCTTGTCTATATCCTTATTTCGAGGGAAGTTTTAACTGGCTCCAAGACCTATTGGCTTGATTGTTACCAGAAGTTACTTTAACTCAGTTAACTATGAAGGAAAAGAAAAAAGATTCATTATGTAAACATGTGGCAATTCAAAGCCCTCATGTAATAAATATCAGCCAGTGAGAAAAAAGAAAATTTGCTTGAGTTTTCAGACCATTTAATTTATATTGGGACTGATGATGATGATGATGGCTGCATCATGTTTACTTAAAGGTGATAGTGATACAGATTTTACTCAACAGGATGTAAATTGAGAATGGAAATTACTTCACCTTAGAATTTAGACAAAAATGGCAGTGATGGAGGGTCCCAGTGAGGTCGATTTGCTTGAGGGATGGAAGAGCCGCCTGGAAGAGGGCAGAGAGTGTCGATATGCCCAAGTCCAAGGACAATGGGTAGAATATCAGAGGGAATCTCATCTTTGGGTGCCATTCCCTCCCTAGCCTTACCTCCAGACTCACACTGGGTCAAGGAAGAGAAAGAGTTTCAATAAAGAGATGGTGAATATAAAGTTTTCTTGGTTATTCCTTTATTGGTAGGTATGTAAGTTACTTAAAATTTCCCCGTATTATGGCTTCTACATTTAGAACAGATTTCTAGAAGTGGTTTCAAAGGTTATAAAAACTGGTATATTTGATAGCAAGATATCTAGCCAGGTCCTCTATTTAATGACAAACTGGTTTCCCATAGTATTTTATTGCAAATATTTTCCAGCACACTTTAAAGTTCAAAAACTATACAGTGAACACCTATGTGCCCATCATCTAGATTTTACCATTATATTTGGTCTTTATATAAATGGGATCCTTCAATAGTTATTCTTCTTTGACTTGTTTATTTAACTCATTATTATGTTTGTGTGATTCTCATATTAGTGTCTACAACTATGTTTTAAAGGCTGTATAGCATTGCATGGTATGAATATACCACAATTTATCATTCCTTTTCTGTTTCAAGGTATTTTGTTTCTGTGAACACTCTTGTACATATTTTTGGAGCACATGTGCAAGAATTTCTCTATGGTTGCTAATTAGAAATGGAGTTTGTGCATCTTCAGATTAAAAGGATAAAATCAAACTGTCCCCAAAGGGCTTGTACCATTTTAGGGTCTTACCAGCTGTGTATAAGATTTTTTTTCTTTTTTACTCTATATTCTCATCAAAACTTGCTGTTATCTCATTTCTTCATTTAGACCGATATATTGAGCGTGAAATGGTGTCTCTCCAGTGTGATTTTAATTTGCATTTGCTAGATCACAAGCAGGGCTGAACTTCATTTCCTAAATTTACTGGCTATTTGTGTTTCCTCTTCTGTGAAATCCCTGTTCATATCTCTTGTCTATTTTCTATTGGATCCCTTGTATTTGTTTTTAATTGATTGTAGAAGTTTGGGATATATTTTGGATACGCCAGGATAGCTCTATATGATGCAAATCTCTTTTAATTTTTAACTGTCTTTTCACTTTAAAAAAGTTACAAATTACTCATCTATGATGAGTAGAGATTTTAAATTTTAATGCAGGCAAATTTAGCAGTCTTAAAAATGATTAATGTTGTTTTGAACTTTAAGAATGATTGAAGGAAACCATAAACAAGATGAAAAGACAACCCTCAGAATGGGAGAAAATATTTGCAAATGAAGCAACTGACAAAGGATTCATCTCCAAAATTTACAAGCAGCTCATGCAGCTCAATATCAAAAAAAACCCAATCCAAAAATGGGCAGAAGACCTAAATAGACATTTCTCCAAAGATATACAGATTGCCAGCAAACGCATGAAAGAATGCGCAACATCATTAATCATTAGAGAAATGCAAATCAAAACTACAGTGAGATATCATCTCACACCAGTCAGAATGGCCATCATCAAAAAATCTACAAACAATAAATGCTGGAGAGGATGTGGAGAAAAGGGAACCCTCTTGCACTGTTGGTGGGAATGTAAATTGATACAGCCACTATGGAGACCAGTATGGAGGTGCCTTAAAAAACTAAAAATAGAACTACCATATGACCCAGCAATCCCACTACTGGGCATATACCCTGAGAAAACCATAATTCAAAAAGAGTCATGTACCACAGTGTTCGTTGCAGCTCTATTTACAATAGCCAGACATGGAAGCAACCTAAATATCCACTGACAGATGAATGGATAAAGAACATGTGGCACATATATACAATGGAATGTTACTCAGCCATTAAAAGAAACAAAATTGAGTTATTTGTAGTGAGGTGGATGGACCTAGAGTCTGTCATACAGAGTGAAGTAAGTCAGAAAGAGAAAAACAAATACCATATGCTAACGCATATATATGGAATCTTTAAAAAAAAATGGAACTGATGAACCTAGTGGCAGGGCAGGAATAAAGACGCAGACATAGAGAATGGACTTGAGGACACGGTGGAGGGGGGAGGGGGAAGCTGTGGCGAAGTGAGAATAGCATCGACATATGTATACTACCGAATGTAAATAGTTAGCTAGTGGGAAGCAGCAGCATAGCACAGGGAGATCACCTCGGTGCTTTGCAATGACCTAGAGAGGTGGGATAGGGAGGGTGGGAGGGAGGCTCAAGAGGAAGGGGATATGGAGATATATGTATGCATATGGCTGCTTCACTTTGTTGTACAACAGAAACTAACACAGTATTGTGAAGCAATTATACTCCAATAAAGATCTATTAAAAATAATAATAATAAAGTCCTCCTTATGATAACATAAAAGGCACATTATTGGTTTTTTATTTAATTAATAAATACATTTACAAATCACAAAAACCAAAGCTCTTGGGGGTCTTCAAAATTTTAAGAATGTAAATGTATCCTGAAACCAAAAGTTTGAGATATGTTCTCCTAAAATACAAATATACACGAAAATGATTCACATCAAATTCAGGAAAATGGTTCCTTTGAGAAAGGAATTGGAATGGTGCTTTAGTGGTATTTATAACATTTTAAATTTTTTTTGAGAGAGAAGTGACACAATAAGGTAACAAAATAATATAATTTAATTTTTGTAGAGAGTACATGTGCATCTAAAATTATTCCCCATATTGTAGTGTATGTCTGAAATTATTCCTAATTAATTTTTTAAATTTTTAAATGATCTGAAAGTATGATTTGCCATTGGGTTTGATCAAAATGTGGGAAACACATGTATTTTCTCTCTAAACACATAGAAGATCTGGATGATATATTTTTAATTTAAAAATAGTCTTTTGAAAGACTAGAAGGAAAAATGACCAGATACCAGAGGTGGAAAGTGAACCCTCAGCAGTAAGGAGTTGAACTGGTGGCCTCTGGGACTACTGAGAAGCTTAGGGGTTTGGGATTTTACCTCCCATCAAGCCAGGAGTTGAAGTCAGAGGACTCATCTCGTGGGATGTAGAACTGGACTTCCTGTGCATGAAAAATAAGAGCTGAATGGAATCTGGGAAGTTTCCACCCTCTGACCCAAAGTCATAGCTGGAAGTGAACCCCCTGCCCTCGAGCCTTTCATATTTCACATCTCCTTATCCCTATGTGCCATGACTTAGGAAAAATCATCAGGCTGACCTTTTACCTCACTTCAGATGTTAGATCTGAACATTCTGCTACTTGGAACATTTATTCAATTTTTTTATTTTAACAATTACATTTTTCATTTGCAAGAACTCCAACTGGATCTTTTGCACAACTGTCCTTGTTTCATGGATTGCTACCCTGCGATGTTTCTCTGAAGATACTCTTATAATTATCTGGAGGTCTTGTTCTTGCTCAGTTTGGTCTATTTCCTTGGGTGTAAGTTCTTCCTTTTGTTTAGTTCTCTATTCATCATCACACTTTCATGATTTTATGTTTTTGAAATAGCTGGTGATTCCTGATGTATGCACTTCTGTTTGTAGCTGAAGTTCCCTATTTAACTATCTTTTGTCTCTGTGTATCACTGGCTTGGGTGAAGTTAAAATGGAGGCCTGCATTCTGCACTGTTTTTGGTAAGAGTTGGGTCTAAAGAATTTTTACCAGGATAAGGGACTGCAGCAGCTGGTTCCTCTGAGTATGAGTGTTCCTTGTTTTCCCCAGATTCCACTAGCAACTCAGGGCACGTCTCTGTCTCCAACCTGACCTTCCATACTTTGTCCCTCTCACCTGCAGGCAAATAACCCCCTCACTGCTACCTGACCCAAAGGAGTTACACTATTGCTGCTCCCACTGCAGAACCACAATCACCCTGTCCGGCAGTCCTGGGTCCCTTCTTGCTCTAGAGTCCATCACTTCTGGGTGCAAGACACACCTCATATTGCACCCACCAGGTACAGTAGTATCCTGTAAACACAGGGAGGTGGGAAAGCATAGAGAGGCAAACCAAACCAAGGGATAGAAGCCAAGGAGGAGATATCCCCTGAGCTGGGTCTGGAAGGACAGGAAAAAGGAGTTATGCTGATAAAAAAAAGAAAGTAAGAAGGAAAACTGAGGCAAAGAGAATGTATGAATAAAAGCACAGGAATTTTAAACAGCACGGTATATGCAAAGAGTTTTAGGCAGTTTGAAATAATTAGAGTGGTGGGCAATGATGCCATCAAGGCAATGTCACAGGTTGCATTCTCCAGAAGCAGCTGCTGAGATGGAGTTTGGAGTGTAAGGTGTTTATTAGGGATAGACACAAGTGAAGGAACACGCCTTCCCAGCTCTGGCAGGAAAGGGTAGGAGCTGCCCACAATGATCTCCTTCCCCATTCAGGACTCTACCCCATACTCCAGCTCTCTAGCCCATAGGAAAGACATCGCTCCCCCCGCTCGAGCTGTTTTCTACTGAGGGAGGCACTGATGAGCCCCCCAACTCCGCCCCAGTTCCAGCTGTCTCCCGAAGCTCGTCCAGCCCTGTGTGCCGCGGGTCTAAGGCAAACAGCACCAAAGAGGGATAAAATCCATCCGAAGTGCATTGGCTCCGCCAAGGAAGCCCGGCTAAAGTGCTAAGGAGAACCTCGGCCATGCCAAAGCCAAAGCGACAGGCGCGGGGCAGCAGCCAATGGGAAGTCTTGGGTGGGGGGGCCTCCTGTTTGATTGACCAACGGGAGGCCCTGGTTGATTGATCCCTATAAATCCGGACCTCTCGGTCTGTCCTTCACCCCTTTCAAGACCCCACGAGGGGGCTCCGAGCTGACCCCGAGGAGGGCAGTGTCGTCTCGGCAGCGCTGCAGAGACCTCCACCCAAGACGGCTCCCCCTCCCCGGGCCTTTCCCGTCTTGCCCGTGAGCCCTCTCGCCTCGTAGGCCTCTCGGTTCTAATATCTTGGGGTGAGGTTAGAGCAGGCCCGGGGAGGGTGGTTACCGCTGAGGAGCTGCAGTCGCGATCAAGATGATAGAGGTACTGACAACTGACTCTCAGAAACTGCTACACCAGCTGAATGCCCTGTTGGAACAGGAGTTGAGATGTCAGCCAAAGGTCTGCGGCTTGAGACTAATTGAATCTGCACACGATAATGGCCTTAGAATGACTGCAAGACTGAGGGACTTTGAAGTAAAAGATCTCCTTCGTCTAACTCAGTTCTTTGGCTTTGACACGGACACATTTTCTCTAGCTGTGAATTTACTGGACAGATTCCTGTCTAAAATGAAGGTACAGCCCAAGCACCTTGGGTGTGTTGGACTGAGCTGCTTCTATTTGGCTGTAAAATCAATAGAACCGGAAAGGAATGTCCCACTGGCAACTGACTTGATCCGAATAAGCCAGTGTAGGTTCAAGGTTTCAGACTTGATGAGAATGGAAAAGATTGTGTTGGAGAAGCTGTGTTGGAAAGTCAAAGCTACTACTGCCTTTCAGTTTCTACAACTCTATTATTCACTCCTTCAAGAGAACTTGCCATATGAAAGGAGGAATAGCCTTAATTTTGATAGACTAGAAGCTCAACTTAAGGCATGCTACTGCAGGATCATATTTTCTAAAGCAAAGCCATCTGTGTTGGCATTGTCTATCATTGCCTTGGAGATCCAGGCACAGAAGTGTGTAGAGTTAACAGAAGGAGTAGATTGTCTTCAGAAACATTCCAAGATCAATGGCAGAGATTTGACTTTCTGGCAAGAACTCGTATCCAAGTGTTTAACTGAATATTCATCAAACAAGTGTTCCAAACCAAATGTTCAGAAGTTGAAATGGATTGTTTCTGGGTGTACTGCATGGCAACTGAAGCATAGTTACTACAGAATAACCCACCTTTCAACAATTCCTGAAATGGTCCCTTAATTGGATTCTTACAGCAACAAAAAACTCTTCTGAAGCCTTTCTCCACAATCCTGAGCTGTGGATTCCATAATGTTATAACGGATTTAAGCTGTGAAGCCTCAAAACATCACAAGTAGATTAACATTGGTGTTCTCAGATTTGGGAAAACTGCCTAATTAACATTACCCTATAGTGGAATTACTCACATTTGAATTCACCTGTGAAGCATACAAATCAAAGCTAACAGCATAAATGTAAAATGCTAATGACAAGCATGGGAAGGTAAACTGTGAATCTTCATTTCTAACATTGATCCAACTTTCTGTATTGGGTCAATATATTGTATTTAGGTGATGTTAAAAATGGTAACCTACTTAATTTAAATTTAAACTTTAAATTTAAATATGAGGTTTACATCAAAACCACCACTTCACAAATGCACTTTTAAGGCATAATAAGGGTCAGTATTCTAGGCAGTGAAAATGGTTTCTTGGCACCCATAATGCAAGTAATATATAATCCAGAGATGTGGACTTTATTGCTACATGGGAATCACATTTAAATTTGAGGGCATTTTATATAAAGCAAAACTACAGACCTATTAATTTCAGCATATTAAGTTATCTTTAATATTTTTCTAGAAAACAGGTGATGTTTATATCCATGATTTTAAAAGTTTTATACAAAATTTACTGCCTCAGTCTAGTCCCATCAAGAAAATTAGAAAATTAGTTTTTATTGTAGTAGTAACTCAAAACAAATTAACGTCACTCTGAAAAATTTCTGATTTAACACTCCAGTTTTTACTAAGCACTGTTTTTATGAAACTGTCATTGCTTCTAATTTAGAATTTTGCTTAAAAGGGAGAGAATATACTTTCATTAATTGCCCCTACTGTGCCAAAAGAAAGTATTAAGAAAGGTAAGTAGGCATCTTCATAATTATAAGGTTGCTGAGGTAGTGTTCAGGATTTCAGTGAACCTAAGGAGATCTGTATTAAAGTCTTATAAACAGTTAGTGGAATGTGTAGCCTGAATCCATCCAGGATGGCTGTTCCCAAATTTGACATCATGTTATGGGGAGATACGCACTGGAAAATAAACCAAAGAACCACAGTGTATCTTATACTTTTGTAAACCATGTTTTATGGATAACTTTCCAGTTTTCCCAAAAGACTGATAAATTTCAATATTTTGAATACATCAGTGTTAATTTTGAGTTGGCAGAGGTAACCTAACCAACTACCATTATGTTTTGGTACTAAGGGATATACCTTTCAATAAAGTTACTGAAATGCAAAAAAAAAAAAAAAAAAGACCCCACGAAGGGCTGACCAAAGACGCACACCCCTCCTGGGCCGACAGCCAATGAGGAGACCGGAAAGGCGGGACTCCTGCAGAACTAGCTAATGAAAAGCTCGGAGGAGCGCTCTAATTATCCTTCCCCAAACGCCGCGGAGCGACGCCCGCTGGTTCCGCTGGTTCCGCTGGTTGCGCGCGCCATCCAGTGGCGGTCCGGCAGAGATCTCAGCGTCATTATTAGAAACTTAAAATCTGCTTCCAACCTTCGTAGTGTTCCCCAAGCTCAGAAGAAAGGATGTCCCTGCTGACCCTCACGGTCCACTGGGGAGCAAATAGTCCCGGACCCTCTTATCCTTCCTTAAAACTAAGTAATTCTTTTCCACGAGCACCAGGCGCCCGCTCCCACTGCCCGGGCTCTCTCCTTTGTGAAGGCGTTTGATACAAAGTGTCTAAATAAAATACGAGCAGATTAAGTCCAGGATTACATTTTTTTAAACAATGCACAACGACAACAGTCAGATCATTAAACGAACAAAGGCACTGATAAATTTAACATCGGTTACTGAGTTTAAAAACAAAAAAATTCTCAGTAAACTAGGGATTCAAAGAAACCTTAATTTAATAAAGACTCGGAAGACCACAATAAATCTCAAACTGTGTGATACACCAGAAGAATTCCTGTTAAAGTCGAGACGGATATTAATACCCCTACTCTCATCAATTTCATTTAAAGTTTTGGAGAGCCTGACCGAGCTATAAGACTTTAGAGGGGGCAGGGCAGTTAACTGGAAAGAAAAAAGTAAGAAAGAAACTATCAGTATGTCAGGTAAAATGATTTATACCTGAAAAATCCACTAAAAACTAAAGAATTCAGTAAGGTATTTGGAAGAAAGATATATTTGTGTGCAGAATGTGTTATGTATGGGTATACAGAAAGAAAGAGGGAAAGAAATAAAAGGAAAGAAGGCTATGGCTTTCCTATATTCTAGCATCAAAGACTTAAAAGATGTTGTGGAGGAAAAGAAGATCACATTCACCAGAAAAGGGAAGGCAAAATTTTTGTTATATGGAGATAAATGTATACTTGGAAACATAAAGAGAGTCAATTGAAACTATTAGTAACAATAAGAGGATAGTGTAGGGGACTTCCCCGCTGGCGCAGTGGATAAGACTCTGTGATCCCAATGCAGGGGATACAGGTTCGATCCCTAGTCGGGGAACTAAGTTCCCACGTGCCACATGGTGCAGCCAAAAAAAAAAAAAAGAAATTTCACATCAATTGTATATGAAGATCATAAACTCTTCAAGAAAAGAAATATAATCAACTGTATTGATTGATTCAAGAATCAGAATGGTTATTCTGATTGCTAAAAGACAGTGGAGTAATGCCTTCAAATTTCTGTGGAAATAAATATTTACAATCCAGAATTTCCAGCCAAAATGGTAATCTAGTGTACAGGCAGAATAGAGACATTTTCAGATATGAAAGGACTCAAAAAGGTTGTCTCCATTCTTTCTTAAGAAGCTCCTGGGGGTACCAGCCCCAGCAAAATCAAGGGTTAAATCAAGAACAAGGAGTTCATGGGATCCAGAAAAGCACAGGTTTAACCCAGGAGAGCAGCAAAACAGAAATCCCAGTATAATGGTTGTACAGGTAAACCTAGAAAGCAACCAGGACAAACTGGAGCAAAAAGACAAAGCTTTTTGCCAGGAAAAAAGTAAACTCAATAGGACTTCAAGAAAGAAATGAGACTGTATATGAGAAAAGTAGATAAGTTACAACTGAGGTAACTGTTCTCTCTGGGGAAAAACATAAAGCTGTATAAGAAAGAAAACGAAATTATACTTTATAGTGAGCAAAATTTATATCATTATAATGACTAGTACACCTTGATTGCTCACATAACTGAAAATACTGTTGTATTTGGGGGAGATGAAAGAGGGAAGGAGGGTTAAGAGAACTAATTCCATCTGTCCTTAGAGAAAGACACTGAATATACTAAAATTGATCAATAAATATCAATATAAGCATATCATCAAACAATATGGCAGGAACAACCAGGGGGGTTAAATGCTTAAGGAGTTAAAAGTGGTTGCCGGGGCTTCCCTGGTGGCGCAGTGGTTGAGAATCCGCCTGCCAATGCAGGGGACACGGGTTCGAGCCCTGGTCTGGGAAGATCCCACATGCCGCGGAGCAACTGGGCCCGTGAGCCACACCTACTGAGCCTGCGCGTCTGGAGCCTGTGCTCCGCAACAAGAGAGGCCGCGATAGTGAGAGGCCCACGCACCGCGATGAAGAGTGGCCCACGCTCGCCGCAACTAGAGAAAGCCCTCGCACAGAAACGAAGACCCAACACAGCCAAAAATAAACAAATAAATAAAACATGGGAGATGAAAATGCATTTGCAGTAGATTAATGCTGAACAAGTAACACTTTAAACCATATTAAAAAAAAAAAAAAAAAAGAATCCGCCTGCCAATGCAGGGGACACGGGTTCGATCCCTGGTTGGGGAAGATACCACATGCCGCGGAGCAACTAAGCCTGTGCACCACAACTACTGAGCCTGCGAGCCACAACTATTGAAGCCCACGCGCCTAGAGCCCGTGCTCCACAAGAGAAGCCACCGCAATGAGAAGCCCACGCACCGCAACAAAGAGTAGCCCCTGCTCACTGCAACTAGAGAAAGCCTGCACGCAGCAACGAAGACCCAACGCAGCCAAAAATAAAATTAATTAATTAATTTTTAAAAAAACGATAGTGAGGCAGAAAAAATGGCGAAACCCTGGTTCCCTGATGGCATCACTGAGCCCCTAAACTGCCTACCTTCAGACTTCATATTTGTTAAAAGATAATTTTCAAAGTAAGGTAAAATCATGGCTCTCATATATTATAAAAATGAACTTGTGTTAAAGATTTTAACACTGCCAATGTGTTACAGTCCAAAGAACAGATACATATTTAGATGAGGAATACTGAAATGTACAAACAAACTGGTTTTTCCATTGAGGGGGACAGTAGAGGAGAGTTGTCCCTCTACTGGGCATAATTCATTTGTATGTCTATAGACTAGAATTATTTTGTTTTGCTATCAGTTATCTAAAACTTACAAAGTTGTAAAATAAATCCGATAGAATCAGAATCAGATAACCCATTGTGTTCTAGACAATGCAGTTTTCCGCTGATGCCCTAATTTTTCCCTGCATGTCGCATGTAACAAATATTCTCCCATCTTTTCAAGCCATTGTTAGTTGGCTTTTTATTTCCTGTAGCTGAATATATTCCTAGCTGATAGAACTGATAAATTTGACTAAACTTAAAAAATTTTAACTTTGCACAGCATAAAAGGAGCCAAAAAGATGAGAACAAACTGAAGCAACACTGCCAACATTAGCCAAAGGACTAATTTCCTTAATATTAAAAAATCAAACCAGTATGAAAAAGACCAACAACCCAAGAGAAAATGACAAAGGGCATTAACAATTCACAGAAAAAGAAATGCAAATACCTTTTAAACATAGGAAAGATGCTCAATGACAGTCATGAGTTTTGAAAAATGTAAATTAAAACTATAATGTAATATTATAGTTCACCTATCAGAAAGGCAAAAGTATAAAAGTTTATTGATAGTGAGGGAAATAAGGTAGTTTCATACGTTCTTGTAGAGTGGTAAATTAACATAGGCTGTGTGAAGGGCAGCTTGGCAGAACCGATCAAAATGCAAAATGCACATTCCCCTTGTTATAATAATACTTCAGGCATTTATCCTGTAGATATACTTGCCTGTAAACACGAAGACTTATGTAGAAGAATGTTCTTTGTAGCACTGCTTGCAGTTGCAAAAGACTGGTTAAATGATCACTCAAACATACATGAAATGGAATACTATGCAACCATTTAAATAATGGGGTAGAGTAGTATTATTAGAAGTCAGTGGGAGGGTTCCCCTTTCTCCACATTCCTGCCAACACTTGTAATCTTTTGCTTTATGGTAAGAGCCATCCTAACAGATATGAGGTCCTAGGTCACTGTGGTTTTGATTTGCATTTCCCTGATGATTAGTCATGTTGAGCACTTTTTCTTGTACCTATCGGCCATTTGTAACTGTTCATCTGAGAAATGTGTATTCAGGTCCCTTTGCCCATTCTGTAATTGGGCTATTTGGTTTTTTGCTACTAAGTTGTATAAATTCCTTATACATTTTGGACATTACATCATATCAGGTATGTGGCTTACAAAACCCATTTGATAGCTTCCCTGTTTGCTGTGTTGATTGTTTCCTTTGCTGTGCAGCTTTTTAGTTTGATGTAATCCCACTTGTTTGCTTCTGTTGCCTATGCTTTTACTGTCATACCCAAAATAATTGTTGCCTTTTCCCTGTGTTTTCTTAGATTAGTTTTTAAGGTTTCAGGTGTTACATTTAAGTCTAATCCATTTTGAGTTGATTTTTTATGTGGTGTGAAATAAGGGTCCAATTTTATCTACAGTTGTTGGGAATATAAACTGATACAGCCATTATGGAAAACGGTATGAAGTTTCCTTAAAAATTAAAAATAGAACTGCTATATGATCCAGCAATCTCATTTCTGGGTATATCACCAGAGGAACTGAAATCGGAATATTGAAGAGATATCTGCGTTCCCATGTTTACTACAGCATTATTCACAATAACCAAGATATGGAAACAACTTAAATGTCCATCAACAGATGAATGGATAAAGAGAATGTGGTATATATATAATGCAATATTATTAAGGCTTTTGAAAAAAGAAGGAAATCCTGTCATTTGAAACAACATGGATGAACCTGGAAGACATTATACTAACGGAAATAAGCCAGACACAGAAAAACAAATACTGCATGATCTCACTTGTATGTGGAATGTAAAATAGTCAAATTCATGTGAAAGAATGAAATTAAAACATTTCCTCACAACTAATACAAAAATAAACTCAAAATGGATTAAAGACATAAATGTAAGACCGGAAACCATAAAACTCCTAGAAGAAAACATAGGCAGAACACTCTTTGACATAAATCATAGCAATATTTGTTTTTGGATCTGTCTCCTAAGGCAAAGGAAACAAAAGCAAAAATAAACAAATGGGACCTAATTAAACTTAAAAGCTTTTGCACAGCAAAGGAAACCAATGACAAAATGAAAAGACAACCTACTGAATGGGAGAAAATATTTGCAAATCATATGACTGATAAGAGGTTAATATCCAAAATATATACACAGTTCATACAACTCAATATAAAAAAAAAACCATTTAAAAAATGGGCAGAAGAACTGAATAGACATTTTTCCAAAGAAGATGGCCAACAGGCACATGAAAAGATGCTCAACATCACTAATTATCAGAGAAATGCAAATAAAAACCACAATGAGATATCACCTCACACCTCTCAGAATGGCTATTATCAAAAAGATTACAAATAACAAATGCTGGTGAGGATATGGAGAAAAGCAAACCCTAGTACACTGTTGGTCGGAATGTAAATTGGTGCAGCCATTATGGAAAAGACTATGGAGTTTCCCTGAAAAACTAAAAATAGAACTAACATATGATCCAACAATTCCATGCCTGGATGTATATCCAAGAAAACAAAAACACTAATTCAAAAAGATACATGTACCCCAATGTTCATAGCAGCATTATGTACAATAGCCAAGATATGGAAGCAACTTAAGTGTTTATCAATAGATCAATAGATAAAGAAGATGTGAGATATATATATATATTCACATATATACAATGGAATACTACTCAGCCATAAAAAAGAATGAAATTTTGTCATTTGCAACAACATAGATAGACCTGCAAAGTATTACACTTAGTGGAATAAGTCAAAGAAAGACAAATACTGTATGTTTTCACTTATATGTAGAATCTAAAAAAAATAAAACAAGTGAATGAATGAAACAAAAAGAAGCAGACTCACAGATATAGAGAACAAACTAGTAGTTACCAGTGGGGAGAGGGAAGGGGTAGGGGATTAAATGGTGTAAACTACTATGTATAAAATAAATAAGCTACAAGGATATATTGCACAGCACAGGGAATATAGCCAATATTTTATAATAACTTTATATGGAGTATAATCTACAAAAATATCGAATCACTATGTTGTATACCTGAAACTAATAAAATATTGTAAATCAACTATACTTCAATAAAATAAAATATTCAAACTCACAGAAGCAGAGATATAATGGTGGTTGCCAGATGGTAGGGAGAGGGTTAGTGAATGAGGTGATAATTTGTCAAATGGTACGAAGCTTGAATAACTTCTGGAGATCTAAGGTACAGTATAGTAATATAGTTAACAGTGCTGTACTGTGTATTTGAAATTTGCTAAGAGTGGATCTTAAGTATTCTCACCAAGAAGAAGAAGGAGAGAAAGAAGAAGGAAGCGAAGGAGGAGGTGGTGGAAGAGCAGGAGGAGAAGGAGGAAGAGGAGGGAGCGGAGGAGGAAATGGTAACTATGTGAGGTCACAAAAATGTTAATTAGCTTGATTGTGGTGATCATTTCACAACATATAAATATATTAAAACATTGAGTTGTATACCTTAAATATATACTACAATTTTTATTTGTCAATTATACCTTAATAAAGCTGTTTTTTAAAGTCAGTAGGAAAAAGGTCAGTAAGAACATGTACACTATCAATATTTCTCCAGCATCATTATTAATTTTTCCACATTCATTAAATGGCCAGGTATTTTTAGGTTATCAGCGTGTCCCAGGTTTCCATACACTCATTTATCTTTAATAAACAGGGTCCTGTAGTAGACACCTGCTGGGAACCTGCCCATGTCCCAACAACCCTTTAACTGCTCTTTGTGGTGGCCACATGCCCCAATCCCCTGGCTTTAGTTGATTGGACTAGAAGGTTATCACCTGACCTTCTTGGGCCAATCAGATTATCCCTCATGGGACTCTGAATAGAACTAAATACTGGCCCTGGACTGACTCTTAAATGAGAGTGATGTGGGCTTGTGTGCTGTGGAAAGGTTTTTAGCAGAGAAAATAAGAAACCTGGTCTATCCGTCTGGGTCCAATCAGGAGAGAGAAACCACATAGTAGCCTGAATAAGGAAAGTTTAACAAAAAGAATTACTAACTATAACAGGGGGTTGGAGAAATGAGGGACTGACTGCTGGGAAGTGAAGAGAACGCTAAAGAATACAGGAATAGCAGAAATAAGGAGCAGCCAAAACCCCTGGGGCTGAGATCTAGTGCCTGAGGAAGGGGCTCCCCCTAGGCCTGAGACCCAGAGCCTGCTGGCTGTGGGTCACTCGATGGAAAAAGAAAAGGAGTCACCATGGTCCCACACCAGCAGAACTTGCTGGAAACCCACCCTCTGTTCTCAGGGAAGTGTTTCACTGGAGGCACATGGCTATAAACCACCTGGCACTGGGGGAGGCTGGAGGGGGGAGATGGAGGAGGCCACCGAGGGGACCTAACCACTGGCAGACCCAAGAGCTGGACCCAGGAAATCTGAGGCTCCTCACCCTCCGCTCCAGCTGCCTTCCCTGCTAGAAGCTGCCTCAGGTACACGGCCTTGAGATAGTAATGTGTAGCTGAGAGGTCTGGCTATACATGACTGAACCGAGTTAAGACCTCTGTATACACTTTTAAGGTTCCGCCAGGCAGGTGCAGAGATCTACTTCTCTCGCGGCCACCCAAGATAAACCTCGGGAGTAAGTTCCCTTGCTTATTAAACCTGCACCTACCAATCTGGAGTGGTCTGCCTCTTTCTTCGGTCTCTCCTTGCCCTCCACGTAGAGGGTACCAGTTTCAGACTTCACGGCAAACTCCGGAGGGGACGAACCAGCAGGTGCAAGAAGAGGTTGTCGCTGGGAGAAGCCACCGGCCACTGGGTGCTGCTGGCCGCTGTGCACCGCAGGCCCCGGGCACTGGAGAAGCTGTGCGCGCTGCAAGCGTCCGGTGCCGGGAAAACTACGACGTTGCCCAGGTTGGTGAGGGAGGCCAGGCAGGTCTCGGCGTAGTCGTCGCAGGCCACACTGGCAAACGTGGCCAGGGCCACCTTGCACACGCGGCAGCCCTCGTGGGCCGTCAGCTTGAACTTGGTCTTGGCGCTCATCTTGGGCGGCGTGAACACCTTGAACTGCTCCTCGGACGCGACGAGCACAGCCGGACCGCCCTGCGTGTTGGGCGCCTGCGCCAGGTCCTGCGGGAGCCGACGCATGCGCCTACGCTCCAAGGGTCTGTCAAGTGAGGCTTGAGAGCTTGCGAAGTGCACGCAGAAGAACCAGAAAGGCAGCCCTCCAGGAAGAGAAATGCCCGATGGACAGCCCAGCACCTAGAAATAAACACAGCGCACTATGAGGAGAAATGCCAGGTGGCTGGCACTCCCCTTGAAAGAGAGAGAGGGAGAGAGCTTCCTGAGGAGATTATGCCGGACGCCCACGCCTTCTTGGCCTACACAGTGACAGAGCTCTATGAGGAGAAATGCCGAAGGGTTGACCCTCTTTTTTATTTTTATTTTTTAATTTTTATTGGCGTATTGTTGCTTTACAGAGCACAATGAGGAGAAATGACAAACGCCAGCCTTCTATTTCAGAAAGAGAAACGGCGCTCTGTGAGGTGATATGCCTGAGTGTTGGCCCTCCTTTTAAGACAGAGTCAGCGCTCTATGAAGAGAAATGCTGGACGGCCGGCTCCCCCTTTCAGACACAGAGAAAACCCCCTATGAGGAGAAATGCTGGGGGGCCAGCAGGCACTCTTTTCCAGAGAGACAGCTGGCTAGGAGGAGAAATGGCAAAGCGCTGGCCTCCTCCTCCAACACAGAGGCAGTGTCCTATGCAAAGAAATCGCGGGAAGTCGACCCTCCTCTTTTAACAGAGAGACAGAGCTCTGTGAGGAGATAGCCCGAGTGGTGACAACTCCGCCTCCGACAGAGAGACAGCACTGGAGGGAAAGCAATGCAAGCTATCTGGGCTCCACCTCAGACAAAAAAAAGAGCGCGCTGGAAAAAGAATGGCGCGGACTCTGACCTCATTTCAGTCAGACACAGCGCCCTGTGAGGAGAAATTCAGGGTGAGCAGTTCACCTTTCCTGACAGAGAAGGAGCTCTGAGATGAGAAGTGCCTGAGAGCGGGGTCGCCGACTCAGGCAGCAGCAACACACTCTGAGGAGAAATGCCCGAAGCCTGGCGCTCGGCTCATGCAGAGAAAGAGAGCTCTCTGAGGAGAAAAACAGGCAACTCTGACCTACCATTCAGTCCGAGACGGTCTCTAGGAGGTGAAGTGCTGGAGAGCCAGGCTGCTTCTTCACACAAACACAGCACACTGGGAGGCGAAATTCCTGACGGCCATCTGCCTTTTTCAGACAGAGAGACAGAGCTCTGTGACAAAAAGTACCCGATGGCCGGTTCTCCACCTCAGAAAGAGAGACCACACTCTGAGGAGAAATGCCAGATCGCCAACGCTCCGCCTCAGAAAGGAGCCACCTCTTTACGAGGAGAAATCCCAAATGGCCGGCCATCTTCTTCAGACAGAAGACAGAGCTGTGTGAAGAAAAGACACATGTCCAGCTCTCTTGTTCAGACGGGGAGACAGCTCTCTCTGAGGTGAAATGCCGGAGGCGGAGTCCTCCTCCTTCCACAGGTAGCGCTAACACGACGGAAGTGCTTCGTGCTCAGTGTGCTTTACAAACAGAAAGACGGCCCTCCGTGAGGACATGCCAGCACCCAGCCCTCCACCTCATACAGAGACACAGAGCTCTCTGAGGAGAAGGGCAGGTGGCTCGGAGCTGCCATCCTGTCAGAGACAGCTCTCCAGAAGGTGAACTGCTGGCAGATCCAGGCTTCTTCAGACAGACACAGGCCTCCGTGAGGTGAAATTCAGGATGACCAGCTCACTTTTTCCGAGAGAGAAGCAGAGCTCTGTGAGGAGAATGCCCGATAGGCAGTTCTTCTCCTCAGACAGAGAGACCACACACTCTGAGTAGAATCTCCAGATTGCCCACACTCTACCTCAGAAAGTGAGACAGCTCTTTATGAGGAGAAATCCTGAATGGCTGGCCTTCTTTAGACAGACAGAAAATACTCTGAGGAGAAAAGAGATATCCAGCTCTCTTATTCAGACATGAAGACAGCTCTCTGTATGGTGAAGGGCCGAAGACCCAAAACTCTTCCTTGAAAAACAGACGCTGCTGACAGAGGAGAAATGCTAGATGGTTGGTTTGCTTTAGCAAACAAAAAGACATCCCTTCATGAGAAGAAATGCTCAGTGGCCAGACTTCCAGCTCACCCGGGGACACAGAGCTCTCCGAGGAGAAAGGCCGGAGGTTCAGAACTACCATTCAGTCAGACACAGCTCTCTAGAAGGTGAAGTGCTAGAGAGATGACAGACTTCTTCAGACAGAAACAGCGTTCTCTGAGGCGAAATTCGGGATGACGGCCAGCTCAGTGTTTGTGACAGAGAGACAGAGCTCTGTGAGGAGAAGTGCCCGATGGCCAGTTCTCCACCTCAGACAGAGAGACCACACTCCGAGGAAGATCGCCAGATTGCCAGCGCTCTACCTCAGACAGGGAGACAGCTTTTTATGAGGAGAAATCGCAAATGGCCTGGAGCCACTGCTTACGCCTGTGCTCCAAGGGTTTTCCACGCGAGGCTTAAGAGATTGCCATGCCTGCACAGGAGTACCAGAAACACAGCTCCTTTCTTTTTGCAGTGCCTCTCTTGCACCCTCCACTGACAAAGCTTAACATCGTGCCAGCTGGCAAAGGAAACATTTCAAGGACCCCAATCATTTCAAGGTCTAGGCAGTGAAGGGAAAATGGTGCTAAGACCAGCTTAGCTAGTCTTCAGAGAGAGAATAAAGCTAAACAAAAAGCCATCACATATTCATAAGGAAGAGACCGACAACCCAATAGAAAGAAAAATAACGGAGAAGCACAGAGAAATGCAGAAAGGAGAGGTGAGAGGCATAAGGTCTGATGGCCTTTGCTGTCCTTCTGGTGGCCCAGCTACATCCCTGTTTTTTGAATCTAGGAGACATCACATGTCTATTTTTTTTCTCATTTTTTAAATGAAGTATAGATGATTTACTATATTGTATTAGTTTCAGGCGTACAGCAAATTGATGCAGTTTTTTTTCAGATTATTTTCTGTTATAGATTATTACAAGATATTGAATATAGTTCCCTGTGCTATACAGTAAATTCTGTTGCTTATCTATTTTTTGTATAGACCCCGTCTCTTTTTAATAAATGCCTCCTTTTTTGTCAGCTTAAACTAGTTTGAACTGGCTTCACGCTCCGCAAAGTCGTCCTAGTCAACATGGGCTAGCATTAATTTGTCACTGAATTAAAATCTTAGATAATAATTTTATCATTGCTGAATCCTTGTAATAGATTCCAGTTCTTAGTATCTGCTGGAAATTTATCCTTTCTAGTTTTTGGAAACTCTCTTCCTTAGTAGAAAATTCTAGTGAATTCCCTAGCCATCCAGTGGTTATGACTTGGTGCTGTCATTGCCATGGGCCTGGGTTAGATCCCTGGTTGGGGAACTAAGATCCCGCAAGCCACACGGTGCAGCCAAAAAAAAAGAAAATTCTATAATTTAACAGTTAAAATCCTTTTCCGTTACATTCACTATTATACTAAGTGGCATAGCTGGATTTCATCTGGGCTTTGTTGTCTATTTTCCCTGGATTTTTCCTCAGATTCCTTATTAGTGATAAGTTCTTGTAAAACCTACCAACTGATATTTTAGAGCAAGGCTATGAAGACTTCGCTGTTACTCTTATATTTTTTAAAACTCTTAATATAATGTCTTATAGGTGATTCGTAAAATTCATCCGATCTAATAATTCAAGCACGTTTTCTAGTCTTTCTCATAAAGTGTCTGCATTTTTCTGTAACACAGTCTCACTTATGTCTGTCTAATCATTCATTCGTATGTCTTCGTGTGGAGCCATTTATGTGGCAACTTGTTTCTGCTCGTTCTTTTATACGGGCTGTTTCGTGTTATTATTCCCCTTGGTGGAGTCCATTCATCAACCACATCCTTTTGTTTACCTACTGGAGTTACTAGATTACTTTGCCTCTAACATCCTTAGTGACCGGGAACATGTCACCCAGGGGTGCTGTCTTCAGCCCTTTCCAGCAGCTGTTTTCTTCCTAGATTGCCAGTGGGTTTCTGAAGTCTCACATCACATCTCTCATCTGATAATGTGTTTCGGATTGGAGAAAGAGGCTCTAGCTGTATTTTAATTTTTAGTTCTTAGGATCTGATTTTTTTTTTTTTTTCTTTTCACCAAATTCCTTCTCTCTGCTTCATGCGTGACCTCATCTTTTCTCCCAGTGTTTCTTATTACAAGATGCCCTGGTCATTCATGCAGCCATAATGCATTTTCATCTTAAGCTATTCCTTACAAGTTTCATGTTTTATTTATCTTTCTCTATTCTGTTCTCTCTAGTGATTCCCTTTCATTTTCCTTTAAGAGCTTGTGTCTTGCTGGGACAGACATTTCTCCCACATTTGTGATAATGATAACGACAATCCCCTTAGGTGGGGGACTGGCATCTCTCAAACCCCTCACACCTTCACTGTTCCCTATCCCTTTCTCGCTGGGCCTGAGACTATTGTAATAGGAGAGGGACATATATAGAGACTACAAACTGGATCAGTGGTTCTCAAAGTGAAAGACTGCATCAGAATTCTTCATGTGCTCATTAAAAATGCAGATTCCTGGGACCCACCCAGCCCAATCGAATTCTAACCTCTGGAGTGGTGCCTGAAATGTGCATTTTAACAATCCCTCCAGATGATTTTTATGCACCCTAAAGCAAAAATGCTTAAGAAGCCATCCCCAGATGAGAGCAATTTTCTGTTCTGAGAGTAGAGGGAGCTGGTCTGAAGTGGGGATGACCTTCTACAAGGTTTTTCCACACCCTGATACTCCCAACAGGTATTATCTCTGCCTGAAGAAATGGAGACTGGGGGTACCCTGTGGAGGATCACTGCCCTTAGGTGTCATAACTACGTCTCAGAGTTTCTCTCTGGAACTTCACTCTGGTTCCCATAAACAGCGTCTGCCATGGCAGCACAGAGGTACCATTAAATGTTTGAGGGCAGATGTTTGAATCAGCCATAGCAGTGACCCGCCAAGTCCACACTGCAAATTCAGAGAATCACTGGGTCGCTGGAGCCAGCCATGAAGCCCCTCCAGGCTTGCAGAGAGGTACCATTAGAACCAGCAATAAAACCAACACCCTACTTCATTCCCCAGGCGATATAAGGGGTGGGGGTGGGGCTGGCTCCATGAAAGAAGGAGAGCATTTGGCTTGTCCCTCTCTGTTCCTACAAGATTGAGTGTCCTACAAACATATCCTCCAATGAGTCAAAGTATGGTGATCGTCTTAACATTGCCAAGACCGCCTGTCACCGCTAGGGTCTGGAGAAAGGAGAAGGTAAATGCTAAATGAAGAGAAAGAGTGCTAGGATATGGCACAGAGCAGCAGACATTGGTACCTGCGTGGGTGGTGAGGATAGGGGACCATCCTGAGAGATGAGTGAACACCAAGAAGGTAGCAGAGCTTGAAAGTCTTACACCATTAAGCAAAGGCTGCGTGTAGATTTCTCTCATCATGGGGACTTTATGACAAAACAGCAGCATTTGAATGCCTGCCAAGCACAAGGAACCAACGGAGGATTTATATCAGACAGAGAGGCAGAGAGAACCAAGAGAAAGGAGCTATAACCACCCCCTGTGCTAAGGTGGCCCTATCCACAAATAAGGGGAAATTGTAACCAACCAAAACTGGGGCGAGTTTATATGGTGACCACGAGAATGTGCCTCTCCAGTCTCCAGCTGCAGGGGGCATCACTGACCAACGGTCCCAGCTGCTGCATTCTGAGAGAGCCATCTCTGTATTCCATGGTTGTCACCAAAGCCAGACTTCCCACAGGCTTGCTCCCACCCAATGCCTGGGTGTAGCAGGGATAGTGATTTTAGACTCATTCTTGTGATACGCAGGACTCCTCTGGGGAGTGACTTTGGCTAGGGGACTCCGCAATCATCTTGCTTAGAATTTTCTTAGAAATGAACTGACATCAAAAGATGCCTCCACCCCACCTTGCTTCCTCCCATCTCTCCTTCACTCGGGGTCAGAACTGCATCGCAGTCTGACAGCTCTTCAGCTTTCTTCAGCTCCCTCCCCGTTTTTTTCCACAGGCCTTTTGCCTAATAAATGTCTTATTCCTGTCTTCTGCCTCCCTATTCCCCCATCCAACACTGGTGTGGACGTGTAGACGAGAAAGAGGGGCTGGGGCAGGGGAGCAGTTAGCTACCTGTCAAAGAAAAATTGCCCCAGAGTTCAAAAGGCAAGGAAGACTTTATTTGAGGTTACTGTGATAGAGGAGAGAGATTGAACTCAACTCCAAATACAACAGGGACAAATGGGGATTTCTAGCCCATGGCAGGGTGAGGAATTGGATGGAAAATTATTAACAGGAACTTGGTTAGCTATCAAGGGTGAGGGAAGAGCAACTTGACTGGATATCAAGGATGAAGACTGAGGGGGGTGGGTGGTCAGAGTGGGGAGGATTCTTGATAAACACATCTACAGGCCAGATGCAGCCAGTGGGAATATGGATTCAACCTCTGGTGACCTGAAAGGCGATGCTCAGGACTGGGATCCCAAGCAAAGAAGTCTGAACTCTGATGGACACAAAATATCGTATTTATTGTCAATTTCTGCAAAGACACATTTAAGCAACAAAATATACATTTGTCAACCTTTTAGATTTTGTTTTATACATTAACAAATACAATGTGCTACCATAGCAATAAATTAAATGTACACTATTTACATTACATACGCAGTCGGGTGTCTATGAATCACCTCCTCTCGAAGAGGAAAGACAGAAAAGTCATCATCACACGGATCATCATTTCCAAGCTACACTTTGCAGGTTCTAGCACACAGAGGAATCTCTTCACACTTAAACAGCAGCACTGCCCAGGCTGGAGTGTGGAAAGGCAATGCCCAGGACAGGGGAGAGCTGGCACACATGCTAAGGAGCGGGAAGGGGGGATTGACACTTCCAAGCAGAAATGTCACAAAATCAGAAACGACGGCATTTAAATTCCAGTCTTCCAGCCAAACACTCTCCCCCTGGGGCTGATAAGGCACAGCACAGTGCCCGTGCCCCCAGGAGTCTCTCACCAGGCAGGGCTCTTCTGTCCTTGGCCTTAGTGGGGGTTTTCTCCCAAAGCTGAAAGGAGGGAGCTGTGGGATGGCAGTGGGTAAGGAACTGGTGGTAAAACAGCCATCAGAGGCTAGCAAAATGTCCCAGCCGGGCCCCCAGGCTGCAGGGACAGCCCTGGCAAACTGCTGACTCACCCTGCCTCTGAGAGAGGGGTACCTGGTGTCTGGGGGAGGACCTGTGGGGTCCCTGCCGGCCACGGGTAGCCATAAGATCTACTTGAACCCTGATCATTCCCCCGCAACAGACCTGTCTCTGTTGACTCAGAATTGAATGAAGGTAGTGTTTGAGTTGGCACCTTAAACAGTTAGGGTAGGAACATGAAACCGGCTCTCGTCCCTTGAGCCTAGGTTTTTATTGACCACCTTTGTTTAAGGATCAGGGAGAGTCAAAGAGTTTTCTTTTACCACTTTTCTCCTTAACTTAAAAAGGGGAAAGCGAGGTTTGGTTAACTGCATCTCTCCCCTGGTCTCCACCCCCATCACAGACAAGGGTTGAAGAACTGATGTCACCAAGGAACAGTCCCTGGGAATCTCTTTCCCTCTTTGTTTTCTTTGCCGAAGCCGCAGCCAAAACCGCACGGCTCTCACTAAAAAATCCCTGGGAACAACCCTCCTGATGAAAAGAACAGAGACTGAGGCCCACCAGCACCCTTGGCTACTGACACCTCCCAGCCAGTGCCGAGGCACCCGCTCACCGGCTTCTCCGAATGCAGTAAATGCAGCCACTTGTTCCACCAACCCCATAGGTGGTGCCAAAGAAAGGGCCCTGGTTGTGGGTTCTCATCCCAGCTCTGTCACCAGCTGGCTACGTGACCTCAAGCAAGTTGTTTTCCCTTCACTGGAGCTGAAGTTTCTCATCTGGAAGGTGACACGGTCGGATTAGATGCTAAGAAGGGGCCCGGAAGGCTTGGACATGGAGATGAAGCTGACAGGGCTGAACCACGGAATATTTTTCCCAGAACACCATTTCCATTCGTTAGCACAGACACAAACTCTAGCTGAGACCTTCTCTCTCTAGCTCTTTCTGCATCTGTTTTTAAGCATCAACTCAGCAGAGGCATATGGATGCCCGACAGAGCCTGAAAAGTATAGTTTCTTCCGTGAGTCAGGCAGGTCCCAGAGCCAGAGATACGTCCAGGAAACGCTTCTCCTATGGGACACCTCAAATACCAGCAAGAGCACCATCAGGATGAGTCTAGTCACAAGGTCTGATGAGGCCTGAGCAACCTTTGAGCCCCAAGACTGGATGGGGCAATAAAAGGAAAGACATTTTGGAGCAAAGCAGATGCAAGAGGGGGATGGAAAAGCAGCCTCCAGGAACCCAAGCTGCCTGTCCCATGGTCCAGAGGGGCAAAGGGAGACTGTCCTGTCCTTGTTCTCCCCCTCCCCCTCAGCCCTGGGACTTCATGGGGGCTGGTCTCTGGAAGCCAGAATGACCAGAATGAACTTTCTAGATGTGGTGAGGCAGGACCCAGAGGGAGGGACATTTCAGATCCTGCCCAGAGCATCCCCATTAGCAAACAGAGGGTAGAGGCCACTTCTCAGGTCTGTTTCTTAGGGGGCCCACCTACGCCTCTCAGTTTCTCTGGACACACCCAGCCATCCTGGCCACTGGCTCAGAGGCAGGGGGCAAAGCCCTCCCAGGAGGTGGGGCCTGCAGGGAGAGCAGCCAGAGCAGTGGGGGAAGGTGGCTATAAGGTTCTCAAGTAGGACAGAATGGAGACAACCTAAAAACCCCAGAGGACCCCCAGACCACGACAAACACAGCACAGCTCAACCACCAGGCAGCTGTAAATACCAGCTACCCAGAGAAGCGAGCCAGAACCTGGAACAGTTTTTAAAGAAATACAGTTTGACCTTTCAAGTTCCTTCAGAAACCCAGCCAACAGAACGCTGCCAGAATCCGCAGGCCTAGCAGTGGGTGCCGCTACAGGGATTTTTAATAAAAGCTAAACAGACATTTGTTGACCTTCTAACTAGAATAAATCTTACCGGACTAGTACTTTAAGTAAACACATTTCTAGCATGAGGGAAGAGGTCCACCCAGCCTGTAAATAGGATCCCACAAAGTCCACGTGAGTTGGGGATGAAGGATCAAGGTTTTGCTCTAAAAGCAAAAGCAACAGGGAAATTGTCACATCAGTCAAAAACAAGCGTAACATTTATATGTCTTGCCTTGGGAATAGGCCCAGATCCCAATGCAAATAAAGCATTTGGTTGGAAATCCTTGTCCTCTGCTCAATAAAGCAGGTGCCCAGCCTGTGTCACCCTGGCAGCCCCGAGTCACTAAGGCCCCATGCACACTTGGAACTGTAGCACCTCAAGGGTCTGCTCTTCAGACTCCGTTTAACTTGGAGGATACCTCGCCTTAAACCCCACCACGGCCAGTCAGCAGAAATGACCTGCCGCACTGCAGACTCAGATGGGTGAGAAGGGAGGAGGGGCCGCTTCTCAGAGAGCGAGCTGGTTCAGCCCAGCAAAGGTGGCTCTGGCTGAGGGTGCAGGTGACAGGCAGTGTCTGAACTGCACCCAGCTGGGACCCAGGTTGCAGGAATCCCACCGATGTGACAAATGCCTACAGGCTTCTTGTGGCTGCAGAGGGGAAGAGGAGGACTTAGGGGTAGGGGGGTGGAGGGATCAAGCCCTGCTAGGACTAAAGGGTTTGGTAGCTGGAAAGAGCCCCCCAGAGCACTGGGCCCCCCGCAGAGACCAGGCACATAAACTGCAGAAGGACACCACCCCTTCCCACACCTAAGATCTACACCCACACATGGCCCAACCAACCTGACCAGTTGTCCCTCACATTTCAGATCCTGCCCAGAGCACCCCCATTAGCAAACAGAGGGTAGAGGCCACTTCTCAGGTCTGTTTCTTAGGGGGCCCACCTACCCCTCTCTCGGGCTCCCGCCTAAGTGGGTGGGCTGAAGTAACTCTCTACGCCTCCCACGAACCTCCACCACCAGCAGAGACCTGGATCCCGGCGTAGCCCTGGGCCCTGAGGTTTTCCTTGGCCAAGTGCCCAGGACTTGCTGCTGGCTCTCCCTGAATGCCTTCCCGCTCCCGTTGCCCACCCCTTCAAGGGAAAAGCGTCTGCTCAGAGGGGAGAGACTGATGGCTTCTCCCACAGCCACCACATCAGGAGCCTGTGGGAAATGAGGACGTCCAGGAAGAACCCGACGCCCGCTCCCACACACCCCCAGCCGGGTCTCAGCTTCAACCGGCCTCGTGGCTCAAGATACACAGGCAGCAGGGACAGAGTCAACCTGGGCCTGATGTCAGCAGATGGATAAGAAACTCCCAGCACAGAAGCAAATAGAAGTTTGGGATCTCCAGACACGTGGGAGCGGCAGAACCGACTTCTATCAGGACACCTTCGAGGATGGCTACAAATCTGGGTTCCTGGAAAAATGGTCCCTCCACCACCACTAAACGCATTTGCTGAGGCTACAGCCTCCTTCCTGCGTGTCCGGGACACGGCGCTGCCCCTGCCTGGGTGCAGCATCCTGCTGTCAGTCTCTGCTGCCCACCTCACCACTCTCTCTACTTCTCCGGACTCTGACCGGTACCCAGATCCCCCCTTGCCCAACTCGCTCCCCTGCAGACAGAACAAGATGACAAAAGACCCAGACACACATCACATCAGGCGGTCAGGAGCAGGGGGGAGCCTGGAGGAATGAGGCCTTGTCCAGAGAGGGGGAGGTGCTGGCAGGGATGGGCAAGGCTGTGGCCAGGTCAGGACACTGGGACAGACAGCTGGTCTGGTGGGCAGGTGACCAGTGGAGAAGCAGGCCTGTGACGGTCAGAGTAGTGGACGGCACCCCCAAACTGCTGGAATAGGAGCCTTCTCCAAGACAGAATCGGGCTTCCCTGGAAGAAACAAGGAGAAGGGAGATGGTGACCAAATAGTAGATAAAGGAAGAGAAGGAGACATATGTGCCCATGGCTACACATGCTTAGGACGAGAGGCTGCCAAATACAAGGGTGCAGACGTTCTACAGCCCGAGAAGTTGGGCATAAACATTACTTTGGTGAACCAGACATCTGAAGTACATGATGGGAGTTGGAGTGAGTGTCAACATTCCCATTTACATAGATCAGGGTTACATAACGTGGGCTCAGCTGTGCCCCTCCCCTTGGTTCCAAATGTGACTCACACCCCTGGGAGCCCCATGGCAGGGAGAGGGCTGGGAAGTCAGAAAGGTCTCTAGTAACTGCCCTAGCAGGAGGCCAGGCCTTGGTGGTGGAGTGCTGGACCCATGCCCTGCTCTGCTGTAAACCTCATACACCCCTGGCTGGGGGCTGGGAGCAGGGTCCTCCCTGGGCTCATCCCGAACAATGTTTAGGGGACCAGAGCATCTCTGGACGCACAAGGAGGACACATCTCAGCCCAGAGCCCTGGCCAAAGACACAAGGAGGGAAAGGCTGCCGAAACAGGGAGGCAAGGGGGCCAAGTGAGGAAGGAGGGCTCTGGGCTACTGCCCTCTGCCTGCTGCAACAAGCTCCTGTGGGGAAGGGAGACCCACTCAGCGAGTCTGGCCCAATCCTATCAGGCAAACCTTCCCATCGGCACCCGAGACCATCTGCCCTCTTCCCCATCTAGAGCTGGGCCCCATCACAGAGGCTCCAGGGAAGAGGTGACTAGCCCACCCGCTGGTCAGGATCTCTCTGGCCATTCTCACATTATCAGGCCACAAGTGCCCCAATCTTAGTAACACACCCTCCCTTGTGGACTAACACCTGACCCACCTTTGACAAGCGAAGGACTCCTCTTTCACATTAGTGACCCTGTTTCAAGAAAAATCCATATGAGAGTTTTAAATAACTAGACAACATAATCCCCACCAACTACAGCTTCTGTATATTCAGTGCTCAGCTCTCTGGAGAGCCCAGGAAGGGACATGAGATCCCAGGAGCAACAGTTCCCAACTGGAACCTGCCTGTGTCCAAGGGTGTGGTTCTAACACAGGAAGCGTGGCCACGGTGGCTGGCGAGCCCCAGGCTGATGCCTGCACCGTGCGGAAACCAATGGCACCCCCAGATCCGACCAGGGCTTCTCCCCCCCTCCCCCCATGTGAGGTGTGAGGCGCCCTCTTCCTCCACCCCCAGGAAGGATGGCCGAGGCTGGAGCGTGGGAGGTGGGAGGCTCCCCCAGCTACCCTCACACCCCTAGATCCTCACCGCACTGGAGCTGGCATGGCTGAGCTTATCAAAGCGGAATTTCAGGTTTGACCTCGGGGAGTTTCTGCTTTTGACGTCTAGGAAAAAGAAGGAAGCCCTTGAGAGGAGGTGGGGCTGCAGAGGTCACTGGGGCTCCAGGGTGGGGGCTGGATACGGAGGCCAGGAGAAGGGGGGCCTCCTCTCCACTAGGCACTTTAGCTGACCTGCACCGATTCATGAGAGCCAACTCTCAAATTTTCAGAAATGTTGTGAGCTGGTTGTTACACATAGTTATTTTTTTTTAATTATATAAGCTTACAATTAAACAAATTATATACCCCAAAGGTAATAAATACTCAGAAGTTATCATTTCCTAGTTATTTCACTACATTTTACTATTATTTATTCTCCTAAGGTTATTTACGTCTATTATATCTGTCCGGTAGTTCTTCCCAACTCCATGTCACAATGGGCGCTTGAGGTCAGCCAGGAGTATTCACACCAGAGAAATCAGCAAACTATAAATCAGAGCTTGAATAATTGTTTTCTTGTCTAGACTTAAGAAACTCATGGAGAAAACGTTAATAATATAGATTAGACTTGAAAATGTGTTTGTCTATAGCCATTACATTGTGAATGGCACAAAAAACTGAGAAAATACTCTTCCAGTATTTGAAAACTATTATCTGATTCAGCAAAAAAGTTGCTCACATCACTGACAAAATAATATCAATCATCATTCATGTCGGAACTATACTTGTCTGTCATTTGGAACCTTATGGTGTCTACGGATACAAAGGTTGGGCAAATATCAGTAAAGGTGCTTTGTGAGAATCAGTTGGCTCTGTCGATTTATAGTAACGAATATTGTATATTTCGTCCCAGCTTACCCTTCCCCCTCCCTGTGTCTTCAAGTCCATTCTCTACGTCTGCGTCATTATTCCTGTCCTGCCCCTAGGTTCTTCATAACCACTTTTTTTTTTTTTTAGATTCCATATATACGCGTTAGCATACGGTATTTGTTTTTCTCTTTCTGACTTACTTCACTCTGTATGACAGACTCTAGGTCCATCCACCTCACTACAAATAACTCAATTTTGTTTCTTTTTATGGCTGAGTAATATTCCATGGTATATATGTGCCACATCTTCTTTATCCATTCATCTGTCAATGGACATTTGTTATAAAGCAGAAACTAACACACCATTGTAAAGCAATTATACTCCAATAAAGATGTTAAAAAAAAAGAATATTGTATATTTTATCATTATTTATAAATTGTGTGCTTCAGATCCTTTATATCAGTAAAATTTACAGTAAACACATAACATGTGTGCGTGCGTGCGTGTGTGTGTGTGTGTGTGTATGTGTATGGTGGGAGAGCCAGTTGTCAAACATTTTTACCAGCACACCACTGGCCGGGGGGGCCACTTGGCTTTCTGATTTTCCTCTGGCTGAGAGAATCTACAGCTCAGTACACTCCACCTGGAGGCTGCTGACTTAGTCTTGATGCTTCATATTCAAGGGTTCCACTCAGCACCATGATTACCTCTCGGTGTGACCCACCAGCCCCCCTCAGGGCCCCAGGGAGCCCAGGTGTGAAATGACCAATGACCAGGGCATCGGAGATTATGGAGGATCAGATGTCAGGCCCTCCCAGCCATCTCCCTCTCCTCGGCCCTGTCTCTCCCCCTAAAACAGGTTTCCAGATCTCCACAAACCCACCCTGGTCCTGCGGGTACAAAGCATAACTCCTGTGGGGCTGGGGGTAAGAGGCAGCTCCTCAGGGTTAAATACTCCATAGGAGGTGGGGTCACAATAAGCACTGGGCAGGTGTTACAGACCCGTTGTAGGTCCCCTTCTGCCCTGGGTGATCTTCAGCAAGTCATACTCTAAACCTCCTTTTACTTGAAACCTTATTTATTTTGATATTTATTTAATACCAAGTCAGATCCAGTCTTGATTATAGATTCATTCATTCCTTCAGTATTTAATTAAGCCTTGTTAAAAAAAAAACAACCAGGGAATTTGTATTACTACCCCACTTTACAGATGAGGAAACTGAGGTTCAAAGAGGTGGGGCTGCCAATGGTGCACCAGGATTAGAACCCAGCTCCACAGCTGCCCAGCCATGGGGGTGGGGGGGGGGGTTGCCGCACTACACAAGCGATTGTTTGCTTGTGAACCAGGTCTTCCCCTTAACCCCAACATCACATGTTGCCTTTTGCCAACATTCCTTCACCATGAGAACCGCAGAAGCACTGTGGCTTAAACCACCCTGTGGGCCCACCGGCCCTGTGTTTCTATCATTTCGATTAGAGCTCCTCAACCTCAGCCTGACATTTCGGGCCAGGTAATCCTTTGTCGTGGGGACAGCCCTGTACACTGTAGGATGCTTAGCAGTATCCCTGACCTCTGCCCACTAGATGCCAGCAGCACCCTCCCGTCCCACAATCATGCAGATCAAAAATCCTCCAGACACTGCCAAATGTGCCCTGGGGGGCAACGTCGCCCCAGTTGAGAACCACCGATTACACTACTGTTTTATTCTCGTTGTTTAACAAATACTTAGGTTAACAGTTCTAAGTCTCTTATAAGTCTCTCTTTTACTCTTCACACAACCAACCATACGAGGCAGAAACTAGTCCCCTCTCTCCACTTTTCACTTGGGGAAACTGAGGCACAGGACGACTCGGTAACCTGCCCATTGGCACATCGCTAGGAAGTGGAAGATCCAGGATTTGGACCCAGGCTCCAGAGTCCTGCCCCACACTATGCTGCCCTCCTCGAGGGCAGGACCAAGGCTCTGATTTACAGGCACCCCCAACACCCAGTGGTGCCTACAGCACATGTCCGCTTGGACGCCCCTCGGGCTCCAAGCCCTCGCCCTCTCCCCAGAGCTGGCTCCTCCTCCTCTGCCCGACTGCAGGGATCACAGAACCCTGAACGGCCCGGACGCCTTGCCTTCCTTGAGCCCCCACTAGTGAGCCTGTACATCCCTGGAATCCACGTCCTTCTCCCACTGCCCCAGACAGCCCCCCAGATCCATGGCCCTGTCACCCCTCACCAGCCACTGTGACCCCTCACTGCTCTCCCTCCCTGGGCCCGCTCCCCACCAATCCCTTCTGTTCAGCCAGCTGCAGCCGCCAAAACGGTCTCTCTCCTTCGGATGGCGCTTCTATACTTAAAGGACCTTCAAAGACTGAAGGCCCTCCAACGGCTTCCACTGCTGGCAGGATAATGCAAAATCCTCACCAGGGTCCCCGTGGCAGCCCCAGCCTGTTGTCCTAACCACTGTCTCCTCTCTCACGCGTCCCCTCCGTGCACTCCAGCCGCACTGAACCACGTGCAGGTCCAGAACACAGTCTCTGGATTCCCCCCAGGCCTTTCTGCTGCTGTTCTGTCCGCCTGCAACACTCCTCCCACCCCTTATCTCCGTATTATCAGGATGGTCGCTGGGACAGAGGGGCCCTGGGTCGGTGATGGGGTGAGGCGAGAGGTCAGGGAAAGAGCCTCAGCTTTCCAATCACACAAGCCCAGCTCCCCTGGCAAATCACTGAACTCTCTGAGCCTCAGTTTCCCCACGAGTAAGGAGGGGATGAGAACACAGGCCTCTGAAGGGTGATGAACCGATGCGGTGAGCTGGCAGCGCCGGAGGCCCTAATACTTTGGGGCTGAAATAGAAACGGGCCAGTTCCGCATGCCTGGGGCACGTGCCCCACCAACAACGGTCAGGCCACAGCCCCGCCTCCGCTGGCCACACGGTACACACCACCCACGAGATGCCACTGACCTGTCGGACTCCGGCTCATGATGATGGGGGCGGCGGCTGCCGCCAGGCTGGGGCTCTCGCTGCTTGGGGACGGGCTGTAGACAAACACCTCCTGCTTGAAGGGAGAGGTTGTGGACGGCTGGCTGCTCTGGGGAGAGAGGCTGGGCGAGTGACGCAGCTCCACCCCCGCAGCCTGAGACAGGCAGCCGTCCACTCCCCCCGGTCCCACCCCGGGCAGTCACTGCCTCTCACTCCCCACTTGGACCTGCTCTTTCCTTCTGCTGCCTTCACCCCTGATTCCAACCTCTCCCCCCGCCCCCCAGGAGGTAGCCCTGACCCAGCCCCACAGAGAGGGCTGAGCCTTCTCCCCTCCAGCTGGAAACCCCACGGCAGGGGCACCGTTCAGTCTGGCCTCTGACCCCTGCTGCTGCTCGTCTGTCACTCTGAGGGAGGACCCTGCGCCCCTCCACTGAGCCACTGCTCCCAGAGGGTGGCGATGGCCAACTGGGCCCTCTCCTGTTTCCACGCGTCTCCTTTTACCTGCAGAGCCTGCACGGGGCTCTGCCCACAGTAGCTATGTTGGTGCACAGAGCGGTATCTGGCTGGGCCCAGGGTGCCCCCCCTTCCCCCCAGGGTTGGACGGGGCCACACCTACCCCACTGTCACACTCCTCCATGACCTCGCCCTCCCCTGCCGTGCTGCTGAAGCTGCTTGTGCTGGAGGAGGAGCGGGAGATGTTGGCTCGGCCATTCTCCTTCAACTTTATGAAGGGCCTGCGGGGAACAGGAAGGCAGGCCCTGGTCACACACCGAGACCCCCACCACGGCCCTCCCGGGACTGAGGACGAGGCAGGCCCAGCAGGCCTGAGCTCGCCCACCAGCAGCCCCCCGCGTGCACCTGCCGGTGGACTTTTGCGTTCCGGAGGGTTCCCAAGGCAAGAGACGCCGACTCTCAGCTTGCCTGGAGCAAAGCACATATTCCCGGGCCCCAGGTGGCTAAAGCCAGCCCCCCCAACGACCACCACTCTCTTACTTCTCCTTGCTGGGGCAGATTTCCGGAGAGCTGGGATTGGATGAGGTCTCGGACTTTATCTCCTGAGAAGAGTGTCCGCCCTCTGGGGTCTTCGGGTTGCTGGATGCACTGTCGCTGAGGAAGTGAGGATGAAGAGGAGTGAGGCCGTGGGCCCAGGTCCCAACCCACCACCAGCACTCAGCACCATGGGGACCTGTAGGGCATAGTGCCCCTGCCAGAGCACGGCCACCGGACCTCCATTCCCACCCGAGCCCCCCTCAGACACTGCAACAGACAACAGAATTCTCTGCTCCATCAGGGGCTACTCCAGGCTCCTGGGTGAGAGTCAAGACCTATCAAGCAAGAGTCCTGGCTTGATGTCCCTGAGCCCAAGTCCACCCCCCACCCAAGCTGGCCATCCCACCCAGCAGAGCTCCAGGTCAAGGGCAGGCCGCAGAGGGAATGGAAGGGGTCTGGGACATCCACCCAACAGGGAAAAAGCCCAGTACACATGGGTTCCTCAGGGTGCTGGCCAGGCCACCCACTGCTTAACTCCAGGGGACACACTTCACACAGACTGTAAAATGAACGCTCTGGATCCGGGTGATGAGGTGGCCCTTGTGCTGGGATGTGGGCCACTCCCGGCCTGGGGCTCCAGGGCTTCCTCCTCCTCTAGTTTACCAAAGACCATGCACAGACACCCACTGCATAGCCAGTGCCCGCTGCTGGGGACATGATGGGCATGTCCTCAATGCACTTCTATTTTTATAACAGCTTTACTGAGATATAATCCACATACAATTTACCCATTTAAAGTGTGCAATTCAATGGTTTTTAGTATATCCACAGAGTTGTACAACCATCACCATGATCTAATTTTAGAACATTTTAGTCCCCCCTAAAAGAAACTCTGGACCCACTCACAATCACTGCCCATTCTCCCCTCCCCCTGGCCCCTGGCAACCACTTGTCTACTTTCTGTCTCTATGGATTTTCCTATTTGGGACATTCCATATAAACGGAATCATACAATATGGTGTGGTCTTTTTGTGACTGACTTCTTTCACTTAGCATAGTGTTTTCGAGGTTCATCTGTGTTGTAGCAGGTATCGGTTCTTCACTCCTTTTTGTTGCAAAATTATATTTCATTCTATGGATATACCACATTTTATTTACCCATTCAATGAGTGATGAACATTTGGACTGTTTCCACTTTTGGCTATTATGAATAATGCTGCTATGAACATCTGTGTGCTAGTTTTTATGTAGACACGTGTATTCTTTCTCTTGGGTGCATACCTAGGAGTGGAATTGCTGGGACGTTTGGTAACTCTCTGTTTAACCCTCTGGTGAACTGCCAGACTGTTTTCCCAAGCAGTTGCACCATTTTACATTCTCACCAGCTATGCACGAGGGTTCCAAATCCTCCACATCCTTCCCAGCATGTGTTATTATTTATCTTTTTGTTTTATAGACATCCCAGAGGCGAGAGGTGCCTCAATGCACTGTTAATGAGGTCACTAATGACCTCCTAATTGTCAACCCGAGCAGGGGTTTGGGTCATTGAGCTGGACTTCTCTGCGTGCCTGACACAGCTGCCCCTCCCTCCTGGAATGCCTCCTCTCCTGGCCTCTAAGATCCACCCCCTCACCCCTACACCTCCAGGCTCTCTCCTCTCTCATCTTCTTCCTAGTCTTCTTCACCAGCTCTTCTCTCTCCACTTGCCCTTAAACGCAGGTCTTCCCCAGGCATTCTATACACCCCCCTGTGTGGTCGTATTCCTTGGTCCCTCTTTAAACACCACCTCCACCCCCAGGGACTCCCATCGCTTCTTCTCCAGTCAAGGCCTCTCTCCTAAGCTCAAGACCTGCCGTTCTGACCACCCCCAATTCTGCCCTTCTCTCCTGGGGGGCCCACAAGGACTCACTCACATGTACAGGTTCCAAACAGAGCTTTTCATCCCCCTCCATAAACCTGGCCCTGGTCCTGCACACCCAAGCTCAGGGGATGATGCCATCCAGGGCTGCAGACAGACAACTTGGAGGCCTGGACATCGGCCTAAAAGCCTCCCTTTCCCTCACAAGACTGTAAGCTTCTGGAAGGCAGGTTTGCATCTTCTGTAGCTCTGTCAGAGCACTGAGCCCAGCACACGGCAGGCACTCAGCGATGCTGCTTGCCAAATTAAATGACAAGAGGGCTCAGTGATTAAAGGATCAGAAAGACCATTAGCAGGAACTGGTTAAGTATGATGCAGTACGAGAGCTGCTTTAAAAAAGAGAGAGAGAGAGAACATTCTAGAAGCCCAGAGGAAAGTTTGATGAACTCCGCCTGGTAGAATCAGGGAAGGTTTCCATAAGAGCGGACATTTGAGTAAGCACTGAAAAAGGAGGCAAAGAAAAAAAAAGAATCCAAGCAATGATTCTAGTTTGGGTCAAAAGGCAACAAGGACAACTTTGGAAAGTCCCGTGCAGAGACCAGGCAAATCTGCTTCGGTGGATAGGGAGCTGAGTGGGTGACGGGGGTGTGCAGGTCCCTGAAGGAGGGACCAGGGTCAAAAGGAAGCCATCTCCTGAACCTACGCAAAGCCCTCCCCAAGGATGGGTTGCATCCATCTGACGGCTCTTGCATCCATCTGACGGCTGCAGCAGTGGTGAGAGCTGACAAACCCCACAAGGGACAGTTACCATCGTGTCCGGCTGTCCGCTTGGCCTTCAGAGCCCGTGTGCAGACGGGGGAAGAGCCCCGACCTCCGCTTGATGGGGCTCCGTGACTGGTTCTTCGCTGTTGCCGCTGCCACCGGAGGCTGCCAACGAAACCGCCAGGATGAGTGCTGACCACACCCCCAAACCCAGCTCTCCTTCCTCTTAGCCCCCTTTCTGGCCTACAGTAGGTCCTGCAATTCCCAGCTGGTCTGGAGGAGATCCCAGAAAACAGCAAGCCAGCCAGGAAGGTTGGGATCTAGTAATGGGATCTGGGACCCTAAGATTCAAGCCACCTGCAGCATGTTTTCCTGTGTTCTTAAGCCAAACCTTGTGGCCCCAGGTAACAATCTACCAAAGACCAGAATTCTTGGAGGAACACGGGGTCAGGGCCACCCTAAGGAGAGCCCTGCATATTTATAAGGACAGGATGACTCAGGGTCACAGACTGAGAACCACAAAGCTGAGAGCCCAGGGAGAGACCTGGTCCAGCCTCATGCTTTACCAGTGAAAAAGCTGAGGAGCCGAGGGGTGAGGAGACTCGGCCAAGGTCGTAATAGCAAATCACCAGCAGATGAGCACAAGAGCCCAGGGCTCCTGACTCTCCATCAGCTGCTCACAAAGAAATGGGTCCAAGCTGGTGTCACAGTAATAAGACAGATTGGGAGCAGCAGAATCAGGTCCACACGCAGCCCCGGGCAAAGGGAGCCCCCCAAGAACATGGCCCTGCTTCGGCCACACACAGGGGGACCACGGAGAGGTGCGAGACTGAGGAGGGGGAGACAAGAGCCTACAGCCAATCTCTAGAGCCCACCAGGCTTCTAACCCAGGCCCCAACTTCTGCCATCCACATGCTGTGCAACCTTGGGTAAGTGACAAAACTCTCTGGGCCTCAGTCTCTTCATCCACAGAATGAAGATAACTGCTCTGCCCTTCTCACTTCACAGACGTTCTGGGAGGAACAAGGTAATAGCTATGAACATATTTGGTAAGTTAAATGAATTATGCAAGACCATTTAAAATACTGATCATTGGTATCATGGTGGATGTGTTCCACTATGAAAAGAAAAAAAAGAGGGGAGAGGAAAGGAAGAGAAGAGGAAAAAAAAAAAAAGAAGAAAGGGGAAGAAAAGACTAGTCTATACAAATCCAAAGTCCCTTTGCTTTTTCAAAGGACTGACTGGTTCCTTCCCTGGCCAGCCCCTGGTGTGAGCAGACCACACTCAAACCCACAGACCTGCCAGGCTTTCCTTGGGAACCGTCTACACAATGACTAAGAGCTTCGACTTTGGATCAGGGAGACCTGCATTCAAATCCCAGCTCTTCAGCTTACCTGGGTGGCCTGTAGCAAGTTACTTAAAACCTCTGGGCCTCCTTTTCCTCAAGGAGGGATGGAGAACAAACACATCAATACCTACCCCAGACAGCTGTCACAGGATCCAATGAGATACTGTCTGTGAACGACTTAACTCAGTGCCTGGTGCACAGCAAGTGGACGGCCGTTACTGTTACCATTAATAATAACAAAGCAAGGACACTCTTCTCACAGTCACGGATTCCAAGCTCCCAAGCAAAGAAACTCGCTTCAGGCCCATTTTGCAGGGTTGGCCTTCAGGAGGAGGCCCAGTTGTCGAGGAAACTCAGAGAACAGGACAACGGGAGGGCCTCTAGGCCGTGCCAGCCCCAGGCGCTACCCGGGATGGAGGCTCCATTTCGGAGGGCAGGGCCTGGGCTCACCCCCAAAACCGCCTCCGTTTCCCTCTGTCGTCACTGGTCTCATCACCTGGCCCAAGCCTCCCCCACTGAGGCCTGGGGGACCCTCCCCAGGACCCACGTGCTGCCCCAGGGCCTGCAGCTCTCACCGAGAAGGTAGTCTTGGTGACCTCCGTGCTGTTATGGGAGATGCCCCCGCTGAGGCTGCCGGGGATGCCCCCGCCATGCTGCTTCTTCTGGCTGCTCACCATGGTCTCCATGGAGTGGCTGCGCACGCGGATGGCCCTCTGTGGGGAGAGCAGGGCACAGGGGCCTAAGGGTTGGAGTCTGGTCCCTCTAGATGACCCTGTCCCACTTGACAGGGTCTGCAGACACAGCCTTCAGCCTGTGCACACATATTCACACACACACACACACACACACACACACTCTCTCTCTCTCTCTCTCTCTCTCTCTCTCTCTCTCTCTCTGTGGCCCACACTACAGTCACTACAGTTTGCAGAGAATTTTCACATATTCCATCCTATGCTCTGGGCATGGGTGGCTCTTTGCAGGCAGAGGCGAGGGAGGACACCGGCCAGGGGGAGTCTGAGGGGTCAGTGCCCCAGCTCCCAGAAAGGTGGACAAAGGCTGTTATCCTCATCTTACAGGTGAGGAAAGTGAAGTTTGGACAGCTCACTAAACCCAGGTGACCCTGGTCTAGTTACCACCTCTCCAAGCTACAGCTTCCTCATCTAAAACGGGAATGATGTGCTCCATGCAGGATCTCCCAATTTGACTCTTTTTTTGCAGCAAGCTAAGTGTGCTTCTGTGTTTAAACACTGGATATCCCTTCTGCCGTCATGCCGAAGTGCACTTTGTGCGACGTGGAATACGTTCGCCTTGCTGAACCATAAGGAGCTCTTACTATTCTGTGCATCAAGCCTTCCCTCACACTTGCAGAGGCTTAAGAGGTTGTGAAGACAAGCCTGCAACCTGGCACAGCTGCTAGTGGAGGAGATGCACACTCAGGCCGGGCAGAGGCGTGGGGTCTCTGGGAGCACAGAACTGCTCAGGCCCACTTAGGGCCACCGAAGAGCAAAGGGTACGTGGGCAAACAGTGAAGTGTCCAGGAGGGGACAACCAGGACGGTCAGGGGATTGTCACAGAGCATGCAAGGATGAGAAGAGCTAAAATCAAGATTGCTGAGCCAGCAGCAGGGAGGGACCTGCAGGCCTACGTTGGTCTGGAACTGGACCCAGGGGCAGTGGCAGTTCTCAGATCGACCCAAGGGAGGATTTCCTGACAAGGGGAGTCCCACAGGATCCTACCTAGCATGTGGATGACGCTCCGTGGTTCTGGAGGCCTTCAAAGATGACCTGAGAGTCTAGGAAGGGAAGTTTCTCTCCAGTAACCCCCAAACCCTCCCATCACTTCCCTTTAATCACTCATTCGGTCACTCAATAATACAACCAGGTGGCAATGCAGCTTAGCAGTCACAAGCATGGAGTGCCAGGGTCCAACTGCCAGAATTTATATCTGGGGTCTCTGCTCCATCACCCATTAGCTGGTGCCCCTGGTAGGTTCCTCATCTTTTCTGAGACTTGCTTGTGAAATGGGACGGAGGAAATCGACACTGTGGGGCTGTGGTGAGCTTCCATATAGAGCTCTTAGCAGAGGGCCCGGCACGTCGTAAGTACCCCATGAATGTGGCTATTCTTATTGTTAATCATAAGCATTCGTTGCGTGCTTCTCATGTGCCCGGCACTGTGCCAGGAACTGGGAGAATAACGGGAAGGGAGTCAAAGAAGTGGAAGACACAGCCCCAACCTCCAAGGAACATACAAGTCAGCTGCGGGAACAAGACACGTTCCTGCAAGTAGGGCAATGCTAAAGACCCAGGGCCCGCGGGTGCGCCCTCTGCATTCATTAGTCACCCAAGGCCCCAGGGCCTCAGGTCCATGTGCAAAGACACACGGATGAGGATATCGCTAGTTGCTCACATACAGCTGCCATGCCCCTCCCCCCACATCCCTTGCTGGCAGAGCCACTGTTGATCCAATGTCCCCCTCTTCCTCCATGAGACAAAGGATTAAATCATGATCCATCTAAGGTAGTCACATCACCCATGCCCTTGCCAGTGGAACATGAAGGGACATCTGCTGGGGGCTTTGTGGAAAGGTTTCCTCAATGTTCCCAAAAGAGATGTGACATGTCTGCTCCTGAAACCACAGCAGCCACCTTGGGGCTGTGAGGGGTCAAGCCTGAGCGGTAAAGCTGATGAGCAGGGGATGGCAGAGGGGAAAGGGGAAGGAGCCTGGGTGACCGTGAGCCACCTTGGGCCCTGCTTTAAGGGAACTAATGGATTTTCCTTATCGTGTGAGCCAGCAGAACCTCAGCTCCAGAAAACTGACGCAGAAGGACGCTGCTCTCATCCTCACTGGGTTCATTCCCGCACTCGCACACACGTGTCAGCTTACACGCTCCACGTGCCAACCTCCAGATGGTCTTGTGTGGAAGAACTAACCTCCTTCCCTCCCTTGAAGTATCGAGAGAAGAGCTTGGTCTATGGCAAGGTGGCCCCAAGAAATTAGCACAAATGTTGTTCCCAAACCAAATAGCAGATACCCCTGGGGTCTCTCCCCAAGGTCAGGAATTCTCTAAGCTCTGACCCAGGCAAGGACCACAACCTACCTGCCTTTCTGTCCTGACGAGGGAAGCTGATTCAGAAAGGAGGACCGTTTGCAAATAAGTGTGGAGCCTACCAGCCTTGCATTGCTGATGTCACCTAGGCTCTCCCGTCTGAGCCAAGGACACCCCTTAAGGGACCTCATCTCTCTCCCTCTCTCTCCCTTTCTAGACCACAGAACAGAGTCACCTAGCAACAGTTTCCTGCAACATGGTTAAAACAGCCAGCACATTCTATTCATTTCATCCCGCAAAGATCATTAAGTCACGAACCCTTTGGAGAACTGAGGGCAGGAGAGGTGGAGTACCACTCTGAGGGGTCCCTGGATAAACATCAAGTTTCCTTAAATGAGTCAAGTGCTCCATAAATCTCAGCATCATTTCATTCCATTGGTGCCCTCATGTGCCGCCACCACTACGGTCATCAACAATGACATGTCAATTAATCATTTACATTCTAATCTGTTCCTCGATGTCTCTTTCCAGAGAAGATTTGACATGGGTCATAAGCCCTGTGTGATGGTATCTGGTCTACTGAGCTCCACATACATGATCTTATTGAATCCTGCCACTCTGAGACGCAGAGAGGATGGCACTGATAGAAAAGGTCCCGGCACTTCCCTGGTGGCGCAGTGGTTAAGAATCCGCCTGCCAGTACCGGAGACATGGGTTCGAGCCCTGGTCTGGGAAGATCCCACATGCCACGGAGCAACCAAGCCCATGTGCCACAACTACTGAGCCTGTGCTCTAGGGCCCACAAGGCACAACTACTGAGCCCACGTGCCTCAGTTACTGAAGCCCATGTGCCTAGAACCCTGCTCCTCAACAAGAGAAGCCACTGCAATGAGAAGCCCGCACACCGCAACAAAGAGTAGGCCCCGCTCGCCGCAACTAGAGAAAGCCCGCGCGCAGCAACGAAGACCCAATGCAGCCAAATATAAATAAATAAAATAAAAGGTCCCTAAAGGTAAAAGATTACCCAGGTCACACCTCAGGTAAGAGATGGAGCCAGGACCCAAATCAGAACCTGGGCCCCAGATAGAAGGGTCCCAGGATCCCCAAAAGTGGTTCATATTGAACATATAATTCAACTGGTTGACGGACTAAGGGTGATTAGAAACCATGGAGCTTCAGCACCTCTCCCCCCAGACATCTCCAACAGGCTGGGAAGAATCTTCCTGAATGCCCTTGGTGCTGCTGTCTGAGTCAACAAGGTCAGTTGGAGGAGATAATGGGCTGACGTGGAATTCCAGGGATGTGCAGGGGAACCGCCTGCTGCTCAAAGCACACAGGAAGGGGTTTGAATGCTGGTTCTTCCCAGCACAGAATGCGAACCTCTTGGAGACAGTCCCCTTGTCTGTAAACACGAGGATGGCCTAAGACAGGGTGTGTCCACATGACCGGACACCTGGTGTGTTACCTGCTTGCTCGGGGTCAGCCCTCCTCCCCCACCCTTAGGGACCGAAGGAGAGAGAGACTATGGCTACCTCAAAACCCTAAAATGATGCTTGATTTGGACAAAATCACCCAGTGACAAGGTCTCAAGTATTCCACGTTTCAGTGTGATATAGAGCGGGAAGTACTAGCCTTTTCAAGCTGGGCAGAAGATCAGGTAAAGGGTGAAGACAAGAACGGAGGGCAGGGAAGAGGGAGGCAGGAGGGAAAAGGCACGTGAAGCCTTTGCAGGGGCATCAGCTCTGCAGGGACCATCTGGACCCGCTCCCACTCAGCCCCTGTACATCCAGGCCATGGTGCACCACTCCTCTGCTTGCATCTTCCCAGGGGCAGGCTGCTCACTGCTTTCAAGGCTGCCTGTTCCAGCAGCGGACAGCCTGACCTTCGGAAAGGTCTTCCGTGCGCTGACCTGACGTCTTACCATTTCTGGCCCCTGGAGTCTTAGACTTGTCTATTCCACATTTCACACAGCTGTCCCTACCTGTCCTCACAGTCCGCTCTCCTCCCAGCCAATCACCATCCCCAGTCACCAGGGTTTCCCTGCCCTCAGCTCACCTCCCGGATTACCTTCAAAAGAGTTCTCCTTGGGGGGAGTCAGAAAAGAGAGAGGGAGTCACTTTCTCGGTACCTGCTATGTCACTTCATCTCAACCAGGGGGGATGAGCACCAGTTGGTATCATCGAGGGAGCACGTCTCCTCTGGGTCAACCACAAACCTCGCTTGCTTACATGGGTTTCGTGAGTGTTTCAATGTAACAAACTCAGTGCACAGGGATGAGCACGGAAGGGGACATGCCTATCGGTACCAGCAAGCAACCGAGGCAGGGGCCCTTGGAGAGAAAGATGCTAATTGCTGTCCTGCGGAGATGGCTCCTAATCAGGAAGTCCTAGGTCCAGAACAGGGTCTTCTGTCCCTCTAGCAGCCCAACGGGAGAAGGAATTATCCCTCTGCATCTCCACCCCGAAAGACCAGAGCTCCAATCCATGAGCTACAGGGCTGCCCTGCCTGCAGGGACTTCTGCAGCCTGGTGCTCCTTTCCTGCCACTAGGGGTCAGATCAGACCAGTGCATCAACTATCACAGTCCCTCGGACGCTGGGAGAAAGTCACCTGACAACTCCCTGTTTGCTGTGGTCCCAGTTCCAATGACACTGGGTGACCTTCCCCTCCCTGGTCCTCCATCCCCTTTCTGCACGATGAGGTCAGCAGAGGACAGGGCCAGCTCAGTGTTTCTTAAAACATGGCTCACATTTGTTTTAGGTACAAAGCATGTGGATACATCAAGTAGCATCACTCATTTCATTATGGACCAATAAAAACACCATGAACAGCTGGCAGTGCCTGAGAATGACATTTGAGAACAACTGTCTAGAGATCAGTATTTTTCAAAGGTGAGTAATGTACACTCCTTTATAAAGAAAACACTTCTTGCAAGACTCCAAAAATATGTCCACGGACCTCCAACAGCAGTGGTCCCATAGACTGCATTTGCAATAAACCTACTTATTCCATAGAAATGTCTTTTAATTGTGAGTTTAATGGCAAATATATATTTAATCTAAATATATATATTTAAATTATCATCTAAAGTAAAAATGCTAAATTTTAAAGTGTTCGTAGAACTGGCAGATTCCTGAGAATATCTCCAAGCACCTCAGTTTGAGAAGCAGGTGTAGATGTCCATAAACCAATGGTTCTGTTTCTCATGAGAGAAAAGCTTAAATTAGAGCCAGCGGGACTGAAGTAAGATGTGAAGAGCTAATCTAAGTAGTGTGAGGTGCCAGGCAGCACAGCCCAGGGCAGTGATGGGTCTGCTCCTTGGGACAGAGACAGAGGGTCACTTCCCTGGATAGTGGGGGAAGAACAGTCACAGAGGCAAGGGCAGAGATGGCTGAGATCACATTTAGTCCTGGGAAGTCTTAGTTATGTTTCCCTGAACCTGTGAGATGAAAATTTGACAGGAACGAGATGAAACGTGCAACTTTTCTTCCTGGAGTCATTTCATGCACCATTCCTACAAGCAGGATCCCATGGAGGTCTGGGTGAGGAACTCCAAGGGAGTGCCAATGATTCTGACACACAGCACCATCCTAGGGGCCCACGAAGAAATACCAAAACTAGAGACAGTTTCCTGAGCTGGGTCAGACCACAGGCCTGGCCACAGGCAAGACCCAAACATCAGAATCCCTCAAGCCACTGGGCTCCATGCTGCTAAGCCTGGCCTGCCCCCAGCTTGGGAGACGTGAGGGCAATGACGGAAGCGACAGGGCAAAAGAGTAAACCCAGCAGGATTTGCAAAAAAGCTGATCATAACCGGCAGAGCTCTGAAGGCTTACTCTGTGTGACTGACCATGACCGTGACTGCGTGACTGTGACCATCCCCTCCCTCGCCCCGCAGTGCTACCTCGGAGATAAGCAGGGAAGCAGAATGCAGAAGCGGGTCTATCTTCAGCCTACAGATGGAAGGATTTAGGGCGGAAAAGATGAGTTCCCTGGATTATAGGATCAAAGACAAGCGATGATAAAGTCTTGAAGCATCTCTATTGGAAAGCCCTTTAGTCAGACCCTGTGGAGTCAAGGACAGATCAACTGCTTCTCCTGCTGGAGGGAAGGGCCTGGACAAATGGCCCTTAGACTCACAACCTGTCTGTAGCTGCTGGGCCATTTTATCCACTGTCCACAGCCTATAAGCTTTTCCAGGTTATAAAAATATATGAAATCTGAAAAAAATAATTATTAACTCCCAAATACAGAAAGAAACCTGAAAAACTGAAAGCAATTTGCTTCATTAAATGTCTGCAAAATATAACATGAGGTTAGCTAGTCAACTGTAGCTCAAGTCTTACATCAATTACATTGACTGTGGGATGCAGGAACAGTTTGATACACTTGCTATGATGGGGGGCAGAGCCTACAAGGTTTTCCTAATGACCAGGTGTCACGTTCACCCCTCTCTCGGCTGGGCTAGCCAACCTGGCTCCCTCTTTCCTCTCCTTTCATCTCGTCTCTTATCCCTCATCCCCCTTTCTTCTTGATTTCCCAATTTCTATTTCACCCTGGCTGCCACTGTCCATCACAACTGAAACAGATGCCCCAGGAATCTCCCACCAGCCTAGGCGAGCAGCTCAGCCCCTACACCCACCCCCATGAGGAATCTCAGCAGCTGGCCCCAACTAGGCCATCAGAGCCCTGCCCTGCTCTCTGTGGTCCAGCCTGGCAGCGAGGGACGGACCCCAGGCTTGCCCGGGCTGGGCTAGCATGGGTGGAATCTTAATGGAGTCGGGAACCAGGAGGCAGTGTCATGTAGCTGTTAAGAACACAGGCTTTGGAATCTGGCAAACCCAGATTCAACTCCCATGTCTGCTGGGTGACTTGGGACAAATTGCTTTGTCTCTTTGAGTCTTAGTTTCCTCACATGTAAAATCACACCCATCATTATTAAAATTGGGTATGAATTATCATACCAAAATTATTATGCCCATAATAATAGCCTTCCTCACAGGGCACAGAGGGCAGTCATGAGGCTTTCGATGGAATAATGTATGTTAAGCTTTCACTTTCCATGAAAACAGTAATAACAGCTAACACTTCTACTGAGCATTTCTTGTATTCCAGGCCACATGTACTTTTCCAGGCATTATTTCAATGAGTCTTCCCACTGATTCCATGACAGAGGTCCTATTGATCACCCCTGTGCTGTTGATAAGAAATCTGTCGCTCAATTGACATATATACACTACCAAATGTAAAATGGATGGCTAGCGGGAAACTGCTGCATAGCACAGGGAGATCAGCTTGATGTTTTATGACAGCCTAGAGGGGTGGGATAGGGAAGGTGGGAGGGAGGCTCAAGAGGGAGGGAATATGGGGATATATGCATACATGGAGCTGATTCACTTTGTTGTACAGCAGAAACTAACACAAAATTGTAAAGCAATTATACTCCAATAAAGATGTAAAAAAAAAGAAAAGAAATCTGTAGCTCAGAGACTTTAAAGACCATGCCCAGGATCGCACAGAGCTGGGATTCTAATATAGGCAGGTCTAACCCTCACCCCACACATACCGCCACCAAAATGGTAGCTTTACAAATCATTCTGCAATGGGCAATCCAGCAGAACACTGACCTAAAGACCAGAAAATCTGGGTTTGAAACAAGGTTCTACCTCTCCTGTAGGTGTAATGTTTTGAGCAGCCCTTCAGCCTCTCTCAGCCTATCCCCTTGTGTGTGAGTGAAAAATAACAAGACCCAAGTTCTGCCAACTGCACAGGATTACAGCCAGCCTCAAATCAGATGCTGGATGTAAGTGCTGGGTGCACCAACATGCACTTGGCAAGCATGTGATGATGAACCTTTTTTACCCCATGCCAGCTAAGTGTCTGTCCAAGCTCTACTTGAATACTTCCAGGGACAGAAAGCTCACTACTTATTTTAGTAGCTCACTCTGGCTAGAAAGCTCTTCCCTTTGCAAAGTCCCCGAGGACTAGCCTGTAACTCCATCCCACCAGCCCTGGCCAGGTCCTCCATTGCCCTGGCAACTGGGAATGATCCTTGCAGTCTCCCACACTGGCTGCTGAAGATTCCTAAGGCTTGTTTCCTTGCTCCTGCCATCCTGCCCTGGGCTCCCCTACCACAGAAAGGGGCAGATGAAAGCAGGAATGTTCTTGGTTTGCACGGGCTCCTCTCCTGCTACTAACTCTTCCCCTGTTCCTTCTTACCAGACTCCAGGAGTCTGATGAGGAGATGATCCAGATCAAAGAAAGGATGTGGAAGATGCCAGAGACACTGTCGTCTGCTCTGACCACTCACACTTCCTGAGACCCCTGCCCTCTGCAAACATCTGTGATGCCCCTGCTGGTCCTGCCACCTCTGGCTGGCACTTGGGCTCTGGTCTCAGGGTCATGTGGACTTTGCCCTGCTGTCGTCCCTTGTTTGCCCCCCCCCCCGCCTCCCTGCCCTAGCAATCCCCAGCCGCTCTTGTGCCCATACCTTAAAAGACTCCAGGAATCCCCCATGGCTCCCATTCTCAAACTTGTCCTCTTCTGGGCCCAGTCCCAGCATGGCCTGAGTGTGGGCGTGGAGTTCATCGTGAAGGTTGTCCAAGAGGGCGGCCCTCGTCCGGTCCTGGAAGGGAAGAGGGTGGGGGCTGTGAAGCTGGCACTGACGGCAGAGCTGTGCCCCCTCCCTGGGGGGCTCCCAACACCTGGCCCAAGGGCTGCTCTTCTGGCCAACTGCATCCCAGCAATGGTATGGACCGATATCCAGGCTGAGATCCACGCTCACAAATGCTGCAGCTAACACTACGGCTCCGGGCCAGGCCCTCTGCGCTCTTCCCTCTGCCTCTTCTCCCTGGGCCACCCTGCCCTCCCATGGCTCTGCCCTGATGCCTCCTAGCCCAGCTCTCTGCCCCAGGTGCCGCCTCCTCGTACCCAACTGCCCGCAGCTCTTCTCCATCCAGATGTGCGTCCAGGGCCATGTATACAGCCTCCAGGGGGCGCCATTCACATAGACCAGGACCAGCCCTTTCCACAACCCAGCCTTTGCCAGCACCTCCAATCAGCAGGTCCAAACAGAACTCATCTCCAGTGGTCCCCATGTCAGCAAAGAGCCCAAGACAAAGGCCCAAGAGCCACCCCACCAATCCCACTTACCCCTACCCTTATATACTGGCGTCCATCAGGTCTTCCTGATTCTGACCATTTCCTGTGCCTGGTGTAAGCACACTGTCACTGTCTCTTTTGGACTCCCGTAATAGCTTCTAACTGGTCACGCTTCCTGCCCTCCTCGCCTTCAATCTACCCTCTCTCCCACCTTCTCCTGCACTTTATTAGGGACTCATCACCTCTAGTTCTAGTTGATCTGACCCAACTAGCATCCCTAGGTGGGCCTCCCACCATTCCAGGCCCCACATGAATCCTCCTTAGGCCACATCCAACCCTCTGCAGCGCCCTCACAAAGTCATGCTCTGAATCTGCCTGGCCTTTGCTCATGCTGTTTCTCATGCCTGGAATAACCCTCCCCACTCTTTCCTCCTGGCAAAAGCTTCATCAGATATCCAGACTCAGCAGCTCAAGAGCCACCTCTTCCAAGAAGCCTTCCCTGAACACACCCTCCATTCCCCATCAGCAGAAGCAGCCTCTGTGCTGGTCTCCATCACAGTCCAGCGCACTGCATCATACCTGTCTCCCATCAGCCTATGAGCTCTATAAGGGCAGAAACTGTGCCTCACGTATTCCAGTATCCCAGGGAACAGAACAGAGCCTAGCACACAGTAGATACTCAATAAATGATTGGTGAATGGTTGACTAGACCTAAAGTTTGGATGGAGTTCCCGCAAGAAGAAAGAGCTCCATATCAACACAAGGCTGAAGGCTTAGAGGGGCAAAGATGGTGCTTCCCCACCTTAAACAGCCCCCAAGAATAGACCCCCAGGAAAGGCTGTCCAGGAGGGCAGGAGGAAGATCAGAAACCGCGCTCTCACCTCCAGCTTTGCAAACTTGTCTGACTTGCAGCAAGCATTCTCTGCATTGGTGAGCTTGGTGAGGAGAAACTCCCTGAACTCCGGGCCCTGGAACAGACAAGACACCCCACCCTTAGCTGTTGCCCAAAGGGCTTCAGCCACAGGAAGAGGTAGGCAGAACAGGGGGTCTGGGGAGAGCCCCTGAAAGGTCCCCTTCCGACATTTCATCAGTTGTAGCCCAGCCTAAGCCCACCTGCTAAGACGCTAACATGGAAACCAGCTTCCCTGGTGCTGGGAAAACCAACCCTCCACACCCACAGTGGCATTTCCATGACTGGAAGCCATCTGTGCCCAAGGCTCCTGGGACTGGAGCATGGCATAAAAACCCTTCTTTTAGCAGAAAGACAACCCCAGTATGAAACACCCTGACAAAAGGCCGTGTGCTGGGCCAGGCTGGCAGCACAAGGAGAGGTGGGGAGAGACCCCAAGTGAGGAGATTCCCCAAGCCTGCTGAAGGTTCTCCTAAGGCTCTAGCCCAGTTCAGTCCCCCTGCAACCACTGCCACTCAGGCGTGGAAACCTGGAGTCTCGGACATGAGAGGAGCAGAAAGGAGAATTTCTTACCTTCTGGAAAACAGGGGGGCTGGGCAGAGGTGGGCCGAAGGCAGGCACGTCTTCCCGTGCGGTGACTGCGACCTGAAACACAGAGGCTCGGTGTGGGCCAGGAGGGAGGAGACCCAAGCTGAGGATGACGAGAGTTCCGAGCCCTGGTCCTAGGGGACCTACTCCCCTTCTCCCTCCTCCCCTTCCCAGAATACAAATAAAGAACCATCATTAGCACAGCCGAGTCACTGTTCCTAGAAGTGGGGCCGGACGGCGTGGAGCCATCCCCATACCCTCAGCTGCATTCCTGGAGGCCGGAAGCAAGTTTGGCAAGACGACTGGACAGGGCTGAGGAGCAGCCTGGAACCCTAATTCTAACGTAGTACAAGAGCCCAGGAGATGCTATCTCATTACCTCATTCGACCGGATGCTAATCCTACAGAGAAGGCATCGGCAGAATTATTAGCCCTGGATTCCTGATGAGGAAACAGATGCCCAGAGCCGTGGAGCCTCAAAGGCACACAGGAGATCAGCCCCAGAGATGAACAGAGAATCCAGAGCACCCCGACCCTGCTCTGGGGTTCCTTCCGACAACACTGACTCCCAAACCCGGCCAGACGTCAGAATCACTTCAAGTGTTTAAAAATAAATACCGATTGCATGGGCTCCACCCCAAACCTACTGAATCAGCAGCTTTGGGGTGGAGCCAGGAATCTGCAACTATTAAACGCACCCGAGAGCTTCTGTGTGGTCAATGGACTGGTGTTTGGGAGCCCTGGTCTCAGACACAAAGGGTCGGTCAGGCCGGGCAAGGCTGGAACTAACAGAGCACCAGGGCCCAGCCTGGGAATTGGGGGTGGAAGGACACCAAGGCGCTCTGTGTGAGGGTCTCCCAGGCTCAGGACAGGCCCCACGCCTCCCTCTTCCCTCTCTGCACGGAGGTGCCCTGGTTTCACCTGTTCTCAGCCCACGAGGCTGCAGGCCTCTCTGGAGACTCTGCCCTCTCCCTTCCCCGGCGGCTGCGGACGCGAGCCCAGCCCTGGCATGCCGCCAGCCTCCCCAGCCTGTGAAGTAGGGCAGATGCAGAGTCTGCCAGACCGGGTGAGCAGGCAGCTCGGAGCCAGGCCAAGGAAAGGCCCTGCCAGGGTCTGCAGGGGAAGGGAGCGGGAGAGGGCTGGTCAATATGACTTTCTCTCCCCAAGTGCAAGACTGTCCTCATGGCCCACACGGCAGTGCCCAGAGTCAGGAAATGGTATGTGCTTGGCTGACATGATTTCTGGCTGGTTCCAGCTGCTAAACAGTTCCCCCTCCACCACCCACCGTGCACCCGTGGCACAAGTCAAGAATTCCACCCAAGGAGCCAAAACTGGGGGAGAGGGAGGGGGAAGGCCACTGACAGGCTGCTGGCGAGGATGAGGCCAGAGGCCAGGCCCAGCTCTCCCCTCTTCCCACCCCGATGCCCCCTCCTTCTCAGGCTTGCATTGGAGTAGTCTGTGCTGACTGGGTAAGTAGCTGCAGATAAGCTCTTAAATCCAACCGAGTCTCCCAACCAGACGCGCCCACGAGCCCACTGCGGCAGCCGGGCCAGACGGGCAGGAGACAGGATCCTTCCTCTGATGGCTATTCTCTATCCCCACATGCTCCCTCTCCTGACCCCTTTCCAGCGAAACACCTGGGCCTTTGTTGTTCCCTCCTCTTGGGGACGGTTGGGTTGCCGAGCTGAAAGCAGAAGCTGATTGAACACAACCTCACCTTCCTGTTTTCTAAATCCAGCCAAGGCCTCCCAGCGGGGGTGGGGGCAGGGCTTAGAAAGAGAGAGGCAGCAGGTGACTCTGGGGAAGAGACTCTTCAAGAACTGGAAAGCGGAAGGAGACAGGGGTGTGTAAGTAATAAGAATACACCAGGGAGGCGGGGAGCCTCTGAGGACTCCAGACTTCATAAGATCCCCGCGTCTGTCCAAGCATGGCCTGGAAGCCTTAGAGAACCGCAAGGTTGCTCAAGCAGCAGACCAGTAGTGAGGGAAAGAGGGCACACGGACAGGAAACCGCCTCCGGGGTCTGCTTCGCGTAACATTCCCGACACCTTTGCAGAACTTGAGGAGTCGGGGTAGGATGAGCTCAGACAGGGTGGGGAGAGAGTCCTAGCGATGGCTCAGCTGTAATTTCCTTCCAAGCTAGCAGGATGGGGATGAAATTCACATCTGAAACATAATTCGATGCGATGTTTCATGCACACCCCAGATCGTGGGTCCAAGTTCCCACCTGCTCTGACAGCTCTGTGATGAAGACCACAGTCAGACCTGGACAGGACCCTGGCTCCACTGTTTCTGGGCTCTGTGGCCTCGGACCTTAAGAAACTTAAGCTCTCAGCCTCAATTTGCTCCCCTGTAAACAGGGCCAATGGAGGCCTGCCTGGCCAGAGGCTTGGGAGAATTCAAGAAGACTGCTCTTAAGGGCCTAGCACAGTGTCCAACGCAGATCAAATAAGAGGTAACCACTGTCACTCAATGTTTTTTTTTTATTTTCCTTGCTGACCTGCACCTAATAAAGTACACCTGAAATACTAGAGTTCCCCCAAACCACTTTCTAATCCACACACGCACACCCCTCTTTCTCAACTCCCCCTCCTTCCCCTCCTCAGCATGTCAGAACTGGAAAGAGCTCAGAGATTGCCTACTCCAACTTCCTCATTTCACACAGAAGGCAACAGAAGCCCAGAGAGGGAAGGAACTGGCCCAAGGTCACACAGCAGTCAGAGGCAGGGCCAGGACCAGAACCCCAGATTCCGGAGCCTCTCGGTCTGGGACACTTTCCTGCACATTCCCACCCCTGTCCTTCACCCCCTTCCTCTTCTTCCCTGTTGTTTTTCCTCCCCAGTGGGGGCCCCCTGGGGCACTGCCCAGCCCCCAAGGAAATCTCATCCTCCTTTGCCATAGCCCCTAAGCCCGCAGGGGTCAGCTAAGGTCTCGTGTCACCTGGACCCCCCTGAGGGATCTAACCATGTCCTCCTCAGCCTGCCCATCACCGGGGTGCTGCTGGGGCCGTGGATGGACAGAGCTTTGGGGAGCACCTTGAAGGGCTGATCTCCCTCCCTGCCCTCTGCCCCCCGACCCAGCCCCACTCACAGGTCTTGCCCTCCAGCTTCGATGTTTGCCTGGCAGGCGGAGCCCAAGGTCCCACATCAAAGGGACAGCCCCGCTCTCCTGGGGAGAGCTGGGGAGACTTGGTAAAGACTTCTGGCATCAACGCTGGAGGTGGGGTGGTGCTTTCTTGGGTCTCTGATTTTTCTCTTTCGTATTTTCCTACTCTACAAAAGCTCTTGGAAAGTGGCAAGGCAGTTAGCTGAACTCCACTTCCTATCAGGAACTAAAAGCAAATACTAGACGTCCACGAGAGGCCTCATTCTGCCAGCAGAGGCCCAGCAGATGAGCCACACGGACATACATGACTGCCTGGCAAGCCTTGGGAGCCCTCCTATCACACAGCTTTACTCTGAGGATCCGTCTCTGCCACCACTGGCTGTTAAAAGAACCAGGTGGCTGTTTGAGTGAGCCAGTGGCTGAACTGCACTCACAGCCCCTTCTGTCCCTTCCCTAAAGCCGGTTCTTTATGTCACTTCCAAGTGCCCACACAGTAGGCACTGAATGAGGACACTTGCTTCCACCAACAAATTAATCAACCAGTTGTTTGAAATGAATGTCCCCGTTGGTGAAAGCCTTGAAGGAAAACACCCAAACCATGGCTTCTCCAACTTTTCAGCTAAAACTGCTCAGTGACAGAGGAGGATGAACGTGGGCATATAAAGGAATCAGCTGTCCTCAACAAGAGAGAGTGGGGTTTTTTTGTTTTGTTTTGGAAGCCTCCTATTTGGCTTTAAAGCTGATGTGAATTTTGCACTTCATACACCTGGGTTTGTGCTGATATAACAATTATATAACATTTTTATTTCCCAAAATATTCAAGCAAAATTGATATTCTGTAAAGATGGCTATGAAGTGGTATGGCCTCATGAACCCCAGGGACCAGCACTGGCCTAAGTTATTATATAGGAAACATTTCAGGCCTATGGTTTCCTCTTCCAGGCTCCTTTTCCCTCTCCTTTACAAGAGTGGTTCCTAACACTGTGGGGAACAGGGAGTTCTCTGAGAGTTTGAGCTATGGCTTCTCTCCCCAGAAAACAAAAAGAAGCATGGGAACTCCACATTTTGCACTTATCTACAAGGAATACATAACAAAAACTATCTAACATCCACTTTAAAAACCCTGCCTCAGTCTATCTCCCTTGGGTCCCATGCCCCCCAACACCACTGTGATACAGAGAAACTGTTACCCAAGAGGTTGGAATTGTTCCTCATGGAGAAGCAAAGGAGAGGGTTAGCGACACAGACATCAGGAGGGGACAGGATAAGGGCAGCTGAGGCTCATCTACATCCGTGAAGATTCTGAGCCAATGTGAAAGCCCACTAATGGGTCAGGAGGTTTAGACCCAGATGCTCACAACCCCACCTCCCTGGGAGTCTTCAAATTAAGATCATTTGCCCAGAATGGCTAAACCAGAGGGGCCCACCCAGTGGCCAGGGTCTACCCTGCTCTCCACCCTTCTCACCATGAACATCTCTCCCTTTCCTTTCTTCCCTTTGTTTGTTACCGCCTTCTTCCTCTCCCCTTTCCTGACAGTCCTCTCCACTTTCTCTTTTCTGCTCTCCTCTGGCTCTGCCTCGCTCTAGCAAATGGCATTACCAGATTCCACATAGGGACATGGGGTGCTTCTCAACCCTTGAGTTAGAGGCTGTGAACCTGAAGGCAGCAAGATGGATGAGGTGACCTCAGAAGGTGCTCTCCAAGAATCTAGCTCGCAAACCCCAGAAACCCGAGAACTCGTGGGACATCTATCACATTTTGGAGGATGGTCTGAGGAGCCACTGAGCCCTGGTGTTGCTCGATATCGCTGATTCCATGAAGTGTGGTGAGGTGCCTGGGCCCACCACCTCCTCCGACGGGACTTTCTCCTTACCTTGTAGGATGGGGTCTCCGTGCCCGGGTTCTCAGCCTGCACGACAATGTAGGCATGTAAGAAGTTGGAGGCAATCATATCTGGGACAAACGGTGTGTTTTCTTCTTGGAAGATGATGGCCACAATGTCATTCCCAATGTGTCTCTTTCTCTGGAGCTAATCAAAAAGTGTTCCATTGTTATAAGCCAGTTAGGAACATCCTGAAAACAGAATAGGTCTCTATAGGAAATTCCTCATTATTCTATCATTATACATAAACCCCGGAACGCTGAGACCTCTCTCTCCAAGGAGCTTTTTCTTTCAATGTCTAGAAGCCACTAAAAAGGAAAAAAATGAGGAAAATGCCTACGTTGTCAGGAAGAGGCTGGCAAGCTTCTTACTGAGCTCTACAGCACGTAGACGTAGCCCTGACTCAGGACTCGCAGAGACTAGTTAAAAAGTGAGGACGGGTTTTGCCCTGGGAGAGCTTGTAATTGATCTGGGAGAGACACAAACACAGGTGGAGCCACCTGAGAACACTAACAAAGCCACCAGCCAGCAAATGCTAAATCAGCCACTACCCACAAAGTGCCTGACACTATGGGGGCAGAGAAGAGGGCAAAATCAGAGGCCTGGTAGCAATCTGAGAGGGCTTCCTGGAAGAGGAGATTGGGAGAGAAGGGAGCACTTGATGGAAATGTGGATGAGCAGGAAGGAGGGGGCAGATCATCCTACACCAGAAGGAAGAAGAACCATGCTCAGAGAAATAGGGGCAACCTGGCTTGGTGGAGGTCATGGGAGAGAGAGAAATACAACCCTGATTCAGCATCCCAAGCTCTGCCAGGTGCTGTCACAGGTGATCTCAATCCCCAAGCACCTACTGTGTGCCAGGAACCATACTGGGCTGTTGCCACGCAAGATTTCAAATGTTAAGGCCCTCTTGTATACCAAATCCAGGCTAGGTGCTTACCTACACTTTGTTCCTTTATTAAACACCTACTGCACGCAAGCTCTGTTTCCCACTGAGTTTCTCACTTACTGAGCACCTGCTGTATACTAAGCCCCGTGCTGGGCACTTTTACAAATTGTCTCACTTAGGGCACACACATCATCCCATTTCTTAGGAAGAGAAATTAACATGTATTCAGTCCTTGCTGAGAGCCAAGCTCTGTGCACATCCCACTTAACAGGTGACACTGAGAACAAGCCAGGCAGAGAACAGCCCTCAGTCTTAGGCTGGGGCAGTGGGTGAGGGAGGCTGTGAGGGAACAGAGCTGAAGGTAAAACACTGAGAGAAAACCTACTTTGGGTACAAAAGGAATCCTGCTCCTATTTGTTTCTGGAACATTCAGTAGTTATTTTAGAGCCAAACTGCAGTCTCCTTTGCCAATTTCCTTTTTTCCTAAGAAGCCAGGCACTATGTTTACAATATTACATCTGTGCTCCCTCCTGGGTTCCCTGCTCAGAAACAAATGGGTCCGAGTTTGGTGAAACGCCTAGCTTCCTTCCTTATCTTCCTGGAGACTGAAATGGTACAAAGAGTGGGACGGGGCAAATGGGACCACAGCCAGGGACCAGCTGCTGGTTTCAGGGCTCAATGAGAAAAAAAAGCCAGGTCCTCCCCGGGGACATGCAGCTGTCAGGAGCAGCAAATGAGAGGGAAAGGAGGAATACACTGGAAGCAGAGGTCTCATCCAGGGTTCTCCAGTCAAGGAAAAGGCTGGATTCCTGCCCACGGCAGGTGTCCTAAGAGGTAAGGCTGTATGACTAGACAAGCTGGAGAGGGGTGCGGGGGTGTCACATGCAATAACCAGCTTGACGTCTCTGGGCCAGGAAGAGTGGCCTGGACAGAACAGTCATGAGGTAGGAAGCCTGTCACAAGCCAGGCATCGTACTGAGCCCCACAGTCAGAACCTTACGTGATCCCCACCACAGCCCTCTAATGTACGTGGTGTTATCCCCACTTTACAGATGAGGCAAATGAGGACACAAGATTACCAGCTTGCCCAGAATCTCATACCCCTCAGTGGCAGAGCTGGCTTCAAGCCGCCACCTGCAGACCCCGTCATGTACTCTTTATCACCAGCCTACACGATCAGGGCACCTGGGCTCTGCTCACAGCTCTGCCCCTGATCACCTGGGAAACAGTCTTTTAACCACTGTTACCCCATCAGTCACAGTGGGATAACCAGGAGCCCTGTCCCGCCTCCCACACAGGCTGCTGACCTGCCGCCTTGGTGGAATAACACAGTAGTTCAGGTTTTGATAAGAGGAACAAAGTTGAACAGACGGGCTTCTTGATTATGAAAATGGGGAAGGCGGCCTCAGTTCTCCAGGGAGACCAGACCAGACGCAGGCTTTCACCTCACACGCCCCAGGCTCCCGAAGCCATCCTGAACCCGGTTACCTGCTGGGTGTCTCCCTCGGTAAACGGCAGCTTTGTGGAGACGTGAAACATGATCTCCCTGTCCCGGAATATCGTGTACACTGATTCCACCCCCGTCTGTCCATGGGTCACATCCAGGCCTCCTCGGAAACTGTCAGGGAAACGGGAAAGTGCCAGGGGAAGAGAGAGAAAGAGAGAGAAGGGAAGTGGGCAACTTGGTACAACCTTCCCTAAGGACATGGGGGCAGGAGAATGAGAGGATGTGGAAGAGTTGAGGGCAGAGAGACTGTGATGCTGGGAAAGCAGATAAGGCTCATCTTCTAAGCAGATGAGTCCTGGCTTCTAACCATAAATTACTATTTAAAAGACAAAGGCAGAACCTCCATTCCAAGCCTTGGCTGTGTCCCCTCCACACCATGGGAAGAGAGGTCGTCTGTCCATCCACAACCCCAGACAAATGCCGTCCCAGCTGCTAGTGGCCCCCAAGGCTGGGCATAAGCCTTTGCTCTCTGCAAGGCTGTGTCCAGGTCCTCAGCCCAGAGCCAGGGCAGCCGTCCATCCTATTGGATGGTGGTGAGCCCCACAGGAGTATCCGGAGTCAGCGAGAAGAGGGGCCAGATGCTTGACTTCTACCCAGCCAGCCCCAGATATGGAGACCCCACCACAGCAGCACCCAGATGGGAGGTATCCAAGGAGGTCCCTTCTCTGGCTACCTCCTTGCAGGCAGGAAAAAAAAAATACTAAGGAACTGGGTGGGCTTCTCAGAGCTGCCCCTTCTTCCTCTATAGAAACATGGCTGCTAGCCGTGGCTCATCTTCTTCAGCAAGGAGAGTGGGATACATGTTCCTTTAAGAAAATGAAGTAAAACAGATCCTGAACATCAGGTCCCCCCAACCCCAAGCACTGTAATACTAAGCCAGAAATGTGCTCAGCCCCACATGGCGGAAAACACATGTGGCCAGGAGTTAGGTGCATTCAGGTTCTAGACCAGCTTCTGCCACTAAGTCAGCACATGACCTTGGGCATATTACTTAATCTCTCCAGGCCTCAGTTTCCTTTCTCTTGAAAATAAAGGGATAGGATTACATGACCTCTGGGGTCCTTCCTGGTTTTAATATACTTTATTTCATCAGTTGCAAGATGGAACATTTTTTCCCATTTTAACCTCTCTGAAATCAGGATATATCTTATAAGGATGGCGTCTCAGAGCCAATGGAAGGTGGTATAATAAGAACAATAACAATGACGACCAGTGCTTACTCTGCGTGGCACTGGCCTAAGTGCTCCACGTGCATTATCTATCTCAATTCTCCAGCAAGCTTGTGGGGTCAGTACTATCTTTATCTCCCTTTTTACAGACAAGGAAACTGAGGCTTGCAGAGGTTAAGTCACTTGTTCAAAGTCATAGAGCTAATTAGTGGCAGAGATGGGATTTTGACCCATGTGTGACTGGCTCCAGACAGCAGTGATGACCTTGAAGGGGGAGGAAGAGGAGAAAAGAAAAAGGAGAAGGAAGAGGAGGAGAGAAGGGAGCAGAGGAAATAAGTGATAATCAAGCACCTACTCCATGCCAGACACAGAGCTAGTGCGTTCACACGTTAGGACATCCTGTTAATGCGGCTGCTGAGGTGGGAAATTCTGAGGGCTCAGCCGTGTGCCAGCCACAAAGCAGAGAACAGGCTGGCCAGGTCCGAAGGCCCTCCCCAAGTGTTGCCTTTGTCAAGGAACATCAAAGGCCAGAGCTTTCCAAGAAATAGCCCCAATATTCTTTCTGTCCGCTTAGAGAACCATACACCGTTGCATAGATTCCTGCCAGAGGGATTACGGTATTTGCACCAACTCTTAATTAACCATTCTTTTTGTGTCTTATCTAAAATGGGTCATTTCCCCCAAAACTACATAGGGTCCTCTTTCCGGAATGCCTAGCAGGTGAGTGACCTGCTCACCTGGAAGGGAAGGTGGATTCATTTTACTCTCAGTCTGAGCCAACTGTAATTAGGAAGGCAAATCTCAGGTGGAATGATTTCATCATGCATCCTAAGGGCAAAAGTCAATGCCTTTCAGACCATCTGCCATTCAGGATTATCCCCTGTACCAGCGATTCCTTCGAGATGCAATCAATGAATGTTGATCATTTGCTGAAAAGTGATCCCATGTTCCTTGTGCATGTTGTTAACTCTCACATGCCACCCCCTGAAACTCCGCAGTCAGCCCTCACCCTTCCTCTAGGGCCTCATCAATAGGGGCAGAGCCATCACTTGGCTAAAACCCACCCTTTGAAGTCCTGCAGCGTGATGGTGTCTCCCAGCAGATCTAAGAACTCCTTGAAAGCTGGGCTCTCCTCACTGTTCCCAAACAGCTCTTCCTCCAGGGTCTGAAAGAGAAACAGGATCAGGAACAGGAGTTCAGAAAAATAAGCCTTCTCGTTGCTGCCAAGAGAAGGAATGTGATTGTCCAGATACCTGGTCCCTTTCTTCCTTTCCCCATCCCCCTCATTTGCCATCCAGTGGCTCTGTCATCCACGGGAGGAAGGACTAATAGAGGCTCACTCAACAGAGCTGGATTTGGGGGGCTGGTTAAGGAGGACTTTCTATTTGAACAAAAGCTGCTGCTCAGTTTAAAAAAAAAAAAAAAGGCAAAGCTGAAGCAAAGAATTCTTAGACTTGATACTGAAAACCGATCCAAAAATGAAAAATTAATAGTTGGACTTCTGACAAAGGACTAGTATCTAAAATACATAAAGAACTCTGAAAATGCAACAGTAATCAAAACCACAATGAGGGACTTCCCTGGCAGTCCAGTGGTTAGGACTCCACGCTTCCAATGCAGGGGACACGGGTTTGATCCCTGGTTGGGGAACTAAGATACCGTGTGCCACGAGGTGCAGCCAAAAACAAACAAACAGACAAAAAAAAAACCACACAATGAGATACCACTCACACCATAATCAAAAAGAAAGACAATAAGACGTGTCGGTGAGGATGTGGAAAAATCAAAACCCACGTACGTTGCTGGTGGGAATGTAAAATGGTGCCACCTCTTTGGAAAATAACCTGGCAGTTCCTCAAAAAACTAAGCATAGAGTCACCATATGATCCAGCAATTCCACTCCTAAGAATATACTCGAGAGAAATGAAAACAAAAGTCCATACAAAAAAACTTGTACACGGGGCTTCCCTGGTGGCGCAGTGGTTGGGAGTCTGCCTGCCAATGCAGGGGACACGGGTTCGAGCCCTGGTCTGGGAAGATCCCACGTGCCGCGGAGCAACTGGGCCCGTGAGCCACAATTACTGAGCCTGCGCGTCTGGAGCCTGTGCTCCGCAACAAGAGAGGCCGCAATAGTGAGAGGCCCGCGCACCACGATGAAGAGTGGCCCCCGCTTGCCACAACTGGAGAAAGCCCTCGCACAGAAGCGAAGACCCAACACAGCCATAAATAAATAAATAAATAAAATTTAAAAGAATAAGGCTTTAAAAAAAAAAAAAAGAGTAAAAACTTGTACACGAATATTAGTAACAGCATTATTCATAATAGCCCCAAAGTAGAAGCAATCAAAATGTCCATTAACTAACAAATGGATAAACAAAATGTGATATATCCATACAATGGAATATAATTCATCCATAAAAAAGAATAAAGTTCTGATTCATTGCACAACATGAATGAACCTTGAAAACATTATGCTAAGTAAAAGAACTAGACATTGAAGACCACATATTATGATTCCATTTATATGAAATGTCCAGAACAGGCAAATCCATAGAGACAGAAATAGATTTGTGGCTGACAGGAGTTATAGAGTATGAGGATGATGGGAGTGACTGCTCATGGGAATGGAGTTTCTTTTAGGGGTGGTGAAAATTTTCTGAAGTTAGTGGTGATAGTTGCACAATTCTGTGAACATACTACAAACCACTAAATTGTACACTTTATTGAGATATAAATCACATGCAATTGTGAATTGTATGGTAGGTCAGTTATACCTCAATAAAGCTGTTATTTAAAAATTTTAAACTCAACAGTAAAAAAAAAATCCAATTAGAAAATGGTCAAAAGACATGAACAGTCATTTCACTCAAGAGGATATACAAATGGCAAATAGGATGTTCAATTAGAAAAGATGTTCAATGTCATTAGCTGTTAGAGAAATGCAAATTAAAACCATAATGAGATCTCATTACACATCTATCAGAATAGCTAAAATGAAAAATAGTAACCACACCAAATGGTGGCAAGGATGTAGAGAAAACGGATCACTCACACGTTGCTGGTAGGAATGTAAAATGGAACAACCGCACTAGAAAACAGCTTGGCAGTTTCTTACAAAACTAAACATATAATCACCATACAACCAGGCAATGGTACTCCTAAATATTTATCCCAGAGAAATGAAAACTTCTGCTCACATAAAAAACCTGTATATAAATGTTCACAGTGGCTTTATTCATAACAGCCCCAAACTGGAGACAATCCAGATGCCTATCCCTCAATAGGTGAATGGTTACACAGACTGTGGTACATCTAGGTATACCATGGAACACTACTCAGCAATGAAAAGGAACGAACCATCGATACACTCAGAAACTTGGATGAATCTCGCTGAGTGCAGAAAAGCCAATCCCCAAAGGTTATATATTGTATGATTCCTTTTATACAACATTTTTGAAATGACAAAGTTCTAGAAATTGGAGAACAGATCAGCGGTTGCCAGGGGTTAGGGACTGGAGCCGGGGAAGGGAGCGTGGAGGCAGGAGAGAGGTTAGCATGGTTATAAAAGCATGAGCCACACCAGGATCCTAGTGTTAGTGGAACTCTTCCATATCTTGACTGTGGAACCTACATGTGTGATAAAATTATATACGATGACTAACAAATGGATAAACAAAATGTGATATATCCAGACAATGGAATATAATTCACAGACATGCCACAAATGAGTATGTGTAAAATTGGGGAAATCTGAATAAGATCTGTGGATTTTATCACCATCAGTATCCCAGCTGTGATACTGTGTTATCATTTTATAAGACATTACCTTTGGGGGAAACTGCATAAAGGGTACACAAGATCTCCCTGTATTATTTCTTATTAATACAACAGCATGTAAATTTACAAATATCAAAAAATTAAAAGTTTCACCATTTTTTTAAAAATAGAAAGCAAAGCTGAAAACAGTAGCAAGCTCTGCAATCGTGACAGGCTTAAAACACTGAGTGGCCCTGCCTGATCAAAAGGTTCTGCCCACAGTGGCAGGCTCTGCAAACAGCTGAAGGCTCTGCAAACACCCATAGATGGCAATGAACAGCTGAAGATGACACAAAGACACTCCAGTCTGTGCAATCCCTTTAAGGAGGAAGCCTCCAACAGGTGATTCTTTAACATCTCCTTAATGCCTGCTTTATAAGAAAAAAGAACCGACCTCAGGTTCTAAGCCTTCAATAAGAAACAGAGTCTAGCTAGATTTCAATAACTTTATCTTATCTTTTTACAGTATTTCTTTTTAGAATTACCTTCATTTCATGCAAGTGATACTAATTTCCCAGTAAGAGTAGTGATATAAAATATCCTTTAAAAATTGAATTTAAGGTGAAAGAAAACTTTAAAGAAAAGTAAGTAGTTAGTGGTATAGGTGCAATAAAAAAATGTAAGGGTAGAATGACACGATCTTGGATGTGGTTTGTGAACGTCTAAAATTTGGAAAACACTGCTTTCTAGCAGGGGTCAGCAAACTATGGCCTGGGGGCCAAGTTGGGCCCACTGCTTATTTTTATAAATAAAGTTTTATTGGAACATGGCCAGGCCAATTCATTTAGTATTGTCTATGGCTGCTTTTGAACTTCAAAGGCAGGGTTGAATAGTTGCAACACAAACAGTATGGCCCGTGAAGTCTAAAATATTTACTATCTGGCCCTTTACAGAAAAGGTTTCCCGATGCCTGATCTGTCACATGCCACGAAGGCATCCCAACTCTAGTCCAGCATGCTGTATGCCCCAGGTCATGAAGCTAGGGTTTGGGAGAATAGTTGCTTCCAAGCAACACACATCTTCTCCTGAGAAAACAATCCAGCTTATGCTCTGGGGTGTGCACCTCTCTCTAGGATTTACACCCAGCCTGGTATTACTGTCTTTATTTTTATACTGGCCTTGAACTTGACCATGGACTCAGGAGAGATGTTCTTAGTCATTATTGTATCCTCCACAGGCTTAGCAAAGTGTCTGACAAACAGAGAGTTAGATGGGGCTTATTTATATCCTAAGACCAGCATAGGGCTTTCACGCAACAAATGTTCATATTAATCCCCCCAATGTAGGTTTGCAAAACAACAATCCAAATATTTTAAGAAAAGACTTTTATCTGCCTGGGCGACCCCACCTTGCCTCAGCGGTGTCAGGTACATAAACAACATACAGACTCCTTCAGCCTCCTTCTCAGAGGTGGATGGTTAATGTTCAGTAATTATAACTCTGCTGGAATATTGGACTGTAATCACCTTATGATATCTGCTTTGGTAAATTTCACAAGCAAAGAGCTTTAATTAGTGGGACTGTATTATCAGAGCTGTACAAAATAAAAATGCAGTATGTGAAAATAATTAGAGTGCCTACTTGAATAATTCCCTTAAATTATAAGATTTATCTGTGTTGGTCTTTCAGCTCCACAAGCCTTCATTAATTAGAGTGTTTTTAAGCCAACACATGCCTCTTGTGGTCTAATATCTTCAGACAAGGAAGTCAGCTATCATCCAGTTGAGAAAGACACTGTCACGCAAAAAAGATGACACAGATAATATTGAAAGATATTATCGACCTACCACTCACAGGGTCAAAACTTTTATTCATTCATTCATTCATTCACATAACAAAAAATTGAGTGTATTTATATAAACACCCCATGCTAGGCTCTTGGATGATACAAAGATGAAATAGGTGTGGAACCTTCTTCCATACAACCCAGATGAGGAAATACCGGTGTGTTCAGCAGACCACTTCTCAGGATGCTAATAAAAGTTCATGGTAGGAGGATAGGAAGTTTGTGGTCAAATACGTATGGGAAACACAGTTCAACAAAGTTATAAAGAGGTCTCTACTCTGGGGGTTCTTAGAACCTTTAAAGTTGTTCCCACACAACTGACCACACCCACCCCCCTGGAACTCATCTGTTCACAGAGTACCTCACTGGACTAGTGTCTCACGGAACGCACTTTGAGAAACACCATTCTGGTCAACTGACGCCAAAGCAGCACGTAAGCGCTACAAGAGATAGAGGAGGACAAGCGCTGTGTACCGGTAACATTTTTAACAACCTGCTCTCCAAAGACAAGAAACAGAAGCCCTGGTGTTTGCCCATTTCCATGGTGTGAATACTTCCATCGTGGCTGATTTCAAGCTACCAGCGTGACATCAGTGAACACAGAGCTGGGCAGAGAGCATACAGCTGATGCCAGGACACTACTCAAGTCTGGGGAGCAAAAGCTAATTCCCAGCCAGGAGAGTGGTGGGCAAGGAGAAAGCAGCCGGTGCTCATCCATTCCCTCCACCCAGTCTGACTTTTCTTGTGACGAACAGCTCATTGTTAAATATAAGCGGAGGGAGCCAGGAAGGATTAGAATTCACTGCGTGAAAAGCTACATTACCATTTAAGGGATCTGCAGGCCTTTTTGAGAGCAGCAGCCCACCTTGAAGATTCTACCACCTGCAGTCTAATTCATATATGAAATGTGGTCACTGTGTTCAGAGTATTTAAGAACCTAATGCAGGGCTCCTGTGCTTGGGGGATGGGAAAACAAAAGTCCCCAGGGAGAACCCACAGGCTCTAGTGACCAGTATGGATTCGTGATGCTTACCTGCCTGGCTTTTTGATAAATGACCCCAAATTTGAATGTGTTGTTGACGTCATGCTCGTCGTAGGACACGATCATTTGGGAGGCCTGGAAAATGTGGGAAGAAGAAATCAGATTATTACCTTGGAGGCAAAATGAGGAGGCAAGCGGAAGGGGAAGCACCCATTTTGGTGGAGAACATGCCCCCCTGATATGAAACATCCACACATGGAGGAAGAGAAAGGGTGAAGTCCAAAGTACATGGTCAAGATGCAACTCCAAAGGTCTCAGCTGTTCCCAGCCCCTGGACTTCCCCCAGTGGTGACCAAACCTCTGGATCACCCATTCCATTTCCCTCCAGATATGCCAGTCAAGGCCCGGACACACAGGCAGTCCAGCAGGACACGGGCAACTGACTTTACCCCAGTGTTTTATCTGGGGAGTAAAAAGTGCAGCCGGGACCCCAAAACCAGTCAGCGAGGATGATACTAGCTCCAATTCCACCTCTAAGCAGCAGTGTGATTCTGAGCAAGGCACGGCTCCTGCCCAGACTTCAATCCCCTTTATCCATAAAATAAGAGGTCTCTAAGGAGGAACATACGCTAATTCAATATGCAAAGAAAAAACAAACAAAAAAACCCTGACCACTGGTTCCATCTAATTTTCTATTGTGCTTCAAAGAGTTGGTCAGAAACACTAGGCTCTCATTTTGAATCCACTGCTTTCACCTGTGCAGCTTTGAGTGAGCCACTTAACTTCGCTGGGCCTCAGTTTCCTCATCTGTTTCTTTATTTTTATTATTATTATTATTATTATTAATTTTTATTTTGTTTGCCATGCTGTGCAGCATGCGGGATCTTAGTTCCCCGACCAGGGATCGAACATGTGCCCCCTGCATTGGAAGCGCAGAGTCTTAACCACTGGACCACCAGGGAAGTCCCTCCTCACCTGTTCAATGGAGACGTGTGGCTGTGGAGATTCAGGGAGATCAAGCACATGAAGTGCTGAGCACACAGCAGCTATTATCACCATCATCTATGTAAACCCTCCAGAAAGATCAGAGTTGGACCAGCTTGTTAGGAAAGACAAGACTTGGGGACTATTGGGATGGTCTCTGCAATAAAAAGGAGGGATTCGACCACACGTTTTGCTACAGGAAGAACAAACCAGGCATGACTTGTTGGCCAGAGTATGTGGCCCATGTCAGGTTGTCACCCCCAACATATCTCTGTGTGGCTCTCAGCTGCCTAAGGAAATGGACACTTCTCAGCTCCCCCTAGAAGAACAGCGCTGCCCGACCCCAAAGGGCGCCCCCCACTCCCGCCTGGGATGAGTCAAAGGCTTGGAGCAGTTGCCCTGCCCGGGAAGAGGCATCTGGTCATGGACACCTTCCAAGGAACATTCTAAACTCTGTGAATTGTAAAAACACACACACATCTCAGCCAGATTAACATCCCAGCCGGACGAAGCAGTCCTTCCAATCTAGAAAACATGAAAATACAGCTGCTCTCCCATTATTACCAGAGCCGGAGGCTTTCCAAGCTATAGAGAAAACTATGCAAAAATGAGAGTCATCGGGTTCTCTCAGTGGCTGTGATTTGACAACAAAAATTGCCAAACTTGTAGTTAAGTTAGGGCTTTATGATGGGGTTCTGATGCTGGGTTAAACCTCACTAATTCAGCTTTAATTATAAAGGGGAGGGCAGTCTGAATGATAGAAAATATTCCATGGAGCACAGCATCTTACTGGGAAGCGCCTACAGATGCTCGGGGGGTAAAAGAGGTGTCTGAGAGAAGGGCTCTGGCACATTCTCTGTGCAGGAGAGGACCCTGCCATTAGCTCAGCCCCCTCATGGGGACGAATAGTGTGTCAAGCCCAATTGTGAAGATATGAGGCTTCATTCCAGGGGGTTCTGGGTATCCCAGCCGGGACAGGACCCCTCTTCCCTCATCAAACGTCTCACCTCCTGGTTCCTGGCTGTCAGAACTGGGACTCGGAATGGACTGAATCAGCGCCAGCCTGCCCCAGCGAGCCCCAGCCGGCCCACGGTGGATGTCCGGAAGCACTGCCCTGCTTCCATGGCCTCTCCCCAGGCCCTGCGGGCTCGCAAAGCAGCAGCCAGTGCCCTGGGTCTCTTCCTATGGCCGATTTAAAGCAATTCACTGTCCATGGGTGATTAAGTCCTCTCACAGCGTAATTGCTCTTGAGCGGGCTTGGGAGTTTGTTTCGTTATTATCGCTCCTCTCCCCACCCACACCCCGATATTAGAACTGGGGTCAAGATCAGGCCAAGCCTAAGGAAACTGTTAACAGAGAACCAGCCAAGTTTATTAACTAGGGGCCGGCCGAGGCTTGTAAGGCCTCAGACCTGTAGTAACGTTGGCAACAGGGAGCCGAGGTCTGGCCTTTTCTTTCTTAGTGGGGTTCTGCCTTCTGCCCCCCTCGCCCCCTTCCTGATGGCTGACCAGGTCTGCAGCAGCCCCCCAGCTAGAGGTAGAATCCCCAGCTCAGCACTGGCCTCAGGCAGGTACGACCAGACTGAGAAGCTGCGACATTGCTACCTGTCTGCCACCTCCACACAGCTGGGGACCAATTCTAGCGGGCTGGGGACCCAGGCATGGCTGAGGACGGGTTTCCAGCAGATCAGTTTGTGAAGGGGTGGGCAGGGAGAGGGGGAGACATGGAGGTTTATCACGGAGACCCCGCGAAACCCCCCAAGATGCAGAGAACTTCCCACAGAGCCACAGGCGTGCAAATCCGTGCCAAATGGCAGAGCCCTGAGCAAGGGGAGGGGGGAAAGGTCCTCACCTTGGGGTACAGGACCGGGTTGAATTTCAGCCCCACTGCGTCGTCACAGAAAGCCTAAGCAGGGAGAGAGAAACACACAGCTCAGGGGCCACGTCCATGGAGGGCACCTGCGCTCCTCTGCCCACCAAGAAAAAAAGCATGAGGCCAAGACCTGCGGGGGTCAGGGGGCCTGGGGTCAGATCCTGGGGCCACTGCTCACGCACTCGCATGCGGTCAGGAAAGTCAAGGGACCTTCCTGGGGTTTCCTGCTGAAGTGAGGCCACCGAAGGTATCAGGCACAGTTCTGCCTGGCATTCCCACTCCCAGAGTGTGGGTCCAACCCCACCCAGCTGACCATCCTTCTCACCCCACTCTGATCACTCAGTTTCCAAGTTCCCAGGATCCCAGAGAAGTGACATGGGCCCCTCCATCAGCTGATGGCTCCTTACCTGAGGGGCCCCTCCATCTCAATCAACAGCCCGGTCATCCCTCAGCCCAACTGTCCTCTGCTGTGAAGTCTCCCCAGCTGCCCCCTCCCCTCCCTCCTCCTCTATTCTCCGGCCCTGTCTCTCCATTTCTCTTGTCTCCTGAACTAGCTGTGAACTTGGGGGCAGAGACCATGGATTATCCTGTTCCCTGATCAGCCTCAGCAGCGAGGATGAGATGGGCAAGGTGTAGAGGAAAGGGGGGCATCCACCAACCGCTCCCCCCAACTGCATCCATGCAGTCAAGGGCCCAAGAGGACAATGGCCTTCCCCTCCCCAAGGGCAGAGCCCACCCAGGAAGAGCCTCCGCCCCCAGCCCAGAGGCCAGACCTGGCCTAAAAGAGGAAGCCACCTCCTCTCAGTGTCAGCTTTTACCTTTGCAATCTGAGGGACGCTGGGCAACTTGCTCAGTCCGGCCAAGGGGATCCGCTCATGTACTGTCTTCACTTTGGACCTGCACACGTGGATGAGGATGAGAAAGGGGTGTCCACAGAAATGGAGTCAATGAGAAAGGTGGCTGAGGTCACGCCAGGCCACAAGGCAGGTACCTGCTTCATGTCACCCTGGGTCAGACCTGCCTCATTCCGCCCAACCCTGGCATTGGATACTGCACTCAAATTGGAAAATGGAATCCTACTTAGGGACCCCATGGGAAATGGATACTCAAAGAACCTGCCTGGTACAGCTGACTGCAACTGAAATACGGGAAATGTAAATAGCTACCTTCAAGTTCGACATTACTTTTTTGTTTCTTTGTGGGTTTTTTGTGTTCTCCAGAAGAACTGGGCAGAGCTTCTGGACATATTTGGGTCTGACATGCAATTAAACCTTTATGAAAAGGAAAACTAATATTTGAAAATCTGGATTTACGTAAAATATAAATGGGATGAAAGTTGCTTTATAAAGGGATTCACCATAAGGCTAAATTTAGCCTGTTCCCCTGATTCATTCAGCACATTATGAAAGTGTTGAATTCTACCGAATGCTTTTCTGCATCTGCTGAGATAATCATATGGTTTTTAATCTGTTAACCTGGTGGATTACATTTCTGTTGAGCTATATTTTCAATCCACGGGTAAAACTCCTCTTCCTTATGATGTATTATTTTTTTCATATCCTGCTGAATTTATTGATATTTTATTTAGAGTTTCATATCTATGTTCAATAGCAACACTGGCCTATTTTATTTTCTTGTACTTCCCTTGTCAGGTTTTGATATCAAGGTGTTACTCCAGCCTCGTAAAATGGCTGGTGAGCATCTCATTCTTTGAAATAGTTTGTATACCATAGGAATTTTCTGTCCCTTAAAGGTTTGCTAAAATTTGTGTGAGATTTCACAGACAAATCTCTGGGCCTGCTGTTCTTCTTTGGGAGGATACCTGTGGCTATCAATTCAGTTCTTTTTTTTTTTTTTTTTGGCTGCTTTGGGTCTTCGTTGCTGCGCAGTCTTTCTCTAGCTGTGGCGAGCAGGGGGCGGGGGGGCACCCTTTGTTGCAGTGCGCGGGCTTCTCATTGCGGTGGCTTCACTTGTTGCAGAGCACAGGCTCTAGGTGCGTGGGCTCAGTAGTTGTGGCGCACGGGCTTAGTTGCTCCGCGGCATGTGGGATCTTCCTGGACCAGGGCTCGAACCCATGTGCCCTGCATTGGCAGGTGGATTCTTAACCATTGCACCACCAGGGAAGTGCCCCAATTCAGTTCTTTAATGGTGAATGTTTAGGTTTTCTGCTCCTTATTGAGTCACTTCTGGTAATTTGTTTTTTTTTCTATAAAATTATCCATCAAATGCATTGATATAAAATTGTTTTTGGTATTCTCTTAAGACTTCATTTCTATTTGTAGTCCTGTCCCTTCCTTCATTGTGGAAATAGTATCTGTTTCTATCTTTTCTCTGTTTTCCTTAGTCAGCCCTTGCTGGGGGTTTAGTTTATTAATCTTTTCAAAGAGATAGCTTTTGGTTTTGTCTATTATCTCTATTCTTTTTTTATTTTTGCTTTCTACTTCACTAGCTTATTCTTGCCTTTTTTATTTCTTTCCTTCTATTTTCTTTGGGTTTTTTTGTTCTACTATTCTTTTTCTAACATCCTGACCTGCATGCTTACACATTGAATCTTTCTTCTTTTTTACAAATGCATTTAAAACTATACATCTCTCCCTAAGTACCACTTTAACTGCATCCCACACATTGGTAGGTAGTATTTTCATTGTCACTTAGTTCTAAATATTTTGTCAGTTTTTTGCGATTTCCCCTTCAGCACCTGAGTTATTTAAAAGGGTTTTCTTTATTTTTTTAACTTTCCAAATATATGAGTTTTATCTTTCAGTATTTTCATTGTTGATTTCTAGTTTAATTTTTGTATATTCAGGAAACATACCCTGTATGATATTAATTATTTGAAATTTGCTGACTTGATACATGGACTTTTTTTTCATGTTCCATCTGAGCTTGAAAAAGAATGTATTTTTTTCTCTTTTGTTGAGTTCAAGAATGTATGTTACAAGATCAAATTTGTTAACTGTGTTGTTCAAATCTTCTATAGCCTCACAATTTTTTGTCTACTTGGTCCATTGGCATCTGAGAGATGTTACTGAAATCTCCCACTATGAGGATTTGTCTGCTTCTTATATTCCTACCAGTTTTTGCCTTTTTAAATTCAAGACTATGTTACTAAATACAAGTTCATGACTGTTAGATCTTCCAGGTGGACTGTTCTTTTGATCATCATGTAGGCTGAGGCCTCTGAGGGGTCCAGTAAAGGGCATCCTTCTCTGCCCAAGTTATGAACAAATACAGAAAAAAAGAAATTAAAAGTAATTCGGGAATTAAAATAACTCCTTTGGCACTGATAAAGGTGAAGAGGAAGCACATGAGCTTACTGTGAAGGTGCAGTGGGTCTTCTGACTACACCCCAGAGTTACCCACACCCACAGGCAGTGCTGGGCAGGGGCAAGCCTCCTCTCGTGGGGTCTGCTCAGGTGGGACTTACAGTACAGAGAGCAGGGGGGATGCCCTGAGGGCAGCCAGCTCCAAGAGGGAAAGGGAAAAGAACACAGCTATACACATCAAGTTCTTACTCCCAAATTTAGCCTTGTATCAAGAGGGTGAAGAGAGCCAGGGGTGCCACACAGAGCAAGAAAATCAGGAGTAGGGAAGGATTCCCTAGTTACAAAGGAGTGTTCCTTTTATCCCTACTAATACTTTTTCCCCAAAACTCTATTTTGTCTGATATTACTATTGCTCACCAGCTTTCTTGATTAGTATTTCTCCAGCATATCTTTTTTTATTTCTTTAAATCTTTCCATGTCGTTTTTCTTTAGACATGTCTCTTATTAAGTAGAGTATAGCTGCATTTTTAGTCCAATCTGATAGCCTGATATTTTCATAGGCTAATTTCTACTTGTGATTACTAATGTATTTAGAATTATTTTTATCATTTTGTGTTTTTAATAACCCTGTGTTTTCTTTCCTTTTTCTCCTTTCCTGACTTCAGTATGATAAAGATTTTTAAATTCTCTTTATATCCCTCTGCTAGTTTAGAGCTATATATTGTATTCCTGTAACTTCCAATACACATATTTATATTTTTCCAACAAACTCTAAACTTACTTGCTATCTCTCTCCTGAGGAAGGAGAGGACACAATAGCTACTGAACTCTTCCCTCCCACTGTTCTTCCTACATTTGTTTATAAATTTAGTTCAAGAATCCTTTTTTTAAAAAAAAAATACTTCCTTTTTCCAGTCAGTAATTAAACTTATCAACATAGTTTACCTATTTCTTCTCACTTTTTAGTTGCATCTTTCCTTTTGGTTTCTCTTTTCTTCTAGCTGAAGTACATCCTTTAGTAATTCTTTCAGGGAGAGTCTGTAAGTGATATATTCCCTTCATTTTTTTTAAATGTCTGAAACAGCTGTCTACCACCACTTTAAAGATATTGTCCCATTGTCCCATGGCTAAGAAGTCTGCTCTCAGCCTAGCTGTCATTCACAAATAATCTGTCTTTATCCTTAAGTATCTTTAAAATTTCCTATTTATCTTTGAAGTTCTAAGGAAATCTGTTCCTTACAAGTTTCAAATAACTACCTGCAAACCATCTAGATCTAGAAACTTTTTCTTTTTTTTAGATCTAGAAACTTTTGGAGAGATCATTCTTTGAGAACTTTTTCAATTTATTCCATTATTATTATTGAGCCGGTCAGGTTTTTCACCTCATGTTAAATTTAGTAATGTATACTTTCCCAGAAAGGCATCTGCTTCAAATAAAATTTTCAATATAATAGCATTGGTTGAACATAATGTCTATTAACATCTATTGTTAAATTGTTTGATCTTCTTTACATCTGTGGTTATATGCCTTCTTAATGCCTAATTTTGTGTATTTTTATTTTCTCTTTTTATCTGTATTTGACTAGCTGAATAGTTACCTATTTTGTTGTTATTTTGTTCCCTCAACAGAAGTTTATCTTTTTCTAGGCTATAAATAAATCTGTAGTTTAGATTTACTTATCAAATCTCATGAGGTTTTTTATTTCTAATTTATTTGTTTCAGCTTTAATCTTTGTTAACTCCTTCCTCTTACTTTAAGTAATAATATTGATAATAATAGCAGCTACCATTCTTGAGTAGCTACAATGTATCAGGTTCTGACACATAATATGCATTCAATAATTTTAAGGTGGATACTACCATCACCATTTCACAGGTAAACAAACTGAGGCACAGACAGGTTACTAACAACAACTTACAAATATGATCCTTTCTTTTTGAATAAGGAACTTTTTAAGGCAATTAATTTTCTTCTAAGTATAGCTTTGGACACAACCCATAAGCTTTTAAATGCAATATTTTAAATGTCATTATTTTATAAATATTCTATAACTTCAGCTTTGATTTCCTCTTTGGCCCAACAGTTATTTAGGAAAGTGTTGAGATAGCTTACTTCTAAGTGGTTAAGTGAGTTTTTTAAACATTACTGTTATTAATTTGTAGTTTTACTGTCAAATTGTAAGCAAATATATCCAGCAAGGTGTCTGATTTTTTTTTTTTAATTTTATTTATTTATTTATTTATGGCTATGTTAGGTCTTCGTTTCTGTGCAAGGGCTTTCTCTAGTTGCGGCAAGTGGGGGCCACTCTTCGTCGCGGTGCGCGGGCCTCTCACTATCGCGGCCTCTCTGGTTGCGGAGCACAGGCTCCAGATGTGCAGGCTCAGTAATTGTGGCTCACGGGCCTAGTTGCTCCGCGGCATGTGGGATCCTCCCATACCAGGGCTCGAACCCGTGTCCCCCGCATTGGCAGGCAGATTCTCAACCACTGCGCCACCAGGGAAGCCCAAAGTGTCTGATTTTTAAAATTTATTTAGATTTACTCTGTGGCTCAAAACTCTGGTTCCTAAATCTACTGCTGTCAAGAATGATCTGTAAGATTTTTAAAAATAGAAATTTGGGCTTTTTTTAAAAAAAGGAGCAAAGCTTATGAACAGACAGTTCACAGAAAATAAATACATGTGATCCTTAAATATATGAAGACATGCCCAACATAATTCAATAAAATTATTATGAATTTAAACTATACTAAAATACCATTTTCAATTATCAGATTGGCAAAAATCCAAGTTCAAATTTATACAGCTCCTACTGAAGGCAATTTGGCAAATCTATTAAAATACATGTGCATTTATGTTTTGACCCAGCTATTTTACTTCTGAGGAATTATTTTAGTCCATACAAATTAACATTTGTACAAGGTTATTCATTGCAGCATTATTTGTGATACTGAAAGACTGACAATGGCCATTAATAGGGGATCTATTAAATAAATTATTTCACATTCAGGTAATAGAATACTATGCAGCAGTAAAAGGAATTAAGAAACTCTTTATGTACTAATATGGAAAGAACTCTAGATATATTGTTAAGAGATGCAAGTTACAGAACACTAGGTTCTACAGAATGCTAGGGAAATGAGGAAATGGGAAGATATATAGTTATTCATGTCTTTATATATCTTACATATTTATATTCAAATATATATGTATGTATGTTATATATGTATATATATAACATATATATGTGTATATATGTTACACATACATGTTATATATAATTGTTATGTATGTATAACAATTTGTTATTTTTTTAAATGGTTGGAGCCTAGAAGTCTAGGTTTTGTTTTAAAGCCCTATCTACCTTATGATCAATTTGTGTAAATATTCCATAGACACTTGAAAAGAAGCAGAAATCTCCATGAGAGGATCAAAGTTTGATAGCCAAGTATAGGTAAAGATACATATAAAGACACATATATACAATTGACATAAATAATATTAATGAGATTATCCATACCCTCTCATTCCCTACCCTAGTCGATGTCAAGTGGTAAGAAGTATGTTAAAATCTACCACTACAATTGTATTCTGTCAATTTCTCCATATTTTAATCACTATATATATATGTGTATATATATATACACATATATTATGTTAAAATATATACTATTAACAACAAAAAGGTTCATAAGATATCTTCGCTGTGGATTTTATCTTTCACAAATAGACAACAGCCCTCTTTGTCACACTGATTGTTTTGCCTTTAATTCTGTTTTTCCATATTAATATTGCCCACTCTGCTTTCTTTTTGGATTTGATTGTTATAACTTTTTCTCAACACTTTTCTTTTTAAATATACAGTTACTTTCTTTAATAAAATTAATTTATTGATTTTTTTTTTTCCCTTTGGAGAGATGACCCAAACTGAGAATCTTTTCTGTGTAATAGTGGAATTTAACTAATTTATATTTATTATACATCATCTATGTACTCAGACCTATTTCCATTATCATATTTATTTATTTATGATTCCTCTATTTTCTCTCTTTTTCTATATGGGTATGTTTTCTTTGTCATCCTTTCTTATTTGAAATGTTTTCATTCTACCAGTGATTTTATATCCATGGAATATTAAATTTTCATCAGAATATGTCCAGCTATTAGTTTCCTTTCATTGATTTTGTCTGATATTTGGTGAGTCATTTTGATCTGCAGATTTAAATCTTCAATCAGCTTAAGAACATCCATTATCCACATGTTTAACTCCTATTCACTATCCTCCACATTCATTATAATTTTGCTTATCATTTTACAGTTGTTGTGTTTACCTTTGAATTATGTGAGAGCTTCTTAAGCTTATTCTCAATATTACTAACTGGGTTTTCCACAAAGTAGATTCTGCTCTCTACTGTTTGTAATATCATTTAGAATTCTTCTTGGCCATTTTTAGTTTTTTTATATTATTTCCTTAATTTAACCAGCACCTTCTTCATATCATTCTATTGCCTTATTTAATCTTTTGTCTTTAAAACAGTTTATTTTTTTCTAGAAGTCTGCTGAAAACACAAAGTTAATAGATATCTAAATTTTACTTGGCTTTCTATGACAAATCCTTTTCAAAGCTTGGTTATTTCCCTACCTTCTAAATGCTAGGTTATACTTTTTTAGATGCAGAATCTTTTCTTTCACCAAACTATGAGGGGTTTTTTTTTCCCCTCTCCTTCTTTTTATATCCAAACTTGAAAAAGGAGACATCTACTCAGTCTTGTTATTTATCTCCAAACTGTGAGTAGATTCTCCTTGGCAACTCTCATGGCACACACAGATGCTGTTAGAATACTCTCCTCAGATTTTAGGCTAGAGAGCTGGTTGTTATAAGACATCAATTAAATAATCCAGAAGCCTACAGGGAATGAGGAAGAAGCTGGGACAGGAGTCACTGCCAGCAGAGGAATTTCATCTCTGCATAATTTCTTCTTTGTGCCTGGTAAAGTTACTAGGCTGTGGGACCAATTTTTTTATGTCTGGTTTTCAATTTGGCCATTACTCTGGGTACACGATGTGATTATCCAACTTCCTAGCTGGTGAATGGCTTCTCTCTGCCCCCCCACTCGCTGGATTTCCGTTTGGGAGAGCCACATTTGAGCTTGGGCTCCCCAGGGCACTGATTTCAAATGCTATTGACCCCAAACAACAAAAGTGGTTCCATGTAGAAAGACCCCTGACTGTTCCAGGGCTCACCCTTACTTCTAAACAGCACAGAATTGTCCCCAAATCTCCAATTTCATATATTCCCACACTACATTGCTTTCTAAGGAAGAAGCAATGGGGTTCAACTCTCAATATCACCTACATTACAGTCCTAACTACCCCACAGATTACAAACAAACAAACAAAAATCATCAAAGTATGTTGTGTGCTGGGCATCTTTCTCTCATTTTTAGTCCAGGTGCAGCATTTCAGAGAGGCTATATACTAGAAAAAGAGGGTTAGATCTTTGTGTTCAATTATCTTCTTACTCAGAAATTCTACCCAACCTGGGTCTGATTTTTATTAAGAAAGGAAGTAATTTTCTTTACAGAGGTTCACCTAGCTCAAAATCCTATTAGGAGATGGGGATCCAGGTATTACTCCCTCAGAAAATTGGCTCTAGCGATTTAATGGACTCTTCCTTGCCTTGCAAACATCATTTCTAGCCAGGTGAACCTCAGCAAAGAAAATTGCTTCCTTTCTTAATAAAAAGCAAATCAAAATTGGATGAGTGCTGACAACTTCCTTGTACCAGCCCCCCCCCCACCTCCGCCTCTCACCTCTCCTACAGCAAGGCTATGTGTCCCTGTCCATCCCAAATTTATCTCAAAATCTGGGCAGAAAAAAAAAAATGTTATTGCTCTTTTCCAAATACCTTCAAGGACTTACAATTAGATTCACAAATACGGACTGGGAGCTTGACAGGTTCATGGCTAAGCACCAGCACTGGTCTTCCTGGCTTCTCCACCAGCCCACCAGGGACAGAGATAAATAAGACAGACTCTGTGCTCCCACAGCGTCCTGTGTAAATCACTAAAATAATACCTGCGCCACATATTAAACTCCTCCATGTTCCTCTCCACTAGACCATAAGCCTGCAGAGACAACAGACCATCCCTCTGTCATTATTGCAAAGGAGGTTCTACAAAACACGTTAGTCACACCAAACAGAAACCAGTTTCAGTTCCTGCCCTTGAGGAGGTCATATTCCAGAGAGAGGTCCCCGGCTTAGCTGTGAATCCGTGCTCCCGTTGTGACCATGACTCTGTCTCGGGTGCACACAGATGCTTTGGGATCTATTTTCCCTGACTGGCTGCACACCATAGGTAGTATTCTGGCAAACCCTCTCCCAGGACAGGTTGGAGTTGCATCTCAGCAGGATAAGCCATCTTCCTCAGAGTCCCACTTCCCACAAGAGAGGCAGGTTGGGGTACGGTCTAGATGACCTTGAACCAGACACCACTCTGACTCCCGCAATCAGCCCCAGGCATAAACACCTGGTCTCCCTGCCTGGCAACTCAGACATAGCCCCAAGATTCCAGCCAGGTCCGTTTCCCCAGCACACCCAGAGCAGACTGGTCAGACTGGTATTTCTGGGTCCTGGCCACTAGAGGCGTGGCCTCTAACAGTGCAGAAGCCCCACCTGAGAATGATCCGAAGGTACTCAATACCATCCGCCTCCTCACACTTGATGGACAGAAGCAAGTTCCCCAAACTGCTGCCGGTACAGTAGAAGTTTAGATGATCCTAGAGATGGAAATCAGGTGTTAGCGGGGAGGAGGGGACCCTCCGGACATGTTCCCCCCAGATAACCTCCTTCACCAGGAGTCAGAAGCCCCACAGCAATGCGGAAGAGAAGGGCGCTACTGCTATGGCTGCTATTGGTGATGATGGGGGGAGGGTGGAGGAGGGGAAGAAGGAGAAGGGTCACAGTAAGAGGCCCAACTGAGTCCCAGGACATGCCAGGCACTGGGCCGAGGGCCTAATCGCCCTCATCTCCTTTAATCCTGACTACAACTTTATGCAGGAGAAAACATCACCTCCATTTCACAGATGGGTAAACCAAGTTCAGAGTTGTTAACTGTCCAGGGTCGCACAACTAATAAGTGAAAGATCCAGGGTTCAGACCCACACCTGTCTTGACCAAAGCCCAAGTTCTTCACCACAAGATATCGAGTCCGCTTCCTTGCTTCCAGGGGCAACGCTTGCCAATTCAGACTATTTGTGGGAATAAAGCTAGGAGGACCACTGGCACCTCCACCCAAGGGGAGCCAGGAGGTCCTCTGGACAGTGGGTCTCTTCCTGGCCCAGGGAGCCCATACCAGACAGGCCATATCAGGATGCGGCCCTCGAATCTGCACTTTAACACCTTCCCCAGGGGGTTCTGATGCAGCTCCTAAGACTGCAAAGCTGCCTTAGGCCAGAGATTTCCGGAATCTGCCTTCGGGACTTCCAGAACCTGGCAAGTCTAATGGGCAGAATATATTTAAAGAAATGTAACTTTGTCACTTTTAAGCCATCAGAGGCTCACAGCACATCATCCAATACAAGTACTCAGGGGGACCTGCATGAATGAGGACACGAGAGACTTGTACCATTTTGACAGAAACAGACTTCCAAGGTGTGAGAAGATATTTGTTCCTTCCACCCTCCTTCACCCCCAAACACTACCCATTCCATCACCTCCTAAAATATTTGTTGGGGGTGATCCCCACCCAGACTCATCACACCAAGAGCCTTCCTAACTTCTGCACACCCTCCGTCCGCCCCACCCCTGCCCAGGAGCAGAGTTGGTCAGACCTCTCCAACGAGGACACAGGCAGGCAGCAAGGACGGGGCGGGCGACTTCGAAGAGGAGAGACAGAGATAAAGGGGCAACTGGAGAGGAACGCTGGGTCCCTGGGGCCCTCCCCCTCCAGCAGCTATTTTTGCCCCTGGGCCCCCTGGGCCTCACCTTCCCCAGGAAGTGCCTGCGGTAGGCCCTGGCTTCACCCTTGCACTCGAGCTTGTAGCCAAACGTGCTGGGGCTGAGGTTGTCCTCTTCCTCCTCCTCACAGATGCTGCTGCCCAGGGAGGTCGGCGTGCTCACGTTCTCAGGGTCCTCGATCCAATAGCCCCCAAACTGGGGCAGGACGATCAGGGGGTATGGGCCTCCCTTCTCCACCACCTAGAGGCACAGGGAGGGTCTTGCACTGCAGCCTGCCCTGGGTCTGCAGGAGGTGGGGAGAGGTGCCAGTAGGGGTGCCCTCCAACCTCTGAACGGCTCCAAGGAGGGGATCCCGTCTTTGAGGCCAAAAGCAGCAACATGAACCCCTCCCCTAAGCCCTACAACGTCTCCAGCTTCACCAACCCTGTAGTATCAGAGGTGCAAAGCTTGGATGGGTACCCCCAATTTAAACATGGAAAAGCTGAGGTCACAAAGAGAAAGATGGCAAGAGGCCTCAAGCCCTCAAGTCCCAGGGCCAGGGTTCTCTCTCACGTGGGGTGGGGCAGGGACCATCAACATCATCACCGTCAGCTCCCCCGGCCCCCCCCCCCACCAAAGACAGGACCCAGAGCTGCAGTGCGGCCAGGGGGGCTCCTACCTCGTCGATGCTGGGGTACGGAATGTAGTCGTCCTGCAAGACAAACCAGACAATGTCACCATTAGTCCCGGCAATGCCCAGAAAGTTTGATCACTGTTTCCATTCCCCTCTCCACTCCTTACTCCAGATGGGGTAAGGAGTAGGCTGGGGGGCCTGGCAGGCTGCACCAGGGCTTTGGGGGCATCAGCGGGAAGAACACCGGACAGAACAGCCTAGAGGCAGCTCTGGGATCTGGCTTGAGTTCTTCCCCAAACTGACAGAACCTGAGTGCAAACCCTGCCAGCTGAAGATGCAGTACGCAGAGCGCTGAGTCCCACACTCCTGTGACCTAGCTTCTCACCCTAGGATGCTGTAACAGGAAGATGACCTCTGGTCCCACCTAGCCCCCTCCAGGAAAGGGGGTTAACCTCTAAGTGATAAGCTGCATGCCTGGGCCTTGGCAATGGAAGCTGAAGCTGAGAGCTGATGCCTCTGGAGCCTGGAGCATAGAGCCTGACACCCCTTCAGGCTGCATGCGGTCCGTTTGCAGGAGCAGGTGCAGAAAGGCCAAGCTGAGCCACAAGCCTTGTCTCACCAAGGCCTCCACCCCAGCCCACCCTGAAGCTGCCCCAAAGGCATCAAGCCGGGGCCCCCTTGCTGCCCACTGTGCACCGGTCAACACAGTGTGGCCACTTAAGTGGCTCTTGGTGAAAATAAGAGTTAGTGTAAGATAGCAGACCCCAGCATGCCAGCTCTATCCCCTGCCTGTCACCCGCCCAGCCCACCTTGTTCTTCTGGGGTCCCGGCTTCTGCTCTTCAAGCTTGATCCCCTGCAGAAACAAGGAAAAGAGGATCCATGGAAAAGCAAAGGTCACAGAAGACAGGCCAAACAGAGGAGTCTATCAGGAGCAGCTGCCTTAGCTGGAGGTTAGTAACAATAGCAGCAACAGCTGGCACGTGCTGGGCCCTGACACACTCAGGCCTCACAGCAGCCTCAGGCAAGGCAGCAGCGTAGGGGGTTAAGAGCGTGGGCTCGAGGCAGATGACCAGGATTCAAATCCCAACACTGTCCCTTATGACCTGATGACCTTGGGCAAGTCACAAAACCTCTCTGTAGCTCGCTGTTCCCATCTGTAAAATGGGAACGAAAACATCACCTACTCTTGTGGTGAAGATTAAATGTTGAGAGTGTGTTAAGCCCTTGGAAGAGTGATCACTATACAGTAAAATTACGGGTAGGCAGCATTTTTGTCTTGGGGCTTAAATATCTCCACCAGGCTCTCTCAAAGCCAGTAGGTGAGGGGTGAGGATGGGAACCTATATCTTCGGGTGTCATCGATGCCCACTTGTTGGACCTCATGCCACACCAGCTCCACCCCTCCCTGGTGGGAAGGTCCAAGGGTGACAGGCAGGCCACCCGGTCCTCACTCTGCCGCTGTCTTACTATCCATGACCCTTGACAAAGTTGAGCCTCTTGCAGCCTCCATGGCTTCATCTGCAAAATGAAGATTCTAACACCCACCCTCCCACCTCATAGATGTATGTGTCACTGCAAGGGACAGGCACCATGACTGGGCCTGGATTAAAGGGGATCATCTGCAGGTATCTGGAAAATGCTCTTCCGGGGAGCAGGGCTTGGTCCTATAGTCACATTCTGAATTAACTAGGTTTTGAGGGAGGGGGGCACATGGTGTTCCCAAGATTGTTTGAATAAATCCAACGAGGGTGTGAGACACTGGGACACACTGGGACACACTAGGAGAAACAGGTCCCCTCTAGAGAGAAGAGTGTCCAGAAGCAGCCACTGCCTGATCATAATAACACACCTCAGGATCTTGGCCTTCCATGGCGCTCCCTCTGTTGTCTCCTTTGAAGTCCTCAGCACCTATTTACCAACGAGGACACTGAGGCCCAGGGAGTAGGTTGCTGGCCTAACGTCACACAGCTTGTGAGTGACGGCACCTGGATTTGAAGCTGGGCTGTGTGTCTACAAGTGTGTCTACAAGTGCACGGTCCTATCCCACAGCTCTCAGAGCACAAGACTCCTGCTCACTGGGTGGACTTAGACTTGGGCTTCTCCAGACTTGGCTGGGCTGAGTCACCTGCGGTGTTGTTTAAGAGGGTGTGGGAGGGCCCCCTCCCGCTGGACAGGTGCTCCTTCCCACACACAGGCATAAAAACCACCTGAGCGGCCAGCAGACCCTGCCCAGGGAGGCAAACTGGGCGGATGGGGACGGGGGTGATGTCAGGAGTTTGTTTTGTTTGTCCTGCACTAGTCATCCCTGCCTGGGAACAGCCCCTGGGCAGGACAGCAAACCTCCTCCCGTGCCTTCCCCCACGACAGAGCCACCACGCAGCACTGGGCCGTCTCTGTGTGTCATCCTTTGCAACAGGTATTATGATTATGCCCCCCTCCCCCAGCCCCAGCCATGAAGACACTGAGGCTCAGAGAGGTAGAGTGACTTGACCAAGGATACTCAGCTAGAACTTGAACCTAGGACCAAAGGGATCCAAAGCTTGTGCACTCAGCCCCTGTTGCTTCACAGGGATTGTGCCCCTCTTCAAACGCCTAGACTCTCGGTCTGGGAGGTCAGGAGTCCTGGATCTTAGTTTCAGCTCTTCACAACTCTCAGAGTGCCCTGGACGCTTCACTGCTCTGAGGCTCAGACCTCACGCCCGCAGCACGAGAGGCCACCCACACTCAAGCACAGACTCCAGCCACACTTCATAGAAGCCGCTCCCCATGTGAGTTCCATACAGGCAGAGGAGTTGGAAACTGTGGCCACTCGGAGGCTGGGACCCAGTGGGCACGTGGTAGAGGCCCAAGCACTGGGGAGTCCGGTTTCAGCCACCAGCAGTCTCAACTGAGATGAAATTGACCAACCACCCAAGGGTGTCAGCCGCCTGCCGTGGAGACACACAGGAAGCAACCAGACCCCTGGGACTTCCCTGGTGGTCCGGTGGTTAAGACTCCACGCTTTCACCGCAGAGGGCGTGGGTTCAATCCCTGGTTGGGGAACTAAGATCCCACAAGCTGCATAGCGCAGCTAAAAAAAAAAAAAAAAAAAAAAGACCCCTGTCCTTGCCAGGCTCCCAATCTAGTTGAGAGGACAACCCAGCAGCCTCGAAACACGAGGACGATGAGGCCGGTTAAGTGGGGCCGGATTCTGTGCTCAGAGAAGCCCTTTGTTGGGGAGGCCGGGGGCCCTGGCTAGCGGGGAGGGGTGAGTGGATCGTGGGAGCAAGCAGAGAGAAGGCAGGGTGAGCCGCAAACTCCCCGCCAGCTTGCCAGAGTGCGGGGATTCCATGGCTCGAGGTGAAGATCCCAGCTTTACTGAGCACCTATTACACACTGCCTCCCATCACTCACTGTCAAGGCCGGTGCCCTCCCTGTTTCCGCAACTTGACTGTACGTTCCCTAAATGCACATAAATCAGTTTGTAGTCCACACACTGCTGGGCACAGAGCAGGATTTTAATAACTTGCTCGTGATAATGACACAACCACTAAAAAATAGTTTTCCCTCAAACAGTCCCTCCCCCTCGTCCCTTAGGGAGACCTGGCTTTCCCATGAGGACCACGCTTGCTGGTAGCAGCTGCCTTCTCAGCATCTCCACCTGCATCTCAGGCCCGTTGTGGGCACGCTCTCTGCCTCTCCTCCTAGAGCTTCCATCACTACCGGATCCTCCTTCCTGGAGCCTGGAACATCTACTTAGGGTAAAGAGCACCGTAATATAGTGGCTAAGCCTTGAAGCTACTTACTAGCCCTGAGCCCTTAAGTGTTTTATTTAATATCTCTGTGCCTCAGTTTTCTCACCTGTGAAATGGGGATAATAATAATATGCCTACTTCCTGTGGGCCTTGTCAGGAAGACATGAGATAACGCCTGTCAATCTCTGAACCCAGAGAAGTGCTTGAAATACGTGGGCTATTATCAGCACCTTCTTCCCACCTACATTTATTAAGCCTTCTGGACCTCCCCCCATATTCCCTAGGGCAGTGGTTCTCATCTGTGAGCCCTGACCCCTTGGTGAGGGGTGATTATAAAGGACCCCCAACACTGAACACTGATTTTTGTGCAGTGCCTACAAAGTATTTACATATTTCTCATTTCATCCCAACAACCATGTAAGTGGGTATTTTACATGTAAGCAGGTATTCTTATTTATAGAAGCTGTGATATTGTGATTTATAATAAGAAATATATATTTGGTCTTCATGCAATTTGAGGCACAGAGCTCCTAAAACCCTTGGAATTTCCTAGGTGATAAGAGCAATGGGAGCATCTTTTGTTATAGCATTTGGACTTTTGTCCTTGATTCCTGAAACAACTCCAGAGCCATAAAGGTGAAAGGAGTGTCTTGTTATAAGTTTATGTTAGTGAGGTAACTTTTGGGAAGCCCCTAAGGATGGAGGCTTGTTGCCAGGGGAACCAACCCCGATTAGAGGGTTGGAACTTTCAGCCCCACCCCCAACCTCCAGAGAGGGGAGACGGGCTGGAGATTCAATCAATCGCCAATAGCCAGTGATTTAATCAATCGTGCCCATGTAAAGAAGCCTCCACAAAAACCCAAAAGGACAGGGTTTTGGGAACCTCCTGGTTGGTGAACACATGCTATGCCCAAAGAAGGCATAGAAGCTTGCACCCCTTCCCACATACCTTGCCCTAGGCCATTCTTCCATCTGGCTGTTCCTGAGTTACAGCTTTATATAATAAACTGATAATCTAGTAGTAAACTGTTTTCCTGAGTTCTATGAGCCACTCTAGCAAATTAATCGAACCCGAGGAGGGGGTCGTGGGAACCTCCGATTTATAGCCAGTGAGTCAGAAGCACAGGTGCCAACCTGGACTTGGGATTGGTGTCGAAGTCAGGGGAGGAGGGTGGTCTTGTGAGACTGAGCCCTTCACCTGTGGGATCTGACCCTATCTCCAGGTAGACAGTCTCAGAATTGAGTGAAACTGTAGGGCACCCAGCTGGTTTCGCAGAACTGTTTAGTGTGGGAAAACTGCCACACGTCTGGTGTCAGAGTGAGGTGAGAACAGTGCTGTGAGTAGACAGAAAACAGGAGCGAGAAGCTTAGAAAAGGGAAGGAACTAGTGCTAGCGAGTATTAGATGCAGGATTTGAACTCAGGTCTGTCTCCCACTCCGCTGCTCTGCCTCGCAGACGTGAGATGAGTCCCCTAAGAAGGGGCTTTCTTTCCAACCCATTCCACGAACAACCGACCCTCTCAAACCCTCCCCACATCCGTCTGCCCTGCTGGCAGGTTCTGTCTGTCTTCTCTCCATCCTTCAGGCGGGAGCCGTCCCAGAATCCTCTGTGCCGTTCGACATGGAAATGGCCTCAGGTGGTCCAGGCCATCAGGACTGTGAGTTCTCTCTTCTCCGCCCTCCCTCCAAGCACCCGAGTTTTGCCTGTGGGTTCTGCTGGTGTCGTGTCCGCTGAGGTCACTGCAGCATCCCCACCCGGTGCTTGGCTCCCCAACAACGAGGATGCTCACCTGCATTTTCTCCAGCATCTCAAAGAACTCCGCTGACTGAAAGACACAAAGAGGGCGGGGAGAGAAAGACGGGGCGTCAGCCAGCAGGTCTGCTGAGAAAGCCTCTCCGTTGACTGCCTGGAAGCTCGACCCAGGGCTTCCCCAGGGACAAAATTCATTTGGATCAAGAGAGAAGATAATTTGATCTTGCCTTTGCAGGGCTGGAGGGCCAGAATACCCCATACAACAAGAGAGGGAAAAAAAGCATGCCCGGGCTGGCAAATGGCCCTGGGGAGAAGAGTTACTCAGTCTCTGTCAAGAGGGAGGGGCCCCTGGGAAAAGCCAAGGTCTCCAAAACGCCTGTCGGCCCTGGGATTCAGCCTCCAGCAGGATTCGTGTTTGGGATGTTTTCAACCCAACAGTGAGGCCAAGATGTCCCACACAAGTAGTTTTCCAACTTCTGCGGCAACACACAGTTCTGCTGCCTTCTCACAGAAGTCTCACTTAGAACTCCAACATACAAAACCAGTAAAAGCACAGCTGCTCTGGCCAAGGCAGAGCCCCTGATGTGCCACCTCTGCCCGTCCCTGTCCCCTGTCCCCTGTCCCCAAGGCACCTTTTGGGACCCAAGAACTGGTGAGCAAAACCTAAAAACCATTGAACTGCAGCCTCCAGTGGCCTGGATGCGTTATTTTTAAAATCATAAACTACGTAAGTCCAAACTTTTAACCTACTTTGGTGCCACCCTTGTAAACTCCAGGTAAGACCAAAAGGAGAAAAAATGGAATGGAAGGGTGAGGGACTGAAAGCTCTACCCTAACAAACACATGCAGACGTTGCCCCAGAAGTGTCCCCACTTCTCGTTCTGTGAAAACAGCTACACTTTTTTGTCGTAAGATCACTGCCCACATCGGGGCACTGGCAAGCCAGGAGTTAATGAGCACCCAGAAGAGACAGTCCCCAGATGAATAGGAAACAAAAGAAAGCAGTGACAAGGAAGCATGTCCTTGTCACTTCTTCATGCAGAGGCAGGGCATCCACCCTGCTTTCCTCTGCAGGCACCAATGGGCCAGAACTGCCTGCAGCCCCGTCACCCTCAGCATTCCCAGAAGAGAATCACCATGGAAAGGACCGTTGTGGAGTCACCTGCAGAGACCTGGCCCTGCTGCAGACTCCAGGTGACCTCTCCCAGGCTAAAGGTGGCCCATCAGAGGCAAAGAGTCTCTGACCCCCCAGCAGTTCAGGTTCCAGGGTCTGGAAACCCCACTTGTGAATGTACAGGGTTGAGGACAAGCTTGGGTCACCCACATCAAGCACCCTTGACTAGAAGCAGCCATCAAACACCCAGCTCTCAAACCTATCCTTCCCACTTGTTCTGTGTATTCTTACCAACTCCAATCTCCAGGATACCAAGAATAATAGACATGAAGAACTTATTCAGATCAGTAAGGCTAGAAAGATGAGCAAAAAGAGGACAAGGGGGCTTCCCTGGTGGCGCAGTGGTTGAGAATCTGCCTGCCAATGCAGGGGACACGGGTTCGAGCCCTGGTCTGGGAAGATCCCACATGCCACGGAGCAACTGGGCCCGTGAGCCACAATTACTGAGCCTGCGCGTCTGGAGCCTGTGCTCCGCAGCAAGAGAGGCCGCGATGGTGAGAGGCCTGCGCACTGCGATGAAGAGTGGTCCCCACTTCCCACAACTAGAGAAAGCCCTCGCACAGAAACGAAGACCCAACACAGCCATAAATAAATAAAAAATAAATAAATAAATAAAAATTAAAAAAAAAAAGAGGACAAGGAGGTAGAAACAATCAACATTTTAAATACACAGACCTCTGACCCAACAATTCCTCTTCAAAGAATGTGTACTATAAACACACTTACACATGAACACAAAGATAGATACAATATAATGGCCATTGTAGCATTTTTTGTAACAGCAAAAAGTGGAAACAACTTAAATGTAGGAAATTGGTTAGAATAAGCTACATAGAATAAAATACAAATACTATGAAAAACTGTGTGCCAATAACTGAGATGAAATGGACAATTCCTAGCAATACACAAACTACCAAAACTGACTTGGGAAGAAACAGAAAATCTAAAAAGACCTATATTAAATAAAGAGGTTGAATTAGTAATCAAAAAACTACCCACAAAGAGAAGCCCAGGTCCAGATGGCTTCAGTTGTGAATTCTACCCCTTAAAGAAGAAGTAATACTAATTCCTCACAAACTCTTCCAAAGATAGAAGAGGGAACTCTTCTCAACTTATCCCATAAGGCTAGTACTACACTGACACCAAAATTAACATCACAAGAAAACTACAGACCAATATAGCTTATGAAAATAGATGCAAACATTCTCAACAAAATTCTAGCAAACTGAATCCAGCAACATAAAAAGAACTACCATTTGACCCAGCAATTCCACTCCTAGGTATATACCCCCAAGAGAAGTGAAAACATTTATTAAAAACATATGTCTCAAAAACTTGTACACTCATGTTCACAACAGCAATATTCATAATACCCAAAAAGCGGAAACAACCCAAAAGTCCATCAACTTTTGAATGAACAAATTGTAGCATATCCATTCAATGGAATAGTATTCAGCCAGTAACAAAAAAAGAATGAAGTACTGGCTCATGCTACAACATGGATAAATGTTGAAAACATTATGCTAAGTAAAAGAAGCCAGACACAAAAAGCCACGTGATTCCATTAATATAAAATATCCAGAATAGGCAAATCTATAGAGACAAAAAGTAGATTTGTGGTTGCTTAGGGCTGAGGGAAATGGGGGATTTGGAAGGTGATAACTAAGGGATATATGGTTTCTTTCTGAGCTGATGAAAATGTTCTAAAATTGACTGTGGGTAATGGTTACACAATTCTGTAAATATACTAAAAACCATTAAGCTGTATACTTTAAATGGGTGGCTTTATGGTACTGAATTATATCTCACTAAAGCTGTTCAAAAAAAAAACTACTCAGTTATTCAAAAAGAAAGCAGTAGATCTATATTGCTTATATAAGATGCTCACCAAGATATATTAAGGGGGGGTGCAAATCAGAACATCACATAGAATACGATCCCCTTTTAATAAAAACAAAACCTAAAATGACCTATATGTATGTATATAAATGCATAGAGAATAATACAGAAGAATATACCTCACACTATCAAAAAGTGATTATATCAAGAAGGTGGAGAGTAGTGAAGGGGGTTTTGCTTTATACACCGCCTGCTTCACAAGCAGGTAGACCTACATCACTGGCATAATTCAATTTCAAAGAAATAAGTTTTGGAAAGGAAAACAGAAAAATGTGCAAAGGACAGGAACAAACAACTTGCTAAAGGAGAAATATAAAATGACCAATAAACAAATGGAACATGCCCAACCTCCCAAGTTATGAAAGAAATTAATATAATAGTAAGATAACATCCTTCACCTATCAGATTGGCCAAAATTAAAAAGAAAATCCAGTGTTGGCAAGGACTGTAGTAAGTGTACGCCTGGTACTTTCTGAAGGGCAGTTTGGTACTATGTGTCCAAACCCTGAAAAATGTTCATGTATTTTGGCCCATAAACCCACTTAAAGGAATTTACCCGAAAGCAATATTTGGGCAACTACACAAAGATATGTATACAAGGATATTTGTCGAAACACTGTTTATGGGTAAAAAAAAGTGGAAAGAGCCGAAGTACCCATCAATGAGGGAAAGAATAAATCATACAAGGAAGTATGCCCGTACAATAAAATACTCTAAGAGGAGATCTGTGTTGATTATGCTACTAGGAAAATTCATGTTGTACTGCTAAGTGAGAAAAGTAGGGTTTAGAACAATGTGACCCCTTTTTTTCTCAACATATATGTCTTCATGTTGAATACACACATCACCCCGCCAGAGAAAAATATCTTGAAGGATATATGCCAAAATGAGTTATAAGCTAAGGATATTTTTTTTCCTTTTTGCTTTTCAGTATTTTTAAAATTTTCTATAACAATTATAAATTATTTTTGCAATTAATCAACTGCAAAGACTTCAACACATAAGCAGAGGCTCTGGCATGCCTTTCTTTGCTTCTCCCAACTCCTGCTACACGCCCTTCCTGTACCCTCATAAGAGGCTGTGCCCAAGGACACAAGTTATACAGCCTTTTGTGCCCACAGAAAGCCCCTGAATTCAGGCCAATTCATTTCCAGGTGTAACCATGGCCCTGTGTGTTATAGACTAAGAGTCACCCCCATATCCAGCTTACCCCCTGGGATCCATATAAACTGGCAACCAAAAATACCTTAGGTGTGTTCCTACACAATGCCCTTGTATTGGTTAATCAATTAACCCCAAATGATTAAGCGCTGGCAAGGCATGGACTGGTCACTGGAAGTATTAGGCAAGGGCTCCATTTCTAGGGTACTTGACCTTAATTATGAGACAAAGTTACACAGGGTTATGTTACAGATAACCAGTGGTTCAGCATGAAGCACTTCTTGCTGGTGGGTAAGGATATTAGTTCTGTACTGCTGTAGAACAAATTACCCCAAAACTTGGTGACTCACAACAATATCCATGGGTCAGGAATTCAAAAGTGGCTTCATTGGTCAGTTCTGGCTCAGGATTTCTCAGGCGGTTGCATTCACGATGTCAGCAGAGGCTGCATCACCTGAAGGCTTGATTGGGATTGGAGGATCTGCTTCCAAGATGGCGAACTCACAAAGCTGTCAGCAGGAGGGCCCAGTTGCCCATCCCACGGACCTCTACATCGGTTGCTTGAGTATCCTCAAAACGTGGCAGCTGACTGCCCCGGAGCAAGTGATCCAAGAGAGAAAGCATGAAGGAAGCTATACTACCTTTACACCATCCTTTCCCTTCTATCCTATTCTTTAGAAGCTAGTGTCCACGACCAGCCCTCACTCAAGGGGAGGGGAATTAGGTTCTGAAGGAGAAAAGTATCAAAGAACTTGTGGACATATTTTAAAACTACCACATCAAGGAAGTCTTCTTGTAAGAGGCTGGATTCCAACCAGACCTTAAAGGATAAACAGAAATCACTTGATAGAGAGGGTGGAGAGGGCATTACTGGCCGTGGTAACTGTGAGGGCAAAGGTGGAGAAGCACGGTGTGTACTCAGTGAATGGTGAGTGGATGAACCTGGCTGCCTGAGGCCTCTGGGTCAACATCCTGAAGTTCAGACTGGAAAGGAGGGCTGGGGTTTAGGCCTGAGCGATTCCGAACGCCAAGAATTCAGGCTTAATCTGGAAGGCACTGGAGAGCTACCGAGGTTTGGGTACAGTAGAAAGATAAAGTCGTCCACAGTATCTGTGGGAGATTGGTTCCAGGACCCCTGTAAATACCAAAATCCGAGGATGCTCAAGTCCCTTATTTAAAATGGCATAGCACAGCTGCCCCCTTTATCCGCAGGTTCCAGCAACTGGGGAACAAAATTGAAATCTTTAGTTGACTCTGTGGATGCAGAACCCGTGGATACAGAAGGCCAACTCAACAGGAGGGAGTAGAATCCAGTGGTCAAAGCCAGGTATGGGAAGTGACCCACCTGCTACTGGCCGGCTGTGTGGCACAAGGCACGTGATTCAATCTCTCTTACTTCCCTCACCTGAAAGCGGGATCAGCCCCTGCCTTTCAGGGCTCATGGGAGGATGAAGTAAGAATGTAGACAAGAAGTGCCAGGGCCTGGTCCACGGCCAGCCCTCAGTAAACAGCAACTACTATAAGGAACTATTAGAAAGTTCACTCTGGAAACAAGCTTGGTCCTGTTGGGAGATGGTCTAGTACCTTCAGGATAGTTAGCTTTTCCTGATTTAGCTTTTCTTGACTTCACTGGTCTTCCCAGAGGCAGCGTGTTTAGATTGCTGTTAAAAATGGGTCTATTTCCCGAATGAAGATGCTTCATGGCCTCAGGGCTGGCACAGGTGGTGAGATGAAAGGGCTGTGATTCAGCCTCAGCCCTGAGTAACACACTGGATGGACAATTGCTGCGTGGACAGCGTCCAGGAGCAGAAATCAGCCAGCGGCAACTTGGCCCCAGCTGGCCCAGCCCCACTTCAGGGTGACTTGTTGAACTTTCCAATGGGACAGTTCCAACCTTGGCAAAGAGCAAGTCTCCTTTTCCACCCAGAAGGAGGGTGACTCAGGCCAGCCTGGAACGGCGGCTCCGGCCACTCAGTCCCACCCTCATCCACACCCCCTGAGGTTGCTTCACGCGGCCAAGGGCGCACAGCAGGCACTCAATAAACGCTCACTGACTCACTGGCATCGTCCCACAGGCCCTTTAGGACAGAATGCCTAAAGCATTCTTGGGAAGGGGATCCCCCTCCATTGGGAAGCCAGGCGCTGGATTTTCACAGAGAAATGTAATTCGGCCTTCTCATCAATAGCAGCGGCCCAGCTGTCTAATTTATTATTAGCCACAGCCATCAACACCCAAATCAGAGCAGCGGCCAGCATTTCCCCTTGGGCTCTGCTTTAACAGCCAGTCAAGTAGGATGTGAAATAATCACCGAGAGCCAGCACCCAGCCAAGGAAACCACAGGCTGGGCCCCAAGGTTCAGTCCGGGTTCAAGCTGTGTCCTCCCACTTCACAGTATATAGAAACCGACCAGTCTTCCTTCAGAAGGACAAAATGAGTCCTTGCGGGGAGAAGGCCAGAGGGGGTCCGACGTAGCAGGAACAGAAGCGAACAGGAACTGCAAGGCCAGCCTTGAGGAATCTGCCCGATGCCCCTACTTGTTCACTCCGGTGCCAGCCCCCTGCCCAGGTGGTGAAGAAGTAGAAGCAATGGAAGGAATACAGCGTGTGCGAGTATAGGAGGGCCACCACCCCATCTCAGCACCCTGTGCCCTTCCCGCGGGCAGGAGCGGCCTGGGCTGCCTCTCTCTGGTCCACAGCAGCTCTACACGTGGACATGACCTTTCCTGGCAGATGGGCGGCCACCTGTTCTCTCCTTCTTGCTGCAGCGCAGCAAGGGCCCCCACCAGCACACTCCCCTTTCCCTCCTCCTCTTCGTCCTTTCTGACCCTAGTTGGAGAAGTAGCACCCACTGCCATCCATCTGCTGCCCACCAGATCCCTGCTGGGGGTCCTGCCCTAGCTCTGGGCTCCTCTGCTCCCCTCCTGCAGGCAGGCTGTATTTGTGTGTGAGCAGTCTTCCTACACCCCTGCCCAGAAGGTACCATACGCCCACTGCTCACACATAGGACGAGGCCGTCTGAGCGTCTGCACCTTGGAACAAGGCTCAAAACGGCACCGACTCACAGGGCTGTGGTGGGATAACGTGAGCCAGTCTGCAGAGCCGGACACAGCACCCAACGCAGAACTCGCTCCGTGCACAGCAGCAAGTGTCTCCTTATCCCACCTCAAACCAGGACATGTACGAGGAGGCAAAGGCATGTCAATAGCAACCAGAAATGGTAAAACAAGACAAGGATGGAGGACAAGGTGTCTTCCACCCCACACAGTCCCAGGAGAATGGGATGGAGATGTGGGCTGGGTGGTGCTGAGGAGAGGAAGAATACGGGTCTGAGCAGGTTTTCTCATTACACAGAGAAGGAAGACACCACAAAAGAAAAGGATTTCTGGAGAGTTTTGTAGAGATTTTTGGAAAGCTGGGGGAGCTGGGAACCCAGAGCACACACCCCATCAGGAGCCAGACCGGATGTGTCCCAAGGCCGCCCAAGCACAGCACATGCTGCGCTGCCCTGGCTCTGCTGCTGGCTCAGAGGCCCCCATCCAGAGGACATCAGGATGAGGGCCAGCTGGCCGCCACTCTGGTTGCTGGAGCCTGCAGAAGAAGGCAAAGGGTGGTTCACTAGAATAGAAGGTCCTTGAGGGTAGGGCTCTGATTATTTTGTTCACTGCTATATCCCTGGACTTACAGTTGCCTGGCACAGAGTAGATGCTCCAGAAACATTTCCTGAATGAATGAGAATGAAGTGGGCAGGGGAGACTGACTCCTAGGCCTGTGGGTGGTCGGGGCTATCTCCTCAGGATGGCTACAGTCAGGGCAGGACAGGCCAATGCATGTGCTAGTAAGGGCTGTCTCTTCTCTGGCCACAGACTGCACCCCTCACCCTGGACAGCCAACAGGTGTCCCCAGTAAGTTGCATCCAGGTCCTATTCCAACCAAGCCTCCTTCCCCCCTCTCCCCTGTGCAACCTTCATGCTTCTCTTTCCCTTCTTTGGTCTCCCTTCATACCAATTCACACTGAACATAGCTCCTCAGCTGCTTGAGTCCTGCAGAGGCACAGCTTCAACTATGTCAACTTGGGCCAGGAGCCTACAAGGCTCTCTATTACCTACGGCAATGGTGATACAATGGAATCACCAGTAGAGCTTGTTAAAACACAGGTTTCTGGCCCCACCCCTAGGGAATCTGCATTTCTAACACATTCCCAGGTGATACTGATACTCCTGATCCAGGGACTACACTGTGAGAACCACTGACCTATGGAATTATAATGTTTAATGCAGGGTGTGTGTGAAAGGGACCAACCTGGCTAGAGCAGAGATTGGGCAGGGAGGAAGGGTGGGAGGATGACTGGTTTTTATAGGACATCTTAAAAATTAGGCAGATTTATATTTAAATCTGTAAGAGAGGATTTGAAAATGCAAATGACTACAAGTACCAGGCAAGTAACATAAAAGAATGAAGATATAATAAGAGATTGAATCGGTAATCCAAAACCTCCCAGCAAAGAAAAGTCCAGGATCAGATGGCTTCATGATAAATTTCACCAAACATTTAAAGAAGAATTAGCACAAAGCCTACATAAACTCTTCCAAAAAACTGAAGAGGAAGGAACACTTCTTCATTCATTCTATGAGGCCAGCATTACCAAAACCATACTAAGAAACTACAAGGAAACAAAACTACAGACCAATATCCTTGATGGATACAGATGTAAAAATTCTCAACAAAATACTAGCAAACCAAATCCAACAGCACGTTATACACTGTGACCAGGTGGGATTTATCCCAGGAATGCAAGCTTGATTCAACATAAGGAAATCAATCAATGTAATATATCACATTCATAGAATGAAGGGAAAAACCACATAATCATCTCAATTGATGCAGAAAGAGCACTTGACAAAATCTAATACCCTTTCTTGATAAAAACACCCGGAACACTAGGAATAGAAAGGAACTTCCTCAACATGATAAAGGGCTTTTTTTTTTTAATCCACAGCTAACATCATGCTCAGTGATACTGAAAGCTTCTCCCCTAAGACCAGGAACAAAACAAGGATGCCCACTTTCACCACTACTATTCAGTGTACTGAAAGTTCTAGCCAGAGCAATTAGAGAAAGAAGTGAAAGGCATCCATATTGAAAAGGAAAAATAAAACTATCTCTATTTGCAGATGACATAATCCAATATAGAAAACCCGAAGAATCCACAAAAACACTACTAGAGCTAATAAAGGAAGTCAGCAAAACTGCAGAGTACAAGATCAACACACAAAAGTCATTTGTATTTCTATACACCAGCAATGAACAATCTGAAAATAAAATTAAGAAAACAATTCCATTTGCAAGAGCATCAAAAAGAATAAAATACCTAGAACAATTTAAACAAGGAGGTAAAAGATTCATACACTGAAAACTAAAAAACATTGATGAAAGAAATTAAAGAAGACTTAAATAAATGGTATGACATTCCTTGTTCATGGGTTGGAAGACTCAATACTGCTAAGATGGCAGTAATCACCCAAAGTGATCTACAGATTCAATCCAATCCCTATCCAAATCCCAGCTGGATTTCTTTGCAGAAATTGAAAAGCTGATCCTAAAATTGATGTGGGAACTCAGAAAGCCAAAACATTCTTGAAAAAGAACTCACAATTCCCAATTTCAAAACTTACTACAAAGCTACAGTGATCAAAACAGTGTGGTACTAGCATAAGGATAGACATATAGACCAATGGAATAGAATTTAGAGTCCAGAGATAAATCCATGCATTTATGGCCAACTGACTTTTGACAAGGGGGTCAAGACTAATTGATGGGGAAAGAACAATCTTTTCAACAAATGGTGCTAGAAAACTGAATACCCACATGCAAAATAAATGAAGTTGGACACCTATACCTCAAACCATATACAAAAATACAAAAAGCAACAACCTAAACCTAAGAGCTAAAACTGTAAAACTCTTAGAAGAAAACATAAGTTAAATCTTCATGATCTTAGATTTGGTAATGGATTCTTAAATATGACACCAATAAAAAAGGAAACACAAATTACTGAACTTCATCAAAATTTAAAACTTTTGTGCTTTAATGGACACTATCAAGAAAGTAAAAAGACAACCAACATAATGGGAGAAAATATTTATAAATCATATATCTGATAAGCACCTAGCATCCAGAACTCTTACAACTTAACAAAAAGACAAACAACCCAATTTAAAAATGGGCAAAGAACTTGAATAGACGTTTCTCCAAAGAAGATATACAAATTGACAATAGGCACATGAAAAAAATGCTCCACGTCATTAGTCATGGGGAAATGCAAATCAAAACCACAATGAGATACCACTTTCATACCCACTAGGATGGCTATAATCAAAAAATAGAAAATAACAGGTGTTAGCAAGCATGTGGAAAAATTGGAACCCTCATACATTGCTGGTGGGAATGTAAAATGGTACAGCTGCTGTGGAAAACAATTTGGCGGTTCCTCAATAAGTTAAACATAGAGCTGCCATATGACCCAGCAATTCCATTCCTAGGTAGATACCCAAAGAAGTGAAAACAGGTACCCAAACAAATACTTGCACAAGAATGTTCTTCACTTGTACACTAAAGAGCCGCACTATTCACACTTGCCAAAAGGTGGAAACAACCCAAATGTCCATCAATTGTTGGATGTATAAACAAACTGTGGTGTATCCATACAACGGAATATCATTGAGGCATAAAAAGGAATGAAGTGCTAATAAATGTTTCAATGTGAATGAACCTCAAAAACATCCCATGTGAAAGATGCCAGAGACAAAAGGTCACATACTGTATGACTTCATTTCTGTAAAATATCTGGAATAGGTAAATCAATCCATAGAGACAGAAAGCAGATGAGTGGTTGCCAGGGGCTGGAGCTGGGGGAGAATGGAGAGCAACAGCTTAATGGGATTTTATTTGGAGGTGATGGAAATAGTTTAAAACTAGATAGAGGTGATGGTTGCAAAACACTGTGAATGTACTAAATGCCACTGAATTATTCACTTTATTTTATTTTATTTTTTTGATGTGGACCATTTTTAAAGTCTTTATTGAATTTGTTACACTATTGCTTCTGTTTTATGTTTTGGGTTTTTTGGCCCCGAAGCACGTGGGAACTTAGCTCCCCGACCAGGGATCGAACCCGAACCCCCTGCAGTGGAAGGCGAAGTCTCAACCACTGGACCGCCAGGGAAGTCCTGAATTATTCACTTTAAATGATTAATTTTACATTGTGAAAATTTCCCCTCAACAACAACAACAAGAGTTGGGGGACTGAAACAATGGTAAAATGAAGAGTACATGCTCCTTCCAAAAGAGGCAACTGCTGCTCATCTCTGCCAGGCTGCAAGAGGAAATGCAAGCTCAATGTTACCAGAGTTTTCAACTTTTCAGGATAAGCCAGAAATCCAAATTTGTATGTAAACTCTCCCAACTTTTATGCATTGGTAACCAATTAAAAGTTTTCAAAATCTCTATGTGGACCAAACAAAATTCATCTATGAGCCAAGTCAGTCCACAAGACACAATTTCCAAGCTCTGCTCTGTACAATAGGGAGCCATTGAATGTTCCTGAGCTGGAAAATGAGACGATGTAAGGAAAGTGTAGGGAGCTCCAAGGTATCCTCTTTTGGGCACACGTGACCTGCCAGGCACTGGGGCGCTGAATCAGTGCCACCCCATTAGTACAAATGCCACCCCATTAGTCCCAGGGAGGGAGGGTTAGAGGGGTGGAAGGGGTTGAGTGATTAAGCAACTTGCCCAAAGTGAACACACTTAGTAAAGGCAGAAGCCAGATTCAGGTCCAGATCTATCTGGGTTTGCCAACTCCACATCTCACATGCGTGTCTGACAGACATCTCAGACTTAACTAGGCCCAATAGAACACTTCTTAACTCTTTTTTTTTATCATTAATTCTTTCCCTCAAAAACTTTCCTTCACCTTAGCCAGTCTCCCCATCGTCTACCCATCCTGACGCTCAGCAGAAAACCCCCAGGGTCATCACTGATTTCTTCCTCCTCATTCCCCACACCCAACAGACCTGCAAGTCCACTGTCAAAACATATCCCAAGTCTGAGCACGTCTCAGCAGCTCCCCCACCTCCATCACCTCTCACTGCCCCTCATCAGGACCAGGTAGCAGCCTCCACACCGATGCCTCCCTAATCAGCCCCCCGGACAACAGCCACATGGTCTTTCTGAAAGATAAATCAGATGACATCCGTCTCCAGCTTAAAACCCTCCAATGCACCACTCCATATCCTGCCAAGGTCCAGGGGCGTCAGGCCATTTCCGTTTGTAACAGTGTCACCAGGCTCACAGCCTGCCCCCCATTCCGGAGCCAGTGGTGGCACAGCCTGAGATTGGGGGACTCCTTGGTCCAACCCCCTAACAGGTGTCCTATCACTCCCCACACTCATCCCTGAACTGTCACAGCCCAGGAAGGGAAAGAAAGGAAAGAACACAGCCCACCCCCGCCTGCAGCAGGTAGGTCGTGAAGGAGAAGAGGCCAGCAGTTCCAACCTGGCCGAGTCAGCCTGGGCCCCCATGTGCACAGGGGCCTGGCAGAGCTGAAACAGGGGGGCCCACAGAGCCTCCAGAGACAATCTGACTTGGCAGGAAAGGACCTTAACTCCCAGGCCAGCAGGAGCGTCACACACACCACTCCCAAGGGTCACACTAACAGCACAGCTCGGAGGCTCTGTGACAGGACAGAGTCCCCTGCCAGGGCCATCCCAGGCACACAGCACCAAGGGGAGAGGGCTGGACCCACAGGGCTGGCCCGCCGGCTCCGAATGCCTGGAGCCAGGCGGAAGCCCAGCGACAGAGTCCCTCCCTCTCCCACCCTGGCACCCCACCTGGCACAGCCTGCAGTTGGCTGAGGGTCCCCTCAGGCCCTCTCCCAGCATCAGGAAGCCTTGACAGAGGAGCACAGAGGTGAGCTCTGGCCGGTCTCATGCCAGGACCGCCACCTCAGATCTCCACGCCAGGGAGGAAAGGCTCTGGTCCCCGATTCTGTCCCGCGCCCTCCCATGTCCCCTCCACACACACAATCCCCTCTGTCCCTAATCTCTGTTCCTCCTTCCCCTGAGTGACAGGTAGCTTCCATACCCCACGACAGGCCAGCAGGCACCAGGGGCTCCCTGCCAGGTGACAGCAGGAGGGCTTCTGGCTCCTCCCTGACCCAGCTCCTCCAGGCAGCCGCTGTGGACAGGCACTGCCCCGTAGCCCGGGTGCACTCACCAAAAAGTTCTTTAAGAAATCCGTCATCTTCCACTAGTGGCTTCCCCGGCGGGTCAGGGGGCCCTGACCGTCTGTCTGAGCAGCACTGTAGCTGTGGCTGCCACCACCCCAGCTGCTGCTTCTGCTGCTGCTGACGTTGAACAACTTCCTTAAGATTAAACAAGGAACTGCAGGATTTGGGTGTCCGCCCGGAGCTATTATTCCACACTGACTAGACCTGACCTTTGACCCCTCCTTCGCCAGTGTTGTTTTTCTGGGGAACCCAGGGCTGGTGGAGCCACCACACATCATACGTAGTAAGGGCAAGGGGTCCCTCCCAGGGGAGAGGCACCACGCCAGCAGGTTGTAAGGGGAGACCCATTTAGGGGTGTGGGAAAGTCGGGGTGTGGGAAGCATTCCTGTCCTTCCATCCTTAACTTCTTTTTTTTTTTTTTTTTTTGGTCCCACCATGCGCCATGTGGGATCTTACTTCCCTGACCAGGGATCGAACCCATGCCCCTTGCAGTGGAAGCACGGAGTCTTAACCACTGGACCACCAGGGAAGTCCCTCCATTCTTATCTCGAGTGAGTTCTCAATGCTGCTGGCCTGTGATGCGTGACGAGAGGAAAGACTGGGGCACAGGATGCTGTGGGACTCAAGGCAGGCCCCACTGGCTTGGGACCTCAATTTTCCATCTGCGAATTGAGAAGCTCTATGTGTAAGGAGAATAAAAACGAAGTAGAAGAAAGAAAGTAGGTGCCTGCACCTTTAAAGGCATTCACATGGCCCTCACAGAGCCCAAAACTTCCTACTCAAAGGTTTGAAGAAAACAGCTAAAAGGGTAAGACATGGTTCCTTTGCAGGTGGGGCTTGTAGGAGGGGGCAGAGGCAAGGCGAACTGCTTTCTTTCACAAAACAGCTTGGGTTTTGTTTTTTAATCACTGCATGTATTACTCTGGTTTAAAAAATTTTTTAATGTGCCTTAAAAAAGAGAGCGATCCTCATGTCCTGTGGCTATCCCACAAGGAAAATTAAAAATAAATAAAGCAAATGGCTTGGGAAAACTCATACTGCATCTACGGCCCAGGGCCCAGAGCACCGAGTGATGTGCTATTAACAAGAGTGAGAAACCAGGCCCCAGAGCTCAGCCCAGGGCTCACCTGGGCCTTGGAGTCTCTTCCGACACTAATAAACACATCACATTTAATATCCATCCACGACCCTCGGTCCCGTTCCAGCTTTGGGAGAAAAGCAATGTCCCAGCTCAAAAGGAAAGGAATGAATTTTTAAATCCCTCAAAAAAAGGCAGCATGGTGTGGAAGAAATAGCCCTGGACTTAGTGTTCAGCAGACAAGGTTTTAACCCACAGCTCTGCACATTACAAGCTGTGCAAGGCTGGTTACTCAGCCTCTGAGCCTTAGTTTCCACATCTGTAAAATGGAAAAATCTGACCCACTCTGCACAGTGGCTGTAGGATAAGGTATGGTGTATATAATATGTCCAGGGAGGGTGGGGCACAAATACCCTCAGTAAAGGGCAACTATGATGATCTTCACTCCTTCATCCCAGTGCAGGCTCCGTGCTCACTCTTCATGCCCCGGCCCCCAAGACAGTGTGAAAATTACCCCACCACCTGCTCAGCCAAACCCAGGAAGCCAATCTTGTCTCTGCTTTCCCTCCTCCAGCCCAGCCTGCTGCCAGACACACAGCCCACCCCCTCTGTCCAGCCCAGCCCCATCCTGAGCTTGTTTGAGCCCCAGAAACCACAATAGCATCCGTGGGAGATCAGAGAGGCCAGGAAATGTCCCCAGGGACTGAGGGAGGGCACAGCTCAATCGAGGTCAAAGAAGGTCTTGGCATGAGTCCATCCCTGGGGGCATCAAGTGACAATGAAGGTCAGGGAAGGGGGGAAGGGGACAGGGTTCTAGGATGTGAACTGGGCCATCTCACACATTTGGAGGAGTCACGTGCTAGAGGAAACCCTGGCTACAGAGAAGGCTGGCAATGTCCCTTCCAGCTCTTACAATTCTGATATAAAAGGTCATGTTAGGAGAAGGGATGTGATCAAGCTCACCAGCCTCCCTGCCCCAAAAGGGGTCCCACTGGGCTGTCCCTAACGAGCCCTTCTCTCCTTCCCCGGGAGAAAGGAACCCTGGATAAGGCTCCTGCAGCCTCAGTATCCTCCCTGCTCCCTCCCACACCTGCTTCTGGCTCATCTGCATTCCTGCTCTGGGCCAATGAGTCAATACCAGGGCCCCACCCCCACCCCCTGCAGCCAAGCTCTCCAGGACATGCCACATCCAGAACACTTCTGCAAGGCCCTTGGCCACAGCACACCAGGGCCCAGGAAGCCTTGTGGTCCAAGCCCCTGCCTCTGCACAGGAACACATCCAGAGGCGGCGAGGAAGAAGAGAGACAGGCAACTAACATACTGATTCCCTCTGGGCCAGGCACTGGCTCGGGGCTGGGGACCCTGGGAAGATCAGCCTCAGTCCCTCTCCTCCTACCTACTCCCCTTTACTTGGTTGACTCCTACTTGTCCTTTAGGTCTTAGCTTGGAGGTCACCTCCTCCAGGAAGCCTTCCTGGCATCCACCCCTCCCCCAGGTAGTACTCCCATAGTATCCTGCATATACCCTATCGAGTCACTTATCTCTCTGCATTATAATTTCTCATTTAATTGTCTGTTTCCCCCACTTCATCTGTTAACCTCAGCACCTGGCACGTAGGTGTTCAATAAATACCTGCTGAATGAAGGACTGAATAAAGGAACTGACTTCCATCTAAAGACTAAGACAATCACAGAAGTAAATAATTAGAAACCAATAAAATAGGAACAGTAATGGGGATGAGCCAACGCCTGTATGGACTCAAAGAGGAGTGGACAATGGTTGTGCTGCAAAGGAGGGACTTTCCGAAAGAGGCTACTCCCCCTATTTTGCAGATAAGGCCATGGAGGTACAAGAAAATCAAGTCCTGCATCTCAGGACACACAGTGGTAGAGCAGGAGTCAATATCCAGGCCCAGGATTCATTCCCACTACCTCCCACTTGACCCTTATGATAATCCAGGTGGGGAGGAGGTGAGAAATGAAGCTCAGAGATGGCAATTGACCTGCTTCAGGTCACACAGCCTGTTAGTAGCAGAGCCAAGTGTTCCAGTGAAAGAGGGGATGCGGTGGAGAAAATGGTGAGGAAGAGGGGGGACAGGGAGGGAGAGAAGGTAAGTGTGTTTGTGCTAAACTCAGGGGGCAGGAAGGAGACTCCAGGCGAGGAGGCCCACAGCCCTTGGCAGGGTCATGAGCAGCGGGGATAGCATGACCCCACACTGGTGGCCTCTCCAGGGTGGGCGAGCAGTAGGGGAGTGCACACGCCAGGAGAGTGAGCCTGAGGACAGGCAAACACAGAAGAAGGAACGAGCGCCAGAGAGACCAACAGCTGCTCTGGTGGGGCAAAAGTGCCCACTGACCAGTGGGAGACGGGAAGGAGAGATTAAGGTCTGAACACATTTCCCCTCTGTCACCAAATTAGCCTCCAAGCCTCTGAATGAGACCTCTCTTCCTTCAACACCAGAATACCCACTGTTAAGAATGCCCAACAGTAATTTGATTATAAAATACCCTGCCTGCAGCAAGGCCACTGGGATCAGCAGGGTTTCCTTCCCCGCCTGTTAATTTTTCACCAGCAGCTGTGGTCCGGTAAAAAGAGCACCGGACTGGGAATCAGACAGACCAGCATCCAAATCCCAGCCCAGCCTCTGGCCAGCTGTGACCTCGGGCCCCATTCTCGTCATTTGTAAAGTTGGAATAATGACCCCCACCTTTCTGTTGACAATGAAGTGAGATGACAAATGTGAATGCACCTAACACAGGGACAACAATTGATCAACAAATGTCGGCTGGCTCTAAATCTGTTGGATTTATGGGATTAATTTTGTGACGGGAGCAGCTGACATTTACTGAACTCTCACTATGGGTGCCAGGCCCTTGACAAAGTACTTTACATGCATCCTCTTATCTAATCCCCATGAGCACCCACGAGGCAGTCACTATTACCATCCCCACTCTCAGGTGTGAAAACTGAGGCTGAGAGTTAAATAACTTGTCAATAGGTGGCATCAGCGACGCAAACACAGACAGCCTGCAGCATCCAAGCTTTGAACCACCACACTAACAGGGCTTGGATATGTTGTTCAGAGCAGCTGATTGGTCCACATGAAGCAGGATGCTCAAATCCCACCCATCCTCCCTCAAGTCTTTCTGAAACCCCTCAGTCAGAATTCCCAGAGCACATGACTCGATTTGGGTATCATATTTTGTTTGGGGTTTTTTGTTTGTTTGGTTTTTTCAGCTGTGCCACACGTTTTACAGGATCTTAGTTCCCCGACCAGGGATTGAACCCGGGCCCACAGCAGTGGAAGCGCCAAGTCCTAACCACTGGACTGCCAGGGAATTCTCCTTATATTCTGTTTTATCTGAATGGCTACTAGGACTGTCTGATCTTTCCCCTTAACTGAAAACTCCTGGCAGGCAGAAGCCATGTCTGCACACCCCAGAGTTGTACACATGCCACATTTCATCAAATTTTGAATGACACCCATCATAAGATACATATTATTTTATGTACCACTAACAAAGCAAAAACACCACCAATTACAAACTATGGCACTATTGGTAGTGAAATGCAGCCTGATTTCAGAGATGTTAAATGAGACGGGGGGGGGGGGGGGGAGTGTGTCTTCACAACGATGAAATACAGTAGTAGATACTCAGTAATTATTTGTACTCAGTAATTATTTCTCAGGGTAGGAGAAAGAATGCTAACTTGAAATCACGAGCCTCAAGTTTGTGTCTTACCAGCTGGCTAAGGGGAGAGGGCTGCATTTCTCTAAGACTCAATTTTCTCATCTCTACAGTGGGCAAAATAATTCTTCTCTTCCATTGTGGCTGTGAGAACCAGGAGAGTTCAAGAAAGTGCTTTATAAGCTGCACCAACTACTGTACCAACCTACAGCGTAAACAGCATGAAGAGGAGACGATGGGCACCCTCAGCGGTTAGGAGCGACACCAGCAGACCCTGTGTGTGTTTGCAAGAGGCTCTGTGAGCGTGTGGCTGCCTTGGAGCAATCCAGCCCTGTCTTCTAGGAAATAACTGGCATTGCTGCTTCCAAGTTGTCCCTACCTTGGCACCACTAGATCCCAGCCCAGCACTGGTTCGGGAATCACGGTGTGCACACCATGGAGGCTCTCCAAGCCAGGCTTGGGGGTGCCAGTTGGCAGAGCTTCTGCTTCTGATCTAGTCTGTGGCCTGAAACTTCCAGTCTTCCAACAAAGTCGGGCTCGGCTTCAGGTCTGAGCCTCACCGTGTGGGGACTGGAAAAATAGCCTATAAACCTCATCAGGTGATTTGAAATAAACCTTGCTGGGTCTGCAACAGGGTGAACTGAAGGGTTAGGGACCCTGGGGGCGGCAAGAGCCTCAACAAAGGCTTGGAGGCAGAAAAGTGAGGAGGGGGTGAGTCTGGCTTTGGTCTCACCAGTGGCCACACCTGTGGCCCAGGTAAGAGGCCCAGGTCCCCCCGCTTGCGTCTGTCCAGAGGCATAGGAAATAAAGCAACACTGAGGCTGAGAAGGTAGGACCAAAGGGCAGTGTTGGCCTCCCAGAAAAATCTCTGCTTCACTCCCAGCCCCCTTGTCCCTGAAATGCAATGGCTGGTGCTCCACAGCTGTGTCTCTCCTAACTGGCACGGGCGGGTGGGTGTCTGGCTGAGTGTCAGAGGCACGGCTCCCTCCCTCCATCACACCTTGGTGGTCCTTGTTCCCCAGGCAAGGTTCCTGCATAGCCAGCGTCCTTCCAACTTATCCTCGCACATTACTACACTTCCTTCCCCTCTCCCCTTCCCTTCCCCTCCCAATTCTGCCCACTTTCCTGCTGGCTCTTTGAGGGTAGAAACTGCAGTCATGCTACCAGCACGCCCGGACTCTGGGTTTGCAGCAAGGGCAGCAGAAGCCCAGCCACCACCTCTCCACCTCTCCCTCCACAAAACAAGTTTTAAGAACCAAAGAATATGAATATGTGTGTATATGTGTGTGTGTGTGTGTATATCTGAATTACTTTGCTGTACACGTGAAACTAACACAATGTTGTAAATCAACTATACTTCAGTGAAAAAAATAAAATAACCAAGCACTAAGGACCCTGGGACCGATTAGCCTCCTCCCCTAATCCTGGCCCTGACGTGTGCCTGGGAGAGAAAAGAAGCTGCAGAAGCTCCTGGGTTTGCCATTCACAGAGAACCCATCACAGAATGAATGGGGAACCTGGGGCCCCCCGGCAGACCCTGCTCCTCTTCCTTGATCCCAGAAGCTGCCCAAGCGCTCCCCCTCCAGGTGCCCCCACCCATAGGAGTGTCCCTGCCCTCCTGGAAGAGTCTAGTGTCATCTCAGGGACCCGTGAACATACCCGGATACCGCTGGGGGTGTCCTCATGCTGCCAGTCACGTGGCTGTGATCGGGGCTCAGCTGACTCATCTCCAAAACAAACATTCATCCTATTCTCACTACCCAGCTCGCCCCTCGGGCAGTTTGGGCAAGACTGAGTGAGTGCAAGGACGCAACCTCACACATTTCTAAAGTAGAAGGTGACACATACCAAGACATATACCATATACCAACATACCTTCTCCACAGGCCTCTACCATCTCTGTGCCTCAGTTTCCACACTCATTACGGAGTATGCAAGGTAGCCGCTCTCCCTTCCCCTACCTCAGGGCTGAGCTGTCACCCCAGAGAGACCACTAGGTGCCCTATCACCAGCAGCAAGCTGTTTGCTGCTCCCAACACCCTCCTGCCTACGAAATGTCCCAAATGCACCACTTCTATTATAAGATGAAGAAAAACAAAGCTCCCCGCCCCCCATGCCCGCATCAGCACTGTTAGTAAGTGGCAAAAACAAGGTTTAGAGATTATCTGAGTCAGAATTTCAATTATCTGTGCTCGTCTCCACCCAGGACAATAGGTTACTGGGATTTCGCCGGGGCCAGTCCCTTGCCTAGCACATAGCCGATTCTCATCAGATGTACCAGGTTGAGAATATTTGTGCTTGGCTGAGCAAAGGGCAGTATCAGAAAAGAAGTCATGGGAAACTGGCAACTCTGGGGGCTCACGCTCCCGGATGTGCATGGGAGATGCCATCCGAGGCATCCCACCTCAGCCCTGGGCAGCCCCTAAAGGACCCCAACGTGCCCCTCCCCAGATGGCAGGAGATGGCAGGAGGAAGGCTGCAGGGGGGTTCACTTCAGACTAACCTGCAGGAAGGGGATGTTTGCAAATTGCACGTTCTTTTCCTTCCCCATCTTCTAGTTAATGATCACCTAAATAAATGCTTCGGTCCCAAGTGATTCTTACAGTCGGTCCCCGAGCTCCAACAGCCTAATTATACATACACAGCGCGGGGGACGCTGAACAGCTCTCTTCCCCATAAACCATATGTCAACTAACACGACTGCCCTACCCCCTTTCGCCAGCTGGGGCTAATGAACGGGGTGCTGGGGCAAACGCAGGCCCTCACAAGGTCTGGGGTAGGGCCGTTGGGCTGCCCGTCCCAGGCCGAGCTATCCTGGCTGGGGAAGCATTCGGGGGCGAACACACTCCCACCAACGCAGAGTCCCACAGCGCCCACCTCCGAACAGTCCCCCCAAGGGCACGATGGTACAACAAAGAGCTACCCGGACATTCACATTCACCCCACGTAAACACTCACGCAAACACACACACCTAGTCCTCGGGAGGCTTATGAGCCACCAAGGCAAGGACCGTTAACCAGCTGCACACGCCCTCCTGCTATAAACAGTTACCATCTCTTGCTGTTTGCAATCTGCCTGCCCAGTGGTCCCCTCCTCAAAAGCAGACAGACAACAAAGGAGGTGCGCAGAGGGAAGGAGGCACGAAGTCAGAGACCTCAGCCTGCTTCTCACAATCCGTCCCTTTTCCACCAAAAGAGATCCGTGCGTCCAGTAGACTTTTTTTTTTTAATTTATTTATTTTATTTATTTAGTTTTGGCTGCGTTGGGTCTTCGTTGCTGCGCGCGGGCTTTCTCTAGTTGCAGCAGGCGCGGGCTTCTCATTGCGGTGGCTTCTCTTGTTGCGGAGCATGGGCTCTAGGCATGCGGGCTTCAGTAGTTGCGGCACGCGGGCTCAGTAGTTGTGGCTCATGGGCTTAGCTGCTCCGCGGCATGTGGGATCTTCCCGGAGCAGGGCTGGAACCCATGTTCCCTGCATTGGCAGGTGGATTCTTAACCACTGCGCCACCAGGGAAGTCCCCAGTAGACGTTTTGGAAGTGGTGCTGGTGCCTGGCTCAGAGAGCTCGTGTCACCTTTCAGAACTTCCCTGAAGCTGTAGGCTGGGCAGGACTGAAACAGCAGAGGAGCCTGTGAGGCTGGGAACACGGGATGCATTCTGACCCAGGCCTGGTCTCCCCTAAGGAGATCTCCAGGGACACCCGAGTGGGGAGGATGGAAGTGGGCACAGTGGTGGGGCCCCAGCTCCTGGCAGCCTGACCCCCTGGGTCTGCCCAGATGGCTTAGCAGGCAGCTGGTGGGCTTGTCACTGCTCCCCAGTTCCCCCCAGCCTACCGTCTGGTGTTGATGGTATAAGCCACAAGGGGGCCAGGTGAGCCATATGGAAGTTCCAGACCCACAGGTGGAGATCCAGGTAGCTCCCTGCTATGTGGATGGATGCGACCAAGACAGATGATTGCAAAGCAGATCTATCTCAAGAGACCTCTGGCCCCTTCCAGTCCCAGACACACTTCCAGGCTCCTTTCAGCTCCCCAAAGGGCAGGTGGCATGCTCTGGTCCCAAGACACAGCCCCGTTTACACTGAGTTGGGAGTTCCTTTGGCCACATGGCTATGCAGAGGGAAGGGTGAGTTGGAGCCCAGGGAGTGACCAGTCTGAAAGGGCCACCAAGAGGGAAATCATGACCCTGCTCTCCCAGGTCTAAAGGATAAGCCATGCAGAAGGAAGGTGCATTCGTGATTTTGGCTGAACCTGCACGGCTCAGGCTGGGCACTCACCCTCATGACCATCCCCTCCTAGAACCACCAAGCAGTCTGGATCTGTTCTGCCCAAGGAAACTGTGTGCCGAGTTGTGAAGGAAGCCTGGTGCCTTCAAGGAGCAGGGTGGTCATGGGGTCCCAGCTACCAGGAGGGTAGCCTGACTGTACACATGGGAGACCCCACCTCCAGCTGGAGCAGACAGAGTCTCGGTCTTCCTACGCTTGGCCACTCTGGTCAGCTGTGGAATTCTGCACACCTTAAGCAACAGAGTCTTCCTGCCTCCATCAGTCGATAAATCTGGCCCCGCAGCTCCCCTGAAATTGCTCTTGTCAAGGTCACCAGTGACCTCCATGTTGCCAAATCCCAGAACTTCTCCCCTCATCCTCATCCCTCAGCACCACTTCCTCCTCTCTGCAGCGTTCTGGGGTTTCCTTCAGCTCTCCTCGCAGGCTCCTCCTCCTCTGTAGAGACCCTCAAGGCTCAACCTGGGACCTTCTCTCATCTCTGTCTCTGCTGCCTTCCCAGGGTACCCATTCATTCCCCTGAATTTAATTCCATCTCCATGCTGCTTCCCCTACATGAATTATCTCCAACCTTGACCTCTCCTTGGACCTCCAAATAAGCATCTCCAAATGCCTACTTGATTTCTACACTTTGCTGTCTCATGGGGATCTCAAACTTGGCATGTCCAAAATAGAGTCCCTGATCTTCCATCCTGGACCTGTCTCTCCGCAGGCTCCTCCCCAGAAAAATGGGACCAAAACCCACCCGTTGCTCAAGTCTCATCTAGGATGATGAGACATCTAGATTCCTCCCTTTCCCTCGCCTCCCAGGTCCAATCCACCACGCCTCCTGTCGTCTCGACTTCCTCACCATAACCCTAATCCATCCATTTCTCTCCATCTCCACTGCCAACACCCTCCCGGGTTCAAGCCCCCTTCACTTTTTGCCTGGACTAGAGCCACAGCCTCCCATCTGCTCTCCCTCCTTCCACTTCTGCTGATCTACAGCCCATTCTCCACGTGGCAGCCAGAGATGAATCACATCACTCTGCTGATCAGGACCCTTCCCAAGACCCACAGGCCTGGATGCTTTGCCTCTCGGCAACCTCCCCCCTCGCTCACCCTACTCCAGCTGCACAGGCCTCCTTTCTGTTCTTCCAAAGCGCAGACACACAAATAGCAAGGACCTACTGTACAGCACGGGGAGCTATATTCAGTATCTTGTAATAACCTATAATGGAAAAGAATCTGAAAAAGAACATATCTAGGACTTCCCTGGTGGCGCAATGGTTAAGAATCCGCCTGCCAATGCAGGGGACACGGGTTCGAGCCCTGGTCCGAGAAGATCTCACGTGCCGCGGAGCAACTAAGCCCGTGCGCCACAGCTACTGAGCCTGCGCTCTAGAGCCCGCGAGCCACAACTATGGAGCCCGCGTGCCACAACCATTGAAGCCCGTGTGCCTAGAGCCTGTGCTCCGCAACAAGAGAAGCCACCGCAATGAGAAGCCCAGGCGCCGCAAGGAAGAGTAGCCCCCGCTCGCCACAACTAGAGAAAGGCCGTGAGCAGCATCGAAGACCCAACGCAGCCAAAAATAAAATTTAAAAAAATAAAAAGAATATATGTATATACACACATATATACATACAGGGTTGGCCAAAAAGCTCGTTCGGGTTTTTCTGTAACATCTTACGAAAAACCCGAACGAACTTTTTGGCCAATCCCATATTTATGTATAACTGAATCACTGTGCTGTACACCTGAAACTAGCACAACACTGTAAATCAACTAGACTTCAATAAAAAGAAGAAAAGAAAAAAAAAGAACAGACTCTTCCCTGCCTCGGTGCCTTTGCACTTGTTATATCTGGCACCCAGACACACCCCCAGCTCTTCACACAGCCATTCCTTCTCATCCTTCAGGGCTCGGCTAAAATGTTACCTCCTCCAGGCCTTCCTTGAGCCCCCAGGCAAAGCCATTTCTCCCTCCCACAGACACAATATTCTCGAATAGCACCCTCGAAATGATGCCCCTCCCCAAACACCATGTTTGTGTCTCTCTTCGGGGCACTGATCAGAAGCTGCTGTTGTCTGATGACTTTCTTACCTACCGTCCGTCTCCCTCACTGGACAGTAAGCTCCGTGTCCACAGGAATCGTGTCTGCCGGCTTCCCTGCCGTGTCCCCAGGCCCTAAAGCAGTCCTTAATCCATGGCAGGTGACCAATAAATACTAGCCAAGTAAATGAAGGGATTTCACTGGCACTTCCACATGTAAGGTGTTCTTGTGCAGGAGACCAAGCAATACAAACTCCTGCTGGAGGAGTTCAGGGAAGGCTTCATGGGGGAGGTGGCATCCAAGCTACACCTTTGAGTGAGCAGATTTAGAAAGAAGGAGGGAGGCTGCGGGGTGGGGGGTGAGGAAGAAGCCCAAGCAACGGAATAGGAGCAAGCACGAAGCACATGCCAGGAAAATAATCAGCCTCACTGGCTGTAGACCACCCACTGCTGTCAAATGATCCCTGCCAGGAATGACCTTACTAGGACACCACCCCAGAGTCTCCCCAATCAAGTGCCGGGAGATGCCCCAAGCAGCCATTTGTGCACCTCCAGCTAAGAGGATGCTGGCCTACTTTCCCACCCCACACAGAGGGATTGAGTCTGCCCACCTCCCCCATAGCCCACAGCTGCTGGGACCCCTGCTCCTCCTCAGGAGAGAAAGGAGCTGCCTGGGAACAAGCCATGTGATGCTTGGCACCCTGCAAGTGGTCTTTGGGCCTCAACCAGCATAATGACTTTCCTTTTAGCAGGACCAAGGCTTGCCTGCGAAGTGCCTTTGTGGGAATTAGAACAGGGCACCCCTCTGGGTGAACCAATTGGAAAAAGGCATCCTTCCCTCTCGTCAGACAGCCCCTCACAAGATACCCAGTTGGCCAGCAGATTGCCGATTTCAGCCCCCACTCATCCCTGATGTTGGGTGCCCCGTGTGGTCCATGCCTTCCACGGGGGCCTGGCCCACCATAGCGATCTCTTTGCAGTCCAAGGCAGAATCTGGACCAGCCACCCCCAGATCCCCGTGCCCTCAACGCTCCATCCCAGCAGAGGAGTCCAGGCTACGCCAGGGTCTCCCAGGAGTCTTGCCCAGGTGACCAGGGTGACAGTCGTCATGGGACTGAAGCTGTAACTCGCCCGCCCCCGCCCGTCCCTCACAACAGCTGATGGCCGATTCCCAGAAGAGACCATCTGGGTCTTGGTGATGCTTCACCCCGAACACACACACACACACTCCTGGAGCAAGGAGAATTAGAGATTATCGGTGCGCTGTAAGGCCCTGCTCGGGTGTTTACCCTCCCAGGGATATTAAATTTTAAACGTGTGTGCCTGTTTACTCTCCCTGCCAGAGCCTGGCTGGCTACCCCGCAGCCAGGCAACACTATCTGACCTGGGGGGCCAGGAGGGGGACTTTCCATGCCAGGCAGGTCACCTGGGGAGGGTTATCTAAGCACGGCTAGTCTCAGCACAATGAAGTGCCTCTCTCCCCTCCCACTCCTTCCCACCCTCAGCCCCCAGGTGACCTCACACCCACAACACACGGTCCACTCTAACAGCAAGAAGCAGAGGGTGGTCCTGCAACCGAAGTGGTGACACTTTAGAATGGGATCTGTTAGAAGCAGATCACTGGGATTTGGTGTCATTATCAACCTGGTGGCCAGCTTTGCTGTTTCCCTGCCGGCCAAACTGAGAGCCAGCAGGCTGGATTTGCAGGAAGAAAAATTCAGGTTAGATGGGAGGAAGATGAACACGTGTGACTGGAGACAGGCTATGGCATCTCCTTTCAAGGAAAGACTGGACAACGCCAAATCAGGGCTGGAAGCTCACGTGTGTCATTTTTTTCCTCCATGAGGGGTTATCTTTCCACCTGGATGGGAGATCGGCAAGTTGCTGACTGAAGGTAACAAAATCAAGGTCACATCACAGCTCTAGATTGACGATGTGAGCACTGTGTGACCTTCTTTTCTCCATGGAAAAGCTTAGGGACATGTGACATGCCTACCCTTCAAACCCCATGGTCAGGGGAGGACATTTGAAATCATATAATCAGTCATGGGCTCACAAAGCAATGAAATCAGGCAAGCAAAGTATCAGTCATAGAATCATAGAATACCACAGATGGAAGACCTACTGTGTGCTGGGCCTCTAGGGTTTCCACTAGGGGTAAAAAAATCTCCCCCATTTTACAGATAAGGAACCCAGGTCTAACAAGACCCAGCCTCTCCTACTGAACCATGAAGGTGGCCTGAGCTAGTCATAGCTGAATAACACCCAGCTACAAATGATGCTCTTGTCCTTAATCCTCAGAACCTGTGAATATGTGAAGTTAATGGTGACAGAGGGAATTAAGGGTGCTGATCAGCTGGCCCTGAGGTGAGAGGAGGACCCTGGATTATCCAAGTAGGCCCAATATAAACAAGAGTCCTTATAATAGAAGGAGGCAGAGGAGAGAGAATGAGAGAGATGGCAGTGTGGGAAGGACCTGGCCCAATCAATGTTGCTGCCTTTGAAGATGGTGGAATGGGGCTGGGAGCCAAGGAATGCAGGTGGCCTTCTAGAAGCTGGAAAAGGCAATGAATAAATTCTCTCCTAGAGCCTCCAGAAGGAATGCGGCCCCATGGACACCTCGATTTTAGCCCAATGAGACCCATCTCAGACTTCTGACCTCCAGAACTCTAAGATGATAAATCTGTGTTGTCTTAAGCTACTACGTTTGTCATCATCTGTTTCAGCAGCTATAAGACACTAATACAGACCTCTCGACAGATATAAGTCCAATATAACCATGGGCAGGAAGGAACTCTGACACTCTAGCACCACGCCCCTGCTCTGCAAAACTGAAATGTTCTGTGACACATATTCACAGTCTGGGATGAACGTTATTTTGATATTTTGATAACTGCCTTGAAGCTCTTTGCTGATCTTCAGGAAACCAGGTGTGGACTCCTGACCTTCACTGGGCCTGGGACCCATAAGCAAGGAGAAAGGCTGCCCAAGAGATGGCAGAGGACCATGCCATGCCAACAGGACTTGGGACCCTGCCTGTCCATGACAACTCAGGCTGGACCGATGACCTGGGAGGCCTGGGTTTCAAGGTTCCCACCTCCGCTGCCAGCACTAACCTCAGGTACCCCCAGGCTCTGGATCCGTGGCTCAGCTTTGCCCTCGGGGTGACAAGGCCCATCCCTGACACTTACTGAATCCTCCCAGACTTTGAAGACCCACCTTCCTGCTCTTCAGATCTCACCATGGTTCCTGACCTGCTTTCTCCTTCACTATTCTAATGTTTGAGGGACCCACTCTCCCCCCACCCCAGACCCCAGGACACATCCCCTCATGGGGAAGTGACAGGGAGAGGATTGTCCAAGGATTTTCTGCTTTTCTGAGCATACCCAGGCCACCCTTGCTTCCACACCCAAGCAGGGACCACCAGACCACTCAGTGGAGGTCATGTCCCAACTTGGGTCACTCTCGGAGATGGTTTCTGGGGCTTTGCCTCCTCCTAGCCATCATACCCTCAAAGGGTAGACATCACATCTTCCCAGTTCAACAAAGGGCCATCAAGCATGAGGAGACGGAGCTACACAAGGCATAGCTCCTGTCTCCTACATCCCACAGCCTGGCTCTCCCGACCATGGAATAACCACCCCAAAGGGACCCTCAAATGCTGTCCTGAAACCCAACTGGACATCCACAAGGCAGTGATGCTGGGAGCCATCAGGGGTCCAGTGGATTTTCAGAATCATCATCTCTGGGGCGAGATGCAATGCTGGTCTCCTCTGAGCCCAGGCCACCCACCAGGGTGAGCCCCTAGGAAGGGAAAACTCTAGAAACAGTAGCAGAGCATCTGGAAAAGGTCCTAAACCGGGATACCTTTAGGCACAGGGAGGATATAAGGCAAAATAGTTGGAGAGAGCACATCCCTCCCAATAGTACAGAAATCAATTTTTTAATACCATGTTGGTCAAACAAAGCATATCTGAGGGCAAACTGGGCTCAGGCCTACCAGCTCGTGATCCTCAAAGAAGCAAACCCAGCCCATCCACCTCACCTCCTTCATCCCCTTCCTGCCTTTTCCCACCTGCTTTCCCTCCTTCCCTCTCCTCTCCCCTCCCCTCCCCCCTCCTATTTCCCCTCTCCGCAGTCCCTCCTCTTTTCCCCTTCCACAGCAGATGATGCCACTGGGCCACCCACCCCTCACTCCTGGCTTCCCATTTAGAGCCAACCAGCCATCATATTAACATCTGACATTTCAGAAGCTTCTCGGTCCTGCTGCCAAATCAAATCAGCTCAGCCGTGTCATTTGCTAGCAAACCCAATTCACTCCCGCAACAGGTTCTGCTTCATTTCCACATGGACCTGGGCTGGAGCTCTTGAAAGGCTCCTTCCACCTCTCCACACACCTGGAGATGCAGACCCTGGCAGCCCAGGCTGCTGGTAAGGGCACGGCAGTTCCCCTCAGAAGGAGTGAGCCACGCCGTGCACAGACTGCACTACCGCTCCTCCAAAATCACCTGGTCCTCATATCCCAAAGAAGGGAGCCAAACACTATGTATAAAGTGGAAATAATTTATTTTAAAAAAATTAATGTCACCACCCTCAAAGATTTGTTTGGGGACTTCCCTGGTGGCACAGTGGTTGAGAATCTGCCTGCCAATGCCGGGGACACAGGTTCAAGCCCTGGTCCGGGAAGATCCCACATGGCCGTGGAGCAACTAAGCCCATGCACCACCACTACTGAGCCTGCACTCTAGAGCCTGCAAGCCACAACTACTGAGCCCACGAGCCACAGCTACTGAGGCCCACGTGCCTAGAGCCCGTGCTCCGCAACAAGAGAAGTCACCACAATGAGAAGCCCGCGCACCGCAACGAAGAGTAGCCCCCGCTCAACGCAACTAGAGAAAGCCCACACGCAGCAACGAAGACCCAACGCAGCCAAAAAAGAAAACCAAAAATTTGTCCGTATTTTTTTAATAAAATAATTTAATAGAATAATTTACCTCATCTTTAGAGGACTCTTACAGGGGTTACTATCTCTTCTGGAACAGAAACATTTATCTAAACTTCAGTGACTCCTTCTGAGCCACCTGGTTTTCTCTTCACTGGTTAAATGCAAATAAAATCGAATTTAACTCTTTTTTATTACAAATGAGCACAAACGGTACAATCCCATTTATTTATTTATTTACTTATTTATTTATTTTTGCAATTTCTTTTTTTTTAACATCTTTATTGGAGTATAATTGCTTTACAATGGTGTGTTAGTTTCTGCTTTATAACAAAGTGAATCAGCTATACATATACATATATCCCCATATCTCTTCCCTCTTGCGTCTCTCTCCCTCCCACCCTCCCTATCCCACCCCTCTAGGTGGTCACAAAGCACCAAACTGATTTCCCTGTGCTATGCAGCTGCTTCCCACTAGCTATCGATTTTACATTTGGTAGTATATATAAGTCCATGCCACTCTCTCACTTTGAGAGGGTGTGGAGAAATGGGAACCCTCTTGTACGGTTGGCGGGAATGTAAATTGATACAGACACTATGGAGAACAGTATGGAGGTTCCTTAAGAAACTAAAAATAGAACTACCATACGACCCAGCAATCCCACTACTGGGCATATACCCTGAGAAAACCATAATTCAAAAAGAGTCATGTACTACAATGTTCATTGCAGCTCTATTTACAATAGCCAGGACATGGAAGCAACCTAAGTGCCCATCGACAGATGAATGGATAAAGAAGATGTGGCACATATATACAATGGAATATTACTCAGCCATAAAAAGAAATGAAATTGAGTTATTTGTAGTGAGGTGGATGGACCTAGAGTCTGTCATACAGAGTGAAGTAAGTCAGATCCCATTTATTTATGCCTCTGTCTGTGTGCATGATGCCGAGATGTCTGGAGGTTTAGCAAATGGTAATGATGAATATGGCTGGATGGTGGGATTATTACTAGAGTTTTGTTTTGGATTTTTTTACTTTATACTTTACAATTGCTTACATTTTTTTATAAGAAGCATGTATCACTTTATTTAAAATAGGGTGTAGGGTGAGGGGTTGCTGTTCACTTGCAAAAAAAAAATCTTATAAAAATTCTCCAAGATGGGACTTCCCTGGTGGCGCAGTGGTTAAGAATCCGCCTGCCAATGCAGGGGACACAGGTTCGAGCCCTGGTCCGGGAAGATCCCACATGCCCCGGAGCAACTAAGGCCATGCGCCACAACTACTGAGCCTGTGCTCTAGAGCCCGCGAGCCACAACTACTGAGCCCGCGTGCCACAACTACTGAAGCCCGCATGCCTAGAGCCCGTGCTCCGCAACAAGAGAAGCCACCGCAATGAGAAGCCCGCGCACTGCAACGAAGAGTAGCCCCCGCTCGCCACAACTAGAGAAAGCCCACGTGCAGCAATGAAGACCCAACGCAGCCAAAAATAAATAAATAAATAAATTTATTTTTTTAAAAAAATTCTCCAAGAAAATACTGGGCTTTTTTAGTTCAATGCCACATTCTCAAGGCTGGATCAATCGATGAGAATTCATAAATCACCTATTATGAGTATGTATTAAGCACCGACCACTAAGTCGACCACTAAGTGTTTATGAAGCACATGCTCTGGGCCCTTTATGTACCAGGCCCTGCGACAACAAGGATAGGAGAACATGTCCTGCCCCCTCGGGCCATGGAGCTGGAGCTGCATTGGGCCAGTTCCTCCCAGTCCTGCTCCAGCAACGCCCTGCCCCATCACACACATACACACACCTGCAGTCACACCTGAATGACCTCCAACTACACAAGAGTAAGCAGGTGCTGGCATAGCTTCTGGGCCTCACCAGGCTCCCATCGGGGGCTCCTGAAAGAGGGCCGCTCACACCCTATAGTGGGTTAAGTGGTGCCCCCCAAAAAAGATATGTCCACCCAAGAATCTGTGAATGTGACCTGATTTGGAAAAACGGTCTTTGCAGGTATAATTAAGCATCTTGAGATGAGAGCCAGGTGGATCCAGGTGGGCCCTAAATCCTTATAAGAGACCCACAGACCCAGGGAGACGAGAAGGCCATGTGAAGACGGAGGCAGAGAGTGGAATCATGCAGCCCCAAACCAAAGGAATGCCTATAGCCACCTACACACCTACAGGAAGAAGCAAGCAAGGATCTGCCTCCTCTAGTGCCTTTGGAGGGAGCTCAGCCCTGCCGACACCTTGATTTCAGACTTCTAGCCTCCAGAACCATGAGAGAATAAATTTCTGTTGTCTTAAGCCACGAAGTTTGTGGTAATTTGTTACAGTGGCCCCAGGAAATGAATACACACCCTAAGGCCTGAAACTCCATCTCCACACTCATCCAAGAACAGGGAATCTACTAGGGGTCCAGGGGAAAAAAGCCAACAGGAGGGGGACACACAAGAGGTACCTACGGGACTCATATTGCGGGGGTGACTCCCTCCAGGAACAAACACAAAACCCACTGTCCGCTGTCCCACAAAGCACCAGACACACTGGGCTTGAGTGTCAGGTCAGTGACATGACCCCCAGGCATGCATGGGGTGGGGATGCGAGGCGGGGCATGGAATCTGGCAGGACCCCACTCCTGAGCCGGTCTCAGTGCAGAAGTGTCTATGGCAGCCAGAAGAGGAGTGGGATAATCAACGAAACCATCCCACAAGCATTTAGCTCACTGCCCACGATAAAAACGACGAGTATCCATCACATACCAATATAACACCTGTGTGGTGTTACATTGGTATGAAGCCCTTGCCCACCCGCTTCCTCCTGTAATCCTCACAGCCACCCTACGGGGTGGGCTTAGTCCCACAGATGAAGGAACTGAGGTTCCTAGGATATGACCGAACTGCACAATGTCACACAGTTGTTACTAAGGCGCTCTGTGTGCCAGACCCAGGATTGTCCATCAAGGAAGGCAGGACCTAAAACAAGCAGGGATGTTGTAAACTAGAGGCTAAGTTATGGGGTAGGACAGCTGCCAGGCCTTCAAAGGCAGGTGGCATGACTAGGGCTACGGCAGCATGCGAAGCATCCCCAAGGAGACGCCCTGAATGCCAAGTGCTCTATCAGGGCACAAGGTTAGTATCTGTCTAGAAATATAGCCTCGTTTCAATACTAGCCGCAGGCAAAAGGAATTAGGAAGGAGCCTTCTGATGGGGACAAACAGATTATAAAATGCATTCCAAGGCCAACCCCGGGACTCTCCATGGCCTTGAATTATCCAGATCTCCACTCAGTCCAATCCTAAAATCCTTCATGAGGACACTGGCCTTACAGGTTCTCCCTATCACCGTGGGGACCACCTGGTCTGTGAACACTGATTAGCTCAGGGCAGCCTGACTTCAAGTGATGGGAACATGATCCAGAGGGATGCTTCCTTCCTAAAGACCCCTCCCCTAGGTCCATCTGAGTTTGTTGGGCAGGATCTTTGGTTTTGGCCTTTTTCCAATACCCTTACTGTCATCCATACTTATCAGGCAGGGTTTTGGGTCTGATACATAGGTCTCAGGTGGGGCCAATCACACAAAATGCAATTTCAATTTTTGTTCATTGGTTATGGAGAGGCACCTCAGTCCTGGGTACCAGGCAGGGCATCAGGGAGGCCTGAGGAGGAACTATACTAGCAATAGAAAAATCAGTGTACTTCCTTCTAGACTTCCCCTCTGAGCATTGCTGTTCTCTGGAGGAATAATAAGTACTAACATTTCTGCAGCACACACCACATGCCTCTAAGTGATAAATGTACATCATCTCAATTAATCCCCATAACAACCACACGTGGCAGGTACTCTCATATCCCTACTCTACAAATGAGGAAATTGAGGCCCAGAGACGGTACACAGCTAGGAAGTGGCAAAGCCTTACATCAGGCAAGCTGGCTCCAGAAACTGTGTTCTTAACTACTACTCCATATGTGTCACCTTTTTGAGAAAGAGCCTCACAGGGATCTGGGTCCAGGTCAAAGGAACTGGATTAACCTCCATGATGGGGGAGACCATGTGGCCTGTCAGAAGGAAAGGGAGATGGGCTGGAGAATCAAAGGAGAGAGGTAGGGTTCCCAGAGAGACCATTCTGGAAGCCCAGCTGGCCTGTTCCCCTGAAACAAAGGAGAGAAGGAATAAGGCTCTAGTGAACTGGATGCCTAGGCCAAAGCCTGAGGTTTGGGCTCCATTAGCAATTTCTAGGAGGCAGGACGCCCCCCGGGGCCTCCAGTTCAGAAGGCTCCATGGGAACAGGCAAAGGACTCTCATGTGCTGGTGGCTCCCAGTTCCCTAGAGAGAAGCCCTCTGTGTGTTTCTCAAGGGCAAGAACTACATCATCATCATCGTCATCATCACCATCAACACCACCACCATCATCATCACCATCACCATCACCATCATCACCATCATAACTATCATCATTACTATCACAACCACTTACTGAGCCCCCACTATGTGTTAAGCACTCCACTAGCTGCGTCATGGTTTACCTCATTACTCCTCACACCCGCTCCTCCAGGTGGCCATTGTCCTCATTCTACAGGGGAAGAAACCGGAGGTCAGGGAGATTAAGTAACATGCTCACATGACTCACGGAAAGCAGTCTGGAGTGTGGTTAAGACAGCACAGGCTTCCGAGCCACACAGACAGACCTGAGTCCAAATCCTGGCCCTGCCCTCACCAGCTGTGGGACATCGAGCAAACAACTTAACCTCTTCCGCCAAGTTCAATCAGAGATGCCAGAAGCAATTCATCTCAAGTGTCAGGTCCAAATGACTGGTGGTAGCTACCTGCAGGCTTTGTTGGAGAGGATTCTGAATCCACATCTAAACTCATGGGCAAGGATGCCATGATCATGACGAACATCTGCCATAGGGGCAGAAGCCTGGTGGGATGGCACAAGCGTCACACATTTGCCAGCCCTGATCTAGAGAAACATCACGGCTTACAGAGACAACCATACACATGCATGGGTGCATGTATATAGCCAGCGGATTTTTGACTAAGGTACCAAAGCAACCCTAAGTCTTTTCAATGACTGGATATCCATATGGGAATAAATGGACCTAGACACTGGTACCATCAGGCCACTCAAGATGGCTACTCTCTTGCTCACTATACATCCCCCCTGCTCAACCAGTCCCTGCCTCACCTACACCCTACTCACCTGACAGACTTTCCCTCTTAGTCATAGAGCCTAATCAGTACATGCCTACATACTTGCCCCCCCGACCCAGCTAGTTCTATTCTTTAGATCAGAACACCTCCACCATGACAGCGTATCAAAGGGGCGGTGAAGGACGTGCTCCTCTACTGGTTTCCCTGGTAACCAATGAGCCAACTTGATGTCAAGTCAATTCCCCCTACACGGGTATCCTCCCACTCCCCTCCAGTAGTGAAGACTGCTGCCTTGTCCTGCCCTGGTCTGCCTCACACAGTGGGGTGTCATTCCAGGACCTTGCTTCAGACATGTAAGATCCCCTGTCCATTAAACCATCGATGTCTCTGTCACTGACTCTGGGCTCTTTCTTCTGTCTCGAGGCTGGGCAAGTATAAGGCTTGCTGCCCAACAATGCCTATATCATGCCACACAATTAAATTAAATTGAGATGGATCTTAGATCTATAGCTCAAACTAGACAACTTCTAGAAGAAAACATGGAAGAAAATCTTTGTGATATGGAATAAGCAAAGAAAGCTACAGACACAAAATGAAAAAAATATCCATAAATTGGACATCATCAAAATTAAAACTTCTGTTCATCAAAGACACTGTTAAGACAAGGAATGAGCTTGTATCTAGAATATGTAAAGAATGCCTACAGGAAGACAAACAACCCAATTTTAAAGGGGGAGGAGGGGCAAAGGAACTGTAAGAATGGTCCACAAGCATATGAGAAAGTGTTCAACGTCATTAGTCATCAGACAAATGCAAATTAAAGCCACAATGAAATATCCCTCCTTACACACCCACTCAAGTGGCTAAAATTAAATAGACTGACAATGGCAAATGTTGACAAGGATGTGAAGCAGTTAGAGCTCTCATAACACTGCTGGTAGAGACATAAAATGGTACAACCACCTGGCTAAAAGTTTGGCGGTTTCATATAAAGTTAAACATTCACCTCCCCTTTGACCCAGCCATTTCCCTCTAGGTATTTACCTAAGAGAAATGAAAACACATGTCCAAAACAAAACAAAACTTATACCAGAATATTCAGAGCATTTGGTTATTCATTATAGCTCAAAACTGGAAACAACCCAAATGTCGCTCAACAGGAAAATAAACAAACTGTGCTGTATTCATACAGTGGGGATAAAAAGGAACAAACTACTGATAACACTCTACATCATGGGTGAATCTCACAGATATTATGCTGAGCTGGACACAAACAAGTACAGACTATGTGATTCCTTTTTTTTTTTTTTTTTTAATCTAGTTCCCTGACCAGGGATCGAACTCAGGCCTCCCTCACTGGAAGCAGAGTCTTAACCACTGGACCACCAGGGAAGTCCCCATGACTCCTTTTAAATTCAGTTCTAGAACAGGCAAAACTAATTTACAGTGGAAAAAAAAAAATCAGAATACTGGTTGCTTCCCGAGGGGCGGGGGTTGGGATTGACTAGGAAGGGACATAGTGGAACATTCTGGGGGAAGAGAAAGGTCCTCTATCTGAATCAGAGTATGGGTCCCATGGGTGTATCCATTAATAAAAGTACACAGTTAAGATTTATGCATTTCAATGTATGTAAATTTTTAAAAATCCGGTTACACCTAAAGTAATTTGCAAGAAGTGCAGGCTCGTTGGCCTTAAAACAATGAACAAAATCAGGTACAATATACACATGTGCACACATGAGGGGTGGGTTCATGCAGGTGGTGCACACACAGACAGATGTCTGTCTAAGCCGGCTCTCTAAGCCTCCAAGGTGCCCCCCGACAGATGCAGAGCCAGGTTAAGCCCCCCTCGCATCTGCGCTGCCCTTGGGCTCCCCTGTCCACTGGCCTGTATGAAATCAGAGGCCTCCCGGGAAGTGGTTCCTGAGGAGACAGCATCTGGACCAGCGACATAAATAGGGTCTGTGTGGGGACCAGAGACAGCTCTCCTAGGAGGGCCAACAAGAAAGCCAGCTGAACCTCCTGCAGCGGTGGTCATGGGCCGCAAAAAATGCTTGTCCCAACTGTCACACCCCCCACTGCAGAGCTTTCTTGAAGAGGGGAAACCAAACCCCCTTGCTGGCGTCCTTGAGCCCTTCTTGCCTCCGCCCAAGAGGGGTCCCAACATCCTTCCCACAAACACTTCCTCACCTCGTCCATACAAACTTGGTAGGTCTGACGGGGGCTGACACCCTGACTCAACCCTGACAGAGGCGGGTGGGTGGTCTCTTCTCCCAGTGAGAACAGAAGACAGGGGGCAGAGGCAAAGTAAGAGACGGCATCGGGCCTGGGGCAGTGCTACAAGCTGGAAAGGAAACCCCAGCGCCTCCCCACCCAGGACAGAAAGTGGCTGGTGGGCAGTTAGGGAGCCTGGGAGGGCAGGAGGCGGAGACCCAGCACAGCTCTGCCCAAAGGGAATGAAGGGAGTGCAGAGGAGGCACCTCTGACCTCCACTTTCTTCCCCAACATGTGGGGACTTTGCACCTGCCTGACCCATCACTGAGGGTTTCGAGGGCATCGGTGAGTGATGGAGAGCAAAGTACCAGGGAGGCAAAGCAGGCATGAGACTTTCTGCTCCCCTCACAGCGGGCACCCCAGGCCTCCTTGTTCTCTTCGGGAAAGGAGAAGGTCTGGGGTGGAGGAGGCTGCCCTCAGACTGGCACAAAGAGGGATGGAGAAGGCTGAGAAAGGGTCACCTCCCAGCTGACCGGGCCAGCCCAGGCCTGGTGGGGCTCCAGAGACAAGTGTGACAATTCAGATCAAGGACACACCAAGTCCCATCACCACCTTCGATAGAACGCCCCGTGCACTTACTGTGAGCTGGAAAAGAATCAGGAGGGTCAATCCCAACCCCTTCAAGCCCAAAAGGCTGTTGTATGGTCGGTCCCAGGGGGTCACTCAACCCCCGTGCTTGCCATTAGGGTCCCTTCCAACTCCCCCACCCACCTCCCCATGAAGCCATCCTCACTCCCCTCCCCCCCACTGAGAAGCCACATGACACACTGCAACTTGTCACATGCTCAGCCATATGGTTTCTTCTGCTCGGTTAAGGCCCCCCGAAGACAGCAGGTTCTTTGAGGGATGAGGACGGCGGCCTTAGTTTGACCACACGGGGCCTAGCGCAATGCTGGGCACACACCTGCTCTCCTTGGTGCCTGGTGATCCATTTGGGCATGAAAACCAGATCATAAAAGATGTGGGCTTGGAAACAATCCACAGCATTCCCAGGGAGACAGCCCCAAGCCCCTCTCCCAGCCCACCCTGCGCCATCCACAGTTTGAATTCCGGCTGGGAACTGGGCTCTCATTCTGCCCATCTGCTCAGCATCTCTTTGGTGGCTTTTTCTCAGTTTCATATTAGCGAGAAAAAAAAAATTCCCTTGAAAACCACAAACACAACGAGGTGGAGAAGGGGGCGTAAAGGACCAGTTGCAGCAGGCAGGCCAGTGGGGGGCAGGGGCCTGGGGAGGGAGGGGCGCTTGTCGGGCTGGAGGCCAGCTTCTGCTCCAGCAGTCCCTTCCCAATGGGGGAAGCAACTAGAGGAGGTTGTCCCTGGTGTGTGGGGTGGGATGAGAGCATCTTATCAAAAATGGTTTGGGTCTTAGAACTGAACTTACTCTATGACTACAGGAGGAACACAGCTATCTTCAATGGGACCTTGGCCAAGTCATTTCCCACCTCCTGGCCTCCAGCTTCCCTAAAAAGGAAATGGATCACCCATCCCTGACATTTTGTGACTCCCAAGCTAATCAATACCAAAGGGGTTTCACTGCCACCCCTAACCCAAGCCTGCACTGCCAAGGGAACCAAATGAGACCCTCCTCCACTGCCCAGATGCTGGGAGGGGTGGGGGGCTGATGGAACTCCAGGGCCAGTGACCCTGGAGAGATTCCAGCCTCCACCCTCAGTGTCTCAGACCTCGACATGCAGTAATAACCTGGGGAAGTTGGGAGGTATCAGCAAAGCAGAGGCCTAATCCCACCCTGGAGAGGACATCGCAGGCGGGAGCCCAGACCTGCACAGGTGACTCCATAGGTGAAACTGATAGGGAAGGAGGGGGCTTCAGCCCACATCTTGAAGAACACATGTATTCAGGCTTTTCTTTTCTTTTTTTTTTTGGCCGCACCGTGCAGCATGAGAACTTCCCCGACCAGGGATCGAACCCGTGGCCCCTGCAGTGGAAGCACGGAGATTAACCACTGGACGACCAGGGAAGTCTCTGTATTCTGGCTTAATTTAGAAAAGTATTACCTGGAGAAAGAGGGTCTGCTGGAATAGGAGATTCAGACAAAACCAGAGGAGTCGAAGGGAAGTGCCTGCTCCTCCAACCTGGATTCCAGAATAGTCAACACACCATAAACATCTACCAGAACTAGGAACCCACAGAACAGGACGCAGTCGCCGCCCTGAACTCGATGCAGGGGCGCGTTGGGCTAACAACATGACTTGGTAAATGCAGTCCCGACACGGCTGCTCCCTCGGTGCTGAGCAGGCTGGGGAGACGTAAATGAGCGTCGTAGTTGTAAGTAGCCACCGGGACACTGACCCCAGAGGCCACCGTGAGCTCCACATGGTACCTGGACTCTCCACCGTAGTTGACACACCTGCCCATCCCTCTCACCCTGTCCCCAGCCTCATCCACACCAGCCTTTCCCTGGGGAGGCCACCCCAGGAATCTCCCATCTTCTCACTCCATCCTCTCCCTGGAGAGTTCACCAACCCACCCACCCCTCCACCCCCAGCTTCAATTCCCATCTCTACAAAAATGACTCCAGACTTTTATCTCCAGTCACACCCTTCTTCTGAGCCTGGCCCCCAGTGACACCCCCATCGGTGTCTCAAGCATGTCCAAGTCAGCACTTAGAACTTAAATCCTCATCCTCCCTCCTGGGTCACCCCCTCTCAGAGAATGGCTGTATCGTTTATCCGGCTGATCCAAACCTGGGACCATTCTTGCTTCCTACCTCTCCCCAAATCCTCATATCTCACCAAGCCACCTCCTGGGAGATCTCTGAGATCTGACCACTTCCAGGTGGTCACAGGCCCCTCAGAGTCAGTCCTCTCCCACTGGACTCCTGCAGTGGCCTTCCAACTCACCCCACTTCCACTCCGTTCCGTCCCACAAATCCTCCACACGAGCCGGGGTGACTTTGCAAAAGTCCTGTCACCTTACTCCTCTGACTAAAATCTTCAATGACTTCTTCGATGCCCCTAGTTAGGATAAAGCCCAAAATCTTGAGCAAAACTTCCAAGGGTCTGCCTCTTTGTCCCTAACTGTGAGTGCTCTAGCCATTCTTGTTCCTCGAGAATAACCTTCTCTCCTGCCTCAGGGAGGATGGAGCCTACAGCAGTGCTTCTGGAGCTGTAATGTGCATGTGAATCACTAGGGAATGTTGGTAAAATGCAGGTCCTGATTCAGTGGTCTGCAGTGAGGCCTGAGAGACTGCATTTCTAAGGAGTTCCCAAATGAGGCAGGTGCAGCTGTTCTCTTGGCCTCGCTCTGAATGACAAGCATCTAGAACACTTTCCTCCACCTTGACTGCACTTCTGCTTCACTAAGTCCTACTCCACTCTCAGGGTTCAGCCTAAGCATCACTTCCTCAAAGCCCTCCCTGACCCTCTCCAAGACTCGATTAGATCTCCCCTCCACAGACCTTATATTGTCCTAGCTATGCTGTGCTTCTCCTTTGGAACATTCATCACACCTAACTGTCCATCCCTCATTCTTGAAATTATTTTTTCAACTTTTGTCTCCATAGCTGGAAGACAAACTCCAAGAGAACAGGGATCATACTGCTTTGTTGCTACTAGGTCCCTAGTGCTCAGCACTAGACCTGGCACATGGTCAGCACGTGTAGTAGAAAGCTGTTGGTCTTGCCTGCCCTGCATCCGTTTCCTCTTCCTCTCAATGTAGCACCTTCAATTTTCCTTTAAACTGCCACCCCTCCCCCATTATACGTTCTTACAGTTTAGACCAGGGGTCCCCGACCCCCGGGCTGTGGACCGGTACCGGTCCGCGGCCTGTTCGGAATCGGGCCGCACAACAGGAGGTGAGTGGCGGGCAAAGCTTCATCTGTATTTACAGCTGCTTTCCATCGCTCGCATTACCACTTGAGCTCCACCTCCTGTCAGCATTATGGTGAGTTGTATAATTATTTCATTATATATTACAATGTAATAATAATAGAAATAAAGTGCACAATAAATGAAATGCACTTGACTCATCCCAAAACCATTCCACCCCCCCAACCACTGCCGGTCTGTGGAAAAATGGGTCTTCTACAAAACCGGTCCCTGGTGCCAAAAAAGTTGGGGACAACTGGTTTAGACGGTGGGCAAGAGACCCAGATCTGGCCAATCAGAGCCTTCCATCTCTGAGACAGACATGTGACCTAAGCCCAGCCAATGAGCTTCCTCCCTGGGACTTTTGTTAGAACTACTGGGGAAAAAATGATACTCTTCTTTCCACTGGAGTTACTTAGCAAGTAGGAGCTACTGTCACCATCTGCCACCACAGAGCCAGAGCTTGACAGAGGATGAAACACAGAAGAGAAATGGTAAGAGACGGATTTCGTGGATGCAGCCGTGCCTGGAATCTATACTTGCCATTACGAAGGCAATAAATTTTCTTTTATGCTTAAGCCAAAGTGAGTTATGTTTCTGTCACTTGCCACCAATAGCCTTGACTAACACAACATTTAAATAAACATTGGGTGTTGGGTAAATTAAATGAGCACATAAGTAAAGCCTGCCAAGAGAACTCAGTGACTCCTCCTAGGAGACTTTCAGAACTCCTCCCTGAAAACTCCCGCCATCCATGAGCAAAGAGACAAGCATCCCACACCCAACTCTGCAGACCAAGGGACTAAAACTCAGAATGGCGATATGCGTCAGTAATTCCCTGTGCAAACAAGCCACCCCAGCACCTGGCTCGGATGCCAGCACTGTGACTAGGCTGATGAAGGTGGTCTGGCGTTCAATGCCCCTGGGTACCCCACCAGGAGGAGAGCAGAGCTGTCTCCTAGGTCAGCCCTGCACCCTACCCACTCCTGCATTCCTAATTCAACCAGGACAGGCTCTGACTGCCATTCTGTGATATTCCCCCGCAGTTCTGTGTGTGATGGGCATTCAATGTGGGATGATAATGGGAAGATAGCTTTTATCTACCTCCTTTGACGGTATCACTTTGCAACAGATTAGGTCAGGGAAGAGGGGGTACAACAGGGACTCCCAGGAAAGAGATACCTAATTATTTCCCTGTGAGTCACCTTGTAGCAGAACCCCAGGACAGAGATGGGGGTTGGCCTAGATGTCCCCTCAGATGACTCAGGTGACGTCTTCAGGGCTAGTCCTCACCTGGCAAAGTGAGGGAAGGAGGGAGGTGCATTGCTGCCTAGGCAGGAGTACTGGCTGAACCAAAGTCCTCCCTGAGGGCCAGCTCAGGCCCATGTGGCCACCCTGCCAGGAAGACTGAACAGTAAAGGGTGAGAGCTCAGTGTAGAGAGGATGCAGCCCCCTCAGGGTCCTGGGATGTAGCCTCCCAGGAAAGAGATTTGTGAATGAAGTGCTAATAGGAAAAGAATTACTGTCTCCCAGAACCTCCAATGCAACTCCCCCACAGAGATTAGTGTGACAGGGCCAGCCCAGGAGGCCAGTCAGAGGCAGGTAGAGCAGCACACAAGTGCCATTCAAGTCCCAGGAGGGTCCCAGCCCCAGGCAGCCCTTCTGGGCAGTAGCCCCCGTAAGGCTCCCAGCTGCATTCTGAGTGTCCCCACTTACTCCCGCCTGGGCCCCTTGTGCCGGAACCTACAGCTCCACAAGGCCTCTCGCTAATCACCAAGCATCCCGCCCACCCCATTCAGCCCCAGTCTATTTCCTCACCGCCCCTTGACACCCCTGAATCTCACAATCACACTTTCCTCCTACACTGGTAATCTCAAGTGGACGCTGCCTTCAGAGGTGTGGAGACACTCCAAGGCCCCCATGGGGACAGAAGCAGCCGGGCCAGGGGCCAAAGCAACAGGACTTTCACCGCCCACTTCCCCTCCCCACTTACCAGCCGGAAGCCTCTTACCTTCATGGTGGGAGGCGCAGTGAGAGGAGGGGACAGCGGCCGGTCTGGGAGGGTCACATCCGAGCTGTTGGCCAGCTCCTGCTTCCTGTTAGGCCACAGAACACAGAAGAGGTGAGTGGGGGCCTGTCTGCCCCTCCCCTCTCTCCTCTAACAGCAGCTGGGCTTAAGGACACAGTCTAACACATGCAGAAAATAGAGCCGGTGCATTTCTTTGCCAGGATGTGCTAAAATCTTAGGCAGGGCTTCTCCCAGGGTGGTTCCTGTACCACCGCACCAGCATCACCCAGAAACCTGTTAGAAATGCACGTTCTCAGGTGCACACCAGACTCCCGGGTGATGGGGCCCAGGAATCTGTGTTTTCACAGTCTCTCCAGGTGACTGTGATGCTGAGGTCTGAGAACCACAGGTCTAAAGAGAGCCAGGACTGGGAAGGAAAAGAAGGGGAGAGGGGTAAACGTTTTCAATTCATCCTCCCTGGAGGGGCCCCTTTGTCCCTAACACACACACACACACACACACACACACACACACACACACACACACACACACACACACACACACACGTCACGTCCTGGTCAGACTTTGGGAAGACAGGGCTGCCTGCTGTGTATGCTGCAGGTAAAACTTATTTTTGTCCATGTGGGCTAGGACCATGGAGAGGCAGCTAAACAGAGTTGTGTCACCATGACAACACAATTGCGACAAGTCCGCTGCTCTCACACACTCCCCACTTTCCATCTGGCCCTTGCTGGTGACCAGGGAGTGCTGGTTTACAGTCCAATCAGTAGGGAGAACGTGTGCCACGAAAAAGCCTTCAGAGCAATGGTTGCGCACAGGGCCAGCTGGGCAGAACCTGGGGGAGTCTCCGGACGAGGGACTCTGGTGTCCAGGACGTGCCCTGGCTATATCCTGGGACAGGAGGGAGAGGCAAGGATAACAGAATTAAGAGCCTAAGAAGACCAGGCTGAGCCACAAAGCCCCCAATTTTGCAACTGTTTGCTTCTCCAGAGCCCCACCCTGAAGCAGCCAAGAGTCAGATCCCAACCTGGTCCCACTTAAATGACCAAAGGACCCCCACTGCCACCTGGAGAGAATGCTTCTGTACTTTGTTCCAGCCCATGTCCTGCCAGTGGGGGTGACAGCTCCAACCCCAAGCCCCCTTCATGAGAGAAGCCATGTTCCCTACAGACCCCCGCCCTCCCTCTTTCCAGAGGAAACCCTGGCCCTGGGGCTCAGACACCACCCCAGCCTGGCTCCCGTCAGCCCAGGCAGGCCCAGCTACCCTGGCACAGCCCCTGCCTGTCCCTGTCACCTGTCCTCCAGGAAGCCAGGTAAGGAGGCTGTGTGAACATCTGGCTTGGTGGAGGACCCATGTGACCCCATTAACCTCAACCCTGCCAATCCCCCTTTCTGCACCTCCATCTGCCTTCCTCCTCCTTTATTCCTGGACCTTGGACTCACTCCGATGACTGGAGAGTGGGGTCCCCTCCCTCCTGATCCAGTCTGTAACTAACACAAGAACCAAAGAGCCAAGACTCAACACTCAAGACGTGCGCGCACACACGGTCACACACCAAGGAACGGACGCAGCTCCTTCTACTTCTCAGTCAGGGCCACCAGCCTCCCCTTGCATTTATGGCCTTGGATGTTACCACTGTGGGTAACGTCTGGCTGCTTTGGCCCTCGCCTGCCTGTGGATCCCACAGAGCTGGGTGGGAAACGAGCTTGCTTCCGCTAGCCACTCCACCCTTTCCAAGCAGGCACTGCTCCTCCTCAATGGGCCTGCAGCCCGAGACTCATGATGACAGAAAAGGAACGGAGGAAAGATGCTCAGGGAAGGGAAGCATTACCCTCAGGTCCCCTGAGGTGAGGACGGACAGGGCAGTTCCTCGGTGGGTCTGGGAGCCTGGAAGGGAAAACCATGCAGGGAAGGGAGGGGAGGCAAGCCCCCACCCAGCATCTACAGGACTGTGTGGGGTTAGCTGAGGACCTCTGGCTTACTCCCCTGGAGATGGCTTGTGAGCAAACTTGACCAGTAGCCACCCTGGCTCTCTGGGAACACAAACCCTAGAGGAGGGCAATGCCAGCAGGTTTTTCATATCAGTGGTCGGGGGACCCTCATATACATAGTCACACTGGCCGGTTCTCTCCATAAGGTGGAAGATGTCCACGCCCGCAGGACCAGAGCAGCTGAGATTATTATCAAGGTCCCTGAGTCCCAGGCAAAGGGCCCTCGTACCCAGCCCTTCATGGACTAAGCCTCTCTCCCCTGAGCCAGTCTGTTCTCCCTGGACCAGTCTCCAGGAAGCGGTGAGGACTATCACGTGGGAGCATGGGGCATCTGCCAGAATGATTTCCCAAATGATGCTTGGAGCCTGGAAGGTGCTGGAGCAGGAAGGAGCACCAGTGGCTCTCGGCCTCCTGCTAGCTCCAGGGCCCTGTCCAAGACTCCAGAGGGGACACCAGGCTGGGCAGAAGGCATGACCACTGCCCTCAAAAAGATCAGAACCCAGAGCACATGCACACCGATGGCTGCAAATTAGAAACTACCCTGCCTTGGTACCTAGATGGCCTGGAATGGCTTTACGGGAGGGGATGGGCCACACGGCACTAAACCCTACTCTCGACTTCAGCCCTCCCTCCTAGGAGCCAAAGGTACTTATTTAAGAGCTGACTGCCTGTTATGGATTGAATCATGAACTGCCTTAAAGATATTTCGAAGTCTTTTTTTTTTTTTGGCCGCGCTGTGCGGCATTTGGAATCTTAGCTCCCTGACCGGGGATCGAACTCGCGCCCCCTGCGTTGGAAGCACAGTCTTAACAACTGGACCGCCAGGGACGTCCCAAGATATTTTGAAGTCTTCACCTACCTGTGAATGTGACCTCGTTTGGAAATAGGGTCTTTGTAGATGTACTCAAGTTAAGATATGGTCATTAAGGTGACCCCTTAATTCAATATGACTAGTGTCCTTATAAGAGGAGAAGGTGGCCACCTGAAGACACAGACACACAGGGAGAATGCCATGTGACAACAGGGGCAGAGGTTGGAATGATGCACCTGGAGCACCAAGGAAGGCCAAGGATTGCAGGCCACCATCAGAAGCTACAAGAGGCAAGGAAGATTCTTCCCTGGAGCCTTCAAGAGGAGCATGGCCATACTGACACCTTGATTTTGGACTTCTCACCTCCAGAACTGAGACAATAAATGTCTGTTGTTTTAAGCTGCCTGGTGTGTAGTACTTGGTTAGAGCAGCCCTAGGAAACAAATACACTGCCCAAGTCCCATGTTCTAGCCTTGGCTTTGTAACTGGAAGACCAAAACCCAAAAGGATGAAATCCCTGCTTCAGCCTCACCACCCCTGCTATGGTCGGCTGGGCTCCACCTCGCCCTGCCTGCCCCAGACCTCACAACCAATGGCATTTGCGTGTGAGCCACCCTCCCAAGGACAGCCCGGCCCGGCCTAGCCACCAGCTGGTGCTAAGATAAGACAGAGTAAGAACATGGTACTCAATGCAGTTCCAGCCCTTTCTCAGCCAAACACATCACACATACTGAGTGGTGAAAGTGACATGATTATCTCAAGAGATAACCTTGAATCTGCTCTAATTTATTATAAGCAAAAGGTAAATTATTAGCAGAAATGGTATCCTCCCTCTTACTTGTAATGACTTTCTTGTAACCCACAGTGATCTTGACACGGGTCATGGCACTAAGGTTGAAAACTGCCTCTCGAGCCAAGCCAGCTCACAGGCAGTTCTAAGGCCGCAGGGTCCCAGGCCTACCCAGGAACCCACAAGAAGAGGGGCTGGTGATAGAGGCAGAGGAGGGAAGCAGGGAGATACACACTCAGCTAAAAGAGAAGGGTGGTAAGAGCAGGTGCGAATGAGCAGGTCAGAAGAGCCTCCCGCCGCTGGGGTCCTGGAGGCGTAGCCCGCTCAGCACCCCTCTGCCCCAGAGCTGCCTGGCACTGAGGTTCTCTACTCTGGGATTCTTTTCCCAGCTGGGAGGGCTCAGGGAGGCCGGGAGAGGTCGTATCTGGCTTTAGCCAAATGTAAATCTCAGGAGGAAATGATCAAAGAGGCGGGAGAGGAAGCTGAGAAAGCAGGGGGATGATTCACCCAGATGGGGCTGTTCACAGGGAACTAGGCAGACCTCCAGGCAAAGACCCCACTTACAGCACCCAGGCCTCCAGGGTCCTCACCTCCAGCCTCCGGTGTCTCTGCCCCAGACCATGTGAAGTCATTGCAGCTATCATCTCTCCCACATTTCTATGAAAAGGACCTACATTAAGAATCAAGAGATTCCTGGGTTCATGTTTGTCTCCACTTGCTACCCCACTGTGTGACCTTGGTTAAGTTACCTCACCTCTCTGTGTCCCAGTTCCTTCCTCTGCAAAGATGGGGGTGATAATGTTCTGAGGAATTAAACATAATGGCTGTGAAATAAAATATAAAGTCTTATACAAATGTAGACCATTATTATCATAACTCATAAAATGGTGATCAGGTTTCCAAGTGGAAAGAGAGAAGCAAGGGTCCAGGGCTGTTTATGTGTCTTTGAAAACATTTCTGGCATCTCAAATAAGCACCAGTTCTAGCCCCGGGGATCTACCGTCAGGATCGTAACCATCGGTTAATAATCAACAACAGGAAAAATCCCCTGTAACAGCAGATGGCTCTGGGGCCAGGTTTAAGCCCTCTCTCTGGTACAGAGTTTCTCCCAAACCTACACACTCCCCTTGTCTGCATCTCCCACTACACCAGCTCCCCAGCCACCCTATGTTCGGCCCTGCTTTCTCTTGCTTTCCAAGTAGCCAAGCTAGAGAAATGCAAACAGCTGGCTGCTATGAAGAGCTTCCCAGGAAAACCAAACCAAAAGGAACGAGACACATTATCACAATAGCCAATAGGTGTAAATAACCCAAGCATCCACCAACCGATGGACGGATAATCAAAACACGGTTCCTCCACACAATGGAATATTATTCAGCCATAAAAAGGAATGAAATACTGATACATGCTACAACATGGATGAACCTCAAAAACATGCTAAATGACAAAAGCCAGAAACAAAAGGCCACCTATTACATGATTCCATTTATACGAAATGTCCAGAATAGGCAAATCCAGAGACAGAAAGCAGATGAGTGGTTGCCAGGGGGCGGGGGCAGAAGGAGAAGGGGTAGGGAGGGTCTGCTCATGGGTACGGGGTTTCTTTTGGAGGTGATAAAAATGTTCTGGAACTATGCAGTGGTGCTGGCACAGCTTTGTGAACATACTAAGAACCACTGAATTGTACGCTTTAAAAGGGTGAATTTCATGGTATGTAAATAATACCTCAATTTTTTAGAAAGAAATAAGGATGAAGGGGCTGAATGGGCTCCATTTCTGTCATTCCTGCTGCTTAATTTTCTTCTCTGGCTGCCTTTTGGTGGCCCCGGGGCCCCGGGCTGTGTGCAGGGTCTTGCATTCTGGAGCTGCTGAAGATTCTGAGTACGGTTTCCTGACTAATCCTACCTGTTGAAAGCAGTGCCTTTCTTCCCCACCCCCAGCGTTCTTAAGTACTTGCAGCATAGTACTTAAGAACTTAGGAGAGGGTTTTGGAGTTCCAACTTTTCACATTTCCAAACCCTGCATAACCAACTAGACCATAAACGACAGGAAATAAAACAAAATGAAATTAAAAAGCTTCCAGAGAAACCATCATAAGAAGGAGATACGATGGGAAGAAAAGGGAATTAGAAGCCAGGACTGGCGCCCACCAGCTCTAGCCGTGACAAGCTGGACCCTCAGAGTCTTATTATCTCTGCTTTCCCCTTTGCAGAATGGGCAGGCTAACCCCCAACTCCTGTTCCCTGCACTGGACTCGGAAAATTGCGCTCAACTCCTCAATATGACTAGAGTCTTAGACAGTTTTCGTGGTGGCAGAGAATTGTGTGGTCATTGGGCAAGCCGGGCCAGGGGGAGGGACGGGGAGGGACGAGCAGGGACCAGGCTGGGTATGGGCTGGGGGTCCCTGCCCAGAGGAATCCACCTTGCTGTCTACAGAGACCCAAGGCCAGAGGCACAATCACGTAGCCCTCATTCCAGCAGCCAGCAGTGCTGGGGCATCCCTGTGGTTGGAAACATGTCCGAGAAGTTCTGTCCATCATGGCAGGACAGCCTGGCAGATGCTGGAGTAGAGGGCCAGGCTCCAGCCTCGAGGGAGGCGGGCAGGCAGTGTGTACAGTGGATCAAAAGCCCTGGCGTTCTGGTCCAACACACCTGGATTTGAATTCCAGTGCCACCCCTGATTAGCTGTGTGACCGTGACCAAGTTACTTCACCTCTCCCCACCTCAGCTTCCTCATCTGTAAAATGGTATAATACTACTCACCTCCTTGGGTGGTCTAAGTAAGGCCTATAAAGCACTTAGCACAGTGCCTGGTCCACAGCAAAAACATAATACCTGGCCACCATTGTCATTGCCAAGGCTGCCGTCAGATAAGCTGGAGGGAATGGGCATGGGACACAAAGGCAGAAAGCCAATCAAAGAGCAGAGAGGAGGCAGGGACGGCTTCAAATCCGAGGGAACCTGGATGCCCACATACTTCAGACAGGAGAGTCCAGCCACTGTGGGTGGGCCGCCAGGTCCTGGGTTTGTGCACATGGCTTGATCCCAAGCCCCAAGGGCCCAGACATGGAGGTGAAGACATTACTGTCCACACTCTGCTGGGGCCAGTGTAGAAGGGCAGAAGGATGCCAGCCCAGCAGAACGGGCGGGGGAACGGAGGGAGGGAAGGGGACACGGGATTCAGGAATGAGAGGCTCCAACACGTGGAGGGATTGAGTCCCGATCCCCCCCTGGAGAGTCCCTTGGGAAGGAGCAGGTGTTGCTCACCTGTCCACACCTGGCAGGGCTGGCTCTGGTGACACATCCCATTCCCATGCACACTCTAAGAGGGTCCAGGAGACTCAGAGCACAACTCTGGACCCTCGAGGATGCAAAACTCCCCAGGGAATGCAGCCCCAATCCCACCCCACCATGCCCACCCAATCCCAGGGTTCACAGACGCAGAGACCAGCAGAGCCGGGAGAAACCAATAAAGCCACCCAACAGCCTGATCATGGTGACGAGGGCACTGAGGCCCGAAGACGCAGAGGGAGATGCCCAAACCCCGCAGCGAGCCTCTCTCTTCTTCTCCTGAGAAGAGCTGCAGCTCCCCTGTCACCTCAGCATGAACGTGGGAGGTGAGCAGGTCACGACATCTCAGGAAGAACCTGAGGAAGCACGCCTGGTTTATGGACAGACGTTTATAAAGCATGGGTGCCGGGGCCCTGTGTGAGGGGAGAGGTGGGGCAGGGGCCCCGGGGATCTACGGGTCTACGGCTGCGCAGGTGTGCCCGGTGTGCCTCAGCCGCAGGCCAGCACGTGGGGCCAAGGGGAGGCCGGGGCGATGCTCCGAGCCTGCAGCTGCAAAGAACATGCCGGCATCTCTCTGGGTGTGTAGGGGGAAGACGGCACTGCCCTTCCCTGGCGGACCCCGAATCCCTAAACTGGGCCAGGGGTAGGAGAAAGGGCAGGTTTCAGGAGGAGCAGCACACGACAGGGCAAACCAGCCATGAGAACCAGCTGTGGCCCCCGGCTGGGGGGGACACAGCCTCCCTCCCGGCATTCCAGCTCAGAGGTGATGGACCAACCCGCCCGCACGGGCAAACCTCCACACTCCCGGGAAAATGCACCTTTACTGAACACATAAGCTTTAGAACTGACTCAGGCCGTAGGGTTCACACATGAGGAAGCAGAGACTCAGAGGGGTTCCATGTGGGCCTGAGGGTCACAGAGCCAGACAACTGGAGAGTCGGGCCTCAACCCCAAGATCTCCGACTCCAATTCCTTCCAGTCACAATGAGAAAGCCAGCTCTGCCGGGCCCAAGTGCCACAGCAGCACCTGAAAGGAGAACACCGGCCAGCAGCTTCCACGTCCTTTGGGCTTGAGCTCTTGGGGACCAAGGATGGGCTATGTGTCTTAGCGTGGGCGGTGACGTCAGGATTATTTACACGCCTCTGAGAAGACAATCCGGGAGGGAGAAGTGAAAATGCAAAAGCCGTCCTGGAGGCACAGTGCACCCACGTGAAAGACCCCTCTGCCAAATGTACACTGTGGGTTATGGGTTAAAACAGATACAGAATAAAGAGGGGGCCAGGTCTCCTTGGGAGATCAGCTAAGGTTACCGAGGAGGTGACAGCTGAGCCAGACCTGGAGGGAAAGGCCAGCATCTGTCTGGGAGAGAAAGAGGAAGGGGAAAGGCGCTCAACAGAGGCACAGAGGAGCGAAAGCAAGGAGCACTATGGGGCCGCAGAGGAACACATGCCCGGCACTTAACAGGCCCTCAAAAAGGAAAAGTGAAACTAGCAAGCAGGCCTCCGGGCTTCTCATGTACTAGGTACTGTTGGAAGTGACCCACATATCCTATCTCGTCTCATACTCACAACAACCCTTTGCAGCAAATATCATTAACCCCACTTCACAGATGGGGAAACTGAGACTCAGAGAGGTTAAGTTATTCGCCCAAGTTCCCACAGCAGGAAAGTAGCAGAGCAAAGCTTGGACCCACGCAGTCTGGCTCCGCAGTCCACGATGTTAACCACGGTGCCACCCTGCCTGCCGGGAAGAGCTAGAGCCCGCTCAGGAAAAGCATCCGCGTCGCACTTTCCCAGAGTGGGGGGCACGCTTCCCTGCGGGCCCCTGAGGTGATCTGGGGTGCCCCTTATTGCAGTAATCGCTTATTGATCTACTTGTGGCAGGCCACCCTGATCTTGCCTTTATGCTAGTGACATAACGTCACCTTCTAAAACGAGCTCATTCAAGTTTTTAAAACTGAGCCAGTTAAAGAAAACTATTAAGTAACGGATACAGGTGTCACACAGACATGACAGAAGCACTGAAGGTGGTTTGGGAAACAGGCACTGAGCAAGCTGAACTCTGTCTCATGGGCAAAGGGGAGCGTGGACGTGGAAGGCAGGTGGCTGACCTGCAGGGTTTTGCTGGAGGGCCCCAGGCAGCAGAGCGGAGGACGCAGTGACTGGAAGGGGAGGGGCGGAGGGAGGAACAGCGTGGGAGGGGCTCCATTCTGCTTATGGTCACAAAAATGAAACGAAAGGGTCCGATCCATCAGGCATTTCATAGCCAAAATTAAGGGCACTTGGTGACTAAGAGAAAAGGAGGAAGAGACAGCCAAAAACGTGAAAGGACTTGGGTTTCAGAAAACTGAGTGATGCTTCAACCATGACACAGACAGAGGAGGAGAACTGGGCTTGCAGAGGCAGATGATAAAGCGTTCATTCTGGATGTGCTGCAGCTCAGGAGCCCCTGGGATCCCCAGGTGGGATCAGAAAAGAACTGCGGCCTAAACAGAGACACAGGTGTAAGGAAAACAGAGGCAGGAGCTGAGGCCATGAGAGGAAAGGAGGCCCCCAGGGAGAACAGGTAGGGCTGAAAAAGCAAAAAGGAACAGAAGCCTTCAGCAGGGCAGATAAGAAGAGGTGAGAGGGAGGACCATGCCCGGATGGAGTTTGGAAGCCAAGCGAAGGGCAAGTGCCAAGGAAGCGATGGTGGGCAAGTCACCCCATTGTCCAAGAGGCTCCATGTCCATAGCACTGAGGAAATGACCTCCCTGCCGGTCATCCAGCCCCTAACGTACTGCATCCCTTGAAACCTGCTGAGTGAGCAGCTTCCCTCACGTGGTCAGCGGTTCTGCTTAGCATTGCCTGGCCTCAGTTGAGGGAGCTACATCATGGTCAGAGCAAAGGCAGCCAGCTCACAAGGTCACAGCCCCAGACAGCTTCAGGATCAAAAGCATAAAGCCACGGAGTCACAAAGGCACAGAATATCAGCATTTTCCCAACCTGTGCGGATTTCCTGACCTGGATAGCAAGTATATGGGTGCTCATTTCACGCATCAGTTTGGACATAGGACGTGTATCACAATAAAAAATAATTGCTAAGCAGTTCTCTCTCACTTCCTTTAGGAGAGATGAATGTAAATATGGATATGGATATAGAGATAGAGATAGATATACTCTTAAGCCTGCTGAGACTTTATGATGAACCTATCAGACTGATCACATGCATTTATTTTGCTTCTTCTGAAGCCCCTTAAAAAGGTGTGAAACGACACAAGCAAATGCAATGGAAGAAGAAAATTCAGCCTAGAAGAGGTTACAAGTGCCTGGAAGAAGGATGGGGGATGGATGACCTGGGGGAGTGTTTGATACTTGAGACACTAAGTCTTTGGACCCCATCCCCCAACCTTTCACTTCCTCACCAACCACATGACCTCATCAACCGCCACCACCACGAGAAACTGAACCATTCCTAAGAAAAGACAACGTCTAGGTTCCTCCAATGAAAAGGGCAGCTTACTACCCAATCATCACCTTGCATGGAAACCGCCAGGTGCACGCCAGCCCAAGCACACAGGGCTCCCAACCCACTTCCAGTACCTCACTCTTAAGGACCGAGGGACAGCTAAGGGTGGCCAGACATTTGAGGAAAGCCTCCAACATAAGCAAGAGACATCAAAATAAACAAGAGGAACCTGAAAGAAACAGACACTGCAAGGAACCAATGGAAAATTCAAAATATACTATAAAGTAATACAGCCTCAGATATAAGACAAGATTTTACATGCACAACACAAGGAGAGAACACTGTAAAAATGGAATGATCAGGAATGAAAGAGATCTCAGAAAAGAGAAATATGATTGGAACGCTAAGTTGAGGAAGTCTCCCAAAAAGTAGGACAAAAAGATAAAAAGATGGAAAATGAAAGAGAAAAGGTAAAGACATCAGAGGATCCAATATCTGACCAATAAAGTTTCCAGAAAGAGGTAATAGAGAAGAGAGAGGGGAGTTGTGGTAGCTAGTCTCCAAAGGTGGCCTCCCAGTGAGTATATCTCTTGGTATTGATGCACTTGTACCGCCCCCGCTGCTGCCTTGAATCTGGGCTGGCCCTGTGACTCAGTTTTCACTGACAGAATGGGAAAGAAATAATATTACTTAACTTCCAAGGCTGAGTCATAGGAACCCTTGAAGGTTCCACCTCGATCTCTAGGAACATTTACTCTAGGGAAAGCAAGCCAGCATGTAAGAAGTCTGACAATCCTGAGATTGCCGTGCTATGGCTAACACGTGGAGAGGTTGCATGGAGAGACACCCAGCCAGCTCTCAGATGTCCCAGAAATCTCAGTCCACACAAGTGAAGAAACCATCTTGGACATTTCACCCCCAGCAGATGCGAAGAACCGAGGAACCAAGCCAGAACCAAGGCCCCAGACATATGGCCCCAGCTAAGCATCCCAACCATCTCCAGCCATCCGAGCCACGCAAGATGAGGTCTCAAACATAGTGGAGCAGAGATAGCCATCCATCACCAATGTGCACTACCTAAAATCCTAACCCACAGAGTTTGAGCATAATAAAATGGTGGTTGTTTCACCTTAACAGGAGAAATTTATCAGAGAATCAGTACAAGAACACTTCCCAGAACTGAAGGAAGGACCTGAGTCTCTGGGTCCACTGAGCACCCAGCACAGTAAATGACAAAGGATCCACCCCAAACATTGTCAGGGCATTTCAGTATGCCTAGGTAAATGAAAAATCATCAACAATTCCAGAAAGGAAATATAAAAACACACCATATACAAAGGAATGTAAATCAGCATATCATCAGACTTTTCAACAGCAATTATAGAATCTAGTATAAACAATGATATATACCTTCAAAACTCTGAAGGAAAATTATTTTCAACCTAACATTTTATACCCAGGCAAACTATCAAGCAACTGTGAGAGTAGAACAAAGATATTCTGAAATATGTAAAAGCCCAAAAAATTTACCACCTTGCACCCTTTCTTGGAAGGCTACTGTTAAAAAGCAGCAATCAATCCAGCAGAAGATAGAAAGCTCTGGAAGTGAGGTCTCCTGTTAGAAAGAGTAGAACTGACAGGATATGCAGTGGGCATAAGCTTTGGGGTAGGGGAAGAAAAGTTATTAAAGGAATTATGGTAGAATAAATTAAAATAGTACAAGAAAACTAAAGATAGGTATATAGAAAACTGAACTAATGGGGGAAACATGAGTTGCTCATTAACTCTCGGAAAAATAAAAGGTTATACAAGAAGGGAAACACAATTATAGCACCCTCTTTGGCTCAACAATAAATAATATTTACACAGTTATAATAAGTAAACATGGACTATTGAATTGAACAAAACAAAACAAAAAAATGGTGCTAGTGGAAGGATACACTGTGCATTAAGTGGCCCCAGGTCTTGGCTGAATTCCTGGTAAAACCTGGGAAGGAAGGAGCAACCCCCCGATCCCACCTCCAGAGTGCCCAACACAGGGGTGTTTTAAACCATCCATGCTAAGAAACCACCCAACGGTCTGTTGGCATTAGGAGTCACCCTATCACAGAGCAAACCAGCCTCCCAGCTAAGCTATCACTCCAAGACTCTGCCTCTTAATTCTTAACTCTTCCGAATAAGTTATTACTTGGTGATATACCAGATTAAGGATTTTCATCATTGGTTCAAACTAAATGATAGTCTCAGTGGGGAGAGATCATAGCATTTCAGGGTAAGTATGTCTGATCTTTTCAATTAATAATGTCATTCCCTATCTGAAAATTTCACTCATTAGAAAGACAAATGCTTGGAGCTGTTTTCCAGGACCGAGACAGGGCACATGGCCCACCCTCATCCTTGCACCACTGGGAGATGAATGTCCAGGGCAAGGGGGATCCCCCTGGGGCCAAGAAATCAACCATAGCTGACTCAGCCCGCAGGAGCGAGGGCTACAATCTCATCTTACCAACAACATGCTCTGACCCAGCCTACAGAACCCAAGCAGATGAACCAAACCCAGCAATATCAAACCTCTTTTCTCCTCCCAGCACTGGCCTCTCTCTAGTGGACACTAGGAAAGGAAGGATAATTGTGAAAGCCTCCAGGAGCATCCTGGAATCTGGGTGTGATCCTTGCAGTATTCTATGACTGGAAGGTTCAGAAGAAGGGCTTGGCAGCCTGGAGCACCCCTGGATAACCAAGAGCCCCAAGTGAGGAGCAGAAACCTACTTCCCAGGCCAGGCCCACCTCCTGAATCAGTGAGAACAGAAGCCACCTCTGTCTGGCCCCTTCACAGGTCTCTAACATGTACCCTGCCCACTGGCCCATTCCCAGCATAGCAGCTGGCACTGAATGAACTCAAGAGTTCAGAATAAGAAAATGAGAAACTCATAGACCTTCAGACCTAGAGGGCTAAGTTAGAGCAGCATGGGGCAGGAGGCTGCTATCTCCACTACAATCTGGTCTATTCACTGTTGTGGCTTCAACTGACCTCAGTGCCCTGCTCAAGAGTCTGAGACACAGTTAACCCATTCCCCACCAGCTGGATCTGTTACTAAGCTCGTGTCATTCCCTGGTAACTGATTCTGCTCTGCTTCCGAGCTTGGATTACTCCTCTGGACATGGATAGTGGACATACAAGAAGCATCCTTCATCATCATCGTCATCCTCATCATACCAGCTAAGATGTATTTAGTACTATGTGAAGCTCTTTCCATGCATTATTTCATTTCATCTTTTCAACAACCCTATGGGGTAGAAACAGAATTATTCTGTCATTTTACAGATGAAGAAACTGAGACTCAGAGAGGTTAAGTGACTTGTGGAAGGTCCAACAGCAAGTAAGTAACAAAGCTGGGATTCTAAGGGGCCCTGGAGGGCAAGTTCTAGATGGCTCCTCTCTGTTACACTCCTGCTTTGGTGGCCTCAGCATCAGTCCTGGTACTCAGCTCTGCAGCCCTGCAGCCCTGGCCTCTGAGAGCTGGCAGCTAGGGCACTGGGATCATTCATTAAACATTCTGCTGGGAAAAGAGTAGTTCAAGAGCCTTGAAGTTCCCTCCTACAACAACCTGGGGTCCAAAAGCAACGCTGCTGGGAAAGGGGCCTGGGATGAGTATTTTTTTAAGAGAAAGTTACTTTTCATTTGCTAAATGCCTAAAAAATATCCCTTTAAATACAAAGAATCTATTCTGGATTGTTTCAAAGGACACCACGAGTGAGAGACTACCATTCTAATTCTGATTTTCACATTTTATCCTAAATATTAATAGAAACTCATTGGGAACAAATTCAGAGGATCCAGAGGCATCTCATGAAGTGGACTGGGGGCAGGGAGGGGCCCTGCCACATCTGCTTTCTGCTCTTCTGATGCAACCCATCAAACCAGAGCAGGCGAAGCCCCAGGGAGCAGACCCAGCACCTGCCACAGGGAATCAGGGCTGAGAAAAGGCTGCTGTTTCAGCCTTCCTGCTGAATCATTTCCAGCTGCCCTGGTCACTTAAGTGACAAGATGATACATCAACATCAATAATGCTGGAAGGGTCTGCCCATGGACATGGCCTTATTCTCCCCAGGAGGCATGAAGTCAGCCTCGACAGGCAGCTGGGGCCACTGAGAATAAGGGTCCCTGCCCAGGACCTCTGCTGTCCTTTCCCAGATCTCCCTGTCCCAAGGAGTAGACCAAAGAGAGACAGGAAGAGGCCACTCCTGGGCCAGCCAGAAAATCATCTGATAAATAGGCACTGCTGGAACTTAGTGTGTGTGATGGGATGGGAGGAGCAAGCAAGGGGAGAGGACACAGCTCTTTCTGCTAGAGGAGCAGGGCACAGCTTCAAGACTCAGTGAGGCGGGGGGCTTCCCTGGTGGCGCAGTGGTTGAGAATCTGCCTGCCAATGCAGGGGACACGGGTTCGAGCCCTGGTCTGGGAAGATCCCACATGCCACGGAGCAACTGGGCCCGTGAGCCACAATTACTGAGCCTGCGCGTCTGGAGCCTGTGCTCCGCAGCAAGAGAGGCTTGATGGTGAGAGGCCCGCGCACCGCGATGAAGAGTGGCCCCTGCTTGCCACAACTAGAGAAAGCCCTCGCACAGAAACGAAGACCCAACACAGCCATAAATAAATTAATTAATTAATTTAAAAAAAAAAAAAAAGACTCAGTGAGGCGGGACTTCCCTGATGGTGCAGTGGTTAAGAATCTGCCTGCCAATGCAGGGGACATGGGTTCGAGCCCTGGTTCAGGAAGATCCCACCTGCTGAGGAGCAACTAAGCTCACGAGCCACAACTACTGAGCCCACGCTCCTGAAGCCCATGCTCGGCAGCAGGAGAAGCCACCGCGGTGAGAAGCCCGCGCACCGCAATGAAGAGTAGCCCCCGCTCGCTGCAACTAGAGAAAGCCCGCGCGCAGCAACGAGGACCCAATGCAGCCAAAAATAAATTAAAAAAAGAAAAGACTCAGTGGGGCACCAGGGCCCTTTGCTGGCCTCCAACCTGCCCCCCACGCATCACCCGACTCCTCTGGGCACTCGGTAACTATCTGTTGAATGAACTGAAGAGCTTGAGGGCTATGACGGGTCACTACCCCATGAGGAAGCATGATGAGAACTTGCCAGGCAGATCCTCCAAGAAATGAATCTACTCACAGACTAGGCCGTAAGTGATCTGAGGACGGGAACTGTCTTGGCCACCTCCGTAGACAACACAGGGCCCAGGGCAGCACTGCAGACCCTCAAAACTGTCTGTTAACACTAAGACCTTACATTCATATAACAATTTGCACTGACGATGTTTATCATCACCTTCTCTGCCAAGCACGGTTTGGTGAAGATCATCAGGACAAGGTGTGATGTTTTCGTCTTATATATAGATGAGTCAGCTGAGGCCTGGAGAAGGCGGGATGATTTCCTAAAGAACTCACAGCGAGTTAGTGGAGAGACTAGAACTCAAACTCAAGAATGACTCAATGTCTGTGGGCTGAGCTCTCCTGTTTATGTGTGGAGTGAATGAGCGAAGGAAAGAATGAAGGAAAGGGAAGCTGCGTCCCCTCTGATCTCTCCCACCTCTGCCTTTCCTCAGCAAAGCACGGAAACCACTACACCTGGTTTTCCCTGCTCAGTCAGGGTCCCGCCAGGTAAGGATGGTCCTCACTCACAGTGCAAACTCCAGGCAGGCTTCTAAGAACCACACCCTGAGCTCCTTACAGCTACCACTCACCCTCCGCACCTCCAACAGTGCTGAACAATGAATTCCTGTCTGGCCGAGCAAAGGGCTTGGCCGTGTCCTGGTTGAGGCAGCACGTGTGCTGTCCGCTTAGGTCAGGAACGCAAGCCATCAGGTGGAGGTGGCCCCCCGCAAATCATCCCTGTAGCCCCAGCTCTCCCTTGGGAGAGGACAGCAGGCAGAGGCCAAGTCTGACAAGGAGCCCAGGGTCCACACAGACCAGGGGTGACTGCAGTAGCCCGTCCTAGCTTTGCTATTGCTCAAAAGGCTGGCTGACGTCTCCCAGTCCCCTGCCTGTCCTTTCTGGGTCCCTCTCCAGATCAGAAGGTGAGCACGGCGCAGAGTGAAAGGGCCATCCACCCGCCTATCTGGGTCAGAGCCTCTGAGGCCTGGCTGACGAGGCCCCAGGCCACATGGCAGGGCCCTGGGATTCTCCGCCAATCGCCCCAGGCACAGAGCTGACTAACGCCCGAAGCGCAAAAGCCAACTCCCAAGGGAGGCGGCAGCTTTATCCTGCTCTGAGCTGCAGATGGAATAGGTAAATGAGTTTGTTTTTTTTTTTTAATGTGCTTGTTTTACAAATTTACAGAACGGGGATTGGGGGTGGGGGCAAGGGGACAGGGCAGAGAATGAAAAAAGAGGAAGAAAAGAAAGGGTGGAGAGAGGGGGAAGAGAGAAAATGGAAGCTTTTAGAAGCTTCTAAATGGAAGACACTTCCCTCCCCATAACGGCCAAAATCCATCAGTTAAAAGGCCACAGAGCTGAAGAAGCCCCAGCAAGCGCGGGGGGGGGGGGCACCCGGGCACCCAGAGCTGAGGCTTGTGGCGGGAACATCAGTGGAACCACACAAAGGGCCGGGCCAGGTCTTTCTGGGAAGAAGTGGCAAGAATGGAGGAAACCTTGAGGAGCGGCAGCGGTTGCCCTAACATCCCAGTGACCTGCGGAAAGGAAGCGCTTTCCGCCCAAGCCGGGGGAGCTCAGAATAGGCTTCACTGCCCTCAGAGCTGCCAGTTCAGCCCTTGACGGCTCCCATCAGGTCAGACCCTCACCAAAAGGCCATTCTCCCCAGCTCCCCAGCTCCACTCGCCGGACTATGAACTCCGAAAGGGCAGTGATCAGGCCTGCCTCATCCCTGCTGGATCCTCAGCCCCTACCCAGGCTCAAGGACTGATATGTAATGGGGGACATGGATGGACAGACAGACAATTATGCTGCCCCCAGGGAGCTTACAGTCAGCTCAGAAGGGAAAAGTGAATGGACAAGAGACCAGCTTGAATGCACGGGCACCAACAGTGGTGGGATTCAAAGCAAGAGAGATCATGGGGACTGATTTGACTGGGGGTTCAAGCCGAGGGGAGGGACCAAGGAGGAAGCAGGGCCCCTTCGATGTGAGAAGTGCTTGGAGGTGGAGCTAAGCCAAGTGCATGCAGAGGGCAGGCAGGGAGGATGTGGGCAAAGCCACTGCCCATCCTGACTTCGCCACACCCTCTGGAGATAATTATAATTTTGCTGAGCACTGGCCAGCGCCAGCCTCTGGGTTCCGCGTGCTAGACACACCATCTCGCTGACCCTCACAACCACCACTGTTACTACCCCAATCATACAGATGAGAAAACCAAAGTCCAAAGAGGTGGAGTGCCTTGCCCAAGGTTACCCAGCTACCAAAGGGTGAAGTGGGAGCTGCGTCCAGGTTTGCCTGAGTCCGCAATGGGGCTCCAGGCAGCAGGGACACCCAAATGCTCCAGGACAGGCCCCCTGGGACAGCAGCACCAAAACTGGAGAATGTCCCGCCTCCTCGAGAACCAGAGTTGTCTGGCTTCCCTCCTGTGCCCTCAGGCTGGCCGCCTCCTTCAAGGAAAAGGCTCCTGCCGTTTTCTTTGTGGGGCTGTTGAACCAGCGAGGTCAGGGTGGCACTGAATGAGCCCAGCGAAGAAAACACCTGTCCCACGCCCAGTGTCTGGTCGGGTGTCTTAACGAAGGCCCTTCCCTTGGCAATGGATCTCCCAGGGAGGGAGAGGGCTCCCCGTAGCCCTGCCCCCCCACCTCAGCGCACCCTCTCCCCACTCAGCCTCACCCACCCCGGGGCTGCCTTTGCCGTCCCTGTGATGACCCCCTTTTCTGCCTCCAGCTCGGGCCTCTCCTCTGAGAGTCAGATCCCACTGCCAGCTGGACATCTCCTCTGGGATCTCACAGCACCTCAAACTCAACGTGTCCAAAAGTGACCTCAACACTTCCCCTAACCTATTCCTCCTGCTGGGTTCTGTCTCCCAATCAAAGGCCCCGAGCACTCCTGACTCCTCCTCCTGCCTTATGCCTGACAGCCAACCCCAAGGTGAATCCATGGACCTGCAGCAGGGGCATCACCTGGAAGCTCATTGAAAATGCAGGTTCTCGGGCCCACCCCAGACCCATCAATCCCAAACTCCCAGTCTATCCCTTCTCCCCACCCTTCCCCCCATCCCCGGCAACCACAAGTTCATTCTCTAAGTCTGTGAGTCCGTTTCTGTTTTGTAAATAAGTTCATTTGTATCATTTTTTTTTTTTAGATTCCGCACACAAGCCACATCATAGAAGATTTGTCTTTCTCCGTCTGACTTACTTCACTTAGTATGATAATCTCCAGGTCCATCCATGTTGCTGCAAATGGCATTATTTCATTCTTTTTAATGGCTGAGTAATATTCCATTGTGTATATGTATCACATCTTCTTTATCCAGTCATCTGTTGATGGACATTTAGGTTGCTTCCATGTCTTCGCTATTGTAAACAGTGCCGCAATGAACACTGGGGTGCCTGTATCCTTTCGAGCCATGTTTTTCTCCTGATATATGCCCAGGAGTGGGATTGCTGGATCATATGGCAGAGGAAGCTGCATTTCAACAAGAGGCCCAGGTGAATTGTGTGCACATTAAAGTCTAGGAAGCGCAGCTCTAAGGATCAACAATCCTTTCATTCTGCCTCCTCCAGTTCTCTCAAGTCCATCCACATCCTTCCATCCCCCTCCACCATCACCTTCAAGCCACTGACATCTTCCTAACCAATCTCCGTAGCCCCACTCTTGCCCCACTCTGATACCTTCTCCCCCAGGAGACAGAGTGACCCTTTGAAATGTAAATCTGATCAAAGGAGTCCCCTACAAAAGGCCTTGAAATAGCATCCAGTTCCCCTCATTATGAAGACCGAAGGTCATGCATCCATTCACTGCATTTTTATTGAGTATCTTCTATGTGCCAGGCACTGTTCTAGGCATTGGAAAGAGAACAGTGAACAAAACAGATGAAAAACCCTGCCCTCGTGGAGCTTATATTCTAGTGGAGAAAAAGAGATAATAAAAACCGAATGATGTAAAAGCTTTAAATATGAGGTTTATCAAGTGGTGACAGATGCTACAAAGAAAAATAAAGCAGGAAAACGTTTGCAAATTTGAATAGGGTCATCAAGAGAAGACTTCAATGAGAAGCTGTCATTTGAGGGAAGACATGAAGGAAGTGAGGGAGCATTCCATGAGAATATCTGGGGGAAAAGCATTCCAGGCAGAAGGAACAGCAAGTGCATAGGCCCTGAGGTAGGAGCATAGCTTAGTGGGTCAAGGAATAGCAAGGAGGCTGGTGTGGCTGATGCAGAGTGAGCAATGAGAAAAGAATAGGAGCCAAGGGGAGAGAAACCACAGGGGGCAGATCATGTAAGGCCTGTGGCATGGTAAGAACTTTGGCTTTTACTGCAGAGAAATGGGAAGCCATGGGAGGGAGGGTTGTAAGCAGAACAGAGATGTGATCTGACTTACGGATTCAGGGGATCATTCTGGCTGCAGTGTTGAGCACAGACTGTAAGAGGGCAACGACTGAGAGCAGGGAGGCCAGTTAAAACGTTACCTCAATAACCCAGGTGAAAGCTGATGATGGATTGGACTAGATTGACTGCTGTGGGGGTGGTGGGAAGTGGTCCAACTCTGGGTGGAGAATGAAGGCAGAGCCAACAGGATTTGCTGATGGATTGGATGGGGGCGGAGGGTGGGATAAGGACAATGTAGAGAAATGAAGGATGGGTCCAAGGAATTTGGCCTAAGTAACTGAGACAGGGAAGGCTACAGGAGGGATGAATTTGGGGGAGGGGGGAGAGACAGAGACCAGGGATTCCACTTTGGACGTGTTCAGTTTGGAATGTCTTTCAGACATCCAAGTGGAGATCACTGAGGGATCAGCCCAGGCACATGTCCACGTAGGAGAAGGAGGGTGAGACTGAGATAGACTGGCCAGGAGATGGAGGGAAAGCAGGAGGGTGTTTTCATGAGCAAAACGAAGAAAGCATTTTAAGAAGGAGGGAGTATTAAGCAGTGTCAAATGACTAAGGTGAGAGCCCAAAGGTAACCACTGGATTTGGCAACCAGAGAAGCCACTGTGGTGGGGAGCAGAGCCAGGGGCAGTAGCTGGAGGTGGACATGCGATTGGGGTGGGGGGGGGGCGGGGTTACACGATTTCTTGGTTGATTGACGGGCTGTCTCATTTTCTCCAGATCCAAACCTTAGGCTTGGTTCAAGCTCTGTCAGTCTTGGGTCTGATTCTCAGCTCTCCTCTCTCCTTTCTCCTAGCCCACCTCTGCTACCTTCAACTCATCCATCTGGGGCCACAGATGAGGACAAGGTAAAAGTTTAACTCTGCCCAGGAAATGAAAAGACCTCATTTTCCCCAGTTGGGAACTATAAATTTTTCTGAAATTCCAACCATTCCTCCCTTTGAGTCTTGATTGTTTTTAGTCTTCAAGAGTCTCCATTAAAATGCAAATGTCCCAGCTAGCCAGAAGGAGGGAGCCAACTCAGGCAGCCCTTACAATCTTCATCTTTCTGGACAGCTAACCCACAGGGAGGCCTATGATTCCCCAGCTAAATCCTTCACCTCTCATCCAATTCTCAGGATATAGTCTTTTATTATCCACCCTTTATAAATGACTAAACTAATTCTCCAAAAAATTAAGTAATTTATCTATCCAATCATAAAACTAGGAAGTAGCAAAGTCAGGATTTGAACCCAGGTAATCTGACCCCAGGACCCTCATACCATGTTTTTTCGGTTTCTTCCACTTTTTTTTTTTTTTTGGTCTGTTGACTTTTTTCACTTTTTTTAGTTGTGATAAAACATACATAACATAAAATTTACCATACTGACCATTTTAAAGTATACAATTCAGTAGCTTTAGGTATATTCACAATGTTGTCCAACCATGACCACCAGGAAGGTTTTAGTTCCAGAACTTTTTCATCACCCCCGAAGGAAACTGACCTGTTGATTTTTGAATGAGTGATACATTCGTGTAGTCCAAAAGCCAACAATTATTAGAAGATGTACAGTGAAAGGCCTCGTCTTACCCTTGTTCCAGTCTGTCCAGTTCCCACCTGGCCCATGAAATGATTTTTACACACCCTTCTGCAACATCTTTATGCAAATATAAACCAATACAAAGATGGTGTCCTATATTCCCCTTTTTTTTACACAAAAGTTAATATATTATACATTCCACTCTGCACCTTGCTTTCTTTACTCAAAATATCTTGGAAGAACTTTCTGTCGCTACATAGAAAGCTTCACCATTCTTTTTTAAGTAATATAGTAGCCCATGGCATGAATTTGAAATAATTTAGGTAACCAGTTCTCTACTGATAGGCATGTGGTTGTTTCCAACGTTTTGCTATTTCAAATAACATTGTGGTGAATTGACCTTGTACTACACCATTCCACAAGTATGGAAATATACATGCTGGATAAATCCCCAAAAGTGGTTCCCTGGGTCAAAGGGGATATGCATGCATAATGATGACAACTGTTGCCAAACTGTGCTGCTTATAGGATGGTACCCATTGATCTCCCATTAAACTGGTACAAGAAAGAGGGACGAGGACTTCCCTGGTGGTGCAGTAGTTAAGAATCTGCCTGTCAATGCAGGGGACACGGGTTGGATCCCTGGTCTGGGAAGATCCCACATGCCGCGGAGCAACTGAGCCTGTGCTCTAGAGCCCGCGCACCACAACTACTGAAGCCCGCGCGCCTAGAGCCCGTGCTCCGCAGCAAGAGAAGCCACCGCAATAAGCCCGCGCACTGCAACGAAGAGTAGCCCCCACTCGCTGCAACTAGAGAAAGCCCGCAAGCAGCAACAAAGACCCAATGCAGCCAAAAAGAAAAAAAAAAAAAGAGGGCCAGCACTTCCCTGGCAGTCCAGTGGTTAAGACTCTGCCCTTCCACTGCAGGGAACGCAGGTTCGATTGCTGGTCGGGGAACTAAGATCTCACGTGCCAGGCGGCATGGCCCCCAAAAAAAAGAAAGAAAAGAAAGAGGGCCCACATGCTCACCCCACACACTGTGCTAGCCCTTGTGTCTGGAACCAATGCCAAAGCAGCTTTTGTCTATCGTTTTACCTGCCCAACTCACTCTTACCCTTCCTCTAGTACTAAAACTCCCCACCCCTACTTCAGGGATCTGATCCTCTCCCACAGAAAAGGACTCTTGTAGGCACAATACCCACAACGGCCACAGGAATGATCCCCGGACTCAGGCGGGGCCATAATCATTCCCCACCCTCACCCTCACACAGGGACTGATGCAGAGATGGGCACATAATCCAAGCCAATCAGAACTCTTCCTTGGGATCTGTCTAACTGGAACTGGTGGAAAGGAGCTATTTTTCCCTCTCTGGAGGAAAAGGGATTAAAATGTAAAGCCACAGTGGTCTGCAACCGTGGTTTCAATATCATGGGGAGAGATGGCCCAAGAGAATGAAGCCAACACAGAGACACAGACACAAGAGACAGAGAGGAAGAGAGATTGTTCATGGTCCTGGATCCAGCTGTTCCTGAGGCCGTTTCTGCAAATAGGTTATGCCGGCCAATTAAATCCTCCGATCTTGTTTGGCTATTCAACCTGGGCTTCTGTCACTTGCCCTCAAGAGTCCTGACTAATACACTGTGTATAAAGTATAATCCCAATTGTGTTAAAATAGAGAGAAACAGATGTAGATGCAGATGTAAATATACTGTGTGGGAGGGTATGTGTTTGGATAGGAAAAAAGACCAAAGAAAATATATTAAATGTTAATAGTGGTTATCTCTGCAATTCCCCCATCTGGGATTGCAGATGAGTTTTATTTTAGTCTTTGTACTTTTCTGTGTTTTCCAATTTTTCTGCAAGGAGCATGGATTTTAAAAATATAATAAACGTTTCTTTAAAAAATCAGATCGGCAAGAAGCAGCCCAGAGAGCACTCACAGAAGGTTCTGAGCACGTGCCATGGTCAGGAACAGCAGAGATGTCTGCTCTGCATGGTCCGCGCCCCCTGGGGTGGCTGCTGCCCATCTCAGGCCACTGTGTGTGCACAAACCCCAGCCCTCCATTGTGTGGCCGTGGGCTCTGGTCTGTGGCCCAAGGTCAGCACAGAGCCAAGGCTCCTTTCTTCATACTCAGCTCATGCTGAGCTCCCCACCCCGGCATAGTCCCCACCCACCCCTGGTCCCCTCAGCCTCCAAGGAGAGCCCCATAACGCACTGGCAAATGCCCATCCCTGAGCTGTTGACTTCAGGAAAAGAAAACACGGACTACAAGGAGAGCTCACATGAGGTGGCCCGGTCCCTCCGGCGTCTGGTCCCTGGGCTGACCTTCCCCAGCACCACAAGACAATCAGTGGGGAGTGAGGCTTGGGCAGGACAGTGGCCTTGTTCTGACCTCCAACTTTAGAACATGGGCTGTTAGGGAAGGAAGGGCTGTCCCTTCCCTGGAGTCCCCCAGGCACTCTGGCTCCACACGCATCTCAGTTTTCACAGAAATGGGACTAGAGACACCTCCACCTGCCTACCCCATCTCCACCCAGGGAAACACTCTCTTTTATCTGCGTTACATTTTAGGGTCCTGAATAAGATTTTTTTTCTTTTACCACTGTAGCCATTTTTCAGTGTGTAATTCAGTACCGTGCAGCCATCACCACTATCTGTTTCCAGAACTTTTTCCAGAACCCTTAACAGAAGCTCTGTATCCATCAAGCAATAACTCTCCCCACCCCACCCCCCAACCCCTGGTAACCTCTATTCTACTTTCTGTCTCTATGAATTCACCTATTCCAAGTACCTCATATAAGTGGAATCATACAATCTCTGTCCTTTTGTGTCTGGCTTAGTTAACTTAGCATAATGTGTTCAAGGTTCATCCATGTCGTATCAGAATTCCATCCCATTTTATAGGTGAATAATATTCCATTGTATGGATATACCACATTTTGTTTATATATTCATCAGCAGAAGGACACTTAGGTTGCTTCCACTTTTGGCTACTGTGACTAACGCTGCTATAAACACGGGTGTGCCAATATCTGTTTGAGTCCCTGCTTTCAATTCTTTGGGGCATATACCTAGGAATGAAATTGCCGAATAAGATTTTTGTTTACACAAATAATTCCATTAAAGAACAAGTGACAATCATTCATTAGTTCTAGTCCCATTTCACAGATAGGGAAACTGAGGGTCACAGTTTGAACTAGGAGTCCCTACGTCTCATACACCTGAGACCTCTGCTGGGTCTGGGCCTCCAACAGGGGGATGGATCACTCTTAGCCGGGGCCTTGTGACCAAGAGCACCTATTGGCTACATGGCTGGAGGGAGTTGTAATCTGTATGCAAGGAATCCAGACTTTCTGGGTTGAGAAGCAACTGGGCTCCACTGAACATCAGCAAAAGAGGACTCAAAGCATGATCCAACCCCAGAGCTGAGGGCCAACCCTAAGGGAGGCCTGGCTGTCCTCTGGGACAAGGTCTAGCACAGTCACACGTCTGACTGCCTCAAAGTTCAGGATGGACTCAGGGAAAAGGTGGCCCAGGGAGCATGTTTACTAAGGCTGCATCCAATATGCCATATCAGGGAAGAAGAGTGAACACCTCACCCGCAGAGGTGGAAGGAGGCATCAAGAGACTACCAACAGCTGCAGCCTCCAGCAAAGACTGAACCAAGACCACCACCAGCTAGAACACCAGGGCCAGGAGAGTGGACAGCTGTTGGTTTTTTCCTGCCCTGCTTCCATCCCCTCATCTTCTGATAGCAACAGACCAAATTTCCTTAGGTGACCCACCCCTCCTATTGTCTCAGCCCAAGCGACTCCATCTCTGGAACCAAGAGTGACCACAAGATCCAGACCTGGCTAATCAGTGTATCCTATCCCTCTGGCCAAAGTCAGGGGTGGGCGCACTACCCACTGTATCCAGTAGGTCATCCTTGGCCCTCCGGCTGAAATTATTGGGAAATAGGTTCGCTCTTCCTACTGGTGTTGCTAAACTAGGAGAATGTAAGCTTGAAGCAGCCATCACCCAACTTTGTGGATAACCTGAGGATGAAGCCAACTCAAAGAAGAACATAACCTAGAGACAGAGAAAGAAAACTGGTGCCCAAGGACACCACTGGAGCCATGGATCCAGCCATTCCTGAATCTGTGCTCCCTTGAACTTTCCAGTTGACCTAAACCAATACATTTCTTTTTTTTTCTTTAGGTTAACTGGAATGGGGGTCTGTCACTTGAAACCAAAAGATCCCTGACTCATTCAGCTCAATTGTCCAGCAAAAGAGTCATTTTGGAGGTACCACCCACCTCTCCTCCAACACAAAGACCCTCTAGCCCCAAACCCCTGACTAAATTGATTGCGATAAAACAAATATTACAGAACTCTATTTCAACCGTAACGCTGATTCTGCTTTTCTATGCTAACTGGGGTACCAAACTGCCACGTGGGTTTGGGGGAGGCCCAGAGCATAGAAGCCTCCCATTGTCTAACCTGCGCTTCTCTCCCCAACACTCAGCACCAACCACAAAAGGGACTCAGGTGACCCTGACAGCCTCATTTCCCACTATTCCCCAACATGAAATCCACGCCACAGTCCAACTGGGTTCTGAGCATGTCCCCTGCTCATCCCACCTCCATTCCTTGGCTTACATATCCTATTTAACTAGAATGTACTTCCCCACTTCACCACTCCCTTCAGAAATCTTGTCCAGGCTCCATGGCCCACCTCAAACACCACCAACTCCATGAAGCCTTCCTCGGGTGGCCTCCAGGGAACCAGGCACCTCTTCTCCAGCACCCACCATCTCCAGTCTTGGGTTCACACTACATGTCTGGTCTCTCCTTTGGGAACACAGACTGCTTGAGGCAGGAAATGTGTCTCATTCTCCTCCTGGACCCTGTCGTCCAGGGCCTGGTACACATCTGGTGCACCACGTATAGTGATGGACGTGAACTGAAACAGCACGAATGAATGTCTGGAACCCAACTCATTTAGAAGCAGAACTGCCACCTGCATTTGCATTTACGGAGAAGAAAGAGAAGGCAATGTTGCAGAGGGGGTGGCAGAACCTTCCAGAAGCGGGGAGAGGTCAGAGGACCTGAGACGCGGAAGCCAGGTGGCCTTGTTCCCATCATTTGCACTACAGCCTGTGTCCTGCTCCGCGTGGCTGTGCCCCTGGGGGACCTTCTCGGCTATCAGTAACCGGTCTTTGTTGAGGTCACACTCAAAAGCCCTTTCTGGCACATTTGCAGATAGAGTTTTCAGACAGCCTGTTTCAGTTACCTCTTGATTTACATACTGTTTCTGCCTTTGCATCTCAGATTAAATATCTTATTAAAATAAATGTTCTATTAAAATACAGATGGCACGGGTAACCCGGGCTCCAACCCAGACCTTCCTGTTCTCATAAAGGAGCAGGAATTTCTGTTCTAATTAGTGAGGAGAGCAGCCAAGAGACCTTTCAGCGTATCTGAAGCCTGACAGGACAGACCCCCCAACCAAGGCTCCACAGTCCCCCAAGCACACCCCACCCCCCGGCTAAGGCCTGGTGTTCAAAAGAAGCCCAGCTGCCCGAGAGACCTATCCAGTCCCTTCCTTACAAAATAACGACAAGGTGCTAAAGTGTCATAGTTCAATATCACCTGAAGCCTTTTCATATACCTGGTGAGATGCATTACAGTCCACTTCATAGAAGGTGAAAGTCAAGGGCAAAGAGGTCAAGTAACTTGGCCAGGGTCACCATGTAATAGGGATAGGAGAAAAGCCTAGAATTTGGCAGTAAACAGACTTGGGTTTGAATCACAGCTCTGCTATACAAGCTGAGTGACATTGAATATGCCACCCCTTTTGTTCTTTGGGTTTTATGGTTTTCATTTATTTATTTATTTATATTTGGTTGCACCAGGTCTTAGTTGCGGCAAGTGGGCTCCTCAGTTGTGGCTCACGGGTTCCTTAGTTGCAGCTCGAGGGCTCCTTAGTTGCAGCACTCAGGCTCCTTAGTTGTGGAATGAGAACTCTTAGTTGCAGCATGCATGTGGGATCTAGCTCCCTGACCAGGGATCGAACCCCAGCCCCCTGCATTGGGAGCACGGAGTCTTAACCACTGCGCCACCAAGGAAGTCCCCTGCCACCCCTTTTGAACATCAGTTTTCCCCTCCATGAGAAATGGAGATGACAATGATCAGTCATGCAGAGAAAGAAATTAGTGAGGTTTAAGTGCCAGCCCAGTGCCATGCCCAGAGTGGAGCTGAATATTAGTTCCTTTCCCTGTCCCTTCTCTTGGGATTCCTGGGTTTTTGTTCTGTAAAACCCAGCCTCGCATAATTTCTGTTATTTTATTTGTGGGTAATTAGGGAGGGCAAGGGAGGAGGAACATCTACAGGCAAATTAACAGTGGCTATTCTGCAGCCCAGCTCCTGCACGGCACCCAGCCAGGCTGCCAGGACCCCTCATTTCCAGTCACAATGGACCTGCCCCAAACCAAGGAGACCCAAAGGGCATGCAGGGCTGAGACCCAACCCCCAGCCTCCACGTTCAGTTAATTACACATAGAGCTCCCCAACCCTGAGCCTCTTGCTTCCCACACTGTACATCCAATCCCTCAGGGCTGGGGTAGGTGACACAGGTGCAGCCAGGCACGGGTGCTGGGGTGAGCAGGAGGGCACCAGCCCTGTATGGAGTCGGCAGCTGGCACTGTAGGTGCCATGAGGAAGGCGGGCCCAGCCAGTGTTGCCATGGCTTCTGATTTCTCAAGAGAAGATGGAAATACACATTTGTAACATGGAACCTTCCAATTTAAAAATATCGGCTTAAAAGTAGAAAACATATGTGGGTCTAATAAGCCCCCCTGAGAACGGGCAGGGCTTTGTGCTGTTCCCTGCGGCCTCCCCAGCGCCTGCAACAGTGTCTGGTACACAGTGGAGGCTTCATGAGGATCTGAAGAGTGTGCAGGGGCCAGTTTCCCACCTCTTCCTCAGATTACAAACTCCCAGGTGCCAGCAGTCCTGCTGTCCCCACTCTCTGCAGACAGAACACTGTGGTATTGTAGCACATGACAGTGAAAAATGAGGGGGGTCCCGCCTCCACCCTTATAAGGGTCTGTCCTCTAAACCCGGTGAGAGCTGCGGCTTGCTCGGGGGCTGTTACGAGTTGTTCTAGCCCCGAGAGTAAGCACTTATGACAACAGATATCAGACAGCGCCCTGATTCTACCACACACATTCAGTGTGGTTGGTAAAGATCTTAATAGTAAAGAAACAGAAGAGTGGGGAGGAGGAGAAGGACAGGGGAGGGGATGGCTCTAACCAACAGCCGGTTCCCTCCTGCCTTTGGAGAGGTGGCCCCGCAGGGTCAGGCCACCCCCGAAGGGCTCCGGGAAGGACTTGGCCAGAGCTCCAGCCTTCATGAAACAGTGTTCATAACTGATAAGCTTAAAAGCAAGTGACAATTTTTCAACCCAGCCTTGCTCCAAGGGCAGCAAATAAACACAGCATCAGCTCCAGGCCCCCACTGAGCACGTCTGGAAGGAGAAGGGAAGGTGAAACCAGGCTCCCTCACCCCTAGAAACCAGTGTGGAGTCTGACCCCATCCACCACGGTTGAACTGGGACTCCCCACTCAAAAATACCACCTCATGACACGAGTTCCCTTTATCACAGGTGTCAAGGCTACCCCAGGTACCACCCAGATGCGAGGCACTGGGCCTGACTCCACAGTAATTATAACTGGACTGTGGAGAGGCTTCAGGGAGCCTGCTGGGGTTCTGGAAAGTGCTACATCTGATCCGGGTGGTGTCTACACAGGCGGATACATATGTGACAATTCGTTGAGCTGTACCTTTAAGACTTGTGCACTTACTATGTGGATGTTACCCTTCATTACATTCATAATAACAGCAACAGCATGGAGGAAGCACTTCTCAGAAGCCAGGCACTGCATAAGTGCTTATCCTGGGTTCCAGATAATGTAATAGTTAAGAGCACAGTCTCTGGACCTCAGTAGAACCAAGTTAAAATCCCTGCTCCTAACCGGGCCCGTGAGCCACAACTACTGAGCCTGCGCTCTAGAGCCCATGAGCCACAACTACTGAAGCCCGCACGCCTAGAGCCCCTGCTCCTCAACAAGAGAAGTCAGCCCAATGAGTACCCCACGCACCACAGCAAACAGTAGCCCCTGCTCACTGCAACTAGAGAAAGCCCACGCGCAGCAACGAAGACGCTATGCAACCAAAAATAAATAAATAAAATAGATACAACATTAAAGGAATAAAAAAAAAAAAAAAAAAAAGGTGTTGGCTAGGAATTCCCTGGTGGCGCAGTGGCTGGAACTCTGCACTCCCAACGCAGGGGGCTGTTGTTCAGATCCTTGGCCGGGGAACTAGATCCCACGTGTATGCCGCAACTAAGAGTTCGCATGCCACAGCTAAGGAGCCTGCGAGCCGCAACTAAGGAGCCCACCTGCCACAACAAAGGAGCCCACCTGCCACAACAAAGGAGCCCAAGTGCTGCAACTAAGGAGCCCGTCTGCTGCAACTAAGACCCGGTGCAACCAAATTAATTAATTAATTAATTTTAAAAAAAAAAAGGTGTTGGCTTGTTACAATCATTCAGTCCTCAACAACCTGGGACTTTGGTGCCGTAGGGTCCATTGTAACATATGAGAAAAGTGCCCCCTTCCTGCCAACAGCGCTCCCTAAACCGTAGGCATTTCCTCACCATCTTCCCAATTTTCCCCAAATCCATGTACCACCTATTACTTTTCTTAACACTTTTCTTTAAATGACTCGCCATTTTTTACTTAAACAAATTTACTTTTAAAAAATGTTACATAACTGTCATACATGGAAAAACAACATCACTTGACAGAATTCATTTTTTTTAAATAGCTGTTAAAATAAAAAGCACTTGTCCACCTGAAATCATCTTGCCTACCTCCTTTACTTTTTGTGCATCTGGGAGGCAAATAAACTCCGTTTGTTGAGCAGATGGGGGGGTAGGGGCGGGAGGCAGGCCTCATCTGCTTAAAATGAATGAGAAACTTCCTGCGCCCTTCAGCAGCCCCCGTTTGCACAGAAGTGATTTTCGTTGGTTTAACCGAGCAGGCCTGGCAAGCCCTCTATTTGGCAACATCCTGGTAACCAGCCATCTGTGCACCACGCAGGCTCCCAAGAGATAAAGTTCCATTTAGAAAAAAAATGTATATTTGCTAATGGCGACTGTTCGCTAATTCAGACGCCCACTGGCCCCTCTTGGGCATAAATGAAGGGAGCCTGCCTCTGCCTATCAGACAGCAGCCCCAGGACCCCAAATCTAGGAACCCAGAGTCAGGACAGTCCTGGCACCCAGACCCAGCTTCAGGGTGGGCTGGACTCAGCCTGGACCCTCACATCTATGGGTCCCCAAACCACGCAGAGGCAGGAAGGAGTTAGAGGACTAACAATGGAAATACACATGTGCAAGCAATCAGGTTCATTTCTCTCCAAAATCTCTTCCGGAAGGGAAGGAAAGAGAGGAAAGGGGGAAAAATCTCAGACAAGAAAAGGGGCATCTTGAAACCTGTGTCAGAGGGCACTGCAGTATTAAGAGGACCTCGAGGTAAGAAGTAATGGGCACATTTCACCGGGGGAGTCAGTGAGTTCATTCATTCATTCATTCAGCAAATATTTACTGAGCGCTCCTAATGTAGGCAATGATGTGAAAAAGGCAAAGTCCCTGCTCGCAGACAGCTCACCTTCTAGGGGAGGGAATGGCCAACAAATTATTTATTACCTACGCTAGATGATATCAGTGAATGATAAGTGCCATGGAGGAAATAAGTCAGAGTAAAGTAAAAACGGCTGGAGTGAGTTGTTTAGGTTGGATGGTCACAGAAGTCCTTTTGGAGGAGATGACATTTGAGTTGAGAGCCTGATGACGAGGAAGCACAGTCAATAAAGTCACTGTAAAGAGCATGTATAAAGGGCCTGGGGTAGAAGCAAGCTTGGCATGTCCTAGAAACAGAGAGAAGGCCTTTGCAGCAGAAGTACAGTGATCACAGTGAGTGAGGGGGGACGTGTTAAGAGATACGTTCACAGAACCAGGCAGGGGAAGTAGACCCAGCTTCAGAGTTTAGATTTAACTTAAAGTGTCTTGGAGGGACTTCCCTGGTGGCCCAGTGGTTAAGACTCCACGCTTCCAATGCAGAGGGCGCGATTCAATCCCTGGTCAGGGAACAAAGATCCCACATGCCATGCAGCCACAAAAAATAAAATAAAATAAAGCCATTAAAAAAAAAAAACTTTTAAAAAAATTTAAAGTAAAGTGTAATGGAGGGCTTCCCTGGTGGCGCAGTGGTTAAGAATCCACCTGCCAATGCAGGGAACACGGGTTCGAGCCCTGGTCTGGGAAGATCCCACATGCTACGGAGCAACTAAGCCCGTGCGCCACAACTACTGAGCCTGCACTCTAGAGCCCGCGAGCCACAACTACTGAGCCCATGTGCCACAACTACTGAAGCCCGCATGCCTAGAGCCCGTGCTCCTCAACAAGAGAAGCCACTTCAATGAGAAGCCCACGCACCGCAACAAAGAGTAGCTCCCGCTCACCGCAACTAGAGAAAGCCTGTGCGCAGCAACGAAGACCCAACACAGCCAAAAATAAATAAATTTAATAAATTTAAAAAAAATAATCAGGGTCTTTTCTAAAAAAAAAAAAACAAAAAAAAAAGTGTAATGGAAAGCCTACGGAGTAGACAGACTTAATTTTATTTGAACTTTTAAAACTCCGCTGTGGCCGCCATCAGGAGAATGGGTAAGGGGGACGAGAAGCGAGGAGACCAAATAGGAGATTAAAATAATGGCTCAGAAGGAATCTAATAAACTCATTTATGCCTCAAATTCTGTTCCTTAACTCCTCAGACTCGCAGTGAAGTTAGAAATGGGAAGCTGGTTAAAGGGAGACGTTTGTTCTTTAAAGCAACGACAGCCAACCGGGTCAAACATGAGACAAGAGAGGGCGAGTACCAGGCCCTTCCACAGAGGGCAGGACCCAGCCACCTCCTAAGAAGAGAACAAGCAGCCATCTGTTCTGGGGCCTGGGAGCAGACTAGCTCCTGCCTTGTGCCCCTTCCAGCCCTGGGACTCTGGGACTCCAAGGCCAGGACTCCTGGACACTCCTGAGGCTCGGACACCCTCATGCAGGCAGCTTGCAGGGCTGTCACCGGCTCTCCCATGTGAGAACCCAAGTATCATCCATGACACCAGCCTTCAAGCCCTAAGGACAAAGCAATCAATGGCTGCTAACATCACAAAAGCAGACAACTGGACAACCTCCACTGGCATGGTCTTACCAAAAAAAAAAAAAAAATCAAACCCAAATCTGATGGAGCTTCTAGAACTAAATACCAACTTACAGTTACATAGGGGACAGCAGAACATGTTAAATGACACTCAGAGACTCCATCCACAAAAATCCTGACTCTGGGGAACTCCCCAAGACAACACAGTTTCTTCAATAAAGAAATCGTAAGGGGGAAAAAAGAGTTGGAGGAGAAAACCTATAATGAGACATATCACCATTCACACTGGATTTTGTGAATCCTGACCCAAAAAAACTTTTGAAAAACTTTTAGGAGGCAATTAGGGAAATCTGAACACCAACTGAATGTGATATTAAGAAATTATTGTTAACTAAGGGGGTCTGATAATTGCTAGTTTCTTAGAAGAATTCTTATCTTTAAGATACATAAAATATTTAAGAATGAAACGATATAATGTCTGGGATTTCTTCAAAATAATCTTGTGGGGGAGTGGATTGGTAAATAAATGAAACAAGATTGGCCATGAGTTGATAAGGGTTGAAACTGGGTATTATATTACACTATTCTCTCCACTTTGCAGCACACTTGAGAATTTCCACAATAAAGGTTTTTTTTTAAGCTAGGGATAAGCTTTTTCTAATACCGTACACAGGAATAACCCACTAGACATCCTACCGACAATGGAGAGACCAGGTTCATTAGATTCACTGTTCCGCCTCCCCACAGCCTGCCATTCGTGATTTGCTGAACGATGAGTGAATTTATATTTTCCTCCTCATAAATCCCATGGTGAGAGTTGTCCCAAAATAACTACCCCCTGTAAAATGTGGATTTCTCTTTCATTTATGCTAATTGACCTCTCTCCAGTTCAGAATGTCATACCCGCAGCCACACGGACTTTACCCATACATTTCAGAAGGTACAAAATTTAACTGTGTTCCTCTGCCTCAGTCCTTCCAGCTAAAGATCCCCGTTTCCCCCTCAGAGGGCACCACTCCCCTCACCATCTACTTCTATTATTATTGAAGGGGTGCTCTGGATTTACCCTGCTCTGCCACATCTATATGCTCTGAAAATCAGAGCAATTTTTTTTAAACATTTATTTATTTATTTATTTTTGGCTGCGTTGGATCTTCGTTGCGGTGCACGGGCTTCTCATTGCTGTGGCTTCTCTTGTTGTGGAGCACGGGCTCTAGGCACACAGGCTTCAGGAGTTGTGGCACGTGGGCTCAGTAGTTGTGGCTTGTGGGCTCTAGAGCGCAGGCTCAGTAGTTGTGGCGCACGGGCTTAGTTGCTCTGCGGCATGTGGGATCTTCCTGGACCAGGGCTCAAACCATGTCCCCTGCATTGGCAGGAGGATTCTTAACCACTGCGCCACCAGGGAAGCCCCCAGAGCGCTTTAAAGGAGCTCTCCATTACAGGGCTTTCCAAACTGCCATCTCCAAGCAAGGCTTCATTCAGGTGCCTCCTTGGAACCATGCTCAAATTCAGTCCCCTCTCAAACACAACATTGTTTCTGTAAGATCGCCGGTGATGGAATCACTGGAAGATGGTGGGAAAGAAGCAGAACCTCCAGGTTGTCCCACAACTCCCAGAGAGCCGTCAGGTCAAGGCTGATGAGCCCTACCCACATTTCTCCAGCTCCAACTGAGGCTGGAGCTTTGGGTACAGTTCTCAGGACCTACCAAGAGTGCCTGGGAGTCTCCTGCTTCTGAGCCCCTATGGGTTACCTGTGTCGTTACCATTCTCCCTGGCACACCTACCTGCCCCCCATATACACTATCTCCAAGTGGCCTGCGGAGGACAGGAAGGTGACAAGGACCACTGGGCCATTACTGCAAGACACACAGTACTTTACATCCCTTACGGCCAACAGCCACAAGCATTTTCTGCACAAGCCTGTCAGTAGAGGTGCTGGGAAGATCAATGGGTGAATCAAGCCTTCTGGGAAGGATGAGGAGGGGACTTGAATCTGACCTGACCCTGTGATGAGAGGGGGAAGGAAGGAGGACCTCAGCAAATTTAACACTCATCATGGAGTTTAGGAAGTGCTTAAGAGAGGTTGGCAGCTGCAGCCTGCTCCAGGCCCCCCCATGGCCGGTGCCTGCAGAGCAAGGGTCAATCATGTACACAGCACTGATTTCAGACGCTTAAAGACAAAGGGACTCCAGAAAACAAACAGCAAGGGAAGCAAAGGTCATTTAGCACAAACATGAAAGCAAGCCCTCTCTCTCCTCGGTAGGTTAAATCCATGGCCAAAGCCATCAGGATGGCAGGAGCAACAGAAGACTAGGACAAAGGCAGAGGTTAGGAGAGTCACCACTGTATGCCTGCATTGCAGGGAAGAGCACAGTGCATCCAGGAGGAAAGACAAGTACCCTGAGCCTGGGACATCCTCACCCCGGCCAATCCCTTCCTGTCCCCTGTCCACGTCCTTCCCTGTTGCCTCACTGCAGCCCCCCACCCCAAGACTATCTCTGCCCAGGTCCACACCTGCCTGGCTGCCTCCTTGGCCCATGCATGGCTGGTCTGGACTACTGGTGGGGCTGTCATCACCAAACATCTTACCTTCGTTTCTGGGACATGGGCCCAGAGAGAGGAGAATGGGAGCAGTTCCAATCAAACCTCTCCATCCCCATGCAGCACTTCCTACCTTTCAGATGCACATTTACCCACATTATCTCCCTTGAGCCTTGCACACCCTTTGTGTGGATGCAGGAACTGAGGCTCAAAGAGGTGAAATCTATCACATCACAGTCAACGGAGGAGCCAGGACTAGAGCTTCTAGCCCTCTGTGCAGGGCTTTTGCCATGCTCCCACATTCTACACTCAGAGACAGATGTGTTCCGACGCATCTGCCTTTCTATGGAGCACGTCTCCCTTCTCATCCCTCAAAACAGGTCCAGGTTGTCTCAGAACAGCCATCCCATATCCTTCTGACTTCAGAGGGTTGGATTGTTTACCCCCACTGTACAGATAAAATGCCAAAGGGCACGGAATAGACGAGAATCAAAGTCTACGGGAAAATGGGGCCCAGACATGGAGCCCTGAGCTCCAGAGTCCTGCTGGCAGCTTCTTCTGCTAGACAAGTGTTCCCTGGGCATCAGTCATTCCTAGATCACCTGCAGAATTTCTGCCATATTCTATACCATTTGTACTGTTACTACTGTTTCTACTAAATAGGCTCATTCTTGTGACTTGATACATCTAATTTAAAGTGATGCTTTATATCACCACTGCAAGAGGGAAAATTAGTATCACTGGCCAAAACCAGGAGAGAATCCTAAAAATAAATAGTACAAAAACAACCTAAGTTATAGGCAGGCACTGTTCCCCAATTTAAAGGCCCTGAGCCAGAGGTCTGCTCTCTTTGTTATAAAAGGGAGATTAGCAAGTGTTAAAAAGGTGTTAAAGCCAGACTAGCACCAATCTAAAACTTTCCCCTTGAAGAAATTACAGGGATTAGCAGAGAACTGAAAAGGGAAGAACTTTCTCACTAGGTGACTCAATGTTATTTCATGCTTAACCACCTTCAGTTACTTCACTGAAGACTCATCCTGCGCTGTGGGAAACATCAAATTAGACTACGTTATAGGAAGGGGAACAGGAGGGATGAGAGACAACCAAACCATCAGCGGCAACCCATGCCAGCTTCTCCAAGTGCCCCAGTTAGTTCATTGCCCGTCACCTTCCACAGGCACACCCAGCTTCTGGGCAAGCCCAGGGGCCACCAGTCACCACCCAGGCATCTATGGCTCCACTGCCCTTGTCTTAGCCCTTGTCCAATGCAGAACGCAGCACTAACTCCGAACTCCTCTGGAAATTAGGATGCCGCAGGGCCACCAGCAGTTACCCCAAATCCCCACAGCATCTCTGTGGACAGTCAACTCTAATGACCCCCGGTTGCTGGGAAGCTTTGGGCTCATATACCCTAGCAGAGGAGGGAGGCTATGCCAGCCTGTGTGGGCAGCTCCCTGGGGTCTCGTGGACATCACGTCTGCAGCTGGGGGCTGCAGCCCCGGAAACAACCCCAAAAGCTCCTTTGTCCATCCCAAACCCCACATCTCTCACCCCATAGGTCCTCCAGCCTATCTCTGAAACCGCCTGAGAGAACGATTTTCAACACCCAGGATTAAACAATTAAGAGAGTAAACCCAAGAAAGGTGAAGAGTCAAAGACAGAAAAACCCAAAGACAGAGGGACACGGAGGCAGGGGTGGATGTGGCAAGCAACCTCCAAACTTGCTCCTCGCCTGCCGGCACCTTGCGCAAAGCTAGCAGATCCCGACCTGGCCGGCACCTCGCGGGCTCAGCCAAGTTGCAGAGAAGCAAATGGCATCCCCAGCGTACTGGGCCATTCGGGCCTGAGCCAGGGACGGTCGCCCGGGTCGGATCAATGCTACTCGCGCTGCAGGCTTTGGGAAGGGCGCCGCGATAGGCAAATTCGGGGAGTGGAAGTGAAGGACTTGGTGACCCTCTGTTGGGGATGAAGTCCGAAGGGTTCTCCCAGCCGCCCTCCGACCCAGCCAATGCCCTGCCCGGGCTTTCCCATAACAGCCAGTGTCGGGGGCTAAGCTTCGAACTCGCTCCCCAGACAGCGCCCGGAGTAGAGGCTTTTCCCCATCCAGCTCGGAGCCAAACGCCCTCTTGGAAAAGTCCACCCCAAAGAAAACGGGAATTTAGCCCAAAAGCAGCGGGAAGGGGGAGGTGGCGCTGCCAGGCTTTACCTTTTCTCTTTACTCTGTTTTCGGGATTTGTGCAGGAGTCCGATGAGCACCACGGCGGCGCGGATCCCCGCCTTTCGGCAATGCATCCTCCCCGCCGGCTGGGACATGGCGAGGCCGCCGGCGGTGCCCGGCCGCGCCCTCGCCCGCCCGCCGCGCGCCCCCGCAAGCCCCGCTCCGCGCGCTCCGCGCCGCCCGCTCCCGGCCCCTGCGCCCGCGCCCGGGTCCCCGGCTGCTCGCCTCGCATGGGCCCCGCCCCGCCTAGGTGCGCCCTGGGGGTCAGGTGACTGGGTGCTCACTTCCCGGCGACCTTCAGTGTCTCCTCGGGGCCCGCCGGGCGGCCGGTGCCCGCTCCCCCAGCGCGGGCATTTCCAAGGTTCGCTAGGGGCGCGGCCCGGACGGGCGGCTCCGGGGCTCTGGCTCCGACGCGCCGCCCGCGCCCCGGACCCCGCCCCGGACCCGCCTCTCAGGCCCCGGCCCGGGGCGCCCCGGCTGCGGGCGGTTCAAGCGGCCCGGCCGCCCCCGGAGGAAGGCGGCCGGCTCGCGCTCAGCGCTCCCGGGGCTCGGCGCCCGCGTTCGCCCTCTGCCCCGCGCCCCGGCTCCTTCCCGTCCCGCCGGGCGGCCAGGCCCCAGGGCTCCCTCGCCTCTCCTCGGCCCCCTCCTCAGCGCTCCGTGTCCCCCGCCCCCGCTGGCCGGGCCCCGGGCTCCCTCCCCAGGCAAAGGCGGCTGACGCGCTTTCCCAGCCCGGCCCGCCGAGATACTTCTCCGATGCTGTCACTGTCTTTAAAACAGAGGGAGAAAAAACATGCACCGAGAGGAAACGCGCGTCCTCAGTCCAAGCGAAACTGCCTTCGCGCGCGGGCACCGCCGCGGGCCTCCTCCGCCCGCGGCCAGGCTGCCGGGCGGTTAGAAGGGCATCCCGTGCCCAGCGCGCGGCGCCCGCCCTCCCGGACCAGGGATCCCTGGCGTTTTGACTCGGCCATATGCTACCTCTCACCTTTCCCCAAATCCGGGAAAGGACTGTCATGCGGGGGTAGAGGGATCTACTACAGAGTCCGCATCGATGTGGGCTGGGGTCAGTCCGCCGGTTAACATTTGTTTTCCCGGCCCTGGGAGTTTGACAAAACACAGGGTCAATGATAGATTTCCTGGCTGCTACACCTGCACCTCGCGTCCCAGGTTGCCAGGGAGACGCAGGTGGAGGGAGGGGGACCCTACTCCACGGCAGCCAGGGCCCCAGCGCGGGCCGCCTCACACACCCAAACGTGCATTCTTCCCCTCCTCCTGCACACCGCGTGCACGCTTCTTCTTCACTTCAGAAGCCAGGCGGTGGGGAAAGGGCCCTGGCCCGGTCTCTACTACGGGCGTGGGGCGCTCCTAAGCCCCACTCAGTCACTTCCATTTGCTGCCAGGAAGCCTAGCACCCTCTCACCACCCTCACCTCCCCCCACCCCCTGCTTAACTACTGGCTTTGCTTCTCCTTCCATCCCCCTAGGGAAGGGAATGGGCAGAGGACTGGAGGGAATTAAAACAAGCCAATTAGTCCATCTTTGGAAACAGCCCTGTTGGGGCCAAAGAGGTCCCTGAGGCAATTTGCCTTGTTTTTTATACAGTCTGCAGTTCAAGCAAGCAGAGAAAATCCAGACAGGGAAGGGGACCTTGCTAGAGAGGGGACGGGGGCTGCGAATGAATTCAAGGGCCTGAGGCCTCAACCCCACCTCTCCAGTGGGCACAGCTTCTTGCTGGCATTGGAACTGGGGGGAGGGCAGGGAGCGTCGGAGTGGTGCCAAAATGTGCCTGGTTTATTTATGAAGCATCCATTAGCAATGGCCTCAGCCCCCCCCCCCCCCGAGCCTGCCTGGGTGGTGGGAGATCACAGATATAGCCATGGACATCTATCTATAGCCAGAGAGGAGTGTCCCAGGCCCCACCCCTGGGATTGCAGCTACCCTGGCTTCAAGGACTACACCAGTAAGTGACCTGAGAATCAGTCTGGAAGAAGAATGGGGAAATGAGTATGTCCTCAGTGGGTAAGAGGGCGGCGTTGCAGCACATACAGCCCAGGGCTCCTCCAGCCTTTGCCATACACAGAACCTCTCCATGGCCAGGAGTGTGCTGGAGGCACTGGCTGTAGGTCTAGGCCAGCATGGGGTGTTTATCCACACACAGGTAGAGTACACCTCGGTGCAAGACCTGACTCCCTTCCAGGTGGGTGAATGTGGATGGCTCCCACCTATGCCCCACTTCCTGGGAGGTATTTTAGGTCAAGTGTATCAGTGAGAAACAGGGCATTGGGATGAAAGTGAAAAACCTTTCCACCAAGCAGGTGACTTTATTCATTGTTGTTCTGGGCTTCCAGGCCCTCTCAACTCATCTACAACCACAATGTTTCCAGCCCCAATGTGGCTGAAAATATAAGGTTGTCCCCCGAAGACCGTAACCTGATCTGATTCCTAGCGCCCTAAGAGGTAGAAGTTTCCTGGGTGTGGGAGAGCCATTCCTTCTGCCCACAACCCACACAGGAAACACCAAAGCATAAGGAAACCCATCAATGGCAGAGAATGTAATGGCCATCTGCTAGATTTGGCCATTCCACCAACATTTATGAAACAATTAGGATGCATCCAGCTTTGTGCAAGAAACTAGGGTAAGAGAAATGTAAGACCATCCTTGCTCAAAATAAGCAGGGCTAACACACATGAAACCACAAAATCATCCCATTCCTGGCTTATCCAGTTTATCCAATGTGACCCAGCCACTGTTCCCCCAAGTTAGGCCATTCGCATACCACCTTCACAATGTCTTAATACCATACTACTCAGTTATTTACTTATTAACTTTGCTTTAATTAAATCCACTCACTTAACTAATTTTAAAAGAAAACATTATTACCACCCTAAAATCTATTATTGCTTGTCATTCATCCCATGAAAACATACACAAACTTAGTAAATTCTAGCTCAATTCTATTGCCTGGCGAAGGCTCGGCACCTGAAGCACCTTCGTTAAAAGAGAAAAATAGACAAGCATTAGTTTTTAGCTACACACTTGCACCAAATGAAGACAATGTCCTTGAAAAAAATCACAAAATTTGAAAGAGAACCAAAAGGGAACGATTTTTCAGATAAGTGACCCAAAGGTCTTCTAGGGCCACATCCATGGGGCACTTTGGGGTGGACGGAGAAGACTGGACACTTCCAGACCACAGGGAGTGAGGTCAGTGAGGACCACAGTGGTCAGAGAAGGGGTCTTCTCCCGGATCCCAGGCCACTGAGCAGCAGTTTATCCTCAGCGGTGTCCCAGCTCACAGGACCTCTGTTCCAGCGCTCCCCCCTTCCCAGCCCACAGTCCCTGAGAACAAAGTGCCAGGCAGTTGCCAGGCTGGGTCTCTGTCCCAATCCGGGGAAACCCAAAGGCTGAGGGGGCCTGGGTGGGAGCTGGGTGGGGAAGGGGACAGGGCAGTTAATCATGAACAGAGGGCAGACAGCTGCACAGCCCATTCCTAAGGGGCCAGTGGGGTGAAGCAGACAGACACGCATGCTTGGTCCTGAAGAAAAGGGCTTTCTGTGCCTGGGAAGCCGCTCCAGGAGACACATCCGCGTGAAAGCAGGAATCAGCCCCGCTGCCAGCGCCCAGGTCTGAGAGAGAGGCCAAAGCAAGCGCTCCTCCCCCCCCCCCCCCACAACAGCCCACCTCCACTACCAGTGCCTCCACTGCTCCCCAAAAGGATTTCAGCCCTCCTTGGCTAGGATCACGGGTAGATGTGAGGCAAGAGGGACTGTGGAGCTACGGGGTAGGGCCTTTTACGAAAACCAGCTATTTTCAGATATCTTGCTTCTCCCCTTCTACAGGGGACAGTGTGCCCAGCCATCCCATGGATCACACAACCTTTGGAGCAATTCAAGAGTTATACAACTTTTATCTTAGTTATATTTACCTGTTTACCAAGCTATTATCTTTCCACCTTGCATGCCTTAATCAGTGTATCCTCAGTGCATATAGCTGCCCGCCCCACCAAAACCACTAAATGAATAAACAGATAAATGAATAAAAATGTGCAGAAAGAGCATGCATTTGAGAGTCAAACAGCCTTGCACTCAAACACTGGCTTTGTATTTTGGTTCTGAGACTTTGAGAAATGTACCTAACATTGCTGAGATTCTATTTTTTCGTTTGTCAAATAAAAGTAACTATTTCTCATGTGTCAAAAAAAAAAAAAAGAGTTATACAACTTTAGACCTGCTCAGGACAGGCCAGCATCCCCACTCTCTTATGCCTTTGGGGGTACACACCAGCTCCAGCTCCGAGAGAAATCACTCAGAAGCCCCCTCATGTCTCTCTGCAGAGCACTCACACCTGTGCTTGCAAGGAGCCAGACTGACATTCATTCTTGGCAGGTACGTCAGCACCCCCTGCTGGACCATGTTACAGTTGCGTCTCTGGGATACCACCATATGAGGAAAAGGAGAAAGAGGAATGGGGAGAGGTAAAGGGGAGGGAAGGGAAAGATTGGGAAGGTCATTTGAAGTGGGGAAGCAGTTTCTATTTTGAAAAGAGAGAGAGAGACGCAGGAGGGATCTTTGCCACACGTTGACTCTCCTCCCAGCTCCCAACCTCCCCTCTCAGAGCCCATGACCAGCCCCCAAAGAGGTCCCTCCCACCACAACAGGCTCCTTTGGGGATAGCAACAGGCCATGCCCAGGCTGGGCATGGAAGCCAAGCTTGGGAACCACAGCTCAGCCTACTTCCCCAGAGCCACACATGTCACACTGAACAGAGGATCTGCCGAGAAACTGGCTCAGATTTTGGAAAGGGATCTCGGTGACTTGTGTGGCATTTCCGAGCTCCAGGGAGAGGAAACCATGCCTGAGGAAACCCACAGATCCCACTCAGTGGCAGGCATCCAGCCTTTGGGCTGCACATCATTTAGTACCCAGAGCCTGCAATGCATGATGATAATCAGAACTTCGCTGATTTCCTGTTCAGGAATTACAAAAAAGGGGGTAGGAGGAAGAAGAAAGGAGTTCTTCACCTATTTCTTGGGTTACTGAAGGTATTTAAAATATTTCTTTTTGGTTTATTTATGGAATTTTGAATCCATGAATCTAAACGGCATGGCTATAATTTTTCCCACAGTAGAAACATTCAAAAGGATTCTTCCATGTGTGAAATTTCTGATGAGCAGGAAGCAGATTTTGCATGGAGGCTGCCAGGGGTCACTCCAGAGAATCGGGAGCAGATGGGGCCAAGGGTGGGTGGCCTGCAGCACAGTCATCTCATGCTCAGGGTCCCCAGTCGTTCCCCACCTCACAGATTAGCTGTTGCTACCAGTGGAGCCACTTGCAACTCTAGGCTTTCTGGGGCTGAGTGGAAAAGTGGGGAGGAAAGCTGTCTTTCCATAATATTAGCAACATTGCTTAGCAACATCTTTCAAAGCAAGAACCAGCAGACTCTCCAAAAATCTATTCTGTTTGGCTCTACAAAGAACAGAGTGGTTTCTTATATGTGCATTATTTATATACTAGTCTATATACCCAGTAACACCTTCTGTGCTGGCTTCCTCAGGAGAGGACGTATTACAGCTAAGTGAGATTTCCAGACAACAGAGTTTTGAGTAGCAAAACTTTTCTTTGTTTGCTTGCTTGCTTTTATTGTTATGTCCTTGGCTAGAAATTTCTCTAAAATGGCTTACAGATTTTTTGTCCACTTCAAATATAGGTTTAATGGAAACTTTTCTTGGTGACTCAGAGCCATTATTATCAATACCACCTACTGTACTTAAGCTAAAACTCAGTTATGAACAACAGGTCACTGAGGTGAGGACCCATTTGTCTCTATACTTAATGACCTCGATCAGCTGTGATGCGAAGACACTACAGCGAGGGAACAAAAACTTAAAGACCCCGCAGTCACACAAACTTGGGCTAGAATCCTATCCTCAGCTTTTACTATCTGTGTGGCCGTGGGCTAGAAATTTCATCTCTCTGAGCCCTGGTTTGGTCATCCGTAAAATGGGCATAACAACAGTGCCATCCTCCTAGGGTTCTTGCAAGGCTTCAATGAGCATGCATGGTCCACACAAAGACTTGATGAAAATGGTCGTAGTAGTTTTATTCAAAATAGACGGTCCATCAGCAAACTGTGGTCTATCCACACCATGGAAGACCACTCAGCAATAAAAAGGAACAAAACACTGACACATGCAACAACATGGCTGAATTTCAAAAGCATTATGGAGTGAAAAAAAGGCAGATACAAAAATTACTTACTGTATGATTCCATTTATACAACATTCTAAAACAGACAATCTAAGGTACAAAAAATTAGAACGGTGGTTGCCTCTGGGGTGGGGGATTTTCTGGAGAGATGGAAATGTTCTCTATTAGGACAGGATGGTGGGATCCACTTGTCCAAAATGTATAATTAAGATTTGTGCATTTCAACATATGTAAATTTCCCCTCAAAAAACTGAAATTAATAATAATAGAAGGAGGATGTGGAGTGGGTAGAGGTATAGATGAAACAAGAATGGCAGAATGTTGATAATTGGGGGGGGGGTGTTCAATATACTATTCCATTTACTTTGTATATGCTTGATATTTTCCACAATATAAAATAAAAAGAGGAAATTTCCTGGTGGTCCAGTGGTTAGGACTTGGCGCTTTCACTGCCATGGGCCAGGGGTTTGATCCCTGGTTGGGGAACTAAGATCCCACAAGCTGCACAGAGTGACCAAAAAAAGTAAAAAGAAAATGTTCATAGTGGGGAGAAGAAAGGTTAATAGTGTTTATCTATGGAATTATGATGATTTTTATTGTTGTCTTTGTGCTTTTCTTCTATCTGTAAATTTATAAGGACTACATGTTAGTTTTGTAAATAAGTAAAAAGATGGATGTTATCATTCATTAAAGGAGAATGCATGCAAAAACACCTCGCAGGTACTCTTTAAGTGGCCTTTCTCACTGCGCTGTTTTAAGTCCTTGCTCACAGTGACTGCTCCCTGGGAAACCAAATACAGGTGTACCTGGGAGATATCGCAGGTTCGGTTCCAGACCACCGCAATAAACCAAATATCACAAGAAAGCGATTCACATGAATTTTTTGGTTTTCCAGTGCATATATAAGTTATGTTTACACTATACTGTAGTCTCCTAAGTGTGCAATAGCATAATGTCTAAAAAAAAATGCACATACTTTAATTTAAAAACACTTTATTGCTAAAAAATGCTAGCCATCGTCTGATAACACACGGTTGCCACAAACTTTCAATTTGTAAAAAAAAAAAAAACAACACGCAATATCTGAGAAACACAAGAAAGCAAAGTGCAGTAAAATGAGGTATGCCTGTAACTGAGCTTGACAACAATTAGGCCAAGCATCCTGGGTACCAGCAAGCGGGCGAGTGTTTACTTGCACAGACACACAGATCTTACACGTCCTGAAGAGAGTATGATCAGGCCACCCAAGATGGCTGTTCTCTTGCTCTCTGTACATCCCCTGCTCGACCAGCCCCTGCTTCTTCTACTCCCTACTCATATGACTGACCTTCCTAATCAGTAAATGCCTACAGACTTCCCCTTGGCCCCAGCTACTGATTGTACAATAGCTTATCAAAGGGGGTGATGGGCGTGCTTCTCTGCTCGTTTCCTTGGTAACTGATGAGCCAACCTGACATCAATTCCCCCTATAACTGGTAACCTCCCTCTCCCCTCCAGTAGTGAACACTGCTGCCCTGTCCTGCCCTCGTCTGCCTCACACAGTAGGGTGTCACTCCAGGACCTTGCTTCAGACATGTAAGATCCCCTATCCATCAAACCATCGATGTCTCTCTCGCTGACTCCAGGCTCTTTCTTCCGTCTCAAGGCTGGGCAAGTACACGGCTTGCAGGCCTGCGGGGTGCAGCCCAACTGTGTGTGTGTGTGTGTGTGTGTGTGTGTACCAAGCAGAACATGAAGATCACATTGTGTGGATTGTGTACACTGCAGATCACTCACAAGCCTAGGCAACCAGAAAATTCATAGGTTGTGGCCCTGTTGACCTGATTCCTAATAAACCCTATTTTTTTTTCCTGCTGTCTGAACTAATCTCCTGCTTCTGTGGGTCCCGGAAGAACTCTGGGTCGGATACTCCTTTCTAGAGGGAAATTGCCCCTATAGGCAGCCATAATCAAACGCTTTCTTACCTAACCCAAACTAGAGTTTGCTTCACAACGGACTCTGGAATCTAACTCATTGATGTGTTCATTGCTCTTTCCCATGATGACTTTAAGTCCTATTAGCCTTAAAGACAAACACAAAGTTTATCTTCCTTGTAGACACAGATTCCCTGAGCTTCGCCCAGCCAGGAGCCAAGCTTTGAGCCTCCCAGTGAGCAGCTATGAGTCTGCAATTTGCAGGCTTTTTGCCAGGACTGCTTTCTGGGGCCTTTCTGCCCTTTCCACCAGGAAAAGTTCTTCCAGCTGTCTAGCCTGCATCACTCCTGTTGTAATCTAAGCTCTTCTGGTGAATAATTCCCTCCATCGTTGGGAAAACCCCATTTAGTTCCCACTATCTTACCCCTCCTCCAAGTCCCAAAGCAGCTTCAGAAACTGCACCAGCTGTTTCCCTTTCTCCCCAAGGCTCCAAACTCTTTGCTTCCATCCATTTTCTCCCCTGCCCAGCCCCCCTCACTCATAGTCATGAGGCTGCATGTGTCACAGCTAATAACTAAAGGACCAACGTTTCCCAATTACTTCCTTCTTCTTAATGCATTAGAGCAGTTTCAAGGTTACGGGGAGCTGGGCTCAGCAGCCAGCTGTGTGTGAACACCATCCATCAAACCTATCATGCAGAGGACACGTAAGAAGATGCTGTCAGATCGTCTCCAGGCAAGGCCAGCAGTGACCTTTGTGAGGGTCCCTTCTTGGAGAACCTGGAGCAGAAACAGTCTCAACCCATCCAGCCCTCAAGGCCGTGGGATGTGTGGGAATTAGTGTAGGAGGGGCAACTGGCAGTGTAATCCCGACAATCCTATGGGGAAATTAATCTTGCCAGTTGCTGACCTGTCCAAATGTACCCTCCCCAGAGAGGCCTTCCTTGACTACTCACCTAGAGTACATCCCTTAGTTATTCTGCACCTAGCCCCTGGTTTGTTTCCTTTGTGGCAATTATTCTAGCTTAGGGAGGGGATCGGGGGGGAGGGGCAGTACTGATTTGTCTGTTTGTTGGTTTTTTTGGTCTGTTTGCCCCAGTGGACTGTAAACCCCATGAGCGCAGACACAGTACATATCTTAGAGGTCACCATCACCTCCTCCCTCTTCACCCCGTGCCCAGAATGGCACCTGATGCACTCTAACCCTCAATAAATATTGTTGGAAGTGAGGAAGGAGAGGAGGAGGAGGAGAGAAACGAAGTGAGGGAGGGAATTCCCACTAGGAGGACCATGTGTCCTGGAATTGAACTGGATTGCCTGGACGGGAGGGCAGAACATCGCTGTTCCAGGGATGGAGACCCACCCTCCACCCTCTCACAGGTGCAAAAACTCAGATAGGGTGGCTAAAAGGATGCCTGCATTGAAAGCCCCATTCCAGGCTGGTACAGCCTCGAGAGTCTGGCAAGGAGAAACCTCAGATCAGTGGGTCCAACTCCAAGGTCTGTTTCAGGACACCCGAAAGTCCCCCTGACTGTTAGACAACCCTACGGAGGAGGGTACTAGTCTCCTTCTCATGTTTATAGATGAGGGGAGGGACCTCTCTAGGGCCAACCCTGGACAAGCTTGGTCTAACTCTGGGGCCCACACTTGGGTGACAGGTAGGGGTTTGGCCACTCACCCTTGGGTATGAAATAAATTACATTCCTTTATTTTTCTAAAAATACCTTTTAAAAAGTCTTCTGGACTTCCCTGGTAGCACAGTGGTTAAGAATCCACCTGCCACTGCAGGGGGCACGGGTTCGAGCCCTGGTCCGGGAAGATCCCACATGCCGCGGAACAACTAAGCCCGTGCACCATAACTACTGAGCCTGCACTCTAGGGCCCACGAGCCACAATTACTGAGCCCACGAGCCATAACTACTGAAGCCCATGTGCCACAACTACTGAGCCTGCGCTCTAGAGCCTGCGAGCCACTACTACTGAGCCCACACGCTGCAACTACTGAAGCCCGCGCGCCTAGAGCTGGTGCTCCGCAACAAGAGAAGCCACCACAATGAGAAGCCCACGCACTGCAACGAAGAGTAGCCCCCGCTCACCCCAACTAGAGAAAGCCTGCAAGCAGCAACGAAGACCCAACACAGCCATAAATAAATAAATAAATAAATAAATAAGTCTTCTAGGGTTGGCAGGAAATGCAGTATTTTTGGAGCCCTCTCCTCTGGCCCATTTACTTCCACCATCTTCCCTTCCTCATCAAAGAATGACCAAAGGGCTCAGATGGTCCCCTGGGGGGACAGTGCTGTGCCCCATTCTATGGTCACCTATGGAGGAATCACCCCACCCATCCCGAGGGTCCATGGCCCTGTGTAGGTCACCATCCCAAGTATCCAAGGAGCATCTCCGAGGGCAGGCCCTGCTCACCCTGAAGCAGGAGAATCACCTCGGAGGGGAATAAACACCACCCCCCCGATGCAGCATTTGACAGCTACAAGCACATTCACATCTTTTATTCCATTGGATACTCACAACTCTGTAAAGAAGGAATATTAATATCATCCCCATTTGCTAGATGAGTAAACTGAGACCCAGAGAGGTTAACTCTTCTGTCCAGGATCACACAGCTCCTAAGAAGCAGAGCTGGGACCCAGACACAGGTCTCCATAGTTCCTGACTCCCACAAAATTCATAATGAAGAGGATAGAGATCCCAAGGGATTAGGAGACGACACAACCAATCAGAGGCTCACCATGACTGTCACCAGACAAACTGGAGTTGGCTTTTCCACCTGCCTAGCACTCAGGCCCCTTCTTCTGGTCGACAGGCCTTGATTTTCCCTTGGGGAATACCCTGACACCACTGTTGGTTTTTGTGGTTCAGATGGGACTGTCCCTTTCTCAACCTATCCACCCTGAGCTGTAGGGTGGGTACATGGTCCAGGCCTGGCCAATCCATGTATTCTATTCATCAGGCCACAATGACTGCTTCAGGGATGGGCATATAAACCTAGTAGGTCCAAACAAGTGAAGACCTGAATTTTTGCTGGCACCACAAATGTCTTATGTTTAAACTGTCTTATGAGAGGAGAATTGCCTGTGAGTGAAGTGAATGTAGAGCAAAGCTGAGCCAAGAGATAGGGACAAACAGACTGATGATATTTTTTGACCCACCTGGATCCAGCCATTCCTGAAGTCAGTTCTCAGATCTGTTTTTCCTTTTGGTGTCTTTTTTTTTCCCCTTGAACTAGTTTGAGTTAGATTTCTGTCACTAGTAAATTAGTTAAAATGGGCATGCAAAATAATAGCTTTAGACAAGTAAGAAAAGCACATCACTCCTTTACCCGAGGGGAGCATCCCTTAAAATGGTCCATAGGAAAGTCTTTCCAGGAGGAGCCCCTATGAACACCAAACAGACCTGGAGGCACCAACCCGGCCCATGAGTGACAGGCTTGGGGACAATCCTCTTGACCCTACTCACAGGGAAGGCAGAATGGCCTAAATCCAACCCTGAAGATAAAACAGGAATTTCTCCCTTCCTCCTCACTGTCAGCATGTGGGTCACTCATTTTATCTTTCTTCAGTAAAATCAAGGCCTATTCAAGGAAAACACTGAAAAAAAGGAACATTTGGACAATTCTAAAAATGTGGGACATTCTACAAAAACAACTTTGCCAGGTCTGCTGTTCCACATTTAAAGAAACTAAAGAGATGTGATAACCAAGTACAAAGAGTGACCATTAATAATAAGCCAATAACATAATCTAATATACAATCCACATTTAAATTTGGGAAATACTATATTTGGAAATGGACTGTATATTAAATTACATGGTTAAATTAATATTCACTTTCTTACATGTGATCATAGTATTGTGGTTATATCAGAAAATGATACTGTTTGGGGGAGACACCTGCTGAAATATTTGCGTATGAAGTATCTTGATGTCTGCCACTTATTTTCTCTACTTTACTCTCATACAGAGAAAATGAGAACAACTGTGCAAATGTTAATAAGTGGTGAATCTGGGTGAATACAGCTGCTCATTGCATTATCCTTCTCATTTTTGCATAGGTTGATAATTTTCAAAACAAAAAGTTGAAAAGAAACTACATCACCCTTGCCGACACGTGCCCTCAAATCTGCACACATATGTGCACGCCTGCAGGGAGCATGCATGTACACACGTACATGCATTCTGTGACCCAACAGATGGGTGTGCAAAGATCACTGGGCCTGAGTCAGCAGAACCAGCCTCTGGAGCAGATCTGTCCTCTCGGTATCCATACATCCTTTTATCCTAGTCTATTTTCTCAGCTGTAAAATGAGGGCTGAAAATGCTATATACACCCATGAGACGCAGTATGAGCATTTAGGTGGATGGAGTAGTACTGGAGTAGTACTTCAATGGGTTAAGAATTGAAGCCAGAGGCCTAGATGAGATGGTCTTTTCTATTTTAAGGTTTCTTTCTAAGGAAGTGGGTGTAGGTGACAGAAACTGTCTCCAAGGTCACCCCCTTCCCACCCAATTGCCCAGTTCTAGGCCTCTCAAGGAACCTTAGAATTTGAACTTGGGTTTGAGATCAACAGGCAATATCCAGGACCAGCCTAATGAGAACTGGCCTCTCGGTTCAATCAGCAAAGGAAATGCATTTGGGCTCCAAGCTGTGCCCAAGGCACCCTCAGGGCAGAAGTGCCTTAACAAGTGTGAACCAATGAAAAGCCAAGGCCAACCCCTCTGAACTTGGCTGGGGAAGTCAGTGCATTCAGTCTCACAGACAAATCGATGGCCACCCCTCCAGTTAATAAAGCTCTCTGGGTTCCTGGGCTTCTGAAAAAGGAGAGGTTGAGGATACTCTCAGCAAAAAACCATCCTGCAAAGATGCCAGGCAGGTGCAGGAACTTCAGAGGGCAACAATCCACTGACTTAGGGAGGACGGTGTCGGAAGGGGCAGAGGGTGTGGCAGGCAACGCACAGCTGGAGAAACTCAGGGGTGAGCAACCGGAAAAATGCAGCCACAACGAAGAGGGCGTTTCACCCAACAGGCTGGCAAAATTCACACGCCTGCTAGTGGTGGGCGTAGAAACCAGAGGGCAATTTTGCAGTATTACTAAGATAAAAAGTCACCCACCCTATCACCCAGCAATGCCACCTCTAAGATTTACTCAGATCTAGAGGAACACTCGCATGTGTGTAGAGAGATGAGTCTGAGGCTGTTCACTGCGGCACTTTGGGAAAAGAGTCAAAAATACCAGAAGCAACCATTTAGAGTGAAGACTGCTAAGCAGATGTGATATATTCATAAGCTAGATACTGTACATTGTTTAGAAGGAATGAACTAAATCTATACGTATGGACATTGACAGTTACTTAAGATACACGTAAAAATATTTTTTAATGTTTAGAAAAACACGTACCAAACTCTGAACAGTGGCTACTCTGGGGAGAAGAAGCGACTGGCATTGTGGCCACAGGAGACCGTTTCTTTTTTTTTGTAACATATTTATTTTTTTATTGAAGTATAGTTAATTTACAATGCTGTGTTCGTTTCAAGTGTACAGCAAGGTGATTCAGTTATACATATATATATATTCTTTTTCAGATTCTTTTCCATGATAGGTTATTATAAGATAGTGGACTTCCCTGGTGGCACAGTGGTTAAGAATCTGCCTGCCAATGCAGGGGACACAGGTTCAATCCCTGGTCTGGGAAGATCCCACATGCCGCGGAGCAACTAAGCCCGTGCGCCACAACTACTGAGCCTGCGCTCTAGAGCCCGAGAGCCACAACTACTGAGCCCGTGTGCCACAACTACTGAAGCCGCGCGCGTACAGCCCGTGCTCCGCAACAAGAGAAGCCACCGCAATGAGAAGCCCGCGCACCGCAACAAAGAGTAGCCCCCACTCGCCACAACTAGAGAAAGCCCACGCGCAGCAACGAAGACCCAATGAAGCCAAAAATAAATAAATAAAACAAATTTATTTTTTAAAAAAAGATAGTGAGTATAGTTCCCTGTGCTATACAGTAGGACCTTCTTATCTACCTATTTTATATATAGCAGTGTGTATATGTTAATCCCAAACTCCTAATTTATCTCTCCCCCCCACCTGGAGACTGTATTTTTAATGTTCTGATTTTTTTTAAAAGAAAATGTATTCTTATATTACTTGTGTCATGTAGAATTAAATTTCTTAAAAGAATCATCAATTTTTAAAAGTAAATCCACACAGTGAAATGATATACAGTTATAAGAAAAAGGGGGAGGAGGAAGAGGCTTTCAATGGACGGCTATAGAAAGATTTGCAAGATATATTCTCCAGTGAGAAAAGTAAGATGTAACACCATGCTGCATAGGATATTACTTCTTATGTAAGAAATGGAGATAAGAAGAATAAATGTTCGTATTATATAGGAATACAGAAGCACTGGAAATACCTGATAAGAGGATTTAAGAAGGAGGTAACCAGGTGGATTGGAGTAAGAGCAAGTCTTCTCACCATATATATTTTTTAATCGCTTTGGTTTCTGAACCAAATACATGTAAATAAATCTACTATTCAAAATAAATTATAGGGCTTCCCTGGTGGCGCAGTGGTTGAGAATCCGCCTGCCAATGCAGGGGACACGGGTTCGAGCCCTGGTCTGGGAAGATCCCACATGCCGCGGAGCTACTAGGCCCGTGAGCCACAACTACTGAGCCTGCGCGTCTGGAGCCTGTGCTCCGCAACAAGAGAAGCAGCGATGGTGAGAGGCCTGCGCACCGCGATGAAGAGTGGCCCCCGCTCGCTGCAACTAGAGAAAGCCCTCGCACAGAAACAAGGACCCAACACAGCCAAAAATAAATAAATAAATAATTTTTTAAAAAATAAATAAATAAATTATAAATAAATAGACCAGTCAGGATAACCACAATACATTAGATCGCATCGTGGAGACAATCAGCAATAGTCATAAAAACAGAAGTCCAGACCCCTGGGGTCGGTTATTCCATTCTCGGGAATATATCCTAAGGAAATAAATCCCGCACATGCAGAAACTACATGCACCAAGATGGTCGTTCCAGCGGTGTTTCTGATAGCGGAGAATTGAAAGAGACCTAAATGCCCACTAGTGGGGGATCAGCTTATTATTCATGCTCTGGCGACAAGGCCACTGGACAGTCCAGGGCTCGCTCCCTAGGGATGCTCCTCCACACCAGCCTCCACACACACACGGGCCAAACATGGGTGTCAGCATAAAGACAATTTAGTGCAGGTGAATGGAATAACTGTCAGCACAGGTGAAACCCGCCAGCACTCAGGGTTTCCAGCCTGAGCCTCACACTCCTTGTGCCTCAGCAGAACCACTGGTCATCATGACAGCTGCAGATTCCTTGGCTCCACCCTCCGAATTCCAGTTCAGTGGGTCTGGGGTAAAGCCCAAAATCTGAATTTTATCAAGTACCCCAGGTGGTTCACTTTGAAAACTACTGTCCTCTGTGTCAATGCAAACTTGTAAATACTTTCTGTGTTAGAGAGGAAAGATTAATCACAGGAGCTTTCTGGCTCACTTGTCTCATGTTTTCTTTAACAGTGGGTTATGTTATCTTCCCAGTAAAGACACGGACATGCATGGATATCCACAGGCACGGACAATGATTTTTATATGTAAGTACAAGCATGGGAGAGTGAGTTCTGCTGGAAGCAAATGTCTCAGTCTTAACTGGGGGGTAGACCAGGAAGCTCTTTATATTATACTAATAATATGTTACCATTCCATTGCTGGTATTATATTAGCATCAATTAATTAATAATATATTGTAAGTAAAAATGCAGTCTTAATTATTAATAAAAAAGATGTAGGGACTTCCCTGGTGGCCTGGTAGTTAAGAATCTGCCTGCCAATGCAGGGGACACGGGTTCAAGCCCTGGTCCGGGAAGATCCCACATGCCGTGGAGCAACTAAGCCCATGCGCCACAACTACTGAGCCTGCACTCTGGAGCCCGCGAGCCACAACTACTGAGCCCGCGTGCCACAACTACTGAAGCCCGCACGCCTAGAGCCCACGCTCCGCAACAAGAGAAGCCACTGCGATGAGAAGCCCATGCACCGCAACAAAGAGTAGCTCCCGCTCCCCGCAACTAGAAAAGCCTGCGCGCAGCAACGAAGACCCAACACAGCCATAAATAAATAAATAAATAAATTTATTTTTTGAAAAAAAGATGAAGTTATGAGAGCAAGCAATTTCATTGCATTTACCATGTCTGCAGTGGGAAGCACTTTACACATGCTGACTCAATCCTCATGACAATCTACATGGGTGTTACTACTATTGCTCCCATTTTACAGATGAAGCGGCCAAGGGACAGAAAGGTTAGGCATTTGGCTGGGGGTCCCATGGTAAGGGGCAGAGCTGGACTTCCCACCCAGCAGGAAGCTTTAGAACACTAAGCTCTTAACCACTGTGCTCACCCAACAGCCTTAACCCTGACAATGACAGCCAGGAGGTCAACTCCAGGCTGCGGCCAGTTCAGTCTCCACCGAGAAATAATTCAGAAAGCACGTCCTAACGGGGGTAAGGGAGACGCTTTATCTTTGCCGACTAAAATGACCCATTATAACAGTCCCTGAAGGTGACCGCTCTTCTGCTGTCTGATGCCATCTGCTTTGCTATCCAGATCTCTGGTCTCAGCTCAAGCCCTGGTTCCCACTGTCAGGGATGATATGAGGCCAGGGCTGCTTGCTGGAGGTGCCAGAGGTAAGACAGGCCTGGCACTGGGAGGCAGGCCCGAGGGGTCCTGGAGTGAGGAGTCCTAGGAACATTCTCTTCTGATGAAGGTCACTGCCTGAGCCCTGGCCTTCCCTGGAGAACTGAAGCCTCAGGAAGGAGAGGCAGGCACAGAGATTAGGAACAGTCTATTCCCGACTCTAACTCACAAGCCCTCCATCAGAGCTACCATCAGGAAAGTAATTAATCTTTGTGATAGGAACCAGCTGCACCAGGGAGCAATGGGAGAGGCGAAGAGCAGAGACTGGGAGAGCAAGACAGAGAAGCAGAGAGGGAAATGAGGCAGATACCCAGAAGCCAGAGGAGAGATGAGCAAAGGAACACTGAAAACGATACAGCTGAGGGAGCAGAACAGTCAGGAAATTATCACCTGGTCTGCTGGCCCTGGCCAGGGCATCCACGTGTGCCCACCTCAATCTCCCCAGAGGGCAGGGGTACACATTCCAAGTTACAAACCTCAAGTCAAAGCACCTGCTCGCCCACCTGCCCGACTGGCCACACCCAAGAGCTGGCAGTCCTGGGCTGACAGCGCCACCTGCTGGTGCTGGGGAGAACTGTCTATGTTCCCATCTTGCCCACCCCCTGGGGATGCAAACTTCCCATCCCCTCTCCTGCCCCTCTTGCTTCCTCATTTCACACCTCCCAAGCCTGGTCCCGCCTCAAGGCCTCTTTATGTGCTCTTCCCACCACTTGGAATGCTCTTCCCCCAAATATCTTCATGACCGGCTCTTTCTCTTTCTTCAGGTCTCCGCTCAAACATCACTTCTATGGAGAGGCTGCTCCTGACCACCCACCTCAAGGATCCCCTGTGTCCCTCCCCCATCACCTCACTATTTTGTTTCCTTCACAAGCGTGTCTGGGCATTATCTGAGACCACCTGAATTCTTTATTCTGCTCCTGTCTGCCTCCCCCATTAGAAAGTACCATGAGGCCCCACCAGGTCTGAATGGTCCACTTTTGTATGACTTGCACTCAGAACTGGCCCTGGCAATGAGCATTGTTGTTTGAACCACTCCATAGTCATTCAACTGAGCTCTCCTGAGCACAAAGACCCAACTTCAAACTCCACAGGGATGACCCTCAAGCTCCTCAAACTCACCCTGTTCAAGGCCAAAGTCATTATCTTCCCCTGCAAACGGGGCTTCTCTCCTGCGCTCCCAGCTCCGTGCCCGCAAGTAACAACTTTGCAAATCCTCTGGGCGTGAAACCCCGGTTTCTAGGGGGCTCCTCCTCTCACTCTCCTCACGTGGATCAGACACCTCATCTGGAGATTCCACCTTCACTCGGCCCTGGCCGGGCCGCCCCCCGCTGTGGAGGGACCGCCCCCCTCCACCCCACCCTCCCTCCCCAGCCCAGTCCCCACCTCCCAGTTCCTCAAGAGTGACAGTTTCCTCACCTCCTCAATCCATCCCCAGGACTCCCAAAGATGCCTTCCCCAACCACCAAGGAGATAGACGGCTCCCCACCCCAGTCTTCAGGGCACCTGCCACCTCCTCAGTACCACACTTGAGACCCTCCCTGAGCACACCCTCCACTTGCCTCAGTACCTGACTCACTGTTACACAAACAGCTTCATACACTCCCCCACCCAATGCCTTTGCTCTCACCATTTTCTCAGTCTGGAATGCCCCCTGCAACCCTCCCTCCTAGAAGGTTCCTTTTCAAACTTCAAATGCCACCTCCTTCAAGAAGCCTTCCCTGTTTCCACCAGGAAATATTCACTGTTCCTCCCATGTCTCTACCGGCAATGCCTTGCACTTTGTGGTTGGCTCTTAAATGTCTGTCTCCTCCATAGATTGTGAGCTCTTGGGGTGCAGGGGCCAGGCCCTGAATCACCTAACCACTCTCAGTGTCTTCAGTACTGGCAGTAATCGTGAGCACTAAGGACTATCCTAAGTGCCTTTCATGTGTTGGCTTATTTAATCCTCAAGCATCCCTATGAGGAAGGAACTCTCATCATCCACCTTCCAGATGGGGACATGGAAGCTCAGAGAGGTTCGAGGTTTGTCCAATGTAACCCCGTTACTGGGTGGCAGAGCCAGGATCCCCAGCACCTAAAACAGCACCTGACACAAGGTAGGTGCCCAGTAAATATTCATTAGAGAAACGAATGCAGGGTTCCCTGGGGGCGCAGTGGTTAAGAATCCTCCTGCCAATGCAGGTGACACGGGTTCGAGCCCTGGTCCGGGAAGATCCCACATGCCGCAGAGCAGCTAAGCCCGTGTGCCACAACTACTGAGCCTGCGCTCTAGAGCCCGTGAGCCACAACTACTGAAGCCCGCGTGCCTAGAGCCCGTGCTCCGCAACAAGAGAAGCCACCACAATGAGAAGCCTGCGCACCGCAATGACGAGTAGCCCCCGCTCACCGCAACTAGAGAAAGCCTGCATGCAGCAACGAAGACCCAGTGCAGCCAAAAATGAATAATAAAAACAAAATAAATAAATTTATAAAAAAAAAAAAACGAATGCCTTCATTTCTCCTGCAGTGGACCTCAGCGTTGTTCACAGCTCAAAGGCATGAACGTCCTGTGTTCTTTTTTTTTTTTTTTTTTTTTTTTTTTTTTTAATATTTTATTTATTTATTTATTTATTTATGGCTGTGTTGGGCCTTCGTTTCTCTGCGAGGGCTTTCTCCAGTTGCGGCAAGTGGAGACCACTCTTCATCGCGGTGCGCGGGCCTCTCACTTTCGCGGCCTCTCTTGTTGCGGAGCACAGGCTCCAGACGCGCAGGCTCAGTAATTGTGGCTCACGGGCTCAGTCACTCCGCGGCATGTGGGATCTTCCCAGACCAGGGCTCGAACCCGTGTCCCCTGCATTGGCAGGCAGATTCTCAACCACTGCGCCACCAGGGAAGCCCCGTCCTGTGTTCTTGCTTTCTCTGTTCCAAGTCTGACCGAGTTATACTAGCAAAGTTTCTCCGCCTCTTTTCCTCTCTCTCCTCCCATCCACACTGTGAGCCAAAAATGACCCAGCCGTGACAGGTAGAGAAACACAAGTGATAAGCCTATATTTAAAAAACAGGAGGAGAAGGGGAGCATGATAAGTTTTTAGCTAAAACTGGATACTGTTTATCCTGTAAAAATTCCAGATGTTCCTTTCAGAATAGCCACAGGCATCTCTACCTACCGCCCCTTCCTCTTCTCTAACCACGCCTCCTAACTTCTGCTCAGGCAACAGAATTTTTGGCCAATACACCATTTCCTATTCAATTTCGTTGTTTCCCCACACTGTTTAATTAGTAAATGCTCTATGTTGTTTTGCACTCTTTCCAGCTGCCTTATTTAGTACACAGCCATTCAGGGAAACGGCTGCCTCCTCTGGCCTTGGCTCAGTCGGCGTGTGGGCCAAGAGCTCCTGGAGGGGAGCAGGAAGCGGGCAGCTCGTTAGAAAGCTGAAGTTGCCCACATCATTCTGGATGCTCAGGGCCCCTCCACGGCAGACACAATCGTACCTGCTCCACACTTGCCGTTGACTAAGAGTGGACTGTGAGATAAGACAAGATACAGGCTCTGCGCTCCCAATGCAGCGGGCCCGGGTTCCATCCCTGGTCAGGGAGCTAGATCCCGCATGCATGCCACAAGTAAGAAGTCCACCTGCTGCAACTGAAAAATCCTGAGCACCGCAACAAAGACCCAGTGCAGCCAAAATAAATTTTTTTCGAAAAATGGATAACCGGGCTTCCCTGGTGGTGCAGTGGTTAAGAATCCGCCTGCCAAGGCAGGGGACACGGGTTCGAGCCCTGGTCCAGGTAAATCCCACATGCTGCAGAGCACCTAAGCCCGTGCGCCACAACTACTGAGCCTGCACTCTACAGCCCCCGAGCCACAACTACTGCGCCCTCGTGCCACAACTACTAGAGCCCGCAAGCCACAACTACTGAAGCCTGCATGCCCCAACTACTAGAGCCTGCGAGCCACAACTACTGAAGCCCGTGCGCCTAGAACCCGTGCTCTGCAACAAGAGAAGCCACCGCAATGAGAAGCCCACGCACCGCAACGAAGAGTAGCCCCCACTTGCCGCAACTACAGAAAGCCTGAACGCAGCAACGAAGACCCAACGCAGCCAAAAATAAAAATTAAATAAAATAAATTTATTTTTTAAAAAATGGATAACCAACAAAGACCTACTGTATGTATAGCACAGGAAACTCTGCTCAATATTCTGTAACAACTGAATTGGGAAAAGAACTTGAAAAAGAATAGACACATGTATATGTATACTGAATCACTTTGTTGTACCCTGAAACTAACACAACATTGTTAATCAACGATACTCCAATATAAAATAAAAAGTTAAAAAAAAAAAAAGATACAGGCAGAAATGGTTTTTTAACGGACTTAGAATCCTAACAGTTTTCCTGTCTCAGACACTTACAAGTTCCTGAACCCACGCCATTTGGGGGACAGGCGTGCCGACGCTGCTGGGGCTCTGCTGATAAAGCCTGGGTCCCACTCACTGCGAGGACCTTAGGCCCCCGCGTGGGACACCACACCACGTAAAACATAGCTGTCTTGCGTGTCTTCTGTAACACAGCCCTCCCAGACCCACACGACCAAAAACTAACATGGTCCCAAGGGAAAGAGGGAGTGGCTCCTGCTTCCTGGCTGATAGGGATTCCACAGCTGCACCTGGAGGTCCTGGATTCAAGTGTAAACAGAGAAAGTGTCAGAGGTCACCCCCATCCTCCATCCCCATAACACCCAAATACTTCGGACCCAGGCACAATCACCACTGTTTACAGCATTTGACACTTCACCAGGAGACCTTCCACACACCATGCCTCGCACCCCTGGGAAGCAGCAGCCGTCACTCCCGTTCTACTCCCTCCATTACTCCATGTGCCCCTCGAGTCTCAGTGGGACCAACGGCATCGATGTGTGTCTGTGCGAGTGTAGAGCACAGTTCTACCCTTCCACGCCTGAACCTGTCTCGAGCGTGATCACTGGGTCTGCCTTTGGGCCTGTGCTCAGAATTAAGTACGATCAAGAGAAGAGAATGGGGCTTCCTTGGTGGCGCAGTGGTTGAGAATCTGCCTGCTAATGCAGGGGACACAGGTTCGAGCCCTGGTCTGGGAAGATCCCACATGCCGCGGAGCAACTAGGCCCATGAGCCACAACTACTGAGCCTGCGTGTCTGGAGCCTGTGCTCCACAACAAGAGAGGCCGCGATAGTGAGAGGCCCGCGCACTGCGATGAAGAGTAACCCCCGCTCGCCGCAACTGGAGAAAGCCCTCACACAGAAACGAAGACCCAACACAGCCAAAAATAAATATAAAAATAAACAAATAAATTAAAAAGTTTACTATTAAAAAAAAAAAGAGAGAAGAGAATGACAGAGCCTTCTGAGTCAGACAACCCTGGCTGGAACCCGCTGCATCTCGTACCAGCTATGTGACCCAGCAGGTCACTTAACCATCCTGAGTGGCTTGTGGGATCTTAGTTCCCCGACCAGGGATTGAACCCAGGCCACGGCAGTGAAAGCGCTGAGTCCTAACCACTGGACCGCCAGGGAGTTCCTGGTTTCTTCCATTTTAAAATGGGAAGAACAGCAGGAGCCACTTCACGGGACAGTGGTGAGGGTGGAATGAGGTAACAAAGCCGGTGCTGGTTTTGTTGCTGTTATAACATAAGGTGGCATCGACCAAGCTTGTGCCTTTTAGGGGTTGTGTTTCTCAGAGTGTAGCCCTGAACGACTAGTGTGTGTGTGTGTATGTGTGTGTGTGTGGCTGGCGGGGGGGCTGGGGTGTCTGAATGAGAATGCAGAAGCCAGGACCCACGACTTAATACACTTGAACTGGGTGTGGACCAGTTCTGTTCTCAGGCCCAGGGAGGCAAGAGCTGGGTGTGAGCTCCCAGCTTCCAAAGATCAAATTTGTGGCTGCCTCCTTGGCGCCACCTAGTGGCTCCAGATTTATGCAGCGCAGATATCTTCTGGCCTGGAGATCTGGGAATATCTCTCAATATCAGCATTTGACCTGTCACAGACTGGGTAGAATCTCTGGGCTTGTCTGGAGATCTCCAGGGGAGCCTGTCCAGTGCTGTCCAACAGAACTTTCTGTAATTATGGAGATGTTCTGTATTTGTGCTGTCCAATACAGGAGGCACCAGTCACAGGTGACTATTGAGCACTGGAAATGTGGCTAGTGTGACTGGGGAACTGAATTTTTAATTGTACTTCATTTTAAGTAATTTAAATTTAAATTGCCACATGTGACCGTATTGGACAGCACTGGTCTGGAGCACTGTTTGAGACCTGGAATCTAGCTATGCCTCGGGGCAGATAGACTGACTCCCTGGTTCTTCCAGTTACAAAAACCAAGACACCCCTTTTTCAGGTAGGCTGGTGAGACCTGGGTTCTGGCCAATTCCACCGAGAGTCCTGACCAATCAGATGATGAACAACTGACCCAAATGGGTCCTCTTCTAGGGCCTGTGAATACAAAACACATTCAGGGAAGGCAGGAGGAAGGCATGGATGCCTGTTACTGAAAGACAAGAGGGCCCACGCCCCTGGAGCTGCTAGTGGGTACAAGGCAGGGCTCCACGCTTCCAGAATGCTGCACACCCCAATCCTGGAAAAGCTGGGACCTCACATGACTGGAGAGCTACCCAGGGCCTTTCTGTGTCTTTATACTGCAGACACAAGCATGGGTTTGGAGACAGATAAATCTGGTTCAGTTCCCAGATTGCCAGTTGTGTGACCTGAAGCAAGTGACAACCTCTTTGAGGCTAATTTTCCTAATCTGTGCAATAGGAATCAGGGCACATATCTTACAGGGATTGGGTGAGGGTTAAGATAATGCATATAGGAGTATTTCACACAGTACAGATGCACAGAACAAGCACTCAATGTTTGCTAAAATAATTATTAGTCCTACATAGCTTTACATCTAACCATCATTACCTAAGTTTTTACAGCCGGAAAAAAAAAAACCAAACTGATTAACAGAACAATTATCTGGATTGCCACACCAGGGCATAGTCCTTGGCTCCCGCATTTCTCCCCAACCCAAGTCCAGCCAGTCTCCACATTTTGCAGATTCTACCGTGGAGCATCTTGTTTCCACATCACACCTGAAGCCACCTTCATCTCTCTCTTGAGCGGTTACTGGTCCACGTCCATCTGCTTCCAGTGGGGTCCCAGTGGCTCTACCTTAGCAGCCACGGTGACCCTCCAGACCTCTACTCAGAACCTCCAACTATCTATCTCCCCATAGCTCAATAAACTGAACACACTCTGAAGTCTGACCTTCAGGGCCCAGGAGCACAACCAGGCCCCCACCTCTTGGACCTGAATCCTCATTATTCTGAGACCCCAGCCACATCGACTCCCTGAGCAAACTTGCTCTTTTTCACCTCTGGGACGTACAAGATTCAAGAGACAGGTCAATGGAATAAAACAGAAGCCCAAAAAGGTATCTTTGGATATGTAAGAATTTAGTGGTGGAAATGGAAAACTAAAGTCTAGTGCTAGAACAACTGACTGATTATTTGGAAAAAATGAAAGTGTAAGTTTATCTCTCATCTTATCCCAAACTAAATTTCAAATGGATTAAAAAGTTAAATGTAAAAAGGAAATAAAACTATTGTTTTAAAAAAAAGAACATACAGGCAACCACCAACTTTCTGAATGGAGAATGACTTTTCTAAGCATAAAAGTAAAAAAGGAAGTCACAAATAAAAAGATTGACAGATTTTGCTATCTTAAAATTGAAAACTTTTGCACCAAAAAACAAGAGTCAAATTTATGGGCAAAGAGTAAACTGAGAAAAATTATTTGTAAATAAAAATATGAATGACAAGTTAACAGCTTTAATTAAAAGAGAGAAATCAACAAGAAGAATATGAATATACCAATAGAAAAATAGGCAAGAGTCATTAAGAAATATTTTCTTAAATAAATTAAAAAATAAATGTGTGAAAACATTTTACCTTTATTGGTAGCCAAAGGAAATCATCAAAGATACACACAAAGATTTATATTCAAGGACGTTTTTGCAGCATTAAAAACTAATAGTTAAAAATTAATAACAGGGGGAAGGGTAAGCTGGGACAAAGTGAGAGAGTGGCATGGACATATATACACTACCAAATGTAAAATAGATAGCTAGTGGGAAGAAGCCGCATAGCACAGGGAGATCAGCTCGGTGCTTTGTGACCACCTAGAGGGGCGGGATAGGGAGGGTGGGAGGGAGACGCAAGAGGGAGGAGATATGGGGATATATGTATATGTATAGCTGATTCACTTTGTTATAAAGCAGAAACTAACACACCATTGTAAAGCAATTACACTCCAATGAAGATGTTAAAAAAAAAATAATAATAACAGGGATTTCCCTGGCGGTCCAGTGGTTAAGACTCGGCGTCACTGCCGTGGGCCTGGGTTCAATCTCTGGTTGGGGAACTAAGATCGCAAGCCACACGGTGCGGCCAAAAAAAAATTTCTTTTTAGTGTTTTTTTTGAAAAATTAAAAACAACATTAACATCTAAAAATAAGGGACTTCCCTGGTGGTGCAGTGGTTGAGAATCCGCCTGCCAATGCAGGGGACACAGGTTCAGTCCCTGGTCTGGAAAGATCCCACATGCCACAGAGCAACTAAGCCCATGTGCCACAACTACTGAGCCTGCGCTCTAGAGCCCGAGAACCACAACTACTGAGCCCGCGTGCCACAACTACTGAAGCCCGCGTGCCTAGAGCCCGTGCTTCTCAACAAGAGAAGCCACTGCAATGAGAAGCCCGCGCATCACAACGAACAGTAGCCCCGGCTCACTGCAGCTAGAGAGAGCCCGCGTGCAGCAATGAAGACCCAAAGCAGCCAAAAATAAATAAATAAATTTAAAAATAAAAATAAAAGTGACTAAACTATGGAAAAATCATAATGATAGCATGGTATGCAATATTTTTAATTATGTTTTTAAAGAATATTTAATGGTGTTGAAAATGTCATTATATAGTAAGTTTTAAAAGGAAGCTAAAAGCTCAAAAAGACTAAAGAAACACATCAAAGTGAAAACATTTTAGGTGGTGGGTAATGGCTTTTTATTTTTTCATCTCAATATTTGTATGTATTTTCTAAATCTACAGTGAGCCCTTACTTATTTTTATCATCAGGAAAAATGCTAGTTTTAAAAGGGAAAAAAAAAAAGACTGTACCGATATGGGAAAATGTTTGTGCTACAACAAAGAAAAAAAGGACAGAAGCATATCCATCCAGGTCTGTGGAGAGAGACTCAAAGAGGTCATGAAAGTTTTCATTCACTTATTCAGAGTTAATTAATTAATGCTTGTATAATAAATAATAAAATAAAATGTGCTGTGGTCCATCACATCGATGTAAAAATTAAATATCAGTGAGGACGTGGGGAAGAGGACTCTAGGAGAACTCTCACACATCCCTGGTAGGAGTGTCAATGGTAAAACCTCTCTTGAGGACAATCTGGCTGCATCCGGTAGAGCTGCAACCCCCCAGCCCCACCCCCCCCACGTCCCTCTGCAGGTGACCTCTCACACAAATGCAGAGAGGGCCAGGTGAGGGGACAGGGCTGCAGCACTGTGTGCAACATCAGAAAATGGAAACAACGTTAAGTTTCCATCAGTTGGAGACACAACGGGGGAAACAAAAAATGTGATATGTTTGTGTGAAAAGAAAAACAAAAAATACTATGTGGCAATTAAAAAGGAGGAGCTACACCTATCTCTGATACCATGGATGGATTCCAAAATCCATGTGGAGTGGCACAAATGCAGAACTATAATGGTAACAACTAACACATCTAGTGTACTCTACGTGCCCACCCTGTTCTAAGCACTTGACATATGTAAATTTGCACAATCCCCAAAATAATCGTACATGAAGGTTTTAGGTTCTACCCTTATTCCCATTTACAGATGAACAAACTGAGGCACAGAGAAGTTAAGTAACCTGCTTGAGGTCTCACAGCTCTTAAGTGGCAGAGCCAAGACCTGAACCCCGGCAGGCTGATGGCAGAACACCACCATGACGTATAAATGCAAAAGGACATCATGCAGGTGAATTTTTAATACACACAAAAAACTATATTGTGTTTCTAGATACCTATCTTATGAATGTGAAAGTATTAAAAATGTGGGGGCTTCCCTGGTGGCGCAGTGGTTGAGAATCTGCCTGCTAATGCAGGGGACACGGGTTCGAGCCCTGGTCTGGGAAGATCCCACATGCCACGGAGCAGCTGGGCCCGTGAGCCACAATTGCTGAGCCTGCGCGTCTGGAGCCTGTGCCCCGCAACGGGAGGGGCCGCGATAGAGAAAGGCCCGCGCACCGCGATGAAGAGCGGTCCCCGCACCGCGATGAAGAGTGGCCCCCGCTTGCCGCAACTGGAGAAAGCCCTCACACGAACCGAAGACCCAACACAGCCAAAAATAAATAAATAAATAAATAAATAAAAAAGAAAATCCTTTAAAAAAAAAAAAAAAAATGTGGACTGAGAAAAGCACACCAAATTGCTGACAGAGCTCACCTCTACTGATGGAAGAGGCAATGTAACAGGGCCAAGAAGGAGTGATTCCAGGAACTTAACTTTATGATGTTTTACTTCTTTTCTTAAAAGAACAAAGCTCAAAAAGTTAAATATAGAATTACCACATGATCCAGCAATTCAGCTTCTGGGTATAACCCAAAAGAACTGAAAGCAGGGACTGAGATATTTGTACACCCATGTTCATAGCTGCATTATTCACAACAGCCAAAAGGTGGAAGCAACCCAAGCGTCTATTGACTGACGAGCAGATGAACAAAATGCGGCATTTACATACAATAAAATAATACACAACCTTAAAAAGGAAGGAAATTCTGACACATGCTACACCATGAATAAACCTTGAGTACATTATGCTAAGAAAAATAAGTCAGTCACAAGAGGGCAAATACTGCATGATTTCACTTATATAAGGTCCCTGGGGTAGTCAAATTCATAGAGACAGAAAGCAGAATGACGGGTGCCAGGGGCTGGCGGGAGGCGGGGAATGGAGAGGTAGTGTTTAATGGGTACAGAGTTTCAATTTGAGATCATGAAGAAGTTCTAGAAATGGATAGTGGTAATAGTTGGGCAACATTATAAATGTACTTACTGCCACTGTATATATTTCACCACAATTTTTTTTTAAAAAGATTTGATGAAAATGCAACAAAATGTTAACAACTGTCAATTCTGGGTCATGAGTCCTCAGCGGTTTGCCATGTCGTTGTTCTAAAAAACTAACAAAACAGGAGGCTCGGTGTGGTCGAGGACGTGGAGACCAGGCCCACAGCCTCGCAGCTGGCTCAGGCCTCCTCCATCTCTTCCCTGGTCCTCCTATTTTTACTGCATTGTGGTTGCTATGGAAACAAGGGGCACCTTGAGTTCCCAGAGCTCAGCCCAGGTGCTGCTAACTCCAGGAATAATGTCAGAGTGCGAATGAAATAAAAAGCCCGATCATCTGGGCCTCGTGTACACATACCTCTGCCCTCCTGATATATTTATCAAGGGACCATGTGTCCACGCGTGAGCCTGCAGTGACTGCCACCTGCATGCGTCTGTCCTCAGCAGCAGGCTTGGGTCTGGGTGCACATCGCTCCGGTTTGCCCATGGGGGTGTGCTTGCATGCATGCGGGCATGTCACATGGTTACGTGTATCTACCCAGCCCAGCACTATTACTACCAATACCAGAAATATTACAGCAGGGGACACTTCCCAGGCACTAACAATGTAGCAGGCACTGTGCTCCATGCTTCACCTGGATTATCTCCTTTAAACCTCACAACAACAGTACCTACATATAGGTACTATTATTATCCCCAGATCAAGAAATCAAGGCACAGAGAGGTTATGTAACTTGCCCAAGATCTCCCAGAGCACATGAACCTAACCACTGAATCTGTACTGTGGGGAAAAGAGATCTTTAAATGTCATTAGTTCCCAAACAGCTGCAAACCCTGCTGCAGCAGAAGCACCACCTCTGGCCCTGATAACACACAGGTTTCCTGGGCCCCACCCAGGCCTCAGGAAGCAGAGTCCCCAGGGTGGGTCTGCACTGCAGCCAGGGTGGATAACTAGTGGTCCCCTGGGTTCAGCTGACTGATAGGGTTGTATAAGGCATGGCAGGGTGGGGTCAGGGGCTGTTCCTCGGCCCAGAAACGGTCCTGGGAAAGTCTGTGATTCAATGCTCCTCAATTCCAGATGGCATCAGCTGGTGGCAAGGCAACCAAGAAAGAGGTAATAGCTGCTGTCACACACACACACACAAACCCCAGGGCAGGGCTCCAAAATTCAGTTATGTGGCTTTGTGGCCTGCCAGGCACGGATTTCCGCTCACTCCACCCTCTCAGAATGAGCTGGGCCGTGGGTGGAGAATGACAGTGCGGTAACCTGCCCGTTCACAGCTCAGCCCGAGGCAGGGAGGGGTCAGCCGCCTCACCTGGACAGCCAACAGTGACGGAGCCCAGGCTGGGCACCCCAGAGGCTCCCACAGCCTCAGCCCTCAAGGCGAGAGGGACACAGACAGAAACCACTGGACCAGCACAGGGCAGGAGGAGCTAAATGTGGAACCCCTGAGGTTCCAGCTGCTCCAGGAGCACAAGGAACAGAGTGCTTTGTCCTCAAAGGGAAGGAGGTGTTCACGGAGGAAGCAGCATCTAAGCTGGTCCTGGAAGGACAGGCGGGATGAAGCTGACGGGAGAGGAGGAAGTAAAGGCATTTCATGCCGGGCATTTCTGCATAAGCAGACGTCCAGGCTGAAAAGTGCCAGGAAACAGCAAATCACATCACCCGGCTGGAGCTAAAGGTCAAGAGGAGACACAGTTGTAAGGGGGTCGGGGGGAACAACTAGATATGTACTGGGGCACAGAGAGGTTAAATAACTTGCCCAAGGTCACCCAGCTGTTAGAATCAGGATTTAAACATAAGCTGCCTGACTCCAAAGCCCATGAATTAACCACTAAGATGGGGCTCACCGGCTGGTAGCCTTTTCTTCTGCACATGCTTTAGAATGCTGTAGAGCTGGACCTGTCTGGACTGGGAGCAATGTTTCTCAGTGGGTTGGGGGAGCTCTTACACCCCTGCCCTGGAGACTCAGCAATGCCTGGAGACGTTTTTGATTGTCACTACTAGGGGGTAGGTTGCTGGCACCTCATGAGCAGAGGTTAGAGATGCTGCTGAACACCCTACAGTGTACAGGAGAGTCCCCACAACAAAGAATTCTCCAGCCCCAACTGTCAACAGAAACCCTGGGCTAGAGAGACTCACCCACCTACAGCCCATTTTAACATCCAGCCCCACCTGAGCCATTGACATTCATCACACCCGTTTATCCCTTGGGACAGGGGTTCCCAAATTTTGCTGCACGTTGGAATCACCCGGGAATCTTTTTAAAGTGCTGATGCTGGGTCCCACCCTAGATACTCTGATTTCCAAGCCTGGAATTGGGTGCGACCTGGGCATGAGAATTTTTTTAAGCCTCCCAGGTGATACCAAAGTGCAGAAAAGCTTGAGAACCAGTGCTTTGGTTGAGGGCACAGAGGATCCAACTATCTTCTGTGGACCATGGACAGTTAGTTTTTCTAATGCCAGAAAGAGAAGTCATTGGGGAGTAAACACAAACAAAGACTGCCCAGGGGGACTTCCCTGGTGGTCCAGTGGTTAAGACTCCGTGCTCCCAATGCAAGGGGCCTGGGTTCGATCCCTGGTCAGGGAACTATGATCCCATATACCACGCCCCGCAACTACTGAGCCCACGTGTTCTAGAGCCCACGCGCTGCAACTAGAGAAAGCCACGCGACACAACTAGAGAAGCCCGCGTGCCACAACAAAGACCCAGCTCAGCCAAAATAAAATTAATTAATTAATTAGTTAATTCAAAAAAAAAAGACTGCCCAGTCCCCACCCAGGGTCCCGGGGACAAGCCCATGCAGAATCAGGACTAACAAGGTCTACCATCGGTGCCGTGGATACGGGCCTCCTTGGAGCAGTTAGAGACGGCTGTGGGGATGATGAATTAGAGTTGGCGGAGGCCCGAGGAGGAGGTTGATTAGAGAGCCTTTGTCACCATCTGGGCAGGAGATAATGGGCCTGAACCGGGAGGAGGGCAGGAGAGGACCAATCCCCATGACTCAGAGGCCTCACAACCCAGTGACAGAGAAAGAACTGGATTAGGAAGAAAGAAAAGATTAATTGAGAGTGAGTCCAGTCTGGAGCCAGAGCAGGAAATGACCAGTCAGTGGCTGAAGGCAGTGGTGAGAGCACCAGGGAAGGGGTGACTTGGGGAGAAGGGACCAGGGAGTAGGCCACAGGGAGATAGGAACTGAGACCCGCAGGGCTGACACACCTGGAGCAGAAGTGGCGCACAGGTGGGGTGAATCTGGCCTGCAGGATGGGTGACATATGGCTTTGTTTTTTTTTTTTAATTCTTGAGCTAGTTGTCAAGATGTTGCCCAAAACTCCAGATTTCCAGCTTCTCCTGTAACGTGGAAGATCTGGGGAGACAGGTGGCATTCCTGCAGAGCACAGATGTGTGCTTGCCGGTGCCCCCAGGCCCCCCCTGGCAGTTGTACTAGGCCCTGCCAGATCCCTGCAGGCATCAGGTCTGTCTTCAGAAAGAAGAGACCAGGTCCTAAATCAGAAAGTGGTGAAGATGGAGGAGCTGACAGGAAAGCAGGAAAGGGGCCAGGCACCGTGCAGAGGCCGACAGCCGACCTCCGGTGTCCTGGTCCTACACCCACTGCCTTCGAGCTGGGCCGTCTCAAGTTAGGAACATCCCCACTTGGGGTCTCAGTGTACTGATCTGTAAACAAGGAGGCTGAAGCCCTTGATCTCTCGTCGTCCATCCTCATGTCCATCAGGCTCCTGCAGGCTGCCCAGGGCCAATCCCTTTGGCCAGGCTTTGAAATGAAGCCTAGAAAACCTGAACACTTCCAACAAAGATCAGGCCAGGCAGTGAGAAATCCCAAACAGAGCCAAGGAGGCCAGGGATGACCCGCCAGGGGCACAGAAGACTCGGGGAACAGGAGCCATCTTCCAAATTCTGAGGGGCTCTCAGGAGAAAGCAGGATTATTAGCCTTGTTTAGGGGTGGGAGATGAGCGACCAAGTGGTAGCAGTTACAGAAATTCCAGACGAAAATAATGGTCAGCTTTGAACAATCAGAGCTGTATTGCAATATAATAGGCATCCTTACACGATAATGAGCTCCCCGTCACTGGAGGTAACCAAGCTCAGGCTGGATGACTAGTTTTAGGGGCACAAGGGATTCACATAGTGGCTAATTTGACCTTTTTATTTCAAGCCCTAAGATTCAAGGATTCCAGAGATCTGGGGATCTCTCCTGAAGGCTCCCCTCTCCCTTTTCCAGCACTCCCAAGGAAAGGTGCTGGGGATTAGGCTCTAGACTCTTCCAGAGAGGGAAGGCCGAGATGGTCTGGAAAAAGCATAGAACGTCTACTTCCTTGCTCCCCTTGCCCTTCACCAGGACCACAGCCCCCAGCAACCCCTGCCACACAGCCCCCATCCCAGCACAGCCTCACCCAGCACCCCCTCAGAGGCAGGGGGAGCAGCTAGCTCCTGAGCGGGGCTCCCAGCACAAGCCAGAGGGACCATCTACATCCCCTCCTGACATCCCCATCCCCACTCCCTGCTCCCAGCCTCAGAGGAACCAGCAGGAGGACAGCGATAGAAGCAAGCACTCCCCCAACTCCAGACATGTCGGAGTGTTTCCTGGGCACCTGTCCATCAGGAGCCTCTCCAAGAGGATGCAGGGGTCCAGACACACCCAAAGGGCCCACATGTGTGGACAGAAAGCACAAGGGATGCACAGCGTGGGTAGTCAAAGCCTCTCGCCAAAGCCCAGTGGGAGCAATTCTCCCCTAGCCCTGGCGAAATCCAGCTCCCGGTGAGCCAGGCAGAGCCCTCTGGCCTCCTCCCCACGGGACCCTGAGCCTTCCCATCCAGGACAGGCCAGCAGGCCTCTGAAGAAGCTCAAGGGCATGGCCAGAGCCCTGAGCGTCCACAAGGACTTTCAGGGAGCTGGAGTGAGGGGGGCACCCCAGGATAGTTGGACCTGGGCTGGCAGGCCACAGGCTGCCCCATATGCATTCTGCTCCCCCGCATCCCTGCCCTTGTCCCCATTAGCCCTGTCCCACGGGATCAACAAGCACCATTCAGCTCACCAGCCACAAGGAAAAACCCCCACGGGGCCCCAGGAATAAGCAGAGCCCCTCCTGCCCACCATCCCGCACCCATCTCAGAAGAGCCCCAGTGCCCAGTACCTACTGGCCAGAGCTGCCAGCCAGCTCCCTGCTGCCCATCATCAGATACCCACCAGACCTGGTCAAGACCCAGGGAGCGGCTTGTCCATCAAGAAATCAGAACAGGGACTCACCAGGGCTTCCTGGGCATGATGGGGACCGGCCAGGATGAGGGCCAGGAGCACACAAATCCCTGGGGTTTGCAGACCTTGCTGCCTGGCAAATGGCACCTTTAGGTGCTTCCCCCAGTGCCTGGCAATGAAATCAGGCCACAGCCCAAACGCCGGCTAAGCACCCGCCTGCCTTGCTTCTCCCCGTAGCCGCTCACGCCCCACGACTCCAGATCCCAAAACAGGCATGTTCGTGGTTACCATAGGAACTCGCTACAGCCGAAAAAGGCACCACACAGTCACCCACATGGGCCCTCAAAGCTCATGTCCACCTGCACGGGCAAGCCTGCACACACGCCGACACACACCTACACGCGCCAGCACTGTTCTCAGGCTCAGGGATCATCCTAACGAATCAATGAACCAGGGTTGATACTTTAGACAGAAGCAGGGAGGCTCCCCTCGGCCCCACCTGGAACGTGTCTGGAAGTGGGTTCCCTGCACGTCCCGTGTGGCCAGCTGTCGGTTACAAGAGCAGTGGCACCAGCTAGGGCCCACCTGGTGCTCACCTGCCAAGGCGCACCTGGAGCTGGGGAGGAGGGGGGTTGCAGAGCCCGGGACCACCACCAGCTCTGCCCGCAAGGCCAGGGAGAGGGCACTGCCCAGCCTGCTTCCCCGGCGGCCGACCACCTCCTTCACCCCACAGGATGCTGCTTCTCTCCTCTGTACCCTTCTATGGGAGGGTGGGGGGTAGGTATAAAGGTCAGGACCTAAGCCAGCCACTTGGGAGGGGAGAGGGGAAAGGAGGAGCAGAGACTGTATATTCAGAGCCTTACTCTCTCCCTCTACCCCAAGCTGCGCAAACTCCCCATCTCCGTACACGGGACCAACATCTGCTCAAAGGCTCACCCAGAACCTTGAGTCTTCACCCGGTCCCTTCCCCTCGCTCCCACCTCCTACATCCAAACCAGCTCCAGGCTGGGGAGTCCGCCTCCTCAAGAGCTCTCCAGTCTGTCCACTCTCCCCAACCCCACTGGCCCTGCTCTGGCCTCCAGCCTCTCCAGTGAGTCAGCAGATGGCAGCCAGCGGGGCGTTCAGACTCAAATCTGGCCACGTTACTCCCCTGCTTTAAAGCCTTTCCATGGCTCCCGGCCACACAGAGGGGCAAGCCCAGCCCTCCACACAGCCCTCCCACACTCCTGGACGTGGCCCAGCCTGACCCGGCAGTCGCACCCAGTGATCTGTCTGGTGTCATAACCGCACCCAGGTCCCTCCCAGCCCACGCCACTCACACCCCACCCCACTGCCTACGTGCTGTTGCTGCTGCCCCGGGTGCCTCTCTCCTCTCCGGGCTGGCCTCACTCACCTTTGGAGATGGCTGAGGCATCACCAAGTCTCCAGGAAGCCCGTCTCCATCCTCTCTGAGGACATCTCTGCTAGCACTTGTCACATTCCATTGCAACTGTCTGTCTGTCTGTCTCCCTATGGGACTATAAGCTTTCATGAGCAGAGACTGTGTCTTTTTTTTTTTTCTTTGTTGCCGCGTGCGGGCTCTCTAGTTGCAGTGAGCGGGGGCTACTCTTCGTTGCGGTGCGCGGGCTTCTCGTTGCGGTGGCTTCTCTTGCTGCGGAGCACAGGCTCTAGGCACGCGGGCTTCAGTAGTTGTGGCACGTGGGCTTCAGTAGTTGTGGCACGTGGGCTTTAGAGCACAGGCTTCAGTAGTTGTGGCGCATGGGCTTAGTTGCTCCGCAGCATGTGGGATCTTCCCAGACCAGGGATTGAACCCATGTCCCCTGCCTTGGCAGGCAGATTCTTAACCACTACACCACCAGGGAAGTCCCGAGACTGTGTCTTTTTCATCTTTGCTTCCCCACCAGCCCCAGCGCCTAGCACTGGGCTTCGAATGCAGGTGCCCAATAAATGTGAGCTTAACTGATTCAGCCTTCTAACCCCACAAAACATCAAGTTCCCCCTGTCTTTGGCAACCCCAGCAAACTCAGCAGACACCCTAGATATGTAGGAGATGAGCTGACTCAGATGGGGCAGGCTCAGAAGGTTCTAAAGCATCTTTATGCCTCAAGGAGTCTTGTAATCCACAGTAAACAAAGACCTGGTGGTCAAAGATGGGAGAAGTGAATTGGTGATCGTGACCCTCAACCGATGCATGAAAAAAAGCCATTATAGGGACTTCCCTGGTGGCCCATTGGTTAAGACTCTGTGCTTCCAATGCCGGGGTTGCGGGTTCAATCCCTGGTCTAAGATCCCACGTGGCTGCAATGCAGCCAAAAAAAAAAGCCATTACATCGGAATCAAGGGGTGGACTGTGGAGGGATGGGCTTTCTGGTAGGGCTGGAAAGCTGAGGCAGAGACTTGATGCACAGCTGCCTGGGCCCTGACTCTGCTCTCCCCGCACCCCCCGAGAATGTAGCCTTGCTAACAACACCAAGAGAACCTGGAGAGGCAGATGTCTGTACAGGGAATCGCCCAGATTTTGTACATAATCCTCATAGGATGGGGACTGAAGCCCTGAGTTTAAAAGGGCTGTGACATAGCAAGAAATTGAGCTTTCTAGATGTGGCAAGCCCCAACAATGGCTCCAGCAGCTGCCATCAGGGACCCCAGGGCCCAAGGGAAGTTACGCTGAGACACAGCGTCTGCTGCTGCCCTACGTGCTCACCTCCCTTCTAAGATTTTAAATGTTAGCTGGTGAAATCTGAAACCTAGAGTACAGATGGCTGTGTGGTGTCTTCTGACCAAACCACAGGACAGCTGAAATGCTGCCCCAGCCAGGCTGCTAGGAAGACAGCTCCTCCAGACCCTCTCCCTCCTTCTCCTGAGGAAGAAATAAGACGGCACAGTGACCTCTGGGCCCTCATACGCGCTTTCTCTCTATTTAGAGATGCCCACTTCTAGTGACCAAGAGCAGGGACCATCAATTAAAAAGTTGGATTCTTTCCCCTGCGCGGCAGTGGGTTCTAACTTCCCGGTCATCAGGAATGTGCATGATGCCCTCCCCCAGCAGGAGAGACAGGCTGCACTGAATCATCTCCACGCTCACGCAGTCCCACGACGGCCACTGCCTGTGTATCACAGTCATCTCAGACGGCTGGAGCATGGCTTACCAGCCCATGCAGCAGACACACACACACACACACACACACACACACACACATCTTTTTCTTTAGCAAAGAAGCAGGAGTCTCTGAGAGGGAGGGCAAGGGGCAGCAAAAAAAAAGAGTGGAGAAAAGTATCAGAGGCTCCCAGTTCAGGTCATCCCCTCTGGATGCTGCTTCAAGGACCTCCATGAGCAAACACATGGCCCTGCCAACCTAGGCTCCCCCTGTGGGAATCCAGTCAGACTATGGTTCAACCACTGCAACACAGACCGTATCCCAAGCTGGCCTGGGAGCAGGCTGGCGAAGGGGCGTTCCCCACCTGCTGTCCCTGCCTCTTTCTCTCCAGCCCCCCATCTCATGTGATGGGCTAACCATGGTGACCCATAATTCATTCATCCAGCAAATACAGACTGAGAACCTGCTATATGCCAAGCATGGTGTAAGGCTCTGGGGAGCCAGAGATGAAGTATGCAGAACCTCTGCTCTCAAAGACACTCATTCATTCGTGCATGCGTTTGCTTAGTCAACAGAGAGCACCTACCATCATCAAGGTCCTGAGAGAAATGCAAAAGGACAAAAGGCATGAAGGTGAACTCCCAGAAAGTCAAAGCTAGAAGAGAGCAGACTGGGCACCAGTCCAACCCTCCCACTTTACAGATGGGGAAACTGAGGCTTGGAGAGGTTAACAATTTGTTAGTCTTCGCCTCCCAATTTTTTCTCCTGTATGTGCTGCCACCACCCCCCTATCCAGTGTTCTTGTCTGGCTCCAGGGCCCCAGCACCCCTTGCCTCTGAGGGTCTTCATCATTCAGGCACCCCAGACCCCTCTCAACCTGGGCCTCCAGCAGGGGGCTGGGCCCTCCCATCCACAGTGTTGTGGAGGCAGGGGTGCATTCTGGGGCCAAAGCACCAGACTCTCTATCTAAATCGGGAAAAGAGTGGAAAAGTAGGGCGGAGAGAGGTGCTGAGAACTATTTAGCTCCAGCCTGGACTGAACCAGCCATGAAGTACAGACCTGGATTCAAATCCCAGCTACATGACCTACTCCCTGATGACCTTGACCAAGTTTCCTAACCTCCCAAGCCTCCCTTTCTCTTCTGTAAAATGCGGACAGTAGTGGTAGCTGCTTCCCGAGATGGTTGTGAAACCTCAGGGAAACTGTGTGATGAAAAGTGAGCACATAGTAAGTGCTCAATAATGGTGGTGCCAGAACCCCCATCTTCGGAGCTGCATAGCTCAGGGACACTTCCAGGAGTTGTGTGGCTGACTCTCTTCGTGTCAAGGACACCAGGTCCCTGGGAAAGGAGCTGAGGCAATCGGGAGCATGGACTGCAGTCCAGGGGTATCTGGTGCTCAGTGGAGAAGCCAATGGGCTGCATTAGTACAGAAAGATGTCTCACCCAGCAGAGGCCGAAGGAAGGCAGCATCTGGGTACCTGGAAGAGCCCTAGCTCATGCAGTTGGCTGCCTAAGGACCTGTCAGTAAGCAGAGCCATATCCTGGGCACCCAGGCAGAATTTCTTCTTAGGTATTAGTGGGGAGGAGAATGAGGGAGCAGCTACTGATCTTCCCTTTAGTCCTAAGAGTCATGCGGGTGACGGGATAAAACCTCCTATGGTATCTGCCCAGCCCACAACTCATCCTTCTTCTCTGAGAACTAACCCCTCCCACAGAGAGAGGTGGCTGCAGCAGACATATTTTATCCATAAACCCCATCTCTCCAGCTAAACTGATTGGACCATGCTGGGCCAATCAGATTCCCTCTTTTTTTTTTTTACAGTTTTATTGAGATGTAGTTTATTTACTATAGAATTCACCATTTCTAGGTCTATAATTCAATGGTTTTCAGTATATTCACAAGGTTGTACAACCATTACCACGAACTAGTCCCAGAACATTTTCATCACCCCAAAAAGAAGACTGTATCTTTGCATTTGGATTATTTCCATTTGGGGCTATTATTAATAATGTCGCTCTGAACATTCACGTACAAGTTTCTCTATGGACATAGGTTTTCATTGCTCTTGGATGTATACTTAAGAATGGAATTGCTGGTCATACGGTAACTCTATGTTTAACCTTTTGAGAAACTGCCAAATTGTTTTCCAAAGCAGCTGCACCCTTTTACATTCCCACCAGCAGCATGTAAGGCTTCCAATTTCTCTACATCCTCACCTACACTTGTTATTATCTGTCTTTTTGATTATAGTCATTCTAGTGGGTGTGAAGTAGTATCTCACTGTGGCTTTGATGTGCATTTCTCTGATGACTAATGACGTTGAACATCTTTTCATGTGCTCATTGGCCATTTATATAACTTCTTTGGAAAAATGGTTATTCAGAGTCTTTGCCCATTTTTAAATTCTTTTTGTCTTTGTATTATTGAGTTGTTAGAGTTCTTTATATATTTTAGATATGAGTCCCTTATCAGATATGTGATTTGAAAATATTTTCTCCCATTCTGTGCATTGTCTTTTTACTTTCCTAATGGTGTCCTTTGTAACACAAAAGTTTTTAATTTTGAAGGAGTTCAATTAATCAATTTGTTGTTCTTGTTGTTTTTGTTGCTTGTGCTTTTGGTGTCATACCTAAGAAACCACTGCCTTATCCAAGGCCACAAAGATTTTCATCTATGTTTTCTTCTAAGAGTTTGATAGTTTGGGCTCTTACATTTAGGTCTTTGATCCATTTTGAGTTAATTTTTGTATACGGTGTGAGACAGGGATTCAATTTCATCCTTTGCATGTGGATATCAGTTGTCCCAGCACCATTTGTTGAAAGACTATTTTTCTCCATTGAATTGTCATGACATATTGTACTTGTTGAAAATCAATTGACCACAAATGTGAGGGTTTATTTCTGGACTCTGAATTCTATTCCGTTGATCTGTATGTCTATCTCTATGCCATTACCAAACTCTCTTGATTACTGTCACTTGGTAGTAAATTTGAACTCACGAGGTACAGTCCTCCAACTTTGTTCTTCATTTTCAAGATTATCCTTGAATTTCCATATGAATTTTAGGATCAGTTTATCAATTTTCTCAAGGAAGGCAGCTGGGATTTTGATGGGGATGCATTTCCAGTTCCTGTTTAACGCTCCCTGAGCTCTAGCTCCACCTCCTCCCCTTGGGTTCCCTGAGGCACCTGGGATTTTTTTCCATAAACTCCATCTTTTGCTTAACCAGATTACACTGGGGTTTTGTTTCTTGCAATCAAAAGAATCTTAACCAAGTACAAGTAGGAACACAGTCCTACACACTGTCCCAAACAACCCTCTCAACACCACCTCCCCAAGGCCTAAGACCTCAGACTGTCCCCCACGTACCCAGAGAGGCCACTGGGGTCCCAGTCTCAACACTGGCCCATGCCCCCAGCCCTTCACTCCACCTTGTAACTAGTTCCTTTGCAGGTTACATGTATCATCTTTACTAGTTAAAACAAACAGGCCCTCAATAAACACTTGTGAAATTTAACTAGATGTCCCAAGACGGTACCAAAAAAACCCACTCCGACCACTCTACACCCCTTAGTAACTCAGCTTCCTACCTAGCATCTCATGCAATACGCGATAGGAAGCTCTAGGAAGGCCAGACATCGCTGTGCCCACTGGACAAAGGATACGGAAACTGAAGTCCAGAGAAGTTAACTGTCTTGCCCAAGAGTGACTTGCCCTAAATGCTGGACTGCCCTGATGCACACCCCACGCCAATCAGCAGAGGCACAGACAGGCCCATTGTCCCGCCCCATCTTTAAGAGCTACTTTAGAAGCTACCTCCTCCTGGCAGTCTTCCAAGATTGCTCCCACTACATCCCTGGCATCAACTCTACAGAGAGACTGAAAGCTCTCAGAGGGCAGGGACAGTTTTCCATCCATCCCTGCCCTGCTAACTGCCCACCCTCACCCTTCTGAGCAAAACAAATCTGAGTGGGAAGCTTCCTTGTTTTGACCCCCCTTAGATGCCAGCTCGCAAGATTGGCTGTGCTCTGCCCAGGGAAGTGTACCCAGGGGATGCACAGTCAGTGCTGGCAACTAAATGGCATGGCAGAGAGAGGCCAGCCTGGAAAATCTTTCAGCTGAGATGGGGGAGTTACAAGCAGGAGGGGCTGCCTGAAAAGGAGGACACTTAGTAGAGGAATTTTTCATGCTTGAGCCAATTCACATGTGGCAGGATAATATTTTGAGCTAGTGACCAATGCTGTTTTTCCCTCCTAAAATTTCCCTCCTTTTTAACTCACTTAATTGGAGAAGGTGGTTGGTCAGTACTCATTGCCCAAGGGAGGGATGCAGTTGGGAACCGACTTTTGTTAAGTCTCAAGGGGGAAAGACGATCCAGATGCAGACAAAATGGTTTGGCCAGAAACACAGAGGGAAAAGAACGAAGGTGATGAGACAGAGGCAGTCAGAGGTTCTAGGACAAAGGGGTGTCTGCTCAGGGCTCCCCAGACAGACCAGCAGACACGTGGTAAACCGAGGCAGACAATCAATCCCCAGACCCTGAATCTGGTGCTGGAATTCTCAGAGAGCCTCAGGGCCAGTCTGATCAGGATGACAGACGTCTGGTAATAGATGACTCGATGACCAACTGACCACCCACAAACACACACACACTGGGGTGTTTTCCCAGGTCCTAGAACTGTGTGGCACAATTTTCCAGGTAGGTGGGAATGTCAGAAAGACAGCCCAGGACTTCCCTGGCGGTCCAGTGCTTAAGACTCCACACTTCTACTGCAGGGGGGGGCATGGGTTCGATCCCTGGTCAGGGAAGTCTGCATGCCGTGCAGTGCGGCAAAAAAAAAAATAGCCTCTTGGGACTGGGGCTATAAAAATTATATATAAAAATAAAATGATTATAAGTGATGGAAAATTAAAATATAAAAATTAAAGCGATGGAAAATACAATTATCTTTCTTATACCCTTGAGTTGTGGCCTGAAAGTTTCACTGCCGTACACATTTCCACCACACTGGTCCCCCTGCTTGCTTCCCAGCATCTGCCTTTTCCCGGATACCTCAGGAATCAAGAACTCAGTCCAGCCTCCTCCAAGTCCACAAGCCCCTGGACTGAGACGGAGAATCAGACAAATGCAACAGTCCCGCTCACGTTTTCCACAACCAGGAGGGAAATGAGGGCCCCAGAAGAGCTCTATCTGCCGTTACCTCTGACCTTTACGTAACAGGAAGTGGCTACTTACTTGACCTTCAGGCTCGCCAGCATGGTCTTGTCGATCCTGCCGAGAGAAAAGCAAGGGCTTCCGTCAGTGCCAGGGCTGAAGGCTCCCACCAAGCGCCTGCAGGGGACAGGTCCCGGGGCCAGCCCAGACCACCAGCCCTGCAGGGTCCTGGACAATGTGGCTTCAGGAGGAAGGAATTCCTCCTCCAGCCCAGAAAGGGAGGACTTGGGAGCTCTGGGACGGCTGGAGCCACTCATAACCCAGTGAGATGGGTCCTGTTAGTCTCCCTATTTTAGAGATGAGGAAACAGGCTCGGGAGGATACAATCACTGGCCCAGTCTGGATCCCAGTATCTGACTCCAGACCCAGGGATCTAAAGCACTTTGTATGCCATCTCTCCTTTCGTTACCCAAGCTCCACAAGAGGACTCTGCAACCCAGCCTCATGGGTCACAGCGGCTGGACAATCAGTGCATGGATATTGCCTGGGATTCTGCTTTAGAAAGATGCCACAACCTCCAGCACCAGGGGCCCTCCTGCTCTGGGAGCTGCCAGTTCCTCTAAGAAGGCATAAGCCACTCCTGAGACAGAACCTGGCAGCAGGCGCCGGGGTGCACAGGAGGTGGGATCTGTCGGGCACAGGAGCTCAGAGCCCGGAAGATCACGTTTGCGGCAGACTGTCCTGGCAGCCAGCAACTCTACCCCAGCCTGCGCCCACCCTTGCTGGAAGACAAGGCAGGGCTGCTAGGCTTCTATTTTTACCCTCTGCATATGTCAGCCCTTATGGCTTGTAAAAGAGGCCCCTTCCTCTCTCCAGAGACAGAAAGGCAAGATTCCCACTCTCTGTCTCCTCTTGTTTAGGGGGGTCACAAATACCAGGGTCACATCACCATCAGTGTCACCACTGCGCCATGTCATCATTGCCATTAATGCCACCAAAATCACCACCACCTCCAGGAGGCTTGAAACCCTGGAAAGTTCTTATAGCCACCTCTGTCCAGCGGCTCAGCTCTGCCACAAGCTCCCCATACACGCAACTACTGGGGCCCCAGGGAGGAGGGGAGCCGTGTCAGGGGCCACACGGTGAGGACACAGAGCTGCCCCAGCAATCACGAGTCAGCACCAAGCCCCTGAGCTGGGGGGTGGGATCCTTCCACCCTGAGTAAACTCCCAGCACCTTCTGATCCCAACAGCAAAATAAGCCACACCCGAGGCTCCTGGCCCAGGTCCCTCCTCCCAGCTTCTTCCCCACGGGCCCCCTGGGCCCCTTCCTTGGTGCTTCCACGAGGCCCCCAGGGGTCTCATTGGGTTCCTAACCCCCTCTGGTATGGAGACCCTCCTCCTCTCCCATTCAACTCACTGAAAGGGAGTAAGGTGGACCCAGGAGCAGATCCCTGCACTCTGCTCTAACATCCGTCACCCAGAGCAACCCAACTGGAAGCCCTATCCATAAGCCCTTACATTTTATATTTTCCCTAGGAATCTTTTTAAATTCTTACAACATCCCTTCGTTGTGGGTAAGGCAGAAATTCCCCATTTACACATGGAGAAACTGAGACCTGGAGAGAGGAAGTGTCCCATCTGGGTTCCTCAAAGAGCAGAAGAGTAGCAGCACCTTGCTTAACCCAGGGTTCCCAGCATGCCCTCTCACCCCACCACCCGCCACCCGCCACCCACCAACTCTCTGGGTCACACTCTGGGCCACAGCAGCCCCGGTCCCAGGACCCACGTCCACACCTACTCAGTCAACCGGGCTCCCACGGGGGTGTGGCCTCGGAGGGCAGGGTCTATGGCTTGGCAGGGCTGAGATGGGGAGATAGGGCAGCGCTGTGACACTGAGCTTTTCCCTTTCAGGAAACCAAGGTCCCCAGGTTCTTCCAGGTGCCATCTCTCTCCCCTCTCCCCTGCCCCATCCCATTCACTCTCATCACCTTGTCCACCAATGCTAGTGGACAACCACCCTGACATCCAACGGAGCTCCGAAAATACCACCCCCAAGATTCTTTTCACTGTCTGGTGTGGACCAGGGCTCCAGGAATCTGTAATTTAGCCCTCAAACAACTGCAATATCCCTTCCCTGCTGAAAGCCATCCCCACATGATAGCCACCCTAACCCTCCAGCCCCACCAGGAAGCTCTGCCATCCCATGTCTTGCAGCCCCTGTGCTCCCTCCCACTCTCCTTCACCTCTTATGCCCCCCACTACTGGCCACCCAGCTTCCACACCAGGACAGCCCTGGCCACCCTCCCCGCCTCAGCAGTGGGAACCTCTTCTTTGACAATGCTCCAAGCCTAGAAGCTGAAAGGAAACTGATAATGAAAACCACTAGACCCCGTTCCCCAGCTGAGGAGAAGCTGCCGGCAGCTGGTAACCAGAGACAAGTCTTTGACCTCAGTTTCCCCACTTTATGGCCTCATAGGGAGAAAAGAGCCTCTCCTTTGTCCCAGACAGAAACTTAGCAGCAAAAGGTGGCCCAGAGGGTCAGGCAAGAGGCTGGGGCACAGCCCCAGCTGCTCAGACTGGCTGTAGGGGGAGGGCAGGGAGGGGCCCCTGGCGACAGGCCTGCCCCCTCCTCTCACTGCTCACCCCTGCAGAGAGGAGACAGCCCAAAGGCCGAGCAGGCCACACACTCTCCTGGCCACGAAGTCACAGAGATGACCCAGACAGGAGCATAACACACATGCACAGACAAGAGCACACACAGGTCCAGAAGCTCCGAGGCGCAGACCGGCATCCGCTCAGAAGCGCAGAGGGCACATGTGGTCACGCGCCGGCACACCCACCCAGCCAGGCACACACCTCACACCCGGCCGCACAGACGTGCACACCTAAACACACAGTCCCAGATACACACGTGTTCACAGTCATCACAGATGCACATACACATATATGGAAACACATGACACAGAGGCCCACGTTCACCCGTCAGAGTCACACTCACACTGGCTCCAGCTCCGACCTCTGAATTCCCTAGAAGATTGTACCCAAGGGACAGTGAGGAAAAGCCTGGTGCTCCCCCCACAGGATCGTCCATCTCCATCCCGCCAAGCATCTGAAAGTACCCCCCCCACTGCCCCCTACAGACCAGGTCGCAGCCACAGGCTCAACCGGGCTTCACGGCCAGATTCGCTCCCACCTCTTCACCCGCCCTCCCATCTGTTACCCACCATCCGAAGCCCCCAAAGGAGACGCTGCGCTTCCTGCCAAACATGGTCGTGACGGAGGGGCCCCTGGTCCAGCGATGCCCCCGGGGCTGTTGGCAAGACTGCTGCGGCCTCGGAGCAGCGGGGTCGACAGCCACTGGCAAAGGGCGGGGCGCCCGGCGTGGCACCTCCCCCAACGCCTGCCCCCCAGCCCGGCTTCCTGTGGGTGAGGCCGCGGGGTGGGAGGGGTGTCCTGCCCCCCAGGACGCACCAAGACAGGCAGGGGAGGTCGCAGAGGGCAGCTTCCCCACGCCCGGAGGAACCCGCAGCTCCGGAAGGGGCTCGGCCGGCAGATTGCACCACAGCCCGGGTTGGCAGCTCTGCCGCACACAGCCCAGGCTGCCCGGAACCCAAGGAGGCCCAAGGATTCCCATGATTGTGCCTGGGAGGGGGAGAGAGACCTGGCTGGAAGGCTTAGGGAGCCGGGCCGACGCGGGCCCACACCGACTCCCTGGGGCTGCCAGAGGCGGGACCTTGGCCTTTCTGCCTCCACCGTACCAGATAAACCTGCCCCACACGTGCATGCATGTGGACACAAGTATACGTGCACCCACGTGGGCCCAGGGGCACACACACGTGCACATATATACGCACAGGACCCACGGGTACACCTAGGCGCACGCGTGCTCACAAACATCAGCAGACGCCGGCACACACGTGCACGCAGGTACTGCACGCTCACATGCAGGTGCGTGCATGTGACGTTTACAAAGACACCCGCACATCCACTCATACACATACAACTCCCCATACAAACACGCTCACACGCACACATCATACACGTGCACACACCTAGGCGCACGCTCAGATCGCACACACGCCTACAAGGCGCCCTCATGTACACAGGCACAGGCACAGGCACAGATCTGTACTGCTCAGATGCCCTTGAGCGTCTAGACAGAGGTCAGCAGTGCCGAGCTCCTGCCGGCAGTGGCAGAGGTGGCAGGTGGCACCGATGGGCACGTCTTTGCCTTTCTCACTGGAACCACAGGCTAGTCCTAATCTCTGTCTGCACCAGTGCTGACCGTGCCTGGTACACGGTAGGTGCTCACTAATGAGAGCCCCGTAGAAGAGGGCAGCACATACATACAGCAGCCTAGGGTAGAGGGTCACAGGCGGGGTGCCAGGTCCCCGCCCCTCCCAAGCAGTGGAGAAGCTTCCACCACTGGCCTTTCCCACTGGCCCACCTTCCCCGGAGCTGGGAGTCAGGTCCGCGCTGTGATGCCAGAGGGCCACCCCCAGGTTGTGGACAAAGGGCACAGGCATTTTTATTTTCTTGACTCCTCTGCTGCAGGGGATACAAGGGGCCTCAGGCCCTATGGGGGCAGCACAGGGTCCTGACCGAGTTCAGGGCTAGGGGTGGCAAGTGTGGGGTCTTGTGCTCCAGGGCAGCTGGCTGCTCAGCAGGAGCCTGGTGGTCCTTGGTTCAGGTTGCACCCTCCACCCTCACCTTCATCAGAAAAGGAAGGATCAAGTGGTTCACTCCCTAGGGTTGCATAGACCACCGGCTTCCCGCTGGACGTCCACTCCACCCAGATCTGTCACCCCTACTGCACCCACCCCACACTCAGGAGATGCTCAGCAGGTACCATGGACACCCTGGGTCCTGCCTGTCCTGCATCCTTTTGGCCTCCCTCTGAGCAAGACAGCTCTGTGCTCCATATCTGCCCCCAGGGGGGACACCTGGCCAGGCCTGGCCAACCAGGGCTTCACCCTCCTGGCTGCAGTGACTGGTTTGGGAGTGGGCGGGAGACCTAATCGGACCCAACGGGACTCTCTCCCTCAATGCTTCCCCCCCTCTCCTCCCCAGGGTTGCTGAACCACAGGATGGAGCACCAGGGTAAGCCAGAAACGGCTCACAGCCTCAGCCCAGGCGTCATGTGCGTTACTAATAACTAATAACCCACATTCCTTTTGCAAAGTACTTACTTTTTTTATCAATTAGAGGGAGTTCCTAGTGAGCCCATCATTGGAGCACATCATCTGACAGGCTTCCATGTGGGAGAGAGAGGAGGGGCTGCAGTCACAGCAAGCTTGGGCACTTCCGGCCTTCCGTCTTATCTATTCTTATCTGTACACACATGTGACCATGTGTGCTTGCTGACCACCAACATATTCTAGGGGAAGACACAGCTGACAGATTCAGGCCCGCCTAGTCTGCAAAGACACCCAGATAAAACCCAGGTAGGAGGCCACCTGGGCCAAATGTTCGCAGACCCAGAGGGGACACAGGCCCAAGCCCAAGCATCTGAAGGTCAGAAGGGCAGCCCAAGGACTAGGCAGGGAGGAGCATTTCAAGACCAGGCTGGATTCTCCCACCTTGCACGGCAGTCACAAAAGACACGGAGTCATGGGATTCAGACACCTGACCAAGGAGCGGCAATGGCCTGGCTGCATCAGCAGGAAGGGCACAGAACTCACAGCCTGGACTTGAAGTTGAGAGTCCAGAAGGGCCGGTGCCCTCTTCACCCCCCAGAGTAAGGGCCCAGAGAAAGAGAAGGGAAGTTCCCAGATAGCTTTCAATTTTACCGCATAAGCTCGGGAGGGAGGTGAGAGCCATTCTAGAGCCTCATCCACTCTCCTCTCCTCAGTGCTCAGGCTCCCAAGCTTTGGAGCTGTGTGACCTCCAGCAACTTACCTAACCTCTCTAGGCCTCAGTTTCCTCCTCCATAATAGGGGGTGGCTGCCACCAACCTCACAAGATTATAAATGAACATAAACACAGCACAGGGCTCCCATACCATTACCGGAGCTGTTATATGTACTATCTATTATGATTCCACCCCCTCCCTCAGTCCCACGCAGCTTCCAGCTGCCCCTCCTCTGACCCCTCTGTTCTTCTTCTGGGTGGAGGTGGGCAGCGAGGAGTCCATGGCTCTCTGGGAAGGACTGCAAGTCAAGAGAAAAGAGAAGCACGTTGTGTGCCAGGCCCAGCCCTCCTGCCCCACCAAGCACAGCCCAGCTTCCTCCCAAACCTCAGCTGACTCAGCATGTGGGCAGTCAGGGTGGAGATAAGGACAAGCTATGGGGACAAGGGGACCAGGGGCAGCACTGTGACTGTGAGTTGACTATGGGTCAGCACTGACCTTTCAATCTCACAACCACCTCTGAGATAGCACCACTTTATCCCCATTTTACAGATGGTGACACTGAGGCACAGAGAGGTTAAGGAACCTGTGTGATGGTGGCAGAGCCAGGTCTGACTCCAGAGCCCAAGTTCTCAGCCACTGTTCTGTACAATGATCTGCATCATCAGATCAAACCTGCCCCACTGACTCTGGAACCTACAGCAATGCCCAGTTCATGCAACGCCCAGTTTACAGATGGGGAAACGAAGGCCCTGAAAGCAAAGCTCAGCTCAACAGCCAGGAAAGAACAACAACGAAGCAGGAAAGAGCACGTGCCTGAGTCCTTCTCACCTGAGGTTGCTCCTTGCCCTTCCACAGAGGAAGGGCCCACTTTGGGTCATCAAGTCACAAGGCCCTGGCTTCCCCGGTGGAGGCCTGTGGGTATTTCTGGTCCAGCTGAGGGAGCAAGTACCAACCAGAGCCCCAACCCCAGGACAGAGCTCCAGGGAACCCACCCAGTTCTCTGGATTTTAGAGAAACATGGAGCGGAGAAAGCTGGCTGGGATCAGAGGAGGAGAAGCAGCCCAGGCCCCTGCCAGGAGCCCCTCCATCATATCTGCAGTCCCTTGAGGGCAGGAGGGAAGGGAGAGACAGTGTGGTTTCCTCCACTTCAGCAGCTCTGTCCTCGCAGCCACCAGCAGGAGGTAAAAGATGAAACAAGCTCCTTTCCCAGGCGTGGGGATGAGGCAGTTACAGGAAGCTGAGGAAACAGATGTCCCGAGAGAAGCAGGCACTAGATCATTCAGCCTGGATCCTCCCCCACTCCAGACAACATAAGCTGGCATCAGTACCGACCCCGTAAGGCTCAGCTCTCCTCCTATCTCGACCACTGAATCACCTTGAGCAGGTCACGTGCTCTTTGGAGGCTTCAGTTGACCTTGCCTCAAAGGGGAGGCTAGATTAGCCTCTGCTTCCTTGATAAACCAGGTGAGGACAAAGCACAGTGGCAGAGAAGGACACTCTGATCTCCAAGAAGACAGGGTGCCATGGTATTCAGAGCCAGCAGACCCACACTGGTTGGGAATCTACACCTTGGGATGGAGATAAAATGACATCTCACATCTGCATTGTGATTTACAGTGCCCTGATCACTTCCCCCCTCACGCTGTCTCAAGGGCTAGACTGAATTTCCCATTGCACAAGTTCTGAAAAGCAAGATGATGAACAAAAAAATTACAAGAGAAGCGCTTGTGAAAACTCAGTTCCAAGAGCAGGACCCCAACATATGACAGTTGTGCAATTTATTCTGATTTGTTCAGTAACGCCGTCTACCAAGAGAACTCCCAGCAACACGTGGTTGTGAACTAAAGAAGCTGCAACATGTACCATTATTTTAAATTATTTTTAAATAATAATAAAGTATTTTTACCCATCAGATAAGTTAAAAAAAAAAACCTTGATAATGGTGTGAGGATGTAAGGAAACAGGCATCCCACCATTAGTGTGTAGATATTTGGCAAGATCTATTAAAATATTAAGTGCACATACTGTTTGTGCCAACACTTCTGTTTTTAGAGATTTATCCGGGGAATTCCCTGGCGGTCCAGTGGTTAGGACTCTGCACTTTCACTACAAAGGGCCCGGGTTCAATCCCTGTTTGGGGAACTAAGATCCCACAATTTTCGTGGCACGGCCAAAAAAAAAAGAAGAAGAAAAAGAGATTTATCCTACTGGTAAACTCATACAAGCTGACAAGACCTATGCACACAGATGTTAACTATATCATTGTTTATAATAGCAAATACAATTAGTAACATAAATAACCATCATTTCACGATATTGTGGAACAAGCATACAATGGAATACTGTGTAGCCATTGAAAAGAAGGAGGAAGGATTTATATGTGTTACTACATAAAGATATCCTAAAAACTAAAAAAACAACAAACAGGGGCTTCCCTGGTGGCGCAGTGGTTGAGAATCCGCCTGCCAATGCAGGGGACACGGGTTCAATCCCTGGTCCAGGAAGATCCCACATGTCGCGGAGCAACTAAGCCCATGCGCCACAACTACTGAGCCTGTGCTCTAGAGCCCGTCAGCCACAACTACTGAGCCCGCGTGCCACAACTACTGAAGCCCACGCACCTAGAGCCCGTGCTCGGCAACAAAAGAAGCCACCGCAATGGGAAGCCCACGCACTGCAACGAAGAGTAGCGCCCGCTCGCTGCAACTAGAGAAAGCCCGCGCGCAGCAACGAAGACCCAACACAGCCAAAAATAAAGAAATAAAATAAATTTATTTTAAAAATTAAAAATTAAAAAATTAAAAAACAAAAAGACACAGAACAGGGACTTCCCTGGTGGTCCAGTGGTTAAGAATACACCTTCCAATGCAGGGGACTTGGGTTCGATCCCACATGCCACGGGGCAACTAAGCCCGCATGCTGCAACCACTGAGCCCGAGCACCTCACCTAGAGAGCCCACATGCTGCAACTCAGACCCGACGCAGCCAAAAACAAATAAATAAATAAAATTAAAAAAAAAAAAAGACAGAACAGCTCATATAATAGGATCCCATTAGTTTAAATAAATACATAAATTCTTAGATATGCCTAGACAATTTCTGGAAGGAAACATAAGCAATGGTCCAAGACTGGTTACCTCTGAAGAATGGGACTGGAACTGGAAAAGTGGGGGGGAAGAACCTTTTCACTTTATGTCCTCCTGTGCTGCTTGATTTTTTTTTTTTTTACCAAGAACATGTTATAATTTAAAGAAAAAGTGTTAAACAGATGGTTTGCTAAGAAGAAGAAGAAAGAAGATGAAGACGAAGAGGAGGAGGGGTGGGGTGGAAGCTACAGAAGCTCATTTCTTTAAAACCTTCTTAAACTATTTAGAGCTCAGACTGACTGCTGACCCTGGTCCTGAGGTCACCTCTTCTACCCTGAAGGCAAGTCTGTCTTGCCCCAGAGAGGTAGAACCCAGGTCTCTCTCTCTCTCAGTATCTGACTCCAGATGGTTCTTCCATCCACTCTGGTTGTTTTGTTTGTTTTGTTTTGTTTTTTGGCTGCACCACTCGTCTTGTGGGATCTTACTTCCCTGACTAGGGATTGAACCCGGGCCCTCAGCATTGAGAGCACAGAGTCCTAACTGCTGGACCACCAGGGAATTCCCCATCCACTCTGCTTTTAAGCATAGTTTGTCTTTCAATCTTAAGTAAGAAAACCCCAAGGAGACCAATATACCACTTTGCTGGGGGAAATTTGACAGTTCACGTCAGAATCCTTACCTTCATGCCAAGAAGCTTCTAGAGTGCAGATCATGGCCAGTTTGGGGATCTGGGTGTTGGTTTTACATGGGTATGTCAAGCCTGTGGAAATCCATCAACCTGCACACTTACAACCTGTGCACTTCTCTGTATGTATATTATGCTTCAATAGGAAGTTTTTTTTTAATATGCATACCTTTTGACCTAGAAATCCCAAGGGGAAAAAAATCAGAGCTGTGTGCCAGGTTGTACTTTTGAGGGTCTCCAGCTCATTGTTGTCCTAACTATGAAATGCTGGGAACAATCTAAATTTCCAACAGTAGGAGTAGGTTAGAGAAAGACAACATCTCTCAACAATACAGTTCATCTCAGCCAACCAACCACAGATAGAAAATATTCGGGAAAAAAATTGCCATAAAATTCCAAAAGCAAAACTGGAATTTGCCATGCTGGCAACTATTTACATAGCATTTACATTGTATTAGGTATTATAAGTAATCTATACATGATTTAAAGTATATGGGAGACCTAACTGACCATCAACATATGAATGGATAAAGATGATGTGGTATATGTATACAATCGAATACCACTCAGCCATAAAAAACAATGAAATTTTGCCATTTGCAACAACTTGGTGGACCTGGAAGGTATTACACTTAGTGAAACAAGTCAGACAGAGAAAGACTGTTATCATTTATATTTCAAATCTAAAAATAAAACAAAAGAATGAATATAACAAAACAGAAACAGACTCACAGATATAGAGAAGAAACCAGTGGATACCAGTGGAGAGAGGGAAGGTGGTGGGGGACAAGATCAGGGTAGGGAATTAAGAGGTACAAACTATATTTTATAATAAATTTAAATGGAGTATAATCCTAAATTATTTTTAAATTTAAAAAATAAAGTATAAGGGAGAATGGCATAGGTTATATGCAAATTCTACACCATTTTATATACGGGACTTGAGCATCACAGGATTTTGGTATACTGTGGGGAGCAGGTTGGGGGGCAGTCCCAGAAGCAATCTCCCATGGATACTGACGGATGACTGCATATGTGATGCCAGGGCAAACAAGGTACAGTAAGTCTCTGAACAGAATGCAACAGGCTAACTAATATGCTCAGGACTATATCGTTCAGGAGGTGAGATTAAAGATCATGATTTGTTCTTCTTTGTGCTTTCCTGAACTTTCTAAGTTTTCTGAAATAAGCAGGTTTTGCTTTTATAATTAGAAAAACACAATAAATGCTATTTAAAATAACGACAAATAAAAGGAAGTAAAAGGAAGCAAGAAAGGGGGCGGGCCCAGTGTTATAAAATAGTGGTTCTCACATGCTCCAGGTGTGAGAACCACCTGGGGCTTGAATAGCATGGGTTCAAACCCCAGCCCTGCTGCTTGCAAGCAGTGTGAACTTGGGCAAGTTCCTCAACCTCTCTGTGCCTCAGACCAGACTCACCATCTATAAAATGGGGACACTAATGGTACCTGCCTCATAGGGCTGTTGGGAGGGGTATATGAGTTAATCGGGTTAAGTCTTCAGAGCAGTGTCTGGCACAGATCTGTAGACCTGTTAGCCAGTGCAATGGCTAAAATTCGGATCCCATCGTTCTGGGGTAGGGTCATGGAATCTACATCTTTAACAAACTCCCCAGATGATTCTAATCCAGTGAGAAACACTGGAATGAAATCCACTAGGATACTCCCATTATCTTTGGGGGCCCTGGAGTTATCTGTAGGAAAGCTTCGGAACTAGGAGTTGTCTAAAGGAGATCACAAAGCCAGCTCTTCGCTCTCCCCCATTCAGCTGTGTCACTCCCCACCCTCCCCTACTACTGCAGAGCCTCACCTGGATTCTTCCCTCTCCAGATGGGAGAGAAGGTAGGTGTCGGCGCCCTCTACAGGCAAGTCTGGGTAGTGCAAGGAGGAAAAGAGGGCATCTTCTTGCTTATATTTCTAGGATGGCAGCCATACTGCCCCCTGGCAAAAGGGATTGAGGGATGGAGGAATTCTCTGTATGGCAAGAGATAAGCAACAACCACCTGGTGTCAGAGCACATGGGTTCCAGCCCTGATTCTGACGTTAAATGTGGCTGTGGGGAAATCGCTTAAACTCCCTCCGCCTCACTTTGTTCATCTATAAAGAATAACTGGGCTTCCCTGGTGGCGCAGTGGTTGAGAATCTGCCTGCTAATGCAGGGGACGCGGGTTCGAGCCCTGGTCTGGGAAGATCCCACATGCCGCAGAGCAGCTGGGCCCGTGAGCCACAATTACTGAGCCTGCGCGTCTGGAGCCTGTGCTCCGCAACAAGAGAGGCCGCGATAGTGAGAAGCCCGTGCACCGCGATGAATGAGTGGCCCCCGCTTGCCGCAACTAGAGAAAGCCCTCGCACAGAAACGAAGACCCAACTCAGCCATAAATAAATAAAATAAATAAATAAATAAAAATTAAAAAAAAAAAAGAATGCCAACATTTCCTGAGTATTTCCCATGAACCAGTTACGCCATGATTTGATTTCATTTAATCCTTACCATAACCATGTCCTCCATCCTGGTGAGGAAATGGAGCCTCAGAAAGGTTAAGAGATGTGCCCAAGGTCACAGGGCTGGCAGGTGGCAGCAGCAGAATTCAAACCCAGAGCCTCTACTTTTAACAATTCTGCCATTTCTATAGAGAATGAGGGCAGTGCTAGATGTGAGATACAGGCAGGCTGGGCTCCAGCAAACCCCTAGATTTTCCCTGGCTCCCTGCCAATGCCCAGCTGAGGAGTACCCCAACCTGGGCCCGGACAAGGAAACCCTGAGATTCCTCCCCGGGCCTGGCAAGCCAGGCTGGGGAGTCATTCTTCTGGCAGATGAACAGTGACTCAGATGGAGGCAGGCAGGGGGAACAGAGAAAAGGAGGGAGCTACACACAAAAAAAGGCCTGCACCTCAAACACAGCATGTTCATTTACCCTGACTTCCCTGGATAAAGATGGGGGTCCTCGTGGGATCTGTGCCTCCAGACCCAGAGGAATCCTGCTGGAGTCCCAGCTTCGTGGCATCTCCACCAACCCTGTCTCTTGCCCCTTTGAAGGGAGCAGGGCTGACTTAGAATCACATGATAAAAGGAGACAGATAAGGCCTTTTCCACTCAGGGTCCCCTCTTCTTTCCCCATCACCGGCCCCACCCTCAGAAGGACTCTGCACAGGTAGGTGCCTCCTGTATTACATGAGAGTTGGGGGTGGAACTGGGGCTGGAACCTGCAGCTCGGTGAAAACCTGGACCAATGCCTTACCTGAGGCCAAGGGGATCCGTGGGTAGAAGTGTAGTCACCGCTAAATAACCCAATGAATACGAAATAACCCAATACATACTGATGGTGTTCCCACTTTACAGATGGAGAAATTGGGGCACAGAGAGACTAAGTAATTTGCTCAAGGTCACACTCCGAAGAAGTGGCTGTGGCAGACTGTATTTTCCAAAGATGGCCCCACCATCCCATAATATATCCCCATTCCACATGCTCTTCTTACCCTGTGACATTAACACCCTTCCATTAAGCGGTGGGGTATACGTTCCCCTCTCTTGGATCCTGGTGGATCTGTGACTCTGGCAGAAGTGAAGCTGCATCATTTCCAAGGCCAGGTAAGAAAAGGTGAAATAGCTTCTGTCTGGCTCTTTCTTGCCCCTAATCCAGCCAGCACACTGTGAGGAAGCCCAAACTAGCACGCAGAGGGGGCACACAGAGAGGCCTGTGTGGCGAGGAACTAAGACCTCATGCCAACAGCCAGCACCAAATGCCAGACATGTGAGCAGCTGAGCCTTCAGACAATCCCAGCCCCTGGACTTTGAGCCACCCCAGAAGACAATGGCAGAGCAGATACAAGTATCCCCACAAGCCCTGCCCAAACTGCAGATTCCTGAGCAAAATAAACATCACTGTTGTTTCAGGCCATAAGCTTCTGGACGGTTTATTATGCAGCATCTGATAACCAGAACAGTGAACCAAGCGAGCTGGCTCCAGAGCTGTGTTCCCGGCCACCCTGCAGTGGTCCCTGCTGTGAAAGACAATGTAGAGAAGGGCTACAGAGCTTAGGTCTGGAGTCAGACATACCTTCATGTATTCAATCATTCATCCATTCATCAAATGTTTATCACATCCCTACTTTGTTCCAGGCTCTCTGCTAGTGCTGAGGGTATTTCAGTGAACAAGACAGACAAATCCCTGGGGGGGACTAGGGGTGGGGAGGTGGAGGACAAGAGAGGGATAACTTTACAACAGGTATTTACAATAGGGTGATGTGATCCAAAGGGGAGTGGGGGGTGGGTGGGGAGCTCTGTTTAGAGGGGATGATCTGAGTCGGCCTCTCTGAAGGAGAGACTGTAAGGATGAGATGGATGCAGCTTTGTGAAGAGTGGAGGGCACAGCAACAAGTGTCAAGAATAGACCCAGCTTCAGGTCCTGGCTCCACTACTTACTAGCTGTGTGACCTTGTGGAAGTGACCCAGCCTCTCTGAGCCTCCACTTCCTCATAAGATGGGGATGCTTTCAGAAGCCACCTCATTGGATTGTTCTGAGGAGCCAATGAGCTAATACATGTATCTTGTGAGTTCAGGGCCTGGCACAGGAAGAGATCCATAAATTTAAATGATTATGCTGAGGCCAAGGCTGCCAGTGGGATGCCTGGAGCCTCAGAGACCATTCTGCTCCCCATCAGAAACTGCCAGGCATGGCTACGAGGGAAGAGAATATGGACAGTGGAGGTGCGGGAGCCTTCCCACTGCTGCACTGGTGCCCAAGCCCCTGAGGATGGGTGAAGTGGAGGGGGGTGCACACACCTCCCTGAAGATGCTGACACATAGCCTGGCTTCATAGCCTGCCACCCGCTGCAGCCGTCCTGACTCATCTCCTCCACCCAGGGCTCACCCACCCATCACCCTCAGCTCAGAGCTTGAAGGATGGGGCTGGAGATGGGACTGGTTGTCTCTCCCCAGGCCCCACCTGAACAGCAGTGGGCACCCACACAGCCAGTGGGGGAGAAGCAATTTCCTCAAGGCAGAGGGAGGGACAGGGACAGGAATCCCGGAAAGAGGGCAGAGCTGGGCAGGGCAGAAGACTCAGGGGCCTCAGGGGGCCAGGAAATCCTGCTGGGTAAAGTATCACCAGCCATCAGACCTGCACACCCACAAAGACCCTGGAGAGCGCCGGGTCGTGGCCAACTCACATACCCAGAGAAAAGAAAACAAATAAGCCGGGGCACAGCACAATGCACACAGAGACATGCTCAGAGGCCCACAGGTAACCACACAGAGATGTGCAGACACAGTGATCCAGCAACACGCCCTCCAGGGACCCGCGTGTACAGATGCGCACGCACGCACAGGTGTACCTCGCTGTGCCTGACTGCCTGTCACTCCCCTCCAGCTCTTGCTCACTACCAGTCATCTCATTGGCAGGGTCCCCCAGGTGCCCATACCTGATGCCATCTGCTGACCCAGACTTGGTAGGGCCCAGCTAGCGCACCCAGCATGACCCGGGAAGGAGGCTGACAGCCCTGGATCTGGACTAGGGGAGGGGGTGGAACACCAGCCAGCCCGGAGAGCAGGAGCAAGTTCAGAACCCAAACCAGGTCTCAGGCCAGGCTCCCCAGAGCACTGTCCTTGCCTTGGTGTCCCACCTGCCTTGGGAGCCCCAGTGGCCACTTTGCATCTTGAGAAGATAGACTGGAATCTCTTTCTAACTTATCTATAAGGCCTAAAGCGTGGTGGCAAACACAGTAAAAAAAACAAACAATAACAACAACAAAAAGAAAGTGTAGCATGGCAGACTGAGATCAGACATGATCCAGAACTTCTCACTAGAGAAGCACCAAGGCATTGAAAAAGGTGTGCGCAAGAAGAGAGTGTCATCTGGCTCTTTAAAAGGGGAGGAGGGACTTCCCTCGTGGTCCAGTGGTTAGGGCTCTGCGCTTCCACTGCAGGGGGCACAGGTTCAATCCCTGGTCAGGGAACTAAGATCCTGCATGTCGCAGCGCGGCCAAATAAAATAAAATAAAATAAAATAATTAAAAGGGAGGAGATGGATAAGCTGGCATTACTGATTCTTTTTTTTACTAAACTTATTAAAAACAAAAGGAGTCCCAAATTACAGAGGTCAGAGGAGTCTTTAAATGACTGTAAATGAAGACAGTAGCTGTTGCAACCGCCCAGCCTAGGCTAGGTGTGACCTTGCCTGAAGGCAGAAGGATGGACACCATGACCTTTGTATTGCCAGCCTGAGCTGCTCCTGCATAAGCAAGAGGCAGCTGGACACCTTCCCCACTGTACAACCTCCCCCTGGGGAGGGCCACGTTGCCCAGAGATGGGAGAGGATAGGAAGACAAGGGTCACCGTGGTACCATGGCAATGGATCTTGGCAGAGGTACATCCTCGCCTTCTCCAATCACCGCTCACAACGGGACCCAAGTGTTTGCTGACAGCACCTCACCTGCCAACGTGGGTGGTGGCCCAGGAGGAGCAGGTAGATGCACTGGAAAAAGGAAAAGGAGGGAGCTTATAGGTGCTGTACCCTGAAATAGGATACCTGCCCCGGCTTATGCCCTAAGGCGCCCCCCAACTAATCCTCAACCAGTGCCGTCCCTTCCCTCACACCACCTCGTCGCTCTCCCACCGGCCCAGCCTGTCCCTGCCACTCCAGACACCCCCCAATCCTCGACTCACCCCACAACCCCGGTTCTGCCATCAGTCTGGGCCACTCTCTGCCAACCCGCTCTCCCCTCCCTTCTTGTTCATTTTCTCTCGCCCTCCCCCACCCCTGTGCCCTGTCCTCCCCACTGACTGTGGCCCAGACCAGTGCCCACGACCATCTGCCAGCTCCAAACGCCAGCATCTGCCCTCTCGCCACCCGTCCTTCAAACACCTGCTTCTGAGCTGCCTGCTCCCCTCGCCCCTCTGCCCACCCTCCAGGCTCTCGTGTCCTCCAGGGGACAGAGCCCAGGGAAAGGCACATATGAGCAGCTATAGAAAACAGATGAGGAGAAAGAAGGATGTCCTCCTCAACCAGCTCCCAGGTCAGGACACCCAGCGTGCCCTGGACCCCCACCCATTGTTGTCTCCAATCCACAGAATGTGAAGCAGAGCCATTCAGGGGTTCTGGGAGACTGGGCCACAGCTCCAGGAGGAAATGACCAGGTCAGGTGTCTGGCCCCTGAGCCCAAGAGTCTCTGACTAGGAGGGGGGTCTTTAGAGGTCACCTAATCCAGCCCCCTCCTCCACTTAAGTGAATGAATATCTGGGCCACCCAGAAGGTGCTGTCTTCCCAAATATACAGAAATATTCCATTCACAGAGCTCTCGCTATGGACCCATCACCATGTTCAAAAACTTAGTAGTATTTTATTTAATACCCGTAACCCCCAGATAAGGAAACTGAGGCTCAGAGAAGATAGGAAATTTGCCCAAGGTCATGCAGTGTCGGACACCTCAGGGTGGACTTCAGACCCTCTCGATCCCACTTCTTACTCCAGCGACTTCTGCAATGACCGGTTCCCTGCAGGCTTTGAGAGCACACATGGCAATGCTTCTTCGAGGACCCAGCGGGACCGTCTTTGAAGCCGCAGTGCGGGATGCCCACACGAACCCACTGGGGCCTCACGCGTGCAGCCTGGAAGCACATGGGAGTTAATGTCCACGGACGGAACAGAGCTGATGGATGCACACGTCCCTGTTTCTCTCCCCAGCAGGGCAGTTCTGAAACGCATCCCGTAAGGCTTCTCAGGAGACCTCCCAGGACAGAGCGGTAGTAAGATAAAAAGAAAGCATCCTCGGGTTCTGCTTTGGGGGAACACAAGTGGAAACACAGAGAGTGGTGGAGCTGGGATTCAACCCAGGTCTGCTCTGCTGCTGCCACCACCATCCATGCTGGGGTCCCCTTCCCTCGAGGTTCAAGTCATTCTGAACCACAGTGGCTCAGCCACACTTGATCCAGACAGGATCATGGTTGGCGTGGGGACGGGATGCCTGCAGCAGCAGGGTCATCTTCTCTGGAACTGAGGCCACCTCCCGACAAATCGCCTAACAGCCTGGGCTGAGCGGGATTCCCAGCTAGCTGTGCCCTGGCCCTACTCAACTTTAGCATCTGCCTCTGCCCAGAAATTTGGTGACTCTTTTAAGTCCCCCATCCCATCCAATCCTTCCCACACCCTGCCCCCTCCCCAGTCCTCAACATCTTAGAAAGGAGGGGGAACCTGAGGTAGTTTCTGGAAGCCTGAGCAGCTAGATCTAGCAGATACCCACCCTGCCCCACACTTAGAAAATCCAACACACTCGCTTGGAGGTGAGGGCAGAGCTTCCCCCAACTCCTGCCCAGGTCTCAAAGATGTGCTGGGACTTTCCAGGGGGAAAACACTGCTGGGGACCTCACATGCCCTGAGTCACTCCCAGCTTCCCAGCCCCAGGCAGCTGTGAGCTCTCTGTTTACTCCTCACTCTGCAGCGGGAAGAACGGGGCGGGGCGGTGCCTTCTCCCCTCTCCATGGGAAACTGAGGCGCCTGGGGCTTAAGGGACAGCCCCAGGGTCACAAAGCATGAAAAGAACCAGAGGGCCCTGGCGCCCAGCCCAGGACAACCCTATTATTCCCTATGGAGGCTGCTCCGATGGGGGCCACTCAGCAGAGGCAGATCCCCACATTCAGAGCCCAAACCCCACTTGCATATAAATGCCCTTTGGTTTGTTAAGAAGGGTGTAGAGGAGCTATAGAAAACAGATGAGGAGAAAGAAGGATGTCCTCCTCAACCAGCTCCCAGGTCAGGACACCCAGCGTGCCCTGGACCCCCACCCAAGGCAGGCACCCCACGCTCATCCACCCAGGGCCTCCAGAAATGAGCATCAGGCTGATGATCCTGGCCCGGCCCCAAAGGTCCACAAAGGCCTCTCAGACAGCACCCCACCATCCTAGCTCCCCTCCCTGCAACAGGCACAGGTTGGAGCGGGCATGGGGTGGGGTTTATGTCCTTTCGGAAAAAAACAAACCAACCCAGCCTAGCTACAGGGTCCTTCTGGGGGTCCTGGCTTTTTCCTTTCACAACCACCTGTAAACACCCCACCTCTGAGCTCCACCTCGGTCAGCTTCTCCACCTCGGTCAGCTACACACTCCATACAGGATGTGTGTGCGCCATGACCCACCCGTAGGGATGTCTGAGGACAGTCACCCCGCCTCCCAAACAACCCACTACGCTGAACTGCTCCGTGGAATCGCAGCGCAGGGCTCACACGCGTCCACACGAGCTGATTTCTCTTTGCAAACACCTGCATTTGCACTCACAACATACACCCCAATTCCACCCTGGGTTCAGACCCACCCAGGACTCGCGTCCTGATCCCTGCTGACTACGGGATTACCACCCAGCCCCGAATCCGCTGACCTTCTGTGAAGCCGGCGCCCGGGGCTCACTCCTCGACGTGGACGGAATGGCAACAGTCTGTCGCGGCGGCTCTCTCGGCCCGTGTGCCCGCGGCGGCGGCGTCCCCCTTCTCCATCCGGCGGCGAGCCCCCTCCTCCTCGGCGACGGGCTGCCCTGGCCGCCCGCCCCGCCGCGCGCACCGTCACCGCGGCGCGCACGCGCGCACGCGCGCACCCCGGCCGCGGCTCGCCGGGCACAAAGCGGCTTCCCCTGCCCGCCGCCGCCGCCGCCGTCGCCGCCACGCGCACACCTGGCAGTCGCGCCCCAGCCGCCGGAGCCGCGCTCGCCGCGGGAAAGCCCGCGCCTGGCCGAGGCGGGGCCCTCCTGCCGCCCTCCGCGACGCCGCCGCCTGGGTCCGCGCCCCGGTTCCGGCAGTGCCCACCCGACTCACCCCGCGCCGCAGCCGCGTAGCTGCCGGAAAGTGGGGGGGAGACGGAGGGGCGGGCACGAGCGGCAGGAGAGGGCGCGGGGGCGGAGGCGGGGCCGGTACGGCGAGTGCGGGGTGCGGCGCCCGCGGGATGCTCCCGTCGCCGCCGCCAGGGGACTGCCCGAGGCGGCTCCTCGGGAACAAAGGCGCGGGGAGGGGCAGGCGCGCCCAAGGGACCCAGGGGAGCGGAGGAGGGGACAGCCCACCGGCCCACAGAAGTTCCTGGAGGATGGGGCCCGGGCCGGTGGGGAACGGAGGTGAGGAAAGATCTGCGGGTTCCGGTGGATTGAGGAAGACACCGCGGTTCTCGCCAGCTCTGCGTGCGGTGGGGCTGGAGAGGGGGTTCAGTGCTATCTGGACTTGGAAGTAGGAGGTTTCAGGGACTGCCAGAGTCCTTGAAACTCTCCCCCCCCCCCACGCCTTCGACCTGGCAGCCGGGAGTTTTCATTCATTCGCTGCACAGCCATCCTCCCAGCTTTGGCCAAACCAAGGGTGCTCCTGAACCTGAAGGGGTTGAAGGCAGGAAGGGTGCGCTAGGGAGCCTTTGAGACGCTTGAGTCTTCCTCCCTAACCTCCACGGAGGGCGGCCTCTGAATATGGCTTGCACATCTCAGTGATGGGAAGCCCACTCCCTCAGGGGGCAGCCCACGCTGTACTCGAGCAGTTCTACATGTTAAAAAGCCCTTCATTTAATTGCATGGAAATCTGCATCCTTTCCATCTGCTGGCCATGGCCTCACTCTGCTCTGGCCACAACAGCTTCCTGCTTCTGGAACATAGGTAGGGCCTTGTAACTGCTGTTTCACTTCCCATCTCCTGTGCCCCTCCCCAGCCTTTCTTCAACACCCCTCACCAGCAGCTTCTCCATATGTCTGCCCCCTGAGTCCTTCAGGACTCAGCTCAAATGTCACCTTCTCGGAGAGGCCATCCACCTCTTCCAAACTCCCCACACACCCACTGGTCACTCTTTATCTGATGCTCTGTTTCAGTTTGTTCAGCACTCTGATCATCTCAAGATATTCTCTTGTCTATGCGTCTATAGTCTGTCTCTCCCAGTAGAATGTGTGTCCCATGGAGGCAGGACCCTTGTCTTCCTTAAGACAAGGCATCATAACCCCAGGGCCTGACCTGGAGCAGGGTGGAAAGCAAAAAGGAAGGCGGGTGGCCAACCCACCCTCTGAATCCCTTCAGCAGCCTAGCCCATCACCCCAAAATGTAACCTGCTCAGCCATTCAAGGGTAACATCGGCATGGTATTAGCAGAAGAATGTGCTCAATCTCTGTCCACAAAATAAATGAGGAAATGATAGAGCATTCCTCTTAGTCTGAGACAAAATAGAAGGACTTTCCTCCTCAGCTCTGGACTCTGCCCTGAGCTCTTGCAGCCCCAAGACACGAGCATTTTCTTAAAACATGGGGCCATACCCAAGCTTCTAGTCAACTGGAACCTCTCAGACAGCTGATCCCCTCAGCCTGATGCCCAGGTGCAGACAAGATTGGAGGCCAAAATAGACTTCTCCTTTATTTCTGTTAAACTGTACCTTCTAGACTTGGACCTGGACTCCAAGCCTCCAGGGCACTTCGGGTCCAACTGTGCCATCTTGTCCGTTGGGATGGTGCCCAGGTTCCTGCCATCGGCAATGTCACCGGCATGCTGTCCACATCCTCCCTCACCAAGTCCCTCATGAACACACTGAGCAGACTCAGCAAGGGCAGCCCACTCATCAACCTCCCTAGCTGTGCCCTCCCCCAGCCCACATTCCTCTGTGTCACCTGTAGGCTTTGATGGGAAGAAAAGAACAATTTCTTGCTGAAACTCAGAACCACTGTCTCCTGCTTTACCACCCCCAACCTACCTTCTAGTCTAGAAAACTAATCAGAAAAGCAAATAAGCTTCCCCCAGCAGGATGGGTTCCCAGGGAATTCACTCACTGCTGCTGGTCCTCCATCTCTTTCTTTTCTAAGTGCCCCCAAACCATCTCTTTAATAACAGACTCTGAAACCTGACCAGGAATGATGCTAAGCTCACTTATTTATGGTTCGTGGACTTATTTCCTCTCTGCAATGATAAAAATTACCTTCGCCATCTCCCACTTTGGGGCACATGCCTCATTCTCTGAGAGGCAGTGCGCATAGTGGTTGCAAGCACTGCCACTTACCCTGCGCCTCAGCTTTGTCATCTGATAAATGGGGAGTACAGTACCTAGACCATAGCATTGTTATGAAGATTAAATCAATTTATGCCTGCAAAGCATTTACAACATGACGCATAATAAACACACAGAAGTTAGTACAACTTTTGTGATATAAGAATAATAGTTAATTTTTTGAGTGCTGAGTCACGGAGCTATGGCAGCTTCCTCTTCAAGTCTCCTGGGAGGTAGCCTTCCCAGGTATGAAAGCTGAAGTTACTTTGAATGACTGCATCCTTCCTATCTTATAATTGCTTCCCTCTGCCATGGACTCAACTGGGCTCCTGTGACTCTGAAGAGCATTCTTGTTCTTTGGCTCAAAAAAGGTTAGCCTCAAGCCACCTGCGTGAGCAGGAGGTCCACCCTCCTCTTCTTCCCTGGCTGTTATCTTGGGCGGGTATAGCTAGCTGGCCCACATCAGTCTTGGAGCTAGCTTCCCTTCCAGCCTTCCTACCGGTGAGCCTGCATTATGTTCATTTGTCCTTCACCTGGTGCCTGATTAATGAGCTCTTTCTCTGGGCTAGGACCTCGGGATACAGAAGAGGGCAAGAGGGAAAAGGCCCTGCCCTCATGGACCTCACATTCCAGGGAAGCCACAGGCAATGAACAAATAGGCAAATAAGATAACGTCAGGTAGTGGAGAGCTTTGACGAAAGGAAAGGAGGTGAGGAAGAAGCTGCTTTACGTCAGATGGTGCTTGGCTCACAATAGGGCTTTGCACGTTGCCTGAAACTAATTCCGACCATGTGCCCTTCATGTCTGTGCTTCACCAGCATGTTCCCAGGACAGCCTCCTTCTCTGTCCCTGCAAGCATTCACAACTGTACATTCAGGATCACATTGCCACACCCTTCCTGATACTCTTGCCTCAAGCTCTAGCGCCTTTTCGGTCTTTTCTCTGCATGATTTGAAATCTGCCCCCTAGAGTTTAGGGCATTTGTCTGACCTCCCATCTCCTGAATATCAAGAGTTCCCAGGTGGCCTGAGTCACCTTTCCCAGGGTTCCTGTCACATCACATCATCATCCAGTTAATTCTTCCTCTTTGGGGAGAACTGGATCCAGAATACCTGTCCCCCTCACTGCTTCCTGTACCTTCTGAAATCGTCATTGAGACGAGAGAGCACATGCATTGCTCTTAGCTAAACATGACTCCTGGCAGATGTCTGGGTAGGTGAAGTCTCCCATCATCTCTGAACCTTATTCCTGGGGCCGGTTTGGGGAGATGCGGTAAGAGCACTGTCCCTGTTCTCTTGCTGGCCAGCACATGGTGTACCCCCAAATGACATCACTTCCATTCTTCTTTTCCACCCCTGGGAGGAAAGACCTGTTCTTTCTTGGCTTCAAGGGGCCTGCTAATTTAGAAGCTGGTGCAAAGAAGTTTTGATGGGGAAAGTGGGAAGAAAGGTCCTGGGTCAGGTCTAGCAGAAGCCTTGGGAAGGGGTGTGGCAGCAGCAGGGCTCCCAGGGATATCTCCATCGAGATTGCTAACACGGCTCATGTCTGTCCACAGTGTGGAGGAAGAGTGGGCGGGAAGGAGCCTGGGAGCAGGAAGCTGGGTGCCCCTCACCTGGACTCAGGATCCCAGCTGGGTTCTCTGGCATGGCGGAGGAGAGCGACAAGAAAGGAAGGGCTGGCTCTACCCAGGTCAAAGCAGGGACTGCCCAGCAAATATGCCAGCCGCTGTCCCTCTTAAAGAGGAACCAGTGGGACTTCCCTAGCAGTCCAGTGGTTAAGACTCTGCGCTTCCACTGCAGGGGGCACAGGTTCTATCCCTGGTCCAGCAACTAAGATTCCCACATGCCGTGCGGTGCGGCCAAAAATATAAAATAAGAGGAACCAGCTGATGATCTCCAGGCATCATTTCACTTGAGATTCATCATCTTCCTGATAGAAGGCAGGGAAAATATGATCATACCCATTTTACGGAGGAGAAAGCAAAGGCAATGACTTGCCTCAAATCACTCAGCGCATTCTAGGCTGGACAAGCACCCCGGCTGACAGACTCTTTCAAGCACCCCGACTGACAGACTCTTTCAAAGACCCTGGAAGGCCTCTCTGCCACTGAGGGCCGTGGTTCCCCACTGGGAGTTTATGGACCAGTGTGGGGCTGGCTGCATAATAAGTACCAACTGGAGGGGCCTGGAGGAAGGATGAGAGTAAGGGCAGTGGGTCCCCTTACCTGGAGGGAGACTCAAGGTCAGCACGGCTGAGGATGCGATGCTGCTGGGGGCTGTAGAGCCATTGGAAGGCTGTCAGTGTCCTCTCCTCAATTCGGAACCGCCCTTCCTGCACATACCTGCGGGCAAGACAGGAGAGAGTGAGGAGGTGGGCAGGCAGGACTCTGCAGGGATCCTTTGGGAGTTGGCCCTACTTGCTAGAAAATGATAGATGAGAGGTACCTGTCCCCAAATATACCCCCTGCTCGTCTGCCAGAAAGCCCTGTTTCCAAAGAGCCGCAGTTAAAATTCCCTGAAGAAGAGGCAGCTACAGGGAGCAGGTTTCAACTCAATAGATGGAAAAACTTTTTACAAGTTAGTTGTCTGGGACTTCCCTGGTGGCACAGTGGTTAAGAATCTGCCTGCCAAGCCAGGAGACACGGGTTCGATCCCTGATCCAGGAAGATCCCACATGCCAGGGAGCAACTAAGCCCGTGCGCCACAACTACTGAAGCCCATGAGCCTAGAGTCTGTGCTCTGCAACAAGAGAAGTCACCGCGATTAGAAGCCCGCGCACCGCAACAAAGAGTAGCCCCCGCTCGCCGCAACTAGAGAAAGCCCACGCACAGCAATGAAGACCCAATGCAGCCAAAAATAAATAAACAAAATAAATAAATTTATTTTTAAAAAGTTAGTTGTCTCAAGTTGAAAGGAGTCACTTGGAAGGAGTGAGATCCCTGTCACCAGAGGTATGTAAGCAGACGCTGGGCAGGGGATTCAAGCATCAGACAAGGGTCCATTCTCCAAGCCCTTTATAAGACTGAGACATTGGATTTCTTGAGTTCACAGCAGGAGAAAGTCTGCTCTGGAGTGGGGGTCATGAGTCAGATGTCAGGATTAGATCTTCCAGAACCTCAAGGGTCACTCACAGGGTCCCAGCCACCCTCTGGATCGACAATCAGCCCAGAGCAAGGATCGGGGAAGCTGGACTGGGCAAGGTGAACACGAAAGGATCTCACCCACCCTGGCCACCCATTCCTGGTAGAATCATAAATCTGTCCATTAATTCAGTATTTATTGAGTGCCCATGACAATGAGCAAAAGATACATAATCCCTGCCATCCTGGAGTTTTCAGTTTTGTGGGGAGAGAAGCCATCAAATAATCACGTGAACAATATATCATTTTAAACAGGCCCTCTCATACATTGCCAGTGGGATTGTCAATTGGTATAAGCCCTCTGATGGATAGCCTGACAACATCTGTCTAAATTATACATGTAATTCCTCTGTGATCCAGCGATCCCCCTTCAGAGAATTTACCTACAGATTCTGCATGTTGGACAAGGTAATCCGTGGCACTGTTTATAATGACAAAAGACAGGGAATGGCCCAAGCACCCATCAGCAGGGGGTTGGTTAAATAAATTACGGTGCATCCATACAGTAAAACAGTGTGCAGACATAAAAAGTGTTTTAGGGACTTCCCTGGTGGCGCAGTGGTTAAGAATCCGCCTGCCAATGCAGGGGACAAGGGTTCGAGCCCTGGTCTGGGAAGATCCCACATGCCGGGGAGCAACTAAGCCCGTGCGCCACAACTACTGAGCCTGTGTGCCACTACTACTGAAGCCTGGACGCCTAGAGCCCATGCTCTGCAACAAGAGAAGCCACCGCAATGAGAAGCCCGCGCACCGCAATGAAGAGTAGCCCCCGCTTGCTGCAACTGGAGAAAACCCGCGCGCAGCAACGAAGACCCAACGCAACCAAAAATAAATAAATTAAATTAAATTAATTTATGTAAAAAAACAAAAAAAAATGTATCCTGGAGGTCTTTGCATGATAGCACACAGAGAATGCCCTCAATTAAAACACTTTTTTAAAAAAAATTTATTTAGTTATTTTTATTTTTGGCTGCGTTGGGTCTTCGTTGCTGTGCACGGGCTTTCTCCAGTTGCAGCAAGCGGGGGCTACTCTTCATTGAGGTGCGCGGGCTTCTCATTGCGGTGGCTTCTCTTGTTGTGGAGCATGGGCTCTAGGCACGCGGGCTTCAGTAGTTGTGGCACGTGAGCTCAGTAGTTGTGGCTCACGGCTCTAGAGCACAGGCTCAGTAGTTGTGGCGCACGGGCTTAGTTGCTCCCCGGCATGTGGGATCTTCCCAGACCAGGGCTCGAACCCATGTCCCCTGCATTGGCAGGCGGATTCTTAACCACTGTGCTACCAGGGAAGCCCCAGGATATGTTGTTAAGAGAATAAAAATCAAGTGCAGAAAGGGCAGTATGTGTACTTTATGTTTAAAAAGGGGGAAAGAAGAAAGTAGGAATTCCTATTTGCTTATCTTCATATGTAGAAATTCTGGAGACACAGAAGCTAATAAAAGTAGCTTCCTGGGTGGGGATAAGGGAGAGCTGGGGGAATGGCGGGGATAGGGGAGTGACTTTTTAACAGTGTGTCTTTTTATACAGGAGAGGTATTACCTATTATTCCAAATGTTTAATTGTGTGTGTGTGTGTTCCTGTGTATGAAATTACAAACTGCATAAAGTGCTATGAAAAGAAAAAATTGTGCAGGTGCTCTGATATTGCCCGATGGGGCACAGGCTATTTGCTGGGGGAGGAGATTTCCCAGAATGCACGTTGCTGGAGGGCAGAGGGCTTTCATTGCTCCTATGGTCTCCCAAACCAAAGCATCTGGTCCCCGCCTGTCTCCCTTCACTCTCTTCGATATGATCTGATGGGCATTTCAGTAAGATCATCCTGGTGGAAAAGAGCAAGGTAGCCAGGTTAGATGTTCTTGCAGGGGTCCAAGTGGGACAGTGCTGGTTTGTACAGGGGATAGTGCTGGAGATGGAGAGAAATGGGAGGACTCAAGTGAGCAAAGGAGGTAGTGTCCACTGGTCCGGGGGATGGGTTGGACATGGGTGAAGGGGAGACAGGCAACAAAGTTGTTCCTGAGTTCCTGGTTTGTGCGGGCATCTGGCTGCAGTGCCATTCAAGCTGGACAAGGACAAGTTTGGGAGGGAAGATCATGACTTTATGACTTCAGTTTGGGACATGACCTTCCTCCATGACCTGCTTCCTGCCCCAAGATGACTCCTGTCCTATAAAACCTCGCTCAAAACTTGTCTCCTCCAGGAAGCCTGCCCTGATTAATCCCATCCTATTCTGATGATGAGTTTCTGTGCCTTTCCCCATCCTTGGGCTCCTCAATATGCGCTCCCCCTCCTTGCCATAGCCACCCCTCCTCTCCCCGACTCCCATCTCCCCAAGGCAGGTGGAGGGGACTGTCCTCCACTCTTTGCAGGCACCCTGACCTGGATTCTACTTCCCAGCTTCAGGTGAGTGATTTTTCCACTGTGAGTCCCTGAATCCTCATCTGTAAAATGGGAGTACTAATAACACCCACTCTGAAGGGCTGTTAAGATGATTAAATGAGATAATGCCAGGGAAGCTTCTGTCACGTGGTCATCATTATCTCCTTTCCTCCCCACCATCCTCATCAGTCCTCACCAGTCACTGGCTTTACCTGCTTCACCAACGACAGACAAACCCACTCCCTGCACTCTCTCCTCCAAGCTTCATATCAAACCCCTCAGAACCGGTGGAACCCATTTTAGAGATGAGGAAGAAGAGGTTCAGGGGACAGAAGTGAACTTGTCCAAGGTCACACACGCAGGAAGCAACAGAGGCAGGCCTTCTTTGCACCTTCAGCCCCTGGCATCCAGTCCCCTCCGTGCACACACACATCCTTTCCTCCTCCATACCAGCCCTCACTTCCCAACACAGATCTTGTCAGCTCCTCCCCGGCCCAAAAAGGTTTGTGGTTTCCCACCACGTATCAACCGTCCTCCAAACGGCTCACCTGAGAGGTCTAATTCTTCCCCACTTTGCTCCCCGCCAGCCTTTCCCACCGTTACATGCCTCCCCCCACCCCCGCCCACATTCACGCATACAGACCCCTGCATTCCCCATCTGTTTGTCCTTCTCCGAAGATGCCCTGCCTTTTCTTACCTCAGAGCCTTTGTTCAGGCTGCGCTCAGATCTCAGCCGCCCTCCCTCCATCTGCATCTTGCCCTACCCCACCCCAACTGCTCAAACCACACTGCCTCTAAAAATCTGTCCCCACGCCCCCAGCCAGCATCCAAAGTTGCTCCAAGGTTCCAGGGATGCTTTGCTTATCCTTGATCACAACGTCGCTCTCTGCCCGCGTGAGTTATTTATGTGCCTGTCTGTCTCCCTGCTAGAGTGCTAAGACTGTGTCTGATCATCTCTGAAATCCCTGCCACACCCTCACCCAGCACCCTGTTCGACTGAGCCAGTTTCCATAAAAATCACAACAGCCACAGTGATCAACTCACTACGTTCTTGGGCAGTTTCTTCCACAGAATGCTCTGACACAGATGATCTCCATTAATGAATCCAATTTGTTAACTTAGTGAGTGTATTTGCTGCACTGCACTTCATTAAATATAGGAAAAACAGAACACCATCCATCCCCAAATATCTTCCCTATTAATCTGTTTTGTACCTGAAATTCTATTGAACAGTACACAGAAGGAGATTAAATACTGCAAAGGGTCAACCTTGTAAAGCACGAGCAGCCATTAAAACTTTAGCAAGGGGCTTCCCTGATGGCACAGTGGTTAAGAATCCGCCTGGCAATGCATGGGACACGGGTTCGAGCCCTGGTCCGGGAAGATCCCACATGCCGCGGAGCAACTAAGCCCGTGTAGCACAACTGCTGAGCCTGTGCTCTAGAGCCCGTGAGCCACAACTACTGAAGCCCTTGTGACTAGAGCCCGTGCTCTGCAACAGGAGAAGCCACCGCAATGAGAAGCCCACGCACCGCAACGAAGAGTAGCCCCCGCTCGCCGCAACTAGAGAAAGCCCACACACAGCAACGAAGACCCAATACAGCCAAAATTTTTAAAAATTAAAAAAAAAACTTTAGCAAGAACCAGCTTCTCAGATTATCCCTGGAAAAGTAGGCATCAAGACCTGGGCATAGTCAGGGACATTTTGAAAGGAATGAGAAGGGGGGGTGGGGTAGAAGCTGCTCATAGTAAGAGTCCCCCAGTTATGGAGGTGGGCGACACCTCCAGGAGGATGCAACCCATCACCAAAAGAGAGAAGGGTCAGGCACTTTACAGGTTACACTTATTTTTGGGGAAGGTCAGGCAGGCATTGAAACCTGAACCTTGAAAACATTTTGCTAAGTGAAAGAAGCTAGTCACAAAGGACCACATACTAGGATTCCATTTATATGAAATGATGTCCAGAATAGACAAAACCATAGAGAGAGAAAGGAGACTAGTGGTTGCTTAAGGCTGGGGGAGAGTGGGGTGGGAGGAAATGGAGGAGAGGGACTGCTGAAGGTTATGGGATTTCTTTGGGGGATGATGAAAATGTTCTAAAATTGACTATGGTGATAGTTGCACAACCCTGTGAATATATTCTCACTGAATTTTACACTTTGGGTAAGTTGTGTGGCACATGATTTCCAATAAAGCTGTTATTAAAATAAACAAATATCTAATAGTGCATACTGATATAAATACATGATTGAATAACTAAATAAATGGGGAGGAAAGAGACAAATCTCGGGTGCAGAACAATTCCAAACAATATATGTAAACACTCTGACCTCAAAGAGGTGAACCATAACTCCACTCTACTTAGACATGAGCTTCACAGAGTAAATTCCTTCCAAAGAGTATACACTATAGAAAGGGGAAGGGGAGCAACTTTACAGTGGAGAAGACTGACAAATACTACCTCAGCCAGGTGATCAAAGTCAACATCAACATTGATAAGCTATGTTGATAGTATGTATCCTTGATATGATGCATGAAAATGGCACTCTATCCTCGTGGTCTTTTTCCCCCAAAACTCATAACCCCAATCTAATAATGAGAAAAACATCAGACAAATCCCCATTGAGGCACATTCTACAAAATATGACCAGTACTCCTTAAAACTTTCAAAGTCATCAAAAACAAGGAAAGTGGGCTTCCCTGGTGGCGCAGTGGTTGGGAATCTGCCTGCTAATGCAGGGGACACAGGTTCGAGCCCTGGTCTGGGAGGATCCCACATGCCGCGGAGTGGCTGGGCCCGTGAGCCACAATTACTGAGCCTGCACGTCTGGAGCCTGTGCTCCGGAACAGGAGAGGCCGCAATAGTGAGGGGCCCGCGCACCGCGATGAAGAGTGGCCCCCGCTTGCCGCAACTAGAGAAAGCCCTCGCACAGAAACGAAGACCCAACACAGCCATAAATAAATATAAATAAATAAAGATAGATTTTTTAAAAAAAAAGAAAAAAAAAAAAAAAACAAGGAAAGTCCAGGAAACTGTCACAGCCGAGAAGAGGAATTACGTTAATTACTAAATGCAATGTGGTATCTGGATGGGACCCTGTAACAGAAAAAGGACATAAGAAATCTAAATAACCTATGGAACTTGGTCAAAATAATATATCAACATTGGTTCATTATTGTAACAAATGTACCATACTAATGTAAGAAGCTAATAATATGGGAAACTGGGTGTCAGGTATACGGTAACTCTTTGTACTATCTTCTCAATTTTTCTGTAAATCTGAAACTGTTCTAGGGACTTCCCTGGCAGTCCAGTGGTTAAGACTTCGCCTTCCAATGCAGGGGGTGCGGGTTCGATCCCTGGTCAGGGAGCTAAGATCTTATATGCCTCATGGCCAAAAACCAAAACATAAAAAAAAAAAAAAAAACAGAAGCAACACTGTAACAAATTCAATAAAGACTTTTAAAATGGTCCACATAAAAAAAAAATCTTAAAAAAAAAAAACGGTTCTAAAATATAAAATTTACTAAGAAATAAAAAAGACATCTCCATGATAAAGAGCTTTTGCAGATTAATATGAAAAACTATATATATATAATGAGCAAATCAACAGGGAAAACAGGACAAAGGAAGCAAATCAGGAGTTTACAAAAAGAGAAACACAAATGACCAATAAACATAAAAAAATCAACTTATATAAGAAATAAAAATTAAAACAACAATGAGAGACCATTTTTCACCAGTGACATGGGCCAAGATTTAAAAGTTTGTTAATTGTCAGTGTGAGCAAAATTGTGGCAACTTACACATCACTGGAGATAATATAAAATAGTACAATTTCTTTGGTGATCAAGTTGGCAGTATCTTTCACAATGTGCATGTGCTTTCACTCTGCAATTTCACTTTGGGGAATATATCCAACCATTATCTTTGCACATGTTTGCATGGGTATAAGTTCACTGCAGTGATGTTTATAATATAAAAATATTCCCTAAAAGGTCATCAGTAGAGGCTAGACAAAGAAATTATGGTTCAACTTAGAATGGAATACTTTACAGTCAGTAAAAAGAATGTTGCCAGAGCACTTTGCAATGTTTTTCAAGTACTCACACAGCCTTAGCCTCTAGCCTCTGTCAGTTCCTTCTCCCAGATCTGAAGCCCCACCAGCAGAAACTGGGCAACAGGCCCTCAGAAATAATCAGAAGCTAAAAAGTCATACATATCTAATAACTTGAGCTAAAGAACCCAACCAAATTCTAATTTAGTTTTTGGTACTTTATGGAGAGTTTGGAGGAGGAGCCTCCAAAGCAAGAGCTGCTCTAAAAGAGTAAGTAGACATCAGACATATTTGTTGCCCAATGAGTATTCACCACCCTCTCTCCCACTCAAAATTTTGTTGTTTGGGTGGAGCTAACCCCAGCCCCCAGTTCCCAGGATGAGCGCATGACCCAGCCTGGCCAATATGAGCAGTCCATCCCCCTTGCCATGGTGATTGGCTGAAGGATGGCCATGTGACCCAAAACAGGCCAATGGGATGATATTCTGAAACTTCTGCTAGAACGCTGAGAAAGGGAAGCTGTCTTTCCAGGAGGGTTAGTCGTCTGGAGGGTTGCCTGCAGCTCCTGAGAGCCACCTCACTTCCACAAGGAAATAAAAAGGGAACAGAGGAAAGAGAAAGGACAGAGAGAGTAGGGCATTATTTGGTGACATTATTTGAGCACTTGAATCCAGTTTTACCTGAAACATGGAGAGTTCTTGGTGTTTTCAGTTACATAAACCAGTAAATTCCCTTTTTCTCTTAAGCCAATTTGAATTGAGAAAACTGACTCAATCTGAAATCCTGGAAGCAGGGGCCAAGGCTGATCATGTTGGGAGTGTGCCATGGAGTTCAGAAGGTGTCTTGCCTTCAAGAGTGCTCCCTGCCAGGGCTTCCCTGGCGGCGCAGTGGTTAAGAATCTGCCTGCCAATGCAGGGGACACGGGTTTGAACCCTGGTCTGGGAAGATCCCACATGCCACGGAGCAACTAAGCCTGTGCGCCACAACTACTGAGCCTGCGTGCCACGACTACTGAAGCCCGCGCGCCATGACTACTGAAGCCCGCTCGCCTAGAACCCGTGCTCCACAACAAGAGAAGCCACTGCAATGAGAAGCCTGCGCACCGCAAGGAAGAGTAGCCCCTGCCCACCGCAATTAAAGAAGGCCTACACGCAGCAACGGAGGACCCAACACAGCCAAAAATAAATAAATAAATAAATTTATTTAAAAAAAATAAAAGAGTGCTCCCTGCCAGGCTGTCTGATCACTCAAGTCACGTCTTCAGGACCTTCTCAGAGCAATGGGCTTTTTTACCCAGGAGTGAAAGGTGACCTAAAACCTATATTAGGGTTCTAGCGACTTCCCTGGTGGTCCAATGGGTAAGACTCCGCACTCCCAATGCAAGGGGCCCAGGTTCGATCCCTGGTCGGGAAACTAGATCCTGCATGCATGCCACAGCTAAGAAGTCCACCTGCCATGACTAAAAAAAAAAACAAAGATCCCACATGCCATGAAGATCCCGCGTGCCACAACTAAGACCCGGTGCAGCCAAAGTAAATAAATAAAATAAATAATAAAAAACAAATAAATAAAAATTTTTCAAAAATCTAATTAGGGTATTAATAATGATTTATGCTTCATCAGGTTCAGCCCAAGATCCAACCCAGACAGGCATCAGGGCAGAGAGAGTCAGAGCAGGAATCCAAGCTCTACCCCTTTAAAACTCTTCCTGTTTCCTCCTCCATGAAGTGAGGGAAGGAACCAAACTGCACAAAGTGATCTGGGAAGTTCCGGGGTCCTAGGGTGGTGCCTCCTTTCCAGGGAGAGGGCACTAAGTAACTGCCCACTCCCCACCAGATCTTCAAACAGATTAACTCTACTTTTATCTGATTTCTGTACTGAGGTTTCATCTGAAGAGTAGCTCCACTGCTAAATAATAATTTTGATTATTTGGACTTTGATTCCTGGAACCCTTGAAAGGCGGGATGGGCTGAGCAGGCTGACCCATTGACCCCCCTCCTGCTCTGACATGTTGAGATTTTTTTGACAATGTGAACTTGGATGGGCAGCCAGGCCCTGTGTTCAGGAAATACGAAGCAAAACAGAGGAGGAGTTAAGCCCCTGGGGAAGCCCTGAGTTCAAACCCTGACTGTGTCACTTGCTTGCTGGGTGACATTGATTAACCACTTTCCTTCTTGAGCCTCAGTTTCCTCATCTGAAAGAGGGGGGTGCTAATGCCTTCCCCTGAGTATCACTGTGAAGAGTAACTGAATCAATGCCTGATTATGGTAGAGCCAGTAGGAAGTGCTCTGGAAGTCAGGTTGCTATTATTAACGATATTATTGTTGTTCTTTGTATTCAGGCTACAGAATGTACCTGGTGAGAAGTGTTCCGGAATGCTACTTCAAAGATGCTCCTGGCCCTGGTTTGGGTGGGATGATTTGCGATGGGGAGGGGTCCCAGCCAGACATTCTTGGAGTCCTTCCAGGGCAGGAGTGGGCTGAGCAGGCTGTCCTGCATTCTAAGTTCCGCCAAGCAGAGGTCAGGCCCCTGGTTGAAACGGCCCTGAACATTCGGACAACGGGGACATGGGCCCAACCCAGCCCTGAACATTCGGACAACGGGGACATGCGCCCAACCCCTTTGCGATGCGTCTGAAACCCTCTTGGCCTGCAGTCTCGAGACCTGACACCAGCAGGCTCTGATTTCCCAGCCTGGGCAGGACTCGGTGAGGGTAGAGGCAACCACCCACCTACACGGGGACCTCTTCCCTCCCTTCCTAGGCCCCCCTTCTCAAACACCCTATCCCCCAAGTGCCCACAACCACCGGTCCGCGTGTAGGTGAACTGAAGCACCTCCTTGAACAGGAGAGATGAGAATTGTAGGTCGTGCCCTCTTGGGCGGGGCCCAGTCCGTGGCCCGACCCCGAGCAGCAGAAGGAATGAGGGTAGGAGGGGGAGCCCCACTGCACAAAGAGAGCTAAGGCGCGGGGAGGAAAGTGAGGAAACCCCGCAACGCGTCTGTAAGGAGGACCGGGGTCCCTCCAAAGCCTGACGTCAGGAACACGGTCCAGGGTCCCGGCGACGCTCGCTCTGGAGAACCGCAAAGACCAAGCTCGGAGACGCCGGTTGGGGATGACCAGGTAGCGCAGCGCCTCTCGTTAAACCCGGCCCCGCTGCCTCCGCTCGAGAAGAAACTTCGGGCCAGCGCCCCCGCTTCTTCCCGCGCCCGGCCCAGCCTCAGCACGCGGGGCGCGCGGGTTCGCGCCCGCACCAGGCCCCGCGCCCCCCGGTGCTCACTCACCAGCGCACCAGCTGCCAGCGCTTCTCCCCCGGCGCCCGGCGACCCGCCATGCCTCCCGGCCGGCGCCAACTCCCTCTCCGCCGCGGGCCGCACGGTGGAGGCGGCTCCGGCTGCCGCAGGCCAGTGCCGAGGGCGCGCTCCGCGGCGCGGGTCCGGCGGGCGGGGCGAGCGCGAGGCGACTCGGCCGGAGCCCAGGCGGTGCGGCCGGCAGCGCGCATCCCCCACCCCCGGGGCGGCCGCCGGCCCCGCCCCTGGAGCCGGCCGGGGCTGGGTCACCGCGCTCCTTGCCGCGGCGGCGAGACCGCAGGCTGTCCGCGTCGCTGCCTTCACCCACGCCCCGCCTGCCCAGCGGCGCAGCAGAGCGGGCTTTCTGTGGAGCACGGGGCGAGGAGTCAGGTTCTCCAAATTCGACTGTGACGGAAACCTGACTTGCTGAGTGACTCGAGAGGATTCACTTAATTCCGCTGTGCCTTACTTCCTTATGACACCTGTTCCATCTACCCAGACAGTTATGCATAAAAATAATTTAACTACTATAAATGCTTTACAGATGCGTCTTACAGATTATTGATCTATTTTAAGGTAACAGTAATTAAAACAGTATGGCTTTGGTCCAGCACGCTGCCTGACCCTAGGATCAGCTCCACCCAGGCCTTCAAACTACTTTCACCCCAGAACGTTAGTGTGAGTTGAGCAGAGACCAACATGGCCCACAGCGTCCTGGGAGCCTGGTTTGAAGGAGCTGAGTTTTAGAAATGTTTATAAACACAGAGATTGTCTGTACATTGAACAGTGCAATTCACCCTGCCTCTCATATCAGGACAATACACGTGCTTTGCAGGAGGGAAACTTCTGCAGAGAGGAGAAAATCTGGCTCCCGGTGTAGAGCCCCTGGGAGCTTATCTTCCCCTTAGGGATGGTGGATCCATGCTCAGGAGCACTGGAAAAGTTTCCAGCGGAGTCCAAATGCTACTGACATCTGTCGCTATATCCATAGGCACCTTCCCCAGGGTGCAACAAAAATCAAGATTACATAAATTCTGAGAATCCTCATCTGAGCTGTCCACTAGGTCTCAGCTAAAGAACTGACAGGAAGCAACAGGGAATGAAGAACTTAACCAGTACAGAGGCATCATGTAAAAGAAAACAGAGAAAGAGATACAGACAAGATAGGTTGCCAGCTCGCCTTTGACCTTTAAATATAGTGTCTAGCATGAGGCTAGCAATTGCCTCTGAGTATCCTTTCTTTAAGCTTCCCCAACATAATTAACAAGGAAACCAAGGAAACAGAATAGAAGGTCTGAAAACATCCCCACATGTGTGTATGTGTAATATATGTATTTCAAATTAGTGATGGATATGGTGATGCGACAATTAGCCATTTACAGGGGGGAAAAAAAAAGCAAGCCCTCTATTTCACATCACAAGATATATTTCAGATGAACTATAAATGTAAGTGTATAAATATATGTATAAAGGAGTAAAAAAAATACATAGGTAAGTATTGTGATATTAAAATGGGGATGGATTGTTTTAAGCTTGGCATCAATGGCAGAAGCCATACAGGAAGAGATTAATGGATTTGACTAAAATAAAAATATTTAAACTTAGCACATCACAAAAGCACAATAAGCAAAATTAAAAGGCAAATGTCAAACTGGTTTAAAAAATATATGCCTGTATTTGAACGTCCATATTCATAGCAGTGGTATTCACAATAGCAAAGGAGTAGAAGCAACCCAAGTATCCATGGATGGATTAATGGATAAGCAAAATGTGGTCTACACATATGATGGAATATTATTCAGCCTTAACAAGGAAGGAAATTCTGACACGTGCTACAACATGGATGAACCTTGAAGATATTACGCTAAGTGAAATAAGCAAGTCACAAAAGAACAATACTGTATGATTTCACTTATATGAGGTTCCTAGAGTAGTTATATTTATAGAGACAGAAAGTAGAATCATGGTTGCCAAGGTTCTGCGGGTGGGGAGGGAAGAGTAGGCAGTTACTGTTTAATGGACACAGCATTTCAGCTTTGCAAGATGAAAAGAATTCTAGAAATGGATAGTGGTGATGGCTGCACAGCAGTGTGAATGTATTTAATGCCATTAAGTTGTACACTTAAAATAGTTACAATAGCAAATTCTATGTTATGCACATTTTACTACTATAAAAAATTTAAATGTTGAAAGTTTTTGGTATAAAGAAATAAGAAATGATAAATGCTCCAATAGAGAAATGGGCAAAGAACGTGAACAAACAATTCACAGAAGAAATATAAATAGATAATAGAACACTTTTTTTAAATATATTTATTTATTTGTTTTTGGCTGTGTTGGGTCTTTGTTGCTGCACGCGGGCTTTCTCTACTTGCGGTGAGCGGGGGCTACTCTTCATTGCGGTGCGTGGGCTTCTCATGCCGTGGCTTCTCTTGTTGCCAAGAGATATTTGTAGAAAAATCTGGAAGAACTATAGGAACATATGTAAAAAGTGATTTATCTCTGGGTAGGTGAAGTTATAGTGATTTTTATTTTATAGTTTCTCTTATCCATATATTCTAATTTTTCTAAATAAACATTATGTGCAATAAGAAAAAAGACAATAAAAGTCACTTTTCAAATGATTAAGCTACCAAGATATTCGCCACATGGCTGTTTTTAACATTAAAAAATAGAAACAATCTAATTATCAAACTATGATAATGGATAGAATACATTGTAGTTTATCAATACAGTGCAACAACACTCTGCAGCAGGAGAAAAATGTTCATGCTATATTGCTAAGCCAAAAAGCAGACTACAAAATAAGATGTTTAAATTATACATAATTAAGATTTTATATAATAAAATTTTTTAATGCCGAATGTTAGGATTTGTTATGACCGGAAGGTATAAGTGGGCAATTTTGTTTTTATATCTTTACTTATCAAAAATTCCTAAGTTTTCTACAATGAATAATGTGGGAAAAAATTTTTAATTTTGATACATAGGCATCGATTGGTGAATGAAAACATTTAATGATTTTTAGGAGATTTCCAACATACAAGTGGGAAAAAAAAAACACAGAACAGGGTGTGGTGCTATATGATGTCAGTACCTTAAAAATGAAAAAAAAAGTGTGTGTGTGTACGTATACACAGAATTTGTTAATGGTGGAAAACTTTGGGCAGAGAAGTTGAAGTTGGAGGATGAGGAAGTTTTTACTTTTACAAGTATAAGCATGTCTTTTTTTTTTAAGTATTTTTAAGAATTGTCTGCGTAGTCTGTATATAATTCTGTACTATCTCGGTGGTGAGATTACAAGCTCTTTATCTTCTTTAAAAATGTTTTAAATTATTCAAAAATGATAATGTATTTCAAACAAATAAAAGACAACAGCCAGCCACAAATAGCCAATTATCTTCAAGAGGCTGCAAGCACTGTGAAGACTCCACAGAAACATGGGGGAAAAAAGTTGTGATATAATATGGGTAAAAAAATCAGATATGCCAGGGAGTTCCCTGGTAGCCCAGTGGTTAGGACTCTGGGCTTTCACTGCTGTGGCCTGGGTTCAATCCCTGGTCAGAGAACTGAGATCCCGCAAATTGCGCGGCATGGCCAAAAAAAAAAAAAAAAAAAGCAGATAGGCCATGAAGATGACTATGTAAATCATCATTCATACAAACAAACTAGAAGATAATACACAAAAATAATACTAGTTGCACTAGGGCAGTAGGATTACAGGTAGATTTTTGTTACTGCATTTCCCAACCTTTCTGAAGTATAATTCTAATGCTTCTGTAATAAAACACAATATTTAAAAGAATTGGCTAAAGGAGGTGGTACGTTTAAGGCAAAATTACGTGTGGCAAAGCTAATACAAAGTTAGGGGAAAATTAAGGAAAAAAATGGCCACAGTTACACCAGATCATGAAAGAATTGGGGAGCTAGCTGCCCAAGATCATGGAAAGTGGTCTGAAATGGAAGAACTTCAGGCATAGGCAGTGGAACCCCTCAGGATCCCTTCAATGAAGTCTGTCGGGTGAGCGTCTGAGCTCTCTGCCCTAGAAGGAGGAGGATGTGGGCAGGGCTGAGGCAGAGGGAATGTGTCTGAGGCTGAATTGTGGCCTAGTACACACACACACACACACACACACACACACACACACACACACACAGCTCATTCCTGTTGCCATGCTAGTGGTTGAGGAATGATCTCAAACTCCAAAAGTCAGAGCTGAGATTTTAGGGACCATTTTATCCAAATCATCCATTTCACCCCTGAGCAGAGTGCAGCCTTGCCCTAGTTTGATCTTTCATTCTTAAGGTAAGCTGACTAAAAGGCTTATCCACAGTAACTTCTGGTTGGGTCTCCAGTCCCAGAGCTCCCAATCCCTCTAGCCACAGCATCCCAAGGGACCCAGATTGGGTGGTCTTTTGGGGTCAGGACAGATGGCCAGAGTCTTTGAAGAAAAGAGGGTATCCCTGTAACACTGTCACCTGCCCCCCTGTTTAGAGCATCTTGGTGTCCACCATTGCTGGAGCACTCAGTGGGCAGCAGCCTGGCAGAGAACAGCAAATGGGGCCCAAGTTGAGGAAGGTTGTGCCAGATATCTCCTTCCTCCAGAACCTTTCCACACCTTTCTCTACTCTGCTTGTGTCCCAGGAAGTCAACCTATGCAAGCAGTGTCAATGGACTCCCTTAACTTCTGGCTTCTGATTGGGACTGGCTGGAGGAGGTGCCAGCAGGAGGTGGGGAGGCAAAAGGAGAGTGAGGTTGGGATATTTATTCCTCAGCTCCCTCCCAGGTCCCTGTGGGTCAGATGCTTCATTTTAAGGAAAGCCACAACTCCTGCCAGGTAGCCCTCTCCCCATACCCATCCTCTCTGAACTCTCATAACTGCCTTCTCTTGTCCCTCCAGGCCTAGGGATGGTAACATCTCTGCCTATCCTTTGTTCTTAAACTCTGCCCCACAACCTTGGAGATAGTCCCTTAACTCTCTTCAAATGATTCATTTTAAATGTTCCCTGCCAGGACACAGACCAATGCAGAGCTGTTATCACTGTGGGTGCCTTCTGCCACCGCTGGAGTCACCTCCTCTCTGAGGGGCCTGATGAAGCCCACCTCTGGCTTTTTTTTTTTTTTTTAAGCCCACTAATTTTATTTTTTTAATTTATTTACTTATTTATTTATTTATTTATTTGGTTGCGCCGGGTCTTAGTTGTAGCACGCGGGCTCCTTAGTTGTGGCATGCAAAATCTTAGTTGCGGCATGCAAACTCTTAGTTGCGGCATGCATGTGAGATCTAGTTCCCTGACCAGGGATCAAACCCCGGCCCGCTGCATTGGGAGCAGAGAGTCTTAACCACTGCGTCACTAGGGAAGTCCCCCACCTCTGGCCTTGATCGGGCTGGAGTTTGAATCGTGGCTCTGCTGCTTACAAGCTGGGTGGTATCAAATTTAACCTCTCTTGAGCCTCATTTTCTCCACCTACAAATGGGAATAAACCTTTCCAGTAGGATTTCTCTGAAGTTTCAATGAGATTATGTGGGTAAAGTGCTCAGCTCAAAATAATGTTACTTTTGAGGCCTGATGTACACTTTTTATACAATTTAGTTTTCTTTGACTTGGTTACAAGTTTAATTTTGAAAATAGAAATATGATTTTTTTTAAGTATTTAGTAGATGGCTTGGCATATAGAACATGCTTAATAAGTGTTATTATCAACATCATCATCCGCAATATCATAATCTCCATGTCATAATATGTCTCTGGGTCTCCCCATAATGTCAGGTATAGGACCATGCAGTCAGCTTTGCTCAATATTACTGTACTCTGTGTGTTGACTGATTGTTAACCTCCTCCAAGGAAGCACCTCAAAGTCTCCTTGCCCAAAAGCTTAAGCCCTAGCTCTGCTGGTTCATCATTTTCAGTTATTCCTTGGATGCTTTTGTGCACATCTTTTGTTGTCTCACATGTGGATTTTTTCCTGCAGGTGTCCCACGGACAGCCCTAGAGGCCCAGCTGGGAGCTTGGCCCAGTGCAGGACTCTGTCAGAAGCACTTCTTGTGGCAAGGCTGGAGCCCCCCATGACCAGGCAGGGCCATCCATCAGACAGGCATCTGGAGCTGTTTGCTTCAGCTGGTGAAAAGCCAGAGTCCCAGGATCCATCTTTTTTTTTTTTTTTTTTTTTGGCTGTGTTGGGTCTTAGTTGCGGCATACGGGATTTTTCATTGTGGTGCGCGGGCTCAGTAGTTGTGGTGCGCAGGCTTAGTTGCCCCGCGACATGTGGGGTCTTAGTTCCCCGAACAGGGATCGAACCCGCGTCCCCTGCACTGGAAGGCGGATTCTTTTTTTTTTTTTTTTTGGCTGTATTGGGTCTTCGTTGTTGCTGTGCGCGGGCTTTCTCTAGTTGTGGCGACCGGGGGCTACTCTTCGTTGCGGTGTGCGGGCTTCTCATTGTGGTGGCTTCTCTTGTTGTGGAGCACGGGCTCTAGGCATGCGGGCTTCGGTAGTTGTGGCACACAGGCTTAGTAGCTGTGGCTCGCGGGCTCTAGAGCGCAGGCTCAGTAGTTGTGGTGCACGGGCTTAGTTGCTCCACGGCATGTGGGATCTTCCCAGACCGGGGCTTGAACCCATGTCCCCTGCATTGGCAGGCGGATTCTTAACCACTGTGCCACCAGGGAAGTCCCTCCAGGATCCATCTTGTTACTGATCAAGGAGAAAAACACTTGGGTCCTGGTTATAACAATTCCATCTGCATGCACTTTACAAAACCCTTTCACTCTCACCTCATGACAACCCCACAATGATCCTGTTGGCAGAGTAGATGTTGCTTTCCCTTTTTTACTATTTTAAGGAGGAACTGGAGCTCAGAGAGGTTAAGGCTTCCCCAGAATTACCTAACTAGTAAGTAATAGAGCTCAGACCAGAGACCAGGTTTTCAGGTCCTTCATACCACATGTCTTCTGGGGATACAAAACATACCTTTCATCCTTCTTACCAATATCTCATGAAATTGAGGGGTTGGTTCACCAGAACTGGTAAATCAATGGTTTATCAGACCCATAGCCCTGCTGGAGACACACACACAATACATGGCCCAGGAATGCTGCCCCAGGAGGGACAGCAAGGGACGGAGCAGCAGCACTGGGCTGGCCTTTCTGCTCCTCTCCCACGGGTTTCCTCAGGGGAGATGGAGTGAAGAGGAGCTACCTTCAGCACAGCTAGAAGCTAGAGTTACCACAGGGCGGGATTTGAGATGCCTTTAAACCCCACTGCCTGTCAAGCCAACTAAGAGAGTAATTTCAATTTTTTGAGAATCTGCCAAGAGCAGCTAAAGCTTTTATCCATTGACGCTCAAGTCCAGTTAAGGTTTGAAAGTTGACTAGGAAGGACAAGGGAGCAAAGGGATCCATAGAGAAAAGGCAGGATGACCTTTGATGAGTCATTGGAACCTTCCCCAAGGCCCTCATGCAAAGGTCTCCCAGTTCTGGAGACAAAGGTAGAAGATTTCTCTGGATATTTGGCCTAGGAGGGTAGGGAAGGAAGTATTCGGCTGGCAACAGAGTGGGAAAAGCCAGACCAGCTCTTTAGTCTGAAGTCCCTCAGCCCCTTCCTCCAGTCCCTGAAGGCAGGGATGGAAATGACTCACCCAGAGGGAACTCTGAACCAGCTGCCACTCACTCAGTGCCACCTGGTCCCTTGCCATCATCAGCAAGAATGCCTACTGAGCACTCAGCACTGTTGTATGTACTTTACATGTATTATTTCACTTAAACCTCACAACAACCCAAAGACCTTATGAGCCGTGTAGACCATCATTACCCCATTTTACAGATGAGGAGACTGGGGTCCGAGAAGGAGGAAGGTATTGGTAGACCCAGAATTAGAAGCCAAGCAGTCCGGTCCAGAAGCCTCCCCTGTACAGTGAAAACGGATCAACCCCAATGTTCTGGACTTTAGTTAGGGTTTTAAAAGGATCTTCTCTTGGCTTTTGGGCCCCTCAAATAGAGGGAAAGGGGATGTCTTATTAACTGCCGCCCAGAGAGGTGATGTGACTCACCCAAGGTCACACAGCTAGTGACAGATCTGAGGCACAGGGTAGATTTTCTGACCCCTGGGCAGCTCACCCCCCCCTCAACCCCAACCCTTCCCTGGGCCAGTGGGGGGCACTGTCTCTGGTTTCTACGCCAGGGGGTGGGCAGAGGGGAGGAGCGGATCGCGGCCTGCGGGCCTGGGCGCTGTCCGCGGTGCTGATACGCCCGCCGCGCCCTTGCTCTGCAAGTGGCCGGCGGCTTCCCCGGGTTTCCCTTCCAGCTTCCAGGCAAAGCCGGCTCCGCGAGTTCGGCAGCCCGCCGGGGTCCTTAGGCCTGGCTCCCGGGGCTCCCGGGACTCCCGGGATTCCCCCTCCCCCGACCGCGCTCAGCCAGCCTCCCCTCCCCCCGCCCCGCCCACGGCCCCTCCTCGCCAGTCCCAGGTCCCTCCCCTCCCCCCTTATCTCTCCCGCCCCCCCTTCCCCCCTACTGCTCGTTCGCCAGTTCCGGTCACGTTGCTGGGTGTTTACGCCTGGAGCCCGCCCCGGACCCCCCTCGGCGCCCGGGAGCCCCCCGGAGCCCCGGCCCGACCGCCCCGCAGCCTCGCAGTAGCTGATGGCGCCACAGCCCGGGCGGGCGCTGCGGAACCCCGGGCGCAGCTAGCGCGGGGAAGAACAGCGCCTCCCCCCACGCAGCCCGGCCCGGACTCGGGGCTCCGCTGGCCCGTCGCTCCCTCAGGTCCCGAAGGTGAGGAGGCCGGTGGGCGTGGGGGTGGGCGCCCGGGTGGCCCCGGGTGGGGAACCGCACGACCCGGGCTCCAGCTCCCCCGGGAGGGCTGGCGCGGGGCTGCGCACCGCAGCGCGGGAGACGGACAGGACCCGCGGGCTGCTGGCAGAAGTTGTCCTCCGCCGCCCAGACTCGGGCCCTTCCTGGCCCTGGCGAAGAGTCCAGAGCGGCCCGAGGTCGAGCCACCGCCACCTCCTGCCATCTCCCACCACGCGTATCTTTCCTTCTGCCTGCCTTCCCCTGTCCTCCCTAGGTACCTCTCTTCGCCGTCCTCCTTCGTCTCCACATCCCCCCCTGCCTTCTCTGGGAGTCATATTCGAGGCATAATCAGGGCAGAACGTTAAGACTGAAGGGGGCGGGGGCTCCAGTTTCCCCATACATCCCACTCCCCGTGTCCCTGGATCTTCAGCTCCACTGAGGTCGGGGCTCCTGGGATCTTCAGTAGAGAGGGGAGCCATAGCCTAGAGGTACTGGGGGATGAGGGGCCCCAGAGCGGAGAAGACCACACGACCACCAGAGAACTGGGGCCCCACAACTGGCCAAGTGAGCCCACCTGGCAGAAGGTCCCAGACATTTGTCAAGGACTGACTTTTTGTTCCCAACGCAAGTCCCCAGGAGAGCCAAGGACTTGGGGAGGTTGGAGGGGGGGAGTAATTATTTTTTAATACGTGCACTGACTTGGCCTGGTGAGGCCCTGCCCTCAGGAAGCTTATGGCTTAGAGCCAGGTTTGCACACACGGGGGGCGTGCACACACACACAGCATAATATGATACAAGGCAGAATGCCTGGGGAACACAAAGGCAGGAGAGAGTCTTCCCAGCATGGTGGGCCAGGGAAGGCTTCATGGGAAAGGTAGCATCTGAGCAGGGCCTTGAAGGATGGGTCAGGTTTCAGGAGGCAGAGATAGGGTGGGGGATAGTGAGGGGATGTCCACGGCTAGCAGCAAGTGGTAGAATCTGAAAGAGGAGTTCAGACTGCAAATGTGCACTGTGTTTAGATTGTGAAGGGCCTTGAATGCCACGGTGAGCACCCAGTGGAGAGATCCTAGTTGCCAGGCACTGTAGTTGTATATGTTGGGCAAACTACTTAACCTCTCTGAGCCTCTGCTTCCTCATCTATGGAGTGGATATACTAATAGGACCTTCAATGCAGGGTTGTTGTAAAGATAAATGAGTTAGGAAGTTCCCTGGTGGTTCAGTGGTTAGGACTGGGTGCCGTCACTGCAGAGGGCCCGGATTCAATCCCTGGTCAGGGAATTAAGATCCCGCAAACCGCACAGCCAAAAAAAATAATAATAAGTAAATAAATAAATGAGTTAATATACATAAAATGCTAAGAGCAGTGCCAGCCATTTATTGTTATTTTATAGGTATTATTACCTGTGCACTGATGTTTTTCTTTCTTTGTTTTTTTTAACTTGGCTGCACAGCTTTCGGGATCTCAGTTCCCCGACCAGGGATCGAACCTGGGCCCCCTGCAGTGCAAGTGCAGAGTGCTAACCACTGGACTGCCAGGGAATTCCACTGATGATTATTATAAATATTATTACCTGTGCATCCATGTCTGAGAAAGACTTCTTGAGTTCCTGCTCTCCCTCCTACCCCAGGCCTCAGAGTCAGGTAGTGAAGAGGAATAATGACTAAAAAAAGTAAAGAATATATTAATTCATTTATTTATCCATTTATTTCCAAGCCTGTCTTATCTAATATACCTGCCCTGGCTATAAGAATGATAAACATAAGTTTAACTTTCTCCTTGAAACAAGAATTCATACTTAAAGAGTTTTAACAAAATGTGGGTATTTGAGTGTTCAGAACAGCACAAGGATATTTGTTGACTCAATAAATATTTTCAATCCCAAAGAGAAAAGAAACACCAAGAATGAAATTGAAACTGGGACAAGAGAAGCAGTCAGGGGCTGCGGGGTGGCAGACAGTGCAAACTCCATGTAAGCAGAAAGCAAGAGGCTTCAGTGGTGCTTCATCTCCCAGCCATGGTGTCTGCCTGAGGGAGAGATGGGGGCAGCAGAGACCAAGAGACATTGAGCAGACTAAGGAAGGGAGGATGGTTAGCCACTCAAGGAAAATTTGGACGACATAAGTGGTTTTCAAACTTTTGGTTAGTGGAAGCCCTTTCTCCAATGAATTTGTATGCACAAGCCCACCATATAAAAGAGGAATAAACACAGCAAAGCTTCCAGTCCTGTCTTTTGCCCTCAAACCTTTTGGCCACATCTGAGACCCCTTTGCAGAACTCTGGAACTCTATGGAGCAAAGTTTGAAAAACACTGATTGCGATGATTCTGAGGGCCCCTCTGAGCCCTGAGTACTATGATTCTGTACTTTCTGTGGTTCTTTCAACCCAAGGAGCTCTAAGAACTGGAGAGGAGAGAGAACTACAGTTTCCTCCTTGCCCGGTCTGTGGTAGATAGATAGCTGGGGAAGGAAGTGAGTACCCATAAGCTCCAGAGACAAGCAGGAGGTGAGGTCATTTTCAGCGATCAGGAGCCCAGGTCTTAGAAAGTCAGAATTGTACCAGGGTCACAGAGTTCCTGGGCCTGACACTTTGTCAATGGTTGGGGACCTGAGCACAGAAGGTTTCTCCCACCAGCTTCCCCAAGAGGGGAAAATATTTATAACTTTCAAACAGATGAGAGGCATATCAAAAGTACTTGGAATTAACTCTATAAATTGTGAAGCCTGTGTTACAGGTCCTTTTTTATTCTTAATGACACTTTTTTAAATGAACTTTTTTTATCAAACTAGAAAATTCAAAGAGAGAACTAGGAGCACAGGAGAAGGTGGGCAGCATAAACAATGCAGGCCCTGAAGTTGTCGGGACAGTGGACAGAGGTGAGGGACCCTTCTCACCAAGCACTGTAATCTGTGAGTTTGGGCATCTCGGGCTGGGTGCGGGGAGAAGATGGCACTGATAGCTCTAACCCTTCATCTGCTGCCACTGGCCTGGACCAAGTCCTCAGGCAGGAGCATTTTCTGAAGTCTGGAGCTTCCAGCACTGCATTTCTATGCAAAAACCTGACATTTTCCTGGCTCAGGCCTTCTGAAGTGCCTATGATTCCCCAGCTACACAGAGAGATCTGTGTTGTCCCTGGTTCCCCCTTCCCCACTCCATTCCCCGCCCTCCCCCAAACAAACTAAACAATACCGTCTAAGAAAGAATATTTGCCAAGATCGTTTGTGACCCAAATTTCTGCCCTGAGAAGAACAGCCTGCCTAGTTGGAAGCGAATACTCAAGTCCTTCTGGGAAGGCACAGAAACAGCTGGTTGGTTCAGCCTCTCACTGTGGCCAGGGTCCAGTCTCCAGGGCTGTGTGGAAAGGGCTTTTACTCTTCAGAAACATTTGCTTTTCAGCAGCTAGGAACAGACATTTTCTCTCTTCATCCTAAGCATAGGCCCACACGCCTTCATCCCTCAGGTGCACGCACAGCAGACACATAGACACAAGAGAAGCAAGAACCCTCCCGCAAAACACATACACACATGCACACATACATGCACTCCTTGAGGCATGCACACAGGCTCAAGTATATGCACAGGTGCAGAGGCACACACATCCCAACATAGATATACAAGAGCACAGACATAGCTCACCTGTTTCTCCCAAGTTATGCACCAGTATACTGACTGCCTGCTTGAAATCTATTTCTCCTTGTTTGAGGTCTCCTGAGCATGTCAAATCTAACATGTCTCGGGCTGGGACTTAACTTCTCTGTAAGTCTGCTTCTCCATCAGTCTGCCCCAGCTTGACAGATTCACTCACTCAGGCATTCTACACATATTTACTGAGTAGCTCCTATTTGCCAGATTCTATGCTAGGTACTAGGGAACAGGAGGAAACACAACAAGAGTCCTTCACCTTGAGTTGCCAACAATCTGGCAGGGGAAACAGATAAGCAAAAATGTAATATATTCTTGTGGTGATAAGTTCATGGGAAAAAAAACAATGCAGATTAAGAGAATGGAGAGTGACAGAGTGTTCCATTTTTTGGTATCTTGTTTGTTTGTTTGTTTTGGCCGTGCCATGCGGCTTGAGGGATCGTAGTTCCCCCATCAGGGAACAAACCTGGGCCCCCAGCAGTAGAAGCACAATGTCCTAACCACTGGACTGCCAAGGAATTCCCAAGAGTTCTATTTTAAATCAGGCAATCAGAGAAGGGCCCTGGGTCAGAGTCCTGAATGCAGGGAGGGAATGGACCCTGAGGGTATCCTGAAGAAGGACATTCCTGGCAGAGGGAAAGTCCCTGAGGCTACAGTATGCTTGGCAAGTTGAATAAAAAGCAATGAGGGGGCTTCCCTGGTGGTGCAGTGGTTAAGAATCTGCCTGCCAATGCAGGCGACATGGGTTTGATCCCTGGTCTGGGAAGATCCCACATGCCGCAGAGCAACTAAGCCCGTGTGCCACAACTACTGCTTGCCGCAACTAGAGAAAGCCCACGAGCAGCAACAAAGACCCAACACAGCCAAACATAAATTTAAGAAAAAAGAAAGGAATCAAAGATGACTTCTAAGTTTTTGGCCTGAGCAACCAAGTGCCCTTTATCAAGATACCAAACACTGGGCCAGAGCAGGCTTGTAGGAGTGATCATAAGAGTTCAGTATTGAACCTTGTAAGTTTGAGGGACCTATTAGACATCCAAGTGGAGGTATTAGGAGATTTAGTTTAGGAGTCAGCATATAAATAGCATTTACAGCCATTGGATTGGATGAGATCATGGAAGGAGTGATTATAGAAGAGATCCAATGTGAAAGAAGTCCAGCATGAAAGATGAAGAAATGGGGAAAGATCCAGCAAAAGTGCCTTCATACTTGAGTTTCCCAAACTGGAAAACTGGGAGATATCCTGGACATCCCCTTCCCCATCATCATGATCTAATCCAACCCATCCCCTCATCCTGCCAATTCTACCCCCAAAATACACCTGGAAATTGTCTCCAACTCCACCTCCATCATCCGGTCCAGGCCTTTGTCATCTCTCACCTTGATAACTGCTACATTTTCCCAGCTGACCTCCCCACATCCACTCTGCCCCCTCTAATCTGCCCTCCCCACAACAGCCAGTGATCTTTTAAAAATGCAAATCCTATCACGTCCATCTCCTGCTTAAAATCCTTTAATAACTTCCCAATTCATTTAGCATTAGTCCAAAATTCTTAACACAGCTTTAAGTCCCTGTGTGATCTTTCACTTGCTAACCTCACTTCCTGCAACTCTCCGCTAATACCTTACACTTCAACTTCACCAGCAGTGGCAATGTCTCCGTTCCTCAAAAAGACCACATAAAGCACTTAGCGCAAAGCCTGGCACATAGTAGGCACTCAGTAAATGTAAGCTATCATTATTCTACCTCTGGGCCTTCACAGATGCTGTTCCCTGTGTGGAATGCTCTTCCCTTTAGTCTTCTGACTAACTCCTACCCCTCCTTCAAGTCTGTATTAATTTTCTATTGCTGCATAAATTTATTATCTCACAGTTTCCAAGGATCAGAAGTCTGGCACCTTTTACTTGGGTCCTCCACTCAGGGTCTCCTAAGGCTGAAATCAAGGTAGGGCTGCATCCTCCTCTGAAGGCTCAACTAGGGAAAGATCCGTTTCCAAGATACCTTAGGTTGTTGGCAGTATTTACTTCCTTGCAGCTGTAGGACTGGAGTCCCCATTTTCGGGCTAGCTGTCAATCAGGGACCATTCTCAGCTACTAGAGGCCTCGCTCAGGTTCTTGCCTATGGCTTCCTGCACAGGCTGTCTCACAGCATGGCAGTTTACCCCATCCAGGCCAGAAGCCAAATTTCTCTCAGGCTTCAGATCTCTTCCTATAGCAAGGGCCCTTTGAACCTGGCCCACCCAGAATAATCTCCCTTTTTTTTTAACTCAAAGTCAACTGATTGGAGACCTTAATTACGTCTATAAAATCCTTCACCTTTGTCATATAACCTAATCAGGATTGAAATCTATCATATTGTGTATATATCAGGGGCTGGGAATCTTGGGGACCACCTTGGAATTCTGCCTGCCACAAGGTCTCAGCCTAAAATCATTTCTTTTTTTTTTTTTTTTTTTAATATTTATTTGGTTGCACCAGGTCTTCGTTGCAGCACGTGGGCTCCTTAGTTGCGGCTCATGCGCTCCTTATTTGCGGCACACGGGCTCCTTAGCTGTGGCATGTGAACTCTTAGTTGTGGCATGAATGTGGGATCTAGTTCCCTAACCAGGGATCGAACCCAGGCCCCCTGCATTGGGAGCACGGATTCTTATCCACTGCGCCACCAGGGAAGTCCCTCAGCCTAAAATCATTTCCACAAAGATACCTTCCCTGACCCCAAATCTAAACTAGGTCCCACTTTATATTCTTTCAACGTTACCCTGTAGGTTTCTTTCACAGCACTTATAGATTGTAACTGTAAACTTATTTGTATTATTTGTTTGTTTGATATACCTGTTTATTTGTTTGATTCTCTTCTCTTGGCCCTGTGAGCTCCATGAGAGCAGAAAGCAGGAATACTGTTTTGTTCATCACTATGTCCCTGTACCCAGCACAGTGGTTGGTAATAGTAGATCATTAAATGAATGAATGATGAACAAATGAGCAAATTAGGGCAGGGATTAACCTACTCACACATTAAACAGGGAGGAGAAGGGATGCGGCATTGATCGAGCCAGGTTCTGTGCTAAATGCTCTACAATTTCTAATTTCATTTAACCCTCACAACTATCCTAGGACTGTTACTATTAGTAGCCTCATTTTACAGAGAGGGGAAGCAAGGTTCAGAGACGTTAACTTTCTTGCCCAAAGTCACACGGCAGGGAACCGAAAAACCTAGGATTCAAACCCAGGACAGTTTTCAGTGTAAACACTGGGAAACTTCTTTGGATTCAAAAGACTTGGTTGGAGAATTGGATCTGCTGCCACTTACTGACCATGTGAACTGGCACAAGTCACTTCAGCTCTGAGTCTGTTTCTTTGTTTGTCAAATGGAGGTGGTGATACCTACTGAAGAGTGGTTGGCAGAAGTAAGATAATGTGCATGAAGTTCCCTAAACATAGCAGATGGTCAGTAAATGTAACCAGTGATTCCCACAGGCCAACAAAGGGCCACCCCCTGCTGAAGTGAAAGCCCATTTGGTTGGATTAGGGAGGCCATGCAGGTACAAGGGAAGGGGGGCCCCAAGAGAGGAACCTATGAATGTGAGGTTCTCAGGTGCACCTGCTGGATGTGACCCTACAAATGAAAATCTTGCTTTGCAGAGGCTTACCAGAAAGCCTGTTTCAAGGGGACCGTTGCTGATCAGAACAATCCATCAACTGGTTTTCCTCTCCTCTGGCCAGGGAATTCCTAGGGCAGGTGGAGGAAGGGCCGTCACAAGCTTTGGGAGTCCCTGGCAGAGAAGGCATGAGCTCTGAGTCCTGGACTCCAGAGGTCTCGGCTTCCGCTGCCCTCTGCCACCTGTTTTTGCCCCCTGCCTATGCTTTTCCAAGATGCTGATCATCACAGAAGAGACTCACTGGGAAAGGGGCAGGGTCAGAAGAGAGAGTGCTGAAAAGCCAGGCCATCATTAGGATTCAGGGATGCAAGCCTCCCTCTCCCATCACAGTGTCATAAGCTTCTACCGTGGATCTACTGCTTAGGTCTCCATATGACCCTCCCCTATTCCTCTTGGAAAAAGGGACTCCACCACCTGCCTTCAGCCCACAGGATCAGTATTAATAAAACATTCATCAGATCTTCCTCTTCTGTGACATGGAAGAGCCCAGAGCCCTGGGCTGAGGTTAAGTCAGAGAAATGGGATTGAATTGGCGGAGGGTTGTGCTCTAACCATCACACTGCCCTGCCAGTTGATGGTCACCCTTGAGCTGGGATGCTTGAGGGATGGCAGAGCTGGAGAGGCTTCAGCATTCATCCTCTCCACAATTCCCTAATTTTACCCAGGAGAAAACCGAGAGCCTAGAGAGGGAGAGGGCTTGCCCAAAGTCACACAGCTTGTGAAGAAGCAGACTAGAACCCAAATGTCTGTCTCTCTTTACTGACTTTGCTGCCCCATTTGTTTTCCTCTCTGAGATATAGAAGAGGCTAAAGTTACATGGGGGCAAGGGAGTAAAGCCATTTCCCTCTGAGCCTCTGGCTCTTCATCTGTTAAATGGGAATAATTATACTTCCTGCCAACACACCGCTTGTTTATGAAGCTTCAGTGAGTAAATACAGGGGAAATGACTTCAGTGGCAGAATCATCTCCCTGGTACAACAGGACCCCAGACTGAAGGAGACCATTGAAAGGACCTGAAGGTTGGCAGGGTGGATGGGCCCAGAAGATGTGAGTTCACCTTGTCATCCTCCCCAGGTGGGGCCCAGGCCTGGGTTGCCATGGATACCGTGTCCCTGGAGCATCAGATCCAGAGCGTGCAACGCCACATCAGCTTCCTGAAAAAAGAACAGATGGCCCTGCTGCGAGACCTGCACCTGGAAATCCTGAGGCTGCAGAAACGCTGCTCAGGTGAGGCCTGGAGGGATGGCGGGGGGCGACTGTCATCATCATAAGCACTGTCCCTGATGGGGTGTCCACCAAGAGCCTCTCTTAACAATCCTGCCAGGCAGGTGTTCGATCACCCCTTTTTCTTGGTGAGGAAACTGAGTCTTAGGGAAGTGAGATACAAAATGTCCATCAAGCACCTTCCAGCCCTAAGAAGCCCTCAGTCTAGTTGGTGAAGCACACACACACCAACAGGTAATCTAAAGATACACAAAAAATGAAGAGGGCTGACAGGAGTTCATGGGCAGGATCATGTCCAGCTTGAGGCGTGGGTGATGGAGGAGGAGACCAGGCATCCCACGCTCCCCCGAGGAGGGAGCACTTCCTCTCCCTGAGAGCTGAGTTAGATTTAGACATGCTGAGATATTACGGGGCAACGAGGGTGGAGAAAGCTTTCCAAATGAAAGGAACAGCATGGCAACATGCAGAAGGTAGGAAACCAAAAGCTCATGAAAAGCTCTATTAGACTGGATAATGCTGTGCTTAAAGCTGCTGGGAAATACGGCTGCAGCCAGATCATGGAAGACTTTGACCAATATCAGGACAGCTAAGAAGTCCTCCTGGGTAGTAGGGAGCCACTGAAGATTTTTGAGCAGCATCATGCTACATTAAGAAACTCAATCTGGGGGACTTCCCTGGTGGCACAGTGGTTAAAAATCCGCCTGCCAATGCAGGGAACATGGGTTCGAGCCCTGGTCCAGGAAGACCCCACATGTTGCGGAGCAACTAAGCCCATGCACCACAACTACTGAGCCTGTGTTCTAGGGCCCACGAGCCACAACTACTGAAGCCCGCGCGCCTAGAGCCCGTGCTCTGCAACAAGAGAAGCCACCGCCATGAGAAGCCCATGCACCGCAACTAGAGAAAGCCTGCACACAGCAACGAGGACCCAATGCAGCCATAAATAAGTACATACATTTTTTTTAAAAAAGAGATTAGGGGCTTCCCTGGTGGCGCAGTGGTTAAGAATCTGTCTGCCAATGCAGGGGACACGGGTTCGAGCCCTGGTCTGGGAAGATCCCACATGCCACGGAGCAACTGGGCCCGTGAGCCACAGTTACTGAGCCTGCACGTCTGGAGCCTGTGCTCCGCAACGGGAGAGGCCACAACCGTGAGAGGCCCGCGCACCGCGATGAAGAGTGGCCCCCGCTCGCCGCAACCGGAGAAAGCCCTCGCACAGAAACGAAGACCCAACACAGCCAAAAAATAAAATAATTAATTAATTAAAAAAAAAAAGAGAGAGATTAAAGAGGGACCCAGAGGGTGGGAAAAGGATAAGAGTTGGGAGGGGCTGGTGTAGGAACCAGGAGGGCAGGGCTTTGGGAAGAACCTGCGTGACAACTCAAAATGAAGGGGCTTGAGAGGTGGGTAAATGTGCTGTGGTTGCGGAGGTAGCTTGGATTATAACAAGAGCCGACTCGGCCCGAGATTGAGCCCTTTATTTCTTTTGTCTCATTTAATCTTATCAACAGCCCCTTGTGAGGTGGGTGCAACTTCGTTCCCATTTCATAGATGGGGAGACTGAGGCTCAGAGAGGTGCTGTCACTGGCCTGAGGTCACACAGTGTGTCTGACCTCACAGTGCACTCATCTAAACCATGGGGACCCTGGCTGGAAGATGGGCAGGGAGAATTGATGGATGGGGGAGTGGAGCCCATCTGGGGTTCTGTCCCCCCACCCCCTACTCTAGTGGTTAAGGGCTAAGGAGAAACAAGCCCACAGGCAGTTAGTGACAGAGCCAGAGTCCCTTGGGCTACATCCCCAAACCTAGTCCTGGGCCCCTTTGGTTACATCACAGGGCCTAGGAGGAGGGGCCAAGTTGGCCCCAGGAAGCCCTGGCGGGGTGGAGGCATCAGAGTTCTCCCAGGGACCCCAGGGAGGAGGTTCAGTCTCCGGTCACAGCAAAAGGCCCAGGCACTCCAGGCTGTCTGTCTCCTGGCAACTGTTGGCCTCCCCAGAGAAGGCACCTCCAGAAAAACCTCTAGTCCCTAGAAGAGCCTGGTGAGGGCAGCAAGGAGGGGCAGACAGAGGGCCCACAGGGTGAGTCTCTCTCTGTTGGTGCTGCTGGGCAGTGGACCCAGAGATCTGCTACCTTCCCCCACCCCCATGTTCACACCTTCTCCCTTTGGGCACCAGGCTGCATCCCTGCAGGTACACCCAGGTGCTCCTGAGGAGGTGCCCTCCATCATAGGCAGCTGCAGCTCCTGGGCTCCCGCCTGCCCCCCTCCCAGCCCTTAAGCCCTGATGGAGTTGGGGGGAGTGGGGAGTGGGCTGGAAAAATGATCAAACCCAGCTGGCTGAGGGATGGGGCATTCTGGGATCTAAGGGTTGGGGACTGGGAAGAGAGGCAGGCAGAGGAGGAAACTGCTCCTGCACCAGTGCCCTTGGTGGGCCCCTTGGTTGCCCCGCCCCACCCGCTCAGCGCCAAGCCGGGCGCCGTGCAGGCTTTGCTCCACCAGGTGGCGCTGTCCTCCTTGAAGCTCTTCTCCCCGCCCTGCGGAAAGTGGCGGAACCAGAGCTTAGAACCGGCAGGGCTGATGTTCAGAAAAGAGCACAGGCACAGCAGTACTGGCTGTGACAACAGTGAAACGCACATGTCCTATTGGTAAATAGCCACCGTCCTGAATCCCCCTTTAGTGTCCCCAAGCAGCCCAGGACACTCCAGCTTTCCCAAACCCACCAACTAAACAGTAAAGAGAATGTGCCCTGGGCAGCAGGGGTCCTCCAGGCTGGCTCTGATTGGTTGGCATGTTAAATATTTGTACATCACCTCTGGGAAGGGGCAAATACTCCCCCCCCCAGCCCCAAAAGCAAGCCTCAGTCCCACGAGGGTTGAACTGACCCCCAAATCCAGGCCACAAAGCTTACACTGGAAAGATCTCTGGGCTTAGAATCAGCTAGATCGGGCTCAGGCTATGCCTCTGACACCTCTCTTTCATCTCTTTCCCTCTCTGGGCTGCAGTAAAATAAGTATGGAGGGGGGGTAGTTTAGATGGTTTCTGAGAACATTTATTGACACTTTTACTGGGCTGTGATTCCTGATCTCACACACATACTCTTTCTCTCTATCTCTAACATACACACGACTGCCTTTTCTTATCTCTGCCCCCAGAACTGACCCATGACCTGGAAATGAAAGAGGCCCAATCTCACCAGCAAGGTAAGAGGACAAGTGGTCACCTTTCCCCCACCACTTAGGACCCAAGCCTTCTCCACCCCTGATCCAGACTTGGGGACAGCTCTCCTCAGCTTATTGAGTGAGTGCAGGACGTCAGCCTCATTTGCCCACTCAGCTTGGTGACCTTGTGCAATGAACAACCTGCAGCATCATACATAGTGCCCTGTATCCCTGTCTCTGTCCAAAGTGGGAAAATGAAAGCAGGAAGGAGATGGTGTCCAGGAAGTGAACATGGCTGATTTCATTCCTTTGTGACCCACCTCCCTAATCCTTCTCATCCTTGTACAAGTGATTCTCACAGTCCGTGTCCACACCCTCCAAGATGCTGAGTGTCAAGATTCAACACGATAGCAATATGGGGTCTTTGACTTCAAGGAACATAGTCTAGAGGAGGAGAAAAGAGACACATGCACATTAGCAAATTCTTCATTTTACAAAAGCATGACTTCTTGCCGTTGTAGAAATTCCACTAAAGTATTTATAGATTATTACTTCACCCATAAAATGGGGAGTGGTGTGAGGAGATGGTGTTCAATGAGTACAGAGTTTCAGTTTTGCAAGATGAAAAAATTCTAGAGATCTGTTGCACAATGATGGGGGTATATTAACACTACTGTACACTTAAAAAATGGTTAAGATGGCAAAATTTGTTCCTTTTTTTTTTGCCACAATTAATTTTTTAAAATGGGAGGGGTTGCATTGTTGAGATCTTAATCTCCAGATTATATGATCTCTGAGAACTAGGACTGGGTGTTACCCATTGTCTCTCAGTGCAAGCACATTACCTGACATGGAGAGGGACTCGGTAAATGCTTGATTTAAAATGAATCACAAAAGTAGTATTTCTTGGCCAGGAGGGTTTTAAGAATGGGCTCCCTGCCATATTGATGTGCTGCTTATAGATCAACAGCTACAGGACCAAGAGTTAGGCACGGGGAAGGCTGGAAGTTTAAGGTTAAGGTAAAATGCTAGGAGCCCTACAAACTGCTTTGCATATCATGCATAAACATCTAAACACTTATGGCCCTGAACTAATTCTGCCAACTGCTTTAAGTGGCAGTCATGAGTGGCCTCTTTGTGCCTACATGCTTGGAGGAAGGGGGCACATATCCCAGACACCAGGCAAGAACAGTTCTGTGACAATAGTAGCTTTTACTCCACCTACTGTCCTTCCTCTGAAAGGGCTTTTGGGGTCATCTGGACTCAAGGCACTGCCCCAGTGTCCTGGTTTTTATTTTCTCTCTCAGTGGGCTTGAGAGCTCTCTTTCCTTGTCCTCCTTTTATATGAAAATCACTTGGTGGTTTTCATATCCCCTCCAGAGTCACCTTTTACCTACCCTTTGTCACCATTCTCACTCACATGTGCCAGTCCTGGGATACAGACCCTGCTGAAATGGAGTTTATGATCCAGGAGGTAGGGGTCCTCAACCCTGGGGGTACATCAGAATCACCAGGGAAGATTCAAGAAGTACCCTTTCCCAGTACTTGATACTTTGATAGGGCCCAGGAAACTATTATTTAAAGCTCTCTGGATGGTTCCAGTGTACATCCAGGTTTGAAACCCAATGCAGTGGGCAAAGGCAAACAATAAACAAGTTAAAAAAAAACCCCACAAAATGTAATAAATGCTCTTTATGAAGGAAACAAGCTTCGCGGCACACTGACTCCCCTTTTCTGCTCACACTCCCAGTTCTTTCAGTCCCTTGTTCTTGTATGTCTCTCCTGCTACGGGGCTTTTGCACAAGTCCTACCCTCTGTCCGAAGCACCCTTCTCTCCGCTGTTCACTACTTAATTCCTATTCACCTGTCAAATCCTAGCCCAAGTTGCTCTTCGGCTGAGAAGCCTTCCCTGATTAGGTCACAGTCTCCTGTTACAGTCGTGGTATTGGCACGTGTCACAGATGCAACCTCACATTCTTTTGTGGTTATGTACCATACCTCTCCCACTATGCTTGCTGTGAGCTTGGTGAGGAATGTTTTACTATCCACCATACCCACAATGCCACAATACAAGGCACAGAGTCAGGGCTCAACAAACAGTCATGGAGTGAATAAATGGTCAGGGAAGGGTATGCACTTAAACTTAAGGGTCGCACTGAAGAATCAGAGTGGCCAAGCAGAAGGCAAGATAGGTGCAAGGGCCCCGAGGAGGAAAAAGGCAGGCCAGCGTCGCAGGCGCGTGGGCAGTGAGGGCGAGCGCCGCAGGACGTGCAGGCGGGGGGGTGCCGGGCTTCGCTCCGAGGATCGGTGAGCTGTGCAGGTCCAGCCAGGCGGGGACCCTCACTCTCCCCTCCCTCTCCCCTGCCCAGAGTTGGCGTCCCGGGAGCTGGAGAGCAAGTGCCGCGAGCTGGAGTCACAGCTGGCGGCGCGGGCGGCGGCCAACGCGGAGCTGCGGCGGGAGGTGGCGCAGCGCGAGGCGCTGGTGTCGGCGCTGCGCTGCAGCCTGCGCGCCGAGGAGCGCCGCTTCCTGGAGGAGCTGCGTCGCCGCAGCCACCGAGCGACCGTGCTGGGCACTGAGCTGCAGAAGCACACCGAGGCGGCCGCCTACCTCTCCTGCCAGCTGCACGCGGCGCGCCAGAAACTGCAGACTCCGCGCCCGGGCCCCGGCGCCGCCGCTGCCGCCGCCGAGCCCCGGATCCGCCGGCGCGCACAGCGGACCCGCCGCCCGCCCGCAGCCGAGGCCGCCGCCAAGGGCCCCGGCCGGGACTGGGCCGCCTGGGAGCGCTCGGCCGGCGACGACGCCGATGCCATGCCAGACCCCGCGCTCTTCCTCTACGCCCGGAGGCCCCTGCGGCCCTGTGGCCGCAGCCCGCGCCAGCCGCCTCCCCAGGAGCCCCCTGACCAAGCCGCCCCGCCGGCCGCGCACAGCTCGCCCAGTGCGCCGGCGGACCCGGAGTAAGCGCGGGGCCGGCTGGGCGGGGCGGGGCGGGGAGCGGGGGAAGGCGGGCCCGGGGCCCGACTAGGGACGCTGCTCGGGCCGCGCGGGCGGGTCCCAGGGGCTATGGCAGCCGGTCCCTCGCCCAGGGAGCGGGCGGAGGCGGCCCCTGCTCCCCTGCCCCTCCCAGCCGCCCCCGCCTTTTGTATTGCCCTACAACGCCGAAGCTTTGAGCTCTCCCCTCCCGCCGGGGACCTCCTCCGCGGCGCCCAGCGAATGCATCCTTTTTCTAGAAGACTCACAGTACCGATCTTTATCTGGTCCCCACCCTGCCACTGGGAGGGGAAGGGGCGGGTGCCACGCCCTGCCCCGGGAAAGCTGACAATCATTTGGCGGGAGGGGGAAGCCTGGGCGGCCTACGGAAAGGAACCAGAGTGGCCCTTAGCATCCTTATGCCTTCCAGCTCCCCGCTGCGGCCTCCTCCAGCCCCCCACGGCTGCCCTTCCCGCCGAGCCTTCCTCCAAGGGGAGGTTCGGGCTGGGGTCTGGAGGCTGGACCTTTACCTTGGAAGCCGCTTCTCCTACCCCCTACCCTGCTGATAGGTCCTTACAGGTGAGCACGGAACACTTTAGAAGTCGCCTCCTCCAGAGCCTCTGGTGGGGAAAGTGTGGACTTACTGAAGTTTGAACTTCTGGAAATTAGTACCCATAGACCCTTAGAGAAGATTACAGAATGGGTTTGGTGGCAGATCCTGGTCTAGAGCTGTCTCCAGCTCAGTTCTTCCCCAGGATGCCGACCTAGGTATTTAGACTCTGGGGACACGCCAGAGTCGGGCTGCCCCATCAGGCTTATGGAAGGGTTAGAAAGTGCTTTCAGGAGGTAGCTGGGAACCTGAAGGCTGCCCTGGGAGTTTTCCTAGTCCTGTTTATTGGTGCTAATTTTGCCCAGCTTCCTAATTAGCTGGCTGCACCCAGAGGCAGGAAGAAGGGCCCGGCTTCTTGGAAGTGGCAGTTGTTGATGGAGGTTTGGGTTTGCTGGGGGTAGGGGTGGGAGGGAATGGACAGGTTAGGCCCCAGCCTGGCCCTCTCCAGGAATGCCCCCAATCCTATCAGACCTGACAGTGGTGGGGTGCTCAGTGCTCTCTCTCTAGGTTGGGGAGTGGCAAAAGGAAAGAATACTGCCCACCTCCTAACGCATTTCTCCCCATCTCCCCGTCGCGACCAAAGGCAGGAAGTGAAGCTCCAGTCCAGTTCATTGCCCCCACGCAGTCCGGCCTAGAAAGAAAGACAAATCCCTAGAACCCTGTCCTCTCATGCCATCCCTCCTCTGTTGGTCCCGCATCAAGTCCTAAGTGCCTGTGAGGTCTTCCAGGGGCTGCCAAGGGAGGACATGGGGCAGGGAGAGTCCTTTATCTCACTCACAAGCACCCCATCCTGGCAGGTCCTGACCCTGGCTGGGGCTGAGCCTTCTGTTTGTCACCCAGGGGTCTGGGGGGTCTCTAGGGTGATGAACCCTTTTTCTGTCATGGCCCCATGAAGAAGAGGGGGAAAGAACCCCATTTATACCCTCTTTCACTGTATATGTTAGAGGGAGCAGGACACCAGTGAGCTCACAAACATGCAGCCCCCTCCCAGCTCAGGACTGCTGAGACCACTGAGCAATAACCAGGCCTGGTCTAGGTGTCCGCCACTGGGACACCCTTGGAACGGACAGTGCTGTCCAGTCTAATGGGCCACAGTAGTGGCCTAGGGTCCTTGCTCTGCCTGCTCCCACCTCTCCCCTCCCCAGTCTCTGTGGTTGTGCCTCTACCCTCTGTCTCCCCTCAAGTGTGGGTGACTCACCGTACCCCTCGACCCGTTGCCTTCCCTTTCAGAACAGCTCTGAGTGAGGAGGGCTCTCTCTGCTCTTGGCTGCTCTCATGTGACGGGGCCCAGAGGATCCTGGGCAGCAGGGAAAGGGGGTCTTTCTGGAGGCACCCTCATCTTCCACAATCAAACTTTTGGGGTGAACTGGGTGACTTTGTTACATCAGTTCTTCTACAGAGATGGTGAAGTACTTTATCCACCCACCCACCCACTAAAAGCCATAGCTACGCCCACCTGGCCTCCCCCAGCTCTATAGCAATAGCCCTCTTCCTCCTTCCCTCCTGTGTACCCAAGCTGTCTGGCTGGGGGCCCCAAAACACCCCTACCCCACGGATCCTCCCGTGGCCTGCCTGCCTCTCCCCAAGTGACCCCATCAGCACCTCCCACCTCCTGTCGCTCTTCCAGCAATCAGAGATAATGACACTTAATTGTGAGGTACTTGGAGATACCCCAGATGAAGGTCCAGCGTGCTGGGGCGGCTGACTCGCTGACTCCCAGCTGAGGTGTCGGGGTGCCTGGGAAAGGAAATAAGGCAAGCACCCCTCCCACATCCACTCAGCAAGCTGGGGCAGGGGCCAAGGCAAATACAGGGTTCCAATTTTAACAGAAATTCCCCTTCCCTCTCCCCCTCCTGGAAATAATGGACAGAGGCTTCCTTCCTCTCTCCTGCACCTGGGTTTGGAACAGAACCCTCAGGGCAGCAGAATAAGACTGGGAGTCAGTGGCCTGCCCTTGGCCTCAGTGGTCAGAAACTCCTCAGCCTTGTCCTCAGCTTCTGGCCCTCCCCTTCTCCTAGCCTGGGGGACCCGCCCTGCCAAAGGAAAGACCCCCTCCCTCGAGCCCCGAAAAAATTTGGGTGGCTAGAAGGGAAGGGATTGTTTCCTTCCCTCCCCTGCCCTCACCTCTCCCTTCTTCTCTGCCGCATGAGTCCCCACTGCAGGAGGAAGGTGTTGACGTAGACACTCAGGGGCCCTAGCTGGAGCCAGGAGCTGCAGGGGGGGGACCCCTCCCCGTTCCGGAAGCCAGTCAGGGACCCGTGGGCAATACAGCATGAGGCTGTGTACCCCTGCCCCCCAATATCCCACCCACAGTAGCCTGCAGTTTGGGGGACCAGGTGAGGGCTGAAATGGTGTAGCCCTTCCCCAAACAAGCAGCAGAATAGAGGTCTCCCTGGTGGAGAGGAAGGAGGCCGAGAGGGTGTAGAGCAGCATCTCCTCATCACGGAGAGCCAGGGATCTCTCAGCACCCTCTCGCTGAGGTGCCAGCCTTGAGTGGGGGACGTGCGAGGCTGCAGAACCACCTGGCAGGAGCCCCATGGGCACGGCAGAGGGATCCTGCTCCAAGTTCTCTGTTGGCTGCGCTTTTTAATCCAATGCTTTTCAGAGTGTGTTCACTCACCCACAGAAATAGAACCCTGTGCTTTAGGGGTGACTGTCATATGCCTTATTCTTAATAAAATATCTGAAAAACACACAAGTCAGACTTTTTTCCTGTGGGCACTCTGCGCCCCCATCCCCTCAGCCCACCACGGGTCTGTGGAAAGGACGTGGAGGAGATAGAGAATGGTTTGGGACTTAGCCAGTGGGTCGGGTGAGACTGGGAGCTGAGACTCTGAAGTCCCCTCAGTAGATATTCCTCACATAAAGCATAAGGCGTTCATCTGAGACGTCTGTCCTGCTGCTCAGGTGAGCCCTGTCCCTCTCTCCATGCCACCCCAACCCAAATGAACAAACAAGACCTTAGATTAGAGGCTCCTGGCTAGGGTTGGCAGGGATAGAATGGAAGAGTTCCGTGCCTGGAATTGCCCATTGTTCTGGCCTAGAAGGAATCCTGGAGTTCTGGACGTCTTTGGCTATGCCGGTTCTTCTTCCCTGACAACCATCTCCATCTGATCCAGCTGCAAGAAGCCCAGCATCCCAGAGAGGAGCCCTAATCTTATCCTCCACTAACGAGGGCTGTCCAAGGACTGCGGTTTGGGAGCTCAGCACACTCAGCACCTTCAGGCCTGTACGTTTTCAATGTAGGTCTGTGTTGTGGGTGACTCTAGGAGAAAAAGCAGCAGCTCTGCATTCTAAGGATGCAGCGGACATATTGGTTTTGCCTGCAACCTTTCTTCTGATAACAGTACCCATTACTTCCTTTCAGGCAACAGCCTTCTCGCAGCTTAGTCAATGTGTTGCAGGGGTCTGACCCCACCCATGTGACCCAGGTAAGGTAGGACACACTGATTGGGCTGGAGATGGGCATGCAACTCTAAGCCAATAAGAGTCCATCTCAGAACTTTTACTGTAACCATTCATTTAACACACCAAGTTAGGTGCTAGGGATACAGCAGGGAACCAAACAGGACTACTGAAGGACAAATTCTTGGGTGGCTAAAATGGCAGAATATCAGCCTGGAAATCTGGTAGGCCATTTGCCATCACCAGGGATGGGGCTACCTGATTAGGAAGCTCCACAAAAGAAGTAAAACCAAGAGAGATGGAGGCAATTCCTTTTTTTTTTTCCTGTCATGAGTCTTTCTTTCTTTCTTTTTTTTAATTTTTGTGAAATATAGTTGATTTACAATGTTGTGTTAATTTCTGCTGTACAGCAAAGTGATTGAGTTATACATATATATTCTCTTTCATATTCTTTTCCATTATGGTTTATCATAGGATGTTGAATATAGTTCCCTGTGCTGTAGGACATTGTTGTTTGATAATTCCTGATAATTAAGCTGCCTGGATCCTGCTATGCCTGCAGCCCATATACCCGTGCCTTTTTCAGTTATATAGACCAGTAAGCAGACCCCCCGCCACTTTTGTATTTAAATGACCAGCATTAATTTGTGGGGGTTTTCTGCTTTTTATTTTAACCTAAATTTAGACTTAGAGAAAAGTTGCAATAATGATACAGAGTTCCTGTATGTCTCTCACCCAGCTTCTCCTATTGTTAACATCTTGTTTTATCATAGTACAATTATCCAAACCAAGAAATTAACATTGGTACATGGCTATTAACTAAACCACAGACTTTATTTGAATTTCACCAGCTTTTCCCCTAGGGTCCTTTTTCTGTTCCAGGAACCTATTGCATTTAGTTATTTTTTCCTTAGTCTCCTCCAATCTGTGACACACTTTTAAAAGCCATTTTGAGTTGGGTTTTAGTGCCTTGCTAACCCCGTGAGGCCTGATGATGTCAAAGAGCAAATAATCAATGGGGGAGAAACAAGTGGACCCCAACTAATAAAGTACATTGAATAAAGTATTTGCTGAACTCTAAGGAGGGAGTGACTGCTTCCAGCTGCCAGGACTGAGAAACAGTTTAACAGACACAATGGTATCTGAGCTTGATTTCATAGACCTTGATTTCATGCCTCTTTTCCCATGATGCTTCTCCCACAGAAGTTGGCATTGAGAAAAGGGAAACGACTTGCTCAAGGTCACATAGTGAAGGAGTCAGGGATGGAGATAGATGATGTCACATACAGTCATGCACAGGGGACTGGTTCCAGGACACTCCCCCCAAACTCCCTCCCCCTCCCCCCTCCTCCACAGAAACCAAATCTGAGGCTGCTCAAGACCCTGATACAAAATGGGAATTCCCTGGCAGTCCAGTGGTTAGGACTCTGCGCTTCCACTGCCAGGGGCCCAGACTTGATCCCTGGTTGGGAAACTAATCCCTCGAGCCATGTGGTGAGGCCTTAAAAAAAAAAAAAGGCATAGTATTTGCATATAACCTCCCTTATTCTGTATTTATTTATTTATTTTTTGGCCATGCTGCTCTGCTCGTGGGATCTTAGTTCCCTGACCAGGGATCCAACCCAGGCCCCTGGCAGTGAGAGTGTAGAGTCCTAACCGTTGGACTGCCAGGAATACCCAATTCTCCCTTATACTTTATTATTTTTTTTTGACATTTTGGTATATATATATTTTTTTTCTTTCTTTCTTTTTTATTATTTATTTATTTGGCTGCACCAGGTCTTAGTTGCAGCATGCATGTGGTATCTAGTTCCCTGACCAGGGATCGAACCCAGGCCCCCTGCATTGGGAGCGTGGAGTCTTAACCACTGTGTCACCAGGGAAGTCCCCTCCCTTATACTTTAAATCATCTCTAGATTACTAATAATTCCTAGTACAATGTGAATGCTATGTAAGTAGTTGTAAATACTGTGTGAATTGTAAATACAATGTAAATGCTATGTAAGTAGTTGCCAGTGCAGCAAATTCAAGTTTTGCTTTTTGGAGCTTTCTGGAATTTTTTTTTTTTAACATTCTTGGGAGTTCCCTGGGTCTAGTGGTTAGTGTTCAGCGCTTTCACAGCTGTGGCCCAAGTTCAATCCCTGGTTGGGGAATTCCCACAAGCCCCATGGTGCCGCCAAAAAAAATTTTTTTTTAATTTATTTTTTTTGATCCGCGGTTGGTTGAACCATTCATGCGGATGCAGAACCCACAGATATGGAGGGCCAACATTCATATTGATTCCTACCCAGTGTGCCCAGGTGGAGGACACAGGGCAGCCCTGGCTGCCCCATCTTAGTTCCTCGCTCCAGCCTCCGGGGATCAGGTTTGAGCCCAGGGTGAACTAAGACCAGATCTCCCAGGAAGTACGGCCCAGGCCTCCCTCTGCTTGTCCCTGGCCTTTTATCTCCCCAGGTAGCTGAGGAAGGGAAGGCCCAGCCCTGAATAAACATCTACCCAGGACTCTGGGGTCCCATTTCAAGTAGAGAAAAAGGAGAGAAGAAGAGGAAGGGGGAGAGGGATTAGCCTTAGGGTCCTCCCAGAGACCCCTGGGGGTTCTAGGCTGAGCCCAGCCCAGAGTCACAGTACAGAGCAGAGATGTGCAATGTCACCGCCAGCTAACTCAGAGATCATTTTTTTCAATCCTTTCATTTTATAGATCAGGAGACTGAGGCCCAGGGAGTCTTGCTAACTGTCGCCCCTCCTGGCAGTTCTGCCCACACAGGTTTGGGTTGAGGGAGGTGGAGCACTTCCTCTCTCATGGGTTCCTAGAGTCAGGCCATCGGGGTAGGGGACGCCTTCCTGCAATCCGGGGGCGGGGGGTTTGGGTTCCAGCTCACCTCTCCAACCCCTTGGGAACTCTGAAAATGAGGGGGGGAAATAGGAATGCCCAGCTGAATGGGTGCATCCATCATAACAATAATTAGGGAGATGGGAGGCTTTAAGCAGACTAATTATGTAGGTTAGGTCTCAGCCTCGGTAAACCTGCCTTTATATTTACTTAGCATCTTTATCCAGAGGCCATAAAGATGGGGAGTACCACCCAGGCAGGCAGCCCTGAGGATGGGGACTGTGTAACAGGAGCCTGCTAAGGAAATGGGAAGAGGGTCCACAGAAGCCATGTTGCAGGTCTGAAGGCTGCTGGGACTGCTTAGTCACTAGGCCCCTGGACAGACTGGTCATTAGTGCCCTCACTTATCAGTAGACACTCACAGACCTTGATCATAACCTCTCCAGGGCTCAGCCTGGTGGGTCTCAGCCAGGCATCATGGAAATACACTACATAAAAGGAATATTTGCACAGAAAGCCCAGATATTATAAATATCTGGTGAAACCCTGTGGAGGCCTCTAAAGGACTGCTTGGCTCTGCCTATACCCGGGACCTCCATTCAACCAACCACTGTGCATTAAGCACCTACTATGCATCAGGCTCTGGGGAGATGCTGGGGATACCCAGATAAATAAGGTATGGTCATTGCCTTCAAGAAGTCCCCTGGTCTAGCAGCTGGACTCCTCACCTGAGAACCAGACATCCTAGTTTGGCCACGACAGTGTTGGTTTATGCCTGTTGTCCCAATGTCATTATTAATAGTGTTCACTTTCACTCCCAAAGTGTCCTGGTTTGCATGATACATCACATGGTCACCTTAACCATAGCACAATGTATAGGCAATGGTGGAAATAGTTGGGGAAAGTGATGGGAGTAGTTGTTGTTAAGACTATGGTGAAAAGACATTGGTGGAAGCAGCTTGAAAGTAAGAAATAGTCTGCTTAATATATGATTGGACCACCAGACGATAGAGAAAGTGGTCAGAGGATGATGCTTTTTGTGTGTATCTGTTTCCCTATCCCCAAGCTTGCTGCTCACAGTGTTAAAACAGAGCTATGCTTTTGGTTATGAGCAGTGTTACCAACATGGAGGGGACTTCCAACTTCAGCTACACTGGACTAGGTACAATTCTCCAAATTCCTTGAGTTTCAGTTGGGAGATTGATTAAAAGAATTATGGTACATCTGCACACTGAGATATTATACAGCCATAAAATGGAATGAGAACGCTCTTTGTGTACTGATATCTCCAGAATATAGTAAGTAAAAAAATCAGGGTAAAGAATAGCAGGTACAGTATGTTACCATTTGTGTAACTAAAGGGAAATATACACACACACACACACACACACATACACACTCTTATATGCAAAGAATATCTCTAGAAGAATATTAAAGAACTGGTAATCCTGGTGGTCTGGGAAGGAAAACCAGATGGCTGGGGGCAGGTGAGAGATTTCACTATATACCCTTTTATGCTTTTTGAAATTTGAACCATGTGAATGTATTCAAAGTTCTAAATAAAATTAAAAGGTCTTAAAAAAATAAATGAGTGAATAAATTCCCAGGGTCCCTCTTTCTGTCTTCCCATATGATTCCTTTGTCTTGCTCATTAAAATCCTTCTTATCCTTCAAAGCTTCAAAGCAGCGTCTTCCCAGAAGCCCTTCCTGACTGCCTCCCCTGCACACTCAGAACAGCCTTCTTTAAAGGCTTTTATTCTGCAGCCTTAGACATGAGATTGCTGTGTGCATCTCTCTTCACCCACCAGATTGAAACTTCTCCTGGCAGGGACTGGGTCTGGTTCATCTCTGATCTTCCTGCAGTACTGAGCTCCTGCAAGCTTTGCTTGAAAGACAGAGTGAAGTATTTTACACTATCTAAAGTGCTTTGATGACCACTATCTCCTCCCAACAGTTAGGTAAGAGGCCAGACAGATGGATGTTTTTATTTGACAGAGGAAGCTCCTGAGATTCAGAGGTGTGATAGTCAAGTGACTTGCTCAAGGTTACGAGAAGAGACAAGGTAGAGGTTGCAGGATGCAGATTTCCAATCCAACTCCGTGTTAGGTTCATGCACCACCTGACTGCCCACCTTCCATGTGGTGGGCTGTAGTCAGGTCTTGTTTTTATTTCCAGCCTTCTTGTGCAATAGTCCAAACTCATCTCCCCCTGGTCTAGCTCAGTCCCCTTATCCTCCACACAGCAACCAAAGCATTTCTCACCTCCCTTCCTCCTGCTTAAATGCTTAAAGCCTTTCACTGGCTCCCCTTCCCATCACCGGTAATCCAGAACAAAGTCCATTTTCCTCTGCAATTTTTATGAGGCACTAGGCCCACCCCAGCCAACCTCTGCAGCTTCAGCTTCCCAATTTCTATTAGTTCCTGGAATATGCCTTAAGTGCTTCCCAATGGCTTCCTGGGCCTGTGCAAGGAAGACTGTCTCACCCTCTCGGCTTGGAGAACTTCAGCTCACTGGAAAGACCTGGTAAAATGTCAGCTGGGCAGCATTCTCTGACTTCACTTCTCAGTCCCCACCAGGCCCCAAACATCTGAAAACATGAACTACTGTAGTGTCCAGGCTGTGGATTTAGCCTGGTCTAGCTAAAGTCTTGCTCTCTGTGTGACCTTGATCTTAGCTTCCTCCACTCAAAAATGGGGATAATGTGCCAGCGCGGATGTGAGGACTCATCTGGTGGCGAATGTCGAGGCCGCTGGCAGAGGGGAGCCCGTTGTGGCTCAGGACAAAGTTTTGTGGGCCCATCTCTGGCACTTCATCCCTATTAGCCACCCGCCACCCCTGCCTCTTATGACCATGCCCTAGGCTACCCTCCACCCCCTCCTCAAGAAGCCAGACGCACCCCCGCTCCACCATTTCGGGGACGGCAAACTCGGTGAGCAGGGCGCTGAGGGTCATATTAACACCGCAGATTAGACACCGTGTGGTCATTTGGCAGGTCTGCAATAGGAAGCCATTGGGGGAGGGGACTGTAAGCAACAGTAGTCCAGACAAGTCTCCACCCAAGGTCAAGGTGCCCGCCCGACGGGCAGCGAACCGCAAGGACTTCTCTCCGTAGCCCCGCCCCTCGAGGGGGCCCGAAGCCGTTCTCTCGCCAGAGCCAGGGTACGTTCCCTTTAAGGCGTTCGAGAAAGTCACCGCGTTGGTACACAGCGAACGAGGCGTGGCGTATTTTGTCCCTCGCGGGCCTTCGTGGGCCGGGCCGGGCGCGAGGGCGGGGCAAGGGAGCGGCGGTGGGGTCAAAGGCCTTAGCGCGCACCACGTGGGCCGGTGACTCCGTCCTTCCCGCAGCTGCAGAGGCGCGCAGGGCACTTGGGTTAGTGGCGCGGCGGGCGGCGCGGACAGCCAAGGCGGACGCCCGCTCCCGCCGCCATGGTCATCAAAACGGACGAGTTGCCGGCGGCCGCCCCGGCGGACAGCGCCCGGGAGCCCAGCTCGCAGGCCGGTGGCAAGGGGCGGCCGGGCGCGGCGGGTGAGCGGGGCCGGGGTCAGGGGGCAGCAGGGCGGGAGGCTGAATCGGGCCGAGTGGGCGCGGGGGTTCGGGGTTGCGCGGGGACCGCCGCCTTCCCTCCGCGCCTGGCTGGGTTGCATCTCGCCGAGCCCTCCACCGGGTGCCCCCGTCCTGAAGGTCACCTTCACTGTCGCCCCCGCCTGCGGCCCGGGCTTCACACGTGGGGTACCGGGGCGGGCAGCGGTGGCTAACACACGCGTGCCAGATCGCGGGGAGACGTGCACGCGCATGCAGTTTCGGGGTGTGCCGGCTCAGCAGACGGACGGACGCGGCGGCCCCACCCCCTACGCCCCCGGGCATGGGGAACTCTCCGGACTGGGGTCACTTGACACTTGTTCCGTCAAGCACCCCCTTCGCGTCAGAATCCCAAGCATTCCCTGTGCATAGGGCTGCAGCCTTGCGAGTTAGACTCAGCTTGGGACTTCTCAGGCTTGGTCTGTGGGAAGAGCGCAAGTTGGGGTATGTGTTTCGTGAGGGGGTTTCTGTAGTTCGTTCCCAGAGGCAAGGCTTTAACCCCAGGTCTGCAGGGTCTGATCTCCGTCCTGTTAGATGTCGGCCTGGCTGGCAGACCTGGGGGTCTGCCTGTGTATGGGGGCAAAGCCAAACTCCTTGGCAGGAGGTGGTGTTTGTGCCAGAACTTGATCATTAACCCGCCTTATTGCGAAAAGTGGGTCAGCCCAGAGTTGCTGTTTTTAAGGCAAAGGTCATCAGCATGGAGTCAAGCTCCCAGCTCTCCCCCGTGGGGCTGTGTGGCATTGGCTTTGGGAGTGGCTGCAGTTTTTCTCAGGTGGGGCCTGCCTCTCCCCTGGGCCTCCTCTGTTTGCTCCGTTCCTTCCATCGCATCTTTGACTACAGCCTTGAGGTTGGAAGCCCCTTCCCAGCCCTTGGGTTGTCATCTCCAAATCTTTCTCAGAGCCCCAGGGCTGGGCTGTGTCCCTCTCTGCCCTGGGTGACAGTGGGAGTGCAGAACTACCCATGCCTCCCACTCCGCATAACTCTCCTCAAAAGGGACTTGTCATCCTCATGTCCCTTCCCAGCTTGGGTGAGTCAGGACGGAAACAGGGTTAGGTGGGCTCTCTGACCCTGTAACTGATCATAGCCAGGTTAGCTGATGGTGGGGGATAGGTACTGTGGCAGCTTTGCTGATTGCCTAGAGAAGGCCAAGGTTTGGGCAGAATGACAAATGCTGATGACTCCAACCTGCCAGCCTTCACCCTGATGAGGCTCTGAATCAGTGGAGCAGGCTAGATAAGAGGAGGCTGATTTCCCCTTCAGCAAAGAGACCTGAAGAGATGAAGCGACTTGCCCAAGGTCACACAGCAATTCAGCATTTGGATTTCCAGCTCACAGCCAGGTTGCCAAGGCTGCCCTGGCCTGTCCCGCAGGAAGCTGGGAGAGGCGTGTTGGCTGGGGTCATATGCTGAGAACGTAGGGACTGAGGAGAGGGGAGAGTGTTGGAGAATTTCTCTGAGAGGGTCTGTCTGGGTCAACCTGGGTCAGGGGAGGGTACAGCTGTTCATTTTGGGGAACCTGGAAGCATACTAGCAGGTGGAACGTTGGCTCCCTAAGCCTCTGGGAAGCTTGTATAGAGCTAGGACTTGAATTATAGCCAGTCTGAATCTATTCAAAGGAGGAGGCCTTAATGGAGACCCCCAACAGGCCCTCACCCAGGCTTCTGACCTCAGAACCCAGCTCTGGAAGAGTCTCTAGTCCCCTTGAGGAGGTGATCAAGGCCTTTTGTGGGGGGACCAAGGGTCAGTTGCCTTGTAGGGAATAAAGCTACTTTTAGCGGTTAAGAGAACAGCAGGTTTTTCAAGTTCACGGTGGTGTGTCGAGTTCCTTCTGCCTAGGGGAGGGCTCCTTGGAGTTGAGGCCCAGAGCAGAGGGGAAGGGGGCTGGCAGACAGGAGAGGAGCTTGGGGGCTTAGGGGAGCTCCTGGACAGGACCCTAGAGCTCTTCTTTTGGGTAGGTCTGAGCAGAGCAGCTCCGGGAACACTGGACTCTCCCCAGACCCTGCAGACCTGCTTCTGGCCTGGGTGGAGATGGGAAGGAGGCCAACAGATGCCTACCTCCTTGGGATCTTCCTTAGGCTGCCTGTCCCCACCCCTTTCCCTTGAAGCCCCAGATTCCTGGGATAGGGTGATATGCCTTCTGAGGCCTAACTTGCTGCAGGAGACTCACCCTGCCGAGGTTTTGGCTAGGGCGGGGCCTGGCCCTGGCACAGTCTACTGAGTGAGGCCATGCCAGGCTGGGAAACGCACACAGGGGCCACCTGGGATGGCTTACGTTTCTTTTCTAACTCCTTTCAGCTGCCCATTGGGTCCGCGTTCTCCCAGGCCAGGCCAGGGCTGTGCTTTATCTCTTCATTCTGGTCTGGCCAGTGAAGACTTGGGGGCGGGAGGTGTATGCCATGCTGTTTGGGCAACCCCTTCCCATTCTGCAGAGGATCACCTTTCTCCTTCCCTAAAGCCCAGATCCTCAGGGGTGCCCCCTGGGGTAAGGAAGCAGGGGTGTAGAGGAAGGGGGTACTGTTTACCTGGTGGGCGCTGCAGCCTGGGGGCTGGCGCTCAGGCCTGGGCTTCGGTGTCTGACAAACCTGGTTTTTTTCTGACCTGGCTTGGCTGCCTGTTGCCTCTGCGAGCTTGGGCAGCTTGGTTACTAAGCTTCTGGAGCCTCAGTTTCCTCAAGTGAGATGGGCCGGTCGAGCTGATGGAGGGACCTGCTACGGGCTGGGCTTAGAGTGAACGTGGGCTCTGTGGTGACCAGGGTGGAGGTGGTTGTAGCAGCTACGCAGGGGTCACTGCCAGGCTGCTCTGCCCCCCCACACCCCCACCGCTTCTCCACAGGGCTGGGGTGTGTCTGGGGAGGGCGGCGGAAGAAGAGGGGCTCTGCTGGGGCCTGGCCCTTTGTGCCATCCGCTGAGTGTGCGCAAGCCAGAACCCTTGGTGGAGGGTGCGGGGAGCCGAGGGCCTGCTGGGTGCCAGCCCTTCAGGGCTGCCCGGAAGGGACTAGATGGGCGGGGAGGGGGCCTGAAGGGAGCCTGGCTACCCGCCCCCACCCTGGTTAGTATGGATGCCGGAGCAGTCCCGCCTGGGCCCTGGCAACAAGTCAGAGGCCCCGGGAAGGCGCCTTGGCAAGGCTGGGCATGTTCCTTGTCCACAGCCGCTCGGCCTTTGGTCTCTTGCTGCCAGCTCTGTTTTCCCCAGGGGAGAGACTTGGTTTTCTCCTGGCAGGGCATGGGCTGCTAGGGAGGGAAGTCGGAGCCTGCCAGCTTCTTGGTGGAGCTGGAGGCCTGGGGCACGGGTGCAGTTGTCCTCTGGGCGTCTGGGGTTAGGGTTCCCACCAGAGCTAGTGACTCTCAGGAAGGGGAGAACTGCCAGGTCACCTGCAGGGGGCAGCACGAACCAGAGGCCCCAGCCAGCCACTTGCCGCAGGAGGTGGGCAGGGTGCTCCGTGCAGCCGGTGGACAGGGGGGCGGCCACCTCATGGCCTGGGCCCGAGTCTGTGCCAACTGTTGCCGGCAGCCGGCTGAAGCGGTCCTGCCCACCCCCACTGGGGTTGAGGCCGAGGAGAGGACCCCCTTGCTGGGCTCTACCCCTGCCAGCCAGTCCCCAGGGCCCTCGATCCTGAGGGGCCCAGGTACCCCAGACGCTGGGTTCTCCTGCCCCGCTGACTGCTTCACCAGCAGTGACCCCCTTTTGGGGGGAGACAGGGGGGTGGGCCTGAGCACTGATGGCAGCTCCACCTGGGGTCCTGGAGCCACCAGGGCCTCCTGGCCCACGGCCGTCCTTCTGGCCGACCTTGAGCAGGATGCGAGGCAGGGGGAGTGTGCCCTTCCCAGGGCCGCCCCGGCAGGCCTGGCCCCACTGAAACCCGAAGCCAGCCGGATCTCCAGCCCTGGGCCGGCCAGCTGCATGGCGGCAAGGGTAGAGGCAGAGGCCGGAAGGAGGCACACAGGCAGTGCCGGGCCTGAGCTGGAGAGCTGGCTGCCTCGCTGCCATGCAGGTCCTGTGACTCCAGGACGCGGGAGAGGGCAGCCGCCGAGCACACCAGGTGGGCTGTGGGGACGGGGAGCCAAGTGGCTGGCCTCTGGCGGGGAGGTCACTGGGCCTTGATCCCGCTGTAGGGAGACCTTCAGGGTGCTTGGCAGGAAAGAGGAGGGGCAGGGCGGGCTGTCCTCAGGGGAGTGGAGGCCCCTGGGAACCAGCCACATTCCTTGGAAATCTGATAGGAGATTGGGTGCCCCCTGGGGCGGGAACCTGGAGCAGAGGTGCCTTCTGGGCGGGCTCCCTGAGCCAGGGACGGGGAGTGGGAGCTGTGGCCACCCTTGCCCTCCTCTCTGTCCTCCTGGCCCAGACTCAGGGAGCACAGGCCACCTGTCTGGGTCCAGGTCTCTGGTTTCCCACTTTTGGGGTCTCAGAGACCTCAAAGCTGCTGTTCTGTATTGGGCAGGGGCCCCCTCATCCTGAGGGCTGGTCAGCCCGCAGAGCCTTTCTCAAGGCCTCGGCTGGGGGAGGGCCGCCTCATAGCTGTCATCCCTCTTGCTGCATTTTGAAAACTGACCAACCACCACCCTTCTCCCGCCCTGCTGTCCCTCCTGTCCCTCCTGTCCCTCCTGTCCCTCCTGTCCCTGCTGTCCCTCCTGTCCCTCCTTTCCCTGTCTGCTGTGTCGCAGAGTCAGCCAGCTTCTCGCTTTGGGGCCGGCCGCTCAGTTTCCAGGGGCTTGGGGTCGCCCCGCCTCGGGCTGTGGGCTCACTTGAAGGAGAGGTCCTTGTGTGTCCTTGCGGTTGTTGGGAGTTTACCTTCAGGTTTGGAGCAGTGTGCTGGGGACGGGGGTGGCGACAGTTACTGAAGGCCCGCCGTGGGCCAGGACTGAGGGCAGCGCAGCCATGTGGTAGGGGGGCGCTCCAGGGTGGAATCCAGGGTCAGCTCTTGACTCTTGACCTTGGGCAAGGCACTGAACTTCTGGGCCTCAGACGTCCTTATTTGGGGGAAGGAGGAGGGGACTGTATCTGAGCTCCTGGCGGTTCTGTTTATCACTAAGTTGAGGGGACGCGGGAAGAGGGAGTGGCTTCTCTCCGCGTCCCGTTCCCGGTACCCCCCCCCCCCCACCGTGTGCCCTTACGTGTCAGGCTTATCTGGACTTCTATACATTTTCCGAGGCCCCTGCTCCATGTTTCTAGTAGGTCTGGGTAGAGCCCACATGGCTCTGGGGAGGTGCACCCCATCCCCACTCCTCAAGCTAGGTAGGGAAGAGGAGATGGAGTCTAGAGGGGTTGGGGTCCAGAGCAGAGCTGGGTGAGCTGACCTGTCTGGAGCTCCCAGATAAGCAAGGGGCCAGTCTGGCTGCCAGGCAGACCCTGGGCCGGAAGGCCCCGTGGGCCAGTTGGGCTCCAGGCGGGCCTGTGTTTTGCTGGAGGGTTTCTGCGAGGACACCCTCTTCTCCCCCACCGGGGGCAGGGCGGGAAGGGCTCTCCTCTGTTTCCCTTAGTGCCTGGGGAGAAATGGAAGGTTTTGTCACCTGCTCCTTCTCCCCACAACGTGTGAGTCGGTTGCTGGTCACAAGTGCGGGGCTTTTACAGTAATTAATTTAGTGCCTTTCTGTTGAGTGCGGGCAAGACAGGAGGAGGAAGATAGAGCTACTGGTGTGAACAGCCCCCCGAGTGCAGCACGACACTGCTGCCAGGGGTCATTGGTCAGGCTTCAGAGAAGAGAGTTTATTTCACCTAGGCCTTGATGGATGAGTAGGAGTCTGCCCGATGGAATGGTATATGGGGGGCAGCATAAACAAAAGCACAGGTAGGAGGGAAAGTGTGTGGCTTGTTCTCAGGCTTCTGAGTAGTTTGGTGTAGCTGCACCTCGTTGGGGAGAACTGGCAGGAGCTGAGATGGACTTTCGGCCTAAGATGTTCGGTTCCTGTGAGCAGTAGAGCAGTGGAGAGTACTAGAAGGTTCTAAGGGGTACCTTTTTTTTTTTTTTTTTTTGGAAGAGGAAAAAAGGCTATATTTATTTGATTCTATGGATTTTCACTTATTCCTATTAACCATTAATTATGCAGATTTACCATTAATTGAAACATTTTATCTTTTTTACTATGGTCACCTTTAATAACAACTTAAAAAGCACTTTATTTAAAAAAGGAGTTATCTATATTTACCAGAATTTCATTTGTAGAAGCATAAGTGTTGTCTTTGGATCACATTTAGCTACTCAGCTAAGGATATGGTCACACCATGAAAATGAAAATTACTTGTAGACTTTGGATATAAAACGTGAACAGTTCACAAAAGTTGATAAAAGAATTTGCTCCCTACAGCTTCAATGCCCTAGTTTTCTCAAAAAGCTCCTGATACATTTTTTTCTAAATCATACCCTAAAATAAACACTAGTTTAACAATTGTGTCATACAATAATACAAGCTTATTGTAAACACCTGGAAAGTACAGACTTTATAAGGAAAGGATTATATCACTCTTAATCCTGTTATTTAAGGAAAGCCACTGAATTCTGAGTCTTTTAGTCTTTCTACTGGAATAGATATAAATGTACATATACACACATAATTAGGACTGTAGTGCATGTTCTAATTTTTTTTTAATTGAAGTACAGTTGATTTACAATGTTATGTTAATTTTAGGTGTACAGCAAGTGGTATTCTTGAAATAGGGGAAATGGCCTGCAGCAGTCCTGTGACCAGTTTGGAGATTAGGTTGGGTGACTAGATAGGGACGGGGGGCGGGCATTCGCAGAGCAGGGGCTGGTTTGTGAAGGAAGATAAATTCCATGCTGACAAGATGAGTCTGGTGAGGCCTAAGGGATGGCCACATGTTGAAAAACTGGAGCGAGGCCTGGATTGGTCACGGGAGCTGGGAGACGGGAGGGCATTTGCAGTCACGGGCAAGGGTGAGATGGGAATGAGGAGAGGCTGGGGCCCAGGACACCCACAGCTGGACTGCCAGGAGAAGGTCAAGCTGGAGAGGGAAGAATAAGAGCATTAGTGTCCATCAGGGAAGAGGAGGAAGTGAGCGGTGGCGGGAAGGGGAGCCAAGCAGCTAGTTGCGTAAGGCCAGAGCAGACCCTCAGGTTTGGCCCTTAGGGTGGCATTGGTGACTCTGGGGAGAGTGGTCTGGGTGGCCTATTCACACGGCCGCCAGACTGGGGGCCTGAGGAGCAGATAGGAAGCGAGGGCCCGGGGTGTGGAGGCGAGTGAGCAGGTAGTAGCCTGCAGGTGTGCCCTGGGGTGCGGTGGGACCGGAGTCTGGTGCAGGGCCGAGTCTTGGGAGGACAGGCAGATGCCATTCTGTAGGGCTGTGTCCACCCTGGTGGGTGAGGCAGACCTCACCAGCGAGGCCCATCTGACTCAGCTCCTTTCTTGTCCCCTGCAGAGCTGCCATCAGTCATGCTGTTGAATGGGGACTGCCCGGAGAGCCTGAAAAAGGAAGAGGGGGCTGCCGAACCGCCCCGGGAAAATGGGCTGGATGAGGCTGAGCCGGGGGAGGAGACCACTGGACAGGAAGTCATTGTCATTCAGGACACGGGCTTTTCTGTGAAGATCCTGGCTCCTGGGATCGAGCCCTTCTCCCTCCAGGTGAGACGATAGAGGGGTACTGGGGGCCAGGGCCTGAGCCTGTTGGGGAGGATGAGGATGCAAAGCCAAGCTTTGCCTTTGCCCGGTCTGGCCCCATGTTGAGGCAGGAAACCGAGGGTCCTGTGCCTTCCAAGGTCACTCAGCTAACGTGGTGGACATGGGAGTCCAGGTTCAGGCCGTTGCCTCATTGCAAGGAGACAGATCCCAGCTGGGACTGCCAGCCCTGTTTGGGGATCGATATGGTAGTGGCTGGGTAGTGTTGGGGTCCCAGGGCTCCCCACCCTTAGGTAGGTCAATTCTCTGGCTGGAGTTTTACCATCTGTCTGAGAGGAGAGTGGTAGTGGGTGGTCTTCAAGAGCAGAGCCAACCCAGAGGTCTTGTAAACTGTTACTCACTGGGGAACCAGGTGAGGCCTTCTTGTGTCTTCTGGAGCCGCAGGCTTCAGCCCCAGAGCACACCTTCCTGAAGGGGGAAGCCATTTGCCCTGGGGACCTTGGCACTGGGCAAGGGAGGAGGCAAGATTGCTATTTTCTTTTCCTTGTTTTTACACCTCCTGCTGCTCTACTCAGGGCCTGCTCTTGGTCTGCAGGAATAGTTTAAGCCTGCGGGTAACAGGGCAAGGCTCTGTCCTGCACATGTGCATATACCCTGCACACACACACACACACACACACAGGTGCAAGTGGGCATGGTATGTATGGGCAGGGCCTGGAATTTAAAATAAAAGCCAAAAAGGGGGAAACAGTATTTGGAGCATTGACTTTAGGGACCCAGGTACTTTGGGCTGGGGAAGCGGTATGTTTTCACCAGGTTGGTCGGGGCCTTCTCCCTGGCAGGTGTCCCCCCAGGAGATGGTACAGGAGATCCACCAGGTGCTCATGGACCGTGAAGACACATGTCACCGCACCTGCTTCTCACTGCACCTGGACGGCAACATGCTGGACCACTTCTCAGAGCTGCGCAGTGTGGAGGGGCTGCAGGAGGGCTCGGTGCTACGCGTGGTGGAAGGTTTGTCCGGAAGTTGTGCGGCCTGCCAAGGGGGGGCATGAGGAGGTGGGGCCAGGCGGCACTCACCCCCACCCCACCCCTCCCTCTGGTATCTGGGTATCACTGTGTCACAGATGAGCGTGTGGAGGCTCAGGGCGGTATTGAACCTGTGGAGGCAGGAGAAGACAGGACAGGAGCACAGGTCTGCTTCTCAGGCCATCACAGGCACACCCTCCAACTTCATGGGTTGAATATCAGAGTCGTGATTTAAAAAAAAAACAAACAGTACCAGGCAGGTGCTTGAAATCAGCCCGTTCAAATTTTATAGAGATAAAAGTTCAGTCTCTTAAGGAAACTAAGGTTTCACGGCTCTTGAGCAGGGAAGTCAGGCCCAGTGTGGAGCAGTCAGCTGGCATGGTGAGTCTGGTTTGTTTGCAAAAAAATAAATAAATAAAACATCCCGTGAACTTAGGTTACCTGGGGAAAGGTGGCACCGCGGTTCTAGGCATGTCAGCCAAGGAGCAAATGTGGGAAAAATGTAACCCAGCTGCGCCCAGACTTAACCTAATGACGAAACCTCTGTCCTTCCCCAGAAGAGCCCTCATTGAAATTTCATGAAACATGAGTTGGGGAGCAGTGTTGCAGTTTGAGGTCCTGTAAGTCCTCAGGTCACCGCCGGCCAGGGCTGCCCTGGGAGAACTGGACTGAGCCCATGGGGACCTAGCAGCTGTGCCGGGCTGCCCACCCGAGACACTCGTGGGCAGAGAGCAGGGGGCTTCTGTGTGCACTTCCAGAGGCATTTCTTGTGCCCTTTCGCATAAGGTTCGTTGCAAACAAGGATCCCTGCCCACCAGCAGGCAGGTGTATGTGTTGAAAGCAGAATTCCAGCTTATGTGTTCATAAGGGAATTTGTAAGTGAAAGCCTAAAATTGAAAATCAAGACCACCCCTGGTAGTGCCATGGCCAACTTTTCTCTGCTGGGTGGATTGTTGCCCTGGTAACGCCCTGCCCATCCCCCTCCCGACAGAGCCATACACGGTGCGAGAGGCCCGCATCCACGTGCGCCACGTTCGAGACCTGCTCAAGAGCCTGGACCCATCCGATGCCTTCAACGGGGTTGACTGCAACTCCTTGTCCTTCCTCAGTGTCTTTACTGATGGCGACCTGGGAGGTGCGGGAGGCATTGGGGCTGACGGTTGGGCAGAGGGGCCGGGAGCAAGTTGGCCAGGGGCTGGTGAAGGGGCCAAGGGCCCGGCCTTCCCACCTGGAGGGAAGAGGGGCTGGAGGCACCCAGACCAGGGCCACTTGAGCTGGGGAGGGAGTTGGCCCCTGGGTGGTCCTGGGCTGACCACCAGCCTCGGGTCCCTCAGACAGCGGGAAGCGGAAGAAGGGCTTGGAGATGGACCCCATCGACTGTACACCGCCTGAGTACATCCTTCCAGGGAGCCGGGAGCGGCCATTGTGTCCTCTGCAGCCCCAGAACCGTGATTGGAAGGTGGGAGCAGGTCTCTTTTGGGGCAGGGGATCGCCACACCGGGAAGCCTGGCCCACTCAAGCTTGGCCATTCCTGCAGCCCCTGCAGTGCCTGAAAGTGCTCACCATGAGCGGCTGGAACCCACCCCCTGGGAATCGCAAGATGCACGGGGACCTCATGTACCTGTTTGTGATCACAGCCGAGGACCGACAAGTCAGCATCACGGCATCCACTCGGGGATTTTACCTGAACCAGTAAGTCCCTGTGCGAGCCCGTTCGGAGTCCATGGGCAGCTGCTTGGGACGCCCTGCACAGTGACCACCCTCTCCCTGCAGGTCCACAGCATACCACTTCAACCCTAAGCCTGCCAGCCCCCGCTTCCTCAGCCATTCCCTGGTGGAGCTGCTCAACCAGATCAGCCCAACCTTCAAAAAAAACTTTGCCGCCCTGCAGAAGAAAAGGTAGCACCTGGGCCCATCTGTCCCTCATCTCACGTCCCACGGGGTGGGTGAACCATACAGCCTGAACTCTAGCACTTCTGCCCTAAGCTGTGCCCCCAGCACCCCAGAGCTTCCTTCTAGGCAGCAGTCAGCCTAGCAGCTCTAGGTCAGGCGGCCGTTTGCTTCCGTCCGACTCTCCAGGGACAAAGCCTTGGTGGGGAGATGGCAGAGCCAGTGGGACCTTGGACAAGGGGCCCAGGGCAGGGCTCTGGGCTCAGCGGGCTGCCCCATCTCCCCTCTGCCCGCCACAGGGTCCAGCGCCACCCGTTCGAGAGGATCGCCACCCCATTCCAGGTGTACAGCTGGACAGCGCCCCAGGCGGAGCACGCCATGGACTGCGTGCGCGCGGAGGACGCCTACACCTCCCGGCTGGGCTACGAGGAGCATATTCCAGGACAGGTGCCTGCAGCCTGGCAGCCCACCCTTGGCTCTTCCCTCCCTTCCCCTGGTGGGCGCCAGGCTGGGTTCTGGGTGCTTGGGGGGCTGTCTGCGGGGAGGCAGGGGACGGGACTGCCCCGAGCAGGTGCTGGGGGCTCAGGTTGAGCTGGTGTCTCCCTCCCTGTCCTGCTGTAGACTCGGGACTGGAATGAGGAGCTGCAGACAACGCGGGAGCTGCCTCGGAAGAACCTGCCTGAGCGGCTGCTGCGAGAAAGAGCCATATTCAAGGTGCCCGTAGCCCCGCAGGCCTGACCAGTGGCCGCAGGCCCGCCTGCCACCTACCTGCTTGTTTTCTGTGAACAAGAGGGAAGCCGGGGTGGGCCTTCAGGGACCTTCCAGGGTGTCCTGCCAGCCTTCCGCCTCCTGGTAGACGACCCCAACTCCTTCTTCCGGCCTCTCTGAGATTTAGCGTCTGTGGGCCGGAACCGGTGGGGACACGCCTCCAGGACGGGCTGAGTGGCAAGGTCCATGACAGCTTCCCTCCCAGCACACCCACGTGGAGCCCTCAGCTGGACACACGTGCCCTACTGTGATATCCTTAGTGTTTTTCCTGAGACAGATGAGGAAAAAGCAGTGCTTTTTTTTTTTTTTTAATACTATACTGCCCTCTAATTTTTTTTTTAATAGCTACTTTATTTATTTATTTATTTATTTATTTATTTATTTAGCTGTGTTGGGTCTTCGTTTCGTGCGAGGGCTTTCTCTAGTTGCGGCAAGCAGGGGCCACTCTTCATCGCGGTGCGCGGGCCTCTCACTATCGCGGCCCCTCCCGTTGCGGGACACAGGCTTCAGACGCGCAGGCTCAGCAGTTGTGGCTCACGGGCCCAGTTGCTCCGCGGCATGTGGGATCTTCCCAGACCAGGGCTCGAACCCGTGTCCCCTGCATTAGCAGGCAGATTCTCAACCACTGCGCCACCAGGGAAGCCCAAAAGCAGTGCTTTTGAAAGAAGTTTATTTGAAATCTCCCATAATCTTACTAGAGATGATAATGGTAAAAATAAGATCTAAAGTCCAGGGTGCTCACTTTGCCAGGGGCTGTGCCAGGTGCTGTGTAGGCATTACCTCCTGTAATCTTCCAGACACCTTGTAAAGGCCGGTACTTTTATGTCACAGTTTTATAGATGAGAAAACAGGTCTGAGAGGTGATCCAGCCAAGATCACCTGGCACGTATTTGGTGATTCCCAGACCCACCCCAATCCTCACTCTCCCTTTTAATCACTAAGCTCTGCTCTCTCTCTCAGTATAAGTGTTATATTTTTTCAAAACTGGGGTTTCTTTTTTTAAAAATAAATTTATTAATTTTATTTTATTTATTTTATTTGTGGCTGCGTTGGGTCTTCGTTGCTGTGCACGGGCTTTTCTCTGGTTGTGGTGAGCGGGGGCTACTCTTCGTTGCGGTGCACAGGCTTCTCATTGCGGTGGCTTCTCTTGTTGCAGAGCATGGGCTCTAGACATGCGGGCTTCAGTAGTTGTGGCGCACGGGCTCAGTAGTTGTGGCTCGCGGGCTCTAGAGTGCAGGCTCAGTAGTTGTGGCTCGCGGGCTTAGTTGCTCCGCAGCATGTGGGATCTTCCCAGACCAGGGCTCGAACCCGTGTCCCCTGCATTGGCAGACAAATTCTTAACCACTGTGCCACCAGGGAAGCCCAAAACTGGGGTTTCTTGCCCTTTTCCAAATGTGAGGAAACTTTGTCCTGCTTACCTCCACCAGCCCTGGGCGAGCTTGGCCAGGCGGGATGAACCCCGCGGCTCTCTCACCCTCCAACCTCGGGCCCCCAGGTACACAGCGACTTCACGGCGGCAGCCACGCGGGGCGCCATGGCAGTCATCGATGGCAACGTGATGGCCATCAACCCCAGCGAGGATACCAAGATGCAGATGTTCATCTGGAACAACATCTTCTTCAGCTTGGGCTTTGATGTCCGCGACCACTACAAGGACTTCGGTGGGGACGTGGCGGCCTACGTGGCGCCCACCAACGACCTGAATGGCGTGCGCACATACAATGCCGTGGATGTGGAGGGGCTGTACACGCTGGGCACGGTGGTGGTGGATTACCGCGGCTACCGTGTCACGGCCCAGTCCATCATCCCCGGCATCCTGGAGCGGGACCAGGAGCAGAGCGTCGTCTACGGCTCCATTGACTTTGGCAAGACGGTGGTGTCGCACCCACGTTACCTGGAGCTGCTGGAACGCACAAGCCGGCCCCTCAAGATCCTGAGGCACCGGGTGCTCAACGACCGGGATGAAGAGGTGGAGCTCTGCTCCTCCGTGGAGTGCAAGGGCATCATTGGCAACGACGGTCGCCACTACATCCTTGACCTGCTGCGCACCTTCCCCCCCGACCTCAACTTCCTGCCCGTGCCCGGTGAGGTGCTGCCCGAGGAGTGCACCCGCGCCGGTTTCCCCCGCGCCCACCGCCACAAGCTCTGCTGCCTGCGCCAGGAGCTGGTGGACGCCTTCGTGGAGCACAGGTGGGGAGCCAGGGCAAGCGCCTGCATCCTCTGGTGGGTGGTCCTGGGGCCTGATCCTTGACGGGGGAGGCTTTGGAAAGTGAAGAGGAGCTAGCTCTGGCCCTGGTCATCCCAGCCCCATCCCCAGCGCCACCCACCGTGGCGTCAGGCTCCCCAACACGGACGTCCAAGAGCTTTATGTGGATCAGAAACTAGCAAGTGGCTAGACCAGTGGCTTTCAACTGACTGAAGCGGGGCTGTTCCCTCAAGGAGCACATGAAAATCTGCTTGGGTGTTTTTTTTGTTTGTTTGTTTTTAAATTTTATTTATTTATTTATTTTTGACCGTGTTGGGTCTTCGTTTCTGTGCGAGGGCTTTCTCTAGTTGCGGCAAGCGTGGGCTACTCTTCATCGCGGTGCGCGGGCCTCTCACTATCGTGGCCTCTTTTGTTGCGGAGCACAGGCTGCAGAAGCGCAGGCTCAGTAGTTGTGGCTCACGGGCCCAGTTGCTCCGCGGCATGTGGGATCTTCCCAGACCAGGGCTCGAACCCGTGTCCCCTGCATTAGCAGGCAGATTCTCAACCACTGCGTCACCAGGGAAGCCCTGCTTGGGTGTTTTTGAACATCCCAGTGCCAGGGCCCTGGAGGAGGGGCGGGGTTGGGGTCCCTGCTGCTGGCGTTTTGTGCTTAGGGGTCAGCCCGTCAAATGCCCCAGAATAATCTCCCTGTCAGAATGCCAGGGGTGTTCCTGGCGCTCTCGAGAGCCCTGGCCTGCGTGTGAGCCCCCCCACACCAGCTGTCCTCTTCCTGTCTGGGAAGATCCCCATTTTTGCTGTGACCTGCTGCCGCCACCTGGTAGTATTGCTGGGCTGGCACACGCACACGTGTGTGGACGCTTGCACACTGGATGGGATGTGTCCCCAGGCCGGCAGGGTGGCCAGCCCCAACATCCGTCAACCCCAGCAGGGCAGGAGCTGGGGCCTGGCTCAGGTCCCCTGAAGCCAGCAGGAAGCTACCAGAGCAGTCACGCTTCTACATACCCCTCCTCCATTCCCTGCTCTGCCCCATCCTCTGTGCTCTAGGTACCTCCTCTTCATGAAGTTGGCAGCCCTACAGCTGATGCAGCAGAAGGCCAGCAAGATGGAGATCCCCCCGTCACTGGAAAACGGCGACCCCCCATCCTCGGAGTCCAAGCCTAAAGACCCTCCAGCACCCGAGGTGGGAAGTGAGGAGGAGGGCAGCAGTGCTAGTGGCCTGGCCAAGGTGAAGGAACTGGCAGAGACCATCGCCTCGGACGACGGGACAGGTGGGGCTGCCGGGGCTGCCAGGGGAGCCCGGGCCAGGGGAGGCTCGGCTGCTGCCCCACCGGAGCGGGAGTGGGGCTACCTCCTAATGGGCCGTGTCTCCACAGCAGACCCTCGCAGCCGGGAGGTGATCCGCAACGCATGCAAGGCTGTGGGCTCCATCAGCAGCACGGCCTTCGACGTCCGCTTCAACCCCGACATCTTCTCGCCAGGTGAATGGTCCTCTAGGGCCCCAGTGCTGGTGGGCCTGCTCGCCCACCGGAGGTCTGCCGTCTGTCTGGCCACCCGCCTCTCTTCTGCCTGGCTCACGCCTCTGCTCTCCCTCCCCCAGGGGTTCGCTTCCCGGAGTCTTGCCAGGAGGAAGTTCGGAACCAGAAGCAGCTGCTAAAAGATGCCGCTGCCTTCCTGCTCTCCTGCCAGATCCCCGGCTTGGTGAGGGCAGGGGTGGGACGAGGGACTGCCCAGAGGGTGCTGTTACAGGCCCTGGGGCCTCATCCATCTCCGACTCTGGAAGCTTGTGGAACCTTTGCGGGAGTGACTTAGGCCTGCTGACCTGCAAGGCAGGCAGGGTGGAGTTCTCCTCCCCAGAATGGGGCTGCTGACACACAGGGGCCAAGGGAGGCATCAGGTTCTGCTCTGCGTGCCCTCCCTTGTAGGCTGGCAGCTGGGGTCTGGTCCTCTGAGCCCCCGTGTGATGGGATGGCTGATAGAGGGGCTGGGGGCATCTTCACCCCCACAAGCTTTGTACATAGGCCCTGTGTATGTACATGGTGCTTGCTTCCCACTAAGGCAACCCTGAGCTTAGGTGCCGTGCTGTCCCCCGATCTTTTTTTTTTTTTTTTAACATCTTTATTGGAGTATAATTGCTTTACAATGGTGTGTTAATTTTTGCTTTATAACAAAGTGAGTCAGCTATATGTATACATATATCCCCATATCTCCTGCCTCCCACCCTCCCTATCCCACCCCTCTAGGTGGTCACAAAGCACCGAGCTGATCTCCCTGTGCTATGTGGCTGCTTCCCACTAGCTATGTATTTTACATTTGGTAGTGTATATATGTCCATGCCACTCTCTCACTTCGTCCCAGCTTACCCTTCCCCCTCCCCGTGTCCCCAGGGCCATTCTCTACATCTGCGTCTTTATTCCTGTCCTGCCCCTAGGTTCTTCAGAACCTTTTTTTTTTTTTTAGATTCCATATATATGTGTTAGCATACGGTATTTGTTTTTCTCTTTCTGACTTACTTCACTCTGTATGACAGACTCTAGGTCCATTCACCTCATTACAAATAACTCAATTTTGTTTCTTTTTATGGCTGAGTAATATTCCATTGTATATATGTGCCACATCTTCTTTATCCATTCATCGGTCGATGGACACTTAGGTTGCTTCCATGTCCTGGCAATTGTAAATAGAGCTGCAGTGAACATTGTGGTACATGACTTTTTTTGAATTATGGTTTTCTCAGGGTATATGCCCAGTGGTGGGATTGCTGTGTCCCCCGATCTTTGAGCTGAGCCTGCTGTGCTGGCTGCCCCAGGCCCCTGCGAGGTGCAGCACAGCTGCAGGGTGAAGCTGTGGCCCTGCTTCTTCCTCTGCAGTCACAGGAGAGCCTGTGCAGCTCCCATATCCCTGCTTCCCTGCCGTGTGGGCCCAGCAGTCACAGGGGTGATGGTGGCCTGTGCAGAATGCTGGGGACAAGATCTCACATCCTTGCCGCTGCTTTGTCTCCTTCCCTGTTCCCGAATGGGAGCTGGGGTCTCAGTCCCCTCCTTCCCTCAGGGCCTCAGGATAGCGTGAGCTCCCTTGGGAAGACCCAGGGCGGGAGGAGGCAGAGGCCCTGGGCTTCGGGGGCCTGACCTGCTGCAGCCCGCAGGTGAAGGACTTCGCAGACCACGCGGTGCTGCCCATGGACGGGGCCACGCTGGCCGAGGTGATGCGTCAGCGCGGCATCAACATGCGCTACCTGGGCAAGGTGCTGGACCTGGTACTCCGGAGCCCGGCCCGGGACCAGCTGGACCACATCTACGTGAGTGGTGCCCAGGGCGGCTGTGAGATGGCAGGGCTGGGATGGAGGCCTGGGGCCTGACCGACACTCCCCTCTCTGCACCCTTGCAGAAGATCGGCATCGGAGAGCTCATCACCCGCTCTGCCAAGCACATCTTCAAGACGTACTTACAGGTACTGCACTCCCTCCCCGGCCCGGGTCATGGGCATGTCGGGGAAGCCCGGGTGGTGACACTGGTCCAACCTCCCTTGCAGGGGGTCGAGCTCTCGGGGCTCTCGGCTGCCATCAGCCACTTCCTGAACTGCTTCCTGAGCTCCTACCCCAACCCCGTGGCCCACCTGCCCGCCGACGAGCTCGTCTCCAAGAAGAGGAACAGGAGGAGGAGAAACCGGCCGCCAGGGGCAGCGGATAACACAGCCTGGGCTGTCATGACCCCCCAGGAGCTTTGGAAGAACATCTGCCAGGAGGCCAAGAACTACTTTGACTTCAGCCTCGAGTGGTACGTGAGCAGGTGCAGGGGCGCTGGGCTCCCGGGCAGCGTCCGGGTCCTCCGTGGTCGCTGGCAGTGGAACGGGGAGGGGAAAGCAGGGAGCTGTGGAGGACTGCTTGCTTGGGGAAGTGGGGAGGGGAGCTGGGAGGGGGCTCGGGTGGAGAGGCAGCTGTGGAGAAGGGGGCAGAGGGGTGTTGGGCTGCCTGGGCCCACCCGCCGCTCCTCCCCAGTGAGACCGTGGACCAGGCCGTGGAGACCTACGGGCTGCAGAAGATCACGCTGCTGCGGGAGATCTCCCTGAAAACCGGAATTCAGGTGGGCCGGCTCAGAGCGTCCTGCAGGGCTCCCGGGGCCACGGGGGGAACTGGGTGGGGCGGTGCCGGCCGTTTGAGCCTGGGCTGAGGCCGCCTGTGGGTGTTGGGCTGGGTCCCCAGATCCTGCTGAAGGAGTACAGCTTCGACAGCCGCCACAAGCCCGCGTTCACGGAGGAAGACGTGCTCAACATCTTCCCCGTGGTCAAACACGTCAACCCGAAGGCTTCAGACGCCTTTCACTTCTTCCAGAGCGGGCAGGCCAAAGTACAGCAGGGTGCGTGCCAGGTGCAGCCGTGGGGGGTGGGGCCCCCACTTCCCCCCGGCCGGCTCTGACCTTCCACCCTCGGGGTGCCCTGCAGGCTTCCTGAAGGAGGGCTGCGAGCTCATCAACGAGGCCCTGAACCTGTTTAACAACGTGTACGGAGCCATGCACGTGGAGATCTGCGCCTGCCTGCGCCTCCTCGCCCGCCTCCACTACATCATGGGCGACTACGCCGAGGTAGGCCACACGCACCCTCTGGGCCTTCAGCAGGGGCCCGGGGCCTGGTCTGGCACCATGGGGGTGGAGGGGGCAATGGGGGAACTGGGGCTGCGTTCTCACCACTGCGGCAGTAGGAAGCAGGAGTCCAGGCAGGTGGAACTGGAGCCACCCTGTCGCCCCAGGGGCCCGGGATGCTGCTTACCTCCGGGCGCCCCCAGGAGGAGCAGGTGGAGACCCGGGGAGGTGCTTGTTCTGCCTGTACGGCTGCCCGCCTCCCCTGCCCCCCCCCCCAGCTCCCCCACTTAAGAGCTGTATCCTGGGGAGAGCTGCCGTGCCCGTGGACAAAGTGGGAGTGATGGCAGGGCCTCCCTTCACAGGGGTGAGGGAAGGGTAAATTCTGACTCAGTACCTAGAGCCCTGTAAGCACCAGGGAAGCTGCTTGGGGTCTGTGCTGTTGCCTGTACCATCCTGGGGCCTGGTGGCATTCACCTGCCTTGTTGGCCCCGGGGCTTGAGAGGCTGTTTCCTAGGCCAGGTGCACTGTAGGTGCCCCACTCCCCACTCCAGCCATAGGACTTCTGTTTTCTTTCGCCTGTGTCTGCCTTTTTTTATTACGAATACTTTATTTTTAGCACAATTTTAGATTTGTATGCATGTGTTGGCATAGATTAAGACAAGTGTTTTAAAATGTGAAGCAGCCTCAGAGCGGGGTGTCGACTTCCATGGTCACAGCAGCTGGATTTTGACCACTCTTCCGCTGCCTTTGTGCAAAGTAAAAATAGAAATTGCAGCCAGAGGTGAAGAGGCCGAGCTGCTGTGGAGGCTTGTGGGCCAGGCAGACTGGGTGTGGGGCGGTACCACCCGGGGGTGACAGCCCCCCACCTCCCTAGGCCCTCAGCAACCAACAGAAGGCTGTGCTGATGAGCGAGCGCGTGATGGGCATCGAGCACCCCAACACCATCCAGGAATATGTGAGTAGCCACCGGGGGCACGGCCTGCAAGGTGGGTGGGACCCCTGGCCGCCCCGGCCTGACGCCGCTGCCCCCGCTGCCCCCGCAGATGCACCTGGCCCTGTACTGCTTCGCCAGCAGCCAGCTGTCCACGGCCCTGAGCCTGCTGTACCGCGCCCGCTACCTCACACTGCTCGTGTTCGGGGAGGACCACCCTGAGATGGCCCTGCTGGACGTGAGTACTGGGGAGGGGCAGCAGGACTAGCCTCAAGCCCAGGGGAGCGGGAGCTGACCGGGGCCCTCCCGACTGCCCCCAGAACAACATCGGGCTGGTGCTGCACGGAGTGATGGAGTGTGACCTATCGCTGCGCTTCCTGGAGAATGCGCTGGCCGTCAGCACCAAGTACCACGGGCCCAAGTCCCTCAAGGTGGCCCTCAGGTGAGGCTGTGCTGGGTTAGGGGACTGGGAGGCCCCGGGCCACAGGGTCCCGGGAAGTGCTTGCATTGAGGGCGGGCACGGGATCCAGCACTCTGTCCTCCATCTGACTCCTGAGGAAATGTCTCTCAACTTGCATCTCTTCTCTGAGTTCTGGACTTGCCTTCCCCCTTGGAAAGTTCCCAGAGTGGGTTCTGGGATAGCCTGCACACCGCCCTTCCGTCCCCACCGGCCCATTCACGTCCCTCCCTCGCCTCCCCCTGCGCCGTGCCTCCCTGCAGCCACCACCTGGTCGCCCGGGTCTATGAGAGCAAAGCCGAGTTCCGGTCAGCCCTGCAGCACGAGAAAGAAGGCTACACCATCTACAAGACGCAGGTGGGCCACAGCGGGGCGGGGAGGGGCGAGGAGGGGCGGAAGGGGTGGGGCTGCGGGCAGCCCTGATATTTTCCCTCCCCCTGCGGCTGGGCGGGGAGGGGCGGGGAGGGGCGGAAGGGGCGGGGCTGCGGGCAGCCCTGATATTTTCCCGCCCCCCTGCGGCTGGGCGGGGAGGGGCGGGAGGGGCGGAAGGGGCGGGGCTGCGGGTAGCCCTGATATTTTCCCGCCCCCTGCAGCTGGGCGAGGACCACGAGAAGACCAAGGAGAGCTCCGAGTACCTCAAGTGCCTGACCCAGCAGGCCGTGGCCCTGCAGCGCACTATGAACGAGATCTACCGCAACGGCTCCAGCGCCAACATCCCGCCCCTCAAGGTGGGTCCCCGAGCGGGGCTGGGTGGGCCGCTCCCTGGCCTCCCGGCGCCCAGCCAGTAGCTCAGCCTCCCTGCCCCTCAGTTCACAGCCCCCAGCATGGCCAGCGTCTTGGAACAGCTGAACGTCATCAACGGCATCCTCTTCATTCCTCTCAGGTGAGGCGCCCCACCCCCGCTTGGAAGTGGGCCTTTATTTTTCTTCTTGGTTTTTTAAATATATGATACATTGACATGGCTCAAAATTGAAAAGTATAGCCAGTGGCAAGGAGTTCCTTGTGAATCCTTCCAGAAATACTCTGCATAATTGGGCAAACACAGATTTGTAACCTTTTCTCCCCTTTTTTTCCCCAAGGCGCAAAATTGTAGCGAGCCATGCACATAGGTATTTTTCTCTTGCACTTAATCTGTCTTGGCGATCGTTTTGTGTCAGTATGTAAAGAGCAGCGTTGTTCTTTCTCTGGACTCCTGTTCTGTCAGTGTAGGGACGTGCCTTAGAGCCGGGCCCTGAGGGTCCCTGTGCGGCTCTCACAAACAGTGCTGTCTTCGAAAGCCCCTCGCGCCGTCTCCCTCCCACCTGTGTGGGGCATGGGTTTGGTCAGCGCAGTGTTACGGCATTTACAGCGTATCTGCTCTGTGTTGCACCTACACCTATTTTTTTGGGTGTAATCAGCTATAGGAGCGGCCGGGGTGCAGTGGGTTTGAAGTGGGCGTGAAGACTGCTGGGAGCCAGGCCTTAACTGGAGGCTGTCAAGTGTGTGTAGTTCTTACTTTTTCAGCGCTCGGGGGCCTTTCTGTTTGCGGGAGGGAAGCACTTGTTCCACACGTGTGTCTCACTGCAGAGAGCACAGAGCCTGATCTTGCTCTAAGTTTAAGCAGAGCCAGTGAGGTGACGGAGGGCCCAGGCCCACTCTGATACCCACCCTTCGCCCCGTCCTTCTACTCAGCCAAAAAGACTTGGAGAATCTGAAAGCCGAGGTGGCGCGGCGGCACCAGCTCCAGGAGGCCAGCGGGAACAGGGATAAGGCAGAGGAGCCCATGGCTACTGAGCCAGAGCCAGCAGGGGCCTCAGAGGATGCGGCCTCCCAGCCCGCAGCTGCCAAGGACCCTCCTTCCCTGAGCTTGCAGGGGTAGGAAGGGAGACACAGACGGACAGTCAGCCAGCTGCCCCGTTACCCAGCGATCCAGACTCCAGGAGAAGGGGGCGTGCCCTGCACATCAGGAGAGGCAGCAAGTCCCTCTTCCTCCACGCTTCCAACCCCACCCCGCCCCCAGCATCCTCCTGGGACCGTGGCCTGCCCTGCCTGACCCTCTGAAAGATGTTCTTGCACTGGTTCAAAGAGTATACGACTCAGAGGCCTAATCGAAGACACGTGAATGGAGCGCGTGGGCATCAGTTCCCTGCTGGCGGACAGGTGCCCCCTCGGGCCCCCCATCCTCAAGCAGGTGTGCGCGAGTGTGTCTGTGCCTGCGAGTGTCCTGATCCGCCCTTCCTGACTTGTACATAGCCCCGAGCCGGTTCTGAGTGGGTGGGTGACGTGCAGGTGAGATTTCTCAGGTCATTTGTATGTTTGACATTATGGCTGCTGCTTTTGCTGCCACTACCCCCGGGCCCGACCTGGCTGAAAGTCCAGGTTTGAAGCCGAAAAGGGGAGCTTTCCTGTGTCCTGGGATGGGGAGCCAGAGCCCTGTGGCAGGGCTGGACGGTTGGGGAGCACTTTATGGCGGGATGAGGGCCGCAGCAGCTTTACTAACCACGGGTGGGCCTGGCCTGGCCCGGCTGTGCTCGGGGTGGGGAAAGGGTTGGGCAGCGGTGGCTCCCCAGACACCCCTGTGCCCAGCCCCGGCTTGTCGGCCCTTGGGCCCCAGCAGGAGGTGCTGCCTTCCCACTCCCTGCACCCCAGCTGGGGTTAACCTTGGGGTACAGTCTGAATGTATCCTTCTCCCCGTTGAACAACCTCAGCTGCCTAACGCACAGTGGGGTGGGGGGGGCTGGGGGACCTGGACCGAATCATGGATCCCGGGGGAGATGTCACAGATACAGGAGTGACTGTCCCTTGTTTGTGGAGCTTAGCTCCCTACCTGGTCCTAGGACACACAGGCACCTACAGAGAGGAGCTCTGGGAGTGGAAGGGAGGGGGCTGCAGAAGGTGGTGGGCCCACAGGCCCGGCTGCCCAGGCCGCTTCTCTGGGCCTGCTGTCAGAGCCCTGGCAGGTGGGCGGAGACGGCCACCCTTGCGAGCTGGAGGGAGTGGTCCTGCTGCTGGGGCCTCCGCCTGCTGGCTCTGCGGGGAGCCGCTGCCGGGTATGGTCTGTCCCAACACCTGGTTTCAAAGGGAGTGGGTGTGAGCTAGCAAGCGAGGCATCCCCACAGCTGATCAAGAACTTTTTCTTGTTTTTAAACCATCAGTCTTCATTTCACATTGGAATAAAGTGAGTTTTTGAAACCTGCTGTCCCAGCCTCTCCTGTGTGTTCTGTACCAGTCTTGTTTGGTTGTGAGAGCTGTTGCCAGAAGTGGTACTAGTAAAAGAGTTTAAAGCACATGAATGTGTAAAATCAGGTCACACTCAAAGTTATCCTTATAATGTCATTTAAGTGGGAGGAAAGGGGGTAGAGCCGCAGGCACCCACCTAGGGTTTACCAGTCTGCCCGTCAGTAGACCCATGGAAGTGGCATATAGATGAACGTCACCTGTTGTTGGCCACAGAGGAAAAGGCTGAGAATTGCTCCTATACAGGGCCCTGTGGTTCCGGCTGGGGTGAGGGGTGCTGCAAGGTGAGGGCCCAGGCCTGGGCGTGCTGGCCCTGGTAGGCTGTTGAAGACCTAACTGGGCATCCGCCCTTGTCCCTTTGCTTGTCAGGAGGACTGGGCGGTGCCCCCCAGAAAACTAGGAGTGCTAGAGTGGAGGGTGTCTAAAGTTTGCCGTCCTAGGTGGGCCCTCGTGGAGATCTAACCAACGGGGGGAAGTGGAGCCCACCTAGGTGGGCTTGAGGGGCCAGGCCTGTGAGATGGGAGGGTTGTGGGCAGGAGGCCTGTCTCAAGAGGAGAAGTGTCTACAGCAGGCAGGCCCTCAGCCTCATTCGTACTTAAATGCCTTTTTGAATACTTGGAGAGTCCTTTGTGTCTGACATTGTGGAAAAAAAAAAAATTCCAACCCTGATGTCTGTTAGTTTTCTTGAGCCAACTGAAAAAAAGATGTCCCTGACATCATCGAGGTTTTCTTCTAAGTGATGCCCAAGGATGCTCCCTCCCACCCCGCTTTACAGTCTCCTGGTTGTGTTCTGAACGTGCATGCCTTCCTAGAGCATTTATCCTGTGAACGCCAGTCACGTGTTTCTCAGCACTTCTAGAATTGTGGGCATGATCTTGTAAAGCTGAGAAGGGATCAAGCGTAATTACCATTGTACCTACTAGTCACCTGAGAGGCCCAGTTTTCATGGTTGATCCCTTAAGCGTATTGGTGCTGTCAGGTACCTTTTGACAACCGAAATGACAAGGGACTGTTGTTTTATAAAGGACACAGAGGTGTGAAATCCACCGTTTCTCCTCTTCTCTTAGTTGACAGATTGCAAATTTTTGAAAAGGGTGAACAGTGGTATCCAGGAAGGGTTAGTGTGAGAACTGACATGCAGGTCGTGGGGCAGCTGCGCGAGATGGAATTCAGGTCTAACTTGTGTGAGCCTCTTTGTGTCCCCCCACTCTGGTCTTTCACTTTCTGCTCTACTTTTCTTCCCTGTTTGCATTTCTCTTAACATGCATATTACTTTTTTTTTTTTTTTTTTTTTTTAAAGTTTTACTTGATTTTATTTATTTATTTATTTATTTTTGGCTGTGTTGGGTCTTCGGTTCGTGCGAGGGCTTTCTCCAGTTGCGGCAAGCGGGGGCCACTCTTCATCGCGGTGCGGGGACCGCTCTTCATCGCGGTGCGCGGGCCTTTCTCTATCGCGGCCCCTCCCGTCGCGGGGCACAGGCTCCAGACGCGCAGGCTCAGCAATTGTGGCTCACGGGCCCAGCTGCTCCGTGGCATGTGGGATCTTCCCAGACCAGGGCTCGAACCCGTGTCCCCTGCATTAGCAGGCAGATTCTCAACCACTGCGCCACCAGGGAAGCCCAACATGCATATTACTTTTACAACTTAAAAAATATTTTAAAAAACTGTTATTACTTTTAAGTTGTATCATCTGTCTCCACTTGCTCCTGCCCTCCAAACTGTCATTGTTTTTTTGTTTTTTATTTTAATTGAAGTATAGTTGATTTACAATGTTGTGTTTCTGGTGTACAGCAAAGTGATTCAGTTGTACATTATCTATACCTATGTATGTGTATGTATGTATTCTTTTTCATATTCTTTTCCATTATGGTTCAGTACAGGATATTGAATATAGTTCCCCGTGCTACACAGTAGGACCTTGTTGTTTATTTTATATATAGTAGTTTGTATCTGCTAATCCCAAACTCCTAATTTATCCCTGCCCCACCCCCTTCCCCTTTGGTAACCATAAGTTTGTTTTCTATGTCTGTGAGTCTGTTTCTGTTTGGTAAATAAATTCATTTCTGTCATATTTTACATTCCACATATAAGCAGTATCATATGGTATTTGTCTTTGACTTCACTTAGCATGGTAATCTCTAGGTCCATCTGTGTTACTGCAAATGGCATTATTTCATTGTTTTTATGGCTGAGTAGTATTCCATTTTATATATGTACCACATCTTTATCCATTCATCTCTTGATGGACATTTAGATTGCTTCCATGTCTTGGCTACTGTATTGTGCTGCTGTGAACACTGGGCTGTGCATGTGCCTTTCTGGATTAGAGTTTTCTCCGGATATATGCCCGGGAGTGGGATTGCTGGATCACTATTTTTAGTTTTTTAAGGAACCTCCATACTGTTTTCCATAGTGGCTGTATCAATTTACATTCCCACCAACAGTGTAGGAGGGTTCTCTTTTCTCCACACCCTCTCCAGCATTTATTATTTGTAGTCTTTTTAATGATGGCCATTCTGACCAGTGTGAGGTGATACTGCATTGTAGTTTTGATTCACATTTCTCTAATAATTAGCAATGTTGAGCATCTTATCATGTGCCTATTGGCCATCTGCATGTGAAGAAATGTCTATTTAGGTCTTCTGCCCATTCTTTGATTGGGTTGGTTTTTTTTTTTGTAATTGAGTTGAATGAGCTGTTTGTATATTTTGGAAATTAAGCCCTTGTCGGCATCATTTGCATTGTTAAATATGAATATTGAGAGAACTGTTAGACTTAGTTGAGGAATTCCTACATATCCTAAAGGTGAGAATAAGGTATCCTGATGTGGCCCGAGTATTTCCTCCCCCCGACTCCCAGTATCTACATTAGCAATCAAACAAGGTATGCATGATCAGGACACCTTACAGAGGACAGGAGGGCCTCCTCAAATGGAAAGAAATACCCCCATTAAACAGGGAAATCCACTGATTAAAAAAAAGAACTCAGACACTGAGATGCAAGCCATTCAGGACACAGTTGCCCTGAGGATAGTCATTTCATATAGAATGAGTGAGGAGCCTTCCTATGTTGCAAGTGTGGGCAACGTTAATTCTTATCCATTCCCAGCCTCTACCCCATTCCTCATGGTCACCCCACAGTGGAGTTGGCAGTGTGGTGACAGAGAGGGGCTTGGGGATGGGATGAGGGTCTTTCCTGTATGACTAAAAGTAGGTTAGAAGATTGTTTCAGAGATGTCAGAAGGCCCTCATTATACTTAAATAGCTAATTAGATGCTTAATACAGGCAGAACCAGATAAGGGAAAGAGCTGTGCATTTGGGTTCAAGTCCCAGCTCACTCTTTAATTAGCTTAATACCCTTGGCATACGACCTCACCTTAAGTGAGCCTATTTTCTTGTCTGTAAAAATGTGCTAATATCCGCCAGCAGGGGATGTACGTGAGGAAGAAGGTATGTTGAGAATAAGGGTGTTGGCCTGACAGGCATTCAAATGTTGGGTATTTTCCTTCCTTTAGTCCCTGCACCAGCCACTTTTATTTAAGAGGGCTGGTGACCAAGTGGGAACAATGAAAAAATGGTGTTTTGTGAAAGTGATGGTTGTTATTTATTATTTATTCTTGTTCAGAAGCAAACAGTGATCTCAAAACACTCCTAGGAGAGTGTTTGCATGATGTGTCTAAACAATTGCAGGAAAATGAAATCTTTTTTTAAATGCAGGTATGGCAAAGTGCTGAATTTATTCATTTATAACATTCACTTTTAGTTGTTAGTGTTTCTGATATGGGGGAAAAAATGCAGTGTTTCGGTTCAGCCTTTTCATTTACTGGATTTATGTATAAAAGATCTTGGAAAGGCAGTTACTTTGGTGTAAGAGAAAGATCCTTGCCCTTCTTCCCTGGATGTAACTATCCTGTATGTTTACATAAGAAATAATAAACTGGATATGTGAGTGGAAGAAAAATATTCACAAAGGAACAAACTCCATGTATCAAACTGTCGGCGAAAGAGAGAGGTTTGAGTTCAAACCCCAGCTGGAGGGCCCAGGGACCAGTGACTTGTCTAAATTTTTTTCTTCGATGAAGTTAGTTCATTTAGATCAGTGGTTCTCAAACTTGAGCCTGAATCAGAATCATCTGGATGGTTTGTTAAAATGGATTTGCTGGGTCCCACCCTGTGACAGATACAGTAGGTCTGAGCTAGAGCCCAAGGACTTGCATTTCTAATGAGCTCCCAGGTGATGCCGATGCTGGCACGGGGAGCGCACCGAGAATCACTTTCCTAGAGGGTTCTGGTACGTCAGCAGTGGAGAATCGTCAGTCTACAGGCAAGACAAGTTCCACCAAAGACTAACAGGGACAGAGCTGCCTCACCCAGGATGCGGCGCCATTTCTCCAAGTCTTCCACGTCCCAGTCCTTGTCCTACACCAGGGACAGATGCAACCATGAGTCTTAGAAGGAAGCTTGATGTGTGCGACAAACCAACAGGTTTTGAACAGCTAAGTGCACTTCCGGATAGTGATACTAAAGCTGGAACTCCACCCTTAGGGAAAGTGGTCAGGCTCATCATCTGGATCTCAGCCTAGGGGAAAAGAGGAGCCCTGCAAAGAAATGGAAAAGCTGCAAAACGTGGGAAACTAACTTCAAGCAAATTACTTTGGTGCTCTTGGCCCAGCTTCCCATTTGGAGAGGGGGGTGGGTAGAGGAGCTACCTTCTACATGGCAGGATGGCAGTTGGGCTGTAAGAAAAGAGCCACCACATCATTCAACTTGTCCTTTGCGGGACACTTACGCATGCTAGCTGGGCAGTAGTCCAGGGATGAAAAGCAGGACATGGCCGACATATGTAAAGCACATAGAAAGCCGTGGGGCTTCTGGGAAAAGGGTGAAGATTCTTGGTACATTTCAACCAAAATTTAAAACAGTATTAATAATCTCCAAGAATCCAAGACCACTGGGCAGAATTAAAAGGCTCATTCATTAACAGAACAAAGGCAGTAGGGTCACTTCTCCCCAGGGCCCTGAGGCTGTAACAGGTCCTTCCAGGCCTCAGCTGTAGTCACTGTCAGGAAAGAGCTGCTGGAGGGCAGGGTGGAGCCTTGGAAAACAGTCTGGAGCTGCCTGACCCAGTGGGCTGTGCAAGCTCCTCAGGCAAGAACCCCTGCAGCTGTGCTCCTAGTTCCCTCCTGCAAATTGGGTGAAGGAAGCAAGACAGCAAAGGCAGTGCTGGCACTGCCCTGAAGAAAGGCCTTCCATCCAGGCCCTGCTAGCAACTTGCATCTTATTCTCCATATGTCTGGTGCTGAACACAACCCTGCTTCCTATTAGGACTCGATTTAAAAGGTTTTAAATCTGTGCACAAAAAGACTAAAAAAAAAAAAAAAATCACATCTAGTTTTATAGGCATTTAATAGTTTACCAATTGGTACAATAAGATTTTTTTAATATGCAGAAAACATGAATAAATCTTGTTTTACACAGTCTGAGAGCAACAAATCTTACTGTAAAACACAAGAGCAATATTATATACATTCCTTTACTGATTTTTTAAAATTGTGTCAATATCTTCAGTTAACTCTTACAATCTGGGGAACTGTTTTCTCCAATCACCACCTCTGTAACTGTTCGTTCATGTGAAATCAACGTTCGCCTTCATGTCAGTGTCAGGATCAACTTCTAACTCGAAGATTGTGTGTTTTGTTTCTACCATCTTCAGAGTGAGCTTTAGGGATGCTTGAAGGATAGGCAGGACAAGGAAGCAGCCACTTACATGATATAGTGGAAAGATTAAAAGGCCAGTTCGGTCCAGTCGTGACTTGTAAATCCAGCTTGCCCTCCCCTTACCCCACTGAAAAAAAACAAAACCTCTTTCACCGATTTCGTACATGTTGCTTCTCTACCAGGAGATTCTTCTTTGCATCATCTAGATTAGTTAACACATTGGACTTATATACAGCTGGACAGAGAGGAACCATTTTAAGTGCCTTTTCCTTCAACAATTTTATCTTCAGTTGCTTAAGGATTATCAAGCCACCACTGTCAACAAAACAAAATATCCTTTACTTCTAAATAGTTTTTCTTTAAATAAATTTTAAAAAAAACTATTTAATGAGTGATATTATCTGGAAGTTCACATAGAAACAAAAAGAGGCAAACAGGAGAGCAGGGCACTGACAGTAAGGAGACTGGGCTTGGTGATCTAGAGCCAAAGCCTCCGAAGGCTACAGCGAGCGCCCACAGCCCGGACGACGTGCTAACACTAGTGAGTTTTAGAGCAGTGCTCTGGGCACACCATTGGTCACACCACAATGGACAAAACAGGACAGTCTCAGTCTCCTAAAGTGCAAGAGGCCATGTCAAAAAGCAACTATTCTCCAAGCCATGTCTAAACCAGTTTCCGTGGCTTGCACTTTCAAGAGTGCAGCTAGGACTTCTTGGGCACGTTATATTAGGGTGGCACTGGAATGTCTGTTTTCACACACACAAAAGGTCAATCATCATCTGAGGATGCAATTCTACCAGCTTTTTATTTCTTAAATAAGTGGCCAATTTGATTGAGACAGTGACAAAGCAGCAGTGAACCTCTAAACCAATCAATAAATTCCTCTACTTACAATCCAAACCAGTAACCTCATCATTGTACTTATCCCAGGCAAGGCACAGGGTTAGACAGCAGACAGAGAAAACGCAGGAAACAGGAAGAAAGGGCATCAACAGGGCAGTGTCAAACAACAGTGCAGGAAACCTCTGCAAATATGCTTCCGGATTGTGGATGGATCACTCTCCCCACCCCCTTCATTATTCAAACAGGGCTCGTTACACTTGGATCCAGTTGAGGACCATCCCTGAGATTCAACGTTCGCTGCTTCATAAATGGAGGATGTCTGGTAACTCAGCTAAGCAGCAGGCTGTGGCAATCTCCCAATAAGGATGACTTTGTTTACAGAGTGATAGTTTCTCCTTGTTTGTCAGTGGAAGTCACTGCAGGCTGCAGGGAAAACCCAGCGACAGCGGCTTTGTTTCCTCCTAAATCGGTACCATTTTTTTTTTCCTTTATTGTTCGTATCTAGGAGTGATTTCTAGATGTTGTGGCTTACCCTTAAACAATTCGTGTTGCTACATGCTAAAAATGAATTAAAATACAAGACATTTATACATGTACAAACAAATGTTAAAGATGCACCATTTCTATGTATTTATATTTCTTAAAATAGGACAGGAAATAGCAGCAAACAAGAACAAAGATATCTTCCATAGCTTCTGTAGAAAAATCCAGTCCGAACAGCTAAGGGGAAACAAAAAAAGACTTCTCCATGTGAGCAGGGTTGTGAGGCAATATTGTCCTGAAAGTTATTCTACTGTATTTAAGAAATTAGCTTAAGTTGTAATTTTTGTCCTCAAAAATAGCCATTAGTTTTCAAAACACTTTTCCTTCCAGAGACATCTCTCAGGAATTATTAAAAACAAACAAGCAAACAAACAAAAAGACAAAAGCTAGACATAAAGCTGCTTCTAGGAAATATACGGCCTATTCTCTGTGTGTGTATCTACAGGACATTAACTCTAACCCTTTGTCTTTTTCAGGAACCAAATTTCCACTTAATACTAAAAGGGATATTTTTTTTAAAAAATCACATATTACACAAATGAATAGATGCAATCCAGGATAAATTTGTTAAACTATCTTTGTTATTTCATTGTTCTGTTAACTTTTCAAATGACCTTCTTTAAAAAAATGTTGGTTAGCTAAGCAGTGGGATTATTTATTAATAATCTGCAATGGAATATTGTTTCCAAAGTCATAGATAAAAATTTTCTTAAACCTACTTGTAGTAACTTTGGATCACAATATACAATATATCAGGGATGTGTAAAATGCTCAACAGCCAAACTGGGGGTGGAGGTGGCGGATAACGGAAGTGATTTTCCTTTAGCTGGGAAAAATTCCCACAGAGTCAGACCTGGTTTTCAGAAGCGTTAGGATCAAAAAGGATTTGTTCTAAAGCATGGTATTCCACAGCAAGATTTATTCTATTTATATGTTTTAGCACTTCTTCAAAAACCCAGGACCCAAGGACATGGAGGTTGTATGTGTGTGATATACATACATATATAGACTTACCCACTTACAGATAGGCCCATATACTCATAAACATTTATACATAAACAAAAGGTGAAAACACAGTACATTTTTATGCACGCTCCATTAAACCCTGTCTTTTTATAAACTTGTAAGTTAAACACAGTTCAAATCGATATCAGATTCATGTTGAACAACAAACTGCTGTATTTCTCCCACTCCCTTAAAATGGGCAAACATAACCTCTTCAATATTTCTTTGTCATTATGTTATGCACATTGCACATCCCTAAAAAACATCAAAAACAAATAGTGATTTGTACCATGACACACTCAATGGGAAGATTAAACTCTACTTGGAAGTCACATCACTATACAGTCTAACAGTATGGAGAATACAACTAGAAGTGTGTCTAGTGTGGAAAATAGAAGCTTAGAGTATTACAGTGTTTTTTAAACCTGTTTACAAAGCATTAAGACCCAAATGAAATAAATGATTTGTTATTAGCTGCTGAGATTTTTCTTATTTCAGATTTACAGTCATTTTCTTACATAAATATACCACTAGCCTTTGCTTGACAGGCTGCCAAAACAAATGTATCCTACTGATTTGGCAAATGTGTCATGACAAAAATTCTAATGTGTAATCCCCATTAATTACATAGATGGTTCAGAAGATTCTGAATTGTAGCCTTATTATCTAACATCCTTAAAGAAGATTTATTAAGCACACTTAAGTGATGTTACATAGATACACATTTCAGAAAAAGCCCTAATAACCACCACTTTCCCCCAAATGAGGCCATCAAGTCAGGCACCAACAGACAGCAGAAAGAAAAACAGGAATTAATAATCCAACATAAAATGACACTGTCAACTATTCAGTTTAGTGCCCTAGTTCAATTTATTCAACTTCTGCCTTCTTAGGCCTGGTGTGACCAATGCCAGCCCAGGTTTTTAAACCCTATGGTACTTCTAGACAACGTATGTAAATTTACAGTATACAATTTGGATTCACCATGCATGAATACTTTGTGTGTAACATTTAATAAGCTCAATCTACATCCAGAATAATTTACATGAAAGGACAATATTTATTTAAACAGAGCTCAATGGGGTAACCATGGTATCATCAGAGTGCATCCAGAGGAAACAAGGGAGGAGGGGCCAAATGAAACTCAATCAACGGCACTCCCACACCTTTACTGTTTGATCTACACTGCCAGTAACCACATATGGTGCCGTCTTATGGAAATCTGAAAGAAAAAGAGAAGGCTTATTTTAAAATCAGACTGAGCCAGATACAATTTTTAATAAGCCATAAAATAAGCACATCCAAGTGCCAGGAATACCCATTCTTTTTCTCTATACAGCCACACATCTACCCCTAGCAGGTATATCAAACTTATCAACTAGGTAAGGGAAGCTGAGACTTAATGATTAAATCCTATACTACTAACAAACACCCTAAAAAAAATACTTCCCCCACTATCCTCATCCCAACTGAGGCTGAATAAACACTGAATTCTAACAACAAGGACAGCCTCAATGTATCCATTTATTGAACACTTACTATGTTCTAGGCTTAGTATTAATGCTTTATATTCACATTTGATCCTTGTAATGACCCTGTAAGGTTAAGCATTAGCCCTATTCTACTGAGGCTTTACCTTCATTATTAGATCCATCATACCCTAGTGTATTATATTTTACTTTATTCACTATCTTAAATTCTAGATTCAGGTCCAGATGATACTGAGGATGTTTATTAAGTGTAAATACAGTTCCCTGAGTTTACAATAGTATATATCTGCCAGAGTAAAAAGGTTGAGTAAGAGTTCCTTTGAGAAACTTACAAACTAGTAGGGAAGAAAAATTACCCATCATAGTGCTCAGTAAGCATCCTCTTCATAATTCTAGTTTCCAAACCAATGTTGTGCAATGGAGAAAATAGTTTTTTTTTTATTATAAGGCTGATGATGGAAAGAGAGAGTTAAGGAAAGGAGAATTTAAAACAAATGGCAGGAATCCATAAAGTTTTTAACCTGTCTTCTCTATTCTGCCCTGAAAGCACATGTTCATTTCTTACCTGGAAACATCCACATGGTTTCATAAAACTGTTAGGTCTGGCACCCCGAAACCTAACTGCTCAGAAACCTCGTAACTTGTACATACCCAAGGAGGTAACAAAGTGTTCATGCGCATTGAGGGTCTTCATGCATCGCTTGTTCTTGTAATCCCACACACGCAGGGTCTTGTCATCAGCGCAACTCAAGATAAACTTCCCCCCAGAATGGAACAGAACTCCACGTACCCAGTTATCATGACCCACCTTAAAAACAAAAAGGTATTTGACTTATTTAAATACATAGTGTATTAATGTTAAATTTCTTCAGTGTGATAATTTTATTATGGTTATACAGAATACCCCTTGTTTTTAGGAGATACATGTTAAAATATTTGGGGTCAAGTGTCATGATGTCTACAAGTAAATTTCAAACTGTTCAGCAAAATCTACATATACACACATAGAGAAAAGAAAATGTTGACAACTGGCGACTCTAGGTGAAGGATATATAGGTATTTACTGCATATCTTTATTCATCCATTCATCTATCTATATCCCCTGTCCAGCAGTTTCATTTCTTGCAATCTATCCTAAGAAATAATTAAGAATGTGTCTAGATGACTTGGTTAACAAGACGTTCAGCAAAGCACTGTATGTAATAAGTGTATCTAATGACATGAGCAAGTGCCACATACCTTCTGAACTAAAAGTCTGCTGCAAAGCAGTACGTACGGTATACCATTTTTACATAGAAAACCCCCCACCATGTTCATCTACATAGAAATTGAAGAAAAAGGTTTAGAACTGCACAGTCCAACAGGATAGCCATTAGTCATGTGTGGCTATTTAAATATAGACTAAAATTAAATACAATCAACAATTCAGTTCTTCAGTCTCACTAGCCACATTTCAAGAGCTCAACAGCTGCCCGTGGCTAGTCGCTACCATGCTGGATAGTGCAGACACAGAATATCATCACAGAAAGCTCTACTGGACAGCTCTAGTCTACGAAAATACACTTGGTAGGTATTATTAGGTATGGTAAAGTGATCTGAGGGTGATTTTTATTTTCTTCTTTTAACTTTTCTGTTTATTTCTCAAATTTTCTAAAATGTAAATAGCTATATTGCTTTTGTAAAAGAACCTCCCTCCCAAAGAGCTAAAAAAGAAAAAGAAAAGAGACAACCAAGGTGACATATCTTTTGCCTTGGTTTACTTTTTTGCCTTTGCCCTTACTTAAAAAAAAAAATACTTTGTTATCTGTAAAAGCCACCAATCACTAGAGTTGTAGAAGCTTCAACAAAAATCAAATCACATTTCTTGTGGCCACACCAAAACAAAGCAGAAAAAAGAATCCTCCTTCAGTTGAAAAACAGGAGCCAGAAACCTCCAGGGAAATTAATGGTGACCTGTGTTGTTACAGAAGAGAGCACGTGCTTTCTGATTTTTAAATGTAGATCATGTTTTCTAACAGCAACATAGTATACCTGAACTCAGCTCAGAATACTAAGAGGAGAGTTTAATTTTCTAATCAATTCTTGATGATACTTCCATATGTGTCTATCATATGCTACAGAGAGACAATCACTTCAAGGTATGATTAGCACTTAAAGAATCTCTAAACCAACATGGATACCAAATTAGAAAAACTGCTACTGGATTAATGTCCACAGATCCCCTACTATCATTTATATATCCTCATATAAAATCTAGATGAAATAGGCTCCTAAATGAAATAAGCATTTCCAAGTCATAAAGATAACACCATTAATTTCAGAATGATAAAATAAACCAAATGAACCCCAACATGCAAATATATAGGTAATAGTTAAAAGGATTCATATTAAAATTAAATATAATGCAATCGAAAAGCAAACAGCTTCAAAAAAATGAATGAGTCTGTAATATTACTGTTTCCCCTCCGCAGGAGATGTCATATAATTTTTAGAGGTACAGTGGCTAGACTCTCCCTCCTAGCACTGACTGGCTTTGCAGACCCTTTGTATAACATAATATTCTACAGGAATGACCTCCATATCACTGCAACCATGGACTTAACAACAACAAAAAGTCTATTTATAAAGAAGTTATTTTAAAACCTCAAATAATTCAGATTATTTAATAAGATATCACAAGGCATCTGACCCAAAAAGATATGCACACAGTAAAAATGCGAAAGCAGCAGTAAGATTATGCAAACTTACAAGGGTCATAAGGCACATGCCAGTACTGACGTCCCACATCTTGATAGTCTTGTCTCTGGATCCAGACAGTAAGAATGGGCCAGGCTTGCCACTTTTTTTAGTCTATAGAAAACATATAAAAATTAAGTTTCCCAGGCAAGAAGTTAGGTAAGGACTTTAAATGAAAACTACCTAGCAATGATCTATATTTCTAATTTTGTAAAAACGCACTTTCTGACAAATAAAAATTGTATCTATTCAAGGTATACAACTTCATGTTCTGAGACGTGTATACACTGAAGAATGGTTACTACAATCAAGCTAATTAACGTAACCATCACCTCACATAACTACGTTTTTGTGTGTGTGATGAGAACACTAAAGATCTACCCTCTTAGCAAGTTCCAAGTATACAATACGGTACTGTTAACTACAGTCACCATGCTGTACATCAGATATCCAGGACTTATTCATCTTGTTTTTCTCTACTGAAATACAGAAGTCTTTTGACATACCTAGGTTACACAGGAAGGACCTAGATAATATAAAAATAGAAAATTTCCACTTAGATTAAGATTCAGTTTCTACAACACCAATGGATGGTAAATTTACTGCTCAAGACTTCTGTAATCACGAAAAATTTAAAAACTATTTAATTTATCCTTTATATAAAGTCCAGCCACAATGAATTTATGACATATGGTAGATAACCACCACCAGGTGGCAGTAAAAAAAAAAAAATCTGAAAATGCCATCAACCAGCCAACTAGAAAGAGATTACAATAGAAGCTTCATTTTGAAAAATAATTGGGGGCTGAGGGGATGGGGAATCCTTCATTTATTAAAATGTAATTTTAAAAAACCCACGATAGGAATGTCTCTATAAAAAAGAAATGTGGTCAATTTTGGCTCATACAACTTATTCACAGAATTAATTATTCTGTAATTTTAAGGTATTACAAAGAATGAAATCATGAAGAGCACAAATTAAGAATCATAAAAAAATAATAAAACTCCAGATTCAGCTAGTGTTTCTAATGATCAAGAGTATCAGAGGCCTCCATATGAAATATTCTTCATTTAAAACAAATATTTAAATGCTGAACTGCATTTCACCATAAACTTATAAATAAAATAATTATGTTCATTAAGGAACACTATTCTTCTAAAAGATAACTTTAACCTCTCCCATAAGTTTTATTTTTTGCATTGGTATACTCTTATAACAATGACATTTCTGACTAATTTAAATGACCACTTTTACTCTTCAGGAGAACCCCCATCCCAGCACACATCAAGGGTCAGCTGACAGCAACAGTAACCACTGGTTAAAAAATATAAACACATCTATCTGCAAGTTGGAAGAGTAAAGAGTTTCAAGATTCAGAATTCTGGGATGTAGATTTTTAAATGCATTAATGGCATGAAATAGAGAATCAGGAAGGTTATTTAAAGTTCTGAGATAATAGCAACAATAACATATAAATCATACAGTACCTCAGATCCTGTTGCTTCAGAGATGCAAGAATAGGAGCTTTCTGGAGCCCAGGAAATGCATTCTACCACATGCTCATGTTCTCGAAGCTCAGCCTTGCATTCCTTTGTTGCTACGACCCACACGCGCACAGTCTGGTCGTTGGAACAGCTGGCTATCAGAGTGCCATCTTGATTTGGCCGCACCATACGTACCCATTCTCTGTGTCCTGTGAATGTCTTCACACAGTAGCTATCAAAATAAGTAATAGTTTGCATCATGAATGGCAATCATTGGGACCCTTCCCAGAAGCAATACAAAACTAGCTATGCACTGGAATGAAGAGAATGACATCATATGCAAGTCAACAGAATACACGTACATTCCTGGTTAATAAAAGATGGGGACAGGCTGGAAAGTCAAACATCAGTTAAAATAAGCTGATGGAAGTATCATTAAGGAGCTAACCAAATCAAAATCCACAAGGTAAAAAATAGAGAGAAATAAAATCTTTTAACTAAGCACACACAGTAAACCTAACAAAAATATTTCTAGCCATGTTGGGGAAAAGGCATGCTCTTACTAATCTGGACAAAACCAGTAGGTTAAGGTTTTATTATAACAATCATGTAATTCTAAGCACAACCAAATTAAGCCTAATAGGGGCATACCTGCACAAATGTTATTTACATTTTAATTCAACCCACAGAGAGATAACCTAAAAGAAGACCACAGAGAAAATAAGCCATTACACAGAAAATGGCTCTCAAGGATATAGTTTCTTTCATAATTTCTGTTCCTTTGGGTAGACATTTAGAGATTGAAACTTAAGTTTTAAAATATAACTGTCATGGTGATCATTCTGGGTTACAGCCAAATTTACTGGAACAATCAGAACATAATTTTGGGTTTTTTGTTGAATATTAGCTCTTTAAGCTGACGCCTTTTCAACTAAATCTACTTACCCAGTTTGCACTTCCCACATTTTTATAGTTTTATCCCTTGAGGCGGATACTATATGATCTCCATTGGGCATGATGGCTACTGAAGAAACATTGTGGTCATGGCCTAAAACACAAAACACAGTAACATATTAAGTGATATATCATCAAGAGCAATTAAACCTCAGTTCACCATGAGATTTCATCATGGGATTTCAAATATCACAGCAACTTTAAATACAATGGAGTTTTATATAAATTTGATAAGAAACCTGGATTTACACAAAAAAGTTAAGGGATTAATAATAAAATAATCCACAATGAAACAAGCAGCCAGCTCAATTTATAATTACATTTCAATATGTACAACTGTTTTAAAATCACAGGGAATCAGTACCATCAGCATTTGAATATATTAATACACTGAATGTTTATGAACACTAAAAAAACACAAAATTTTCCATGGTTGTTATTCTAAGATATAAGATAGAAATAAGATTTACAGAGATGAACAGAATGGATAAGAAAAATGGGGATTTGGTTCCATATTTAAAATAGTTGTTAAAAATGATCTTTTTGTTGTTGATATTCGTAGGGGTAAAAAAAATAAAATGCATTATTCACAATGCTAGTTAGCTATCCTTTGCCAAAAAAGCCTCAGAGAATCCTCATAAGTATCACATTATTTTAAGGAACATATAATGGTTGGAAAGAACTCTTTAAGTTAGAGCAATAAGATACAGGCTACTTAAAGAAACAAATACAGATTTTACAAAAGGATTCAACAGAACTCCCTTAATCGGTAAGCTTCCCTAATGCACTTAATTTTGGGGAGTGGGGCGGGGGAGCATACCATTCAAATTACACCATCTGTGTAGTCACACAGCTTACTCAAGTGCTAACGTCACTGGATAATCATTAAAAAATTTTTTTTATTAACATAGTATGTGCTCCTTATATAAAACCCAAACATTCATATTTCATCATGTTTAAAAAAACAACAAAAATCCTTATTTAGTGAGCACCTCCTATGTACCAGGTACTAAACCAGATGATTTGAGTATACAATCTCATTTTATCCTCACAACAACCCTATGACTTCAATTCTTAATTCAATACTTAAGTATTATTCATCTTATAGATTAGAGCTTAAAATTTCCTAATGCCGTTAAGTAGACAAGTAGGAATCGGAACCCAGATATCTGATTCCAAAGCCCATGCTCTTTCCATAAAGCCAGACTGCTTCAGAAAACAGTCTCCATGACAAGGCCTGGGAAAACAACTTAACAATGAGACTATAGGATATGTGGAATATTAAAAAGTAAGCAAAGGAATATGGGTTCCAGCTTTTACTACATCTACTCTCTCTGACTTCAGTTTCCCAACTGCAAAAAATGAGAAACAACAAGAAAACCACCCCAATAAATTCATTTTCTCTTCTTCTCAAGAACAGATAGATGCCCTAGCAGTTTTTCTCATTCAAAAATATTTGTGAAAACAAATATTTTATAACCACTAAGAGATACTTAAAACCTCATAACAGAAAACAACTCTCAATTACCATGATTATCCATGGACTATCTACATCATATGCTCCTCCACTATAGACAATAAGAATTGAATGTAGGGACCCAGTTGATTGCATGACTGATTTGACCAATAACAGAGTGATATGAGTAACAACAACAACAAAAAAGAACACAGTCTGTTCCAGAACCATTAAGATTTCTGTGTTTGACTACTGTTAAACTGTAAAATTAAAACCTAGTAAACAGGGCTTCTCTGGTGGCGCAGTGGTTGAGAGTCTGCCTGCCAATGCAGGGGACATGGGTTCAAGCCCTGGTCTGGGAAGATCCCACATGCCACAGAGCAACTAGGCCCGTGAGCCACAATTACTGAGCCTGTGCGTCTGGAGCCTGCGCTCCGCAACAAGAGAGGCCGCGATAGTGAGAGGCCCGCGCACCGCGATGAAGAGTGGCCCCCACTTGCCGCAACTAGAGAAAGCCCTGGCACAGAAACGAAGACCCAACACAGCCATAAATAAATAAATTAATCAAAAAAAAAAAAAAACTACACAGATACTTGCGTGTCTGTGATGTTGCTTTAAAAAAAAAACAAAAAAAAAAACCTAGTAAAGACTCAAAAGAAGAAAGAATTGAATGTAGGAAACTTGCACACTGTTAGAAAACATTATCCTTCTCTCTGGAATACCATGTTAGAAACCAATATCAAAATGCTATCCTCTACCCCTTACCATGCATGGTTCTGATGCATTCGAAGCCCTGAAAATCCCATAGTTTAATGGTCATATCCGCAGAACAGGAAGCCAGAAGCTTGCCACTATGGTCGAATGAAATATCCTGTACAGAGTCTGTATGCCCCTTAAGAGTTCGTTCAAAATCTCCAGTCTCATAATCCCACACCTGTCAAGTGAACAGAAAATTGGTTAGCATCACATCACTCCTTTCTCAGTTCACATCTGCACTTGGCAGGCCAGTCTGGCACTATATTGACTAACTGAACAAGTAACAAAGGGTAACTCTCTTAGAAACAGCACACCTTCAAGTATAAATTGGACTTTTCTCTATAGAGAAAATCGATTATTAAATAGACCTCTAAAACCACATTTACTAAGCATCTTACCATATATCTAACCATGCTAGTGATTAGGTATATAATGCTACAGGACAGAGTCCCATCCCAGTCTGACAGCAGGCAACAGACATGTTAAAAAGTAAATATAAGTACCGAAAAAAAAAAAAAAAAAGGGTTTCAGAGGCCTATGACATGAATTTATATGTAGACTATTAGGGGAATGATAAAGGAGTATTCAATTCTACTAGACAAGCAAAGCTCAGACATCTAAGAGGCCAAGGAAAGACTACACAAGATGTAACTATCCTTAAATAGCAGATTTACAGAAGCATATGTCATTATGATATAAAAACACTGAGCCACAGTCACATTCTTAAAGATAATTTTTCTAAAAAAATAAAAATAATAAGCTATCAAGAATAATTACTATTAGAAACAGATCTCAAGAACATACTAAACTTCTATCCTGGTGGCCAAATACTAGTCTGAAGTTAAGTCTTTAACCAACACTAATTACATGCTCTAAAATCAAGTGACTGATTTCATTCTTTCCATAGTAAGTTCAAATGTATCTGTGGTAGGGTGTATTTCAACCAATTTAGAGAAACTCAGAACATGTATTTTGAAAATATGGAAACAATCTAAACATCCAATATTAGGGAAATGGCTACACAGATAAAAAATTTGCTACTGTAAGGAATTTATGGCATGTATACAATAACGTTATATAAAAAAGAACACAAAATTACACACGATTACAACTACGTTAAAAAATGCACATAAGAAAAATAAACTATCCTCTAAAAACATTTCTTTTACAGTAAACTTACGTAGCAGCCTTCCCAAAATAAACATATTAAAATGTTACCATCTAAATGTTCAAGTATTTCTACATGGAAGTGATTACTGTATGTTTAGTTTTGTTCATATTTTGTTAGATGTATCTTGAAGTATTCTGGAGTTTTTTGATGCTACTGTGGCATTTTTAAATTTTGATTTTCAATTATTCTAGTTTATAGAAATACAATTACTTTTTATATATTGACCTTGTATCCTGTCATTCTGTTACACTGTCATAATTCCAGCAGGTTTTTGTAGATTCTTTGGGATTTTCTATATAGAAGATCATGTTGTCTGCAAATAAAGGCAAGTTCCATTCTTTCCTTTCCAATCTATCTGCCTTTTATTTCTTCTTCTTTACTGCACTGGCTAGGCACTCTAATACAAAGGTGAATTTAAGTGGTTGAGACTGGTCATCCTGGCCCTGATTCCTGAACTCAGGGGGGAAGCACTGCTTTCCACCATTAAGTATTATGTCCACTCTAGGTTTTCCAGACACCTTTACCTTTTATCAGGCTGAGGAAGCTCCCTTCCCAGCTTGTTGAGAGTTTTTATCATGAATGGATGTTGGAATTTTGTCAAATGCTTTTCCTGAACCTATTATGTTTTTTTTGTTGATATGGTATATCACACTGATTGATTTTCAAATGTGGAACCAATCTTGCATTCTGGAATAAACCCTATTTGCTTATGACATATTAACTGTCCTTTCATGAACTGCTGGATTCAATTTGCTTATAATTTGTTAAGGATTTTGCATTTATGTTCATAAATGGTATTATATCGGTCTATAGTTTTCTTTTTTTTGTAGTATCTTTACTCATTTTGATATCTAGTTGTTTCATTTCAACACCAAGAGTTCAGATGAATACTTTACATACTGAAAATAAATAAGGTGTGACCTTGAAGTTCACTTCCATTTAAGTTAATTTTCTTTCCATGCATTCATTAAAGAACACTGAAGCATTTTCCTCTAAAATAAATATACCCAGAATGTGAACTGTGTCTCTTCATAAATGGTAAGCAAACAGAGCATTTTAGTGTTTATAAATGTCAGGAATTAATGAGAATTTTTTCTTTACTTGATATTTACCTTTTGTATGATTATAAAATAAATGCTCATGATAAAAAATATAATGTACTGATATAAAGGCAATAAAAAATATCCATTATCCTACCAATGGCATGGTTTTTCCATTTTTTCTATGCTCCTTTTAAAAAAGTATGGTGACTGTGTATACTTCATTATCCTGTTTTCCCTTTGCATCTTATCATAAGGATTTCTCCATGCCATTAAAAACTTATTAGCATGGGCTTCCCTGGTGGCGCAGTGGTTGAGAATCTGCCTGCTAATGCAGGGGACACGGGTTCGAGCCCTGGTCTGGGAAGATCCCACATGCCACGGAGCAGCTGGGCCCGTGAGCCACAACTACTGAGCCTGCGCGTCTGGAGCCTGTGCCCCGCGACGGGAGGGGCCGCGATAGAGAAAGGCCCGCGCACCGCGATGAAGAGCGGTCCCCGCACCGCGATGAAGAGTGGCCCCCGCTTGCCGCAACTGGAGAAAGCCCTCGCACGAACCGAAGACCCAACACAGCCAAAAATAAAAATAAATAAATAAATAAAAAATAAGAAAATCCTTTAAAAAAAAAAAAAAAAAAAAAACTTATTAGCAAACATTCTTTTAAAAGTAATTCCTAATATTTTCTAAACAAAAGGAAAAACTTTTTCATTATTATAGAAAACATTATAGTGAAAACCTTTGAATAGTGAAAAATATCTGTCCTCATTCTGCAACAGTTAGGTCAGACATTGATGGTGAAAAAGAATTTTGAGTCAGAAAGTGTACGCTTTTTAGCCCTTCATATATTCTGCTAAATTGTTCTCTGATAAGACTGTATCAAATGTAATGAGAATGCTTGCTTCATCAAATTCTTATCACCTCTGGGAATTCTCATTTAAAAAGTAAAATATCTTGGCAGATTTGATATATATTTTAACCTGCATTTCTTCTTCTATTAGTAGTGAGGCCAAAGCTCTACTGTCGTTGGTTAGCCACTTTTTCTTCCTCTGAATTGTCTGTTCTCGTCCTGTAGTCCATTCTTCTGTTGAGATGTTACTGTTTTCCACATTTGTTTGAACTCTATATATTAAAGCTGGCAATCCTTAATCTGCTTTATTAGTTGAATGTATTTTTCAGTTTTGTTTGCTGTTCATTTTTCTTAACATTTAAGAACTAATTCTAAATGACAACCAGAAATGTTTCAAAAATTTCAATGACGCAATTAAAAAGTCATGAGCTATTCCAAATATCCATCCTCTATCATTTTTCTTAAATTATTGTAGTTCAAATGTTGATAATGTAAATGAATGACTCTAAAAGGAAGGTGTTATATTTACTAGATGCACAAGAGAAATTATATAATAAAATTTTAATTTTGTTATAACATTATCTACAGTTTATTGGGGACTTACCATCTATCCACCAAACACTGTACTGTTATATACATTATGTATACATTACTTCATTTTAAGCAAAAGAATCTTATAGATATTTTTAATCCCCCTTCCAACAAATGAGAAATTTGAGCCTTAAACATATCAAGCACTTTGCCCAAGATAGTCACAAAATTACAGAAAATTCTGTCTCTGTGTGCTCCTTTGAGTTTTTTTGGAAGGTAGTTCTGTCACAATCATCATTTAGGAATCCCCTAGCTTTACCATAATTGAAGAATGAAAACCACTGGTAGAAACAGGTTTCTTTTCGTTCCACAAAATACCCAACGAAATGAGAAAGACTTATGTATAAAAATGAATAGAACAGTATTACTCAAGATAGTAGATGACTGGAAATAAAAATCCAATGGAAGATTTGTTAATGGTGTTGAGACACTGCTGACAGTGAGTACTCCTTCAGTATTTTAAGCAGTTTCCATGTATTATTTAATCCTCCCCAAAGTCCTGTGACACAGGTACTAATTATCTTCATTTTACAGATGAGAAAAGAGAAGCACAAAAAGTTAATTTGTTCATATCACATAAATCATTAAGTAGGGGGGTCAGGACTTGAACCCAGAGCTTGTGCTCTTGACCATTAACTACTCTATAAAGTCTCCACATATAAGTAAAAAGATCAGTTTAAAATCATTAAAAATGATGATTCATTAGAAACAAAGAAAAGTATTTCTAAAATAAGTTTAATCAAAGAAGGAAGCAAAACTAAATACAAATGCTTTTCGTATGTGTGCACATTAAAGACTAAACAGAAGGGAGAACTTTTACTAGTTGTTGACACATGTGGTATGGTTATAGATAAAACTTTTAAAACTTCCATTTGTAATATTTTAAAGTTGAACCAATAGCTAATTTTAAGATGGCATATTAGCAGTTTTATTTACGCTTTTAGACCACTGCTGCAAAATCAATAGTTAAGACTGAGTTTTCCATCTATTTGATAAGTCTATCTTTACCCCCATGCTTCATGACAGCAGTGCAGTTTTCAGTAGACAAGACCATCATGAAATTAATAAACTAAATACATGTCTACATAATTTGAAAGACAGCACTATATTAGTGTATTAGGCAATCATCTCAGCCTACAGAAATATGTAATGCAAATAGAATTTAAAAGACTCTCTTCCAATTACTTTGCAGCCCGACCCATGGATCACCAGCCCACAGGATGAATGTAAGCCACTGATTTAGAAACTAAAGAAACCACAGAAGGAAAACATACAATCATGTTTAAAGAACAGGTTAAGTATATACATTTAAGTCATGCCTGCGTTTTATGCTGACTGCTGCTATGTGATAAATACAATCTTAGCAATCTACTCACATTTTCTTATTTATACCTCTACAAATGAAACTTAAAATCTAGAACTTAATCTGAAATAAGCTTTAGATAGAGAAACCTACTTAAATTTTTAAAACTACATTTTACTTATCTTTCTGTATGTGGTTTATACAACTATCACTGTATTGTGTCTGAATCAAAGGAAATTATAAAAACAACTTCTTTCCTGATTAAAAAATATTAAAATGTATATGCTTATCATGAAAATTTTTAAAAATGAGAGAAATACATAACTTCTAAAATGGAAAGCTGCTACATTTCCACACCCCTAGAGAGAATTACTGTTTAGTTTGGAATCAAAACCATCAAGGAGAGTGCAATTTAAATAAATCCTCTATTGAATTTTTTTGTGGAATATATTCACCCCCAGAATTACTAGTTTTGTAATCCTGTATTTTCATCTATCACCTCTGCTAATAAGTAAGGCACATACTTATACTTTAATTCTTCAAGAACAAAAGTTATTCGAGCACTGGGTGACCTATATTTGTCCAATGTTACATTAGTGACACCCAATTTTCTCAAATTCATCAGTGAACTTACTTGGCAGCTTGTCTCTCAGGAGCTACAGTGAAATTTTATTCGGTCTTTTAAGGTTTAGAATCAATCACACAGTTTCAAAGAGGCCCTCCTGTTACTCTGCGTAGTTCCTCATTTCAAGATCTTTTCATTTCTTTCACTCAATTAACATTAAAGTTGCTTCTAACAAGTACCCTATTGTATGTCTTTCAATTTTGAAAACACTACCTTAATTGTAGCATCCTCTGAAGCAGAGACCATAACACTGAACACAGGATGGAAAATGACTCGAGTGACTGGACTCCTATGACCACTCAATGCATATTTTTCTGGTGGACGGGGAATCCATTCTTTTGGGTCTCTTTTTTGACCAAGAGGTCCACCCGACGTAAACTCTTCTTTTGCTTCATTTAGCTTTGATTCTAATTCCATAACCTTAAGAAGGAACACATAGTTATGTACAGATAGATTCTGATAAAAATTGTATATTTTTAAAAACCTGCCTTTATTTTGCATCCATATATGCAGAATAAAATTTCAGTAATTTACAAAGCATTTGTCAGATTTAATTGAAAATGATCTACATTAAATATATCACTAAAATCTTAGTGTGACAAAACTAAAAACTGAGAAAAATTCAATACAATTGTGTCTTAACTCCTTAACTCAAAGAAAAATTTGGAAGGTGCCAGGATACAAATGAGAGGAAGAGTAGGAACCTATCTTGATCCTTTCTAATTCTGCCACTCTTAGTAAATTCTTTCCAAACCATAGTTTACATTGTACATGCTAATCAGAATATTCATATTAAAAGCTAACATTACTGAGCATCTATGTGCTAGGCACTTTTCTAAGGGCTTTTTATGGATTAACTCATGTTATAACAATATTATTTATTCTAATTTTGCCTACTAAAAGTATAAATTTTAGGACCAGAATATTACCTATTGCCTTCACTTTACAGATAAAAATAAAAGGTCAGAGATGAAAATGACTTGTCTAAGAGCACACTTTAGTGCTCTTTCCCCAGCATCATATTGGCTCCATGTGTTCTTCCCATCTAAGTGCATAAATGGGTTCTTCAGTACCAATTCCTTGAAGTCAGGGTTGTGTTAGATTCAACTCAGCCAGTAGCCCTGGTTGCATAAATTACCATTTACCAGCAATGATCTGTATAGGTCATAATGCATAGAAATAATAATGCACAGAAATGTATTTTTATTTGCCTTTTCAAGGTTAAATATAATTATTAATTAATGTAAAAGAATAATTTATGTTATGTTGATATTTTCAGTTTATATAATACTTTGAATACAACTTAAAAGAAAAAAAGACTTAGTTACCTTCTTTTGTAATCTAATAACAGATGTCCATTTTTTTTCCAAAAGACCAGCATATTTCTTATCTAATTCTTCATTCTAGAGAAAAAAAAAATGAGAACATTAAAAAAAAAAAAAAGGCAAAAATACAATAGTTCAAGCCATACAAACCATTCAATCTCTAGGCCCAAACGTTACGAAAAATATCCTGATTATATAAATAAATAAATAAAAACATCTGATTATACCAAAAAGGGGGGGGGAGGGGGAATACTAGGTTTAGTGCCAAGTAAACCACAATAACAAATGATAAGATTTGTGAATAACTGAGGTGACTGTTAACTACTGATACCTAAGTAAAATCCACTCATATATACTATGAATAACTGTAAAAAGTCAAACATACCATATCTAATTCAGCTTCCTTTTTAAAAACTGAATATGCTTCTTCATAGCCATTTGAACGAAGATAATCTGCTATAGCTCGATTTCTGAAAAAAAAAAATTCAAATGACTCCTAATAAACTCTCATTTCTATTTTGAAGAAAGATTATTTTATTTAAAATCTCATAAATCTTAAGACACTCTTTTAAAAGTATTACCTTCCAAATCATACAAGTATTTCACAAGAAAAGGAACCCCTCCCCAAAAGCCTCTAAAACAGTAAACCCTGTCATAGTACATCCTTAAGATTATAACACTGTTCTTGAGCTTTCAGTTATGTTTCTAAAGTGTTGCTTGCCTCACAAGCTGTAAGATCAAGATGTGGCTTATATAATTAGTTATCACTTTGTGACAGTAATGAAATTTAGTTTTGTAGGGAGAATTGTTCTGATAAAATTACAATTAGTAAGTATTTTAATATTAGAGACAACTTTATAAATTTATTTATTTTTGGCTGCATTGGGTCTTCGTTGTTGCGCACGGGCTTTTCTCTAGTTGCGGCGAGTGGGAGCCACTCTTGGCTGTGGTGCACAGGCTTCTCATTGCAGTGGCTTCTCGTTGCAGAGCACGGGCTCTAGGCGCACAGGCTTCCGTAGCTGTGGCACATGGGCTCAGTAGTTGTGGCTCGTGGGCTCTAGAGCACAGGCTCAGTAGCTGTGGCACATGGGCTCAGTTGCTCCACGGCATGTGGGATCTTCCCGGACCAGGGCCCGAACCCATGTCTCCTGCACTGGCAGGCGGATTCCCAATCACTGCGCCACCAGGGAAGTCCCTAGAGACAACTTTAAACCATGAGAGTGGGTGAAAAAAAGGCATAAGCTACAAGCTTAGTATATTATCATAGAATGAGAAATTAATTTAGAATTAGGAAGAACTCAAAGGTTAGAGAAGCTGAATTAGCAAATGAATTTCATGCTCTCCTTATATTCTTTGAAGGCAAAAATCAGCTACCTGTCTCCTAAGGCAACCTATTCCAATGTCTCTCAATTTTTTTGAGCCTAAGTCCCACTGTGATAGAAATAGTTGTTTCCTTGGTATTGCCTTTAAAACATTTCAAATTAATTTAAATAATTTAAAAGTTTATACATACACAAGGCTAAACAAACTTTAAATATATAAGTACACAATAAAGTGTGGTTTCCACCACTGACCCGCAATATTCCATCCCAGAGGCAACCACTTTACCAGTGTTTTGTGTATTCTTTCAGTGATAATCTACCTATAACTACATATCCTTGCATGGTCTTCTAGAGATAATTAATACGTGTTTTTAAAACAAACTGCAGTACACTACAGATAATGTCTTACACACAATGTCACATAAACTCATTTAATTTCAGCAATCATTCTTTATCAGATGTAAATCTGCCTCTTTAAAAAAAATATTGTATTCCATTACAGAGATACATATGCTTTTACTACTACAAACAATGCTGCTAGGACTATCCTTGTATAAATGCCAATGCTACTGCCCACCTAATGCTTTAGGAAATAAAACACTCTAAGCAGTACTGTAGAATTGGTGGGACTAAGTTTTAATTCAATGGCATGTTAAAAACAAAAAATGGAGAAAGATAATATGGAATTCGAGCAAACACTTCATGTTCCAGGTAATTATTAGCTTACCAAAGATTAAAGTACAATAACTAGGGACTTCCCTAGTGGCGCAGTGGTTAACAATCCGCCTGCCAATGCAGGGGAGACGGGTTCAAGCACTGGTCCAGGAAGATCCCACATGCCGCGGAGCAACTAAGCCTGTGCGCCACAACTACTGAGCCTGCGCTCTAGAGCCCGCATGCTACTACAGAGGCCGCGTGCCACAACTACTGAAGCCCGTGTGCCTAGAGCCCATGCTCCGCAACAAGAGAAGCCACTGCAATGAGAAGCCTGCGCACTGCAACAAAGAGTAGTCCCCGCTCACCGCAACTAGAGAAAGCCCGCGCACAGCAACAAAGACCCAACAGAGCCAAAACCAAATAAATAAATAGATAAATAAATTTATTTTTTTAAAAAAGTACAATAACTAGTGGAGGGGCCTAATCCCCCAAGTGATGGTATTTGGAAGTGGGGCCTATGTGAGGAGGTCACAAATGGGGTTAATGTCCTTATGGAGAGAATAGGAACCAGGAAGTGAGCCCTCACCAGACACCGAATCTGCCAGTTCCTTGGTCTTGGACTTCCTAGCCTCTAAACTGTGAGAAATAAATCTTTGTTGTTTATAAGCCACCCAGTTTATGATATTTTGTTAGAGCAGTCTAAGAAGAGACTAAGACAAAAAAAAAAAAATACATTTTTTAGGACATTTTGATAGCTGTTGTCAAACTGCTCCCCAGAGTTGTAACCAGTTTATACTCCTACCAGCAGTTGCGAATGTCATCCCTTTACCACCTTTACTTTTCAGACATTTGGGTTAGCATTTACTGACTTAAAACAAACAGTTGATGCCCTTTGATTCTGCTTATATAGCTTTTATGAAAGTGTAGATGTTAAATTTTTAAGATTCTGCAAGATTTCCAAATTCTATGTGGCCTAACCCAACATCTATATTTTTAAAAAGATGCTGTGTGGTAAAAGCAATTAGAAAGATATAGGTAATTCCAAATGTGCATAAAACAGGACCTCAAAAGAGTTGTATGTTACATTTATACTTTTTATAAAATGTTAAATCTAATTTAAAAAACAATATTCACTGTCTCTTTTGATCCTAAAACCATCCTGTAGAAAAGTTTATTACCCCTATACTATAAAACTGACAGACTGATTTATCCAAGGTCACAAAACTAAGATGAAATGAAATAATTTAGGATAATAATTCCAATCAACATTCATTAGGTAGGTGGGGAAGAAACTGGCTAAGTAGGTGGAATGCAAAACCTTCTTCCTTTAACTAGAGTTGTTCCATTTTCATATACTTCCATATATTGTATTTCTTCATAAGTGTTTTAAAAGTGGATCTATACTGCAATTAAAAAAGCCTGACACTCAAAATTTTTTTATTGAAGTAGAGCTGGTTTACAATGCTGTGCCAATCTCTGCCGTACAGCAAAGTGACTCAGTTATACACATATACACATATATATATACATTCTTTTCTTAAATATTCTTTTCCATTATGGTTTATCCCAGGAGATTGGATATAGTTCCCTGTGCTATATAGTAGAACCTTGTTGTTTATCCTTTCCATTTTTTAAAAATTTCTTTCTTTCTTTATTTTCTGGCTGTGTTGGGTTTTCGTTGCTGCAGTGAGTGGGGGCTACTCTTCGTTGCGGTGCAAGGGCTTCTCACTGCGGTGGCTTCTCTTGTTGCGGAGCATGGGCTCTAGGCATGCGGGCTTCAGTAGTTGTGGCACACAGGCTCAGTAGTTGTGGCTCACAGGCTCTAGAGCGCAGGCTTAGTAGCTGTGGCGCACGGGCTTAGTTGCTCTGCAGCATGTGGGATCTTCCCAGACCAGGGCTCGAACCCATGTCCCCTGCACTGGCAGACAGATTCTTAACCACTGAGCCACCAAGGAAGTCCTGTTTATCCGTTCTAAACATAATAGTTTGCATCTACCAACCCCAGACTCCCAATCCATCCCTCTCCCTCCCCACCGTGGCAACTACAAGCTTGATCTCTATGTCTGTGAGTCTGTTTCTGTTTTGTAGATAGGTTCATTTGTGCCATATTTTAGATTCCACATGTAATTGATATCATATGGTATTTGTCTTTCTCTTTCTGACTTATTTCACTTAGTTTGATAATCTCTAGTTGCATCCATGTTGCTGCAAATGGCATTATTTCGTTCTTTTTTACTGATGAGTAGTATTCCACTGTATGTATGTACATCTTCTTTATCCATTCATCTGTTGATGGATATTTAGGTTGTTTCCATGTTTTGGCTTTTGTGAATAGTACTGCTATGAACATAGGGGTGCATGTATCTTTTTGAATTATAGTTTTGTCCAGGTATATGCCCAAGAGTAGGATTGCTGGATCATATGGTAATTCTATTTTTAGTTTTTTAAGGAACCTCCATACTGTTTTCCATAGTGGCTGCACCATCTTACATTCCCACCAACAGTGTAGGAAGGTCCCCTTTTCGCCACACCCTCTCCAGCATTTGTTATTTGCAGAGCTTTTAATGATGGGCATTCTGACCAGCCTACACACAAATTCTTGAAACCAAGAATGACTCATACTTTTAACCACTAAGCTTTTGTTTTGGTAACTGACTAGATCTGGGAGATGGGAGAAAATAGTTGATTTACAAGTTTCTGGTAGATGGTAATAACATGTACTTGGACAGGAAACAGGAGAAGAGGAGGAAGGAAAAAAGGGGGGGGGCAAGAATATAATCAGTTCAGTTTTAAACCTTTTGACTTGAAGTAGCTATAAAATATTTAAGTAAAGATATATGATATAGGAGGTAACTGAATATACAGGTCAGAAGCTTTAAAGATCGATCTGACGTAAGGAAAGGATTTAGGAAAATTAGTAAACAGGAAGTAGTGATTCAAACCATGTAAGTGGTGAAAGACACTTTGGATGAAGGTATATAATGGGAAGAGAAAAGGAGACTAGAAAGTAAATGATGGAACCTTGACAGATACCAATAATTAAGAAGCCATTAGGGAGTGAAGAAGCCTACTATGAGAATTAAGAGATTCCAGCAAGCCAATGGAGAAGGGAGTTTCAAAGAAATGGAAATGGCTAACAATGACAAAGATCTGAGAGAGGTCAAGTAAAGTCTAAAAAGTGTCCAAACAATCTGGCTACCAAGAGGTCCCTGCTGACTTTAGCAAGTGCAGTTCCAGAACTTAAAGTAGCCTCAGTATTCCACTCCACAGTAAGGCTTCAAACGAGCACTGTAAAATACTGGAGCTGGGGAGGAGCAGTGAGATTCGAGAGTATCAGGGATGCATTCTCTTTCTATTTAATGAAGGTTAAATGTTAACAGTATTACTTGTTAAGAGTTTAGAAAAAGAGCTATTACATAGCATTAAAATATCATAATACTGACCTACCAAAGAGCAAGGGATATATACAAAAATATGGCAAATAAATTAAAACTGAAGTTTAAGCGAGTATGATACCATTAGGGGTAGTACAACATACTGATGATGTACAAAGTCTACAACCCAGTCCCAGAATAGTCTAGTCAATTTTATTTCCGCATCAAATACAATTTAGTCAGACCTCTTAGTCACACTTCTAACCACAATGTCAGGTGAGTGGTGCTGACAGAGTCAAAAAACTTAAGTCAGGTTCCCATGGCCAGATAACTTTGGCACTACTGCCCCTGTTACCTCATCACTCAATATCTAGGCTAACTATCTGATCCAGAGAATGTGGAACCTCTAACTCAGGCAAGGTGTACCACCATCACTTAAAGTAAGAATAAATAAGACTGAAGAATCTCTTGGTTCTAACAGCCTAAAAGGTGCTTCTAGAGTTTGCTACTAATTTCAATTGTTGACCTAGAGATGATTTTCATCAGTTTTACTAGGATGGAAGATTTATCCCCTTGGAAACAAGTGGACATCAAAGCACAAGTTTATAATAATCTCTCAAAGAAACTTCATACACATGAGTTAAATAAATCTACTAAGCCTTAGGAGATGAAGAAAAACAACTATCACTAGAATCAAAGAAAAATTCATGCAGAAGTGCAACAGGTCATTCTGAGTAGAACCAAAACCAGTAACCCCATGCAGAATCAGAGAAAATGGTTAAAATCAAAAGAACGAACTGAGATGAAGGACTTTTATGTATGAACAAACAGAATTGGATAGACAGAGTTTAGGCTTACATATGGAATAGTACATTGGACATATTCTACTGCTGTCCTCTGAAACTATTACAATAACAAATGAGATTTTGTTTGTTTTTCTAAACTATTTCAAGTTTATTAAAATGCAAGGATTATATTCTAAGCATTTTAGCTGACTTCTTACACTCTCTTCATTGTTCTTATATCCCTAGGATAATTTTTGTAGCTGTGGTATCAGTCATAACATAATATGACTACTACCATAGTAGTACATACAACATTAACACTACCAATCCATACACACCCTCACACTCTTATAAAGGGAGATAAGAGTTTCAAAAGTTTTTCTAAATGCTATGAACTGCTAGTTAAACAAAAACAACTCTAAAAAGATTGGATAGCACCAACAATAAAAGCAGAATACTTCAGGGTCCCCTGCATCTCTTACGAATATAAATTGAAGCAGAGGGAATTACAGAGCATGCGTTACAGGAGACTGAGATGGAAGCTGTTTTTCACAGGTAAAGAAACTGAGGCTCACAGAGCTTAACTGATTTTTTTGGCTAATAAATGGTGAAGCTGAGAATCAAAAATTCAGCCTTTTGAAACCAAAATGATAATAACAGTATTTCTTCAAATTGTGTACTCTAGCATTCTAAGGTTGAATAAAAATGTTCTAGGAATTCTATAAATAGTTAAATTTTATTGTTTATATGAGGAGAAACAAGGTTAAGTCAGTAGATGACAAACAGATGTTTTCTTACCAGGCCCATCAGAAAAGATACACTGATCTCACATATTCAAGAATGAGGAAAGCAATGGAGTTAATGTGCACTGTTCTGAAAGTCTGCAGTGGCCCAATGACTGTGGGATGTCTGCAGGGTTAGGAGGGCACACCACTAAGATAATGAGAAGACCCAGCAGGATCAAGCATACAAGTTCACACCCCCAGAGGTACATCATCATCATCAGCCCTGTTCCAGAAGACAACTGTCACAACACCCCAGGCTATGCCATTTTAGACAAACACCAAGATGAACTACATAGTCCTGGGGAAGATGTGAATAAAGTTCATTTCAAGTGCAGAGACACTACTGCAGGTCATTCCATAAGCTGCTGCCATAGGACATTAACCAAGTCTGACAGGTAGGTAACATGACTTCTTAAATATGCTACAGCCACCCACTGAATCTCTGGGGAAAGGGGAGCACTGATATGATGAGTTCCTGGCCATAGGTCTTACACCTCTCCAACCTTATGGGCCCTGACAAAGGGTTACAATGATCATCCTTCATCATCACACTTGATACTTACTCCAAAAGGGTAGTCCAGGATTCAACTACTACCAGTCTTGGGACAAGTATAAGCACAGCAAGAGGTTAAAATGAGACCTTATTCTGGCAGTGATGAAGTAAAGGAAAATAAAATTTGGGTGAGCCAGGGTGAGTGGACCTTTATCTTCATCATTAAGCAAAAGAATATGCGCCTGGTATACTAGCCTGTCAGTTACCATTTCTCTTCAGCAGGGATCTGGGTCTGAGGTAACATCCACCCCTCACTCTCCATACCACAGCAGCAATAAAATGGTATATAAGTATACCATGTTGGATTTCTTTTAAAAAGGCAAAACCAAAAACATGAACACACAAAAAAGCATTATTACTTTTCATTCTCATATTTAGACGAAATTTTTTGAGTAATGGAATGACAAAGCAGAAGGCACCACTGAACAGTTCAGTTTTGATCCTCCCCCTTGTTTATGTCTTCTTCTTTACTCTTTTAATCTGTTAAGAAAAGTAACCTTACAATAACGTAAATGAAGGTGTGATTATGACATCACTTCACACTAACTGGGCCAGCCTCCCAATTATGTTGTTTCAAATTAGTGATACACATGTGTATTACTGACTGACATTAAAAAGAAGTTGCGGGCTTCCCTGGTGGCGCAGTGGTTGAGAATCCACCTACCCATGCAGGGGACATGGGTTCGGATCCCTGGTCTGGGAAGATCCCACATGCCGCGAAGCAACTAAGCCTGTGCGCCACAACTACTGAGCCTGTGCTCTAGAGCCCGTGAGCCACAACTACTGAGCCCACGTGCCGCAACTACTGAAGCCTGCGTGCCTAGAGCCCACGCTCCGCAACAAGAGAAGCCCCCGCTCGCCGCAACTAGAGAAAGCCCACGTGCAGCAACGAACACCCAACACAGCCAAAAATAAATAAAATAAATAAATTTATTTAAAAAAAAAAAAGAAGAAGAAGTTGCATGGCCTAGTATAAAAGTAAGAGGTCAGCAACGTCTCCACAGGGGGGATATTTTGCCTCAGTTCGATATAACTCGCAACTTTAAAAACATTTTCTCCCTTTTCCTCTAACTTTAAAGTCTATAGTAATTGTAGATATTTATTTTATTTAACTGTGAGATCCATTTAGATCCATTCCTGTAGAAAATTATTTTGCATACTTAAGAAACCCGTATGGAAAAGTCGGGCTGTACGATAAGAATAGCCAATATAACTGTCATGTGTTGAAAAGTTTGAAACGTTTACATTTTTAAATGTAAAGCAAAATTTCACTATAAAACAAGGGAGGAAAGAAAAAAAGGGAATGCGGGAAGAGATGAGTGTCTGTTATATTCCCAGCTTCATACTAGGGAATATAAAAGAGTAAGGTTGTGGTTCCTTGCCTTCCAGGGACTTATAAATCTATTGGAGGAGCAAAACCAAAGTTACCAAAGGGTGTGAAAACTAATTCAAAAAAGAGACAAATGAGACTGAATAGAAGAATCTTTTTGTAAAGGCAAGATATGAGTTGGGCCTTAAAGGAAAAAGAAACAGTAAGCATTATAGGCAGGGGACTGAGGAGGAGAACGGGAATGAGAATGGTACATGATGAAGATCTCAATGTATAGCTGACCAAATTCTTCAACATTCTTTTTTTTTTTTTAATTTTTATTTATTTTTTTATATTTCTGGCTGTGTTGGGTCTTCGTTTCTGTGCGAGGGCTTTCTCTAGTTGGGGCGAGCGGGGGCCACTCTTCATCGCGGTGCGCGGGCCTCTCACTATTGTGGCCTCTCTTGTTCCGGAGCACAGGCTCCAGATGCGCAGGCTCAGTAATTGTGGCTCACGGGCCCAGTTGCTCCGCGGCATGTGGGATCTTCCCAGACCAGGGCTTGAACCCGTGTCTCCTGCACTGGCAGGCAGACTCTCAACCACTGCGCCACCAGGGAAGCCCCTTCAACATTCTTGATTTTAAAACAGTCCTTAAAAATGGAAAGGTCTTCATTAACATTAAAAAAGATCTCTTATTCTTTCGACAAAATTCAACACCCATTTATGTTAAAAACCCTCCAGAAAGTAGGCATAGAGAGAACTTACCTCAACATAATAAAGGCCATATATGACAAACCCACAGCCAACATTGTTCTCAATGGTGAAAAACTGAAACCATTTCCACTAAGATCAGGAACAAGACAAGGTTGCCCACTCTTACCACTATTACTCAACATAGTTTTGCAAGTTTTAGCCACAGCAATTAGAGAAGAAAAAGAAATAAAAGGAATCCAAATCAGAAAAGAAGAAGTAAAGCTGTCACTGTTTACAGATGACATGATACTGTACACAGAGAATCCTAAAGATGCTACCAGAAAACTACTAGAGCTAATCAATGAATTTGGTAAAGTAGCAGGATACAAAATTAATGCACTGAAATCTCTTGCATTCCTATACACTAAAGATGAAAAACCTGAAAGAGAAATTAAGGAAACACTCCCATTTACCACTGCAACAAAAAGAATAAAATACCTAGTAATAAACCTACCTAAGGAGACAAAGGACCTGTATGCAGAAAACTATAAGACACTGATGAAACAAATTAAAGATGATACAAACAGATGGAGAGATATACCATGTTCTTAGATTGGAAGAATCAACATTGTAAAAGTGACTATACTACCCAAAGCAATCTACAGATTCAATGCAATCCCTATCAAACTACCAATGGCATTTTTCACAGAACTAGAACAAAAAATTTCACAATTTGTATGAAAACACAAAAGACCCCGAATAGCCAAAGCAATCTTGAGAAAGAAAAACGGAGCTGGAGGAATCAGGCTCCCGGACTTCAGACACTACTACAAAGCTACAGTAATCAAAACAGTATGGTACTGGCACAAAAACGGAAATATAGATCAATGGAACAGGATAGAAAGCCCAGAGATAAACCCATGCACATATGGTCACCTTTTCTTTGATAAAGGAAGCAAGAATATATAATGGAGAAAATACAGCCTCTTCTACAAATGGTGCTGGGAAAACTGGACAGCTACATGTGAAAAAATGAAATTAGAACACTGCCTAACACCATACACAAAAATAAACTCAAAATGGATTAAATCACAGCAAGATTCTTTTTGACCCAGCTCCTAGAGAAACAGAAATAAGAACACAAATAAACAAATGGGACCTAATGAAACTTAAAAGCTTTTGCACAGCAAAGGAAACCATAAACAAGACCAAAAGACAACCATCAGAATGGGGGAAAATATTTGCAAATGAAGCAACTGACAAAGGATTAATCTCCAAGATTTACAAGCAGCTCATGCAGCTCAATAACAAAAAAACGAACAACCCAATCCAAAAATGGGCAGAAGACCTAAACAGACATTTCTCCAAAGAAGATATACAGATTGCCAACAGACACATGAAAGAATGCTCAACATCACTAATCATTAGAGAAATGCAAATCAAAACTACAATGAGATATCATCTCACACCGGTCAGAATGGCCATCATCAAAAAATCTAGAAACAGTAAATGCTGGAGAGGGTGTGGAGGAAAGGGAACACTCTTGCACTGTTGGTGGGAATGTAAATTGATACAGCCACTATGGAGAACAGTATGGAGGTTCCTTAAAAAACTACAAATAGAACTACCATATGCCCAGCAATCCCACTACTGGGCATATACCCTGAGAAAACCATAGTTCAAAAAGAGTCATGTACCAAAATGTTCATTGCAGCTCTATTTACAATAGCCAGGACATGGAAGCAACCTAAGTGTCCATCATCAGATGAATGGATAAAGAAGATGTGGCACATATATACAATGGAATATTACTCAGCCATAAAAAGAAATGAAATGGAGGTATCTGTAATGAGGTGGATGGAGTTAGAGTCTGTCATACAGAGTGAAGTAAGTCAGAAAGAGAAAAACAAATACAGTATGCTAACACATATATATGGAATCTAAGGAAAAATAAAAAAAGGCCATGAAGAACCTAGTGGCAAGACAGGAATAAAGACACAGACCTACTAGAGAATGGACTTCAGGATATGGGGAGGGGGAGGGGTGAGATGTGACAGGGTGAGAGAGTGTCATGGACATATATACACTACCAAATGTAAAATAGATAGCTAGTGGGAAGCAGCCGCATAGCACAGGGAGATCAGCTCGGTGCTCTGTGACCACCTAGAGGGGTGAGATGGGGAGGGTGAGAGGGAGAGAGATGCAAGAGGGAAGAGATATGGGAACATATGTATATGTATAACTGATTCACTTTGTTATAAAGCAGAAACTAACACACCATTGTAAAGCAATTATACTTCAATAAAGATGTTTAAAAAAAAAAATGGGTTAAAGACCTCAATGTAAGGCCAGACACTATAAAACTCTTAGAGGAAAACACAGGCAGAACACTCTACGACGTAAATCACAGCAAGATCCTTTTTGACCCACCTCTTAGAGAAATGGAAATAAAAATAAAAATAAACAAATGGGACCTAATGAAACTTAAAAGCTTTTGCACAGCAAAGGAAACCATAAACAAGATGAAAAGACAATGCTCAGAATGGGAGAAAATATTTGCAAATGAAGCAACTGACAAAGGATTAATTAATCTCCAAAATTTACAAGCAGCTCATGCAGCTCCATATCAAAAAAAAACAAACAACCCAATCCAAAAATGGGCAGAAGACCTAAATAGATATTTCTCCAAAGAAGATATACAGACTGCCAACAAACACATGAAAGGATGCTCAACATCACTAATCGTTAGAGAAATGCAAATCAAAACTACAAAAACCTCACACCAGTCAGAATGGCCATCATGAAAAAATCTACAAACAATAAATGCTGGAGAGGGTGTGGAGAAAAGGGAACCCTCTTGCACTGTTGGTGGGAATGTAAATTGACACAGCCACTGTGGAGAACAGTATGGAGGTTCCTTAAAAAACTAAAAATAGAAGTACCATATGACCCAGCAGTCCCACTACTGGGCATATACCCTGAGAAAACCATAATTCAAAAAGAGTCATGTACCACAATGTTCATTGCAGCTCGATTTACAATAACCAGTACATGGAAGCAACCTAAGTGTCCATCGACAGATGAATGGATAAAGAAGATGTGGCACATATATACAATGGAATATTACTCAGCCATAAAAAGAAGTGAAATTGAGTTATTTGTAGTGAGGTGGATGGACCTAGAGTCTGTCATACAGAGTGAAGTAAGTCAGAAAGAGAAAAACAAATACCGTATGCTAACACATATATATGGAATCTAAAAAAAAAAAAAAGGTTATGAAGAACCTAGGGGCAGGACAGGAATAAAGACGCAGACGTAGAGAATGGACTTGAGGACATAGGGAGGGGGAAGGGTAAGCTGGGATGAAGTGAGAGAGTGGCATGGACTTGTATATACTACCAAATGTAAAATAGCTAGCTACTGGGAAGTAGCTGCACAGCACAGGGAGATCAGCTCGGTGCTTTGTGACCACCTAGAGGGGTGGGATAGGGAGGGTGGGAGGGAGGGAGACGCAAGAGGGAGGAGTTATGGGGATATATGTATATGCATAGCTGATTCACTTTGTTATAAAGCAGAAACTAACACACCATTGTAAAGCAACTATACTCCAATAAAGATGTTAAAAAAAAAAAAAAGCTCAAACTCAAAAAAAAAAAAAAAGACATCTCTTATTAATATTTTAGGGATTTCCCTGGTGGTCAAGCAGTTAAGACTCCACGCTCCCAATGCAGGGGGCCCGGGTTTGATCCCTGGTCAGGGAACTAGATCCCGCTCGCCTGCCGCAACTAAGAGTCCACATGCATCAACTAAAGACCTGGCCCAGCCAAATAAATAAATATTTTAAAAAATATATTTTAAAAAGAAACCCCTCAAACCTTCAACCAACAAATGTTATAGTTAATGATAAAGCACTAGAAATATTTGCATTAAAGTTGAGAAGAAAAGAATGCCTATAATCACTTTTACTTAAAATTGCTCAAAAGTGGTCTATCTAAATAATAGATATAAATATTGGAAATGAGATTAAGATATGAGAGAAATGGCTGAAAGACAGGACAGAAACAGATTATGAAGGACATGCAAGGCAAGAAAAGGCAGTTTAACTTAAGTGATATTTTTAAGACTTACTTATCAGAAGCATATAGGAAGATTAGATGGGATACCAACTAAATAAAGGAAGAGCATCATAAGTAAGCCAAGCCCTAAAGCATAAAAGTAAAAAGTAAAGATCCCTTAAAATCAAGTCATAGTCACAACAAGCATCCTCAGAATTACCTGGCTAAATACAAGTTCCATTTGCTGACGGAGCATAATTTTAATTCTGCACTGAAGAGCAAGATAGTCAATGATCTACAATACAGCTAATAATGGATTTATATTTTTAGAACTGGTATGGGTCAAGTGGTTGTCATTCCAGTGCTGCCTGATGAATCATTCACTTGTCCCTGGTCTCCTTTTCGCACGCTCAAATACCTAACTGCATCCCACCTTTCAGTTGACTTTCAACCTCACATAGACAATAGGAGCCACTCAGCATATAACTTTCTCAACTTCCTTAATAGTATTTGTGGCACTGCCTTCCTCCCTTTTACAGTATGACTTCTCTTCTAATACGATCCTCTAGAATACAATAAAAAATTTCAGAGAAATGAAATGTCTTATGACACAATAAAAGCTTTGTATGAGTTCTACAGAAAAATCAACAATTTTGACATTGATGACCACATCTTTATTATCTTTAGAGATGCCTACATTTCACTCTTCTCTACAAATGTCGAAATATAGTTTTTGAAACATTCAGCAATTTTATAATTTTGGTTTAATTTCACAAATGGAGTATGTGTTTTTGTTTACTAGGTTATTGTTTTGACAAGTCTAACATTAACAACAAGAGAAAATACCAGTACTCCATTATAGTAAGTCATTACTTGTTATCTGGAATGATCAGAATATGATGCATTCTACTGAATGAAATATTTCAATTAAAAACTTTCAAAGAATAAAAAGATTAAATATAACACAAACTGAGAATACTTTAATCTTCCTTTGAAGACTCAGAAGGCCTCATACTCTTTCACCCCAAGGAAATATGGTTACAGGTTTCATTATTATCAACCTTTTAAAGTTTAAAAAGCAGCAAAACCTCAAAACATAAGCCAGATGAAAGCAATATATTAAGAAGCTTATGTTTAAATATATACTTATTTTTATAGTCAAAGAAAATACATAGCTTTTTAAAATAAAAATTTGAACCTGAGAGGATATGAATTAGTTACAGTCTCATTTCAGTCCCAGCACCCAATTCATGTATTTTACTTTTCTTGCCCAGTATTAAGATTCTCATTCACAGGGGTAGTAGTGTACTCCCATGTACAATTGTAAGTGTGTAGGGAAGTACAGATCTTTACTTTTTTTTAAAGGCCAGGACAGAACCACTCTTTAAAAGATACTAAATATATACAATGTTCAAATGTATGCAGAAGAGAAACCTGAACACCTCAACTAATTGAAGAGGTTAGTTTTTTAAAGCAAAACACAGCTTAAAAATATATTATAGTAACAAAAAGACATGAAGGAACCTTAAATGCACATTGCTAAGTGAAAGAAGTCATTCTGAAAAGCCTCATACCACATGATTTCAACTTTTGGAAATGGCAAAACTACAGAGAGAGTAAAAAGATCAGTGGTTGCCAGGGGTTTTGGAGAGAGGAAGGAGGGATGATGGACAAATAGGCAAGCACAGGGGATTTTTAGGGCAGTGAAGCTGTCTACAGGTAAAGCAGGATTTAAGAGAAGGGTAAAGAGAATTAGCTTTACATGAGCCAGCCAGAATTAGCTAACAGAGACAAACAATAAATTATCCAAAAAAGCCTTGAGATCACTTGAGGAAGATTAGCTCACCTGGGAAGGACGTGGAAAGCTGAGGTAAAATGCCCCAAGGGCAAAGGACTGTACTAATACGGTAGAAAGGTGTACTAAGACAGCACACTCAATTTCAAGCTATGCCAGCTTTGTCTCACTTTTTCCCATGAACAGAACTGCCCTCAAAAATGCCACAAAGGACCCGTGCAAACTTGTTTAAGAGGAGAAGAGGAAAAGTAGCAAAGCAAGTAAAATAGAGAGAAAAGCATGCTTTAGAGGAAGAATAACCCCTGGAAGCAGGAGAAAATTATAGATGAACACTCTATACCTTCAAAAAAAATCTAAGGTAACATAAAACTAAAAATAAATCAAAACAAAAGGAATCCAAAAAGACATAATACGATATAACCAAATACTGATATAATAAGAGCAAATGTTCTTAAAGAATATCCAAAACCTACCTTGGGTGAACATGAAGATAAGTAAACAAATACTACGGATACCTAGGCAGAAAAGCAAGGAGAAACAGGCTGACCTAAAGCTTCTCCATTGCAACCTATAATGCCAGAGAATATTAATTATCTATAGTTTCTTTGTTTAAAAGAAAATCCATTAAATTTTTATTTTATTTACACAAAAAATAAATATTTGCCTTCTAAAATACTGAAACAATACTATCAGAAATCTTCGTTCTACCTTTATCCAATTTCATTCCTCTCTTCAGAGGTAACCACTGTTAACAATTTAGTGTATATCCTTTCAGGCCTTTATCTGTGCATCTACAGATATAGGCACAAAAGAAATGCATAGTTGTGTGTGTGGGTGTTTAACAGAAACGTATCATACCATCTTATTTAACAACCAGATTATTTGACTGAACAATAGATTTTACACCTCTTTACGTGTAGATACACATAAATATACCACATTTTTAAGCTGATATACAGTATCCCACAGAATGGATGTACCATATTTAACATACCCCTAATGATAGACCGTTCTGGGTTGTTACCAGTTTCTTACCAATGAAAACAATGCAATAAACATACATAATTTTACATAGCTATCCATACAGAAATATTTGCATATGTGCTAAAAAGAGCTCTTTATAAAGAAAACCGTTAGATCAAAGAACATATTTTAAAAGATACTGTCAGGGCTTCCCTGGTGGCGCAGTGGTTGAGAGTCTGCCTGCTAATGCAGGGGACGCGGGTTCGAGCCCTGGTCTGGGAGGATCCCGCATGCCGCGGAGCAGCTGGGCCCGTGAGCCACAATTGCTGAGCCTGCGCGTCTGGAGCCTGTGCCCCGCGACGGGAGGGGCCGCGATAGAGAAAGGCCCACGCACCGCGATGAAGAGCGGTCCCCGCACCGCGATGAAGAGTGGCCCCCGCTTGCCGCAACTGGAGAAAGCCCTCGCACGAACCGAAGACCCAACACAGTCAAAAATAAATAAATTAATTAAAAAAAAAAAAAAAAAGATACTGTCAAACTGACCTTTAAAGAAATTATAACAATGTATACATCCATCCGGTACCTGAGAGAACCCATTTCCCTACACCCTTGCTAGCCAAGGTTATCATCATTTTCATTTTGGACAATTGTTTAAAGAACAAACTGTATCTTGTTTTGTTTACGGATGTTAAATACTATGTCACATGTTTACTGGCCAATTTTAAAATTTGTTTTGTTTGTGAATGGCCTTAGTAATATTTTTTCTTTTTTCTACTGGTTGTTTGTGATAATTTTTTATCAATTTTTAGGACTCCTTTATATACTCTAGATGCCATTCCGTTGTTATATGTGTTGCAAATATTTTCCACAGCAGGTCGCTTGTGTTTTAATTTTGTTTTAGGTCTTTCTTCTTACAAAAATTTTATAATTCGATATAGTCAGATTTACCACTTCTTTTGTTTTCCACATTTGGTATCTTTAGGAAGTCTTTTCCTACCAAAAGGCTGTATTTTCTTCTACCATTTCTATACCATAATTATTTATTTATTTATTTATGGCTGCGTTGGGTCTTCATTGCTGCGCGCAGACTTTCTCTAGTTGGGGCAAGCTGGGACTACTCTTTGTTGCGGTGCACGCACTTCTCATTGCGGTGGCTTCTCTTGTTGTGGAGCACGGGCTCTAGGCGCGCGGGCTTCAGTTGTTGTGGCACGCAGGCTCAGTAGTTGTGGCTCGCAGGCTCTAGAGTGCAGGCTTAGTAGTTGTGGCACATGGCCTTAGTTGCTCCGTGGCATGTGGGATCTTCCCAGACCAGGGTTTGAACCCGTGTCCCCTGTATTGGCAGACGGATTCTCAACCACTGTGCCACCAGGCAAGTCCTCTACACTGTAATTTTTATGTGTTTAACAAATTTGGGCTTTTACTTCATCTGAACTCAAGTTTATCTTAACAATGTGCTGTACTAATACTATTTGCTGAACAGTACATCTTTTCTCTATTGATGTGAAAAGCCACTTTTACCATACGCTGAATTTCTATGGATAAATGGGCCTGTCTCTGAACTTCATCTGTACCCTTAACCTATTTGCCTAGTCCACAAATATTTTACTTACTACCTTTGTAGTAATGTTTGGATATCTGGTACAATTAGTTCTTTCTCATTAATCCTTCATAATTTTTTCATAACCATTTTTCTCTTCCAGATGACTTTTCAAATCAAGCTGGTCAAATTCATGAAAACTTCTGTTTGGATTTTGATTGGGATTCTATTTAATTTTATTAATAATATGAAAGTTCTGACACCTTCCCATTATTCACATTTTTCACTAGAAACAGGGCAAAGTAATCTTTTCTACTATATTACCTGATAACAAAAACAATTTATTTTTGAATGCCATCTTGTTTATGGCCACCATACTAAACCCAATCACTCTATAGTTGATTCTGTTGTATTTCCTACGTAGATGCTATCACCTACAAATATATTTGGTCTCTTCCTTTCCTACAGTTTTATCTAATTCTTTTTGTTGCCTCACTGCATTGGCTAGAATCTCAAATATGTTTAAATGGTAGCAGGAACATAGGAACTCTGAACTTCTTCTAGACTTTAATGGAAATGCACTTGATATTTCTAATGTTTGCTGTAAATTTCTGGCAACGAGCCTTAATCAAGTTAAGAAAATATCCTATTCCTTATTTTCTCAGAACTTCTAACAATCAGGATTGAGTATTAAAAACACTATTTCTGGGGCTTCCCTGGTGGCGCAGTGGTTGAGAATCTGCCTGCCAATGCAGGGCACACGGGTTCGAGCCCTGGTCTGGGAAGATCCCACATGCCGCGGAGCAACTAGGCCCGAGAGCCACAATTACTGAGCCTGCGCGTCTGGAGCCTGTGCTCCGCAACAAGAGAGGCCGCAATAATGAAAGGCCCGCGCACCGCGATGAAGAGTGGCCCCCACTTGCTGCAACTGGGGAAAGCCCTCGCACAGAAACGAAGACCCAACACAGCCATAAATAAATAAATAAATAAATAAATAAATAAATAAATAAATAAAAATTGTACAACTTTAAAAAAAAAAACAAAAACGCTATTTCTGTATTTCCTGGATTGATCACGTTTTTCTCTCCTATTTATTAATATAGTAATTACACTAACAGGTTTCTAAATATTGAAAAACCTTTGCATTCCTGGGATAAATCATACTTGGCCATGACTAACTTTTCTCATATGCTACTGGATTCAGTTGTTATATTATTTAGTATCTTTATATCTGAGTTCACGTAAAAAATTAGTGTATAATGTTTGTTGTTATTTTCCTTTTGCCTAGTGTCACTATCAGGGTTATTCTACCCTTATAAAATGAGCTCCTAAGTTTTCCACCTTTTTCTATGTTCTGGAAGAGACAACATAATCTGGGAAGTTACTGGTCCTTAAAGACTTGACAGAAAGTCTAGGCTTGAAAATCGTCTGGACTTGAAATCTGTAACTATTTTTACCATTTCCTCTACAGTCAATTATCTATTCAGGTTTTCTACCTCTTCCTGAACAGATTTTATCATATATATTTTCCTAGAAAATCACTTGGGTCATTTAGATTTTCAAATCTAATAGGATAGAACATTCTCATAATTTTGAAAATCACCTGAGTTCATTTTATGCTGCCTTTTTCATTACTATATTGTTCATCTGTGTCTTTTTTCTTTCAGTTTTGTCTATTTAAAAAAAAATCTTTTCATATTTACATACTCTGTAACATCCTTTTTTTAGACTTTTTTAGAACAGTTTTAGATTTACAGAAACAAATTGAGTAGGTAGTGCAGCATTCCCATATTCTCCCAGCCCCACTGCAATTTCCCCTACTATCTATTTTTTTATTAATTAATTTAATTAATTTTTGGCTGCGTTGGGTCTTTGTTGCTGCGCACAGGCATTCTTTAGTTGTGGTGAGTGGGGGCTACTCTTCATTGCGGCGCGCGGGCTTCTCATTGCAGTGGCTTCTCTTGTTGCGGAGCACGGGCTCTAGGCATGTGGGCTTCAGTAGTTGTGGCTCACAGGCTCTAGAGTGCAGGCTCAGTAGTTGTGGCGCATGGGCTTAGTTGCTCTGCGGCATGTGGGATCTTCCCAGACCACGGCTCGAACCCGTGTCCCCTGCATTGGCAGGTGGATTCTTAACCACTGTGCCACCAGGGAAGCCCCAGTTTTGTCTATTTTTAAAGCTAGTTTTTAATTTTACCAATCAAGTTACCAAGTTATATTTTCTATTTCATTAATATCTGCTTTAATTATTCCTTCCCTCTGCTTCCTTTAAGCTTATTTTCCTTTTTTCTTGAATTGAATGTTCATTCCTCATCTTTGTTTTTTTTTCTTAAAAGAGTAAAGACCATCTAATTTTCTGTATGCTATGTGGGCTATATCCCAGAGGTGAGTACCCTCACTATTACTGATTTCTTCACTTCCTAAGTTTTATTTTGCTCTCTTTATTCCACAGTTATTTAGAAGTATATTTTTAAATGTTCACATGAATAGATTTCTCTTTTCTCTCCTTTTGCTATTAATTTGTATTTTTATTGCATTATGGTCAGCAAATGAGGCCTACGTGATTTCTGCTTTTTTGGAATTTGAGATTTTCTTTGCAGTCTAATGCATGGCCATTTTTTCCCTTAATATTTATAACTCTGATTGGGAAAAATAAGAATACAAGAATGGTCCAAACTCATCAAATTGTACACATTAAATATGTACAGTTATTTGTATATCAACTATACTTCATTACAGCTGTTAAAAAATACAAGAATGGGAAAGTTGTGGCACAAAGGAACTAGGGGTGAACATCAAATCAAACAGTACAAATATTATCAACCAGGACAACATAAAAGTAACAGACTTCCTTCATCTTTCATGGGGGGAAATCAATGTGTAAAATTTGATTAAAAAAAAAATAGAGATATGAGTTTATTTTGCTATAAGTAGCTATTAGATGAACTAACAACAGATAGTACCATTTCCAAACTCAAAGAAAGGGTGACAAAAAATATTAAAAACAGGTTGTAAAGTATAATTCTATCTTATAAATCTTAAGGAAAAAAAGATGTTCATGTAATTTTTGTAAAAACATGAAAATATGTGAAAAAATTATAATATACAGAGGTGACCGGTGGTCACTTCTGGAAAGTGGGACTGAGAAACTAGGGGGCTATGTTTACTTTTGACATATATTAATTTTGGTAATGGAATTTTGTTTAATGAATAGTGAACTTAAAGTCAGAAAACTGCCTCTATTAGTGTCATAAAATTGGATAATCTTAATTTCTCCCATCCTCGATTTATCTATAAAATAAAGATGTTTGTCATATCCACAAAAATGTTTTCATGTTATTATTCATGTTTATATGCCCTAGAGTAGTAAGAACACAGAAGGCAGGCAATACACATTTGCTGAGTTGAATCACAAATTACCTGTTTCAAACAGTTTGTTAAAATTAATTTCATTTCTTTTCCAAAAACACCTCAAAGAATTTTATAGCCTAACTGCTATCCAACCTTCAGAAATGCTAAAATATTACAAAGGCTAACAGAGGTGCCAAAAAATATCTTACTTGTAAGAGGTACATAAACATTTGTTTCTTGCTATCATAGTAAATATATGTTCACATCATTTTCAAAAACAGGAGAAAAAGCAAATCCCTTCATTTTATCTCCTTACTAAAAATTGGAGGACACTAAATCTACTTCCCAAATTTACATTTAGATCTGTAAGACAATTTTTTTTTGCTTGATGAGCACATTTAAGTCAATTCTTATCTCAAATTCTATAAAAACTTGGCCACCTGAAATTAGGTTCTCCCCTTCTCAACTGAGTTTTAGCCATATTAAAAGCTCTATTCTTGGGCCCTCCCTGGTGGCGCAGTGGTTAAGAATTCACCTGCCAATGCAGGGGACATGGGTTCGAGCCCTGGTCCGGGAAGATCCCACATGCCGCGGAGCAACTAAGCCCATGCGCCACAACTACTGAGCCTGCGCTCTAGAGCCTGTGAGCCACAACTACTGAAGCCCGCGTGCCTACCACAACAAGAGAAGCCACCACAATGAGAAGCCCGCGCACTGCAACAAAGAGTAGCCCCCGCTCACGGCAACTAGAGAAAGCCCGCATACAGAAACGAAGACCCAACACAGCCAAAAATAAACAAATTTATATATATATACACACACACACACACACATATATATAAAAGCTCTATTCTTGGCCATAATGTTTAAATATTGATCCTGATTATGAGGGTAATAAGCATGACTTGCAGTCAGCTCACACAAGGTATCTAGAAGAAAAGGATCTGAAGTGACTTAGAAACAAGAATGATTTAAAAACCAGACATGCCTTCAATAATATAAAAGTACATTTGCAGGCTTATAAAAGTACATTTGCAGGCTTCCCTGGTGGCACAGTGGTTAAGAACCCGCCTGTCAATGCAGGGGACACGGGTCCAAGTCCTGGTCTAGGAAGAAGTCACATGCAGCGGAGCAACTAAGCCCGTGCGCCACAACTACTGAGCCTGTGCTCTAGAGCCCGCGAGCCACAACTACTAAAGCCCGCATGCCACAGCTACTAAGCCTACGCACCTAGAGCCCGTGCTCTACAACAAGAGAGGCCATCGCAATAAGTCCGTGTACCGCAACGAAGAGTAGCCCCGGCTCGCCGCAACTAGAGAAGATGGGAAGGGGATGTGATGCAAAACACAGAAACTGAAACACTAGAACACATGAACCCAACTGTATTTCAAATGAATGATATAAGTACATGAAGAGTGAGATAAAAAACGGAACAAAACAAATCCACGTAACTTACACAGTATTTGATTATATACTCTCAGTCTTGGGCAGGATGGATGGGGGGAGAACTGCATACAAACTCTGGACCCTTTCCAGGAGATTTGTTTTTTGTAGTGGTATGAGCGTAATAATTCTAAAACTATTGTGGAAGTATGAAAGCCCTCCTAGAGGACAGTGGCAACATCTGGAGATATTTTTGGTTGTGGCACCTAGTGGATAGAAGCTAGGGATGTTGCTAAACAACCAAGAGTGTACAGGATAGCCCCCACAGCAAAGAATTATTTGGCGCAAAACGTCAACTGTGCAAAGACTGAGAAACCTTAGTACACATGTGAGCTAGGGGGTCTGTATATGTGTTAATACATACATGTATATCCTAGTTCTGTCTACTTAAAGGGCCCAGAAGCAAAGACATCCCAGTAGTAATGAGTACACTTAGTGCCCATATCTTGGTCTCAAATACCATTCCCCACTAAGAGGAACCAGGGCTTTCTAGAGCAACGGCTGATTCTAAGGTTAAGGCAAGATAGGTAAACAATAAGCTTGGAATATCCTGTTATTGTAGAAAGTAAGGAGGTACTCACAAAAAATGACAGGGGCATAGATAAGAGTCAACTGAAGAGGCTCCTATGGGACAATCTGGGACAATTCAAGCACCAAAACAGTACAATAGTAATGAATGATAACCGAAAATATAAGAACCCATGAGTTAATACCAATAATGAAAAGACAAGTATATAAAAAGGAGAAGGAGGTCCACTGATTACAGTAAAAAGCTGAGTGCTAATAAATACAAAATGAGTAGTGGGGTTAGAAAATCATCACTTTTCCACCACTGTAGTATAGAATCATTCAAGCAAGAATCATCAATGGATGTTAAATCTAGAGGAGAAATTATCGACAGGAAAAAAAAACCTTGCATGATCTTAAAGTATCTCCCCACTTATCTGCTGAAAAGGAAATAACAGAAACTATATAGTGGAGACATCAGACATTTAGACTGAGCAATCAAAATTAACATCATCATTGAGGGACAAATGGACATTGTGTCCCTAGATATGATATCCTGAAAAGAATACAAAATTATTTATGTAGTATTCTGTCCAAGAATGCATAAACTGGATCTAGTCATGTGGAAACAGACAAACATAAAATGAGAAACACTCTATTAAAAAAAAAAAAAAAAAAGACTCACAAATAACAAACACTGGCAAGAAAAGGGAACCCTCATACACTGTTGGTGGGAATGTAAATTGGTGCAGCCATTGTGGAAAAAGGTATGGAGGTTTCTCAAAAAACTAAAAATAGAGCTACCTTATGACCCAGCAATTCTACTCCTGTGTACATATCGAAAGAAACAAAAACACTAATTTGAAAAGATACATGCACCCCAATGTTCATAGCAGCGTTACTTACAATTGCCAAAGTATGGAAGCAACCTAAGTGTCCGCCAACAGATGAATGGATAAAAAAGATGTGACATACATACAATGGAATACTACTCAGCCAAAAAAAAGAAAGAAAATCTTGCCATTTGCAGCAACATGGATGGACTTGGAGGACATTATGCTAAGTGACCTAAGTCAGACAGAGAAAGACAAATACTGTATGATATCACTGATACGTGGAATCTAAAAAAAATACAACAAACTAGTGGATAAAACAAAAAAGAAGCAGACTCACAGATATAGAGAACAAGCCAGTGGTTAGTTGCCAGTGGTTAGTTACCAGTGGGGTGACGGAAGTGGGGAAGGGGCAACATAGGGGTAGGGAGGAAAAAAGGGTTACTATGGGATTATATGAAATCATGTGTGAAGCTTCTGAAAATTGTAAAGCACTACAGAATTTAAAGAATCTTTCATTCAATAAAAAAAATTTTTTTAAAGATGATTCAAAAATATTAATGTTGGGCTTCCCTGGTGGCACAGTGGTTGAGAATCTGCCTGCTAATGCAGGGGACACGGGTTCGAGCCCTGGTCTGGGAAGATCCCACATGCCGCAGAGCAACTGGGCCCGTGAGCCACAACTACTGAGCCTGCGCCTCTGGAGCCTGTGCTCCGCAACAAGAGAGGCCACGATAGTGAGAGGCCCGCGCACTGCGATGAAGAGTGACCCCCGCTTGCCGCAACTAGAGAAAGCCCTCACACAGAAACGAAGACCCAACACAGCCAAAAATAAATAAATTAATTAATTAGTTAAAATCCAAGAGCGGCATTGGCTTAGTGGAGAAAACCAGGATTTGAACAGTCACGAAATAGAGATCGTTAGTTGGGACATTAGTGACCCCTGTGATGCTGTAGCAAAATATTAAAAAAATAATAATAATAATAATAATGTCATAAAAGACAAAGAAATGTTGAGGAAATGTTCCAGGTTAAATGAGACTAAAGTGACATGACAACTAAATATACCTAAACCTGGACTGGATGGTGTACCAGAGAGGGGAAAAAAATGCTATAAAGGACATTATTGGCCCAATTAACAAAACTGATGTAGATTAAATAAAAAGTATTGTGACAATGTAAAATTTTACTGAAATTGCTAACTGTACTGTGGTTTTATAAAAGAATATAGTTATTCTTAGGAACCGCACAATGAAGTACCTGGGGGAAAGGTCGTTCATGCATGCAACTTACTCTCAAATGGTTTTAAAAAAATACTGTGAAGTAAGTCAGAAAGAGAAAAACAAATATCGTATATTAACTCATATATGTGGAAGCTAGAAAAATGGTACAGATGAACCTATATCCAGGGAAGGAATAGAGACGCAGACGTAGAGAACGGACATGTGGACACGGGTGAGGGGAAGGGGAGGGTGGGATGAACTGGGAGATTAGGATTGACATATATACACTACCATGTATAAAATAGATAGGTAGCGGGAACCTGCTGTATATAGCACAGGGAGCTCAGCTCGGTGCTCTGTGATGACCTAGGTGGGTGGAATGGGCAGGGGGTGGAAGGGAGGTCCAAGAGGGAGGGGATATAGGTATACATATAGCTTATTCACTTCATTGTACAGCAGAAACTAACACAACATTTTAAAGCAATTATACTCCAGTTAAAAAAAAATACTGTACACACACAGCTAGACTGCAAATGATAGAGCAAATGGTAAAAAACAACAATAGGTGAATTTGGATAAAATGTATGAGTATTCTTTGTACTAATCTTACAACTTCTCTATAAATTTGAAATTATTTCCAAATGAAGTTTTTTAAGACCCACAGAAAAATCTTTTAAATACCTAGAACATGAAGTTAAATGTTCCCCCTATATTCCTCACCTACAAAAACAGAATGCTATAAAATATGGGATGCTATAAGATACTATAAAATAGCAGTAGTCAAATCATTTCATGCTTCTTTCATTAATGCACTTGCATTAACTATACTAGCCACCTCATAAAGTTCAAATACAATAGCCATTGGATGATAAAAGATAAAAAACACAGTAAGACAGGGCTTCCCTGGTGGCGCAATGGTTGAGAATCTGCCTGCCAATGCAGGGGACGCGGGTTCGAGCCCTGGTCTGGGAAGATCCCACATGCCGCGGAGCAACTGGGCCCGTGAGCCACAACTACTGAGCCTGCGCATCTGGAGCCTGTGCTCCGCAACAAGAGAGGCCACGACAGTGAGAGGCCCGCGCACCACAATGAAAAGTGGCCCCCGCTCACCGCAACTAGAGAAAGCCCTCGCACAGAAACGAAGACCCAACACAGCTAAAAATAAATAAATAAATTTATATTAAAAAAAAACCACACAGTAAGACAAAAAGGAAAGGCATTAGCAGTAAAAACAACAAAAAAGCTTTCACTTTTCTAATACATAGATTCCAGACAAAAAAATTTTGAAGAGCTTTGAAGCACCTACCTTCCTATTGAACATAAGAGTTAAGACAAGCTTAGGATAGAACTTATCCCAACTAACTTACTTGTTTGCTCTGCTTTAAACATACACACGTTTATGTCAAACGGGTAAATAATACTATGTCAAAATAAGATCCAGTTTTAAAATCAGACCCAAGAGCCCAAACCAATATTTGAACTCTCATAACAATAGTTTTAATTTAGCATATGTCTCCCAAAGCTGTATTTTAATTTACTACTTTGTCCTTTATGAGAGGATTTTTTAAAAATCACAAAACAGAGAAACTTACAGTTCATCTCGTTGTCTCTGGGACAGCACCATTTTGGCTGTAATGTCAAGCTTATTTGATATAGTGGTGTGTCCCTCCTTTGGGAAATCAAAAAACTTTGCAATCCCTGGATTTATAATTAAATATGCCACTAAGTGGCTTCCACGCAGGGGAAAATGATTCTTCCACAAGTGAATCCAACGAGTAACCAGGAGATATTCAACAAGTAAGGTTCATTCCACCTAAGAAGAAAAAGAGAAAGATTATTTCTTTCACTTAGAATTTAAATTATTTCTAAATTATTATTTGCAGTATACACTTTCAAAGGTGAGGTTTACTATGATGGTAATATGAATATCAGATGATGTTTTGTAACCTACTGTGAAAATCAATGCTAAAATAGTCATTTTACATATTTTAAATTATCTTTAATAGATTACTGAGCCAAAAGAACACTATTTTAAAATTTACCCAATCACAACCATGTCACCTGCTAGATATATTGATATCAATTTTATTAAATTTTGAATATTAACATACAACTTCTAGAGAAGACAATAATTTTCCCTTAATGATAAGAAAACAATTTTCTAATTTACAAAAAGAAGCATTACCTGAAAAAAGTAACAAAGATAAGTACTTCAGAAACTGTCCACAAGCCAAAGGTTCCAACCATAACTGAAGTAACCTTCAAGATTGAATATTAGTTACTAGTGATCTTAGAATAGCTGATATTACTTATAATGTAAACAAGCCGTTTAGCAATCTCATGCCCTCTTAACCAATGCATTTAATCAAGAAATAATTTAGGGACTTCCCTAGCGGCACAGTGGTTAAGAATCCGCCTGCCGATGCAGGGGACATGGGTTTGAGACCTGGTCCGGAAGATCCCACATGCCGCAGAGCAACTAAGCCCGTGCACCACAACTACTGAGCCTGCGCTCTAGAGCCTGGGAGCCACAACTACTGAGCCCGCGTGCCCAGAGCCCATGCTCCGCAACGAGAAGCCACTGCAATGAGAAGCCTGCGCACAGCAACAAAGAGTAGCCCCCGCTCGCTGCAATTAGACAAAGCCCGCGTGCAGCAACGAAGACCCGACGCAGCCAAAAATAATTTTTTTTTTTAAAAAGAGATAATTTAGCATTGTTTCAATTTATTTTGTGTGCTTAAGAAGTATGTGTTTTAAAAAAAATTAAAAACTGAATGAAGTACATACGTCTTTGTGCTCACACAGTAATCCAATTCTGTAACCCCATTACCTAATATTTCAGAGCCCTTTCTTTATACTTGCAACACTATAAAGCCAATTTCTATACAATATCTAAAAAGTACTGTGATCAGCTCAATGCGAGTAAATGTAGGTAAAAGAAAAATCAAGAATTGTTTCTTAAAGAATTATTCTTCAGGGACTTCCCTGGTGGTCCAGTGGTTAAGACTCCGAGCTCCCAATGCAGGGGGCCCGGGTTCGATCCCTTGTTGGGGAACTAGATCCCACATGCCACAGCGAAGATCCCACGTGCCGCAACTAAGACCGAGCACAGCCAAATAAATAAATATTTTTTTAAAAAAATTATTCTTCAAATCTCCTGTATAAACTTACAAAAGTTTAATATTAGTATGTCTTATCACACCGTATAAAAATAGCTAGATAGAACGTCCACTGTAATTAGGAAATACAGTTGACCCTTGAACAACACGGGTTTGAACTGCATGGGTCCACTTATAAGTGGATTTTTTTCAATAAATATGTACTCTGGGACTACACAATCCGAAACTGTGGATATGAAGAGTCATCCAACTGTAAAATTATACGCAGATTTTTGACTGTGCGGAGGAGGTTTGACGCTCCTAGCCCCACACTGTTCAAGGGTAAACTATATATCTGAGTAAGTCTTACTTAAAATGCAGACTACTGGTACCTACAAAATTCAATTGGAAGGGACATTTCAAAGAAATAGGAAATCATCTTCCAAATGAAATTAACGTCTAATGAAGGGCATGTAAAACCACCTACTAAGAGACACATCACGGACAGAGGAAACAAAGACTATTTCTTTCTGTTTTAAATACATCACACCTTGGACTTCCCTGGCAGCCCATGGTTAAGACTTTGCCTTCCAATGCAGGGGGTGCGGGTTCGATCCCTGGTCAGGGAGCTAAGATCCCACCTGCCTCGCAGCCAAAAAACCAAAATTTAAAAACAGAAGCCATCACAACAAATTCAATAAAGACTTAAAAAAAAAAAAACTTTAAAAAAAATAAATATATGATAAGTTTTTAAAAATTGAAATACATTTGACATATAACATTGTGTAAATTTAAGGTATATGTTAATTTGATACATTTATATATTATAATATTATCATTGCCTTTGTAGTGTTAATTAGTACCTCTATCATATTACATAATCTTTTAAAAAGTGGCTGGAATAATTAAGTTCTAGTCTTTTGTTGAGCAAGTTTGATGATTATAATACATTACTGTTGTCTACACTCACTATAATGTGCCTTAGATTTCTAGGACTTCTTTACTACTCATTGCAAGTTTGTACCTTTTTTTCAATTTTAATTTTTTATTGCGGTAACACTGGTTTATAACATTATTTTAGTTTCATGTATACAGCATTGTATTTCTACTTCTATGTACCCCACAGCGTGCTTACCACCAAAAGTTTAGGTTCCATCTGTCACCATACAGTTGATTCCCTTTACCCACCCCTTCCCCTCTGGTAACCACTACGCTGTCAAAGACCATTTCTTGAGTACCCTTTTCATGCCATGCCAGGCACTATTCCAGGCACTGGGGATAGAGAGTGGTGAATAAGCCAGTCAAGGAGGAAAAATGAGAGAGCAGACCCTGCTTTTAAATAGGAGCCCTGAGTCAAAAAGTGAGTACTCATATGTTCCCAATGGCAGCTGCTGATTTCAATGGAGATCCTTCTCCACTGAGCAATACTAGTAAATATAATCAGGGATTTATTTTATAATCTTGAATGATTCTTCTGACCTGTAGCCCAGTTACCTCAAAATAATAGCTGAAAGCCACCACTACCACTATGTCTAAATCCAGAGAAATATGACTAATGTCAGTAATAAATAGTGGATTGAGAACCAAGCACAATGGACAACTCAGAAAACCAACCATCTTTGGTATTTAACCTCTCTTAATTATTTAAGCCTCACTTTTCTAAATCTCACTAGTCATGCCAAGCCAAACTATCTTGGAACTCATACATTCTAACGAAGGTTACAGTAGGGTAAGGATTATCTGATGTTGGTAACTATGTGAACTGTCTACAGATTTCCATTATCTGGGACAATGGTAATCCACTGACAGAGAATTAATCATATAAATCAGAGTAAAAAAGAAACATAGCAAAAATTCCTGTTTTAATCAGGAAAAAACTCTACTGTATTAGGTACATTACAGGGTCCAATTTAATTATGGAGAGACTGCCTCTAGACAAAAAAGCAAATTAATGTACAAGAATTACAATAGTACTGGAATACTAGCATGATCTAATAACGATAAAACCAAGGCATGCATAAATCACTGAATGTATAATAGTGTACTGCACAAATTTATTCATTCAACAAACATACACAAAACAGTTACTATGAGCCAGGCATCAGGTTTAATGAGGGAAAAGAAAAGAATTGGCCTTTACACGGAAGAAGTTATAGTTTACTGGAAGAGTCAGCCAAGAAACAGGCAATTAAAACTGCGCGAAAAGTGTGACAAGTACTTCCACATAGCGGGTGATGATTCAAGATAAAGGTGAAGGGGACCTCCCTGGTGGCACAGTGGTTGAGGGTCCGCCTGCCAATGCAGGGGACACAGGTTCGAGCCCTGGCCCGGGAAGATCCCACATGCCGCAGAGCAACTAAGCCCGTGCGCTACAACTACTGAGCCTGCGCTCTAGAGCCCGTGAGCCACAGCTACTGAGCCCGCGAGCCACAGCTACTGAGCCCGTGTGCTACAACTATTGAAGCCCGCACGCCTAGAGCCCACGCTCCACAACAAGAGAAGCTACCGCAACGAGAAGCCCATGCACCACAACGAAGAGTAGCCCCCGCTCGCAGCAGCTACAGAAAGCCCGCACACAGCAACGAAGACCCAACACAGACTAAATAAATGAATGAATGAATGAATGAATGAATGAATAAATAAATTTTTAAAAAGATAAAGCTGAACAGGTAAGCACAGGCTAGGTCACAAAACAAGCTCTGGTCTTTACAATTTATCCTAGGGACAATGGTAAACCATTAGATAAGTTTTTTAGAAAAATCACTCTCATTTTTATACTGAAGAATGGACCATAAGGACGGGAAAGGAAGAAACCAGATAGAAGGTTTGCAGTAATGAAGGTGATAGATGATGGAGATCTACACTAGAATAGCAGCAGTAAATAAAGAGAACTAGACAGGTGAGAGTAAAAGGTCAGTCAAGGAGTCAACTCAAAAAACTTCTAGATTTCTAGATTAGAAATAAGTTGAACTAAGTAGAACTATGTGTGAGGGGATGAAGAAGTAAGTGTGACTCATTCCATCTTTAGATACACTGAATCCAAGGTGCCTGTGAGATTTCTAGTCAGAAGCTGTACAACCAAGTCAGTTCTGAAAAGAAACAACCTATGGGGGGAAAAAAAAAGGTCTGGTACTTACCAGCTAAGAGATGGTATAACTGAAGCCATGACAAAGGATGAGATGACCTATGGAGAATGTGTAGAGTACGATGAGCAGAAGCCCTAGGCTAGAGCCAGGCAGAGCAACACCAACACTTAAGAGTCTACAACAGAGGCTGAGAGGAAGCAATTAAAGAGGTAAAAGTAAAAAGAAGAGAGAATATGTCACAAGTCAAGGAAGTATTTCAAGGAGAGGCAACCAACAATACCCAAAGTTACCCAACTGTCAAGTAAGATAAGGTCTGAAATGGGTCTGTTCCATTCAGTATAGAGCTCCCACTGATAACCTTGATGGGAATGGTTTCAATAAAATGGTAAGGGCATGGTTCAACACCGCAAACCCCACATCCAAATGGGCTGATGAGTGCAAGAAGATGAAGTAAAGACGGTACCATGAATAAAAAATCTTAGAAACAGATGGAAATGTTAAAAAGCAGTTTTTCTGGGTTGTTGTTTTTCTCAACCAAGCAAGATGCTTAAATGCTAATGGTGGAGGAAAAAAAGACTCAAGAGAAATAAAGGAATGAATAATTTTAATATGACCATTTTCACCCCCTAATTAACCAAAGGCAAACAATGAAACAACCAGACATGATGTATCCCCTGACAGAATAACAACACGCCACCAATAAAGTATTCTTGCCACAAAATCAAATCTGAATCTGTTCAAGTCTCTGGCTCCAACTATCAATTTGCAAGAAGTATACAGGGCAGAAGAATATGTTAAAGACACCATGGGGATATAACCAGCAAAATCCAGATTGTGAAAAGCCCTATAAAATAAATGACCCAGTTTCTTCAAATAAATTCCAAGGAAATTAAAAAAAGAGTTGGAAAGGGAAACCTATAGATTAAAAGAGATAAGTGATATAACCATTGGACTTCACTGACCTTACTTAGATCTGAATTTTTAGAAAGTGTAAAATAAATAATTTTTGTAAAACAAACCAATTAACAAACATTTGGGGAAATGTGAACATTGACTGGATGTCTGATGATATTAAAGAATAACTGAGTTTTTCAAGGGATAATGGTATTGTGATTATTTTTTAAAGTCGTTTAGAAATATACAATGAAAATTTTATCAGTGGAATAACATGTCTGGGATTTGCTTCAAAAAAATTTGGAAGTGTGGATGGAGGGACATATTTGAAACAATATTAGTTTTGAGTTGATAACTGTTGAAGATGGATAATGGGTACATGAATGGTTATTATTCTCCACTTTTGTTTATGAGTCTGATGTTTTCCATAATAAAAAGTCTTTTTTAAAAATCAGAATAGGGAAATACTCAATGGAAGGAGGAGGAAGAAAAAGGAATGAGAGATCCAGATATAAAGATGGCTTACCTCTTCTACTGTATTAGAAAGGAGAAAAAGATGCAAAAATTTTTATATTCCGGGAAAACAGGAAGTAAGGTCATTTGCTGGCTGGGGGAGAAAGGAAGAAGGCAATAAGAGGCTTGAAATAGCTGCTATGAAGAATGAGGGCAAAGAAATACAACAGGAAGTACAGGAAGGACATTTTTAAGATCGGAGACCATGAATATTTTTGCTGGTGCCAATCTACAAAGATGTGATTTTTCTGTAGCAAGTATGTACAGTCACCTGGCTACAGAAACAGAAAAGTCATACATTTAGAGATCTAGGATTGGGTTGAGGGTTTACAGGATATGTGAGATGAATGCATAATGAAGGGAGGTGAAACAATGGATCAAAGAGCCTAAACTATGTTGTGCAGAAAGTGATAACAGGAAAGGCAAATAAAGAGTAGAGGGATTAAGAAAGCAGAGGTCTCTATCTCCTGGGAGAAGAACACTTGAAAGGTTGTAGTAAGAGAGTGGGATGATTAAAACGTCTCAATTTGCTAATTATAATTAATTATGTTATTATTTACTACTATAGGTTAATAATGTTTTTATTACAACTAGCTAAGTATTGAAGACAAATGGTAGAGAGAGACAATAGGTATGAAGAGCCCTAAATGCAGATTAAGAAAGAAGATGTGGGTTCCAGCCAGTCATCAACTCTATAAATCTGAGTAATTCATCTAACTTTTCTGGAAAGAAGATAATATCTAAGGTTCCTTTTAACTCAGATTATTTTATCCTCTATTAATTTCCTAGCTTTAAACTTTCTTGCCTTTATTTAACATACACATTGGTTACCTGAAAGCCCAAGTATCATACTTAAGAATTTAATATAGACAATGTACAGTATTTCTCAGGTTTACCTTTCCAGTTACCTTTTAGCTTAATATTTTAACATATAATTGCAAAATATCCCATAACAACAAAAATAAATGGTTCTCAAATGGAGCAAAAGACAGAGTTTAGAGTACTTTGCAATGAACAATCTATATTTATAACCAACAGTACAAATAAACCAGGCAGTATTTTCATACCACCTAGTGGAGGAGTTCTAAATCTTTTGGGGGGGTCACTGGACTCCTTTGAGAATGTGATGAAAGCCAAGACCTCTTCCCTCAAAAAAGGACATATGAAGATAAACAAAATGTTACATACATGCATTTTAAGGGGGTTCACAAATCCTTCCAAAGTCAACATAATGAATGAAAAGACTTATCATTTTTGAAATGTATTTTGGCAGTACTTCAATAATCCCCTCTAAGCTATTTGTATATATCACAAACATATTTCAAAGAAGAGTTTGGTTTGTTCATTTGCATGTCAATATCCAGACGTTCTTAAGAGATCAGATCTGTGTTGCCTGAGCACTAGAAACAGAGGCTTCTTCAGTATGCTTTCTGGAATGCAGAATTCTTAAGTATTCTGTATTCTAATACTATATCCACTTTTCTGCTACACCAATGCAGCTCTCCTAGACAACAATGTTTATGACTTGGATAAGTACCTCACCACAGAAAGAGAAAGGAGAAAAGTAAAAAAGAAAAGAGAAGTAAGAGAATATTAAAAAATAATCTTACAAATCAGGATGGTGAGTGAATTATTAAAGTTCCTCTCATTTTGTTTCAATGTGTTAAAAACACTGGCTAAGGTTTCACACTTAGCCAAGTTTGCAAGTTATTTTATCTCCCATGGACTTCCCAAGGACACCAAGGCTCACTGCTAACGGATTCACACTTGAGACAGACATTTCAACAACAATAATACCATCCTATAATCTCTGAGCAAACGATTTGAAATTTTTCTCCTGTCAACTTCTTTTGTATTAGGCTGTGTATCAATAGTTAGTTACATTAAAAATTACCTGGAAAACTACAATAGAAAGTGGTAACACACTGAAAGAGACTACATGGACAGGACAGAGCTACAAGATCTGCAGAAGTCTAGTTTTACCAAGGTGGGAAATAAAGTCCACCACAGCTCTCAATTTCACCCCATTGCAATGAGAGCTTTTGGTCCGAAAGTTGGGACTTAAAGCTTCAAGGCTAATGGGAATTTTCTGCTCAAACAACATTGTTTTAAATGCTAAAGCCTTCAATATTAAAATATTGATTGGTAAGGTCTTACCCAGGGATTTTCCAGTTGAATATTTATTAAAAAAAAAGAAAATCACAATACTTAGACCATTCTTAAAATGGGACAATCAGCCTCACGTAAAATTGATGTAAATCAAAAGAATACCCTAGAATTTGAGGCATTGTGATGTAAGGCTTCAAATTTTGAGATCAGTTTCCAGCTTCAAGGAAACTAAAGCAGAAGGTTGTTACATTTTTTTATGAAAGGCTTTTAGTAGAGTTTTTTACAGTTTTATTTTAGCAGAGTTTTATTTCTATGCAATGCAGAATTCTTCTCCAGAATTCTTCTGTATTCTTTTCTCTCTTCCTGGTACACAGTATTACATACAGTTTTGAAGTAATGATGCTTACACAGCAGCATTTTGGGGGAATGTTACATTGATCTCAAATTATAAACACTACAAAATGTCAAAATTATGAGGACTGACACAACTTTGCCTTAAAGAGTACTAGACTGGAACTTGTCATATTATGTTTAAGGAAGACTTAGAGTATTTACTGATGTTTATGATTTTAATATTTCTGAAGGCCATTACAGTGACTTGGATATGTGCTGAAAGCCAAACTTTTAAATTTTTTGGCTTTTTAAACAAAGAACTTTTTTTTTTTTTTGGCTTTGTTGGGTCTTCGTTGCTGCGCGAGGGCTTTCTTTACTTGCGGCGAGCGGGGGTTACTCTTCGTTGTGGTGTGCGGGCTTCTCATTGCAGTGGCTTCTCGTTGTGGAGCATAGGCTCTAGGCGCGCAGGCTTCAGCAGTTGTGGCACATGGGCTCAGCAGTTGTGGCTTGCGGGGTTAGTTGCTCCGCGGCATGTGGGATCTTCCCGGACCAGGGGTCAAACCTGTGTCCCCTGCATTGGCAGGCGGATTCTTAACCATTGCACCACCAGGGAAGTCCAAACGAAGAACTATTTTAAATAAATCCTATTTCAACACACACACACACAGACACACAACACTGTAAAATATTATTTCACTAATAATCTACATTGTTCTTCGCTAACCAGGAGTTTATGAAATAGGGGAAAACAATACAGAAAATAAAGGATGTGTCTGAGGGAAAACATAAACAGCCAATTATATGGTAACGGTAGAGGTGTACTGACATAAAAAATGGAAACTGTCAGATTTACTTATTATTAGATGTACATTAAGTGATTACCAATGGTTCCTGCTCTCATGAAACTGTCACTCAACAATGCCTTATTTAAAGAGGATCAGCATGGCTTCCCTTGTGGTGCAGTGGTTAAGAATCTGCCTGCCAATGCAGGGGACACAGGTTCGAACCCTGGTCCAGAAAGATCTCACATGCAGTGGAGCAGCTAAGCCCACGTGCCACTAATGAAGCCCGCACATCTAGAGCCCATGCTCTGCAACAAGAAAAGCCACCGCAATGAGAAGCCCGCGCACCGCAACCAAGAGCAGCCCCCGCTCGCTGCAACTAGAGAAAGCCCTTGCGCAGCAACGAAGATTCAACGCAGCCGTAAATAAATGAATGAATGAATGAATGAATGATGACAGCTAAGAGAGAAAGAGGTATATTTTTTAAAAAATAAAATAAAGAGGGTCAGCAAATTATCTACCTTCCTTGAATAGCACATATTATATTATAGCTCATAACCCTAATCCAAATAATATATTCCAGATACAGCAATGAGGCAAGGCAGGAGAATTATTGAGTACCTTTTCATACTAGTTTTCTAGAGTTAAATAGAATCTCCTGTTTCTTCATAAACTGTGCGCTTCATGAGAAATGAAAACTGAAGCAGTCATCTCCCCAAACACGGTCCTGGCCCCTGGATGAGAAATGTTTTTTCACTTGTGCTGTCTTCTCTTCCTCTCACCATCCCCAAATTGTCTGCACCATCCAAATTATTCTGATTTCCGTACAGCTAACCCAACAGAACATACGCATACATGTTTTGATTTGCACAGTCCTCACTGTACGGACTCATCCATGTAAATAGTGGTGGGTATTTTGGCTGTGCCAGCAAATTCTTCATCACTTCATCAGATGATGCTCCTTATCATGGCATCAGACATGAGGTTACAGGTTTCTCTAAGTTCTCAATATTTGACTTTGACTATTACTCTAGGTAAAAACAATGTTTAAAAGTACATCATTAGTGCCACACTGCATTGCATTCAAATAATGAAAAAAAAAAGGTACACTTACCTATGACATCAATGCATTGCATATTCTGAAAAATACCCCAAATTTAAATTTTTAAATTTACAGTTTAATTCTGTAAGATTACATCAGACAACAAAGTATCCCCGAGAGTAACTTCATTTCCTTAAATCAATTTTTGTCATTTCCTCACTCTCGCACCTACAGAGATAAGCTTCTAGAGTTCTGAAATTGTTTTCTAATAAAAAATAAGATGGCAAAAGTAACTAAAACATTAATTGTCCTTGCAGTATCTTGTGGTCTGTGTGAACAATTAATATGAAGAAGTTAGATTTCCCCCATCCTCACAATTTGAAAATGTTAGATCACCGAAAGTTTTTAATCAAATACCTAGGGGGTTTTTTTGTTTGTTTTTTATTTATTTATTTGGCCACACTGGGTCTTAGTTGCAGCATGCGGGATCTAGTTTGCTGACCAGGGATCGAACCCAGGCCACCTGCACTGGGAGCACGGAGTCTTAACCATTGGACCACCAGGGAAGTCCCTCAAATACCTAGGCTTTAATGTCTACTTGTTCTTATTCTCCTTCAGCTTGGAGGTCCATGATTCACTAGGACCTGCTATTGGCAGGCAGTAACAAAAACTAAAGCAAAAAAACACCAGGTTGGTTCATAATTGAGGGACAGACTAAGCTCAGGCATAGTTCACTTTTTGAAAAAGTAAAATTCTTCCAACAGCTGCACCATTTCCTCACTTTCCTATTAGTTACAACTGACTACCATATCTCATTTTCCAAGATTTAAGTCACTCATCCAAAATACTTTGCATTTTTCAATTAGCCTTGGACCAATGATTAAGATATCACCTTTTCTACTGAGAATTACTCCTACCAATCTCAAGTCTAGTAACTCTTTTTTTTTTTAAATTTATTTATTTATTTATTTATTTATTTTTGGCTGTGCTGGGTCTTCGTTTCTGTGCGAGGGCTTTCTCCAGTTGCGGCGAGCGGGGGCCACTCTTCATCGCAGTGCGCGGGCCTCTCACTACCGCGGCCTCTGCCGTTGCAGAGCACAGGCTCCAGACGCGCAGGCTCAGTAGTTGCGGCTCACGGGCCTAGTTGCTCTGCGGCATGTGGGATCTTCCCAGACCAGGGCTCGAACCCGTGTCCCCTGCATTGGCAGGCAGATTCTCAACCACTGCGCCACCAGGGAAGCCCAAAAGCAGTGCTTTTGAAAGAAGTTTATTTGAAATCTCCCATAATCTTACTAGAGATGATAATGGTAAAAATAAGATCTAAAGTCCAGGGTGCTCACTTTGCCAGGGGCTGTGCCAGGTGCTGTGTAGGCATTACCTCCTGTAATCTTCCAGACACCTTGTAAAGGCCGGTACTTTTATGTCACAGTTTTATAGATGAGAAAACAGGTCTGAGAGGTGATCCAGCCAAGATCACCTGGCACGTATTTGGTGATTCCCAGACCCACCCCAATCCTCACTCTCCCTTTTAATCACTAAGCTCTGCTCTCTCTCTCAGTATAAGTGTTATATTTTTTCAAAACTGGGGTTTCTTTTTTTAAAAATAAATTTATTAATTTTATTTTATTTATTTTATTTGTGGCTGCGTTGGGTCTTCGTTGCTGTGCACGGGCTTTTCTCTGGTTGTGGTGAGCGGGGGCTACTCTTCGTTGCGGTGCACAGGCTTCTCATTGCGGTGGCTTCTCTTGTTGCAGAGCATGGGCTCTAGACATGCGGGCTTCAGTAGTTGTGGCGCACGGGCTCAGTAGTTGTGGCTCGCGGGCTCTAGAGTGCAGGCTCAGTAGTTGTGGCTCGCGGGCTTAGTTGCTCCGCAGCATGTGGGATCTTCCCAGACCAGGGCTCGAACCCGTGTCCCCTGCATTGGCAGACAAATTCTTAACCACTGTGCCACCAGGGAAGCCCAAAACTGGGGTTTCTTGCCCTTTTCCAAATGTGAGGAAACTTTGTCCTGCTTACCTCCACCAGCCCTGGGCGAGCTTGGCCAGGCGGGATGAACCCCGCGGCTCTCTCACCCTCCAACCTCGGGCCCCCAGGTACACAGCGACTTCACGGCGGCAGCCACGCGGGGCGCCATGGCAGTCATCGATGGCAACGTGATGGCCATCAACCCCAGCGAGGATACCAAGATGCAGATGTTCATCTGGAACAACATCTTCTTCAGCTTGGGCTTTGATGTCCGCGACCACTACAAGGACTTCGGTGGGGACGTGGCGGCCTACGTGGCGCCCACCAACGACCTGAATGGCGTGCGCACATACAATGCCGTGGATGTGGAGGGGCTGTACACGCTGGGCACGGTGGTGGTGGATTACCGCGGCTACCGTGTCACGGCCCAGTCCATCATCCCCGGCATCCTGGAGCGGGACCAGGAGCAGAGCGTCGTCTACGGCTCCATTGACTTTGGCAAGACGGTGGTGTCGCACCCACGTTACCTGGAGCTGCTGGAACGCACAAGCCGGCCCCTCAAGATCCTGAGGCACCGGGTGCTCAACGACCGGGATGAAGAGGTGGAGCTCTGCTCCTCCGTGGAGTGCAAGGGCATCATTGGCAACGACGGTCGCCACTACATCCTTGACCTGCTGCGCACCTTCCCCCCCGACCTCAACTTCCTGCCCGTGCCCGGTGAGGTGCTGCCCGAGGAGTGCACCCGCGCCGGTTTCCCCCGCGCCCACCGCCACAAGCTCTGCTGCCTGCGCCAGGAGCTGGTGGACGCCTTCGTGGAGCACAGGTGGGGAGCCAGGGCAAGCGCCTGCATCCTCTGGTGGGTGGTCCTGGGGCCTGATCCTTGACGGGGGAGGCTTTGGAAAGTGAAGAGGAGCTAGCTCTGGCCCTGGTCATCCCAGCCCCATCCCCAGCGCCACCCACCGTGGCGTCAGGCTCCCCAACACGGACGTCCAAGAGCTTTATGTGGATCAGAAACTAGCAAGTGGCTAGACCAGTGGCTTTCAACTGACTGAAGCGGGGCTGTTCCCTCAAGGAGCACATGAAAATCTGCTTGGGTGTTTTTTTTGTTTGTTTGTTTTTAAATTTTATTTATTTATTTATTTTTGACCGTGTTGGGTCTTCGTTTCTGTGCGAGGGCTTTCTCTAGTTGCGGCAAGCGTGGGCTACTCTTCATCGCGGTGCGCGGGCCTCTCACTATCGTGGCCTCTTTTGTTGCGGAGCACAGGCTGCAGAAGCGCAGGCTCAGTAGTTGTGGCTCACGGGCCCAGTTGCTCCGCGGCATGTGGGATCTTCCCAGACCAGGGCTCGAACCCGTGTCCCCTGCATTAGCAGGCAGATTCTCAACCACTGCGTCACCAGGGAAGCCCTGCTTGGGTGTTTTTGAACATCCCAGTGCCAGGGCCCTGGAGGAGGGGCGGGGTTGGGGTCCCTGCTGCTGGCGTTTTGTGCTTAGGGGTCAGCCCGTCAAATGCCCCAGAATAATCTCCCTGTCAGAATGCCAGGGGTGTTCCTGGCGCTCTCGAGAGCCCTGGCCTGCGTGTGAGCCCCCCCACACCAGCTGTCCTCTTCCTGTCTGGGAAGATCCCCATTTTTGCTGTGACCTGCTGCCGCCACCTGGTAGTATTGCTGGGCTGGCACACGCACACGTGTGTGGACGCTTGCACACTGGATGGGATGTGTCCCCAGGCCGGCAGGGTGGCCAGCCCCAACATCCGTCAACCCCAGCAGGGCAGGAGCTGGGGCCTGGCTCAGGTCCCCTGAAGCCAGCAGGAAGCTACCAGAGCAGTCACGCTTCTACATACCCCTCCTCCATTCCCTGCTCTGCCCCATCCTCTGTGCTCTAGGTACCTCCTCTTCATGAAGTTGGCAGCCCTACAGCTGATGCAGCAGAAGGCCAGCAAGATGGAGATCCCCCCGTCACTGGAAAACGGCGACCCCCCATCCTCGGAGTCCAAGCCTAAAGACCCTCCAGCACCCGAGGTGGGAAGTGAGGAGGAGGGCAGCAGTGCTAGTGGCCTGGCCAAGGTGAAGGAACTGGCAGAGACCATCGCCTCGGACGACGGGACAGGTGGGGCTGCCGGGGCTGCCAGGGGAGCCCGGGCCAGGGGAGGCTCGGCTGCTGCCCCACCGGAGCGGGAGTGGGGCTACCTCCTAATGGGCCGTGTCTCCACAGCAGACCCTCGCAGCCGGGAGGTGATCCGCAACGCATGCAAGGCTGTGGGCTCCATCAGCAGCACGGCCTTCGACGTCCGCTTCAACCCCGACATCTTCTCGCCAGGTGAATGGTCCTCTAGGGCCCCAGTGCTGGTGGGCCTGCTCGCCCACCGGAGGTCTGCCGTCTGTCTGGCCACCCGCCTCTCTTCTGCCTGGCTCACGCCTCTGCTCTCCCTCCCCCAGGGGTTCGCTTCCCGGAGTCTTGCCAGGAGGAAGTTCGGAACCAGAAGCAGCTGCTAAAAGATGCCGCTGCCTTCCTGCTCTCCTGCCAGATCCCCGGCTTGGTGAGGGCAGGGGTGGGACGAGGGACTGCCCAGAGGGTGCTGTTACAGGCCCTGGGGCCTCATCCATCTCCGACTCTGGAAGCTTGTGGAACCTTTGCGGGAGTGACTTAGGCCTGCTGACCTGCAAGGCAGGCAGGGTGGAGTTCTCCTCCCCAGAATGGGGCTGCTGACACACAGGGGCCAAGGGAGGCATCAGGTTCTGCTCTGCGTGCCCTCCCTTGTAGGCTGGCAGCTGGGGTCTGGTCCTCTGAGCCCCCGTGTGATGGGATGGCTGATAGAGGGGCTGGGGGCATCTTCACCCCCACAAGCTTTGTACATAGGCCCTGTGTATGTACATGGTGCTTGCTTCCCACTAAGGCAACCCTGAGCTTAGGTGCCGTGCTGTCCCCCGATCTTTTTTTTTTTTTTTTAACATCTTTATTGGAGTATAATTGCTTTACAATGGTGTGTTAATTTTTGCTTTATAACAAAGTGAGTCAGCTATATGTATACATATATCCCCATATCTCCTGCCTCCCACCCTCCCTATCCCACCCCTCTAGGTGGTCACAAAGCACCGAGCTGATCTCCCTGTGCTATGTGGCTGCTTCCCACTAGCTATGTATTTTACATTTGGTAGTGTATATATGTCCATGCCACTCTCTCACTTCGTCCCAGCTTACCCTTCCCCCTCCCCGTGTCCCCAGGGCCATTCTCTACATCTGCGTCTTTATTCCTGTCCTGCCCCTAGGTTCTTCAGAACCTTTTTTTTTTTTTTAGATTCCATATATATGTGTTAGCATACGGTATTTGTTTTTCTCTTTCTGACTTACTTCACTCTGTATGACAGACTCTAGGTCCATTCACCTCATTACAAATAACTCAATTTTGTTTCTTTTTATGGCTGAGTAATATTCCATTGTATATATGTGCCACATCTTCTTTATCCATTCATCGGTCGATGGACACTTAGGTTGCTTCCATGTCCTGGCAATTGTAAATAGAGCTGCAGTGAACATTGTGGTACATGACTTTTTTTGAATTATGGTTTTCTCAGGGTATATGCCCAGTGGTGGGATTGCTGTGTCCCCCGATCTTTGAGCTGAGCCTGCTGTGCTGGCTGCCCCAGGCCCCTGCGAGGTGCAGCACAGCTGCAGGGTGAAGCTGTGGCCCTGCTTCTTCCTCTGCAGTCACAGGAGAGCCTGTGCAGCTCCCATATCCCTGCTTCCCTGCCGTGTGGGCCCAGCAGTCACAGGGGTGATGGTGGCCTGTGCAGAATGCTGGGGACAAGATCTCACATCCTTGCCGCTGCTTTGTCTCCTTCCCTGTTCCCGAATGGGAGCTGGGGTCTCAGTCCCCTCCTTCCCTCAGGGCCTCAGGATAGCGTGAGCTCCCTTGGGAAGACCCAGGGCGGGAGGAGGCAGAGGCCCTGGGCTTCGGGGGCCTGACCTGCTGCAGCCCGCAGGTGAAGGACTTCGCAGACCACGCGGTGCTGCCCATGGACGGGGCCACGCTGGCCGAGGTGATGCGTCAGCGCGGCATCAACATGCGCTACCTGGGCAAGGTGCTGGACCTGGTACTCCGGAGCCCGGCCCGGGACCAGCTGGACCACATCTACGTGAGTGGTGCCCAGGGCGGCTGTGAGATGGCAGGGCTGGGATGGAGGCCTGGGGCCTGACCGACACTCCCCTCTCTGCACCCTTGCAGAAGATCGGCATCGGAGAGCTCATCACCCGCTCTGCCAAGCACATCTTCAAGACGTACTTACAGGTACTGCACTCCCTCCCCGGCCCGGGTCATGGGCATGTCGGGGAAGCCCGGGTGGTGACACTGGTCCAACCTCCCTTGCAGGGGGTCGAGCTCTCGGGGCTCTCGGCTGCCATCAGCCACTTCCTGAACTGCTTCCTGAGCTCCTACCCCAACCCCGTGGCCCACCTGCCCGCCGACGAGCTCGTCTCCAAGAAGAGGAACAGGAGGAGGAGAAACCGGCCGCCAGGGGCAGCGGATAACACAGCCTGGGCTGTCATGACCCCCCAGGAGCTTTGGAAGAACATCTGCCAGGAGGCCAAGAACTACTTTGACTTCAGCCTCGAGTGGTACGTGAGCAGGTGCAGGGGCGCTGGGCTCCCGGGCAGCGTCCGGGTCCTCCGTGGTCGCTGGCAGTGGAACGGGGAGGGGAAAGCAGGGAGCTGTGGAGGACTGCTTGCTTGGGGAAGTGGGGAGGGGAGCTGGGAGGGGGCTCGGGTGGAGAGGCAGCTGTGGAGAAGGGGGCAGAGGGGTGTTGGGCTGCCTGGGCCCACCCGCCGCTCCTCCCCAGTGAGACCGTGGACCAGGCCGTGGAGACCTACGGGCTGCAGAAGATCACGCTGCTGCGGGAGATCTCCCTGAAAACCGGAATTCAGGTGGGCCGGCTCAGAGCGTCCTGCAGGGCTCCCGGGGCCACGGGGGGAACTGGGTGGGGCGGTGCCGGCCGTTTGAGCCTGGGCTGAGGCCGCCTGTGGGTGTTGGGCTGGGTCCCCAGATCCTGCTGAAGGAGTACAGCTTCGACAGCCGCCACAAGCCCGCGTTCACGGAGGAAGACGTGCTCAACATCTTCCCCGTGGTCAAACACGTCAACCCGAAGGCTTCAGACGCCTTTCACTTCTTCCAGAGCGGGCAGGCCAAAGTACAGCAGGGTGCGTGCCAGGTGCAGCCGTGGGGGGTGGGGCCCCCACTTCCCCCCGGCCGGCTCTGACCTTCCACCCTCGGGGTGCCCTGCAGGCTTCCTGAAGGAGGGCTGCGAGCTCATCAACGAGGCCCTGAACCTGTTTAACAACGTGTACGGAGCCATGCACGTGGAGATCTGCGCCTGCCTGCGCCTCCTCGCCCGCCTCCACTACATCATGGGCGACTACGCCGAGGTAGGCCACACGCACCCTCTGGGCCTTCAGCAGGGGCCCGGGGCCTGGTCTGGCACCATGGGGGTGGAGGGGGCAATGGGGGAACTGGGGCTGCGTTCTCACCACTGCGGCAGTAGGAAGCAGGAGTCCAGGCAGGTGGAACTGGAGCCACCCTGTCGCCCCAGGGGCCCGGGATGCTGCTTACCTCCGGGCGCCCCCAGGAGGAGCAGGTGGAGACCCGGGGAGGTGCTTGTTCTGCCTGTACGGCTGCCCGCCTCCCCTGCCCCCCCCCCCAGCTCCCCCACTTAAGAGCTGTATCCTGGGGAGAGCTGCCGTGCCCGTGGACAAAGTGGGAGTGATGGCAGGGCCTCCCTTCACAGGGGTGAGGGAAGGGTAAATTCTGACTCAGTACCTAGAGCCCTGTAAGCACCAGGGAAGCTGCTTGGGGTCTGTGCTGTTGCCTGTACCATCCTGGGGCCTGGTGGCATTCACCTGCCTTGTTGGCCCCGGGGCTTGAGAGGCTGTTTCCTAGGCCAGGTGCACTGTAGGTGCCCCACTCCCCACTCCAGCCATAGGACTTCTGTTTTCTTTCGCCTGTGTCTGCCTTTTTTTATTACGAATACTTTATTTTTAGCACAATTTTAGATTTGTATGCATGTGTTGGCATAGATTAAGACAAGTGTTTTAAAATGTGAAGCAGCCTCAGAGCGGGGTGTCGACTTCCATGGTCACAGCAGCTGGATTTTGACCACTCTTCCGCTGCCTTTGTGCAAAGTAAAAATAGAAATTGCAGCCAGAGGTGAAGAGGCCGAGCTGCTGTGGAGGCTTGTGGGCCAGGCAGACTGGGTGTGGGGCGGTACCACCCGGGGGTGACAGCCCCCCACCTCCCTAGGCCCTCAGCAACCAACAGAAGGCTGTGCTGATGAGCGAGCGCGTGATGGGCATCGAGCACCCCAACACCATCCAGGAATATGTGAGTAGCCACCGGGGGCACGGCCTGCAAGGTGGGTGGGACCCCTGGCCGCCCCGGCCTGACGCCGCTGCCCCCGCTGCCCCCGCAGATGCACCTGGCCCTGTACTGCTTCGCCAGCAGCCAGCTGTCCACGGCCCTGAGCCTGCTGTACCGCGCCCGCTACCTCACACTGCTCGTGTTCGGGGAGGACCACCCTGAGATGGCCCTGCTGGACGTGAGTACTGGGGAGGGGCAGCAGGACTAGCCTCAAGCCCAGGGGAGCGGGAGCTGACCGGGGCCCTCCCGACTGCCCCCAGAACAACATCGGGCTGGTGCTGCACGGAGTGATGGAGTGTGACCTATCGCTGCGCTTCCTGGAGAATGCGCTGGCCGTCAGCACCAAGTACCACGGGCCCAAGTCCCTCAAGGTGGCCCTCAGGTGAGGCTGTGCTGGGTTAGGGGACTGGGAGGCCCCGGGCCACAGGGTCCCGGGAAGTGCTTGCATTGAGGGCGGGCACGGGATCCAGCACTCTGTCCTCCATCTGACTCCTGAGGAAATGTCTCTCAACTTGCATCTCTTCTCTGAGTTCTGGACTTGCCTTCCCCCTTGGAAAGTTCCCAGAGTGGGTTCTGGGATAGCCTGCACACCGCCCTTCCGTCCCCACCGGCCCATTCACGTCCCTCCCTCGCCTCCCCCTGCGCCGTGCCTCCCTGCAGCCACCACCTGGTCGCCCGGGTCTATGAGAGCAAAGCCGAGTTCCGGTCAGCCCTGCAGCACGAGAAAGAAGGCTACACCATCTACAAGACGCAGGTGGGCCACAGCGGGGCGGGGAGGGGCGAGGAGGGGCGGAAGGGGTGGGGCTGCGGGCAGCCCTGATATTTTCCCTCCCCCTGCGGCTGGGCGGGGAGGGGCGGGGAGGGGCGGAAGGGGCGGGGCTGCGGGCAGCCCTGATATTTTCCCGCCCCCCTGCGGCTGGGCGGGGAGGGGCGGGAGGGGCGGAAGGGGCGGGGCTGCGGGTAGCCCTGATATTTTCCCGCCCCCTGCAGCTGGGCGAGGACCACGAGAAGACCAAGGAGAGCTCCGAGTACCTCAAGTGCCTGACCCAGCAGGCCGTGGCCCTGCAGCGCACTATGAACGAGATCTACCGCAACGGCTCCAGCGCCAACATCCCGCCCCTCAAGGTGGGTCCCCGAGCGGGGCTGGGTGGGCCGCTCCCTGGCCTCCCGGCGCCCAGCCAGTAGCTCAGCCTCCCTGCCCCTCAGTTCACAGCCCCCAGCATGGCCAGCGTCTTGGAACAGCTGAACGTCATCAACGGCATCCTCTTCATTCCTCTCAGGTGAGGCGCCCCACCCCCGCTTGGAAGTGGGCCTTTATTTTTCTTCTTGGTTTTTTAAATATATGATACATTGACATGGCTCAAAATTGAAAAGTATAGCCAGTGGCAAGGAGTTCCTTGTGAATCCTTCCAGAAATACTCTGCATAATTGGGCAAACACAGATTTGTAACCTTTTCTCCCCTTTTTTTCCCCAAGGCGCAAAATTGTAGCGAGCCATGCACATAGGTATTTTTCTCTTGCACTTAATCTGTCTTGGCGATCGTTTTGTGTCAGTATGTAAAGAGCAGCGTTGTTCTTTCTCTGGACTCCTGTTCTGTCAGTGTAGGGACGTGCCTTAGAGCCGGGCCCTGAGGGTCCCTGTGCGGCTCTCACAAACAGTGCTGTCTTCGAAAGCCCCTCGCGCCGTCTCCCTCCCACCTGTGTGGGGCATGGGTTTGGTCAGCGCAGTGTTACGGCATTTACAGCGTATCTGCTCTGTGTTGCACCTACACCTATTTTTTTGGGTGTAATCAGCTATAGGAGCGGCCGGGGTGCAGTGGGTTTGAAGTGGGCGTGAAGACTGCTGGGAGCCAGGCCTTAACTGGAGGCTGTCAAGTGTGTGTAGTTCTTACTTTTTCAGCGCTCGGGGGCCTTTCTGTTTGCGGGAGGGAAGCACTTGTTCCACACGTGTGTCTCACTGCAGAGAGCACAGAGCCTGATCTTGCTCTAAGTTTAAGCAGAGCCAGTGAGGTGACGGAGGGCCCAGGCCCACTCTGATACCCACCCTTCGCCCCGTCCTTCTACTCAGCCAAAAAGACTTGGAGAATCTGAAAGCCGAGGTGGCGCGGCGGCACCAGCTCCAGGAGGCCAGCGGGAACAGGGATAAGGCAGAGGAGCCCATGGCTACTGAGCCAGAGCCAGCAGGGGCCTCAGAGGATGCGGCCTCCCAGCCCGCAGCTGCCAAGGACCCTCCTTCCCTGAGCTTGCAGGGGTAGGAAGGGAGACACAGACGGACAGTCAGCCAGCTGCCCCGTTACCCAGCGATCCAGACTCCAGGAGAAGGGGGCGTGCCCTGCACATCAGGAGAGGCAGCAAGTCCCTCTTCCTCCACGCTTCCAACCCCACCCCGCCCCCAGCATCCTCCTGGGACCGTGGCCTGCCCTGCCTGACCCTCTGAAAGATGTTCTTGCACTGGTTCAAAGAGTATACGACTCAGAGGCCTAATCGAAGACACGTGAATGGAGCGCGTGGGCATCAGTTCCCTGCTGGCGGACAGGTGCCCCCTCGGGCCCCCCATCCTCAAGCAGGTGTGCGCGAGTGTGTCTGTGCCTGCGAGTGTCCTGATCCGCCCTTCCTGACTTGTACATAGCCCCGAGCCGGTTCTGAGTGGGTGGGTGACGTGCAGGTGAGATTTCTCAGGTCATTTGTATGTTTGACATTATGGCTGCTGCTTTTGCTGCCACTACCCCCGGGCCCGACCTGGCTGAAAGTCCAGGTTTGAAGCCGAAAAGGGGAGCTTTCCTGTGTCCTGGGATGGGGAGCCAGAGCCCTGTGGCAGGGCTGGACGGTTGGGGAGCACTTTATGGCGGGATGAGGGCCGCAGCAGCTTTACTAACCACGGGTGGGCCTGGCCTGGCCCGGCTGTGCTCGGGGTGGGGAAAGGGTTGGGCAGCGGTGGCTCCCCAGACACCCCTGTGCCCAGCCCCGGCTTGTCGGCCCTTGGGCCCCAGCAGGAGGTGCTGCCTTCCCACTCCCTGCACCCCAGCTGGGGTTAACCTTGGGGTACAGTCTGAATGTATCCTTCTCCCCGTTGAACAACCTCAGCTGCCTAACGCACAGTGGGGTGGGGGGGGCTGGGGGACCTGGACCGAATCATGGATCCCGGGGGAGATGTCACAGATACAGGAGTGACTGTCCCTTGTTTGTGGAGCTTAGCTCCCTACCTGGTCCTAGGACACACAGGCACCTACAGAGAGGAGCTCTGGGAGTGGAAGGGAGGGGGCTGCAGAAGGTGGTGGGCCCACAGGCCCGGCTGCCCAGGCCGCTTCTCTGGGCCTGCTGTCAGAGCCCTGGCAGGTGGGCGGAGACGGCCACCCTTGCGAGCTGGAGGGAGTGGTCCTGCTGCTGGGGCCTCCGCCTGCTGGCTCTGCGGGGAGCCGCTGCCGGGTATGGTCTGTCCCAACACCTGGTTTCAAAGGGAGTGGGTGTGAGCTAGCAAGCGAGGCATCCCCACAGCTGATCAAGAACTTTTTCTTGTTTTTAAACCATCAGTCTTCATTTCACATTGGAATAAAGTGAGTTTTTGAAACCTGCTGTCCCAGCCTCTCCTGTGTGTTCTGTACCAGTCTTGTTTGGTTGTGAGAGCTGTTGCCAGAAGTGGTACTAGTAAAAGAGTTTAAAGCACATGAATGTGTAAAATCAGGTCACACTCAAAGTTATCCTTATAATGTCATTTAAGTGGGAGGAAAGGGGGTAGAGCCGCAGGCACCCACCTAGGGTTTACCAGTCTGCCCGTCAGTAGACCCATGGAAGTGGCATATAGATGAACGTCACCTGTTGTTGGCCACAGAGGAAAAGGCTGAGAATTGCTCCTATACAGGGCCCTGTGGTTCCGGCTGGGGTGAGGGGTGCTGCAAGGTGAGGGCCCAGGCCTGGGCGTGCTGGCCCTGGTAGGCTGTTGAAGACCTAACTGGGCATCCGCCCTTGTCCCTTTGCTTGTCAGGAGGACTGGGCGGTGCCCCCCAGAAAACTAGGAGTGCTAGAGTGGAGGGTGTCTAAAGTTTGCCGTCCTAGGTGGGCCCTCGTGGAGATCTAACCAACGGGGGGAAGTGGAGCCCACCTAGGTGGGCTTGAGGGGCCAGGCCTGTGAGATGGGAGGGTTGTGGGCAGGAGGCCTGTCTCAAGAGGAGAAGTGTCTACAGCAGGCAGGCCCTCAGCCTCATTCGTACTTAAATGCCTTTTTGAATACTTGGAGAGTCCTTTGTGTCTGACATTGTGGAAAAAAAAAAAATTCCAACCCTGATGTCTGTTAGTTTTCTTGAGCCAACTGAAAAAAAGATGTCCCTGACATCATCGAGGTTTTCTTCTAAGTGATGCCCAAGGATGCTCCCTCCCACCCCGCTTTACAGTCTCCTGGTTGTGTTCTGAACGTGCATGCCTTCCTAGAGCATTTATCCTGTGAACGCCAGTCACGTGTTTCTCAGCACTTCTAGAATTGTGGGCATGATCTTGTAAAGCTGAGAAGGGATCAAGCGTAATTACCATTGTACCTACTAGTCACCTGAGAGGCCCAGTTTTCATGGTTGATCCCTTAAGCGTATTGGTGCTGTCAGGTACCTTTTGACAACCGAAATGACAAGGGACTGTTGTTTTATAAAGGACACAGAGGTGTGAAATCCACCGTTTCTCCTCTTCTCTTAGTTGACAGATTGCAAATTTTTGAAAAGGGTGAACAGTGGTATCCAGGAAGGGTTAGTGTGAGAACTGACATGCAGGTCGTGGGGCAGCTGCGCGAGATGGAATTCAGGTCTAACTTGTGTGAGCCTCTTTGTGTCCCCCCACTCTGGTCTTTCACTTTCTGCTCTACTTTTCTTCCCTGTTTGCATTTCTCTTAACATGCATATTACTTTTTTTTTTTTTTTTTTTTTTTAAAGTTTTACTTGATTTTATTTATTTATTTATTTATTTTTGGCTGTGTTGGGTCTTCGGTTCGTGCGAGGGCTTTCTCCAGTTGCGGCAAGCGGGGGCCACTCTTCATCGCGGTGCGGGGACCGCTCTTCATCGCGGTGCGCGGGCCTTTCTCTATCGCGGCCCCTCCCGTCGCGGGGCACAGGCTCCAGACGCGCAGGCTCAGCAATTGTGGCTCACGGGCCCAGCTGCTCCGTGGCATGTGGGATCTTCCCAGACCAGGGCTCGAACCCGTGTCCCCTGCATTAGCAGGCAGATTCTCAACCACTGCGCCACCAGGGAAGCCCAACATGCATATTACTTTTACAACTTAAAAAATATTTTAAAAAACTGTTATTACTTTTAAGTTGTATCATCTGTCTCCACTTGCTCCTGCCCTCCAAACTGTCATTGTTTTTTTGTTTTTTATTTTAATTGAAGTATAGTTGATTTACAATGTTGTGTTTCTGGTGTACAGCAAAGTGATTCAGTTGTACATTATCTATACCTATGTATGTGTATGTATGTATTCTTTTTCATATTCTTTTCCATTATGGTTCAGTACAGGATATTGAATATAGTTCCCCGTGCTACACAGTAGGACCTTGTTGTTTATTTTATATATAGTAGTTTGTATCTGCTAATCCCAAACTCCTAATTTATCCCTGCCCCACCCCCTTCCCCTTTGGTAACCATAAGTTTGTTTTCTATGTCTGTGAGTCTGTTTCTGTTTGGTAAATAAATTCATTTCTGTCATATTTTACATTCCACATATAAGCAGTATCATATGGTATTTGTCTTTGACTTCACTTAGCATGGTAATCTCTAGGTCCATCTGTGTTACTGCAAATGGCATTATTTCATTGTTTTTATGGCTGAGTAGTATTCCATTTTATATATGTACCACATCTTTATCCATTCATCTCTTGATGGACATTTAGATTGCTTCCATGTCTTGGCTACTGTATTGTGCTGCTGTGAACACTGGGCTGTGCATGTGCCTTTCTGGATTAGAGTTTTCTCCGGATATATGCCCGGGAGTGGGATTGCTGGATCACTATTTTTAGTTTTTTAAGGAACCTCCATACTGTTTTCCATAGTGGCTGTATCAATTTACATTCCCACCAACAGTGTAGGAGGGTTCTCTTTTCTCCACACCCTCTCCAGCATTTATTATTTGTAGTCTTTTTAATGATGGCCATTCTGACCAGTGTGAGGTGATACTGCATTGTAGTTTTGATTCACATTTCTCTAATAATTAGCAATGTTGAGCATCTTATCATGTGCCTATTGGCCATCTGCATGTGAAGAAATGTCTATTTAGGTCTTCTGCCCATTCTTTGATTGGGTTGGTTTTTTTTTTTGTAATTGAGTTGAATGAGCTGTTTGTATATTTTGGAAATTAAGCCCTTGTCGGCATCATTTGCATTGTTAAATATGAATATTGAGAGAACTGTTAGACTTAGTTGAGGAATTCCTACATATCCTAAAGGTGAGAATAAGGTATCCTGATGTGGCCCGAGTATTTCCTCCCCCCGACTCCCAGTATCTACATTAGCAATCAAACAAGGTATGCATGATCAGGACACCTTACAGAGGACAGGAGGGCCTCCTCAAATGGAAAGAAATACCCCCATTAAACAGGGAAATCCACTGATTAAAAAAAAGAACTCAGACACTGAGATGCAAGCCATTCAGGACACAGTTGCCCTGAGGATAGTCATTTCATATAGAATGAGTGAGGAGCCTTCCTATGTTGCAAGTGTGGGCAACGTTAATTCTTATCCATTCCCAGCCTCTACCCCATTCCTCATGGTCACCCCACAGTGGAGTTGGCAGTGTGGTGACAGAGAGGGGCTTGGGGATGGGATGAGGGTCTTTCCTGTATGACTAAAAGTAGGTTAGAAGATTGTTTCAGAGATGTCAGAAGGCCCTCATTATACTTAAATAGCTAATTAGATGCTTAATACAGGCAGAACCAGATAAGGGAAAGAGCTGTGCATTTGGGTTCAAGTCCCAGCTCACTCTTTAATTAGCTTAATACCCTTGGCATACGACCTCACCTTAAGTGAGCCTATTTTCTTGTCTGTAAAAATGTGCTAATATCCGCCAGCAGGGGATGTACGTGAGGAAGAAGGTATGTTGAGAATAAGGGTGTTGGCCTGACAGGCATTCAAATGTTGGGTATTTTCCTTCCTTTAGTCCCTGCACCAGCCACTTTTATTTAAGAGGGCTGGTGACCAAGTGGGAACAATGAAAAAATGGTGTTTTGTGAAAGTGATGGTTGTTATTTATTATTTATTCTTGTTCAGAAGCAAACAGTGATCTCAAAACACTCCTAGGAGAGTGTTTGCATGATGTGTCTAAACAATTGCAGGAAAATGAAATCTTTTTTTAAATGCAGGTATGGCAAAGTGCTGAATTTATTCATTTATAACATTCACTTTTAGTTGTTAGTGTTTCTGATATGGGGGAAAAAATGCAGTGTTTCGGTTCAGCCTTTTCATTTACTGGATTTATGTATAAAAGATCTTGGAAAGGCAGTTACTTTGGTGTAAGAGAAAGATCCTTGCCCTTCTTCCCTGGATGTAACTATCCTGTATGTTTACATAAGAAATAATAAACTGGATATGTGAGTGGAAGAAAAATATTCACAAAGGAACAAACTCCATGTATCAAACTGTCGGCGAAAGAGAGAGGTTTGAGTTCAAACCCCAGCTGGAGGGCCCAGGGACCAGTGACTTGTCTAAATTTTTTTCTTCGATGAAGTTAGTTCATTTAGATCAGTGGTTCTCAAACTTGAGCCTGAATCAGAATCATCTGGATGGTTTGTTAAAATGGATTTGCTGGGTCCCACCCTGTGACAGATACAGTAGGTCTGAGCTAGAGCCCAAGGACTTGCATTTCTAATGAGCTCCCAGGTGATGCCGATGCTGGCACGGGGAGCGCACCGAGAATCACTTTCCTAGAGGGTTCTGGTACGTCAGCAGTGGAGAATCGTCAGTCTACAGGCAAGACAAGTTCCACCAAAGACTAACAGGGACAGAGCTGCCTCACCCAGGATGCGGCGCCATTTCTCCAAGTCTTCCACGTCCCAGTCCTTGTCCTACACCAGGGACAGATGCAACCATGAGTCTTAGAAGGAAGCTTGATGTGTGCGACAAACCAACAGGTTTTGAACAGCTAAGTGCACTTCCGGATAGTGATACTAAAGCTGGAACTCCACCCTTAGGGAAAGTGGTCAGGCTCATCATCTGGATCTCAGCCTAGGGGAAAAGAGGAGCCCTGCAAAGAAATGGAAAAGCTGCAAAACGTGGGAAACTAACTTCAAGCAAATTACTTTGGTGCTCTTGGCCCAGCTTCCCATTTGGAGAGGGGGGTGGGTAGAGGAGCTACCTTCTACATGGCAGGATGGCAGTTGGGCTGTAAGAAAAGAGCCACCACATCATTCAACTTGTCCTTTGCGGGACACTTACGCATGCTAGCTGGGCAGTAGTCCAGGGATGAAAAGCAGGACATGGCCGACATATGTAAAGCACATAGAAAGCCGTGGGGCTTCTGGGAAAAGGGTGAAGATTCTTGGTACATTTCAACCAAAATTTAAAACAGTATTAATAATCTCCAAGAATCCAAGACCACTGGGCAGAATTAAAAGGCTCATTCATTAACAGAACAAAGGCAGTAGGGTCACTTCTCCCCAGGGCCCTGAGGCTGTAACAGGTCCTTCCAGGCCTCAGCTGTAGTCACTGTCAGGAAAGAGCTGCTGGAGGGCAGGGTGGAGCCTTGGAAAACAGTCTGGAGCTGCCTGACCCAGTGGGCTGTGCAAGCTCCTCAGGCAAGAACCCCTGCAGCTGTGCTCCTAGTTCCCTCCTGCAAATTGGGTGAAGGAAGCAAGACAGCAAAGGCAGTGCTGGCACTGCCCTGAAGAAAGGCCTTCCATCCAGGCCCTGCTAGCAACTTGCATCTTATTCTCCATATGTCTGGTGCTGAACACAACCCTGCTTCCTATTAGGACTCGATTTAAAAGGTTTTAAATCTGTGCACAAAAAGACTAAAAAAAAAAAAAAAATCACATCTAGTTTTATAGGCATTTAATAGTTTACCAATTGGTACAATAAGATTTTTTTAATATGCAGAAAACATGAATAAATCTTGTTTTACACAGTCTGAGAGCAACAAATCTTACTGTAAAACACAAGAGCAATATTATATACATTCCTTTACTGATTTTTTAAAATTGTGTCAATATCTTCAGTTAACTCTTACAATCTGGGGAACTGTTTTCTCCAATCACCACCTCTGTAACTGTTCGTTCATGTGAAATCAACGTTCGCCTTCATGTCAGTGTCAGGATCAACTTCTAACTCGAAGATTGTGTGTTTTGTTTCTACCATCTTCAGAGTGAGCTTTAGGGATGCTTGAAGGATAGGCAGGACAAGGAAGCAGCCACTTACATGATATAGTGGAAAGATTAAAAGGCCAGTTCGGTCCAGTCGTGACTTGTAAATCCAGCTTGCCCTCCCCTTACCCCACTGAAAAAAAACAAAACCTCTTTCACCGATTTCGTACATGTTGCTTCTCTACCAGGAGATTCTTCTTTGCATCATCTAGATTAGTTAACACATTGGACTTATATACAGCTGGACAGAGAGGAACCATTTTAAGTGCCTTTTCCTTCAACAATTTTATCTTCAGTTGCTTAAGGATTATCAAGCCACCACTGTCAACAAAACAAAATATCCTTTACTTCTAAATAGTTTTTCTTTAAATAAATTTTAAAAAAAACTATTTAATGAGTGATATTATCTGGAAGTTCACATAGAAACAAAAAGAGGCAAACAGGAGAGCAGGGCACTGACAGTAAGGAGACTGGGCTTGGTGATCTAGAGCCAAAGCCTCCGAAGGCTACAGCGAGCGCCCACAGCCCGGACGACGTGCTAACACTAGTGAGTTTTAGAGCAGTGCTCTGGGCACACCATTGGTCACACCACAATGGACAAAACAGGACAGTCTCAGTCTCCTAAAGTGCAAGAGGCCATGTCAAAAAGCAACTATTCTCCAAGCCATGTCTAAACCAGTTTCCGTGGCTTGCACTTTCAAGAGTGCAGCTAGGACTTCTTGGGCACGTTATATTAGGGTGGCACTGGAATGTCTGTTTTCACACACACAAAAGGTCAATCATCATCTGAGGATGCAATTCTACCAGCTTTTTATTTCTTAAATAAGTGGCCAATTTGATTGAGACAGTGACAAAGCAGCAGTGAACCTCTAAACCAATCAATAAATTCCTCTACTTACAATCCAAACCAGTAACCTCATCATTGTACTTATCCCAGGCAAGGCACAGGGTTAGACAGCAGACAGAGAAAACGCAGGAAACAGGAAGAAAGGGCATCAACAGGGCAGTGTCAAACAACAGTGCAGGAAACCTCTGCAAATATGCTTCCGGATTGTGGATGGATCACTCTCCCCACCCCCTTCATTATTCAAACAGGGCTCGTTACACTTGGATCCAGTTGAGGACCATCCCTGAGATTCAACGTTCGCTGCTTCATAAATGGAGGATGTCTGGTAACTCAGCTAAGCAGCAGGCTGTGGCAATCTCCCAATAAGGATGACTTTGTTTACAGAGTGATAGTTTCTCCTTGTTTGTCAGTGGAAGTCACTGCAGGCTGCAGGGAAAACCCAGCGACAGCGGCTTTGTTTCCTCCTAAATCGGTACCATTTTTTTTTTCCTTTATTGTTCGTATCTAGGAGTGATTTCTAGATGTTGTGGCTTACCCTTAAACAATTCGTGTTGCTACATGCTAAAAATGAATTAAAATACAAGACATTTATACATGTACAAACAAATGTTAAAGATGCACCATTTCTATGTATTTATATTTCTTAAAATAGGACAGGAAATAGCAGCAAACAAGAACAAAGATATCTTCCATAGCTTCTGTAGAAAAATCCAGTCCGAACAGCTAAGGGGAAACAAAAAAAGACTTCTCCATGTGAGCAGGGTTGTGAGGCAATATTGTCCTGAAAGTTATTCTACTGTATTTAAGAAATTAGCTTAAGTTGTAATTTTTGTCCTCAAAAATAGCCATTAGTTTTCAAAACACTTTTCCTTCCAGAGACATCTCTCAGGAATTATTAAAAACAAACAAGCAAACAAACAAAAAGACAAAAGCTAGACATAAAGCTGCTTCTAGGAAATATACGGCCTATTCTCTGTGTGTGTATCTACAGGACATTAACTCTAACCCTTTGTCTTTTTCAGGAACCAAATTTCCACTTAATACTAAAAGGGATATTTTTTTTAAAAAATCACATATTACACAAATGAATAGATGCAATCCAGGATAAATTTGTTAAACTATCTTTGTTATTTCATTGTTCTGTTAACTTTTCAAATGACCTTCTTTAAAAAAATGTTGGTTAGCTAAGCAGTGGGATTATTTATTAATAATCTGCAATGGAATATTGTTTCCAAAGTCATAGATAAAAATTTTCTTAAACCTACTTGTAGTAACTTTGGATCACAATATACAATATATCAGGGATGTGTAAAATGCTCAACAGCCAAACTGGGGGTGGAGGTGGCGGATAACGGAAGTGATTTTCCTTTAGCTGGGAAAAATTCCCACAGAGTCAGACCTGGTTTTCAGAAGCGTTAGGATCAAAAAGGATTTGTTCTAAAGCATGGTATTCCACAGCAAGATTTATTCTATTTATATGTTTTAGCACTTCTTCAAAAACCCAGGACCCAAGGACATGGAGGTTGTATGTGTGTGATATACATACATATATAGACTTACCCACTTACAGATAGGCCCATATACTCATAAACATTTATACATAAACAAAAGGTGAAAACACAGTACATTTTTATGCACGCTCCATTAAACCCTGTCTTTTTATAAACTTGTAAGTTAAACACAGTTCAAATCGATATCAGATTCATGTTGAACAACAAACTGCTGTATTTCTCCCACTCCCTTAAAATGGGCAAACATAACCTCTTCAATATTTCTTTGTCATTATGTTATGCACATTGCACATCCCTAAAAAACATCAAAAACAAATAGTGATTTGTACCATGACACACTCAATGGGAAGATTAAACTCTACTTGGAAGTCACATCACTATACAGTCTAACAGTATGGAGAATACAACTAGAAGTGTGTCTAGTGTGGAAAATAGAAGCTTAGAGTATTACAGTGTTTTTTAAACCTGTTTACAAAGCATTAAGACCCAAATGAAATAAATGATTTGTTATTAGCTGCTGAGATTTTTCTTATTTCAGATTTACAGTCATTTTCTTACATAAATATACCACTAGCCTTTGCTTGACAGGCTGCCAAAACAAATGTATCCTACTGATTTGGCAAATGTGTCATGACAAAAATTCTAATGTGTAATCCCCATTAATTACATAGATGGTTCAGAAGATTCTGAATTGTAGCCTTATTATCTAACATCCTTAAAGAAGATTTATTAAGCACACTTAAGTGATGTTACATAGATACACATTTCAGAAAAAGCCCTAATAACCACCACTTTCCCCCAAATGAGGCCATCAAGTCAGGCACCAACAGACAGCAGAAAGAAAAACAGGAATTAATAATCCAACATAAAATGACACTGTCAACTATTCAGTTTAGTGCCCTAGTTCAATTTATTCAACTTCTGCCTTCTTAGGCCTGGTGTGACCAATGCCAGCCCAGGTTTTTAAACCCTATGGTACTTCTAGACAACGTATGTAAATTTACAGTATACAATTTGGATTCACCATGCATGAATACTTTGTGTGTAACATTTAATAAGCTCAATCTACATCCAGAATAATTTACATGAAAGGACAATATTTATTTAAACAGAGCTCAATGGGGTAACCATGGTATCATCAGAGTGCATCCAGAGGAAACAAGGGAGGAGGGGCCAAATGAAACTCAATCAACGGCACTCCCACACCTTTACTGTTTGATCTACACTGCCAGTAACCACATATGGTGCCGTCTTATGGAAATCTGAAAGAAAAAGAGAAGGCTTATTTTAAAATCAGACTGAGCCAGATACAATTTTTAATAAGCCATAAAATAAGCACATCCAAGTGCCAGGAATACCCATTCTTTTTCTCTATACAGCCACACATCTACCCCTAGCAGGTATATCAAACTTATCAACTAGGTAAGGGAAGCTGAGACTTAATGATTAAATCCTATACTACTAACAAACACCCTAAAAAAAATACTTCCCCCACTATCCTCATCCCAACTGAGGCTGAATAAACACTGAATTCTAACAACAAGGACAGCCTCAATGTATCCATTTATTGAACACTTACTATGTTCTAGGCTTAGTATTAATGCTTTATATTCACATTTGATCCTTGTAATGACCCTGTAAGGTTAAGCATTAGCCCTATTCTACTGAGGCTTTACCTTCATTATTAGATCCATCATACCCTAGTGTATTATATTTTACTTTATTCACTATCTTAAATTCTAGATTCAGGTCCAGATGATACTGAGGATGTTTATTAAGTGTAAATACAGTTCCCTGAGTTTACAATAGTATATATCTGCCAGAGTAAAAAGGTTGAGTAAGAGTTCCTTTGAGAAACTTACAAACTAGTAGGGAAGAAAAATTACCCATCATAGTGCTCAGTAAGCATCCTCTTCATAATTCTAGTTTCCAAACCAATGTTGTGCAATGGAGAAAATAGTTTTTTTTTTATTATAAGGCTGATGATGGAAAGAGAGAGTTAAGGAAAGGAGAATTTAAAACAAATGGCAGGAATCCATAAAGTTTTTAACCTGTCTTCTCTATTCTGCCCTGAAAGCACATGTTCATTTCTTACCTGGAAACATCCACATGGTTTCATAAAACTGTTAGGTCTGGCACCCCGAAACCTAACTGCTCAGAAACCTCGTAACTTGTACATACCCAAGGAGGTAACAAAGTGTTCATGCGCATTGAGGGTCTTCATGCATCGCTTGTTCTTGTAATCCCACACACGCAGGGTCTTGTCATCAGCGCAACTCAAGATAAACTTCCCCCCAGAATGGAACAGAACTCCACGTACCCAGTTATCATGACCCACCTTAAAAACAAAAAGGTATTTGACTTATTTAAATACATAGTGTATTAATGTTAAATTTCTTCAGTGTGATAATTTTATTATGGTTATACAGAATACCCCTTGTTTTTAGGAGATACATGTTAAAATATTTGGGGTCAAGTGTCATGATGTCTACAAGTAAATTTCAAACTGTTCAGCAAAATCTACATATACACACATAGAGAAAAGAAAATGTTGACAACTGGCGACTCTAGGTGAAGGATATATAGGTATTTACTGCATATCTTTATTCATCCATTCATCTATCTATATCCCCTGTCCAGCAGTTTCATTTCTTGCAATCTATCCTAAGAAATAATTAAGAATGTGTCTAGATGACTTGGTTAACAAGACGTTCAGCAAAGCACTGTATGTAATAAGTGTATCTAATGACATGAGCAAGTGCCACATACCTTCTGAACTAAAAGTCTGCTGCAAAGCAGTACGTACGGTATACCATTTTTACATAGAAAACCCCCCACCATGTTCATCTACATAGAAATTGAAGAAAAAGGTTTAGAACTGCACAGTCCAACAGGATAGCCATTAGTCATGTGTGGCTATTTAAATATAGACTAAAATTAAATACAATCAACAATTCAGTTCTTCAGTCTCACTAGCCACATTTCAAGAGCTCAACAGCTGCCCGTGGCTAGTCGCTACCATGCTGGATAGTGCAGACACAGAATATCATCACAGAAAGCTCTACTGGACAGCTCTAGTCTACGAAAATACACTTGGTAGGTATTATTAGGTATGGTAAAGTGATCTGAGGGTGATTTTTATTTTCTTCTTTTAACTTTTCTGTTTATTTCTCAAATTTTCTAAAATGTAAATAGCTATATTGCTTTTGTAAAAGAACCTCCCTCCCAAAGAGCTAAAAAAGAAAAAGAAAAGAGACAACCAAGGTGACATATCTTTTGCCTTGGTTTACTTTTTTGCCTTTGCCCTTACTTAAAAAAAAAAATACTTTGTTATCTGTAAAAGCCACCAATCACTAGAGTTGTAGAAGCTTCAACAAAAATCAAATCACATTTCTTGTGGCCACACCAAAACAAAGCAGAAAAAAGAATCCTCCTTCAGTTGAAAAACAGGAGCCAGAAACCTCCAGGGAAATTAATGGTGACCTGTGTTGTTACAGAAGAGAGCACGTGCTTTCTGATTTTTAAATGTAGATCATGTTTTCTAACAGCAACATAGTATACCTGAACTCAGCTCAGAATACTAAGAGGAGAGTTTAATTTTCTAATCAATTCTTGATGATACTTCCATATGTGTCTATCATATGCTACAGAGAGACAATCACTTCAAGGTATGATTAGCACTTAAAGAATCTCTAAACCAACATGGATACCAAATTAGAAAAACTGCTACTGGATTAATGTCCACAGATCCCCTACTATCATTTATATATCCTCATATAAAATCTAGATGAAATAGGCTCCTAAATGAAATAAGCATTTCCAAGTCATAAAGATAACACCATTAATTTCAGAATGATAAAATAAACCAAATGAACCCCAACATGCAAATATATAGGTAATAGTTAAAAGGATTCATATTAAAATTAAATATAATGCAATCGAAAAGCAAACAGCTTCAAAAAAATGAATGAGTCTGTAATATTACTGTTTCCCCTCCGCAGGAGATGTCATATAATTTTTAGAGGTACAGTGGCTAGACTCTCCCTCCTAGCACTGACTGGCTTTGCAGACCCTTTGTATAACATAATATTCTACAGGAATGACCTCCATATCACTGCAACCATGGACTTAACAACAACAAAAAGTCTATTTATAAAGAAGTTATTTTAAAACCTCAAATAATTCAGATTATTTAATAAGATATCACAAGGCATCTGACCCAAAAAGATATGCACACAGTAAAAATGCGAAAGCAGCAGTAAGATTATGCAAACTTACAAGGGTCATAAGGCACATGCCAGTACTGACGTCCCACATCTTGATAGTCTTGTCTCTGGATCCAGACAGTAAGAATGGGCCAGGCTTGCCACTTTTTTTAGTCTATAGAAAACATATAAAAATTAAGTTTCCCAGGCAAGAAGTTAGGTAAGGACTTTAAATGAAAACTACCTAGCAATGATCTATATTTCTAATTTTGTAAAAACGCACTTTCTGACAAATAAAAATTGTATCTATTCAAGGTATACAACTTCATGTTCTGAGACGTGTATACACTGAAGAATGGTTACTACAATCAAGCTAATTAACGTAACCATCACCTCACATAACTACGTTTTTGTGTGTGTGATGAGAACACTAAAGATCTACCCTCTTAGCAAGTTCCAAGTATACAATACGGTACTGTTAACTACAGTCACCATGCTGTACATCAGATATCCAGGACTTATTCATCTTGTTTTTCTCTACTGAAATACAGAAGTCTTTTGACATACCTAGGTTACACAGGAAGGACCTAGATAATATAAAAATAGAAAATTTCCACTTAGATTAAGATTCAGTTTCTACAACACCAATGGATGGTAAATTTACTGCTCAAGACTTCTGTAATCACGAAAAATTTAAAAACTATTTAATTTATCCTTTATATAAAGTCCAGCCACAATGAATTTATGACATATGGTAGATAACCACCACCAGGTGGCAGTAAAAAAAAAAAAATCTGAAAATGCCATCAACCAGCCAACTAGAAAGAGATTACAATAGAAGCTTCATTTTGAAAAATAATTGGGGGCTGAGGGGATGGGGAATCCTTCATTTATTAAAATGTAATTTTAAAAAACCCACGATAGGAATGTCTCTATAAAAAAGAAATGTGGTCAATTTTGGCTCATACAACTTATTCACAGAATTAATTATTCTGTAATTTTAAGGTATTACAAAGAATGAAATCATGAAGAGCACAAATTAAGAATCATAAAAAAATAATAAAACTCCAGATTCAGCTAGTGTTTCTAATGATCAAGAGTATCAGAGGCCTCCATATGAAATATTCTTCATTTAAAACAAATATTTAAATGCTGAACTGCATTTCACCATAAACTTATAAATAAAATAATTATGTTCATTAAGGAACACTATTCTTCTAAAAGATAACTTTAACCTCTCCCATAAGTTTTATTTTTTGCATTGGTATACTCTTATAACAATGACATTTCTGACTAATTTAAATGACCACTTTTACTCTTCAGGAGAACCCCCATCCCAGCACACATCAAGGGTCAGCTGACAGCAACAGTAACCACTGGTTAAAAAATATAAACACATCTATCTGCAAGTTGGAAGAGTAAAGAGTTTCAAGATTCAGAATTCTGGGATGTAGATTTTTAAATGCATTAATGGCATGAAATAGAGAATCAGGAAGGTTATTTAAAGTTCTGAGATAATAGCAACAATAACATATAAATCATACAGTACCTCAGATCCTGTTGCTTCAGAGATGCAAGAATAGGAGCTTTCTGGAGCCCAGGAAATGCATTCTACCACATGCTCATGTTCTCGAAGCTCAGCCTTGCATTCCTTTGTTGCTACGACCCACACGCGCACAGTCTGGTCGTTGGAACAGCTGGCTATCAGAGTGCCATCTTGATTTGGCCGCACCATACGTACCCATTCTCTGTGTCCTGTGAATGTCTTCACACAGTAGCTATCAAAATAAGTAATAGTTTGCATCATGAATGGCAATCATTGGGACCCTTCCCAGAAGCAATACAAAACTAGCTATGCACTGGAATGAAGAGAATGACATCATATGCAAGTCAACAGAATACACGTACATTCCTGGTTAATAAAAGATGGGGACAGGCTGGAAAGTCAAACATCAGTTAAAATAAGCTGATGGAAGTATCATTAAGGAGCTAACCAAATCAAAATCCACAAGGTAAAAAATAGAGAGAAATAAAATCTTTTAACTAAGCACACACAGTAAACCTAACAAAAATATTTCTAGCCATGTTGGGGAAAAGGCATGCTCTTACTAATCTGGACAAAACCAGTAGGTTAAGGTTTTATTATAACAATCATGTAATTCTAAGCACAACCAAATTAAGCCTAATAGGGGCATACCTGCACAAATGTTATTTACATTTTAATTCAACCCACAGAGAGATAACCTAAAAGAAGACCACAGAGAAAATAAGCCATTACACAGAAAATGGCTCTCAAGGATATAGTTTCTTTCATAATTTCTGTTCCTTTGGGTAGACATTTAGAGATTGAAACTTAAGTTTTAAAATATAACTGTCATGGTGATCATTCTGGGTTACAGCCAAATTTACTGGAACAATCAGAACATAATTTTGGGTTTTTTGTTGAATATTAGCTCTTTAAGCTGACGCCTTTTCAACTAAATCTACTTACCCAGTTTGCACTTCCCACATTTTTATAGTTTTATCCCTTGAGGCGGATACTATATGATCTCCATTGGGCATGATGGCTACTGAAGAAACATTGTGGTCATGGCCTAAAACACAAAACACAGTAACATATTAAGTGATATATCATCAAGAGCAATTAAACCTCAGTTCACCATGAGATTTCATCATGGGATTTCAAATATCACAGCAACTTTAAATACAATGGAGTTTTATATAAATTTGATAAGAAACCTGGATTTACACAAAAAAGTTAAGGGATTAATAATAAAATAATCCACAATGAAACAAGCAGCCAGCTCAATTTATAATTACATTTCAATATGTACAACTGTTTTAAAATCACAGGGAATCAGTACCATCAGCATTTGAATATATTAATACACTGAATGTTTATGAACACTAAAAAAACACAAAATTTTCCATGGTTGTTATTCTAAGATATAAGATAGAAATAAGATTTACAGAGATGAACAGAATGGATAAGAAAAATGGGGATTTGGTTCCATATTTAAAATAGTTGTTAAAAATGATCTTTTTGTTGTTGATATTCGTAGGGGTAAAAAAAATAAAATGCATTATTCACAATGCTAGTTAGCTATCCTTTGCCAAAAAAGCCTCAGAGAATCCTCATAAGTATCACATTATTTTAAGGAACATATAATGGTTGGAAAGAACTCTTTAAGTTAGAGCAATAAGATACAGGCTACTTAAAGAAACAAATACAGATTTTACAAAAGGATTCAACAGAACTCCCTTAATCGGTAAGCTTCCCTAATGCACTTAATTTTGGGGAGTGGGGCGGGGGAGCATACCATTCAAATTACACCATCTGTGTAGTCACACAGCTTACTCAAGTGCTAACGTCACTGGATAATCATTAAAAAATTTTTTTTATTAACATAGTATGTGCTCCTTATATAAAACCCAAACATTCATATTTCATCATGTTTAAAAAAACAACAAAAATCCTTATTTAGTGAGCACCTCCTATGTACCAGGTACTAAACCAGATGATTTGAGTATACAATCTCATTTTATCCTCACAACAACCCTATGACTTCAATTCTTAATTCAATACTTAAGTATTATTCATCTTATAGATTAGAGCTTAAAATTTCCTAATGCCGTTAAGTAGACAAGTAGGAATCGGAACCCAGATATCTGATTCCAAAGCCCATGCTCTTTCCATAAAGCCAGACTGCTTCAGAAAACAGTCTCCATGACAAGGCCTGGGAAAACAACTTAACAATGAGACTATAGGATATGTGGAATATTAAAAAGTAAGCAAAGGAATATGGGTTCCAGCTTTTACTACATCTACTCTCTCTGACTTCAGTTTCCCAACTGCAAAAAATGAGAAACAACAAGAAAACCACCCCAATAAATTCATTTTCTCTTCTTCTCAAGAACAGATAGATGCCCTAGCAGTTTTTCTCATTCAAAAATATTTGTGAAAACAAATATTTTATAACCACTAAGAGATACTTAAAACCTCATAACAGAAAACAACTCTCAATTACCATGATTATCCATGGACTATCTACATCATATGCTCCTCCACTATAGACAATAAGAATTGAATGTAGGGACCCAGTTGATTGCATGACTGATTTGACCAATAACAGAGTGATATGAGTAACAACAACAACAAAAAAGAACACAGTCTGTTCCAGAACCATTAAGATTTCTGTGTTTGACTACTGTTAAACTGTAAAATTAAAACCTAGTAAACAGGGCTTCTCTGGTGGCGCAGTGGTTGAGAGTCTGCCTGCCAATGCAGGGGACATGGGTTCAAGCCCTGGTCTGGGAAGATCCCACATGCCACAGAGCAACTAGGCCCGTGAGCCACAATTACTGAGCCTGTGCGTCTGGAGCCTGCGCTCCGCAACAAGAGAGGCCGCGATAGTGAGAGGCCCGCGCACCGCGATGAAGAGTGGCCCCCACTTGCCGCAACTAGAGAAAGCCCTGGCACAGAAACGAAGACCCAACACAGCCATAAATAAATAAATTAATCAAAAAAAAAAAAAAACTACACAGATACTTGCGTGTCTGTGATGTTGCTTTAAAAAAAAAACAAAAAAAAAAACCTAGTAAAGACTCAAAAGAAGAAAGAATTGAATGTAGGAAACTTGCACACTGTTAGAAAACATTATCCTTCTCTCTGGAATACCATGTTAGAAACCAATATCAAAATGCTATCCTCTACCCCTTACCATGCATGGTTCTGATGCATTCGAAGCCCTGAAAATCCCATAGTTTAATGGTCATATCCGCAGAACAGGAAGCCAGAAGCTTGCCACTATGGTCGAATGAAATATCCTGTACAGAGTCTGTATGCCCCTTAAGAGTTCGTTCAAAATCTCCAGTCTCATAATCCCACACCTGTCAAGTGAACAGAAAATTGGTTAGCATCACATCACTCCTTTCTCAGTTCACATCTGCACTTGGCAGGCCAGTCTGGCACTATATTGACTAACTGAACAAGTAACAAAGGGTAACTCTCTTAGAAACAGCACACCTTCAAGTATAAATTGGACTTTTCTCTATAGAGAAAATCGATTATTAAATAGACCTCTAAAACCACATTTACTAAGCATCTTACCATATATCTAACCATGCTAGTGATTAGGTATATAATGCTACAGGACAGAGTCCCATCCCAGTCTGACAGCAGGCAACAGACATGTTAAAAAGTAAATATAAGTACCGAAAAAAAAAAAAAAAAAGGGTTTCAGAGGCCTATGACATGAATTTATATGTAGACTATTAGGGGAATGATAAAGGAGTATTCAATTCTACTAGACAAGCAAAGCTCAGACATCTAAGAGGCCAAGGAAAGACTACACAAGATGTAACTATCCTTAAATAGCAGATTTACAGAAGCATATGTCATTATGATATAAAAACACTGAGCCACAGTCACATTCTTAAAGATAATTTTTCTAAAAAAATAAAAATAATAAGCTATCAAGAATAATTACTATTAGAAACAGATCTCAAGAACATACTAAACTTCTATCCTGGTGGCCAAATACTAGTCTGAAGTTAAGTCTTTAACCAACACTAATTACATGCTCTAAAATCAAGTGACTGATTTCATTCTTTCCATAGTAAGTTCAAATGTATCTGTGGTAGGGTGTATTTCAACCAATTTAGAGAAACTCAGAACATGTATTTTGAAAATATGGAAACAATCTAAACATCCAATATTAGGGAAATGGCTACACAGATAAAAAATTTGCTACTGTAAGGAATTTATGGCATGTATACAATAACGTTATATAAAAAAGAACACAAAATTACACACGATTACAACTACGTTAAAAAATGCACATAAGAAAAATAAACTATCCTCTAAAAACATTTCTTTTACAGTAAACTTACGTAGCAGCCTTCCCAAAATAAACATATTAAAATGTTACCATCTAAATGTTCAAGTATTTCTACATGGAAGTGATTACTGTATGTTTAGTTTTGTTCATATTTTGTTAGATGTATCTTGAAGTATTCTGGAGTTTTTTGATGCTACTGTGGCATTTTTAAATTTTGATTTTCAATTATTCTAGTTTATAGAAATACAATTACTTTTTATATATTGACCTTGTATCCTGTCATTCTGTTACACTGTCATAATTCCAGCAGGTTTTTGTAGATTCTTTGGGATTTTCTATATAGAAGATCATGTTGTCTGCAAATAAAGGCAAGTTCCATTCTTTCCTTTCCAATCTATCTGCCTTTTATTTCTTCTTCTTTACTGCACTGGCTAGGCACTCTAATACAAAGGTGAATTTAAGTGGTTGAGACTGGTCATCCTGGCCCTGATTCCTGAACTCAGGGGGGAAGCACTGCTTTCCACCATTAAGTATTATGTCCACTCTAGGTTTTCCAGACACCTTTACCTTTTATCAGGCTGAGGAAGCTCCCTTCCCAGCTTGTTGAGAGTTTTTATCATGAATGGATGTTGGAATTTTGTCAAATGCTTTTCCTGAACCTATTATGTTTTTTTTGTTGATATGGTATATCACACTGATTGATTTTCAAATGTGGAACCAATCTTGCATTCTGGAATAAACCCTATTTGCTTATGACATATTAACTGTCCTTTCATGAACTGCTGGATTCAATTTGCTTATAATTTGTTAAGGATTTTGCATTTATGTTCATAAATGGTATTATATCGGTCTATAGTTTTCTTTTTTTTGTAGTATCTTTACTCATTTTGATATCTAGTTGTTTCATTTCAACACCAAGAGTTCAGATGAATACTTTACATACTGAAAATAAATAAGGTGTGACCTTGAAGTTCACTTCCATTTAAGTTAATTTTCTTTCCATGCATTCATTAAAGAACACTGAAGCATTTTCCTCTAAAATAAATATACCCAGAATGTGAACTGTGTCTCTTCATAAATGGTAAGCAAACAGAGCATTTTAGTGTTTATAAATGTCAGGAATTAATGAGAATTTTTTCTTTACTTGATATTTACCTTTTGTATGATTATAAAATAAATGCTCATGATAAAAAATATAATGTACTGATATAAAGGCAATAAAAAATATCCATTATCCTACCAATGGCATGGTTTTTCCATTTTTTCTATGCTCCTTTTAAAAAAGTATGGTGACTGTGTATACTTCATTATCCTGTTTTCCCTTTGCATCTTATCATAAGGATTTCTCCATGCCATTAAAAACTTATTAGCATGGGCTTCCCTGGTGGCGCAGTGGTTGAGAATCTGCCTGCTAATGCAGGGGACACGGGTTCGAGCCCTGGTCTGGGAAGATCCCACATGCCACGGAGCAGCTGGGCCCGTGAGCCACAACTACTGAGCCTGCGCGTCTGGAGCCTGTGCCCCGCGACGGGAGGGGCCGCGATAGAGAAAGGCCCGCGCACCGCGATGAAGAGCGGTCCCCGCACCGCGATGAAGAGTGGCCCCCGCTTGCCGCAACTGGAGAAAGCCCTCGCACGAACCGAAGACCCAACACAGCCAAAAATAAAAATAAATAAATAAATAAAAAATAAGAAAATCCTTTAAAAAAAAAAAAAAAAAAAAAACTTATTAGCAAACATTCTTTTAAAAGTAATTCCTAATATTTTCTAAACAAAAGGAAAAACTTTTTCATTATTATAGAAAACATTATAGTGAAAACCTTTGAATAGTGAAAAATATCTGTCCTCATTCTGCAACAGTTAGGTCAGACATTGATGGTGAAAAAGAATTTTGAGTCAGAAAGTGTACGCTTTTTAGCCCTTCATATATTCTGCTAAATTGTTCTCTGATAAGACTGTATCAAATGTAATGAGAATGCTTGCTTCATCAAATTCTTATCACCTCTGGGAATTCTCATTTAAAAAGTAAAATATCTTGGCAGATTTGATATATATTTTAACCTGCATTTCTTCTTCTATTAGTAGTGAGGCCAAAGCTCTACTGTCGTTGGTTAGCCACTTTTTCTTCCTCTGAATTGTCTGTTCTCGTCCTGTAGTCCATTCTTCTGTTGAGATGTTACTGTTTTCCACATTTGTTTGAACTCTATATATTAAAGCTGGCAATCCTTAATCTGCTTTATTAGTTGAATGTATTTTTCAGTTTTGTTTGCTGTTCATTTTTCTTAACATTTAAGAACTAATTCTAAATGACAACCAGAAATGTTTCAAAAATTTCAATGACGCAATTAAAAAGTCATGAGCTATTCCAAATATCCATCCTCTATCATTTTTCTTAAATTATTGTAGTTCAAATGTTGATAATGTAAATGAATGACTCTAAAAGGAAGGTGTTATATTTACTAGATGCACAAGAGAAATTATATAATAAAATTTTAATTTTGTTATAACATTATCTACAGTTTATTGGGGACTTACCATCTATCCACCAAACACTGTACTGTTATATACATTATGTATACATTACTTCATTTTAAGCAAAAGAATCTTATAGATATTTTTAATCCCCCTTCCAACAAATGAGAAATTTGAGCCTTAAACATATCAAGCACTTTGCCCAAGATAGTCACAAAATTACAGAAAATTCTGTCTCTGTGTGCTCCTTTGAGTTTTTTTGGAAGGTAGTTCTGTCACAATCATCATTTAGGAATCCCCTAGCTTTACCATAATTGAAGAATGAAAACCACTGGTAGAAACAGGTTTCTTTTCGTTCCACAAAATACCCAACGAAATGAGAAAGACTTATGTATAAAAATGAATAGAACAGTATTACTCAAGATAGTAGATGACTGGAAATAAAAATCCAATGGAAGATTTGTTAATGGTGTTGAGACACTGCTGACAGTGAGTACTCCTTCAGTATTTTAAGCAGTTTCCATGTATTATTTAATCCTCCCCAAAGTCCTGTGACACAGGTACTAATTATCTTCATTTTACAGATGAGAAAAGAGAAGCACAAAAAGTTAATTTGTTCATATCACATAAATCATTAAGTAGGGGGGTCAGGACTTGAACCCAGAGCTTGTGCTCTTGACCATTAACTACTCTATAAAGTCTCCACATATAAGTAAAAAGATCAGTTTAAAATCATTAAAAATGATGATTCATTAGAAACAAAGAAAAGTATTTCTAAAATAAGTTTAATCAAAGAAGGAAGCAAAACTAAATACAAATGCTTTTCGTATGTGTGCACATTAAAGACTAAACAGAAGGGAGAACTTTTACTAGTTGTTGACACATGTGGTATGGTTATAGATAAAACTTTTAAAACTTCCATTTGTAATATTTTAAAGTTGAACCAATAGCTAATTTTAAGATGGCATATTAGCAGTTTTATTTACGCTTTTAGACCACTGCTGCAAAATCAATAGTTAAGACTGAGTTTTCCATCTATTTGATAAGTCTATCTTTACCCCCATGCTTCATGACAGCAGTGCAGTTTTCAGTAGACAAGACCATCATGAAATTAATAAACTAAATACATGTCTACATAATTTGAAAGACAGCACTATATTAGTGTATTAGGCAATCATCTCAGCCTACAGAAATATGTAATGCAAATAGAATTTAAAAGACTCTCTTCCAATTACTTTGCAGCCCGACCCATGGATCACCAGCCCACAGGATGAATGTAAGCCACTGATTTAGAAACTAAAGAAACCACAGAAGGAAAACATACAATCATGTTTAAAGAACAGGTTAAGTATATACATTTAAGTCATGCCTGCGTTTTATGCTGACTGCTGCTATGTGATAAATACAATCTTAGCAATCTACTCACATTTTCTTATTTATACCTCTACAAATGAAACTTAAAATCTAGAACTTAATCTGAAATAAGCTTTAGATAGAGAAACCTACTTAAATTTTTAAAACTACATTTTACTTATCTTTCTGTATGTGGTTTATACAACTATCACTGTATTGTGTCTGAATCAAAGGAAATTATAAAAACAACTTCTTTCCTGATTAAAAAATATTAAAATGTATATGCTTATCATGAAAATTTTTAAAAATGAGAGAAATACATAACTTCTAAAATGGAAAGCTGCTACATTTCCACACCCCTAGAGAGAATTACTGTTTAGTTTGGAATCAAAACCATCAAGGAGAGTGCAATTTAAATAAATCCTCTATTGAATTTTTTTGTGGAATATATTCACCCCCAGAATTACTAGTTTTGTAATCCTGTATTTTCATCTATCACCTCTGCTAATAAGTAAGGCACATACTTATACTTTAATTCTTCAAGAACAAAAGTTATTCGAGCACTGGGTGACCTATATTTGTCCAATGTTACATTAGTGACACCCAATTTTCTCAAATTCATCAGTGAACTTACTTGGCAGCTTGTCTCTCAGGAGCTACAGTGAAATTTTATTCGGTCTTTTAAGGTTTAGAATCAATCACACAGTTTCAAAGAGGCCCTCCTGTTACTCTGCGTAGTTCCTCATTTCAAGATCTTTTCATTTCTTTCACTCAATTAACATTAAAGTTGCTTCTAACAAGTACCCTATTGTATGTCTTTCAATTTTGAAAACACTACCTTAATTGTAGCATCCTCTGAAGCAGAGACCATAACACTGAACACAGGATGGAAAATGACTCGAGTGACTGGACTCCTATGACCACTCAATGCATATTTTTCTGGTGGACGGGGAATCCATTCTTTTGGGTCTCTTTTTTGACCAAGAGGTCCACCCGACGTAAACTCTTCTTTTGCTTCATTTAGCTTTGATTCTAATTCCATAACCTTAAGAAGGAACACATAGTTATGTACAGATAGATTCTGATAAAAATTGTATATTTTTAAAAACCTGCCTTTATTTTGCATCCATATATGCAGAATAAAATTTCAGTAATTTACAAAGCATTTGTCAGATTTAATTGAAAATGATCTACATTAAATATATCACTAAAATCTTAGTGTGACAAAACTAAAAACTGAGAAAAATTCAATACAATTGTGTCTTAACTCCTTAACTCAAAGAAAAATTTGGAAGGTGCCAGGATACAAATGAGAGGAAGAGTAGGAACCTATCTTGATCCTTTCTAATTCTGCCACTCTTAGTAAATTCTTTCCAAACCATAGTTTACATTGTACATGCTAATCAGAATATTCATATTAAAAGCTAACATTACTGAGCATCTATGTGCTAGGCACTTTTCTAAGGGCTTTTTATGGATTAACTCATGTTATAACAATATTATTTATTCTAATTTTGCCTACTAAAAGTATAAATTTTAGGACCAGAATATTACCTATTGCCTTCACTTTACAGATAAAAATAAAAGGTCAGAGATGAAAATGACTTGTCTAAGAGCACACTTTAGTGCTCTTTCCCCAGCATCATATTGGCTCCATGTGTTCTTCCCATCTAAGTGCATAAATGGGTTCTTCAGTACCAATTCCTTGAAGTCAGGGTTGTGTTAGATTCAACTCAGCCAGTAGCCCTGGTTGCATAAATTACCATTTACCAGCAATGATCTGTATAGGTCATAATGCATAGAAATAATAATGCACAGAAATGTATTTTTATTTGCCTTTTCAAGGTTAAATATAATTATTAATTAATGTAAAAGAATAATTTATGTTATGTTGATATTTTCAGTTTATATAATACTTTGAATACAACTTAAAAGAAAAAAAGACTTAGTTACCTTCTTTTGTAATCTAATAACAGATGTCCATTTTTTTTCCAAAAGACCAGCATATTTCTTATCTAATTCTTCATTCTAGAGAAAAAAAAAATGAGAACATTAAAAAAAAAAAAAAGGCAAAAATACAATAGTTCAAGCCATACAAACCATTCAATCTCTAGGCCCAAACGTTACGAAAAATATCCTGATTATATAAATAAATAAATAAAAACATCTGATTATACCAAAAAGGGGGGGGGAGGGGGAATACTAGGTTTAGTGCCAAGTAAACCACAATAACAAATGATAAGATTTGTGAATAACTGAGGTGACTGTTAACTACTGATACCTAAGTAAAATCCACTCATATATACTATGAATAACTGTAAAAAGTCAAACATACCATATCTAATTCAGCTTCCTTTTTAAAAACTGAATATGCTTCTTCATAGCCATTTGAACGAAGATAATCTGCTATAGCTCGATTTCTGAAAAAAAAAAATTCAAATGACTCCTAATAAACTCTCATTTCTATTTTGAAGAAAGATTATTTTATTTAAAATCTCATAAATCTTAAGACACTCTTTTAAAAGTATTACCTTCCAAATCATACAAGTATTTCACAAGAAAAGGAACCCCTCCCCAAAAGCCTCTAAAACAGTAAACCCTGTCATAGTACATCCTTAAGATTATAACACTGTTCTTGAGCTTTCAGTTATGTTTCTAAAGTGTTGCTTGCCTCACAAGCTGTAAGATCAAGATGTGGCTTATATAATTAGTTATCACTTTGTGACAGTAATGAAATTTAGTTTTGTAGGGAGAATTGTTCTGATAAAATTACAATTAGTAAGTATTTTAATATTAGAGACAACTTTATAAATTTATTTATTTTTGGCTGCATTGGGTCTTCGTTGTTGCGCACGGGCTTTTCTCTAGTTGCGGCGAGTGGGAGCCACTCTTGGCTGTGGTGCACAGGCTTCTCATTGCAGTGGCTTCTCGTTGCAGAGCACGGGCTCTAGGCGCACAGGCTTCCGTAGCTGTGGCACATGGGCTCAGTAGTTGTGGCTCGTGGGCTCTAGAGCACAGGCTCAGTAGCTGTGGCACATGGGCTCAGTTGCTCCACGGCATGTGGGATCTTCCCGGACCAGGGCCCGAACCCATGTCTCCTGCACTGGCAGGCGGATTCCCAATCACTGCGCCACCAGGGAAGTCCCTAGAGACAACTTTAAACCATGAGAGTGGGTGAAAAAAAGGCATAAGCTACAAGCTTAGTATATTATCATAGAATGAGAAATTAATTTAGAATTAGGAAGAACTCAAAGGTTAGAGAAGCTGAATTAGCAAATGAATTTCATGCTCTCCTTATATTCTTTGAAGGCAAAAATCAGCTACCTGTCTCCTAAGGCAACCTATTCCAATGTCTCTCAATTTTTTTGAGCCTAAGTCCCACTGTGATAGAAATAGTTGTTTCCTTGGTATTGCCTTTAAAACATTTCAAATTAATTTAAATAATTTAAAAGTTTATACATACACAAGGCTAAACAAACTTTAAATATATAAGTACACAATAAAGTGTGGTTTCCACCACTGACCCGCAATATTCCATCCCAGAGGCAACCACTTTACCAGTGTTTTGTGTATTCTTTCAGTGATAATCTACCTATAACTACATATCCTTGCATGGTCTTCTAGAGATAATTAATACGTGTTTTTAAAACAAACTGCAGTACACTACAGATAATGTCTTACACACAATGTCACATAAACTCATTTAATTTCAGCAATCATTCTTTATCAGATGTAAATCTGCCTCTTTAAAAAAAATATTGTATTCCATTACAGAGATACATATGCTTTTACTACTACAAACAATGCTGCTAGGACTATCCTTGTATAAATGCCAATGCTACTGCCCACCTAATGCTTTAGGAAATAAAACACTCTAAGCAGTACTGTAGAATTGGTGGGACTAAGTTTTAATTCAATGGCATGTTAAAAACAAAAAATGGAGAAAGATAATATGGAATTCGAGCAAACACTTCATGTTCCAGGTAATTATTAGCTTACCAAAGATTAAAGTACAATAACTAGGGACTTCCCTAGTGGCGCAGTGGTTAACAATCCGCCTGCCAATGCAGGGGAGACGGGTTCAAGCACTGGTCCAGGAAGATCCCACATGCCGCGGAGCAACTAAGCCTGTGCGCCACAACTACTGAGCCTGCGCTCTAGAGCCCGCATGCTACTACAGAGGCCGCGTGCCACAACTACTGAAGCCCGTGTGCCTAGAGCCCATGCTCCGCAACAAGAGAAGCCACTGCAATGAGAAGCCTGCGCACTGCAACAAAGAGTAGTCCCCGCTCACCGCAACTAGAGAAAGCCCGCGCACAGCAACAAAGACCCAACAGAGCCAAAACCAAATAAATAAATAGATAAATAAATTTATTTTTTTAAAAAAGTACAATAACTAGTGGAGGGGCCTAATCCCCCAAGTGATGGTATTTGGAAGTGGGGCCTATGTGAGGAGGTCACAAATGGGGTTAATGTCCTTATGGAGAGAATAGGAACCAGGAAGTGAGCCCTCACCAGACACCGAATCTGCCAGTTCCTTGGTCTTGGACTTCCTAGCCTCTAAACTGTGAGAAATAAATCTTTGTTGTTTATAAGCCACCCAGTTTATGATATTTTGTTAGAGCAGTCTAAGAAGAGACTAAGACAAAAAAAAAAAAATACATTTTTTAGGACATTTTGATAGCTGTTGTCAAACTGCTCCCCAGAGTTGTAACCAGTTTATACTCCTACCAGCAGTTGCGAATGTCATCCCTTTACCACCTTTACTTTTCAGACATTTGGGTTAGCATTTACTGACTTAAAACAAACAGTTGATGCCCTTTGATTCTGCTTATATAGCTTTTATGAAAGTGTAGATGTTAAATTTTTAAGATTCTGCAAGATTTCCAAATTCTATGTGGCCTAACCCAACATCTATATTTTTAAAAAGATGCTGTGTGGTAAAAGCAATTAGAAAGATATAGGTAATTCCAAATGTGCATAAAACAGGACCTCAAAAGAGTTGTATGTTACATTTATACTTTTTATAAAATGTTAAATCTAATTTAAAAAACAATATTCACTGTCTCTTTTGATCCTAAAACCATCCTGTAGAAAAGTTTATTACCCCTATACTATAAAACTGACAGACTGATTTATCCAAGGTCACAAAACTAAGATGAAATGAAATAATTTAGGATAATAATTCCAATCAACATTCATTAGGTAGGTGGGGAAGAAACTGGCTAAGTAGGTGGAATGCAAAACCTTCTTCCTTTAACTAGAGTTGTTCCATTTTCATATACTTCCATATATTGTATTTCTTCATAAGTGTTTTAAAAGTGGATCTATACTGCAATTAAAAAAGCCTGACACTCAAAATTTTTTTATTGAAGTAGAGCTGGTTTACAATGCTGTGCCAATCTCTGCCGTACAGCAAAGTGACTCAGTTATACACATATACACATATATATATACATTCTTTTCTTAAATATTCTTTTCCATTATGGTTTATCCCAGGAGATTGGATATAGTTCCCTGTGCTATATAGTAGAACCTTGTTGTTTATCCTTTCCATTTTTTAAAAATTTCTTTCTTTCTTTATTTTCTGGCTGTGTTGGGTTTTCGTTGCTGCAGTGAGTGGGGGCTACTCTTCGTTGCGGTGCAAGGGCTTCTCACTGCGGTGGCTTCTCTTGTTGCGGAGCATGGGCTCTAGGCATGCGGGCTTCAGTAGTTGTGGCACACAGGCTCAGTAGTTGTGGCTCACAGGCTCTAGAGCGCAGGCTTAGTAGCTGTGGCGCACGGGCTTAGTTGCTCTGCAGCATGTGGGATCTTCCCAGACCAGGGCTCGAACCCATGTCCCCTGCACTGGCAGACAGATTCTTAACCACTGAGCCACCAAGGAAGTCCTGTTTATCCGTTCTAAACATAATAGTTTGCATCTACCAACCCCAGACTCCCAATCCATCCCTCTCCCTCCCCACCGTGGCAACTACAAGCTTGATCTCTATGTCTGTGAGTCTGTTTCTGTTTTGTAGATAGGTTCATTTGTGCCATATTTTAGATTCCACATGTAATTGATATCATATGGTATTTGTCTTTCTCTTTCTGACTTATTTCACTTAGTTTGATAATCTCTAGTTGCATCCATGTTGCTGCAAATGGCATTATTTCGTTCTTTTTTACTGATGAGTAGTATTCCACTGTATGTATGTACATCTTCTTTATCCATTCATCTGTTGATGGATATTTAGGTTGTTTCCATGTTTTGGCTTTTGTGAATAGTACTGCTATGAACATAGGGGTGCATGTATCTTTTTGAATTATAGTTTTGTCCAGGTATATGCCCAAGAGTAGGATTGCTGGATCATATGGTAATTCTATTTTTAGTTTTTTAAGGAACCTCCATACTGTTTTCCATAGTGGCTGCACCATCTTACATTCCCACCAACAGTGTAGGAAGGTCCCCTTTTCGCCACACCCTCTCCAGCATTTGTTATTTGCAGAGCTTTTAATGATGGGCATTCTGACCAGCCTACACACAAATTCTTGAAACCAAGAATGACTCATACTTTTAACCACTAAGCTTTTGTTTTGGTAACTGACTAGATCTGGGAGATGGGAGAAAATAGTTGATTTACAAGTTTCTGGTAGATGGTAATAACATGTACTTGGACAGGAAACAGGAGAAGAGGAGGAAGGAAAAAAGGGGGGGGGCAAGAATATAATCAGTTCAGTTTTAAACCTTTTGACTTGAAGTAGCTATAAAATATTTAAGTAAAGATATATGATATAGGAGGTAACTGAATATACAGGTCAGAAGCTTTAAAGATCGATCTGACGTAAGGAAAGGATTTAGGAAAATTAGTAAACAGGAAGTAGTGATTCAAACCATGTAAGTGGTGAAAGACACTTTGGATGAAGGTATATAATGGGAAGAGAAAAGGAGACTAGAAAGTAAATGATGGAACCTTGACAGATACCAATAATTAAGAAGCCATTAGGGAGTGAAGAAGCCTACTATGAGAATTAAGAGATTCCAGCAAGCCAATGGAGAAGGGAGTTTCAAAGAAATGGAAATGGCTAACAATGACAAAGATCTGAGAGAGGTCAAGTAAAGTCTAAAAAGTGTCCAAACAATCTGGCTACCAAGAGGTCCCTGCTGACTTTAGCAAGTGCAGTTCCAGAACTTAAAGTAGCCTCAGTATTCCACTCCACAGTAAGGCTTCAAACGAGCACTGTAAAATACTGGAGCTGGGGAGGAGCAGTGAGATTCGAGAGTATCAGGGATGCATTCTCTTTCTATTTAATGAAGGTTAAATGTTAACAGTATTACTTGTTAAGAGTTTAGAAAAAGAGCTATTACATAGCATTAAAATATCATAATACTGACCTACCAAAGAGCAAGGGATATATACAAAAATATGGCAAATAAATTAAAACTGAAGTTTAAGCGAGTATGATACCATTAGGGGTAGTACAACATACTGATGATGTACAAAGTCTACAACCCAGTCCCAGAATAGTCTAGTCAATTTTATTTCCGCATCAAATACAATTTAGTCAGACCTCTTAGTCACACTTCTAACCACAATGTCAGGTGAGTGGTGCTGACAGAGTCAAAAAACTTAAGTCAGGTTCCCATGGCCAGATAACTTTGGCACTACTGCCCCTGTTACCTCATCACTCAATATCTAGGCTAACTATCTGATCCAGAGAATGTGGAACCTCTAACTCAGGCAAGGTGTACCACCATCACTTAAAGTAAGAATAAATAAGACTGAAGAATCTCTTGGTTCTAACAGCCTAAAAGGTGCTTCTAGAGTTTGCTACTAATTTCAATTGTTGACCTAGAGATGATTTTCATCAGTTTTACTAGGATGGAAGATTTATCCCCTTGGAAACAAGTGGACATCAAAGCACAAGTTTATAATAATCTCTCAAAGAAACTTCATACACATGAGTTAAATAAATCTACTAAGCCTTAGGAGATGAAGAAAAACAACTATCACTAGAATCAAAGAAAAATTCATGCAGAAGTGCAACAGGTCATTCTGAGTAGAACCAAAACCAGTAACCCCATGCAGAATCAGAGAAAATGGTTAAAATCAAAAGAACGAACTGAGATGAAGGACTTTTATGTATGAACAAACAGAATTGGATAGACAGAGTTTAGGCTTACATATGGAATAGTACATTGGACATATTCTACTGCTGTCCTCTGAAACTATTACAATAACAAATGAGATTTTGTTTGTTTTTCTAAACTATTTCAAGTTTATTAAAATGCAAGGATTATATTCTAAGCATTTTAGCTGACTTCTTACACTCTCTTCATTGTTCTTATATCCCTAGGATAATTTTTGTAGCTGTGGTATCAGTCATAACATAATATGACTACTACCATAGTAGTACATACAACATTAACACTACCAATCCATACACACCCTCACACTCTTATAAAGGGAGATAAGAGTTTCAAAAGTTTTTCTAAATGCTATGAACTGCTAGTTAAACAAAAACAACTCTAAAAAGATTGGATAGCACCAACAATAAAAGCAGAATACTTCAGGGTCCCCTGCATCTCTTACGAATATAAATTGAAGCAGAGGGAATTACAGAGCATGCGTTACAGGAGACTGAGATGGAAGCTGTTTTTCACAGGTAAAGAAACTGAGGCTCACAGAGCTTAACTGATTTTTTTGGCTAATAAATGGTGAAGCTGAGAATCAAAAATTCAGCCTTTTGAAACCAAAATGATAATAACAGTATTTCTTCAAATTGTGTACTCTAGCATTCTAAGGTTGAATAAAAATGTTCTAGGAATTCTATAAATAGTTAAATTTTATTGTTTATATGAGGAGAAACAAGGTTAAGTCAGTAGATGACAAACAGATGTTTTCTTACCAGGCCCATCAGAAAAGATACACTGATCTCACATATTCAAGAATGAGGAAAGCAATGGAGTTAATGTGCACTGTTCTGAAAGTCTGCAGTGGCCCAATGACTGTGGGATGTCTGCAGGGTTAGGAGGGCACACCACTAAGATAATGAGAAGACCCAGCAGGATCAAGCATACAAGTTCACACCCCCAGAGGTACATCATCATCATCAGCCCTGTTCCAGAAGACAACTGTCACAACACCCCAGGCTATGCCATTTTAGACAAACACCAAGATGAACTACATAGTCCTGGGGAAGATGTGAATAAAGTTCATTTCAAGTGCAGAGACACTACTGCAGGTCATTCCATAAGCTGCTGCCATAGGACATTAACCAAGTCTGACAGGTAGGTAACATGACTTCTTAAATATGCTACAGCCACCCACTGAATCTCTGGGGAAAGGGGAGCACTGATATGATGAGTTCCTGGCCATAGGTCTTACACCTCTCCAACCTTATGGGCCCTGACAAAGGGTTACAATGATCATCCTTCATCATCACACTTGATACTTACTCCAAAAGGGTAGTCCAGGATTCAACTACTACCAGTCTTGGGACAAGTATAAGCACAGCAAGAGGTTAAAATGAGACCTTATTCTGGCAGTGATGAAGTAAAGGAAAATAAAATTTGGGTGAGCCAGGGTGAGTGGACCTTTATCTTCATCATTAAGCAAAAGAATATGCGCCTGGTATACTAGCCTGTCAGTTACCATTTCTCTTCAGCAGGGATCTGGGTCTGAGGTAACATCCACCCCTCACTCTCCATACCACAGCAGCAATAAAATGGTATATAAGTATACCATGTTGGATTTCTTTTAAAAAGGCAAAACCAAAAACATGAACACACAAAAAAGCATTATTACTTTTCATTCTCATATTTAGACGAAATTTTTTGAGTAATGGAATGACAAAGCAGAAGGCACCACTGAACAGTTCAGTTTTGATCCTCCCCCTTGTTTATGTCTTCTTCTTTACTCTTTTAATCTGTTAAGAAAAGTAACCTTACAATAACGTAAATGAAGGTGTGATTATGACATCACTTCACACTAACTGGGCCAGCCTCCCAATTATGTTGTTTCAAATTAGTGATACACATGTGTATTACTGACTGACATTAAAAAGAAGTTGCGGGCTTCCCTGGTGGCGCAGTGGTTGAGAATCCACCTACCCATGCAGGGGACATGGGTTCGGATCCCTGGTCTGGGAAGATCCCACATGCCGCGAAGCAACTAAGCCTGTGCGCCACAACTACTGAGCCTGTGCTCTAGAGCCCGTGAGCCACAACTACTGAGCCCACGTGCCGCAACTACTGAAGCCTGCGTGCCTAGAGCCCACGCTCCGCAACAAGAGAAGCCCCCGCTCGCCGCAACTAGAGAAAGCCCACGTGCAGCAACGAACACCCAACACAGCCAAAAATAAATAAAATAAATAAATTTATTTAAAAAAAAAAAAGAAGAAGAAGTTGCATGGCCTAGTATAAAAGTAAGAGGTCAGCAACGTCTCCACAGGGGGGATATTTTGCCTCAGTTCGATATAACTCGCAACTTTAAAAACATTTTCTCCCTTTTCCTCTAACTTTAAAGTCTATAGTAATTGTAGATATTTATTTTATTTAACTGTGAGATCCATTTAGATCCATTCCTGTAGAAAATTATTTTGCATACTTAAGAAACCCGTATGGAAAAGTCGGGCTGTACGATAAGAATAGCCAATATAACTGTCATGTGTTGAAAAGTTTGAAACGTTTACATTTTTAAATGTAAAGCAAAATTTCACTATAAAACAAGGGAGGAAAGAAAAAAAGGGAATGCGGGAAGAGATGAGTGTCTGTTATATTCCCAGCTTCATACTAGGGAATATAAAAGAGTAAGGTTGTGGTTCCTTGCCTTCCAGGGACTTATAAATCTATTGGAGGAGCAAAACCAAAGTTACCAAAGGGTGTGAAAACTAATTCAAAAAAGAGACAAATGAGACTGAATAGAAGAATCTTTTTGTAAAGGCAAGATATGAGTTGGGCCTTAAAGGAAAAAGAAACAGTAAGCATTATAGGCAGGGGACTGAGGAGGAGAACGGGAATGAGAATGGTACATGATGAAGATCTCAATGTATAGCTGACCAAATTCTTCAACATTCTTTTTTTTTTTTTAATTTTTATTTATTTTTTTATATTTCTGGCTGTGTTGGGTCTTCGTTTCTGTGCGAGGGCTTTCTCTAGTTGGGGCGAGCGGGGGCCACTCTTCATCGCGGTGCGCGGGCCTCTCACTATTGTGGCCTCTCTTGTTCCGGAGCACAGGCTCCAGATGCGCAGGCTCAGTAATTGTGGCTCACGGGCCCAGTTGCTCCGCGGCATGTGGGATCTTCCCAGACCAGGGCTTGAACCCGTGTCTCCTGCACTGGCAGGCAGACTCTCAACCACTGCGCCACCAGGGAAGCCCCTTCAACATTCTTGATTTTAAAACAGTCCTTAAAAATGGAAAGGTCTTCATTAACATTAAAAAAGATCTCTTATTCTTTCGACAAAATTCAACACCCATTTATGTTAAAAACCCTCCAGAAAGTAGGCATAGAGAGAACTTACCTCAACATAATAAAGGCCATATATGACAAACCCACAGCCAACATTGTTCTCAATGGTGAAAAACTGAAACCATTTCCACTAAGATCAGGAACAAGACAAGGTTGCCCACTCTTACCACTATTACTCAACATAGTTTTGCAAGTTTTAGCCACAGCAATTAGAGAAGAAAAAGAAATAAAAGGAATCCAAATCAGAAAAGAAGAAGTAAAGCTGTCACTGTTTACAGATGACATGATACTGTACACAGAGAATCCTAAAGATGCTACCAGAAAACTACTAGAGCTAATCAATGAATTTGGTAAAGTAGCAGGATACAAAATTAATGCACTGAAATCTCTTGCATTCCTATACACTAAAGATGAAAAACCTGAAAGAGAAATTAAGGAAACACTCCCATTTACCACTGCAACAAAAAGAATAAAATACCTAGTAATAAACCTACCTAAGGAGACAAAGGACCTGTATGCAGAAAACTATAAGACACTGATGAAACAAATTAAAGATGATACAAACAGATGGAGAGATATACCATGTTCTTAGATTGGAAGAATCAACATTGTAAAAGTGACTATACTACCCAAAGCAATCTACAGATTCAATGCAATCCCTATCAAACTACCAATGGCATTTTTCACAGAACTAGAACAAAAAATTTCACAATTTGTATGAAAACACAAAAGACCCCGAATAGCCAAAGCAATCTTGAGAAAGAAAAACGGAGCTGGAGGAATCAGGCTCCCGGACTTCAGACACTACTACAAAGCTACAGTAATCAAAACAGTATGGTACTGGCACAAAAACGGAAATATAGATCAATGGAACAGGATAGAAAGCCCAGAGATAAACCCATGCACATATGGTCACCTTTTCTTTGATAAAGGAAGCAAGAATATATAATGGAGAAAATACAGCCTCTTCTACAAATGGTGCTGGGAAAACTGGACAGCTACATGTGAAAAAATGAAATTAGAACACTGCCTAACACCATACACAAAAATAAACTCAAAATGGATTAAATCACAGCAAGATTCTTTTTGACCCAGCTCCTAGAGAAACAGAAATAAGAACACAAATAAACAAATGGGACCTAATGAAACTTAAAAGCTTTTGCACAGCAAAGGAAACCATAAACAAGACCAAAAGACAACCATCAGAATGGGGGAAAATATTTGCAAATGAAGCAACTGACAAAGGATTAATCTCCAAGATTTACAAGCAGCTCATGCAGCTCAATAACAAAAAAACGAACAACCCAATCCAAAAATGGGCAGAAGACCTAAACAGACATTTCTCCAAAGAAGATATACAGATTGCCAACAGACACATGAAAGAATGCTCAACATCACTAATCATTAGAGAAATGCAAATCAAAACTACAATGAGATATCATCTCACACCGGTCAGAATGGCCATCATCAAAAAATCTAGAAACAGTAAATGCTGGAGAGGGTGTGGAGGAAAGGGAACACTCTTGCACTGTTGGTGGGAATGTAAATTGATACAGCCACTATGGAGAACAGTATGGAGGTTCCTTAAAAAACTACAAATAGAACTACCATATGCCCAGCAATCCCACTACTGGGCATATACCCTGAGAAAACCATAGTTCAAAAAGAGTCATGTACCAAAATGTTCATTGCAGCTCTATTTACAATAGCCAGGACATGGAAGCAACCTAAGTGTCCATCATCAGATGAATGGATAAAGAAGATGTGGCACATATATACAATGGAATATTACTCAGCCATAAAAAGAAATGAAATGGAGGTATCTGTAATGAGGTGGATGGAGTTAGAGTCTGTCATACAGAGTGAAGTAAGTCAGAAAGAGAAAAACAAATACAGTATGCTAACACATATATATGGAATCTAAGGAAAAATAAAAAAAGGCCATGAAGAACCTAGTGGCAAGACAGGAATAAAGACACAGACCTACTAGAGAATGGACTTCAGGATATGGGGAGGGGGAGGGGTGAGATGTGACAGGGTGAGAGAGTGTCATGGACATATATACACTACCAAATGTAAAATAGATAGCTAGTGGGAAGCAGCCGCATAGCACAGGGAGATCAGCTCGGTGCTCTGTGACCACCTAGAGGGGTGAGATGGGGAGGGTGAGAGGGAGAGAGATGCAAGAGGGAAGAGATATGGGAACATATGTATATGTATAACTGATTCACTTTGTTATAAAGCAGAAACTAACACACCATTGTAAAGCAATTATACTTCAATAAAGATGTTTAAAAAAAAAAATGGGTTAAAGACCTCAATGTAAGGCCAGACACTATAAAACTCTTAGAGGAAAACACAGGCAGAACACTCTACGACGTAAATCACAGCAAGATCCTTTTTGACCCACCTCTTAGAGAAATGGAAATAAAAATAAAAATAAACAAATGGGACCTAATGAAACTTAAAAGCTTTTGCACAGCAAAGGAAACCATAAACAAGATGAAAAGACAATGCTCAGAATGGGAGAAAATATTTGCAAATGAAGCAACTGACAAAGGATTAATTAATCTCCAAAATTTACAAGCAGCTCATGCAGCTCCATATCAAAAAAAAACAAACAACCCAATCCAAAAATGGGCAGAAGACCTAAATAGATATTTCTCCAAAGAAGATATACAGACTGCCAACAAACACATGAAAGGATGCTCAACATCACTAATCGTTAGAGAAATGCAAATCAAAACTACAAAAACCTCACACCAGTCAGAATGGCCATCATGAAAAAATCTACAAACAATAAATGCTGGAGAGGGTGTGGAGAAAAGGGAACCCTCTTGCACTGTTGGTGGGAATGTAAATTGACACAGCCACTGTGGAGAACAGTATGGAGGTTCCTTAAAAAACTAAAAATAGAAGTACCATATGACCCAGCAGTCCCACTACTGGGCATATACCCTGAGAAAACCATAATTCAAAAAGAGTCATGTACCACAATGTTCATTGCAGCTCGATTTACAATAACCAGTACATGGAAGCAACCTAAGTGTCCATCGACAGATGAATGGATAAAGAAGATGTGGCACATATATACAATGGAATATTACTCAGCCATAAAAAGAAGTGAAATTGAGTTATTTGTAGTGAGGTGGATGGACCTAGAGTCTGTCATACAGAGTGAAGTAAGTCAGAAAGAGAAAAACAAATACCGTATGCTAACACATATATATGGAATCTAAAAAAAAAAAAAAGGTTATGAAGAACCTAGGGGCAGGACAGGAATAAAGACGCAGACGTAGAGAATGGACTTGAGGACATAGGGAGGGGGAAGGGTAAGCTGGGATGAAGTGAGAGAGTGGCATGGACTTGTATATACTACCAAATGTAAAATAGCTAGCTACTGGGAAGTAGCTGCACAGCACAGGGAGATCAGCTCGGTGCTTTGTGACCACCTAGAGGGGTGGGATAGGGAGGGTGGGAGGGAGGGAGACGCAAGAGGGAGGAGTTATGGGGATATATGTATATGCATAGCTGATTCACTTTGTTATAAAGCAGAAACTAACACACCATTGTAAAGCAACTATACTCCAATAAAGATGTTAAAAAAAAAAAAAAGCTCAAACTCAAAAAAAAAAAAAAAGACATCTCTTATTAATATTTTAGGGATTTCCCTGGTGGTCAAGCAGTTAAGACTCCACGCTCCCAATGCAGGGGGCCCGGGTTTGATCCCTGGTCAGGGAACTAGATCCCGCTCGCCTGCCGCAACTAAGAGTCCACATGCATCAACTAAAGACCTGGCCCAGCCAAATAAATAAATATTTTAAAAAATATATTTTAAAAAGAAACCCCTCAAACCTTCAACCAACAAATGTTATAGTTAATGATAAAGCACTAGAAATATTTGCATTAAAGTTGAGAAGAAAAGAATGCCTATAATCACTTTTACTTAAAATTGCTCAAAAGTGGTCTATCTAAATAATAGATATAAATATTGGAAATGAGATTAAGATATGAGAGAAATGGCTGAAAGACAGGACAGAAACAGATTATGAAGGACATGCAAGGCAAGAAAAGGCAGTTTAACTTAAGTGATATTTTTAAGACTTACTTATCAGAAGCATATAGGAAGATTAGATGGGATACCAACTAAATAAAGGAAGAGCATCATAAGTAAGCCAAGCCCTAAAGCATAAAAGTAAAAAGTAAAGATCCCTTAAAATCAAGTCATAGTCACAACAAGCATCCTCAGAATTACCTGGCTAAATACAAGTTCCATTTGCTGACGGAGCATAATTTTAATTCTGCACTGAAGAGCAAGATAGTCAATGATCTACAATACAGCTAATAATGGATTTATATTTTTAGAACTGGTATGGGTCAAGTGGTTGTCATTCCAGTGCTGCCTGATGAATCATTCACTTGTCCCTGGTCTCCTTTTCGCACGCTCAAATACCTAACTGCATCCCACCTTTCAGTTGACTTTCAACCTCACATAGACAATAGGAGCCACTCAGCATATAACTTTCTCAACTTCCTTAATAGTATTTGTGGCACTGCCTTCCTCCCTTTTACAGTATGACTTCTCTTCTAATACGATCCTCTAGAATACAATAAAAAATTTCAGAGAAATGAAATGTCTTATGACACAATAAAAGCTTTGTATGAGTTCTACAGAAAAATCAACAATTTTGACATTGATGACCACATCTTTATTATCTTTAGAGATGCCTACATTTCACTCTTCTCTACAAATGTCGAAATATAGTTTTTGAAACATTCAGCAATTTTATAATTTTGGTTTAATTTCACAAATGGAGTATGTGTTTTTGTTTACTAGGTTATTGTTTTGACAAGTCTAACATTAACAACAAGAGAAAATACCAGTACTCCATTATAGTAAGTCATTACTTGTTATCTGGAATGATCAGAATATGATGCATTCTACTGAATGAAATATTTCAATTAAAAACTTTCAAAGAATAAAAAGATTAAATATAACACAAACTGAGAATACTTTAATCTTCCTTTGAAGACTCAGAAGGCCTCATACTCTTTCACCCCAAGGAAATATGGTTACAGGTTTCATTATTATCAACCTTTTAAAGTTTAAAAAGCAGCAAAACCTCAAAACATAAGCCAGATGAAAGCAATATATTAAGAAGCTTATGTTTAAATATATACTTATTTTTATAGTCAAAGAAAATACATAGCTTTTTAAAATAAAAATTTGAACCTGAGAGGATATGAATTAGTTACAGTCTCATTTCAGTCCCAGCACCCAATTCATGTATTTTACTTTTCTTGCCCAGTATTAAGATTCTCATTCACAGGGGTAGTAGTGTACTCCCATGTACAATTGTAAGTGTGTAGGGAAGTACAGATCTTTACTTTTTTTTAAAGGCCAGGACAGAACCACTCTTTAAAAGATACTAAATATATACAATGTTCAAATGTATGCAGAAGAGAAACCTGAACACCTCAACTAATTGAAGAGGTTAGTTTTTTAAAGCAAAACACAGCTTAAAAATATATTATAGTAACAAAAAGACATGAAGGAACCTTAAATGCACATTGCTAAGTGAAAGAAGTCATTCTGAAAAGCCTCATACCACATGATTTCAACTTTTGGAAATGGCAAAACTACAGAGAGAGTAAAAAGATCAGTGGTTGCCAGGGGTTTTGGAGAGAGGAAGGAGGGATGATGGACAAATAGGCAAGCACAGGGGATTTTTAGGGCAGTGAAGCTGTCTACAGGTAAAGCAGGATTTAAGAGAAGGGTAAAGAGAATTAGCTTTACATGAGCCAGCCAGAATTAGCTAACAGAGACAAACAATAAATTATCCAAAAAAGCCTTGAGATCACTTGAGGAAGATTAGCTCACCTGGGAAGGACGTGGAAAGCTGAGGTAAAATGCCCCAAGGGCAAAGGACTGTACTAATACGGTAGAAAGGTGTACTAAGACAGCACACTCAATTTCAAGCTATGCCAGCTTTGTCTCACTTTTTCCCATGAACAGAACTGCCCTCAAAAATGCCACAAAGGACCCGTGCAAACTTGTTTAAGAGGAGAAGAGGAAAAGTAGCAAAGCAAGTAAAATAGAGAGAAAAGCATGCTTTAGAGGAAGAATAACCCCTGGAAGCAGGAGAAAATTATAGATGAACACTCTATACCTTCAAAAAAAATCTAAGGTAACATAAAACTAAAAATAAATCAAAACAAAAGGAATCCAAAAAGACATAATACGATATAACCAAATACTGATATAATAAGAGCAAATGTTCTTAAAGAATATCCAAAACCTACCTTGGGTGAACATGAAGATAAGTAAACAAATACTACGGATACCTAGGCAGAAAAGCAAGGAGAAACAGGCTGACCTAAAGCTTCTCCATTGCAACCTATAATGCCAGAGAATATTAATTATCTATAGTTTCTTTGTTTAAAAGAAAATCCATTAAATTTTTATTTTATTTACACAAAAAATAAATATTTGCCTTCTAAAATACTGAAACAATACTATCAGAAATCTTCGTTCTACCTTTATCCAATTTCATTCCTCTCTTCAGAGGTAACCACTGTTAACAATTTAGTGTATATCCTTTCAGGCCTTTATCTGTGCATCTACAGATATAGGCACAAAAGAAATGCATAGTTGTGTGTGTGGGTGTTTAACAGAAACGTATCATACCATCTTATTTAACAACCAGATTATTTGACTGAACAATAGATTTTACACCTCTTTACGTGTAGATACACATAAATATACCACATTTTTAAGCTGATATACAGTATCCCACAGAATGGATGTACCATATTTAACATACCCCTAATGATAGACCGTTCTGGGTTGTTACCAGTTTCTTACCAATGAAAACAATGCAATAAACATACATAATTTTACATAGCTATCCATACAGAAATATTTGCATATGTGCTAAAAAGAGCTCTTTATAAAGAAAACCGTTAGATCAAAGAACATATTTTAAAAGATACTGTCAGGGCTTCCCTGGTGGCGCAGTGGTTGAGAGTCTGCCTGCTAATGCAGGGGACGCGGGTTCGAGCCCTGGTCTGGGAGGATCCCGCATGCCGCGGAGCAGCTGGGCCCGTGAGCCACAATTGCTGAGCCTGCGCGTCTGGAGCCTGTGCCCCGCGACGGGAGGGGCCGCGATAGAGAAAGGCCCACGCACCGCGATGAAGAGCGGTCCCCGCACCGCGATGAAGAGTGGCCCCCGCTTGCCGCAACTGGAGAAAGCCCTCGCACGAACCGAAGACCCAACACAGTCAAAAATAAATAAATTAATTAAAAAAAAAAAAAAAAAGATACTGTCAAACTGACCTTTAAAGAAATTATAACAATGTATACATCCATCCGGTACCTGAGAGAACCCATTTCCCTACACCCTTGCTAGCCAAGGTTATCATCATTTTCATTTTGGACAATTGTTTAAAGAACAAACTGTATCTTGTTTTGTTTACGGATGTTAAATACTATGTCACATGTTTACTGGCCAATTTTAAAATTTGTTTTGTTTGTGAATGGCCTTAGTAATATTTTTTCTTTTTTCTACTGGTTGTTTGTGATAATTTTTTATCAATTTTTAGGACTCCTTTATATACTCTAGATGCCATTCCGTTGTTATATGTGTTGCAAATATTTTCCACAGCAGGTCGCTTGTGTTTTAATTTTGTTTTAGGTCTTTCTTCTTACAAAAATTTTATAATTCGATATAGTCAGATTTACCACTTCTTTTGTTTTCCACATTTGGTATCTTTAGGAAGTCTTTTCCTACCAAAAGGCTGTATTTTCTTCTACCATTTCTATACCATAATTATTTATTTATTTATTTATGGCTGCGTTGGGTCTTCATTGCTGCGCGCAGACTTTCTCTAGTTGGGGCAAGCTGGGACTACTCTTTGTTGCGGTGCACGCACTTCTCATTGCGGTGGCTTCTCTTGTTGTGGAGCACGGGCTCTAGGCGCGCGGGCTTCAGTTGTTGTGGCACGCAGGCTCAGTAGTTGTGGCTCGCAGGCTCTAGAGTGCAGGCTTAGTAGTTGTGGCACATGGCCTTAGTTGCTCCGTGGCATGTGGGATCTTCCCAGACCAGGGTTTGAACCCGTGTCCCCTGTATTGGCAGACGGATTCTCAACCACTGTGCCACCAGGCAAGTCCTCTACACTGTAATTTTTATGTGTTTAACAAATTTGGGCTTTTACTTCATCTGAACTCAAGTTTATCTTAACAATGTGCTGTACTAATACTATTTGCTGAACAGTACATCTTTTCTCTATTGATGTGAAAAGCCACTTTTACCATACGCTGAATTTCTATGGATAAATGGGCCTGTCTCTGAACTTCATCTGTACCCTTAACCTATTTGCCTAGTCCACAAATATTTTACTTACTACCTTTGTAGTAATGTTTGGATATCTGGTACAATTAGTTCTTTCTCATTAATCCTTCATAATTTTTTCATAACCATTTTTCTCTTCCAGATGACTTTTCAAATCAAGCTGGTCAAATTCATGAAAACTTCTGTTTGGATTTTGATTGGGATTCTATTTAATTTTATTAATAATATGAAAGTTCTGACACCTTCCCATTATTCACATTTTTCACTAGAAACAGGGCAAAGTAATCTTTTCTACTATATTACCTGATAACAAAAACAATTTATTTTTGAATGCCATCTTGTTTATGGCCACCATACTAAACCCAATCACTCTATAGTTGATTCTGTTGTATTTCCTACGTAGATGCTATCACCTACAAATATATTTGGTCTCTTCCTTTCCTACAGTTTTATCTAATTCTTTTTGTTGCCTCACTGCATTGGCTAGAATCTCAAATATGTTTAAATGGTAGCAGGAACATAGGAACTCTGAACTTCTTCTAGACTTTAATGGAAATGCACTTGATATTTCTAATGTTTGCTGTAAATTTCTGGCAACGAGCCTTAATCAAGTTAAGAAAATATCCTATTCCTTATTTTCTCAGAACTTCTAACAATCAGGATTGAGTATTAAAAACACTATTTCTGGGGCTTCCCTGGTGGCGCAGTGGTTGAGAATCTGCCTGCCAATGCAGGGCACACGGGTTCGAGCCCTGGTCTGGGAAGATCCCACATGCCGCGGAGCAACTAGGCCCGAGAGCCACAATTACTGAGCCTGCGCGTCTGGAGCCTGTGCTCCGCAACAAGAGAGGCCGCAATAATGAAAGGCCCGCGCACCGCGATGAAGAGTGGCCCCCACTTGCTGCAACTGGGGAAAGCCCTCGCACAGAAACGAAGACCCAACACAGCCATAAATAAATAAATAAATAAATAAATAAATAAATAAATAAATAAAAATTGTACAACTTTAAAAAAAAAAACAAAAACGCTATTTCTGTATTTCCTGGATTGATCACGTTTTTCTCTCCTATTTATTAATATAGTAATTACACTAACAGGTTTCTAAATATTGAAAAACCTTTGCATTCCTGGGATAAATCATACTTGGCCATGACTAACTTTTCTCATATGCTACTGGATTCAGTTGTTATATTATTTAGTATCTTTATATCTGAGTTCACGTAAAAAATTAGTGTATAATGTTTGTTGTTATTTTCCTTTTGCCTAGTGTCACTATCAGGGTTATTCTACCCTTATAAAATGAGCTCCTAAGTTTTCCACCTTTTTCTATGTTCTGGAAGAGACAACATAATCTGGGAAGTTACTGGTCCTTAAAGACTTGACAGAAAGTCTAGGCTTGAAAATCGTCTGGACTTGAAATCTGTAACTATTTTTACCATTTCCTCTACAGTCAATTATCTATTCAGGTTTTCTACCTCTTCCTGAACAGATTTTATCATATATATTTTCCTAGAAAATCACTTGGGTCATTTAGATTTTCAAATCTAATAGGATAGAACATTCTCATAATTTTGAAAATCACCTGAGTTCATTTTATGCTGCCTTTTTCATTACTATATTGTTCATCTGTGTCTTTTTTCTTTCAGTTTTGTCTATTTAAAAAAAAATCTTTTCATATTTACATACTCTGTAACATCCTTTTTTTAGACTTTTTTAGAACAGTTTTAGATTTACAGAAACAAATTGAGTAGGTAGTGCAGCATTCCCATATTCTCCCAGCCCCACTGCAATTTCCCCTACTATCTATTTTTTTATTAATTAATTTAATTAATTTTTGGCTGCGTTGGGTCTTTGTTGCTGCGCACAGGCATTCTTTAGTTGTGGTGAGTGGGGGCTACTCTTCATTGCGGCGCGCGGGCTTCTCATTGCAGTGGCTTCTCTTGTTGCGGAGCACGGGCTCTAGGCATGTGGGCTTCAGTAGTTGTGGCTCACAGGCTCTAGAGTGCAGGCTCAGTAGTTGTGGCGCATGGGCTTAGTTGCTCTGCGGCATGTGGGATCTTCCCAGACCACGGCTCGAACCCGTGTCCCCTGCATTGGCAGGTGGATTCTTAACCACTGTGCCACCAGGGAAGCCCCAGTTTTGTCTATTTTTAAAGCTAGTTTTTAATTTTACCAATCAAGTTACCAAGTTATATTTTCTATTTCATTAATATCTGCTTTAATTATTCCTTCCCTCTGCTTCCTTTAAGCTTATTTTCCTTTTTTCTTGAATTGAATGTTCATTCCTCATCTTTGTTTTTTTTTCTTAAAAGAGTAAAGACCATCTAATTTTCTGTATGCTATGTGGGCTATATCCCAGAGGTGAGTACCCTCACTATTACTGATTTCTTCACTTCCTAAGTTTTATTTTGCTCTCTTTATTCCACAGTTATTTAGAAGTATATTTTTAAATGTTCACATGAATAGATTTCTCTTTTCTCTCCTTTTGCTATTAATTTGTATTTTTATTGCATTATGGTCAGCAAATGAGGCCTACGTGATTTCTGCTTTTTTGGAATTTGAGATTTTCTTTGCAGTCTAATGCATGGCCATTTTTTCCCTTAATATTTATAACTCTGATTGGGAAAAATAAGAATACAAGAATGGTCCAAACTCATCAAATTGTACACATTAAATATGTACAGTTATTTGTATATCAACTATACTTCATTACAGCTGTTAAAAAATACAAGAATGGGAAAGTTGTGGCACAAAGGAACTAGGGGTGAACATCAAATCAAACAGTACAAATATTATCAACCAGGACAACATAAAAGTAACAGACTTCCTTCATCTTTCATGGGGGGAAATCAATGTGTAAAATTTGATTAAAAAAAAAATAGAGATATGAGTTTATTTTGCTATAAGTAGCTATTAGATGAACTAACAACAGATAGTACCATTTCCAAACTCAAAGAAAGGGTGACAAAAAATATTAAAAACAGGTTGTAAAGTATAATTCTATCTTATAAATCTTAAGGAAAAAAAGATGTTCATGTAATTTTTGTAAAAACATGAAAATATGTGAAAAAATTATAATATACAGAGGTGACCGGTGGTCACTTCTGGAAAGTGGGACTGAGAAACTAGGGGGCTATGTTTACTTTTGACATATATTAATTTTGGTAATGGAATTTTGTTTAATGAATAGTGAACTTAAAGTCAGAAAACTGCCTCTATTAGTGTCATAAAATTGGATAATCTTAATTTCTCCCATCCTCGATTTATCTATAAAATAAAGATGTTTGTCATATCCACAAAAATGTTTTCATGTTATTATTCATGTTTATATGCCCTAGAGTAGTAAGAACACAGAAGGCAGGCAATACACATTTGCTGAGTTGAATCACAAATTACCTGTTTCAAACAGTTTGTTAAAATTAATTTCATTTCTTTTCCAAAAACACCTCAAAGAATTTTATAGCCTAACTGCTATCCAACCTTCAGAAATGCTAAAATATTACAAAGGCTAACAGAGGTGCCAAAAAATATCTTACTTGTAAGAGGTACATAAACATTTGTTTCTTGCTATCATAGTAAATATATGTTCACATCATTTTCAAAAACAGGAGAAAAAGCAAATCCCTTCATTTTATCTCCTTACTAAAAATTGGAGGACACTAAATCTACTTCCCAAATTTACATTTAGATCTGTAAGACAATTTTTTTTTGCTTGATGAGCACATTTAAGTCAATTCTTATCTCAAATTCTATAAAAACTTGGCCACCTGAAATTAGGTTCTCCCCTTCTCAACTGAGTTTTAGCCATATTAAAAGCTCTATTCTTGGGCCCTCCCTGGTGGCGCAGTGGTTAAGAATTCACCTGCCAATGCAGGGGACATGGGTTCGAGCCCTGGTCCGGGAAGATCCCACATGCCGCGGAGCAACTAAGCCCATGCGCCACAACTACTGAGCCTGCGCTCTAGAGCCTGTGAGCCACAACTACTGAAGCCCGCGTGCCTACCACAACAAGAGAAGCCACCACAATGAGAAGCCCGCGCACTGCAACAAAGAGTAGCCCCCGCTCACGGCAACTAGAGAAAGCCCGCATACAGAAACGAAGACCCAACACAGCCAAAAATAAACAAATTTATATATATATACACACACACACACACACATATATATAAAAGCTCTATTCTTGGCCATAATGTTTAAATATTGATCCTGATTATGAGGGTAATAAGCATGACTTGCAGTCAGCTCACACAAGGTATCTAGAAGAAAAGGATCTGAAGTGACTTAGAAACAAGAATGATTTAAAAACCAGACATGCCTTCAATAATATAAAAGTACATTTGCAGGCTTATAAAAGTACATTTGCAGGCTTCCCTGGTGGCACAGTGGTTAAGAACCCGCCTGTCAATGCAGGGGACACGGGTCCAAGTCCTGGTCTAGGAAGAAGTCACATGCAGCGGAGCAACTAAGCCCGTGCGCCACAACTACTGAGCCTGTGCTCTAGAGCCCGCGAGCCACAACTACTAAAGCCCGCATGCCACAGCTACTAAGCCTACGCACCTAGAGCCCGTGCTCTACAACAAGAGAGGCCATCGCAATAAGTCCGTGTACCGCAACGAAGAGTAGCCCCGGCTCGCCGCAACTAGAGAAGATGGGAAGGGGATGTGATGCAAAACACAGAAACTGAAACACTAGAACACATGAACCCAACTGTATTTCAAATGAATGATATAAGTACATGAAGAGTGAGATAAAAAACGGAACAAAACAAATCCACGTAACTTACACAGTATTTGATTATATACTCTCAGTCTTGGGCAGGATGGATGGGGGGAGAACTGCATACAAACTCTGGACCCTTTCCAGGAGATTTGTTTTTTGTAGTGGTATGAGCGTAATAATTCTAAAACTATTGTGGAAGTATGAAAGCCCTCCTAGAGGACAGTGGCAACATCTGGAGATATTTTTGGTTGTGGCACCTAGTGGATAGAAGCTAGGGATGTTGCTAAACAACCAAGAGTGTACAGGATAGCCCCCACAGCAAAGAATTATTTGGCGCAAAACGTCAACTGTGCAAAGACTGAGAAACCTTAGTACACATGTGAGCTAGGGGGTCTGTATATGTGTTAATACATACATGTATATCCTAGTTCTGTCTACTTAAAGGGCCCAGAAGCAAAGACATCCCAGTAGTAATGAGTACACTTAGTGCCCATATCTTGGTCTCAAATACCATTCCCCACTAAGAGGAACCAGGGCTTTCTAGAGCAACGGCTGATTCTAAGGTTAAGGCAAGATAGGTAAACAATAAGCTTGGAATATCCTGTTATTGTAGAAAGTAAGGAGGTACTCACAAAAAATGACAGGGGCATAGATAAGAGTCAACTGAAGAGGCTCCTATGGGACAATCTGGGACAATTCAAGCACCAAAACAGTACAATAGTAATGAATGATAACCGAAAATATAAGAACCCATGAGTTAATACCAATAATGAAAAGACAAGTATATAAAAAGGAGAAGGAGGTCCACTGATTACAGTAAAAAGCTGAGTGCTAATAAATACAAAATGAGTAGTGGGGTTAGAAAATCATCACTTTTCCACCACTGTAGTATAGAATCATTCAAGCAAGAATCATCAATGGATGTTAAATCTAGAGGAGAAATTATCGACAGGAAAAAAAAACCTTGCATGATCTTAAAGTATCTCCCCACTTATCTGCTGAAAAGGAAATAACAGAAACTATATAGTGGAGACATCAGACATTTAGACTGAGCAATCAAAATTAACATCATCATTGAGGGACAAATGGACATTGTGTCCCTAGATATGATATCCTGAAAAGAATACAAAATTATTTATGTAGTATTCTGTCCAAGAATGCATAAACTGGATCTAGTCATGTGGAAACAGACAAACATAAAATGAGAAACACTCTATTAAAAAAAAAAAAAAAAAAGACTCACAAATAACAAACACTGGCAAGAAAAGGGAACCCTCATACACTGTTGGTGGGAATGTAAATTGGTGCAGCCATTGTGGAAAAAGGTATGGAGGTTTCTCAAAAAACTAAAAATAGAGCTACCTTATGACCCAGCAATTCTACTCCTGTGTACATATCGAAAGAAACAAAAACACTAATTTGAAAAGATACATGCACCCCAATGTTCATAGCAGCGTTACTTACAATTGCCAAAGTATGGAAGCAACCTAAGTGTCCGCCAACAGATGAATGGATAAAAAAGATGTGACATACATACAATGGAATACTACTCAGCCAAAAAAAAGAAAGAAAATCTTGCCATTTGCAGCAACATGGATGGACTTGGAGGACATTATGCTAAGTGACCTAAGTCAGACAGAGAAAGACAAATACTGTATGATATCACTGATACGTGGAATCTAAAAAAAATACAACAAACTAGTGGATAAAACAAAAAAGAAGCAGACTCACAGATATAGAGAACAAGCCAGTGGTTAGTTGCCAGTGGTTAGTTACCAGTGGGGTGACGGAAGTGGGGAAGGGGCAACATAGGGGTAGGGAGGAAAAAAGGGTTACTATGGGATTATATGAAATCATGTGTGAAGCTTCTGAAAATTGTAAAGCACTACAGAATTTAAAGAATCTTTCATTCAATAAAAAAAATTTTTTTAAAGATGATTCAAAAATATTAATGTTGGGCTTCCCTGGTGGCACAGTGGTTGAGAATCTGCCTGCTAATGCAGGGGACACGGGTTCGAGCCCTGGTCTGGGAAGATCCCACATGCCGCAGAGCAACTGGGCCCGTGAGCCACAACTACTGAGCCTGCGCCTCTGGAGCCTGTGCTCCGCAACAAGAGAGGCCACGATAGTGAGAGGCCCGCGCACTGCGATGAAGAGTGACCCCCGCTTGCCGCAACTAGAGAAAGCCCTCACACAGAAACGAAGACCCAACACAGCCAAAAATAAATAAATTAATTAATTAGTTAAAATCCAAGAGCGGCATTGGCTTAGTGGAGAAAACCAGGATTTGAACAGTCACGAAATAGAGATCGTTAGTTGGGACATTAGTGACCCCTGTGATGCTGTAGCAAAATATTAAAAAAATAATAATAATAATAATAATGTCATAAAAGACAAAGAAATGTTGAGGAAATGTTCCAGGTTAAATGAGACTAAAGTGACATGACAACTAAATATACCTAAACCTGGACTGGATGGTGTACCAGAGAGGGGAAAAAAATGCTATAAAGGACATTATTGGCCCAATTAACAAAACTGATGTAGATTAAATAAAAAGTATTGTGACAATGTAAAATTTTACTGAAATTGCTAACTGTACTGTGGTTTTATAAAAGAATATAGTTATTCTTAGGAACCGCACAATGAAGTACCTGGGGGAAAGGTCGTTCATGCATGCAACTTACTCTCAAATGGTTTTAAAAAAATACTGTGAAGTAAGTCAGAAAGAGAAAAACAAATATCGTATATTAACTCATATATGTGGAAGCTAGAAAAATGGTACAGATGAACCTATATCCAGGGAAGGAATAGAGACGCAGACGTAGAGAACGGACATGTGGACACGGGTGAGGGGAAGGGGAGGGTGGGATGAACTGGGAGATTAGGATTGACATATATACACTACCATGTATAAAATAGATAGGTAGCGGGAACCTGCTGTATATAGCACAGGGAGCTCAGCTCGGTGCTCTGTGATGACCTAGGTGGGTGGAATGGGCAGGGGGTGGAAGGGAGGTCCAAGAGGGAGGGGATATAGGTATACATATAGCTTATTCACTTCATTGTACAGCAGAAACTAACACAACATTTTAAAGCAATTATACTCCAGTTAAAAAAAAATACTGTACACACACAGCTAGACTGCAAATGATAGAGCAAATGGTAAAAAACAACAATAGGTGAATTTGGATAAAATGTATGAGTATTCTTTGTACTAATCTTACAACTTCTCTATAAATTTGAAATTATTTCCAAATGAAGTTTTTTAAGACCCACAGAAAAATCTTTTAAATACCTAGAACATGAAGTTAAATGTTCCCCCTATATTCCTCACCTACAAAAACAGAATGCTATAAAATATGGGATGCTATAAGATACTATAAAATAGCAGTAGTCAAATCATTTCATGCTTCTTTCATTAATGCACTTGCATTAACTATACTAGCCACCTCATAAAGTTCAAATACAATAGCCATTGGATGATAAAAGATAAAAAACACAGTAAGACAGGGCTTCCCTGGTGGCGCAATGGTTGAGAATCTGCCTGCCAATGCAGGGGACGCGGGTTCGAGCCCTGGTCTGGGAAGATCCCACATGCCGCGGAGCAACTGGGCCCGTGAGCCACAACTACTGAGCCTGCGCATCTGGAGCCTGTGCTCCGCAACAAGAGAGGCCACGACAGTGAGAGGCCCGCGCACCACAATGAAAAGTGGCCCCCGCTCACCGCAACTAGAGAAAGCCCTCGCACAGAAACGAAGACCCAACACAGCTAAAAATAAATAAATAAATTTATATTAAAAAAAAACCACACAGTAAGACAAAAAGGAAAGGCATTAGCAGTAAAAACAACAAAAAAGCTTTCACTTTTCTAATACATAGATTCCAGACAAAAAAATTTTGAAGAGCTTTGAAGCACCTACCTTCCTATTGAACATAAGAGTTAAGACAAGCTTAGGATAGAACTTATCCCAACTAACTTACTTGTTTGCTCTGCTTTAAACATACACACGTTTATGTCAAACGGGTAAATAATACTATGTCAAAATAAGATCCAGTTTTAAAATCAGACCCAAGAGCCCAAACCAATATTTGAACTCTCATAACAATAGTTTTAATTTAGCATATGTCTCCCAAAGCTGTATTTTAATTTACTACTTTGTCCTTTATGAGAGGATTTTTTAAAAATCACAAAACAGAGAAACTTACAGTTCATCTCGTTGTCTCTGGGACAGCACCATTTTGGCTGTAATGTCAAGCTTATTTGATATAGTGGTGTGTCCCTCCTTTGGGAAATCAAAAAACTTTGCAATCCCTGGATTTATAATTAAATATGCCACTAAGTGGCTTCCACGCAGGGGAAAATGATTCTTCCACAAGTGAATCCAACGAGTAACCAGGAGATATTCAACAAGTAAGGTTCATTCCACCTAAGAAGAAAAAGAGAAAGATTATTTCTTTCACTTAGAATTTAAATTATTTCTAAATTATTATTTGCAGTATACACTTTCAAAGGTGAGGTTTACTATGATGGTAATATGAATATCAGATGATGTTTTGTAACCTACTGTGAAAATCAATGCTAAAATAGTCATTTTACATATTTTAAATTATCTTTAATAGATTACTGAGCCAAAAGAACACTATTTTAAAATTTACCCAATCACAACCATGTCACCTGCTAGATATATTGATATCAATTTTATTAAATTTTGAATATTAACATACAACTTCTAGAGAAGACAATAATTTTCCCTTAATGATAAGAAAACAATTTTCTAATTTACAAAAAGAAGCATTACCTGAAAAAAGTAACAAAGATAAGTACTTCAGAAACTGTCCACAAGCCAAAGGTTCCAACCATAACTGAAGTAACCTTCAAGATTGAATATTAGTTACTAGTGATCTTAGAATAGCTGATATTACTTATAATGTAAACAAGCCGTTTAGCAATCTCATGCCCTCTTAACCAATGCATTTAATCAAGAAATAATTTAGGGACTTCCCTAGCGGCACAGTGGTTAAGAATCCGCCTGCCGATGCAGGGGACATGGGTTTGAGACCTGGTCCGGAAGATCCCACATGCCGCAGAGCAACTAAGCCCGTGCACCACAACTACTGAGCCTGCGCTCTAGAGCCTGGGAGCCACAACTACTGAGCCCGCGTGCCCAGAGCCCATGCTCCGCAACGAGAAGCCACTGCAATGAGAAGCCTGCGCACAGCAACAAAGAGTAGCCCCCGCTCGCTGCAATTAGACAAAGCCCGCGTGCAGCAACGAAGACCCGACGCAGCCAAAAATAATTTTTTTTTTTAAAAAGAGATAATTTAGCATTGTTTCAATTTATTTTGTGTGCTTAAGAAGTATGTGTTTTAAAAAAAATTAAAAACTGAATGAAGTACATACGTCTTTGTGCTCACACAGTAATCCAATTCTGTAACCCCATTACCTAATATTTCAGAGCCCTTTCTTTATACTTGCAACACTATAAAGCCAATTTCTATACAATATCTAAAAAGTACTGTGATCAGCTCAATGCGAGTAAATGTAGGTAAAAGAAAAATCAAGAATTGTTTCTTAAAGAATTATTCTTCAGGGACTTCCCTGGTGGTCCAGTGGTTAAGACTCCGAGCTCCCAATGCAGGGGGCCCGGGTTCGATCCCTTGTTGGGGAACTAGATCCCACATGCCACAGCGAAGATCCCACGTGCCGCAACTAAGACCGAGCACAGCCAAATAAATAAATATTTTTTTAAAAAAATTATTCTTCAAATCTCCTGTATAAACTTACAAAAGTTTAATATTAGTATGTCTTATCACACCGTATAAAAATAGCTAGATAGAACGTCCACTGTAATTAGGAAATACAGTTGACCCTTGAACAACACGGGTTTGAACTGCATGGGTCCACTTATAAGTGGATTTTTTTCAATAAATATGTACTCTGGGACTACACAATCCGAAACTGTGGATATGAAGAGTCATCCAACTGTAAAATTATACGCAGATTTTTGACTGTGCGGAGGAGGTTTGACGCTCCTAGCCCCACACTGTTCAAGGGTAAACTATATATCTGAGTAAGTCTTACTTAAAATGCAGACTACTGGTACCTACAAAATTCAATTGGAAGGGACATTTCAAAGAAATAGGAAATCATCTTCCAAATGAAATTAACGTCTAATGAAGGGCATGTAAAACCACCTACTAAGAGACACATCACGGACAGAGGAAACAAAGACTATTTCTTTCTGTTTTAAATACATCACACCTTGGACTTCCCTGGCAGCCCATGGTTAAGACTTTGCCTTCCAATGCAGGGGGTGCGGGTTCGATCCCTGGTCAGGGAGCTAAGATCCCACCTGCCTCGCAGCCAAAAAACCAAAATTTAAAAACAGAAGCCATCACAACAAATTCAATAAAGACTTAAAAAAAAAAAAACTTTAAAAAAAATAAATATATGATAAGTTTTTAAAAATTGAAATACATTTGACATATAACATTGTGTAAATTTAAGGTATATGTTAATTTGATACATTTATATATTATAATATTATCATTGCCTTTGTAGTGTTAATTAGTACCTCTATCATATTACATAATCTTTTAAAAAGTGGCTGGAATAATTAAGTTCTAGTCTTTTGTTGAGCAAGTTTGATGATTATAATACATTACTGTTGTCTACACTCACTATAATGTGCCTTAGATTTCTAGGACTTCTTTACTACTCATTGCAAGTTTGTACCTTTTTTTCAATTTTAATTTTTTATTGCGGTAACACTGGTTTATAACATTATTTTAGTTTCATGTATACAGCATTGTATTTCTACTTCTATGTACCCCACAGCGTGCTTACCACCAAAAGTTTAGGTTCCATCTGTCACCATACAGTTGATTCCCTTTACCCACCCCTTCCCCTCTGGTAACCACTACGCTGTCAAAGACCATTTCTTGAGTACCCTTTTCATGCCATGCCAGGCACTATTCCAGGCACTGGGGATAGAGAGTGGTGAATAAGCCAGTCAAGGAGGAAAAATGAGAGAGCAGACCCTGCTTTTAAATAGGAGCCCTGAGTCAAAAAGTGAGTACTCATATGTTCCCAATGGCAGCTGCTGATTTCAATGGAGATCCTTCTCCACTGAGCAATACTAGTAAATATAATCAGGGATTTATTTTATAATCTTGAATGATTCTTCTGACCTGTAGCCCAGTTACCTCAAAATAATAGCTGAAAGCCACCACTACCACTATGTCTAAATCCAGAGAAATATGACTAATGTCAGTAATAAATAGTGGATTGAGAACCAAGCACAATGGACAACTCAGAAAACCAACCATCTTTGGTATTTAACCTCTCTTAATTATTTAAGCCTCACTTTTCTAAATCTCACTAGTCATGCCAAGCCAAACTATCTTGGAACTCATACATTCTAACGAAGGTTACAGTAGGGTAAGGATTATCTGATGTTGGTAACTATGTGAACTGTCTACAGATTTCCATTATCTGGGACAATGGTAATCCACTGACAGAGAATTAATCATATAAATCAGAGTAAAAAAGAAACATAGCAAAAATTCCTGTTTTAATCAGGAAAAAACTCTACTGTATTAGGTACATTACAGGGTCCAATTTAATTATGGAGAGACTGCCTCTAGACAAAAAAGCAAATTAATGTACAAGAATTACAATAGTACTGGAATACTAGCATGATCTAATAACGATAAAACCAAGGCATGCATAAATCACTGAATGTATAATAGTGTACTGCACAAATTTATTCATTCAACAAACATACACAAAACAGTTACTATGAGCCAGGCATCAGGTTTAATGAGGGAAAAGAAAAGAATTGGCCTTTACACGGAAGAAGTTATAGTTTACTGGAAGAGTCAGCCAAGAAACAGGCAATTAAAACTGCGCGAAAAGTGTGACAAGTACTTCCACATAGCGGGTGATGATTCAAGATAAAGGTGAAGGGGACCTCCCTGGTGGCACAGTGGTTGAGGGTCCGCCTGCCAATGCAGGGGACACAGGTTCGAGCCCTGGCCCGGGAAGATCCCACATGCCGCAGAGCAACTAAGCCCGTGCGCTACAACTACTGAGCCTGCGCTCTAGAGCCCGTGAGCCACAGCTACTGAGCCCGCGAGCCACAGCTACTGAGCCCGTGTGCTACAACTATTGAAGCCCGCACGCCTAGAGCCCACGCTCCACAACAAGAGAAGCTACCGCAACGAGAAGCCCATGCACCACAACGAAGAGTAGCCCCCGCTCGCAGCAGCTACAGAAAGCCCGCACACAGCAACGAAGACCCAACACAGACTAAATAAATGAATGAATGAATGAATGAATGAATGAATAAATAAATTTTTAAAAAGATAAAGCTGAACAGGTAAGCACAGGCTAGGTCACAAAACAAGCTCTGGTCTTTACAATTTATCCTAGGGACAATGGTAAACCATTAGATAAGTTTTTTAGAAAAATCACTCTCATTTTTATACTGAAGAATGGACCATAAGGACGGGAAAGGAAGAAACCAGATAGAAGGTTTGCAGTAATGAAGGTGATAGATGATGGAGATCTACACTAGAATAGCAGCAGTAAATAAAGAGAACTAGACAGGTGAGAGTAAAAGGTCAGTCAAGGAGTCAACTCAAAAAACTTCTAGATTTCTAGATTAGAAATAAGTTGAACTAAGTAGAACTATGTGTGAGGGGATGAAGAAGTAAGTGTGACTCATTCCATCTTTAGATACACTGAATCCAAGGTGCCTGTGAGATTTCTAGTCAGAAGCTGTACAACCAAGTCAGTTCTGAAAAGAAACAACCTATGGGGGGAAAAAAAAAGGTCTGGTACTTACCAGCTAAGAGATGGTATAACTGAAGCCATGACAAAGGATGAGATGACCTATGGAGAATGTGTAGAGTACGATGAGCAGAAGCCCTAGGCTAGAGCCAGGCAGAGCAACACCAACACTTAAGAGTCTACAACAGAGGCTGAGAGGAAGCAATTAAAGAGGTAAAAGTAAAAAGAAGAGAGAATATGTCACAAGTCAAGGAAGTATTTCAAGGAGAGGCAACCAACAATACCCAAAGTTACCCAACTGTCAAGTAAGATAAGGTCTGAAATGGGTCTGTTCCATTCAGTATAGAGCTCCCACTGATAACCTTGATGGGAATGGTTTCAATAAAATGGTAAGGGCATGGTTCAACACCGCAAACCCCACATCCAAATGGGCTGATGAGTGCAAGAAGATGAAGTAAAGACGGTACCATGAATAAAAAATCTTAGAAACAGATGGAAATGTTAAAAAGCAGTTTTTCTGGGTTGTTGTTTTTCTCAACCAAGCAAGATGCTTAAATGCTAATGGTGGAGGAAAAAAAGACTCAAGAGAAATAAAGGAATGAATAATTTTAATATGACCATTTTCACCCCCTAATTAACCAAAGGCAAACAATGAAACAACCAGACATGATGTATCCCCTGACAGAATAACAACACGCCACCAATAAAGTATTCTTGCCACAAAATCAAATCTGAATCTGTTCAAGTCTCTGGCTCCAACTATCAATTTGCAAGAAGTATACAGGGCAGAAGAATATGTTAAAGACACCATGGGGATATAACCAGCAAAATCCAGATTGTGAAAAGCCCTATAAAATAAATGACCCAGTTTCTTCAAATAAATTCCAAGGAAATTAAAAAAAGAGTTGGAAAGGGAAACCTATAGATTAAAAGAGATAAGTGATATAACCATTGGACTTCACTGACCTTACTTAGATCTGAATTTTTAGAAAGTGTAAAATAAATAATTTTTGTAAAACAAACCAATTAACAAACATTTGGGGAAATGTGAACATTGACTGGATGTCTGATGATATTAAAGAATAACTGAGTTTTTCAAGGGATAATGGTATTGTGATTATTTTTTAAAGTCGTTTAGAAATATACAATGAAAATTTTATCAGTGGAATAACATGTCTGGGATTTGCTTCAAAAAAATTTGGAAGTGTGGATGGAGGGACATATTTGAAACAATATTAGTTTTGAGTTGATAACTGTTGAAGATGGATAATGGGTACATGAATGGTTATTATTCTCCACTTTTGTTTATGAGTCTGATGTTTTCCATAATAAAAAGTCTTTTTTAAAAATCAGAATAGGGAAATACTCAATGGAAGGAGGAGGAAGAAAAAGGAATGAGAGATCCAGATATAAAGATGGCTTACCTCTTCTACTGTATTAGAAAGGAGAAAAAGATGCAAAAATTTTTATATTCCGGGAAAACAGGAAGTAAGGTCATTTGCTGGCTGGGGGAGAAAGGAAGAAGGCAATAAGAGGCTTGAAATAGCTGCTATGAAGAATGAGGGCAAAGAAATACAACAGGAAGTACAGGAAGGACATTTTTAAGATCGGAGACCATGAATATTTTTGCTGGTGCCAATCTACAAAGATGTGATTTTTCTGTAGCAAGTATGTACAGTCACCTGGCTACAGAAACAGAAAAGTCATACATTTAGAGATCTAGGATTGGGTTGAGGGTTTACAGGATATGTGAGATGAATGCATAATGAAGGGAGGTGAAACAATGGATCAAAGAGCCTAAACTATGTTGTGCAGAAAGTGATAACAGGAAAGGCAAATAAAGAGTAGAGGGATTAAGAAAGCAGAGGTCTCTATCTCCTGGGAGAAGAACACTTGAAAGGTTGTAGTAAGAGAGTGGGATGATTAAAACGTCTCAATTTGCTAATTATAATTAATTATGTTATTATTTACTACTATAGGTTAATAATGTTTTTATTACAACTAGCTAAGTATTGAAGACAAATGGTAGAGAGAGACAATAGGTATGAAGAGCCCTAAATGCAGATTAAGAAAGAAGATGTGGGTTCCAGCCAGTCATCAACTCTATAAATCTGAGTAATTCATCTAACTTTTCTGGAAAGAAGATAATATCTAAGGTTCCTTTTAACTCAGATTATTTTATCCTCTATTAATTTCCTAGCTTTAAACTTTCTTGCCTTTATTTAACATACACATTGGTTACCTGAAAGCCCAAGTATCATACTTAAGAATTTAATATAGACAATGTACAGTATTTCTCAGGTTTACCTTTCCAGTTACCTTTTAGCTTAATATTTTAACATATAATTGCAAAATATCCCATAACAACAAAAATAAATGGTTCTCAAATGGAGCAAAAGACAGAGTTTAGAGTACTTTGCAATGAACAATCTATATTTATAACCAACAGTACAAATAAACCAGGCAGTATTTTCATACCACCTAGTGGAGGAGTTCTAAATCTTTTGGGGGGGTCACTGGACTCCTTTGAGAATGTGATGAAAGCCAAGACCTCTTCCCTCAAAAAAGGACATATGAAGATAAACAAAATGTTACATACATGCATTTTAAGGGGGTTCACAAATCCTTCCAAAGTCAACATAATGAATGAAAAGACTTATCATTTTTGAAATGTATTTTGGCAGTACTTCAATAATCCCCTCTAAGCTATTTGTATATATCACAAACATATTTCAAAGAAGAGTTTGGTTTGTTCATTTGCATGTCAATATCCAGACGTTCTTAAGAGATCAGATCTGTGTTGCCTGAGCACTAGAAACAGAGGCTTCTTCAGTATGCTTTCTGGAATGCAGAATTCTTAAGTATTCTGTATTCTAATACTATATCCACTTTTCTGCTACACCAATGCAGCTCTCCTAGACAACAATGTTTATGACTTGGATAAGTACCTCACCACAGAAAGAGAAAGGAGAAAAGTAAAAAAGAAAAGAGAAGTAAGAGAATATTAAAAAATAATCTTACAAATCAGGATGGTGAGTGAATTATTAAAGTTCCTCTCATTTTGTTTCAATGTGTTAAAAACACTGGCTAAGGTTTCACACTTAGCCAAGTTTGCAAGTTATTTTATCTCCCATGGACTTCCCAAGGACACCAAGGCTCACTGCTAACGGATTCACACTTGAGACAGACATTTCAACAACAATAATACCATCCTATAATCTCTGAGCAAACGATTTGAAATTTTTCTCCTGTCAACTTCTTTTGTATTAGGCTGTGTATCAATAGTTAGTTACATTAAAAATTACCTGGAAAACTACAATAGAAAGTGGTAACACACTGAAAGAGACTACATGGACAGGACAGAGCTACAAGATCTGCAGAAGTCTAGTTTTACCAAGGTGGGAAATAAAGTCCACCACAGCTCTCAATTTCACCCCATTGCAATGAGAGCTTTTGGTCCGAAAGTTGGGACTTAAAGCTTCAAGGCTAATGGGAATTTTCTGCTCAAACAACATTGTTTTAAATGCTAAAGCCTTCAATATTAAAATATTGATTGGTAAGGTCTTACCCAGGGATTTTCCAGTTGAATATTTATTAAAAAAAAAGAAAATCACAATACTTAGACCATTCTTAAAATGGGACAATCAGCCTCACGTAAAATTGATGTAAATCAAAAGAATACCCTAGAATTTGAGGCATTGTGATGTAAGGCTTCAAATTTTGAGATCAGTTTCCAGCTTCAAGGAAACTAAAGCAGAAGGTTGTTACATTTTTTTATGAAAGGCTTTTAGTAGAGTTTTTTACAGTTTTATTTTAGCAGAGTTTTATTTCTATGCAATGCAGAATTCTTCTCCAGAATTCTTCTGTATTCTTTTCTCTCTTCCTGGTACACAGTATTACATACAGTTTTGAAGTAATGATGCTTACACAGCAGCATTTTGGGGGAATGTTACATTGATCTCAAATTATAAACACTACAAAATGTCAAAATTATGAGGACTGACACAACTTTGCCTTAAAGAGTACTAGACTGGAACTTGTCATATTATGTTTAAGGAAGACTTAGAGTATTTACTGATGTTTATGATTTTAATATTTCTGAAGGCCATTACAGTGACTTGGATATGTGCTGAAAGCCAAACTTTTAAATTTTTTGGCTTTTTAAACAAAGAACTTTTTTTTTTTTTTGGCTTTGTTGGGTCTTCGTTGCTGCGCGAGGGCTTTCTTTACTTGCGGCGAGCGGGGGTTACTCTTCGTTGTGGTGTGCGGGCTTCTCATTGCAGTGGCTTCTCGTTGTGGAGCATAGGCTCTAGGCGCGCAGGCTTCAGCAGTTGTGGCACATGGGCTCAGCAGTTGTGGCTTGCGGGGTTAGTTGCTCCGCGGCATGTGGGATCTTCCCGGACCAGGGGTCAAACCTGTGTCCCCTGCATTGGCAGGCGGATTCTTAACCATTGCACCACCAGGGAAGTCCAAACGAAGAACTATTTTAAATAAATCCTATTTCAACACACACACACACAGACACACAACACTGTAAAATATTATTTCACTAATAATCTACATTGTTCTTCGCTAACCAGGAGTTTATGAAATAGGGGAAAACAATACAGAAAATAAAGGATGTGTCTGAGGGAAAACATAAACAGCCAATTATATGGTAACGGTAGAGGTGTACTGACATAAAAAATGGAAACTGTCAGATTTACTTATTATTAGATGTACATTAAGTGATTACCAATGGTTCCTGCTCTCATGAAACTGTCACTCAACAATGCCTTATTTAAAGAGGATCAGCATGGCTTCCCTTGTGGTGCAGTGGTTAAGAATCTGCCTGCCAATGCAGGGGACACAGGTTCGAACCCTGGTCCAGAAAGATCTCACATGCAGTGGAGCAGCTAAGCCCACGTGCCACTAATGAAGCCCGCACATCTAGAGCCCATGCTCTGCAACAAGAAAAGCCACCGCAATGAGAAGCCCGCGCACCGCAACCAAGAGCAGCCCCCGCTCGCTGCAACTAGAGAAAGCCCTTGCGCAGCAACGAAGATTCAACGCAGCCGTAAATAAATGAATGAATGAATGAATGAATGATGACAGCTAAGAGAGAAAGAGGTATATTTTTTAAAAAATAAAATAAAGAGGGTCAGCAAATTATCTACCTTCCTTGAATAGCACATATTATATTATAGCTCATAACCCTAATCCAAATAATATATTCCAGATACAGCAATGAGGCAAGGCAGGAGAATTATTGAGTACCTTTTCATACTAGTTTTCTAGAGTTAAATAGAATCTCCTGTTTCTTCATAAACTGTGCGCTTCATGAGAAATGAAAACTGAAGCAGTCATCTCCCCAAACACGGTCCTGGCCCCTGGATGAGAAATGTTTTTTCACTTGTGCTGTCTTCTCTTCCTCTCACCATCCCCAAATTGTCTGCACCATCCAAATTATTCTGATTTCCGTACAGCTAACCCAACAGAACATACGCATACATGTTTTGATTTGCACAGTCCTCACTGTACGGACTCATCCATGTAAATAGTGGTGGGTATTTTGGCTGTGCCAGCAAATTCTTCATCACTTCATCAGATGATGCTCCTTATCATGGCATCAGACATGAGGTTACAGGTTTCTCTAAGTTCTCAATATTTGACTTTGACTATTACTCTAGGTAAAAACAATGTTTAAAAGTACATCATTAGTGCCACACTGCATTGCATTCAAATAATGAAAAAAAAAAGGTACACTTACCTATGACATCAATGCATTGCATATTCTGAAAAATACCCCAAATTTAAATTTTTAAATTTACAGTTTAATTCTGTAAGATTACATCAGACAACAAAGTATCCCCGAGAGTAACTTCATTTCCTTAAATCAATTTTTGTCATTTCCTCACTCTCGCACCTACAGAGATAAGCTTCTAGAGTTCTGAAATTGTTTTCTAATAAAAAATAAGATGGCAAAAGTAACTAAAACATTAATTGTCCTTGCAGTATCTTGTGGTCTGTGTGAACAATTAATATGAAGAAGTTAGATTTCCCCCATCCTCACAATTTGAAAATGTTAGATCACCGAAAGTTTTTAATCAAATACCTAGGGGGTTTTTTTGTTTGTTTTTTATTTATTTATTTGGCCACACTGGGTCTTAGTTGCAGCATGCGGGATCTAGTTTGCTGACCAGGGATCGAACCCAGGCCACCTGCACTGGGAGCACGGAGTCTTAACCATTGGACCACCAGGGAAGTCCCTCAAATACCTAGGCTTTAATGTCTACTTGTTCTTATTCTCCTTCAGCTTGGAGGTCCATGATTCACTAGGACCTGCTATTGGCAGGCAGTAACAAAAACTAAAGCAAAAAAACACCAGGTTGGTTCATAATTGAGGGACAGACTAAGCTCAGGCATAGTTCACTTTTTGAAAAAGTAAAATTCTTCCAACAGCTGCACCATTTCCTCACTTTCCTATTAGTTACAACTGACTACCATATCTCATTTTCCAAGATTTAAGTCACTCATCCAAAATACTTTGCATTTTTCAATTAGCCTTGGACCAATGATTAAGATATCACCTTTTCTACTGAGAATTACTCCTACCAATCTCAAGTCTAGTAACTCTTTTTTTTTTTAAATTTATTTATTTATTTATTTATTTATTTTTGGCTGTGCTGGGTCTTCGTTTCTGTGCGAGGGCTTTCTCCAGTTGCGGCGAGCGGGGGCCACTCTTCATCGCAGTGCGCGGGCCTCTCACTACCGCGGCCTCTGCCGTTGCAGAGCACAGGCTCCAGACGCGCAGGCTCAGTAGTTGCGGCTCACGGGCCTAGTTGCTCTGCGGCATGTGGGATCTTCCCAGACCAGGGCTCGAACCCGTGTCCCCTGCATTGGCAGGCAGATTCTCAACCACTGCGCCACCAGGGAAGCCCCCAAGTCTAGTAACTCTTAATATTAAAGGCAAGTGTTGCAAATAGATGCTCTACAGCTTTAGATTATAAATCTGAAGAAAGGAGATAAAGTATTTTTAAGATGAGATTAACATTTCCATCAGTAGACTCTGAGTAAAGCAGATGACCCTCCATAATGTGGGTGGGCCTCATCCAATCTGTTGAAGGCCTTAAGAGAAAGACTTACACATCCCCCGAGATGCCTTTGGACGTGGAGCTGCAACATCAACTCTTCCCTGGCTCACCAGCCAGCCAGCCTACCCTGCAAATTTTGGACTTACCAACCTTCACAACCACATGAGCCAATTTCTTAAAATCTCTCCCTCCCCTTTCTCCCCCTCTCCCTGCGATTGACTGTGGTCACTTTTTCCTTTTAAATTTACACATAAATCCTACTGGTTCTGTTTTGCTGGAGAACCCTAATAATACACCCCCAAACCCTCAGTTCTGTTATAATAATATAGCAGCCTTTATTATAGCCTTAGCCTATCACTAAACTCTATTGGAATGAATACTCTTCACCCCTCATACTGCTTAAATCCTACTCCCTGGATACTCTCCAGGTAAATCAATGCCTTCAAGGGTTATCAAATGTAAAATACTGAGTCCCACTTAAAACTGACAAGAGAGATGTCCCGAACAAAGGGCTACTACTGAGGTACAAAACAGATAACTGAGAACTCTCCCATCCTCTGTTTCTTCATCACTCTCTCCACTAAGTTTTTGATATTCACTGCCATTGCAACTTACAAGCACCATCTCATTACTGTTGACCTTTCAGCTCTTCTCTTTCCTCTCCTTGTTTCTTTTTTCTTGGCTGGTCTACCTCATCATTCTTGGCTTTCCCTTTATGGACATTAATCAGGATGCCTCCTCATTCTCACAGCACACCCGTCAAACTCATGCTAGATATAATCTTCACTCCAGCAGTGTTCACCTGTTGATGGGTGCTCAAAGATCGCTTTTTTTTTTCTTATTTATTTTTTGGCTGCATTGGGTCTTCGTTGCTGCATGTGGGCTTTCTCTAGTTGCGGCAAGCGGGGGCTACTCTTCATTGTGGTGTGTGGGCTTCTCATTAAGGTGGCTTCTCCTGTTGCGGAGCACGGGCTCCAGGCACACAGGCTTCAGTAGTTGTGGCTCGCAGCCTCTAGAGCACAGGCTCAGTAGTTGTGGCGCACAGACTCAGCTGCTCCACGGCATGTGGGATCCACCTGGACCAGGGATCGAACCCGTGTCCCTCTGCACTGGCAAGTGGACTCTCAACCACTGCACCACCAGGGAAGTTCCAAAGATCGTTTCTCTGTTGATTAAAATCCCTCTCTTCTTTGACTTAAGGCATGAAGCCATTTGGAACACCTGATGGTTCCTAAGAAATGGAATTCTGACTGACCTGCTTAGATTTTATTGTATATCGCTTTCTAGTGCTTTTTATCTCAAATCAGTTTTCTGTGTGATGCAACTGTGTATGCCTATAAACAGTGAAATAGAATGTGAAAAAAGACAAACATTTGTTGTTTTAGTATGCTTTTAGAGGTTGCAGGTCACTTTTTTCTTTTAAATTCACTCTGGTGTCAAAATACACTTACATGAAAACAAGAGGAAAAGATCTACTATTTAAACAGTTGTTTTACAGACATATAGCCTGATAGAACCACTGACAAAACAAAATGATTCTGGAATGTAAACTATTCCTCCTCAAAATATTGAGTCTCATATAAATTGTGTTCTACCTCATTAAATCCATTATTTCCAGATTCACTGGGATTCTATGATGCCAAATAAATATCTCATAAAAATAAAGAATACTAAATTATACTACTTGCTCTCTAATGTGAATTCCAACTTGTATTCTACTATTCTATTGAGTGACATCAAAAGAGAAAATGAATTTACCAAACTGATGCTGATGACCTCTGTGAGTATACATAAATTTAGGCAATGATTCTTTAGGTTGAAAAACACCTCTGGGATACAAAACAATAAATGCCACATATGTATTTTTTTCAAATAGGATTTACTAAAATAGTTGAAGGAAATAACTATGGATTTTAACCAGGAGTGTATGTTAGAACCCCCTGAGAAACATCCTGAAAATAATCATGGCTAGACCTTATCCTCAGAGATTCTGAGAAGCCATCTAAATTTTAAAATTTCCTCCAGATGATTTTGATGCACATCCTCAGCAGAGAACCATATACTCAACATTACAGACTATAGCCAGTCCTAAAGGGCCAAAAGCAAAATTATAAAGAAGGGGAAATCAAGAAATCAGTGTCAGAACTCATCTGTGTTCCAAGGGCAAAAATCAAATCAGGAGGCCAAGGTACTCAGATTTCAATGGTAACTGCAACAACTGTCACCCAAATTCAAAGAAATATTTACAAAGCCCTTCAGATATATCTGGAGGAGAAATTTTATATTAACAGGAAAAAGAGGTCAATAAAACACTTTGAAATAACTAAGCATTTTTCATTATAGTTAAGCTGTTATTAAAGATTTTTTAAAAATTCTTCAAGAAAATACTGCTGGCTTGTTCATTATACAACTCTGTGTAGTCCTCATATTCCTGGTATGTTTAATAAAGACACATTCTTTTGTAACTATATTATTTTGTCATATTTTGTCTGGATTCTATCTCCTTTCCTTTGTATCTAGACCAGGGGTCAGCAAACTTTCTATAAAGGGCCAGATAGTAAATATTTTAAGTTTTGCAGACCTTATGGTTTCTGTAGCAAGAAATTAACAACAATAAATAATGTATGTGGAATATGTGGGTCTCTGTTTCAATAAAACTTCATGGACAATGAAATTTCAATTTCATGTAACTTTTAAATAAATTATTATTGATTTATAAAATTAAAATTTGAAATTATTTTAGAAAATAAATTGTATAAAAATTTTTACAGAATATTATTTTGCTTCTTTCCAACCACTAAAAACTGTAAAAATCATTCTTAGCACGAAGGCGCAGTGGTTAAGAATCCACTTGCCAACGCAGGGGACGCGGGTTCAAGCCCTGCCTGGTCCGGGAAGATCCCACATGCCGCAGAGCAACTAAGCCCGTGTGCCACAACTACTGAGCCTGCGCTCTAGAGCCCACATGCTACTACTGAGGCCGCATGCCACAACTACTGAAGCCCGTGTGCCTAGAGCCCATGCTCCGCAACAAGAGAAGCCACTGCAATGAGAAGCCCGCGCACCGCAACAAAGAGTAGCTCCCGCTTGCCGCAACTAGAGAAAGCCCACGCGCAGAAACGAAGACCCAATGCAGCCAAAAATAAATAAATAAATAGATGTAATCTCTCATCATTAAAAAAAAAAAGTAGGAGGCAGGATTTGGCTTGCCAGCCATAGTACGGCAAGCCCCCTTATCTAGACAAATGAAGTTATCTGATACAGGCTTTTTTTAATAACAGTAATATCTCTTTCATAGGGTTGTCAGGCAGATTAAATGAGTTGATACATTTAGAACAGTGCCTGGTACACAGTAAGTGCTGTATGATTTTACACACACACACACACACACACACCCATACACACACAAAGGAGATACAGAAAGACACTAAGATAAATATTTCCATATCTTCTCTATTTTGTTTAATATACCTCCATTTGTTAGCCTATCACACTGAAATGTTTTGCCTAAAATCTGATTGTTATAAAAAAGAAAAATCAGGGGACTTCCCTGGTGGTCCAGTGGTTAAGAATCCACCTTCCAATGAAGGGGACCAATCCCTGGTCAGGAAACTAAGATCCCATGTGCCACGGGGCAACTAAGCCCGTGCGCCGCAACTACTGAGCCCATGTGCCTCAACTAGAGAGCCTGCGCACCACAACTAGAGAGAAGCCTGCGTGCCACAACGAAGATCCTGTGTGCCACAACTAAGACCAAAAAATATGCAGCCAAAAAATAAAGAAATAAAATAAACATTTTTTAAAATAATAAAATTTTAAAATTAAAAAAGAAAAATCATCGTTGAGGTAGAAAACGCATCCAATGATGTTTCATCAGCTTTTTCTAGAAACTAATTTGCTAGTTCTCTTTCTCAAAAATCCAAAGTAAATACATCCACCTGCAATTTATCCAGAGCAGTAGTCTCATATATCTGAATCTCAGGCAAAAAAAAACCCTTACCTACCTACTGAAGTAAACATTTACAAAGATCTATACTAAGACCTCAAAGGAGGACACAGGGATCCTAATTTTCAGTACACTAACGCAACTGCAGTTAGGAAGGACTTTGTCTATAAATGCATCATTACATTATAACCAAGACACGGCTTACAAATTCAGGTTTAGAGTACTTTTTCCTTTAGTTAAGTAGTCAATTTTATTAACCAAGGAAAGTCAGCGACTCTCACCCTGGCTTAACCCAGCCTAATACTAAAGTGTGAGTCAAAGAATGTAAGGAAAAGCTATGTGCTATGTAGAACTCAGGTGAGGCCATTTATCTCCAGAAAGGGATAATGAGGCAGCATTCCACATACCCAAGTCTTCATTATGGAAATATTTTATTTTGGGTGCATGCCTCTCACCCATATGTTTTGCAATTTTCCATTTCCTTCAAGATTCAGCCTGGAGGGGACTTCCCTGGTGGTCCAGCGCATGAGACTCCACGCTCCCAATGCAGGGGACCCGGGTTCAATCGCTGGTAGGGGAACTAGATCCCACATACCGCAACTAAGAAATCCACATGCCTCAACTAAGACCCGGTGCAGCCAAAATAAATAAATAAATACTTTAAAAAAGATTCAGCCTGGGGCTTCCCTGGTGGCGCAGTGGTTGAGAATCTGCCTGCTAATGCAGGGGACACGGGTTCGAGCCCTGGTCTGGGAAGATCCCACATGCCACGGAGCAGCTGGGCCCGTGAGCCACAACTACTGAGCCTGCGCGTCTGGAGCCTGTGCCCCGCAACGGGAGGGGCCGCGATAGTGAGAGGCCCGCGCACCGCGATGAAGAGCGGTCCCTGCACCGCGATGAAGAGTGGCCCCCACTTGCCGTAACTAGAGAAAGCCCTCGCACGAACTGAAGACCCAACACAGCCAAAAATAAAGAAATAAGTAAATAAAGTAGCTATAAAATTAAAAAAAAAACAAAAAAAAAACAGCTTTATAAAAAAAAAAAAAAAAAAGATTCAGCCTGAAGGCAGCGCATCACCACCTCTGTGAAGCCCTCCTTGGCTAGCCTACTCCCTACTCTTCTTTAATCTCACTGTGTCATGTACATATAATCCTAATAGCTACCATTTACTGAATGACTTTATATGCTGGGCTCTTTTCCTGCAATGTTTAATTCTTACAACACCCAGCAAAAAAACTAATATACTTATTTAACAGTTGAGGAAACAAGTTCACTAAGGTTAGAGCATGTATTCAAGGTCAAACAGCTAAACAAGTGGCAGGGTCAGGATGCAAACCCGATTTGTCTCTGACTTCCACACCAATGGTTTCAAACAGTAGGAATGAGGACAGAGAGGAGGCCAAATAGGCAGGATTCTGTTTTTTATCTGTTTATATATTGGGTTTCTGCATAAAATCTCTTTGGAAAAGTTTCCACTGTTAAAATAAATTTGAAAAATCACTGATTCTACCCTGTGCTGCCTCCCACAATCTTTGTAACTATATACATGCTGTCTCTAGTACCAGACTGATCTCCTTGGGGCAAACACTGAACTGAATTTCTTTGCCTCTCTAGTGCCGGGTACAGTATCTAGCACCCAACAGATGTTTGTATGGAGTCAAGCTATGAAAGCAAAACTTTCCAAATAACTATATCTCCATGGTTACAAGCAATTATAAAATAACTACACAGCAATTTATAGTTACTAAAATTCTTTCATATATTATCTTTTAAAAAAGAGAAACCAAATGAGCTTTAAAAAATGTTTTCCAAAAATGGCACATTTATTCAATATTCAAAGCTTTATTTTAATAAAATATCAATTATCTAACAACTGTCAAACAGTATTGGCAAAAGACATTAAGCATGTTTCATTTTCTTGTTTTAACTGCCATACTGAAATACTATTAGGGTTAAACCATATAAAATTGCCAATAATGGCAATTACACAGGTTCAACCTAATGCTTATCAATGGTGTTTAAACACCATTAGCAAGCTCTCAGCAGCTAGCAAAAATAGAACTTGAGGGATTTATTTACATAGTTTTTTTTTTATTAGCACCTTTAATTATTTATTTATTTATTTATTTATTTATTTGGCTGTGCTGGGTCTTCGTTTCTGTGCGAGGGCTTCCTCTAGCTGCGGCGAGTGGGGGCCACTCTTCATCGTGGTGTGCGGGCCTCTCACTGTCACGGTCTCTCTTGTTGCGGAGCACAGGCTCCAGACGCGCAGGCTTAGTAGTTGTGGCTCACGGGCCTAGTTGCTCCGCGGCATGTGGGATCTTCCCAGACCAGGGCTCGAACCCGTGTCCCCTGCATTAGCAGGCAGATTCTCAACCACTGCGCCACCAGGGAAGCCCTATTTACATAGTTTTGACAAAAAAATTAAGCAGAGTAACTCGCTCCTCTGTGATTTTATAGTTCTTTGTACATACATATATTTAACACTTCTCAGGGCACACAGTAATTATCTTCCTTGATGTCTCCTCAACAACACTCCTCCAAAGCTGCAACCTTGACATATTCCTCATTATATCTCTACCAAATACCATGGTAATTAACACACAGTAGGTACGTAGTGTTTCTAAATGTCTGCTACAGGAATCACAGTAAAACTGAGATAAAGATTTACTATGTTCTCAGAACTAAAGATGCACTATATCACTTTATTCTCAGCTTTCTTTTTTAAAATTCCCAAAAATCAAATTCTGAAATATGGGCAATAAAATACATTCAAAGTCCAGCTGCTTGGAGCTGGTTTCGATGTAATTTTTTTCTTTTAAAAGATTTAACACTAATTAATGTATGTCAGAGAAAGTATACCAATTTAAAAATCCTGTAGAAAAATCAACTGACTGTCTCAAACGTAATACTAAAACTTTAAAACTTAAAGACCTTTTAACCTTCTACCATGCATATTACTCTTTTGGTTTTTGCTTACAAAGGCTACATTTTCAAGTGACAATTAGACAAACATAGCTACAGCCTGTATATCTTTTTTTTTAAAATCAAAACTAAGTCACACACACACAAATCCACTGCCTTAAAAATCAGAGGAAAAAAGCTTACTAATACTTCTAAGCATACAAACAATAACAGAAAACATACTGTTCTGTGTACCTTTTTTTTTTTTAAGTACAAGTTATGGTGAATATTAATGCAGATAGTCCAAAGGAATTATGACAATGCAGAAATCACTGCAATTCTTAAGCAAGGGAGCAATGTTCTAAAATTGATGTTTCGTGGTGATTTTTTTGGAGATGTATAGGCGATATTAGAGCAAGGGAAGGCTACAATTAGAAGATAAAAGAGGCCTGGACTAGGATGGAAGCAGTGAGAATGATTTGGGAAAAAAAGAGCTTTAGAGTCAAACGGCAATTATGCAAGAGTGCAATTTTTTTTTGACCTGGTCTACTACTTGCTCTTGGTCTTAAAGATGGCGTTCTCAAGGATATGACCTTGGTCCTAATGGTGGATCCCCTGTTTACAACCAAAGACACTGCCCAGGTGTGACAATCCAACTGGAAAACTTCCATTGTCTCTCAAATGAACGGATTTCTAGTTTACTACTATCCACACCAATGCTTGCCTCCACTGAAACAAATAATGAGAAATAACTACATTCTCAGTGTCAGTTATTCAATTTATTTACTGAGGATCTACCAAGTGCCAAGTATTCAAATCAAACAACACATATCTGCGTCCCATGTAACTTAAGTGTCTCATCTATGGATAACTACACGTGACTTAAAAGCACTGTTGAGAGACAGTCCCTGTCCATAAGAAACTTACAATATAGTTGAAGATGTTGAGCTATATATACATACCCTTTAATTCATTCATTGACTATTCTGCTAGGCTCTGTGATATGAGGTTTTACTATAAATAAAGGTGAATAAAATGCAATCCACCCCCCTAAGAGAATGTACAATCTAGTTAGAGTAAAATGGGAGAGTGGAGAAAGGAAAGGAGGTGATAAAGTATATAACATGAGCCCAGGACTGACTGAGTCAGCTTTATAAACTGAAAGGCTAAAGATGGAAATGACTGGCAGTTTTTTGAGGCAGGTTTTAGAGAAAGGGAAAATAATATGTTGACTATAACATGAATACAAAATAACCAAATGCAAAATTATTTTAAGCAGCTGAAAAATACAGTATTGCTAAAAAGTTGAGGCTACATATGGCAAACTGAGAAATACAAAGGGCAGTCATCAGTAAGAAAACAGAGTGGTTTAAACACTGAATTCAAGAGATTCAGTAGTGAAGGTAACAACATAAAAAACTGAGTTCCAGTAGGGTTGAACAAAAAAATCTTACTTGGGGAATCGAGCACATGTAAAGAGAGAAGGGGCCGAGCCACATATTAATATGTTTCTTGAGGGAAGAGACCATATCTGTTATAAACATAAATGAAAACAATACCTCCTTACATTTAATCTATGCTGAAAACCACCAGGAGTCCATTTTCACAGGAATGGTCTGCTGAAGCAATTAATTTCCAGCAGCATAAAACAGAGTTGTGTACTGACCCCCTTTTTCTTTAAATCTATTTCTTAATGACTTTACCAGTTTTGTATACTCTGGAAGAATACTACTTTGTCCACCTTCAAACAAGACAGGAATGTAGCAGATTCTAAGAAGAATCTTAACCTACAAGCACTCCCACAAGTTTTATTTGGGTAAAACTAAGTTTTCACAAAAATATTTAAATCCTACGTATGAATGGTCTGTGTTTGATATATGGAACACCTGCACTTTAGGTACTTGTCAAGGAGCTTATTCTTAATAAATATCAACAACTGGATTGAGGGAAACTATATCCATTGGTCAGACACCAAAAGACAATCTACCCACTCATTCTCACTGACTCTCATGTGATGTGGTTGGTCTTCCCATATTGAGTGCTGTTAAATACTAGACATCCATCTACCTTAGAGATGTTGATGAGGGAAATGATAATTACATAATCCTCTTTATGAGGACCCCTATGAGAAATTATAGTCTGATAGTATCAAGTTAGTTACCTTTCTGAACTGTTTATTTTTATCTTAAGGACTTTATGAAAAATGCCACCTCATAGAAAAGCTCAGCGTCAAATTTGTGCTCTCTGCCTGCAACAAGACCATTGTGATAGACCTTTTTGGCCTAGATTCTCATTCCATTTTATCCTTACCCTTTGTTTTCATTTCTTCTTTCTTTTTGTTTTTAATTTGTGGTATTTTCTAGTTCATACATCTTTATAAATTGCCTTAAAAAGGTTACAAATCAAATACTTAGAGAGACTAGGCAGGTAAAAGTGTGAATCAGCTAGAAATAAGGAAACAGTGGTAGAACTGGGTTTTTAAAGTAAGTCGAATTAAAAACAAAAACACTGAGCAGACAAAACACATTTTTGATCCAAATCCTCGACCGTCCATTTGTAGCCTCTGAATAAGGTACTTAATAAATACAGTGCTGAAAGGTAGGATGGTTGAGAAGATTAAACCAGTTTCAACCCCTCTGCTTAAAATCTTTCTGGAACAAGGGTGTATATAACAGCTAAAAGAACAGGTAAATATCTTGCATTCACACAAAACTTCACGATTTACAAACCATCTTCATATCCTTTTGATTTTCAACTTCACTATGTGGCAGCCCTCACAGCTATGTGCACAAAATGCAGAGATCACAAACTCAAAACAATGCAGGTAATATAAACCAGTGAAGCAGGCAAGGCTGTGATCTTTCCATACAAGACTCATTTTGTTTGCATATTAATCATATTACAATATTCTTCACTTCCAGAGAAATATGCTGTTCTACTTTTCTTGAATATTGCAGTTGTCTAGCTACACTTTCCCATTTTTTATAAAAACATCAATAGAAAAGTATTTCTTCACTATAAACAACAGTGCAAGGGCAATAATAAACAGTAACAGGAAGTGGTAGGAACTTGTTTTCCTGGAGAGCTTATGCCCATCTAAAGGAGGGCAGCTGTGGGACTTCCCTGGTGGAGCCGTAGTTAAGACTCCACGCTCCCAATGCAGGCGGCCCAGGTTCGATCCCTGGTCAGGGAACTAGATGCCACATGCATGCCGCAACTGAGTGTTCACATGCCACAACTAAGGAGCCCTCCTGCTGCAACTAAGACCCAGCACAACCAAATAAATAAATATTTTTTTAAATAAATTAAAAAAATAAAGGAGGGCAGCTGTGACTCAGCTTAGGCCAACTGTTGCCATGGGAAAATGTGGGCCCCACTGTTGCCAAAGCTTCTAATTTTTCAGGATAATCCAAAAATAGAGACTTTACACAAAATACCTAACTCTAAAATATTGACTCAAAAAAATTTTAACGATACAAGGCCAAGCATTTACACTTAGTTTGTCCTACAGGCCTCCAGTGTGCAACTCCTGGCTCAATACTGAATTGAACACAGGTTTTTGAACAGTTGAACAGACTGAGGAAAGTGGAACAAAATTTAGGAATTTATAGTCTAAAATCAATGTCAACAATATCATTCATTCTATTTATTCAATTCAAAGCATAAAAATTACTAAAGAACAAATATTTAATTAATCTTAAGATAAACTCTGCAATGAAAAAACAAAAAAACAAATTTTATCATCTTATCTGCAGATACCTTTCCCATGTTCGCTGCAGCACTGTCTGTAATAGTGAAAATTTGAAAACAATCTAAAGGCCTATTTCTGTACTGTAGGTATAAAGAAACTATAGTATGATCATATATAAGAAATTCTTTAACATAATAAACTAGATCTACATATACCAATACATCTAGAAAACATTTTTTAGGTGAAAAAAACAAGTTGTAGAATAGTATACAGTATAACATTCATGTAAACTCTAAGCATTATTGTACATTGTTTATGGATACATATATGTATAGTAAAAGTATAAAAACAGAACAAAAGAATATATACAAACTTTAGGAGAACTTTACCACTGGGAACAGGGAGGGAGGGGAGTAGGATTAGAAAGAGGATATCAACTCTAACTGTAATGCCATATTTCTTTAAAAAACAAACAAACAAAAACCCCACAAAAACTCTAAAGCAAATATGATAAAATGTTAACATCTGTTAATTCAGGTAGTAGTTATGTGGATATTTTGTTATATTACTGCAGGTACTTCTCCTGCATGGTTGACATGTTCCATAACAAAAATAAACAAACTATAAATATGTAAAATAAAATTTAGAAGAAAAAACAAAAAGTACTTTCCTATGTATAGGTCCCATGATAGGCCCTCTTAAAACAAGCTGAATATGTAAATGATATGAAAGCAATGAAGTAATAAATCCTACACTTTTGAGGTCCTACTGTGTAGAATTTTGGAGTCAAATAGTGGAAGTTCAAATATCAACTTGGCCACCTACAAACTGACCTTGGGCAAATCTTCAAACTTCCTAATAAGCCTGTTTGCCAACATATAACTGGAGCTAACATCACCACCTACTCAAACAACTGTGGTGAAGCTTAGATAATCAGTGTTAAGGGCTTGTCTACCATTTTACTTCCCTCAATAGAGTTCTAGAATAGTGAAGATGTACAAAGAGAATAACTTCACTTTGAAGATGATACGGCACAGTACCTTTTGCACTTCTACATACATTATCAATGTAAAAGAGACACTGCTGGGGGCTTCCCTGGTGGCACAGTGGTTGAGAATCTGCCTGCCAATGCAGGGGTAAACGGGTTCGAGCCCTGGTCTGGAAAGATCCCACATGCCGCGGAGCAACTGGGCCTGTGAGCCACAACTACTGAGCCTACGCATCTGGAGCCTGTGCTCCGCAACAAGAGAGACCGCGATAGTGAGAGGCCCGCGCACCGCGATGAAGAGTGGCCCCCGCTTGCCGCAACTAGAGAAAGCCCTCGCACAGAAACGAAGACCCAACACAGCCAAAAATAAATAAATAAATAAATAAATAAAAGAGACACTGCTTTCCTAGTGTCCAAGGACAGAGAACAAATCAGTTTTGCCATCACAAGAAGGCAGAAGGTAAAGGCAGACTGCCCTATTACTATTACATCAATTTGTTTAATCATCTTAACATCACCATAATAACAACCACCATTTACTGAGTACTATGTGCAAGGTACTGTTCTAGGCTCTTTAAATACATTAACTCACTTGACATATCAGATCAAGTTTTATATAAGCTATAACAAGAGACAAAAATAGTAGATACCTTAAGATTATGAATTCAAAGAAAATTTCTTTCAGTTAGAAAAAAAAAATTAGGGAAGGCTGCCTGGAAAAGGAGAACCTGGTATGCAGATTTGAAGGATATATAGGTCAGAAGATACACAGAGAAAAAGAGATGGGAGGGAGTGGTAAAGAGTGAAAATGCCATAAGGAACAGAAAGTATCTTCATAAGGTTGAATCACCAGATACATGGCAGGCAAGAAGATAAAGAATAAGCAAGTGAGCCAGGACACCAAAGAAAAGACCTTGAGTGTCCATTTAGGATTAAACAAACATCTATTAAATACCATGTTTCTAGTAAGGTACCCTTTGCATTTATTCATATACAAAGCTGACTAAATATAGTAAAAACCTGGCAATGGGTTGTTGGCAAGAAAGTGACTTGAGAACCGTGGTTCAGGAAAATTAATCTGGCACTTTACATATCCCACATAATTCCTCCTCTTATTCTCTACTATGGATGGCTAATGACGCCCAGTTTCTCAATTCCACCCAGACACCCAAGCCACAAATCTGAGATGTCTTCTAATACTTCCCTCTCCTCATCACACACTACTCATTCACAATTCTACCTCCTAAACCTTTCTCCAATCAACAACCTTCATTGTCACTGTCTTATTTCAAGCACTTATCATTCTTTCCTGAAAAAGCCTCCTAAGTGACCTTCAAACTCCAATCTGTATTCCTCACTGCCACCTACATAAACTACCTAAATACACATCTGATCATAATGCTCACCTTTGCTTAAAATTGTGTCTTCCAAATTGCCTATAAACCACACAGAATTTGTAAATTATATCAATCTGGCTCATATGTACCTTTCCAGCCTCATATTCACATGTACCCTACAATGTCCTCTGCAAACTACTTTCCAGCATACACATAATAGTTTTTCATGCTTTTGTATCTGTATATGTTGCTCTTCCCTCTACCTCAAACGACCTTCTCCCATGTCCACTCCAATTATTCATTCAAGATTCAGTTTAAATATCATCCCGCTCAACTGTCTTCAGTGGGGAGATTTGATGAGCCCTGCAATAGCGTAATTGACAGATATCATACACTATGTACACCACTACAACCCAGGACTCAGATTTAAAATACTATATAAGGACACTGAATTTCCTATCCATTTAATTATTTCATTAAGAATCTAGGGGCTTCCCTGGTGGCGCAGTGGTTGAGAGTCTGCCTGCCAATGCAGGGGACATGGGTTCGAGCCCTGGTCTGGGAGGATCCCACATGCCGCGGAGCAACTAGGCCCGTGAGCCACAACTACTGAGCCTGCGCGTCTGGAGCCTGTGCTGTGCAACAAGAGAGGCCACGATAGTGAGAGGCCCGCGCACCGCGATGAAGAGTGGCTCCCGCTTGCCACAACTAGAGAAAGCCCTCGCACAGAAACGAAGACCCAACATAGCCAAAAAAATAAAATACTAGATGAAAATTAAAAAAAAAAAAAAAAAAAAAGAATCTAGAGAAAATTCAAATTCAAGAAAGTTCTAATTTCAACCAAGTTTTCCCCTTTTTATAAAACTGAATGGCAAGAAAAAATATTCTTAAAATTTGACAAATCTAGATTTGGGGAGTTAAGATTTATCAAAGGAATGAACAGGTGATGAATATTCTGCCTATCAAAGTTATTTATCATATATGAATAAACAATGAAAAAATTAGATATAATAGAATTAACAAATTTTAACCTCTTTAATGATTCAGCAGTCACTTCAAATTTTTAGAGCATTACTATGGTGCTATACTTTTATAATCACAAATCTTAATATAAAGTTATAATATAAAAACAACATAAAAAATCAATATTTAAGCTTTCTAGCTCTTTGGACGTGGGCTAAATGAGAGTTTTCCACGTTAACAGTGGATCTTTAAAGAGAAATTTCTCTCCACCTACTGAGAAAAACAGCAAAGGCCTATACATTTAGAGAAATTAAAAACTATCTCAGGCCATTAGTTCTCATTTTTATGGAAGCAACATAATATACACCAAAGCCTCAAATATAACTAGCATAGAGGACATCTAAGATCCAAAGTACTTTAAATGAATACTGCTTTAAAAATTTTAGAAATAATATCTTATGTTGGAATCAACCTTGACTCTTTTCTTTCTTCTTCTATATTCAATCAATTACCTGGATCTGCCAAGTTTACTGCCTCAATATTTGTTGAATTATTCTCTGTATACCCTTAACAGTACTACCACAGTTCACACCATCGTCTCTCACCTGGACTGGACCAATTTCAACAGGTCTTCTTAAACCTAGCCTTGGCCTATTAACATCTATCTTCTACTCAGCCCCAGAATTATCTATTTAAAATACAATCCGACCATATCTCTTCCTTATTTAAAAACAACCCTTCATTGGCTCCCTATTTTTTATTTAACAAATATTTAAATAGCACTTACTATATGCTAGTCACTGCTTTAAATGTTTTAGAAGTGTTCATTTACTCCTCACAACTACCTATGAGAATTTAAATAACGAGCTTTTATATTGTGTGTGTGTGTGTGTGTAATGTAACACAGCTATGTAAGCAGCAGAGTTGAACACAGGCATCTGGGCTCCACAATTGGGGCCCTTATTCACTGCACTGTGCTGCCTCCCTATTTCCTGAAGTCCACATGCTTTAACACAGTTTATAAGGTCTTTGATTAGGATCTGGTCCCTTCCCACATTTCAAATCTTATTTCTAACCAAGCCCCACTTTGCTCAAACTCCAGTTAACACTGAGCACCTTGTAATGCATGCCTTCCCTCTCCTCATTTTGTGATCTTTATGATTTTACTACTGCTGTCCCCTGTCTGGAGTAGTTTCTAGCACCTCAGCACAGTTCTTATAACAGAATGCACTGAACACACTCTGATGAAAGAATACATTTTTAATGCGTCATAAGAAATAATAAACAAAAATGTTCTACTATTAATTACACTGGTAGACATATAAAACATGAAAACACCAAATATCTTAGAACTCAAGTCTCCAATACACCTAACGGTTATCCTGTTAAAACACACACAAACAACAACCAAAAAAACTTCCCCCAACCTTGGTTCTCCTCAACTCTTTCTTGCTCCTTCTGAACACCCATATCTGCTCAACAGCCCAAAACAAAAAACACCTCAATTCTTCACCTTCCTCATTCCTTGTTTCTCTTACTTCCCATATCAAACTGGTTATTAATTTATACATACTCAATCCCTTTCGAATCCATTCAACCTGCACTGCCTCTTAAATAGTCTCCACAGGTCTATCTACCTCCATCCACTCCACAGCTGCATCTTCCACAATGCTGACAGTTGCCTTTTTAAAAAGGAAATCTAATGATGTTACTTATCATAACTTAAAATCATCCTCTGGCACCTCAAGGGTAAAAACTGGTTTCAGTAAGCTTCTCAACTAGGAAGCTTACTGACAATACCGATATCCCTGGTGTCCCCCACCATGGAATTTTTATTGCTTTTTATTGCATGAGTCTAAGATGGAGTCTGCAAACGAAGATGGTCCATGTGCCAACCCACTTTACAGGCCAGATCAGGGTAATGTTCTCACTCCTCTGTACTCACCAATCACTCCAGCCATACTGAACTACAGCTACATGTAACTTCCCTCACTAACCAAGATGTACTTATGAGACTAGGTACAAATTACTCCCCAAACAACATGACAAGATTTCTTCAAAAATGTTTAACCAACATCTTTGTGAAGACCTCCTTGAAAACTCTGGGCCCTCAGGACTTCCCTGGTGGTCCAATGGGTAAGACTCCTCACTCCCAATGCAGAGGGCCGGGGCTCGATCCCTGGTTGGGGAACTAGATCTCGCACGCATGCCGCAACTAAGAAGTCCGCACAACGCAATTAAAGATCCTGCGTGCTGCAACTAAGACCTGGTGCAACCAAAATAAGTAAATAAATATTTTAAAAAAAGAGAAAACTTTGGGCCCTCATCTCACCAAGTACATATTTTGATTATAGCACTATTATGCTACCTTTGCATGTTCATAAATTTTAAGATCTTTGAGGTCAAGGGCTGACAATCACGTTTGTATCCCCAGTGCTTAGAATATAATATATCTAAATAAATGTTTGCTGGACAGAAAAATTGATGAAAATTTACAAGAGAAACAAAAATATGTAATGGTACTGAATACGTTTTTTTAAAAGTAGAAGCCCAATGATATTTTCTTTTTTTTTATTTTTTATTTTTATTTATTTATTTATTTATTTATTTATTTATTTTTGGCTGTGTTGGGTCTTCGTTTCTGTGCGAGGGCTTTCTCTAGCTGCGGCGAGCGGGGGCCACTCTTCATCACGGTGCGCGGGCCTCTCACTGTCGTGGCCTCTCTTGTTGTGGAGCACAGGCTCCAGACGCACAGGCTCAGTAGTTGTGGCTCACGGGCCTAGTTGCTCCGCGGCATGTGGGATCTTCCCAGACCAGGGCTCGAACCCGTGTCCCCTGCATTGGCAAGCAGACTCTCAACCACTGCGCCACCAGGGAAGCCCCCAATGATATTTTCTGTACAAGTGATACAATGTAAGGGCAAGATATAAAAACAACTGAAAGAACTGTAATAACTGCAATTCTCAAGAATAACCTTGCACTCAAGTTATAAATTCTCCTTAGTGTAAAATAAATATCTTTCAGGACACAGATCTACCAGTTCTGTTTTTAAAATAAGAGTCCAATCGGTCAAAAATACTTTCTTTTCTGCTGCAGTATTTACAAGCTTTTTGAGGGAAAGGGAAGAACAAGGAGGATTCAAATACTAGCACAGCACCAATGAATAAGATATCCTATTTGCTTTGCTTCTCAGATTACAGCAGTCTCCCTCCAAACAAGCCCCCAAATGTGGAGCTCTTCTCTAAAATCCCAACACTGAACTTTACTCTCAGAGTAATTTCTAGACGGATATATAATTCACTTAAACATAGCTCCTTCAAAGGCTTTCTCGGATCTTTATTCTCCAAACCACTGTTAAAATATTTTATTTTTTTAAAAAGCTAGAAAAAATTGGGGGTTATTTAAATTAATAATATTTAAAATTCTAAACAAAATTTTCCTGATAGTTAAAATAAAGATGTAAATTGTTTTAATAAATGGGGAAGAAGAGGCGAATCCACCTTACAGAAGAATTCCAAATAACATATGTAAACAGACACTCCCCCCCACACACCCCCACCGCCGACATGGAACTGGAGTCACTTCCAAAGGATAAAGTAAGAGAATGGAAAAATAATAACTTTATGAGAAAACTGGCAAACACTACGTTAACCAAGTGATGAAATATCATGTAGCCTCTGACATGATGTGATGAGAAGTGCACTTCACCTCTGTGGTATTTTTTCCAAAAACCCATAACCCATCTAATCATGAAAAAACACCAGACAAACCCAGTGTGGAGGACATTTTACAGAATACCTGACCAGGACTCCTCAAGACTGTAAAAGTCATGGAAAACAAGGAAAGACTGAGAAACTATCACAGACCAGAGGAGAGTGAGGATAAAAGACAACCAAATGTTACGTGGTACCCTGGATTAAATCTGAACAGAAAGAGGCCATTAATGGAAAAACAGTGAAATCCAAATAAAGTCTGGAGTTTAGCTAATAGTAAATACCAAGATTCACAAACGTAGCACAGAAACGTAAGATGTTAACAATGGAGGAAACTGGGTGCAGGGTATACACAAGAACTCTCTGCACTATCTTTACAACTTGACTACAAATCTAAAATTTTTCCAAAATAAAAAGGTTTTTTTAGAAAGAAAAACAGGAAAAACGTGGGATTATTTAAATTAATATTTAAAAGTACAAAGTTTTGTTAAAATAAAGATATAAATGTACTTTGCAGTTTAAATAACATGCTTATGAGCAATATAATTTTATATTAAAAAAAGGAATTAGTCCATTTGGCATTGATTTACATAGCACTTCTTGCCTACTAAGAAACTCTGAAGCCATCTCTGGTTTCAGATACACATCATGGATAAAGGGGAAAGAATCCCTAATACTAATTCTTAAGAAATACATTTAAAACTATAAGAGCTATATTAATGTATTAATAACTGCTTATTTATGATTAAATTGTATGTTAATTCTCTTCCTTAAAAAAAGTCTCTAACAATAAAAAAATATCTACTGAAGGGTTTACAGGCCTTTTATCCAATAATAGCAACCGCCCTATGAGTTACATACTGTCAACGTTATCCATATATAGATTAGGAAACTGAGGCTTATTGCTCAAGGCTCATAGCTGATAAATTGTGGAGTTAGGATTAGAATCTAATATATTCATTTTTGGTTTTAGTCAACAGCTTTATTTAATTTTCTCTGATAATGCTAAATGTATAGCTTTTTCCCCACCCTTAAAAAATAAGTTGACCAAAAAAAAAAAATTATAATAATAATCAATACAATTGACTCTTTTTTTTTTTTAGGCCACATCACGTGGCTTGTTGGATCTTAGTTCCACGACCAGGGACCAGGGATCGAACCCAGGTCCTCGGTGGTGAAAGCGCAGGGTCCTAACCACTGGACCGCCAAGGAATTCCCAATACAATTGACTCTTTTATCTTCACTTTCCCTTCTTCTGCAGTCAGCATATTTTTGATAAAATAAAAACAACTATGGAAGGGAAGATGAAAATATAAAATATATGCCTTATGCATACAGAATACTAAAATCATAACACATATCCTTTTATCTTTGCCGCAGATTAAAAGTGAATTAATCCACAACATGCAAATCCTTAATAACATAAGCTTTCAATTAAATTCCTTAAAAATTTCCCAGATTCTTAATTTCACTGTTATCAAAAGACAGTCTCTCAGAAAATTTCTTAACAGCCTCAGTTAACTGTCAGTAATTCTTGTCAGCACATAAGCGCTCAAGGACCAGCTAATCAAAATGCAGAGAACAGAAACGCAAATGAAATTTATCCAGTTGGGTTAATTCATTTCTTATAGGTGAGAGTTTTGTGGCCCTGAAACAACTATGTCGTAAGTATGACCCTGTTCCTGGGACAACATAAAATCTCTGTAAAGGAAGTATGAACACTTTTCCCTCCTTCACCTTAATTCCAGAGAGATCACTGGAAGTTAGCCACTATAAAGAACTATAGGATATCTCATTTCCTTTCACATAACCCCATATTCAATCAAATGCAAAAAGTATTTATTTACTTATTAATACCACTTGTATGTATTTAAAAGATTTAATATTGATTTACTGATATTATTACTACTACTTGTATGTATGCAGCAAGTATTTATTTACTTATTAATATTACTATAAAGCAGTATTAGGCATTTTCTGGAAGTCCCTATTCAAATGCCTTATGCAAGCAAAATAGTTACAATACAAGACCATGTTAATAAATACCAATTTAAATGATGCAGGCAATAAATGCCACCAGTTTTCACCATTTTAGAAAAGAAATTAACATAAAAATAGTTATGAAAAGAGTCCATTTTGTCAAAAGAAAAAGGAATGTTTGTTTGATCATGCAAGGCAATACCCAAGTGATTCACTGACTACAATATTTACCTCATTCTAGCTACTAACCCAACATGTGACCTTGGGAAAAGAAATTCTCTGAATTTTAGTTCTCTCATCCATAAAAAATACTATTCTATCTCAAAAAGTAGCTGACAGAACAAATGAAATGCCATGTTCAATATATTTACAAAGTTCTAGGAAAATGTTTACAACAATGTTAGATGACAATAACTTTAGAGGATACTTTTCCAGAAGTATCCTTGACAAATCCACAAATCAATCCTAACTAGGTAAGTTTCAACTAAAAGCCACCAACTTTTAAAGAGAAAACAATAAATCAAAATAATAAGCCCTTATGATACCTGCATCCAATGACTATAAAGCATTTCACCAATATCAATTAAAATTCGTAACTGCCGTGGCAAGGTTAAAAATTATACACACAGCAGAAGTTAAACTAAGGTTCCACTTAAATGACCAGCCAATATGCCATATCAACCAGCAACAAAGCTAAAACAAGTCAAAAAGCCTTCACTGCAGTTACCTGTTAGGCTTATGTAATATGGCATCTTCATGAAATACAGATTTCTCAAAACATGTGGCCTTCAGCAACTAAGATTCACTCTACAGCTAAGCATCTTCAGGAGAATAGGTTTGCTTTTTCTTTTCAGAAGTCCCTATATCAGCAGTTTTTTTGTTTGTTTTTGTTTAGTTTTATTTTAAATAGAGCAACTTTTAAAGTAAAAAAAAGTTGTATAGTAAAAGGGGCAAAGAATTCCCACTTTAACTATTTCTCTCTCTCTAAAGTGCATAAAAACAGATTACCCATCATAATGAAATATTTTCACAACAGAAACTTACAACCAAGTAAAAAAATCTCTTTTAGGACCACAGCGGACATGACAGGCGTGGTTTAAAACCAACTGAGCCTCAAGTCCCTTTGGCAAAAGAGTACATGACTCACTGCTTTAGAACTCAATAGGAAGAATTGGAAAATTCACTCTGAATGCCCGAAGATTTTGCTTTGGATTTGTTTTTTAAGATATCTCCATCCTAATGCTGACAACTGCCACAATTTCTATGGCTTACCTATTGAGATTAAGATGACAAATTCTGAATAATATGAACCACAGGTAAACAAAAAGTAAGGTACTATTTTTTCTTGGACACTGAAAATATGAGGCATAAGGTAAAGTCATATATACAGTATTATTTATTGCATAAGAGGGAGCAACATTTACACTGAAAAAATATAGACAATGAAACACGGATATTCTAGCTGGAAAACCAAAAATTATCGGATACTGATTTTTCCCTTCCAGAAACATCTCTAAATCTTTTATATACCAGAGTAATTGTATCTGGAAAAAAAGATACCAAGTAAGTCTACTAAAAAATTAATCCATCCCAATCTCATTAGAAGTTTTATAGGTATAGAATTATGAAGAATTTAAAAAACTGCTCTCCAAATTAAGCAAAAGATCCTGCCACATGTACCAGAAACACACATAGATACACATTTAGAAGTAAAAGCTCTCTTACTTAAGTCAAATTATTTTAAACTCCTAATCAACTAATAATCTACTGAAAAATCTCAGCTCTTAGTATGCTTTTATAGCTACAAATACTAGGGGTGGGGATATGTTAGACACATAACACAGTGAATTATCATAATAACCTCATTCCTCACCACATGAACCCTTCTACTTTCTAATCACATTAAAAATAACAAAAATGTAAAAATATATCATACACTGACAAAGTCATAAGGCCCATCAAAATCACATTTACAACATGAATTTGACATTCTTCTGAGAACATCTATTCACATGATTGCTTGATATAAGACATTAAAATGACTTACCCTCTCTTACAGTAGTACCTTACTGAAAGGTCTCTTCCAAAGGACAACACAAGAGAAAGGGTCATATAAAGAGCATTTAACACAAATTATCTTATCCTTTCTTACTCACTTTGATGTTCATTATTTAAAAATCACAGATATACTGTTTTAATGCAAACTAAAGTTAAAGAAAACATCTGCAATGTTCTCATTAGATTTTTCCAATATTCCTACTACTATTTTTTGCCAAATATTTCTGGCATTCGTTAATCTACACTTACTTAACTAAAACAATAAAAAACATTAAGAAGTGTGTATATATATGTGTGTGTGTATGTATATGTACAGATATATAGAGACAATAAGTATTCGCTTTAGAGCAGGGACATTGCTTTTTACCCCAATCATTCAATACCCACCTTGCAAAAAAGGTGGAAACTAAAAACACGAGATTTTAAGATTTACTACAGAGAAACGCCTTTGTTGTAGTACCAATTAGCATCAAATAACCTTACAAAACATAAGCAAGAGAAAAATGCTATGAAAGGGCAATCTAGCATTTCACAGCTTCTGCTCTCTTACTCCACCCAGTCTCCTCGGCTCAATGGCTGTTCACAGCAACCACAAATATTAGCCCATTTTTAAAAAAGGTGTGGGAGAGGCACCGAAATTGGGCTAACTCCATCAAAATCAAGATATACAGAAATATTTTGTGAAAAATTAAGTTCCATTCTGGTTTATAAAAATAACAGCTTTGTTTCATTTAGGAGACCCTCCCCTTGTGAACAATCCAAACAATGATCATTTATAATAGAACGTGAAAGAATAAATCACCCTAAACACAGATTACTCTTCTGCTTTAATAAAAACTGCAATTTGCAACTGCCAATTATTTTGCAAAACTGTGTCCTGAAAGATACCCATGAGAGATTAAAAGCTAGCTAATGCCTTAGACCCAAATCATAATTTTTTAAGTAACAGCTTTTAATATATTCAACACTATATCACTACCGACATACCCAACCGGGAAATCTTCCCGATTAAAAGACTGGACCCTGCAGCAATCAAGCTCTGCTGCAGCAAAAACGAAAAAAAAATTTTTTTCAAGCAAATACTACTGTAGCAAAAGGGCAGGGATGACATTACTGGTATGAAAGGCCCAAGCACTGTCTCCTCCACCCTAGCCTCAAAATGAAATTCACACAAAACGATCCCACCTCCCAACAAAAATAGAATTACCAAAAATGGCACAAATTTTTTGTTTAGCCTTTAAAACGTTATCAATCTCAAGGATTGTGTGTTAAAGTAAAGGTCGGAATATCATATCTTTATTCTCTCCCGACTGCCTCTTAAGTAAAGGGGGAGGGGGGGACCTTGGCATGACATCGCCCATTGAGAACGAAACCACAAATCTGGTTCTTCGCTTCCATAGCACAATTTCTTAACCAAAGGATTGATATAAATTGGACCCAAACCCCAACCCCAAAAGAAAATCTCCTGCCCTGCTCCCAAGGAGTTTCTTGCTAAGTCACCGAAGAAAAGCAGAATCACAAATAAAGCCAAGGCACCTTTCTGTCTTATCTCAGATATTGAAAACCTCCTCCTCCTCTCCACTCTTCTGTCTAGAGAGGTAGAGTTAAAATTTGCCCACCACCTCAAAGGCATTTTCTCACCTGGGAGGCTACGGAAGGCACTGCGTTTCCTAAATGAGTGGGGAGATTAGATTAGAAGGAGAATGGCTGAGGGCCTCGAAGCTCAGTGCTGTAACGTCAAAAGGCAACTCCCGTTGAAGGAGCCGGTGGCAGAAAAGAAAATCCTGCCTGATTTGGTGGGTGGGTGCTGCGGATGGTTCGGTGGGTCGGGCCGCTCCTCCTCAGTGGGTGCAGAGGCTGGACCACTGCACAGGGGGACCAGGGAAGGGCTGGACCATCGTTCTCAGGTCAACCCCATCCTAAGGACAGGTGGGGGACGGAACGCCTGAAGGCCTGTGGGTGCCGAGGCGGCTTGGGGCTGAGCCCGGTCCCTGAGCGCCAGCCGCGGGTGGGGTGGGGACTGCGGAGCTCGCCTTCCGCGGCGGGGGAGAGGAGGGCTGAACCCTTTCCCCAAGATCAGAGAGAGACCTGCTCTCCACGCCCTTCCTACCCAAGAATACTTTTCTTGCTAAGTCACCAAGGGAGGAGGGCGATCCCTTCCCGGGGAGGGCCGCGGGTGGAGCCGCGGCGGCCCTGGCACCCCCCGAACCCGAGCCAGGGAGGAGGGTAGCGAGGGCAGCGCCCTCCCCGGCCTGTCCCCCCTCCTCCCGTGTCTCTCACTCAACGGCCGTCGCGGCCGCCATTTTGAGAGCGAGAAGAGAAGAAGAAGGAGGAGGCGGCGGCAGGGGGAGGGGAGTATGGGAGGGAGGGGACCGGCGCAGCCACATCGTCAGGCCGCCGGGCCCGGCCCGCAGCCGCCGGAGCGCGGTGGAGAAGACAGAGGGCGCAGACCCTTGCCGCCTTACCGGAGCGCTGCACCGCCGCCTCCGCAGGGCCTCTTCCGTCCTTCACTCCCATCCACCGGCGGGGGAGGGGGAGAGGGAGAGGGAAGGGAGGAAGGAGGGAGGGAGGGAAGGAGGGAGGGGGAGGATGGCGCGCTGGGCCCTGTCCCGGGGAGGGGGAGGGGAGGGGAGCGGGCGGGCTCCTCAGCCGTTCCGGGGCTCGAGCCCAAGCCTGGCGCTCGCGGTTTCTCTCGCTCGCGCCCGAGCGCTCCCCTCCTTCTCCTTCTCGCTCCCTGGACCCCGGGGTCGCTGCTCGTTCGCTCGCTCACTCGCTATCTCGGCCGCCGGACTCCGCCGCCGCCCCGCCGCTCCAGCTCCGTCTGTCACAGGAGCTGCCCCAACGCCCTGACGTCACCGCGCCGCCGCCGCCGCCGCCGCCGCCCCACACCCGCGGGGAAGAGGGAGGGGAGGGGAGGGGAGGGGAGGGGAGGGGAGGGGGCCCGGAGCGGAGGAGGGGCTGCGGCGCATGCGCCGGCCTGGGCCGGGCCCTGAGCCGCGCTGCCTTCCGCTTAGGCGGCGGGTTGCTGGTGCGGCTGGGCGGTACTGAGGGATAGGCGGACAAGTTTGCGCGCGAGGCGCTTCTTCTCGCCCTCCGCACGCCTCTGTAACCTGGAAAAAGGCTCTCGGCTCCCTTTTCCTAGACCCTCGTCTGACTGCTGCGGCCCCTCACGAACTCCGGCTCTCTTCACGTCCCCGCCCTGCTCTTGGCCACGAACGGCGCTCTCCCCTCTTCCCCCGGCCAACAGAAGAGACCAGCTGGCCCCGGTGGATTCCGTGCCCCGATAGGCTTCAGAAAGCGGAGCCCGGCCAGGATGTCGCCCCTTCTACCTCCGGCCTTTGGGTTTATTTCCCAGGGGCCGGGGGCGGGGGAGAGGAGAGGGGAGTAGGTTGGGTTGGCTTGGGGAGAAGAGCTGTTGAGGTTGAAAGGCTGATGGAATGCCTAATTATCTTCATTTTTATTATAGATTTCTGATTGGGAGGATTCGCTTTTAGATGTGATTCAGCTATTCTTTTCCTTAGTCACACGCACGCACGCACACACACATCTGCGACTATGGAAGTCTCGAAACTGATGCCCAAAGAAAGACCTGGAACTTTATCCGTACAAGGCTTGAGCGCGCGCGCGCGTGTGTGTGTGTGTGTTTGCTAATTTATGGGTTGAAATACTGAGGACAGGTCTTGGGGATTTGTAGTCAATGTTTTGCACACAGACATTTGATTTAAAAGCGGCCAGATTTGAGGTTCTGAATTATCCAATGTGGAATATCCTTTTAGTAAGAGTTGTTTAGTGTGATTATCTCATCACTAATTTGTATTGTCCAAGGAAACTCTTTTCCTAAAACATAGGTTTAGGCTTGTGTTTATTGATTTTATTGCTTTCCTTTATGTAGGCAAATACACTGCCTTTGAGAAGCAGCTGGTTAATGAGAGAACTTGGGTATGTATAAGTGTGACCTTGAGTAAATTACTCTCTCTGGCCCTGGTTTCTCTATAAAATAGCCCTAATAAGTAACTAACTTGTAAGGCTTTTGTGAGAATTAGGAGATGCTGCATGTGTACAGTATATGGTAATTCATGGTTACCATATACTGGTAACTCATGTAGCAATTACTGTTACTTGATACAAAAACAAGTTTCCTTTTATCAAGAAAGATTGTAAGTCTCTAACCCTGCAGGTGTTCAAGAAGAATATGAGTGAATTGTCTGGAGGGTTTGGGTTCTCTCCTTTATGAAGGCAGGGAAGGAAATCAGAAGGTCTCTGGAATGTTTTTTCCAGGTTTACAGTTCTGGGATTCTCTAGCTGGGTAAGGACAGCAAGAGAGGCACGGAAGTTTGGTCTGTGCCACATCCATAACAGTCAATAAACATGAAATAAATTAACATCCCCTGTTCTAAGAGTTGGTTCCTTTTTACCTTTTAAAATATTTATTATTGCCTGACATCACACTATTGAGATTTAATCAGCTGAGTATATCAGTTCTTATTTCTTAAATCAATGTTCTAAAAGCCAACAAAATTGCCCAGAAATCAGAATCACATTGATAAACACTGATTTAATACAAACAGCACTAACCCCCCTAAACCTTGAGCTCATAGACTCAGGTATTCAGAATACTTTAAAATATGTATTAGGTAATTATGAATTAAACTGAGATCAGGTTTTATTTCTATAGCAATCCTTCAAAAAACAACAGACTCCCTTGGGAGGAATGCATAAAAGCTTTCTCCCTGGATTATAATTTTTCTGAAAAGAAATAAAACTGTGTTGTGTGCTTAACTTGATATGGCGCGATGTGTTCTGGTTCTGTGCACTTTCTTTTCAATTGCTAAAATGATAGATCCATCTTAATAAACACTTTTTAGTCTATTGAGAATGGAGAATTAGGACATCTATGCTATTAATCATAATTCATAAGGACATACAGAACCTACTATATCCATCCAGGAAACATTTAATAATGAATATTTTGGGTGATGTTTCTTGAAAAAAAGTAAGTATAAACATCGATTTTACTTAACACAATCTAACAATCTCCCCATTCAATTGAATTGCAAATCTTTATTTTTCCAGCAGACGTTTTCAAAATGGAAACATTTGTTTCAGTTGCTGCAGTAAAATTAGTGTTAGTTTAAACAATTCTGCAAATCAGCTGACTGGAAGAAACACTCTAAAAATATTGCTACTGGGGAGAGGACAAAATATCTTCTAAAAGTAGCTCCAGAGCAAAAATCTGTTAACAATGAGCAAAAATGTTAACACATTATTTTGAGAATGAAACTGTCCTCTGTTTATAGGTAAACATACATCTTTGTATGTGTGTACCTGATAGAAAGCAATTAGCAAATGGTGAGAAGGTAGCTTTCAGGCATACATGTTATGTGTATCGATGTCCCATTTGAAAGAAAACCATGAACCGACTGGCAAGACTCACTCTAGGAGATTTTGGCTAAATAATTTGTGTACCTGCATTTCCCCAAAGCATGGACATGTCAGTGAGGGCAAGTCCAACTAAACCAGTCATTCTTCATCTCAGCATCATGACACCCTCATGTGTCATGAACATTGTGAGGCCATAGAAACAAATTACAGACTATTAAAGGAGGTGAAACTCACAGCCTGGACATAGAAGAAATATTTAGAAGCAGCACCTTGTAATCTGAAACCTTTTAAAAAAATACATATATACATACATATATATATATATACACACACACATAGAAAATAATTTTTAAAGTGCTAACATAAAGAAACAATACAAAAGGATGTATCAGATTCATTCTAGATGTCACCACAGTAGACCAGGCAAAGGGTAAAACAAGCTTTCTTCCCCTTTATGCCTGTTTGTACGCCCAGTAAAGTAAAAGATTAATTCTCACCTAGAGGACTCAAAGCTTTATGAAGGAGGTGATTTAAAGCAGACTTTTAAAAATGGCTAGTTTTCATTCATTCAACAAATATTTAATTGAGTATCTTCTATGTACCAGACCCTGTGCTGAGTGCTCAGTATACACAATGAATAAAACAAACAGAATCCCTGAGCTCATAGAGTTTATATTCTGGTGAAAGACAGAAAAAAGGTGACAAAGCTATGAAGACAATAAATGGTTTTGAGATGGAGAAAAATAGGAAGGACCACATGAGTGAGTGCGGTAAGAGAAGACATTTCTGAGGAATGAGTGACATTTAAGCTGAGACTTGAGTAGCCAAGAGATTCTAGATTAAGGAACAAGTGCAAAGACCCTGAGGCAGGAAAATGATTGCTGTGTCCCAGGAAATTAAAGAAAGTCCAGGCAGGTGTAATGAAATGATGGTGAGGAAGGAGGCCTCTTGACTGCACTGGTCCAGGGGACGCCCTTCACATTTTATTCCCTGAATAGCCCAGAGAAGAAAGCAGGAGAGAAGATCAGAGAGACAGGTAGGAATCAGATAGTACAGGACCTTGAGACCATAGTAGGGAGTTTGGATTTCATTTTAGTAGCTGTGGATAAAGGTAAGGACCAAAAAAAGAGCACATTTTGACTATGTCTTTTGATCTTAAGGACTTTAAACAGATAATTATGCTATTATCTTACCTTTTTAATGTGTAAAATTTCAAATATGTAAAAGACAGAGTGATATAATGAACGCTTATATACCCATCACCAGGTTTGACAATTATAAACTTATGGCTAATCTTGTTTCGTTTATATTCTCACTCATTTCCCCCTTCGTATTTTGAAGCACGTTCTAAATATCACACTATTTCATTCATTTACAGTTTAGTATGTATCTCTAAAAGAAAAAAAAGCCTTTTCTAAAAAACATAATCACAATACCATTACTACACCTAAAAGAATAACAATAATTCCTTAGGATATTTTGACCCTGCCCTTTGATTTTTGCCTCACCAAAGACATGGAGTGATCAGAAGTTCTGGAGAAATTGGATAAGCAATGCAGTTAAGCAATCTTGGACAACAGAACTATCCTGGGTTATTTGAGATCTCCCCACCATTTTCTCATGAATAAGTTTAAAAATTAATATAAACAATTGGTTTTTTATCCAATTAAAATGAACACTACTGGTAGAAATGATTTGCATAGCATATAAGCATCAATGGCTAAAACTGCACACAGTGAAATTTGACCGAGGAAAATTGCATGTGGTGAAAATCATGGCCATGAAAGGATTCTCACAGCAATAGAAAAAATAAAAGAGAGACTGAAAGAAAAACCCTGATAAGTAAATCAAACTTCCTTTGTAAAATTATTAGAGGAAAGAACGTTTCCCCAGTGAAAATGATTTCATTAAAATACAAATGAAAATAGAAAAATTGGAAGTGGTTTTACTCTGCAAAATAGAGAGTTGATCAAATAATTTGACTAGAGTCTGTTCTAATAAACACATTTGCTCTAAAAATTCACTGAAGTTGGTATAATTATGATTAAAACACTAGGATTCACAAATGCTGAGGTAACATCCTTATACATATATCAATATATATATATTTTTAAATTTTGTGGTGGCCACATTTTAAAAAGTTAAAAAAGATGAAATTAATTTCTATCTTTTCTTTGTACTCTTTGAAATCCAGTGTGTATTTTACACTTACAGCGTATCTCAATCCACACTAACCTTATTTCTAGTAGCCCATGTGGCTAGTGGCTATCCTACTGGTCAGTACAGGTCTGGAAGAAAGGTGATCCAAGTGGAAAGAGTGGTTTAAGCAAAGGCATAACATTGTAAGTGTGGAAGGCAAGTTCTGGAAACAAGAAGTGATTCCAGGGTAGATGAGAAGGAGTGTATATGTATGTGAGAGAGGGATGTGGGGAGAGTGAAGGGTTGGAGAGGGAAGAAGGGAGAAATGTATGGGCTCTAAGACTGGAAGGATAATCTGGACTGGAAGGTTTTGAGTATCTTGATCACTAGTCTGTCCTGTTTGCTAAAGGGTTGCTTATATTTGTCTTTGTGCAAGACCGTACACCAGTAACCTTCATCTTCCAAAGAGAACTTTTCTGACTCTCTTCAATAGTGTCCTCTTTCCCCCTCCCAGTTGCTGTTTCTACTGTCCCTTCTTCCCCTATTGACTGTTCAGAGAAAGGAAGGACTGAATTCCAGGTCCCCAAATGATGGTCCAGAAAAAACCACTAATGCTAGGTTACATCAAGACATAACCTAAATCATGGCTTTTGTACTTTCTTTTTTTCCAAAGCCTTTTTTTTTTAGACAATATACTGTACAGAATGCCCATATGCATATAAACAAACAAACACAGAACTTCCCAGTTTGAAATAGGAGTTTTGGGGCACAAACTGACACCCCCTCTGCCATACTATACCAGCATCTCACTGTGCATCTTTGACAGCATTCAGAACTCACAACAGATTCATATCTTCATTTTAAAAAAATTTAGTACACTAACTCTTTTCTTCTTTAAAGGTGAATAGATTATGGCTGCATATCTAAAATTTTCTATTTCTTCCTGGACTACAGTGCACAGTATTTAGATAAACAAAATAATATTCCTTTCCCTACAATCATTTTTGATACATGTATATATAAAAGTATGTAAAATTTTGTTCCAAACTTCTTCCTTATAAAATTGGGGTTCGGGCTTCCCTGGTGGCGCAGTGGTTGAGAGTCTGCCTGCCAGTGCAGGGGACACGGGTTCGAGCCCTGGTCTGGGAAGATCCCACATGCCGCGGAGCGGCTAGGCCCGTGAGCCACAACTACTGAGCCTGCGCATCTGGAGCCTGTGCTCCACAATGGGAGAGGCCGCGACAGTGAGAGGCCCGCGCACCGCGATGAAGAGTGGCCCCCGCTCGCCGCAACTGGAGAAAGCCCTTGCACAGAAACGAAGACCCAACACAGCCAAAAATAAATTAATTAATTAATTTGAAAAAAAATGTACTTTAAAAAAAAAAATTGGGGTTCGTTTTAAACACTTATGCATCTTCTAGGACTGCAAACAGTTTAGTGGGAGCACTCTGACAGGTGAGATAGGAAATTAATATAGGACAGAAGGCCCGTTTGGCCCACAAACTACCACCTGCTTATTTTAGAGAATGCCTTTTCCGTCTCACTAGATATATGTTTATTTCCTTATTTCATTTATTTATGACTCATGCCATAGCAAAAATTTTGGAAAATTCAGAAACCATGAAAAGAAAATGAAAAGTCTCAAGTAATCCCATAATTCAGATATAACCACAGTGAAAAAAATCACATGTACCTTTCATTTTTTTTGCAGATATTAAGTCAATATTTTTCACAAAATCAGGATCTTAGTTTAAATGAAGTTTTGAATCTTAATAGTTTTTAGTTGAAGGTTAAAAATCAACAATTTCCCATGTCATTAAGTAGTCTTCAGAAACACAATTTTTAATGGTTGCTAAATAGCCTATTGTTTTAGTGTTTCTCCCAAGGCCACACTCGGCATTTTGGATGGAACAATCCTTTTTTTTTAAATTTTTATTAAACTTTTTATCTTGAGATAACTGTAGATTGACATATAGTTGTAAGAAATAATAGAGAGATCCATTACACCATTACCCCCTACCCCAATGGTAACATCTTGCAAAACTATAGTACAATATCACAGCTAGGATATTGACATTGATACATTTCCATCAATGGGAGGATCCTCCACGTTGCTCTTTTTTAGCCACAGCTACCTCCCTTAACTGTCAATTTAAGAGTGTTATATAAATGGAATCAAGTAGTATATAATCCAATCCTTTAGAGATTGGGGTTTTTTCTCACTTAGAATAATTCTCTGGAGATTGATCTAAATTGTTGTATGTATTCAATAATTCATTCCTTTTTATTTCTGAGTACTACTCCATGGTATGGAGGTAACATAGTTGAACTATTCACCTGTTAAAGGGCATCTGGTTGTTTCCAGTTTGGTGTGATTACTAATTAAGCTGCTATGAACATTTGTGTCGATGTATTCCTGTGAACATGTTTTCATTTCTCTTAATTTTCATTGTTTTCATTTTGCTGGGATAACTGCCCAGGAGTGCAATTGCTGTATCACATGGTAGTTGCATGTTTAGTTTCATAAAAAAATGCCAGACTGCTTTCCAGAGTGGCTCTACTATTTTATATTCCTACTAGCAATGTATGAGCAATCCATGTTTCCAAATCCTTGCCAGCATTTGGTGTTGTCACTAGTTTTTATTTTAGCCATTTTTATAAGTTTTTGTGATATCTCTTTGTGGTTATAATTTGCAATTACCTAATGGGTAATGATGTTGAACATCTTTTCATGTGCTTATTTGCCATCTGTATATCCTTTTTAGTAAAATGGTTCTTTGTGTCTTTTGCCTACTTTCTAATTGGTTTGTTTGTTTTTTATTGTTGAGTGTTAAGATTTCTTCCTATATTCTAGATACTAGTCCTTTGTTGGACATGTGGTTTGCAAATATTTTCTCACAGTCCATAGCTTATATTTTCATGTCCTTAACAGGATCTTTCACAGAAAAAAAAGTTTTTAATTCTGATGAAGTTCAATTTATCAATGTTCCCTTTTTTTTTTTTTTTGAAATTTTTTTTTAAATTATTTATTTATTTAGGGCTGTGTTGGCTCTTTGTTTCTGTGCGAGGGCTTTCTCTAGTTGCGGCAAGCGGGGGCCACTCTTCATCGCAGTGCGCAGGCCTCTCACTATCGCGGCCTCTCTTGTTGCGGAGCACAGGCTCCAGACGCGCAGGCTCAGTAATTGTGGCTCACGGGCCTAGGTGCTCCGCGGCATGTGGGATCTTCCCAGACCAGTGCTCGAACCCATGTCCCCTGCATTGGCAGGCAGATTCTCAACCACTGCGCCACCAGGGAAGCCCCAATGTTCGCTTTTATAAACTGAGCATTTGGTGTCAAATCCAAGACCTCTGCTTACCCCTAGATCTCAAAGATTTTCCCCTGGTTTTTTCTTTTCTGAAATTACTAGTTTTACATTTAAATCTGCGATCCATTTCAAGTTAATTTTTGTGTGAGACTTAGGTTGAGAATCTTTTTTTTTTTTTTTTGACTATGGATGTCCAATTTCTCCAGTACCATTTATTGAAAAGGCTATCTTTCCTCCACTGAATTGTTTTTCACACCTTTCTCAGTAACCAGTTGGGCATATTTGTGTGAGTCTCTTTCTGGGTTCTTTATTCTATCCCACTGACCTATGTGTCTATCTCTTCACCAATCCACCAACAGTATACAGTCTTGATTACTGCAGTTATATGATAAAACATAGCATTGAGAAGAGTTATTCCTCCTACTTGATTCTACTTTTTCAAGATTGTTTTAGCTCTTCTAGTTCCTCTGCCTTTCCATATAACTTGTAGAAAAATCTTGTGTATACCTACACAAAAACTTGATGGAATTTAATAGTATCAATAGTTGCATCAAGCCTGTATATCAGTGGAAGAGAATAGACATCTTTACTACATTGAATCTTCCAAATAATGAATACCATATGTCTCTCCTCTTTAGCTCTTTCTTCCATCAACAGTTTGTAGTTTTCAGTACATAAGTTCTGTACACATTTTGTTAGATTTACATCTAAGCATTTCATGTTTTTTGAGTGATTATATATGCACTGTACTTTTTATTTTGGTTACCACATGTTCATTGTTAGTATATGGAAATACAATTGATTTTTGTATGTTTATCGTTTATCCTGAAATTTTGCTAAAGTCACTGATCAGTTCCAGGAGGTTTTCTTTAGAGAGTCCTTGGTATTTTCTGTGCAATCATGTCATCTGAAATCAGGACATTTTTATTTCTTCGTTTACAATCTATGTGCCTTTTATTTCTTTTTCTTGCCTGTTGCCCTTCCAATCCTATGTTGAATAAGAGTGATAAGAGCAGACATTCTTAATTTGTTCCCAGTATTTGGAGGAAAGCATTCAGACTTGCTTGCTTGCTTTCTGTCTGTCTTGGCTGTACCATGTGGCTTGCAGGATCTTAGTTCCCTGACCAGAGATTGAACCTGGGACCTGGCAGTGAAAGCACTGTGTCCTAACCATGGACCGCCAGGCAATTCCCCATTTAGACTTTCAATGTTAGCTGTAGAGTTTTCACAGATACTTTTTCAGGTTGAAGAAGTTCTCCTCTATTTCTATTTTTGTGAATTTTTATCATGACAGAGTATAGTATTTCTTCATTGATTTTCTGTAGCAATTGTTATGATCATGTGATTTTTCTTCTTTAACCTGTTAATATGGTAGATTACATTGATTGATTTTCACATATTGAATCAGCCTTGCATGCCTGGAATAAATTCCAGTGGGTCATGATGTATAATTATTTTTATATATTGCTGAATTCTATTTGCTAATATTTTGTTAAGGACTTTTGTGTATGTATTCATGAGGGATATTGGTCTACAGTTTTCTTTTTTATACTGTCTTTTCTGGATTTGGTATCAGGATAATACTAGCTTCATAAAATTAATTGGGAAGTGTTTTCTCCTCTTGTATTTGCTGGAAGAGATTATCTAGAATTGGTGTTAATTTTTCTTTAAATGTTTGATTTCCATCTGGGCCTGGAAATATTTTTTTGGAAGTTTTTAAATTATAAAAAAGAGAGAAGACACAGTTTACCAATATTAGGAATGAAAAGGGGGATATAACTACAGACAATGCAGACATAAAAAAGATAATAAAGGAGGATTATGAAATATACTATGCACATAAATTCGACAGTTTATAGATGAAATGAACCCGTTCCTCAAAAACCACAAACTACTCCAGTTCACCCAATATGAAATAATTCTAACAGCCCTATAACTATTAAGGATATTGAGTTCAAATTTTAAAACACCCAATCCAAAACAGTCTTTGATCTATTTTGAGTTGATGTTTGTATATGGTGTAAAGTAAGGGTCCAACTTAATTCTTTTGCAGGTGGATATCCGTTTTTCCCAGCACCATTTGTTGAAGACTGTCCTTTCCCCATTGAATGATCTTGGCATCCACAAAGAAAATCAGTTAACCATGTATGCAAGGGTTTATTTCTGGACTCTTTCTTCTATTCCACTGGTCTATATGTCTGTCCTTATACTAGTGCCACAGAGTTTTGATTACAGTGGCTTTGTACTAAGTGTTGAAATTAGGAAGAGAAAGTCCTCCAACTTTGTTCTTTTTTGGCTACTTGGGTTTCTTTAAGATTCCACATGAATTTTACGGTAGGTTTTTCTATATCTGCAGAAAATGCCATTGAAATTTTGATAAGGATTGTATTGAATCTATAGATTACTTTGGGTAATATTGTCATCTTAACAATGTTAAATCTTCCAATCCATGAATATGGGATGTCTCTCCATTTACTTAGGTCTTGTTTAATTTCTTTCAGCAGTGTTTTGTAATTTTCCTTATAATCTTTCATCACCTTGGTTAAATTTATTCCTAAGTATTTTATTCTTTTTGATGCTATTGTAAATGGAATTGTTTTCTTAATTTCCTTCTCTGATTATTAACTTTTAGTGTATAGAATGCAACTGATTTTAATGCACTGATTTTTTCTTCTGCCACTTTGCTGAGCTTATTAGCTCTAACAGGTTTGCATGTGTGTGTGTGTGTGTGCGTGCACGTGCGTGCGTGTATAATCTTTAGAGTTTTCTACATTTAAGACCATATCATCTGCAAATAGAGATATTTTTACTTCTTCCTGTCCAATTTCAATGCTTTCTATTTCTTTTTCTTTTTTTTTTTTTAAAGTTTTACTTGATTTTATTTATTTATTTATTTATTTATTTATTTATTTATTTATTTATTTATTTTTGGCTGTGTTGGGTCTTCGGTTCGTGCGAGGGCTTTCTCCAGTTGCGGCAAGCGGGGGCCACTCTTCATCGCGGTGCGGGGACCGCTCTTCATCGCGGTGCGCGGGCCTTTCTCTATCGCGGCCCCTCCCGTCGCGGGGCACAGGCTCCAGACGCGCAGGCTCAGCAATTGTGGCTCACGGGCCCAGCTGCTCCGCGGCATGTGGGATCTTCCCAGACCAGGGCTCGAACCCGTGTCCCCTGCATCAGCAGGCAGACTCCCAACCACTGCGCCACCAGGGAAGCCCCTATTTCTTTTTCTTATCTAATTGTTCTGGCTAAGACTTTGGGTCCTAAGTTGAAATAGAAGTAGTGAAAGCAGGAATCCTTGTCTTTTTCCTTATCTTAAGGGAAAAGCTTTTAGTCTTTCACCACTATGAGTATGAGTATGATGTCAGTATGAGTATGATGTCAGCTGTGGGTTTTACATTTATGGTCATTACCATGTTGAGGAAGTTTCTTTTCATTCATAATTTGTTGAGTGTTTTCTCATGAAAGGATATTGAATTTTGTCAAGTGCTTTTTTCTGCAACAATTGAGGTGATCAGGTAGTTTTTTTTTTTCCCCCTTCATTTAAAAAAAATGGTGTATTACATTAACTGATTTTTATATGTTGAACCATCCTTGCCTTCCAGGAATAAATCTCAGCTGGTTATGGTGTATAATCTTTTAAATATGCTGCTGAATTTTATTTGCTAGTATCTTATCAAGGATTTTTACATCAATATTCGTAAGGGATATTAGTAGGTTTATATCTATTGTAATGTCTTTGGCTTTGTTATCAGAGTAATGCTGACTACATACAATGAGTTTGGAAGTGTTTCTTATGTTTGTTCACAATGTTCAGGCTTTCCAGTTGTACTTAGAAAGAACAACAGGGAAAAGTACACCTACTCCATTTTTCCAGAAATGAAAGTTAGGACAATCCTTTTTTATGAAGGATGTGTCATGTCCCTGGTCCCTGGGCACTAATGCCCAGTACTCCTCAGTCATTGTAGCCCAAGATGTTCTGATTGGAATTACAATTATTCTTTTATTGTGCATTAAGGTTATTTCTAATATTTCATTAAAATATAGAATATGATGAAAATTCTTGAACATAAATCTTTGCTGCATTGAACTAGTTATTTCCTTAAGACAGGAAATATCTTATTCTAATCCAAAGATTAGGATTACTAGGCCAAAAAGTGCATACTTTTTTTAAGACTCTTAATGCACATGTAAAGTTACTTTTTAGAAAGGCAGTGCCAATGGCTTCACTCCCCCTTAAAACACTGAGCATTATCAATTTTTTCAAAACAAAGATTCTCTTTCATTCATTACAGAATAATCAGGAAACAAACATGCAAACAAATAAACAAAAAGACAAGGAACATGAAAATAAATCCTCTCACACAGGAACAACCTCTTTTTCTGTCTTGGTATCTATCTTTCCATAAACATTTTTGTTTGTTTGTTTGTTTTTATTTTTATTTTTGGCTGCATTGGGTCTTTGTTGCTGCGCATGGGCTTTCTCTAATTGCGGCGAGCGGGGGCTACTCTTCGTTGCGGTGCATGGGCTTCTCATTGCGGTGGCTTCTCTTGTTGCAGAGCACAGGCTCTAGGTGCGCGGGCTTCAGTAGCTGCAACACGTGGGCTCAGTAGTTGTGGCGCACAGGCTTAGTTGCTCTGCGGCATGTGGGATCTTCCTGGACCAGGGATCGTACCCGTGACCCCTGCATTGGCAGGCATATTCTTAACCACTGCGCTGCCCATGAGCTTTTCATTGTAGTTATATAGTTACATTTGCATATGTATTTTATTTTTAAAAAATTTAATCATACCACATATGCTGTTTTGTAGCCTGCTTTTTCAATTCAGCAATATATCATAACTATCTTTCTATGTCAATAGACAAATTTCTACAACATATATATATATTTTTTGGCTGTGTCGCATAGCTTGTGGGATCTCAATTCCAGGACCAGGGATTGAACCTGGGCCACGGCAGTAAAAGCCCAGAATCCTAACCACTAGGCTACCAGGAAACTCCCAACATTATATATATATTTTTTTTTTTCCCAACATTATCTTTTTAAAACAAACATTACTATCTTATAGTCCCTGTGAATCAGGAGTTTGAAAGCAAGTTGACGGGGCAGTTCTGGCTTGGGGTCTCTCAAAAGGCTGCAATCAAAATGTCAGCTGGGGCCATACAGCACCGTTTCAAATAACTGTTGTACTAGTACTCTTCTGGTTGCAAGGGACAAATACAAATTGAAATAACTAAGGCAAAAAGAGGAATGTATTGGCTCGCATAACCAACCATAGAAAAGGTAGGAATGAAGGACTAGAACAATAGATGTGAGTTTTTCCAGAATTCACTTTTCAGCCTCTTGTCAGTGCCTCCTTCTGTGTGTCCAATCCATTCTCTCAGATTGGCTTCTTCAAAACATTTGGAGAAATGGCAACCCATAGTGCCTATGCTCACACCCATTGCAAACGTTCCGCTACATGACTGTACTATTTTTTTTTAATTTATTTAATTTATTTTATTTTTGGCTGCGTAGGGTCTTTGTTACTACACGCAGGCTTTCTCTAGTCGCAGCGAGCTGGGGCTACTCTTCGTTGTGGTGCGTGGGCTTCTCATTGCAGTGGCTTCTCTTGTTGCGGAGCATGGACTCTAGGCGCGCAGGCTTCAGTAGTTGTGGCTCGCGGGCTCTTGAGTGCAGGCTCAGTAGTGGCACACGGGCTTAGTTGCTCCGCGGCATGTGGGATCTTCCCGGACCAGGGCTCGAACCCGTGTCCCCTGAATTGGCAGGCAGATTCTTAACCACTGCGCCACCAGGGAAGCCCATGATTGTACTTTAATACATGGATATCCAGTAATATATTAAGAACTTCTACAAACCAACAATTAAGAGACAACCCAACTCACATTTTTATACTTGAAAAAATTTAAACATAGCACAGGAATGATTGATTCCTTGAAAGTTGGAAAGAATTTTTTCATGAAACTATCTGTGCATAGCACTTTTTTGAGTAGTTCTTTGACAAGGACCTCAATTTCTCCTGTGATCATTGGTGTTTTAGGTTTTTTGATTTTGTTTTGTTTTGTTTTGTTTTTTGGCTGTGCTGCATGGCTTGTGGGATCTTATTAGTTCCCTGACCAGGGATTGAACCTGTGCCCTTGGCAATGAAAGCATGGAGTCCTAACCACTGGACCATCAGGGAACTCCCAGTATTTTAGGTTTTCATCTTTTCCTAGAGCCTTTTTTTCTTTTGGTAAATAATACTTTTCTCTCTTCATCAGATTTTCAAAATTTTGACATAGAATTATATAGAGTAGACTCATATTTAAAATAAATCTTAGGGGCTTCCCTGGTGGCACAGTGGTTGGGAATCTGCCTGCCAATGCGGGGGACACGGGTTCGAGCCCTGGTCCAGAAGGATGCCACATGCCGCGGAACAACTGGGCCCGTGTGCCACAGCTGCTGAGCCTGCGCTCTAGAGCCTGTGAGCCACAGCTACCAAGCCCGTGTGCTGCAACTACTGAAGCCCGTGCGCCTAGAGTCCATGCTCCGCAGCAAGAGATGCCACCGCAATGAGAAGCTGGTGCACCGCAACGAAGGGTGGCCCCCGCTCGCCACAACTAGAGAAAGCCCACACACAGCAACGAAAACCCAACACAGCCAAAAAGAAAATAAATAAATTTGAAAATAATAAAATAAATCTTAGCTGGGATTTTGATTGGGATTTCATCAAATGTATACCTAAAATTTGGAAGAATTGATATCTTAATTTTAGCCTTCCAATCTATTAAAAATGGTACATATCTCTATACATATTTGTATCTTCTTTAACTTCTCTCAGTAGTTTTCAGTTAGAAGAAATTACATATCTTTCATTAGATTTTGTCCTCCATATGGTGTTTTTGATGCTGTTATAAAGGCTGTTTTTGTTTTGCAATTGCTTAATGTGAGTATACAGAAATAGAATTGATTTGTGTATATTGACCTTGTATTTTATGATCTGCATTTATTAGTTCATTCATTTAGCTAATTCATGTATTAGCTCTAATAGGGCTTTTCTGGGTAGATTCCATAGTGTTTTCTACATGCACAATCATGTCATCTGCAAATAATAACAGTTTTGCTTCTTCTGTCTAATCATTATGCCTTGTTTCCACTATTAGGAGAAAATAGTTCACCATTAAGTACAATGTCAGCTGAAGTTTGTTTTAGATTTATTTATTTATTTATTTATTTATTTTTGGATGCGTTGGGTCTTCATTGCTGCACGCGGGCTTTCTCTAGTTGCGGCGAGCGGGGGCTACTCTTCATTGTGGTGCGTGGGCTTCTCATTGAGGTGGCTTCTCTGTTGCAGAGCACAGGCTTCTAGGTGCACAGGCTTCAGTCGTTGTGGCTCGCGGGCTCTAGCGCACAGGCTCAGTAGTTGTGGCGCATGGGCTTAGTTGCTTCGCGGCATGTTAGATCTTCACGGACCAGGGCTCGAACCCGTGTCCCCTGCATTGGCAGGCGGATTCTTAACCACTGTGCCACCAGGGAAGTCCCGGCAGGCGGATTCTTAACCACTGTGGCACCAGGGAAGTCCCAACTGAGGATTGTTTTAGATGCTCTGTAGCAGATTGAAAAAGTTCCCTTCCATTTCTGATTTGCTGAGGTTTTTCAAAATTATAAATATATAGTTTCGAATTTTGTCAATTTTTTTTTTTATCTATTGAGATGATCATATTTTCTCCTTTATTTTGCTAATGAGGTGAATTACATTGATTACTTTTTAAAATGTTAAACCAGTGTTGCATTCCTAGTATGAACTCCACTTGGTACTCTAAATATTTTGTTTTGTTTGAACTTTTTACCATGTGCATATATATTTATTAAAAATTAATCACTTAAAAAAATTTAATGTATACAACTGTAAATGAGCGGGGCTAGCTCTGGGCATTTACCCTAAGGAAAAACAGGACAAATGCACAAGCATGTGTCTATTCAAGGATGTTCATTGTTGCTTTTTTTTTTTAATACTATCAAAAAAAATTATAAACAACCCAAATAGCCACCATTAAGGAAGTGGTAAATAGATTAATTTATACTCAGGCAATGGCATAGTAGTCGGCCATTAAAACTCATAACTTATGTCCATATATGAGCATAGAAATATGATTAAGATAGCTTACCAATTTAAAAAGAAGGTAACAAACCATATGTGTAGAGTGACCCCAGTTTTTAAACACATACACACACACACCAAGAAAGAGATCTAGAAGACCGAGGTAGATAAATAGAAATATTGACATGGGGAAATCTACAAGGCATATAATTAAGTGAAAAAAAAAGTCAAAAAAAAAAATCAAGTTGCAGGACAGTACATATAGTATAATCCCATTTATGGCAAAACAAAAACAAAAAAAATATATTGTATATAAATATACAGTTTTGTGTGTCAGGGTTCTTTGCTGGCAAGCAACACAAACTGATTGGCTAATTTAAGAAAACAACAGGAAGAGTTTATTGAGTAATTAGGGATCCCCCAGAGACTTAAGGAAAATGTGAAGAATCAGGTCTCAGGAAAAACAGAAACAGCCCTAGAGAGCCGGCAAGAAGCAAACCTGTGGTAGGCCCCTCATGTTACCACTCTTAGAATGAACACACTCATATAATGTTTTCGTTTTCCAAACCAATATTCAAATTACAGGGAAAGAGAGTTTTTTTGTTTTGTTTTGTGTTGTTTTAACTTTTTTGGGGGGGGGTTATTTTTATTTATGGCTATGTTGGGTCATCGTTTCTGTGTGAGGGCTTTCTCTAGTTGCGGCAAGTGGGGGCCACTCTTCATCGCGGTGCGCGGGCCTCTCACTGTCGCGGCCTCTCTTGCTGCGGAGCACAGGCTCCAAACGCGCAGGCCCAGTAAATTGTGGCTCACGGGCCTAGTTGCTCCGCGGCATGTGGGATCTTCCCAGACCAGGGCTCGAACCCGTGTCCCCTGCATTGGCAGGCAGATTCTCAACCACTGCGCCACCAGGAAAGACCCAGGAAAGAGAGTTTCGATCGGCCTAGCTTGGGGTCATGCACATGCCCACCCTTTGGCTGACGACCCAAGAGACTGTATCTAATATGGATGGTAAAATTCGAGGGCTATTTGTACACGCAAAAATGAGATGATCTCTTTGGTATACAAATACACACTTTTCTCTGGGGAGTGCATAGCCTTTCACATAAACTATGATGAAATGGCACCCCCTGGATTTGTGCGATTCAGCTGCTGTGGAAAGCAGATTTACAATACTTACTTTTGAGTTTCTATGTTATCTGAATTTTGTTACAAGGAGAATGTATTCTTGTGCTCTCTGTGCTGACTGGGGCCAGAGCTGCCTGTGGCTCCAGTCCATGACAAATGCCAACATTAGATAATGAGCCTCACACAGGAAAAATGGCAGAGCCAAGAAATAAAGAGAAGAAGGAACCTGATGGACTCTACACCCTGGGTCCAGTCATGCTTGAGGGCACTTCCATCCCTTCCCTTTTTAAGATTTAGAAGTGTGAGCCACTAACTCCTCCCCACCCCATTTTTTCTTAAATTAGTTTGAATTTGACTTGCAATTGAAAGAATTGCAAGTGGGAGTAAGGAAAGATATCAATGATATTTGTATAACCACAGTAGCAAATAAGCTTGTCAAAAATAACATTAAAAAAAAAAACAGGCCAATACCATATAGTTAAAAATTGTAAATATACAGTGAAAAGTTACCCTATGAAATGGGAGAAAATATCTACAAATCATATGTTTGATAAGGGGTTGACATCCAAAATATGTAAAGAACTCCTACAACTCAGCAATACAAAATCAGATAACTTGATTTAAAAATGGACAAAGGACTTGCATAGACATTCTCCAAAGATGATATACAAATGGCCAAGAAGCATACGAAAAAATGGGCAACATCACTAATCATCAGAGAAATGCAAAGCAAAACCACAATGAGATACCATCTCACACCTATTAGAATGGCTGCTATCAAAAACAAAAAAATAGGAAATAATAAGTGTTGTCAAGGCTGTGGAAAATTGGAACCTGGAAATTTTGCACTGTTGGTGGGATTGTATGATGCTATGGTACTATATATTGTATGGTACTATATATCATATGGTACTATAGAAAACAGTATAGTGGTTCCTCAAAAAATTAAAAATAGAAGTTCCATATGATCCAGAAATCCCACTTCTGGGTATCCGAAAAAATTGAAAACAGGGTCTCGAAGAGATATTTGCACACCCATGTTCACAGCAGCACTATTCACAATAGCCAGGAGGTGGAAGCAACCAAGATGTCCATGGCAGGATGAATGAATAAAGAATATGTGATATATACATACAATGATGTATTATTCAGGCTTAATAAAGGAAGGAAATACTGTCACATGCTACAATATGGATGAAGCATGAGGACATTGCGCTAAGTGAAATAAGCCAATCACAAGAACACAAATACCATCAAACATCCTAAAACAGTCAAATTCATAAAAACAAAGTAGAATGGTGGTTAACAGGGTCTAGGGGGAAGGAGAAAAGGAGAATAGTACCTTAATGGGTATATAGAGTTTAAGTTTTGCAAAATAAAAAAGTTTTGAAGGTCTGTTTCACAACAATGTGAATATACTAAACACTTTTGAACTATGTACTTAAAAATGGTTAACATGGAAATTTTGTTATTTGTTTTTTACCACAATAAAAACATTAGCATATCAAATCTAGAAAGCTCATTAAAATAATAACACTATAACCAAGAATGACTTATTATAGGGATGTTAGACTTGACATTTGAAAATGTATTAATATAATTCATCACACTAATTGAACTAAAACGAAAAACTATATGATCAACCCAATGGGTGCCTTTAATAAAATTCAACAAACACAATAAATATATCCAATTGAATAAGTGTCAGAAAACAACAGCCAATGTTAATTGAAAAATATTAAAGAAATTACTATTAAAGTAAGGAACAAGACAAGGATGTCATTTGTTACTACTTTAGTTACAATTGTTCTTAAAATTCTAAGCTAATGCAGGGACTTCCCTGGCGGCCCAGTGGTTAAGACTCTGTATTTCCACTGCAGGGGGCATGGGTTCGATCCCTGGTCAGGGAACTAAGATGCCATATGCCACGCAGCACAGCCAAAAAATAAATTAAAAAAAATTAAAGTTCCAAAATAAATAAATAAATAAAAATATAAAAAATAAGCTAATTTAATAAGATGAGAAAAGACGTACACAAACAGAGAAAGAGGAGACAAATTAATTTCCCCCTTCTTTAGAAGAACAAATGTTCATTAAAATATTTAAACAACGTGTAAGGTAAAAAAGTAAACATTACTCATTATTCTGTCAATTCTGTTATTTAGAGGTAATCACCTTCAATATACCCTTTTCTATGTATATTTCTGAGGTATATACTTGGATTTTGAAAAATAAAATTGGGATCATGATCTATTAATACCTTAGGACTTCCCTGGTGGTGCAGTGGTTAAGAATCCGCCTGCCAATGCAGGGAACCCGGGTTCGAGCCCTGGTCTGGGAAGATCCCACATGCCACGGAGCAACTAAGCCCGTGCACCACAACTACTGAGCCTGTGCTCCAGAGCCCGCGAGCCACAACTACCGAGCCCGTGTGCCACAGCTACTGAAGCCCGCGCGCCTAGAGTCTGTGCTCTGCAACAAGAGAAGCCACCGCAGTGAGGAGCCGGTGCACCGCAACGAAGAGTAGCCCCCTCCACCCCCCTCCCACCCCCGCTCATGGCAACTAGAGAAAGCCCGCGTGCAGCAACAAAGACCCAACGCAGCCAAAAAATAAATAAATAAATTTATTTTTAAAATAATAATAATATATTAATACCTTGCTAAATATTTTTTAAACATAACAAAATAGCATGGACTGATTTCCAGGTTGGTACTAGAGATTTACCTTATTCTCTTTAATGGCTTCACAGTATTCCATAGCATAAATGTAATATAGTTTATTTAACCATACCCTACTGATGAACTGTAAGTTGTTTGAAAATTTTTTGCGATTAAAAAAATGCTTTGATGAATAGCTGTATGCATATATCTTTGTTCACTTGTGCAGGATAGTCTTTTAGAATTGAAATTGCTAGGTCAAAGGATACACAATTTAAAAATTTTCACAGAAACTCTCATATTATCCTTCAAAAATACTAAACAAGTTACAGGCAGAGCGTTTGAGAACATCCACTTATCCGTATTTCCACCAACAATGAAATATTATAATTCTTGCCACTTTGCCCATCTGGTAAATGAAATCCCCCCTAAAGTCATAATTTGTAGATTATATGGTCATTTTCCTGGAAAAAACAAGAAAATAAACTAAATAAAGTTTAGACTAGAGAGCCGGGTATGTGTGAAGGAAAGCACTTCATACCTGGAGGAAGTGTGAATTGTACTCTGGACGGCAATTTCTCAGCATGAGTAAAAAATATTAAAAATATGCATCTCTTCTGATCCAGTAATCAAAATCCAGTATTTTTTTCCCTAGGGAAATAAGGAAATGTGCAAAGACTTAGCTACAATAATTTTTATTGATGCATGGTTTATAGCTATGAAAAACTGAAAACAACCTAAATGTCCAACAAAGAGACAAGTTAAATAAATGATGATTTGTTCATACAGTCACACATGACACACCCATTAGAAGTGATATTGTAGATTAAAATATGTTGACAAATTAATATTTTCATATTATAGTGCTCAATGAAAAACATCACAAAACAACACGTACAATACGATGCCAATAAACATGTATATATATAGTACTGTATTGTCTATCAAATTAATTTTGGTCAAATGTAATCTGCTCTAAAGGTAAATTCGTTTTGAAGCCCAGGCCAAAATACCAGTCCAAACGTAAGCTGAGCTTCCTGACATCCCAGTTGAGGTACCAGGAGTGGATGTAAATATAAAACTCAGAGATAATCCTGACATAAAAAGAAATGTCTGTTCTGGGACCTGAAAATGAGGCCTCTTAATGAAATTAACAGCTGTTTGAATGACCTCTCTCTGTCTGTTTACAAAGAACACAACGTCTGCCAGCGTATAGGATTGTTCTAAGTACCCCTGGGGACCCCACATTGCGCCTGTCATTTAGAAGCTTACCCAGTGGTTGGAAGAATCCAAACAAGATGCTTTCAGCTCAACATTGCAATGGCCCCAGCAAAAAGGAAGGCCACTGTTTGCTCTGTGACAATTCCCTGTTTTCCCAAACCATGAATCAGCCCCATTGTCCCACCCGCCTCTGTGCATCATTCATTCTGTTCATCACAGCTAATGGCAAAAACAGGAACACGGCAAAGAAACCCAGACTCTGGGCAAAGAGGAGAACACGAGACCCCAGTATTTAATTCTCTTTGTAAAGAGAGAGTCAGGATTTCACCCTGCTTCAGAGAAATAGCTGGAAATGTGTCAAAAGGCTAATTTCACGGAGAGTATCTAATTTACAAAATAATACTTGGCAGTTGACCAGCATTTTTCATCCAAAGGTGGAGGTGTTTCCAAATGTGAATGTATAAAGGTGTTCTGGGCATCACACCACATCAGACATTTCCTTTCTTCCTCCACTGGCTTCCCTTCTACCCCAGTTTCTCTCCTCACCCCTCCTCCCTGTTCCGTCCCAGTTGGAAACAAATGATAGTTTAAGCTGGGTAATACTCTCTCTTGTTCTCATTGTACAAGCTGATGTTCACTCAGCTGGCCTAACCCTTTCATGCAATTTATTTTATAAAGAATAAAAGGGGAGAAACTTTTGTCTCCCGTTTATAGCACCCATTGCCCAAAAAGTCAGCTCTCTTTTTAAATTACCATAAGTCAGTTCAAGACCATGTCTTTCTACTCCATGATAACTCAATTTACCTCCATTGTATTAGTTAGGACTCTTTGGTTGTAAGTAACAGAAACCCTTTTGAGCTAGCTTAAGGAAAAAAAAAGGGGGGGGGGGACAATTTTTAAAGGATAGAGAGGTGCTTTCATAGCACCAAAGGACAGGTAGGCAGAGAGGCCACTGAAAGGGTCTGGAACCAGGAACAGTTAAACAATCTTGAGCCCCTACCTTTCCCTCCCTGATTTATTCATTTTCTCTCTGCATATCTGCTTTTCTTTCTCCTCTGATCCACTTGACATGCAGAATGTAGCTGCTGTATAGCTCCCAGTTCACATGTTAAAATTCCAGCCAACTGCAGAATGATTATCTGTTTCAGTCCAATCCTGAATTCCCCAAAGAAAAAATCTAATCATCAACAAGGGTGGCTTGTCCCCCTCTGGCACAAACAGCCAGGGCCAAGGAGGCAGAGTCAGGTGGTAGCAAAACGGTTCCTAAGGGCCCACTCCAATGATGTGATATGTGGGTGTGCTTCCCAGGGAAAAGGGGGTGGCTAGTGGGCTGAAGAAATTACTGAAAACCTATGCCAAATCAGTTTATTGCTTTGATACTGAATTATTTATTAACAGATTTTTTTTTCTTGTTGAAGCTCAGGAATATCCTTCTAAAAATATTTCTAATTACATTTTTTAAAATAAATTTATTTATTCATTTATTTAATTTTTGGCTGCATTGGGTCTTCGCTGCTGCACGCGGGCTTTCTCTAGTTGCAGTGAGCGGGGTCTACTCTTTGTTGCGGGGCGCAGGCTTCTCATTTTGGTGGCTTCTCTTGTTGCAGAGCACAGACTCTAGACGCGCGGGCTTCAGTAGCTGTGGCACACGGGCTTCAGTAGTTGTGGCTCGCGGGCTCTAGAGCACAGGATCAGTAGTTGTGGCGCACGGGCTTAGTTGCTCCGCGGCATGTGGGATCTTCCCAGACCAGGGCTCGAACCCATGTCCCCTGCATTGGCAGGCGGATTCTTAACCACTGCGCCACCAGGGAAGCCCATCTAATTACATTTTTATACAATGAAGTTTTCATGACCATGGCCAGTTCACATAGCAGGGTTGAGACACATGACCACTTCTCATGGGTAGTGCAAATGGCAGTCCTCCTGGATCCCAGTTGCACCAAATCTCTTAGCTTTTCCAGTTTTCAAAGACCAGTAAGCTCCAGATTAAGTAGTGAGTACTGACTTTTGCTTCCAGTGCTCCTGAGGACTGGGCAGATTTATGGGAATAACTTGGATCTTGGAAAAGGCAGCTCAGTGTTTACTGATGAAGGTCGATAATGTATTGAAAATACCACCGAAAGCTTTGTCATCTTGGCCGAATGCTTAGCTTCTCTGGGTCTCTTCTTCTGTAAAATAGGAGTAATAATATTTTTATTCCTACCTCTCAGGGTCGATTGTGGGTCAGAGAGAGTATATAATCAAAAGTACTTTGTGGGGACTTCCCTGGTGGTGCAGTGGTTAAGACCCAGTGCAGCCATAAATAAATAAATAAATAATAAATTAATTAAAAAAAAGAAAAAACACTATAATGAGATACCACACCACATACCTACCAGAATAGCTAAAATAAAAATACATTGACAGGATGGGACAGGGAGGGTGGGAGGGAGACGCAAGAGGGAGGGGATATGGGGATATATGTATACATATAGCTGATTCAATTTGTTATACAGCAGAAACTAACACAACATTGTAAAGCAATTATACTCCAATAAAGATGTTAAAAAAAATAAAAATAAAAATACATTGACAATACCAAATGTTATAGAGTATACAGAACAACTTGAACTCTCATGCATGCTGGTGGAAATGCAAAAATGGTATAGCTTCTTTGAAAAACAGATAAACAATTTAAAGTAGTTAAACATACATTTACCGTTTAACCCAGAAACTGCACTCCTAGGTATTTACCCAGAGAAATAAAAACACAGGTCTGGGGCTTCCCTGGTGGCGCAGTGGTTGAGAATCTGCCTGCTAATGCAGGGACACGGGTTCGAGCCCTGGTCTAGGAAGATCCCACGTGCCGTGGAGCAACTAGGCCCGTGAGCCACAACTACTGAGCCTGCACGTCTGGAGCCTGTGCTCCGCAACAAGAGAGGCCGCGATAGTGAAGAGGCCCGCGCACCGCGATGAAGAGTGGCCCCCGCTTGCCGCAACTAGAGAAAGCCCTCGCACAGAAACGAAGACCCAACACAGCCATAAATAAATAAATAAATAAATAAACCCAAAGTTTCAAAAAAAAAAAAAAAAAAAAGAAGGTGATACTTGTCCTGGGGTCAGAAACTAAAGAAGAAAAAAAAACAAAAAAAACACACCACAGCTCTGCACAAAGACCTGTATGCAAATGCCTACAGCAGCATTATTCATAAATGCCAAAAACTGAAAACAAGTGGTCATCAACTGTGAATGGATAAAAATACATGTGGTATAGCCAATCAATGGAATACTATTCAGCAACAAAAAGGAGCAAATTCTTGATACACTGTCATGGATGGATGAATTTTGAATAAATTGTGCTGACTGAAAGAAACCAGGCTCCAATGATTCCATTTGTATGACATTATGGAAAAGTCAAAACTATAAGGACAGAAATTGGATCATCAGTTGCCATGGGCTAGGGGTAAGAGTTTGGGATAGACTGCAAAGGAGCACAAGGGGACTTTTGGGGTCATGGTACTGCTCTATCTTGATTGTGGTGATAGTTATATGACTACATGTGTTGGAGAAAGCTCATAGAACTGTACACCTAAAAAGTGAAGTTTACTGTATGTAAATTATTCCTTAATAAACCTGACTTTAAAAAAAAGAACAGTTTGTCAGTTCCTCAAAATGTAGAATTAGCATATGATCCAGCAATTTCACTCCTAAGTATATACCGAAAAGAAATGAAAGTAGGGACTAAAACAAACATAGCAGCATGATTCACAATAGCTAAAAAGTGGAAACAGCCCAAATGTCCGTCAAGAGATGAACAGATAAACAAAATGTGGTATATACAAACAATGGAAATTGTTTGTATTATAAGGGAAAACCATTCAAAAAGAATGACATTCTTATCCATGCTATAACATGGATGAACCTTGAAAACATTATGCTAAGTGAAAAAAGCCACATACCAAAGGACAAATATCGTATGATTCCACTTATATGAGGTACCTAGAATAGGCAAATTCATAGAGACAGAAAGTAGAATGGTCACCAGGGGCCAAAGGAGAAAGGAATGGGGAATTACTATTTACTGGGTACAGAGTTTCTCTTTGGAATGATAAAAATGTTCTGGAAATGGAAAGTGGTTGATGATTGCACAATATTGTACTTAATGCCATTTAAAATTATACACCTAAAAATGCTTTGAATGGTAAATTTTATGTTATGTATATTTTACCACAATTTTTTTTAAAAGAACACAGGCGGACATGGGTTTGAATCCTGACTCTGCTGTGTACTAGCTGTGTCCCCTTGGGTAAGTTACCCAGACCCTCTTGGATATGATACAGTGGCCAGGTTGTGTTGCAGTTAAAACCAAACCAGGGGCTTCCCTGGTGGTGCAGTGGTTGAGAATCTGACTGCCAATGCAGGGGACACGGGTTCGAGCCCTGGTCTGGGAAGATCCCACATGCCACGGAGCAACTAGGCCCGTGAGTCACAATTACTGAGCCTGCGCGTCTGGAGAGGCCGCGATAATGCGAGGCCCCGCGCACCGCGATGAAGAGTGGCCCCCACTTGCCACAACTAGAGAAAGCCCTCGCACAGAAACGAAGACACAACACAGCCATAAATAAATAAAAAGTGTTTAAATAAATAAAAATAAAAATAAAAAGCCAGCTTGTATATCACCTGCTCTTTAAAAAAAAACCAAACCAAACCAAACCAAACCAAACCAAACAAACCCTGAAATCTTGGTACCACAACAAACAAGATTTATTTCTCATTTATAGTGTATATCTGACATGCAATATGGGTCAGTGGGGGAAGTGGGGAACTCTGCTCCAAAAGACAATCAAAGTACCCGGTTGATGCTGGCTCCACCACCCCATCTGGACACTGTCCTTCTGGGCATCATGCAGGGGGAGAGTAGAGCTGGAGAGTCATGCACAGGCTTTATTCTGCCTGCATATCCGGCCCCACCCAACTGAAAGGGGCTGGGAAATGTGGGAAGCAGGTGGAATGTTGGGGGAGGAACATTGTCTCTGCCATACTTCTCCATGATTCAATTTCTTCATCTATAAAACAAGCATAGGAATTTTTTAATCTCAGGTTGTTGTGTGGATAAAATGGTATGATGTAAGTAAAGCACTTAGTACACATAGTGAATGCTCAATAAAGTGTTATGTTTCCAAAAATTAAAAATAGAACTACCATATGATCCAGCAATCCCATTTCTGGGTATACATCCAAAGGAAATGAAAACAAGTTATTGAAGAGACATCTGCACTCCCATGTTTTTTGCTGCATTATTCACAGTAACCAAGATAAGGAAACGACCTAAGTTTCCATCAAGAGATGGATGGATAAAGAAGATGTGATACATATATGTGTGTATATATATATATATATATATATATGTTGTGTGTGTGCATATATATATATAGATAGATAGATAGATATAAAACAGAATAATATGCAGTCATGAGAAAAAAGGAATTCCTGCTATTTGTGAAACAAGGATGGAACTTGAGAACATTATGCTAAATGAGATAAGTCAGACAGTGAAAGGCAAATACTGTATAATATCCCTTATATGTGGAATCTTAAAAAAACAAAAACAAACTTGAAAAAACAGAGAGTGGAATGATAGTTACCAAAGGCTGGGAGGTGGGGGAATGGGAGAGATGTTGTTTAAAGGTACATAACTGTAATTAGTACATAAATAAGTCCTGGAGAACTAATACACAGTATAGGGACTATAGACAACAAAACTGTATTGTAAACTTAAACTTGCTGAGAGACTAGATCTTAATTGTTCCCGTCACTAGAAGAAATGATAATTATGTGATGCAATAGAGTTGTTAGCTAACAATGGCAATTGTATTGCAATACAAATGTATGAAATCAATATGTTGTACACCTTAAACTTACACAATATTATATGTTGATTATATCTTCACTTCTTAAAGAAAGTGTTACAGTCCATCCATGATTTTATCCTGAGGATCAAAGCAAGATGTGGAATTACTGGATCTGTTTTTTAAGGTGTCTGATATTGGACTCCACATCTATGAAAGCAACCATTTTGTCTCTGTCTCAGCGGTGTTGTGTTCTAGTCAGAGGTCCTCTGGTTGTAAGAAAAAGAAACAGGGGCTTCCCTGGTGGCGCAGTGGTTGCGAATCCACCTGCCAATGCAGGGCACACGGGTTCGAGCCCTGGTCTGGGAAGATCTCACATGCCGCGGAGCAACTGGGCCCGTGAGCCACAACTACTGAGCCTGTGCGTCTGGAGCCTGTGCTCCGCAACAAGAGAGGCCGCGATAGTGAGAGGCCCGCGCACCGCGATGAAGAGTGGCCCCCGCTCGCTGCAACTGGAGAAAGCCCTCGCACAGAAACGAAGACACAACACAGCCATAAATAAAAATAAATAAATAAAAATTAAAAAAAAAGAAAAGAAAAAGAAACAGCTCAAGGTTGTGAGTTCCCTGGCAGTCCAGTGGTTAGGATTCCATGCTCTCACTGCCAAGGGCCTGGGTTCGATCCCTGGTCAGGGAACTAGGATCCCATAAGCCACACAGAGCAGCCAAAAAACAAACAAACAAACAAAACCTCACACTGAAATAGCTCAAGGTAAATGAAAGTTTAGTGTAAAGATAGCTTGGAGAAAAGCAAAAATGAGCCAGCAGCCTCAAAGAAGGGCAGGAGCCAGTCATTTTGGGACCAGTGATCCTCTCAATCCCTCCGTGATGGTTTATCTGCTGCTATAGGGACATCTGCTCAGCCTTCTTCTTCTCCCTCGGAACTGTCTTCCCCTGATCTTATTTCTTCCCAACTCTGGCTCACACGTGCCTGCAAACATGCTGCACCATCCTTGATTACACATGGTGCTTCCATCCCATTGGCTACCTTTGATGAACAACTTCCCTCTGTGTTATTTCCCAAGAGAGAACTATGTTAGGTCAAGCTCATCTTTTCTAACTTGGCCACATAAACCACAAATAGCTCACCTGTTGGTGGATTGGCTCCCTTCAGATAAGGTGTTTGTTCCTTGACCAATCAGCTTCAGTCCTTCACATTTCTTGATTAGTAGAAGTGAATATTATCATAGAAATCTATCACACTAATTTGATATATGAAAAATGATTCCACTTTAATTTGCATTTTTTATTAGGAAGATTGAACATTTCCCCCTCTATTTATGTATTTGTAATCTCTTTTTGCTTGTTTAATTTTAATGTTCTTAGTGTATTTTTCTATTGCTGTTCCCATCTTTCCCTTGTTGATTAGTAAGACAATTAACCATTTGTCTACTGTACATATTGCAAATATTTCCCCCAGTTTGCCATTTGTGTTCTAACTCTGTGGTGGGATTTGGCATAAAGAAGTTTTTGTTGTTTTTTTTGGTAGTCAGAATTGTTATCTTTCCCTTCATGTTTTCCAACCTTAGGGTAATATTAAGAAAGCCCTTCTGCTTCCCAAATTTATAATAATGCTCATTTATTTTCTTCCTGGAATGTTTATGGTCTCATTTTGTACACTACTTTGCATGTGGTATAGGGTAGAAATAATAATAGCTAACATTTACAAAGCACGTTTTGTGTGATAGGCACCATGTTTTTATTTTTCAACACCCATTATCTCTTTTAATCCTCATCATCACATGAGGTTGTCACTTTTATTACCCCATTTTTATTTTTTATTTTATTTATTTATTTTTTTTTAATTTATTTTTTATTTATGGCTGTGTTGGGTCTTCGTTTCTGCGCGAGGGCTCTCTCCAGTTGCGGCAAGCGGGGGCCACTCTTCATCGCGGTGCGCGGGCCTCTCGCCATCGCGGCCTCTCCCGTTGCGGAGCACAGGCTCCAGACGCGCAGGCTCAGCAATTGTGGCTCACGGGCCCAGCCGCTCCGCGGCATGTGGGATCCTCCCAGACCAGGGCCCGAACCCGTGTCCCCTGCACTGGCAGGCGGACTCTCAACCACCGCGCCACCAGGGAAGCCCTACCCCATTTTTAAATATGGGAGAAATGAGGCTTAAGGAGGTTAAGCATCTCGCCTGCAATTACACAGCTAATCAGTGGCAAAACTGGCATTCAAACCCTGTATATCTACTTAATTATTGCTGTGCATATTTTCTCATTTCCTCCAAAAATCATTAGTCATTTGTTGTAAAATCCAGCATTTCCCTCACTGATTGAAATGCCACTCTAAGCATCTAGTAGGTTTTGCTAAGTTCTTCGGTCTATCTCTGCCCTTTCTTTTCTGTTCTATTGATTCTTCTGTCTATTCCTGTGCCAGTAACATACTGTTCTAGTGACTGCTGCATTATTTATACATTCTATTATCTGGTAGGCCAAGTCATCTCTAGATGTTCTTCTTTTTCAAAGTTTTCTTAACTTTTCTTCATTATTTCTCCTTCCAGAAAAACTTTAGAATTATGTTGCAAAATCCTCAAGACTTTCCACTGAGACTTTTGCTGAAAATGTTGGGGGCTGGGGATGCCTTGCATGCTGGGTTGAGTTCATCAGATTCCTGAGTTCAGAGAGAACATGATTCTGTAAGTAAGGTCCTTTGCTTATTTTAACCCCTCCCTTATCCTTGGTATACATTCTCCATCCCCTTCCACAGAAACACCCACCGTTACGTGTTTGAAATGTGCTCTTGGATATGTATGTATTCTTATAAAGCACATACTGCTGCTCTGTGCATGTGTCTTAAATTTACATAATTGTATTGGTCTAAGGATCTTTTTTGGTTTCCTTTGTTTCTGTACTCAACACATGCTGCTGCATGTACATCTAGCTCATAGATCCTCCTACTGAAGAACCTTACACGGGATGCACCCAAATATTCCACGAGTGATGGCACCCAGATGTTCTCAACTTATTTTCACAACAGAGGTGCAGTGAACATCCTTGTACATGTTTCTTTATGGACCTGAAAACTCTCTGGAGTACGTACCCCCGGTTGGGATTGCTGGCTGTTGAGTCTTTGCATCCTTGATGTCCCCAATTCTGTCAGATTTCTTTCCAGAGCATCTGTACCAGTTTGCACTCCCAGAATGACAAAAGGATTTTCATTTCTCTGATTCTCCTAATCACCTGAGATTTTCTAACTCTCATTTTGTCCCTCTGTAGATACCAAATGATATCTCCTTGTTTTAATTTGCATTTCATTGATACCAGTGAGTTTGAACATCTCTTCTTACGCTTGTGAGTCATCTGCATTTCCGCTTCTGTGAATTACCTATTGACAGCATTTGCCCATTTTTCTAGTTCACTTCCTTCTCTCTTTTTTTTTTCCCTGTGGTTTTTCATCTTTCACGTATAGGTATTTAATTCCCCTGGAGTGCAGATTAGTGTAGGTGATAGGAATCATACTTTATTTTTCTCCAAATAGTGAGACAGTTTCCCTGACATCATCTATGGAATAATTCGTCCTTTCCATATTGACTTGTGGTGTCATTTTCACCTTATATCAAATTCCCATAGGTGTGTGGGTCTGTTTCTGAGCTCTATTCTGTTCCTCTGGTTCATGTATCTATTCCCACAGCATCACCATTCTGGTTTTATGCCTATGGCTTTATATTATAGCGTAAAATCTGATTGAGCTAGTCCCCTCTGTTGCTCTGTTTCCAAAATAAATTTAGTTATTCTAAAAAGAGTAAGTTTGTGCAGTTTCTCAAAAAATCCTGATGGCATTTTGGCTGGAATTGCATTTAATTTATGGATAGATTTTAGGGAGAATTGACTTTTTAAAGTAATATAAGTGCATAAATTTTAAAATAAAATAAAACTATAAGGTTTATAATAAGGTTCAGCAATCCCTTGCTCTATCCTTCTCTGACCTCAAGCCCCACTCCCCACAAGCCACCACTTGCACCCTCTTAGCTCTTTCTTCTGGATATTAAGATATTTACTCTGTCATTTTAAAATGTTCCTATTTTATATATTATCTACTGACTTTTTACCATAGAAATAGGATTTTGCTCTATTTTACACCAGATGTAGACACATAAACACATCCTTCCTCATCCTCCCAATATAGTTTTACAATTTAAAAAAATTGATACTCAAGTCCTTAACTTGTTATAACCGTGTAACATCGTTTACAGCTGAGTCATATAGTAATATGCTATGTTTAAATATCCTTTCTTTAACAACAACTTTCTGTTTCCCTGACATTAAAATGACCTTGCTTTGTTCTGCTGGTTGGTTTTCTACGTACCTATCACATGCTCAAAGTCTGCAGCAGCTCTAAAACTGCTCTGAGAGCAGTTTAGAGAGAGTCTAAAACTGCTCTCAGCACAGTCAAACACAGCTGTCTTGGTGATATTGCCTCTGAAGCTTTCCATCCTCCTGCTCCAAAATATATTAGTGACTCCTAGCATCCACTGAAAAACTGGACTTCCTTACATGTACATCCTTGGTCTCTACTTTATGTTGGAGCCCCTGTTACATGGACCCATGGTATCCTCATTGTGGTGGAGATCATCCTCCTGGAGCTTCCTGAGAAATTTACTTGCATGGGAGATACATTTTTGGAGACCACGCATGTTCAAATATGTATTTATTAACCTTTCACATTTGAATTATGGTTTGACTAGACCTTTAGGTTAGAAATCAACTTTTCCTCAGAATTTTGAAGACATTTCTCCATTGTCTTCTAGCTGCCAATATTTATTATGATATATTCAGTATCATTCTGATTCCTGACACTTTGTGTGAGACCTGTTTTATTTCTCTTAACAGTTCCATTGTCTCCAGTGCTCTGAAATTTCATGAAGATTGGCTTGGATGTGGGTCTTTTCTCAATAATCATGCCGGGTAATTGGTCAGTCCTTTCCATTTGAAAACTCATCCTTTAATTCTGGGAAATTATCTTGTGCTTTAATATTTCCTCCCAATTAGTTTTCTCTGTTCTCTTACTTCCTGAAACTCCTATTATTTAGTTGTTGGACTCTCTAAACAAGTAATCTTGTCTCTCTCCTCTCCACTCTCCCCACCCTCTCTCTCCATTTTAGATTTCTTTAGCCTTACCTTCCAATGTATTTTGTTTACATATTTTTGCTTTAAAGAAAAACTTTTAAAGAAAAACTTCTTATTTGCTAAATGTTCCTTTAAAAAATCATCCTGGGGCTTCCCCAATGGCACAGTGGTTAAGAATCCGCCTGCCAATGCAGGAGACACGGGTTCGAGCCCTGGTCCGGGAAGGTCCCGCATGCTGTGGAGCAACTGAGCCCGTGCGCCACAGCTACTGAGCCTGAGCTCTGGGGCCTGCGAGCCACAACTACTGAAGCCCATGCACCTAGAGCCCGTGCTCCACAACCAGAGACGCCACCGCAATGAGAAGCCCGCGCACTGCAACGAAGACTAGCCCCCGCTCACGGCAACCAGGGAAAAGCCCGCGTGCAGCAACGAAGACCCAACACAGCCAAAAAATAATAAATAAGTAAATTAAAAAATAAAATAAATTAAAAAAAAATCATCCTGTTCTTATTTCATAAATGTGATGTCTCTCCAAGCACTCTGGGAATATTAATCATAGTTGGGCTTTTTGTAAAGTATCTTCTCTGCATTGTCTCTGTTTCACCTGAGCTCCATCAAATGTCTGATCCTTATCTATCTATTTATTTCTAAGAGTGAGGCTGACAAAAGGTCATTAGAAACTCTGTAAGTAACAGACTCACAGACATAGAGAACAAACTTGTGGTTGCCAAGGGGGTGGGTGGGGAGGGATGGATTGGGAGTTTGGGATTAGCAGATACCAACTATTACATATAGAATGGATAAACAACAAGGTCCTACTGTATAGCACAGGGAAGTATATTCAATATCCTGTGATAAACCATAATGGAAAAGAATATGAAAAAGAATATATGTATGTATAACTGAGTCATTTTGCTGTACAGCAGAGATTAACACAACATTGTAAATCAACTATACTTCAATAAAAAAAAAAAACAAGAATTTCACTCCTCTTAAAGGCTAATTAATATTCCATTGGACGTAAGCACCACATTTTGTTTATCCAGTCATCTGTTTATTATTATTGAGTCTTTTTAAAAAATTTATTTATTTATTGGCTGCACCATGAGGCATGCGGGATCTTAGTTCCCCAACCAGGGATCAAATCCGTGCCCCTGCATTGGGAGCGCAGAGTCTTAACCACTGGACCGCCAGAGAAGTCCTTATTATTGAGTTTTGTATGTTGATCTTCTATCTGGCCTTATTGCTAAATTCTGTTTATCTCTAAGAACTTGATTCTGTTGGGTTTATATATAGATGATTATACCATCTATAAATAATAATAATTTTGTCTCTTCCATTGTGTATGAGTTTCCCATTGCTGCTATAACAAATTACTACAAATTTCATGGCTTGAAGCAACCAAATTTATTATCTTATTACAAAGCTACATATTTTCCTCTAATTATTTATTTAACTCTGTTCTATGTATATGGATATATAAATTCTCTATTGTTGATTTAAAAGATACATCTATTTTTATTCTCCTTTGGGTTATCCCTAAATAGCTCAGTGCTGATAAATGTTTAACAACTGGTTCTCTGAGGAGAAAAAAAGGCCCTTATTTGTAGTTTTTTACAATTTCCATGGTGTAAAGACTTCCATCACGGCCAATTCGAAGCTTCCAACATGACATCACTGGACATGGAGTAGGGAAGAGAGGGGAAACAGCACACCATTATATAATATTTTTACCATGCATATAAAATAGATGTAGGGACTTCCCTGGTGGCGCAGTGGTTAAGAATCCGCCTGCCAATGCAGGGGACACGGGTTCGAGCCCTGGGCCAGGAAGATCCCACATGCCGTGAAGCAGCTAAGCCCTTGCACCACAACTGCTCAGCCTGCTCTCTACAGCCCGTGAGCCACAACTACTGAGCCCACATGCCACAACTACTGAAGCCCACGTGCCTAGAGCCCGTGCTCCACAACAAGAGAAGCCACCACAATGAGAAGACCATGCACCGCATCAAAGAGTAGCCCGCGCTCTCCACAACTAGAGAAAGCCTGCACGTGGCAACGAAGACCCAACACAGCCCCAAAAATAAATAAATAAATAAATTTTTAAAAATAGATAAATAAAATAAAATAGATGTAAATAACCTCACAAACATAGATAATAGTAAAATGAGTTTTAGTAGTTTTTACTTTTTTAAAAATATAATAAGTATATGTAAATTAATTGTTAATGATGTCATAATTTAACAACTGGCTCACTGAAAATATAACCATCAGCTCTCACAAGCTGCGTGAGCCAGTTCCAGCACACCACTGCCCCTAAATTAGTAAAATCCAAGCTTATATTTATTTTCTCTATCAAATTTTTGATAGTTTTATTGAGGTATAATTGACATATGATAAGATGCACATATTTAAAGTATAAAAATTTATAAGCTTTGACATATGTATATATCTGTGAAAACATTACTATCATCAAACCTAAGTTTTAAGTCACCTTACTTCCCATGTATCTCAAAGCTGCTAGAGGTATTTTGCTGTTGTTGCTGGAATGCTTCATCCAGGGATGTTTTCACGGGGACTCTATGTGATGAACATTCTGATGCTTGGTCCTTCTGCTGACCTTGCCTGGAGTCATTCATCTATTTGTAGTCATCTGGGGTCTTAACTGGGACGGAATGGTCTAAGATGGCCTCACTCACATGTCTGGCAGTTGGCCAGTGGGACATAGGCAGGCTGCTGGCTGGGCGTCTTCAGTTCTCCTACATATGGCCTCTCCATTGAGACAGCTCAGGCTTGTTCACATCTTGGCCTCAGGGTTACAGCCATAGCCAAAAGGGGGTAAGCCTTTTTGCACAAGCACTTTGCAGGTTTCTGCTTACATCGTATTTTCTAATGTCTCATTGACCAAGCCCAGATTCAAGGAGTGAAGGAATACTTCCCATTCCTTGATGGGAGGTACAAAGTCACTTTGCAAAGGGACTTGCATATAAGGATGGGAAAAATTATTGCAGCCATCTTTGTAAACAAATGACCACTCCTACCATCTATTCAATATATTTTCATTTAGTAAATATTATGCGCCATATGCTAGGACCTATGTATAAAAAGAAAACAGGAATATTTTCTGTCCTCAAGAAGATGTGATTTAGTGAAGAACACAGACAAACCAGCATCATAATCCAGTGCAACTGGATTCACAACAAAGTTTAGAGGATACCATGCAAGTAGGTGGGAGGCCACATGATTCACCCTGGGTGGAAGGCATAGGAAGGCTGCCTGGAGAAAGTGACTGTTGAGGAGAGTCTGGAGACCCTGTCTACTTTGCCTTCTCAGTGAGTAGAGAGGGAGGGGATGGAACAGGGGAAATGAAGTTAAAGAACTAGCAGCTTTACGCTATAGCACAAGGAACTATATTCAATATCCTGGGATAAACCATAATGGAAAAGAATATAAAAAAGAATGTATGTATGTGTATAACTGAGTCACTTTGCTGTACAGCAGAAATTAGGACAACATTGTAAATCAACTATACTTCAATAAAAAATAAATTAAAAACAGAACTAGCAGCTTCAGTCAGCCTTCAACCTTCAATCATCCTACTTTTGCACATAAGTATGAAATCATGAGATGAAGACGGAAGCCTGAAGTCAAGCAGAACCAAAGAAGTACACCGAGACCATTTTTTCCTGGAGCACCCCAGTCTCTCAAAGTTTCATCAGATTACGTTCTCCATAAAAGATCCTTTGTCAAGGTGACTTTCCTAGACCGCATTGTAGGCAGAGTGGCCGCTGCTTATAGCTTTGGGTCTGGCGACAGTCTTTGCCACTCATTCTCAGCGATGCCACCTGTCACAAGTTTCTGGAAGAAGGCACCATCAGGGACTTCCCTGGTGGTCTAGTGGTAAAGAATCTGCCTTCCAATGCAGGGGACTCGGGTTTGATCCCTGGTCGGGGAACTAAGATCCCACATGCCCCGGAGCAACTAAGCCTGCATGCCACAACTAGAGAGAAGCCCCTGAGCTGCAACAAAGTCCCGATGTAGCCAAAAAGAAACAACTAATAATAAAGAAAATAAATAAATTTTTTTAAAAAAGGCACCATCAGCAACACAGCCAAGATGCCCTAAAGCACAACAGAAGAATGAGACTGAAAATGTAACAGTGGTACAAAGTACACGGCTGGTGCTCAATAAATGATTGTACAATTTTAAAAAAATGTTCAGAGGAAGAATATATACCTAATAGTTATCTGTGTTTACCTCTGGTCTAGTCACTGGAATTTAGGGGGAACAGGAAATTTCATGATTTCCTATATTTGCTTCTATATTTGAATATTTTACAATCAGCAGAGAGTACTGCTAGTACGCTAAGTTTAAAAAAAAAATTTTTTTTTGGCCGCACCTCGTGGCTTGAAGGGTCTTAGTTCCCCAGCCAGGGATCAAACCTGGGCCCCTGGCAGTGGAAGCGCAGGGTCCTAACCACTGGATCGCCAGGGAATTCCCATCTAATTTTAAAAACTTTGAAAAAAGCCAAAGGTCTGAAACATTTCCAACTGAAACTACTATTAATACCAATAGTAATGCTTTAAATGAATCATTGGTATGTGCTAAGCATTTTACAAGTATTAAACATATAAATAACTCTGTGAATTAGGTACAATCATTCTTCTTGTTTTATGGATTAGGAAACAGAGACTCATAATTTCCCCAAGATGACATACCTAAGAAGTATCAGAGAAGAGTCTGACTCTGGGCCATTTGGCTTGAGAGTCTATTCATAAGTACTGTGCTATACCAAAATACCACTATCAGCAGGGAAAGGGACAAACATTCCTGGAAATTGGAGAGTAAGGCCCAAAGCAGCAAGTATGATTTCTTCAAAGCTTCCCATTTTACCCTTAAACTTCATCATAAGTTACTTTCTGTCTCATAATACATGAAATTTATTTAAAAATAAAAGCATACAGGGACTTCCCTGGTGGTCCAGTGGGTGAGACTCCGCACTCCCAATGCAGGGAGCCAGGGTTCGATCCCTGGTTGGGAAACTAGATCCCGCATGCATGCTGCAACTATGAGCCCGCATGCCACAACTAAAGATCCCCGTGTGCTGCAACGAAATCCCATGTGCTGCAACTAAGACCCGGCGGAGCCTAAATAAATAAATAAATAAATAAATAAATAAGCATACAAATTATTTCCCATCAAGTCAAGTAGATGCTCCAGGCAGATGCCCCTTGTCTGTCTTGGGGCCTCATGTGTCCTGGACACTCTACTGTGTACATTGAGAGAACTGTTTGCCCCAGGTTGATAAACACAGACAAAATCGGTTCTCTGCATCTCTGGCACTCTCTGGTAGATCAATGAGAGCAGAATATTTTCCTAAAATCCTGGAAGTGATCAAATATCAGTTAACTCTGGACTCTACCCAGTTCAGGGCATAAATTCTTCCTCGTAAGTAAAGACACACCAGATGACCTGTCTGGTGACAGCTGACAGATTGGCAAACCTGCTGGCCTAGGTGTGAGATTCCTCAGGCTGGCCCCAGCTGTCTCAGACTTGGTCAACCCCTCCTCACAGTCCACAGCCCACTTTCTAGGAATTCACCCACAATGACTGCTGCAATGATGCAGTGCAATCCAACACTCGGTTGTTAAATGATTAATAAACGCAAAAGTTCATCCTCAAAAAAAAAAAAAAAAAAAAAAGGAATTATATAGTGGTAATGGTTGCACAACTTTGTGAATGTAATTAAAGCTACTGAATTGCGTACCTAAAAATAGTTAAAATGGCAAATTTTATGTTATATATTTTCCCACAACAATAAAATAGTAAAACAAAACAAAATAAAACAAAAAACCCTAAACTTATCCACAAGTAAACAATATTCAGTTCCAGCCTCAAGGATATTCTGGGTTTGAGGGGATGGTAACTATGTTCCGAGTGGATGGTACTACCAGCCATGGGGAGAGCAAATCTAATCCGATAACCTCTCACTAAACCCCTTCAATGGCTCCTTATTACTCTTGGGATAAAGATCAAAAGCCTTAACAGGCTTATGGGGCACTATGGTGGTCATCTTTCTGACCTCATTTTGTGCCACTTCCCTCCTTGCTTTTTCTGTCCCAGCCACCCTGACCTTCCTTCTCTTCTTTTCAACATACCAAGTTCCTTTCCACTTTAGGGCCTTTGCATGGGATTTTCCCTTTGCTTGAAAATCTTTTCCATTCCACTCTATTCTTGGCTAACTCAATCCAAGCATCTCATCCTCAAGGAAGCCCCCCAGTATGGGTCAGATTCCATGTTATATATGTTTACAGAAATACATATCTTCCTGTTATAGCTGCAGATCACAGGAAAGCTCCAAATAACAGTGACTTAAACAAAATCAAAGCTCATTTCTCTCTTGTGTTCTGAAGTCCTGGGTCCATGGTGCCAGGGACATAGGCTTATCTTATTGTTCCACTTTCATTCTCAAAGTTACCTCATGGTCCAAAAGAGCAGCTGGAGCTCCAGCCATCTTGTCCACATTCCCTCAAGAGGAAAGAAGAAAGAGGGGGAACAGGCAATTCTCCTCCCTTTAAAGACATTTCCTGGAAGTTGTGCATACCACTTCTGCTTACATCCCATTGGGCAGAATTTAGCCACATGACCACTTCTAGTAGCAAGAATGGTAAATATAATGTTTATTCTAGGTAAGCATATATTCACTTGGAAGTGGAGGATTCTGTTACTCATAAAGGAGGAGAGAATGGGCATTGAGGGACCACTAGACTCTGCCACAACAGCACTTATCTTATTTTGTAACCATACATTCACTTATTTACTTATAATAAATTTATTTATAAATAAGGTGATTATTTAACTGAAGTCTTTCTCCTTCACTAGATTATAAACTCCATGACAGCTGGGCCTTGTCTGCTCTTGTTTATCATTGTATTCTCTGTGCCTAGCATGGTGCTTGGTGCACAGCAGGCATTCCATAAATATTTGTAAACCAAATGTGGAAAGGAGGCTGTCTTAGCTTGGGCTGCTATAACAAAATACCATAGACTGGGTGGCTTATAAACAACAGAAATTTATTTCTCACAGTTCTGGAGGCTGAGAAATCCAAGATCAAGTCACCAGCAATCCAGTGTCTGGTGAGAACATGCTTCCTGGTTCAGAGATAGCCATCTTCTCACTTTAACCACATGGTGAGGTATCTCTCTGAAGTCTATTCTTATCAGGGCACTAGTTTCATTCATGAGGGCTCCACCCTCATGACCCAGTCACCTCCCAAAGGCCCAAAGATCCCACCTCCTAATACCATCACATTGGGGGTTAGGATTCAACATATGAATTTGGGGTGGGGGGATACCAGAGGCCCTGGCGCCATTTGGGTGGGCCTAAAAGCTATAAAATTTCCTGGCAAGAGTAAATAAAAATAGATAACATTTATTGAGTACCTACTATATTCTGGACATTGTCACCTAATCCTCAGAACTGCCCTAGAAGGGAGGTTTCAGTGTTATTCCACTGGTTTGGAGGAAGAAGCTGTGATTTAGAAAGGCTAATGTTTTGCTCAAGGTCACATGGCTGGGAAGAATCAGGGTGAGGACTTGAACCAGGCTCTGGCTCTGATGTTAGTGCCATTAACCATCCCTCAAGTCTGTTTCAGGATGAGGCTGCAAGGTGGTAAACCCCGTCTCCCTTAGTCCTGCCTACCAGTCACAGGTTAGCTCAGTATCTCCCAGTGCAGCCTTGGCATCTCCAGCCAGCTCAGCCTAATTCAACACATAGTCGTCATTATAACTAAACCACTGCCATATGGAGAAAGAGTAGGAGAGAAGAGGGGAAAAAGTCAGTGCTCACACCCATTAGAATGGCTATTAGTTAAAAAAAAAAAAAAGAGAGAAAAATAAGAAATAACATGCATTGGATGGGTGTGGAGAAATTGGGACTCTTTTGTTATTGCTGGTAGGAATGGAAAATGATGTACCTGCTATGGAAAATGGTGTGGCAATTCCTCAAAAAATTAAACATAGAATTACCATATCATCTAGCAATTCCATTTCTGGTGTATACTCAAAAAAAGTGAAAGTGGAACTGGAACAGATATTTGCACGTCAATGTTCATAGCAGCACTATTCACAGTAGCTAAAAGGTGGAAGCAACCCAAGGGTCTGTTGACAGATGAATGGATAAACTGAATGTGGTATATAGGTACAATGGAATATCATTCAGTATTAAAAAGGAAGGAAATTCTGCAATATGCTACAACATGGATGAACATTGAGGACATTATGCTAAATGAAAGAAGCCAGTCACAAAAAGACAAATATTATATGAGTCCACTTATATGAGGTTCCTAGAACAGTCAAATTCATAGAGACAGAAAGTAGAATGATGGTTACCAGAGAATGGGAGTTAGTGTTCAATGGACACAGAACTTCAGTTGGGGAAGATGAAGAAGTTCTGGATATAGATGGTGTGATAGTTGCACAACACTATCAATGTAATGTCATTGAACTGCACACTTAAAAATGGTTAAAATGGTAAACTTTATGTTATGTATATTTTAACACACACACACAAAATCAGTGTTTCCCAGTAGAACTCCTGGGCTGGGCTTCTAGAGGGAAGAAAGTGGAGAAGCAGAAGGGGAGCTTTGCCCAAGCACCTGGTCCTGTCTTCCGTAGGTGGTCTGCTTCCAGTGGGGGTGGGGCAGGGGGCGGGGGAGAAGGGCTGGATGGATGTTGTTAATTTGTCCTGGTCCCTGGGTTCTTTAGCAGAAAGCCCAGCGAACACTAAGTCCTATCTGTCTACCTGAAGCTCTCCCACCTCCAGCTGCAGCTTGCTCACCACTGGGCCCCAGTGGGACATGCAGGGTCAAAGTAATTAATTGACAGAACCACACCCTGGGCTCTTTCCCTCCCCTACTCTCCTGGCACTGTCCTCTGGCCTTAGGGTTCCTCCCGAGAGTGACTGTCTTGCTGCTGTGTCAGCCTCAGCCATTTGATTTCTTTGTGGAAAAGGCCTTTGCCATGTGGCTGTCAGAGCCACAGGGATGTGCGGGGGAGTCCTTTCCCACCCTCTTAGTCATTCACCCTGCGTGGGTGAGATGTCCCATCTTGGTCACTGTGCCCAACAAAAATGTGGCCCAACCAGGATGAGAGGAGGAAGCAGGGATCCACTTGACATCACTGGGAGGAGAGAGAGCCAAGGCAGTGCCACACCTGTTTTCCGATCATTGAAGGGAATTTTTTTTTAATTCCATTACAATTTTTATCTTTGAGGGACTTCCCTGGCAGTCCAGTGGTTAAGACTCCGTGCTTCCACTGCAGAGGGTGCAGGTTTGATCCCTGGTTGGGGAAATTAAGATCCCATATGCCGCAGGGTGTGGCCAAAAAATAATTTTAAAAAGAATTTTAAAAATAAAATAAAATAACATTTTTATCTTTGATAAAATACAGAGCTAAAAAGCTAAAAAGTCAAATAAAAGAAAAGGCCTAAAGGTAAAACAGCAGCCCTCTGCTCCCACACTCCCACCCCAAGTCTAGCTCCTCAGATTCAACCACTTTTAACTCATTTTTAGCTGTTTCTTCTAGTATTTACCCCCATATATCTAATAACAAGCTTATACTGGTGTTTCTTGAAATTTCATTTGCAGGTATTACCCACGGGCTTCCTGTTATGGACTTGGAGGATTTAACTTTTACTTCTTTTCTTCCTCTCCCTTCTCAACGTCTTTTAACCCAATTTTGGTTAAAGCCATACCTCATGTCTTGATTATTAAATTCCAATCCCCTCTCCCCACCCCTCCCCCACATCTTGCAGCCTCTCCCCCACCAGGACTGGTGGCTCTCTGGGCCTCTGTGAGCCTCCCTTCCTGAGGCTTTCCTTTGCTGACCACCTGGGAATTCCAAAGAGAATTGTTTTATAACTATTTTTAAATTATTTCAAAAGGCCTACTTGTTTGTTGTAGAAACTTTTTAAAGGCACAAGAAAGAAAATATAGATAATATATTCTTCTACCTAAACATAACCATTAACATTTTGGTGTATGTCTTTATAATCTTTTTTATATTTATGAGTATACATCAAAGAGGGGAAAATGCTGTCTAGAAAATAAAACCCACGGCTGTTGCATTTCTACCCCTGGGAGAGTAGCATGATTCCTATCTGAGCAGTAATTCTTCCACGGAGGAAAATAGCTCGTTGGACCCCATGAATCTACGAATATAAAAAATGCCACCTTGGGACTTCCCTGGTGGTCCAGTGGCTAAGGGTCTGCGCTCCCAGTGCAGGGGGCCCGGGTTTGACCCCTGGTCAGGGAACTAGATCCCACATGCCGCAACTAAGATCCCACACACTGCAACTAAGACCTGGCGCAGCCAAATAGATAAATATTTTTTTTAAAGTGCCACCTCCCACAGCCCCACCAGAGCATGGTTAAAAAAAGGAAGGGGACAAAATCTTTTTAAAAAAACAAAGAAGCCACTCTCCCCTTCTGAGATGGCCCACACTCTGTCTGTGGGGTGTGTTTCTCTCTAAATAAATCCACTTCTTACCTATCACTTTGTCTCTCACTGTATTCTTTCTGCGATGAGACATCACGAACTTGAGCTTCATTAAGTCCTGAAACCAGATACTGAAACCCCCACCAGGTGGGAGAAGTTAACTGTGTGCTGCCGCAAGCACATAGACCACGGACTGCTTGGAACCAGAAGGTTGATGATGCTGATTCCTACTTACCTCACCACCAACCAATCAGAAGAAGGTCCATGAGCTGATCACGCCCTCCTCTTTGAACCATTACTATAAAACTCCTCACTATCCCCTCCAGGTCGGGACACTCAGCTTTGAGAGCATTAGCCCTCTGTGGCCCCCTTTGCTTGGCAAAGCAATAAAACTATTTTTTTCAACTTCACCCAAAAAAAAAAAGAAAAAAAACAAAAACAAAGAGAACGAACTGGGAGATTGGGATTGACATATATACACTACTATGTATAAAATAGATAACTAATGAGAACCTACTGTTTAGCCCAGGGAACCCTATTCAATGATTTGTGATAATCTAAATGGGAAGGAAATCTAAAAGAGTGTATATATGTATATGTATAACTGATTCACTTTGCTGTACAACAGAAACTAACACAACGTTGTAAATCAACTATACTCCAATAAAAGTTAATTGAGGGCTTCCCTGGTGGCGCAGTGGTTGAGAGTCTGCCTGCCAATGCAGGGGACACGGGTTTGAGCCCTGGTCTGGGAAGATCCCACATGCCGCGGAGCAACTAGGCCCGTGAGCCACAACTACTGAGTCTGTCTGGAGCTTGTGCTCCACAATAAGAGAGGCCGCGACAGCGAGAGGCCCGCGCACTGCGATGAAGAGTGGCCCCCGCTCGCTGCAACTAGAGAAAGCCCACGCACAGAAACGAAGACCCAACACAGCCAAAAATAAATAAATAAATAAAAATTTTTTTAAAACGTATTATTAAAAAAAAAAAAAGTTAATTAAAAAAAAGCAAAAAAAAAAAAAAAAAAAAAGCAAGAGCAATAAAATGCTCTGCCAGGAGGAAATGGTAGGAATTAAGACACTGAAAAATTAAATTGAAAAAATTAAGGTACTGAAAAAACTGACAGCTTGAGAGAGGAAAAGAGTTTAGAGTCACATTGTCCAATACAGTAGGCACCAGTCACACAAGGTTATTTAAATTTAATAAAATTAAAAATTCAGTTCCTCAGTTGCACCGGCTGCATTTCAGGTACTCAACAGACACGTGGCTAGTGGCTACCACATTGGACAGCACAGAGTAGAACATTTCCATCATTGCAGAAAACTATTGCGGGGACTTCCCTGGTGGCACAGTAGTTAAGAATCCGCCTGCCAATGCAGGGGACACAGGTTAAATCCCTGGTCTGGGAAGATCCCACATGTCACAGAGCAACTAGGCCCATGTGCCACAACTACTGAGCCTGCGCTCTAGAGCCCCCGAGCCACAACTAATGAGCCTGCGTGCTACAACTACTGAAGCCCGTGTGCCTAGAGCCCCTGCTCCTCAACAAGAGAAGCCACTGCAATGAGAAGCCCGTGCACCACAACGAAGAGTAGCCCCCGCTCACTGCAACTAGAGAAAGCCCGCACGCAGCAAAGAAGACCCAGCGCAGCTAAAAATAAATAAATAAATAAATAAATTCATTAAAAAAAAAAAAAAAGAGCCCTCATCCTTCCCTCCATCTCTTAAAAAAAAAAAAAAAAAAAAGAAGAAGAAAGAAAACTCTGTTGGATTGCCCTGGTCTCTAACAAAGATCAAAAACTTGCAATGCATGGGCCAAATTTAGTTCATAGCAGTAAAGCATGATAGTTAAGAAGGCAGTCTCTAGAGTCAGATGCCTGAGTTCAAATCCTGCTCTGCAATTTATTATCCATATGACTTCGGACAACTTAATCTCTGTGCCTCAGTTTACTCATCTGTAAAGTGGAGATAATAGTAACTACCTAATAGGTTGTTATAAAGACCAAATACTTAATATCTATAATGTGCTTAGGAAAGTACCTGACATATAGTACGTACTTAATAAATACTTTGGTTTGCCTGTTAGTTACTAACAAATGAAGTTGAGGATTTCTAAGTAAAAATCTAGGTTTCTGGGATTTTTTTTTTTTTCTTTTCTTTTGTAATGCCTAGTAACCCTGGCTGGAATTCTTGCAATGCTGCAATTGGCTGGAATGGAGTAGCAGTTGCCCAGTTAAGGTGGAGCACAAATCTCCAGGTGCCCACGTGTTCTTTTGGGGCATATTTTACATCAGCTGCACTCAGAGCAGGCATTTTCCTCTCAATTTGCACAAAGAGACGGGGTAGGCTAGTGGACCGCCCTGGGGGAGGTAGCAAACACATGGGCATCAAGAAATGTCTTTAGGAGGGAGAATGCAAGTGGTTATCTGGGACACTGATATGTCATGTTCAATTTGGAGCTATAGCCCAGACTGTAGAGTGTGGTGATTCTGAGCCTCACATCTTTAGTAAAATCTGCTGCACACAGAGTTTGAGGTTAACGGTGCAGTATTTTTTGAGAAATGAAGGAATAAGGTGGTCCAGCAAGGAACAAAAATAGTGGTGAAAACAGAGTGAAGACAGAAATTTTTTTACGTGTCCAGAGGACTGATGAGTCCCTTGAAAAATCTTAGGAGCTTTTTTTGAGGGTGGTCACCAGAGAATGTGGAATAGAGGCTAGAGTCATTCTATTTGAATAATCAGGAAAGCATGACTCTCTAAGGCTGGAAATAGTGGCAATCTCTTGAGGCAGACTTTTGGGTTATAGACTCATGCACATTAAGGAAGGAGAGCAGAAAATCAGACTACAGTATTGGCAACTTTGTAATTTCCTTTTATCTCAGTGTATCCTGAACCATGTCATTATTCTTTTACCTCAGTAATTCTCAAGGAGGGGAGAGGTCATATCAGAATCAAACCATACCAAAAAAAAAAAAAAAAGAATCAAACCATACAGGTGCTTCTTCAAGCCACACAGGTGTATCAGTCAGGGATTGGGTGAGGAAACACAACCACTTCCAGTGTTTAGATCAGAATGGATTCAGTACAAATATTAGTGAGCGATAACCAAATCCCTGGGTGGGTGGCAGGAGCAGGCTCAAGGGGGGCCATTCCCTCTGTCACCCTTAAGAAGGTTGAGTTCTAGGACATACTTGTCTTGCTACAATCCAGGTAGCAAGGGACCAGAAAGCTGGGACCACAGGGCTGCTGCCACCACACTACACCGGAATGTGGAATTCTGCCATTGTTGCCTCTACAATTTCCTCTCAACATCCTTGAGCCTGGGGACTGGATGTTGGCATCGCACGGCTTTGTTTGCCAGAAGCAAACAGCCCAAAGCAACAAGAATATGGCATGATCTCCACCTCACTTCCACTTTTCCAATCTCGTAGAAATGCCTCTAAGTGGCAGGACCTAATTTGTACCCAGAATCCTAGCTGCGTGCAATCTGGGAAGTAAGTGTAGCTCTATTTTCTCAGCGTCTGTAGCAGAGGAAGGACCACTGGTGTAAATGCTGCGGGCCCATCAACCACATCCAGCATAGAGATTCCAGTATGTCACCTCAAGAAATCATCGTATCTGTTATGGGCAGAGTTATTTTTGCCCTCCCTGGGGTCCACGTCCCGTTCTAATAATAGTCCTTCAGATTTCCTTGGGAGAATCCCCTCTCCCACTTGCAACCCCTGTGGTTGGGTGAGGCTGATCCCAGACCCCAATCCCAGGAGAGGTACATGTACTAGCCCTGGGCAACTAGTGTACTCCATTTCCTGCTCTTGTTCAGCATGTAATCCTTCAGAGAATATTTGAAGGGATGTGATATCATATCCCTGGAGACATCAGAAAGAGAAAGGACAGTCATTTATGTTGGACTGTTGAGACATTTACCAGCCTAGAAGCTGGGAGCAGAATACTGACTCATTGTCTCTTTCTGCTGTACGATTTGGCAATTGTCTGGCCTCGGTGATACAGATGAGCAAATCCTTCACAGACATCTTTCAGTTTCAAACTATCTACAAAGAAAACAATCCTGATTTCAAATATTCTGCCCTTTAATTAAATGAAGCATTAGATCACAACCTCAATAATATTTGAAAAATGTTGCCCCCATAACACCTTCAGACTCAGCCTAATTTTCCCCCCAACACACACACACACACACACACACACACACACTTATTCTAGCTCTACCTCTCACTTTCTCTTACTTCATTCTTCCTAGGTTGGGATCTGCATTCCTCAGCACCAACATCCACACAAGCTGGGTCACTTATCTTTCCAGGAATTAAACACAAGGACACAAAACTAAAAGGAGGAAGGAGAGGCAGAGAAGAGTGATCTGTTTAAGAAGTTCCTGGTCACTATGTGTACCTGGAGACACAAACCTGCTTTCCATGGGGTCCAGTCCTGTTTGGCTGAGGGCCTGGGCAGTCTGTAGTGGAAACAGCTGTGAATGACACCAGAGGTCTGGCTCCAAACCTGCACAGACAAGGGACCCTGGGTAATCTCTGTGGGTCTCTGTTTCTCACTTATAAAATGAATAGGTTGGACTCATTTATTTTCTCGTTTTGATGGTTTACAGTCACATATTGAGTCAGCGTTTGATTTGAGGGTAAGATCACACAAGGCATGACAGTTTGCTTTAGAAATACCCCATTTGTAAAGAAGACAAACAGTATTATAGAAAAGCAAGAGCTCTGAGTTAGGAGTCAGGAAACCTGGGCTGCATCATAAACTGAGTATCATTGGGCAAGTCGCCGGGCTCCTCTGTGCTATAAAGGGAGAGGCTTGGAGCAGGTGGTATCTAAGGGCCTTTATAGCTCTGAGGTCCTATATGAGCCCACGATTGAAAAGTCGTCAAGAAGGTATCAGCTTTAATGTTTCACTGAGAAGTAAATCAGAAGGGAAAGTGAATGCCCTCAGCTGGGGGAAGAGGTTTGATGGCCTCCTGCGTACATGGGAGGCTTCCCTGCTGTTTGTCCCTGCCTCACTCCCAATGTCCAGATTTACGGGCGGATCTGGCGCATCTGAGTCCCGAAGCCAGCTAAATGAGCAGGACCTTGAGTTCTGCTGAGTCCTCCCATGGCTAGAGTCCAAGGGTTGAAGACCAGACTTTCTCAACCACTTATCAGGGCCCATTAGTGGCCCAGCCCAAGTGGCTACTTGGCAGTGAACTTTGGTTGATCTATTAAGTGCCCCAGAAGTGCCACTTTGGCTGGCACCTGCCAGGCCCCACACCACAGGGGACTTGTGACCTCCAAGTCTGGCTGCAGTGAAGGTCAGTAAAGGGCAACCATCCTTGGAGATTTTCCAGGCTGAGCCACTTCAGGGAGGTATCACAGGGGCAAGGACCACTTCTGAAAAGAACATGGAGTAAGGAAGCCTGGTGGGAACAGAACAGGGGCCTGGGGGAGGAAGCAGAGGCTACAAGGGATGGGGAACAAGGGTGGGGAATTCTGGATTTAACGCCAGAGGAAGAGCAGGGCTTGGGCTAAGTGAAATGAAAAGACGTATGAAGTCCCAGAAATCGATTCCAGTGCAGGTAGATCTTTATGTGAATAACAGATTAAAATGTGTAAAATAGCATTCCAAGTAGCCTAATTACATACGCTACCTTTCACTGTTTGTTTCCCCTGATTTTAAAAGTAATGTAACTTAAGGTAAAAAATACAGAAAAGAGTAACCAAGAAAAGAAAATAATCTCACCACCTAGTGATAACCACTATTAATATGTTGGTGTGTTTCCTTCTGGTCTTTTATGTGTATGTACACAATATAAATTTTAAAGGGATGATACTATATAAGATTTTTTCTAATCTGCTTTTTTCACCGGGCACCATATCATGAATATTTTTTTCTTCTCAGTCAATACTGATTCTTGCCATCATTTTTAATGACTGCATGACGTTTGATCATACAGATGTACTATTTTTTATTTAACAATCCTTTATCATTAGATATTTAAATCATGTCTGTTTTTAACTATTATACACATACTTCTTTGAATCTCCTGGCGCATACATCCTTGCATATCTGTCCAATTATTTCCTTAAGGTAAATTCCCAAAAGTGGAGGTGCTAGGTCAAAGTGTGATATACATACTGACATGTTGACATATTTCTTTACCACCAGTGTCCGATGCTTGACCAACTTTTTTTGGGAGGGCCAGGATTTATTTATTTATTTATTTATTTATTTGGCTGCACGAGCCGCTGTGGCACTCGGAATCTTCGTTGCCTTGTGCAGGATCTTTAATTGCGGCACGCAGGCTCTTTTAGTTGTGGCATGTGGGCTCTTTTAGTTGCGGCATGTGGGATCTAGTTCCCTGACCAGGGATCGAACCTGGGCCCCCTGCTTTGGGAGCACGGAGTCTTAACCACTGGACCACCAGGGAAGTCCCCATGCTTGATCACCTTTGAGTTAACAGCTTTGCACTTTTTGTATTAAGACCATGAATTCTTTAACATCAGAAGTACACAAGTTTTATCCTTTGACCCCGTAATTTCACTTCTGAGAAAATGCTTAAAGAAAATATCTAAATCACATACACATAAACTACTTATGTAGATAGATTGATTCATAGGTGAATGACAGATTGTGGGGAGCAGGGGCTGTCTGAATAAAGTAGTTGTTTTGGGCAATCATTATTGTCCCTGTGGACTGGAAAGGGCAACCTTAAGTGTGTCAAAGCCTTCTCCCCATCTCTGCTCACTGAGGGAGGAGGGGCAGGCAATTACTCCTAGTTCCTTGGATGGTGCCACCATTGTGCCAAGGGTGGACCACCTGCTCATGCTGCTCTCTCTACCCTCCGCCTCCAGAACCTCCCCTCACCTTCCTTAGTGACATCAGGCCTTGGTTCATACACACCTGCTCCACCCTGTCTGCCAAAGGTCACCAGTGATATGTACCCAAGTATTTTTGCAGCATTATCATGAGGCAGGATGATAATTTAAGATGATAACTGGTATGTTCTTTCCCTTCCTCAAAATCCCGTTTAGTCTAAGACCACCATCCCTCCTTTAGGGTTGTGAGACTTGAGGGCACCTAGAGAAAAAGAGTCAACAAAATGTCGGCTTTGGGGAATTCCCTGGCGGTCCAGTGGTTAGGACTCAGTACTTTCACTGCCGTGGGCCCAGGTTTAACCCCTGGTCTGGGAACTAAGATCCTTCATGCCCTGTGGTGCAGCAAAAAAAAAAAATTAGGCTTTTGGGGACTTCTCTGGTGGCACAGTGATTAAGAATCCGCCTGCCCATGCAGGGGACACAGGTTCGAGCCCTGGTCCCACATGCCGCAGAGCAACTAAGCCTGTGCGCCACAACTACAGAGCCCATGTGTCACAACTACTGAAGCCTGCATGCCTAGAGCCCGTGCTCCACAACAAGAGAAGCCATCGCAATGAGAAGCCCGCACACCACAAGGAAGAGTAGCCCCCGCTGGCCACAACTAGAGAAAGCCTGCACGCAGCAATGAAGACCCAACGCAGCCAAAAATAAATAGATAAATAAATAAATTTATTATTTAAAAAAAAAGACCTTATTTAGAGAGGGAGGACAGGTGGAGAGTTTGAAGAGGAAACAAAACAGCAGGAACTGTGTATCTGACCCCATCTGAAGTTCAGTAAACCCCCTCTATTGATTCCTAGGCAAGGCTTAGGCAGGCAACAAATAAGCTTTACAGGCAAATCTCCCACCATTATGTGCAGACACTATGGAGTAGAAATGACAGCTTTGCATGTCTAGGCTTGGGACCAGAAACAGTTTCTCCCAGCTTCTACACCCTACTCTTGGTAGGGGTAGGGGGTGGGGACTCCTGTCTGGGTTCGGAGAGGCCGCATGGAAAGATAGGATGTGGTTACACATCAGCAGGTTGTCAGGATAGAGGGGGAACCCTTCCCAGCTCCCACTGACACACCACCACCCCTGCCCCCTCTCTATGAGCCAGACAGGGATGGCTCACCTGTTACACTGGAATAGGAGGCCACCATGGGACAAAGCAGACGAAGGTCAAGGAGAGGTTGTCCCTTCCCCATTTACTCCTTGGTGACATTTGTGTAACTCCCTCAGAAGCAGAGAGGTGAAGAGCTAGAAAGAGCAGAAAGATTCTGATTATGACTGAGTTTACCTAGAAGTGATTATTGATTATGTTCTTTGTTCTAGAGACCTGGGGCTTAAGAAAGAAATTTAGTTCAATTATAGGAAAATAAAAAGTTATAATTTTCTGCACTTGAGGTCATGCAACTGTGAAATTTGAACCTCCTTTTTTTACAATAGTGAAAAATAGCAAAACCTGGAGTATCCAATAAAAGGGGAACAATTGCAGTGTTATGCAATCATTTAATGTTGACAAATACTGTACAATAATATAAAGATGTTTATGAAAAAAAAAGATGTTTATGATATGATGTTAAGTGAAAAAGTAGGATATAAAAATGTATGTCCTGGGACTTCCCTGGTGGAGCAGTGGTTAAGAATCCACCTGCCAATGCAGGGGACACAGGTTCAAGCCCTGGTCCAGGAAGATCCCACATGTCGCGGAGCAACTAAGCCCGTGCGCCACAACTACTGAGTCTGTGCTCTAGAGCCCTCAAGCCACAACTACTGAAGCCCGCACGCCTAGAACCTGTGCTCTGCAACAAGAGAAGCCACTGCAGTGAGAAGCCCACACACTGCAAGGTAGAGTAGCCCCCGCTCGCCGCAGCTAGAGAAAGCCCATGCAACAACGAAGCCCCAACGCAGCCAAAAATAAATTTAAAAAATTAAAAATTAAAAAAAATACTGTGCAAGCTGAAACCCATGCATAGCAATCTTAATAATTAATGAGAAAAAGTGTGATTGTTCTGTGACTTTTAAATAGTTTGGTCAAAACATTAAAAGCTCTACTGTCAGTTGTAAGTGTTTAGGAAAATGAAAAAAAGAAAAGAAAGTTAACATTTACTTAGTACACTGTTATTTAAAACACTAGAAACATTGAAAATTAAAATGTTTTATTTCTTTGTAAAAGTTATCAGTGCTTACCTTCTCATATAATTTATGATACAGAGCAAGCACCTTTTCTATGACTTGGCCAATCGTTATACCCCTTTCTAAGTTCGGATCAGCTTCCCACATTTTATCCTTTGAACTTTCAATGTCATGAAATATCCCTGAGACTTCCTATAATGGGGCCACCCAGCTAAGCTCCTCCCAAATTCCTAACCTACAGAAGCTGTGTGAGACAATAAATGTTTGTTGTCGTTTAAGCTGTTAAGTTTTGGGGTAATTTGTTGTGCAGCAATAGGTAACAATCAGTAGTTACAATAAGACTAAATACTTCAATTAAAAGAGAGATTCTCAAACTGGATTAAAAAGGAAGCATATGCTTCCTATAATAGGCACATCTTAAATACTGATGCAGAAAGGATGGTTGTAAAATAATCCAAAAAGGTACACCATGTACTCAAAAACAACAAAAAAAACCCCAAACAACCCAATTAAAAATGGGCAAATGACTTGAATAGACATTTTTCCAAATAAAATATACAAATGACCAACAAGCTCATTGAAAATATGCTCAACATCATAATCACTAGTGAAATGCAAATCACAACCACAGGGAGATACCATCTCACTCTCATTAGGATGGTTACTACTTAAAAAAAAAAAAAAACAAGCAACGACAACAAACAGAAAATAAGTATTGGTGTATTGGTGAGAGCTGAGTGATTTTCCAATAAAAAGAAGGAGGGCTTCACCATGCATATGCTAACAATAACAACAAAAAACCTGGTGTAGCTATCGTAATATCATACAAGGTAGACTTTAAACCAAAGAGCATCACTAGAAATAAATAAGGACATTTCATAATAATAAAATATTCAACAATCTGGACAATGTAAAAATTCTAAATTTCTATACTCTTAATAACACAGTTTCAAAATTGAGCAAGCAAAAATTAATGCAACTGAAAGTGAAAATAGCCAAATCTACACTCACTATGGGAGGTCTTAATACCCTCCCGTTGTGGTAAAGATATAAAAGATTTCAACAAAAAATGAAAAAATTATTAAAGCAAACAAAAAAATTAGTAAAGATATAAAAGATTTTTAACAAAAAAATCAGTAATGATATAAAAGATTTCAACAACCAACTAAGAAACCTGATTTATTTAACATGTATAGAACACTCAACAATTGCAGAATACAAACTAGCATTTATTAGGCAGATGAAACATTTACCAAAATTGAGTATAGTGACAATATTTGTGAGTCTTCATGAATCTTAGAGTATTTAAATCATAGAGTATTTTCGCTGACCACGATGGAATTAAACTCAAAATGAACAACAGAAAGGTTAGCTAGAAAATCTCTGTATGCTTGCAACATTTTTGATATACTTCTGTATGATCTACAGGTCAAAGAAGAACTCCCAATGGACATGAGAAGGTATTTGGAATTAAATGATAATACAAATATGACATATCAAAGCTTATGGAATGTACCTGGGCTAAAGGAAAGTTTACAGCCTTAAATGCATATATTAGAAAGGAAGAAAGACTGAGAATTAATGTTCAAAGGAGCCATGTCAAGAAATATTTTTAAATGACAGATTAAACCCAAAGATAATGAAAGAAGAAATAATTAAGATAAGAACATACTTCAATGAAGTAGAATGCAAACATAAAGTGGAGACTATTGATAAAGACAAATGTTGATATTTTGAAAAGACTAATTGTTAAACCCTTGGCAAAACTGATAAAAAAAAGAGAAAAGGTTTAAATAACTATTATCAGGAATGAAAAAAATATATCACTAGAGAGTCTACCAATATTTTAAAAATGATATCACAAACAGTTTTATTCCAATAATTTCTACACTTTGGTGAAACGGGCAAATTAAGAGAAAAATTAAACAACAACAAGAACACAAGAAGAAACGGAAAAATCTGAATAGTTCTATACTTATGAATAAAATTAAATCAATACTTAAAAACATTCCACAAAATCATTCCAGGCCTAGGTGGCTTTGTCATTGAATCCTGCCAAAATATTAAAGGACGAAATCATGATAATTTTACATTAACTTCATTTCTGAGCCTCAGTTTCCTCACCAGTAAAAAGCAGGTTGGACTAGCCAAGCTCAGAAGTGTCTTCCAGTGTCTGCCCTTGATATCTCTGTTGGTGCCCCTTCTGGGAGACGCCCGTCCAAAGGTGAAGTTGAGGACATTTGTCTTTGATGGGAAAAGATTTCAGAATTCTGCTGTATAGTACGCGCTGACCAGCATTGGGTGAATGGAAGTCACCTGGGCCCTCTTCTCCATGCTCTATAATGTGCTATGGATGTTGCCATCTGAACAGAGATAGGTTCCCCTCCAGTGGTCCCATAATCCCCACCACTGTCCTTTACTCCCAGGGAAGCATAGGAAGCTGAATAGTGTCCTGTAAGAAGAACCACAGGATGAAGGGGGCAGAGGGTCGTGGGTGTAATATTAATTTCAAAACCTCAGTTAGGGGCTTCCCTGGTGGCGCAGTGGTTGAGAATCTGCCTGTCAATGCAGGGGACACGGGTTCGAGCCCTGGCCTGGGAAGATCCCACATGCCGCGGAGCGACTAGGCCCGTGAGCCACAATTGCTGAGCCTGCGCGTCTGGAGCCTGTGCTCTGCAACAGGAAAGGCCGCGATAGTGAGAGGCCCGCGCACCGCAATGAAGAGTGGCCCCCACTTGCCGCAAATAGAAAGCCCTCGCACAGAAACGAAGACCCAACACAGCCATAAATAAATAAATAAAATTAAAAAAACAAAAAACAAAAAAACCTCAGTTAGCCAGAATCTTCATATATACCCTTTAAGCATTAAAACTCTATTTTAACCATCTTGATTGGACATTATGCTAAATATATTTTATCCATCCTTTCTTTCCTAAGTATAGATGAACAAGTATACATTCTTTAGCTTTTTCTTCAGAATATAGGGTCATAGTGATGAATATTAGATGTTGTAATCTCAGAGAAACAATCAGGGAAATTAAAATACATATAGTTATTTGATTCTACACCAACTAAATCTTTCCAGTCTTCTGTGATTTTTGAATTCTTGTCTTCCTTAAAAAAAAATCTTCTTCCTACATTTCAGGCTGTTTGCTGTCACCTTGTGTATTATAAATGTGTTTTCTTAGCAGGAACATTTCCCTTTTTCAAATGTGCTATTTTTCTGTGAGTTAAGAAAAGAGACTATCAGGTATGTTAGCATTGTGTGTAAACTAGGAGTAAATAAACCCTGATGAAACTAAGATGGAAAAGTTTTATTGAGATATTAACCTATGCACGTACTTTCTCCCCCTTCATTCAAGCAGATAATAGATCTTGTGCTACTAGTCTCAGGGAGAGTTTGTGGCTCCTACTGAAGAAACAGGGATTGAGAAGAGATGAATTTCTTCTGATCAGGGTTTCTTATGACCTGGGGCCCTTGAACTTAGATGGGAAAAAATTCCTTTTTTTTTTTTTTCTCTAACCTGTATCTGAAAAATAGCATTTCCTTAAATTTTGAGTGTAGGCAACAAATTGCTGCTGTATGAACAGTATCTGTGCCTTTGCCATCAGCAGAAATTAGCTATTTTCATATCCTTTTATGGTTGTTGCAATATGTTGAAATATTGTTTACATATATCACTACCTCAAAAGTATGAAGTTATTAGACCATCACTAGATCTCGGTATTTAATGTGCTTTTTTTAGAAAACCCATGTGTTACTCTATCATAAGTCTGTTTTTAAAAATATTTTAATAATCGTGCATCAGTATTTCCCCTCAGGCTGGTGGAAGGAAAGAAGGAAAGAGCAGAGAGGGCTGTGATACTGAGAGCAGGAAGGCTGGGTCCTTGGGGAGGGTACGGTCACTCACTGCACCTAGGGACAGAGTCCCAGGTCGCCAGATTGGAATGCAAACAGTTGACAGAGCCACTGCAACCTGCAGGGACTAATGCCTGAGGATCTGATGGACCCCCCAAAAAACCCTCCCCAAACTGTACATAACCTGTGGGAATGGGGGACCCCCAAAAAACCAAACTCTAGTTCTTATAAAACTGAGTTTGGGAGCTGAAGTATGTGGCAGCTACAAAGGCTTCTCTAGTGACTGAAAGGCATGGCTTCAATTACAAGACTTCTATGCACTGTAAACACAAACAGCCCGGAAAAGGTTAAATACCTGCGTTCAGATTGTAAGATCTAGCCCAGGTTTGCTGTGTATATTGTAATGTTAAATGAAAAAAGAACTCCCTTTTGCGTTATAGTCATTTGGTCTCATATATGACAGTTGAATAATTAAAAAGAAAAAGAAAGAAAGAAAGAAAGAAAAAACAACCTCTAATTGGATTGCTGAGGGCCTTTGATGGAATTCCTGAATAGGGGCTCTGTTTCAGAGAGGGGCTGAAGTATGGCAGCCTGCACGAGTCCAGAGCTGGGAGAGGCCGTGTACAGTCCTGGCCTCTCTGTTTGCTGCCTCACAGGTCAGCGGATCAAACTGGGACCCCGGACATCTTTGCACTGAGTCCAGTCTCCACTGCCTCCATCAGAGTCTACACTGGCAGCCTCACGGACCAACTCAGCTCTCTCACCTCTTCCCATTTCCATTTCAAAAATAAATTATCAACTCATGGACTGAAAGCAGGACCAGGCCAAAAGCTTCTTCCTCTTTCTTTCTACCTTGTCCACAAATTCCCTCCCCCAAATAGAAGACTCCTTTGGGGGTGAGGAGGACCAGCCCTGCCCCTTCAGCTCGTGCAGAAAGCTTGCTTTCCCACCCCCGTTTCCTCTCCTCAGGCCTCTCTTACCCTCAATGCACCCCAACCCCTGCAGGGAGGGGGAGTAGGGTCTGAGGGAAAGGTAGAGCTAGTGTCCAACTTTTTTGTTATTCCCTACACCCTGACCTTTCCCTTCTACAGCCGAGCCTGGTATGGGAAGAAGAGTCTCAGGCCTCAGCTTGCCAGATTGTGCAATGGACCAGCTGAAAGGTGAGGCAGGCTCTTCCTGCCCCCAGGTAATGTCAGCAGTTTGAAAAACAACATCCTTTAAGGTTGAATGCCTTGGCCTTGGATGGAGCTGGGCAGGGCTGAGTGGCTGCAGGTTCATCCTCCCACACCTCTATGCCTCAGCAAGCATCAGGGAGGCAAGATGGTGGAGAAACAGGAGACCTGAGTTCTAGCCCAATATCTGCTAATAAAGCATCCCTGGTCCATCTAACTCTCCACCTCATCCTCATCTTAGTTTTTCCATCTTTAAGAAAAGTGGGTGAAACTAGATGAACTTTAACATCCTTTCCATCTTTTAATGTCCTTACACATTATTAACATCCCCAAAGACAATACTCTCTATCTTACAGGCAAGCCAATAGGGTCCGTGAAGATAAGGGGCCTACCCCAAGCCACACAGTCAGGTAGGAGAAAGAGGGGGCATTGAAACCCACCTAACCCATTCAACTGCATTGGTCAAGGCAAAACCTCACCTCAGGAGCTCTGCCCTCTTCCAAAGGTTGGGTGGTCTTTGAATTAGGAAATATGGCAGAGAGAGAACATTCAAGGCCCAGGAGAACTCCAGTCCTGCTGAGCTCACGGGCAGTGAGGAAGGGAACAGAAAAAGTTCATCATCAGAGATTCGAAAGGAAGCCTGGAGACCCAGCCAGATGTGAGACCAGCAGACAGAATGGAGTGGGTGCTAGGGATGCTATCGAATAAGAAAAAGTAGGTGGTAGGATGGCTTACTTGTTCAGAAAACAATGTCCCAAGTATAGTCTTGCTGTCAGCAGAGAAAAATGCCATATTAGCTAAACATGCAATCAGCTTGGCTGGGTCTAAAAGAGGCCATTACTTAGTGACAGATACAGTCTATGAGAAACAGATTGGGAAGAACCCAGTTTCTGAATGGTGAGATGGAGGTGGATTTTAACAAGCTTCCATTGGTCTCTTTAGGCCTGATGTCTTGCTTCCTGGTCCATAGTGCCTGTTGGAGGAGAGATGGGGTACCCAAGGACTAAATAACCTTGAGAGAACACAGTAGTGGCTAGAGGATTTCATCTTTCTCTATTATTTTTTAAATTTTGAGATGTTTGATATAGCCAAAATAATATATGTTATGTATATATGGTCATATGCATAATAATAAAACAAACACCTATGAACTCATGGCCCAAGTTAAGAACTAGAAAACACTACCATTGCTCCAAGCTCTCATCCCCTGCCTTACCCAGAGGGAACCACTATTCTGAATTTGCCCCACAATCTTTTGCTTTTCTTTATATTTTCCTACATATAAATGTGCAAATAATAAATTGTTTAGTTTTGCTTATTTTTTAATTTAACAAGAATGTATTTTTTCTAGGATTACTTTTTTCACTCATTATGTTTCTAAGATTCATCCATGCTGATGTGTGTATAGTTCACTCATTAGTAATATGCATAGTGTTCCATTGTGTGAATATACCACAATTAATTTATCCATTCTTTTGTCCAAGGGCATTTGGATTCTTTCTATTTTTTGCTGTTTTGAAAATGCTGCTAAGAACATCCTGGATGTTTATGTTTCCTGGAGCCTAAGTATACAACTTTCTCTGGAGTATACACCCTGGAGTGGAATTATTGGGTCAAATTTTTTTTCTGAGCGGTTAGAACAATTTACATTTCACTCACTAGAGCTCCTGTTGCACTACATCTTCACCAAGACTTGGTGTTGTTCTCCCACATTCCAGCACCATCCCTAACCTCAGTTATCTCTGCTGGTAACCCTGGGGCGGCTCCCATCTTTCCCAGCCCAAGCCCATGGTCTTTTAATGCCTTAGTGAATGTGGTGAGATGCTTCTATGTATCCCTATATTCCTAACTGAGTAACATTGAGTACAAGAGAGGAAATAACAGTTTAGGGATAGACTAGGGGCCTTAGGGGGGTCTGTGTGAACATCAGAATCACTGGATCCTTTTGGAGAATGAAGGTCAGCAGGTAGATTTGTTAGTTCTATCCAAACCCAAAGCACACTGGAGCCTGGTCCCCTGGGGTGACAAAAGATGCCTAATTAATTTCCTTCCCTATCTGCCCCTCACAGCCTCTCCTGTTTCTCAAGTGAACACTATTTACCTCCCTCCACTTTCTCCTCCACTCTCTAAGTCAGTATTTCTTCAAGTCAGTATTTCTCCTAGTGGTCCACCAGCCACCTACATCAGAATCAGCTGGGGTGCTTGTTAAAAATGCAGATCCTCAGAATCTAAAAAAGAGTGGATATATGTATATGTATAACTGATTCACATTGTTGTACACCTGAAACTAACACAACATTGTAAATCAACTATGATTTATAACCTTGGGGTATTTTATACCCCAATAAAAATTTAAAAATTAAAATAAAATTTAAAAACAATGAAAAAAAGCGCAGATCCTCAGACCCTCCCTCATACTGAAGCAGACTCTCTGGGGTTCAGCTCAGGAACCTACTGTTTAACAAGTTCACCTGGTGCTCCATGTGCACATTGAGGTTTGAGAGCTGTTGCTCTAAGCACCACCATCAGGGAGGTTAAGCCAAGGTCATCTCCAGGCAAGTTCAGATGCTCTCCCAACAGCTCCTCCATAAAGAATGAGTTGAATTCCATCTTCTCATGACCCTTCCCCTACTTCCACTGTACCCCCGGGCAGCAGGGATAAGACCACTTAAACTGTAGCATCTGTGTGTACCAGATGTGCATCCTACCACTGTTTACAGTAAGGAGAAACTGAAAATGGCTGCCTGCTGGTAGAGACCTGGTCAAATTCATTATGGTACATCTTTCCAATGGAATGCTATACAACTATTAAAAATGACTTTATGTCTTTATTATTGCATCTCCACTTTCATGGAATCTTTAAAAAGCATGTTAAATTTTACAGTTTCCAGTTTTGTTTGAGTTTTCTACATAAGTGAGCATTATCTTTATGATCAGGAAAACACAATGAAAGACAGAAACATCTAGAAGTGTTTGCTGACTATTTATAAAGGAGCTGGTTTAGATTATTCTACCAGCCCTGAAAACAAAAATCTCTTTAAATGATCAAAGGAAATACTACAGGAAAATTTCCCAGATCTGAAGGGCCTGAGTGTTACAGATTGAAAGAGATCACCAAAGGCTAGCACACCAAACAAACAAACAAACCAACAAAAAATGCAGATATTTGTCATCACATTTCAGAGCTCCAAGAATAAAGAGAAGATCCTAAAGAGTTTCCAAAGAGAAAAAAGGAAAAACAGGTCACAGACAAAGCCTTAAGAATCAGAGTGACATTTGGGCTCCTACCAGAGTCATTGGATATTAGAAGACCATGAAGCTTTGCTTTCAAAATAATGAGGAAAAATGATTTGTATATCTAAAATGATTTTATGTGTGATGGTAGAATGGAAACGGACTGAGACACACAAATGCTCCAAATATTTAATTTCCCAAGCACTCAGTCTTAGAATACTCCTGAAGGATGTATTTTAGCAAGTTGAAGATGTGCAACATTAATGAGGAACTCATAGATACTGGAAACAGGAGATCAATCCAGGGCACTTGTGAGGGCAGGCCCAGCAGGACCCATGTGTGCACAGGCCCCAGGTGGGTGCAGCTAGTTCAAACTGGGGCAGGAGGAGGCGTATGCCTCCAGATTCAAAAATGCAAGTGGAACCAACAAAGGGTTCAAACTGTGTTTGAGTGTATGGAAAAACTATTGAAAGTCATGTGACAGATCTTTTGGAGCATATGGGAAAAGGTAGTGAAATAGAGACAGGCCATGGAATACTAAGTCAATGAAAATATGACAACTGATAATTTCAGGAAAACGAAAAATTTGTACAAGAAAGAAAACATAATTAGAGTACTGGAAGTCAGAAGAATGCCTAAAATTGATAAACTATGAAATTGTAGCAAATGCATATTATTTAGAAGTATGGAGAAAAGCAAGTGAAAAAACAGTTAAAAGAGTTGAAAGTAGTTGCCTCTTGGGAATGGGACAGAGGTATGGGTAAAGGACTGTTTTATTTTGCCATAAGCCTTGTAGCGCTATTTTTTTTAAACTATGTACATTATTTTGATTGGAACACTCATACACTGCTGACTGAACATAAAATGATGAGCCATTAACTTTAAAAAGTTAAACAGAGAGTTACCATATGACCCAGCAATTCCACTCCAATTCCAGAGAATTGAAAAGAGGTGTTCAAACAAAAACTTGTACAGGAATAGTTCAGTACTACTCACAATAGCCAAAACATGGAAACAACCCAAATGTCCATCAGCTGATTAATGGGTAAGTAAAATGTGGTATATCCATATAGTGGAATATTATTCAGCCATAAAAAGGAAAGAAGTATTGATACCTGCTACAACATGGATAAACCTTGCAAACATTACCCAAAGTGAAAGGTGTCCGACACAAAAGGTCACATGTTGTATGATTCCATTTATATGAAATGTCCAGAATAGGCAAATCCATAGAGACAGAAAGTAGATTAGTGGTTGCCTGGGGGAAGGGGGAGAGGGAGATGAGGAGTGTCTGCTTAAGGGGTATGGGGTTTCTTTTGGGGGTGATGAAAATGTTCTGGTAATGGCTGCACAACATTGTGAATATACTAAAAACTGAATTGCATTCTTTAAAAAGGTCAAATAGTTTTTGTTATGTAAATTATATTTCAATAAGGATACATTGTTATAACAGAACACACAATTCGAACTGCCTTAAACAATTAAAAGAGATGTGTTTTGAGTTGAATGTATTTAAAAACAAATACAACCCAATGTGCATGTTTTCCTTCCACTCTTCCGGGACCTAAAATCCACTTTGCTCCAAGACCCTTGCTCACAAGCCCTGCAGAGGTGCTGGGGAGGACAGCACATGGTAGAGGTAAATAGATGCCTGAGAGCCAGACAGTTGGGGTTCGAGCTCTGGTTCCACCACTAACTTACTGCAGGACCTTCTGAAGAATTCTTAATCGAAGTCTTAGTTTCTTCATCACTACAATGGGGCAATAAGTCTCCATCTTATCCTGTGGTTGTGAAGATTAGAGGAGAGAACGTCTTTGAGCCCCAGGCACAGTGCCTGGCCCATAATAAACACTTAGATCAGCCGTTTACTATTAGTATTGGACAACCCCCTGAACACGGATGTTTGGGAACGCCCCTCCAGCTCCCAGAGTGAGCGATATTGTTAAGCCTAATGAAGCAGAGCGGGTAGGAGAGGATTTCAGGGAAAAGCATTATTAGCGCATCTTTTTTGAGCGCTCACTCGGTTGCAGCTTCTAAGGCCCTTCCGCGCGTGAGCTCGGCTCCCTACCCACCTCGCCTGTGCCCCCGGCCCCGTCCCAGGAAGAGATGAGCCGGGGACCAGGGATGCGGGTGGCCGCGGCCCCGTCCCAGCTGCAGGGAGGAGGCTGGCGCGGGGCTGAGAGTTGGGGCAGTGGTCTGCGGCTTCAGCCGGATCCCGGCCCGGGGAGAAGCAGCAGCCCGCGCCCGGAGCAGCGCGGAGCTGCCGGCGAGGAAGGCCGCGCTGAAGGGCCCGAGGGAGGCGGGGACCGAAAGGACCAGGGGCTGAGGGGGCGGGAATCAGGGGATGGGAGGGCGCGGGGGCGAAGGGTGCAGGGACCCGGGGGCGCGGGGCCTGAGGAACCTGGGACCTGAAGGAAGGCGGGGGTGGGCTAGGGGGTCGCGGGAACCAAAGGGGCGTCGGAATCCGCCCGGCGCCGCCCCCACGAAACGCCCTTGACCGCGCTCTGCGCCCTTCCCCTTACAGCCCACATTCTGGGCTCCGCGCTAACCCTCCCTGTTCACAGGGCTCTGGTTACTCACTTTGTATCCTCCACTACTCTGAGCTTGTTTTCGAAGTTGCTTTTATTTCGTTTTAAACAGTGGACAAAGGATCCAAACTGTGTCCCTCTCCTGGGCTCCAGCAGAGACCTCTGGGCTCCTTGAGAGCAAGGCTGGTTTTTTATCTCTACATCCCCAGTGCCTGGCACATGGTAGCCTCTCGGTAGATGGTGGGTGAATACATAATGAATGGTTGTGTGATTGAACTGCCTTTCTTGGGACCCAGATCACAGCCCTGGGATTCTAGAAGCAGAAGTGGAGGGATGGGGCGGGGGCTGGGGTGGAGGCTGGCTCAGGAATACTAATATTTACTACAATCCCTTATGTGAATGTATTGGTGGACAATGTCAGAACACGCTCATTGCTCTCCCCTCTTCTGAGCCTCACACTATCCTTGGAAGTAGATGTGGCTAATGCTGTTCTCATTTTACAGGTGAGAAAACAGGTTCAGAGCTAGACGTTATGTAGAACCCAGCCTTGCCTGCTTTCTGAGGCCAGCCTTCCTGGAACTCCTGCACCAGGCTTGTAGCTACTGATGCCAGGAGGGCTGGCATTTCTCCTGCTTTTCCTTTTGCCCGCTGCAGTATTCAGGGCTACAGGGTGCAAAGGGAGCGCCCTGGACTGGTGATTATAGTCAATAGTAGGTGAACTGTTGGTAAAGGTATTGAAATAGAGAGAGCAATGTTGTCGTCTAATACCAGTCCAAGTTTGATTCAATGCCAACCCTTTACGGGGCTATGTACTTGGGGAGGAGTGCAGGCCGATGAATGAGACACAGGACTTGCACTCGGGGAGCCAAAACTTGGTAGGACATTAGCTTTATATATATAGGATATTCAGGAGTTCATGAGGTTTATCTAAAAACAGCGATTCTCAACCAGATGTACACAGTATACCTGTGGAGATTTTTAAGAATACCTATGCAAAATACTGATATCAGAACCCCACCTCAGACCTACTGGGTTAGAATTTCCTGGAGTGGGATCAAAGCATGTGGATTTTTTAAAAAGCTTTCCCTGGAGGGCTTTCCTGGTGGCGCAGTGGTTGAGAATCTGCCTGCTAATGCAGGGGACACGGGTTTGAGCCCTGGTCTGGGAAGATCCCACATGCCACGGAGCAACTAGGCCCGTGAGCCACAACTACTGAGCCTGCGCGTCTGGAGCCTGTGCTCCGCAACAAGAGAGGCTGCAACAGTGAGAGGCCCGCGAACCGCGATGAAGAGTGGCCCCTGCTTGCCGCAACTAGAGAAAGCCCTAGCACAGAAACAAAGACCCAACATAGCAATCAATCAATCAATTAATCAATCAATCTTTAAAAAAAAAAAAAAAGCTTTCCCTGGATTCTGATGTGCACTCCTCGTTTAGACCTGTTGCTCTAATTCAAAATTGTTGTTTAAAAAAAAAGATACAGGGAATTCCCTGGCGGTCCAGTGGTTAGGACTCTGTATTTCCATTGCTGGGGGCCTGGGTTCGAGCCCTGGTGGGGGAACCAAAATCCTGCAAGTCTTGCATTGCGGCCAAAAATAATAATAATAATAAAAGATACAAATGAACTTATATACAAAATAAATAGACCCACAGACATAGAAAACAAACTTACAGTTACCAAGGGGGAAAGAAGAGGGAGGGATATATTAGGAGTTTGGGATTAACATATACACACTACTATATGTAAAATTTATAATCCACAGGACTTACTGTATAGCACAGAGAACTGTACTTGATGTTTTGTAATAACCTGTAAGGAAGAAGAATCTGAAAAAGAATACATATATAGATGTATGTATAACTGAATCACTTTGCTGTACATTTGAAACTAGCACAACATTGTAAATCAACGTACTTCAATAAAAAATAAAAATAAAAAAGAGAGAAAAAACTCTCTCAACCAGAGAAAACGCATAAACAAACAAAATTGTTGTTAAGTGTGGACCAGTAAGAGAAGCACACAAATAGCTATAACAGGGAAAATAGAGGTAAGCACTTCATAAAGTGACAAACCAAGTACTATGGAGTTTAAAAGGAGGGAGAAGTCACATGTGCATGGAGGAATCAGGGTAAAGGGGCAATGTGTGATGCGATATAAAGTATGTGCAGGATATGGACCAGCAGAAATTGTGGGAAGGAGAAGAGGAGGACGTTTCAGGAAGAGGGAGGACATTTCAGCTTGAGCAAAAGAAAGGAAGAAAAGAACATGAAGTGTGTTCAGGGACCAGGTCATAGTGAATTCAGCTGGAGGGTGGGTAAACACGGGAGGAAAAGGAAGAGTGGGAATCTGTTGTGAATTTCTTGTATGCTGAGGTGAAGTCTTATTAAATATAAATGGAAGAGTCAATATTGTAGAGATGCCAATCCTCTCAAAATTGATCTATCTATTTAATGTAATACCAATAAAAAAATCCCAAAAGGATTTTTGTAGAAAACTTAATAAAATGGTTCTGGAGTTTAGTTGGAAGCATAAACATGTGAGAAGAGTCAGGCAACAGAAAGCTACAATAATTAAAACAAATGCGTACATGTGTAGAAATAGGCAGACAGATCAATGTGACAAGTCTAGAAGTAAGCCCAAGCATATGTGGGAACTACATAATTGTCCAAGAGGACAATTCAAATCAGTGAGTTAAAAATTGTATTCAGATGAAATATTGTGAATGAATTTAAGTCACAAAAAGATATACTGTATGATTCCACTTATATAAGCTATCTGAAATAACTCAAATTCATAGAAACAGAAAGTAGAATGGTGGTTACCAGGGCCTGGGGGAGGGGAAAAGGAGATGCTGTTTAATGGATATAGGGTTTTCATTTTGTAAGTTGAAAAAGTTCCAAAGATCTGTTTCACAACAATGCTCAATGTTAACACTACTGAACTGTACACTTAAAATAGTTAAGATGGTAAATTTTATGTTATGTGTATTTAACCACACACACAAAAATTTTTATGTGTGTGGTTAGATACATAACATCCAGCTAGCCATTTGGAAAAGATCCATACCACACTAGATTCTAGATAGATTAATGACAGCAATTGTGTGGACTTCCCCAGTGGCCCAGTGGTGAAGACTCCGCACTTCCACTGCAGTGGGCACGGGTCCGATACCTGATCGGGGAACTAAGATCCCACATGCCGCACAGCATGGCCAAAAGAAAAAAGCAACTGTGAATATTTAAAGAAAAATTAACACCAGTCCTCTTCCAACTCTTCCAAAAAATTGAAGGGGAGGGAATACTTCCAAACTCATTCTATGAGGCCAGCATTACCCTAATACCACAACAAGACAAAGATACCGTAATAAAAGAAAAGTACAGATCCCTTATGAACACTGATGTAAAAATCTTCAACAAAATACTAGCAAACTGAATTCAATAGTATATTAAAAAGATTATACACCATGACCAAGTGGGTCTATTCTTGGAATGCAAGGATGGTTTAACATACAAAAGTCAATCAAATAATACTCCACATTAACAGAATGAAGGGAAGAAAACGCGTGATCTTCTCAATTGATGAGGAAAAAACATTTGACAAGGTTTAGCACAATTTCTTGATAAAAACATTTAACATACTAGGAATAGAAGCAAATTACCTCAACATAATAAGGGCTATATATGAAAAACCCACAGCTAATGTCATTTTCAGTGGTGAAAGACCAAAAGCTTTTTCTTTAAGATTAGCAGCAAGACAAGGATGCTTGCTTTTGCCACTTCTATTCAACATCATATTGGAAGTTCTAACTAGAACCATTAGGCAAGAAAAATAAATAAAAAGCATCCACATTGGAAAGAAAATATAAAATGATATCTGTTCACAGATGACATGATCTTATACATAGAAAACCCTAAAGAATCCACAAAACACACATACACACACACAAACCCACAAAAAGACCTGTTAAAAACTAAAAAATTCAGCAGTTACAGGATGCAAAATCAACCCACGAAAATCAGTTGCATTTCTAGAGACTAACAATGAAGAATCCAAAAAGGAAATTTAGAAAAAAACTCCAGGGACTTCCCTGGTGGTCCAGTGGTTAAGAATCCGTCTTCCAATGCAGGGGACTTGGATTCGATCCCTGGTCGGGGAACTAAGATTCCACATGCCACGGGGCAACTAAGCCCACGCGCTGCAACTTCTGAGCCCACGCACCCTGGAGCCCACCCGCCACAACTAGAGAGAAGCCCACTCAGGGCAATGAAGAGTTCGCTCACCGCAACGAAAGATCCCGCGTGCCGCAACTAAGACCTAAGGCAGCCAAATAAATAAATTAATTTAAAAAAAAAATTTTTAAAACCCTCCATTTACAATAGTATCAAAGAGAATAAAATACTTATGAATAAACATAATGAAGGAGACTCTATTCGTTTGCTAAGGCTGCCATAAAAAAATACCATTGACTAGGTGGCTTAAACAACAGAGATTTGTTTTTTCACACTTCTGGAGGCTAGAAGCCCAAGATCAAGCTGTCAGCAGTTTTGGTTTCTTCTGAGGCCTCTTTCTTTTGCTCACAGATGGCGTTCTTGCTGTGTCCTTTCATGGTCCCTCTGTCTGTATTATCTGTGCCCTAATCTCCTCTCCTTATAAGGACACCAGTCACATTGGATTAGGGTCTACCCTAACAATTTGACTTGGTGTGGCCTTTTATTTTTATTTTTTTTTAATTTTTATTTTGTCTGCACCGCGTGGCTTGCGTGATCTTAGTTCCCCGACCAGGGATTGAACCCAGGGTCACGGCAGTGAAAGCACCGAGTCCTAACCACTGGACTGCCAGGGAATTCCCTGGCGTGGCCTTTTAAAATTCATTCAGTTTGGTACACAGTAAACTCTTTCAATATGAAGGCTTGTATATTTCTCAGATTTAGGACATTTTCTTCCATTATTCTTTTATTCTCTCTGTTATCACCTTCTGGAACTCCTACTAAACAGAGTTGGAGCTTCCAGATATAGCTTCTAAATCTCTTTTATCTCATATTATCCAACTTTGCTTCCCCTCCAAACTGTCTTTTCCTGCATGAGCTTTCAGGATGTGGTTTTTTTGACAAGCCTGATTTTGTCTTCTTTTCAGGTTATTTTTATTATTTAGAATCTATTTTTAAATTATACAAATGTATATCGATTCATTATCATTGTAAAACACTTAATGCAGAAAAAAATTTAAACTCTCACACCCCACCTCTATCATTCCAACTCAGTTTCCCCAAAGTAACCACTGTTATCAGTTTAGGGTTTTTCCCTTCAGATCTTGTCCTATGGCTACATTTACATGTTTACATTTTCATATTGAAATATGTTTTGTTTTTGCTTTATATAAACGGTTTCAAACTGAAACTACTGTCTCACAATTTCCTTTTACCTTATTCTGTATCTTGGAGATTTTCCATGTCAGTAGATATTTATTTATTTTTAACACCTACATAGCATTTCATAATACAGATGTACCATAACTTATTTGCTCATTCCTGTACTGAGGAGTATTTACACTGTTCCTCTTTTTTTCTATTTTATAAATAATGTAACAATGAACATCTTTTTTTTTTTTTAACAATGAACATCTTTATACTTACCTCAACCTCACTGTAAATATGTATTTCTCTGGGACATAACTTAAAAATGGAATTGCTGGTTTGAAGAATATGTACACATTTATTTATTTTTCAGTATACCCTTAGTACAAGATTCAAAAGGTACAAAGTCAATCATATTGAAAAGTAAGTCGGGCTTCCCTGGTGGCACAGTGGTTGAGAATCTGCCTGCCAATGCAGGGGACACAGGTTCGAGCCCTGGTCTGGGAGGATCCCACATGCCGCAGAGCAACTAGGCCCGTGAGCCACAACTACTGAGCCTGCGCGTCTGGAGCCTGTGCTCCGTAACAAGAGAGGCCACGACAGTGAGGCCTGCGCACCACGATGAAGAGTGGCCCCCACTCGCCGCAACTAGAGAAAGCCCTCGCACAGAAAACGAAGACCCAACACAGCCAAAAATTAATTAATTAATTAATTAATTAAAAAAGGAAAAAGTTAAAAAAAAAAAAGAAAAGTAAGTCTCCTTCCAGCTCCTGTCTCCCAATCATCAGTTCTTCACTCCAGAAGCAATCACTGTTATCAGTTTCTTCCTTTCACGGATAGTCTAAAATTGTACATTTTAGATTTTAATATATATTGCCACATGATTCTTCAAAAAAGGCAATTTATTTTTTCTGTTCCCCTCATCCAAAGGTGAAGTCTATTTCCCCACTCCTTGCATTGGGTTGCCCTAGGCCTTAAGAGCTATTATATCAATAGCTTACTTTCTCACTCTCTTGGAATGTTGCTGCCAAGTGAATAAACCCAGTCTATTCTACTGGAGGGTGAGAAACAATGTGAAGTAGAGATAAATACTCCAGATTAGGTTCCTTAGACCAGGGTTGGCAAACACTTTCTGTAAAGGACCATATAGTATGTATTTTTAGATTTGCATGCTATATGGTCTCTGTTGCAACTATTCAACTCTGCTGTTATATTGTGAAAGCAGCCATAAAACAATATATGAATAATAAGGTGGGAAAAGACTTGGCCCACCTGCAGTTCTTTGCTGACCCTTACCCTAAACCAACGAGCCTGCCAACTGCCAGGCATGTGAGTAAGGTCATCCTAGACCATCCAAACCCCAGCACAACCCCCAGCAAATTGCAGACATCAGCTGAACCAGCCCAGACCAGAATAGCTGTCCAGCACAGAACTGTAATAATGTCTGATGTTTAAAACCATTAAGTAGCGCCCGGCTAGCTCAGTCGGTAGAGCATGAGACTCTTAAAACCATTAAGTTTTAGGGTGGTTTGTTACACAGCAAAAGCTAACCAACACACTAACCCATACACTTTGCCATTATTGGATACTATTAATATTTTTATTTTTATTAATCTGATATATTAAAAATGATATATTATAGTTATTTTACTATGCCTTTCTATGGTTATGAATGCATTTGAGCATTTTTTCATATATGTTCATTGATCAACTATATATGCTCTTTTATGAATTTCCTTCATATCCAGTGCTCATTTTAACACTGAATTATTTTCTTGTTGATTTGTCATTTTCCAAAAATATATCTTGGATTTTAACACTTTGCTATATTTATTGCAAATATTTTCTCCCTGTTTGTTGTCTATTATTGTAGCATTTTTTATTATATTGAAGTTTTAAATTTTTATATAATCAAATTTAGCAAATATTTCCTTTATGGTTTTTGAGTTTTGTGTCTTCAGAAGGCCCTCCCTATTCTAAGCTTATAAAAGCATTCTCCTATATTCTTCTAACACTTCTATAGTTGATTTCATTGGTTTTTAATAAGTGTTCTCTTTATTATCCATATAAGATTTATTTTATATGTGATGTCATCTTAATTTTTTTCCAAGGGGGAAACATAATTACTAGCTATCCTTGCACACTTTGTTTTCCAGATAAATTTTAAAATCATCTGCATTTCTATATAAAAATCTCTTGGCATTTTAGTTGTTATTTCTATTTGTTTCCATTTTTTCAGAATGTCTTCCAATTTTCTGGTCTGTCAATGGCACTATTTCTGGGTTTTCAGTCCTATTTGGAATTTATATTTTTATTTTTTAAATTAATGTCTTCTGTTTTGTGGGACCTGGAACAGGAGGGAATGTAGTCAGATGTACATTCAGATCCAGCTCTTCCACCAGCTATTAAATTTTGAAATTTACTTTTCAGATTCTTGAAAGAATTCAGCATTATTTATAATAATGAAAAATATGGTGTCCTAAGTGTAAACATCACTTGAGTAGCTCTCAGTTATATAAACGTAGGCTGAGAAATAGTCATTTTTCTGAGATTAAGGCGTAGCTTTTGTGACTTAATTAAGGGAGCCATTAGAACTCTGATATATTAACTTGGTCCTTAAGCAGGAGCTGGATGAATTTACATAAGGAGGCCAGCATCTTCTGGGCTAGAAGGAACTGATACTCGATCATTGCTCCCTGAGACATGAAGCCAGAGAGACCTGTGGATGTTGACTGCCTGGCCCTGGCCAGAACAGTAGCAGGGAAGAGCAACATGGTCTTTGAAATAATTAACTTCAGTAAAGTGGGAATCCAGGCCCTCAAGAGTTGAGTTCAGCACAATAGGTGGCTGATGCTAAAAGCAGCTCTGGTAGGAGCTATGCAACATATTAGAATTAGCAGCATTAACTGCTGAATGTGCAGTATCAATTTCCTACTACAAAGAGGCAGCAAGAAGCAAAGTTTGTAACTGACTAATTGGACACCTATACTGTCCTTGCTGAGTGTGGAAACTGGACAGACTTCTACCAGATTAAATCCTTGGGTATTTGACAGTACGTCAGAGATATAAGCCCTAAGAGGCAGATGTTGAATATCTTATTAATCTCTTTTGTGGAGTCTCTAGACAATTTCATTTTATGTAAAAAAAAAATTTTTTTGAAGGAGATGTATTTATCATTATACCACAGTTTTGGGAGCAGGCCAACCTATGTCCACCCAGAGGGAAATGAGTTTAAAAAATCTGTGACACATCCATGCAATGGAATACTATGCACTTATTACAAAGAATGCTATAGAACTATATTAACTGAAGTAGGAGAACCCCCAAGACTTGCATTTTCTGTGTGTGTGTGTGTGTGTGTATGTATATATATATATATATATATATATATATATATATATATATATATATATATATATATATATAATGCTATTACTACAAAAATTATTTAGTTATATATCCTTATGAATATATACAGGTCTAGAAGTAAGGTTATCAAACGTTGATGGTGATTGACTCTAGGGGGTGAGAGTTTAGATAATTTTTGCTTTCTTTTTCATATTTTCCTATATTATTTAAATTTCTTGCAAATTTTCTATAATGAACATGTTTTATCTTTATGAAATAATTTTCTAAAAATGGAAACTGACCACAGAAGTCATCAAGAATAATAATAATAATAGCTTACTATGAGCCAGAAACTACACTAAGTGTTTTACATGCATTATCTGATTTACTTCTCACAGCAACCCTACGAGGGAGATTTGCATATTGAACAAAGCAAGGCTTGAATAGTTTAAGTAAATTGCCCATAATCAAAGGGTTAGAAAGTGGTGGGAGCAGGATTAAAGCCCAAATTCCCTGGCTGCAGAGCTATGGTCTCTCTGGTTTGACCCACAGAGGAAATGGAGCTGTTTGGAGCTAACAGAGAAATTCACCAGCATTTTACATACAATCCACTTTCAACTTTACCAGCCTTAACTTCAAGGCCATTTTCTCTTTTTACCTTTCCAGAAGTAAGCACTAAATACTGTAAAAATAAAAAAGACACTACCAATTAAAGACATAAAACTTTCTGTAGTATTCTGTTACATTGGGGGACCCAGTGAACCATGCCTTCCAGTACTGGAAGGTACCCTGGCATAGGCCTCTACTCTTGAATTTGGGCTGGCCCTTTGACTTGCTTTAACCAACAGAACATGGTGAAAGCACCAGTCCTGAGGCTAAGCCTTAAGAAGGCCTACCAACTTCCACTTTTGTCTTTTTGGGAGTCCTAATCCAACATGTAAGAAATATGGCTTCTCTGCTGAAGAATTATGTAGAAAGGTCACATGGAGAGGGAGAGAATTTGAGACAACACGAAGAGAGAGGCCCAGTCATTCCCGCGGAACCAGCCCCCAGCTGATGCTACGACCTACAGCAAGGCTAGCAGAATGGTCGGGCTAATCCCAGCCCGGATTTCACAGTGAGCAAATAATATGGTTGTTGTTTAAAGCTATACATTTGGGGTGGTGGTTAAACAACAGATAATTAAAACACCTCCTCACCTCTTCTGGAGTGACAACTGGTACACTCAGTTCTGCATAAAGCTGAAGTCTCCATCCCTATCTCTCAACTGTATTACAACAGTTTGCCAGAAGCTTTCACATTAATTGCTAGGACATAGGGAAGCTTTTTGAAAGGAAAGAGGTACTAGGTAGGGGTCCAGAGGTTCAGTCTTTAGCCCTAGTTTTGTTACTAATTGTATGCCTTTTGAAAGTCATTTACCTTTCGGTCTCAGTTGTACAACGGGGAGACTAATGCTCACACTACTTACCAGAGGAGGGTAAAAATTAGTATAACCGAGTTGAGAAGAAAAATGGAAAGCATTTAACATTGCTTCCAGCTCAAGAGGCAGGTGAGGAAATACGTGGATTTGATGTCATCTGGATGTAAGATCTTGAACAAACGACTTCATATTTCTGATCCCCAGTTCTTTCTCTGTAAATGAGACTACCCTGCGTCACCTCACAGGTTCATCTGTGATGATCAAGTGAGACATGGCACGAGGAGAGACCTGTTGCAGAATAAACGGTAATTGCCGCCGTGTAATCCGAAAACACCCCTCCCCCCCTTCCCCGCGCAGCCATCCTTATATTCTTCGCCCAACCCCAGAGAATGTGATTTAGTAAATCCGGAGTAGGGCACAGAAGGCTACATATTTTTTTTTAATCTACATTTTTAAAAAACAATATCCCTAGCAGATTTAAAACCAGGCGTCCTACCCCAAAGGACGCTGCTTGCTACCACGCCCCCTCCCTCTGACGGAAGGAGCCGCCAAGTCCAGGTCTCGCGACAGTTTCTTCTTTCTTGAGAATCTGCTGCAGGTCGCGCGAGAATGGCTCGTCCAATCACGAGGCTGAATGGAGGCCCAAGATGGCGGCGCACTGGGAGCGTAATATTTGCGTTTCTAGGATCTTCAAGCTGCTGGTGGCTTAAGACTCTGGGGTTGTAGAGGCCCACACTAGACTAGTCGTCTGGAAGGAACTTAGACCTCAGAGGTGAGTCACTTAATATCTTTCACGCGGGTTGCGAGTTCACTTAACCTGTGTATCACCTAGGTTCCACATTCTCCTGTTCTGGGCCTGTGAGGTGCTGGCTTCGGGGTCTAGGGAGAGAGACCAGATGGTGTGTGTGTACATGTGCGTGCGCGTGCGGGGGTATATGTGTGTTGGGGTGGGTAGGAGGAATTGGCAAATAGAGTGGCGACTAGTACTGAAGTAGGAAAGACCGGCGGGGCGGAGGAGGTTTAGAGAGATACAAAACTGAGGCGGGAAGATAGTCTGAGTGGGTAATATGAGGACGTGGAAGGCGTGGAAGAGATGGAGAACTAGCAGTGGTCGAACTAGTGGAAAAAGCCGGATTTATGAGGGAAGGAGACGAGAGAAAACGGAGATTAGGATTGAAGTGGTAGGGATCTGTGCAGAAGGAATTCAAAGTTCTGAAAGCGGAATTTAGATTATTTGACAGACTTACGTATTAAGAAACATGGTAGTTGAAGAGGATTATTAAGGGTCAGGAGAAACCAAGGAAACAGAAGCGTGGATATGGGAAAGATCAAAGAAAGTCGAAGCGGAAGCTTAAGTGAAGATCTACTACTTTGGCTTTCTGGACTGACTCGGGTAACCGGAAGAAAAAGGTCCAGCCCTAGGCCTGAGCCTTTTAGAGACTTAAGAGGAGGACTGCTTATCAAGAATGAGGGTGCTGTGTTTCAATGTCCTGGACAGTGTAAAGAGTTCCATCGTGCTTTCAATCAAAAAACACTTATTGCGTGCCTGCTCTCCAGGCCCTACTTTAGGCTCTGGGATATCGCAGTGAATAATAAGATAGACAAAATATTTTCCCTCATGAAGCTTACTGGCAGGGCAGATTTTAAAAAAATAAGTAAAATATATGGAATGTCAGATGGGTAAGTTTTATGTAGAAGACTGAAGCTACTAAGAGAGACAAGGAGTGTGTTCACTCACTGCTTATTTAAATGGAGGTACTCAGGAAAGGCATCAATGAGGAAGTGACATTTGATCAAAGACCTGAATAAGGTGTGAGGGTACCTTGTATGTATGTATTTCTGAGGGAATAACAGCTTATGCAGACCAAACAGCAAGTACAAAAGCCGTGAGATAGGAGTGTGCCAGACTTGCTAGAGAAACAGCAAGGAGGCCAATGTGGTTAGAGCAGAATGAGCCAGGAAGAGAAAAGTAGGTTAGGTTAGAGAGAAGTGAGGAGTGACAATGCTGATGCCAGGTAAGAGCTGACACTCAGTTAAACTCTGAGGAATGGGATAGATTTAGCTAAGAACCCATCTCCTGTATTGGGAGCTTGGTTAGCAGAGAAGTGGCTTTATTGACTCATTGTGCATCTGTTCTGACCAGAAGGGTTGACTAATGAAGGAAATGAATCTATCATATTTGTAATTTAATTTGTCCATGTGTGTTCAGAGTGTTACGTGTGTGCACTGACATCAGGGTACACGCATGACACTCTGAACAGGGAGGAGAAAGTGGCAACAAATGAGTTTGGAGGGGTAGATTATGTGTGCCTTGTTAATTATTTTGGACTTTATCAGCCTAAAAGCTTTAGGAAGGCACTGAAGGGATTTACCAAGGAATGTTCAGTTTTGTATTGGGGCGGGAGGAGGGGGATGTTGTTGCTGGGGTGAAGTGGATTGCTGGGGCAGGAGTGGTTAGAGAGGGCTTCCCTAGTGGCGCAGTGGTTAAGAATCCGCCTGCCAATGCAGGGGACACGGGTTCGAGCCCTGGTCCGGGAAGATCCCACATGCCGTGGAGCAACTAAGCCCATGCGCCACAGCTATCGACCCTGTGCTCTAGAGCCTGTGAGCCACAACTACTGAAGCCCGTGTGCCTAGAGCCCGAGCTCTGCAACAAGAGAAGCCACCGCAATGAGAAGCCTGTGCACCGCAGCGAAGAGTGGCCTCCGCTCACCGCAACTAGAGAAACCCCGCGTGCAGCAACAAAGACCCAACGCAGCCAAAAAAAAGAGTGGTTAGAGAGACATCAGTTAGAGGCTATTGTAGTCATCCAAGAAAAAGATGATTATGGTCTGTGGCCTAAAGATATGGAGTTGTGAAGGGCAGAAAATGCATAGGGTCAAAAAATAATTAGGAGATGGAGAATAATCAGGACATGGTGTGTTTGGAATGAGGGAGGCAGGGTGGAAAACGTGCTAAAGATTTCTCGCTTTTGTGCCACAAGGAAGATAGTGGTATCATTCAGCAAAATAGGGAAGATTAGAAGAGGACCAGTTTAGGGTGGGTAGAAATGATTTAATTTTGGACATGTTGTGCATGAAGTACTTTGGAGCCTTTCAAGTGAGTAGTCTCGTGGGCAGTTAGATGCATGATTTGGAACATCTCGACAATTCTTTTTTTTTTTTTTTTAGCAATATATTTCTTTTATTTATTTATTTATTTATTTTTGGCTGTGCTGGGTCTTCGGTTCGTGCGAGGGCTTTCTCTAGTTGCGGCAAGTGGGGGCCACTCTTCATCGCGGTGCGGGGACCGCTCTTCATCGCGGTGCGCGGGCCTTTCACCATCGCGGCCCCTCCCGCTGCGGGGCACAGGCTCCAGACGCGCAGGCTCAGCAGCTGTGGCTCACGGGCCCAGCCGCTCCGTGGCATGTGGGATCTTCCCAGACCAGGGCTCGAACCCGTGTCTCCTGCATTAGCAGGCAGATTCTCAACCACTGCGCCACCAGGGAAGCCCGACAATTCTTTTTTGAACATGGTTATTAAACTTCCAGTGTGGAAAGCTGTCAAAAACCTTCTGAGTATTAACAGATTTATTACCATGTAAAGCTACATCTCTATCAAAGCCTGCAAAGGAACGGTACTTACTGCTAAGAGACTTTACAACAGCGGATATGACTGAACTGGGGAGATTAGGGAAGGAAAGACCTTCCTGAAGAAGAAATGCTTGAACTGTGGTAGTAAGGATGAGTAGGAATTCATCAGGTGAAGAGGGGGAGGAAAGAACATTATAGACAAAAGGAGTAACCTGGGTAAAGACCCTATTGCCAGAGTGGAGGGAAAGAAAGAAGAGCAATGGGTGAGACTTAAGCTGATGGTGAAAAAATAAGTAAGGCCACACCATGCTGGGTCTTATATGTATGCCGAAGTAATGAAGTGTGGGCTCATGGAGGCCAAATAAGAGGCTGTATGGGCTTCCCTGGTGGCGCAGTGGTTAAGAATCCACCTGCCAATGCAGGACCACTGTAAAAACTAACCTCTGACTATAATATTCTTGGCTGTAGATTATGTTGCCTTCTGCCACTTTGATGCATTTAAAGGAGTAGTTTCCAATTTTCTTCCCTTGGTTTAAAAGAAAAAGATTCATCATATGTTGCATATATTTTTAAAAATTGTGGTAAAATACACATAACATAAAATTTACAGTTTTAACCATTTTTAAGTATACCATTCAGTGGCTTTAGGTATATTCACAGTGTTGTGCAACCATCACTACTGTCCATTTCTAGAAGTTTTTCATCATCCTAAACAGAAGCCATGTACCATTAAACAGTAATTCACCATTCCACCCTCCTCCCAACCCCTAACTTCTAGTTTACTCTCTGTCTGTATGAATTTGCCTATTGTTGGCACTTCATATAAGTGGAATAATATAGTATTTGTGCTTTAGTGTGTGGCTTATTTCCCTTAGCATAATGTTTTTAAGGTTCATACATGTTGTAGCATATGTCAGAATTTCATCCCTTTTTAGGGCTGAATAATATTCCATTGTATGTATATCCCACATTTTGTTTATTTATCTGCTTGTGGACACTTGGGGTTGCTTCCACCTTTTGACTATTGTGAATAATGCTGCTGTGAACATTGTAAGTATCTGTTCGAATCTCTGCTTTCAGTTCTTTTGGATCTATACCTAGGAGTGGAATTGCTGGGTCATATGGTAATGTTTAACTTTTTAAAGAACCACCAAACTTTTCCACAGCAGTCATACCATCTTCGTTCCCACCTGCAATGCCTGAGGGCTCCAGTTTCTTTACATACTCGCCAATACTTGTTATTTTCTTTCTTTCTTTTTTTTTTTTTTTAAATAATTGCCATCCTAATGGGTATGAAGTGATATCTTATTGTGGTTTTGACTTGCATTTCCGTAATGACTAATGATGTTGAGCATCTTTTCATGTGCTTATTTGTTGTTGCACATTTTCAAAATATAACTTCTTTTTTCTCACTTGGTTGGCAAAGATGTATTGGCTGTAACTGTTGACTTGGCAACCACAGCTTTTCCTGTTGACTTTTTTTAACTAAATGTGCGATTCCCCCCCCCCCCACCCTTTTTTTCTTTTTAAAGATGGCTCTGAGTAAATCAATGCATGCAAGAAATAGATACAAGGACAAACCTCCTGACTTTGCATATCTGGCTTCCAAATATCCAGATTTTCAGCAGCATGTTCAGATAAATCTGAATGGAAGAGTGAGGTAGGTAACAGATGAAGAATTCTTGATACAGTATTATTCTAGTGTAATTTGAATGGACACAGCATAGTGGAAAGCGTACTGGACTGATAGTAGACCTGAATACTAATTCTAGACATTTCCTTAAACTTCTCCTCTGACCTTGGACAAATCACTTAACTTCTCTTGGTTTTAGCGTTTTAACCTATAAAATCAGAAGATTGGACCAAATGCTTTTAAGTCTCCTTCTGGCTAAAAAAAACAAAAAACAAAAAAAAATTTCTTGATGTCCAAATTATTGCTTACCTAACAGAGATCCCAGAGTGCCTGCAGAAACCTTAGGATTGTACTCTAAAACTTGGTGACTGGTGAGGGTCTAAAGTCCTTATTTTAAGTGTGTGTTTATTTTGATGTGAGGTAGGAAAATAATAACCAGGATATAAAAACTGATTTCACTTCATTATTACTTAGAATGTCACTAAATTTGAGTTTACAAGTTAATTATTAAAAATTAAGAAAATAATAGTATGACGCTTCAGGAAATGGCAAGGATTATGATAGTGGTATGGTAATAACGGATGTTTGTGTTATACCCTTGAGAAGGGGATCTTTGACTGCCATCCTAAACTCTATGTGAGTTACAGAGGGGATGGGAAATTTCAAGCCTGCCTGGGGAAAATGTGGTGATTCACCTGTGGGGAGGAGGAAGAGCAGGATTTGTGGAGCAGTGGGAAGGTCGGGAATAATAGGGTCAGAGGGCTTGAGGCATTTTGTTGACCTCATCCTTCCTCCTGGCAGACTTCTTGTAGAACTGGAGGCCCTAGGCCAGGACTTAACCTGGGGGCCAAGGTACCCTAGAAATCCTAAAACTTAAAATATATATATATAATGCATATTTATTTACATTCATTTTTCTGGGAGATAATCCTTGGTTTTCACCAGATTCTCAGAGAGATTTGTGACCCCCACCAATACACAAAGGTTAAGTCAAATGCCCTAGAACTGTGACTTCCAAGCTGTATTGTCTATTCCACTCAGTAAAACGTTGAGCACAGCTCCATATATGAATGCTTGTATTACTTACCATGTTACTATACTAAACACATTAGAAAACATACTTCAAACTGGAAATTAAAAATATATTTAAATAAGAGTTCTAATATTTTCTTTGCATACTCTAAAGATTCATCTTTGGCACGTTACTTTGGAGATCACCCCAGAGATACTGAATTGGTGTTTCACTTTGTTTAGATCATCTCTACCATTTTTCTTAAACCTTTGTTTCATAGTTATGTATGTGGATGTTATTTATCCTGGTAGCTTTAGAGCAGATACAGTTTTGTTATTCTTTGTTTCCTCTCTACACTTATTTTTGTACTTAATTATTTAACAAATATCTGTTGATTAACCATTTTGCTCTAAGTTCCGGGAGAGCCATAATAAACAAGAAAGACTTAGTCACTGCCATATTTGGAGTAAACACACTAGTGGAGGAAGTGGACAAATAAACAAGCAGTTAGCCTTTCAGTGTGGCAGAACCTGTGGAGTATACAGTGGAATCGCACAGAAGGAAGACCTGACCCCAGCTTTGGGATTTAGAGAATGATTTGAAACAGATACGGTGTCTTAGTTGTGTTCTGAAGAATGAGTCTGAGTTAGCCAGGTAGAAAGAAGAGTGTTACAGGCAGAGGGAGTAGCGTGTGCAAAGAGCACGGAGTAGTGGGGGACTGGAAAAGTTGAGCGTGCCTCGGGTGTGGTGGACAAATGACAGAAGGTGAGGCTGGGAGGATGATGCTTGCAGTACTTGATAAGGGCCAGTGAGGAGTTTGGAATTTATCTTAGGGACATGTGCAGAGAGTTCTTGTGTCTTCAGAATTACTCATCCCCAGCCTTATGCACTAAAGTTTTAAAGCAGGGAAATAACATTCAGAATTGTGTTTAGACAGGTGACAGGTGTATTCTAGGAGCATTGTAGAAGATGGATTGCAGGGAGAATTAAGACTGAAAGTATAGGCAAGTAAGTAGGAAATGGTTTTAGTAATCTACATTAGACATATTGGTGGCCTAACTAGGTAGAGGGAGGAGGGATAGAGATCACTGGATGAATTTGAGAGAAATTCATGAATATAATTAGCAGGACACAGTAGAAATTAAGTATGAACCAAGTATGGTGCTTGGTATTCCAACTTAGCAAGAGATTAGGTGGTAGTGCCATTTACTGCAGCAAGGAACAAGGGGGAATGAGCTGGTTGGGGGGGAGATGATATATTTTCAGTTTGGGGCATACTGAATCTGAGAAGTCTATGTGCAATTGAAAATGGAAGTCAGAAGAGAAGGACACAGCGGTGGTGTGGGAGTGGTATTAGTGAAGGCCTTGAGTCTTTGAACTGAATACTGAAGGATGAATAGAAGGGGGAAAAGAGTTCCAAGTATAGAGAACAGAATTTTTTGAAAGGCCTGGTAAGTTTGCAGAACTGCATGTAGATGGGGATGAAGTGGATATAGAATAACAGCTTAGGGAATACTAGGAGATGAGACTGAAAGGAAAACAAAGAACAGGTCACAAAGAGCCTTTCATAGCTCTTAGCTCATGCAAAGTAGAATGGACTTGATTGCTCAGACTTTGAGGAACCAGAGGAAGATTTTTAGGATGGTTAGGATTTTTAAGATGGCCTAAGATTTATATTTTTTAAGAAAAATCGCTCAGAGCAGACCAAACAGGTCTGTTATCACAACATATCTGAATGGCTTAAGGGTGTCTGACAAGTAATAGACATTCAATAAATATTTGTCGAATGCATGAGAATAATTCTTCTATAAAATCTAACTGTATGCCATTTACAGATGGCATACCTAAAACAAAATTGCAGATAAATAAAAAATAAAGGGATGGGCAAAAATATACTAAACAAATGAGAGTTCCCTCCAAATTAAAAAAAAGTAAGATAGAAGGCAAAAAAAGCCTCAAATTAGAAAAAGAAGACTAGTTTGTATTGATAAAAGAAATAACGTTAAATGAAGACTTAAAAAAAGACTTTTAGCATGTTGAAAAATGTAACATACGAAATATCTTTTAAAAAGTGATATAATTCAGAGACATTTTTTCTTTGTCTCTCCAACCAAGTAGAGAAAAATAAACAGAACAATGGCCTTAGGGACTTTCAGAGGATCAGTGAATGCTTCAAAGACAATTAGGTAAATATACTCTTTGTGTATGTTCTTTTTCTTGGGGAGATAGGGTTTAAAGCTTTAACCTATAATTTGAACTTCAGTTTTAAAAGAGTAGTTGACCCAAAAAAGGTTAAGTACTGCTGATAAAGAGCCTAAATAATATAATCAGTGAGTTTGATTTAGTGATATATTTTGAACTTTTAATCTATAAATATGAATGCACATTCTTTTTTTTTAAATTGATACTGCATTCCTTTATTTTATTATTTTCTTTATTTTCTGGCTGCTACGCAGCATGTGGGATCTTAGTTTCGCAACCAGGGATCAAATCTGCGCCCCCTGCATTTGAAGCGCAGAGTCTTAACCACTGGACCTCCAGGGAAGTCCCACACATTCTTTTAAATAGCTTGCACAGGCTTATAACACTAAGAAGTGACTGAGTTGAAACTCTCTCTGGCTCAGTCTATTGCTTCCCTTATTTATTTAGAGTTAATAAGATTAGAAGGAAAAAGAATTACAATTTTACAGATAGCTTGATTATTGTCTACCTGAAAAAACATTTGAGAATCACCTAAAAATATTCAAATGATTGCTGAATAAAACATACATATAAATATTTTTAAATGTATATAAATAAATAGAAAATTGATAGGTTTCCAGATACTAGTTGGAAAATATAGTTGCAATAAAAGATCCCATCCACAATAACAAAGAGGAATAGGCAGAAACTTGGCAAAGAAATATGTTAAGATCTATGTGGATAAAGCAACAGAATTACCCTCAGGGGTCTAGGGGAGACAATGAATCTAGGGACACCGTGTGTTTCTGGATGGGGAGGCTCAGTATAGTTAATATGTTGATTCTTCCCCAAATCAAAATCCTTCTAAGGTTTTTGGGAGAGAAAGTGACATAATGTTTCTTCTGTTCAAAGAAAAGATACTCAAAACAAATGTTATAAGTGGGTGATGGCAAGGTGAAGGGGTGTAAACTTTCCCAGATGGGTATTTAAATATATTGTGAAGTTTGAGTAATTAAAACATTAGCCCAGGGCTTCCCTGGTGGCGCAGTGGTTGAGAATCTGCCTGCTAATGCAGGGGACACGGGTTCGAGCCCTGGTCTGGGAAGATCCCACATGCCGCGGAGCGGCTGGGCCCGTGAGCCACAGCTGCTGAGCCTGCGCGTCTGGAGCCTGTGCCCCGCAACGGGAGGGGCCGCGATAGTGAAAGGCCCGCGCACCGCGATGAAGAGCGGTCCCCGCACCGCAATGAAGAGTGGCCCCCGCTTGCCGCAACTGGAGAAAGCCCTCGCACGAACCGAAGACCCAACACAGCCAAAAATAAATAAATAAATAAATAAAGTAGGGGGAAAAAAAAATTATAAAAAAAAAAAAAAACATTAGCCCAGTAGTGCCACAAGAATGGGCCATCAGTTGTCTGGCACAAAGTGGCATTCAAGTCTCAACAGCATGTGCACATTAAATAGGGTGATTCCAGCCTGCATTCTACTCAGTAGTATACCTCCCAGAGGGAGTGTAGAGTGGACAGGGTGAATCTTCCTTTCTTGATCAGTCTTGACTCCTGTGTGTTTCTCATAATGTGAATATCTTACAGTGCTATGAATGATTAAAGAGCTTTTGCAATGTTCTCTTGGATTTTCACTTTATATGCTTACTTTGGAAGCTGACTCCTAAGTAAGATACCACCCCACCGTGTAGAGACTGTAACATAGAATAAGGACATTTCAGGTTGTTAAGGGTGGAGGCAGACAGCAATGGATTTTTAATAGATGCGTTGGAACAGCTGTGGGGAAAGTGCATTAGATTCCCTTTCCTATATATTATGCAAAATAAATTCCTGATGGTTTGATGATTTCAGTATATTTATTCTATTGAAGTACTAGAAAAAAATATATAGGTGGACTGTTTAACTTTCGGTGTAGGGATGGTCTTTCTGAGTAAACTCCAAGGGTAGAATTCATAAAGGAAATTTTATGGATTCAACTACATAAGAAGTAAAAACTTTTACATATCAGGAAATAGTAAAAGGTGACAACACAGTATAAATATTTAGCTCCCTTAATATAAAGAACTCTTAGAAGACAAGAAAAAGGAAGAAAACCTTAATATATAGGTTAAAGATAAAAACAGGCAATTTACAAAAGAAGAAAGACAAATGGACCAAATTAGCAAAGAAAAAATATACAGTATCCATCAGTGGCAAAAATGTAGTCAAATAGGCATAGTGATAAAATGCTGGTAGGGTTGCAGCTTTGAAAGTTCTAAAAGCATACTTAAATGAAATAATGTATGTTTGAGGATGTTTATCCCAAGGCTGTTTATAACAAGGAAAATTGGAAATAATTTAAATTTCCAAAATTGTGGGTTCTTACAGTGCAGTTCCATAGGGTGGAATACCACGTAGCCTATGGAATGGGTGTTGCAGATTATAAAACATCATCATTTTGTTTCAGACTGAAGCCAAAGTATCTGTGCTGATATGCTGTACATAGAAAAGGACTAAAAGTTATGAACTTGATGTTCAAAGTGGTGGTTTTGTGATAGGCAAAAGTAATTTTAAAGTTTCTTGCAAGGAAAAGCAAATTTGTCTGTGAAGGGATGGCAAGAGGATGAGGCAAGCTTGAGGAGAGCTCCTCTTCTTTAATAATGGAGCAGTATGAGCTTACCTATGGTTGGTAGTACAGCATATTTAGAAGGGATCTATGATAGAGGAAGAAGAGAAGATATGTACTTTTTTTTTAATGTAAACAGCCTGCCTGCTCCTGGACATCATCCTCCTTGCTGCTTACTTAAGTCAGAGTTGTTGATGATTATATGCATCAGTAGAATGTTCTTTATTTTTATAGTGGCTTTTTATTTAACTCAAGAAGATATATGAAAAAGAATGGCCAAAATGTAAACCCAGGTAATGATGGAAAAGGAATACCAGGAAGAACATTAGACCTGAGATGGATTGAAGTGTCATTTATTTGCTCAGCCCTTAAGTGCTCTCTTAGGGGACGCAGGGTGTGATATGGAAAGAGGGGCACTTCTGAGTGAGTCATCCAAAGGACCAGTCTTGAGAGTGCCACTTACCAGCTGTGAGGTTTTAGATAATTTTCTTAGCTTTACTGAGACTGAATTTCCTCATCTAAAAAGGAGGGATAAAAGGACATACTTTGGATGGTTGTCATAAAGGTTAGCAATGATGTGTGCAAAGTGACTGACACATTGTAGACACTTAGTAAAGGATAGATTTTGTTGTTAAGCCTGGTACACTTGATAAGGTACTGAGGATTGCTGGTGTCATCTCTCTCTCTCCCTCTCTCTTTTCTCTCTCTTCCCTGCGTCCGTCACTGCTTTGTTGTAATCATATCTGACCGTTTCAATTAAATTTTAGTTTGTGCTTTTTCACAGAAACCAGGAACCTATGTTCCCCATAGGAACATCCTGCAATTTACTTGAGCCCTGTCAGTTGAGTTTGAATAGGGTATGACACTTAACTGATTTGTTTTTAAATCAAAGACCTGGCATTGAAGGGCTGTGTCATAGTTTGTGACTGTACCATTTTTAGCACCTCAGTGAAGATCTAATGAATAGAAACCAATGTTGGAGTAAGGTGGGGAGGCTTCAGCCTTTATTGTTACATAAGGTTCAGCCTCTACAGTGTTAGAATGATTGTTTCTTTAACCATGGTTACAGAATGTATCTTTCCAAACCCCATCTAATAATGGTAATACTGTATTCATCAGTAGCAGAGCAAGAGTCATCATGGGGAAATCAGACCTGAGCCTGTTGACAATAGGCTGTTTTGTTTTACGAAGCTGGATGTGTTAAACAAACAACAAAGACTGATGGTATAAATTGCTAATTTCCACGTGAGAGCTAATTTTAGTCCCTGTGCCTCTCTGTGCTCTCAGAAATGAAAATGAAAAAAGATCTTGCCTGTGTTCAGGAATTTTGAATGTCCCAGGGTGCTAAAGTGACCTAGATATTTAACTAGTGAAGTCAGATGACTTCACTTTTGTCCTACAAAAAGATTTCCAACCCTCAGATTAGTGTCTGTATTTTCTTAGAAGTAAGAAAACAAACACTCACTTTGCTAATAACAAAGTCTAAGAATCAGCTCTTCATTGATTTTTGTGTATTTTCTTCAATTAGACTAGCTTCTGCTTGATGTCTTATACTTTTTGGTGATTAGGATGTAGTTCCTTATTAATAAGTTGTATGCTCTATTCCATCAAAGTAAGCACATTTTTTAAAACAGTGAGAATTGTTTATATAAACAACTCTGTTTGAAGGCACTAAGAAAATATATTAATTATATTGCTGTTTCTCTGCTCCAGATGTTTTGTGAAGCCATGTAATCAGTGCTCAAGCTGCACTACTGTCTTTTGGGGATTGCTGTCATTGTGGGAAATATGCTGGTTTGGTCTCCAACAGAATTGGCCCCCTTTCATGGAAAACAAGTACTCTGGAACCAAGGATCTGTTTTCCTTTTTTGAAAAAGGAGGGTTTTTTTTTTTATTATTATACAAACATTTATAGAGCCCTTAATGGGAAAATTATAGAAATATATCCTTCCTACCTACATTTATAATGGGAATGTTGCATACGTAAAAGAAAAAAGGTCACGGTTCTTCCACTCCAGAGATCAAATTACTTGTGTTCCTTTCTAAGCCCTGTCCTTATGCATATATAGTAATTTTTGTGGTTGTAATTTTGCTATAGGTACAATCAAAGGACTTTTTTACCCACACTTGACATAAGCATTTTCCATATAGTTATAAAACACTTATTGTTTTTATGAAGGTGATATTATATAACATGTGTTCAGATAATACAAAAATATGAGAATTTCCACATCCAGAGGTGGTTCTGACCCTTCCAGATTGTTTTCTATGCATGTTCACATATAGGGTCTTTTTGTCTTGTTTTTATTTTTACAAGAATGTGATCATAATGCATGTATATGCTTTTACCCAAACTTGTGGGAGTTTTTTGTTGTTGTTGCTGTTAATTTATCAAGGAACCCTCTTCATACAAGACTGTCTGAATCAGCCCAGTCTTACTCCTTTTCATGACTGCAGAATATTCTCTTGTATGGATGTGGTATAGCTTATTCAGTCAACTCCCTAATGACTACCTTTAGATTGTTCCTAAATTTTCTGTAATACAAAACTTAAATATATTTAACTGTTTCCCATACTCTTGGACTTATTATTTTTTTTTTTTTTAAGTTTCACTGAATTTAGGGTAAGTCACTGGGCTTAGCTAGAAAAACTGGAGTACTCTTTTTTTTTTTTTAATGTGTATTTTATAATTCTTTATTTTATTTATTTATTTTTGGCTGTGTTGGGTCTTCGTTTCTGTGCAAGGGCTTTCTCCAGTTGCGGCAAGCGGGGGCCACTCTTCATCGCGGTGTGCGGGCCTCTCACTATCGCGGCCTGTCTTGTTGCGGAGCACAGGCTCCAGACGCACAAGCTCAGTAGTTGTGGCTCACGGGCCCAGTTGCTCCGCGGCCTGTGGGATCTTCCCAGACCAGGGCTCGAACCCGTGTCCCCTGCATTGGCAGGCAGACTCTCAACCACTGCGCCACCAGGGAAGCCCTGGAGTACTCTTAACTGTAATTGGAAAGAGCAAAGAAGTATTTGGATGACTAAGTTTTTCTTCCCTGTCATTTGCTCTTTAGCTAGCATAGCAATCCACATTTAAGAGACCAACTTGATTGATCAAGGTAGTTTCTTACTATTTTGCATGTAGGATTTTGGGTTCTTTGGCTAATATAGGGCTAACAGTAATGGTCATTTACAACTGTTCCAGGATCTTTGTTTTCATATGATACTACTATCTCATTGCTTATTTGACCATAGGTGTGATAAAGTTAAAAAAAAAAAAATTCTTAAACTCAGTTGTGGGTAGGTATGAGTTGGTGGAAAACACAAAAGACCATAGGTTTGGCTTTTGGTTCTGTTTGACAACCTATTATTATTATTATTACAGTTATTATGATACTCGAATTCAATTAAATTCTCCATCTGTACTTTGGATCCCATACCCTCCCCCATCTCAACAACCTTACATAGTCCAGTATTCCTTTATTTAAATATTTAATGTCTGTCAACTAGTTTCTTCTTTTTGACTTATTAAAAAATTGAGATATAGCTCATATATCATAAAATCACCATTTTAAAGTGTACAATTCAGTTGTTCTTAGTATGTTCACAAGGTTGTGCAAGTATCACCACTATCTAATTCCAGAACATTTTCATCACCCCAAAAGAAACCCTATACCCATTAAGCAGTCACTCCCCACTACTGTGTCTCATCAACCCCTGGAAACCACTGATCTGCTTTCTGTCTCTACAGCTTTGCATGTTTTGGATATTTCATGTAAATTGAATTATAATATGTGGCCTTTGTGACTTTCCATTGACTTTTTAAAAAAAATTTATTATTTATTTATTATTAATTTTTTTTTTTGGCTGTGTTGGGTCTTCGTTTCTGTGCGAGGGCTTTCTCTAGTTGCGGCAAGCGGGGGCCACTCTTCATCGCAATGCGTGGGCCTCTCACTATCGCGGCCTCTCTTGTTGCGGAGCACAGGCTCCAGACGCGCAGGCTCAGTAATTGTGGCTCACGGGCCTAGTTGCTCTGTGGCATGTGGGATCTTCCCAGACCAGGGCTCGAACCCGTGTCCCCTACATCGGCAGGCAGATTCTCAACCACTGCGCCACCAGGGAAGCCCTCCACTGACTTTTAAACGTGTTTAAATCTTCCATTAAAAAATTAGTAAAGAAACCTCTCCGTCAACCCTACCACTTCTGCCCCATCTCTCCCTTGCATAACTCAGCTTCTTGAAGAATTATCTGTTTTTACTGTCTCCATTTTTTCATACCATACTTAATCTTTAGCACATTCCAGGGTGGATTCTGAATTTTACCACTACGAAAGCAGCTCCTGAAAAGGTCTCCATGGTCTCACATCACTAAATCCAGTTTCAGTTTCCAGTTGACTCCTGAGAAGCACTGGCGTAACTGACTCTCTTACCCTTCATGGACACCCTCTTCCCTTGGCCTCCTTGGCACCACATCACACTCTCCTGGTTTTCCTTCTTCCACCCTGTCTCCTGGTGTAGCTTCCTCTGTAACGATTGTATGTACAACCATTAAAGGATTCTTTGAGGCTTAGTGTTAAGTTGTCTTTTCTTCTCACTTTGTGTTTTCTCCTTAGGCACTCTCATCTGTGCCAGGCCCTCATTTGTTTGTTTGCAAATCACTTATACATTTTTTCCAGATTTCCAAATCTGTTTTTCCAGATTTTCTGGGCTCTATACCTAGAGATCATACTTACTCAATATCTCTACTTGGATGTCTCAAATACAGCTCAAATTTATGATATTTCTCCTCAAAAATGGTTCTCTGCCTGAGTTCCCAGTTTCAGTGAATGGCACTGTCTATCCTGTTGAACAAGCCAGAACCCTAGGAGATGTCTGTAAACACATCCTCCCTCACCTCACATATCAGTCCATCAACAGATCTTGTCAATTTTCCTTCCTAAATGTCTCTAAATTCCTTTCACTTTTCCCTGTCTTTGCCACTGCCACCTTTGTCCAGCCTCTTAACTCAGATGACAGCAGTAGCTTTCTCACTGGTGTCTCTGCTTCCACTTGGTCCATCCTTATTCCATACCAAACATAAATCCTTAACATAGATTATAATTATCCTGGTGTGATACTTTCACTTTCAGAAGTGTCCCGAATTAATTGATAAAATTGTATGGTTACCCTAATTATAAGGTCCTATATAATCTGGCCTCTATCTTCCTCTCCAGCCTCATTTTAAACCATGCATGCTTACCTTGCTGTCTGCATTTTAGACACAGTGGCTGTGTCTCAGTATGCCCCATGAAGTCTCCTGCCTCAGGGTCTTTGTACTTGCTCTTCTCTTTACCTAGGACCCTAGAATACCGTGTTCCCTTCCCCCTGTTCTTTGTTAATTTTTATTTTACTTTCAGTCCTCAGGGAAGCCTTCTCTGACCTTCCTAAGGCAGTTCCACTTATTATGTAGGTTTCCTAGCACCTCGTATCTATCTTTTATAGCATTCATCACAGTGACAATTTTACATATATTCGAATGATTCTTAAATTAATACCTATCTTCTACCAGACTGTCAGCTTCATGAAGGGAGAGATTATGTCTGTATTTGCTTTTACTACAGTATCTCCAGCATTTTGCACAATGCCTAGCATGTAGCTGACATGTAATACCTGTTGAATGAGTAAAGGAATGAACGCCAGCAATCACAACCTGTTAAAAATTCTAGTCCATCTAACTCAGTTTTAAAGAAGTATAAAAGTGTTTCACTCTCTTTGAGCAAAGTAGTGCTCAAAGAGAGTAAAACACTTTTATACTTCTTTAAAAGTGTGGAGTAGCCAAGTACCCCAACTTTCTTTATAATTCTGTTATTTACAATAGAGGTTGCCACCTGTCGGCCTGTGAATTGTATAAGGCTTGCAGTTATTTATTGTCCACATATACTTTAAGAATCATAGAAATTTCATATAAAAATATGGGTTGCTGGTTTCATTTGAAAATTTTAGAGATCTAGCAGAACTGGGCCAGCAAACCCACTTGACATTAATTACCTAGAACTGAGTAGTGACCATCCCCTTTGAAATGGTCATTTGTGTCATCTGGCATAGTGCTACCAGAAGTGTGGCCATTGTTCTGCCCGCTCGGCCACAAACCGTTTGTTACTGTCCACAGAGGCGAGGACCTTGTGCTGCACGTTTAGTTCAGCAGACACGTCTTTGGTTATGACTCTCAGTGTGTTGATTTACGTTCTGGCACAAGTTCTGTATCTTGTCAGGGACTGGCATTTTGAGTAGTACGTTGTAAATATTTGAGTTTGCAATTCCTGAATTTCACAATTTTATTCAAAATATCAGTGCAAAATAGCATTCAGGAATTTTAGGTTAACAATTCTGTAAATAGGTACTGCTCTTAGATGATACTGCTCATCGTTTATTTTATAAGGTTTCTAGGTTATTAAGTTTCTTTGATAGAAAAATTCTGAAATTTCACATTTCAGGTTTTAAGGCTTTGAACATAGACATCAGAATTGATTATATTCCTTTTGTGTGTCTAGCAATGAAGCTTAGTAATAGATTGGGCTACCACTATAGAATAAAGAATGTGAACTTGTTTGAATGCTTTAGCGTGGTACTCAGATGTGAACTTCTTTCCATGTGTAAAAATTGACTATCATTGCTGTGTCATTGAAGGAAGTGGAGTTGGCCCATCTTTTCTGAGCACTTGACGGATTTCAAAGGAGTAAAATACAATATTCTTGTTAGAATTAAAAATAACGTTTTTATAGATTTAATATCTTTTTATTGCTACATAATTTATCTTGTTGAACCTGAATTTGTACTGCTTTTTATTAAGGAATACAAAGGCAGTGCTAGCCTCTTTTTTCTTTTAATGTGAAAATTGATTGAGGCAATTGCTGTGCTATTGAGTGAAGCAGAACTGTGTTCATTGTTGCTTGCCTATGGATTAACTCTCTTTTATCAGCCCCCACAAATGACAAAATTAATATATATCTACCTCTGATGACTAGGAATAGACTTAATATCCCTTTAAACAGGCTTAATGTATTTTAATCAGACTTTTTATTGCTAGCATGTATTTATGCAATAAACTTCCATTTCCACTGTTTCATAGAAACTTGTCTTTAAAAGATCACAAATCCCCACCTAAATGTAACGTCAGTCACTTTTGAAGTTATTATCCTCCTGACTTTGTTCCAGCATTTTGTATTTTTGACAGTTGCTGTGCAGTTGCTTCTTCATCTCATTTAATGCTTTTCCTGCCTCTCAAAATAGTTATATTGACACGAGGTTCTTAAAAAGTTAAACGTGGGGCTTCCCTGGTGGCGCAGTGTTTGAGAATCTGCCTGCCAGTGCAGAGGACACGGGTTCGAGCCCTGGTCTGGGAGGATCCCACATGCCGCAGAGCAACTGGGCCCGTGAGCCACAATTGCTGAGCCTGCGCGTCTGGAGCCTGTGCTCCGCAACAAGAGAGGCCGCGATAGTGAGAGGCCCGCGCACCGCGATGAAGAGTGGCCCCCACTTGCCGCAACTAGAGAAAGCCCTCGCACAGAAACGAAGACCCAACGCAGCCATAAATAAATAAATAAATAAATAAATTAAATTAAATTAAAAAAAAAAACAAGGTGCTATAGAAGCACTTTAAAAAAAAAAAAAGTTAAACGTAAGTATATCATATGATATATTCGTACATATCTACTCAAGAGAAATGATAACACATCCTCGTGAAGACTTATATGTGAATATTTACAGCAGCATTGTTCATGATAGCCAAAAAGTAGAAACAATCCAAATAGCCATCAAGTGGTGAATGGATAAACAAACCACAAATGTGATTATTAATCCCGTGCATAAACCATGATGTGGTTATCCATACAATGGAGTATAATTTTTTGTCTGTAAAAAGAAATGAAGTACTGACACATGCTACACCATGGATGAACCTCACAAATATTATGCTAAGTGAAAGAATCCAGATGCAGAGATCACATACTATATGATTCATTTGTATGAAATGTTCACAAAAGGCAAATCTATGGAGACAGAAAGTACATTAGTGGTTGCCTAGAGCTGAGGGTGGAAATGAGGAGTGACTTGCAGATGGGCACGAGTTTTCTTTTTGGGGGTGATGGAAGTGTTCTAAAATTGGATTGTGGTGATGGTTGCACAACTCTGGGAATATACGAAAAACTGTTGTGTACTTACAGGTGAATTTATAGTATGTAAATTATTCCTCAGGGAACCTGCTAAATATAGTCACATTTAAAAATTTGGTGCTTGTAGTATTTGTTATATTTAAGTATGTTAACCTGTTTTCATTATTAAACATTTTATACTGCTTCCTTTCCACTTTTAAGTATGATTTTCAAAGAATGCTACCATCAAATCATGTTATTTGATAATAGTAAAAATAGCCAGCATTTGTAAAACGGTTACTGTGTCGTAGGCATTATGCTAGTACTTTTCACAGATTATCTCACAGCAACTCTACATATGGGTATTATTATCCCCATTTTACAGCTGAGGAAACGGTCTCATAGAGGCTAAATAACTTGTCCAAAGTCACGTAACTAAGTAAGGAGACAATTAGGCAGGAATTGGAACAGAGGTACTCTTGTCCTCTGTGCTTCATGTATGAAGATGCAGTATTTTTGGTGGAAATTTATGCTGTCTTTCACATACTGTGACTGTTAAACACCCATATGTGTATGCCACTGCACTGAATGTGCTACGTAACTATTTATATGTGTGATCTCCTAGGAAACAGGTGGGTGTTTGGTCCTGCCTGGTTGCATTAAAGCTTGTAGGACACAGGAGTCTTACTAATCAGTTTTACTTCTTTTTCTCCACCCCTCAGTCTTAATTTTAAAGACCCTGAAGCAGTCAGAGCTCTGACTTGTACTCTCCTAAGGGAGGATTTTGGACTTTCTATTGATATTCCACTGGAGAGACTAATTCCCACAGTTCCCTTGAGACTCAACTATATTCATTGGGTAGAAGATCTGATTGGTCATCAGGACTCTGACAAAAGTACTCTCCGAAGAGGAATTGACATAGGTACATGGTTTTCAATTATTTTTTGGCTAAATGTAAGTTTTATAAATTTTGCGAGGTCTTTGCAAATTCTTTGAAAACTTCTGGGTATTTGTTGTGTGAAAGAAGCTGGCTACAGATATCGCTGTTCTTATTTGGGATACCTAGGCTTTTCTGCTGTCACTTTCTCTTGAGAAGGGATTGTCAGCACCAAACAGGGAGCAAGGGGGTAAGAGAAGTGCAGAATGAAAGTGAGGCCCTTTTTTTCTTAGCTTTTCAGATTACCACGTTGATGTCTCTGTCTGTTGGGCATTATTTTTACTCTGAATTATTTGGTGTTAGTACAGTAGTCCCTATATTGGGATTTTGTGGTGATGGTCACTTAATAAAAGATCATGTGGGACTGAATACTTTTAGGAATCTCTTAGGTGATTATTTGTAGAGAGTATTTAATCCAAAATTAAAGGGAAGGAAAAAGACATCGAGTTAAAGGAAGATGTTCTCTTAATTGTAATCTTCTGAAATGGAGAGGACTGTCCTGTGTGATTCATTTGGGACTGTAAGTAGAGAAACAGAAGGAAATGAAGCCATGGTATGTTTTGCGATTATAAATGTATTATATGTTTTGTCATAGCCAATATTTTCATTTGATAGGGTTTGAAATTTGTTAATCTTTTGGCCTTTACTAATCCTTTATAGAAAGAGTGAAGAATTGAGTTAAAAACTGTGGACCCTATTTCTAAACATAGTTAATAGGAAACACAGTTTCTAGATAGTAGTAAATGTTCAGCATTTGTGTGTGTTTTCAGTGCTCATTGTACATGAGCTTTTCAGCAGCATTTATTGACCCCCTCCTTTCTCCTTTATGCACTCTCCTCCATTTTCTTCCACGACACCAGACTCCTCTGGTTTTCCTTTTTCGTTTCTAGTCACTCTTCTCCCCTTTTCAGGCTTATTTTCTTGTATTAAATGTTGAGAATCCCTAAAGCTCAGTCTTTAACCCTTTTCTTATTCAGCACTCTACCTCTAGGCAATTTCATCCATATCTATGACTTTATTTTCTGCTTCCATGCAGATAACCTACAAATTGTTTATTCCTCCAACTCAGATTACTTTTCTTGAACTCTAGTCCCAAATATATAAGAAACTTGGATATCTCAAAAACACCTCAGACTTTGTGATGTCCAAGACCAAACTCATATTCTTTCTTCCTAATCTTGTCATCCTTGATATTTACTTCTCTCCATTCTCACTGACAGTGTCTATCACCGTTTCCTGTTTTTCTCTCTTAAATATTTCTTAAATCATTTATTTTTCTCCTTCTCAGCTGCCACCATCCCAGTCCAAGTCACCATCATTTCTCCCTGTCTACAGAATAGCTTCTCAACTATTCTGTTCTTGTCGACTCTGTTGCCCCTCCATTCCATTCTCCAGAAAGTATGTATAAACCCATATCTGAGCACATCTTTACCACTTTAATAGCTTCCTATTGCTTCTGTGATAAACACCCAAAACCTTTATTAGGCCTATTAGAATTTTCATTGTCTGATTCCTACCCTCTAGGTCTCTTTCTAGGTCTCTCTAAGCCTCATCTTTTTTTTAAAAATAAATTTATTTATTTTAATTATTTATTTTTGGCTGCATTGGGTCTTCATTGCTGCACGTGGGCTTTCTCTAGTTGCGGCGAGCAGGGGCTACTCTTTGTTGCGGTGCACGGGCTTCTCATTGTGGTGGCTTCTCTTGTTGCAGAACATGGGCTCTAGGTGCGCGGGCTTTAGTAGTTGTGGCACACAGCCTCAGTAGTTGTGGCACACGGGCTCTAGAGCTCAGGCTCAGTAGTTGTGGCGCACGGGCTTAGTTGCTCCACGGCATGTAGATCTTCCTGGACCAGGGCTCGAACCCATGTCCCCTGCATTGGCAGGCGGATTCTTAACCACTGCGCCACCAGGGAAGTCCCTCTAAGTCTCATCTTATATTCTTCTCTTTTTTGTTTTTGGCACTTGTTCTAATAAGATGTCATGATTCCAGGCCTTTGTACATGTTGTTCCTTCTGCCTGGAACTTCCCACCTTCACCTCATTAATTCTTATTTGTACTGTAGTTGTCAACTCATGCCTTATTTTCTCAAGAAAACCTTCTCTGACCTTCCAGCATAAGATAGGTTCCTTGAATATGAGCTTTAGAAAACCATGTTTTTTCCTTCATGGCATTTTTTTTAGTTTTAAACTACACATTCACTTGTCTGATTGATTAATGTCTTTCTCTGCCACTAGATTACAAAGTACAGAGCCTATTACTTTTTTGCTTACTATAATATCCAAAAGCCTAGCAAAGTTTCTGGCACACAGTAGGTGTTTAGTAAATGATTTGTTGAATGTCGATGGATAAATACATCATTCTTTCAACATTCAAAATTCTGAACATCCAATATGAACTAAGCACTATGTAAAAATAATGGGGTTTAACAAAAGTTTTTTTTCTTTTATGTTCATGGCAGAAGATTGGCTGATGGGTTATAAAAAGCTTAAAAAGCTTGAGAGCCTATTTAGTACTAATTTATTTTAATTATGCCCCAAACCCTCTAAAATAACACTTGGGGATATAGGAGGTTAATGGATTTTAGCTCTTCACAAGGGGCACTCTTGCTGAAATCACATTCATTCTAATTAGGGTTTTATATAAATTCTTCCCCTAGACTCCATTAGTTTGCTCTAATTCTATGGGTATACACTTTCCATTTTTATTTATCCTTACAAGGATTATTACCCATATAAAAATGTCATTCACGGGCTTCCCTGGTGGTGCAGTGGTTAAGAATCCGCCTGCCAATGCAGGGGACATGGGTTCGAGCCCTGGTCTGGGAAGATCCCACATGCCGTGGAGCAACTAAGCCTGTGCGCCACAACTGCTGAGCCTGTGCTCTAGAGCCCGCGAGCCACAACTACTGAGCCCATGTGCTTCAACTCCTGAAGCCCGCGTGCCTGGAGCCCGTGTTCCGCAACAAGAGAAGCCACCACAATGGGAAGCCTGCGCACCGCAATGAAGAGTAGCCCCTGCTCGCTGCAACTAGAGATAGCCCGCATGCAGCAATGAAGACCCAACACAGCCAAAAATAAATAAATAAAAATTTTTTAAAAATGTCATTCACCTTTCAGAGGGGATTAGGATGTTAGAATGCAAGTCTTCTGGTCTTAAGAACTGAGAAACTTGATTTTTTTTTGGCGAAGGACAGGTCTTTTACCTGCGTTTATTACCCTCTTGGCACCTGATATTAGGGCAGCTGAGGGAAGGTGTCCTTTTTTCTTTTTCCTTTTAAATGAAATTGAAGTACGAAGAGAGAGGTAGTTGTATGAGAATCAAGGGCCTGGGATCTGGTCTGGATTTTTTTTTCTACAGAGCTGGAAGTGCTACTTAAATTTCCTTAATTTCCTTATTCTGAGTGGCTAGCAGGGGCTAAATAATTGTGAACTCTGAGAGGAGCTTGAGTACCCTTTACCACTCCTTCCTGCACCACCTCCCACATCCCCAAGGAGATGTTTGCCCAGTAGCATCAGGGCCAGGATGCTGTTAGGTAAACATGATAGAAAGTGTAGCAATCACTGTGACTGTCAGAGCTTAAATGTTCTGGCTATCAGTTGTTGTCATGTCTTTTACTGGCCTGTTCTGAGTACTTAATGAGGAAGCAGTAAGATGAGACTGGCTTTCCTCTGGGTTAGGAGTATCTTTGGCCTCCAGCTCTTCCTGCCAAATCCTTAGAAGGCTAGACTGGCACCATGATGTGGTCAGTGGAAAGTGGGCGTGGAATGGCTGGTATGGGCTGACTACTGTGGGCCTCCAAGAAGAACACCAGCTTTTCTTCTCTTGAGTATGCTCTTTAGGATCTTATTGGCCAAGATCAGTTAAAGGTTGTAAAAGCAATTATTTGTGGTTAGGATATACTCAAACATATACTCGTCCAGTCTATGGTTAGAGGTTCTACATGCAAGTTTAGGACCAAACCCTAGTTGTCAGAGAGATTTTTGCCTGGACCATTTGCCTTTGAACGTCTCCCTTGAAACTGTGGTAGGGCAAGCCAATGACTGATGTTTTGGATCTGGATCAAGTGTTTTTCCATGTCTCCACATCTAAGAAATGAATCCTCTCTTTAGTTTTTAGGGTTTTTTTGTTTTGTTTTGTTTAACTTCTGGTTTCCTTCAAGTAACAACTTGCAGATAGATATGTGGGGAATTGAGTGGTTTAATATTATAAAAATTTTATACCCTATGTATTTTTTTCTGCTTTTGTAGAATGGGATGTATACATTGATCTATTTTAAGATATTACTGTGGTGTTTTAACAAATAACACTGATTTCTTTCAAGAAAATCAAGTTTGTGACAGATTTAAAATGAAGACTTTTTATAAAGTAAATTAAATTGCTTTGACAATTTTCAGTTAGTCAGTCATGTATTTCTTGATCACCAGCCAATTATGCATACTTCATTTTACATACAGCATACAAAGAAGACAGCAAGGTTTCTACCCTCTAGGAAATTTGAATCTAATGAGGTAAGACTAACATACATGAAGCCAGTAGCCACAGTATGTGTGTAATCAGTACCAGCTTGTGGTTTAAGACGTTAAGGCTATAAGAAATTCTAAGAAGTGAAGAATGGTGTTTTTGCTTGTTGGTCTCACCTTCCTCTCAGGTGTGTGCAATGTGTTTTGAATTCTTATTGTACTAGGTACTGGGGCATCCTGCATCTATCCTTTACTTGGAACAACCTTAAATGGCTGGTATTTCCTTGCAACAGAAGTAGATGACATGTGCTTCAACTATGCAAAGAAGAATGTGGAACAGAATAACTTATCTGATCTTATAAAAGGTTAGCTCTGTAGAATAAATACTCCTTTCAAGCTTTGTTTATTAACCTGTCTTTCTAATTTAACACATCTCATTGTCTTCTGCTTTAATATACAAACTTTGGTAATTTAAAACAGTCTGGTACATTGTAATTTGGTTTGCTGCTTTGTTACCAGAATTAACTCAGAAAGAAACAGAGTAAACATAGTCGATCCTCATAATTTGTGAATTCTGTGTTTGTGAATTTGCCTGCTTGCTAAAGTTTGCCTACTAGGGGCTATTTTTAGCCTCCAGATCAATACTCATGGTACTTTTGTGGTCATTCACAGACACGTGCAAAGTGGCAAAAAAATTGAGTCACCCAGAGTGCATGTTCCCAGCTGAAGTTGGACAAGGCAATGTCCTGCTGTCTTGTTTCAGCTCTCATACTGTAAACAAGTGTCCTTTTCATGGTCTGTTTAGTACCACTTTTTTTTTTTTTTTTTTGCAGTTTTGTGCTTTTATTGGTGATGTTGCTGTTTATAATGGCCCCTAAACACAGTGCTTAAGTACTGCCTAGCATTCCTAAGTACAAGAAGGCCGTGATGTGCGTTACAGAGAAAATACATGTGCCAGATAAGTTTCGTTCAGACATGTTATAGTACTGTTGGCCATGAGTTCAATGTTGATGAATCAGTAAGGATATGTATTGATCGGTTGATGAAAATGTTGGGACCAGAGGCTCAAACTTAGCTAATCATATATTTCTCTTAGGAGCCAGTGGTTCAGTATTCACTAATTCAGGGTTCGTGGTGACTTTATAGAACACAACTACCACTAAAGATGAGAATCAACTGTGTATAAAGTAACCTAGTCACCAAGATTTTTAAGAGGAAGAAAATCCTGCTATTGATTAAACTCTATCGTCTTTTTTATTTCAGTACATGGAACTGTGCTACAAATAGTCAAATCCCCTTAATGCTTAGTTACTTTTTACGTCTGTGCTTATTGTATATATATAAAGGGCTGGGGGTTTTTTTTTGTTTTTTGTTTTGTCATTAAAGAGACTTTATGTCTCTCTTTGGAAGAAATAGGCTTTTCTTACTAGTGTTAAACATATCGTAAGGGGAGATATTAATATATTATTAATGAGTTTTTTAGTTATCCATTCCTGTGTTACAAATTACTCCAAAATCTGGCGGCATTAAACAATAAACATTTATTAATAATCTCGTGGTTCCTGTGGGTCAGGAGTTTGGGTGTGGCCTAGCTGGTTGGTTCTGGTTCAGAGTCTTTCATGAGGTTGTCGTCTGAAAGACTGGGAGTAGAGATGTGCTTTCAGGATGGCTCACTTACATTGCTTTTGGCAGGAAGTTTTAGTTCATTGCCATGTGGATCTCTCCTCAGGGCTACCTGAGCATCATTACAGCATGTCAGCTGGCCTCTCCTAGAGCAAGTAGTTCAAGAGACAGGGCAAGGAGGAAGCCATATTGCTTTTTATGACCTAGCGTCAGAAGTGATACCCTATCACGCTCATCACATTCTCTTCAGTAAAAGCGAGTCACTGAGTGAAGCTACACTCAAGGAGAGGGAAATCAAACTCTGCCTCTTGAAGGGACTAGTATCAAAGAATTTGTGGACATATTTGAAAACTACCACAGTATTAATAGTAGTTAACAGTCTCTGTTTTTTCTCCTAGTGGTAAAAGTACCACAGAAGACACTCCTGATGGATGCTCTTAAAGAAGAATCTGAGATAATCTATGACTTTTGCATGTGCAACCCTCCCTTTTTTGCCAATCAGTTGGAAGCCAAGGTAAGATATCTTCTGCTTTAAAGTAGTTGAATATTTAGTTAAGTTTTCCTTGCTTGCAAGATAAGAGCAACTTTTATTTTGGAAGCTGTATCAGTTAGGATGCTTCTGGTATCAAGCACCTGAAAACCCAATTCATATTGACTTAACAAGAAAGTTTATTGGTTTACGTATCTGAGAAATCCAGCAATAGTCTGGACTTCAGGAACAGTTTGATCGAGGAGTTCATGATAGTATCAAGGCTGAGACTGTTTTTTCAGGTTCCCCCTGGCTCTTATTGGGCCCTTGGTTGTTTTTGTTCTCAGACTGGTTTACTTGTGGCAGAGTAATATTTGGGGAGTGGGAGAGGGTGAAAAGAGAGCTCTTTTCTTCCCCAAACCATTTAACATTTGGATTTCTTCTGATTGGACCAACTTAGGTTACAGTCTACTCTACTGCATTGGGCTTATCGGCTTAAGGAGAGGGTCACTGTTTTTACTGCCACCTATCATTTGATAGCAAACAAATGTCTTATTTAGTCTTTCTAACTTGAAATGAATATATTCATTTCATGAAATAAAATATATTTGCTTATGAATATGGAAAGAGATGCATTGGCTAAAAAAACTAACCTATTAAAAATCAATATGATATTATTGATTTAACCTAAGTTTTCCTTCATCTAGAAAAGAATTAATATATTTGCTTATGAATATGGAAAGAGATGCATTGGCTTAAAAAACTAACCTATTAAAAATCAATAAAATATTATTGATTTAACCTAAGTTTTCCTTCATCTAGAAAAGAATTAATATATTTGCTTATGAATATGGAAAGAGATGCATTGGCTTAAAAAACTAACCTATTAAAAATCAATAAAATATTATTGATTTAACCTAAGTTTTCCTTCATCTAGAGAAGAATTAATAGAAAGTGAATAATATTAATCAGAAGGAAACGAGGGGGTGTGTATGCTTAAAACTTTGGGAGAATAAATTGTTTTTAGAATCACTCAGATACTCTAAAGTACCATTTACATACCTCATAACAAAATAAATTCCAGATGGATTAAATTTGGTTGCGGCGGGGGGAAGGGGACAGAAATTTATTAACAATACCAACATTCTAGATTGGAACATGAAGTGAGGCAGGATTTAAGAAATCTAAATTTTAGCCTTCAGTGCAGATAAATTTGAGAACTATAGATAAAATAGCCACATCCTGGAGTACATTTCTTTTAAAAAATGTTGAGATACAGCATATATACATAAAAGTACACATGCCATGCGTGTAAACTGGATTTTCCAAAGTGAATATTCTTATAGAACCAGCATCCAGATGAAGAAATAGACTATAACTAGCACCAGAACTAAATACCTTTTTATAGCAACTTTACTGAAATACAATTTACGTGCCATCAATTCACCCACTTAAAGGGTAGAATTTAATTATTTTTAGTATATTCACAGAGTTGTGCAGCCATCACCACAATCAATTTTAGAGCATTTTCATCACCCCACCCCCCCCACGAAAAAAGAAAAAAACAACCCACACCCATTAGCAATTACTCTCGGTTTCCTTGCAGCCCCCTTAGTCCTAGGCAACCATCAGTCTACTTTCTGTTTCTGTGGAGTTGCCTGTTGCGGTCATTTCATAAAAATGGAATCATATAATATGTGGTCTTTTGTGACTGACTTCTTTCACTAAGCATAATATGTTTTCAAGGTTCATCCATATTGTAGCATGTATCAGTACTTCATATCTTTTTATTGCCGAATAGTATTCCATTGTATGGAAATATCACATTTTACTGATCCATTCATCTGTTGATGGACATTTGGGTTTTATTCACTTTTTGGCTATTATGAACAATGCTGCTGTGAGCATTCATGTACAAGTGTTGCGTGAACATGTTTTCATTTCTCTTAGGTGTATACCTAGGAGTGGAATCACTGGGTCACATGGTAACTCTATGTTTTATTGTTTGAGGAACTGCCAGGATGTTATCCAAAATGGCTGCACCATTTTTTATTCCCCTATGAGTAGTGTATGAGAGTTCCAATTTCTCCACATCTTTGTCAACACTTGTTTTTATCTGTCTTCTTGATTATAGCCATCCTAGAGAGTATGAAGTAGCATCTCATCATGGTTTTAATGTGCGTGTCCCTGATGGCTAATGATGTGGAACATCTTTTTGTGTGCTTATTTGCCATTTGTGTATCTTCTTTGGAGAAATGCCTATTCAGATCCTTTGCCCATTTAAATTGGGTTATTTTTCTTTTTACTATTGTTGTAAGAATTCTTTATGTATTCTATATGCAAGTCCCTTATTAGATATATTATTTGCGAACATTTTCTCCCATTCTGTGGGTTGTCTTTTCATTTTCTTGATGGTGTCCCTTGCAGCCTGGAAGTTTTTACTTTTGAGGAAGTCCACTTTATCTATTTTCTCTTCTGTTGCTTATGCTTTTGGTGTCATATCTAAGAAACCATTGCCTAATGCAAGGTCATGAAGATTTACTCCTATGTTTTCTTCTAAGAGTTTTATTGTTTTAGCTTTTTACATTTAAATCTTTGATCTATTTGGGTTATTTTTTTATATGGTGTGAGGTAGGAGTGGATTAAATATTTAAATTTTAAAAGTGACACCATAAAATACTAGAAGAAAACAAAAAAATATTTATATAATCTTTGGGTGGAATATTTTCAGTGTATGATACCAAGAGAGAAAAAAGTGACAGAATTGGCTAGATAAAAAGGTAAAACGTTAATATGTTTAATCACAAAGATGAAAGGTAAAGACCCTGGGAGGGAGTATTTGCATGAATGCCATTGTTTCAAATGCCAAGATTATACGATTTTTAAATCCCAAATCTAGCCTGATACCTGGAAACGGGAATTATGTCTAAGCATTCTTGTGTAAAACTAGGTTACAGTCAAAGAGCTGGCCTTAAGGTGTAAAGGTTTTTCACCAGGGTTTGTTGTTGTTGTTGTGTTGTTCAGGGAGTAAACTCTCGAAACCCTCGAAGACCCCCACCTAGCTCAGTAAATACAGGAGGGATCACAGAGATCATGGCAGAAGGGGGTGAATTAGAGTTTGTTAAAAGGATCATCCATGACAGTTTACAGCTTCAGAAAAGATTAAGGTAAGTTGGTAATAAGAATATTATCCACTATGTAATTCAGAAAGAAACCGTGTCACTGAGAGGAAACAAAATCACTGTGGTCTGAAGAATAAACAGATAAAACCCGAAAAGGTAGAAGGTCCTACAGTCTGCAAAGACCCTCTTTCTGAGGATGCTCTCATGCCTTTAATTGATTTGTGTTTCCTGTAATCATCTACAGTGCATGGATAGAAAGAAGGAAAATACCATATGATTGTATTGCTCCCATTAGTATGGTCCTGTGATGGAACAAAACTGATTCAAATATGGCTTTTGATTAGAAAACAGATGGGTTCAGATCTGCCCCATGAACCAGAATAAATTTGTTGCCTAGTCCTTGAAGCAGTTTATGTTCTTGGAATCAGTCTCCCAAACGATGACAGATGTGAGCACATTGAGCTGTCAAGAACTTAATGAAGGGAAACTGAGGTCACTAACCAGCTCCAGAGGAGAATTAAGTCTATTCATTTTTAAAAGCTAATTATTTCGGACAACACACCTGTCATTAAGCAGCATAAGGTACTCAGAGCTATTTGTCTCGCTTGACTTCTCACCCTGCCAAGTGTTGGTGAAATGATGGATAATGTGGTAGTTCAGACTAAAAGGGCTTTCAACCCTGATTTAGCTTTGTGACATAGAGAAGAATTTTTTAAAATTGTGGTAAAATATGCATAACATAAAATTTACCATCTTAACCATTTTTAAAGTGTACAGTTCAGTAGCATTAAGTACATTCATATTGTTGTGCAGCTAACCTCCAGAACTCTTTCTTCTTGTAAAACTAAAACTCTGTACCCATTAAACAACTAGTCCCCATTCCCTCTCTTCCCATAACCCCTGGCAACCACCATTCTTCTTTCCATCTCTATGAATTTGACTATTTGAGGTACCTCATGTAAGTGGAATCATATTTGTCCCTTTATGACTGGCTTCTTTCCCTTAGCGTCAAGTCCTCAGTGTTCATCCACGTTATAGCATGTTTCAGAATTTCCTTCCTTTCTAGGGCTGAATATTAATATTCCATTGTATGTATATAGCTACATTTTGTTTATCCGTTTATCTGTTGATGGACACTTGGGTTACTTCCACGTTTTGGCTATCGTGGATAATGTGGCTAGGAACATGGATGTGCAAATATTTCTTAAGACCCTGCTTCGAATTCTTTTGGGTGGATACCCAGAACTGGAATTGCTAAGTAGGGAAGCCTTTTTTTTTTTCCCCCTTTTGGATTTATAGGTGTTTAAAGCCGCTTATTTTAGTAGGCCAGTTCCAGAATCAACAAATATCCTGATTTGTTAAATGTGAGTTTATTTAAATATGGAAAGCAACTGGATTCTTGGATGATCTGCCTCAGAAAATTTACACAATATTAAAGCCAAAGGTTAATAAATTTTTTTTTTTTGATTAATAAATTTTTGCCTTAAGTTGATTTCTTCAAAGAAAAATGGTACAGATGAACCTGTTTGCAAGGCAGAAATAGAGACACAGACATAGAGAACAAACTTATGGACACCAAGAGGGGAAGAGAGGGGTGGGGTGAATTGGGAGATTAGGATCGACACATATACACTAATATGTATAAAACAGATAACTAATGAGAACCTGCTGTATAGCACAGGGCACTTTACTTAATGCTCTGAGGTGACCTAAATGGGAAGGAAATCCAAAAAAGAGGGGACATGTATACATATAGCTGATTCACTTCGCTGTACAGCAGAAACTAACACAACATTGTAAAGCAACTATACCCCAATTAAAAAAAAAAACAAAACATTAGGATGTGGGGAAGAAAGAGCCTCTTAAGTTATACTGAGCATTGAGAAGAGTCTGAGTAAGTAAAGTAAACTGAAAGCAACAGAGCACTGAGACTCATGACAGTACGTAACCAGGGCCATGTGGCCATTTCAGTATCTGTCAGCTTTTGAGGGAACTGGAGTCATTCAACAAAATGGGGAAGGTTGTTTTCAGGAGCCTATTAATCAGTAAGTTTCTATTATTTCCAAAGTTCCATTTGAACTACAAAAAATATGTTTTAAATGAACACCATTCTAAGAGAGGAAATTGGTCAGTACGTTCCACATCTGCCTGTACCTGGCTCTATGGCAGCCCACAAATTGAATGAAAGGTGAACGTTTGCTGGGAAGGGTAAATTGCTAGAGCCCATGATGTCTCTGAAGAGTCAACCATTTCAAGGTTGGTGTCGCGTATAGGAAAAGTTACCCAGTTACGATTCATATAAAGAAAGGGTTCAGCAGTCTTGTCTGCTCTGTTAGGACTCAGGCAGGTTGAGAGGGAAGATAAAAGGAAGAAAGGAAGAATGAAGTGATTTTCATTGAAGAGAAAATAGAGCAGTGTTTTTTGAAAGAGTTTTGCTCACAAATATTGTTTACAATTTCATGTCATACTTTGGTGACTTTCATTTGTATATGTTACCAGTGCATGTCCTGAATATTTTTGTAGTTGACATAATGTTTATACCACTATGCAACTCTCAAATTTTAAAATGCTGTGGAAACTGCATATTTTGAAGCTATGAAAAATAAGGGATTGAAAACAAGTATTTAAACCCCACCATCTGCTTCTTATCCCCCTTCTTGTTCCTGAAGAAATGCAGAAATTAAGCCAAATTTGTAACATTATGGAGTGAAATAAGTTATATTTGTTGGACTGATCTCAGTGATGGCACTCCAGATGCCTCACCTCCCCGTTATGATTCATGCCTTGCCTAAGTCACACTCAGCAGCAAGTGCAGTTTTGTATCTTAAGGAATTTTGCAGCTGGGAGGCCCTTGAGAGAGAAAGTTATCCAACCTCTTAGTTGTACAGATTAGAAATTTGGGACCCAGATCTCCTAATTCTGGTCCAGTGCTCTTTCCACCACTCTATGTAGCCTCTGTAGCCCAGACTGCAGTTAGACTTCTAAGTACACAGCCTTTTCTTTTCTACTCCTTTTCTTTTCTTTTTTCTTTTCTTTATTGTTGAGGTATAATTGACATATGACATTATTAGACGGCCTTTCTACTGTTGATGAAGATTTTCAAGTGCTTGTCTTAATAGCATTTTCTTTTTTTAGAGACTCACTCACCTAACCTTCTAAATACATTAGCAGACTTAATCAAACCCCTTATGGCCTGGATCTTACTCTTGTCATTGGTTATTAGGTCTATAGCTGATGCCCTTTATGGCAGTGATTCTGTGATTTTTCCAGGAACCAGATTTACCGAGTTCCAACTTAATACTGGTTTTACTCCCTGTTTTTGCTTTTTCCTTTCCATTCCTTACCCCCTGCCAGATGGTGGAGACTTCTTGGGTCTGGGTAAAATCCACATATCTGGTGATGGATAATAAATTAAACAATCTAGGCCTTTTGAAATGTGATTCTTTGACTTTTTTTTTTTGATGTGGACCATTTTTAAAGTCTTCATTGAATTTGTTACAATATTGCTTCTGTTTTATGTTTTGGTTTTCTGGCCAGGAGGCATGTGGGATCTTAGCTCCCTGACCAGGGGATTGAACCCACACCTGCTGCATTGGAAGGTGAGGTCTTAACCAATGGACTGCCAGGGAAGTCCCTCTTTGACTTATCTTTTAAATTTTTTCTCATTGGTAAAGTGAGATAATAATAGCTACCTCATACCTCATAGGGTAGTCATAGAATTGAATGAATATGTATTTGATGTAATTAAAAATAATAATGAATAGTAAATAGGATCTTTTAAACTCTTGACCATTTTAGGAATCCAGTAGATTTAAATGCTATGGTCTACTGTGTTGAAAGGAAATGTTAAGACTACTCTGCTATTTTACTTTAATGCAAAGTCCCCCTCCTTTTCTGTTTTTTTTTTCTTAAAACTAGGTGCTAGCATAGTTTTGGGGTGCTGTAAGTGATGGTTGCAAGGAACAATTGTAGGGCTTCCCTGGTGGCACAGTGGTTAAGAATCTGCCTGCCAATGCAGGGGACATGGGTTCAAGCCCTGGTCCAGGAAGATCCCACATGCCGCGGAGCAACTAAGCCCGTGCACCACAACTACCGAGCCTGTGCTCTAGAGCCTGCGAGCCACAACTACTGAAGCCCACATGCCTAGAGCCTGTGCTCTGCAACAAGAGAAGCCACCACAGTGAGAAGCCTGTGCACAACAATGAAGAGTAGCCCCCGCTCACTGCAACTAGAGAAAGCCCGCACGCAGCAACAAAGACCCAACACAGCCAAAAATAAAATTTAAAAAAAAAAGAACAATTGTAAATTTTATAACTGAGCTTTTAGTTAATTTTCCAGCTGAAAGACTGTCCAGTTCTACAACAAACTTTGACTTACCTTTATAAAAGGGTAAGCCACTTCATTTTCCTTGTCTGGAAGGTTGGGATAATACCTTTTATGGTATTAAATGTTAAAAGAACATAGGAGCCAGCTCCCACATTGTTAAAAGAACAATATGGGACAATATAAGCTCAGAATGAATAATGACAATAATGGATTATAACCCACTGAATAAAGTAAGCAAATAAAATACATAGGGGGATAGAGGAAAAACTCCTTGTTTACTCTAGAATGCCAACTAATAAATGTAGAAGGAATAATAAAATTAGAAAAATCACTGTTTTGCAATCATTATAGTAATAATTGATTTCATGGAGGAATCAACAATGGAAAGTTTGAAGAGGAACACGATATTTTCATAGTTTCAAAGTATTTCCCCAGTTACAAAGTATTTCAGTTACAAAGGGATATATGGTAACTTTATAGTGGAGAGACTGGGGGATACCACCTTGACCAGGTGATCACCTCCTGATGGGGGTCACCTAGAAGGACATGTAGCACCTCTGTGCTCTTCATGCCCAAAATGTTTTACCTGAATCTATGAGAAAATTTCAGAGAAACCAACTTGAGGGATTTTGTAAGACAATTTTTCAAAAATATTAAGGTCCTGAAAGTAAAAAAAGACCACAGAACTGTTCCAGATTGAAAGAGACTAAAGAGACTTGACATGTAAATGAAATGTGTAATCCTAGATTGGATCTTGCATCAGGGGAGAAAATTGACATGAAGGACGTTATTGGGATAATTGGTGAAATTTGAGTATGGACTGTATTCCAGATAATAGTATCGTATGAGTGTTAAATTTTCTCAATTTGATCATTGTTCTGTGGTTATAAAAGAGAATGTCCTTGTTTTGAAAATGTACATACCAAAATATTTAACATTAGGGGCATGATGATGTCTGTAGCTAACTCTCAAATGGTTTAGAAAAAAGCACACATAGAGCAAGCAAATGGGGCAAAGTACAGTGAATCTGGGTGAAGAGTGTACTGGAATCATTTGTACTAATCTTGCAATTTCTATACGTTTGAAATAATTTCAAAATAATTTTTCTTGAAACCTGCTGTCTCTAAGGAATTACTAAATGCTGTAATGAGTGGAGTGCTACTTTCATCATTAAAATAGTATAATGGGTTCAAAATCTCTTGGGTAACTGATCTTCCTTTTCATTTTTTTTTCCTACATGCGTTTTGATTAGTTGTCACAAGATGCCTGTTGAGAGTAGCTAGGATCTAATGGGTAGGCATTTTTTTTTTCTGGCTGCGTCAGGTCTTAGTTGCCTGCGGCACACAGGATCTTCGTTGAGGCCTGCAGTATCTTTCGTTGCGGTGCGTGGGCTTTTCTCTAGTTGTGGCGCGTGGGCTCCAGGGCGAGTGGCTCTGTAGTTTGCGGCACGTGGGCTCTAGTTGAGGCGTGCGAGCTCAGTAGTTGTGGCGCACGGGCTTAGTTGCCCCGTGGCATGTGGGATCTTAGTTCCCTAACCAGGGATTGAACCTGTGTCCCCTGCATTGGGAGGCGGATTCTTTACCACTGGACCACGAGGAAAGTCCCTCAGTAGGCATTTTTTAAAAAAGTGAAGCTAAAACAATTTTTAATACACCCAATTACTTCTGCTTGTTCTATAAGAAATATAACTTGCAGAAAACAGTTGATATATTGATGAGATTCAATCTTAAGATAGGGAATTCCCTGGTGGTCCAGTGGTTAGGACTCTGCGCTTTCACTGTCAAGGGCGTGGGTTCAATCCCTGGTCGGGGAACTACGATCCTGCAAGCCGTGTGGCCAAAAAAAAAAAAGAAAGAAAAAAGAAAAGATTCACAATATACTACTTAGCTTACAGTAAGGGTTAAAAGAAATGAACTCTGCCAAGCCCATGTTAAGTACCAATGACATATTACAAGCCTGAGTTATTTAAATATTTGCTTCCCTTCATTTCCTGAGGAAATTTGTAGCATCTTCCTTTTGTCTCTGTTCTGGGCCTTTTCTTGGCTTCTGGTGACTCTGATCTAATCTGTTCAGGACATGGATGCAACTACAAATGATCATACTAAGTGAAGAAGTCAGAAAGAGAGAGACGAATACCATATGATATCACTTATATGTGGAATCTAAGATATGGCACAAATGAACCTATCTACAAAACAAAAACAGACTCACTGACATAGAGAACAGACTTGTGGTTGCCAAGGGGGAGAGGAGATGGTGGAGGGATGAAGTGGGAGTTTGAAGTTAGTAGGTGCAAACTATTACATACAGAATGGATAAACAACAAGGTCCTACTGTATAGCACAGGGAACTATATTCAGTATCCTGGGATAAACCATAATGGAAAAGAATATAAAAAAGAATGCCTATATGTGTATAACTGAGTCACTTTGCTGTACAGCAGAAATTAACACATTGTAAATCAACTATACTTCAATGAAAAAAAATTTTTTTTTAAATCTGTTCAGGAATGCTAATTTTAAAAGAAAGGTGTTAATTAACCTATTTTATACTGTTACTTTGTGAGTACTAATTGCTCTTAATTTCTTTTCCTTCATCTTGTTCCTAACTTACCAAAGGCTTTTAATTCCTGGTTAATGATTTCTCCACTGCCTTCTTAAAGGGAGCATATTCTTTTTCTTCCAAACCTTGTAAAGCTGCCAAATGAAATAGATGATGCTCTGAGTAAATTTACCCAGGTTTGTTTAATGTAATTTAGGTAGGACAATTATTTATTTGTGTTTTCAAATCAGAAAAAGGATTGATTAAACAAAAATAAGGATTGTCATCCGTTGTTGAACCCACAAACAATAAAAACAAATAAAATATTGGTTAATGCACACTACTTCTAAAGCAGTATAATAGTATTTGTCATACTTTTATAATTAATTAGATTTTCATCTGTATTATTTAATGTGTTAGGTTGAACCATATAAAATTGCCAGTCTTCAACAGTTTCCAACTTATAAAAATGGAAATTTTTTGTAGTTTTAACTTAGCATGTGATTTTAGAGGCTCTTAAATTCACTTAGAGTTTTTGTTACTTTAAAATTCACCTTCATAGTAGCTATTTTTCATACAGACAGATACATATTGAATGTATATCCCCTTAATCTGAAATTTCTCTTTAAAACTAATGTGCAATTAGATGAATTTCAAATGACAGGAGTAATTATGATGCTTGGTGAAAAAAGCAGGATACAGATTATGTATTGCTAGTGTAACTAAGCTATGTTATAAAGCAAGAAATATGCAAAACATTACTGTATTGTTAACTGTTCTTTATATTTGAAGATACAAGGTACATTATTATTTAGAAATTTATATACTTAAATCAGTTCTATTGATGTATAACTTACTTACAGTTACATTCTCCAATTTAAGTGTATGATTTGATGCATTTTGACAAATGTGTACATTACCACCACCACAATCAAGATATAGAACATTTCCATCACTGTAAAAAAGTTCCCTAGTGGCCCTTTGCAGTCTCTTCCCACCCTACCCAGCCTCTAGTGATCACTGATTTTTCTGTCACAGTAGTTGTTTGTTTGTTTTTTGTTTTGTTTTGTTTTATTTATTTTTTGGCTGTGTTGCGTCTTTGTTGCTGCGCACGGGCTTTTCTCTAGTTGTGGCGAGCAGGGGCTACTCTTCGTTGCGGAGCACGGGCTCTAGGCACGCGGGCTTTAGTTGTTGTGTCACAGTAGTTTTGCCTGTTTAGACTTTTAAATAAATGGAATCATACAGAATGTAGTTTTTTGTGTCTGGCTTTGTATTGTAAATATTTTAACTTTTCTGTGTATTATGATGTTTTGACCTCTCTGGCTGGGGGAGACTGCCCCTCCCTGGGCTCTTCGATTCTTAGATATGGCAAAGGACCAGCCTGAGCAGGCCTTGGATCTGCAAGACCAGAGCCCTCCCTCCTCTCTCTGCCCTTTCAGCCCAGGAGGCCATCTTCCTCTGCCTGAGTCATCCCAGGGCTGGGTGCCAGGCAACTGGGGACCACTCCAGAGCCCAGAGCCCACGGAGGTTATTCACACTAGCTGATCCTAAAGTGCTACCCTTGCCCTGCCTTGCCCGTCCTGAGGAAACCCCAATAAAGGCCGTGGCCTAAGCACTCCCCTCACTCCTGTCATCTGCCTCCTGACCACCCTAGTGTCTTCCCCATGTGACCCTGCATGGTGAGTCCTGCCTGTCTCTAGGAGTTGTAAGTATAATAAACTTTGTTTTTTCCTGAGCCTGTCCTCTGTCTCCTCGTGGCTGCGCCTGACTTGCCATCTCATAAAAGAACACAAAACAGGCTTTCACGTAGCATGTCCATGCACTGTATGAATAGTCTCCCTTTTTATTGCTAAGTAGTATGCTGTTATGTGCATATACCCAATTTGTTAATCCACTCACCAGTTGATGGACATTTGGATCATTCCCAGGTTTTGGCTAGTATGGATAACACCGCTGTGAACATTTGCATACAAGTCTTCGTGTGGACTTAAGTTTTCCTCTGTCTTGAGTAAATACCTAGGAGTAGGATTCCTGAGTCAAGTTGCCAGGCTGTTTTCAAGTGGCTGTATGTACTATTTTACATTCTCACCAGCAATGTATGAGAGTTCCAGCTGACACCGTTTGATATTGTCATTCTTTTAAAGTTTATCCATTCTAGTGGTTATATAGTGATATCTCATTCTGGTTTTAAGTTGCATTTCACCGATGACCAGTGATGGGGGCATCTTTACATGTGCTTGTTGGTCATTCCCGTATCTCTCTTTCTTTTGTAATAGACTTTTTTTTTTTTTTTAATTTTATTGGATTCTAGTTGATTTACAATGTTGTGTTAGTTTCAAGTGTACATAGACTTTAATTCTTAGACTAGTGTAAGGTACAGCAAAATTGAGGGGAAATTACAGAGATTTCCCATATACTCCTGCCCTACACATGCATAACCTCCCGCATTCTCAGTATTCCTCACCAGAGTGGGATGTTTGTTAAAATTGATGAGCCTACATGGACACTTCATTATCACCCAGAGTCCATCATTTACATTAGGGTTCATCCTTGCTGTTGTATGTTCTGTGGGTTTGGACACATATGTATTTATAAGTATCCACCATTATAATATCATACATAATATTTCCACTGCCTTGAAAATCCTCTATGCTCTATGTATTCACCCCCTTCCCCCCCAACCACTGATCTTTTTATCATCTCTATAATTTTGCCTTTTCCAGAGTGCCGTATAGTTAGAATCATACACTATGTAGCCTTTTCAGATTGGCTTCTTTCACTTAGTCATATATATTTAAGTTTCCTCCATGTCTTTTCATGGCTTAATAGCTCATTTCTTTTTAACGCTGAATAATATTACATTGTCCAAATGTACCACAGTTTATTTATCCATTCACCTACTGAAGGGCATCTTGGTTGTTTCCAAGTTTTGACAGTTATGAATAAAGCTGCTATAGACATCTGTGTGCGTAGTTTTGTGTGGGCATAAGTTTTCAGCTCCTTTGGGTAAATACCAATGAGCACGATTGCTGGATGACATGGTAAGAGCGTGTTTGGAAGACTGCCAAACTGTCTTCCAAAGCAGCTAGACCTTTTTTGCCTTTCCACTAACAGTGAATGAGAGCTTCTGTTGCTCAGTATCTTTACCAGCATTTGGTATTGTTAGTGTTCTGGATTTTGGCCATAGGTGTGTAGTGGTATCTCATTTTAATTTCCGTTTCCTTGATGACATGTGATTTGGAGCATCTTTTTATATGCCTGTTTACTATCTGTATATCTTCCTTGATGGGTATCTTATTAGATACCCATTTTAAAACCAGGTTTGTTTTCATATTGTTGAGTTATAAGAGTTCTTTGTATATTTCAGATAACAGTCCTTTGTCAGATATGTGTTCTGTAAGTATTTTCTCCCGATCAGTGACTTGTCTTTTCATTCTCTTGACAGTATCTTTCACAGAGCTTAATGAAGTCCAGATTATCAATTCTTTCTTTCATGGATCCTGCCTTTGGTGTTGGCATCTACAAGGTCATTACCAAATCCAAGGTCATCTAGATCTTCTCCTATATTATCTTCTAGGAGTTTTATAGTTTTGTTTTGTTTTTTTTTATAATGTGGATGTCTAGGCCAGCACCATTTGTTGAAAAGACTGTCTTTGCTCCATTTCATTTCGGTTATTAGGAACCTGTGTCCTTTCTTTTTTTTTTCTTAGCCTGGCTAGAGGCTTATTGAATTTATTGATCTTTTTAAAGAACCAACTTTTGACTTCATTGATTTTTCTCTGTTGATTTCCTGATTGCAATTTTTATTATTTCTTTTCTTCTGTTTGTTTTGGATTTAATTTGCTCTTTTAGCTTCCTGAGGTGGAAGCTTAGATGATAGATTTTAGATCTTTCTTTTCTTTTTTTCTTTTTTTTTTTTTTAAATGTTGTGGAGTGTCACGTACAGGGAAGTGTAGATTGTAGGAAAGCTCAGTGTTGTGTTTTTTTGTTTGTTTATTTATTTATTTATTTATGGCTGTGTTGGGTCTTCGTTTATGTGCGAGGGCTTTCTCTAATTGTGGCAAGTGGGGGCCACTCTTCATCGCGGTGCGCGGGCCTCTCACTATCGCGGCCTCTCTTGTCGCGGAGCACAGGCTCCAGACGCGCAGGCTCAGTAATTGTGGCTCACGGGCCCAGTTGCTCCGCAGCATGTGGGATCTTCCCAGACCAGGGCTCGAACCCGTGTCCCCTGCATTGGCAGGCGGATTCTCAACCACTGCGCCACCAGGGAAGCCCTAGATCTTTCTTTTCTAATGTATTTATTCAATGCTATAAATTTCCCTCAAGCACTGCTTTCACTACACACATTTTAACAAGTTGTATTTTCATTTTCATTTAGTTAAAAATATTGCTTAGGACTTCCCTGGTGGCGCAGTGGTTAAGAATCTGCCTGCCAATGCAGGGGACACGGGTTCGAGCCCTGGCCTGGGAAGATCCCACATGCCGTGGAGCAAGTAAACCCATGCGCCACAACTGCTGAGCCTGTGCTCTAGAGCCCACGAGCCACAACTACTAAGCTCGTGTGCCACAGCTACTGAAGCCCGCGCGCCTAGAGCCCGTGCTCCACAACAAGAGAAGCCACCACAATGAGAAACCCGCGCACCGCAGCAAAGAGTAGCCCCCACTCGCCGCAACTAGCAGAAAGCCCACACGCAGCAACGAAGACCCAGTGCAGCCAAAAATAAATAAATAAATTTATTTTTTAAGAAAATATTGCTTAATTTCTCTTGAGATTTCTTCTTTGACCCATGTGTTATTTAGAAATGTATTGTTTAATCTCCAAGTATTTGAGGATTTTCCAGTTCTCTTTCTGTTACTGATTTCAAGTTTAATTCCCTGTGGTGTAAGAGCAGATGTTGTATGATTTTTATTCTTTAAAATTTGTTAACATGTATTTTACGGCCCAGAACACGGTCTGTCTTGGTGAATATTCCATGTGAGCTTGAGAGGAATGTGTATTCTGCTGTTGTTGGATGAATAGTTTATAGATGTCAATTAGAGCCAGTTGATTGATGGTATTGTGAGTTCAACTATGTCTTTACTGATTTTCTGCCAGCTGGATCTATCCATTCTGATAGAGGGTTGTTGAAGTTTCCATCTCTAGTAGAGGATTCATCCATTTCTCCTTGCAGCTCTATCAGTTTTTGCCTCATGTAGTTTGATGCTCTGTTGTTAGGTACAAACATTAAGGATTGTTAAGTCTTCTTGGAAGATTGTCATCTTTAGCATTGTGTAATTATTCCCGATAACTTGCCTTGGTTTGAAGTCAGCTGTGTCTGAAATAAGTATTTCACTCCACTCCTTCTTGCTTGCTTGGTTTCTTAAGACAAGTTGGATGTAATTCTTATCAATAGGTAAGGTGTATCTTTTTCTAGCTTCTTTGAGGATTTTTTCTTTATCTTTGGATTTCCTGTGTTTTAAAAATCACACGCCTAGGTGTAGTTTTCTGGGCATTTTTTCTGCTCAGTGTTCTCTTAGCTTCCTGGATCTGTGGTCTGTGTCTGACATTAATTTGGGGGAATTCTCAGTCATTGTTTCAGATTCTTCTGTTCTTTTCTCTTTCTTTTCCTTCTAGATTTCCATTACACATATTTTATACCTTTTGTAGTTGTCCCACAGTTCCTGGATATTGTATTCTGGTTGTTTTCCTTTTTTTTTTAAATCAACATTTTAAAAAATATATATATTTATTTATTTGGTTGAGCTGGGTCTTAGTTGAGGCAGGCGGGCTCCTTAGTTGCGGCTCACCAGCTCCTTAGTTGCAGCACTTGGGCTCCTTAGTTGCGGCATGCATATGGGATCTAGTTCCCTGAATAGGGATTGAATCCGGGCCCCCTGCATTGGCAGGTGGACTCTTAACCACTGTGCCACCAGAGTAGCCCTGGCTTGCATTATTTTTGATGAGAAGTCTGATATTAAATATTTATCTTTATTCTTTTGAACAAAAAGTCACTCTACCCTCTCCCTGCTTTTAAGATTTTCTTTTTATCTCTACCTTTCCGTAATTTGATTATAAGGTGCCTTAGTATGTTTTTTGTTTTAATTTTTATTTTATATTGGAGTAGAGTTGATTAACAATGTTGTGTTAGTTTCAGGTGTACAGCAACGTGATTCAGTTATACATATAGATATATCTATTCTTTTTCAAATTCTTTTCCCATTTAGGTTATTGCCGAGTATTGAGCAGAGTTCCCTTGTGCTATACAGTAGGTCCTTGTTGGCTATCTGTTTTAAATATATAGTATGGTTTTCTTTATGTTTCTTCTGTGTGGAGTTCATTGAACTTCTTGTATATGTGTTTATAGTTTTTATCAGTTTGGGAAAAATTTTGACCTTTTTTCCAAATATTTTTGTCCCCCTTTTGCCCCTTTTCTGAAACCCCAGTTATGTGTACTGCTTGATATTGTCCCATTGGTCACTAGTGCTGCGTTTTATTTTTTTGGTCTTTTTCTCCCCCCCCCCCCCCCCCCCCCCCCCCCGTGTGCTTTATTTCAGGTGGTTGTTTTGCTGTGTCTTCAAGTTCACACATCTTTTCTTTTGCAGAGTCTAGTATGCTGTTAATCCCATCTGTGAATTTTTTATTTTAGATATTATAATTTTCATGTCTAGAAGTTCCATTTGGTTAGTTTTTTTTTTTTTTTTTTTTTTTAGATTTTTAGAAATTTCATGTAATGTCTGAAACATTTATATTAACATATTTCCATACATATTTCCATACAAATACAAATATAAGATTTTTAGAAATTTCATGTAATGTCTGAAACATTTATATTAACATATTTCCATACAAATAACCCAATGAAAGTTTAGTATTAGTTGTTTTGTTTGTTTTTTTATACTGCAGGTTCTTATTAGGCATCAGTTTTATACACATCAGTGTATACATGTCAATCCCAATCGCCCAATTCAGCACATCACCATCCCCACCTCATCGCAGTTTTCCCCCCTTGGTGTCCATATGTCCATTCTCTACATCTGTGTCTCAACTTCTGCCCTGCAAACTGGCTCATCTGTACCATTTTTCTACGTTCCACATACATGCATTAACATACGATATTTGTTTTTCTCTTTCTGACTTACTTCACTCTGTATGACAGTCTCTAGATCCATCCACTTCTCAACAAATGACTCAATTTCGTTCCTTTTTATGGCTGAATAATATTCCATCGTATATATGTACCACAACTTCTTTATCCATTCGTCTGTTGATGGGCATTTAGGTTGCTTCCATGACCTGGCTATTGTAAATAGTGCTGCAATGAACATTCGGGTGCACGTGTCTTTTTGAATTACGGTTTTCTCTGGGTATATGCCCAGTAGTGGGATTGCTGGGTCATATGGTAATTCTATTTTTAGTTTTTTAAGGAACCTCCATATTGTTCTCCATAGTGGCTGTATCAATTTACATTCCCACCAACAGTGCAAGAGGGTTCCCTTTTCTCCACACCCTCTCCAGCATTTGTTGTTTGTAGATTTTCTGATGATGCCCATTCTAACAGGAGTGAGGTGATACCTCATTGTAGTTTTGATTTGCATTTCTCTAATAATTAGTGATGTTGAGCATCTTTTCATGTGCTTCGTGGCCGTCTGTATGTCTTCTTTGGAGAAATGTCTATTTAGGTCTTCTGCCCATTTTTGGATTGGGGTGTTTGTTTCTTTGATATTGAGCTGAATGAGCTGTTTATATATTTTGGAGATTAATCCTTTGTCCGTTGATTCATTTGCAAATATTTTCTCCCATTCTGAGGGTTGTCTTTTCGTCTTGTTTATGGTTTCCTTTGCTGTGCAAAAGCTTTGAAGTTTCATTAGGTCCCACTTGTTTATTTTTGTTTTTATTTCCATTACTCTAGGAGGTGGATCGAAAAAGATCTTGCTGTGATTTATGTCAAAGAGTGTTCTTCCTATGTTTTCCTCTAAGAGTTTTATAGTGTCCAGTCTTATATTTAGGTCTCTAATCCATTTTGAGTTTATTTTTGTGTATGGTGTTAGGGAGTATTCTAATTTCATTCTTTTACATGTGGCTGTCCAGTTTTCCCAGCACCACTTATTGAAGAGACTGTCTTTTCTCCATTGTATATCTTTGCCTCCTTTGTCATAGATTAGTTGACCATAGGTGCGTGGGTTAATCTCTGGGCTTTCTATCTTGTTCCATTGATCTATGTTTCTGTTTTTGTGCCAGTACCATATTGTCTTGATTACTGTAGCTTTGTAGTATAGTCTGAAGTCAGGGAGTCTGATTCCTCCAGCTCCATTTTTTTGCCTCAAGACTGCTTTGGCTATTCGGGGTCTTTTGTGTCTCCATACAAATTTTAAGATGATTTGTTCTAGCTCCGTAAAAAATGCCATTGGTAATTTGATAGGGATTGCATTGAATCTGTAGATTGCTTTGGGTAGTATACTCATTTTCACAATGTTGATTCTTCCAATCCAAGAACATGGTATATCTCTCCATCTGTTGGTATCATCTTTAATTTCTTTCATCAGTGTCTTATAGTTTTCTGCATACAGGTCTTTTGTCTCCCTAGGTAGGTTTATTCCTAGGTATTTTATTCTTTTTGTTGCAATGGTAAATGGGAGTGTTTCCATAATTTCTCTTTCAGATTTTTCATCATTAGTGTATAGGCATGCAAGAGATTTCTGTGCATTAATTTTGTAACCTGCAACTTTACCATATTCATTAATTAGCTCTAGCAGTTTTCTGGTGGCAGTTTTAGGATTCTCTATGTATAGTATCATGTCATCGGCAAACAGTGACAGTTTTACTTCTTCTTTTCCAATTTGTATTCCTTTTATTTCTTTTTCTTCTCTGATTGCCGTGGCTAGGACTTCCAGAACTATGTTGAATAATAGTGGTGAGAGTGGACATCCTTGTCTCGTTCCTGATCTTAGAGGAAATGCTTTCAGTTTTTCACCATTGAGAATGATGTTTGCTGTGGGTTTGTCATATATGGCCTTTATTATGTTGAGGTAGGTTCCCTCTATGCCCACTTTCTGGAGAGTTTTTATCATAAATGGGTGTTGAATTTTGTCAAAAGCTTTTTCTGCATCTATTGAGATGATCATATGGTTTTTATTCTTCAATTTGTTAATATGGTGTATCACATTGATTGATTTGCGTATATTGAAGAATCCTTGCATCCCTGGGATAAATCCCACTTGATCGTGGTGTATGATCCTTTTAATGTGTTGTTGGATTCTGTTTGCTAGTATTTTGTTGAGGAGTTTTGCATCTATATTCATCAGTGATATTGGTCTGTAATTTTCTTTTTTTGTAGTGTCTTTGTCTGGTTTTGGTATCAGGGTGATGGTGGCCTCATAGAATGAGTTTGGGAGAGTTCCTTCCTCTGCAATTTTTTGGAAGAGTTTGAGAAGGATGGGTGTTAGCTCTTCTCTAAATGTTTGATAGAATTCACCTGTGAAGCCATCTGGTCCTGGACTTTTGTTTGTTGGAAGATTTTTAATCACAGTTTCAATTTCATTACTTGTGATTGGTCTGTTGATATTTTCTGTTTCTTCCTGATTCAGTCTTGGAAGGTTATACCTTTCTAAGAATTTGTCCATTTCTTCCAGGTTGTCCATTTTATTGGCATAAAGTTGCTTGTAGTAGTCTCTTAGGATGTTTTGTATTTCTGCGGTGTCTGTTGTAACTTCTCCTTTTTCATTTCTGATTTTATTGATTTGAGTCCTCTCCCTCTTTTTCTTGATGAGTCTGGCTAATGGCTTATCAATTTTGTTTATCTTCTCAAAGAACCAACTTTTAGTTTTATTGATCTTTGCTATTGTTTTCTTTGTTTCTATTTCATTTATTTCTGCTCTGATCTTTATGATTTCTTTCCTTCTGCTAACTTTGGGTTTTGTTTGTTCTTCTTTCTCTAGTTTCTTTAGGTGTAAAGTTAGATTGTTTACTTGAGATTTTTCTTGTTTCTTTAGGTAGGCTTGTATAGCTATAAACTTCCCTCTTAGAACCGCTTTTGCTGCATCCCATAGGTTTTGGGTCATCGTGTTTTCATTGTCATTTGTCTCTAGGTATTTTTTTATTTCCTGTTTGATTTCTTCAGTGATCTCTTGGTTATTTAGTAACGTATTGTTTAGCCTCCATGTGTTTGTCTTTTTTACGTTTTTTTCCCTGTAATTGATTTTTAATCTCATAGCGTTGTGGTCAGAAAAGATGCTTGATATGATTTCAATTTTCTTAAATTTACTGAGGCTTGATTTGTGACCCAAGATGTGATCTATCCTGGAGAATGTTCCGTGTGCACTTGAGAAGAACGTGTAATCTGCCGTTTTTGGATGGAATGTCCTATATATATCAATTAAATCTATCTGGTCTATTGTGTCATTTAAAGCTTCTGTTTCCTTATTGATTTTCATTTTGGATGATCTGTCCATTGGTGTAAGTGAGGTGTTAAAGTCCCCCACTATTATTGTGTTACTGTCGATTTCCTCTTTTATAGCTGTTAGCAGTTGCCTTATGTATTGAGGTGCTCCTATGTTGGGTGCATATATATTTATAATTGTTATATCTTCTTCTTGGATTGATCCCTGGATCATTATGTAGTGTCCTTCCTTGTCTCTTGTAACATTCTTTATTTTAAAGTCTATTTTATCTGATATGAGTATAGCTACTCCAGCTTTCTTTTGATTTCCATTTGCATGGAATATCTTTTTCCATCCCCTCACTTTCAGTCTGTATGTGTCCCTAGGTCTGAAGTGGGTCTCTTGTAGACAGCATATATATGGGTCTTGTTTTTGTATCCATTCAGCCAGTCTATGTCTTTTGGTTGGGGCATTTAATCCATTCACGTTTAAGGTAATTATCGATATGTATGTTCCTATGACCATTTTCTTAATTGTTTTGGGTTTGTTTTTGTAGGTCCTTTTCTTCTCTTGTGTTTCCCACTTAGAGAAGTTCCTTTAGCATTTGTTGTAGAGCTGGTTTGGTGGTGCTGAATTCTCTTAGCTTTTGCTTGTCTGTAAAGCTTTTGATTTCTCCATCAAATCTAAATGAGATCCTTGCTGGGTAGAGTAATCTTGGTTGTAGGTTCTTCCCTTTCATCACTTTAAGTATTTCATGCCACTCCCTTCTGGCTTGCAGAGTTTCTGCTGAGAAATCAGCTGTTAACCTTATGGGGGTTCCCTTGTATGTTATTTGTCGTTTTTCCCTTGATGCTTTCAATAATTTTTCTTTGTCTTTAATTTTTGCCACTTTGATTACTATGTGTCTCGGCGTGTTTCTCCTTGGGTTTATTCTGTATGGGACTCTCTGCGCTTCCTGGACTTGGGTGGCTATTTCCTTTCCCATGTTAGGGAAGTTTTCGACTATAATCTCTTCAAATATTTTCTCTGGTCCTTTCTCTCTCTCTTCTCCTTCTGGGACCCCTATAATGCGAATGTTGTTGCGTTTAATGTTGTCCCAGAGGTCTCTTAGGCTGTCTTCATTTCTTTTTATTCTTTTTTCTTTAGTCTGTTCCGCAGCAGTGAATTCCACCATTCTGTCTTCCAGGTCACTTATCCGTTCTTCTGCCTCAGTTATTCTGCTATTGATTCCTTCTAGTGTAGTTTTCATTTCAGTTATTGTATTGGTCATCTCTGTTTGTTTGTTCTTTAATTCTTCTAGGTCTTTGTTAATCATTTCTTGCATCTTCTCAATCTTTGCCTCCATTCTTATTCCGAGGTCCTGGATCATCTTCACTATCATTATTCTGAATTCTTTTTCTGGAAGGTTGCCTATCTCCACTTCATTTAGTTGTTTTTCTGGGGTTTTTTCTTGTTCCTTCATCTGGTACATAGCCCTCTGCCTTTTCATCTTCTCTGTCTTTCTGTAACTGTGGTTTTTGGTCCACAGGCTGCAGGATTGTAGTTTTTCTTGCTTCTGTTGTCTGCCCTCTCCCATTTGGTTAGTTTTTATATCTTCCCTCTTGCTCTTCATCATGTCCATGTTTGTTATGGAGCATATTTCTAATAGCTGTTTTGATGTCCTCATCTCCTAATTCCATCATCTCTCTTATTTCTTGGTCTGTTTCTAGTGATTGATTTTTAAATCCTGGTTGTGAGTCATTTTCCTGCTTTTTTATTTTTATTTTTTATTTTATTTATTATTTTTGGCTGCATTGGGTCATTGTTGCTATGTGTGGGCTTTTTCTAGTTGCGGCGAGCAGGAGCTTCTCTTCATTGCGGTGTGTGGGCTTCTCATCACGGTGGCTTCTCTTGTTGCGGAGCATGGGCTCTAGGCGCACGGGCTTCAGTAGTTGTGGCACACGGGCTTAGTTGCTCTGCAGCATGTGGGATCTTCCCAGACCAGGGCTTGAATCCATGTCCCCTGCGTTGGCAGGTGGATTCTTAACCACTGTGCCACCAGGGAAGCCCTCCTGCTTCTTTCAATGTCTGGTAGTTTTGGACTGGATGCTGGACATTGCATATCTTATGTTTGGGGGTGCTGCATTTCATTGTATTCCTTTAAAGGGTGTTGAACTTTGTTTTGATGGTTACTTGAGTTACTTGTGATGAGTTGGATCCTTTCAAATCTTGCTTTTAAGCTTTATTAGGGTAGATACAGAACAGGCTCTAGCCCATTACAAAGCAGTATCCTTTCCAGGACTCCACTAGATGCCCCTTTTATTAACAGGGTCTTTCTGCTCTGGCTAGTAGATCCACAAACTAGTCCCAGCTGTCTGGAATCCAGGAATTGTTCAGCTTACTGCTTTCTGAGAGTTCTTTCCCTAGCCTCCACCCCACACATGTAGATCATTCTGCAGAATATTCCAGCGACCTCCTCTGCAGGTGCCCAGAATTCTCTCCGTATGCAGCTCCTTCCTCTTATATTTTGCTCTTCACATTCTTACTGCCTCAGCCTCTCTGAACTCCAGTCTCTGTCTCATCAATTCAGCAAGATTATTGGGTTCTGTTTTAGTTTCCTTTCCCTGCTTTGCAGCTTGGGAATTTCCTTCAGGCAGTAAGCTCTGGCAGTTATAGGGCTCACCTTGTTTTTCTCTCTGAGATCATAGGTCTTCACTGCAGTTGTCCAGTGTCTGAAAAATTGTTTCATATATTTTGTCCAGTTTCCTAGTTTATGGTGGAAGGGCAATTTCCTTACTAGTTAATCCTTCATATGCTGAAGCAGAAGTCCTGTATAAATTTTATACTTTGCAAACTTTTTAGAATAATCAGAAGAAATAAAGTCTGTCCTTTTACCTTTTAACCAGTTCACTCCATCTTCATACTCCCTCTTCTGGATTTGTATTTGCTATAGAAGAAATTGATTTCATGTTCTGTTGAAACTTTAATGCAATATATATTCTTAAGTTATTTGCAAGTGAGTGCATCTCAAAATACAGGTTCATGCTAGATTTTAGAATTTCTTTTAATATGGTGTGTGGGGGGTATATATGCATGTTTTTACTGTTGTTTATTATCTAATTTCTGTCCCAAAGCTAAATGACCTTCATTCTAAGCACACTGCAGGTGAGACCTCTCTCTCTTACTCTCTTTCCACATACATACAGCACTAAAATCATTGGAGAGGCTAAGTGGCTTTTTGTTTAAGTTGCTTTGGGCTATTGATACAATTCTTGTTATTGTCACTTGTAACTTAACTCAATATTTGTTTGCTACTCTTATCTTTTTCACTTGAGTAATGCTTAACTGTAAAAACGTATAACCACATAAACAGTGTTTGACTTGCCTGATTCCCCCCTCCAGGTGGTATAGCTGTATGCTGGGAAAGAAATGCAGCCTGGCTCCTCTGAAGGAAGAACTTCGAATACAAGGGGTAAGGCTTTGTCATTACTATTCTGGTGTATCCACTTTTGATGGTACTTGGAATATAGATAGAACTGTCCTTTATACCTAAAAGCTCTAAATGTGTTTTTTGTTTGTTTATTTTTTAATGTTGTAATTTTGGGGCTAAAGGGAACTTTTTATAAATTATTAAAATAAGGCCTTCTATGACCGATAAGAAAAGATGGGGAAAACAGGATGAGTAGAATGTCAGAGAGAAACCAGACATCAAAAAACCTGGTGTCTGCCTACCACTGACCCCACATCTGACTCCATTATAACTGCAGAAACTGAAGCTAAGGGGCTTGTTCCAGGTCACACATCTAGTTATCAACGAACAGCTGAAACGAGAATGATCTTCAGTCCGGTGTGCGATCTTTACCCCCCTATGGTGTGACCCACACAAGTTCAGCCCCTTGCTTTTGTTTTGAAAAGCAGGTGACAAATACATACTTCCCCAACTCCCCTCCCAGTTTATGGTGTTTGGGCATGAATAGGCAGGAGCAGGGTGACTTTTCAGAGAAGGGGGTCAGATGTGGGTTCAGCGGTAGAACCAAGTTTCTGATTTCAGTTTTCTCTCTGACATTCTACTCATCCTATTTTCCCCACAACACCTTTTCTTTGTTAAAATTGTAACAGCTAGAAAGTAGTTCTGTTTTCTTTCCTAAAATCTGGTAGACAAAAGGGAGACTAGATAGGTGTGTCTAGCTAGGCCTTAGAGGCTCTCTTTCCTAAACAGAAGAAAACAAAAGAACATTTGAATCATTTTACCAGTGGTTCTCTGAAGGGCTGTGTTTTGAGTGTTTCATATATTGGACCTTCAGGCCAGAACTATAAATTCTCTCTTGTGTTTTATGGCAGGAAGAAAGCCCACAACTTTGTTGAGAGGTAATTTATTCATTGATTATTAGGCAGCTGTGCGTAACTGTTTTTGGATGGTAGTGTTTGTTAACTGATAAAAAGAACGACCAACATATAATTTAACATGAGGCAGGAGCCAGAAACATAGAATTACTAGAATGATGAGATGCTGTGTTTGCTGGTTTCAGGTTCCTAAAGTCACCTACACTGAATTCTGCCAAGGTCGGACAATGAGGTGGGCTTTGGCTTGGAGTTTTTATGATGATGTAACAGTACCAGTAAGTAGAGACCTTCCTGTAGCTTCTCTGAATTCCAGCACATGGTGGGTTTTAGTAGGTCATAAATGAACTAAATCTGTACTGTCCTGTTTTCCTGAAGTTTGCCCCAAATGCTTATGTCAGAATGGAAAGTGGAGGGGCTGCAATGGGGAAATGAGGAGATGTTGGTCAAAGGTTATACTTCCAGTTGTAAGATGAATAAGTTCTTGGGATCTAATGTATGGCGTGGTGACTGTAGTTAACAATACTGTATTATATACCTTAAAGTTGCTAACAGAATAGATCTTGTGTTCTCACCACACAAAAAAAGTAATTATGTGAAGTGATTGAGGTGTTAACTAACCTTATTTGGTAGTCATTTCACGATATTTGTGCAACAGATCATCACAATTGTACACCTTAAACTTACACAATGATATATGCCATTTGTACCTCAATGAAGCTGTAGAAAAAAAAAAAAAAGAATGGAAAGTGGTTGTAAACCAGACATGGTCCTGGAAGGCTGACTGTGGTGACTGTGGAACCTTTCTCTGTGAGTTTGTGCAACTCATTGATTCTTACTCAGCAGACATAAATGAATTGGAAATGCATCTTTTAGCAATTAAAAAATTCAGGTACAAAAACTTTGTGGGTATGATTATTCTGTTAGATATTCCTCAAGCACTGAAATTGAAGTCTGTTTATTTTCTCTTAACACTGCTGTTTTCCTAGAGTAGCTATCTCCTGGGGTTCCTGGTGGATGTAGAAATTACCATTTGGGGTTGCAGGCTTTTGATGTGTAAAACTTAGAGATCATTCCAGTGAAGGGTTCTGTTTCGGCTTTAAGATTAGCACTGGAATACTGATCAGTTTTTTGTTTTTTTTTTTAAATGAGGTTCAGTTTATTCTTTTTTTTAAATTAATTTATTTATTTATTTTTGGCTGTGTTGGGTCTCCGTTTCTGTGCGAGGGCTTTCTCTAGTTGCGGCGAGCGGGGGCTACTCTTCATCGCGGTGCGCGAGCCTCTCACTGTCGCGGCCTCTTCCGTTGCGGAGCACAGGCTCCAGACGCGCAGGCTCAGTAATTGTGACTCACGGGCCCAGCCGCTCCGCGGCATGTGGGATCTTCCCAGACCAGGGCTCGAACCCGTGTCCCCTGCACTGGCAGGCAGATTCTCAACCACTGCGCCACCAGGGAAGCCCACTGATCAGTTTTGAAGCTGGGTGATAGTTCATTACCCTATTTTGTCTACTTTGCATGTGCTTGAGCTTGAACATTCTTCCGTAATAGAATGTTTTAAAACATGATTTGTTCCACAAAATTCTCTTTGTCCTCTGTGCTGCTATATGCAAAAGAAAAATGTTTCTGAACTGGTTAGACCGAATAATTTTTCTGGGCCGTGCTAAGAGGTGGTAATAGAATAGCATCTGTTTGTTCTCACATTTCCCTTGGAAGAATGATTGACTTACTGTTACCTGGAGCCGTCCGCCTTAACGTTCATGCACACGTTGCTCAGCGTGGGCTGCTTCTTCCCACAGTATTTACGGAGGCCTAAATACCTGGTATTCAGGTATTTAGGTACCTGGTACCTTGCCATCTCTAATCCCCTGTCCACACCACAGGCTTTTTCTGGGTGCTCCTCTCCCAAGGTCTTGGCCACGCTTGGTCTCCAGAGCCTCTCTTAAATGTTGCTGTGTCTATGAGGCTCTTTCCTTCTCTCATAGGGCAGAGGAGTAGAGACATGTGCAGAAGTACAAGGGGATGATTTGCAGATGTTTCTGAATACATGAGCTCAGATTTGAAACTGAGCCTTTCCTTCCTGTGCTCTGCAGCTAGGTGTGCTGCTGTACTGAAATAAGTTTCCCAGTCAAGTGTGATTGGCCTGCCTGATGGAAGCCTAGACTTGCCTCTGTGCCATGCAGTAGGGTATCTAGAGGTTTGTGTTTGAAATTCTCACCGGTTAAAAAAGATGGTTCTGCTTTTTTGACCTCCCTGAGGGATTATCCTTTCTGTTGTCTTCTAGAACAACACTAGGGCTTTCCCACCAAATGGTTAAAATCATTAATAATGTCCTAGCTTATCCCTGTGCAGACACTAACAGCTGCAGGAAAATGGAACTGCACCTGTTTTCAAATGCTTTCTGTTTAACCTGCTTTCTGCACTTGCTGGTACCGCAGGCAGAAGAGCTGGTAATGAGCTCTGGCACTCTTCAGGCCATCTCAGGGACCAGCGTCACCCTTGCCCTCTTGGATTAGTAGCTATTTCAAATCAGAGTATCAAAGAGCACTATGTTTCTGGGTAGCAAAATCAGCTTACTTTCCTTGCTCCCTCCCTCCCTGTCTTTTAGGCTGTCCTTGAGCCCTGTTCATAGTTTCAGCCATCAAAGAATGCCTCTTGCTAAGGGCCTCAGGTTTCTCCCATGCCAGAGTACTCATCCCTCCCCACCACTACCCCCAACCCAAAGTTGTTAATAATGCATTCCCAAGTGTTCCATTAGGTACACTTAAACTGCTACAGGGAAATTGGCAATTTCTGATTTGTGGTAACCCAGCAACAGTTTCTTAGCACTGGTGCCCTTGATCAGCATCTGCTTTCCCAGGGGTAGTCCCAAGGCACTCGGGACGTTTTTAGTGGTCTGTCCTCTTGGTTCTCCTTCCCTCTACCTGGACCTCTCCCACTCCTTGCTTTTTGAAATGGTCACCTCATTTCCTCCTCTTGCTCCTGTCAGTGGCAGGGAGGGAGGAGGATATGCTGCTTTAGGTGAGGAGAGGAAGCCAAGGGCTAGAGCTAGTTAAGCAGAAATATTGACCTACTTCCCCATCCCACCCCCACTCCCGCCTTTTTAGGGTAAATGTGCAAGTTACTATGGCAACTAATGTTTTCACTTATCTCAGGCCTACTGATTCGTTTCTGTTGGTGCTGAATGCTGAAAAATTCTAATTCACTTCTGATTCAGGTGCCCACACTAAGCCCATTGCTCTTGTCTGGATTTATTTTAACAGCAAAAAGACGAGTCCTAGTGTTGATAGAATTTTGTACATTCATTTCTGACTGATGACAAATATAAGGAAGCATATTGTAAGGACGGTTCTTTACAGAACTTTAACAAGCCACTTATAATGCCTCTTTTTGCGAGCTTCTCCTCTAGTTGCTCAAGGCATTATTTTAGGTTTGCTGTGCTTTGCTTTCAGAAGTTTGACACTTGGTAAAAGAAAAAGGGAAAATGATGTAGCCGTAGTAAATTGTGCACTCTTGGTCTGAGCATTGCCCAGGAACTCTGGTTTTAAAAAATGACCTCCCTGGGTTCAAGACGTTTCCTTTGAGCCTGGGTCTTTCCTGTCTAGGGAGTAATAACTAGAGGGCTTTTTGGAGAACAAATGGAGGGAACAGGTCAGATTAATTACGTAACCTTGTTAGTGTCCGAGTGGGGCTCTTCTGATAGTGCTCCACGTACTATTCCACAGCTTCTCAAACTAATTCTAGACAGAGGAGGGATTCCGTGTTGGTGCCCAGGGGGTGACATTTGGGGGCAGATGTAAGGCTGGTACTTCAGGGTTCTCTCTCATTTTAAACAGAGCTGATCTGCTTTTGTCAGTATTATGTATTAATTTTATTTATTGAAAGGATTCTGCTGTTAAGACACGGTTAGAAAACCAGTACTATACCAGACTGTATATTGTGCTATAAAACATGTGATGGTTAGGGAGCTGAGCTCTTGACCAAAACCAAAGCTAAGGCTCCTCCTCTTAATTACTTTTCTTATTAAGTGTGATGTTCATTGTGATAATACTGAAGGAATAAGATACCATTTTCTGTACCTTACGGTGATTAGTTTTATGGGGGAGCAAAACATGTGAAGTATTGATAGAAAATTTTATATATGAGTAAGTAATGAAATGAATGGTAGGGACCAGAATGGTGTGGACTTAGGGAGTTCAGAAAAGGAAATGGTTCAGGCTGGGCTAGTGTGAGAGGACTTCACGGAGGAGGAATTGTCAGTGTCTGACTCATAGTTGGTGCTTGATAAGTATTTGTTGAATGTTAAAAGGAATGATGTAGGACTTCTACTAAGGAGCAGCATTGCAAGCAGGACATTAGTAGGTATAGTAGATTTAATGCAGTGGATATAGTGCTTTAAATTGTGATGTGAATGCTTCACACACATTATGTCATTTTATTTAAACCTGACAACAGTCGAGTACGTGGCATTATCCCCACTTACTAGATGAGGAAATTGGAGGCTCTAAAAAGTCAGGTTGGAGCCCAGATTAATCTGATTTCACAGCCTAAGCTCCTACTCACTGTACTGCCAAAGGACTGCCTTTTATTCCAGCCTAGCCATGTATTAACCTACTCAGGCAACCCTTCATCATCTTGCTTATAGGCCATCCCAACAGCCTTCCATGTAACAGTCACTTGGATTCATCCTAAACTCACCATTCAAAGAATGTATAGCTCCTCAGTGGCTCCTTGGGCCTCCCAAATCTGTCTTTGACTTTCCCTTCCATCCTAATTGCTCCCTGTTTTCCTGACTGTACTGTCTTCTACGATATTAGAAGTCCACGGTCTTCTCATGATGCCAGAGTCATAACTGACTTTGTACAGCCTTTGCTCACCGCCCTTTCTCTGATCCTTCCTGTGAACTTCCCTCCACTGCAGCCCAGCTCAATTCCAGCTTCTGCATAAAGCCTTCTTAACCATGCAGCCCATAGAAATCTCTCTGGACTTATCTCTTTCAGTCATTTGTATTCTGCATGAACTTGCTTGTGACCTAGTAGTTTGTATTGGTATTCTGTTTAACTGTGGCATGGTGGATAACACCAAAACTATTGCATAGTGTATAGAAAAAGCCTTTTGTGTGCTGGCCCCTGTCTAGCTTTATGTTGAGCAGGTTACTTTTCTAAGTTTCAGTTTCCTCATCTATAAGATGGGGGTAATAATAGTACCTACCACATAGGGTTTTGAGGATTAAATATAATTAACACAGTGCCTGGTATATAGTAAATGCTCAGTAAAATATATTGTATTGTCATTCCCCACCATTCCTTCTCACCCACCTCCATATTTGATGCCCCAGTAATATTGAGCTTCTGCTCTCTGATCCCTTTCCAAGAGATTCCTCTCTGACCATCAGACTCTCATCTATCAAGTTAGTTCAGATACTGCCACCTGTGAAGTTTGCCCTCACTCTTCCTAAATTGATATTAGGATCCTGCTCCTGTGTTCACTATTCTTTGTCCATATTGTGTCTTCTATGTGGCATCAACCTAGTATAGTGTCTGGTCCTCAAATAATAATTATTAAATGAATGAAAATGAAGGAATAAATGATGTGGTACAGTGATTCTTAGACATTTCCACTGAAGTATCAGCTATAGGAGGAAATGTTTTCTGACAAATCCCTGGGCATCAAGGTGACAATAAAGAATTTCCCAGGAAGCACTCTGTACTCATGAAGTCTCTTCTTTTCTCTTTAATATGCATTTGAATTTTGTATTCTATTCCATAATATATATCTTTGTTTTTAGTTTTTGAAGTTAAATAATTTTAATATTGAGTCGATTGACAGTCTAGGAAGACACCTAGTATTTACCTTTCAATCACCCACTTTAACTGTTGACAGCTCATGGCTATTCTTGTTTCATCTGTATTCCATATACTCCTTCCCCCTGCCCTGACAATTCTGAAACAAATCTCAGACAGTATATTATCCATAACCATTTTCATATTTATCTGTAAAAGGTGAAGATTCTTTAAAAAAAAAAATAACCATAATAATTCATAATTCCTTCATGTTGGCTGTATAGTTGATCAAATTTTTCTTACTGTCTCAAATGTTTTAAAGTTTGTCAAACTATAGTCTTACTAATAAGTTTTATGTGTTGCAGTTGATTGATATATCCTTTGAATTGCTTTTAGTCTGTTTGCCCACCCCCTCTTTCCCCCTTCTCTCACCCACTCCCTTGTAATTTATTTGTTAAAGAAACTGGGATATTTGTCCTATAGAGTTTTTTTACATCTGGATTTTTCTGAGTGCATCTCCGTGGTGTTAACATGTTCCTCAGACCCTGTCTTTCCTGTAAATTGGCAGTTAGAGCCAGAGACGTGATCAGATATTATACAGTCTTGATCGGGGGAGGGGGGAGACTGCTTTCTAGGTGGTGTGTGGTATGCTTCAGAACTTCCATCAGGAGGCACATAATGTTTGCTTTTGTCTTCTTGCAATGTGAGCAGTCACTGATGATCATTGCCTGGATCCATTAATTCATTTAGAGTTGCAGAATGTTGATATTCCAATTCTATTATTCCTTCTTTATTTATTGCTAAAGTACTTATAAAGAGAAACTTCCCCTTATCAATTATTTGGTTACGTTGAGGTACAGTTCATCTGGTAAAGGCAGGATAAATGCTTGATTATTTTGCTTTACTTTTCAGTTTTAAGAATAATGAGTTAGTGGTTCCCTAGCATCTCCCAGAAGTGACCAAAGAGGGTGGTTTAGGTTTTGTTTTTAGACTATTATGAACTCATGGATTTACACTTTCAGTATTTTTCAGTCTGTTACACTTATTATCTTTATTGGTGCACAGATTATGTCCCATCTTTGGCCATGGAGTGTTTATTCAAGTTGGATGCTGAGTCGTCTTATCATACTAGGGTCTTGGGTAGCTCCCTTGCTGTCTAGTATGACAGGTTGCTCCCAGTTCATATTTTTTTTTCTTCCCCAGAGCTGGCAGCAACTATTTTTCGATTTTCTTTTTAAAGATAAAATACATCCTAGTTCAGACTTTCTATTTAGTTTCTACTTAACTTCACCAATTGTCTGTCTGTGTCTCCTGTTGAAAAATTCCATGCCAGAAATCTCAGTCCTTGACCATAATTAATTACTCATTTGTTTTGGCCCATGATACACCACGGCAGTCTCAAAGTTAACGTCACCAAATGATTTGTGAAAATAGCTTTTTTTTTTTTTTTTTTTTTTTTCATTCTTTTGTCCTTGGGGACTGTCTCATGATGGATTTTAAAGTCATTTGGAATGTTTCCTTTTTGTGGGTTTATGCCACCAAGTCCGTACACAGTTACGTTCATTTGTTTCATTCTACTTCATACTTTTAGGGATTGCCTCTTTTTGTGCTATTTAATTTTGTTTTGTAATTGTAAAAGGTATTTTACCCATGGTTTCAAAATCAAATATTGAAAAGGATATAGTTAGAAGTCTAGCTTCTTTCTCTTGTCTCTTTCACCCCAATCAATCCCTCTTCTCCTCGGGTTACTGTTTAAACAATTTTATAATTTATCCTTCCATTGTTTTTTGTTTGTTTGGTTGTTTTACTACAAAGAAATACACATGTAGTTATAGCCGCCCCTTCTTAGATAGGTACCATTCTACATAAACTTTTCTTCCCCTTGATTTTTTACTTTTTATTGTTTTTGCATATATCTAGGAATGATTACAAGGACATTTTAAAAACAGTAACCTGTCAGATTAGGTAACAACAGAAATGCCACTGGGCTGTTAATAAGGAAGCCACACTTTTAGACAACAAAATATTTTGTCCACTTCATGGCAGCAGAGCCGATACACATTTGAATAAGGCAAGATGGTCTGACTGTCCTTCCCAGCGCACCTCCTGTGTGTATTCCAGCCAGGTGTCAGTGTTGGCTGCTTGGCTTTGTTTCTCCATAAATGACAGCCTGTGCTGAGTAACAGCTTACAGACATTCTGCTTGTTCCTGGAGGACCTGGGGCAGTAGCCATTCAGAGTATGGTAGAGCAGGGAAGACCCCAGTGCAGAGCACTCCTTTCCCCTCCAGACCATTCTAGAAGCTGCTTTGTCTAAACGAGGAGGCTGTGGCTTCATGCTCAGCAGATCTTAGTGAATGACTCCCTTCTTTTCCTGCAGATACGAGGGAGCTCTTAAAGCTTTCATGCAGCCTGTGGCTTCATCGGGAGTTTCTGCGTTAGCTGTAGTTAACAGCAGACCTTCAGCAGCATAGCACATGCTACACGGAACTGAGTCAGGTTACACCTAATTTGAAAGTCTCCTGACTAATTGTACCACTGAGATCTAGAAATTAATGTAAGAGTGAGGATTTCAGAAATTTAAAGACAGCTCTGCTAGGTAAAGCATATTTTAAAAATTTAAGAACTGTTTTTGTCCAATTTATGGTTTCAGTCTAGTAACACTTGATGCTCCTCCCCCTGTTGATTTTTATTCATTGAATCCTTGCAGTTCAAGCAATACAAATTTACAACTCCCCACCAAACTTCTTTCACATTGTAATTTCAGCTGGGTAATACAGTAGTTCATCTTCTAATCCAAAACCAGTTGTAAATTCACCTTCTGATTCTTTGCATTAAACTGAATTAACCATTGTAAATTATTGATTTTTAAATTTATGCTTTAAAATGTTGAATTATTTATGTTACTTTGTCTTCGAAACTATATTATGACAGTTTGAGTGTAGAACTCTTCATTGAAGAGTTGGAGAAGAATAGTGCAGGAAATGAGAAACACAGCAATATCTTCACTTTGCTGATTGGAATTTGTGAGCACAAATGATTACCACCTCTGTCAGAAGAGAGATGGGGCGTTATTCTTTTAGCCATATTTGTAGATGACCTTTGGTGTGCTGTCAGGGATGGCCCTGTGACGGTGACCTTTCCATGTTAACAGTCTTGGATGTCAGGAAGTGGAAAGGGAATCTGATTCTTCTCCCCCATCCTCCTCCTACAACACCACCATCTTTTTTCACCCCCAGCTTAATAATCATATCTTAAGCTCCTTAGTGCAAAGTGTTAGGCTTTCTGTAATTGTAGAAATTATGTTTCTTATGCTGGGTGATTGAGTAAGAACAATACTACTATCTTCATGTCAACATGAATTTGTCTCATCTTGTCTGAAACATTAACTGAGCAAGTTCAGACTCAGCGCTTAGAGTCCACCATTCATTTCTCAAGAGCAGGCTTCTGGCTCATACACACACCCTTAGTTTTTGGTCCTTTTCTTCTAAGCTTGTTTTCTATTGTTCTTTAATTTCCATTTTTTATTAGTTAATATCTGGTATAAAGAGAAAATGTAGATTGTTTCTAAGAAATACCATCTAAAAGTTTTCTAGCATAGAATAAACTGGATATTTTGTTGTGTATGTGTGGGGTAGGGAGTTGCTGGTTAGCTCCTATAAGGCCTCACCCAGTAACTGGACCTGACTGTGTGTGTATATGGACGTGCTCTGTCACTGTTTCCAGGCAGAACTGGAGTTAGCAGCACAATTATCACAGGCTTTTTTTTAGGAAAAGATCTTCAAAGCTGACCAGGTGTTTCCTTTTTTTGAGCCTTTCTTATAATCCTGCTCATTTTGACCCATTAACCTTAGAATTAGCTTAATTTTTTATAAGTTTTGATAAAAGTTGTCTACAAGTCTGTCTCTTAAAGTATCCATAATATATCTGGTCTTAACTGAGTCATTTTAAAAAATTTAGCAAGTTTTTACTTTAAAGAAATAAACTTTAAATACAGCAGTGTCACTTGGTTTTTAAAATGGAACTTGAGTCCCTCTAGTGGGTAGAGTGTAAATCACTTTCCAAGCTTGAAATTTAAAGAAAGACGACAACGTTGAGTTATGTGGAACCAGCTTTCAAATCCACTGTTCTCTTCGGTACTGGTGTCCCCTCACCCCAGCTGAGAGGCAGTGCTTAGCTAGCCAGTGGCCCTAATGTTAACCAAGATTCAGCGTCCTTTTCCGCCCATGCAATTCTGGTGGCCCTGGTCATTCCTGGCGTGTGATCTCACAAGCTGTGGCTCACCAGCTGCTTTCTTTCAAGCCTTGGCAAGTATAAACTCAGGCTACAAGGTGGTGATTTTAAGCCATGCATTTCTTTATGGAAAAGAACACAATGCCCTTGGGGTCCTTGAGGTGCCATGAAAGAAATACTTGCACAGGCCTGTTTTGGGCACAACAGGTAGATTAAGGACATTTAATAAGTGGGGGAGTTACGTCCTGATAGCCAGAACACAGGCAACATGGTATGGCAGAAAAGAACCTGGCTTTGGGGTTCACATCCTAACTTGACAAATACTAACTGTGTGACCTGGAGCTGATTACACAGGCTCTCTGTATCTTAGTTTTTCCCTTCTGTAAAATGGGGAGATGATAAACCCATTTTGCAGGGTTGTTTTGAGTATTAAAAATAAATATGCAAAGGCCTTTGTGTTTTTAGTGCTCTGTGATTGGTAGCAGAGGTCATGGAAATTTCCCAAGCTGAATTCATTATAAGGCATGAGATTTAATTATTTGGATAACCTTTCTTCTTCTCCCATGCCTTCTTTTTCTTTCAGTCACCACCAAGTAAGCGAAGAAAATTAGAGAAGCCAAGGAAACCCATTACGTTTGTAGTATTGGAATCTGTGATGAAAGAATTATCCCTCAAAGCATCGTCTTTGGGCTCTGAGACAGTGGAAGGCATAGTAGTTGTGACAACATGGATTGAAAAAATTCTCACCGATCTGAAGGTACCTGGTTAATAAGCACATTGAAGAAGTACTTATAATAATCTCTTTTTTCTTTTTTTTTTTCTTCTATTTTTGAATTTTTAAAAAAGTTTATCTTTGGCTGTGTTGGGTCTTCATTGCTGTGCGCGGGGCTCTCTCTAGTTGCGGGAAGCAGGGGCTACTCTTCGCTGCAGTGCGCGGACTTCTCATTGCAGTGGCTTCCCTTGTTGCGGAGCACAGGCTCTAGGTGCGCGGGCTTCAGTAGTTGTGGCACGCGGGCTTCAGTAGTTGTGGCACGCAGGCTCAGTAGTTGTGGCTCATTGGGCTCTAGAGCACAGGCTCAGCAGTTGTGGCGCACGGGCTTAGTTGCTCCGCGGCATGTGGGACCTTCTTGGACCAGGGCTCAAACCCGTGTCCCCTGCATTGGCAGGCAAATTCTTAACCACTGTGCCACCAGGGAAGCCCTCTTTTCTTTTTTAAAAAAGAAAGTTCTAAGGAGTTTTCAGAGGAGAAAAGTGATTTCCTATAAAATTCTGTTTTTCCTCCAAACAGGTCCAGCATAAACGAGTTCCCTGTGGAAAGGAGGAAATTAGCCTTTTCCTAACAGCCATAGAAAACTCCTGGATTCACTTGAGGAGGAAGAAAAGGGACCGAGTGAGACAACTGAGAGAAGTTCCCCGAGCTCCCAAGAACGTCATCCAAGCCTTGGAAGAGAAAAGGTCCCCCACTAAGGAGTCTGGCAGCAGCCAAGACTTGGCTCAGGGTCCCCAGGAGAGTGCTCTGTGCGGGCCTGCTCTACAGGAAGACGAGTCTGCCACTGTGGAGGGCCATGGCCCAAACCAGGACTCGCTTTCCCAGGAGGAAAACCCAGAACCCATGGAGGATGAAAGGAGTGAGGAAAAGGGAGAGATGGAGGTTTGGGAAAGTTGTAAAGGCTCTAGTAATGGAGCCCAGGACCAAGAGGCTTCTGAGCAGTTCAGCAACCCAGTGTCTGAAAAAGGGAACCATCTCCAAAGAGCGGCTGGATGTTACCTATTCAAGTGTTTGATAAACGTTAAGAAGGAGGTAGATGATGCCTTAGTTGAAATGCATTGGGTTGAGGGCCAGAACAGGGATTTGATGAACCAACTTTGTACTTACATACGTAACCAAATTTTCAGGCTTGTTGCTAGTTAACTCCAAACTTCTTGCACAGTAAAGCAGCTTGCTTTGGAGTGTAGCCTGTGGGGTGGCAAGCTGAATCCCACCATTGGCCCACTGGTAGCATTTATATGGAATTATCTGAAACAACTTAATCCATTTTAAACACCCCCCTCCCTTTTTTTTTAAGTTAACAGGGCACTGTAGTATGGTAGTTCAGAGGAAGAATTGTGGTTATTTGCATCAACAAAAAGCCATCAATAAACTCATAAGGGATTCAAACCTGACTTAAGCTGATCACCTTAGCTTTAGACTGGTTTTCTGAAGCCGAAAGGATTATTTTTGCAGTCTGATCCCGGTCAGAATTTACAGAGCATCACGCTCTCTCTGTCACCCCTGGTTGCTTCCTGAGAAGGGGTGACTTTCTTAACCCCCTGGTGGAGGTGGTATACCAGGTAGCCCTGTACCTTCTTCTAAAGTCACCTTTAAGACTGAAGACTTTGGGTACATATAATTGATGACCCCTGTGTCAGTCCTGAGAAGGGAACTGGCCTAATGGTAGGTGGCGGGAGAGTCAGGGAGAGAAAGCTCAGTAATGCCAGGAAGAAGGGCCAATCAGGAAGCGCCTGGAAACGTCGGAAACATCGGCATATTCCTGACTCTTGTCTGTTTTGATGTTGGTTATTTCAGAAACAGAATTAGGGAAGCAAAACTGCCAGATGTGACTGAGATACAGCAGAATGAAGCCATACCCCTACCTCCAACCTGTTTAAAGTACTATTTTGTAGCAGTTTTACTGGTGTGTGATTTTTTTTTATTTGTTTCGACATTTGAAGTGGAGCTAATATAAGAGTATTCAGAATTGAAAACTGTCAATCCTGTTTGAATCCTGGGGTTGGGGAAAATATTTTCTTGGCTTTGAATGGGTAAGTGGTTGATGATGGAAATAAAAATGGAGCAAGATAGTTATGTGTAGTAAGTTGCTTAAGAAAGTCTCATCTATTGGCAGATAAGTTGTCGCTGATCAAAGACGGTTTTTTGGGGTTCCCTTGTAATCCCTTCTGTGTTTACCTGTTACCATTGGAGAATTCTAAGGTCGAGGTAACCATGGTCTTAAAACATGTTTCTAATTGTAGTGTCAGGGCTTGGCAGGAATGTCTCCGGAAAAGGAGTCTCTCTTTTATTCTCTTGGTGTCTCAGTTATCCTCTGCTGTGCTTGACTTCCATGGCTTGATTTTACACCAGCAGCCTAGGGTTCTATTTAGCCTGAAATTTCTGAGTATGGTGCCAGAGCTCCTTGCTATCTGCAAAGAAGACTGCGTAGTTAAGCCACAGTTTTAAAAGGTGGCATTGGTTGGGGCAGAAAACTGATGACCTTGGCATACTTTGGCAGCACCTAGACCAGCCCCTCAGCAAAGATACAGGAAATGGAAATAGGACCACATTATACCTCCCTGTGGCTGTGGAGACAGAACTGCAGAAGAGAACATATTAACCAACCAGTGTTCTTAACCTGGTCGTGGACCTCTGGAGAACCCATAGCCTCCTGGATTATTTCCAAAAGCTCTGGACATGTTTGGTTTTTCTTTCTGGAGAGAAGGGTCCCTGACTTAGAGAGAGCGGTTAGTAACTCACTGAGGATTAGGAACCACTATGCTAGTCCAGCCTCTTCTTTGACAGGATAAGGAAACCAACACCCAGGGTCCCACAGAGCCAAGATTCATTGCAGGGCCCTAGATTCCTGTGCTCATCTCCTGTACCCACCCACACCATCCTGCTCTGCTTACCTCTTAGGACACATTGGAATCATATGCTGGACCCAAACCTAGTTTATATCTTCAGAAAATTTTAGGATAAGTGAGTTAGGTGACAACCATTCACTTGATAAGTGGTCACTAAGTATTTGCTTGTTTGTTTCACTATAAAAGAGTAGTGTATGCTCATTATTAAAGATTTGGAAAGATGAAAGGAGAAAACAGCTTCAAAATCACCCCTAGTCTCAACCTTCTGAAGCACAGCCACTATTGGTATTTCAGTGTTTCCTTCTAGTCTCTGATCTCTTTCTGTAGATGGGGTGTGTGAGTGTGTGGGTTCAACTTTGGTTGTGTTGATGCTGTATATTCAGTTTTATATTATGCTCTTTTCTTATCTGATGTCTTGTAAGTATTTTTCCATGTTGTCACAGGAGTGCATTATTTATGCTCCTCGCCTGTTCAAGATGTGCTTCAGGCGCAGTATTAGCCTTTGTTTAAGTCTGATACTTAGAGGTCTCCAAAGAATCCTCTGTGGACCTGGAGGCACAGGAGATGTGTCTTGTGTCTACATGTGTTTGGTGCCCCAGGTTTAAGGCCTGGTGTCATGGAGGACATTTTATAGGTGTTAAGCTAATGCTCTTAGAACTTAAAAAGTATGTGACAACAGAAGCTTCCAGTGCCAGAGCTGTGAGTGCCATTTTTGCATTTGTGTGTCTTCATTTCCTTCTCTGAGTAGTTATTTCTATCTAATGAGAGAACATTGAAACATTTTGAAAAGACATCTAAAAATTCTTTCACTTATGCATATACTTAAAATGTGTGTGATATGTGGTAGCCTACACCTCTGATATGGGGAAAAGGAATTTTTTTAGAAGAAATAGGTTATTGACCCAGGTATCATAATGTTGAGTGATACTTGCCGAAGTGTCTAGAGGTCAAGTTCATGTTGATGGATTGGTATGGAATTAAATCTTTGTGGTATTATCTTAAATTCTATTCTGGTCCCTTGCATTGGCTTCTGATCTCTTGATAACCAAAGTGGGAACAGAAGCTGAACTTGTTTTCCAAGGAGGGGAATAAGCTGCTTTTTTCTTTGGAATCTGCTTTGCTTCCAGCAGTTTGGTCCCTTCACCCCACATCGTTGCCCAGGTATTCACACGCCAGAGCATCACTGCTTGTCCTAGTAGAGTTAGTGTCTCTGTGTTGGAGTTTCAGCTGATCTTAAGGGTGCGTGTGGATTACTTAAAACTTTAGTATATATTTTTAAAAACATGAAACCTCTCTTCTCTTGATAGAAATCAGAGCTTACCATGTGAGCACACCAACTTCTAAGCTCTGACAAGTAATAAAACTGCAGGGTGTGAAAAAGATGCAAAGGCCTGTAGAAAATTCGAGGCCTCCTGTAAGCCCCTCCTTCTTACTTAAACCGAGGCATTTTCCTCTGTAGCCACATGGGGGCGTATTTGGCCCTTTTATCAACTTCACTGTGGCGTGGATAAAATTGTGTCCTTGGTATTGTCTTGAAATATCCAGTTGCTACTCAGATAAATATTTTTATGGAAGCAAGTACATTTTAACATTAAAAAAAAATCAGAGAGATAAAAGTAGAGAGAAAGAAAACCCCACCACCCTGCAGTCTGGGCATAAGCTTTCAACCTTTTTATGTTTCTTTATGGTACCAGTTGACTTGTCCTGCTACTCTAAAATATATCCAGGTTGGGTCAGTCCCTTGGATCAACTTTTTATTGGTCTCTAGTTAATGGGGGTACCAGAGGGGGATGTTTAGTGATTTTAAATAGTAACTTTTCAAAAGCTTTATGTTGCAGGAAGAGTAATATAGAGAGCCTTAAGAAAGAAGCTGCTTTCAAGGAGAAGTTAATGCTCAGGAGAATCAGTTTGCTGAATGGGCACTAACCCCAGGAAAACCCAGAAGAGGCTTACTAGTGAGAATGGATTGGCCTCTGCCTCTTGGAGCAGGGCATTGATGGTCTTGAACTTTCTAATGCTCCCAAGTACAAACCTCTTGGTGCTTGTGCCAGTACAGTATTAGAAAGCCCTGCATGGGGCTCACCCACGAGCAGCAGGGCCTCACACACATACCAGAGAGTTCCTGCTCTGCTCTGTAAAGACATTCAGATCCTCTGCTGTGACTCACCCAAATGACTAAAACAGCGGTTTATTTTTTTCAATTGCTGGTTGGAACAGCTAATGCTGCCTTTCGGAGGCTTTGCTTTTACCCCAGGGGACTGTGTTGTGACTGAAGGCCTTGCAGCTCTGCATGCCCTTTGAGGTGCAGCCTCTCCGCCTCTCTCAGCCCCAGCAGAGACGTCGGGGGCTCCGGCTCTCTGCAGGGAAGTGAGGGACCACAGGTGCTTATTAGGAGCCAGGGAACGGAGATAAGACGGAGTGGACCAGAAAGTGCAGGGGAGTGGAAAACAGAGAAGGGCACAGCCTTCACAGTTCATCAGACCTGGGTCTGCGTTCCAGTTCTACTTACAGGGTCAATCATTCTCACTAAAGCTTGGATTCCTCATACAAAAGATGAAGAATTCTTGCTTCCCAGAGTTGTAGCAGCAGTTAAGTGAGAGAAATACTAAAGCACCTGGGAGAATCCATGAACAAAGAGTAGGCTTCTCAACTTGCTCACCTCTTCTTAGTCTCCTTTGAGTTTTCAATTTCTGGTCAGAAAATCTTCTACCAAGAGACTCAGGTGAAAAGGCTGAGACCTCAAGTGTATAACTGCGGGTGTAGACTGCCACTCTGACTGAGAGCAAAATCCAAGCTTCTGTGTACTGGGAGGATGAACAGGGAACCAGTACTTATGGTCCGTCCTCTACGTAAATTGTCTGACTTAGTAACCCTTCAAAGAGGGATGGAGTCCCTGTGTGATCACTTAAAGAAGTGGCAGCTCAAAGGGCTTAAGTGACTTGCCCTAAGGTTGTTCACAGAGCTAAGTCACAGAGGTGGGGCTTGAACTCAGGTCCAGAGGTAAGAGACTGAGATTTGGTACCAAATCTCAAGATTCGTAACAAGTGCTACACTGAGGGTGGAAATGGACTTCTGGGCTTATTTGACCCATCTCTAGGGAAGGAGACTTCAATTATATGACACAGGGAATAGAAAAGCATCTCTTACCCACCTTCACAATGTAGCATTTGAAGGTAATATTATTTTCCAGCCTATGATCAGTGAACAAAATGTAATAAGTGAAATTGCTTATAATTAGTTCTTATGCTACCAAATCTTTATACAATTTTGTGTTTGGCAGTAGTACAGATAATTAAGTAGATAGCAAAACCACAAAATAAGATGTCTAGTGTAAGCACATGTTGCATCAGAATCAACGTAAAATAACTGATAATTAGGTAACGACTCTTTTGACAATACGTAATTGTATAATAACAGAAGAAAGATTTTTTTTTTTTTTTTTAGGCAGCATCAAATATTTCACTTACAGAATGCAAAACTGACGTACTTTCTGATCTTGCTGGAGAAGGTAACAATTGTTATAAAAATAGCAAGTCATCTTCCCCAGGTAGAGGAATGGACTGTGTAAATCTGGAGAGAAGGAAAGGCTGCCTGCCATCGGGTGGGCCCATTCAGGGAGTGTGGCTGAGCGTCTGGGAGCAGAGCCGGGAAGTCCCCAGCTGGGGGCGGGCCCTGGCAGCCACGCAGGGAAGCCTGTGCTGCTTCTGCCCAAAAGAAGGCTGCCCAGGGAGCACCGCTGAGCCTGGGGCAGTGGGTGAGGGCGGACTTGCTCCTGTACGTTTGTAATTCCAGGCGCTCTTGGGTTTTGTTCTCTTTTGCTTTTTTGTTTTTTTAATAAATTTATTATTTTATTTATTTATTTTTGGCTGTGTTGGGTCTTCGTTGCTGTGCGCGGGCTTTCTCTAGTTGTGGCAAGCAGGGGCTACTCTTTGTTGAGGTGCGCCGGCTTCTCCTTGTGGTGGCTTCTCTTGTTGCAGGGCATGGGCTCTAGGCGCGCGGGCTTCAGTAGTTGTGGCGTGCAGGCTCAGTAGTTGTGGCTTGGAGGCTCTAGAGCACAGGCTCAGTAGTTGTGGCGCACAGGCTTAGTTGCTCCGCAGCATGTGGGATCTTCCTGGACCAGGGCTCAAACCCGTGTCCCCTGCATTGGCAGGCGGATTCTTAACCACTGTGCCACCAGGGAAGCCCTCCAGAGGCTTTTGATGTGATGTCTCTTGCTGGGAAATGGGCATTCGCAGTCTGGTCAGGATCCCTAATTCAGGTATGTTTGTCCCAGGATTTGCCTTTGGGGGCCAAACGTGGGGCTTATGGATCACACGCTGGCCTCTATTTCAGTGAAGTCTAGATGAGCACTAATGAGGACTTTAATTCACAAAGGGAAGTATTTCCTCATCTTCTGCACCAGGGGCCAGGCAAGAAGGGCTGGAGCTCCCACTGATGGAGTACTCCTGCTATGAAGCAGCTTTTATTCAATTCCTGTTGGTTATTGCCATGCAGAAATAGCTGCCCAGTGTTGTTGGATCTTCCTCTTCTTTCTTGAGGAAATCCAGAAATCCAGATTTAGGAGAAATATGTAAACCCTAACAGCGAATTCAGTATTTTATAGAGACCTGGTAGACCATCAGTTTGTGGCCTCTTCTACCACCAAGTGGTAGAACTGTCTACATATTTGCTGCCTCCACTTTCCTCACTCTGTTTCAGCTACTGAAGTCTGGTTGCTGCCTACCCTCCCATTTTAAGAGTTCTCCTCACCTCTTAAAGGGAGAATCCCAAAGATTCTATCCATGGGCCTCGCTTTTTTCTCTCACTTGTGGCTGACCGTGTCCACTCCGTGACTTCAGTACTGCCCACTCCTACATTCATCACGCCCAAGTCTAGGCCTTTCCTCAACTTCCAACACCCGCATAGCTAGCCACCCAGTGGACACCTTCCCCGGGTCTGTGGCTGTGCAAACTCAGCTTGTCTGCACCTGCTTCTCTCCTGTATTCTCGGCCACCATCCACCCAGCCGTCCACATTAGAAATCTCTGCTCCTCCCTCTCCTTCACCACTAGGGTCCAAAATCGTCCACCTTCGAAAGAGCCCCCAAATCCAGCCCAGCCTCTCCACCCCTGGTGGCAGTGCCTTAGTGCTGTTCCACATCTCTCACCTGGACTGTTTCTGGGGGATTTCAGAGCTAAGCAGCAGAAAGAGCAGATTTAGATGGGGGAGGGGGAGGGGGTGAAGAAGCAGGAAGAAAAACTAGGATGGGAAGTAGACCCACAGCAGCAGGTCAAGTTAGTTGAGATTAAGAGGTATAGGGCTTCCCTGGTGGCACAGTGGTTAAGAATCCGCCTGCCAATGCAGGGGACATGGGTTCGAGCCCTGGTCCGGGAAGATCCCATATGCCACGGAGCAACTAAGCCCATGAGCCACAACTACTGAGCCTGCGCTCTAGAGCCCGTGTGCCACAACTACTGAGCCCGTGTGCCACAACTACTGAAGCCCGCGCGCCTAGAGCCCGTGCTCCATAACAAGAGAAGCCACCGCAATGAGAGGCCCACACACCACAACAAAGAGTAGCCCCCGCTCGCTGCAACTGGAGAAAGCCCGCGCACAGCAATGAAGACCCAACGCAGCCAAAAATAAATAAATAAATAAAATAAATTATAAAAACAAAAAAACATTGTTTAAAAAAAAAAAAAAAGAGGTATGAGGCCCTTCCTGATGAAGCAGGGAGAAATTTTCCCCTTTAGTATAATTTCATTTTACGAAAGAAATGTTTTCATTATAAGAACTTTAGAAAATAATGAATAAAAGTTTATAATTCCACTACTCAAATGGAGTTATTTTACATTTTGTTATCTTAGTATTTTTATATGCATATATATTTTTGAACAGCAAATGTGGAATCACATTCTGTGTTACTATTTTATAAACGTTTTCATTTAGCAATATATTGTGATAACCTTTTTCTGATTTTAAAATTAATCTATGTGTCAGAAAACTTGTGAAAATAAAAATTGCCAGTAATTGCACTGCCCAAAGACAACCACTGTTAACATTTTCATTTATTAACAACCGGGTTTTCTTCACATGCCATATTGTGAGTGTCACTTCACGAAACCAGTTGTTCCTTGTTGGAAATTCAGGTTTCCTGGTTTTCACTTCTGTAAATAATACTTAGTGAATATGTTTGTACAGAAGTGTTTATGTGTTTTCTTATTGCTTTAGGATAAATTTATGTAAGGATTACTGAAGCAGAAGAGATAATGCTCTTTTAAAGGCTTTCCATATATCTTGCCAATTTGTTCACTGAAAAAGTTGTGCTACTTTACATTTCCACAGGTGTCTGTTTTTACCACACATTTGATAGCGCTAGAAGGCCAGTTTTAAAATTTAGTCCTTTATCAACTGATAAAGAATATTTTCACTGTTTTAATTTTATTACGGTATTGCAAGGCCAAGCATTTTCATATATATATTTATGTTACTTCATTTATTGTTTTATGAATTTTAAATTATGTTCTGTGTTCACTTTTCTATCCAGGTATTCTGTTAGTGAAATCGCAAGGGCACATCTGCCAGTATTTCCCTCCATTTTGTCATTTACATTTTCTTCTTGTTTATGGTGGGTGATAATTATTTTGTTTTTACAGTCAAGGAGCTTTTAGAGGGCTTATATAATCACATCTGTCAAACTGTTCCTTTATATTTTCTTTGTTTGCCTTTATGGGTAAAAACCTCTTTCACCACCCTTGGAGCAGAAAAATGTTTGCCTGTATTTTATTATGGCTCTTTTTGACATTATTTTTTACATTTAACACTTGCATTTATGTTGGTATATGGTGTAAGTTATAAGGACTTAACTATGTTTAGTGAATGGTTCAGACTTATCACAGTAAACTCTTCAGAGAGATGACTGGTGATCTCTAGCACTGCTGTGTGAGGTGTCTGTGATGGGAACAGGGACTCAAGTGGGCTGGGGGCTGGGGAACAGGGGTATGTACTATCCCAGCCCCCAGCCTGGAAGTGGGAGGAGAGGCACTGGCTGGAATGTGGCTCCTCGAGAGTTCTAGAGTGTCCCCAGCACTGCCCAGTATAGACTCTCCCAATGGGCCCTGGTCCCTTGGTTAGAAATCTGGTTGTGGGCATGGAGCTGAGCCCTGGATGGAGGCAGTCCAGCCAGTAAGAGGCCACTGGTCCAGGCCCTACATACTCTTCTGAGAGAGCATCAGTCACTAGCGCAGGTAGCTGATATCTTGAGTTTTAAAGACTTGATCTGCAGGCTTGCTTTTACGTGTGAGCTTGGATTGGCTGGGACCCCGGACCAGAGTCCTTTGTGTGTGGCACTGATTGCATTCCAGCCCCTCTGCCCTGGGAGGGGCCTTCCCTGTCTTCAACATCCACCACCCCCACTGATCCAGCTGGCTCTTGACTCACATTGCAAGACTCCGCCTCCCTCTACTAATAACTTTGCCCAGTCTCACTCCCATGACCTGAATTAACTTACTCTCATAAAGCCACCTCTTGTTTGTTCAAAGGAGTAACTGAAGTCCTCATCCTTTCCCCTGTGCCTTTCCCCTTTGATCAGCTTCCTCCTTCCCAAGTCATCCATGGACCCCATCTCTCTAGCTGCACTGCTTGCTTGCTAGCCGCTTTGGCTTCTCAGAAAAGCTCAGAGTGTGTGGCTCCTCCCTTTTTGCTTCTGAACTGCATTTCTTTCCTTATTACTCAGTATCCACACCCAGGGCGGTTGCCTGGATAAAAATCTGCCCCTTTCCCCCAGTCACCTTTTCAGGCCAGACATAAGCGCCAGTGAAGAATGGCTGTCTACCCGGGCCTGCTCTTCATTCCTCAGAGTGGCCTGAGGCAGTACAGTGTCCTCTGAGGTCATCTGAGTCCCTGGATCCTAAGTGTGATTCTCTTTCCTTGCCTTCTCACTCACCTGCTAAGCTTGTTTATTGGGCACCACTAAGCAAAGTCAATGATTATTTGTCTTCAGCCAGCTCCCCATCATCAGCCATTTCTGTGAGGTTTTCAAGGACCCTGGACCCTCCTGCCCAGGCTGAGCTGCCCCACACATTCCAGGGAGAACCAGGCCACTTCTCATCCCAGCTAACGCTCAGCAGCTTTGTGACCTTGGATAAAACACCTCTTGGGAGATGGGTCTAGGTGATTGAAACTCTTCCAGTTCTGACATCGTGTGAGCCAATGAAGAGGAAGTAGGTGAATGGGAAGGCTGAACTTGACTGTATCTGTTTCATAGGTTCAGGAGAGGTCCTTTGACAACTCACCAGGAGTAGAGGACGGTGGGTGAAGACTTCAGTGAAAAGAGTATATCAGTACCCTTACAGATCTTTATATAGTCCTCTGATCTCTTGTGCTACATCCAGCATGGTGGGAGAGAGCAAAGCTTTACCTTTTCCAGGTATCGCTGTGGAATTGAGTTCAGCTCTGTGATCTTTTACCCCACTCTGGCTTACCAAAGTTCCCCTGGCCTTGGCTATGAAGATAGCCCAGTGTCTGGCACATGTTAGGCACACAGTAAATATTTGTGAAATGAACGTCGTGTACTGTTGTACTGTGTCCCTGGGTGTACTAGTCTTCTGTCTTTCCCTCTTCATCTCTCAGCTTTCTCCCTTTGGTCTTGTTTTAACTATAATAGGTGAAAAGCTCTCCAAGATAACTTGCATAATTTGAGAAGTCAGGCCTACAGGGTTAGGACATTTGGGATCTGGTATACTTGTACTATGGCTTCACACCCTTTCCTTCATCTTATTATTTGTATGTTATGGAGGGTCAGGGAGTTGATCTTCATAGCTCTTAGGGTTGTGTATACATGTAGAGTTTTGTTGGGGTGAATGGTGGGGGGATGGGAGACAGCCTCATTAGGGAATGTCACTAGCTCAGCATATTAAAAAATTGAGGGGGTTGGGAATTCCCTGGTGGTCCAGTGGTTAGGACTCAGCACTTTCACTGCTGTGGGCCCAGTTTGATCCCTGGTCGGGGAACTAAGATCCCACAAACCGCGCTGCCAAAAAAAACCAAAACCAAAACATTCAGGGGGTTGAACTGGGCCTTGGGGTGCAAAAGACTTGAGGAGGAAGAGTGGAAATAGAAAATCCTCCCATGAGAATTACACAAGGATGGATGGGCCCGGTTTCCTCCTGCCCCAAAGGTACTAAGCAGTAGAAGCCATAAAGAAACTTTAGGAACAACTTTTTGGCAATGGCTGGGCTTTGGATTATTCCCCAAACATGCTAACCTTTCTGCTGAAACATCAAAAAGACTCCCTTGAATGAATAAATTGCCAGCTTCTACCTGAGTTCCACCCCCTTGCAACAGGAAGCTGGCTAAAATGTAACAGCCCTCCTATTCATTCCTCTCCTTTTATCCAACCCCTTGCCACCTAATAGGTATCTATCTCCCATCCCCACTGTCCATTCCCCAACAAGAATAACCTTGGTTGATGAGAAACTCTGGCCATTTTCAGGCTCCTGTTGGCAGCAACAGGCCCAGGAAAAGCCTCCTTTCTAAACCCTTGCTTTTTGCCTAACATCCCCTGGCTGCTGTCCCCACATGACCCAAATAAACAGATGATCATGTGAAGCCAGGAAGGCTGTTCGTTTTAAATAACGAGCATCTCCACTAAGCTCTGGAGCAGATGGGTTATTGGGGACAAGGGAGAGGTTGGCATTTGAATTCTGTGTTCACCCCACTTTTATCTCCTGCTTCCCCACCCCTGAAGGAAAAGCTGTCTTCAGAACACTACTTTTCAGAGGGGTGCCTTTGTGATGTGACAGAGCTGGTCCATGACGAGTCAGAAAAATTGGACTTCAGCCTCTAGAAGAGACTTCAGGGCTGTACGAGTGCCATGACCACTTGAGGAAGGCAGAAGGGTACAGCTGGAGGTCGCTCTCTGAGCATCCTGGGCCAGTGGGCAGAATGGTACAGTGCTGACCCCTAACAAAATGAGAACTTGGTCAGCAACATTATCTCAAGTCACTGTTACATATATATTAGACTGTTTAGTGTGTGTGTGTGTGTGTGTGTATATATATATATATATATATATATACACACACACACACACACACACACATATACACACACACATACACACACACAGCAGGTGGCAGACACCTTAAAGGAAGCAATGTTGGGACCAGCACAGATCTAGCCTTCCAAGGAGAAATGCATTCATCCTGCAAAGAAGAACTTGGCTGTTAGTTACTGCTCTGATCCCCTGTTGCTTTCCAGCTTCATCATAAAGCCAGTGTCACCCGGTCATTTGTGTGTAATGGCCTCTCTCTGCTCAGCTACAGATGCTGGGGCATTAAGTGTGCAAAGATCAGAGGCCCCTGTAGACTGGTTCTGGCAAACAACCCCCTTCCTCCTGTTCACTAGGTTCTCGATTTCCAGAATCTGTGCAGATTTTCTTTCCCTGGCATGCATTATGACCTCAAAGGAAAGGCACAAAGCCAGCAAGCATCATTTGTACCCCCTTTATATGTGTCTAGCTCTCCTCTAGCTAGTTCCCCAAATAGGATTGTACCCCTCTAAGGGTGAAGTGGGGATGGAATGGGATGGAATGGGATGGATTGATCTGCCACTCAGCCAACCTCATAAAGGTTTGCTTTCTGGCTTTGTATGATGGTGAAGCCCAGGCCACAAGATCCTGAACCCAACTGGCACTGTCCCACTCTAATTAGAACTGATTAGCAAAGAAAGGAATCTGGGGCCAAGATCCAGGGGCCTTAGGCTTGCGGGCATTGGGACAGCAGAGCTGGACATGCTCCAGGGAGCCCCAAATATGCCTTCAGCTTGCCAATGCCTGTCACTACCAACTGTACAGGTGGGGTTTGTGTGCCCTCCTGTGCAGTACAGCAGGGTTTCAGGTGAAGATTTTTAGCGTCCCCCTCCCCCATCACAATATGTTAAGTGGTCAGACCCCCCCCTTACCGTGCGAGCAGTTTGATAGTCCTCCATGACTTTTTTCTGTTTGAGGGCCCTGACCCAGAACTGCCTTCAGAACAGTCATCCGTGGGGTAAGGAATAAATGCTTCTCCTGCGGGGCAAGGAGGAACTGGAATACTGAGTGACCTTAGACAAGTCCCTTCTCGTCTCTGGGCCTCAGTTTCCTTATCTGCAAAATGAGAGAATTTGGGCAAGCTGACCTCAAAAAGGACTAACTTTCTAATTGTACCCCCAGGCGCCCCCAAACTCTAGCACAAGGAGAGGCCATAAGGAGCGCCAGCCGGGGTCCCGGCCCCCACAGCGAGTATGGTTGTGGCTGGGCGGAGTGGCCCCGCCCCCGCTCCCCGCCCGCGGTCTCAGTCGCCCAGCCACTGGGAGGGCCGGGTTTCCGCCTTCCACGTTGTTGTTCCCGATTTGCGCCACGCCCCCTTGGTCTGGGCTGTGGACGCTTCGCCGTAACCGCCTGCAGCCCGGCCCCCGAGCAAAGGGCGGCCTCTTGGATGGCACAGTTGGAATCTCCACCCGCAGCAGACGCGCGTGGACAAAGACGAGAGTTTAGAGGAAGGCGAGAGAGAGAGGCTTGGTTTTAAAGGGAGGGTGGTGAAAAGGAAAGGGTAGGTCAGGGCACCACTGCAGAATTTCCCTCTCAGCGTCCCACCCTCCACACAGTGGCCCCATCCGCATCGGCGAATGTGACCCTTTAGACACTGGCCCTTTAAACAGAGGGCTGGCGGCGCGGGGTGTCCATGTGGAGCTGCTCCATGCCGTGTTGTCCTGCCCGCCCATTGGCCCGCGGCCCGGTGACATCGCCTAATAGGATGCGAACGCACTGCGGGGGGAGGAACGGAGACAAAACGCGGAACCGGATCTCCACTCCGCTCCCTCCGCCGGTTCTCTGGCAGCCTCCTGCCGTCAGCTCCGCCCAGGGGCGGATCCCGGGGGAATTGCGACAGCCTGATGGTTGCAGGAATTAGGTCACGTGTGGGTAGGGAGCGGAGACCCAAGGGTCAGGCCAGTCTCTACCATCCTAAGGTTTCCCTGACCTGGAATATCCTTATTTGAGCTAACTTAAGTCCTGAATTTTCCACCCCTCTTTCCCTCCAGCAGTACAAATTTCGTTGTGAATGACCCAAACACGCCACCGTTGCTCAACTTGTGGCTTGCAATCGGGGCGGGGCGAGGCAGGAAAGCGGAAATGCAGGGCGCGAACCCGGCTGGAACTTCTCCCACCCCCACCCAGGCCACGTGTGCGCGCGCCGTCTCGAGTGGGCGGGGCCAGCCCGCCCTGGACCCCGCCCCTCCCTTCAGGAGACGCCGCGGCCCTGCGGGCGGGGGCTCCGGTCCGGGCTTTGGCTGCGGCCCCGGTGTAGTAGCGGGGGCGGCGGCCGGGGGCAGCGCGGCTCCTTCCCTTGTTGTGTGTGTCGGTGCCTCCTCGCCATCTTGTTGCAAAGCCTTTTCTTGTCGGCGGGACTCCTGGGGGCAGCGGGGCGGGAGGCATCAGAAGGGAGGAAGAGAGGGAGGGGAAGGAGGGAGGCAGTGCCGCCTTTTTTTTTTTTTTCTTGCATCAATTTTTTTAAATTTGCAAATTACATTTTGCAAACATTTGGGGAGACCTTGATTTTTCTCCCCGCGCTCCCCCGTTCTTCCCTGTGGAGTGCGCTGCGCCGCCCAGTCCTGTCGCCCCCCGGAGGTGATCCCTCCCTCCTGCCTGCCCGCCAGCCTGACCTGTGCCCGGTTCGCGGGCCGCAGTCTCGGCCCCGGCGCGCCCCCGGCAGCTTTCGGCGCGATGAGCATAGAGACGTTACTGGAGGCTGCCCGCTTCCTGGAATGGCAAGCGCAGCAACAACAGAGAGCACGTGGTGAGCGGCCGGGTTGGGCCCCTGGGGCACCAGGGAAGGGGAGGCGAGCGACCCCGGTCCCCGAGCCCACGCGAAACTGCGAGCGGTACCCCCCTCCCGGGCGGCCCGCGAAGCCGGGCAGTGCAAGGATCCACGCAAGAGCCGCCGCCCGGGGAGGAGTGTTGTGGGCAGTGAAATTAATGAATTCATTAACATGCAGGGAGGACCCGGCTCCTGTGGACGCCACCCCAGCTGCCTACCACCCCTTGTGCACCTTTCGTGGGGGGCTTCTTTCCCGTGGGCCAGCGGCGCCCTCGGTAGGGCTGAGGATGTGCGAGCCGGGGGGTGGGGTGAGGAATGGTGTTGCGTGGGGGTGGCAGACCCGCGCGTGTGTGCGTGTATGCACGGGGGATGTGTGATGCGAGCCTCGATGAGAGCGGATGGATGGACGTGTACACGGGCGAGTGTCTAGTGCACACGGGTGGGCGTGTGTGTAATGGAGTGGGGGGTGGAATTACTCTACGCGGAGCAGCTCCCCGGCTTCCCTGGCCCTGTGCGGGGGGCGCTCCCGGCATATCTACGCGCCGCTTGGGGCGGAGGCGGCCTTTGCAGAATGAAATGACATCGCGTGTCTTATGATCCTGGCCAGCCCCGCCTGACCCCGCCTCTCAGAGCTGGGCTGGGTCGCGCGTCAAGGGTTTGGGTGAGAGCCGGACTGATTGGACATCTGCGAAACGGCCCGCAGGTCTCCGGGGGCAGCTCCCGGGCCCCCCTTGCTGCCCCCCACTTTAGCCGGTGTGGAATGTGGCGTGTCTGCGCGTTCCAAACCCGCTCTCGGCTGGAATGTTGCGTGTGCCTGCGTTCCAAGCCCGTTGGTTACACCGGGTGGTGACGTGGACCGGCCCCGCCCCCGACCACGTGCACGGGGGACACTCCCGCTGGGGACGGCGCGGCCCAGCCCCTCCCAGTCGCCTCGCGCTCGGCCGGGGGCGGGGCCTGGGCGGGGCTGGCGAGGGGCCTGGCGCCGGGTTGGGCCCTGGCTCTGGCCGCTGGGCATCTCCTTGGGTAGAGCCTTTGCCCTACGAGGGAGGAGCCGAGCTCACCTGTAGGTTCTCTCCCCAACGTCCTGTTTTTGATCCCGGGGCTAGGGAAACCCTCAGAATCACCGAGCGACTGGACATATAGAGCTCACATACTCCCACTGACCCCCCAGACGTTCTCACCAGGGCTCCCTGACAGCACCCCTGGCCGCGGTGTGGAATGAACTAGGCGAGAAGGGGCAAACTTTGGTGCTCTCTCGACAGCGGGGAGACGGAGATTTGCGATGACCCCTATCCCCACGCTTGCTTGTTGGTAGACCCCAGCTTCAGGGTACTGCAGAAATAGGGACTGGGGGAAGACCTCCGTTTTCCGGACTGCTGCGAGGGCCGCAGCCCTGGATCGGCGTGTGTGCAATACCCGGGGACTGCTGTCCCCTCCAACCCTCCCCCAAGCCCTTCAGCCGGGTCGGTTGTGGTGGAGAGAGCGCTTCGCCCTCCTTTCCTTTCTCTCTGCCTATTGTTGCTTCAATGATGAGTCATGCAGGAGGTAGTAGTGTGTGTTGTGTGCGCGCGCGCGCCTGCAGCGTGTACCGCCGCCGCCGCCGCTCCGGCGGGCGGGGGAAGCAGCAGTGGACCAGGGGCGGGGGAGCGGCGGGTCAACCGGCCTCTCAAGGTCAAGAGTCACTCGAGATATGTGAGACCGACAGTGCTTGGGTTTTCGGAACTGATGGGCCAGGACGTCAGCTCACGCGCCCCTCCCCCTTGTCTTCGAGGTCCAGAGCAGGGTCAGGTGGTGGACAGTGCAGGTGGTGACCGAGAATGTCCTGCGTGCCGGACCAGCGGCACGGGGAGGAGCGTGCACAAGATTTGGAGAGACTGAGTCACCTGCTGCCACCATCAACACAATTCAGGAGTTCCTATTGTGTCCCCACTGTGTACTGCCCACTGTGCTAGGAGGCAACAGGATTGACCCTAATGTTGCTCCAAGGGAACACTCACTTCAGCTTCACTTTACCCGCAGGCTGGTTGGCCATATGGGGGAGGGGAGAAGACCCTCACTGTCGTGTCTACCATGCTTTCCAAAATAAGTCAGTCCAGAGCTGACAGTAAGAACCACAGTGATGACTTGAGCAACACTTGGAAGGAACCTGGGAATGGCTCTCCTCTAAGAAGTTGCAGAGCCCTGCCCCTCCTCCAGGTGGTGAGAACTGGGGGCAGGGAGCTGAGGTGAGGCTTCTTGTTGGTGGGGCAGGGGGTCTTAGGGGATGGATGGATGGATGCTGGAAAGCCAGATTTACTCCAAAAACTCATGTGTAGATAGCCAGACCTGGCTGCAGCAGCTTAATCTCTGCAATTCATTTTTTTCTCTTACTAGAGGTTCTGTCCTCTAACTTGGGGTGGGAAAAAATGGGAGAGAAGCGGGTGCTGGTGAGCCTGCTGACCAGAACTGCTTTCTGGGGGTGTGTACCTCATGGGCAGCCCTGAACAGGGATCCTCTCATCTGGGCCCCCGTTCAACCTCAAGCCTCAAGTGACAGTTTATTGACCTAGGCCAGCCAGTTTGCTCAAATGATGAACCGAGGATGTGTGTGCACGTGCATGTTTGTGCACGAGGGGAGAGAGGAAAGGGCAAGGCCATCCTGGTGGCCAGCAGGAAGGCCTGGTCATTTCCAGCAGTCATGGAAGTGACTCAAATGGGACCCTCTTCTACCTGAGCTAGTCGCACCCTGTGCCTGCCTCATGCACCAAGCTCCCTGTTACATGTAGAAGGGGAAAACTCCCCTGAACATTGGGGGCCACCACCTGGTGTGGACTCCTCTGGCCCCAGGTCTGTGCCTGCTGAGCCCCTAGGCCACAGTGGCTTGGGGGAAGCTCAGAGCCCATACTCTGCATTGTCAGCCTGGACCCTTGGCCCCTGCATCACCCAGAAGGGTCATGCAAAATTCTCTGGGGGAAGCTTCTGGGCAGAGCCCAGGGAAGGTGCCAGAGTATGTGTGTGAGAAGAGGGGTGCACCCAAGGGTGCAGCAGAGCATTATTTTGAAGAGCCTAAACCCATATTACTAAAACCCAGTTTGCTCTCCCCACTTTGTTTCCCCCTGCCCAGTGCACAGGAAGGGAGTCAGTGCTGGTTGGGGAATGAAGGCAGGAGGCTGTAGTGGGCTGGATCTGGCCTGGGGCTCCCCCTCTTCTTCACCATCAGTTAAGCTTTTTCATGCTAATCCAGGTGTGGTAGAGCTTGGTTATTCACCTGGGTCCTTCCTGGCATCTGTGAGGCGTGCCTGCCTGGCTCTGGAAGGGAGAGGGTAGGTGAGAAGGAGGTTGCCATCTCCTGGGTGCGCTTTGGAGTTGACTTAAAATATGCGGAATACGAGGTCTGCCTTCATTCTGGGTTCCCAGAGCACCTGGTCTTGGGGCTCGGGGCCCTGTCTGTCCACCTGCTTGTGGGAGAGTGGAACACTTGCTCCAAGGCCAACGAAAGTTCAGGTCCTGGCTCAAAGGAATGGCGATGGGGCTGTTTTGGGCCCTGAGCTCCAGGACCTTGTCTTGGGGGTGGGGTGGGGGGAGGTGGGGAGCGGACTGGGGATGTCCCAGGCTGGGCCTGAGAAGGGCTCCTTTCCCAGTGTGGTCTGTGGGAAACAGGAGCGCAGAGAGCTGGTTTTCTCTGGGCCTGTAACAGAAGCCAGGGCTGCTGGCTTTTAGCAGCAGGCTGGTGCAGGCCTGTTAGCTTCCCTTCCTGAGGGGCAGGGGAGACACGGAAGAGGCCGTGCCTGCTGACTCCAGCCCTTGAATGCTGGCTGCTGGGAAACCACTGAGTGTTTGCCCTCTCAGAACACTTCCCCCCTACTTCCTCCTTCGCCTCTTCTTCTCTGTGGGAGGGAGGGGCTCTGAGCAGGCCTGGCTCACACTCAAGTCGTTGATTGGCCAAAGGGCCCTGAGGCCTCACGTTTTCGGGTGCCCCTGAGCCCAAAGACCTGTGTGGTGGGGTGCTCTTCTCCCCAGGGGGCACTTAGCTAACCTTGCCCCCTAGCCCCACCCCTTGGGGGTGGTGTGTTTGGGGGTGGTGTGTTTGGGGCGTGTCGGCCCTGTGCTGTCAGCTCTGTTAGTCAGCAGCGTGGTGAATCGGGCAGGAGGGAGGGCTGGTTGACCAGCCTGCTCCCTGGCCTGGGGGCTTCAGCCGCTCCCCTGGGCCCTGGCCCAAACCTGTATCCTGGGAACTACAATGGTGGGGGGCAGGGTGGGGATGGAGAAGGGCCTCTGGATCTGGAGGGGCCTCTCCCTTTGCCCTGTTCTCAGCCCGCTGCTGAGCAGGCCTCTCCTGGCGGGGCTTTCAGCAGAGATGCTGAACTGAGGCGTGCAAGGTTGTCGGAGCTCACTGCCCTGTTCAACCCCTGTTAAAAAGCCCTGCTTTCCTTTCTGCCTGCCTCTTACTTTTGTAGTGTTTGCTGCTGGTGGTGGTGGGGAATAAGTTCCAGCACAACAAAGGGCAGAGAAGGACCAGGTGCATTTTGGGTATAGACCCTGAGGAAACAGGCTTTGGGACCTAGCCTGGGAGTCCTGAGTCCTGGGCCTGGTTTCCTCACGTGTGAGCTGAAGGTGATATCCCTGCCCTGCTTGCGCTGTGGGGCTCTTGTGAGATACAGGGTGTGTGTGTGTGTGTGTGTGTGTGTGCGCGCGTGTGTGCGTGTGTGTGTGTGTGTACACGCATATAGACACCTAGTGAGCATATGTTGGCACAGCAAGTACCAGGCATTCACCAGGTGTCAGGAGACCTGGCTGGGTTTAGCCCCCATTTTACCTTTGACTCACAATATGACCCTCAACAAATCATTTTGCCTCTTTGAGCTAATTTATCTCATCTATGAAATGATGGTACCGCCTGCCCTCTAGAAGGTACCTCCCCAGAATCTGGGATTTGACCACTTCCTCTATTGTCCTGTGGGCTGGCCTCTACCCACCTATCACTCCCTCCCCTTAGCCTTGCAGCCCCTGCTCATCACCTGCTTAATCCTTCAACATTCAGGGTGCCAGGCCTCCAGCACCCTCACTGACAGCTCCTTTTGGGCCTTTCCACAGCCTCTCTCGTCCCCCAGCCTGGATTGTTATCCCTGTTATTTGTCGTATCCCCTCACCCCACCCCCGTCTGTGAGCTCCCCAACAGCAAGGACCAGGAGTCTGTTTTATTTGATCACTGCTGCGTCCCCGGCGCTTAGCCCAGTGCCGAACTGTCAAGTGTGGATGAGTATTTGTGGTGTCACTGGGTGCTGCCTGGGATGGGGTCAGAGGATGGGTTACAACTGGAGGACGGGTGAAGCTGGGGCCCAGGACCGCCGGCCCTGCTGAGACACCCCTCGCGTTCTCTCTGCGCAGAGGAACAGGAGCGGCTTCGCTTGGAGCGGGAGCGGGAGCAGGAGCAGCAGAAGGCCAGCAGCCTGGCCAGACTGGCCCACGCCCTGCCGGTGGAGGAGCCCCGCACCGAGGCGCCGCCCCTGCCTCTGTCGCCGCCCGCACCCCCGCCGGCACCCCCGCCCCCGCTGGCCACCCCCACCCCACTGACTGTCATCCCTATTCCTGTAGTGACCAGCTCCCCTCAGTCTCTGCCCCCGCCCCCGCCTCTGCCCCTGGCACCTCGCCAGCCGGCTCTGGTTAGCGCCCCTGGACTCAGCATCAAGGAGTCGGCCCCCCTTCCCACCAGGCCGCAGGGGCCCACTCCTGCTCCTCTACTGCCGGACTCCAAGGCCACCGTTCCGCCCACTGGCAGCCCCAAGCCTTTGCAGCCCCTCCCCACACCCATCCTGACCATCGCCCCACACCCTGGAGTCCAGCCCCAGCTGGCCCCCCAGCAGCCACCCCCATCCACTCTTGGGACCCTGAAGCTGGCACCCGCTGAAGAAGTCAAATCCGGCGAACAGAAAAAGAGGCCTGGGGGGTGAGTGAGGTGTGGCACAGGGGCTGGTGGGATGGAGAGGAGAACCAACGGCCCACAGCCCCAGCGGTGTGCACGGGAGAAAGTACCCTCCCAAGCTAGCCTGTCAGAGCTGCGGCCCTGCCTCCCCAGCCCAGAAGCGCCTTCTTATATTTGGATATGTCCTCACCGAGCTGTGACCATCTCCACCCTGGGGAGTGGGGAATGGTCATTGCCCTCTGTTGTTCTCAGGCTTCTGTGTTCTCTGACGCCCTCCAAGGTTGAGGCTAATGGCATTTCGAGGCCTTTGGACAGGGTATTGGATTATGGGGCTCTTGGGTAAGGGCCGGGGTCCACTGGCTATCCCAGGAACCCTTCACAGGTGCATGGATGTGATGGAAGGTAAAGGGGTTGTGAATTACGAGCCTACATGTGCCCTCCAGGGGGTGTATGCCCCACGACACAGGGCGAACAACTGAACAGCTCTCATCGCTGCTCCTCTAGAGAGACAATGTCAGGAACAAAAAGCCTGTGGCATTTGGGGAGGGGGGGCAGGGGGTGGGAAGGCTGCCTAATTGGGCCCTCCTCCCTGAGCCCCCTGTCTGTCTGGATTTCAGAATCGGAACCAGAGAAGTCCACAACAAGCTGGAGAAGAACAGGTGTGTGTGTGTGAGCTTGTGACTCTGGGCCCGTCCCGCGAGCTACCGGGACGGTCCCGTCCGTGGTCCCCAAGCTCTCCTTAGGCCTTCCCTCCCGCCCCTGGCCCCCTGGCGTCTGGCTGACCGGCGCTGCTTCCTCTCCCCAGGAGGGCCCATCTGAAGGAGTGCTTTGAGACCCTGAAGCGCAACATCCCCAACGTGGATGACAAGAAGACATCGAATCTGAGCGTGTTGCGCACGGCGCTGCGGTACATTCAGGTATGGGGGAGGGAAGCAAGGCCCAGAGGAGGGCGGGCGACGGACACTGCGCCGGCTTCCTGCGCGCCCCGCCTCCCCTCCGCGGCCCCGCCCTCGCTCCCTCACCGGCTCCCCCGCCCGCCTCCACGCGGGCGCCGAGCACATGGCCCGGCTGACGTCAACGGGGCTCCCCGCCCGGGAGGGGGCGGGGGACCGGCGCGCGTGCGCGGGGGAGCGCGGTGGTGGCGCTCGGCTCCCCTCCCCCGCCAGGCTGCCCCGCGGAGCCCCGCGGTCGGCACGGTCCCTGCGGCTCAGTGTCGGCTCGGTCCGCGGCCCTGCCTTACCGCCTGCCGCGCGTTAGTGCCCCGGCGGGTGGGAAGGGCGTGGGGTGGCCGGCGCCTCCACCGCGCCCGCCCGCAGTGCCTGGGCGGGAACCGGTTTCAGCCTGAGACTATCACGGGGGCGGGGGGGGAGGCGGGGGGCTGGGCGTGGCTCGTTCCGCAGGGTGGCGCCCTTGAAACACCTCCCCCCCCTCCCCGCCCCGGCCCGCGAGTTGTAACCCAGACGGACCAAGATCGTTGCAGTAAGCGCATGGAGGTGCCGCCACCTGACTTTGGGGGGTAAACCTAGGGGAGTGGGCAATGCGGCAGTCTGGACGACGAGAAGCCCCGGGGTCACCGAAAGACTTACGTTCTCCTTCCCTCAGGGTTTAAAAGAAGCTCTTTTTTTAAGGGACCCTCCTGGCCGTGTGTCCCTTCCCTTTGGGCATTGGCTCCTCTTTGCAGTACGGGGCGGGGGGGCCCACCGCCAGATAAAGACCGTTGCCATGACGGCCCGAGTTTCGGTTTCCCTGGAAACCGGCCGAGGGTTCCGCGTGCCGGGAAGGAGGCTGTGGGGGTGGGGCGAACGGCCATGCTCGGCTGCCCTGGAGACAGAGCCGGAGGTAGCCGTTGGGGAGTGGGAGGGACTTAGGGCTCCCGGGCTGCGGGGGCGGGGCAGCCTCAGGGTCTCCCAGTCGACGCTCTTGGGAAGCTTGGGGGCTGGGCGGCATCACGGCCCGGGTGGGCCACCCTTCCCCCGGCCTCAACTATCTCAGGGGTCACAGCCCTGAGGTAACCGGAGCCAGACTTGTTGAAGCGGGGGGGGGGCGGAGGCGCTGCTTCGGGCCTGCTTCCAGCCGGCAGTTCCCTCCCCGCCTTCCGCCAACGCGCGCCCTTCCGCCCGCCCTCCGGACGAGGTGGAGGGGCTGGCGCGCTTCCAGGCCGCTTCCCGGCACGGGAGGGGCGGGGCCGGGCCCGCCGATTGGCAGAGCTGGGCGGGGGGCGGAACTCCGCGCGCGGACGGAGGGTGCGGCCTGTGGGGAGTGACGCAGCAAAGCCGGGTCCGCGTGGTTGCGCGCGTGCTCTGGGAGGGGCGGGGCCACGGCAGCCGAGAGGGAATGGGACAGAGACAGGTTTGGGGGGAGGGGACCCAGCCTCGGGTTTCAGAGGCGAGGATCCCCGGGAGGCTTACTTTCTGGGATGTTTCTGCAGAACTTGCGCTTGAGTCTAAATTGCTAGTCTTTCAGCCGTAGGAAGTCATGTAGCCCGGGAGCAAAACCCTGTCTAAATTATTTGACATTTTCTGTGAATATCGGTTTCCTCTTCTGCACTGCGATGATGCTAAGTGGGAAGAAGCAATAGTATTTTCGTCATAAGGATGTGAGGAGGATGGGCCGTCTATAAATATTAACTTGATAGCAATTACTGAGAAGTAGAAAGGATGGAATGGTGCGTTTCTCCCTGTAGGCACGTACTTAGGTCCGGAAGCCTTGATTGCGAGACGGTGGATTTGAAAGTAAGTCAGAAATAAGAGACTCAGTAGAGCCAGCAGACTTGGGATTTGGGGCTGGGCTGAGTGGGAAGCAAGGTGGACCCAAGCTGTCCATAAGAGATACTTGTCCTGGGGCTAGCAGTGGAAGCAGAAATGCTGGAAAACTTAACAAGGCTCTCTATAAATCCTCAACTTCATTCATTTACTCATTCAGGTACTTTTGGACAGCCCTGTGTCTGATTGGGAGGCTAGAAAGTGGGGAGCAAAGGGATAAATGTGGATCTCTGTCCTTAGATTGGTCTTGCAGCGGAGTATCACATAACCAAACAGAACTCTGTTACGAGGGCATAGTAGGGATAGGGGTCATAGGATCTGTTCTGGGGAGTTAAGGAAGTTGCTGCTGAGGAAGGGGCATTTGAGCTGGGACCTGGAGGCCAGGGTGACCGAGTCAAGTGGAGGGCAGAAAGCCCAGTGCAGACCAAAATTTCTTCAGTAGGAGGAAGCAGGATGCATTTTTGGAAGTTAAAGGTGGTCAGGAGGGTTGCTGTGCAGAGATGGAGGCAGCAGGGCACCAGATGGGAGTTGGAAGGGAGTACTGGAGAGACCATGTAGGGTGTGGAGACTGAGGGCTTTGGTTGTGTGCTGAGGTGGGAAGCTATGGGAAGGCTGTAGCCCCCAGCCAGACCCACAGTACCTTGGAGGTAGTAAAGGATTTGAAGACAGTATCAGTGAAGTGGACAGAAACAGGAAGAGAAGTAGACAGGTACCAAACCATGCATCCAGGTAGTCTTAGAAAGGAAATGGGTTTAGAATGAAGCAATGGGGACAAAAGTTAGACCCTGGGAAAGCTTTCCAGGGATCTCTAGGCCTGTGGAGAGCTGGACTAGGTGAGAAGTGGAGGTTTTGGCCTCTGACATCCTCTCTTCCTGAGCCGGCAGTCTACACTCCCCGCTAGCTAGCAGGTAGCATTCAGGACAGGCACTTCCAGCCCCCTGTGTCCAGGTTTGAGTGAGGGCTGACTCACCCCAGGCCTCATCATCAATGTGACTCCATCCAGTTGGCATGTCTAGCACTGGCCTCTCAGGGTAGAGCCAGATGTGTCTGTGTGTGTGTGCGCGCGTGTGTCAGTAAATCGGGGTGGCGCGGAATCTTTCTGGCAGAAATATGGGGAGAGACAGGTTAATCTCAAAGCCAGGATGATAGAGCTGTGTGTGGCTTGGGACTGGCAACAAGTATAAAAGGGGTAAAGCTGCCAGGTCTCAGGTCAGTACAGAGCATCGCTGTGTCTGGGTTGCGTGTCACAGGCATTAATGTTGGAGGCATCTCTGACTGGTGAGGCCAGGAATGTAAGCAGTTTGGGGCTGCAGGAGGGAGCGTGGGGAAGTGGGCCTAGCTGGTGTGTGGAGGTGAAGACGTTGCTGTGCCTGGGATGTCAGGTGAACAGTCAGGAAAGGCTGTTGCAAAATTGCCCAAAGGAACTGGAATCAGGGGAAACTCAAGTCTAATGAGAGACTGTGATTCTCCTGTAATGAGGCGGAGAGACAGGGTAGAGGTGGGTACCAACGCCCTCGGGTCGTCACAGATCCTTCCCCCGAGGCTAAGACATCACTCATGGCTCTGTCCTGGCCACTGGTACCCTTAGGGGATGTAAGGTAACCAACCGCAGAACAGTCCTTGCCCCGCTCCCAGGGTTGGACAGGGACAGCATGTATTGAGATGGAAAAACAAAACGTGGAATATTTAGGGGCTCGTGTGAGCCAGTGTCAGTCTCAATGCTGACAGTCTCATGAAACGCTCAGAGGCGTGGTGCCAGTGCCAAGAAGGGCCTGAGAGCAGGAGGATGTACCGGGAGGACATGGGATGGGGATGGACAGTGAGGAGGCGGGGGCCCAGTGGTGGTCCTGGAGCACAAGCAGATAAGACCTGGAGGGGTGAGAAGGGAGGATGTGTGTGTGAGCCAGTGGGCTCTACACTTGGCTGTGAATGGCAAGCCTTGGAAGCTAGAAGCTCAGGAGTAGGTCAGGTAAGAGACTCGGGGGGCAGCAAGCAAGATTGTCCTTGCTGTCTGGTGGACCCAGCAGTCATGATGTGCCTGGGCTGAGGAAAAGCTGGCAACAGGGAGGCCTGCAAGATTTAAGATGAGATGGTTTAATAAAGTGTCAGTCGGGAGGTCACAGAGGACAAGGAGAGAGTTTCGGTGTGGAAGGGAGTTGAGAAACAGGACAGGAGCTTGCAATTCAGAGCTGCTAATAAGCATCGTTCAAAGGGAGACTGGAGACCCTTCTGACAGGGGAGCATTGCCACAGTCTGGGTAGCGGGGCATCCAGCACCTGTGGGAGGGTCGACCTGAGAGCTTGCCTGTGGCCCTGGGGGAGTTGAAGGGGAGATGGTGCTGTGGACAAGGGAGCTCTCTCCGGTGTTCTTAGTGAAGTGGGTAGCCTCAGTGTCACGGGGGAGGAGCCACCTGCGACCTGTGGTAAAGGACGGAGCCTCTCCGTGGGTGCTCAGGTGGAGGCAACGGTGCTGTCCTCCCAAGAGCTGTTTCTCATCGGCCGGGGCAGCTCAGGGGCAGGTGTGGAAGGAGGGGCACATTGCAGGGCCTGGGGTAGCTCAGCAGCCTGGGGCGTCTGGAGGGCTGTGGGCAGCGTGGACGTAGAGCGGTGTGGAGAGGCGGCACAGGTGGGCACCGTGGGGAGGAGCCCAGGAGGTCGGAGAGGAGGTGCACAGCCAGCAGCTGTTAGGGACGAGATAGAGAAGGTCAGGGAGATGAGACGGGGGTCTCCAAATCTGGTGGCTCATCCTCCAAGGGTATTGAAGTTAAGGAGACTAGTGAATGATGAAGGGTAGAGAAGGGCAGGATCGTCTGGGGGTCTTTGAGGCATGGGTTCCATGGAGGGTAGCTTGTGGCATCCGTGAGTGACAGGATGGTGTGAATGACAGCGGGGGCCTTGGGCACCACTGAGAAGTCTGCTACCCTTTCCGCTCTGCTCTGCAGAATGGAGGGAGGTGCCGCCAGGACGGTGGATGGGGCAAGAGGCAGCGAAGCCCCTCAGGACGGAGTTGATGTGGGGGTAGGGGAGGGACTGACCTGAATCCGCACCTGCCTGAGAGCCCGCGGTTGCCAGATGCTGGGCCTCTCTAGGCAGAGCCGTGGACCAGGAGGCAGGTGTGGTCTCCAGCAGCCCCCGTCCGCCTGGGCCCCTGGTCACTGCACAGCTGCCCCTGGGGGCCAGGTGATCTGGAGGTGAGGGCGGCGGCGGGAGGTGTTTGTGGTACCGTGGGCCCCGTGGCTGCCGCTCAGGATACCTTGCTCTTACTGGCCCTGTTCTCCAGTCCCTGAAGAGGAAGGAGAAAGAATATGAACATGAGATGGAGCGTCTGGCGCGGGAAAAGATTGCCACGCAGCAGCGGCTGGCGGAGCTCAAGCACGAGCTGAGCCAGTGGATGGACGTGCTGGAGATCGACCGCGTGCTCCGGCAGACGGGCCAGCCTGACGACGACCAGGCCTCCACCTCCACTGCTTCCGGTGAGCTCCACCCACCACCCGCTCCGTGTCGGCCCCGCCCCAGCCCCGTAGCATCCCGGGGCCCCCAGGGTCACCTGCTCCTCCGGGCTCTCCCTGCCAAGCCCTTCTGACCTGCCTATCCGCGTGACCCCCCACAGAGGGCGAGGACAACATAGACGAGGATATGGAGGAGGACCAGGCTGGCCTGGGCCCACCTAAGCTGAGCCATCGCCCCCGCCCGGAGCTGCCGAAGCCACCGCCCAGCACCGCGCCCGCGCCTCTGCCTCCCCACCCCCAGCCTGTGGCCCTGTCTCCTGCCCACCTCCCCGGGCAGCAGCCGCCGCCGCCACAGCAGAAGACACCTCTGCCAGCCCCTCCTCCCCCCCCAGCTGCCCCGGCCCAAACGCTGGTGCCCGCTCCAGCCCATCTGGTGGCTGCGGCCGGGGGAGGCTCCACGGTCATTGCCCATACCGCCACCACCCACGCCTCAGTCATCCAGACTGTGAACCATGTTCTGCAGGGGCCGGGTGGCAAGCACATCGCCCACATCGCCCCCTCGGCCCCCAGCCCTGCTGTGCAGCTGGCACCCGCCACACCCCCCATTGGCCACATCACGGTGCACCCTGCCGCCCTCAACCACGTGGCCCACCTTGGCTCCCAGCTGCCCCTGTACCCGCAGCCCGTGGCGGTGAGCCAGCCCGTGGCGGTGAGCCACATCGCCCACACCCTCTCACACCAGCAAGTGAATGGCACGACCGGGCTGGGGCCCCCGGCCACAGTCATGGCGAAGCCAGCCGTAGGGGCTCAGGTGGTGCACCACCCCCAGCTGGTAGGCCAGACAGTGCTCAACCCTGTGACCATGGTCACCATGCCCTCCTTCCCGGTCAGCACGCTCAAGCTGGCTTGAGGATGAGGCCACTCAGAGGCCCCCTGTGGGGGCAGGGAGGGAGACCTGTCCCCCACTCTCCCACCCACCAGCTCCACACATTCCAGCCAGGCCCAGGCCCGCCCCACCCATACCCACCCCCAGGCCTCCTAGGGGAAGGGGGTGCAGAGACTCTGAGCCAGGGGAGGGAGGGGCCTCCCCAGGGAGCTGGGCACAGGGCAGGGGGTCACCCCACTGCACTAGGACTTGACAAAGTGATGAGAGACGCTCTGGCGAACGTGCCGCCTGTCCGGCCTGGTGCCAGCTCCAGTGCCGTCCCGCCCCCGCCCCCCATCCCCGGAAACCAGTGCCATGTGGACATCGTGTTCTCCGGCTTTCCCCTGCCCTGCCCACCTTCCTGTGCTGCTGCTGCTGCTATTGCTGTGTCTGGTGAGATGGCTGAGCGCCCGGGCCCTCCCCTCCCAAGCCTCAGCTTTCTCTTCCCTGGGTTCTGGAGGGGAAAGGGGGGAAGCAGAACTGAAGCAACTTGGCCCGTAAAGCTGGGGACTGAGTGGGGCCCTGCTCTGAGTACAGGTGACAGATGCTAGGATGTGGCTTGTGTGGAGTCCCACAGACTCCAGACAGGTGGGCGCGCCAGCCTGGATCTCCCCAACCTGGTTGCAGTCATTGTGACTCATCACAGCAAACTAGTAAAGACAATTCTCTACTAATAGTAAACCAAACCCAACCCCTTGCCAAGCTTCCCAAGCCCTTCAACCCTTGCCACTGGGCTCCTGTCTTCAGGAAGGCAGGCTGAGGGTGGGGGCGGGGAAGGAGGAGCTTGGCTGTCTCCTCCTGCCCCCCCTTGACCTCCAGCCAGGTTGGGACTGAGACGGGGGTGCTCTGGACCCTGTCCCCATCCCTGGATTTGACTCTTGGCTTCCAGAAAGTAGAGAGGAGGTCTGGCCTCTGTTCGGTACTGTGCACTCCCTGGAGGGATGAGTACACCTGGATGCCTCCTTGCTGCCTGGGAGACGGACCAGCGTCTGGTCTGGGTTCCAGGAGCCTGAAGCCACGCTGTTGAGGTAATCAGGAAGTTAAAATCCAGGGGCTTGGCCCTGGCGACCTGTGGGGAGGGAGCATGGCCAGACCCGGGAGGACTGTTGCTTCTGACCCAGCTTCTCCGTCTCTGGCACCGTCTTTCTTTCCTCTGAACGTCCCCCTTTCTCCAGCGGGCTGTTCTGAGCCTGCCCTCCCCAGTGGGGGCTGCTGTGTGCCACCACCTTCCTGTGAGGAAAGGTCCTCAGCTGGGCCAAGGGCAGGGCTGAGCTTGGGGTGGGGAGGAGCAAGGGGGCCTGTGTGTAGGGGACAGTTTTCCCTGCCTTCGCCTCAGCAGACTGCTTTGGCTTCTCTTTTTATGTGCATATTTATTACAAGTGGCCTTGTGTCAGACACACTCAGTTACACATGTGCACACTTGGCTCCCCACCTGGACACACTCACCAATGGCCTTTCAGAGTGTCTGTGGAGGGGGAAGCCAGTGCTCCTGGGTGTGAAGTTTGAAATGACAGCCTGGGGAGGGGGACACTGAGGAGGCCAGCAGAAGTCTTGAGTAGATTGAGCCACCTAAGGACTCCCTTTCAGTTCCTTTTGGTCCTGGAGACCTCTCTGGGGACTGTTTCCTTTTCTCCCGGGGTGGGGAAAGGGAAGGCCTTCTGGACACCTCAGAGGTTTCTACAAAGGCACCCTGTACTCCCCCCCCAGTTGCGGCTCCCACCTCATACTTGCCGCCTTTCTGCACCTGCAGCCACTGCCACTACCACCCTGTTTTGGGCGGAGCTGGTTTCACTCTTCCTGGTGTGATTATGTTGGAAAGAGCAGAGGGAGAAGGGTAGGCCTGGCCCCCAGGAACAGTCAGAGAAGTACTGGCGAGCCGTCCTCCTCTCAGCTCTGCTCACCTTGAAACTGTCCTGTTAGCCAGTTGCCCCTCGGGCCTGCACAGATACCTCATCCGCCCGCGCCCCTGCCCCTCCCCGCCCCCACTGCAGCAGTGCGGGCCTCGGAATCTAGTGCCGAATGACTATGTCCAGATTGGTGACGATGGGTGTTGTTGCTGTTGTTTTTGTTGTTTTCGTGAACGCTGTGACGCTGTGTGCCCAAGAGGGCAGCCTCCACCCAGCCCTTCCTTGGGCATCTCCCCTGAGAGCTGTCAGGACCACATCTGTCCTCGCCCCGTGGGACCGCCTGCCCCTCCCCTCCCTAGCCCTTCCAGCCTGGGGGATGCGTGTGCACGTACGCACGCACGCAAACACACACACATCTTACCTCTCATGCGTGTTTTACTTTTTGATGTTCAGAGTGGCTCACTGGCTGGGAGTCTTTACCTCGGGGAGATGGGGAGGTTGGTTCCTTGGGGGGCCAAAGAAGGGCAGGGAATTCCTGGAAGGGAATTAGGGGTCACCATAACCCCTGCCCTTTCCAGGAACAGCTTCTTCTTCCCCCATCCCAGAGTCCCACCCCCGTCTCCCAAAGAGGTGGCCCTTGTTTACAGTGAGGACTTGGTCACTGTGTCTCTGTTTCCTAAAATATAAATCGTAGCGACCCCAGACTGTAGAGATTTTTATGTGTTTGGATACATCTGCTGTGTGGGAAAAAACAAACAAAAAAACTACAAAAACCCTAATTTTGTACATATTGTATTTTTACTATTGAACTGTATTCTAGTGGCTGTTCATGCTCCAAGACATTAGGTATTGAGACATGAATACTATCCATGTAATAAGCACTTGCCTGGAATAAAATATAAAATTGAAATAAACCTGCACTGAAACCCGAGACGGAGCTGCCACCTGCAGCATCTGGGTCATTTTGTTGCAAAAGGAGACAGAGACGTTCAGGGAAGGACCTCCAGCAAGAAGCAGTAGCATCCTTTCCCTGTTGATGGGTTGGGGGCAGAGTCTTCAAGCAGATTCCAGGCTGATGGAGTTTAGAAAAAAGATGAGGGACCTTACTGTTCTGATCCCAAGGCTCAATCCTCAAGCCCTGAGAACTGCAGTTCTGGTCTTCCTCATGCTTTTGCAATACTTTACACTTCCTCAAACCATTTTTACAAACACTATCTTGTTTCATCTCTTAACAGCTCGGTGAAGTAAATAGGCCAAGAAATAGCAGATGAGGAAACAGGTTCGGGGTGGCTGAGTGACTTGCTAAGGTCACATGACCAGCCGGGGACCGTGTGGAGCTGCAGGCCCATCTCAGCTGGTGCAGAGCTGTCCCCAGGCACATGCCACCCTGCCCTGGGTCTGTCATGGAGTCGGGGATCCTGAACTCCAGAAAGTTCCAATGGGAAAGCTGGAGGATCCGTTCACAGGAGGGCTCCCTGAGACAGGGTGTACTTCTGGGATTGTAGTTAGGACAGGTCATCTGGGGAGTCTATAAGGCTGTCCTTTCAGGGAAAGGAACAAGAAGATGAAGTTGGAGGTCAGGGGTCAAAGAGCCATGTTTTAGGCTGAGCCTCGGAGACCTTGGTCTTTGTAATGACATCTTTTCTCCCCAGTTTAGGAGAAGCCACCCATTTGGCAGGCTGGTAGGTGGGGAGGTAAGGGAGAGTGAGATCAGGGAGCAGTTAGCTGGGCCAAGCTGTAGACCAGCCAGGCCACCGCTCTAACTCCCTGACACTTGCCCCACTCCCAGCCGCAGCCCGGAGAACTGACTCAACTTCTCTTCCTGGGGTGGGTCTGAGGATGCATGTGGGGATGTCATCGTGGGGAAGGGACTGGTGGCCACCAGTGCCGCAGGGTCCCGTTCTCTGAAGACCCGACCTCAAAAAAGGCCGGGCTCGGTGCTCCTCCCCACTACCCTACAACCTGCCAGCTCCTTTCATTTGTGAGATGCTTGCTCCCTCTGCTGGTAGCTCCAGGAAGTGGTCGGTCCCTTCCACTTTAGGGAAGGCCTGGGGTAAGGGTTAACAGTACCTGAGTGTCAGATGCTGTGCCCAGCACTGGGGACAAAGATGAAGACTCTACCCCTGGCCGTGAGGACCCAGTTTCATCTGAGGGCTATAGTACCTTACTCATGCTTCCTGCTACTTCTTTCCACACACAGCCCTCAGCAGACCCATCGTTTTGGCTGTGGGATTCGCTCTGGCCCTAGAAGCTCAGTCTGGGGTCTGGGAGTGCCAGCACTTCTGGGTGGAGCAGAGAAGAGGTGGGAGTGTGTGAAGGAACCAGCCACTTCCAGGCAAGTTATCAGGGGCCTTTGGTGAACTTTCAGGTGGTGTCACAGCAGAGGGAATTTTTTTTTTCTTTTTTTTAAGTATACTTGATTTACATACAATGTCATGTTAGTTTCTGGTGTACAGCAAAGCAATTCAGATATATATATATATACACACACACACACACACACATACACACACATACACGTAGATATTCTTTCACATTCTTTTTCATATCCTTTACCATTATGGTTTATTGTAGGGTATTGAATATAGTTCCCTGTGCTATATGGTAGGACCTTGCTGTTTATTTTTTTATTTTATTTATTTTATTTTTTATTTTTTGGCTGCGTTGGGTCTTCGTTGCTGTGCGCAGGCTTTCTCTAGTTGTGGCGAGCGGGGGCTACTCTTTGTTGTGGTGCGCAGGCTTCTCATTGCGTTGGCTTCTCTTGTTGCAGAGCAGGGGCTCTAGAACGCAGTCTCAGTAGTTGCAGCTCACGGGCTTAGTTGCTCCGCAGCACTTGGGATCTTCCTGGCCAGGGATTGAACTCATGTCCCCTGCATTGGCAGGCGGATTCTTAACCACTGCGCCACCAGGGAAGTCCCTTGCTGTTTATTTTTGTATATAGTAGTTTGTATCTACTAATCCCAAACTCCTAATTTATCCCTCCCCCACCCCCCTTTCCCCTTTGGTAACCATGAGTTTGTTGTCTACGTGAGTCTGTTTTGGTATCAAATTTTAGATTCCATGTATAAGTGATATCACATGGTATTTGTCTGTGTCTGACTTCACTTAGTATGATAATCTCTAGGTCCATCCATGTTGCTGCAAATGGCATTATTTTTTTAAATGGCTGAGTAGTATTCCATTGTATATATGTACCACCTTTTATTTATCCATTCATCTGTTGGTGGACATTTAGGTTGCTTCCATGTCTTGGCTATTGTGAATAGTGCTGCTATGAACATTGGAGTGCATGTATCTTTTCAAATTAGAGTTTTCTTTGGATATATGCCCAGGAGTGGGATTGCTGGATCATATGGCAACTCTAGTTTTTTGAGGAACCTCCATACTGTTTTCCATAGTGGCGGCACCAATTACATTCCCACCAACAGCATAGGAGGGTTCCCTTTTCTCCAAACCCTGTCCAGCATTGGACCGTAGACTTTTTAACGAGGGCCATTCTGACCTGTGTGAGGTGATACCTCATTGTGGTTTTGATTTGCGTTTGTCTTATAATTAGCGATGTTAAGCATCTTTTCATGTGCCTATTGGCCATCTGTATGTCTTCTTTGGAGAAATGCCTATTTAGGTCTTCTGCCCATTTTTCGATTGGGTTGTTTTTTTTGTTGTTGAGTTGTATGAGCTGTTTGTATATTTTGAAGATTAAGTCTGTGTTGGTCGCATCACTTGCAAATACTTTCTCCCAGTCCATAGGTTATCTTCTTGTTTTGTTTGTGGTTTCCTTTTCTGTATAAAAGTTTGTAAGTTTGATTAAGTCCCATTTGTTTATTTTGCTTTTATTTCTATTGCCTTGGGAGACTGACCTAAGAAAACATTGGTATGATTTATGTCAGAGAATGTTTTGCCTGTGTTCTCTTTTAGGAGTTTTATGGTGTCATGTCTTATATTTAAGTCTTGAAGCCATTTGGAGTTTATTTTTGTGTGTGGTGTGAAGGAGTGTTCTAACTTCATTGATTTTCATGCAGCTGTCCTGCTTTCCCAACACCACTTGCTGAAGAGACTGTCTTTTCTCCATTCTCTTGCCTCCTTTATTGAAGACTAATTGGCCGTAGGTGTGTGGGTTTATTTCGGGCTTTCTGTTCATCAGTTCTAGTAGTTTTTGTGTGGAGTCTTTAGGGTTTTCTCTATATAGTTATCATGTTATCTGCATATACTGACAATTTTACCTCTTCCTTTCCAATTTGGATGCTTTTTTATTTCTTTTTCTTGTCTGATTGCTGTGGCTAGGACTTCCAATACTGTGTTGAATAGAATAGGTGAGAGTGGGCATCCTTTTTTCCAGATTTTAGCAGGAAGGCTTTCAGCTTTTCACCGTTGAGTATTATGTTGGCTATGGGTTTGTCATAAATAGCTTTTACTATGTTGAGATATGTTCCCTCTATACCCACTTTGGTAAGAGTTTTTATCATGAATAGATGTTACAGCGGAGGGAATTCTGATTGATTACTCCAGGCTACAGGGTCAGCTAGAGGGTGGAGAGGAGTTCCCTTGAAGGGCTTGTAAGGTCCTGGCCACAGGATTCCTGGTGTCAACTGGTTTCCTTGCCTGGGCAGCTCTGAGTGAGTTGACAGCAGGCCCTAATGCCCAGAAAGCTAGTGTCCTCTACACCAAACAACATGCTGGTGACTGCAGCCCTCTATCTGGAACTATGGCTGATGGGGCAGTGGCCCTCTGAGGTGGGAGAAGGCAGATGGGAACCTGCTATTTGAGTCCAGCACTCTCCATGCCTCAGTGAGTTTGACCTCTCCTGCCACTACACCCTCCACACTCCTGCCTGAAGCAGGCATCTCAAAGACAGTGCTCAATGGGCAGGAGCCAAGGCCAGAGAGGCCGGGAGGTCTTGTAGGTTCCCAATCAAGCTCCAGCTCGGAGGGCAGAAAGGCTGGAAAGGGGCGGGGCAGGGACCTACATGCCATCCAGAGGCTGGAGAGGCCATTGGTCAGTCTGAGATAGGACTACTGGCTCTGGGGCAAGGTCCCCCCAAGGGCTCTCTCTAGGTACTTAGAGTCTGGCTATCACCCTGGACCATTCCACAGCCAAGGCCCCTCTCTTCTGGAAACTTTGGTTCTCTCTTTTCACCATCCTTGCCTTGTGGGGCTGGCCCTCTTTACCGCTCAATCCGGAGCTTACAGAATTCCCCAACACAAACAGTCACTGACGGTCCAGTGCCAGCCCACAAGTAGCCACCAGAGCTTCAAGCATTGCCAAATGCTGTGTTTATTGGTCTGTTACATTGAAGAGTATAGTTTCTGAGCCAAAAAACATACACACTCTGCTCCTCAAAAAACCACTGAGTCACTAAGGCAGGCACACAACGGCCACTGTGCTTGGTGGAGGCCAAGGACTCACCTGGTGGGTGGGCAATGGGGCAGGCTGGCCTCCAAACAGGTGGTGCAGTGCCCGGGGCAGGGCTGGGCTGGGGAGACTGTGCTGGATGCAGAGGGGTGGCTGGGCCCTTTCTCATGTTTCTCAAATGCAGGAAGTCTCCAGACCTTAGTGATAGCTTGACAGGCCCAACCCCTGTGGCAGAGTGGCCTCCTGGCCCCAGAACAAGGCCTATCCTGCATGTATTGATGGGATGGGAAGTGGGGATGACAGAGCAAGCAGTGTGACTAGGCCTGGGGTCAGGAGCTGGGCCCTTCCTAGCACCTCCATGAGTGAGGCTCCTCTAAGGGGGTTTGTGGGTCCCTAGTGTCCTCGGCATCCTGAGAAGCATGTGGAAGGAAGAGCTAGCCTTGCTTCTCACCAAGGACAAGCTGGGGAGATCCAAGCACCCTCCCCTCCACCTCAGGGACTCAGCAGATGCCTGGGATAGGCAATGGGCTGCCCCAAGCTCTGGAGCCCGTCCCTGAGAGGAGGCCATGACAGGATTGCCTCCCTAAAGAATCAGCCTGGAGAGCAAGTGCTTCTGCCACATTCCAGGTCATTCTGCTGGCAAAAGCATCACAGTTTTGGGGGATGCATCTAATGCATAAAGCAAGAGCAGGGCGGTAAGAGTGAGGCTGTACAGATACACATGGGTGCACTGTATAGGCTGAGGGGGGGCGGTGCATGGGGTCACCTCGGGTGGCCAAAGGCAGTGGCAGTGCTGCTGAGGTGGGTTGCTCCCACCCAGGGCCCATGTTGTTGGGCTGTCCCACAGTCTCAGGGGAGGGTCTGGAATGCAGCCCAGGTCTCCTGCACCCAGGGCACACACCCAAACTGGCAGCCGTTCTGGCTGCTCTAACTGGGGCTGGTGCGTGCACATGCACTGGGCCTGCAGGGGGACGCTCAGAAGAGATACAGCACAGAGTCCCCTTGACCCACCCAGGTAGGGTCCAGGCAACTACAGCCCTCCTAACTCTACAGGGCCCCAGGAGAGGCCACGGGGAGCTGTCCAGGCTGGGGCTGCCAGTGGCAGTGGGACTATCCCCAGGTGTTTGAGAGGGGAGCAGGGTAAGTGTCCCCCAAGGCAGCCATTCCCTGAGGCTGACCCCTCCCTTCCCGGTCCTGACCTGAGGGCATCCTGGCCCCTGACTCGCCCTGAAGGGCCAGCACTGCCCGGAGTCCGATCCCAGGCTCACAAGCGCTTTGTTAGGAATACAGTTGGGCAGGTGGGTCGGCTGGGGGCTGGGGCAGTCTTGGCTGTGCCGCCCCTGCACCTCCCTCTGTGGGACCAAAGGGGCCCGGAGCCCAGGCTCTGGCGGGCTGCTGCCCCCTGGCCACAGCCCTCACTTGTTCTCTATGAGCATCTGCACCTTGTGGACAAGGTCCCGGGCGATCCGCAGGATCTCCTGGGCGTCGTGATGCTCAGCCCGCTCTGGGGGAAACATGGATAACTGAGCGGGGTCAGCAGTCTGGGAGGAGCCCTGGGACTGCCCACCCTGCTCCGTTTCCACCTGGACTCCCGACATTTGCTTACGGGGCAGGGGCCAGTATTCCCGAGGGCCCCCCAAACCCTGTGCAGGCCAGGAGTGGAGGCCCCCACGCCCCTGCTGAGGCAGCTGGCATGGCCAAGTGGCTCCTACCGTTGAAGAACTTGATGATGTCAGTGAAGTCCATGTTGTTGTCACGGATGATCTCTCGGTAGGCCTCCACCAGGGCCAGGGCGATGAACAGGACAAAGTGCTCCGAGGAGATGTGCCGGGCTGCCCAGATCACCTCCCACACAGCAAACACATCCTCATACGGCAGCTCTGGGGACAGCGAGGAGCTGAGGCTGGGCCTGGCTGTCCACAGGCCTCTGGACAGAGCCTCGTGCCGAGACAGCGCTCCAGGGGCCGGAATCCTGGGACTCTCTCCACCACAGGAGCCGCTCCAGGAGAGCAGTTCCGTGCCCCAGGCCAAGGCCCCAACCTTCTCCCTTGTAGTTCCTGTACACTGGCCTCCTGCAGAGGCCACTTCGCACTAGAGCAGCCTTTTATAGGCCTTGGTGCTCGGGAAGATTTGGTTCGAAAACAGTTCTGAAAACCATTGCCTTTGGGTGATTTTCAACCCTAGCTGCACTGTGGACTCACCTAATGGCTTTTAAAATCACCACACTTAGGAAGTCTGGGGCTGGGTGGGGCCCAGGGCTCCTCAGGGGGCTCTAAAATACTGTGTGGGTTGAGAACCACTGACTTCGGGGAAGAGGGATCTCCCACCGCCCCTGACCCCAGGCCCACTCTCCAGCCCGCCTCTTACCTCTCTTAAAATCCAGCAGGAACCAGCGGTAACAGAAGTAGAAGTGGGTGTAGTCTCCATTCTGATGCATCAGTTCAAACAGCTCTGAGTCCAGGATCTGGTTTGAGTGGAGAACGGGAGCCAGACTGAACCGGTGCTGCCTCTCCCCAGTGCCCTGCCCCCCAGGCCCCTCCGCCTCGGTGCCTCCCTGGCCGCCTGGCAGCTGCTCCCGCCCCTCCCGTCCAGGCTGCACTCTGCAGCCCCACCTGTCTCTCTGGGATGTACTCTTTGGAATGATGCCATATTCTGGGTGATTTCATCATCAACCGCTCTACGCGCCAGAACTTTCATGAGCATAAGTGTTCGCACACTGACACTCCTCAATTTGTAAGGTTGAAAATGGTGGGGTTTTTTTTTTAATGAAAGAAACTAAGCTTATACGTAAAAAACATTTTGGGAGCGTTCCCCGGCCTCCCCGTGGATGATGAACAAGCCCAGCGCTGCCCCGTCACTTGCCCTGGGGCTGCTGCCGGCCTCACCTGGATGAGGGAGCGCATGTTGGCAAAGTGGGCGTCCATGGCACCCCCGTTGGGGAAGTTCTGGCTCATCCTCTTCATGAGGTGGCTGAAACAGCTGTAGGCCAGCTGGTCTGCGGGGAGGTGGGCGTGAGGCCGGCAAGGCAGGAGACCCCAAAGCCTCACTCCACAGGGGGACAGGGCTGGCTCACATGCCCACCCATGAAGACATGCCGTCGCCTTTTCCTTTCTCCAGCTTGGGTCAGCCCAGGCCCAATCCCAACACCCCCTCCTCACCATTGTCGAGGACAACCAGGAGAGGCGCCAGCAGGTCGCACATGCCCTGCACGTAGCCCACGTCCAAGTGCTCCCACACGTAGCTGAAACGCCAGGGAGAGTCACTGTGGGTGTGCGCCATCCTCCCCTCCCCTCAGGGACTCCTGGGGAGACGGCCCCTAGAGCAGCCTGCTCCCCAGAGGTCAGACTTCCTGCAACCCTAAAGCACTGGAGCACAACGGCGAACAACCCATAGCCACTGTCCTCGAGGCCCTCAGGGGCTCAGGGAGAGAGACTGGACAGGCCATCACCACCTGACATGCTGGGTGGGGGTCCTCTAAGGCTTCCTGGAGAAGCATGGCCAGAGCTGAGATCTGAAAGACCTCGAGAATGACGAGGGAGTGGGGTGGGGGGCACAGCAGACAGAGGGAGCCAAGCGTGAGTCGGGGACAGGGCAGGGCAGCAGGGCGCTGCCGGGCCTAACCTTTCACGGAGCAGGGTCCCTGCCTCCCCCCGAGCCCAGCCCCACAGTGGCACCTGCACATGATGTCTCTGAGCCGCTCGAGGTTGGGGGGTGTGAAGTACCAGTAGTTGCGGTCACATCGCTGCACATCCTTGTCTATGCGGTGCAAATTTAAGGCCACGGTGTCCAGTAATTCTATCTGGAGGAGCGGAGGGCCCTCAGGGGTGAGTTGGGGGCTGGAGGTGATGCCCAAACAAAGGAAGGCAGCAAAGGCAGGGAACCAAGGGACTCAGAGAACAGAGTCCTCTGGGGTTGCTGAGAGATGGGCGCAGTGCCTCCCTCCAGGACAGTCAAGGCCACCCCACCCTCCACCCCACCAGCCCCTATCCCCAGCCTCTGGGGCCGCTGAGAGCAGCGCCTGGGGAACGACCACATACAGCGTAGGCAGCAGCACACACGGCGGCGAGCTCCTCCCCGGCCTCCAGCTCGCCAGCCCGCGAGGACTTCTCCTGGGTGGGGGCCTGAGGCTTGGAGACCTGGGCTGCAGGGACCAGCCCGTCAGAGCCTTCCTCCCCACCGCCGTCCTCCTCCTCAAAGCCCATGCTCTGGCCCTCATCTGTGCTCGACTGGATGCCCGAGGCCACGGAGTAATTGCGGGAGGAAGGCAGTCCTGAGTCTGGAGAGTCGAACTCCACCGACTGTTGCTCCACCATGGTGGTGCCAGTGGGCCCGGCCCCCGCCCTCTGCTCAGGCTCTGGTCTGGGATCTTCGGGGCCCAGGGGCCTTGGAGGCTCCAGGTCATCCACAGAGACAAACACCTGGTGGGGGCGAAGATGGCGGGGCTCGCACCTGCACTCCAGCACCATCCCTCAGCTCAGCATCTCCTTCCTGGGTCAGAACTGAGAGGGATGGAGAAGTCTCCTCACACCCCCACTCCCATCCCATGGCCTCTAGCACTGCCTCCCCCGGATGCCAAGTGCCCTCTTTGACCCAGCTGACCAGGCTCCAGGAAAACATGAAAACACCATCTCCAGCCCCATCTGGTCTCACACTGGTGAGAAAAAGTGTGAAGCGCTTCCTGCGGCTGCTGCAGGGAAGAAGGGGAACCGGAGGCCTGGACACTCGATGGCCAGCGTTAAGTGTCACTCTACAAACACAGAAGTCATGAGGCTGCCTCGGGTCAGGACAGCTTCCATAGTGTCTTTGGTGTGGCCTCTGGGGCAGCCTATGGATGCAGCAGACTGGAGGTGTTAGGAAAAATAAGTTCTTCCTTATTTTCAGTACTGAATGTTCTGTACCAGGCAGGAAACCTCTCTAGCAAGTACCTAATCGGTTATATTAGCTGCAGACAAACTGAGGAGAGGTAAGAAGTGAAAAGAAACATTCTACTGATTGAAACAGTCCACACTCCCACAGATAAGTCACAGGGAAAAGAAGAGACATATACATACAGTTTTGTTTCGTTTTGTTTTTCTGTTTGGACTATGTAGGGAAGGGAATGCTTAAAAAGACTTTTCACTTTGGGCAAGAAGCATGAAGCACTGTTGGGTTAGTGTCAGGTACGGCCATGATTCTGAGGCAATTCAGAGCCTCAGAATAGTGCCAGTGAGAAAGGCTACTTGAGTCCATAAGCTAAGCAGCTGGGGCACTGGTACAGACTCAGGATTTTACAAAACCCAAAGCAGAAAGAGTGTGTGTTCACAAATAGGGGATTAAGAACAAAGCCCATGGAAAGGAGAGTGTGCCTTGGTAGTTACATTTCTTTAAGTCTTGCTCCAACTTGAATTCTCTGTTAGTATTAGTAAGGAGTTAAGTAACAAGAATATACACTATCTAAAGAGGCTATTTTAAAGAAAAAACATAAGTTAATGAAACAATGTCCTGAAAACTGAAACTTATTAGTTCTGGTTGGGCCCAGCAGCCATAGTTTGGGACTTGATGTTCACCTAAAAGTCAGGGGTGAGGCCAGAAGAACCACACAGGCTGTGAACTGGTTTTGCATAGTCAACTCTATAAGGTGGGACTGCTGTTAAGTGCTCCCCTGGTCTCTGGCCAACAGCTCTTGCGGAAGCTTCTGCAATCAGAGGACAGTAGAGCTGAGAGGGGGCACTGAGGCCCAGAGATGGGAAGAGAAGTCACTCATCTTGTCACTAGTGGACCTAGGACTAGAACCTAGGGAGGCCCATTCCTAGCCTTCAGGTCTCTCTACAAAGAGGGAGAGCCTCCCTAATTCCCCATGAATTTATCCTCCTCTGCTAGTGCGCTAGAACAGAACATAGCGCACCGTGTCATTTTATTCCTGCAACACCCAGAGAAGTGGGCAGCAGGGGACTGTCATCCCATTTCTCAGTGGAAGAAAATGAGACACAGACACACTAAGCCGTTCTCCAGGGCTCCACTGCCAGCGAACACTAGAGGTCAGGCCTAGAGAGCTGGTGGCCCCGCCCCCGGCCCCCAGGTCCCGTCGGGCTCACGTCATTGCTGATGGTGGAGTCTCGGTGGATGAGGCGCTGCACGTGGCTGTCGATGCTGCTGCCTGAGGAGAACTTGGTGAGCGTAGCTGGGTGAGCCTCCCGCTCCCGCTGCCTCACCACCACCTCGCAGGCCTTCCACTCCGCCAACACCCGCTGGTACCTCGCTGCCACCACTGTGTCCACCTGTACTCAGACCACAGCGTGACCATGGCGGGAGGGGTGCACCACGCCCTCCTCTGCAGCTGTCCTCCTGGAACAGCTGGAGACTAGGGTCGGGCCTCAGGGTGAAGACAGTGGGGCCACCCTGCTAACATCTTCCTCTGCCCTGTTTCTGGCTGGGAAGAGGCTGAGGTTTCTGAGGCCCCCCTCCCTGGTTCCCATGGCCTGGGTCCCCATCTCCCTATCCCCGTGGGGAACAGGCTCCCCTCACCTGCTCCATCTCCTTCCTGTTCATGCCGAACTTGTAGTGGCCAAGCAGAAATGGCCAGACGTCCTTGCGGATCTCGTGCTCCACGCCGCCATAGTAAACTTGCCGCAGCAGCTCCAGCTCCTTGTAGTTCTGAGGGACCCAGGGAGGAAAGACTGTGCAGCCCCTGCAGTCTCTGCAGCCCAGCTCGGCGACCCCATGCCCTGAGAGCTGGGGCTGGGGACAGTGATTCGTTTGGTCACTCTGCTGAAACCCAGGCACACCCGGCTTTGGGACCGTCACATCCTCCCTGCCCCCAGACTACAGCTGGATGCAGATCTGCTTCAACCCTACTTCCTTCCAGGGCAGAAAAGGAGCCCAGAGAGACGAGGAGATTTCCTCAAGGTTGTGGAGTAATGAGAAGCAGAACGGACTTCCTGTCCAGTCCCCTTCCTGTGGAAACCCACAGGCCTAGTTGTGAGACTCTACCTTGACCCAGGCACTCCAAGGCCATCAGTCCTGGCCTCTCACCTCTGACCCTGGACCACCTTTTACCTGAACGCCCATGTGGTCTGTGAAGGCCACTCACAGAGCAGGCTGGTCTGCTCTCCCTGCTGGCCCCCAGCCCCTCGAGCCAGCCTCGGTCCCTGGCACCCCAGAGCGTGCACCTTTTCGTCCTTTTGATACTTGCTCCACACGTCCTTGGTGAGGCCCCCCGAGGCCCCCGGTGGCCGGGCGGGTGGGATGATGTTGTGATGCACCAGCGCTGACAGGTGGGTCCGCACCGTGGACAGGTGGCGGCAGTATGCCAGCCCTGTGGGGGGGGAGGGGGGAGGGGGGGAGCCGGGAGGCCATGACCCTCTGTCCCGGTGCCTCCCCCTGCCCCTGCTCCCACCCCCTGCGGCCCCACCTCACCCCACACTCACAGCCATAGAAGGCCCGGGACATGATCTGCCTCTTCATGCTCTCACACAGCAGCCTGAGGGGCAACCTGTGGAATCAACCTGACTCAGGGCTGTTCCTCTGGAGGGAAGAGTGAGAAGGAAGGACCTTCTGGCTCAGAGGGCAGGTGGTGCAGGGAGCAGGATCTACAACCCAGAAGCATGTCAAGGGCTCCCTCGCCCTGCCAGCTACCTTGGGTAGAGCTGCTGGGGGCCCAGCCTGGCCCCCAACCACCCAGGGGATCTTGGGCAACTAACTTCATGTTAGTGGATCTTGGTTTCCTCATGTGAAAATGGAGAGGGCCATCTGAGGGTCAACAGGTGCAACAGGTAGAAAAATGAAGTTACTGGTGAAAAAGCCATCAGCAAGCATCAAGTGTGGGCACATGACCCTCACACAAGTGCCATTCACACACTGTTCCTGGCACGTGGCAGATGCCCAGATACCTGCTGAGTGTCCTCAGACGGCAGCCTGACGGCAGGATCCAGGTCCACCTTGGAAAGGGGAGCTCCAGGTACTGAGCACTTGCTCTGTGCCAGGCACAGCTCTGGGCACTCACGTGGGTATATACCTCATTCAGTCCTCACAAGTACCTTAGGGAGAAGGGGTTATTATCCCCATCTTACAGATGAGGAAACTGAGGCTCAGAAATGGAGAAGCTCAGAGAGACTCAGCAACTTGACAAAGTCACATGGGGAGCAGAAATGAAATTCGAACCCAGGTGTGTCCAACTAGAGATCACCCTTCAGGCAAGTGACACAGCCCCAAAGGACAGACTGACACATACACACGGATGGACACACCCACTCACCGGTCGGGGACACAGCTGCAGTGGCTGGGGGGTACGTATGGGGAGCTGCTGGTGGAGTAGGAGAGGCAGGAGGAGCCCTGGCTGCACAGGGGCTCCAGGTGCCAGGCTGGCAGGCTGGGTCCAAAGCCCTGCATCTCGATCATGTCGCCAGCATCTGAGGGCAGGAAGGGGGCCATGGTCAGGGCCCGGCAGGTCTCCTCCCCCAAGTACCCTGCAGCATGCCCACCTCTGTGCCCAGAGCTGCAGCATGAAGTCACCCTTTGGTGGAAAACCACAGGGGTGGTGCCTGCCTGGCCCAGGGTCCAGAGCCCAGAGTTGGAAGTGGTGGAGAGAGAGGGCGCCTGATACTTCCCAGCCTCCACCTAGTCTTTCTGAATGCGGTAAGATACTTTCACTGAGTCATGGATGATTCTGTCTATTCTCTCCATCTTGCTATAAGCAATGGAACAGACACTTGTTTTTCTAGAGGGAGGAGAAAAAAAGAAGGAACAAGAAAAGCCTGAGCTCTCTGAAATGCTGCCAGCTGGCTTGGCCTTCCAGGATTCAGCCTGGTCCTCTTGGGCAAACTCTGGGATGTGCAGAAAGGTGCCTGGAACATTGCAAACTTTGAACCTTCCCATGCCAGGAGCGTCCACTGATCAAAGCCCCTGAAGGACCCCTGAGCCACCAGTCCTGGTCCACAGACCTCATCCCCCTGAGGGTTCTAGACCCGGCAGCCAGTGGCTAAGGAGGAGCAGTGCTCCCTGCCCAGGCCAGGTGCCCCCAAGTTCGCAGCAGTGGGTGAGTTCTCCATCCTTGCCTAGCCTGACTGCACTGCATGGTGGCCTCCTGCAAACACACAGGTGAACTGGCAGGAAGGGCAAAGTTTCCAGGGCTGCCAGGCCACTGTGGGGATGAGGGTGGCAGCTGGGCACGCAGTTCCACCATCCAGAAGAATGTGCCCGGTGCAGCCTCAGAAGACAGCTCCTTGTACAATTTTACACCACAGCAGACCAAGCCTCCTCAGCCGGCCCAGCTAGTCTGAATCAGAACTCAAGACCCTTGAGAGCTTCGAAGGCCCACGTGGGGCAGGCACTGCTCGTGGGGGACTCTGGCAGATCCAGTGAGTCACAAAGATGAAGCAAAGTGAGGGCAGAAAGTGAAAGGGCCAGGAGATGACGCCAGGAAGGAGGGAGAGAAAGAGAAGAATGAAGAAGACAAGAAAAGAGAGCGAGCGAGCTGTGTGTGTGATAGACTTCTTTCAAGCAGTAGTTCTTTTCTGCGAATTATGGCCTGGGCCCTGGCCTGCTATGAGTCTGGAGCAGACCTAGGCCTGGGTTTTGTGGGAGTCAGACTCCAGCTCTGGGTGTGCCTTGGTGGGGAGGGCTGAGCTGACCCCCTCCAGTCCCCTCAGGGGCTGCCCTGTCTTGGCCCCAGGGCTCTCTTCCCAGACCCACGGCTGGGATTTTTATAAATATCTGGCCCTTCAGCTCCACCAGGAGGCAAATTAAGGAACACACTTGGTGTGGAGGGGCTGCGGCTCTGGGAGTGAGGGGTTGCAAGCCATGCCTGATACTCTGGGAAGAAGAAGGAGGGGGCAAATGCAGGTGGGATGGGGCAGGAGCCCAGCTCAGGCCCCTGCAGCAGGCAGGAGAGAGGCCAGTGGTGGGAGGAGCCGGGGGCGGGGGGCGGGCGGTGTGTGTGGCAGGAGCAGGCCCAGCCAGGTAGGCAGCAGGCAGCAGGCGGGCAGGCAGGGGGTTGCCAGGTGCAGAGGGTGGGCACACAGGGAAACGAGTTCATGCCCAGAAAGCAGGGCCCAACCAAGGCAAGTCTCCTGGGTCAATGCTCTTCACCTTAATTCTCCAGGAAGGAGCTGAACCAGCCAGCATTGAACACTGCATCTCTGAATTAACCCAGTGCAGACAGCTGGAGCTCTGGCGTGACTGGGCGAGGGGCAGCAGGCTGGACGGGGGTCTGCTGGGCCAGCTTTGACTCTGACTCTCTCCTCTGAGCGTGAGGAAAGTTTGAAGCAAAACAATTAGGGTGATTGAACCCCACAGCCCCTAAGACTCCGAGTGAAAGGTGCCTGGCCTGGAGCAGAATTAGAGTGAACAGCATCTCTGCTCTGTGGGGAGGCAGCGGGAAAAGGAGGGGAGGGGGAAGGAGAGTCTGGACACCCGCCACTTGATTCACATGCACAAGTCAAGCATGTTGCAGGCCTGGAAAGCAACGGCTAGCAGAACGGACTCAACAGTGTTGTCATTATGGACTGGAGTGGAGATGGGGGCTCCCATACCATCTCCCCAGCCACCTGCTGATTCTGCTTCCACACCTCCTTCCCTTTCTCAAGTGTTGGGGTCCCAGGGCCTACACACTGGGTCCATCTGACCCCTGAGTTCCCCAAGAGGATGCCCAAGCAAGCCCCGAGGCCTCTGGACCCTGTAAGTTTCTCTGACCCTGGAGGCCGCAGCTCTAAGAGCAGGCAGGGATGGCTTCCTGTCTCCAGGTCCACTAATTAGGGGCTCTACTGGGACTCCCGCCTCCCACAGCCTCCAGCCTGACTATAATTTGTGGGGTGAGAAGGGGCTCCCTGGCTCTCCTGACTTAGCTTCCCCACACGGCTCCAAGTCAGCTAACCTGGAAATAAGCATCAGCCTCAAGCCCAGGTTTGCAAGGAACCAGGTGGCAGGCAAAAAACATGACAAGTGAGGAGGCTCCCCCGAGTTCCCACCAGCTGGCCTGCAGGTCCCACTGGAAGGGCTGGGAGGGAGGGCAGGCAGGACGGGAATGTGATGGGTAAGGGGGCGGCTGGCAGTTGTGTTGAGGGTGTGCTAGGTGTGTTCTAGGCCGGGGACTTGATTGCCCATTACAGGCTTGGTGGCTGAGCTAAGGAACTGGGTTCTTTGGTAGAACTTTGTGGAAGCATAAGGAGAGTGTCACATATTCCTAGACGCCCCCTGTAGGGGCAGGGAAAGGGGAGAAGGAATTAATCTGTGGCCAGGGCGGAAGGGAGAGATAAGTTAGGAGTTTGGGATTAACATATATATATTACTATATATAAAATAAACAACAAGGACCTACTGTATAGCACAGGGGACTATATGCAATATCTTGTAATAACCTATAATGGAAAAGAATCTGAAAAAGAATATGTATATTTATATATATATATATACATATATATAACTGAGTCACTTTGCTGTGTACCTGAAACTAACACAACATCGTAAATTAGGGAACTCCCTGGTGGTGCAGTGGTTAGGATCCTCCCTCCCACTGCCAAGGGCCTGGGTTCAATCCCTGGTTGGGGAACTAAAATCCCACAAGCCAAGTGGCCTCAAAAAAAAATTGTAAATTAACTATACTTCAATTTAAAAAATAGTTTAAAAAATTAAAAATAAAAATTAATTAGTTAGAAGAATGGTAGGGAATTATTCAAATGGATTCAGGGAGGCATAAACAAATTGGAAGATATTACTGTAATAATCTGCCTCACAAATTCAATGTTCCAATATTTAAAAGAAGCTGAAATTAGGGGTGTTGTGTGTGTGTGTGTGTGTGTGTGTGTGTGTGTGTGTGTGTATTTAATAGAAATCTATTGACGTCCGAGCGTTGGCTATAATGTCTGCAGTTGGATGTGGCTATGGATAGCAGTCATGCCCCCTGCACCAAGGTGCTTTGGTAGGGCAATTGGATCAAAGGGTTCCATGTTTGCATTAAGGTCTGATAAAATAGAGATGGGTTGACACTTCATTCTGGACAATGGTGTCTTAACTTTCTTCTCCTACTTGTTGTATAAACGCTACCCTCATCTCCTAAAAGGTTGGGGATTATATATTTAATTGGTCATTCTTAGAGTATAGAAAAGAGAGATGAAGCTTTTCCCACTAGCTCCTATATGGACAATAAATATTTTTAATGAAAAAAAAGAAATTAACCTGTGGCACGGGAATGGTGGGGATGGGGAGCTTCCCCTAAACTCCAAGACAGGTGGCCTCAGCCCTTCAGAAGCAATCTTCCCTGAGCACCTGGGCCTGGCCCTCACTGGTCCCCTGACCAGTCCCTCTCTACAAGTCTAGCTCTGCGCTAAGATGAGTGGTGGACAGAGGAGCTGTGGGCACTGTCCTGTCATTTCCAGCGAGGGGGCCTTGGTAATCCTGGAGTCAGGTCCATGAGGGCAGGAACACACCTGTCTTATACCCTTGGCACAGATATTTCTAGATTTCATGCTAAAGTGTCAGCTGGGTAAACTGAGCCCTGGGTCTCTTTCCATGGTGACCCTGACCCCTCACCTGACCACAGGTGACTCCTGTCCCCATGAGCTGTCCAGCCCCTACCCCTGCTGAAGAGGGGCCTGGTACTTCTGTCCTGTTTCCGTTAAGTCAGGAGTCAGAGGCACAGGGCCCGTCTTCCCAGCCAGCAGGAGAGAAAGAAAGAGACATTGTCCTGGGTTTGCCAGCGTGACCCCTCCAGAGTGGGAACAGGGCTCTCAGAGTGCCATTCATTTCCAACAGGGAACCAGATAATCAGACCTTGCCACCAGTCAATCTCTTCCCTCTCGGGTGCAAAGCCCTCTCCTCACGTTCAATGGGGAGCCCAGAGTCAACTGCATTTTGTACTGTCCCCTCCTGCCAGCACCTCCTTCCACCCTCCCTCATCTGCATCCTGGGTGCAAGTCCCATAATGCCAACACTGCCATTTGAGCCCCTGCGGTGGGTGGCAGGTGGGCCCAGGGGGGTGGGGCGGGAGGATGGGGTGGCTCAGGGAGAGGGGGAGGGATAAAAACCTTTCATCGGGTTGGGAGCTGTGAGGTTCCGCGAGCAGATCATTGAGAGCATCGCGTGTAGTTTATCCTCCTCTTCCTCATCATCGTCCACCGAGGCCGCGCGGCTGGCCGCTAGGTGGTGGTAGTTAATAGTGACTGCTCAAAAAGAATAGCAGAGATGCAGAGGCATGAGGACCCTAGTCCCGGGGCAGGAGGGTCCGCACTCCCTCCTTAGGGAGAGCAGAATGGAGTCTGGGTCACCTTGAGCCTGCAGGGCATGGAAGAGGGGAAGGGGGGACCTGAGAGTCTTTTGATGAGTTACTGGGGAAAGTATGGAAGAAGGTGAGGACACGGCGGCAGCTACAGAGCTCCACTCTTGGAGGATGCCCTCTCTAGGAAGAACAGAAGAGAGAGAACTGATGGGGGCGCCAGGATAGTGAAAGACAGGGACTCCCCAGCCTTGGCTGAGGCTGGGCATGACTGTTGGCAGATGGATCCCAATCATTCTTCGGCTCATGTCATGGTCAAGCTGAACCACATCTGAGGGTTACCCCAAATCCCCCGCTTCAGACTATAAACCCAACCTTCTAAGGGCTTCCCAGAGCTGCTCTCCAGGAGCCTGAGTCACCCTGCTGGGCTTCAGCTCCTTGAAGTGACCGGAACTGGGAAGTACCAAGGCTTGAAGAGGGCAAGTGAAAGCTGCAAAATCTGAGCCAAGCAAGAGCCTGAGATTAAATGCCAGGTCTGCAAACACGTTTTGGCCAAAGCTGAGTCTCCTTCTCTTCATCAGGCACACCTGGGAGGGAAGGGGGCCCTAGGTCTCCTGCCCTCCAAGCCTGTTAACAGAGAACTCGCGCTGTGGCTGTGTGTTTGCAGTCTGGGCAATCTGTCCACTAATACGGAGACAACTTGTCGACAACTTATTGGCACGAGTTAGCACATTTTGGGAGAAGGTGGTCTGGCTGGCAACAAATGCTCTGGGCTGGCATATTCCCTGACCTTATCCCCGAGATCAGCCATTCTGGCCTGGAGAAACCTATGGGCAGCAGCAGTGTTCTGACCAGAAAGGGAGCTCGTGTCTTGGTAGATGCTTATGGACAAGCCCCCTGGGGCCCAGAGGGGTTATGTCCAGGTGGGGCAGGACCCACGAGGGCCAAGCCACCTTTCAACTCCTGGCGCCACAGATTCCCCCTGCAGCTCCAAATCTCACCCCAGACGCCCCCCTACTCCTGCTAATGCTCCCCTCATCAGTAGCTGGTTGGGGGAGGGTCCTGGCTCTAGCAGAGTCAGTGAACAATTTACACCATCTATAAAGACGCGTTGACCCTGCACCCTGGCCGCCTTGTTGCGGGGTCAGGTGGCAGGCTGAAAAGAAACCAAGAGTTCTCCACCTTCTATGTGTAGTCTCACCACACTTTTTCCCTGGGGCAGGGCATGAAAGGATGACCAAGAGAATATTTTACAGCGACACCTGGATCGGCTGAGCCAAGAGCCTGGGGTCACGAGCTGGGGAGAAGACAGCTAGGTAGACAAGAGGCCACTTCTCCGAGGGATGATTTGCCGGGGGGGAAGGTCCGGTGAGAAGCTGAGTAAAGACCTGCCTGGGTTAACCAGGCCTGGGCAGTGGACCCTGCCTGCGGCCCCCTGGGTGACACTACTCCCCCACCTCTCTCTTCCTCCACGAATGACGTTTGGGACACTTACTGTGCTCGTGCCTGTGGCCAGGGTAAATGATCCGGAACACGTAGTCGGTGGCCCGCCCCGAGCCCACGTCCTCCACATCCACGGACCGCATGCTGCTGCGCTTCCGTAGCCTGGGGAACACCTTCCCCTGCGGGGAGAGGGGCGGGTGGTCAGCCTGCCCAGGGCAGGGTCCAATCCACGGCCCCCCCGCCCCCCACCCAGCTAGGCTGCTCCTATGAGCTCCATGTGGGGAAAGGACGGGAGGCCAGCAGGTGGGCGGAGAACCCACCCCACACATCTAGGCTCACCTAGAGCCTCCCAAGCCCCGAGGTACCTTCCCCTGCTGGGTCCAGAGTGGGGGCTCCAGCTGTCCTCGAGGCAGAAGCCCGTTCTCCAGGCAGGACAGGAAGGACAGCAGGTGGCCCCCCTGCGGGAAGTGCAGTGGTGGCCTCTGGATGCCATCCTGGCTCACCAGTACGAGCGTGCCGCCGTTCTCTGGGGGGTGAATGTGGGCCAGTGAGGCGGGGTAGGAGGACAGTGGGGTGGGAGCGTGGGGACGGAAGGAGGGGGACAGGAGGTCCGTGCACGGCGCAGGCTCTCTCCCCTCACCCCTGTGCCCAGGACAGGGGAGGCTCACTTTGCTGGTGGCAGTGGATGCAGACAATCTGACTGAAGGGCACAACAAGGGCGTAGTCCCAGTAAACGCTGGAAAGGAACCAGTTTGGTGTCGCTGTGTCCCAAGACCTGCCATCCCGCCTTCTTCATCTCCCGGCCCCAACACCCGTGAGACTACCCTGAATAGCAGTATTCAGGGTACTACTATTAGTACCCTGACCGTAGCCGAGAATGTGACCTCGGCCAGCCACCTTGTCCCTCTGGGCCCCACGCTGTCCTCATGGCACAGAGCCTGGCAGTCTCAGCTGCCTAGAGCTTGGCTCAGGCAAACCTCTCCGTGCCCAGGCCCGGCTCAGTCCTAGAGAGCTCGGGAACCTGTCCAGGCAGCCTCTCCCTGCAATTCTTGGCATCGGATAAGGAGTGAGGCCTGCCCCCTGGAGCAGGCTGGGTCTCTCCACCCCCCCGGCCCGGGAGCAAGCCCCGCCTCCCTTTCCTGGCTCCTTGGAGGAAGTCCCAAAGCCCCCACCTCTTTTCCAGCTCGGAATCCCCCAGAGTCCCATTCATGAGCTGGTTGGGGGTCCACTTCAGAGTTAGGCTCTCTGCAGACTGGTGCAGGGAGAGATAGCCAGGGACAGCCTCCATGTCCTCCTTCTACAGGGAGCAGACACACCAGAAGACAGGGGAGATGAGGGCCTGAGAGGCTCCCGGGGACGGCCTACGGAAAAGGGGCTCCAGGTGCGTGCAGGGAGGCCAGGCCAGGCCAATCACAGGATCCTGGACTGGGGGCCGGGAGGAAGTAGGGGGCATCACATGCCACACGCAGATGCGGGTGCCTCCTTTCCCTGGCTGGCCTGGGGCCGCTGGCTCTGTCCTGTCAGCCTCCTGGATGCCAGGCGTGTCCGGGCCAGCCATACCCAAGCTGGGCGTTCACCCTGCCTGCTGGCTGACATTCCTACTCCCGGACGGCCTGGTTCTCAGCTGGCCAGAGCAGATGCCATTCCTGGCTCCTGCCAGCTCAAGGCTGGGCATGAGGCTATGAAACAGTGAAGTAGGGGGTGGGGCCCTTCTCCCCTTTCTCTCTAGTCAAGCCCCTGGGAAAAGGGATGAATGTGGCTGGAGGTCTTGGTGCCTTTGGAAGAGGGAGAGGAGGGCCGGGCGTTAGGCTCTCCTACCGGCTGTACCAGCACGTTGTTTTTGCCGTAGAGCAGCCGTGTCCTCGAGTTCTGGTGCAGGGACTCCACATACTCACGGGCGCAGGCGGCTAGCCTGTCCTCCGACGCGCTGCCACTTGAGTGCCGCTTCCGGATCTGCGCACAAAGTCACGGCTCAGCCCCCAGCCCCAGGAAGTCAGCCGTGGGGGTCAGCCCTAGGCCTCCATGTGGACCCTCTCTAGCTGACCCCAAGGGTCCTTCCTGTCCCCAGTTTGCTCTCAGCCACGGACCAGCTCTGTGCTCCTGGCATTTATGTGAGCGCCAGTGTGGGGAAAAGGCTCTCCTGGGGTGGCCACTACCCTGGGCATCTCCAAGGCCCAGCCTACATCTGCCAGGAGCACACAGCCCAGCTGCTCCTCCCCAAAGGCCCAGGGGCGTATCCTGGGTGAGCACAGGGCGGAAGAGTGACACCTACTCCTAGGGCTGGGCGCTTCGCAGGGGAGTCCTGGCGATTTGGGGGACCCCGGATACGGTGCCTCTGGACCAGCTCATCAGCCGAGGGGTCGGTCCAGTAGTGATCAGCTGTCTTGAGCTTGGTGTACTCCAAGGCACAGGGTCCCACTGTGGAGACAGGGACAGCCAGCTCGGGGGGGCCCCCTCAGCACTTGCCCTGGAGCCCCCACTGGCCCAGCGCAGGCCTGTCTGCTACTAGGCTTACCTAGAAGAGAGGCCAAGATGGGGCCAAACACAGGGTCTGCCAGTAACGCCTCCTTCTCGTAATACTTGCTGCCAGGGGAGAGACAGACAGGGTGACCACTGGGGCTCCAGGACTCATTCCAGGGCCGTCAAGCTCACCAAGGAGATACGTCCCCACAAGGATCAAATTCATGTCAGTTACCGAGAAGAAATGAGTCCACCAGGACTGAGCTTTGTGGGGTGCCTGGTGTGGTCCCTGCTTTCGGGATGCTACGGGGGGATGGCACGTGCCTATAGACCGTGGTGGGCAGTCAAGCACAGGGAGGGGTGGGCTCAGGGAGGGGCAGTCACCTGCAGTTCTCCACCAGGTACTGCACGACCCTGTCCAGCACTTTCTCGATGAGCGCCGTGCGTACCCATATGTGTTTCAAGGCCTGCAGGCTGAGGGCTGGGGCCTTCCCGCTGGCAGAGCCCTGTCTCTGCAGGGTCTCCTGGTTGCCCGCCAAGGGTTTCCTGCAAAGAGGGGGTGGGCTTCAGGAGTGTGAGGGCTCCGGGGTGAGCCCCATCGCAGACTGGTGGCACTGGGAGCGGAGTTTGGAGCCGCAAGACAAGCACCCAGGGGACTGACTGGGACAGGGGGTTGGAGGTGGTGGACAGGACCTTGTGCCTGAAAGGGCCACCCCCCACCCTTAGGCTGGCCCGTCATCCACGAGGTGAGGCCCTGCAAGAAACAGCAAATGGAAAGAGCAGAAGGGAGGCATGGGAGGGGCTGGTTCAGGGCTTACCTGCCCTCTACTTGCTGCTGCACCTCCTGCACCTTGTGGCAAACCTCCCCAGCCACCGGGCACGTCTTCCCCACCTTGGTGAACAGGGCTGCCATCTTGTCACTGCGCAGGAAGCCGGCGGCACGGCGCCTCAGCTGATGCAGGAGGCAAGCCTCCACCGCACCTGGGCCACAAAGGGAAGCAGCAGCTGAGCCTGGGCAAGAGCGGAAGAGGGAGAAGCACTCCCCTCCCCCATACCTATGGAGAGCAGAGAGGCGAGGGCAGGCCCTGGCTCTGCTAAGACTAGGGGGTGAGGTTTGGGCTTAAGACAGGCCACGGAGACATACCCTGACCTCTCTCCAAAATGCTCCCGCGGGCCCCTCCCCGCTCCTGCCCAGGGTGGACCTGCGGGGGCTTTGCTGTGCCGCACCGTCCCTGTCCCTCCCTCTCATCTGGTATGTACGTGCCTCCTGTATGCAGCATCGCCCTGAGGCTCTGAGGACAAAGCTGCCAGCGCCAGTTGGCATGGGTGGCTCCACCCCCTGCCCACGAGGGCAAGCACGGACAGCACCTACAGGACAGGGGATGTAGGGAGCGCACAGCCTGGCAGTCCTCCTGTAGAGCAGAGACGATGTGGTTGCTAAGGAACGAGGCTCCGGAGAAGGAGCTGAAATATTGATGAAGCCACTGCAGAGATCGGACCTGACAGCAGCCCTGAATTATTGATGAGCCCCGCAGCCGACAGTGAGGGATTTCTACTTCCCGTGCAGGGAGGGCTTCCCTTCATTCATTCATGTTTTTAGGGGCTAGGCCTACCCTCTCCGTCTGGATTCTGCTCTCAGCAGACAGGCCCCATAGTAAGGAAAGAAGGGCTTGGTAGGGGAGGGTGGGGAGCTGCCCTGGGCACATACAGATTCTAAAAAAATTAGTGTGTAGGTGTGGGGGAAGGAGGGGCTTGGCCATTATTGAGGACAAGCTGATTGTTTTACAGCCGAGGAAGGAAAGGCCCAGAAAGAGGAAGAGGGCTGATTCGAAGTCACATAGTGGCAGAGCTGGGTGTAGACACAGGGCCCCAAACACTGGCCCAGCCCCTTTCACCTCCTCCAGGTGTGTTGGGGGGGTGGGGGCCCACAGGTGGGAGGAGGTCTCCCCTCACTTCACAGGTACTCTTTTTACAGGGATTGTGCTGGAGGTGGGAAGTCAGAACAGGGTCTGAAGCGTGGTGCCACTCGCTACTTCTGGAAAACATGGGTAAGTGACTTAACGCTCTGAGCCTCAGTTTTATCATCTGTGAAATGGGGGAGACTTCCTAGGACTGGTGTGAAATGTTACACGAGATGAAGTACGCAAACCCCTCATGCAGGAGGCCCTTGATGCAAGTCGGTTCCTGGCTCCTAACCTCTTTTTGTCGAGATCCTGTTCTATGGCTAACCTGTAAGGGCTGGGTTTTTGCAAGTCCTCTCACTGGCAGAGAGAGGCGAGGACACACTAGAGAGAGGATCACAGGCTGCCCCAGAGGTGGGTGGAGGTGTCATTCTCTTAGGAACAGGGGAACTGAGGCCCCATCAAGCTTACTGTGACTAGTGTTGTTAGAATATGAAACCTGGGGACTTCCCTGGTGGTCCAGTGGTTAAGACTCTGTGCTTCCACTACAGGGGGCATGGGTTCGATTGTTGGTCGGGGAACTAAGATCCCACATGCCACACAGTGCAGCCAAAAAAAAAAAAAAAGAATGTGAAACCTGGACTTAGGAAATAATCAATGAAAACAGAGGCTCTCGCCTGTTTTCTGCCTTCATTGTTACTGACAGACAGTCACTGATGTCCTATCAAAGAGTTTTGTTTGGCTCTCTCTTGTACTGAGGTCAAGAAGTTAGAGAGAGTCCCTGGGGCCAATGTGGAAGCTGGCCAGTTCATTGAGAGCATCCCAGGGAAGGGGAGACAAGACAGGACCCCCTCCCTCTCCTGGGAGCTCAGGCCTCGGAGGACTTTATTTCACAAGTTGCAGCCTTTCCTTCATGGCATGTTCATATATCGATGAGCACATGCGTACGCAGACAGATGTATCCACAGGTATCATGTGTGTATGGGACATGTGGGGGAATCTTTGCTTAAGTGTCCACATATTCCCCTCCATGGCTGTCCCCTTGGTCCCTGGAGGTCCTGCATGGCCCTGGGGTACATAGCTGAGTGACCTTTTTGTCCTAGTCTCTTGGTCCTGGGGCTGCTGCAGCTACAAGTCCACAGCTGGAAGAAGGTGGTGACTCTTTCCTGGGGTGGCACTCCCCGATCAGAGCGGCAGAAAAGGAGCACTGAACAAGGCCAGAGCAGCAGCAGGTGGCACCAGTCCTGCAGAGAATCATGTGCCTTGGTGACGTGACGAATTGCCGGGATAATGAGTCATTAGCTTTCCCACCTTCCCCAGGCGACTGCCCGTGTAGCCAGGCTGGGGAGCCTGGGGATGCAGGCAGCAGCTTGGCCTCACCCAGCCTGCCAGGCAGACTGTGAGCACAGGCCTCGGGGTTCTCTGGGGTGGGCGGAGGCATTCCTCAGCAATTACTGCAAGTAGGGAATATTGAGAGAAGCCCAAACAACACACCCAGTGCCCCCACTCACCCCATGGCCCCTAAGTTCCTTCTGTGAAACCCGGGCAAGGTGCCAGGCAATGTCCGCAGGGGGAAAAATCTCTCTCAACTCTCTATGTTCCAAGCAAAGTAAACGACCCTCTGTGCCAGGTATTCCTAAGCTGGTTCCATGGGCTCCTCGGCCAGTAGTTGTTCAAACTATACTAGTCCTTCCCCATTCCCACAGGGCTGTCCCCCACAGGGAAGGAGCACATTACTGTGTGCAGTGTGTAGGCAAAATAATAATAACACTGGTAATATATAATTGAGAATTACTCTCCTAAGAGGGTTTGTTGATAGGCTTCTGGACCTTCGAGACCCCCTAAAACTGCACACAGAATCACTGGTCTGCTTCTGCATGCTTAGGTGAGTGTTTTTATTCTGGATAAAGGATCCTTGGCTTTTAGTTTCTAAAAGGGGTATCTGACCCCAGAAAGTTTTAAAACCCTGCTCTAAGACTTTTGGGTTGAGCGGAACCACAGACACTTCCACTGATCGGCACTTACAGACATGCAAGTACAAAGATCCCCCTGGCTTCTCCCCACATACAGAGAACACCACACTCAGAACTGCAGTTGTAGAGCTATCAGCAATAATGCCCAACTCTCCAGCTGTCTGTGCTCCCCAGGAGGCCCTCTCACAGACCATCAAGCACCCTTCTCCAAGGAGAAGGTCACACAGAGGCCCCTGGAGGAAATGCCGATCACAGCCAAAGCACCAAGTCAGCTGAAGTCTTCCCCCTTCTAACTGAGCTGTCTGGGCCCTGGTCCCCCAGCCATGACGTGAAGGTTTCAGGAGCCCCTGTCTCAGGGTTCCCAGCACCACCCGCAGCCACTCTGGTTGCCCCAGAAGAGGGGAGAGACAGCCCTGACGTCATTTGGGTCACTTCACATAAGAAAAACACGTACTAATTGATAAAAATCCACACTCTTTTTGGTCATTGGTTGGGATGGGAAGGTTTGGGTGAATGAATTGAAACAGAGAAACAGACATGACTCAACAAGCATGATCCTCTCACTCCCCACCTTGGTCTTCCAGTGGCCTTTGGAGCTATGGTACCGGATGAGCCCAGGGTACCCTTTCTACTGTGTCATCCTATCCAAGTGACAGCAAGGCTCAGGGAACTGCAACTCGGAGTGGGCAGGAGTGGAAATAATTTTAACTTTAGCACCTTGCTGTGGACATCCCACCCTGACAAGGTCTGGCACTATCTTCCCAAGGAAAAGCAGTGAACTACAGCCCAGACAAGCCCTGGGACACTCCCTCACCAGTCTCCGACATGCCCCTAACGTCTATTAAGATACGGGGCTCAACAAATGCTGCATGGATTGGAGACCATGAGTGCTAATGGAATCCTATAGGGCCCCTCCCACAAACTCCTTACCTACTGATTTAACCATTCCAAGGAGTCCAATTTAGAACAGAGGAGACATCGGTAGATAGAGAGGGAAGGGACTTGGGAAGTTACTGAATGTTCTCAGACCTTGCTGGAGGGTGGGCTGATTGGTAAGACCCCCTATGGTGGCAATGTGGCACTATCTATTAACATTGCAAATAACCTCTTACCTAGTAACCCCTCTTGTGAGAATCTAGCTTACAGATAGAATCAAGCTTACTTAGTTATAACAGCAGAAGACTAGAAACTATCCCCTTGTCCATCAATAGAGGACAGATTAAGTAAATACGGCACATTCATACAGTATAATATTATGCCACTCTGAAAAAGAATGAGAATGATCTCCAGGAACTAATAACGGAAAGGTCTCCAAAAGCAAGATGCAGAGCAGTTTGACTGCATGATACCTTTTGATTACAAAAAGGGTGGGGTAAACAAAGAATAGAATTAAAAAAAAAAAATCAGGACAAAAAACTCTGGAAGGATGCATAAGAAGGAAGAGTGGTAGTATTACTGGTGTGGAAACTGGTAGGTGGAGGGGAAGTGGGTGAATGGGGGCAGGGAAAAGAGTGAGACTTTTCACTGTGTACCTTTTGTATAGTTTTGATATTTGAGCCAGGTTACCGATTCAAAATAACAATAATTCCATCATGAAAGGATGCTAGAGATTCTCTCCAACCTGGAGGTGAATTGAAAGTCATGAAACTCAGAAAGGCTGGGTCTGTCCATGGGCACCTACCCATCACCAGCTCCCTCAGCAAACAGGGTCTGCAGATTAGCTTGGTTCCCCCTCCCGCAGGAGGATCTGGGCTCTGCTTAGGGTAGCCACTGGTGATCTGAGCTGCGTAGGGACTTGAGAAACAATTCAGTGGGCTGGGACAAGCTTAGGTGTCTCATGAGCCCACGAGAATGGACTAAAGCCATGGCTGCCAGGAAACGCAGCAGTGGTTGAGAAGGGTCCTCAGTCAGCCCAGGGGTCCTCAGAAACAATCCCCGGCTCTCACATGCATATCCACATTTAAACTGTGTTCAGCAGCCAAGGGACCTGGACAAGCCCAGCCTGGTAAGAGGGGGACCCACTGAATGGCTTTCAGAGAACTAGGTCAGTTGGCTGAGGTAGAGGGACACAGCATCCAGAGTTAGCACAGCCTGACATGAAGGCTGGGCCCAAGGCTCTGAGCCAGAAGGGGTTGATAATGGGAGGAGCACGTATGTCCAGTGTCCCCTGCTCCACACCTCTGCCAGCTGCCATCTGTGCAACAGGCGAGTTCAGTTTCCAGGTGAGGAAAGCGCTGGGTGGAGCAGCTAGCCACAAGTGGCTTGCTTTGGTCCTGGAGTTTTGGGGGACATTACTCAGAGCAGAATTTTTAAAAGCCTTGGATGGTGAAACCAAGATTTCCAGGAGAGGAGCAGCCTCCCTGGAGATAAAGGAATGGGTAGGATGGGCGGCCTTTTTTTAAGTAGACACTTCCTCAACTGCCCATGGAGGGAGTCAACGTTTCACTTGTAGCGGATGAAGTGAGGGGAGCAAAGAGGCGAGGCCAGGCATCCTACGTCTCTCCCCCCACCACTTCCCCGGCCAGCTATTTCCACCAGGGATTTATGACGGCTGCCTCCACGCGGAACAAGCATTTCTATGGTAACAAGGGTACATTTTTCCTTCCGCCTGCACTGGTGATGCTGGCGGTTTGCTTCAGCTTTGAGGGGGGTGGCACTCAGCCTTGTTCAAAGCCCTAAAACAAGAAAGCAACTCTCCCACCCAGACTTTCACTGGGAGGAGAAAGCACTGCCCCGATATCCTGGAACCAAGCAAGTGAGAGAAATGAAGTTCATACCACACATACCCATCTTCCTTGCCCTGCTGGGGATGCAGGGCAGAGTCTGCATGTGCAGTGCTCACACTGGCTTGCCAGGGGACCAGGCCAGTGCCAGCCTCGCCCAGCTCGACAAGGGACCTGCTGTCTCCCAGAGTATCTCTGGACATCATGAGTCCACTGTTTGGTGACCCAAGCTATGCCTCCAACTTCTCCTCAATGCCCCACACCTCCAGACTCCACTCCTGGGTAGGCCTCACAGGGGGACCCATCCCTGGGCAACACAGGATTTAGAGTCAGACAGATGGGGGTTCAAACCCTGGTTCCTTTCCTTACTAGCTTTTTGACTTTGTGCAGACCACTATGTCTCTCTGAGCTTCAACTGCAGGGAGGGAAAGGAACAGGTCCCACCTCGATGGGTGCTGAGTGACTGAAGGCAACAGCATGTGCAGAGGTGCACAAGGCTCTTTGTAGCGCCCAGAACATGGAAGGCGATGGGTGAGCATTACTGCCTTTCCTTCCTGCGCTGTGCCCGTCCCCTGCCCTCCCTCTGGTAGCTACAGATGCTCTGGCTGTGCTCCCCTCTAAGGCCACCCATCCCACCTGTGCACTGGATTTCAGCCCCTTTCACCTCTCAAGGACATCACTCCAGCATACGTCCCTTCTCTTTCCTGTATCTTTAATTTTTCCCTATTACTTTCCATTTGTACATAACTATTCCTTAATTTCTCCAATTAAAAAAAAACACACCACCACCTCCCTTGGCCCTACATCCCCATTTAGGTGTTAAACCATTTAGCTGCTTCCCTGCACATAAAATTTCTCAAGAAAGTTGTGTATGTGCCACGCAGCTAGATGTTGTGATAACTGTTGTGACAGGTCATCTGGAGCTGCCTCCCTGAAGAAGGGCTAGGTCTTGATCTCAAGGGAAAGACTCTTGGTGCCCTTCCTCGGGCCTGTCTCCATAGAGGGCCCCCTTGGCAGCCCGAGAAGGCAGGACAGGGAGGGGAGGGAGGACATGTGCTGTGGTCACCAGAGCTCTCCCCACCCCCCTCTAGACAGGCATGGCTGTGCCTCCACCAAGGTCAAGGATTTCCCATGGGCAGTGACTTATGGGGAGAGGGATCACATAGAGCTTTTCTGTTGGGACAGGAGAGCTGCAAACGCTCGTTTTTCTTACAAAACCAGCCTTCATAGCTCGCCTCAGCGGTTATGGTCAGCACTGAGGACTCAGGACTTTGGCCTTCCCTGTAGAAGCTCCCTCATGGTGGGAGCCCAGGGTCCTGGGTTTCTACTCTTCCTCCTCTTTTTGGATTTCACCATGACTGGCCACCGCATGACTGACCATCCTACTGTCTGGCAGCCAGGTGATGACTGGTCTGGTGTGGGCCAGTGAAGGGCTGGGTTTGCGTCCGTCTCTTTGGTGTTCGCTCTCTAGAACTACACAGGTCCCCCACCCGGGCCCTGTCGTTGGTTTAAAAGACCAAGGATGGGAAGGGAAGGCAGCAGCCTCAGCAACAGCAGGTCCTTCCTGACTCCAACTGGGGGTCCAGGATCAGGGAGGATCCTTCAGCAACATCTGCTCCCCTTCCCTGTTCTCCGCACTGCCCCTGGGCACAGCTTCTAGGCTGTGAAGCCTCCACCACTAACAGATGTCTGTACATGGACTTGGGGACAGAGGCTGGGCCAGCTCGGGGGTGGGACTATCTCTATGTGTTGGATTAAACACAACAGTCTACAAGACAAATTAAATTATGAAAATTCAGTGACTAGCATTTAATGCTGATCTACTCCTATAAAGTATTCTAGGACTTCCCTGGCGGTCCAGTGGTTAAGACTCCACGCTTCCACTGCAGGGGGCATGGGTTCGACCCCTAGTGGGGCAATAAGATCCCGCATGCCGCGTGGCACGGCCTTAAAAAAATAAATAAGTAAAATATTCTATATTTACGTGACTTCAGACCCCACCCTCCAGTATCCAACATCCAGTTCCAACACCCAGAAGGTGGGGCAGATTTCCATACTTATTTGTCTGTTCTGCAGGCTTACGTGTCCAGAATCCTGTTTAAGGTTTAAGGATGCATTCAATACATAGTTTTTGAAATAAAAATACATCCTATAAAAAAAAGCTGCATATACTTGCTATCTCTATCTCTTCCACCACCCATCCTCTCCTCCTCCTCTTCCTCCTTTTGAAAAAAACCATTTCATTATGGAAAATTCCAATCATCTCCAAAAGTAAAGAGGATGATATAATGAACCCCCGAGTACCCATCACACAACATAAGCAATGACCAATCTTGCTTTAGTTATACCACCTCCAACCACTTTCCCCCTTATCCCTAGATTATTTTGAAGCAAATTTTACATATCATATATTTTTGTCCATAAATAGTTTAGTGTGTATCTCTAAAAGATGACTCTTTTAAAAACGTGTACCTAATACCTGTACTGCACCTACAAAATCAATAATAATTTCTTAATATTTTCAAATTCCTTGATTGGGTTCCCAGAGTTCAAATTTTTCTGATTGTCCAGATGCTCGAAACTCCCAGAAACATGGATGCCTAAATGGAATCCTGGAGAAGGTTCTAGGAGGCTTTATGGGGAAGGTTAAAAGATCACTTTCAAGAACAAAGTAGAACGTCACTGGTGGTGGCGATGACAACAACATTTACTGAGCACCTACTGCATACCTGGCTCCATGCTGTGTGCTTCACCCGCATCACTCTTTTAATCCTCACGTCAACCTTATTCCATAGGTTCAGAGTTGCTGAGTAAGTGGCCATGGTCACACACTTGGTGACATGGTCAGTCTGTGAACCCAGGTCAGGTTTGCCGGACTCCAAAGCCTCAGCTACAGACCATCACCATGTACCCTCAGCCATGCCCCAAGACAGGGCGAGGGGAGCCAGTCTCCCAGAGGGCCTTTCTTCCTACTGGATCATTACCACATGGAAAGTGGAAGCCAGATATGCTGAGAATGAGCTGTTCGTTCAGTGTGGGCGGGGAGAAGAGAGAAGGAATCCCTTTCACTGAAGAGAGACAGAGTAAAAACTGCCTGGCGCCTGAATCTCAGGATGTGCGGAAATACCTCCGGCTCCAGTATCCCAGGTGGGACGCACCCTCCCGTCACACCTGCTTCTCTCCCAGCTCATTAGCATCTCCTTGCCATTCCCCGGAGGAGCTTGCTGCGGCTGAACTCCCCGGCTCCTGAAAGTTGCTTAGCAACAGGGAGCGGGTTAATAAAGCCCTGGTGGTGTTCCCAGCTACACAGACTCCACCCCCGTCTCCCATTACAGCTCATCCTCAGCCTGAAGCAACCCTCAGGTGGACCGATCAGCGCGGGGAGGGCAGGGAACCTAAGGACTGAGGGGCAGGGCTGGTCTGGGTCCCGCCCCCGGTGCCTGCGGCCGGAAAAAGGAGATGTTTACAAGTCTAAAAACCTGCTCTGCCAGGCCAGGAACCTCTCTGTGGGCCTCCTAAAGCCCTTCTACCCACCAGTGGTTAAAATCCAACCTCAGCGCCCAACTGGAATGGAGCAAACAGAGACACTGTGGAGGCAGATGCTGCCCTCTGAGCCAGAGGGGCGGGGAGGCACAGTGCTCCGCGGTTAAGGCCTAAACTACCCCAGACCCCTCGATGGGAAGAGTAACTGGGCACTCTATGAGCAGTCATATTGCTATTACAAATGCAGAGTTCAAGGTGAAACTCAGGACAATCTGCTGTTTAACCCTGACCTTGAGTTGCCCACAAGCAAAAGTTAAGAGCACCTTGCCCTCTGGGGGTTGGGGTGGCAGGAGATATCAGCCTACGCCCGGGGGGGTTCAGGAAGCCACAGAAAAACAGGAAGCATTAATTTCATTCAGCAGCACAAAGTTTCAGAGGCCATATTATGGAGCAAAACGCAAACGTGACATGACTTTTTAAGATGAAGACGAGATATCCAAGAAGCTTCTCCCAACAGTGGGGTTTGGGCCTATTCTCCAGTGCGCGGGTACAGTCACACAGCTCCTGGGGGCTGGCAGGGGGTGCCTCAGAGCAGCAATGCAGCCTTGCTCTGTGGTAGGAGAACAGCACACATAGAACCCCTCCCTGCCAGCTGGGTTTGCCAGCAAGGCCTCCTCACAAGGTTCCTACCTGCTGGGGCCTGTCTGGCTTCTAGACAGACAGGTTTAGGAACAAGCACAGCAAACACAACAAACGCATGTTTCTCGTCAATCCTGGGAGTCTCACTCCTCCCCTTGAGGAACAGCAACTTTCCTGGGTTTGCCCAGGGCCAGGTCTTGACCGAGAGATTCTTCAGTTCCATTTCTAAGGCTCTCCAGGAAGGCTCTGTTTCCGGTTCAAAAATGTCTGTATTCTAAGGAAGCTCAGGGAAGCTCATCTTGCTCAGGCCCTGACCTCTTCAGTCACCCCCTAGCCATCCTCTGTGATGAACAGAGGGGCCAAGGCAGGGCAGAGGGGCCCAGGACCCCAGCCCTCCACAAAGCTCTAGTGAAAGGGGTCACTCACTGCACAGTTAATCCAGTCTCCACGGCCTTCACTCTGCTCCCTTTCTCTCAGCACTTTCTCTGCACTCCCACTTCCCCAAGAACGAAGCTGAATTCTGGATGCAGCTGGGACAACTGCAAGACCCAGGGTAAGACTGGACCCACTTCAGACTAAAAATGCACTTCTGAACATTTTTCCAGGGGGTGAAGGAGCCTGGCATTTCAGAATCTCCAAAAAGCCAGAAGAGTGGAGTTTTCCATCAGTACATGTCTATTCTCTCTGCCTCCCCCTAGGAATCCCTGATTATGATTCCACTCTGTGATGCAGGCAGGAAAAAAGGTTGATAATCACTGCTTTTTTTTTTTTTTGGGCCACACTGGGTGGCATGCGGGATCTTAGTTACCGTACCAGAGATCAAACCTGTGCCCCGTGCAGTGGAAGTGCAGAGCCCTAACCACTGGACTGCCAGGGAAGCCTCAATAATCACTGCTTTAAACCATCCTTATTTGGAGCCCAAACTGAGATCCCCCTCACCACTGAACACCATTTTCAACAAAGTATAAAAAGATTCCTTTTCCCATGGGTCTCAGATGCCCCAGCTTGACTTAGCTTTACACTATTGGGAGCCCCTCCTGCTAGCATTCCCTTCCGTGACTGTGCACTAAGCCCAAGGCAGAGGCAGCAAACTGGCAGAGGCTTGCAGATGCCTTTTGTTTAGCCCACACAATTTTTTTTTTTTAATGGGAATTAGTTATCAGCATTTAAAACTTGGGACATTTCATGTAAAAACCCAGACTTCTGTCTTCTCTTAAAATAAAACAAAGGCCATAGCAAGCCAGGGCCAGCATTCCTTCAGAAGCTGAGTGGTGGCTGCCCCCTTCAAACATGGCAAGTGCTACCCAGTTTACCCCAGTCCCCACCACTGCCTGCTGTCCCACACCCGGACTTCTCTCGTTTGACCCTGTGGGCATTTAAGTTTGCACTTTGACCTAAGGCACCTCCTGAAATCCAGCAGAACAGGGCTCCTCTTGCTTTGGGGCTGATCTTAGAACCCTGGAGACCTGGGTCTATTTCATAGTCCCTTGTTCTAGTTCCGTGACTGAAATTGGCTGAAAGTAGAAGAATCTTTCCTTTTGAAGGTGATATCCCTGCCTGCTGGAAAGAGCCATGGGCTTCAAGGCAAGAGGCAAAAATGAAAGCCCTGCTGCTTCCTGGGGGCCCCTGGACTCATCAGAGGAGAGCTGACGGTTTCTTCTCACCCTAATGGACCTGATGGTGGGACGCCAACAGCTTTTTCCCCTGCCTCTCTTCCCCCATTTACCTATGGCCGCCCACATGTGGCGCCCATGCACAAGCTGTTTGTGCTATTTTATTCTGTTTTCTGTGTTTGCTGTGTGTGCTCTGGACAAAGCCTAGCACCATGCCACGACTAATTGGGCCACCAGTAGAGCCCTTCTGGCGACAATGACAGACAGTGGCTGACGTCAGGGGAACATAGCACAGGTGGAAGGGAGTAGGGTTCTAATACTCGTCAAAGTCACCTATTGCAAGACTAGCATACTTTTTCCCCAGCAGAGCTTCTGCGAGAAAAGGTAGGATCAGATTGTTCCTGCAAACCTGAGAATCGTTATATCATCTCAAAGAACCAGGGAAACTTACCCGAAAGGGAGATAGTAGGACCTCAAATCCTGCAAACCTAGTTTCAGGCTTAACATCCAAAAGAGGAGGAAACACAGACATTCTTCTCATCTCTTACAATGCTAGGAACCTTCACATGTATCATCTCAATACCCACAAAAACTCCTTGAGTTGGGAATCACCACCCTGTTTTTAGAGGAGCAAACTGTGGGTGACAGAAGTTAAGAAACTTGTCCAAAACAACTTGAGAAGTAAGCAGAGCACCAGGATTTGTCTGAACCCTCAGTCTGTCACTCGGGCTCTGCTCACAGGCTGCCTCTCCCCACTCGCCCTCCCACATTTCTCTGCTTTATTTTTTTTTTTGTAGCTGTTGCCACACCTGTTATTGCAGGATATATTCATGTGTACATTTGTTTTCTGTCTCTCTGCCCACAGAATATAATCCTCCGGGGCAGAGACGCTGTCCATCTTGCCACTGCTGTTTCCCTACCTGGAGAACAGTATCTGGAATCTGGGGGACCTTCAGTGTTTGCTGCTGGACTGATGGGAGGGGCAGCTCTATCGGCCTCACCATGCTACTGTCAAAAGTGTCCCTTCCCGTATCTCCTCCTTTCATTCCTTCACCTCAGAAATGCACAACCTCCCTTCAATGAACACCAATCTCAGAGGCCAAGGAAAACAACATAAAGGTGGCAAGTGGGGGACTTCTCTGGTGGTCCAGTGGTAAAGAATCCGCCCTCCAAAGCCGGGGACGTGGGTTCGATCCCTGGTCAGGGAACTAAGATCCCGAATGCCGCGGAGCAACTAAGCCCGCGCGCCACAACTACTGAGCTCACGCGCCTCAACTAGAGCCTGTGTGCCACCAACTACAGAGCCCACGCGCCCTGGAGCCTGCGCACCACACCTAGAGAAGAGAAAACCCGCACGCCACAACTAGAGAGAAGCCTGCGCGCTGCAACGAAAGATCCTGCATGCCGCAGCTAAGACCTGGCACAGCCAAAACTAAATTAAAAAAAAAAAAAAGAAAAAAAAAAAGATGGCAGGGCTTCCCTGGTGGCGCAGTGGTTGAGAGTCTGCCTGCCGATGCAGGGGACACGGGTTCGAGCCCTGGTCTGGGAAGATCCCACATGCCGCGGAGCGACTAAGCCCGTGCGCCACAACCACTGAGCCTGCGCGTCTGGAGCCTGTGCTCCGCAACAAGAGAGGCCGCGACAGTGAGAGGCCCGCGCACCGCGATGAAGAGTGGCCCCCGCTCGCCGCAACTAGAGAAAGCCCTCGCACAGAAACGAAGACCCAACACAGCCAAAAAATAAATAAATAAATTAATTAAAAATAAAAAAAAAATAAAAAAAAAAAAGCACTAAAAAAAAAAAAAAAAAAAAGATGGCAAACGGAAGGTCAAATTCCTGGAAATCCAAGAAGATTCAGTTGTGTGTAGGGACAGGCTTGCTCCTACAAAAGCAAAAGTGTTCACGCTGAGGCAGAAGCGTTGGTTTATTACAGACTTTCTCCTTTCTAAGGTGGGAAGGCTTGGCTATCCCTCCTTTACACTCATGTTGTTTTGCATGCAGTCGAGTGCTTGGATAGTTGGGATGCTGGAGCAACGCAGGTGCGATTAATTAGAAAATAGATGTGGCACAGAAAGCATCCAAAAGCACAGACCCTTCCCCAAAGTTAATGTAAAGATAAACCAGAGCAGTGGTTCCCAAACCCAACTACCTAGGACAATGGCCCTTAAAGTGTGGTCTCTGGACCAGCAGTATCAGCATCATCTGTGAACTTGTTAGAAATGCAAATTCGTGGGACCGCCCCAGGCAGACTAGAATCAGAAACTCCAGGGTTGGGACCCAGGAATCTGGGTTTTAACAAGTCCTACAGGTGACTCTGATGCATGCTAAAATTTGAGCACTACTGTCCTTGGGAACTAGACATATATAGTCAATTCTTGGGCCCTGGAGATCCTGATTCAGTAGGTCTGGGATGGGACCCAAGGAGATTCCCTAAGCTTCTGAGTTGATTCTGACTTGCAGCCAGATTTGAGAACTACTAAACCTGAGGACTCATCTTTCCCTGGCCCCAAGATAGTGTCCTCAGTTTTTAAACCCCTCTCCCAGTAGCCCCCAGTCACTCACTCACCACATAGAGTAAGGACGTGGCTGCTGTCTTCATGCACAAACTTCCTGGTGACAGCCTCCTCCATGATTTGCTTCACCTGTGAATAAATGGGCAGCATCGTTATTGACTGATTGATTAATCGATTGACCAAACGCCTGTGAGCAAGTAAATGGCTTGGCTCTGCCCCCCTGGTCTGGGTTCAGACACCTGCAGAGTAGATGATAGGAAAGGGAGGGGTGGGGAAGCAAAGTTTCTTCAGTACAGATAGCACCAACATCTTGGAAAGGCAACCAGGAAAAAAGATGCTATAAACCCACCAATCAATCAGTGCAGATATTCCAACCCAGGAGGAAGTGCCCTGCTATAGAGAACAGGGGTGGGATGCTATTTGCTCACCTGTACTTAGCTGCAGAAGGGCCTGTGGGCACACACTGTCCTTTAGGGACAAACTGTTTCAGTACAGGCTCCAGATAAACAACCTGACCTTCCTTTTCTCCCTTCTCTGAGGGTAGGGGTAGGTCCATCTAGGCCTCAGGGACACTCCCCACATGCTCACAAGCCCAGTCTTCTTTCTGTCTAGGTAAAACCCTATGTTTGGGTTCCTACCTGGATGTAAAAGCTTCTGAATGCCTTGTAAAGTAAGCGGTCACAGCCTTCTTTAGAAAGCACTTAAAAAAAAAAAACTTCAAAATTGATGTACAAATAGAAAAGGGTATATATCATAATTACACAGCTTGAAGAATTTTCACAAATTGAACGCACCTATGAAACCAGCATCAGATCAAGAAACAAAACGTGACCAGCACCCTAAAGTACCCTCAGACTCTGCCATGTTTCCTTCTAGTCACTACTTCCCTCAAAGGTACCCACTATCCTGACCTCTAACATCATAGAGCACTTTTGTGGGGTTTTGTACTTTTTATGGATGGAATGGCTCACTGTGTAGTTTTTGTGACTGGGTTTCTTTTGCTCCTTGGTGTGACTGTGAGATTTGTTCATGTTGTATATGGATGTGCATTGTTCATTCTCCATTGTGTGAACAACTCACAATTGACTGGCATTCGGGTAGCTTCCAATTTGGGGCTATTATGGGTAGTGCTGCTGTGAACATTCTAGACATGTCTTTGTGTGAACACGGGTGCTCATTTCTTTGGATTTATATTTTTAGGCAAGGAATTTCTGATGAGTATATTCTATATTATTAGATTTTGCCAAGTTGCTCTCCAAAGTGGTTGTACCAATTTACACTCCCAGCAGGAGTATATGAGGTTCTAGTTGCTCCCAACACTTAAACCAAGCACTTTTGATGCCTTGGGGGAACCTGCCAGGAGACAAATACTAATACTGAAGATTAGAGGGATGGATTACCTCAATCCCAACATTAAATCTTACAGATATAGTAAGCTCTGGGAGAGCTAGTCTTCGCCATTCTTTGGACAGTGTCCTGTGTTCAGTGTCCTGATGCTGCTCTAGCTCCCCAGGCCCTCACTTTCGTTTGGAGGGTGGTAGAGCTTCTAAAGTCTGGGGAGGAGGGAGGAAGGACCCGGAGTCTCCTCCCTGCTGCAAAGTGCTCATGGTTAGCGGTTAGGTAAAGGGGGATCAGATCGATCCTGCACTCTATTTTTTTTTTAACATCTTTATTGGAGTATAATTGCTTTACAGTGGTGTTAGTTTCTGCTTTATACCAAAGTGAATCAGCTATACATATACATATATCCCCACATGTCCTCCCTCTTGCGTCTCCCTCCCACCCCTCTAGGTGGTCATAAAGCACCGAGCTGATCTCCCTGTGCTATGCAGCTGCTTCCCACTAGGTATCTATTTTACATTTGGTAGTGTATATATGTCCATGCCACTCTCTCACTTCGTCCCAGCTTGCCCTTCCCCCTCCCCGTGTCCTCAAGTCCATTCTCTACGTGTGCATCTTTATTCCTGTCCTGCCCCTAGGTTCTTCAGAACTATTTTTTTTTTTTTTAGATTCCATATATATGTGTTAGCATACGGTATTTGTTTTTCTCTTTCTGACTTACTTCACTCTGTATGACAGACTCTAGGTCCATCCTCCTCACTACAAATAACTCAATTTCGTTTCTTTTTATGGCTGAGTAATATTCCATTGTATATATGTGCCACATCTTCTTTATCCATTCATCTGTCAATGGACATTTAGGATGCTTCCATGTCCTGGCTATTGTAAATAGAGCCTGCACTCTAAACTATTAAAACCTTCCTAGATTACTTCCCAAGGGGTTTTGCATTAAACAGAGCATAATGTCACAGCTCAAAGACCTGTAGGCATCTGAAGCAGGCTGTTGGGGCAGACTTTTGGATTAGGAGGACCTATAGATACCCTGGGAATTCCCTGGCGGTCCAGTGGTTAGGACTCGGTGCTTTCACTGCTGGGGCCCAGGTTCAATCCCTGACCGGGGAACTAAGATCCCACAAGCTGTGCAGCACAGCCAAAAAAAAAAAAAAAAAAAAAATTATACTACAAGTCCTTTGTGAAAGGCCAGACTTGCCTACAATTACCCCCACTGTCCCTACTTGCAGGACAAGAAAGGATTATACTTTTCTTGAAATCAAGCGCTGAAGGGGGAAGGGAACTAAGAGTTCAGAGCGGGTCAACCTCTGTCAGGTAATACACATAGCTGTGGCATATTCTGGACATTTCTTACACTTGTTTAAGAATCATTCTGGGAGTAGTACAGACAGCCTTCTAAATACTGCCTTCCCCCAAATCTTTCCCATCATCCCTGACCAACCCCAAATTTGGAACACACCAACAATCCTAGCACATCTGCCCATAGTTTGGGTATGGCTACATTTTTGTTCTTGTTTATACTGTTCATATAAGTCTCTGTCACTAGACTATTTGTTTCCTGAAGATAATTACTGAGATTTGAGATTTCTTTTTTCCTTGGGGAGACTAGAGTTGGGGCTTAAATGCTAATCTGATGTACTCCTGGCCTAAAAAACCTCTCACTTGGCCACTTCACAGCAAAGGCACAATGGAGCTTCTCACACACAGTTGGAAAGGTGATGGCTTCAACTACTTCTTTGCCAACAGAAGGGAAGGAAACAAAAGTTAGGGCACAATAGCCAGGCCATAATTAATGTGGAAGAACGATCTAGAGCCTTTCAGGATTTTATAAGAACCCAGAGTCTTCTCCAGTCCTGAAATTCTAGGAAAGGGTAAAGGAACCAATATGGTAAACTTTTATATATGAGGTGAATATCACTATCCTTATTTTAGAGATGAAGAAATTGAGACTCAGAGAGGTTAAGTAACTTATTCAAGGTCACAAAGAGCTGGTCCAGACTATCCCAAAGTTTATGCATTCCCATCAGACTTTGCAGTCTCCAAGATCAGCAGATTTATTTACCAAATAGTCATCGAGTGCCTACGCGGATACAGAGCTCTGGACCGGATGGGTGTCCTGCCCTCATTGAGTTTACACATCCGGCAGACACAGAGGTAGGTGGGAGGAGTTCGTGGCTCCATCCAGAGCCCTAATCCATTCTAATCCACTCTGTGGGTTTGAACTCTCCAGCTCTCGTTTGCGGGTGAGTCATATGGACAACCCCCCATCACCATGAAATTGAAATGGCTTTTAGGGCAGGGTCAAAGTAAAGGACATTAGTACAGAGAAGGACTTTTTCTCTTTCTGACGTGGGCGGGGGGACTCCTCAAAAGAGGAAAATAATCTTGAGTCTTAAAAACCATTCTCAAAACACCCCCTGGCCTCTGGGTAGGGAGGTGGGCGTGGAGTGAGAAGCAGTGAGGTGTGCGGCGAACCCTCCTGCAGCCGAGACTCGGTTCCCAGAAAGATAACTGAATGCGGTGTAGGGCAAACCGGAGCTAAGCCCCCAAGTCACCCATTTAGCGCTCTAGGAGGCCCGCGAGGGGCCCCGCCCCCTCCTCAGGCGGCGCGGGCAATGAATGGGCAGCTCGGGTTCTCTAGAAATCGCTGCCACCCCTCCCCCGACCTCGGTCTCCCAGAGCTGCTGCCTTCACAGGGCGGGGAGCTGCGGGATCGCGGAGCAAACAAACCCTGAAGCGCCGGCCTAGCCCCTGGGGCCGAGGAGAGCTGCCCCCTGATCCGGGAGTGGGGCGGGAACCGCAAACCAGTCCAGGACCCCGCCCCCGCCCAAGGCCCGCGAGCGCCCGCGCCCCGGAATGGGCGCAGATCTTTCTGTCCCTTGGGCCTTGCGGACAGGGACGCGAGCCCCCGGGGGTCCGTACCCCGACTTTACCTCCTTTTTCACGTTCCACAGCAGTTTCTCTTTGACTGCGTCCTCCGCGCTGCCCATCGTGCGGCGGCTGACGGGGAGGTGGTGCCCAGCGGCCGCCTAAGCCCCCCACGCGCCCTAGCTGCCTCCGCGCCTCTCGACTCAGCGCCCCAAGCGCCAGGAGGAGCCCCCGCCCGCCGCGCTCCCCGCCCGCCGCCGCCGCCGCAGCCACTGCCCGGTGCTGGGCTCTGCAGCCATCTTCCGAGCCCCGCACCGACGTCAGGAGGCTGGCCCGGCCCCTTCCCACAGCCGGGGGCGGGGGGGGTTGCGCTCAGCCACTGGGGGGGGATCGGGAGGGGGGAAGGCTGCGCGCGCCTTGGGGTACCGTGCCCGGGCGCGCGCCACGGCGGCCGTTGTCATGGCAACGCGCCCTCTCCAGCCCCGAGGGCGCGAACCTACATTGTGAGAGCTAGCAGCCCGCCGCGCCCAGTGCCGGGCGGGGAGGCGAGGCGCGCCCGGCACCCCGTGGCTGAGGGGAGAGTCGCTCGGGCTGAAGCTGGCCGTCATCCAGCTAGACGTCCCTTGATTCCTACCCGCTCGTTTTCCCGACGGGAAGGGCCGGGGCCCCCGCGCCTCGAGTCTGGCCACGGGGAAGCCAGTGTTAGTCCCCTGGCTGGGAGAAAGGCCGCGGAGCGCCATCGTTTCTCCAAACACCCCTGCCAGCCGGGCGCCCTCAGTTGCAAAGCTTTTGGGAAGAGGAGTGGGAGCGCAGCAGCCCCCGTCTGCAGAGGCTCAGCTATCCCTAAGGTCGCGAGAGTTACGGTCAGCCGTCCCTCCCCCGAGGGGTCGCCACGTCCCGCCTGGCCCTTCACGCACCCACGTGGGAGGTGGGGGCGCAGCTTGAAGTGACTGGGACCAGCAGGAGCTTGTACGGAACCTGTGGAGATGAGACAAGCGCCTTCTGCACGATTTGCCTTGTAGACTTAAGCAGCCCCACCTGGGCACTGAGGGCGAGAAAAGGTTGCTCAAAGTGACAACACCTGCTGCTGCAAACTGAGAAGCGGCGTGCACAAAGCTAGGTTAGAGGAGGGGCTTAGCCCTCTATCGCACAAATGGAGACTCTTCCTAAGTCATGCAACTTGATAGCGCAAAAAATAAAAATACAAGGGAGCAAAACAGCTCTCCGAGACTGAAAGCCCAAACCTCGAGTCTACATCCGGCGTTTTAAAGCCCGCAACAGCGGACCACCGCCTGGGAAAAGTTTACGAGCAGGGTTTGTGGAGACGCGGGCGCCGTGCTCTCAGAAGCGGGTGGAAACGACCCTCGCGGGAGGACGCGAGGAGCCTCGCCCCGCCGGGCGAGGACACGCCCCCAAGGCGGGGACCGGAAGCGCTCGGTTCGGCCCGGAAGTAGTGCCAAATTGGTACACGTGAGCGGCAGCATGGCGGCTCATCGCTCTGGCCCGCTTAAGCAGCAGAATAAAGCTCATAAAGGCGGGCGGCATCGGGGTCGGGGATCCGCGCAGCGGGACGGCAAGGGTAAGAAGGTAGGGTTGGAGGAAGAAGGGATGTTTAGTCGATATTAACTGCTTTTCTTCGTGCCCAGAATGAGCTCCTACCTACTCCGGCCTGGACCCCGCGCAAAGGCTCTGAGGAGAGCAGAGAGGGATCTCCTTTCTTGACCTACTAGTGCCCTGCGCAAGAGCCCTTTCTGGTCTCCCTCCAGGCCGTCTAGCACTGAAAACCCTAAGCAAGAAGGTGAGAAAAGATCTCAGCAAAGTGGACCAGAGGCATCGCGCCAGTCAGCTCCGAAAGCAGAAGAAGGAGGCGGTGAGAGGACGGGGGATTGGGGAATGGTGTGGCTTCACAACCGTTCTAGGCGGGTAATGCCTCGAACTAGAAAATGTGACCCTGGGAAGGGGCCAGGGATGGAGAGTAACCCTAGAGCACGTGTCAGGCGTGCTGGCCCAGACTCATGCTAGAGCGTTCTTTGCTTTGTTCCTAGCTCCTGCCTGCCTCCTTGGCATACATGACACCTTTTACAAGAGAGATGCTGGTTGGAGGGTGGGGGTGGGCATCTGTACTGGTGGAAATGCAGTACCGAAACAAAGTACTGAAACATTGAGATGTTCTCTGATCCTTTCTTTCCTCAGGTTTTGGCAGAAAAGAGACAGCTCGGCAGCAAGGATGGCCCTCCTCATCAGATACTGGTGGTTCCCCTGCACAACAGGATTTCCCTGCCAGAGGTCTTTCGACTGCTTCAGGATAGGGACACTGGAACAGTACACTTGAATGAATGGGGAAGCACCCATAGCTTTATGCTGTTATGCCCCCGCTTGAAACATCGGTGGTTTTTTACATCTGCAAGGCCAGGTTAGAGCGTACAACAATATTTTCTATCACTATGTTTTGCGTATTAGTGGTAATTTTTTTTAGTATAATGTGTTGATGTCAACCACCTCTTCCTACTGACTGTCTTCTATTTCCAGGGGATCTGCACACTGTGTTAGACATGGCTAAAGTGGCTGATACCATCCTGTTCCTCCTTGATCCACTAGAAGGCTGGGATAGCACTGGGGATTACTGCCTTTCCTGCCTCTTTGCTCAGGGCCTTCCCACTTATAGTAAGTGAGTTGGGAGTATTGGAGGCCAAGGAAGGAAGTGAATTAGCATGTATAGTGCACTTACAATTTGCCAGACACTATGTCTGATGCTTGATACTATTGGAGGGTTGTACATGTATGGCCTTAACTTGGTCCATTGTTTACAAGTTCCCTATCAAGATGTCTTTTTATTTCTGGACTGCCCATTGCCCAGAGAAAGAAGAAGAATATGAAGTTTGGTTTCATTGTGAAATTTCTTTAGGGTAGCTGAGTGTTGGGTTTCCCAGTGATCTCTGGGCTCACAACTGAACTGTTAGCTTGTTTGTGAGCCACAGGGGGGATTTTCATATAGTGAAGCAACAAGTCATGATACCCTTTCTCTTTTGTTCACAGCATTAGCTGTCCAGGGGGTTTCGGGCTTCCCACTGAAGAAACAAACAGATGTCAGGAAGAAGCTAAGTAAAGCAGTGGAGAAGCGCTTTCCTGATGACAAACTCCTCCTGTTAGACACTCAACAGGAGGCAGGGATGCTGCTCAGGCAGTTGGCTAACCAAAAGCAACGGCATCTTGCCTTTCGAGATCGGCACGCCTACCTATTTGCTCATGCTGCTGACTTTGTGCCTAGTGAAGAGAATAACTTGGTGGGCACCTTGAAGATCTCAGGCTATGTTCGTGGGCAGGCTCTGAATGTAAATAGCTTGCTGCATATCATTGGACATGGTGATTTCCAGATGAAACAGATAGATGCCCCTATGGACCCTTTCCCTTTAAATCCTAGAGTAATCAAATCCCCAAAGGACCCAGGCATGGCAATGGAGGTAAGATTGGTCTTCTTAAAAACTATGTATTGTAGATTCATGTGTAAGCTGGCAGAGGATGGGAACTACAGAGAGGGTAGTCTGTCTGCACACTTGGACAACTATCCTAGTCCCTGGAGGTAACGGCTAGTTCGAAATAAGGCAGTAGCCAACTACAAATAAGTTGCTATATCATATACTTATCCAGTACTTTGTAGATGCCTTGCATAGCAGTTGGCTCTGAATTTATAGAAGGCACACAGGTTGTAGTCTCTTTCCTTAGACAACTTAATTAGGTAAGAAAAAAATGGCAAAGACCTGTGAAATAAAGATTAAGAAAGCGTCGTTGAGGGCACACCTGCAGTGGAAGTTGAGAAAGAAGACTGGCAAGCTTCACAGAAGAGATGAGACTTGAGCTAGGTGTTGAGAAGGATGAACGTGATTTATGAGTTGAAAACAGATGGAAGAATATCCTAGCAAATAAAGACAACATGAACCTAGGCAAAGTGATGGAGCAAAGGGTTTCTTTGAACTCTGAAGATAACAGCTTGATGGGAGTAAGGTATGTAATAAAAAGGTAGGCATGAGACCAGATTATGAAAGGTCTCAAGAGCCAAGCAGAGGTATAGACCTAGAATGGTAGGAAATAGAACCATTTGAAAAATTCTGACAAGCTTTCACTTTCTATTCTTCTATTTGAGGACTATGTTATTTCTAGATCTTTCTGGTTATTATGTTAGATTTAGTAGATTTTTGGCTAATATTTAATTGACCATCAACTGTTTGGGTTTTCAGATTTGTGCTACAGATGCTGTAGCTGATATGGAGGAAGACCTGAAGGTCCTAATGAAGGCAGACCCTGACAGACAAGAATCTTTGCAAACAGAGGTTATCCCAGATCCAATGGAGGGGGAACACACCTGGCCCACGGAGGAGGAGCTGAGTGAAGCAAATGGTTGGTGTTGGCAAACTTGAAATTCTGGCCTAGAATTGTGGGTTTTGTCTAGCTGCTCACAGTGAGGACCTTATAAGGTAGAGTAGGATGAGGAAGTATTTGGAAGTCTTCTCTTACCTCCAAAGGCTATATGTTTTCACTAAGCAAACATTGGACACAGGTTTATTTCGTTTCTCAAAATTACTTACGTTGTTTCCTAATGAACAGATAAACAACTTCTGATTTATTATAGGACTTATTTAGCTGTGTAAGTATTGCTAGTTCTGAGGCAGCTGAATTAAATTGGGAAGTCTGTTCTATTTATAGTTCCTGCCAGAGTTCCTGGTATTGGTAGCAATATGTAATATCTTGCCTATGTGAGAATGCCCAAAGTAATAGGGGAGGGAAGGAGGTATATAATTTACTTAACTCATTTGGGCTTTTACAGACTTATTGAAGGAAAGTTCCAAGGTAGTAAAGAAGGTTCCCAAAGGAACATCCAGTTATCAAGCTGAATGGATTTTGGATGAGGATGGCGAAAGTGGTGGGGAAGGAGAGGAGTATGATGATATAGAACATGAGGATTTTATGGAAGAGGAATCTCAGGTAAGGAAATGGGCCCTTGGGCAACTTCTATGTACAGCCCCAAATGCAAGGCAAGGTGCATTCCTGACCTTAAGGGGTATGTGTGGTCAGTTTCTTAGGAACGACTTTGTTGCCGGGAATGAGACTGTGTTTTATAACTTAGTCTCTATTAGAATTGATACTGGTTTGGACTAGGTATCTAGTAGAATTATTTTAGCTCGATGGCCTTTAGGGTAGAGATGTGGGTTTCCTCTGAAATTGTAATCCTTCGTTCTACAGGATGAGGGTAGTGAAAAGGAAGAAGAGGAGGAATGTGAAACTGTGACTATAGGAGAGTCCGTGCGTGATGATCTGTATGATGAGAAAGTGGATGAAGAGGCTGAGGGGAAAATGCTGGAGAAATATAAACAAGAAAGACTGGAAGAGATGTTTCCAGATGAAGTAGATACCCCCCGTGACGTGGCTGCTAGAATTCGGTTAGTCAGCAAGTCTAAGATCAATCAGTATGTTTTTATTTAAAACTTACGTGGCTCAGAACTATGTCAGTGTGATGTAAAAGAAGAAAAATACATTGTTCTTGCTCCTGAAGGGCTAATACTATATGGGAAGGTAAGACAGACATACGGGAAACAATGTTCATGTTCTAGACTGTGTAGTACAGACTAATAATGTTATAGTACATTACTGAAGGAAATGCTGTGATTAATTAGCAAATGCTTCCTTTGGAGCTAAGACTCAAAGTATATAACATTTGGAGATTTGGGGAAGTTTGGGTAGAACAGTGAGAATAAAAGAATGAAGATGTAGATGATCCTGTTTGCTCTAAAGGTGAGTCCAGAGAGTTTATGCTGGATATTAGAGAGATAAGGCTTTTATCAGGACGTTGCTAGTCAGGTTAAAGAGCCGCTCCCTGATATGCACCAGGGAGCCACTGTAAATACTTTTAAGAAGCTGGGGTTTGGTGCTGAAATACTTGTTTCAGGCTGTTTTGGAGTGTGGTTCTGATTTAAGCAGTTAGGTTATTTTGAGAGATAGTGAGTTCTTTTAAGCTAAAGCCTTAGGCATTTTATTTATTTACTTATTTATTTTTCAAAAACTAAAAAAAAAAATTTTGTGTTTTTTTTCTTTTTTTTCTACTTTTTAAGCCTTAGCCATTTTAGAAGTGAGTTGAGTGAAACGGTTAAGTAGCACCATATAAATTTCACTATTAATTTCTTTAAAGTATCCTCTGTATTCTAGATTTCAGAAATACAGAGGCCTCAAGAGCTTCCGGACATCTCCATGGGATCCTAAGGAAAACCTCCCTCAAGATTATGCTCGGATCTTTCAGTTTCAGAACTTTATTAATACTAGGAGACGCATCTTTAAAGAGATTGAAGAAAAAGAGGTTGAAGGAGCTGAGGTATCTGCCTTCCTTTGTGCATCCCTATAATTTGTTTTTGTTTGCCAAGGTGCCCCCTCTACTCCTTCTGTTGGCATGACTACCTTAGTTTTGTGCTGCCTACAGCTGAATTAGAGGAGCTACTGAGTCACCGATAAGAGTGATATTGGGAACAAAGAGGTATCAGAGATGTTAACTGAAAAAGCTTAATCTAGGTAGTTGAGGCATCTGTGAAAGGCAGTCTTGAAGGGTGAGGATTGGCTTTATGGTAGTCTGAGAGACTTTTTAACATATTTGGAGAAATGCTTCATCATTATTGAGACCTTAAGGGTAATTGCATGATTGTTTTCTGCTTTCTTCTGGCAGGTTGGCTGGTATGTCACACTTCATGTCTCTGAAGTCCCTGTCTCAGTGGTTGAGCACTTCAAGCGAGGTGCACCCTTGATTGCATTTTCTTTACTACCTCATGAACAGAAGGTGAGTTAGCGTCTTGTGGGAAATGGGAGTTATGACACTTTCCAACCAGTTTTGTCTGGCAGTCTAAAGTTTTATGTGACACATTTTGCTCATTGGGATGCAAAAGTCTGCCTTTATGATTAGAAGTCAGAGAGGATGACAGAGAAGTCGATGATGGTTTTACCCAACATGTCTGAACCTGTCTGATACATCTCAGTGATGTGATCTCTGTGTGGTTCTGAGACTTCTCTGAGATACGTACGTTTGTCAGGTCACACTTTAACAAAGGGTTGGCATCCATAAAAATAAACAGGGTTAGTGCCAAGGTATAAATCTTTTTTCTCTTGGTGGCCAGCAGTCATGTAGGTTGGGGTGTATGTGAGAGCTTTGGCCTTTTGGTCACTGTGAGTAAGGGTTGAGGCAAGAAGGGTCTTGAATGAGTGTGGTTTAGAGGTGTGTGATGAGTGAGGCACTGATTTTGTGGCAGATGTTGAGCTCTTGCATGTTAGACATGGGAAGGTCACCTAGTGTAGCAGGGACATGAAAGCTTTGAAAACCAGCATATTTTCTATTTGAATGCCAGTTGTTGGTGAAGGTAAAAGGTGAATTTGTGTCTCTTCATCTACACTCCACCATAAATTAGTATTGTCAGTTCTTAGAGTGAATCTAATCTGCTGGTTTGGTTTGCCTTCTTGCAGGTTAGGCTATTCTATTCCTGATGTGAAGTTCTGTTTTTCTCTTTGGTCCCCAGATGTCAGTACTTAATATGGTGGTGAGCCGGCACCCTGGCAACACTGAACCTGTGAAAGCTAAAGAGCAGCTGATCTTCCACTGTGGATTCAGGCGCTTCCAAGCCTCACCTTTATTCTCTCAGCACACTGCAGGTAAGCAGTAGGGAAGCTTCTGGGTTCTTGTCCATCTTACTGTCTTTTAGGGGACTGAGATTTGGGGAGAGGTGCAGAATACACCATTTCAAACTCTCAGTCTCTGGGTTAGAGGTATTTTCAGTACTCTGGTTTAGGAGCCAATGATGTTTCCATTCAAAGTGTCTGAACCTGTCTGAAGCATCCCAGTGATGCAACCTCTGTGTGGTGCTGAGGCTTCTCTGCCATGAGTATTTGCTGCAGAGGAGGTTTTGGATAGGAGTTGGCTGCTTTCTAGAGATGATGTGTCATGGAACCCTTGGCATCCGTTGTGCCAGTGGCCGTGTGGGTGAAGGCTAGGGGTGGCCCTCAGTTGGATAAAGCAGAGTGTGTGGCTTCTGAGATGTTGAGACTGCATGAGAATTTAGAGAGTGGTGACCAGGAATACTTTTATGACAAAAAACGATTGTGCTCTTATGTATTAGGAGTGAGAAGATGTTTGCATTAACTTGGGGGCTTCTGAACATTACCTACACTCTCAACTCTCAGCAATGGCTGGAGGAAGGTGATAAAGGCAGCATTAATGGATGCTCTGGATAATTTCTTTTCTCACCAGCCATGCTGTCTAAATGAAGGATTAATTTCTCGTTCCCTTAAAATATTGTGTTTCCCTATAACATTCAGTATTAAAAAGGAGGGAGGGTTTCGTTGAAGGTAAAGACAAGATCTAGATAGTCCTCAAGAAGAGATTAGTAAAGTTTGGCCCTTGGGCCAAATCTGTCCCACTGCTTGTTTTGTTAAGTAAAGTTTTGTTGGAACACAGTTGTGCTTTTTTGTTTAATTTTTTTAAAATGTCTGTGGCTGTATTTGTGCTACAGTGAGAGTTGAGTAGTTGGAACAGAGTCTATATGGCCACAAAGCCTAAAATATTTACTATCTGACCATTTACAGAAAACGTTTGCCAATCCTTGCTCAAGACTAAGAGCTGTTGAATTAGTGGAGTGTTTTTTTGTAAAGCACTGATTCTCAAATGAGGTAGGGGGTGATGTGTATCAGAATCACCTGGAGAACTTTTTCCAACCCCAAAATATAGTGTAAGTTCCAAGATTCTACCTCCAGTTGAAAAATCACTGATAGGATTGGGTTGTATCTTTCAGTTGTATTGAGGCCAGAAAATGTTTGGAGGACTAGTGGGATAAAGAAACACTAGTTGCCTTAGGTTTAAGAGTTGCAGTGATACCGCTTTTCACAGACCTCTGGATTACCTATTGTTTCTCAAAATATTTTTTGGTTTTTATTTTTTTAACCTTTATGGCAGCGGATAAACATAAATTTCAGAGATTCCTGACTGCTGACTTGGCCCTGGTGGTGACAGTATATGCCCCTATCACTTTTCCTCCTGCATCTGTGATGCTTTTCAAACAGAACAGCAATGGTAAGTTGAGTTCACAGAGGTGAATAGGCCAATAGGCCTGTGGGTCCTTAATAAGATTAACTGCTTTCTGTATTTAAATTTGGGGGCCAAATGGCACAAAAAAGGTAATGATGGTTTTCAAAATATCCCAATCTCAGCCTCATATTGGGTCTGAGGCAAGGATGACAAATGGGGTTTTATCTTGCTTGCAAACCGTAGCTAATTGGTAGAGGCTGCTCAGAGTGCTATATTTAGGGTAGGTTCTGAGGATAGGCTCAGCAGGAATAACACTTAGTGATCTTTGCCATGAACCCAGGAGGGGCAGCATAGTACATCCCTATTTTGTTTCCCTAAGATCTCGCGTAGGTCTTTAAATGGACTGGACAATAAATGAAGGCTTTGACCTATGGACTCCTGCTGCTCTGCTTTTGCCCCTTAGGAATGCACAGCCTCATTGCCACAGGCCATCTGTTGTCAGTGGATCCAGACAGAATGGTCATCAAGAGAGTTGTTCTGAGTGGTCATCCTTTCAAAATTTTTACTAAGATGGCAGTGGTGCGTTACATGTTCTTCAACAGAGGTAGGTGTGACGGATGGGATCCAATTGCCTTTGTGGGATGAAGGTTGGATTTATATATTATGGATAAATGTTTCATCTTGGTCTTCTGTGTGTTTGATTCTAAGAGGATGTGCTGTGGTTTAAACCAGTGGAACTGAGAACAAAGTGGGGCCGTAGGGGACACATCAAGGAGCCTTTAGGTAAGAGAATGTGGGATTTGGGATCTTGTATAGATTTCCCCAGGGCTACTAAATGACTATTGGGTTAGACCACTGCTTTAAAATTTCCTATTAAATTTGACCAACTCGTGCTGTTTTCTTTGTAGGTACTCATGGCCACATGAAGTGCAGTTTTGATGGGAAGCTAAAATCTCAGGACACAGTACTGATGAACCTCTATAAAAGAGTTTTCCCCAAATGGACTTATGATCCATATGTACCAGAACCAGTACCTTGGGTGAAAAGTGAGATTTCTTCAACAGTGCCTGAAATGGACATGGAATAATGGATTCAGTGGGATTCTGTCTCATTGCTACTAGTTAGCACTCTAGGGTTGGGAGCCTGTAGGTTGTGATTGGGCAGTTTATGTTTTCTACTTAGGCCTACTTAAGGTCTCCTGCTCCTTTTAGCAGAAGACTTTTCTTGGCCTTGACAAGGTATCTCAGTTAAGTATGGATGTTTTTCTATTGCAACTTAGTCCAAAAAACTATTAAAACTTACTGAAATATACATTCTCTATTAGGATTTTGAAAGCTCTTTAAGAGGGGAAGATAGGAAGTTGACAATGACCAGGAGACAAAATTTCCAAGTGTCTGGACACTGAATCCCTTTTCTTCCTTTTGCACATATTAAACAGAAACAGATTTCTAAAGAGCTGGCTTTTCAGCCTGCTTCACCCAAGTTAGGGAAGTTAAGTCTACATTTCCACCACTGAGCACAATACAAATGTTCTTTACTTCTGCGGAAACTGTTTGAAAATGCTGAGACAGCACAGCGGCCACTCCAACACCAGCTGTAGGTTCAATAAGCAATTTCATCCTCTCCCACACCAGCTGGGTTGCATACTGTTGGTATAGAAGGGAGTAAGAATTAGTGAAATGGGAAAAGGGGAAAGAGCCTAGTTGGTTGGCCTTTATAATTAAAGGCCAGATGGGGATATAATATGCCCCGTCTGAATTTTCCTATTGCTATATGTTTGTGCTTGCCAATGAAGGGCAGGGCTTTTTTCATTCTGACTCTGCTTCTACGGTCTTAATACATCTAGGGCACCCTCCTACATGACATGAAATCACCTAGTTGAGTCCCTAGTGTGTGAGTTGCTACTTACAACAGGAGGGTGTTTTGCCTAAGAAGTTGCTCCATTCTTTTGTTATTTCCTTTCCTCTTGGGGCCTCACCTTAATTTCATCCTCTGTGACAGTGAAGACATCATCCACGAGGTCCCGTATAATAGGCCAGGTGTTTAAGCCAATGCTGGATCTGACACCATCTGCTATGGTTTCTGGAGGATAGGGATTGGGGGTCAGTTCCCCTTTCAGTTTGGACTGGTAGCAGTCATTTGCATTCAAGGGTTCAGCAGCATATACCTTGACACTAGGTCTCAGAGCCTAGGAAGAGGAATATTAGATAGCTTACAACTAGCCACAGCATTTTGCCTGCATGCTTGCAGTAAAATGATTAGTACAGTTAACATATTTCTGCCCAAGAGGCTTTCTTTTAATCGATGTAATGGAAATAAGGCCTTTAAGCACTTGAAATTGTTTTCCACTCTGGCCTCGGTTGCCTAGATCACAGCTGGTTCTGCTGGTAACTTGGGAAAAGAGTAGCCACTGACTTGGATAGTAGGTTGGTGAGATGGAATTCAGAGGACTGTGAGGGTGCCACTCATTGTAATGGCTTTTGTGCTGAAAGTTTTCATTAAGAAAAGGGTAGTGAGGGACTTCCCTGGCGGTCCAGTGGTTAAGACTCCACGTTTCGGGCTTCCCTGGTGGCGCAGTGGTTGAGAATCTGCCTGCTAATGCAGGGGACACGGGTTCGAGCCCTGGTCTGGGAAGATCCCACATGCCACGGAGCAGCTGGGCCCGTGAGCCACAATTGCTGAGCCTGCGCGTCTGGAGCCTGTGCCCCGCGACGGGAGGGGCCGCGATAGAGAAAGGCCCGCGCACCGCGATGAAGAGTGGCCCCCGCTTGCCGCAACTGGAGAAAGCCCTCGCACGAACCGAAGACCCAACACAGCCAAAAATAAATAAATAAATAAATAAATAAATAAAATCAAGTAAAAAAAAAAAAAAAAAAAAGACTCCACGTTTCCACGGCAGGGGGCACAGGTTCAGTCACTGGGAACTAGGATTCCACATGCCGTGCGGCCAAAAAAAAAGAAAAAAGGGTAGTGATGAAGAGAAGGGCCTTCTATCTCAAGTGCCAAGGGATGATTAGAAGGAATGGCAATTTGGGGGAATGTTGAGCAAGTATTCACAATGTACTATGATGTAAAATAAACTCTTCTTTTTTTTTTTTTTTTAAGGATTTTCTTATTTATTTATTTATTTATTTATTTATTTATTTTTGGCTGTGTTGGGTCTTCGGTTCGTGCGAGGGCTTTCTCCAGTTGCGGCAAGCGGGGGCCACTCTTCATCGCAGTGCGGGGACCGCTCTTCATCGCGGTGCGCGGGCCTTTCTCTATCGCGGCCCCTCCCGTCGCGGGGCACAGGCTCCAGACGCGCAGGCTCAGCAATTGTGGCTCACGGGCCCAGCCGCTCTGTGGCATGTGGGATCCTCCCAGACCAGGGCTCGAACCCGTGTCCCCTGCATTAGCAGGCAGATTCTCAACCACTGCGCCACCAGGGAAGCCCCTAAAATAAACTCTTCTATGCCTGAAGTGGGGAGTCCTCCAGAAGCTGTTTTCTTACCTTAACTGTAATTGCTATTCCAGCAACCATTCCTCCTCCTCCTACAGGTACCACCAGTGCATCTACCAAGGGAACCTGTAGTGAAAAGAATATAAAGTATAAATAGGTCTATTAATAATCAGTTTTATATGTACATATAAAATAATTGGTTCTACGGCCAAACAGCATTACCAGTAAGTAGCTAAACAAGAACTAACTAAGCTTTTACCTGGTTTAGGACTTCCATGGCAATTGTCCCTTGCCCAGCTATCACTGCAGGCTCCTGGTTGGGATGTACCATGATGCCTTTTGTTTCTTCCACAATTCTTTTTGTAACATTTTCTCTGGACTGAAAGAGTACATTAATTTAGCTTACTTTATTTGTATTTAATAGAGTTCCCAACAAGTTAGATTCAGTCATTTAACACTTTATTTGCCATCTACTTTTTTCAGAATTTGTTTTGGCACTGGGGATATAACTGAACAAAACAGTCCCTGCACTCAGTGGAGTTATGTTCTAATGTGAGGAGGGGTGGGATATAAGTAAATATATGGTATGTCTAAATGCTTTGGAGAAAAATGAATTTATTTTATATAGGGTGCTCAGGAAGGGCCACTGGTAAAGTGACATTTTAATAGATTTGAACAAGTCCTGTGTATCTCCAGAATATTCCAGGGAAAGAGTAACAGCAAGTACAAAGACTACAGAGAGGAGTGCTTGGCTTTCTGAGAAACTAAGTGTGGTTGGTGTGGAGTGTTTGGAGGAGAGTAATAGTGGGAGATGAAGTCAGAAAAATAGTAATGGGCCAGTTCATCTGGGCCATAGATGATTGCAAGAACTTTGGTTTCCACTGTGTATGAGATGGGAAACCACTGGAGGATTTTGGACAAATTCTGACTTACTAAATGGATAGCTCTGGTTGCTCTTGGAAACAAGACTCGTGGGGCAAGGGTGGAAGCAGAGACCAATTAGGAGGCTACTGAATCTAGGTGAGGACTAACTGGTTTGAATCAGGGTGGTGATGGTAGAGGCTGTTAGACGTAGTTGGATTGGGCTTCTCTGGTGGCGCAGTGGTTAAGAATCCGCCTGCCAATGCAGAGGACACGGGTTCGAGCCCTGGTCTGGGAAGATCCCACATGCCACAGAGCAACTAAGCCAGTGCACCACAACTACTAAGACTGCTCTCTGAAAAAAAAAAAAAAAAAAAAGACTGCTCTCTGGAGCCTGCGAGCCACAACTACTGAAGCCCGCGCGCCTAGAGCCCGTGCTCTGCAACAAGAGAAGCCACCACAATGAGAAGCCTGCGCACCGCAATGAAGAGTAGCCCCCGCTCGCCGCAACTAGAGAAAGCCCGCGTGCAGCAACAAAGACCCAACGCAGCCAAAAATTAATTAATTAAAAAAAAAAGTAGTTGGATTACGGAAATGTTTTGAAAGTAGGACTAAGATTTGGATGTGGGGTATCAGAGTTATCAAAGATGACTCCACGTTTTGAGGATAATGAAGGATAAAAATTGCCATTTACTGAGATGGGGAAGACTGGAGGTGGAACAGTATTAAGATGAGGAGTTTGGTTTTAGACAGTAAGGTTGAGATGCCTATTAAGGCACCCAAGTGGGAATGTACAAGTCCTGGTTAAGAGCAAAGTTCAGGGCTGCAGTTAGAGTGTAGGTGATATTTTAAACTATGAGACTAATGAGATCATCTGAGTGAGTGTAGGTAGAGAAAAGGTCGTGCATGCCAACACTTAGAGAAACAACAAAGGAGACAGAAGCTGCAGCCAGTAAGGTAGGAAGAGAAGTTTCATTTTACTATGAAAGCTGTTAAGGTGGTACTGAACATTGCTCTCTTCCTTACCTCGTCGCTCTGTTCACTGTATACTATAGAGGCTCCATAGCCTTGTATCGCCAATTTTTTACAGTTGGGAGCTGTTTCGGGCACTACAATATAAGCAGGAATCCCTGGGAGGGAGAAGCATGTTTAGTTAGTACAAATCAGAATTTAGGATAGAAATTTATGTTCAGTTTGCTTGTAATCAGGGACTTGGAAATTTATTCCCACAGCTATCACCAACCTCACTGAAAGTTAAGGCTACTTTTCCAGTCCTCTGTGATGAGCCTACCCAGTACCCTGCGAAATTAATCAAGTACCTTGCAATTTGGCAGCATAGGAGAGAGCCTGGCCATGGTTTCCACTGCTGTGAGTAACAACAGCTTTGGGCTTCTCTTCTGAAGTGGCAGAAATCAAGCCTCTGATTGCATTAAGGGCACCACGAATCTGGAAAAGAGGGATGGTGAATTAATATATTTGATTAAAAATTCTTTTCAAAAAACCAAGGAGCTTTTTTACATTTTTCTTTTCTAATACTGCACATCCACTCCATGACTAAATCTTACTGAGTCTATCTCCTAAATATCTCATGTTCATCTTGGCCACTACCTTGGTGAGGCCTCATTTCTCAATTTGGTATCACCAAATCTCAGCTGATCCTGCCTCAAGGATTATTCTCATCTAATAGTTCCACTAGATTAGGAAAGTGAGCTTTTAAAAAACAAACGTTACCTTTTTCATTGATTGCCTATTTTTGTAAGAAAAGTACAAATCCCTTACAAGCTGCAGCCTTTCTAAACATATCTACCTCTACCGTTGTAGCCATCCTAAATTGCCTCTAGTTTCCATCCTACCAGGTTAGCTCACAACTCTGTACCTCTTGGCATGCTGATGCCTCTACCTGTAGTTCTTTTCCCCCACTCCCTGGTCTGGCTAAAAGTACTCATCCTGTAAAACTTGGATCAAACAACACCTGGTTCAACTTCCTTGTTCTCCCAGGCAAAATTAGGTACTTCATTCGTTTCCATGGCCCTTGTTTGTATCTCTTTTAAGACACTTGTCATCAACCTATTTTGTCTTCCCCTGCAAGTATGGATATGGGGCAAGGCCTAGTGTACATACACCTAGTATAGTTAGTGAAAATAAGTGCTTGATGTGTGATGAATGAAAAATAAACCATGGCAGAAGCAAAGGGCAAAAGAGAATGGAGAAGTTTTTGTTTGTTTAAAATAAAAGTTCTCAGTTAATGGGTATGGAAAAAGGTAAATTCCTGAAATCCTAAAGCTACCACTTAATGGGTACTAACAATACCTGTTAGGCACAGTGCAAAATGCAGCTTTTCAGATTTTTACCTGAATGGATCTTAAAGTTCAACTAACGGTCAGAAAATTCTGGTAACAAATCAGCATAGAAATCTATCTGTATGCATAGGAGAGGCACTGATGTATTTTGTAGAAAAATGTCCTGTTATATGAGGGTTGAGCTAGGGTTAGATCGTTTATATTCATATAAGGTATAAACAAATAGTAAGTTGACAAAGTGAATGCTTAAACTTGGCTATATACAGGGTGATCACACGTGTCCAGGTTGATGACTGTGGTCTCGGTTTAATCGTTACAAGTTCCCCCTTTTCATTCTCAAACATGTCCTAGTTTGGATAGTAAATTATATGTGATCACCTTAATTATACGGAATTTTGAGATTGTGTAAAAGTGGCTCTTGTCAATGCCATGCTGCTAAGTAACCAGGACTTGAGCAAAGGAAAATTTCTACAACCCTTTCTTTAGCTGTAAAAAGATATTAATTGTACCTACCTCACTGGGTGGTCAAGAGAATCAAAGTGGCTTGAAAAAAAACATGATACACTATCAAAAGGGATTGTTACCTTAAAAGATCCAGTTTTCTGGAAGAGTTCACATTTGAAGAAAAGATTACGCCCTGTTACTTGATTCAAAATGGAGCTTGTTAGCACTGGTGTGAGGTGGATAAAATTTCGAATGTTGATATGTGCTTTTTCAACATCAGCAAAGGAGATGCAGTACTGATCACACATGGTTCTGAAACCCAGGAATAAGAGAGGGGTTAAAGCAAGCCTAGACAATGTGTTTAATGAAGATTTTGAAAATGCATAACACAGACCCATGGAATGTACACCACCAAGAGTGAACCATAATGTAAACTATGGACTTAGGTGCTAATGGCATGTCAATGTAGGTTCAGCTGTAACAAATATACCACTCTGGTGGGGGATGCTGATAATGGGGGAGGCTATACACGTGTGGGGGCCGGGAGTATATGGCAAATTTCAGTTCCCATCAATTTTGCTGTGAACCTTAAACTAAAACAAACAAAAAACCCAAAAAACAACCAAACAAAAATCTTAAGAAAAAAAAAAAAGAAAATGCATAACATAGGAAAATAGACTCAGGGCCTGTGGTGTTAATGTGGGGACTGTCTCCATTACTGGGGTCCAGAATCTCTGCATAAGGGAACTTCTCATGAAGCTGAGTTTCTTGGTGTATAAGTTTGCTCTGTTGAAATCTCATAGGAGATAACTGGTGATGATTATGGAAGGCTTAAAGCTCAGCCCTCGCCCCTACCATCCATCTCTTGGCACTGCCGCTGGTCTCTACATTTTCATGATTGTGAAGCTTGAGTAAACTGGGTTCAAAATCTGCTACAAATTTTTATTTAAAAAAAATATTTCACAATTTACCAAGGGGAAAAATTGCCTACAATCCTACCATCTTAATAAATTATGTTCACTATGTTTCCTTCTGTTTTTTCAATATACATATATGACAGTTAAAATCAAACCATAAATAACATTTTTACTCCTTTTCCATTTGGTTCATTCTTCAAAGTTTTCATAATTATAATTTTCAGTAACTGTATTACGCTTCCACTTTTTACTATATTTACTGTAGTGTTTAAACATGAAGTTTCTCTTTATTTTTCCTTATTAAAAAAGGTAATGTATGTTCAATAGAAAAACAATTTAATCTGCTTTCCTCTCCAAAGACAATTGCTATCGAAGCTCTGTTGTCTCTCTTTCCAGGCCCACATACATATGCAGACAAAACTTTTTTGACAGGTTTGTTAACTTGCTTTTTTCAGACAATATATCTATGAATCTTTGCTTATCAATAGATATATTTATGTGACTTTTTATTTTTATTTGATGTGGAACATTTTTTAAAGTCTTTATTGAATTCGTTATAATATTGCTTCTGTTTTTTATGTTTTTTTTTTTTGGCCGCGAGGCACGTGGTATCTTAGCTCCCTGACCAGGGATTGAACCCGCATCCCCTGCATTGGATGGCAAAGTCTTAACCATTGGACTGCCAGGGAAATCACTATGTGATTTCTAGTGAAATGACTTACTAGTACTTCTTTTTACAAAAATACCATAGTTTTAGATAACTCTGTTGTTGAACATTTAGATTTCCTTTTTTTTTTGGCTATGATAAATAATGATGTAATGAACAGCCTTGTTGCAAGATCTCTGTTTATCTCTATACATGCTTTGAGTAGATTCCACCAGTGGTATTTTACATTAAAAGGCATACACACTTCTAAGGCTTTTGATACCACTGCCAAACTGGTCTCCAGAAGAGTTATAGATTATATCAATTTATACTCCAACAGCACTTTCTAAGGAATGACTATTTTCCTTCACCCTTACTGTATCATTTTTATCTTTCAATTTAATGAAGTATGTCTAGTAGTTTACATTTCTTTAATAGTGACTGAACTTTTTTTTATTTTATTGAAGTTAGGTTGATTTACAATGTTGTGTTAATTTCTGCTGTACAGCAAAGCGATTCAGTTACATATATGCATACCTTCTTTTTCATATTCTTTTCCACTATGGTTTATCACAGGGTATTTAGCATAGTTCTCTGTGCTGTAGGACCTTGTTGTTTATCCATTCTTTTTTTTATATATATAAATTTATTTATTTATTTATGGCTGCGTTGGATCTTCATTGCTGCACTCGGGCTTTCTCTAGTTGGCGGCGAGCAGGGGCTACCCTTCGTTGCGGTGCCCGAGCTTCTCATTGCGGTGGCTTCTCTTGTTGTGGAGCACGGGCTCTATGCATGTGGGCTTCAGTAGTTGTGGCTCACGGGCTTTAGAGCACAGGCTCAGTAGTTGCAACACACGGGCTTAGTTGCTCCGCGGCATGTGGGATCTTCCCGGACCAGGGATCAAACCTGTGTCCCCTGCATTGGCAGGCGCATTCTTAACCACTGTGCCACCAGGGAAGTCCCTGAACATTTTTTCTGTATACTTACTGGCCACTAATTCTTTTGTGAATCTTTAACATACCATTTACTGACTGAATCATCCTTTCCTTTGAAATACATTTATAAAAAATTAAATATCTATTAATGCTTGGGGCTTTTCTGGATTTAGTATTTTGTTCCATTGATCAGACTGCCAATTCCTTTCCCAGTTGTTCATTGTATTAATACGTTCTTCCCTGATTTCTCTTTCTAAAATTTATTGGCTTTTCTCACACACCAATTCTTCCAAATGAATTTCAGAAATCCTTTACCAAGGTTGCCAGAAATTCCACTGTACAATCTACAAATGAATTGGGGGCATGACTGACATTTAAAAATACTGAGTCTCCCCATCCATTAACATGAGTGTCTTTTAATTTAGTAAAGTCTTTTTGTTTTAGGTTTCTTAGTAAAGTTATCATAATTTATTTATGCCCTGTATAGATCTGATTAAATTTATGCCTAAGTATATTTTTGTTGCTTTTGAGATAAGGCATTTTTAAAATTAGATTTTTAAACTGCTTACTGATGATGTATATGAAAGCTAATAATTTTTGTATATTTATCATGTAATAGGATACTTTACCAGATTATCCTGTTAGATCTAATAGTTTTACAGTTTATTCTCTAAACAATCATGCTATCTGCAAATAAAGCTAATTTGTCTTTACCTTAAAAATGTACCTCTTGTAACTTATTCAATGACTTCATAGTTACCGGTTTATATGGATTTGCCATCTCCTCCTGAATTAATTTAAGTAATTTTTTTTGGTAAAATCACTTAATTTAAAATTTATTAGTATAAAGCTGTACATATTAATATTTCTAAGTATTTTTCATATCTGTGGTATTCATTCATTCAACAAATTTGAGCACCTTCTGTGTCAGATACTGTTTGATCTGGGGATATAGTATTAGAAAAGTAGACTTGTTCCTCCTCTCATAAAGATTACAACGTATTGGAGAGGTGTCTAACAAACAATCCAATTAAATATGTATTTACAAACATTGATGTGTTAACTTAGGGAAGTGTATTATGATAGGATACTATAGTGGGAGGCCTTATTTAGATCAGTGAAGGAGGTCAATGAAGACTCTCTATGTAGAAGTGAATTTTTATTATTTTGTGAATAATTAGTTTTTTTTTTCTTGAGAAGTAAAATTAAATTATGACCTAAAAGATGAATGGGCAGAGTAGTGGGGAAAGTGTTTCAGGTAGAGGGAATAATAATATTATGTGAAGGCTTTAAGGAGGGAAAGAGATTGGCATTTTCCAGGAATTAAAAGGTCAATGTATCTGAAAATGTGATCAATGGGAAATGTGATAAGAGATAAGGAGAGTGGGCTTCCCTGGTGGCGCAGTGGTTGAGAATCTGCCTGCTAATGCAGGGGACACGGGTTCGAGCCCTGGTCTGGGAGGATCCCACATGCCGCGGAGCAGCTGGGCCCGTGAGCCACAATTGCTGAGCTTGTGCGTCTGAAGCCTGTGCTCCACAACAGGAGAGGCCACGATAGTGAGAGGCCCGCGCACCGCGATGAAGAGTGGCCCCCGCTTGCCACAGCTAGAGAAAGCCCTCGCACAGAAACGAAGACCCAACACAGCCATAGATAAATAAATGGATAAATAAAAAAAAAAAATAAAAGAGATAAGGAGAGTGAAGTTGGCAGAGTCTAGATCATAAGGGACCATGACTCATGGAAGTTTTTTTTGGCCGCACCTCGCGGCATGCAGAACTTCCCAGACCAGGGATTGAACCCACGCCCCCGGTAGTGGAAGCGTGGAATCTTAACCAATGGACCACCAGGGAAGTCCATGGATTTTTTTTTAAGAGCAATAAAATGCCATTGGACTTGTGGTTACCAGGGGAGGGGGCGGGGAGGGATAAATTGGGAGATCGGGACTGACATATACACACCACTATATATAAGATAGATAACTAATAAGGACCTACTGTATAGCAGAGAATGCTATTCAATACTCTGTAATGACCTATATGGGAAAGAATCTAAAAAAAGAGTTCACTTTGCTGTACAGTGGAAACTAACACAACATTGTAAATCAACTATACTCCAATAAAAATTTTTTAAAAAATGCCATTGGCGAATTCTGAGCAGGTAAGTGACATGTTAGAATCCATATTTACAGAAAATCACTTGCTACATTGCAATGAATGAAAAGGAAAGAGATAAGAGTGGAATCAAGGTATCCAGTTATGAAGTATTAAGAGTTGTAATACACACGAAAAACAACAGGGGGGCTTGGATGGTGAAAGTGGAGGTAGAAAAAAATAATCATTCAAGATACATTTTGGAAAAACAAACCCATGGAAAAATGGGCGAAGGACTTGAATAGACATTTCTCCAAAAAAGATATACAAAGGGCCAACAAACACATGAAAAGATGCTCAACATCACTAATCATTAGAGAAATGCAAATCAAAACCACAATGAGATACCACCTTATGCCTATTAGGATGGCTACTATTTAAAAAACCCCCAAACTGGGAAAATAACAGGTGTTGGCAGGATGTAGAAAAACCGGAGTCCTTGTGCACTGTTGGTAGAAATGTAAAATGGTGCAGTTGCTGTGGAAAACAGTATGGTAGTTCCTCAAAAAATTAAACAGTATTACCATATGGTCCAGCAATTCCACTTCTGGTTATATACCCAAAAGAATTCAATGAGGGTCTCAAAGATATATTTGTACAACTATGTTCATAGCAGCATTATTCTTAATAGCCAAAAGGTGGAAGCAACCCATGTATCCAGAGACAGACAAATGGATAAACAAAATGTGATCTATACATACAACAAAATATTATTTAGCCTTAAAAAAGGAAATTCTGACATGTGCTATAACATGGATGAATCCTGCGAATATTATGCCAATTGAAATAAGCCAGTCACAAAAAGACGAATACCATATGGTTACACTTATGTGAGGTACCTAGAGTAGTCAAATCCATAGAAAGTAGAACGGTGATTGTAAGAGGCTGTGGGGAGGACGGGGCAATGGGAAGTTGTTGTTCAATGGGTATAGTTTCAGTTTTGCAAGATGAAAAGAGTTCTGGAGATTGGTTGTACAACAATGTGAATGTACTTAACACTACTGAACTGTACACTTAAAAATGGTCATGATGGTATATTTCATGTTACGTGTATTTTACCACAGTTAAAAAACACACACGCACATACATTTTGGAGATTATAATTAGTTAGACCTCTTGGTTACGAGTGATAGAACCCCAATTTGAACTGGCTTAGGCACAAGAGGGAGGTGATGAGAATTTACTGGCTCATGGAATCCACGGAAGAGTTGAACCATGGGAAGGGCAGGAACATGGCACATCAGGAACAACTGGAACTAGGGACTTTGAGATTTTCCAGGACTTTCTCATTGTTTCTCACCTCTGCTGCTTTCTGCATGTCGGCTTCATTCTTTTCACTGCAGACCAGCTGGTTCGGTATGGCAGGACACATGGCTGCTGACAGCTCCTGTGTTTTACATTTTACGGCTTCCAAACTGGAGAGGGATTTTCTTTTTTTTCTTAGTTTCAGTTAAAAAAATTCTGGGTAGGGACGCTGATTGGCCCATCTAGGCCCAGGACCAGTGGCCAAGGGTGTGAGGTCATTTAAGACAATACTATGCAATAGAAGTATTTACAGAAACATGAAATAGAAACAATGATTTCTATAACATAATATCAAATATGTACATTTAAAACACATACATATACAAAACAATACTATATATTATTCAAAGATACATGTATATCCAAGGACATGTATCAAACACATTAGAGTGGCTACTGAAGAAAGAGGGAAGGAACATGACTGGGAATTGGAATGAAGGAAAAAAAGATAAAATGAGAAAGGCCTTGTTGATGATAATGTGAACTGAACAGCAGGACTGCCTCAAATCTCTGCACCTGAGGGAAAAATAGAAGCAAATGAAGGGAGTAAAAGAGGAAAGAAAGGAAAATAGGAAATAGAAAAAGGAAAAGAGAAAGTACTTCTGAGTGACAGTAAGGGACAGTTTTCAAGAGAAAAGGAAGGGGAAAATGTTGAGGTGATGAACTCCATACGTCACCACTACAGATATAGAAGAGACATATCCTGATATTGGATTGAATGTGGGGACTGAGGGAGAGGGAGGTGTCAAGGATAACTCTTGGGTTTTGACTTAGATGGTGGTATAATTTACTGAGATATAAGGCTGGCAAAGAAACAAATATTTTAGGGGAAAATCAGAGATTTGATGAGCTAAGTTTGCATTACCTATGAAGCATTTGGTAGGATGTCTTTTGAATTTTCAAAATTTTTTGCCAGAAGTGTGTCTATTTTAATGTCTATTTCTGAAGAATGAGTGCTTCAATTTATCAAGTGCTGTTCTTTTTCCTTTATTATTTCTGATTTTATCTTTATTTCTTCCTCTATTTTTATTTTCTTTTTCTATCCTTGTTGAATACGTAGCTTATTAATTTTCATTCTTTTTACTTATTTATTTATTTATTTGGGCGTGCTGTGCAGCTTGTGGGATCTTAGTTCCCCAACCAGGGATTGAACCCGGGCCCTCGGCAGTGAGAGCTTGGAGTCCTAACCACTGGACTGTCAGGGAATTCCCAAGATAACCATTTAAAAAAGTTTGGTATGTAATCTTCCACATCTTTTTTGATGTATTTATATAGAAATTTAAGTATGCAACAAATGGTTTTGCTGCACTCAGACGGAACCATACTCTATATCTTGTTCTGCAATTGGCTTAAAAAATTAACCATGTATCTTGAATATATCAGCATGTATTTTTATTCTTTAAACTCAGCTTTCATTGTGATACAGGTCTAAATATGGTTGTCTTTTCACTTATTTCTACCTGGTATTTCATGAACCCTTTAAATCTGAGGGTTGAATTTAAGTCTTAAATCCAAATTTTCCATCAACTTAGTAAATTTTCTTCTATTATATATTTGATTATTGCTCCTCCTCAGTCAGTTCTGTTATCACCTTCTGGACTCATATTTGATTATTAGTTTTCTGGATCCATTCTCCATATCTCGTACCTTTACCTCTCAATAGTTTCTATCTATTATATTTTCCCTCTGAGTTCTCATAAAATTTTTTGAGCTGGTTTAACTTTTGGCATATCTCATCTGCAGCTCACTTATACTGCTGTATTAATTTGTCAATGGTGTTTTTCCTAAGAAAGTTTTCTTCAGATTATTTTTCCATTAAAGAAAAAACTGTTGCAATGTCGTCAATTTCACTATGAAAACAAATTAGTTTTAAACATTTTTTTCCTATTTCTTTCATATCTGTTTTAAAGATTGCCATTTGCTCTGACCACTCCAATCACTCCTCTTCTTTTGTTATCTATTGACTTTCTCCATCTGTTGAGAACTTCGTGGAGGCGAAGCGTCTGCCACCTAATAGGAATTGAATGAGTTGTCAGAGACTGTTTAAATCTTTTAGGCCCAGTCTAAGGAATAATCGGTAACTATTCTTTGATGGTGCAGAGGTCCAATAGGTTGTGCGGGACTGGGAAGGAGCAAGAGGTGGAGGGAAGCGGCCTTGCAAGAGGAGGGAATTCCACCACAGTTCTGAACACGGGGCTCATGAACAAACAGGTAAAGTACCAGTATTCAGATCCAGTTACATTTTAAAGATGAAAAAAAAAAAAAAAATCAACCTGAGATCCAGGAAAGTCAAGTAATTTTTCCCAGAATCCACAGTGATACAGAAATTCCCAAATCGACTCATAACACCTCCTGACTTATTTCCACACAACCCCTTCCCTCAGCAAGAGCCATCTATACTGTATTTAAAAAAAAAAAAAAGTCACGAAGTTTGGGACGTAGATTGCCATAAAGGAAAAGACTTTTGAGTGTCTGGTAATTATCGATTGTGTCACCCTGGGCAATTTGCTACGGTTCTCTGGGATTCAGTTTCCTCATCTTAAAAAAAGAAAAAAAAAAAGAAAAAAAAGGGGCATAATACTAACTACCCTACAAGATCTTGAAGGTCGCAGAGTAAAAGCCTGGGGCACTAGTCCGGGCCTGTGGCGGGAGACCCTGGCCTAAGATGACTGGAAAGGGCCGGACGGTGAAGGCCCCCGTCAACCCGAGCCCCAGGCTGGTACCGGTGTCCTCGAAGGCCACCACGGCAGCAAGAGCAGCCACCGCAGCGAACGCCCGCCTTGCCTGCCCTGGCTCGGCCAGGTCAGACCTCACCTCACCTCCCAGGCGCCGCGCCTCCAACTCCCGCCTCAGCGCACCTTCCCGGCCACACCTCTGCGCACGCGCGGCGCCCGGCTGCCCCCGCCCAGGCTCGCGGCCCGCCTCTTCCCGACCGAACGTGCTTTCGGCGCTTTTCCTCCCAGTGCGGCCACCGTCGTTTGGGGAGGGGAGCGGGAGGGGGCGGGGAAAAGGGTGGGAGGTGGGTGAGCGCGCGCGCCGCCCGTCCGTCGTGGTTTCCTGGCTGCGCGCGGCACTGGCGGAGTAGTTGCAGCTGTAGCAGCAGCCGCGAAGATGGCGGAGGGGTTGGAGCGTGTCCGGATCTCCGCGTCGGAGCTGCGAGGGATCCTGGCCACTTTGGCTCCGCAGGCCGGGAGCAGAGGTGAGTCGCGCCGCCCAGCTCCTGGGCCGGGCCTGCCCGCCCCGCCTCCCTCTCCTCCTCTGCCTCCTCCCCGCTCAGTTCGCGGCGCTCCGGAGCCCCCGCCCCTTCCCCCAACACTGGGGGCGGGGGCCGAGGGCGGTCCCTCCCCGTTCTACCAGCCAGAGAGCCGGTGTGGGGTCGGGCTCTGCCAGCTCCGGCCCCTTCGGGCGAGCCCAGCCCAAGTTCCTGCCTCCGCCCCCTTTCTCACGGCGAAGGTGACTGTTCCCCATTGCCTTAGCCCTCTCACAGGATTCTCAGCCGTCAGGGGACGCGGAAAGGAGTGGGCTCCGGGGTCTGGTGGAGGCCCCCGGGGTGCATGGTTCCTCGAGGAGTCATCCGTAGGCCTGCCCCGTCGTTTCTTTAGCGTTGGAAGGAGCTGGGAACATCGAGGAGAAAGGTTCAACAGCTTGGGACTTCCTTGCTGAACTTTTCCCCCCTCAAGGCAGGCTTCTGAAGGCTGCGCCACCGGAGGGATCCAGGACCTCAGAGAGCTTACTCTACTCTGGTTTGGCTTTGGCATGTGTGGGAGCAGTTTTTATCAGGGAGAGTGTTCAACTTGCAAGTTAAAGTCTCCAGCCACACCAGGAAAGCACCAAGGAAGATTCTAGTGTCTCACCTCTCTTTGGTTAGGCAGTGGAGTCGTGTAGAATGGTAGTTATACTCCTGCAGGCTTGTGGCCGAAGTCTGTAAAATTGGTTTTCATGGGTCATGTGCATTGGATTATTCAGGTTGTTTTCTCCCTCCTCTCTGGAAAGTGGTAGTGGCTCTTCCCACCCCACCCCCCAACTTACACAGGCTGCTGAGGATGAGCTCTTCTGGAGTTAACTGCTTTACCTTTGTTCGTAGTGGATGAAGCAGTCTTTTAGACTTCAGAAAATACTGAAGCAGTATCTTAAACTTAAGGGTTTTGTGCTTTTGTTTTTTTTCCAATTTCGTTACACCCATGGGTGTAAATGCTGGAGCATGTGATCCCTGTTATGAGCTTGTTTGCATTTGTGTTTATAGAACAGTAGTAGGATTTTCTATAACATTCCATTTTGAGTATACTCTGTAATGTCACTAATTCCTGTTTCTTCCCCACTGAACAGTTTAGTGGCTATTTACAGTAGACTCTCCCCTTAACAGATAAATGTAACAGATAAAAAAATTGATGCTTGCTTATCTGTCATTCTGTAAGTTCCTGGTGCCTGGAGAGTGGTTTCTAAAGCCCTGTTCTCTTATTCTTGAGTGCCCCAGTCGTTGGTATTTTGAGAGCATGTCGCAATACTTCCATCATCCTCCAGGGAAAGCTCCTTTATGGAACTTTTTCCTTATATAACGTCATCATAGTAGCAGTTAGTCTCAGTATTCTAACGATGACTGTCTGAGCAGTATTTCCTTGGAAGGACCCTGCTGGCTGCTGTTAGAGAGTTGGTGAGCATGAGTGGAGTTGAAGAATGTGAAAGGAACTGCTTCCTGTTTGCTTCAACAGGAGGTATGTGATTGGGTAGTTGAAATCCTAAAGAAGAGGATTGTCCTGGCCAAGTTCAGTGACTGGAGTTGCAAATTTTTTCTCCAGAGATGTCCAGAACTGTGGATTGTTATGCATACCCCTCTTTTTCTCTGCCCTCCCCCCCACCCCCGACCCATTAGTATGTTAAAAGGACTCAGCCACACTGGAAAAATGTTAGAGGCAGAAGAGACCAAGATGGAGCTGAGGGCTCTATAGCAGAGAACAGTCCAATGCAGAACTGGTTAAAGATCTTTTATTCTATCAATGATTAGGTAGTTTGGGGTCTTGTGGATCCGAATATGGTTTGGGTAACAAGAGAATGTAGGTTTTATTCCTTGTTTCCCCAACTCAGGTGTAGGTAGCTCCAACACAGTTAAGTTCTTAGTTTTGCCAGTTGCTGAACAAATATTGTAAACCTAGTAGAATTTCTGTTTCTGCAGAAATTTCCTTCGTTGTCTACCGGTATTAACATTTCAATGTGTAATTCTTGCTTGACTTTTTTTTTTTTTTATAAATTTTTTTTTTTAAGTTATACAATTTTTATTTATTTATTTATTTATTTATGGCTGTGTTGGGTCCTCGTTTCTGCGCGAGGGCTTTCTCCAGTTGCGGGAAGTGGGGGCCACTCTTCATCGCGGTGCGCGGGCCCCTCATTATTGCGGCCCCTCCTGTTGCGGAGCACAGGCTCCAGACGCGCAGGCTCAGTAGCTGTGGCTCACGGGCGTAGCCGCTCCGCGGCATGTGGGATCCTCCCAGACCAGGGCTCGAACCCCTGTGCCCTGCATTGGCAGGCAGATTCTCAACCACCGCGCCACCAGGGAAGCCCCGACTTTTTTTTTTTTTTAATGTTTATTTTTTGGCTGCGTCGGGTCTTAGTTGTGGCATGTGGGGTCTTTTGTTGCGGCGTGTGGGCTCTTCGTTGCAGTGTGCGTGGGCTTCTCTCTAGTTGTGGCACGCAGGCTCATTAGTTGTGGCGTGCGGGCCTAGTTGCCCCACAGCACGTGGAATCTTAGTTCCCTGACCAGGGATCGAACCCGTGTCCCCTGCACTGGCAGGTGGATACCTAACCACAGGACCACCAGGGAAGTCCCTCTTGCTTGACTTTTTTTTTTTTTTAAAGTTTTATTGGGATACAATTGTGTGTATCTTTTTTTAAAAAATTATTTATTTATTTATTTATTTATGGCTGTGTTGGGTCTTTGTTTCTGTGCGAGGGCTTTCTCTAGTTGTGGCAAGCGGGGGCCACTCTTCATCGCGATGCGCGGGCCTCTCACTATCGCGGCCTCTCTTGTTGCGGAGCACAGGCTCCAGACGCGCAGGCTCAGTAATTGTGGCTCACGGGCCCAGCTGCTCTGCGGCATGTGGGTTCTTCCCAGACCAGGGCTCGAACCCGTGTCCCCTGCATCGGCAGGCAGATTCTCAACCACTGCGCCACCAGGGAAGCCCCCTTTTGCTTGACTTTTAATGACAATTCCTTTTCCTTTCCTTCCCCTTTATTCTTCTACCTCTTCCTCCCCAACACTCTCTCCAACATCACAGAAAACATGAAGGAGCCCAGGCAGCGCAAAGATAACAGGCGCCCAGATCTGGAAATCTATAAGCCTGGTCTTTCCCGACTAAGGAACAGACCTAAAATCAAGGAACCCTCTGGGAGTCACGAATTTAAGGATGAAATTGTTAATGACAGAGATTCTTCTGCTGTTGAAAGTGGTACACAGCTCATTAAAGATGTCTGCAAAGACAGCTCACAGCAAAATGGTCCTGTAGACCCAGAAAATACTCGGGCACAGGAGTCTTTTCCTAGGACTGTTGGGCAAGAGGATCGAAGTTTAAGAATTATCAAGAGAACAAAGAAACCTGACATGCAGATCTATCAGCCTGGAAGGCGTTTGCAGACTGTTACCAAAGAATCGACCAGCAGGGTGGATGAGGAAGAAATCCTCAACCAGGTAGAACAACTGAGAGTAGAGGAAGATGCGTGTAGGGGAAATGTGAAAGAGGAGGTTGTGAACAAGGCAGACAAAGAGGAGGCAGAAAAGAGCCTAAGTGGTGACAGAATAAGGGCTGCAAAGGGGGAAAAAGGAAAGAGGGTTGAAAAAGGGGAGGGCGTGAAGAAGGTGAATGATGACCCAGCTCAGGGGAAGCCAGGTTCTGCGAAGCGCTACTCCCGCTCAGACAAACGAAGGAACCGCTACCGCACTTGCAGTACCAGCTCAGCGGGTAGCAACAACAGTGCAGAGGGGACTGGCCTCACTGATAATGGAAGTCGCCGCCGCCGCCAGGATCGGACCAAGGAGAGGCCACGACTGAAGAAACAAGTATCTATGTCCTCAACTGACTCCTTGGATGAGGACAGAATTGATGAGTCTGATGGGCCACGGAGGAGCTCAGAAAGGAAGAAACATTTAGAAAGAAGCTGGTCTGGCTGTGGGGAGGGAGAGCAGAAAAGCAATGGTAAAGAAAATCGAGGCACTCTTCACGTTACTTTCGATGCAGAAACCATGAACAAAGATTCCCCCATGGTGAGGTCAGCCAGGGAGGATTCTGATAGGTTAAAGTCAGACAAAGGCTCGAGCAGTGGGGGCAAAGGCTCTGAGAAGCAGGAGTCCAAAAACCTGAGACAAGAACTTCGGGGTCGTGGCCGTGGCATTCTGATTCTGCCTGCCCATACCACCCTGTCTGTCAATTCAGCCGGTTCTCCAGAGTCTACGCCTTTGGGACCTCGGCTTTTATTTGGATCTGGTAGTAAGGGATCTCGGAGTTGGGGCCGAGGAGGCACCACTAGACGATTGTGGGACCCAAACAATCCTGATCAGAAACCTGCTCTAAAGAGCCAGACACCGCAGCTACATTTCTTGGACACTGATGATGAAGTCAGCCCTACCTCTTGGGGTGACTCACGCCAGGCCCAAGCATCTTACTATAAGTTTCAAAACTCAGACAACCCTTATTATTACCCCCGGACACCAGGCCCTGCCTCCCAGTATCCTTACACAGGCTATAGCCCTCTGCAGTACCCGGTGGGCCCTACAAATGGTGTGTACCCAGCGCCTTACTACCCAGGCTACCCAACTCCATCAGGACAGTATGTCTGTAGCCCCCTCCCTGCCAGCACCATGAGTCCTGAGGAGATGGAGCAACACATGAGGAGCATGCAGCAACAGGAACTACATCGGCTTCTCCGGGTGGCTGACAACCAAGAACTGCAGCTCAGCAACCTGCTCTCCAGGGACCGCATCAGTCCTGAGGGCCTGGAGAAGATGGCTCAGCTCAGGTACGGTGGGTTCCATCCTGGCTAGAGGGGAATGGGGATAAGCTGGAGGTGTGCAGGCCCCCATGGCTGAGGAAGATAGAAACGTTTTAGGTAAGCTGCTGGGTGTTATCTCCCTTTCACATTGAGTTTTGTAAGGGAAGGGGAGTTGGAAAAAGAACGGAACAGAAAATTTTGTTTCTAGTCCTAGAAATGATTAATGTTTCCCACTTTTTCTTTAAGAAGAAAAAAATCTTTAAGAGAACATGGAATCTGGATATGGAAAAGGAAAGACTTTCTAAAGTGCCAAGAAATGAACAACATGTAACTTGTGGTGAAGATTTTACTTTGGCTGTTAAATTTAGGTGGAGGCATATGGGGAAGAACTACTTTCCTAGACATAACTGTCTTTAGAATGACATTCTGCTGTGCAGAATGGAAACTAGAGTGAGTACTATACCTGGTGGCATTTTGGATTTCCTGCCAAGGAAGGTGTTTGATTTGTAGGAACCTCAGATCTTGGGTCTAGCCTTTCCTGTGGTGTATTTGGAGCTAGAAGTTGCATGTATTTTATTCCAGAGCTGAACTGCTGCAGCTATATGAGCGCTGTATTCTATTAGATATTGAGTTCTCTGATAATCAGAATGTGGATCAGATCCTGTGGAAGAATGCTTTCTATCAGGTGATTGAGAAGTTCAGGCAGCTTCTCAAGGATCCGAATGTTGAGAACCCAGAACAGATTCGGAACAGACTTTTGGAGCTCTTGGATGAGGTAAACCATCATCTTTATGTTCTCAGGATAAAGACTTCAACATCCTTTAGTTGTGATGGGTTTTTTACCACCCCAAATACTATGTTTTATAACAGAACATTGACAACAAACTGTATGCTCTTTTCTTGGGTTTAGGCCTACCCTACGTCTGTTACTTCCTTGACACCATAACTTACAATTGGAGTTAGTTTTGAGTTTGGAAGCTTTCTGAATGTCTTAGCTGGAGTGTGTGTGTGTGTGTGTGTGTGTGTGTGTGTGTGTGTGTGTGTGTGTGTGTGTGTTTTCATATCTTTAAAACCACGGAAAGGCTTATGCTATCAGTTTGTCTTGTGCTTAGTTGGTGGCCACTAAATACTGTATATGCCTCCTTTTACATTAGATGGCTGAGCATTAGCAAAACTGTGAAAGGGTCACTTGCCCCAGTTTCTGGGTAGATTAGATCAGAACAGGCTGATTCGGCTGATCCTTATTTTTTCTCTTTATAGGGTAGTGACTTCTTTGATAGTTTGCTTCAGAAGCTGCAGGTTACTTACAAGTTCAAACTGGAGGACTACATGGACGGTCTTGCCATTCGCAGCAAGCCATTACGAAAGACAGTAAGCCAGCTTCTTTATCTTAAATTTATTCACTCACTTAGTAAGCATTTATCTGGTGTTAGTTCTGTGCTAGGCACTATGCTAGGTGTCGAGTATACAAGAATGAAAGATACAGCCCTGTGGGGGAACAGACCAATTAAACCAACAACTGTAACGTAATGTCATGAGTACTACGGCAGTGGCATATATAGAGTGTTGAAGGGGCATGGAAGGAATTGAATCTGCTTTAGACTGGTGGGGGTCAAGGAAGGTTTCTTGGAGACTGTCAAGTTGAGTTTGAAACATGACTAGGAGTGGAAGGGGCAGTTTCGATACAGGGCACAGTGAGAGACTCATACCTTGTTGGGAAGGTGTAAGAAGTCAGCATGCTGTTGTCTGTAATGTGGATTGGGCTGTTGGAGGAGGTAAAGCTGATGAAGTAGGAAGGGATGGATCATAATCTCTTACATGCCACGCTGAAGAGTTTGGATTTTTTCCTGAAAGCAGTGAGGAGCTATTGATCGATTTTCAACAAATGGATAGCATAGATTTGTTCTTGGAACCAGTCACTCTGGCAAATGGATGAGTTTGGGCAAGAGTGGAAGTAGGAGGGTCAGGTGTGGGGCTGAACTGAGGTAGAGGTAGTGGAGGTGGAGAAGAGGAGACAGATTGGAAAGATATAAGGGAGTAGAATTGAATTGCTGGCTGGTTAGGTGTGAATGATGAGATTGGAGGCATGAGGAGACCAGATCATCTCCCATTTTGTGCCCTAGGAGAGAGGCTGAGAAGGAAGAGATTAGTTTAGTTTTGGATCAGCTTAGGTGGAGGAGCTTGAAAATGAACAAGTGAATGTTATGGTCTGTCTGGAGCTCAGGAGAAAGAGCTGGGCTGGTGATAGAGATTCAGAAGTCATCAACGTGTAGGTGATAGTTGAAGCAGAAGTTGGGAAGCTAGGAAAGCTAGCCAGAGAACAGGGGGTCAGATTTTGAAGGTGGTGGTGGGTAAAATTGTCAAGTGCTGTAAAATCCTCAAATGTTAAGATTACTAAAAACTGTCCATTGGATTGGATGATCTTATCACGAGTTATATTAGTTGGAGAGGATGGAAACCAGATTGTAGTGAGTGAGAAGTGGGGCAGCAGATATAATGAGAGGGTAACTTAGACTGTTCTTTTAAGAAGGCTGTGAAGGCAAGAAGGGAAGATAGTAGTCAAAAGACATAGTGTCAAGAGAAGTTTGTTTCTAAGCTTGGAGAGACTTTAGCGTAATTATATGTTGAGAGGAAAGGGCCAGGGGAGAGGAAGAGGTTGATCCATTAGAGAAAGGAGTGTGATTTATGGAGCAGAGGCTTCCTCTTGCCTTTCTGCTCCTTCTGATGAATTGCCATACACAGGTTCTATTACTAGTCAGCAAGTATCTGTTGAGTCCCTCCTCCCCGCCAGGTGCCATTCTAGGCACACCTAATTCAGTGTGGAACGAGAAAGCCATGTTCCCAGCTCTCAGAGTTTAGAGTTTGATTAGGGATGAGTACAGGTGTTGCATTGGTAATTGCAGATGCATTGACTTCCGCAGAGGATGTTGGGGGATGTGGTGTGAAGGGGCTTGGAGGATCATAGAGGCCTGAGGAAGTCACAGTTAAGCTGAGGCTGAAGACCGGAGACCTTGGCCAGGTGAAAGGTGTATTCTCGGCAATAGGAACGGTACATGTGAAGGTCCTGCAGTGGGAAAAGCACCATGTGGTAGGGGAACTGAGAAAAGCCTAGTCTGAGGCACAGAGAGTGAGAGGGGAAGTTGTGCTGGAGACGTGAGCAGAGGCTGGACCATCTAGTACTTTATTCTGAGGATAGTGGAGAGCCTTTGGCCGAATTTGTTTTTTTTTCTTCCCCCCCGTTGAGGTAGCAAAGTGGCTGTAGAGTGGAAACATAGCGGTTTCCTTGGTGCTTTACCGGTTAAATACCAAGGATTCTTGGTGTTCATTCATAGAGAGAATGTGTGGAGTAGTCAGAACTCTGAAGGTGTATGACATGTAGTGATGTATAACTTTGCTGAGGCATGCTTTTTTTTTTCTTATTTTTTTATTTTTTCTTGTTCTCTTTTTTTTTTTTTTTTAAATTTTATTTATTTATTTATTTTTGGCTGTGCTGGGTCTTCGTTTCTGTGTGAGGGCTTTCTCTAGTTGCGGCAAGTGGGGCCACTCTTCATCGCGGTGCGCGGGCCTCTCGTTATCGCGGCCTCTCGTCGCGGAGAACGGGCTGCAGACGCGCAGGCTCAGTAATTGTGGCTCACGGGCCTAGTTGCTCCGTGGCATGTGGGATCTTCCCAGACCAGGGCTCGAACCCGTGTCCCCTACATTGGCAGGCAGACTCTCAACCACTGCGCCACCAGGGAAGCCCGAGGCATACTTTTGAGTTATGTGTTAGGAGGCTGATGTGCAGTAGCTACTCACTTAGCAAGTAAATGAGCCTTCCTGTGGGGTCAGTATCTACTTTATTCAGTGACATGGTAATTTCTTGTCTGTGGGTGGAGTGGTATTATATCTTATGAAGTGATGTCCCTTAGGAAGGTTTTTTTGGTTGGGTACGTGTCTTGGGATTGTTAAGGGTTTACTCTTTTGTTTTCTCGTTGAGTGACAGATGCCAAGCGCATCAGTGAGGAAACATATGTAGTATTACTCAGTCCTGGCATATTGTAGGTGTTTGCTAAAGGGTAACATTGTTTTAGGGAATTATTATTGTCTTGCAAAGGGGATGCAATGCAGTAACACAATACAGTGGTATTAACAGTTTGAGGAGCGAAAGATGATGGCAGGAAAAGAACAGAGTAAACAATTATTTTAATATTTGTATATCACTTTTTTCTTTTTGGCCGCACTGCGTGGCTTGTGGGATCTTAGTTCCCCAACCAGGGATCAAACCCAGGCCCACAGCAGTGAAAGCATCAAGTTCTAACCACTGGACCTCCAGGGAATTTCCTGTATGTCACTTTATAATTTGTATTTTTACACTTATTCCCTACAGTTTCCCTATGAAATAGGTATTTTTATATTCCGTTGAAGAAACTGAGTCCCAAAGACTTAGTTGAGATCACACAGCTACTACAAAGAGAGTCAGAATGTTTTCTTCCACTTGACTGGGACTCGAAATAAGAATGACCTCCTCTCCCTTTTGCACTTTCTCAGTAAATTTTGCATCACATTGTTGGCTTTTTTTTCTAGTCAAGGTTAGACTGAAAACTTTTTGCTTTGTTGAGGACTACTGGTGCCTTATTATTAAGGCTGCTCTGTTATTTTGACCCCATCCCTGTCCTTTGGGGTTGAAGTTAGAGTTTCTTGGGTATATGCTACTAACTGATCATTTTTCCTGAAGGTAAAATATGCCTTGATCAGTGCCCAGCGATGTATGATTTGCCAAGGAGATATTGCCAGATATCGGGAGCAAGCCAATGACACGGCAAACTACGGGAAAGCACGCAGGTACTGTTGCCTCTTGTTCGTTATTCCTCTTCCCTGTGTGGCTTTAATCCAAGCCCTATTAAGAGCAGTGGGCCACCTGAGCTGCCTCCTATATATATGTCCTACAGGTGACCCTATTGGCCTCGTGCTTTACCACTCCAAGGTTACAGCTTAAGTAGTAAGGGCTATCAGGTGATGAATTGGGAAAGTACTGATAGAGAACTTTTTTTTTTTTTTTTTTTTTTTTTTTACTGTTTCTCTATTACAGCTGGTACCTGAAAGCCCAGCACATTGCTCCCAAGAATGGGCGCCCCTATAACCAGTTGGCTCTGCTGGCAGTGTATACGGTAAGAAATCTTGGATGGGGAAGTATTTTGCAGGCAGTATGTTAGAAATACGGATTTTGATAGCATCAGCTCCTGGAGCTAGATTTCATCTGAACACCATGACCCAAAGCATATCCCCTTCTGCCTCCCATCCTCAAACTCCTTTTGTTACTGTTACTTTCAGAGGTAAGTTGTCAGGGATCCCTCACTTCAGTTGAATCCACTTTTACTGCACTTAAGTTCCTAGGGGAATGCTTATTCTCCAGCCAAACATCGCTCTTTGTTTTTGACCAAGGTTTCTGCTCTGAATCTTGTATTGTTTCCCTTCCCTAGGTTGAACTAGGTTACTCATTTCTAGAAGGAAAATAAGGCTCCCTTTATCTCTCCCCTTTAAAGTCCTCAACTAGCCCGAAGTACATCCTTCCTTCCTTTCCTCAGATCATCCCCTTATTCGTCTTAACTTTTCACCTAAGGAGTCTCCTTAGCAGAAGCACAGTAAGTGCCAAATTGTACCTCCTTAGATCTTACCAAACTCCTCTGAATGTGCCTCTAAAGGTGAGCCTTGGGAGCTGACAGAGCCCCTAGTGAGGAAGCTGACTTCAAGGGGGAGGGGGAGGGGCCACTGGTAAGTACCAAAGGTTTAAGAAGCAGCTAACGTGCTCATTAGCAGGGAGAGTTTTCTTAATGCTGTAAAATTCATTGCCCAAATAAACAGTGTTTGAATTGATATTTTTATTCTACAAAGATTCAAAAATATTCCTAATACTTAATTATGGATTGAAATTGTTGATTAAGTAATGTGGTTTACAGATACACTTCCTGCAGAATCTATTGAATCTCTCTGTCTCTGCTTTTTTTTTTTTTTATATATATATATTTTTTTAGACTAGCCATTTCTTTTTCTTTTTTTTTTTTAAAGAAATTCACATTCTTATTTATTGATTGATTGATTGATTGATTGCTGTGTTGGGTCTTCGTTTCTGTGCGAGGGCTTTCTCTAGTTGTGGCAAGCGGGGACCACTCTTCATCGCGGTGCACGGGCCTCTCACCATCGCGGCCTCTCCCGTTGCGGAGCACAGGCTCCAGACGCGCAGGCTCAGTAACTGTGGCTCACGGGCCCAGTTGCTCCGTGTCATGTGGGATCTTCCCAGACCAGGGCTCGAACCCGTGTCCCCTGCATCGGCAGGCAGATTCTCAACCACTGCGCCACCAGGGAAGCCCTGTCTCTGCTTTTTACCTCTGTCCTATTCTCTTTGTGATATGCATTGAGATTTTTTTTTCACCCCTCTTTGTGGCTTTATTTTTCTCTCCCCTTTATTCTTATCCACCTTCTGTTTTCCCTTCTCTCTCATTTCTTGTCTCCTTTCCCAGTTTTTCTTCTTTGTAATCATCTAATGAATTGCTTTTTTTCTTGTTAACTAGAAAATATAATTTAAAAAAATTTTCCCCTCAATGGCTTTTAATAAAAATTGTCGTAAAATTCATGTAACAAAATTAACCATTAATTATGGTCTGTACCTAGGAATGGAATTGCTGGGTCATATGGTAATTCTATGTTTAACTTTCTGAGAAGCTGCCAAACTGTTTTCAATAGTGGCTGCACCATTTTACATTTCCACCAGCAGTGTAGGAGAGTTCTAGTTTCTTCATGTTCATGCTAACGTTTGTGACTTTTCATTTTTTTGATTATGACCAACCTAGTGGGTATGAAGTGATACCTCATTGTGGGTTCCCTCCTCCCCACTTGAGGACTTTTTTTTTCTTCTTTAATATTTTTTTTCTTTTTTTGGTCAGTTTTAGGTTTACAGAAAATTGAGCAGAAAGTGCAGAGAGTTCCCATATACTTCCTCAGCTCTCAGTTTTCCCTATTATGAACATCTTGCATTAGTGTAGTGCATTTGTTACAGTTGATGAGCCAGTATAGATATGTTAGTATATTACTAAAGTCCATAGCTTACACTAAGGTTCACTTTTACTGTTGCACACTCTGAGTTTGAACAAATGTATAATAACATGTATCCACCATTATATTATCATGCAGAATATTTTCACTGCTCTAAAAATATCCTGTGCTCCACCCTCCACCTCTTTATCCTTCTTCCCTCCCCCAAACCTTTGGCAATCACTGATGTTTCTACTGTCTCTACAGTGTTGTCTTTTCCAGAATGTCATATAGTTGGAACCATACAGTATGTAGTCTTTTCATATTGGCTTCTTTCACTTAGCATATAGGGTTATTTTTGTGGCTTGATAGCTCTTTTCTTTTTATTGTTGAGTAATATTCCATTGTATGGATGTACCACAGTTTATCTATTCCCCTATTGAAGGACATCTTGGTTGTTTCCAAGTTTTGACTGTTATTAATAAAAGTGCTATAAACGTTCGTGTGCATGTTTTTGTGTGGACATAAGCTTTCATCTCATTTGGGTAGATACTTAGGAGTGTGATTGCTGGGTTGTGTGGTTAGAGTATATATAGTTTTGGAAGAAACTGTCAAACTGTCTTCCATAGTGGCTGTACCATTTTGCATCCCTACCAGCAGTGGATGAGAGTTCCTATTGCTGTGCATCCTTGTCAGCATTTGGTATTGTCAGTGTTCTGGATTTTCCTCATTCTAATAGGTGTGCAAAATCCTATTTGTGTTAAACTTCGTTTTTTTTTTAAAGATCTGATTTTATTTATTTATTTATTTATTTATTTATTTTTGGCTGTGTTGGGTCCTCGGTTCGTGCGAGGGCTTTCTCCAGTTGCGGCAAGCGGGGGCCACTCTTCATTGCGGTGCGGGGACCGCTCTTCATCGCGGTGCGCGGGCCTTTCTCTATCGCGGCCCCTCCCATCGCGGGGCACAGGCTCCAGACGCGCAGGCTCAGCAATTGTGGCTCACGGGCCCAGCTGCTCCGCGGCATGCGGGATCCTCCCAGACCAGGGCTCGAACCCGTGCCCCCTGCATTAGCAGGCAGATTCTCAACCACTGCGCCACCAGGGAAGCCCCTAAACTTCGTTTTAACTTGCAATTCCCTAATGACATACAATGTAGAACATCTTTTCATATGCTAATTTCCCATCTGTGTATTTTTGGTGATGTGTCTGTTTAGATCTTTTGCCCATTTTTAAATTGGGTTGTTTGTTTTCTTATTGTTGAGTTTTAAGAGTCATTTTATGTTTTGGATACCAGTCCTTTATCAGACATGTGTTTTACAAATATTTTCTCTCAGTCTGTGGCTTTCTTTTCATTTTCTTAGTGTTTTTCACAGAGCAGAAGTTTTTAAGGTTAATGAAATCTAACTTTACCAACTTTTTCTTTCATGGATTGTGCTTTGGTGTTGTATCTAAGAAGGCATGACTAAACCCAGGTTACCTAGATTTTCTCCTATGTTATCTTCTAGGAGTTGTAGAGTTTTGCATTTTACATTTAAGTCTACGGTACATTTTGAGTTAATTTTTGTGACAGGTGTAAGGTCTGTGTATAGATTCATTGTTTTGCATGTGGATGTCCAGTTGTTTTCAACACCATTTGTTGAAAAGACTATCCTTTCTCCATTGAATTGTCTTTGCTCCTTTGTCAAAGCTCGACTGACTACATTTGTGAAGGTCTATTTCTGGGCTCTCTGTTCTGTTCCATTGATCTATTTGTCTGTTCTTTGGCCAGTACCACACTGTCTTGATTACGGTAGCCTTATAGCAAGTCTTGAAGTCGGGTAGTGTCAGTCTTCCAACTTTTTTCTTTTCCTTCAATATTGTGTAGGCTATCCTGGATGTTTTGCCTTTCCATATAAACTTTAGAATCAGTTTGTTGACATCTACAGATCTAGTGAGTGTGAAGTGATATGTCATTGTGGTTTTTATTTATTTATTTATTTATTTATTTATTTATTTATTTATTTATGGCTGTGTTGGGTCTTCGTTTCTGTGTGAGGGCTTTCTCCAGTTGCGGCAAGTGGGGGCCATTCTTCATCGCGGTGCGCGGGCCTCTCACTATCGCGGCCTCTCTTGTTGCAGAGCACAGGCTCCAGACGCGCAGGCTCAGTAATTGTGGCTCACGGGCCCAGTCGCTCCGCGGCATGTGGGATCTTCCCAGACCAGGGCGCGAACCCGTGTCCCCTGCATTGGCAGGCAGATTCTCAACCACTGCGCCACCAGGGAAGCCCGTCATTGTGGTTTTGATTTGCATTTCCCTAATGACTAATGATATTGAACATCTTTTCATATGCTTATTTGGATGTTTGGAAAAATGTCTATTCAAGTCCTTTACCCATTTTTTTAAAAATTAAGAAAATTTAAAAAAATTTTCTTAATTGTAAAATACACATAAAACCAAATTTGCCATCTTACCCATTTTTAAAAAATTAAATTAAATTAATTAATTAATTTATTTATTTATTTTTGGCTGCGTTGTATCTTCGTTGCTGCATGCGGGCTTTCTCTAGTTGTGGAGAGCAGGGCTACTCTTCGTTGCGGTGCGCGGGCTTCTCATTGCAGTGGCTTCTCTTGTTGCAGAGCATGGGCTCTAGGCACGCGGGCTTCAGTAGTTGTAGCACTCGGGCTCAGTAGTTGTGGCTTGCGGGCTCTAGAGCGCAGGCCCAGTAGTTGTGGCGCACGGGCTTAGTTGCTCCACAGCATGTGGGATCTTTCTGGACCAGGGCTCGAACCCGTGTCCCCTGCATTGGCAGGCGGATTCTTAACCACTGCACCACCAGGGAATTCCCATCTTACCCATTTTTTTTTTTTTTTTTAAACATCTTTATTGAAGTATAATTGCCTTACAATAGTGTGTTAGCATCTGCTTTATAACAAAGTGAATCAGTTATACATATACAATATGTTCCCATTTCTCTTCCCTCTTGCATCTCCCTCCCTCCCACCCTCCCCATCCCACCCCTCTAGGTGGTCACAAAGCACCGAGCTGATCTCCCTGTGCTATGCGGCTGCTTCCCACTAGCTATCTATTTTACATTTGGTAGTGTATATATGTCCATGACACTCTCTTACCCTGTCACATCTCACCCCACCCCCTCCCCATATCCTCAAGTCCATTCTCTAGTAGGTCTGTGTCTTTATTCCCGTCTTGCCACTAGGTTCTTCATGGCCTTTTTTTTTTTTTCCCTTAGATTCCATATATATGTGTTAGCATACTGTATTTGTTTTTCTCTTTCTGACTTACTTCACTCTGTATGATAGACTCTAACTCCATCCACCTCATTACAAATACCTCCATTTCATTTCTTTTTATGGCTGAGTAATATTCCATTGTATATATGTGCCACATCTTCTTTATCCATTCATCTGTCGATGGACATTTAGGTTGCTTCCATGTCCTGGCTATTGTAAATAGAGCTGCAATGAACATTTTGGTACATGACTCTTTTTGACCTATGGTTTTCTCAGGGTGTATGCCCAGTAGTGGGATTGCTGGGTCGTATGGTAGTTCTATTTGTAGTTTTTTAAGGAACCTCCATACTGTTCTCCATAGTGGCTGTATCAATTTACATTCCCACCAACAGTGCAAGAGTGTTCCCTTTCCTCCACACCCTCTCCAGCATTTATTGTTTCTAGATTTTTTGATGATGGCCATTCTGACCGGTGGGAGATGATATCTCATTGTAGTTTTGATTTGCATTTCTCTAATGATTAATGATGTTGAGCATTCTTTCATGTGTCTGTAGGCCATCTGTATATCTTCTTTGGAGAAATGTCTATTTAGATCTTCTGCCCAATTTTGGATTGGGTTGTTCGTTTTTTTGTTATTGAGCTGCATGAGCTGCTTGTAAATCTTGGAGATTAATCCTTTGTCAGTTGCTTCATTTGCAAATATTTTCTCCCATTCTGAGGGTTGTCTTTTGGTCTTGTTTATGGTTTCCTTTGCTGTGCAACATCTTACCCATTTTTAAGTGTACTGTTCAGTAGTGTTGAGTACATTCACATTGTTGTGCAGTCACTCTCCAGAACTCTATTCATCTTGCAAAACTGAAACTCTCTACCCATTAAAACAACAACTCCCTATTTTTCCCTCCCTCTGGCCGTTGGCAGCCACCCTTCTTCACCTTTCCATCTCTGTGAATTTGTCTACTCTAGTTACCTAATATAAATGGAATCTGAAAGTATTTGTCTTTTTGTGACTGGCTTATTTCACTTAGCATTATATCCTTAAGGTTCATCCATGTTACAGCTCATGTCAATTTCCTCCTTAAGGCCGAATAATATTCAATTGTATGTATATACCACATTTTGTTTATCTGTTCATCTCTCGATGGACACTTCCACCTTTTGGCCATTGTGAATACTACTACTATGAATATGAGTGTGCAAATACCTCTTCATGACTCTGCTTTCAATTCTTCTGAATATATACTCAGAAGTGGAATTGCTGGGTCATGTGGTAATTGTATTTTCAGTTTTTGGAAGAACCACCATATTGGCAGCTGCACCATTTTACATTCCCACCAGTAGTGCACAAGGGTTCCAGTTTCTCCACATCCTTGCTAACACGCACTATTTTCTGTTGTTGTGTGTGTGTGTTTAAATAGTAGCCAGCCTAACTGCTTCAAAGTTGTATGGCATTGTGGTTTTGACTTGCATTTCTCTAATGAGTACTGATTTTTTTATGTTCTTGTTGGCCATCTGCATATTTTCTTTGGAGAAATGTCTATTCAGATCCTTTGCATATTTTTAAATTGGGTTGTCTTTTATGTTGTTGAGATGTAGGAGTTCTTTATATATTCTGACGTTTATCAGATATGTGATTTACAAATATTTTCTCCCATTTTATGGGTTGTCTTTTCACCCTCTTGATAGTGCCCTTTGATGCACAAAAGTTTTTTTTTTTAAGATTTATTTATTTGGTTGTGCTGGGTCTTAGTTGCGGCAGGTGGGCTCCTTAGTTGTGGCAGGCGGGCTCCTTAGTTGTGGCATGTGAACTCTTAGTTGCGACATGTGGCATCTAGTTCCCTGACCAGGGATCAAACTCGGGTCCCCTGCATTAGGAGCTTGGAGTCTTAACCACTGCGCCACCAGGGAAGTCCCCACAAAAGTTTTTAATTTTGATGAAGTCCAATTCATCTATTTTTTCTTTTGTTGCTTGTGCTTTGATGTCATAGCTAAGAAACTCTTAACCAAATTAAAAGTTAAGATTTATTATTTATTTATTTAGAAGAAAATACAGGGATATATTTTTTATAGTTTTAGTTCTTACATTTAAGTCTTTGATCCATCTTTGGTTAATTTTTGTATATGGTGTGAAGTAAGGGTCCAATTCATTCTTTTGCATGTGGACATCCAATTCTCCTAGCACCATTTGTTGAAGAGACTGTTCTTTCCCCATTAAATAGTCTTGGCACCCTTGTCGAAAGTCAGTTGATGTATGATAGGTTTACTTCTGGACTCTCGATTCTCTCCCATTGATCCATATGTCCACCTTTGTGCCAGTACTACGTTGTTTTAATTACTGTAGCTTTGTGGTAAGTTTTGAGATTGGGTATGTGAGTCTTCCAAGTTTGTTTTTCTTTTTCAAGATTGTTTTGGCTATCTGGGGTTCCTTGGAATTCCATATGGATTTTAGGATCGGCTTTTTCATTTCTGCCAAAACAGTCATTGTGATTTTGATAAGGATTGCGTTGAATCTGTGGATTGCTTTTGGGAGTATTTACATCTTTACAGTATTGTCTTCTGCACAAACACAGGATGTTTTCCATTTATTTAGGTCTTCTCTAATTTCTTTCAGAAATGTGTGGTCATTTTCAGTGTGTAAGTTTTGCATTTCCTAGGTTAAATTTATTCCTAAGATATAAATATTCCTAACATATAAAGGTATGTTATTATTTTTGATGCTATTATGAATGGAATTATTTTCCTCATTTTTCAGATTGTTCATTACTAATGTATAGAAATACAACTGATTTTTGAGTGTTAATCTTTTTTTTTTTTTTTTTAATATGTATTTATTTGGCTGTGCTGGGTCTTAGTTGCGGTATGTGGGATCTTAGTTGTGGCATGTGGGATCTAGTTCCCTGACCAGGCATCGAACCCAGGCCCCCTGCATTGGGAGTGCGAGTCTTAACTGCTGGACCACCAGGGAAGTCCCTTGAGTGTTAATCTTGTGTCTTCCCTCAGTGGTCTGTTGCTACACTAATTAAATTGGTATGTGTTTCTTTCATGGACCTCTTACCTAAGTTAGTACTCTTTTCAAGTTCTTTTCCTCTGTCCCTCTTTTTCTGTCTCTGTGTTAACCCAGTTGTCTGTTTTTTTTGGCCACGTCAAGCGGCATGTGGGATCTTAGTTCCCTGACCAGGGATTGAACCTGTGCCCCTTGCATGCGAAACGCAGAGTCTTAGCCACTGGACCACCAGAAAAGTCCCCCCAGTTGTCTTTTAAGATCACTTTCTCAGCTTTTCTGTAACCTTTCTTTCAGTGGACCTCAAGTATTTACTGAGAACATGCTGTGCACAGTGCTTTGCTAGGTGCTGTGAGTGGTAAATATTTGATATGGTTTCTGTCCTGAAAGAAAACATTGTTGAGAAGACAAGTGAGGTGTATAGACAGACAATGATACAAATTAGACTTGATGCAATTTGATGCAATTGATTGTTAGATACATCATTTCCTATACCACTAAGAAAGAAGAATGTGAATTAAAATAAGACATGATGGTAGATAGTGATTGAGTTGTATCTTGATTTCAGAGATGTTAAAATATGAAAAAAATCATTGTAGAACTGGTAAAATACTGTAAAATCAAATGAGTGGCGTAATTGGAATAACATTAAAGATAGCTCCCACTTAACTGACTGAAACTGGGTACCAGATGTTCTGTTAAACTGTATATATTATATGAATTTTAATCTTTTCAGGAGCCATATATGTTGGTGAATATCTTCATTTTACAAATAAGGAAACCTTTCTAGCTTGACTTTCTTAGGGTTATACCTAATAAATGGCAGGACCAAATTCAGACTCAGGCAGTTAAGCTTAGAATGTACACCTTTAACCATGCTAGATGAATGCAAGATGGGACTTTTAAAGAGTGAGTAGGTGCTGGGCAGAGAAGGGAAGTAGTAGTCTAGGTGCATTTTGAGACAGAAAAGGTAACGATGTATATGATAGAAAGAAAGGCTTTTTGATATTCTTTCCCCCTTTATTTCAGTGTATTCCCTTCTTTCTGACCCTCTCCCTTTCTTTTACTTATTAATTGGTTTTAAAATGGACTTGAAGTATTTATTTGCTGCATGCATTGGATAATAGTTTGTTTCCTTTTCTTCGTGGAGTCAGTATGTTGTAGTGAAAACATAAACTTAGGAGCCAGGCAGACCTAGGTTCAAATACTAGCTTATCTGGGATTTGGCTTTGAGACCTTGTTGGGCAAGTTATGTAATAATCTTCCTGAGCCCCTGTCTCTTCATCATTAAAATGGGAATAGTAATCCCTGTGGGGCAGTTTCCTTAGGTTTGGAAATAATATCATAATATCTATGGAGTGCTGATCATTTACCTCACACTTAGCTATGCTTAATCAGTGATATTGCCATTGTTATTTATAATGTTTTAAAAACAATAATTAGTACATGCTGAACATTTTCTTTCTCTAAAAAGAAAACATAATTGGTTTCATATTTTCTGAGGCTCTTTATTCGTTTCTCCTGCTTCTGAGCATGTGGCTTTAAGAGAACCTCTACATGTAAGACATAGTACTGGGCAAGAAGAGAGCTCTGATGTATTCGCCATGGCTTCTCCCATGGATAGTTGTCTCATTTTCATGTTGGAACTCCTCACAGCTTGGAGCACAGGTTGGGAGGGATGGTAGGGTTTCCTGGGTCTGCTGACTCAGGCTGGAGTCCAGAAGAGAACTGGTTGACTCAGTGTCTCTGACCTTTTTCTGCAGAGGAGGAAGCTTGATGCCGTCTATTACTATATGCGCAGTCTAGCTGCCAGCAACCCTATCCTGACTGCCAAGGAGAGTCTCATGAGCTTGTTTGAAGAGACCAAAAGGAAGGTGAGTGGGGATGCAGGCAGAATCATTCCTTCCTAGAAGAATGTGTTTCTCTTAGTGTCTCTGTGTCCTTAAGGAAACGACTGATAATGTCCTGAAGGGGTCCCCTCGGGCTGTGCTGATGGGAGTCAGTCAGTCTCTATGCAGAACCAAACTTATCTTTAGGAGAGCTCTCCAGGGCCCACAGCATCTGGTTTACAGAATTAATAACTTTTATGAGACAAAACAGATGATACTCTGCTACTGTGGCAAAGTCTTTACTTTTTACAGTTCTTGGGCAACAAACTCAGGTGAGATGAGCACTTCTCTTGATTGGCTGAATCCCAGGACAGTCTGAGCTTATATGTTTGTATGTCGTACAGGCAGAACAGATGGAAAAGAAGCAACACGAGGAATTGGAACTGAGCCCTGGCCAATGGCGGAAAGGAAAGAAATCCACTTTCCGGCATGTTGGAGATGACACCACTCGCCTGGAGATCTGGATTCATCCATCCCATCCCCGGTCCTCCCAGGGCGCTGAGTCTGGGAAGGATTCTGAACAGGAGAATGGGCTGGGCAGCCTGAGCCCCAGTGATGTAAGTTCCTGAGGGTGATGTTATGAGCAAGACTAGCTGAGTAAGCGTGAGTGCTCTGGTACATGCAGCCATGGAGCACTGCACAGACATTCCCCGTTCATCTCAGGGAAGGCACATCCCTTCAGGCTCCTTGATGTTCTCATCTGTGTCCTCCACCTACACTTCCTTTACCTTTGCTATTTGCTTCCCTCTCTCACCACTATGTGGCACTGTAGAATTTAGTAAAAGTAATTTTTCTAAGTGAAGATTAATTTAGGATTTGTATAGGATGACAGTTTTTTGCTGCTTTGGATTTATAGTCATCAATATGATGCTTTAGGATTCTGTGTGGGATTTTTGAAGCTAAGGAGAGGACACAGTAGTTGGAAAACTGCAAATGGCGGGTTCATTGTGCCTTGAGAGTAAAATTTATAGAGGAGTGGGTGGTGGGGTAATCTGGGACCAGGCCTTGAAGGGTCATGTAATAAGTAATTTGACCTTTATCCTGAAGGTAGTAGGGAGCTACTGAGTGCTTTAAATAGGGAAATGTCAGATGTGCACTTTAGAAATATGACTCTGGCTGCTTTGTGGAAAATTTGGAGAAGGGTAAGACAGAAATAAGAAGAGTAGGAGCGTGCTATGGTAATCCAAGTGAGATGTGAGAAGGACCTGAACCAGGAAATGGCTTTGCAGATGGGGAGAAGTGAACAGAAGTATATTAATGAGGTAAAATCCAAAGGACTCGATTGGACATGGGGAGCTGAGGGAGAAGAGGGAATCAAAAGTAACACTTAGGTTTCTCACTTGGAAACTGGGTGAATGATGGTCTTGGTTTTAGGAGAAAGATGATGAGTTTAGTTTTGGACATGTTGGAATTTCTATAGGACATTGACGTGGAGATATTTAGAGGCTAGCAGATATCTGAAGCTGAGGAGAGAGATCTAGGCCAGAGATGAAGATACTTGAAGGCATCCTGTTATAGATGGTACTGAAGTCATAGAGAGTTGCTTCAGCTACTCAAGGAAGGAACATAATGATAAATAGGTTCGAGGTCTAAGAAAGAAAGGAGATAGATGGCAGGGAGAAGTCCTTGCAGTTGATGAGAAAGAAGTAGGATCCAGCACACAAATGAGGGGATTAGCCTGAAAGAAGGTAAGAGAACCCCTCTTTCTTGTGCTTGAGGGCAGGGAGGAACAGATAATTGGGAATGCAGGTAAGTTTGTATTATAGGAGGAAGATGAGGGAGGGCCTTTTGATGATTTCTATTTCCTCTTTGAAGTTGGAGGCATGGTTGTCTAAGAATGAGTCAAAGGTGGTGGGATAGGAGGACTTGTCCTTTGGGGTTTAATTTAAAATTTCCATTTATCTTCCTATATCTTTAGTCTTTAGCTATTTTCTGGATGACTTGGAAAGCAGTCATTGCTTATAAATGAAACTCCCAACTTCCTATATGTCATGTTGTGCATGGGGCCCCAGTACCTCAAGGTGCTTCAGAGGGGTTGCTGCTCTGGTAGAATCCCTCACTACTGCCTCTTCTAGTTTGAATATTACCACCGCAAACTGGAAGCCTATTTGAATAAGAGGTAAATTGTTCTATTGATTAGCTCCACTGTGTGTCTTTAAAATGAAAGCAACACTGACAATTTGAGAAAGCATTTTATGACTTTCTTTGGCCTTGGCCTCAAGCTTAGGAAGTATCTCTCATAAAAGTTATAATTAATCTTTTATAGCTTTCTCTCTTCCATTAGGTGTTTTATTTATTTTTTAAGCAATGTGTTTGTAAGTTTGTGTTTTTATTCTTTTTCATTTTTAAAATTTATTTTATTGAAGTATAGTTGATATACAATGTTGTGTTAGTTTCTGGTATACAGCAGAGTGATTCATTTATACATATATATACATATTCTTTTTCATATTATTTTCCATTATGGTTTCTTACAGGATATTGAATATAGTTCCCTCTGCTATACAGTAGGACCTTGTTGTTTATCCATTCTATATCCATTTGCATCTTCTAATCCCAAACTCCCAATCCATCCCTCCCTCACCCCTCCTTCTCCCTTGGCAACTGCAAGTCTGTTCTCTACGTCTGTGAGTCTGTTTCTGTTTCGTAGATAAGTTCATTTGTGTCATATTTTAGATTCCACATATGAGTGATATCATATGGTATTTGTCTTTCTCTTTTTGACTTGCTTCACTTAGTATGATAATCTCTAGGTCCATCCATGTTGCTGCAAATGGCATTATTTTGTTGTTTTCTATGGCTGAGTACTATTCCATTTTCTGTATATATATATGTATCACATCTTTTTTTTTGGAAAAGGAAAGTGATTTTTTTTAATAGATCTTTATTGGAGTATAATTGCTTCACAATAATGTGTTAGTTTCTGTTGTACACCAAAGTGAATCAGCCATATGCATACATATGTCCCCATATCCCCTCCCTCCCACCCTCCCTATCCCACCCCTCTAGGTCATCACAAAGCACCGAGCCGATCTCCCTGTACTATGCTGCTGCTTCCCACTCGCTAACTGTTTCACATTCGATAGTGTATGTATGTTGATGCTACTCTCACCTCGCCCCAGCTTCCCCCTCCCACCCCGTGTCCTCAAGTCCATTCTCTGTGTCTACATCTTTATTCCTGCCCTGCAACTAGGTTCATCAGTACAATTTTTTTTTTTTTAGATTCCATATGTATGCCTTAGAATATGGTATTTGTTTTTCTCTTTCTGACTTACTTCACTCTGTATGGCAGACTCTAAGTCCATCCATTTCACTACAAATAACTCAATTTTGTTTCTTTTTATGGCAGAGTAATATTCCATTGTATATATGTGCCACATCTTCTTTATCCATTCATCTGTCGATGGACATTTAAGTTGGTTCCATGTCCTGGCTATTGTAAATAGTGCTGCAGTGAACATTGTGGTACATGTCTCTTTTTGAATTACGGTTTTCTCAGGGTATATGCCCAGTAGTGGGATTGCTGGGTCATATGGTAGTTCTATTTTTAGTTTTTTAAGGAACCTCCATACTGTTTTCCATAGTGGTTGTGTCAATTTACATTCCCACCAACAGTGTAGGAGGGTTCCCTTTTCACCACACCCTTTCCACATCTTCTTTATGCATTCATCTGTCGATGGACTTTTAGGTTGCTACAATGTCTTGGCTATTGTAAATAGTGCTGCTGTGAACATTGGGGTGCGTGTATCTTTTCAAATTAGAGTTTTGTCTGGATATATGCCCAGGAGTGGGATTGCTGGATCATATGGCATGTGTTTTTATTCAGTGTGTAGCTTCTCTGAGCTGCACATTGGATCCATTACATTTTATTATTTTATTTTTAATTATACAAATAACATACGAATATATTTTTAGTAAAAATTTCAGATGATCACAGATGTGTGCAGAGTAAAATGTGGTAATTTGTTTTCTAAACTATTGTTGAAGCTGTTTATATATTTTCAGCCTATACATCATCCGTGGGTACATACACCATCCTTAATTTCTTTTAAATTTACATCTCTGGGTTTGGGCTTTTAGTTCTATACTACCAGCACTTGAGGAGGAAGCCTGCAGTTTCATAGCTCTCTGTTTATCCAGTTAGGAAACCACACTGCCTTTTTTACCTGCTTTCTCAGGCTCAAGCCATCTTCCCATATCCTTTTCTTTCATACAGCAGGCCCCAGGAACTCAGCTTGCTTTCTCTGTTCCCTGCAACAGGAACATACAGCTGATGGGAAGAGGGAATCTATTCACAGAGGTTTGAGTAATTAGGCTTTGGGGATACAGAGATTAAAACAACCAAAAATGATTTTTAACCTTAGGGAGCACTCAGTCATGTGGGGAAGACAGAAACATATGATTATATTATATATTATAATGCAGTGTGCCAAGTGCTGTGATAAAGGCAAGGCTGAGAGGCTATGGAGCATAAATTAAAGCACCTAATGGGCATGGTTAGGTAAGGCTAGAATGAGGAGGCACTTTGTAGCTGAAGGATGATGTAAGGGCATTTCCACTCTTGGGCTGAAGGCTTAGGGAGCTGCAAGTCATTCAGTATGGCTGGAGGCTAGGATGTGAGTGGTGCTCTTGCTAGAGACTAGAGTCATCCTTTACCCCTTCCTTTCCTGTACCCCACATCCAGTCAATACCAAGAGCTGTTTGGTCTACTCCTAAACATAATTTGAATCTATCTACTTTTTTCTATTTCTACTACCACTATCGTAGTACAAGCTATCATTCATTATTTCAGTAATCCATACACTATTAAGAAGTTCTTAATGACCTTTCCACATTTATTCCTGGTCCTCCTTAGGCCTTTCTTTTTGGACAGTAACCCAAATGAGCTTTCACATACACATTTCTGGTCACGTCACTTCCCTATTTGAAAGTCTTTGGTTGTTTCTCTTTGCTTTTAGAATCAGGTCCAAAATCCTTAAAGGAGTTTACTGGGCCCTGCAAGATTTGGTCTCTGCTGCTTCTGACCTTATCCTGTACCCCTCTTCCCCCCTTTGTTCTTGTTCTGTGGCTATACTGGCTTCTTCCTTGAAGGACCCAAGTTCTCTTCTGGCCCTTGGCTATGGCACATTCTCTTTGCCTGCAGTGCTCTTCTCTCTTTATCAGCTCCATTTTTGCTTCTCCTTAAACTCTCAGCGTAAATACCACTTCCCTTTTCCAGGGAAGCTTTTCCTGATCCCTGAGCCTGGTGGTTTCCCCTTTGTAATGCCGTATTTCTGATTAAGTAATTTTATCGTTACTTAAAAACTAGGTGCAGTCTTGTTCTTGTTGCTTAAAGCCTCTCCCTTGCTAGATTCAAGCCTCTGTGAGGGTGGGGTCTGTACCTGGTTGCTCACTGCCTTATCCCCATTGCCTGCATATAGAAGATTCTAAATAAATCTTAGTTGAGCATATAAAGGAGGGGAGGAAAAGTGAGGGATGAAGCTGGAGAAGATAGGAGGGGCCAGATTCTTCATAAATATTGAGGAGTTTGGATATCTAATATTAAGGATTTTAAACAAGGGATCGCATAACCAGATTGTGTAATGATCACTCTTTTCAACACTTCTACTATTAGAACAGATTTATTTGTTTGTTTGTTTTAAAAAATTTTTTATTATTACTTTTTGATTTATTTGTTTTTTAAAGGGAATTTTTTTTTTAACGTGTTTTTGTTTTTTTTTATACACTATTTTATTTATTTATGGCTGTGTTGGGTCTTCGTTTCTGTGCGAGGGCTTTCTCTAGTTGTGGCAAGTGGGGGCCACTCTTCATCGCGGTGCGCGGGGCCTCTCATTATCGCAGCCTCTCCAGACGCGCAGGCTCAGTAATTGTGGCTCACGGGCCTAGTTGCTCCGCGGCATGTGGGATCCTCCCAGACCAGGGCTCGAACCCGTGTCCCCTGCATTGGCAGGCAGATTCTCAACCACTGCGCCACCAGGGAAGCCCCTAAAGGGAATTTTTTTTAATTGCAGAAGTAACACCAATTCACGGTATCTAAATCAAACAAAAATGTACATAAAGTTTAAAATGAGAGTCACTTGTGTTCTTTCCTTCAGAGACACCACTATTAACTATTTGATGTAGGTTCTTCCAGACCTTTTTCTAAACATTTATAGTTGTGTATGTATACACACATACCTGCAGACACATGAAATATATTTTTTTAACAAAAATGAGATTATACTATATATACTGATATACAGTTTGCTTTTTTTAAAAAAAATTATTTCTTTATTTAGTTGCACTGGGTCTTAGTTGCGGCGGGCGGGCTCCTTTAGTTGCGGCTTGCGGACTCCTTAGTTGCAGAACTCGGGCTCCTGAGTTGTGGCATGTGAACTCTTAGTTGCGGCATGCATGTGGGATCTAGTTCCCTGACCAGGGATCGAACCTGGGTGCCCTGCATTGGGAGTGTGGAGTCTTAACTGCTGTGCCATCAGGGGAGTCCCACAGTTTGCTTTTTTGAATTATCCACTGGACATGCAGTCAGTTCTCCTATAAGGTAACACATGCATTCCTAAAAATCACTGTGCTATGCACAATTGCACAATAAAAACTATGGAGCTTACGGGGAAAATGGGGTTAGGAGCACAACAGTCAAAAACTCCCTCAGTGACATATTAAAAAAAAAAAAAAGATATAAACCTAATAAAGCAGTTGTACAGTTTTATACATGTTCATTGGTTAAGAAGTATGTAGATACTATCTTGAAAAAGACATGAGGTTTGCTTGTAGAAGTGGGCTTTGGAAGGATTGCTACTTGTGAGTTATTGTGAAGTGATGGAAGGAGGGTTATTTGAAATTGGCCCGGCAGGTATAACACCAGATTGGGATAGGCATGGCTCAGAATGTAAGTTCACATGGTGAACTGCAGTAGCTGGTGGATGTTTGGGGGGGAGTGTGTGTGTGTGTGTGTTTTGTGTGTTCCTGTGTAGCTCGGTTCAGCTGGGTGGAGTTTTCTGTTTACCTGTTGTTTTTCCTGAACAAAAGAAAAATTGGTGTTAGGTTCACATTGTTCCCTAATATGTTGATCATGATGGAACAGATGCACATTTTCAAAATGAGCTTGTAGCAGAACTGACTGTGTTTCCACTTGTCTAAGAGTGTCTCTTCTTAGTATGTTCTTAGTGTGGCTGCATGATGTTTCATTATAACGGTGTGTGCCATTTATTTGTCTGTGTAATTTGTGTGTTGTGCTTTACTTGCGTGTTCATTTCATTTGTCCTTTTTGAGTGATTAGCCTTGATAGGAGTTGCTCCTTTGACAACTCCTGGAGAGTTTCTAGCACAAACTGCTGAAATTCAGATCCATGAATAAGAAACAGAAAATTTGGCTTCAGGTGGTTGTTAGTAATGATAGTAATCTCCAAACTGGTTTGTCCTATCTCTGCCAAGCGTGAGCTTTTGCTCTCTCTCTGAGTGGCTGCAGGAGGTTAGCTTGTGGGTTGCTGGTTTTCAGCCTTGAGATGTGGTTTGGGTTGAACATGCAACCTGGGGAGGGACTGCCAGCCTCAGCTGTAAGTGGCATCCTCTGAAACTATTGAGCCTCACATTTAAACTCTCTCTCTGTCAGCTAAGCCACTCAAATTCAGTGTCGCCAGGGTTCCAAGCATTCTTTATTTAGTGGATGTGCCTTCCACTATGTCTCAGCTCCCTTTGGAAATCAGAAAAGGGTACTGCTTAGCAAATGAGTTGTGGCTGAGAGTGAGTTAATCTAAGGATATTAAATTAATGGCTTCAGAAATAATGTTCATACTGAAAGGCGAGAGTCTCTGATGGAACTGCTGAGGATTTTCTCAGACCTGATTGCTCTGTTATCAACATCTTGAATGCACTGTAACATGTGTCTATCTGCTGGGGAAGAATGAGCTGTTGATAGATGTTTGTCTTTCAGACTTCAGTGAGTTCTCCTATTGTGGCATGATTTGGTTTACTATTCCTGGCATTTTCCTCAACCCATTGTGATTGTTATATGTACAACATGCGTGGTGCTATGTGTAGAAAATATGTCTTTAGACAAATGAAATGTCATTGTATATTTGGCCAAGCTCTTGTGAAACCTTCCTTCTCTTTGACTCTTCTGAATATGTTTTGGGGTTCAGACTAGACTGGACCTCAGTAGCTACTAATACCTGTTATTGGGTCTTTCCTTATTTGAATCTCTCATATTATTTCACCCACCAAATGATATTGTTTGCCTTGGTCTTCTTCCTTTTGCTCCTCATCCTTCTGTCACATTCCATTATTTATTTTATTTCTTTGCATAGTATCTTTTTTTCCAAGACTTAATCACATCTGGGATTTAATGCAGTTACCCCGGACTTCTTAGAGCAGAAGGCTGTATTCTGGGTCCAGTGCTTCATCAGACTGAAGTTTGGTTTACCTGTCCTATTGTGCCAGCTTTGTGCTAAGATTGTAAAGACGAGTACAACATTGTTGTTTCCTCGAAGAGCTTAGAGTCGGGACTTCCCTGGTGGCGCAGTGGTTAAGAATCCGCCTGCCAATGCAGGGGACACGGGTTCGAGCCCTGGTCCGGAAAGATCCCACATGCCACGGAGCAACTAAGCCTGTGTGCCACAACTACTGAGTCTGCGCTCTAGAGCCCGCGAGCCACAACTACTGAGCCCGCGTGCCTAGAGCCCGTGCTCCGCAACGAGAGAAGCCACCACAATGAGAAGCCCGCACACCACAACGAAGAGTAGCCCCCGCTCACCACAACTAGAGAAAAGCCCGCGCGCAGCAACGAAGACCCAGTGCAGCCAAGAATAAATAAATAAATACATTTAAAAAAAGAAAAAAAAGGAGCTTAGAGTCTAGTGCATGGGTCAGCAGCCTTTTTTTGTGAAAGACCAAATAGTAAGTATTTTAGACTTTGCAAGCCATATGGTCTCTGTTATTACTCACCTTTGCTGTTGTGGTGCTGAAGTAGCCATAGACAAAATGTAAGTGAGTGAGCATGGCCGTGTTCCAGTTAAACTTTGTTTACAAAGACCGGTGGCAGGCTCGCTTTGGCCTGTGGGCCTACTTTACCAACCTCCGGGTGAATGGAAGGAATGGCTACATAAAGAGAATGTTTCAGTATACAGTTTATTGTTGTTTGCAGTAGTTATGTTCTGTAAAGTCACCATAGACACTGAATTAGTAGGTTCTGAACCATTGCTCCTAAGGGAAATACAGGGTTAGATTCCTATGAGCCCCTGGTTACAAGATTTTCATCAGCTGATCAGTACATAACCTTATTTTATGTATGCTTCTATTTAAACACACCTTATTTAATGTTTTGTTGATTCATTAACATTGAACTCGTGGCCAGCAGCACTATAACTCATGCCCAAGCAACTTATCTAGCACACATATTTTCTCCTTAAGACACATCACAGGGCTTCCCTGGTGGCGCAGTGGTTGGGAGTCTGCCTGCTGATGCAGGGGGCGCGGGTTCGAGCCCTGGTCTGGGAGGATCCCGCGTGCCGCGGAGCGGCTGGGCCCGTGAGCCACGGTTGCTGGGCCTGCGCGTCTGGAGCCTGTGCTCCGCGGCGGGAGAGGCCGCGATAGTGAGAGGCCCGCGCACCGCGATGGGGGGTGGCCCCCGCTTGCCGCAACTGGAGGGGGCCTGCGCACAGAGATGGAGACCCAACACAGCCAAAAATAAATAAATAAATAAACAAATGTGGGGTTTAAAAAAAAAAAAAAAAGAAAAAAAAAGACACATCACAGCCTTCTCATGTTTAGGAACACTAGATAGCATTTTAGCACTGCACTTGGGGACCATTTTAATCAATGCACAAAAATGTGGAAAATGTGGCACTAAGTAGGCCACAGAAAGGACACTAGTTTAAAGTATGAGAGAAATCACCTTGTTTGATCTCAGCTGGGAATGTGGTTATGCGGAGACTCAGATTTTTTGCTGCTCTGTACATGTTCACAAATGACTGTGAAAGCACCGTGAGTATTGATTTTGGGGTTGCTAATAAGTTTTAATGAGTAGGTGAATTCATAAATGAGAAATCCAAAGATAATGAAGACCAACTGTATCATGTAAGTGTCGTGAGGGAGGTATGTTTTGGGTGCCTTGGAAGCACAGAGAAGGGCACTTGGTCCAATCCTGGTGGAGGCGTGGGTTGTGGTGGCCAAAGGGAGGGCGAATTCAGAAGGCTTCCTGGAAACATTAACTAGGGAGAGTGAGAAGAGAGTGTTCCAAGTAGGAGGAACAGCCCGAGCAAAGACAGAGGTGGTGTGACACAGCAGAGGCTTTGCAGGGTATCTAAATCTGTGATAAGTTTGGAGGATAATGTGAGAAAGTTGGAGTGGTGGAAAGACTGAACCTTCTGCAGGAACCACTTTCTTGTTTGGTGCTGTGGACGCGTGGGTGTGTGGTGGTCCGTAGGCTGGTCCTGTATCATATCCTTCTGGATTCTGGAAATAACATTTTGTTTCTGGAATTTCTCATTGTTTATTTGTCACATCTGCATTGTTAATTCAACAAAAGCAATACTCTTCCATTCATTAAATTTGGTAGGGTGAAAGTGGACTGAATTTTTTGCCCCACAGTTTGCTGATTAAACTTTGAGGACTGCTCTCTTAGATGGTGCTTTAGGCATTCTGAGCTCGAACCTGGAGAAGGTTACTAGTGTCTCTTGGTGTCTTGGTGGTTGGAGGAAATTGCTAATGGCTTCAATCAAGAAGGGCAAAGCTCTTTTTCATTTTCATATTTTTATCGCTTTTAAAAATGCACAAAGTCAACACATGCTTATTCTAAAAAGCTTGAAAATGCAGATAAATATGTTTTATCACCTAGAGATAGCCACTTTTAACATTTTAGGGGACTTCCCTGGTGGTGCAGTGGTGAAGGCTTCACGCTGTCAATGCAGGGGGCCTGGGTTCGATCCCTGGTCGGGAAACTAAGATCCCAGTGAGATGCCACAACTAAGTCCGTCCACCACAGCCACTGAGCCCGCGTGCTCTAGATCCCGTGCGCTGCAACTAAAGAGCCCACACGCTGCAATGAAGACCCAGTGCAGCCAAAATAAATAAATAAAACATTTTAGGGTATGCTCTTCCTGCGTATTTTTATAGGGCACAGCATTTAGATTGGAAATGTCGAATGCCCATTATCCTGGGATATCAGAAGAGAAAAATCCATGCCTAATTTTTAACCTAGAATCTGGTTGGGAAAGTGGTATTCTAATATCTACGGTCAACACAGTTATCTGTATCTTGGTCTTTATCAAAGCACAGTTAGAGTGACACCATAATGTCCTGTCTCTTGTGCATAAAGAGAAACTTTTCAAGCCACAACAATAAGGAAGAGTGAGTTCAAGAAAGGTTAGACATCTAATAGGACTGATTATTGTTGTTTTCTTTTTTATAAATTTATTTTATTTTTGGCTGCGTTGGGTCTTCGTTGCTGCGTGCGGGGGCTACTCTTCGTGGCAGTGTGCGGGCTTCTCAGTGCGGTGGCTTCTCTTGTTCCGGAGCGTGGGCTCTAGGCCCGCGAGCTTCAGAAGTTGTGGCTCATGGGCTCCAGAGCGCAGGCTCAGTAGTTGTGGCGCATGGGCTTAGTTGCTCCGTGGCGTGTGAGATCTTCCTGGACCAGGGCTTGAACCCGTGTCCCCTGCATTGGCAGGCGGATTCTTAACCACTGCGCCACCAGGGAAACCCCCTGATTATTGTTTTTGAAAGATTGAGTCTGAAAGGATCCATTTCATGAGGCAGCATCTTGAGCTAGTAATAAATTGGGGGCATGTGGGATTAATGTGAGGTCCCCTGGGCATAGGAAGTTTGTGACCTTGTTTGGAAAGCTGGATTCTTGTTGGAGAAATTTCTAGGCAGTTATGTTAGGGTTGGTTTCTAGGAGGGTGGGAATAGAGATTGACAGATCTAGTAGAGGAGTGATTGCCTTTTTAAATATTTTAATTAAAGAAATGTATTTTTTTAATGTTTTATTTATTTTATTTTATTTATTTATTTTTGGCTGCGTTGGGTCTCCATTGCCGCACGCGGGTCCGCTCTAGTTGCCACAAGCGGGGGCTACTCCTCGTTGCGGTGCACGGGCTTCTCACCACGGTGGCTTCTTTGCTGCAGAGCACAGGCTCTAGGTGCATGGGCTTCAGTAGTTATGGCACGTGGACTCAGTAGTTGTGGCTCACGGGCTTCAGAGCACAGGCTCAGCAGTTGTGGTATGTGGGCTTACTTACTCCGTGGCATGCAGGATCCTCCTGGACCAGGGCTTGAACCCATGTCCCCTTCATTGGCAGGCAGACTCCCAACCACTGAGCCACCAGGGAAGCCCAAGAAATATTTTTGAATGGGGTAATATAGTATGTGTGTGTTTGTATGTAATATAAATTGTATATATAAGATAGATATATGATTGTCTATTAGTGGCATATCATACACACTGTTATTCACCTTTGCTTGGGAGTTGGGAGATCCTTCCATGAGTGATTGCCTGCAAGTCCATTATATCTCTTTAGGGTTTGGAAGCTTGTTAGCTTTCATTAATTTTGTCCAGCATTCTGTATGTCAGAGGCAGGATAGTGCAGGAGTTAACAGCTTGAGTTTTGGGAAGTCCTAAGTTCAAGTCCTGGTTTTATCAGTTATTAGCTGTGAGACTTTGGGCATGTTCCTTAATCTGCCTGCGCTTTGGTTTCCTCATTTGTAAGGTGGTGATAACAATAGACTAAATGAGATAATGCATGTAAAGAGCAATGAGTGGCATATCGTAACTTCTCATACAGTGGTGGTAGTTGTTACTGACATACTTACATTTTTGTTACGGTGTTCTTTTAAGGTATTAGGTTTGATTTTGCATTTTTCGCTTTCCAACCGAAGTGAACAATGAGGCTTGATGATTCACAAACTGACAGCCCACTGTCTAAATGCAAACTGTTCATTTGATTTGAAGAGTTTTATTTAATTATGAAAAATTTCAAACACACACAAGAAAATAGCGTAATGAACCCCCATACCTGTCACCCACATTTTCCACATTTGTTTCAGCTTCTCCCCCTCACCCCCTGCTGAAGTATTTTAAAGCAAACCCTAGACCACTGCATCCCTACATATTTCACTTCTCTACATGCCTTTTATTTTCTAATTAAAAAATATATATATATATATTTATTTATTTGGCTGCACTGGGTCTTAGTTGCAGTATGCAGGATCTTTGTTGCTGCGTGTGGGATCTTTTAGTTGCTGCATGCGGGATCCTTAGTTGCGGCACGTGGGATCTTTAGTTGCAGCACACGGGCTCTTAGTTGCGGCATACAGGATCTAGTTCCCTGACCAGGGATCGAACCTGGGCCCCCTGCTTTGGGAGCATGGAGTCTTAACCACTGGACCACCAGGGAAGTGCCCCCTACATGCCTTTAAAAAAGTAATGAACGTTTTCTTACGTACCACAGGGCCATTGCCCTGCCTTTCCTTGGCGTCATTCAATATCTGATCTATAACTTCATTTCCCAGATTATCTAACAAATGTCTTTTTAGAGTTGGTTTGTTCAAATCAAGATCTATATATTATTGTTTGATTGTTTTTTTCCTAAGTCTCTTTTAATCAAGACCGGTTCTGCCTTCCCTTTTAAAAATTTTCTTCATGTCACTAGCTTGTTAAAGAAGCAGGTCAAAAAAAAAAAAAAAAAGAAGAAGAAGCAGGTCAATTGTCCTATGGAATTTCCGCATTCTGGATTTGCCTCTCTTTCCTTGTGGTATCATTTAACCTGTTCCTCTCTCCCCATATAACTGTAAATGAGAGTTAAACACATGGTTAGATACTTTCAGCATTTTTGGTAAGAGTACTTCATTGGTGGGGCCGTGTGCCTCATTTTTTATTGCATTAGGAGATGTCAGATTAGCTCACTAACCAGAGTTCAAGTGGTACAAATAGTGGATTTTTGTTTGTTTTATTTTAAAATTACAGTCAGTTGCCAGCTAATTCTCAAAAGAAATCAAGATCTGGCAACAATTTGCCAGAGCTGAGTAGTACCTACCCCCTTTTAGTTTGCCACTAGCCCCTTTACCTCTCCTATGCTTGCTTGTATGTTGCTTACTTATATCACGCACCTTGCCTCTGTAGGCATTTGATTTTGTGATCCATGCTTTAAAAGTGTCACCAAAGTAAGTTATTACAATCCAGGTTTTTAAGAGACATCTAAGTTGTTTCTCAGAGATTCAATTTAAGATTGACAAGAGCACCCAAACGGGCCTGACTTTGGGCACAGGGAAATGTCTTAATCATTGGGCCATAGGTGTTTTGCTGGGATTCACGTGACGTTGTCATTGTTGTTGACCCAGAAATCAGTTAGCAGTATGTCCTGGTACCTGGCTGGGTTACTCTGTCTGCTGTCCAGTAGTGAGCCTAAGGAATCTGAAGGTATCACTTCTGTTTCTTAATGAAATTTGTACCTGTGGGAATTGAGGCCTACCTACAGAGCTCTGGGACAGAGCTCTTTCCTCAGCATCCTGTTGCAGCCAAGCTTGGTGAAAAGTGAGAAGTTATACTGCCTAAGCGTGTGAACTGAAAAGCTTCAGGCTGTGTTTTAGTAAAGTCTGAATGCCACCCACCAAACCAGTTGGTTAGAATAAGCTTTTCTGGTCTCATGTAGTTTTCCTTGTCCCCAGGCTTTTTGATAGTTATGTGGAATCTCTGGCAGAGTGAGAACCTTATTTGCCAAGGTTTGGGAATCATCTGCCTGGATTTTGTGTGCTGTCCCTGCCTGGATCTCTTGTGTCCATGTTTCCATGGTGGTTTTTCCTTCGAGGATGATGATTTTCTTTCCGACTCTGATACATGGCTCTACAAGGCTAGATAGTATATGAGTACATTTTTTTCTTGCCTTTAATCAAGAGTCCAGCAAAGTAAACATGGGCCAAAAAAGGAGCACAGCTTCACTGTGGGAAATCCAGGTCAGGTGGCCGTAGCACAGAGCTTTCACATGCTCAACTTATTATATTTGCTTGAAGGCTTTTTTTAAAAGTGTGGTATGCAGGTGGCATTTTCTTCAGACCCATCCTTTGTCTTGCTTTTCAGTGCCCCTTGCATAATTTGTGCACTCCAGCTGCTGCTGCTGCTACCACTGCTGCCACCACCGTGCAGAAGAAAGCTGTGATGTGTGGGTGATACACATCTAATGCCTCCACCTTCCCCTCACCCCCCTGCCCCCACCCATGAACATAACTATAGATGAGAGCATGGTTTTAGAAGGCCTGCTTCCTTAGGCAAGATGTCTTGCCTTGTATTCGAGTGAGTTCCAATTCCTAGAGTTGTATCATGATCCCTCAGGTTGGCACTTCCAGAGCTAGTGCCACTATGAAGCTCAAAATAGCTTTTGACCTGATTTCCTCTGGGTAGCCTAAGCATTGACTTAATTTACAATGATAGAGAAGAATTGAGTCTCTCTGCTCTTAGGTAAATGTTTTGTCCATGATAACTCAGTTATTGCATTGCCCCATAATTATATCGTCAAAGCAGAGAAAGTTGGCCTCATGAATACAGAGATTTTATATCTGTAAGGTGGGTACCATGTATTTTTTCGGGGTTGCTGTGGGCATTTTATTAACTTCATGTCACTGATGTGGCCCTTTACTTTTGTAAAGTAGCTTACAATATGTACCCCGTGTCATTCTCCTCCACCCTGGCAACTCTTTGAAAGTATTCTTCTGTCAACTGAGATTTGGCAGCATGTGATGACAGGAGTTCATAAGAGCCTCTTTCTACAGGAAGAGGCTACAGATTGGCTCTCTTTTTCTCAGGCCATAAGAAACAGCTTGGTGAGATTACTTTCAAAGAAAGTCAGAACTGGGACTGGGTTTTTTCAGATATTGATCCTATGAGTTTGCTGTGAGGAACAGCCTCTAACAGACAAGGTCTGGGGCCACCTGCCTGGATCACTGTTGGACTCTCGGGCTGATGTCTGTCTTTGTCTCTTTGTGGTTAGCAGTGAGTGGAAGTTTCTCAAAGTACATTGGCCCTAACTACAAACCCTTAACGCCCCATATGACCTCGGTCACCAAACCACTTCAGGGCTTTATTTTTATCCTAGCAGTTTTGTTTCAAGATGTGAGGTTGGTTTCTTTCCTCTAGCAGAGCAGAGTTCTCTAGGGGGAAGAAACAGAGTGCCAGGGTGCAGTTGAGGCTGGTTAGACACCAAAACCACACTCTTCGTCTTTCTGGGCTTGAGACGTGATATAAGCCATGCTGCAAACACCAGCTTCCACACGGTGAAGAAACCTTGTCAGATACTCTCTTCATTTATTTTTTGTGTTTGTTTTATTTATGTTTTTAGACAACTAAAATGTGGAGGAAGAGGAGGTGTACCTTCCCATTCTGCTTCAACCAGAAATCTAATTCTAAGAATGAATACTTTCTTTTTTTTTTTTTTTTTTTTTTAAAGAAATTCACGTTCTTTTATTTATTTATTTATGACTGTGTTGAGTCTTCGTTTCTGTGCGAGGGCTTTCTCCAGTTGTGGCGAGTGGGGACCACTCTTCATCGCGGTGCGCGGGCCTCTCACTGTCGCGGCCTCTCTTGTTGCGGAGCACAGGCTCCAGACACGCAGGCTCAGTAATTGTGGCTCACGGGCCCAGTTGCTCCGTGGCATGTGGGATCTTCCCAGACCGGGGCCCGAACCCGTGTCCCCTGCATTGGCAGGCAGATTCTCAACCACTGCGCCACCAGGGAAGCCCTGAATACTTTCTTAAAATCCAGTATTTCCCAGCTTAAGGTTTTTCATCTTCCCCAAGAGTGTTGATGAGAACTCTCACAACTCACCAGGTCTCAGGAAACCGGATTACCAACATATCCTGTTCGCGTGCATGTGTGTATTCTGTGTTACCCACAGGCCACTTTCCACCCCACGTGACCTTTAGTTACCATCCGGAAAGTCAGGACCCAGATACCAGTCAGATTTTCCAGGCTTTGGTTTGGTTTAGACATTTTAGAAAATGTTAAGAGTAGTAATTCTAAAGAGACTTTTTGAGTGGCACGCATAGTGAATAGGAAGTTACATACCCTCAAGGGAGAGGGAAAGGCTGCCCCTGTGCTCTTTTCAGTAACATGTTTGAAAACGAACATTCACAAGAAAACTTGCTCCTGAAATGCACAGGGGAGGAGAGGAGAGAACTGTTTAATTGATTAGAAGTCAAATACATGCCTCAGTTCTTAGGTTTTAAGACTAAATTCTGAAGCTCTTGTTGCAATCTTTAAAATTGTAATGTTCATTATTGGAGTTGTTTATAACACACGGCGTCGAATTTTATTTTAGTCAGCATCTCTCAATATAAGTGGACTGTAATGAGTCAGGTAGTGCTCTGAACAGGGGGAGATACAAGACTGCCAGTGGCCTGCAAGCTAAGAAGCGTTTATTACCTTTTTATGTAAGGAGTTGTTTAAAAAGAAGAACGTGTGACAGAGAGACGTATGTGGCCTGTAAGGCCTAAACTATTTACTGCCGGACCCTTTACAGAAAAAGTTGGCCCACCACTGCCCCAGAAGCTGGGCGGGTGAAGGCAGTTAACCCAGAGGTCCTTTAGGACATTGATTGTTAATGAGGGTGTTATTGCCTTTTGGGGGCACAGTTCATTTTTCTGGCCTGTCACCATAGGATGTTTAGCATTCCTGGCCCCGTCCACTAGATGCCAGTAGTTGGCCCCCACGATTTTCCAAGGACTCCCTGGGAGGAGTGGAACTGTTTTGGTTGAGAACCAGTGATTTAGAGCCTACTGAGATTAAAAAAACACCTTGTTAAGGTTTCTTCCTTCATTTCCTCTCAGTCAGAGAAACAGACCTAGAATTTGGCCCTTCATGGCATAGGGATCAAGCACAGTGAGAGAGAATTCCAGTCACTGGGGGAATAGGGAGAATTTTCAGTGTAGAATAAAAAGGTTGTAAGGAGGCCATTTAATGAGTGTGTCTGTTGCTTGTTCACCCTTCAAGACTTGTTCAGGTTGATGTATGATTTATGAAAGGTTTGTTTTGATGTTGGCCATGCTTTGGAAAGCATGTTCCTCTCTATGTGAGAGGAAGAGTGGCCATCTTTGGCCTTAATGTCCAGATGATTTTGAGATCTGTGGGAATCCGTATGGTGTACTTGAGAGACTTGTTCAAAGCCAATGTAAAGACGTAGTTTTGGCATCTCCTGAATAACCTGATATCCAGACTTAAGCCAGAACTCTGGGGTTAGAGAATTTTCCAGCCTGGGAGAGTCGACTGAGAAAAGTCCTCCTTTGGCTCCTTACCAAGTTAGACAAGGGAGCAATCAGCTGCTGAGTTCCAGCCAACTGGAATGTATGTGCGGGTGTACTATAAATCGTCCCTTAGGATCCAGCTCCTAGTCTGTGAAGAGCCTTCCAAATAAGAATGAGACCCTTACACAGGATCCATGTTCAATCTGCAGCTGCTATAGGAAGGGACAGAGTAGTGAGGCGATGTTACTAGTAGTGAGTGGGAGCAGCTCACTTTGTATATAACGTATTGTCTGTTGTGTGGGGTAAGAGACTGCACTGACCTTTTTGTTTTCCCCATGTTACCTTTCTCACCAATTTCCTATGTTTTTTTAAGTTTCTGACCATACTCGTGGGGAGACGTATCTGTAGTTCTGTTATTTGCAATCCCTATCTACTCTTTAAGGTCCCGGGATTTCATCTGTCTACTCCGTTTTCACTGTCTTGGGTGTGATGTTTGGGCTGAGGTAGAGAATATGAAATAGTTGTCTTCTTGGCTTGTGATCTTACCCCAGTCGGTAGACCCTTTGTTTGGCTCCAGGGGGAAACTCAGGTTATTCCCCTCCTGGAAGCCTTTCACTTTACTCATAAATATTTAATATTGAAGTTACTGCTCAGTTTTATTTTCCCAAGTATTAGTATATAGACTCCCTAGACCAGAAGGAACTTAAAATACTATCGAGATGCTTTCTGATGCTCAAGTCCCTGTAAAATGTATTTATCACACATTTTTATTATTAAGAGCTTCAGTGATTTTTCCAGTTGTCTATCTTCTGTCTACCGATTCAAAATTTATTGAGTGTCTGCTCTGGGAATCACTAGGCATCTCTCCTCCTTTTGCTCTTTCCATGTCATTCATTCCTAGAACATGTACCTAGGTGACATGTTGGTCCGTGGTAGTATTGCTTTGACTGAATTGTACTTCGGTGTAAGGTCATCAGCCTATATTAAGACAAATAATAAAAGAGGCCTAGGGAATCATTGCTGTTTGCATTACTTGGTATCTTCTTTGTGGAAACCACGGGAGAAATTTTTGCTTTTAGTATCAGAGATAGTTGTACTGTGTGAGGTTTTTTTGTGTGTTTTTTTAAACCTCATGCACATTTACGAATTTGTTATTCAGAATAATTCTCTATTTTAATTGTTCCAGAGGTTAGAGCTGAACTTGTAACTGGCTTTAGTAAGTGTCAGGGATTTCTGGCATGCATTTTGTGTCGTGTCCTTACTGCTCCTGACCTCTAATCTTTTTCTTGATGGCTCCTCTTTCTTTTTTGTATTCTGTCTTGCAGTACAGTATATACCTTTATATGTGGACTTAAATAATTGGCTTCACAGTTTTATATGGACATTTTTCTCTTTTCTCTTACTTATCCAGTTGTGAAACCCCTTTCTCAGGTCAGCTAGTCATCCCTGAGGGGATCAGGGTTTTTCCTGTCCCCATTCAGGTCATTTCCATAAATATTCAGTGAATAGCTTTGTATGCTGGTCATTATTCTAGGCACTGCACCTAGAAAGGTAAATGATATTGGTCCTTCCTTCAAAGATACAGTGTAGTAAGAAAAATGGATACGTAAGTAAATACTTGTAATGAAATGTTACATGTTATAATAGAAATATGTATACTGTATAGGGGTAATACAGAGGAGAAAGAAATTAACTCATGATGAACAGGGAAAGCTACCTAGAAAGGTGATCTGTCCTTAATTTTGAAGGATGAAAGAAGTTCTTTAGGGAGATGTGGGTAGCAGACTTTTCTGGCAGAAGGAACAGCATGGATTAAAACATGGTGTGGTTAGAAACTGAGTGGTTGCTTCTGAGATTCCTAGCCAGGAGTCTGTCATTAGAACATCTTAGGCCACAGTACAGATGTCCACACCAATGCTGTCTAATCATTCAGCTGGAACTGAAGATTCATCACAAAGTGGATACTTCTGGGCTTTTGATTTGGCCCAAGCTTAGAAGTGAATCCTTCAAATAGTTCTTCTTTGCTTTATTTTATGCATTAGCAAAGGTTGAGTCATCCTACAGTCATGCCTTCCATCATTCTGGGAAGCTTTCTGAGCCAAGCCTAGCTTGGCTGGGGAATAAGTTATGCACTGTGTTGTAACTGTTGGCAATAAGTCCTGTTCTTGCTCTTCACACGCACAGTAGGACTGCAACTACTGAAGCATATGGAAAAGAGGAGTTGGAATAATACCTTTGTGGATTTGCATTTTTCTGGGGTGTTTCTTGGTAAAGATACGGAAGTCTTATTTTGTCTAATGAGATTTTGAGCTGACTTGTGCCACAAATCTCTGAGATGCTAGGCCCTAATTTGTAAAGCAAACTATTTGTAAGTCAGTTGACATTCTCTTCGAGGAATTTCTTTGGCATATTTTCTTTTAGACTTCCGGACAGATCTGTAAAGCAGTATGGCTTTTAAAATACTTTGAAGTGATACATATCAAAAGGTTGGATAAGACACTAGTAGATGCCCTTGGTGCCCCCTGAGAAGCTGTCCCTTGTGGCTGATGCAGACTTGGAGTCAGATCTTCTGGGTCATATTCCTAAATTTCTTTTTATTTCTGCCAACACATTTCTCAGTCTCTTTCCTTGTTTCTACATCTGTAAAATAGGATCTAGTTTACACCGTCAGTAGGTCTGGTATTTAACACCAGCGTAGCTTTCTGCACCTAGATGGGGCCACAGCCTTTTAGCACAGCCACCTTCATTTTTACCACCTCACAGTTAGAATCTTGACGGGGGTTAGGACATACAGGGCAAAGGATACTGGCGTGAAATAAAGGCTTTTTGTGGAACAGCAGCAGAGGTTGTGGTAATTTGAAGAAAACTTTTATTACAGTATAATATACATACAGGAAAGTGCATGTATCAAAGCCATACAGGTTGATCAATTGTCACAAACTAAGCAAACTGTGTAACCCAGTGTAATTAGTTTTTATTTATTTGTTTGTTTGCTTGTTTGTTTTTGGCTGTGTTGGGTCTTCATTGCCACACGCGGGCTTTCTCTAGTTGTGGCGAGTGGGGGCTACTCTTCGTTGTGGTGCGCGGACTTCTCATCGCAGTGGCTTCTCTGGCTGCGGAGCACGGGCTCAAGGTGCGCGGACTTCAGTAGTTGCGGCACGTGGGCTCAGTAGGTGTGGCTCGGGGGCTCTAGAGCACAGGCTCAGTAGTTGTGGCGCACAGGCTTAGTTGCTCCGCGGCATGTGGGATCTTCCCGGACCAGGGATCAAACCCGTGTCCCCTGCATTGGCAGGTGGATTCTTAACCACTGCGCCACCAGGGAAGTCCCGGCGTAATTGGTGTTTGACTCGTCATTTTCGTGCTTCTCTTTCAACTCTAAACTCACATTTTCCCTATACATTTCATAGTAACAGTGAGAGGGATAAAGCACTGTAAATAAGTTAGGAAGAAGTTAATGTTCATGATTTACCTGCTTTCTGGTGTGCCTAAGATTGATTTTCATTGTTGAGAGAGGATAAGGAAAATGAAGAGGAGAATTGGATCAAAGACAAGGAATCTGAAGGTGTTTGCCATGCCTTTTGAACTAGATATTTTGAGTCTGGGAACCAGCACAAAAAGGATATGACTGACAGAAAACTAGATGGAAGCAGGCCTTCCTCCAGTCACAGTGAAACTGAGTCTCTCACCAAAAGTGCTGTGGTTTTTGGCCTTAATGTTGAACTCTGGCTGTTGGGGGAAAAGTGACATCATGGCCAGCCTGCTCCTTGGCGATGCTTGGGTCCAGCTGGGATGTGGGATCCTACAAGTTCTGCGTTGCATGTTTATAGCCTTGTCTGTGGTGTCCAGGTAAATGCCAGGCTGCGTCAGCTCATGTTGTCGTCTATGTGTAATCCATTTTTATTCCAACCATTTTCTTCCCTTTCTACTGCTAGCTGCCAGTGAGGTAGAGGTGCCTCTGTTGATAAAGAACAGATACAGAAGTTCACATCCAAACCTGAATAACCATTTTTAACTTGAAACACTTTTCCTAGGAGTTGATGCTCCAGAATCCTTCCCTTATTTGGTGCCTTGCTTAAATCTGAAGCTCACATGAGGTTGTCAGAGCGCCCTGTAATGCTGGTTATTTGCTTTTTGGTGCCCACAGCAGAGTGGTTTGTGAAACCTTCTTTGTGACCACATCTTTCTTAAACTGAAGCTTCGTTCTTCTCTGGGTTCTTAGATTAGTTCTTACTCCTCCCTTTCCTGAGATATTCAGGGGTTTTCCTGTATTGTGGTAGGTGGGTAGGCAGGAGGGTATGTTTTCTCATATTTTTTCTGGACCATGCACAGTCCCTTGATGATAGTGTGTAAATGCACATATATTCTTTGATTCTTGAAGAACTACTTCCTTATTAAACAGGCAGATTGTGGATTTATCTAGAAAAATATTAGGGTTTTTATTTTACTAGTTTTATTACTGCTATTTTACTGATATGGAGAACAAGCTTTTATTCACTTTTCCCACTTTTCTTTCTTCTCTCTTCTGGCTGGCATTATCCTAGGGTACAGTTGTTAAGTGCTTCCACCAGCTTTCATGGTATGATCTGGACTGGAAGTATCTACTTCCCTTAATCTGCAAGAGTTCTCGGTTGGTTTGGCCCAGTGGTCTTTCAGTGAATGATAGCTGGAGCCATTGGTGGGTTTTTGCTTGGGGTTGCTTTAGCTTTTGGCCTTTATAAACGTCCTCAGTGTGATTCTTGGTTCTGCCAAAAAAGTTGCCCCCTTTTTTTTTTTTTAATTAATTAATTAATTTATTTTTGGGTGTGTTGGGTCTTCGTTTCTGTGCGAGGGCTTTCTCCAGTTCCAGCGAGCTGGGTCCACTCTTCATCGCGGTGCGCGGGCCTCTCACTGTCGCAGCCTCTCTTGTCGCGGAGCACGGGCTCCAGACGCGCAGGCTCAGTAGTCGTGGCTCATGGGCCTAGCCACTCTGCGGCATGTGGGATCTTCCCAGACCAGGGCTCGAACCCGTGTCCCCTGCATTGGCAGGCAGACTCTCAACCACTGCGCCACCAGGGAAGCCCAAGTTGCCCCTTTTAAAGGTGGAAGATTAAGAGCTCAGACTCTGGAACCAGACTTGGGCTGGTCACTTAACCTCTCTGTGCTCAGTTTTCTCATCTGTAACATAGAAATAATAGTAGTACTTACCTCACAGGATTGTTGTGAGGTTAAATGGGCTAATAGTCATAAAGTGCTTAGAAATGTGCCTTACACAGAGAAGGTGCTGGAGAAGTTTTGACTGTTACTAAGGTGGTTGAGTATGACACACTTGTTTTGCTCAGCTGGGAAACCTTGAGCTCTCGGTGTCTGAGTTGTGTCTTAGTAGGTTGGGGTACTTTTAACTCCTAAAGCACAGAGCCAGCTCTGTAAATTCAACCTGTCCTTAGTTGGGAGCTGCCCCCAAGCTTCTGAAAGGTGCAGTCCAATAGTTAAAATCAGGTGTGAGGCCACACTTCCACACTATGTGGATTATATATCTGGGCAGAAGAGTAGAATAGGTTCTTCCAATCCTTTGCTCCCATTGGCTGAGCCTTATTTGTGCTTCAGGATGTGTCTTTTGCTCCGATCATATGGCAAAGCCAGAAATTGTAAAAGTATGGGTATTATAATCTTTGGAGCAAACTCATATCCATCCATCTCTTCAGTCAGCTGTCCCTCACTATTGATAATTCCTGTGTCCTGGTATATAGAAACGAATCATTCACTAAAGGACATCAGCCTAGAGCTGTGCTGACCGGTGTGGTAGCCACTAGCTATACGGGGCTATTTAATTAAAATGAAATAAAATTAAAAGTTCAGTTCCTCAGTCACCATAGCCACCTTTCAAACACTCATTACTCACCTGTGGCTGATGGCTACTGTATTGGTCAGTGAAGATAAGGAACATTTCCATCATCATGGAAAAATTTTATGGACAGAGCTCATATAAAGACAGATGTGTGTATATAATAAAGATGTACCATGATACCCGGTATCACAGAGGCATGTGAAATAGTCTCTGAGTCTGGAGGATAAGGTGTCAAGCTCAGCCTGGAGGTAGAGGGTTGGGAAGAGGGTCTTAAGCAAGGAAAAGAAGGGCTTTATTCGATATAAAAAGGAGTGCATGAGAAGGCATTAGACGGAGATTGGCCATAGTAGCAGGAAGAACATGGTGAATTTAGGGCATCACAAATAATTGTTTGTTGCTGAAGGGTAGGCTGTATCAGCAAGAGTGGAGGCAGGAGGAGCAGCCAAAGACCAGACTAGAAAGGCTATTTGTTCATCAAGTATTTATAGGTTACCCTCTATGAGTCTGCTGGCTGTGGTGAATGAAATCCACAAAGTCCTTCCTGTCATGGTGTGTGTGTAAAAATTGGTGATAAGTGCTATAAAAACAGTGTAAATTAGAGCAGTCGTTCTCAAACTTTGGTACAGTACTATCATCTGGGAAGCTTTTAAAAATCATGATGCCCAGGTTTCACCTCCACGCCAATTAAATCAATATCTGGAGATAGAAGTCAGGCATCCGTATTTTTAAAAGATTCATAGGCAATTCCTACGAATCGTAAATGTTGGGAACCACTGGGCTAGAGAGAAAATATCGCCCCCCCCACACCCCCTGAGTGGGAATGTGCTTAGCATATTCAAGTATCAGGAAGCTGCAGGAGTGGAGAATGATTATTACGCAGGACTCTTGTCGGCCATTGTAAGGACTTCGGCTTGTATTCTGATGTTAGCTGTGGTCTCTTCTTGTCCAGTCTCTTGAGCTGGAATGTAGCAGATGGAGCTGCTATTACTCAGGATCAAAATCCTTAAATCCCGATAGTACTCTGTTTTCTCTTATTTTCCTTTTTTATTTTTATTTATGTATTTATTTATTTAAAATAAATTTATTTATTTATTTATGGCTGCATTGGGTCTTCGTTCCTGCTCACAGGCTTTCTCTAGTTGAGGCGAGTGGGGGCTACTCTTCATTGTGGTGCACGGGCTTCTCATTGTGGTGGCTTCTCTTGTTGCGGAGCACGGGCTCTAGGTGCACAGGCTTCAGTAGTTGTGGCTCGTGGGCTCTAGAGCGCAGGCTCAGTAGTTGTGGCGCATGGGCTTAGTTGCTCCGTGGCATGTGGGATCTTCCCGGACCAGGGCTCGAACCTGTGTCCCCTGCATTGGCAGGCGGATTCTTAACCACTGTGCCACCAGGGAAGCCCCTCAAATCTATATATTTTAATAGATTCTTCAACAGTCTCTTACTGAATATGTATTAATTACCAGACACTATGCTAGGCTGTTTAAAAATATTATTGAAAGGGGCTTCCCTGGTGGCGCAGTGGTTGAGAATCTGCCTGCCAATGCAGGGGACACGGGTTCGAGCCCTGGTCTGGGAGGATCCCACATGCCGCGGAGCAACTAGGCCCGTGAGCCACAAATACTGAGCCTGCGTGTCTGGAGCCTGTGCTCCACAATAAGAGAGGCCGCGATAATGAGAGGCCCGCGCACCGCGATGAAGAGTGGCCCCCACTTGCCACAACTAGAGAAAGCCCTCGCACAGAAACGAAGACCCAACACAGCCATAAACAAACAAACAAACAAACAAATAAATAAATAAAAAAGAAAAAAAAATATTATTGAAAGAAAATAAGATAAGAATATCCAAATTATCTCTAAAAATGAAATCAGTGTTTCACTTAGTTTGAGTAAGACTTCTATGTGATTTTAAAGACTTCTGCTTGGTTCTGGGCCACTGCTGGTCTCTGTAAATTGAGTTACTTAGAACTAGAACCATTGGGAGTTAGGGACAAGGGATCATGATTGATTGAGTGTGGAATGATGGTTTTCTTTGTCTTCCCTCTTTTCTCTGTCTCTATTGCCAATGGATGATTGCAGCAGCTTCTTAACTGGTCTCCTGGCCTGTAAACATTTTACTCCGCACTCCCCGCTGCCAACCAAAAAAAAAAAAAACAACTAAAATTTCTAGACAGTTGTCAGGATGCCCTTTTAAAAATGGAGGTTTGGGGCTTCCCTGGTGGTGCAGTGGTTAGGAGTCTGCCTGTCAGTGCAGGGGACACGGGTTCGAGCCCTGGTCTGGGAGGATCCCACATGCTGCAGAGCAGCTGGGCCCGTGAGCCACAGCTGCTGAGCCTGCGCGTCTGGAGCCTGTGCTCCGCAGCAGGAGAGGCCGTGATGGTGAGAGGCCCGCGCACCGCGATGAGGAGTGGTCCCCGCTTGCCGCAACTAGAGAAAGCCCTCGCACAGAAACGAAGACCCAACACAGCAATCAATCAATAAATAAATCTTAAAAAAAAAATAAATAAATAATGGAGGTTTGCTGATGTCACTTCTCTGCTCAAAACCCTTCAGTGGCTTTGATTAAGATCAAACTCTTTAGCAAGGACGTCTACAACTTGGCCCAGCCTATTTCTTTAGCCTCCCTCTTGCAGAATCACTCACCTGGCCATGCCAGTCTACAACGTGCTACTCTTGGGACCATCACACATGCTGTCCCCTATGCTTATGACACATAGGCATGACATGACTCTTTACCTCTTTTCCTCTGAGATCTCTGATGCTCCTGCTGTGGAAATACACAGCATCCCATCCTTCGCCAATCATGGTACTTTATAATTGTGTCAACCACAGAGGAGGCATTATCTCTGCCTTGTTCATAGTTCATGCACAGTGTCATGTCCCTAGAAGATGGCAAGTAAGTTTTTGTTGAATGAATACATGAATGGGTAGACACAGTGTGAAAAGGACCTCACCATCATCAGCGCTCTGTTGATCCATTCATTTAAAAGATGGTTTGAGCTTGTGTATGTGCCTTTGGAAAACTATTTTCTGGTGCCCAACTCTTCACCAAGTGGGAGCTTCAGCCCTGTCCTCTTCTCTCCCACTTTGTGCAGTTGCAAAGGTGTCCTAGCGCCCCCATTTTTTTGGGTTGATGGGCATGAGAGTTCCCAGGCTCTGAGAGAGATGAGTCAGAAAGAAGAGTCATTCAGAAAGTAACTCAGTCAGAGCAACAGTGTCGCCCTTTGGCTGAACTTTCTCTCTTTCCCTGCATACCTTGAGATGCTAAGCTGGTGGCACTTCTGAGCTGTAGATTGTCAGACCACACAGCACAGGGATTCATAAGCCTTAGTCTGACACTTTCCCTTGATTAGGGATGTTTTGGGAAAAGTTCTGGTCCCCTCTGGCCTAGGTGAAATATTGATTCGGCTTGGGTGTGTTGTGTTTCCACCCCATAGTGGCTTCCAAGGTGGAAACCTTGAGAGCCCCATTTATATTTCTCTGTAGCCTTTGGGGCGTTTGAGGTCAAAAGCTTTGAGAGCAGCAGTCTTTTGGCATTTGGTGTATTTTGTGCTAACATAGAATAGGATGGTGTTTGCCCAGAAGCTGGTAAGAAAGATTAGATTTAGTTAGAACTGTTCATTTGTGGGCTTTTAGAATTGGAAGGAACACTGTGGATTGGTGATTCCTCTGAGGTGATAGGTGGGAGGGTAGGTGTCAGAACATCCAGAGAGGTGGGGCTTGCTATTAAACAGCCTATGAGAATCATTGCTGTTTCCAGTATGTGTGTGGTAGCCCTGAAGTGTTATGCAGGTACAAACATTTTTTTGAGACCCCAGTGTTATAGATGAGATTAGGGATCAGCAAACTTTTTCTGTAAAGGGCCAGATAGTATTTTAGGCTTTTGGGCATACTCTCAGCTACAGCTGCTCAGCTCTGCCTTTGCAGGGGGAAAGCAGCCACAGACAATATGAAACAAACAAGTGTGGCTGTGTTTCAATAGAACTCTATTTGTGGACCCTGACATTTAAATTTCATATAGTTTTCATGCGTCATGAAAAACTCCTTCAATTTTTTTCAACTGTTAAAAAATATGAGAGTCATTCTTAGCTCATGGGCCATACTAAAAAACACTTCGGCCATAATTTGCTGATGCGTGATGTAGCCCAGGGATTCCCAAATCTAGCTGTCTTTCAGAATTACCTGGAGACCTTTTAAAGATGCTGATTGGCAGTCCCCTTCTCCCCTCCCTGAGGATTCTGATTCTGAAGGACTGGGGAATCTATATTTTTTGCAGACGCTCTTCTTGTGATGCGTACACACTCAGGGTTATAGAATCACTGATATTGATCTCACCCTGCCTTCTTGTTTTATAGTTGAAGAAACAGCCTTAGAAAGTTGACATGATTTGTCGATAGTTATATAGCAAATAAATGGCATAACCAAAATTTGAACCCAGGTCTTGAACCCAGATCAGTGGTCTTTGTTCATACTATTCTGTACTACTCCCTCCCCCACAGTAAACAAATGAGCGATAAATACAGAGTAGTCACAAATTTGTGGTTCTTTCTTTTCTTTAGACCTAGTGCCAGTTTTCCTCCTGAGAGCCAGCCCGGTACTCTAAGCTCAGCTGTCCCTCTGCTTGCTGGCTGGGTTTTCCGGAGCTGACTGCTGATTTGACATTTAGCCCAATTTCCCTCCAGTTTGCTGGCTTTAAGTAGGAGAGATAATGAAGTAATAGCAAGTAAATTGCTTTAATGTAAGACTTTGTTGAGGCAGCACTAAGCTGCAGTGTGAGAGTGAGAGCTGTTGTTTCAAGGGGTGCATTGGTTTTAAGAGGCACGTTTTACACTTGAATTCACATGGCTCAGATCCAGCCATCTAAGTAGGACAGCTCTACATGGGACTTGGGCTTAATTAGAGCTAATTGAGCTGTCATCCTGCCCAGAACAGTTCAGGGGTAAAGAAACTGAAGGTGAAGAGTAATCACCATACCTGCTCTACCTCAGCCTCAGTGTGGCTCTTTGGGATTCGAAGATGGATTTTTGTGATTTGCTGTCTCCCTACAAGGCATTTGAGTCTTGCTACTTGACTTGCCTATACATTTTTTATTTATCTATATCCTGGAAAGAGGAATACTGAAAGTTCTAATGAGCAGTTTTTATTCCTGCTATATGATTATTTTACTGCTGACTTACCGGTAGGCTTCCACGTTTTGTGTGCTGTGCCCTCCTTCCTCACTTTCTCTATCATCTCCTTAGATCTCCCTGCCACAGACTTTTCCTGGCTGAGGGATAGTGGCAGTAAGGGAAGCACAGTGCCTCCTGGCACCTTCATAGTCAGAAGGCCTTGTCTTAGGTTTTGGAACGTAAATGGGGAGCTGGCAAGTTGGTATGTTATTTATCTTTTATTCTTGGGCTACAAGTTCTTTGGCTTTGGGGACCCTGTCTTATTGGTCTGCTCTTGATTGTGCCTGTCAGGGGAGCACAGGGATGAACGTGGGCAGCTTCACCTCTGTGCTCACATTCTTTTCCACCTGTGATCTCAGTGCTTTAGGGAGATGATAACTGGGCTTTGATGGCAGGCTCTGCAAGTCCTGGATGTTTTCTAACAGGTACCATTGAAATTTGGTCTTCACCTATGTTGTCTCATATCTAAGGGGATAGAGCCCCCCCCTTTTAAAACACAACAAGGTTTTGTTTTGTTTTGTTTTGTTTTAAATATTTATTTATTTATTTATTTATTTATTTATGGCTGTGTTGGGTCTTCGTTTCTGTGCGAGGGCTTTCTCTAGTTGTGGCAAGCGGGGGCCACTCTTCATCGCGGTGCGCGGGCCTCTCACTATCGTGGCCTCTCTTGTTGCGGAGCACAGGCTCCAGATGCGCAGGCTCAGTAATTGTGGCTCACGGGCCTAGTTGCTCCGTGGCATGTGGGATCCTCCCAGACCAGGGCTCGAACCCGTGTCCCCTGCATTGGCAGACGGATTCTCAACCACTGCGCCACCAGGGAAGCCCCAAGGTTTTTTTTTTGAGTACTTGGTATATAAAAGTAGAGACATCCCAGATGAATAAATTAGAGAATGATAGTTTCTGTTCCCCAAAACACTTTAAAGACGCATGCTGGAATTCCTCTTAATACTGAGGAATTCCTCTTAATTCCTCCTACTGTCCTTAAAGTGATTCACTGTTCAGAAATTCAGTTTTCCACACAACTTTTTAGAAGCAGAAACAACTATTAAGAATTAAAATTGGGCATATTTCAGAATCCTCTCCTCTGGTGATGTCTTGCTGCCTCTGAGGAGCTTCTTTCTCCTTCCTTGCTACACAGTTCATAAAGCACTTAGGCAGTTCTGAGTGGTAATAACCGGGGCTTGCATAAGACATTTATTCCTCAAAATGCTTTAGTTTGTATTACTTCGTTTTATCCTTTCAGCTCTGAGTTAGGTACCGTCAGTGGTAGAAATTCCATTTTACAGTTGAGGAACAACCCAAACCACTTTACTCATAACCCCATAGTTAATGGAAGGACAGACTTTGTTGTGAGTGTCCAGAGACCTACCCATCCAACTATTGCCATTAGTGTCACTTTGGGTCCTTGCTTTTAGATGGTACAAAAGGCTCAAGAGTCCATTGTGAGTTGGTTATGGACTTAAACCAGAGAGCCAGGAGCCCTTTAATAATTCTAACACTGTCTCTTAGGGCTACACCCAAGAAGCATTTTTAGTTTCTGGTGAACAGTATGTAATTGCACGAGGAAGATCTGGAGACAGATAGTCTCACCATACGCGGAAAAACAGCTCTTTCTCTACCTGAGTGAGACCATCTGAGTGTATTGTTAAGAATCAAAAAGCTCCAAACAGGGACTTCCCTGGTGGCGCAGTGGTTGAGAATCTGCCTGCCAATGCAGGGGACACGGGTTCGAGCCTTGGTCTGGGAAGATCCCATGTGCCGCGGAGCAACTGGGCCCGTGAGCCACAATTACTGAGCCTGCGCGTCTGGAGCCTGTGCTCCGCAACAAGAGAGTCCGCGATGGTGAGAGGCCCGCGCACCGCGATGAAGAGTGGCCCCCGCTTGCCGCAACTAGAGAAAGCCCTCGCACAGAAACGAAGACCCAACACAGCCATAAAAAAAAATAAATAAATAAAATTTAAAAAAAAAAGAAAAAAGAAAATGCTCCCTATTTCACTTACAAAATTAATTAAAAAAAAAAAAAAAAAAAAAAAAGCTCCAAACATGAAGCCAATCCATGGTGATGTGTTGGAGAGGGAGGAAGCTCAGACTAAGACCTTCCTTTTGTGGACTTGGTATCAGTTAAGTTTTCCAAAAGCTCTGCTTCAGCACTTGCTGACTTCATGTTATTAATTTATGATGGTGCTTAGTCCCATTTTGACCAACGTGTAACAAATCTACTTCCTCAGTATAACATGCTTTACCACTCTCTAGAATGTATCTACATTTTAGCTCCTTTCCTACTCAAAATGTTGGTGACAGATAAAGAGAAACTATATGTAGGGTAACAGGTACTTTCAGACTAAAAATAAAGCAGTGGTTCTCATTAACCAAGGTCAGAGAGAATGTGTGTATAGTTTGACAAAGTGTGCTAAGATTCCCTTCACTATCACTAATTGAAAAACAATGCATTGAAATCCACTTTCTACTAGATATAGTTAAAATATGATAATGGCAGGTATGAAGTCAGGTAATTAAGTAGGCTTCATCTACTACCCTAAGAGAAGGATCTTTGGGAAGTATAGCTAGAACTCCAGCATTAAAAAACCTCATGGTGGGGCTTCCCTGGTGGCGCAGTGGTTGAGAATCTGCCTGCCAATGCAGGGGACACGGGTTCGAGCCCTGGTCTGGGAAGATCCCACATGCCGCGGAGCAACTAGGCCCGTGAGCCACAACTACTGAGCCTGCGCGTCTGGAGTCTGTGCTCCGTAACAAGAGAGGCTGCGATAGTGAGAGGCCCGCGCACCGTGATGAAGAGTGGCCCCCGCTTGCTGCAACTGGAGAAAGCCCTCGCACAGAGACGAAGACCCAACACAGCCAAAAATAAATAAATAAAATAAAGAATTATTTAAAAAAAAAAAAAAAAGTAAAGAAAAACCTCATGGTGCACTCATTTTGTTCCAGGAGGTATTGTGGGTTACACACTATGTTTCCTACCTAATGGGTAAGGAAAACTTAAAGGTAAAACTGAACTGCTCTTTTTAGTTGCTCTTATTCCCTCACTGGCCCTTCATGAATAAGCTCACCTGTTCTCTTCCTGAGATAGATGGCAGTTTAAGGGGAGGAGAACTGTTTTGGAATCGGAAGACCTGGGTTCAAGTTCTGTCATTCACTGGTTTAAGTTGCTTGAATTTCTGAGCTATCTTGCGGCTTGGGGGATAGTAATTGGCTTGAATGAGATGGGTTAATATCGTTCTGTTTCTACCAAAGTATCCTGTATGTATAAATATAACTAGTTATGAATGAGTTAACCAGTTTATGATTGGCAGCTGGAAAAAGGGACAGTTGAGTTAAAACAAGAATAGAGAGAGAATATATATTTTTACCTTTTTATTTTTTATTTTTTTTATTTTATTATTTTTTTTTAAATAAATCAGTGGTGCTTGATTTTTTAAAATAAATTTAATTAATTAATTTTATTTTTGGCTGCATTGGGTCTTCATTGCTGCGTGTGGGCTTTCTCTAGTTGTGGTGAGCGGGGGCTACTCCTCCCTGCAGTGTGCGGGCTTCCCATTGTGACAGCCTCTCCCGTTGTGGAGTACAGGCTCCAGGCGCGCAGGCCTCAGTAGTTGTGGCTCGCAGGCTTAGTTGCGCCATGGCATGTGGGATCTTCCCAGACCAGGGCTCAAACCCGTGTCTCCTGCATTGGCAGGCGGGCTCTCAACCACTGTGCCACCAGGGAAGCCCTACCTTTTTATTTTGAAATAATTTTATACCCATAGAAAAGTTGCAAGAATAATACAGAGAACTCCTGTAGATCCTTCACCCGGATTCTCCAGTTGTTAACATTTTACCACTCACTCAACCATTCATTGGGAGAGAATGTTCAGCTGACACTTGAGTGTTTACAAATGCCGAGCATGTGCTTTTAGTTGCCTTATCTCATGCACCAGTCCCTTAATGTATAGGTACTGTTATCTCCACTGCGTAGAAAGAAAAACTTTGGGAGGTTAGATCAGTTGCCTGAGACCCCACAGCAGGTAAGTGGCAGAGGTTTGAGGGGTAAGTTTTTCACCACCTTCCTTTGTGTTCTAGCCCAGGCCTTGCCACTAACAGTGGCAGAGCCCTCGGCCATTTATTTTGTGGCAGGTCCTCATCTTTCCCTTCTGTTCATGGAACCCAGTGTCCCCTGCCCTGACTCACCTCACGGTAGAGACAGGTTACGTTCCATGAAGTATCCTTTTTAACTACAGAAATCAGAGTTTGGTCTAGTATTGCTGATTAAATGTAATTTGTTTAAGCAAATATAAAGACTGAAGATTTTTGCAGTTTGTGGTTGAAGTCATTGGGGAGGGGAGAATGCCCTCCTTTCCTCACACCCAGCTTCCTTGTGAAATTGGTGGAACTGCCACAGTTTGATTGTTTTTCTGTTTTGCAAGGGTATAAACCAGAAGAGTATTTTCCTCTTGGGCAGAGCATCCAGGGTGCTGGACTGTTCCTTGCCCTAACCATCACCTTGAGATCAAAATTCTTGATCCCTCTTCCCTGTCTGGCTACAGGGAAGCCTGAGCATATTGCTTCCAGGAGACCAGGGAAGATGACAGGGTTTGGTCTTTAGATTATTTCCACTTTCTTTGGAGTTGAATTTTTTTCCCTGCCTTGTTTTGCTTAGAGGAATATCTCCCCTAAATTTTGATAGAAGTAGATTTTCTAGAACCTTGAACTGAGTTTGAAAATTTGGTAGCTTATGGCTGTGAGCCAGATGTGGCTGGCAAACGTGTGCTTTTGGCTTGCCTAATGTTTAAATTTTTTTTCTTTAGTAGCCAACACTTAAAAGCCAGAGGATTTCACATAACCCCAGCTTTCAGTTTTTCTTTCAAAGAAAAGAAAAAAAAGAAAGGTTTGAACTTTTTTTTTTTTTAATTTTAATTAATTAATTTATTTATTTTTGGCTGTGTTGGGTCTTCGTTTCTGTGCGTGGGCTTTCTCTAGTTGTGGCAACTGGGGGCCACTCTTCATCACGGTGCGCAGGCCTCTCACTGTCGCGGCCTCTCTTGTTGCGGAGCACAGGCTCCAGACGCGCAGGCTCAGTAATTGTGGCTCACGGGCCTAGTTGCTCCGCGGCATGTGGGATCTTCCCAGACCAGGGCTCGAACCCGTGTCCCCTGCATTGGCAGGCAGATTCTCAACCACTGCGCCACCAGGGAAGCCCCTGCACTTTTATTTTAAAATCTGGAGAAGTACAATTTGATAAGCTAGTTAGTGGTGGATTACCTTACCCTTGGTTACCAAAGAAGAGTTCTGTTTTTTGGGTAGGTAGAAAAACAGCTCGTAAGAAAGAGAAGGGACTTATCCAAGATCATCATCATCCCTGTCCTGTACTTGTCAGTGTTTCATTTCCGTCATTATGGGGACAGAGTGACTTCTAGATGGCAGAGGGTGACAGCCATCTACCCAGCTTAGTTGGGATTCAGTGCTTCGCTCCCTGCACTCAGACACTACTGCCAGCAGGGGGTGCTGTCCGTTCACCAAGCCTGCTGTCATCTTGGCTCAGCTGAGCAGCAGCTGTTGGGCATGGGCCCTGGGTCTGTGTGAGAGCTTGGGCATGTTCATTTGGTTCCCATCCCTAGTGCCCACCCCTTAGACCCTGGCCAGGTTATTGTGTCACTAGGGACTCTGTTCAGTAACAGGAAACTGGGGAAAGTTTAATTGTTTTCTCCTCTCTTTTTTTCCCATGCAGCTGAACAAAAGGTTCATCCTCAGTTTTCTCCATGCCCATGGGAAGCTGTTTACCCGGATTGGGTAAGTGTGCAGGATGTTTATTTTATTTTCCTACATTACAAGTCATTTTGGAATTTAATATTGTTAGCAACTAGACTGTGTTTGTAACTGAGGGCACAGGGTGTGAATTCTTAGGGGCCTCCACCTTCTCTCCTCTTCCCTTCACTTACTCTCCTACTGTGCTCATGAAGTTTGGGAAATATTACTCTCCATCCCTCTGGCTCCCCTTTCCCTACCTTTACTAAAGCCCCCTTTTAACCACAATCTTTTCCCAGCCCCCACCCCTAATCCCTCTGGGTTTCTCTTTCCTCTGCCTTCCGGCTCAGCCCCTAGTGAGCTCCGCAAGGAAGTCATGCTTAGTCCCTGGGTGCAGCTGCCAGGGGTCCTCCTTGGGGGAAGATACTATCCACTAATTTTCCCTTAAAGAGAAGGGGAAATTAGTGGACAGTAATTTCTTTCCTCCAACATTTTCTCTTCCTTCGAACCATACCCCTTCCTCCTGTGCTCAGTTTCCTGCACCATATTGCTGACCTCAGTAAATGCTAAGACTTCTCTATGGTTTCACCATTCACCACGGATTTCCATATAAATCTCAGGGAAGGTGGTGTGGGTGAGACCCTGTTACTTAATCCATTAAGTCTCTGGGAAGAGATCAGGTTTTGAGTATCCCTTTGGTGGATCCGAGTTTCTCCTCACTGTGTAAAGCTGGTGCCCCTGTGCTGAGTGCCTCGTTATTCCAGGAGAGGAACGGGTGGCAGTGCCCTCAGGTCGTCTCTGCATTTTGATATTTTCTGAGTTGGAGGTTTTATTGTGAACTACCCTTTGGGGTGATTTGCTTTGGATTATAGTTCCCCCAGTTGTTGTCAGTGTTTGCCTTTCACTTTCTTTTTTTTTTAAGATTTTAATTAATTTATTTTTTTGGCTGTGTTGGGTCTTTGTTGCTGCGTGCGGGCTTTCTCTAGCTGTGGTCAGCGGGAGCTACTCTTTGTTACAGTGCGCGGGCTTCTCATTGCAGTGGCTTCTCTTGTTGCAAAGCACGGGCTCTAAGCATGCGGATTTCAGTAGTTGTGGCGCGTGGGCTCAGTAATCGTGGCTCGCAGGCTCTAGAGTGCAGGCTCAATAGTTGTGGCGCATAGGCTTAGTTGCTCCGCGGCACGTGGGATCTTCCCGGACCAGGGCTCGAACCCATGTACCCTGTATTGGCAGGCAGATTCTTAACCACTGCGCCACCAGGGAAGCCCCTCCCTTTCACTTTCTGTCATAACCTTGTAAGTGTATCTGTAATGCTCTAGAAGGTTTCCTTAGTGGGAGAAGCTGAAAAGCTTTGTCCTGCTTGAAGAAACTCTGTTTGTGGATGGTGAACTAGAAACTGTGCCCTTTACATATTCATTTGTCATCAGCCTGGGCAAGAGTGACAGGGATGGCTATAGTCTTGATTTTGAAATGACCTGGGAAACTTGGGGTAGTGCCAATAGATGCATCTCTACTAGCAGAAATAAGTGTGAAGTGATTTACTCAGCAAGGTAAACTAGGTACATCAGTAGCAACCCCTCACCCCACCCCCATGTCAGCTCTACTCTGGCAGGAGTTTTTGCTTAAGACTGTTGTATCCCTAGTGCCTGGCATGTAGTAGGTGCTCAGTAAATATTTGTTGTAGGAATAAGTGAATTATTACAAGAAATGGGTAGATTGTGAAAGACTGGAGAGAAGGATCTAGTATTCTATGGGTCATAGTAGGCCAGTCAGTAGTGAGTAATGTAAAGTTGCAGTTTCAGGGTGGGTGCAGTTTCAGGATTATTATCTTATAATAATAAGATATTATTTCATAAAATAGCACATCATATCAGAAATACCACTGTACTGCACTTAAAGTAGGTGCTATGGTTCCTTATCTCTTTATTTCTTTTAAAATTCTCATTTAAAAAATCTTTTTTTCCCTTACTACCTTTCTAGTCAGTATTTTCTCCTTTTTTCCTTTTCCTGTGTTTGTTCTTTAACTTTTTATGTACCCCATGTTTGCTCTAAGTCAGGATTTCTCAACCTCTGTACTGTTAATATTTTGAACCTTATAGTTCTTTGTCGTAGGGGCTGTCCTGTGTAGGATGTTTAACAGCATCCCAGGCTTCTACCCACTACATGCCAGTAGCATTCCTTCTCCTCACCCCCAGTTATGACAATTAAAAATGTCTCTAGACATTGCCAAATGTTCCCCGCAGTGCAAAATTGCTCCTCGTTGAGAACCACTGCCCTAGGTATTTCTTAGCTCTGTTAGAGACTCTTGGGACTAAAAAAGTTATAGATCTTGGTCCAAAGTATACGAATGTTTAGGAGATATATATATACACACATACATATATATATATATACACACACACACACACATATATATATATTTTTTTTTTAAAAATCAGGTTAAGCATTAGTTAGAACCTTATTTTTTCCCCTTTTTAAAACTCTCATATTTAGATATTTTGAAGGAAGTTTGAGAAAGGATCACAATAATGATTAAAAAGATAGAAATTGATTTCTGAGAGGACAAATTAATCTTTAAAAAAATAAGGTAAAAAAAGTTTTATTTAGAGACAGCTGTTAGGGGTACCCTAACTGTGTTTAAATATTAGGGTCATAACCAAATAGTTTTGATTTCTGTTGGATGACAGCAAGAGAAAAATAGGCTTATGTTGCAGCTGGAGAGGTTTGGGTTAGGTGTAAGAAGATTTCACAGAGGGAAGATGTTCAGGAATTTTCTTCTTTGGAAGCCTTTGCAAGCGAATAGATTATCTCATTTGTCAGAGGTGGTTTGCTGTGGTCCAGATTATTTTTCAAGATCTCTTCCATTCCTGCATATAACACATTCTGTTGGCAAAAATATAAGGCCAGTCTAGTTGCACCTTCATGAACAGTTGAGTCGTAGTAGTGTTCACATGAGGAAAATGTATGTAAATTCTAGGCACCCCAGCCCCTCGGTGAGTATTCCTCTTGTGCTCTCCTAGAGATAAAAAGAGAACTGAGCCCCATATTTATTCTGGAAGGCAGAAACAGCAATAATTTTTCTATTGGAAAAAAAAAAAGTATAGAAGTCTGTAACACTAGAAAAGCAATGAGCCTGAGCCACACACAACAACATGGACTGCTGCCTAATTACCAAGAAGATGTGAAATGTGGGAGGCGTTGAAAACGAATTAAGAGTGAGGAGATTGTAATGGGGAGCAGCTGAAGACACATCCACTGTCCCGCCTGCCTGCTGAGAAAAGCCCCCCGTGGCTCTCCCAGTCTTCGTCTTGTCCGTGCCCCGCGTTCTCCGTTGCATCCGTGTACGCTTGAGGGCCTAATGTGTGCAACGCTAGTCTCCTTCCTCTCAGCAACCAGCGAAAAAGAGGTGCGGAGTGTTAGATGGAATCAAGTGCCAAAAAGAGTTTGTTTTTCTCCGCTGACTAGTTCTAAGACCTCGAGAGGGAACAAGTCAGAGCCTCTGTGGGCTCTGGTTTCCTTATCAGTAGTTTAAATAGATGATCTCCAAGGTCTGTTCCAGTCCTTATGTTCTGTAGCACTATGATTTTTTTCCCCTTCATTGTTACTCTGTCATACGGCTTAGTTGTTTTGTTTTGTTTTTTGCTACTGGTTCGCTCCTATCTTGTTCAGTTTTTAAAAATTAAGACATTAAGAAAAGTTAGGGAGCCTGATTCTTTTCTGCAGAGAATGTTGTCTGGCCCAGCTGTGTTCCCCAGCATCTGAGAGGTTGGGTCCTGCCCCGTTAGTCACTGTCTGAGTCACTCCCGGGTCTAGGTCCCAGTATTGTCTGAAAGACTGGTTTCTTGAAACTGCCATTCAAATGAGACAAGGTATCTCTAGAGATCACTTCAGAAAGCAGTCACTTTAGCCAGCGAAACTTGTATCCTGAAAGTGATCGTACCTTCTGCAGCTTTAAAGGATAGGGCCAGAATCCTCTCAGGCTCAGGAAGGGGAATAGGTCAGGGGTGCCGTGCGGCTCCTGACAGACACTGGCTTTCCCCGGGAGAGGCAGATCAGACCTGTGCTCAGGCTCCTCTGAGAGAGGTCGGGAAGCTGGCAGCCTGCAGACTTTTGATTGGTGACAAACAGAATAATTTTGCTTCCCATTATAGCCTAGGTTGAAGTTACCACGTTAGTTTTTACTTGCTTGCCGAGTCATGCTATTTGCACAGCTTCAAGATCTCTTGGAATTCAAAGGCTCATGTTTATTTTGGACTCTGAATTGTTAAAAATATAATGTTTGTGTCTTGATTTTTTTAAAATTATAAATGTATTATATACAAAAGCCAGAAGTATTCATTGTAGGGGAAATCTTTTTACTATATACAATGCTTATTGTAAAATATTTAGAAAACCCAGCAAAAAGAAGAAATAAAAAATTATCCTTATTCTCACTATCCAGAGATAACTATCTACCACTAACACTTGGTGTATATTTTATCTTCTTTTCTATACATCACACACACACATTTTCTTATTTATTTTTTACAAATATGTATAAAAAGGGATCGCGTTAAACTACTCTAAAACTGTCCTCATTTAATATATGTTGAACTTTCTCCCACGTGATTAAAAAATCTAATACAGCTTTTAAAAAATAGAATTCAGTTGTATGTATGTGCCATTTTAATCATCGGCTGTTGTTGGGCGTTTTAGGATGCTTCCAATTTTTGGCTGTTATAAATTGCCATTTTTTAATGCTTTCTCTCTTCCTCTGCTGCTACTACTGCTGCTGCTTCTTGCCTAAAACTTTTACAATTATTACAATAAGTAATATATAAAATCTCCTTATAAAAGTATAACATTCTTTTCTAAAATTTCTTTCAACTCTCCCCCAACCCCTGTGCCTTCCAAAGAGATAATGCCGGACAGCAGGTTATGTATTCTTCCAGGCCTTTTTACTGTATTTACATAGTTACATATGTAGCCGTAAAAACCATAATTTTATTTTGTGGGTTTTTTTCTAAACATATTGTATACTGTCATTATCTCAGTTTTAGTATAATTTTCATTCTGCAGTATGGGGTGGAGCGAAGAGAAAGAAATAAAACTACTTACAGGTAACTCGAGGCCAAAAACAGACATCATTTTGGTTACGAAATTGGGCACCAGAAATGCTGTTATTGAGTTCTGAGGAAGAATCTTTTATCTGTGTGTCCTTCAGTTGTTGCCTAACAAAACTGATTTTGTCTGAGAATGCCATCTTTCCTCATATCTCAGAATTGAAGTTACTCTAACTTATGCATTTGATTTTTTTTTTCTTTTGTTTTAATCACGTTGAACTAGTTGAAAGGCGACCGGGGGATTTTTTTTTTTTAACTTTCAAAAAAAAGAAGATGTGGACATTTGGCCTGGTGCTCGTTTGAGACTTCATTCTGACCTAGGGAGTGTTAATGGATCTGTTTCAATTCCCATCCAGGGAAGAGGCTTCCTCAGACACAGCCTCGAAGCAGGACTGTCCCACGTGACACTTCTGTCATGTCGTTCTGTGCTGGCTCTCTACCGCCTTTCAACACGGAGACACATGGCTCTGAAACTTGCCCAGTGTGGCTGCTTTTCAAGCAGAGTGAACTCTGCTATTCTCGTAACGAGAAGTGCTAGTCCCCCTCCCCACCTCCACCAGAAAGAGTGCTGCACAGTGTCAAGATTTAAAATGAAACCTTTGTTATAGCCCACGGGGAAAAGTGGATCCAATCCAGCCTCAAACATATCGCTCTCTGCCATTCCAAACTGGCCAAGAGTTTTAATGGTTCTGAAATTTTTAGAGGGGGGAGAAAAAAAGAGTGTGTTTCGGTTGTTTTGTTGTTGTTGTTGGGTGGTGGCAGTGGCACTTGAAATGGCATGTGGGGGGGAAGAAAGCAAATGCCTGGCATGTTTTGTGCCAATGAAAATGAGGACAGCTCAGCAGAGAAGAGCACTGGAGTATAAACTGTAACTGACCCATAACTGTGGCATGACTTCTGGGTACTAGGAGGTCAGTCATAGGAGTTGCCTCCAAGGGCAAGGAATGAAGATTGCCAGGCGGCCAGAAAGCTCTGGAGTTTTCTGACCTGAGGAAGGTACTATTCAGCGGGGAAAGAGCCAAGGTTCAGGTGAAAGTAGAAGCACCTTTCCCTAGGACTTGAAACTGTTCTGTATCTTTTGAGGAGGATTCCCTTCCCTGTGGCTTTCCAGAAGCTATTTATTAATCCAGGCTGGAGCTCTCCCTCACCCCACCCCACAGTGTATCACAAGCAGTTTGTTTGTTTTTGGGGGTGGGGTGGGGGTTGAGGATGGATAAAAGATACTCTGCTGACCACGAATTGTTCGGCATGGCCCTAAGGCCCGTGTGCCTGGTTTCTCTCTCTAGCACCAAGTTCAAATTTGCTTTTTATTTCTGAGGACTTCAGCTGTGGTTTGTTCCTGTTGCCAGAGGAGCTCCAGGCATGCACCACTGTTTGTGGCCACTTTTGGCAGGCAGTGGTTTGAATGACCTCTCTTTAGGAGCCCTGGGTCACTGGCTAGATTTCTACCTCCCTACATTACAGGCTCTTCCTGTATTGGGAGTGGCAGTTGGCCAGGGCATTATATTTCCACTGGCCTGAAAACATACAGACCCTGATGAGCAGAGGCTTGTGAGAGGGAGGAGGACAGCAACACAGGAAAGACCGAAACAGATCATCAGGGCCCTAGGTCGAGGGATTCTTCCAGGGGAGATTTGGGATCTTTAGGTGGAGTGATTAGTGTGAGAGTCCCTAAGTAGACGGCAGCAGAACTGTGTCTGGTTTTCTGAAGTAAAGCTTTGAGTGAAGAATCTTTAGATTCACGTACCTCTTCATAGAATATGGTTTTCATACCAGAGTTTGGGGAATATGCCGGTCTTAGAGCTTAAAGGAAATTTGTTCACTATTTAGAAAAACTGATTGTTTCAGAGAGAAACTTTGATTTCAACTTGAATCCAGTTATTGCCAGAGGTTAGGAAATAGCATACCAAAGCATGAAAACTCATGGCGATTTATCCAAAAATTGAGTTATTTCCATCTCTAAACTCTGAACTTCTTTCTCTTAAATTTGTTCACAACCTTAGGGTACTAGGAAGGTTTGTGAAAGTAGCAAAGAAATGTCCTAGGCGTTAGCCGTCTGCTTTTCGCAGTTGGGGGGTGGGGAGGGGGAGAGAGAGAGAGAGTGAATGTGTGTGTGTGTGTGTGTGTGTGTGTGTGTGTTTGTACACCAAGTGCTCTTGGGGATGTGCCTCACTGATGGGCTGGCTGTATTTGTAGGATGGAGACATTCCCTGCAGTGGCTGAGAAGGTCCTCAAGGAGTTCCAGGTGTTGCTGCAGCATAGTCCCTCTCCTATTGGAAGTACCCGCATGCTGCAGCTTATGACCATCAACATGTTTGCTGTACACAACTCCCAATTGAAAGGTAAGGAATGTCCAGTTTCTTTATCTAGACAGATGAAGATTAATCTAGCTTCTTTCCTATGCTACCATACCACTACACAGTCCCCCCAAAACACACACACACACACACACACACACACACACACACACACACACACACACACACACACACCCTTTTCCTCCTTTGCCTTTCAGATCTTTAATTTACTCTCTGAAATCTGTATGACTCTGTAGTGCTTGGGTGGGATGGTTGGAGGGAATCATGGGTATAGAGCTTAATTTGCAAACCCAGAGATGCTGTTGCACATCTGGCCATGCTAAAGGCAGCAGCAAGGCCTCTTGGAGGCTGCAGACCCAGAGCCTCTCCCAGGGGGGGGAGGCATTGCTGAAATGTTTCATTGCAGAGACCATACGCTTGGCAGGGGTTGGGAATAGCTGTTTCTGGACTCATGTACCCTGTTTGTTCAATATGGAAAAGTCTAGTTCCCTATGGGATATCCCTTGTGGGAGTCTGCCAGGGAGTAAGAACAGAGAATCGATGAGCTTTGGTGACTCAAATCTGGAAGCACAAAAATCACCAGGCCCAGAATTTGGCAAATGTACTAGTGTGCATTCCGAAATGCTTTTCTGAACACTGGGGGTTTTTTAACATGAGGTGGGGGCTGGGGTAGGAGAAATGGGGGGTGGTGCTGATTGGCAGGATTTTTAAATGTTCTGACGACCAGGTCACAGTTGAAGGATGTTACCGGCTCCCTCCCCTCCCCTTCCCTTCCCTTTCCTCCACCCCACTGAGGTACGGATGATGGGGTTTGACTTGATGGAAATCTGTAGCATGGAGGTGACATTATTTTGTGTGTTTGTTTGCAAAGGAGATTTGGTCCATGCTGCCAAAGAATCGTTTCAGAGAACTGGCAGAGAGTGTCTGGTCTCGGGGCTGGAAGCTTATCATCTGAAATGCCAAGAAGCGGGAATTGCCCTATGGAGAGTCCATTGTAAAACAGACCTGGTGTTTCTGGACAGGGGATCACTAGTTCTTTCATCGCACCTTTTCTTAGTGATTTCTCTCACTCCGAAGTTGATTTATTTCCCTTCCCATTTGTATTTAGGTTATGCTTCAGCCTGCTGCAGGGGGGTGTTCTCCCCTGATGAGTGGGTATGCTGTACTTTCCCTTGAAACTTGGCTCCTCCTGGGACTCTGCAAGGTCCTTTGCTAGTTTGCCTGGGTTTTCAATCACATCTGACTCCTAAAGGGTTTTCTGCTTTCACGCTGCCTGCTGCAGCATTTAGAATTCCTGGCACAAGGTGAGGTGCAAAGGCTTAGGTGCCATTTTGAACTTGGCTAAATATTCCCAAGAACAGTTCTGAGGAAGCATGCAGTCCTGAGGGGCAGTGGAGGTTTCCAGGAAGAAGGAAATAAAGTTTGTAAAGTGTGGTGAGGCCGTCAGTCCAGAGGGGAGGGAGGTTGATCCCTTTATCGTTACTCCACTGGTTGGGCTACCAAGTGGGAAGCTCACAGGACTCAGGGAATGGGGCCTCCCAAGGTGCCTTCCTCTTCGCTTTCCTGCCTCCCTCTAACAACAGCAAGCTGCCTGTCACAGGGCTGCAGCCTCTGCCAAGGCACTGTTCCTGCATCGAGTGAGCTGGAGGTGGGGATGTAAAGACCCCGCAGCTCTTGCCTGTGGAGCATCTGTTGTCAGCAACTTCTGCTCCGTGGAAAGGAATACGTTGGCCCTTTCATAGGCCACCAGTGAGTCCTTTTCTTGGAGCTGTTGTACAGTAAAAGTTAAGAAAATATGGGTGAAAGGAAGGTGAGATGGTGAGAACAGAGAAAGAAGGAAGTAAGTGGTTCCCCTTTTGAGGCCAGGGTACTTTTTCTAGGACTCTTTTCCATGGTCGGTCATAATGAGGACCTGATAGCCAGGAAGGACATGTCACAGCCTGTGCGTGAGACCCTACCACTGGTTCTGGCTTTGTCCTGACGCTCACCTCCCTGGGGCAGCTGGGGCCAAGAGGAGTATGAGCTGAGGTGGTCAGAAGCTCCCAGGGTGTTTCAGGGAAAACAGCCTGGGCCACAGGATATAACACTCAGCCAGGACAGAGCGCTCTGTGGACGTGCTGCCAAGTCCCCGGTGTGCAGCTGAGGCGGCCGTCCAGACCCCACTGTGTGGGCTGCCATTGGGAGAGGGGTGAGCAGAGCACTCAGCAGAGCTGGCTGGTGGGAAGATGCGCTTTTCCATTTCCCAGCACATGAGTCATCTTCTCTGGGCCCCTGTGCTGTGCTTGCACGGACAGTGGCAAGAAGGGGGTGTTGTGGCTGAGCAGCAGCATCTGTGCCGGGGGTGGAGAGGGAAGGGGGTTGGGGAGAGGGTAAAGATTTAAATCCTTCACTAATCAGCAGCAGTTTGAATCACATTTTTATGAGTAAGGAAGTGATAAATCAGCCCTGAGTGTTCAGCCCCCAAGTCCCGTCAGCCGGTGCCCTTCTGAAGGCTTCTCTCCAGGCCAGTCTGCTTGCTGTCAGAGTCGCCACCCAGCCGCGGGACCCTGGCTGTCTGAAACCAGGAAGCAAGGGCCTGCTGCTGCCTGGCCCTCCCAGGTGCTTGGGGTCTGTGGTGATTTGGCAGTCACTGCAAGTTACAGAACATCTGGGCCATCATTTTTCTTTCCGTTCCTTCTTGGACGTGTCCTTCTGGGTGGGTGTTTGCATATGTCAGTTCCTGGACTCTGTGGAGAAGGAACGTTCCAGCCTGAAACAGTGGTGATCTGTGGCCCCCCAAGGCAGTCAGAGTCCTCTCAATCTGTGCCTGACTCTTCCCCGTAGATGTGGTACTTAAGGAGGGCAACAGGGACGTCCTTACTAACAAGTACGTCCTTTGCTGATGCCTCTAATTCTTTTTTGTGTGTGTTTGATGCTACCCTTGTATAAGCCCTCTTTTCAAAATACCAATAGTCCAGGGTGGAAATGATACCGTTACTAACACTTTAGTGTGATTACTTTTCAAATGTGCTTTCCTTGGGGTCGAGAGACATAGAACTGTTTTAAAGCTTTGGACACCTCACAAGCCAAACGGAGGGGAAAAACTTAGATGGTGGTGAATGACAGGCATCTTTCCCCTTTCCTAGGTTATAGTTTTTTCTGGAGCTCAGGAAGGCAGAGGTTGTGAGATTTGTCCCCCTTCCGATAAGGGAAAACGAGTTTTGCCACATCATTTAACCAACTAAACTTTCAGGTCTCAGCAGTGATCTTAAAACTCACAAGTTCAGGGGCTTCCCTGGTGGCGCAGTGGTTGAGAATCTGCCTGCTAATGCAGGGGACACGGGTTCGAGCCCTGGTCTGGGAAGATCCCACATGCCACGGAGCAGCTGGGCCCGTGAGCCACAACTACTGAGCCTGCGCGTCTGGAGCCTGTGCCCCGCAACGGGAGGGGCCGCGATAGTGAAAGGCCCGCGCACCGCGATGAAGAGCGGTCCCCGCACCGCGATGAAGAGTGGCCCCCACTTGCCGCAACTAGAGAAAGCCCTCGCACGAACAGAAGACCCAACACAGCCAAAAATAAATAAATAAATAAATAAATAAAGTAGCTATAAAACTCACAAGTTCAGGGCTATTGGTGGGGATACCTTTGTCTCCTCCCCTCATATGGGCCCTATGCAAAAAGCCTACTTCAGTGGGACTACAGAGAGTCTAGAATCCTAATACCTCCACTGAAGTGGTTGGGGACAGATAAATTTGAGGGGTGTTTGGGGCCCTTAGCATGGTGCCTGGTATTTCTTAGGCACTCAGTAAGTATTCATTGAATGCATGGATGAGGAAGGCCAGGTTCTGGGCAGGCCAGCCCTCATTGAACAGTGTGTTTCCTTCCTGGCCTTTGTCCAAAATTACCCTTTGGCAAGTGATGGGTGGTGGTGGGATAGGTGGTTCCCAGAGTGATGTCACAGTTGGTAATCTCTCTGAAGCATTCCTGAAGGGAGAAACGGGGCCTTCTCCACGTGCCTCAGCATTTAACACTTCAGTAGCCATCTGATTGGCTGATGTGGTGCTGGAGGGGGAATGGTTGATCTAAACCACAAGCACTCTAAGAATTTTAATTTTTTTAAAAATTCTGTAATTTAAGGAAATAAAACTCTAGTTTCTTGAAGAGGAAAAATTGAAGCAACGTTTGTGGTAGGGCATCACTGAAACCCCATTGCATCCCCCATCTGTGCCCAATTTGCTCCAATCTGGCCCCCCTTTTTTTCCCCCTCTTTTTCTCTCCCCCTCTTGCACTCTCTCTCTCTCTCTCTCTCTGTCTTTTTAAAAAATATGTTTTATAATTCCTGGAATCAAAACCATCTCAGGCACACACTGTTTTATTTTACTGTATTATTGGATTATACTTCCTATAAATCACTGGATGTTATTCATTGGCCACCACTGGAATAACTTCCCTTTTCTGTGCCCTGGCCCCCTCTTTTTCCCCCTCTTTTTCCCTCTCTTTTTCCTCCTCTTTTTCCTCCCCTACCAGTTCCTAGAGTAGGCCTCCACTGCAGCCTTGCAGAAAAGCCCTGGTGGCAGCAAGAGGGCACCCAAGAGACACTGCTTGTGTGCGCCGTTGGTGCTCCCTGTTCTTAGGGAACATTTAGGGCCTGGGATCGCGGCAGGGCTAGGCTGACATTCCTTTCTTTATCATTTATGCTTGCTTTTATGATTTGTTAGTAATCCTGAATTGCAGGAGGTGGTAAGAGGGAGTGCCACATGCATGCCTCCAGAGGGATAGAGAATCGCAGCTGTTGATATGGGCCCGATAGAGCTTAACCCCAATGTGTGGGATGCTTGAGATGGGAACCACACACCTTCACGCTGTGGTTGTGTATGCAGGTTGACTCCAGTTGAGAAGTTCAATTCACAACCAAAATGTCTTTGTCTGTGGCATACAACCACCTTAGAGACCTTTAGTAAAGCAATTTACTCCTCTGTGGCAATTCACTTCTGTCTGAGTCTCTTACCCAAGCAGAATATATGAAGTGCCTAATCCTCTGCTTGTCAGAACAGTTGTACAGGAAATCCACCTTTCATAAAGGGTTAGGCTTGAGTTTAGCTGTGTAAACCGCCCCTCTCCTTCCTCCTTGTCTATCTCTGCTGGTAGAAGCCCTTGGGCTCTTTCTCCTCAAGGATCTGTGTGGGTAGATTTCTACAGGTAATCAGCACTGCCTGACCTTCGTTTTCAGGACTGCTCAGTTTAGAGCAAATAAACGAAGAAACAGCCAGCTTGGCCAACAAATTATGTGAGAAATAGATTCAGAGATCAGAAGAGGCTAGGCTTTAGGAGGCAGGCCAGGGGAGGATGCATCCCTCAGCCATGCCCTCTATCCCTTTGGGGGAGATAGAACTATCAACAGGCTGCTTAGCACGGACTTCTTCCCTCCGCATTCCCTGGAAAAGAAGAAAAAATTAAGGAAGTGAGTTTGTCAAGGGATCTTCCTATCTTCCCTATTCTGAATTCCAGGGTCCTTGTTGTTTTCTGAATGAATCCATTACTTTAGGCTGAGGGAGGAGAAGCGGTTGTGAAAAGCTAAAGAAATGAGAAAATTCACTCATATCAATGAAATTAAGCCTCTTACCATGTCGGCTGACGCAATGATTTCTGGTTTTGCCCCGAGGTGACTGTGTGGTTTGGTGTCCGTGGCTGCTTTGCCTTGCAGCGCAGCAGTGCAGTATCCAATCGTGGCCTGGTCAGTAACGTGGGCTAGAAACCTCATCTCTGTTGCCATTTTATAGCTTCTCAATTTGATTTTTTTTTTCCTCCTGGATGGACTTATTCTGAAAGGGAGACATATTAGGGGTTAGGGTTGATGCTGGCAGCAGGACTTCCAGCTCCCTTTTCTGAACTCTCTTTCAGCTTTTCCTGAGGAGTAAAATTCTAAATTTTACAGAGGGCGCAGGCCAGATGTGTGCTATTTGTTGAATACACAGGGGAAATGAGTGTGTTCTGGGGATGGGGGTTAGGGGGAGTAAGTTGTACTTTGGACCCTAACCAACTAAATGTTGATCTGGGGAAGAATTGTAGCTTTCAGAGGTAGTGGCCAGTAATGACAACAACAGAACAATGCCGTGATAATACCTGATGACATTTTATAGTTGCTACATATGTATTCTCATTTGATTTCTCCCATCAGCCCTCTGAGACAGGTGGGACAGATATTTTATGTCCTATTTCATAGGTGGTGAGAAATATATCAGAAAAGTTGAGTAACTTAAGCAAGGTTGCACAGCTAGTAATACACCTAGGTCTCAAGGGTCAAGCCTTCTGTATGAGAAGGCACACGAAAATTTCTTTGGACCTAACTGAGACAGCTAAACAAAGCAAGGAATCCCACCCTGCCTGCCCTTTCCTCCTGCAATCTGAGCAGCTGCTGTTCTTTGATGGAGAAAGTGATCCTTGAGTCTGATCTGAGAAGAGGAACAGAAGTAGAAGTGAGGCAGTTGAGGGAGTCAGAATTCTCCCAAGTTGCTTGAGGCTCAAGTGGAGCCACAGGTAATAAGCTGGCAGAAGGACATGGTTTGAGCAAGTCAGGGTTGTCTGGGGTCCACGTTTACCACTGTCATAGGTGAGGGCACTCTCCCCTCACAATGGAAAGCATTTTTCATGACCAATTGGTAAAAGAAGTGTTGGGTCTTTCTCTTGCTTGGGATATGTAGTGTCTCTTTAAAATAAAAAAGTACTTTTTAGGAACATTGTTTCTTATTTTCACCATCTTTTCTAGTATCCGCCTTGCTTTTTAAAAAGAGGTTTTTCACATGCCATTCTAAAATGAGACTGTGATTCTTTTTTTGGCCTGAAGGGAAGGTGGGTATGTCATTCATACTGAAAAGGGTATGAAAGTATAAAATATTTGAAAGAACAATAAAGTGAATGCACATACAGCCAGCACCCAGGTTAAGAAATAAAATATTGTCAGTACCTCAGAGCTGTTCCCTGTGTGTTTCATCCTCATGGTAGTTCCCTCTCGCCCTTGCAGGAGCCATCATCCTGACTTGTGGAATGAATTCCTTAGCTTTTCTTTATAGTGTTATCATCTAAGTATTGTATATACCTCTAAACAGAACATAGTTTGCTTTTGCTTGCATGTAAATGAAATCATGCTAATAATATTATTTATATTCTTTTCTCTCTGGCTTATTTTGTTCCAGGTAATGTTTGTGAATCTGTCCATGTCGATATGTGTAGTGTGTAGTTCATTCATTTTGTATTGCTACAGTATTACATTTTATTCATTTATTGCAGTTTATCCATTCTTCTGTTTGTGGACATTTGAGTTGTTTTCTCTTTGAGGCTATTATGAGCATTGAGTCCATTGACAGTTACGTGATACCATCCTATTTTTAAAAAATCAGTTCTATTGAGGTCAAGTTTACATACACTAAAATGTACCCATTTTGAGTGTGCGTTTCAATGAGTTTGGCCAATTTATATACCCAGGTGACTGTATACTAGTCACCATCACAGTCAAGATACAGAACGTTTCTATCATCCCAAGAAGTTCTCTTTGTGCCCATCCCAGTTGATCTCCATCCCTACCCCTGGCCCCAGGAAACCACTGATCACTTTCTGTCACCATACATTGAATGTGTCTTTTCTAGAGTGTCATATAAATAGAATCATACATTGTGTACTCTTCTGTGTCTGGCTTCTTTTGCTCAGTGTAATGTTTCTGAGATTTATTCATGTTTTTATATGTATCAGTATTTCATTACTTTGTATTACTGAATAGTATTCTGTCTTACGGCTAGTCTACAGTTTTGTTTATCTAGTTACCTGTTGATGAACATTTGGGTTGTTTCTAGTTTTGGGCTACTATGAATAAAACTGCCATGGACATTTGTATGAATGTCTTTTTTGTGAACATAGATTTTCATCCCTCTTGGGTAAATACCTAGGGGTGGATTTCCTGGGTCATAAACTTGTGTTTAACTTTATAAGAAACTGCTAAACTGTTTTCCAAAGTGGTTGAACCATTTTACGTTCCCTCCAGCAGTGTGTGAGAGAGTCCCAGTTTCTTTGCATCCTTGCCAACATTAGGTATTGTCTGTCTTTCTTACTTTAGCTATGTTAGTGGATGTGCAGAGCTATTTCGTTTTGGTTTTAATTTGTGTTTCCCTAATGACCAAGGATGATGACTTTTCATGTGCTTACTTATTACCATTTGTATATCTTCTTTGTGTCTATTTAAATATTTTTGCCCTTTTTTTAAAAAAATTTTTTCTAGTTTTATTTTATTTTATTTCAGACCATGCCATGCAGCTTGTGGGATCTTAGTTCCCTGAGCAGGGATCACACCCCGGCCCCCTGCAGTGAAAGCACGGAGTCTTAACCACTGGACTGCCAGGGAATTCCCTTGCCCATTTTTAAAACCAAGTTGTTTTTATTACTGAAAAAGTTTTAAGAGTTCTTTATATAATCTGAATATAAGCCCCTTATCAGATATATATTTTGCAAATATTTTCTCCCAGTGCTTTTCCATTCTCCTACCTATTCTGTTTCTATTTTTCTCCTTTCTTACTTTTTTCTGGATTTTCCCCCCATTCTTTCTCCTCGTCCCCCCACTTGTTTCCTTTTTTTTTTAGTGGTTACTCTTGGAATTAAAGCGTGCATATTTACCTTGCCAAAAGTCAAAAAAGTTTTTCAGCATTTTCACTCTCCTTCTAAATAATACAGATACCCTGGAACACTTAAATTCTGTCTGTTCTCTTCCAACTTTATCTTCCCAGGTTATATTCTGCTGTTGTCAGCTGTTTTAATTATTTTTTTCCTTTTAAACCCTACAAGACAAGTATTACTGTTTTCATTTCTGTTTTGTTTTCATTATTATTGTTGCTGTTGTTTTTATGGTAAATATTTGTTTAGACTCACCTATATATTTACTACTTTCTTTTCATTCCTTTTTACATTTCAGACCCTCCACCAGGGATCATTTTCGTTTTTCTTTTTTTTTTTCTTTTTTGGCTACACCACGTGGCTTGTGGGATCTTAGTTCCCCGACCAGGGATGGAACCCAGGCTCTTGGCAGTGAGAGCATAGTGTCCTAACCACTGGACCACCAGGGAATTCCCTGGGATCATTTTCTTTCTGCCTGAAGTATATTCTTTAGAATTTATTGTGACATTCTTTTGATGACACACTTTTTCAATTTTTGTCTGAAAAGCCTTTATTTTCCCTATTCCTAAAAGATCTATATTCACCGGTAATAGAACTCTAGGTTAACAGTTCCTTTTCTTCAGCACATTGAAGATATTTTACTGTCTCTGGGCTGTTACTGTTGCTGATTAAAAGTCAGCCATCAGTCTAATTGTCCTTTTAAAAGTCATCTATTCTGTCTGGGTGCTTTTTTTTTTTTTTTTTAACTCTTTGATGTTCTACAGTTTTAATGATTTGTCTAGGTTTGTACTTACTTTAAAATTTTTCCTGCTAAGGATTTGTTGGGCTTCATGTATCTGTGAGTTGATTTCAGCAGTTTTAGAAAATTCTTAGCATTCTTTTTTTAAATACTGCATCTGCCAGTGCTTTCTCTTCTCCTTCTGTCTTTCATGTCTCTTAAACCTCTCTTTCATTTTTCTGACTCTTTTTTGTGTGTGTGCTACATTCCTCATAATTTCCTTAACTCTTGTCACTGAATCTTTTCTTAGCTGTATCTAATCTGCTAAACATGCCTTGCTGAGATTTTATTTCAATTATATATTTTTATTTCCATTTTTGTTTTTTCCCCCCTAAATCTGCTCTTTTTCTATAGTTTCTTGTTTCCTGAACATATTTGTGAGCTTGTCTTTTATTTATTTTTTAATGTATTAACCCTGGTTATTTTATGGACTCTGATCAAGGGGTCCTTTTAGGTGAGTTTCTGCTCATCTTTTGTTTCTGCTGGTTGTTGCATATGTGCCTTGTTTCCTCTGTAATTTAATTTTTTTTCTGTAATCTGCTTATTTTCTGTGGGATTTCATTAGTGGGAATTCTTGGAGACCTGGGATGAAAATGGGGAAAAGATTTGAGTTTGCTTTTGTCTACAGCCTGGTGGGGGGAGTCTAGAATGATCATTCTAATTAAAATATCTGCTTGAGGGTTTTTGGACCACTCAGATAATGTGAATTCAGGCTGCACACCCCTGTGAGGGCTAGTGTATAGTCTTGTACTTTCAGTATAACATATTTTTTTCTTCTAGTCAGCCCCAGGGTTTGATATAGTCAATTTTCTAGCTGTCTTATCAAGGGCCTGAGGGTTACTTCTTCCTTTTTTAAAAAAAAAAATTAATTTATTAATTTATTTGTCTGCGTTGGGTCTTCGTTGCTGTGCACAGGCTTTCTCTAGTTGCGGCCAGCGGGGGCTACCCTTCGTTGCGGTGCGCGGGCTTCTCATTGTGGTGGCTTCTCTTGTTGCAGAGCATGGGCTCTAGGTGTGCGGGCTTTAGTAGTTGTGGCACGCAGGCTCAGTAGTTGTGGCTCACGGGCTCTAGAGCGCAGGCTCAGTAATTGTGGCGCACGGGCTTAGTTGCTCCGCGGCATGTGGGATCTTCCCCACCAGGGATCGAACCCGTGTCCCCTGCATCGGCAGGTGGATTCTTAACCACTGCGCCACCAGGGAAGTCCCAAGGGGCTGAGGGTTGCTTCTGACTCACCCTTATACTTGGGTGTAGCTCTGTGGGATCTCAGTTTTATGTCAGGGATCTTGGGCATCCTCTTATGTTGGCTGTACCCATGAAGCCTTGGAAACCAAAGCTCAAGTTCATCAGGTAGCAAATGTCCTTAGGGTGAAGTCTGGCCATATTTCACACTTACAGCTCTAGTTTCCTGTCTTTACTCGATTCCTGACCAGAGTATTCCTTTTTAATTTACTAACTCATCACTGCTTTCTAAAAAGATTTTAAAAATACTTTTCCAGGATAATTAGTTGTTTCCTTGGGAGAGTAGACCTAGGTTCCTAGTCTGCCTGCTGTGTTACTAGAGGAAATGCTGTTATTCCTTTTTTCTTTGAAGCATCAGACTTGAGCATTTTTTTACCTCTGCCTGTGAGCAGTGTGAATGGGGCACCTGTATCTAGGGTGGCAAGGGCCTGGTAGGCTGCTTTTTCAAAGAGCAGCTCCTTTTCAGCTCCTACAGCCTAGTTTTATGGCAGATAGTGTTATTGGGCTCAAATTTTTCAATTTTTCCAAGGGGTGTTCAAGGTATAGACTACTTAGAGGACTAATTGGGTGGGGAAGAAAGGTAAAGGGAGGGGGAGGGAGGCCTGCAGCTGAAATGATAGAAGCCATTTATTGCCAAAAGGGTGTGAGCTAGAGATCTGGGAGAGAGTGCTCTCTAGTTTCAGCCACATTACACTACAGAGCTGGTAAACTCTGTTGGCCCATAAAATCCTTTCCATTAGTCAAGGTGCTCTGTGCTTTTATTCTTGACTACTGCTGTTCTTAGAGCTGTTTGGTTGGCTTGTATGTCTCAGTTTCCTTTTTAGAAGGCAAATTGTCATATATTTAGGAATTTATTTACTGTAATTGGAGTTTTCTGGCTTCTCTAGTCCCCTCTTCAGATATAAGACTCCCATCTTGAAGCTTATTTCAGAAAATGCCCATGTGATCCCTTGCCCCAAGTGCCAAGAGCAGATGCAGCAATTGACACGCTGCAGGGAATTTCCAACTGCTGGGCAGGTTTCTGAAATCCAGACACGTGCTGTTCACACGTTGGCTACTGAAGCAAGGATCAGCAGTTGAAAGAGGGGAGGGGCTGGCAGGAGACTGGAGGGAGAAAGATCTTACAGTGCCTGCCCAGGGCTTAAGGCTGTGTCAGCTTTCTTCATCCCTCCTCCAGCTGGCGTTGGCAGGGTAGAGTAAATCACTGTGGAGTGGTTATGAGCCGAACTCACTGGGGGCTTCTCTGAGGCACACCTGTGACGTCATCCTGTTATCACTGCTTGTTCTGCATAACCTCTTTTCACCTCTCCCCTGAGAGAGGGTGATGCCCAGAACTCATGTCAGGGCAATGAGCAGAAATAAATGTTTGGTAATCATTATTTTGAGATGCCTGCTGAGGACACAATTGCAGACCATTGACACATTCTTCAAGATTCCACACTGGAAGCAAAAACCCTCTTTGCAAACATGGCCTGGATACCCCTTGTGAATAAAACTTCTTTTTAAACACGAAGAGAAAGACAATCCAGAAGATTTGAAACTCCTAAGTGTGGTCTCTCTTGTTCCCCTGTCTCCCTCTACTCCAAACACACACACACACACACACACACTCTCTCTCTCTCTCTCTCTCTCTCTCTCTCTCTCTCTCACTCTCTCTCTCTCACTCTCTCTCTCTCTCTCTCTGCTCTCTGTACAGCAGTGATTCTTTTAAAAACATCATGTCCCTCTGTTCAAAATCCCCTGCTAGCTTCCCATTTCTCTCAGAGCAAAAGCCATGGTCTTTACACGGCCTTCCTATGTGGAACTCCCCCTCCTCCCCACTCCTCCTTGCTGTCTCTGGTCTCATTCAGACCAGACCCTGGCTTACTTACTTTGCTTTAGTTACTCTGGTCTTCTTGCAAGTCCTCTGATCAGCCAGGGCTTCTCCCACCTTTGGGCCTTTGCGTTAGCAGTTTTCTCTACTTGGAAATGCTCTTCCTCCAGCTGTCTGCATGACGTATGTCTCATCTCCTGTAAGTCTTTGCCTAAGTGTTGCCTCCGTGTGGCATACTCTGACCATCCTGTTAACACCGCTGCACTCCCATCCCACCCTGTTCTCCCATGTCCCCTATCCTGTTTGACGTTCCTTTTTTATAACACATATTTTCTAAATACTAGGTAACTTATTTTTTGTATCTTTGTTTTCCCTTACTACTCCTCTGCAAGATTGTAAGCTCCCTGCAGATAGGGATCCTTGACCTGTTTTATTCACTAATGTATTGCGAGCATCTAGAACACTGCCTAGTGTGCTGTAAGTTCTCAATAAGTAGGTTTTGAATTGAGTTCAAATCAAGAATAAAGTTTGTCAATAAGTCAGTCTAGACACTGAAAGCTGAGTGGCAAGGCCAGGAGGCATCTGCTCTTTGGGCCATTGCTTATAATCATGTTTTTTCATTAAGGTGGCACTTCTGAATATGTAATTTCCAAGTGCGTGTTTTATATTCTGACATTAAATTAAAATGCATTAAATGTGCCTTGGTATTTACTGTTAATACTGGAGTCAGTGTCTTCAGGTCTCTGGAAAGCAAAATTCCTTTGAATACAGCATGAGTTCTGTCCTTTTTCGTCTCCTGAATCTTTCATCATTAATTCTCTATCCTTCCTGCCCATAAATATTCTTTTATTTCTCATTCTCTACTCATTTACCATATTTTTACTCTTACCTTACTGGAGCAACTCTGTCCTGTTTTATGTAAGCTAAATAATAATTAGCTTACATAAAATCTTTTAAAAGATTTAACCTTTTAGGTTTTGTTGAGTACTAGAAAAAATAATATTAAGAAAAAAGGTGGAAACCACCTGTAAACCAGCTTCCCAGCAATGACATTCCTTCCTATGTGCATGTGTGAATATTCAAGTTTTTTTTTTTACACAGTTGAAAGTATACTGAATATAAAATGTTTGATTCTACTGTTTTCACTTATTATAAGTATTCAGTTATAAAATTCTTTGTAAACATGTTTAATGGCTGAATAGTATTCTCATGTAAATATGTTAACGTTAATGTAATCATTACCGTTTTCACACATTTTTTTCCACTTTTCTAGGATTATAAATAATGCTTTATTAACATCTTTGTAACATTAAACCATTTTCTGCTTTTCATATTGTTTTATTGGAATATATATATATGTTTTAAAATTAATTAATTTATTTTTGGCTGCGTTGGGTCTTTGTTGCTGCTCACGGGCTTTCTCTAGTTGCGGTGAGCGGGGGCTACTCTTCGTTGCGGTGCATGGGCTTCTCATTGCAGTGACTTCTCTTGCTGCGGAGCATAGGCTCTAGGCGTGCGGGCTCAGTAGTTGTGGCTCGTGGGCTCTATAGCACAGGCTCAGTAGTTGTGGCACACAGGCTTAGTTGCTCCACAGCATGTGGGATCTTCCTGGACCAGGGCTCAAACCCATGTCCCCTGCATTGGCAGGTGGATTCTTAACCACTGTGCCAACAGGGAAGCCCCCAGAATATATTTTTAGAAGCTAACTTTTGGGTTTAAAAGGTTTGAAGTCTTTTAGCGCTGTTGATAGCTGGATTACTTAAGAAACTGTGCCAGCTTACAGTCTCAGCAGCAGTGTTTGAGAATGCCCAGTGACCACCTCTTGCTAGCACTGAGTATTGTTAATGTTTAATAGTCCTTAGCACAGTGTAGGCGTTCATATATTTGTAGAATAAATGATAGAATAAAACCTATCTTTATTTTTTTTTAAATAGACTTTATTTTTTAGAGAAGTTTTATATTCATAGCAAAATTGAGTGGAAAGTACAGAGTTCCCATATTATCTCCTGCCCCCACACAGGCACAACCACCCTTACTATCAACATCCAGAACCAGAGTGGTTCATTTGTTACAATTGATGAACCTAATCATCATTATCACATAGTGTCCATAGTTCACTTTAGAGTTCACTCTTGGTGGTGTTCTGTGGGTTTAGACAAATGTATAATTACATGTATCCACCATTACAGTATCATACAGTATAGTTTTATTGCCCTAAACCTTTGTGCTCTGCCTATTCCTCCCTCCTTCCCTCCCTCCTCTTAACCCCTGGCAACCCCTGATATTTTTACTGTCTCCATAGTTTTTGCCTTTTCCAGAATGTCATAGTTAGAATCATACAGTAGGTAGCCCTTTCAGATTGGCTTCTTTCACTTGGTCATATGCATTTAAGGTTCCTCTATGTCTTTTCATGGCTTGATAGGTCATTTTTTTTTAAGCACTGAGTAGTATTCCATTGTCTGAATGTACCACAGTTGACTTATCCATTAACCTACTGAAGGATATCTCGGTTGCTTTTAAATTTTGGCAATTATGAATAAAACTGCTATAAACATTTGTGTGTAGATTTTTGTGTGGACTTAAGTTTTCAACTCATTTGAGTAAATACCAAGGGGCGTGATTGCTGGATCATATGGTAAGACTGTGTTTAGTTTTGTAGGAAACTGCCGAACTGTCTTCCAACCTCTCCTGTTTGCAATTGCATTTCTTTGATTATTGGTGAGAGTGGACATTTTTTCCTATGTTTTGTTACCCATGTATAGTTCTGTGTGGTCTTGTTCTCTGCTCATTTTTCTATTCCAGCCTAATATTTTTCATACCAATTTATTTGAGCTTTACAGATAGTAAATATAGCAAGTCCTTTTTATATTCATTGGAGATTTTCTTATTTGTATTTGATTTTTAATTATATTTATTTTTTTAATGTATAAAAGTTGTAAAATTTTATATAGTTAAAAATGCCATTCTTTATGATTTATTTCATTGCTCTTAAGCTTAAAAAGGTCTTTCCATTGGAGAAGTTTTTAGCCATCCCTGCAACCGTATTTTCATTTCCATCAGCTGGAGGGAATTCTAGCATCGTTTGTAATTACATTCAGTTGGAAAGAGATGTGAGGAACCCTATGTGCTTAATTAAATAATGTGACATGTTGTGAGAGTAGATCTTTTGCACCCGATATAAGAGTTCCTAACCAGCATATCAGCCCACTTTTATCCATTGGAGTGAGGTAAGGTTGGAGTCATCAGGGGTTGCATTGTCAGAGTTAGACCTTTCCCCTCACCTCACCTCAGGTGACTACTTTCCAGCTGGGAATAGCTCAGGCCTGGAAAATTAGCATAGGTATGTAGGTGAGTAGTTGTGTGGTCTTGCCATTTCAGGGAGGAAAGAATACTGTTGCCTTTTGTGGCTGTCCTGCTTTTCACTGATGAATGAATCCTAGGTGTGTAACAGAATGTTACTAAGGAAGTACCATCTTTATTTTGGAGTAAAAGCTCTTGGAGTAAACTGTCTATTGAGCTGAAAGCAAGGAGGTAAGGCTGTGCCAGTGGGGGCCCACAAGCCACCAGCACATGGGATTAGACTCAGCCAGAGACATTTGGATACAGATGTTTCCCATAATCTCCGATGGCCCTTTTCATTGGTTAGTCTTGGTTTTGGAAGCACTGTGGAAGGTGCACTGAGGGCAGCATTTCTGCTGAGTGAGTCAGTGCACCTGATTATTTTGGGCTGAGGGATGTGCAGAAGGAGGGTAGAGGAGAATGAAATATCTTTGAAATTTCTTTGCTTTAAGGAGCTCGGAGACTTATAGGGATGGAATAGATGTATGCTGCCAGGTATAGGGAGTCAGATCATCACATTTCTGTTTTCTGGGTGACTGACTCTTGGGGTGGGGTCAGCTGCCAAAAATGTGATCTCTCCTTTCTCTGAATCATGTGGTCTCATGATTATGAACTTTGCAACTGATCACATTTTCGTAAAATACATGTTATATACACATTCAGGGAAGAAGAATGAGGGCTATACATCAAAACTTAATCATGATTCTCTAGGATGGTAGAATTAAAGGTGTTTTAAATTTTCTTCTTTTGCTCTCTGCATTTTTGTAGTTTTCTGTAGTGATCACAATATTTTTGTAATAAGAAACGTATTTTTAGAAATTGTAATGACAAAAAAGTTGAAGTTAGATAAAACTAGGTTCTAGTTCTGATTGTGTTATTTGCTGTATCATGCAAATTAGTTAACAGTTTCTAAATCTGTTTCTATATCTAGTACCTTGTGCATAGAAGACATTTATTAAATATTTGTTGAATTAAACCTTCTAACCATAATATGGTTTGCCACTGATTGCCAGTATTTCTCTCCTTCCCTTAAGGGAAGATTCTGTTTCCTCTCTTGAACTTGAGGTTCAAACAAAGCAACTTTGGTTTTGAGGGTTGTTTTGTTTTCTTTTTTTTTTAATTTTTATTTATTTATTTATTTATTTATGGCTGTGTTGGGTCTTCGTTTCTGTGCGAGGGCTTTCTCTAGTTGTGGCAAGTGGGGGCCACTCTTCATCGCGCTGCGCGGGCCTCTCACTATCGCGGCCTCTCTTGTTGCGGAGCACAGGCTCCAGACGTGCAGGCTCAGTAATTGTGGCTCACGGGCCTAGTTGCTCCGCGGCATGTGGGATCTTCCCAGACCAGGGCTCGAACCCGTGTCCCTTGCATTAGCAGGCAGATTCTCAACCACTGCGCCACCAGGGAAGCCCTTGTTTTCTTTTGACATTGCTGATTCTTCTCTCTTCTTTCATTCCAGAAGAACTAGTAACCTAATAGACCAACTAGAGAATATTCAGCTATTCTAAAAAATGAAATTATTTTAGCTTCATGAAATACATAGATCCCTCAACTAGAGTATGTACTCCATGAGGACAAGAGAAGACTGTATATTTTGTGAAATCCCTAACAGTGGTTCAAGGCTGACTTCAAAATTAGGTACTTAATCAACAATGACTGATCGATTGAGTAACTTATCAGGGTCTGGGGTTGTATAAAATGAGTTTAGGCATGTAAGGAATTAGCAAACTGTTAATTTTTTTAAAAAAATTAATGTCTTTTTTGCAGCCAAGTAACATGCCTGGTAAAATACTAATTTTTTTTTTTTTTTTTCCTGGCCGCCCCACGCAGCTTGTGGGATCTTAGTTCCCAGACAGGGATCAAACCTGGGCTCCCTGCAGTGGAAGTGTGGAGTCCTAACCACTGGACTGCCAGGGAATTCCCCAAAATGTTAATATGTTATTTTTAATTTTAATTTTAATTTCTTGTTTTTATTTTTTTAAAAGGAAAACTTTATTGAGATATCATTTACATGTGACAAAGTCACTCATTTTAAGTGGCTTAATTATAATTCAGTGATTTTTAGTAAATTTACAGCATTGTACAGTCATCACCACAGTCAAATTTGAGAACATTTCTGTTGCCTTGAGAAGAGCCCTGTGCCCATTTGCAGTCACTCACCTTTTGAGAACAGATTCAGTGAATGATTTTCAGTCCACAACTTACCTAACTGCTCTGAATACATTTGGCCCTACTGACCATACCTTTCCTTTTGAAACTTTCTCTTCCCTCCTTTCTGGCCCAAAATGTTAATATGGTTTTAGAACATTCTTTTAAGGTGGCCTTATTGCAAGCTCCATGGTGATAAAGCTATCAGAACCCTCAGTTTGAGATGGTAATGCTACAGTGGACTGCTTTGAGAAGGCAGGAGTAAGATCTTTGACATAGTTCTCTCCCTTTTTTCTTAGCCCCAAACTCTGGGGGCCTCTCCCACTGAAGACAGTAGAAGCCAAATTTATAAAGACAGTCCTGTTAATTAAGTAATGCTCTTTAGCCCATGGATGATGCTCCTTTCCAAGGGAGGCGGAGCAGCTCGTTCAGCCGTCGTGGTACCTGCTGTCAGTTTCGCCCTTGCTCTGAAGCCCTTAAAAGCGAGGAGAGTCCTGTTGGGAAGTGGAGGAAATGCCTCCACATATGTGTGCTATTTCTTTAAAAGAAAGTCGAGCGGAAGTGATGCTGTAGGGAACATCTGCACTTGGGGCTGAGTGGAGAGCGAGATGCGCTGCAGCTGGTGTAAGGCCCTGGCAGGCTGAGGCGCTGCTGTCTGTTGGGGTTTACTTCTGTCTACATTGAAACATGGCTTTGGGAGGGGGTTCGTGGCCTGCTGCCAGCCTCAGTTAGCCTGCCCTTCTCTTTCCTCTTTCCTCCTCACCGCCCTCCTCCCCCCCAACTCCCCTCCCTCATGCTTTAAAGTCACATTTCCAGGCCAGACGTAGAATTAATCTCTGGGCACTTCACATTGCTGGCAGCTGAAAGCAGGATGTGGGATCTTTTTTTTCTCTCTTTCTCTCTCTCTGCGTCTTGGCTGACTTTTTTACCTCTCGAAGAATTTGGAAGGCCGTGAGATTCCCCCCCCCCCAAGTACTGTGGAGTTTTTCAGCACGCTGATCACCCTGCTGCGGCTTCACCCTAATAGACTTCATATGTTGACGCAGTTGACATCAGTATCAAACTATTTTACATGTGATCTGGTGTATTTCCTGAGGAAATCTGCAAGATATTTATTAAGAACTAATAAAATAAACCTCGCCATGAGTTTTTAGGTAGTTTTCAATTTTTCATGTCTCTCTCGTTTCCTCTTATCAATGAGTTGCTATTTTCTCTCTCCACTCTGACCATTGCAAAAAGGAAACAAAAATAAATGTTTTAAACTGTTCCTGAAGGGACAGAGAGAGAATAGTTCTGCCATGATGTATCAGCCGGGGCTGTATTTTTAGTGCAGCATTGTAGAAACTAAAAATATCCTGTTATAGTGGATCCTTTTTATAGGTCTGTGTGTGTGTGTGCGCGCGCGTGTATGTGTGTGTTTATAATGTTGTACGCACAAGTGCCTTTGTGCATCGGCAGCCGCTCTTCCCATTACAGCTGGACTCCATTAGTCCTTGAAAATTAATGTAATCCCAGTTAAGAAAAAAATTAATTACTCTACCAGAGCTGCATTTTATCCAAAGCTAGTGTTAGCTCCCTAACTGGCAGCTTAGTTTGAGAGGCTCCAGGGGCCCATGGAGCTGTGGCTTTGGTATCACAGCACTTGCTGCTGGGTTTTTCCCATTGAGATCATTCCATCCCTTCAGGGTCAGGCATGTGATGTGCAGAGAGTCAGTGCAGATCCTCCGCCTCAGTGAAATGCCAGGTTTCAGTCTGGTCATCCCCAAAAGGCGTGTCTGCCACAGGCTTAACTCATCTGCCACGGCAGGTTTTCTTATCAGGATTCTTTAAAAACGAGGTTCTTCGGCAATGGTTGATTTTCAGTTTTCTCTGGAGGAGAAATACTGTTCATCAAAGTCCCAGAGATGCATAGGATTTGCCTGGGAGGGCTCTTAGTGGACAATTAAGAATGCCAATCACGTTTTGTTCTTACTTTTTGTCTAAGGTTGGACTAGTTTGTTTAATACACACCTTCTGTTGCAAATGAGTGTGTCAGAGTTGACTGCTAATTTCTAGTCAGACTTCTCAGCACCAGCCCTGGATGAGGGGGGGCTGACTGGCTCAGTGTGTAAGGAACGTTTCCAGCTCTGTAATCATGTTCTGGGATGAGGTGCGGGGCACAGCCCAGAAGTGGTTGCAGTCGGCCTCGCCTTCACGGTACAGCTCTTGTGCAACTGCCTGAATTTGTTGTTGTTTTGTGTATTTTTCTTCTTTGGGGGCCTAGATTGGGGTAGAAGGATAGAGAGGGATAGGTGGGAAGGATGGTTGTTTGTTTCCTTACTGGTCAGACTCTCCAGGCTCTCTGCTGAGAGTCCGGCCAGGATCCATCTGTCTTGGACTGCAGTTCTCTTTTTCTGCTGAGCTGGGGCGTGGGCAGCACAGGCCTGTGTAACCCGTGACAGGCCTCCCCAAGTGCCATGATGGCATGGATCCTCACGGTGCTGTTCAGAACAAAAGCAGGGTTTAGTGCCCCTTTTGTTTCTTTTTGGGCATGGGCTCTGAGGCTCGTTTGTGGATGTCATATTCTCTCCCTCTGGTGACTCTATCTAGGTCCTCCCCCGCCCCCCGCACCCCCATCATCCCCTAGCTGACAACTGGTTGAGCCCTTGGCTTCCTGTACTTGATCCCCAGGCAGTGTACTTCAGTAAAAGTAGTAATTAGGCCTTTTACAAATTTATTTTATTAGTGAAGAGAGTTAGTAGGTAATGGGCTGTAATTCTAACACAGCCAGTTTAGAGATTAATAAAAAATTTAAAAAGAGCTGTTTTTACCAGAGGCAGTGGGCCTGTTATTTTGAGTTCTCAGCTGAGCCGAAATCAGAGCAGCGTGGGACCCATGGCGGACTGTGCTGCTGGGAGAATGGAGAGCCACGTTCCTTGTTGTTGTAGTCTGTGCAGTGCCCGTCCTTGAGGGTGTTTTACACTGGCATTGGAAAAAAGGAAACCTTGTTTTCCAAGAACTCTGCTCTCTCTCAGCTTGATAAGCATTTAAAAATAAAAGCTGCACAATTGAAATTGGCAGTGCATCCTCATTCTTTTGTCTCTCTGTTTATTTTTTTCCCTCATCCCTCAACATGTGTGCTACAGCCCATGGTTATTACACCCTCAAGAATGATGGCCTGGAACTCAGCAAACTTGCACCAAGGTCTGCCCACCCTCCACTCGCTGTTTGAAGCTGGCTGAGGCATCAGGGCCTAGCACTGAGAGGCCTGGTGGATCAGCCTCAACAGCTCCATCTGTGGCACATTTCCCTTTTCCCCTGAAGCTGCTGCCTGGAATTTTTAGCTTCTCCAGAATCCTGATTGTCAGCCCAATCTTTCTTGTTAGTTTTTGCAGTTAACTTAATTGATTTGTTTACCTCTCCATTGGAGGAGCTCAAAAAGAAAGTGCTTTGGCACTAATCAGGAGCAGTCCTGGCTTTTTAAAAAGATTCTTCTGAGCTAAAATTGTATAATACTCACCCAGGGAGAAAAAAAAACTACTATGGCTTAGTCTAGGGTGACGGTAAGTCCTGGTTTGCCTAAGGATAGTGCCTGTTTATGCATTATTAATAGCATACCCTTTCGCTCTCACAAATATCCCAGTTTAGGAGATAGATTTTAGAATCACCCTACCTTAGATGAATTTAGAAAAAGATTTAAAAAAAAAACAAACCCAAAATTGAAAAAACAACTCACTCACTACAAACTGTTAATTCTTTGTCTAGAAGTGTAATGGATTGTAAGCGCCAAACCCTGCCCTAAGCATTGCAAGCAGATTCCACTGGAGTCATGCACATGTGACCTCAGAAAGAATTGCCATATCTCTGGCTCTGTGAGCGAGGACTGGCCTTCCTGCTTGAGTAGGTCCTGGTAAAGCCAACTTTGAAACACCATGTCACTTGTTTTAGCATTTCTGGTTATCATTGCCTAGTTGGTTGAGTCAGAACCTGGAGTTAGTTTTTGGTGGGGTGTGGTTTCAGGTTTGCAGACTTCCCAGTTGATGCCTGAGAAGGGTTGGTGCCTGATGTAACTGAATAGGGTGTTACTTCAGGTTAGTAGTCCTTGTTTTTGCTTGGCTGGTTGGGCTGAACCTGGTATTACCGTTTCCCAAAGAATATTTTTGGTTTGAAAACTGAAGGTCAGCAGTTCGCAAGTGCCGAACTTGAAGCCAACTCTGTGGTTTGTCTTGTGCCACTGGGCCAGCAGCACTGCAGCCCGGATCGATTGATCTGCAGCAGTATGAGACCACGAACAGCAACTGCCAGACAAAACTCCATCTCACCCCACTTCACCGTCCAACCTGTCTCTCTGCCCAGATCCCCTTTCTTTTTCCTTGTATGTCTGTCTCACTCTTGGTTATGTATTTCGCTTTTTTGGGTCTATCTTTTTCCATCTCCCTGTCTCTTTCCATAACAGTTTTTAATAATGTTTTAGTTAGTTCCAGCCTTTTCCCTGAATGGATCCCATTGGAAAATGCATTTGAAAGGAAACAGTTATACACTTCCCTTCCTTTGAAACTCTGTTGGCACCTTTTCCAGTGCAGTAAACCATACAACATGTATTTTCAAAGTTTCCAAACACAGACACGCTGGCGTTAAATTTATGAAAAAATATTTTATTCAGCTGTATGGTAACTGTGACTTTCAGAGATCCTGATCAGATTTGAAATTGGTGCTGACTTTTGGAACTCCAACAGGTTTTCAGATCTCTGCAGGAAATACAGCCACATCGGCTCTTGGGCATCCGTGATGCCTTGTGCCTTGGCCTTTGATTGCAGGTTGGGCAGGAGGAGTTGAGGCAAGAGACATAGATGTGGGGATCCTCCAGCCATACCCAGAGGAAAACAGGGAAAGTCAATGAGTCATTGAAGAATGTTGCATAGCTGTGTTGGGCACAGGAGCAGAAGGTAAATTCTGTTTACTCCGGTCTAGGACTGGAGGTCAGATAACACCTGTTTGTGTGGTATGTCATTTACTTTAGGGTGCCATGGCTAAGAAGAATTGTTTTATTTGTATTCAAAGCAATGATAATGTCACTAATGTCTATAAGTGATTGCCTCACTCCTCCCTCCGTATACCTGTGGTCTTATGTCCCCCCACCCCTCAAAAAAGTATGCTAGAATCAGTCTATTTAAATGTCTGTGGGTTTGCATTTGGTCAGTAGGGACAGTGATCCTCCTCAAGGATCTCAGCTGTTCAGAAGATCCCTGGGAATGCTATTTATGTATGTATGTATGTATGTGTGTATGTATGTATGTATGTATGGCTGCATTGGGTCTTTGCTGCTGCACGCGGGCTTTCTCTAGTTGCGGTGAGCAAGGGCTACTCTTCATTGCAGTGCGCAGGCTTCTCAGTGCGGTGGCTTCTCTTGTTGCGGAGCACAGGCTCTAGGCACGCGGGCTTCAGTAGTTGCAGCATGCGGGCTCTCTAGAGTGCAGGCTCAGTAGTTGTGGCGCACGTGCTTACTTGCTTTGCAGCATGTGGGATCTTCCTGGACCAGGGCTTGAACCTGTGTCCCCTGCACTGGCAGGCAGATTCTTAACCACTGCACCACCAGGGAAGTCCGTGGGAACGCTCTTGAAAGAAGCCTTTCAGAAGGTTTCTTCCAAATTGCTTAAGCAGCTGAACTCTGTCTTGGCTCACTTACATTCATGTACTAGGCCATTTCAGCTTTTCTTTGCTTGCCAGTCTAACCGTGGATCTGCTTCAGGGCACGCAGGTAGATTCTGTGCCTACGGCCATAGGACGGAAGCTGCTGAAGAAAACCCAACAAAAGCTGATCATTCTGCAGGCCACTTGTCCCACTCAGCTCAGTTAACAAGGGTTTGTTAAGCATTTGTTGTGTCTCGTCCTTCTTAGCTTTTCTGGTAGCATTTGCCTTTGTTGACAGGAGACTTTCCAGAAATGCTTTCAGTGATAGTAGCTCTGTATTCTCTCTGTCCTTCCCTTCCTCTCCCCCTATTTCTTGGGTCTTCCCTTTCTGATCCACACCCTAAATATCAGCACTTACTAAAGATATTACCTTGGCCTTCCTCTCTTCAGCCTTTCCTCATTGATGTATCATAAAATCCCATGGTTTTAACTGTCACCTCTCTGTGGATTGCTTCCAAATCTCTTTCCTGCTCAAATCTTTTTCCTAAGCTCTAGCCCGCATTTCTAACTTCTTGTTGAACGTTTTTACCTGGAATCTGAAGCTTATTAAAAATTGATTCATCCTATTTCTCAAGTGTTGTAAGTCAGGTTCCCCAGGAAGCAGACTCTTAAGATGGAGGTTTGCATCCCCAGGAAGTTGGTTGGGGAATGCTCTCAGGATCAGTACCCAAGGGGGCATGATGGGTATGCAGGATGGGGCACAGGGAGAAGTTGAACTGCACTGCAGATGTAACAAAAGCCTTAGCCAGTCTTGTAAGGAGCTCTGGAGCTGCTTAAAGGGGCTAACCCTTCAGAGTAGTCCCAGATTGGGCCAAAGGGGCTGAATCTTTACACCCCCTCCTGCCCTCCAACCACCAGTCAAGGAACGTGAGTTACTCCTGGGAAGGGGCAATGACGTTGGGAAAACGCCTTTCTTCAGCTGAGAGCAAGTCTGGGAGAGGGATCAGCTGAGATCTACTGCTGCCAACACTCTCAGCAGCTGGGAGAATGAGTGCGTTAGTCCCGGGGGGGGATCTGGGCAGTGCACCAGATCACCCCCTGCCCTGCTGGAACTCTTCCTCCTGTGTACAGTTTTTCTGTTATTGGTACCAGTGTCCTCCATATATTCAGGCTGTCTTGGCCTCACTGTTTCTGTTTTTAAATTGAGGTATAATTTACATAAAACAGTAATGCACAGATTTTAAGTGTTCAGTTTGATGAGTTTTAACAAATGCCAACCCCACTTCTTATTCTTTTTTACCGTGTATGTTAGGAGTGTTTGAAAATGACAAGAACCATCTTGAAATAGCTTACACAAGAAGGGAAATGTATTGCAAGGAACTTGAGGACAAGGATATTATCCTACGGAAGGGATTGGAACCAGGAAAGCCTTTTTCTGCACTTCTGCTTCCTTCTGCATATTGCTTGCCCCTCTGCCTCGCCCCCGCCTTCCTGGCAAATAGTAAAGGTTCAGTAAATAGTAGCTTTAATTATTATATCATTTTTGTATACTTGTATTTTTTACAAACAGTTATCTCACCCTTTTAAATGGCTATTTTATTGGATGTGTGTCCCATAATTTAATAAGCAGGCCTCTATTCATGGACACTTAGGTTGTTTGCAGGCTTTTCCTGTCCAAACTATGTAATAGTGAATTTCCTCATTCATGTCATTTCACACATTATCTTTATCTCTTAAGATGATTTTCACTTTCTTCTTTGATTTATAGTTAACTACATGCTGGAATCCTATTAGATTTCAACTCCTTGAGGGTCCAGTTCATGTCTGATTCATCTTTGAAAGCTAAATGCCTAGCATAGGGCCTTGCATGTAGTAGCTGCTTAGTAAATGCTGACTGTGTGAATAAGGAAAGGAATTGATCCAGCACTGAGTGAGTTAACGACTCAGAACAGATAGTCTCCGATGACCAGGCACCGTGGTAAGTGCCTGGGATTTACTGGAGTCTGCACTACAGACCCTGCCCTCATGGGATTTCCAGCCTAGTGGGGAAGCTTGATAAATTGTAAATCCTGTGCTAGAGTGGCTTTGAGCCACCTGCCTGGTGCATGTTATGGGTGGAACCACTTTGAGTCCAGAGAAAGGAGGCTTATCGGGCAGCACAGTACAGGTTTAGTATATGTTGGGTCTTGAAGGAAGGACTTAGATAATGGAGAGGAGAGAGGTGGGCTTTGGAGAGCGAGGGCGGGAGAATGACCATTCAGTGCTATGGAGGTGGCAGGTTTGCTATTTTATTTCTTCTTGGCTGTTGTCATTCACTATCCTTTGGTGTGGGCCCTCTCTAAGGGGCAAGGCAGTGCTCTAAAAATAAATCTGTTAGGTCTTTTGAACCAGGCAGAAGCAGGTCAATTCTGTCCTCCAAATGGAGGAAATCTCACCAAGAAGAAGAAGTTGAGCTGGTGCTTGAAGACTGCCTGTTTGGCAGGGGTGCTAATCCCAGAATTATGGAGCTTTGTTCTCTGTACCAACGTTCAAATATAAATTTAGCTTGTAAATCTCTTTGCTTTATAGCATGCTATTGTACTTTTTGTTTTGTAAAGATCCCAAAAATTTACATAAATCTAATTTTACAGTTTTGACCATTTTCCTTTCATATCCATACATCTGTGTTTATATATGTATGTATTTGATAGCATATATATTTTAATATATCATTTGGTCTTCTTAAAGTAAGACTTTTATAGCATATTGTCACATTCTCATTTATCTAAAATTCTTTAAGATTTTAGGATACTTCAGCCTTTCGTTATCAATTGCAAGTAGCTCTTGCACTTGGGTTTCTCTGGCCCTTGATCTCTGTCACAGACTGAATGTTGGGCAAATATGTTAGACATCAAAGATTTCTCTGCTTAAAGAAACCCTTCACGGATCCTTTTTGAAATAAGAATTACAATCTCCTAATTTAGCATTTTTTTAACTTAGCATTATCTATCTATCTATCTATAAAATATTCCTATATCTGTGTTTTTGGAAAAACATTCTTAGATTGTGATACACAATGTATTTTGTCTCACAATACAGATAACTTTAGGGTAATATTTCTTGGATATCTTTTAATAGTATGTGGTAATAATGCCATACATTGTAAAGGCCTTTTCAAGGTTATTGTTCATTTTTTCATACAGTATCCCTTGCGTAGAGTCCGCGTTAAAAAAATTATTTTAGAACTCAGTGCTGAGAAAAGATTTGTTTTTCCTGAGGAACTGATATACTTATTCCTTTCCAATAATGACAGCTATACAGTTGTTGGTGTTTCCTTTTCTGCTTTGACTGCCAGGAAAATCAGAGGCAAATTTTAAGTTCATTCATCGAAGACTGTTAACCCACATGATTGACATATTTGTATTTTCCTTCTTCTGGGTCCTGATTTTCTACATTTACTTTAATGTTATCTCATGGTAGGTGATTTTGCCCTAAATTGTCACAAATCTTTCATGGAATTGAGGTATAAAAGAATAAATATAAACAAAAAAATTTTAATCTAGTTTAAAACAATGTATATAGGTTTCAGTTAGTATTGTTGACAAACTATCAAGTCTGCCAACTGAATACAAATTCTAAAGGGGATCTCCTTTCTAGAGCTTGTAAGTCAGGGGACTAGCTGGTGCCTCTTGGGTTTCTAGGCACCTTCACTGAGTGCTAACTTTCTCACTTTCTTCCTTGGCATAATTGCTTTATTTACCTATTATTCTATTGATCTCTTTTCTACTTTAAAAATACATGTTTCACAATGGATGGGGTTGGATAAAGTCATTACTTACTTGATCTAGTTTGGGCATTGATCTTGGATTGTAAAGCTTTGAGGAACTTTTTAGGGTGAGTTGCTAGAGCAGAGCAGGATGAATGTGCAGATCTGGATGTTCAAGAGAAATCCACCCAGGAATTATGTTTTATCATTGGCCTCATTTTTCAGTACTGACTCCTTAAGATTTGTTTGATGGCTGTAATCTTTGCATTCTGGAAGCTTCTGAAAAGGACTCTAAGAGAGCCTTCCTATCCTGGGTACCTCTCTGCCCTACTTGTCTCAGAGTTGTTTTATTTTTGGCCCTTGTTTGTAAACTGTCAGACTCTTAAAAATCCTTCAGGAAGCCATAAAATGAAAAGAAATTGAGTTAATCTGTTAAAATGAAAGCTGAGCACTTCTCTGCCCCTCTGCCTGCCATATCAAAGGAGCTTCCTCTGAATGAGGATGTCTGCAGGCATTATCTCTCACTAACTTTTACTTTGAGCCCAAATTGCTCCTGAAGCATCATACCAGCAAAGGCAGGTTTCAGACTGTTTGAATCAGATGCCAAATCTCTGCCCACTCTATCAGAAGAGATGTAGCTGTATTAATTCCTTCTCACTGTTACAGCGAAAGCTTCCTTCTAGGTTAGCCAACGGGCATGCCTCTTAGGAAGCCTCCTTCGCTTCTCTTCTCCACAGCCTTAAGTAACTTCTGACACAAGGCACTCCAGATCTCCTGATGGAATTCCATAGGGATTTACCTGCCTGATATAAGTAAAAGCTGCCACTCTTTTCTACTCCTCTTTTGCTTTCCTCAAATGTTGGGAGAGAAGCAAGCTTCCTAAAACCTCTGGCAAGAAATGTAGAAGCAGAAACTCTGTCCTCCAAGGTCTACTTGTAACTCCTCCAAATGCGATGCTGGAATGGCAGGCGCTCTTCCGCTGGGCCCCGTTCCTGAGAGGCTTGGCTGGTGCCAGCATGCCATCCTACGGCAGCAGCTCTGCTTGCCCAAGAGGGGACATGTATTTGAATGACCCTGGAATCAGGCAGGAGATTCTGAGTGACAGAAGAATCAATCCAGAGATACAACTAAGGTGGAAATGGCCAGAGTATGTTTTGATTAGTGATTGATTGATTTAATTTTTCCAGGAAATCTATAGGAATACCACTTCTAAAATTGCATGGATATTCCCTGGAAAAAGCTAAGCACTCATTGAGAAGTGTTTTCATTTTTCCTTGTAGAGAGTAGCAATGGTTTGCCGTCTGTCTTGCCAAGATGTATCGATAGAGTTCCCAGGACATTTCTTTGCTCTAGAGCTCCATGTCGAGGAGGAGGGAAAGCCAGGCTGCCTTCTGGAGAGGGCCTAGCACCTCTGGAGGTCATTTTCATACCTTCAGAAGGTAGCAGTTGTGTTATAGTGCCATAAGGAGCTTTGCAATCAACCAGACCAAAGGTTTGAATTCTCCACTCAGCCATTTATCAGCTGTGTGACCTTGATGAACAAAGTTAACTTATCTTCTCTGAGGCTTAGTTTTCTTGTCTATGAAGTAGGGAGTATCAATGCCAGTTTGTAGTGTTTTTCTGAGTATCAAATTAGATAGTGTATGCAAAACACCTTGCTCAGGGCCTTTGTATGTATTAGGCACTCAGTAGATGTCCAGATTTCTTGATTAAATCCATCTCTAATTATAAACTCTTAAAATCTGAATAGTTGAGGCACTCATTCCCCTATTTAAAAAATCTTTTTAACAGTTTTATTGAGATGTAATTGATGTATTTTATATTTTTATTATTTATTTATTTATTTATCTGGTCGTGTCGGGTCTCAGTTGCGGCACGTGGGCTCTTTGTTGTGGTGCGCGGACTTCTCTCTCCATAGTTGTGGTGCGCGGGCTTCTCTCTCCCTAGTTGTGGTGCGCGGGCTCCAGAGTGCCTGGGCTCTGTCGTTGCAGCACACGGGCTCTCTGGTTGTGGTACGTGAGCTTAGTTCCCCGACCAGGGATCAAACCAGTGTCCCCTGCATTGCAAGACAGATTCTTAACCACTGGACCATGAGGAAAGTCCCTGTGATTGATGTATTTTAGACTACACATATTTAAAGTGTACAGATTGGATGAATTTAGACATATGTATACATTTGTGAAACCATCACCACAATCAAGATAGTGAACATATCCTCCACCCCTTAAAGTGAAAGTTCCTTGTGCTCCCTTGTAATCTATTCTTCCCTAACCTTCCCCTCCCAACCCCAGGCAACCACTGATCTGCTTTCTGTCACTGTAGATTAGTTTGCATTTTCTAGAATTTGACAGTAAGTTCTCTGCCTCCCTCCCTCCCCACCCTCCCTTTGGCCTGCCTTCTTTACTCCACATTGATTTTGACATTCATCTGTGTTGTTGAGTGATACAGTAGTTTGTTCCTTTTGGTTGCTGACTGTTCTTCCATTGTGTGGATATACCACAATTTGTTTATCTGTCCCCCTTGTTGATGGACATCTGGTTTTGTTTTCCAGTTTTTGGCTGTTACGCATAAAACTGCTATAAACATTCAAGTGTAAGTCTTTGTGTGAACATATGCTTTCATTTCTCTTAGGTAAATACCTAGGAATGGTCTACCCAGGTCTTTTGGTAAATGTGTATTTTAACTTTTTAAGAAACTTCCCAACTATTTTCCAAAGTGGTTGTGCCATTTTTTATTCCCAAAGCAGTGTGTGAGAGCTGCAGTTACTCTGCATCCTCACCAACACTTTGTTATTCTCTCTCTTTTTGATTACAGACATCCTAGCGGGTGTGGAGTTTTTCGAGGTTTAGATTTCCCTATTGATTAATAATGTTGAGCATCTTATCAGAAGTACATGTTCATTTGTTTTGTTGGTTGTTGTTGTTGTTTTTTTTTTTTTGGCCTCACCGCAGGGCATGTGGGATCTTAGTTCCCCGACCAGGGATTGAACCCGTGCCCCCTGCAGTGGAAGCTCAGGGTCTTAACCACTGGACCGCCAGGGAAGTCCCCAGCATGTACTTATTTGCCATCTACATAGCTTCTTTGCTCATTTTTTGGTTTATCTTCTTAATTTGAAAGAGTTCTTCATATGTTCTAGATATGAGTCCTTTGTCAGATATATATTTTACAAATATTTTCTCCCAGTGAGACAGTTTTCTTTGTGGCTTCTCTTTTCATTTTTGTCTTTTAAAGAACAAGCATGTTTTTTTTTTTTTAATGAAGTCTTTTAAAATTTGATCTTTACAGATTTGTTGGCAGAGGAGCAGTTTAAAATAGTATTGTAGCTGATGCTGCTAATTAAAAAAAATCTTCTTAATATCCATCTGATTAACAGTCTGAAGCAGTGCAGCACTGAAAATGCATAAGCAGCTTCATTTATGAAGAAAACAGTGCTAGGGCTCATGTGTTAAATAACTTTTTTCCCCTGACTACCCTTGTTTGAAGAATGTACATACCATTGGTTTGAGATTTATACCTTTACTTATTTTTTGAGCAGCAAGAACATGTTTAAACAGCTCACTTAGCTTCTGCAGTTCGTTCTTCTTGTCATCTTTCGTCACTTTCTCATCACCTTCACTTTGTGCTGCTTGACGTGGATTTTACTGATCCGATGAGTCATAGCCTTGATGATGAAGTTCTCTTGCTTTACTCCTTATTCTTTAGACAGAAGCTCTGTCTTCAGTGAACTTTCCCTTCTTTTTTCTTATTTTCCTTTTGGTTGCCCCTGGCAGTTTCTTGCTCAGTCCAGATAAGGAGCCACACAGCTGGGCATCTCCAACAGCTCAGGCCAGTCAGCGCACGATGAGAACAAGGGGCTGCAGCATCTGCACAGAGTATTCTCAACTAATTGAGAAACCATCCTCAAAATGTCTTAAGAGCCCTTTTCTATGTAAAAGAAAAACGTTTCTGGAATCCTGTGTCAGATCTTTTTGGGTTTTGTTTGTCGGCTTACTTTTATTTGTTTACTTGTTTTAAAATTTTCATTTTGAAATAATTACAGATTCACAGGAAATTGTAAAAAAGAAAAAAATGTACAGAAGGTCCTGTTCACCCTTCATCCCTCCTTCCCTAATGTTAGCATCTTGCATAACTTTAGTGCAGTATCAACACCATGAAATTGACATTGGTACAATCCACAGACCTTATTCAGATTTCACCAGTTATACATGCACTTGTTTTTGTGTTTGTGTGTGTATGTATAGTTGTATGCAGTTTTATCACACAGGTAGTTTCATGTAACTACTTCACAATCAAGATGCAGAACTGGGGCTTCCCTGGTGGCGCAGTGATTAAAAATCCGTCTGCCAGTGCAGGGGACACGGGTTCGAGCCCTGGTCCGGGAAGATCCCACATGCCGCGGAGCAACTAAGCCCACGCGCCACAACTACTGAGCCTGTGCTCTAGAGCCCGCACGCCTAGAGCCCGTGCTCTGCAACAAGAGAAGCCAGTGCAACGAGAAGCCCGCGCACCGCAATGAAGAGTAGCCCCTGCTCACCACAACTAGAGAAAGCCCGTGCACAGCAACGAAGACCCAGTGTAGCCAAAAATAAATAAATAAAATAAATAAATTTATATAAAAAAAAAAAGATGCAGAACTGTTCCATCACTACAAAGCTCCTTCATGCTACCTTGTAAGAACCATCCCTGCCCCCTTCCATCCCCAAACCCTAAGCCCTGTTTTCCATCTCTATAATTACATTATTTCAAGAATATTATATAAATGAGATCATATAGCATGTAGCCTTTTGAAATCAGCTGTTTTCACTCAGCATAATTCCCTGACGGTCTGTCCAAGTTATTGCGTGTACCAGTTGTTCTTTTCTTTTTATGGCTGAGTAGTATTCCATAGTATGGATGTTCGACAGTTTGTTTAACCATTCATCCAGTGAAGAACATCTGGGTTGTTTCCAGTTTTAAGCTATTATCAATAAAGCTGCTATAAACATTAGCGTATAGGTTTTTGTGCAAACATAAGTTTTTATTTCTCTGGGATAAGTGCCCAAGAGTATAATTGCTGAGTCATATCATAAGTGCATTATTAGTTTTAGAAGGAACTGCCAAACTGTTTTTCAGAGTGGCTGTACCATTTTATATTCCAATCAGCTAGGTATGTGTGATCCAATTTCTCTGCATCCTCATCAGCTTTTTGGTGTTGTTACTATTTTTTGTTTTAGCCATTCTGATAAGTAGTTTTTTGTGTTTTTTTAAAATAAATTTATTTTATTTATTTATTTTTGGCTGCATTGGGTCTTCATTGCTGCACGCGGGCTTTCTGTAGTTGCGGCAAGCGGGGGCTACTCTTTGTTGTGGTGCGTGGGCTTCTCGTTGCACTGGCTTCTCTTGTTGCAGAGCACAGGCTCTAGGCATGCAGGCTTCAGTATTTGTGGCACACAGGCTCAGTACCTGTGGCTCACGGGCTCTAGAGCACAGGCTCAGTAGTTGTGGCGCACAGGCTTAGTTGCTTCGCGGCACGTGGGATCTTCCTGGACCAGGGCTCGAACCCATGTCCCCTGCATTGGCAGGTGGATTCTTAACCACTGCACCACCAGCGAAGCCCCTGATAAGTAATTTTAACACTGTAGTTTTAACTTTGATTTCCCTAATGGCTAATGATATTGAACATCTTTTCATGTGCTTATATTTCACCTGTATATCCTTTTTGGTAAACTGTCTGTTCATGTCTTTTGCCCATTTTCTAATTGGACTGTTTGTTTTCTTTACTGGTGAGTTTTGAGAGTTCTTAATGTAGTCTAGATACTAGTCCTGTGTAAGATATGTAGTTTGCAAATACATTTTCCTAGTCTATAATTTGCTTTTTCATCCTCTTACGGAGTGAAAGATTTTAATTTTTATGAGGTCTAGCATACCAATTTTCCTTTTTTTTTTTTTTTTAGAAATTCACGTTCTTTTATTTATTTATTTATTTATTTATGACTGTGTTGAGTCTTCGTTTCTGTGCGAGGGCTTTCTCTAGTTGCGGCAAGTGGGGACCACTCTTCATCGCTGTGCGCGGGCCTCTCACCATCGCGGCCTCTCTTGTTGCGGAGCACAGGCTCCAGACGCGCAGGCTCAGTAATTGTGGCTCACAGGCCCAGTTGCTCCGTGGCATGTGGGATCTTCCCAGACCAGGGCTCGAACCCGTGTCCCCTGCATTGGCAGGCAGATTCTCAACCACTGTGCCACCAGGGAAGCCCCAATTTTCCTTTTATAGATTGTGCTTTTTGCATCAAGTCCAAGAATTCTTCACTCAGTCCTCGATCCTGATGATATTTTTCTATTTTTTGTCTAAAAGTTTTATAGTCTTATGTTTTACGTGTAAGTCTTTGATCCATTTTCAGTTAATTTTTGTATAACGTGTGAGATTTAGGTCAAGGTTCTTTGTTTGTTTGTGGATATCTAATTGCTCGAGCAAATATTTGTTGAAAAGGCTATCCTTCTTTGTTTGACTTAACATTGGGAGCGATAATTCCTCCCACTTTGTTCTTTTGCACAATTGTTTTAGCTATTCTAGGTCCTTTGCCTTTCCACATAAACTTTAGAATAAGCTTGTTTTCGTCTACAAAAAAACTTTGCTGAGATTCTGATAGTAATCATGCTAAACCTTTAAATCTTTGTGGGAAGAATTGACATCTCTATGATATTGATTCTTCCAATCCATGAACATGGTAAGTCTCTCCAATTATTTTGGGTCATCTTTTATTTCTTTCATCAACACTTGTAATTTTCAGCATAGCATCCCGTTCGTATTTTGTTAGATTTACACCTAAGTATTTCATTTTTTTTGGCAATACTGTGTTTTTAATTTCAGTTGCCACACAGTTATCTCAGAGCTTTTTGTGCAGAACTATGGAGTGGTGTGAGGTTTTCATGTTCATGGCAAAGGAGAGAAGAGGAGTTGGAGTTTGAAACTTGAATCACAGGCATTTGAAAACCAGGTATGGAGAATTCCCTGGTGGTCCAGTGCCTAGGGCCCAGGTTCACTCCCTGGTCGGGGAACCAAGATCCTGGAAGCCGCGCAGCACGGCCAAAAACAAAAAACAAAAACACCAGGTATGGAAACAGTGTAGGTGTAAGAGCAGACAGACTTGGATTCAAATCCCATCTCTGACACTTAACTGACTTTGTGACCTAGGGCAAGTCATTTAACTTCTCTGAGCCTATTTTCTCAACTATCAGAAAGGGAGAATAACACCTCCTGTGCAAATCTTTTGTAAAGCTCTGAGATAAAATATATATATGAACGCTCTGTGTGTAACACAGCTCTCCCTATATCTTAGTTATTATTTCTGGCCACAGTGGAATCATCATTTATGATCCACAAATGGAGAGGCAAGTGTACCTGCTGTTAAGAGCAGCAAATGTTTCTTGAACCCCTTCATGGTGCTAATTTTCAAGGATGTGAAGTCTTGACATAGCTCTTGTCCTCAAGGGGCTTATAATTTTGTTGAGGAAACATGCTATATGTATAAAAATTCCAGGACTAGACATCACTTGTTAAGTTCCAAATGTGTGTTGCGGACAGTGGGTGCATCAAAGAACTTTTTTTTCCTGGGTTTTGTTTGCCCTTTTGTACCCTGTTCATCAAGGTGGCTTCTGGGTGTTGATGATGAGAGAATGTGTGGGGGTGGGAGTGGGTATGTACAGATTTAGGGGAAGGGAGTCATGTGGGAATATGTAATTAATTTTTATACTTTCCCCAGTAAACCATCGACCCTTTTTATGATGTCATGAGGGATTCCTTAATTTTGCAGCTGCTTCCTGATTACGTCAGAGAGGAGCCTCTCACCCCACAGCCTGGAGCTGCACTCATACAAGAATTGGAAACAAATGAAGTGCTGAATATCTAATGGCTTCCACAGGGAGAACCAGTTCAGACTTCCCAGGCCTCCTTCTGCAAGGTCTTCCTCAAGTATTTCTGACCCCCTGAAGTGTCTTTGTTCTGGAAAGACAGGACTGGCCCAGAGCCAAGTGGGCGGGAGCCTGGGGACTCCTCCCCCTCTCCAGGTGTTCTGTATTCCCACATTTCTACCCCTTTCCTGGATCTCGTTTGGTGGGTGTTACCCTTTTTGAGGTCTCAGGATCCTCTGGAACTTGCTGAGATTATCAGCGAGAGTCCTTCCCTCCCCCACATCATCTCTACCTTCTCTTCTCTTGATTTTCCTTCTGCAGCATTTCTCACATCTGTGCACTCCTTTCCATTCCCTCTCCCACCTCTCTTATAAGAAAGATGTTACATTTATTTGGCATTATAAAGTTTATGAAGTGTTCTACATGTAATTCCTCTTAATTCAAACAAGTTCATGTCCTCTTAGCTTCCCAACCAGTTTGCCTCCCTGTTACTTTTTTCCAGCTATGCTAATCTGTCCTGAATGCTTTAACTAGATTAATCTTCATAAAATACTCACCTCTGCCTTCACTCAGGAACCTTGAGCGAGTGCCCTCCTCACTGCCTGTTGGGTCAAGCCTGTGTTCCTTGCTGTGGCTTCGCAGGCCCTATGCTTTGTGGTCCCTGTTTTACCACGTGCCGAGTACAGTGCTTGCCGTCTGGGTACATGCCTGGTGTGTCCCTACCTGTGTGCCTCTTTAGCACGCTCAATCCCTCCTTCATCCTGCCCAGTTCATCTTTTGCAGCCCTGCTCAGAAGTGCTCTCTTCTATGAAATCTTACCTGATATACACTAGCTGGAAATGATTTTCTTTCCTTCTGGTGAGAGAAAGCATCTTATTTCCACCTTCCTATGGCATGTAATAATACATTGTCTTGAATTATAGCTATTTGGGTGTTTGTGTATTCTTCCTGTCTTCCTCATTAGAATATCATCTTTTCATGGACAGTATCCTGTTTTCCTTTGTATCCTCCACAATTGGGCTAAATAAACAACTTTGGAGTTAGTTGGAGAGGTCACTTTGTTAGGAGGTTGGGATTTCCTTTGCCCCGACATCTACCCGCTAAAAGAAGTCAGAGTTTTATAATCCTAGAAAATCCAAAAGGAGTAGGGGCTCTTAGGGAAGAAACATTACCTTCCATGTTCCTTTGTCTTGTCTCAGACATACCTTGTTCAGGGATATGTCATGGATTGCCTTCCACCCAGTCAGCCTGTGTTCTGCTGTTGTGCATGAATAATTTGCTTGTGTGTATTGGTGCCTGATTTTTCTGACTCATTCATTCTCCTCCTTGGGGAATAAAATGATGTCCTGATGGCCTGGACATCTCTGCTTTTGCTGTGAGATTTTTGTATGGTTCCTATGAAACGACTGCTTCTTCCACCTCCCTTTCAGCCAGCAGCTGCCACAGGGAACTCTGTGGCTCAAACAGCAGCAGTCGAAAGATGCTCTCACTGCCCACTTCCTGTAGACAAGGAGGTTTTGGTGGGCTGCTCAGGAACTGTGCCAGCTCTGTGTCTGACTGGTGACTGACTCATGAGAAAAGCAGCCTCATGTCTGAAAGATAAGAGCCAACAAATCGCCTCCAGGTGGTGTTAGTTTGGAGGTGACTGACCATTCATTTCCTCTCTCTGGGAGGAGCCGGTGGGGACGGAATCAGTGAATAAGTGGTCTTGCCTGCATTTTTCTCCGGCTATTAGTGAAGCAGCTGAGCAAATGGTTGGTTCTCTCTGCTGGAGTGGCGAGTGGACCCCAGTGCCCTCTGAATGCCTTCTGCCGCTGTCAGGGTAGCAGACTTATGTGTCATCTATCCTGTGTCTTCCCTTCATTACTCTTCTCATTCTCTTGCTAGGAAGTTGGCTGTGTGCACCAGGCGAACTCTGCTTGTTCCATTGCTGCCAGGTTTTTCTGTGCCCTGGCAAACCTCATCCCTACTGATTTGGTTTCCTCCAGATCTCTCCGTGACCCGGGAATTGATCAGAAGCAATGGTTCTGAACCACTGTCCCTTGGCTGGGCTCAGTGGGTCCGGGCAGGTGGGCCTGCCTCTCCTGCCCTCCTCTTCCCTCTCCCCCCTCCTGCTTCGCTCCCATTTCCTGCAGGAGGACACTCTGCCATCCTGGAGCCGTCAAGCACAGCTTTGCTTTGGCAGCACCGTCGCACACACACTGGTGGGAGAGGGGACGTGTTTATCACTTTTCCTGGAGATTATCTGTTTAAGCACTTCTCTGACAGTTACAATAACAAGGGCAGTGTGTTGTGTTTCCCAGCAGAAGGACACTTGCTGTTGAAAGATGTATAGCACTAATTAGAAATACATAACATCCGGCCACATGGCAGCCTTCTCCCGGCCGCTCCATTTCCTGATTTCATACAACTTTGACGACAGTTGGTTTATGTTTTCCATGAATATGTTCTCAGAAAAATGAGAAGGTCTCCCTGTTACATAGGAGCGGGAAGAGTGTTTCTGCTTGAGCAGGTATTTGGCCAGAGGAATAGTGGGAGATGTGGTCACCTGCCCATCTGAGAGCATGTGGGAAGGGGCAGAACCAAGTTCAGACTTCAGGTGACTTTCTTGGTAAGAAATATTTCCGTCTGACTTCCTTAGCCAGAACCATCCCCCTACACCCTTGAGCAAGCCTGCTTTTGGAAAGAAGGGAAAAGGCTGTTTCACAATGTTAATGAGTTCCTCAGTTCATGTCAGGCTCCAGCTACCTGACACAAAGCCAGAGGAACCCAGGCAAATACCAAGACGAACAATGCTTTTTCCTTCCCCACCCCACATCACGTGTTGGCCTGGCCCAGCCCGCTCTAGGGATATATACGGGCATCTGTAAGACCGGGACCAGTTTCCTAGGCCTAACCCTAGAGTGGGCGGACCTGGGAATCTGGATGCTGTTTTCCTACCCACTTGCATAAGCGTGGGTACGTCTCAAGGACTGGCATCTTACAGCTTCTAGTCCGCAGAGGCCTAAGTGAAGCACAGAGCATCTCCTGAAGAGACCACAGCACTTAATACACTTCTCCCTGGAGGCACTGGGTCTGAGTTGCCATGGTTACTGGGGGTAAATAAAGCGTTTGAAAGGTCCTAAGATTGCAGGGATCCTGTTTTATTTGTAGCTTTGTTCTTTAGCACAGGGTCAAGGACACTGTAGATGCTCAGTGCCTGTGGTACCACTGAGCCTTGGAGGAGGGCAGGCCTTCCAGAAAGTGCTCTGTATGAAGAGCTGACGGAGACCCAGGCATTCTGACCCCCAGATAACTGTGATATCACCACCTGCTTGATCAGAGCAGAACAGCTTACTGATTTGTACCTCCCCATCAGTCAAACCAGAATACAGCAGGGAGTGCTGTCAGGCCCTTCCTGGGGAGATGGAGGGGTGGGGGGGTGGGTGAAGGGTTGAGGTGACATAACCATGGCCAAGAGCAGAGCAGTCATGAAGCTACCTTTTAGCTGCTGCCCTGAGAGGTAGTTGAGCCCTTCCAGACACAGCAGAGAGGCTCCAGTTGTCGCTTCCCCACCTGGTCCCCAGACTTTATTGCAAGAAGCTTTCAAAAGGAGCCAGCCTGGACTCCCCAGAGGCCTCAGTGTCATTGTTCTTAAGCAGTTAGTTCTCCCCCTTGAGCCCTGACCCTGTGCACTCTGAGAAGGAGTCTAACCTGAGGTTGCTGTTCATCATAAAGATAGAAATGGTCTTGGTGAAAGTGATCTCCCTTTGCCCCATCTTATCCTTATCGAGGCTGATGAGAGTGTCTTCTTATAGTCTTGGGCTTCTGCCAGTCCTTGGAGGTAAGATACCCGCCTCCATCCCTTCTGAGGGCCTTCCCTGTGCAGGTAACTTCTGCCTAAGATGCCCAATTGATGAGGGGGCACTAATGTGTACTCAGTGTGTCAGCTACCAGGATGTGGCCTCTACTCCTCCTCTCCTAGTTCCCTCTGTTATGGACTTATTCTCCCATTCTGGGATTTGTTGCTAATTAGAGGCAGGCTGCTGGCAGTGCTTGGCAGGGGCCTGGGCTGAGCTGGGGTGGTACAGACAGTCCTGTTGCCTATAGTAAGGGTGGAGGAGAGAAGTTGGCAACTTTTCCTTGGGATGGCTTACACATCTTCCCCTTCCCTATTTTCCATCCTCCCTCCGCTTTGTTCTTAGATGCTTGTTTCTTGTCTCTCTAGCACAGGTTTAGGGCCTTACCGGAAGAAGAATGAGACTGGTGATCTATTCTAATCACATGGATTGTTACCACTTCCTTACTGCCTGCCACAGTTGAACTGGAAAGTTAGAGGGTGACATTTGGGACCATTGGGCATCTGGAAGGATGGCGGGAAAGCCACTATAGAAGAATTGCTACACTGATGCTATTCATATGTTGGGACCTTCTGAGCAGCAGCCCGTTCCTTCTCACCCCCAGGGCTTTCTAAAGTGGTTTGGGCTGGCTTTGCATACTCCAGTCATGTTTGCTCCTGTGGCCAAGACGGGTAGGAATAACTGTGGTTGTGTAGCATCTCCTGGAGTAAAGACTTCAATTAGGCCCCACTGGAAAGATGAGTATCAATGAGGGGAGAGGCAAGAGGGCTCCCCCTTGGCTACTGAGGTTAAAATGCAAGCAGGGACAGAGATCAGACATGTGGCTAATTATCCTTTTAACACCTGGAGATTCTGGAAGTTCTCCTGTATTCAGACAGAAGGAATTAACAGATCAGCTGCTGCCAGAGCAAGCGAGCCTGGCCCCTGATTCCATCTCCTGTGCGTATAGGGTGTCTCCTGCTCTGAGGCTGCAGGCTGGACTGCTGCCTTCTGTTTGTTGCCTGTTTCTCTCAAGTCTGGATGACGTGCCTATCAGGGAGGGCCACTGACAGGGGGCAGGTACAGGCAGTGGTTTGAAGGTGTGTATGTAGCTCCCGCTGAAGAACAGCCCTGGCCACCACCAAGGTGGCTCCTTTCCCTGACCTGCAGCCAGAGGGAGGTTGGGCAGGCTGAGAAGGTGAGGGGGATAGGGTGCTAGTATTGGAAACCAGATTTATTTCTTAGCCCTAGGGGAAAGAACTTGTGAAAATTAAAGCTAACACTGATTAAGTGCTTATGTGCCATGCACTGTCCTATATAAAGTTAACTCATGCGGTGAAAATAGGTTATTTGTTTCATGTGTGTTCTCTGAGGAGGAGGAACAGAGAGAAGGTAAGGATGGAAACAAAGGTTGGTGATTCAAGAAGATAACTTTTAAATTTGTATTTTTCTGATCTTAATTGGTGATTGTATTCCCGCTATCTATACATTAGAGAGACTGAGTTAATTAGATATGACTTCTTGTTGCTATTGCTTCACATCATCAGCAGGCAACTAAAGGCAGAGAGCATGCAGCTGTGGCTCAGACTGCTTGCCTTGGGGTAACTGATCCTGGGGAAGTGATGTGATACAGAATTTACACAAGTGAGCCTTATAATAACCTTATTGAGTGCTTACCCATAGGCCGGTCATCGTGGTAAGTGCTTCACGTGCTTTACTTTATTTAGCCTTTCGACTACCCTTTGAGAGAGGGAACATTACAACACCAGTCTTAGATGAAGGGAAAGGAGCTCGGTGATACAAGCAAGGACTTGCACCTAGTAAGGTAGGGAAGAGGAGCCCTTGGCCCCCAGGATACTGATGGACTTTCCTTTGCTCCTGCTCAGACTGCTTCTCGGAGGAGTGTCGCTCTGTGATCCAGGAGCAAGCCGCAGCCCTGGGCCTGGCCATGTTTTCTCTCCTGGTGCAGCGCTGCACCTACTTACTGAAGGAATCAGCCAAAGGTAAGCAGATGAGGGGCCCTGACTGGTGGACTTTCCAGCTCCTGGGTCCTGCCCAGACAAGCTCAGAATGCCACGCTGCTTTCTCTGCATCTTCTGCCTCTACTCCAGGCTTCCTTTTGCCCACCTAACTAGTCCCATTTCCTCTATGGCCCTCTTTCCTCCTCTCTCTCATTTCACCTTTAATAGTTAGGATTTTCAACGTACCTCTAAACTACTGCATGTTCCTGCAACTTAAAAAAAAAAAAAGAAAGAAAAATGAGTTTCCCTTGGTGTTCATAATCCATGTTTTGGTTTCCCCCTCTATCTGTATGTCCCTGTTTGTCGGGTACCTGGTGGGGGTTATAACCACTGTGGACCAGCCATCTCGGGAGACTCACGGGACCAGAGCAGGGGTTCTTTTTAGTCCTTGGTTTGAGCAGTGTCCCCTTATCCTTTAAGGCTGCCCTTAGAATTCCAAGCCTGATTGCTGAGCCGTGTAAGGTAGGGCTGAAGGGTGTATCTTTCTTTCAGCTTCTGGATTAGTTTTGATGAGTGGTGAGGCCCCTCTTTTGTTCCCCTGCCACATCAGCTTTTTTTTTTTTTTAATTTTTTAATTTAATTTAATTTATTTTTTTATACAGCAGGTTCTTATTAGTCATCCATTTTATACACATCAGTGTATACATGTCAATCCCAATCTCCCAATTCATCCCACCACCACCCCCACCCCCACTTCCCCCCTTGGTGTCCATGCGTTTGTTCTCTACATCTGTGTCTCTATTTCTGCCCTGCAAACCAGTTCATCTGTACCATTTTTCCAGGTTCCACATATATGCGTTAATACACGATATTTGTTTTTCTCTTTCTGACTTACTTCACTCTGTATGACAGCCTCTACATCCATCCACGTCTCTACAAATGACCCAATTTCGTTCCCTTTTGATGGCTCAGTAATATTCCATTGTATATATGTACCACATCTTCTTTATCCATTCGTCTGTCGATGGGCATTTAGGTTGCTTCCATGACCTGGCTATTGTAAATAGTGCTGCAGTGAACATTGGGGTGCATGTGTCTTTTTTTTTTTAATATGTATAAATTTATTTATTTATTTATTTTTGGCTGCGTTGGGTCTTCGTTGCTGCACGCGGGCTTTCTCTAGTTGCGGCGAGCGGGGACTACTCTTCGTTGCCGTGCGCGGGCTCCTCACTACCGTGGCTTCTCTTGTTGCAGAGCACGGGCTCTAGGCGCGCAGGCGTCAGTAGTTGTGGCATGTGGGCTCAGTAGTTGTGGCTTGCGGGCTGTAGAGCTCAGGCTCGGTAGTTGTGGCGCACAGGCTTAGTTGCTCCGCAGCATGTGGGATCTTCCTGGGCTAGGGCTCGAACCCGTGTCCCTTGCATTGATAGGCAGATTCTTAACCACTGTGCCACCAGGGAAGCCCGCATGTGTCTTTTTGAATTATGGTTTTCTCTGGGTATATGCCCAGTAGTGGTATTGCTGGGTCATATGGTAATTCTATTTTTAGTTTTTTAAGGAACCTCCATACTGTTCTTCATAGTGGCTGTATCAATTTACATTCCCACCTGCAGTGCAAGAGGGTTCCCTTTTCTCCACACCCTCTCGAGCATTTGTTGTTTGTAGATTTTCTGATGATGCCCATTCTAACTGGTGTGAGGTGATAACCTCATTGTAGTTTTGATTTGCATTTCTCTAATAATTAGTGATGCTGAGCAGCTTTTCATGTGCTTCTTGGCCATCTGTATATCTTCTTTGGAGAAATGTCTATTTAGGTCTTCTGCCCATTTTTTGATTGGGTTGTTTGTTTTTCTAATATTGAGCTGCATGAGCTGTTTATATATTTTGGAGATTAATCCTTTGTCCGTTGATTCGTTGGCAAATATTTTCTCCCATTCTGAGGGTTGTCTTTTCGTCTTGTTTGTAGTTTCCTTTGCTTTGCAAAAGCTTTTAAGTTTCATTAGGTCCCATTTGTTTATTTTTGTTTTTATTTCCATTACTCTAGGAGGTGGATCAAAAAAGATCTTGCTGTGATTTATGTCAAAGAGTGTTCTTCCTGTGTTTGCCTCTAAGAGTTTTATAGTGTCCGGTCTTAACATTTAGGTCTCGAATCCATTTTGAGTTTATTTTTGTGTATGGTGTTAGGGAGTGTTCTAATTTCAGTCTTTTACATGTAGCTGTCCAGTTTTCCCAGCACCACTTATTGAAGAGACTGTCTTTTTTCCATTGTATATCCTTGTCTCCTTTGTCATAGATTAGTTGACCATGGGTGCATGGGTTTATCTCTGGGCTTTCTATACTGTTCCGTTGATCTATATTTCTGTTTTTGTGCCAGTACCATATTGTCTTGATTACTGTAGCTTTGTAGTATAGTCTGGAGCCAGGGAGTCTGATTCCTCCACCTCCATTTTTTTCCCTCAAGACTGCTTTGACTATTTGGGGTCTTTTGTGTCTCCATACAGATTTTAAGATTTCTTGTTCTAGTTCTGTAAAAAATGCCACTGGTAGTTTGATAGGGATTGCATTCAATCTGTAGATTGCTTTGGGTAGTATAGTCATTTTCACAATATTGATTCTTCCAATCCAAGAACATGGTATATCTCTCCATCTGTTTGTGTCATCTTTGATTTCTTTCATCAGTGTCTTATAGTTTTCTGAGTACAGGTCTTTTACTTCCTCAGGTAGGTTTATTCCTAGGTATTTTATTCTTTTTGTTGCAATGGTGAATGGGATTGTTTCCTTAATTTCTCTTTCTGATCTTTCATTGTTGGTGTATAGGAACGCCAGAGGTTTCTGTGCATTAATTTTGTACCCTGCAACTTTACCAAATTCATTGATTAGCTCTAGTAGTTTTCTGGTGGCCTCTTTAGGATTCTCTATGTATAGTATCATGTCATCTGCAAACAGTGACAGTTTTACTACTTCTTTTCCAATTTGTATTCCTTTTATTTCTTTTTCCTCTCTGATTGCCATGGCTAGGACTTCCAAAACTATGTTGAATAAGAGTGGCAAGAGTGGACATCCTTGTCTTGTTCCTGATCTTAGAGGAAATGCTTTCAGTTTTTCACCATTGAGGATGATGTTTGCTGTGGGTTTGTCATATATGGCCTTTATTATGTTGAGGTAGGTTCCCTCTGTGCCCACTTTCTGGAGAGTTTTTATCATAATTGGGTATTGAATTTTGTCAAAAGCTTTTTCTGCATCTATTGAGATGATCATATGGTTTTTATTCTTCAATTTGTTAATATGGTGTATCACGTTGATTGATTTGCATATATTGAAGAATCCTTGCATCCCTGGGATAAATCCCACTTGATCATGGTGTATGATCCTTTTAATGTGTTGCTGGATTCTGTTTGCTAGTATTTTGTCGAGGATTTTTGCATCTATATTCATCAGTGATATTGGTCTGTAATTTTCTTTTTTTGTAGTATCTTTGTCTGGTTTTGGTATCAGGGTGATGGTGGCCTCGTAGAATGAGTTTGGGAGTGTTCCTTGCTCTGCAATTTTTTGGAAGAGTTTGAGAAGGATGGCTGTTAGCTCTTCTCTAAATGTTTGATGGAATTCACCTGTGAAGCCATCTGGTCCTGGACTTTTGTTTGTTGGAAGATTTTTAATCACAGTTTCAATTTCATTACTTGTGATTGGTCTGTTCATATATTCTGTTTCTTCCTGGTTCAGTCTTGGAAGTTTATACCTTTCTAAGAATTTGTCCATTTCTTCCAGGTTGTCCATTTCACTGGCATAGCATTGCTTGTAGTAGTCTCTTATGATGCTTTGTATTTCTGTGGTGTCCGTTGTAACTTCTCCTTTTTCATTTCTAATTTTATTGATTTGAGTCCTCTCCCTCTTTTTCTTGATGAGTCTGGCTGAAGGTTTATCAATTTTGTTTATCTTCTCAAAGAACCAGCTTTTAGTTTTATTGATCTTTGCTATTGTTTTCTTTGTTTCTATTTCATTTATTTCTGCTCTGATCTTTATGATTTCTTTCCTTCTACTAACTTTGGGTTTTCTTTGTTCTTCTTTGTCTAGTTCCTTTAGGTGTAAGGTTAGATGGTTTATTTGAGATTTTTCTTGTTTCTTGAGGTAGGCTTGTATTGGTATAAACTTCCCTCTTAGAACTGCTTTTGCTACATCCCATAGGTTTTGGATTGTCGTGTTTTTGTTGTAATTTGTCTCTAGGTATTTTTTGATTTCCTCTTTGATTTCTTCAGCGATCTCTTGGTTATTTAGTAACGTATTGTTTAGCCTCAATGTATTTGTGTTTTTTATGTTTTTTCCCCTGTAATTGATTTGTAACCTGATAGCATTGTGGTTAGAAAAGATGCTTGATATGATTTCAGTTTTCTTAAATTTACCGAGGCTTGATTTGTGACCCAAGATGTGATCTATCCTGGACAATGTTCTGTGTGCACTTGAGAAGAAAGTGTAATCTGCTGTTTTTGGATGGAATGTCCTATAAATATCGATTAAATCTATCTAGTCTATTGTGTCATTTAAAGCTTGTGTTTCCTTATTAATTTTCTGTCTGGATGATCTGTCCATTGGTGTAAGTGAGGTGTTAAAGTCCCCCACTATTATCATGTTACTGTCGATTTCCTCTTTTATAGCTGTTAGCAGCTGCCTTATGTATTGAGGTGCTCCTATGTCGGGTGCATATATTTTTATAATTGTTATATCTTCTTCTTGGATTGATCCCTTGATCATTATGTAGTGTCCTTCTTGTCTCTTGTAACATTCTTTATTTTAAAGTCTATTTTATCTGATACGAGTCTTGCTACTTCAGCTTTCTTTTGATTTCCATTTGCATGGAATATCTTTTTCCATCCCCTCACTTTCAGTCTGTATGTGTCCCTAGGTCTGAAGTGGGTCTCTTGTAGACAGCGTATATATGGGTCTTGTTTTTGTATCCATTCAGCGAGCCTGTGTCTTTTGGTTGGAGCAATTTAATCCATTCACGTTTAAGGTAATTATCGATACGTATGTTCCTATTACCATTTTCTTAATTGTTATGCGTTTGTTTTTGTAGGTCCTTTCCTTCTCTTGTGTTTCCTGCTTAGAGAAGTTCCTTTAGCATTTGTTGTAGAGCTGGTTTGGTGGTGCTGAATTCCCTTAGCTTTTGCTTGTCTGTAAAGCTTTTGATTTCTCCGTCAAATCTGAATGAGATCCTTGCCAGGTAGAGTAATCTTGGTTGTAGGTTCTTCCCTTTCATCACTTTAAATATATCGTGCCACTCCCTTCTGGCTTGCAGAGTTTCTGCTGAGAAATCAGCTGTTAACCTTATGGGAATTTCTGCTATTGATTCCTTCTGGTGTATTTTTCATTTCAGTTATTGTATTGTTCCTCTCTGCTTGTTTGTTCTTTAATTCTTCTAGGTGTTTGTTCTTTAATTCTTCTAGCTCTTCATTTCTTGCATCTTCTTGATCTTTGCCTCCATTCTTTTTCTGAGGTCCTGGATCATCTTCACTATCATTATTCTGAATTCTTTTTCTGGAAGGTTGCCTATCTCCACTTCATTTAGCTGTTTTTCTGGGGTTCTATCTTGTTCCTTCATCTGGTACATAGTCCTCTGCCTTTCCATTTTGTCTGTCTTTCTGTGAATGTGGTTTTCCTTCCACAGGCTGCAGAATTGTAGTTCTTCTTGCTTCTGCTCTCTGCCCTCTGGTGGATGAGGCTATCTGAGAGGCTTGTGCAGGCTTCCTGATGGGAGTGACTGGTGGTGGGTAGAGCTGGGTCTCAGCTCTGGTGGGCAGAGCTCAGTAAAACTTTAATCTGCTTGTCTGCTGATGGGTGGGGCCGGGTTCCCTCCCTGTTGGTCGTTTTGCCTGAGGCGACCCAACACTGGAGCCTACCCGCTCTTTGGTGGGGCTAATGGTGGACTCTGGGAGGGCTCAGCCAAGGAGTACTTCCCAGAAGAACTTCTGCTACCAGTGTCCTTGTCCCCACAGTGAGCCACCCCCCACCTCTGCAGGAGATCCTCCAACACAGGCAGGTTGGTCTGGTTCAGTCTCCTGTGGGGTCACTGCTCCTTCCCCTGGGTCCTGATGCACACACTACTTTGTGTGTGCCCTCCAAGAGTGGAGTCTCTGTTTCCCCCAGTCCTGTAGAAGTCCTGCAGTCAAATACCACTAGCCTTCAAAGTCTCATTCTCTAGGAATTCCTCCTCCCGTTGCCGGACCCCCAGGTTGGGAAGCCTGACTTGGGGCTCAGAACCTTCACTCCAGTGGGTGGACTTCTGTGGTATAAGTGTTCTCCAGTTTGTGAGTCACCCACCCAGCAGTTATGGGATTTGATTTTATTGTGATTGCGCCCCTCCTACCATCTCATTGCGGCTTCTCCTTTGTCTTTGGATGTGGGGTATGTTTTTTGGTGAGTTCTAGTGTCTTCCTGTTGATGATTGTTCAGCAGTTGGTTGTGATTCCGGTGCTCTCGCAAGAGGGAGTGAGCGCACATCCTTCTACTCCGCCGTCTTGAACCCCGCATCAGCTTTTGTGAATGCCTCTAGCCTCTGGGACTGCCTGTTTTTTGGAGGGACGGTAAGGGTAACTATTTGGAAACAATTTCAAATTTACAGAAAAGTTGCAAGAATAATACTAACAGGTCTCTTACATACCCTTCACCCAGATTCCCTAATTGATAACATTTTACCATATTTGTTTTAAGTTCTCTCTCTTTCCACACACACACCTATACCTAATGCTTATTGTTATTTATTTTAAAATTTTATTTATTTTATTTTATTTTTGGCTGTGTTGGATCTTTGTTGCTGTGCGTGGGCTTTCTCTAGTTGCGGCGAGCAGGGGCTACTCTTTGTTGTGGTGCGCAGGCTTCTTGTTGCGGAGCACGGGCTCTAGGCGTGTGGGCTTTAGTAGTTGCAGCACGCAGGCTCAGTAGTTGTGGCTCACGGGCTCTGGAGGGCCAGCTCAGTATTTGTGGCACACGGGCTAAGTTGCTCCGCGGCATGTGGGATCTTCCCGGACGAGGGCTTGAACCCGTGTCCCCTGCGTTGGCAGACAGCATCTTAACCACTGCGCCACCAGGGAAGTCCCTGTTATTTTTTTTTTTTTATGAACCATTTGATTGTAAGTTGCGGACATGGTAGCTTTTTCCCCCCAAATACTTGACTGTGTATTTCCTAGTCATGAGGACATTCTCTTATTTGACAGTACTCTTATCACAATCAGGAAGCCAGCATTGATACAGTACTATTATTGAATCTACAGGCCTTATTGAGTTTGTACCAGTTGTCCCAAGAAGAATTTTAAGAAAAAAGTTTCTTTCTGGTCTAGGATCCATTCCAAGATCACACTTTGCATTTAGATGTCATGTCTCTTTAGTCTCCTGCAATCTGGAATGGTTTTTCAGTCTTCCTTTGTCCTTCATGGTCTTAACGTCTTTGAAGTGTACAGGAGATTTACTTTGTAGAACGCCCTAAAATTTGGGTTTCTCTGATACGTCCTCTCTATCAAATTCAGGTTGTACGATTTGGGCGTGAACCCTGGTGCCATCTCAGCACTGTGCTGGGGGAAGGCTGAAAGTGGGTGGGGGCAGGGGCTGGAGGCCAGGGTGGCAGCTACAGCCAGGCCACAGGTGGAGCAGAGACAGCTGTCTGCAGGGCGGACCCAGTGCCCTGGTTCTCTCTTTGTCCTGCTTTTCAGAATCCTCTCAGGTGCTGGCACTTGCCCTTCACTTCTGGGCCCAGCTCTCCTGTGGCCTTGGTCTCCCTTCCCTGAGAGCGTGCTGCCGTCCCAGTGCCCCGGGCCTCACTCGGGGGCCACAGCAGACCTAGGCCCAGTTCTCACCCTTTGCCTCTGCAGCTCAGCTGTCCTCTCCTGAGGAGGAGGAGGATCAAGATGACATCAAGGTGTCTTCCTTCGTCCCGGACCTGAAGGAACTGCTCCCCAGTGTGAAAGTCTGGTCAGACTGGATGCTCGGCTACCCAGACACCTGGAATCCTCCACCCACATCCCTGGATCTGCCCTCACAGTGAGTCAGCCTTGCCCACTGGTGTTCCCACAGCCCCCGTCCTGCAGCCTGCTTGTTTCTGTCTTCCCTCTTCATTTGAACTTGGGTTTTCCCCTTCCCTGAACACCTTCCTCATCCTCTGACGTATTAGGTTGTTTTGGCCTGTTCTCCACCTGTTCCTCCTCCTCTCAGTCTCTCTTTCTCTCACACCATAGCTTGCTCTGTTTTGTTCCTTCCCCTTCATCTTGCTAATTTTTACTGCATACTGTTCATACTCACCGTCTCGGCAGCTACCTGCTGAGTCTGGGTGGGTGTCAGTCAGTGTGTGTGAGAGACTTTGTTTCTTTCTCTCCCTTTTAGTTTATCTCTGTGCATCTCTCAGGCTCTTGCTGCTTCTCGTGCTGTCCTGCGCACTCTGTCTCCTTGCCTTTCTCTCACGACGTTGTAGTATGTGGGGAATGGTGAGAGCATGCACCCCTCTCTCCCACTCACTTCTTCCCTGTCCCCGCAGCACATCCCACCCCCTCTCCCTGTCTCTGTGTGTTGATGTGGGGTGTGTTGGTCTGGGGAGTATGTGTGTCTGCTGGGTGTTTCTATGTAGATCTCTTTGGGTGTCCATATGACGTGTGGTAAAATATATACGTGGCAAAGTTTGCCATCTTGACCATTTTTAAGCATACAGTCAGTGGCATGGTACATTCACGTTGCTGTGCAACCAGGTAGGGCTATTTCTTGTGTTTGTAGCGACGTGTGAGTTGTAGATCTGGGTGTGTCTGTTTGGGTCTGGTTGTCTGTGTGTCTGGTTGTGTGTGTCTTGAGAGTGTGTGTGTGTGTGTGTCCCCGGGGATTTGTCTATCGAAGGCTCTTTTGGTGTGCCTTTCCATGTCTGTCTATGTATGTGTGTCCATGTGCTGTGTCCATATCTGTGTCTGCATCTCTGTCTGTCCTTGTGTGTGGATCTCTTTACAGGGTCCCTGTGTCCCCATGAGGAATCTGTTTCACTGTGTGTCTGTCTCCGTGTCTGTGTGTTCATATATATGTCTGTGTCTGATTCTTGGTCCGTGTCAGTCCATGTTTGCTTTGGTCCTGTCCATGTCTCTCTGCGTGTGGCTGTGTCCTGTGGGAGTGTTTGTATATGTTCCTGAGTGTCTGTGCCCAGGACTGCCCGTGTCCATGTCCATATTTGTCTGTGAGTATGTCTCTGTGTGTCAGTCTAGGTCTCTCTGTTGGGGGGCAAGGGATTTCTGTATATGTGGATACAGGGTCTGCCTGTATCCACCTGCCTTGCCTGTGTCTCCCTGCCTGTCTCAGCTTGTCTTGGCTTGTGCCTGCCTGCCTCTTTGCCTGACTCTGTTTGTCTCTCTCTGCTGTTTGTGTATCTGTTTCAGGGGTCAGCAAGCTATGGCCCATGAGCTCAGAATGGTTTACATTTTTAAATGGTTGAAAAAATAAAATAAAAAGAGTAAGACTTCATGACTTGTGAAAAGTATACGAAAGTCCCATTTCAGTGTCCATAAAGTTGTATTGGAACACAGCCATGCTTGTTTGTTTACACTTTGTCTGTGGCTGCTTTCACACTGCAGCAGTGGAGTTGAGTAGTTGTGACAGAGACCGTATGGTCTGCAGAGCCAGAACTATTTACTCTCTATCCCATTACAGAAAAAGTTTGCCAGCTCCTCATCTATATCCATGTTCCTATGTGTCTTGTTCTTCTGTATGTTAGGGTCACTGTGTGTGTGTTTGTGTTTGCGTAAGAGTGTCCTAATGTGTGTGCACGTAGGTGCCTATTTCTGGTCAACTCTGTTGACTGTCCATCTCTCTCCCTCCCTCTCCCTTACTCTTTCTCTCTTCCTATCTGTCTCTCCCTTGGTGTTTCTGTCTCTCTTTCTCTCTGTTTAACTTTTCCTTCTCCCTTTCTCCCCTCCCTCCATTCCTCCCTCCCCCATCCGCTGTACTGTGGTCTCTGGCAGGTGTAGTGCACTCAGAGTTCCTTCAGGCTCTGTGTTGGGTGTATATATGTGTGTTTGGGAACAAGCATCCATACCCAGCATCTCATCATTCTTCTCCAGTGCTCTTCCCTGGGAGGGGGAAAATCCTGGAGGATGGAGGATGGATACCTAGGGTGGTGCCAGTGGCATTTCTAGGGAGTGGGGAGGGGTGCTTCTCTGGGCTGGGGACCAGCCATGTGAGTCTCCCAGACTCGTGGGTGACCCACAGAGGGAAGACTGCAGCAGAGATTTCTGGCCAGCAGTTAGACCTTTCTGTGTGGACTATATAGTCTGACTCTTTCCTACATTTCCTTCGTCCCATTTCTTCCTTGCTCCTCACCCCAGGAAACACCCCTGGACCATTAAGCCTGCCCTCCCCAGGCCCCCCCCAGCTCTAGCTCTGTAACCATGTGAGTGATGCTCACAGCATCAAACAAATCTTTGCATCTTTCCTGTGAACCCTTCTAGGTTTCAAAATGCACTCCAGGCTGAGGCCTCGTGAGCCAGGGTTGAGCCTGAGCTGGGGAGCTGTGGACACACAAAGGAACAGACCGATCTGCTGGCTAGGGGGCAGCTGTTTCCCAGCAGTGTTCGCTGAAGAGTTAACATGTACAGCCTCAAAGTTTTCAGGCCGTTAATCTAAGATGCCGACTAGGCAATTTGCAGTTTTGGAAAGAAACTGACAAGGAAGGGCTCTGCTCTCCAAGTATCTGAAGCCACTGCTTCTGAGCATGTGCAGGGGTCACGGAGTGTTCCTCCCTTCCTCTCGGGGGGTGGGGAGGCAGACCATCTGCCCCTGGAGCTTGGGCCTTCCCTGGGTCACCCCACCTCACAACCTTAGATATGGTCCACCCAGCCCCTGTTTACCCATATCCTGGCCATCAGGCCTGCTAACTCTCTTCTGCGACCTGTCTCCCTTTATCCCTCCTCCCTCTCCTGCTCCCTTTGGCTTTTGTTTGGCTGAGGAAATGGAAACCTCACACAGGAAGTGCTGGGCTTCATTTGCTTAAGGTGCTGAATCTGTTTTCTCTGTGGATGCTGGAGCAAATGGCCCGTTGCCGGCTCATGCGAGCTGCTGCCCATCTTTGGTCAAGGGCTCAATCTGCAGCTGGGCACGTGGTCCAAGTTACATCCATCCCCAGCTGGGCTTCACCTCCAAGACTACAGAAAGGCAGAGGGGGTTGGGACACTCGAATCAAATTTGCTTAGTCTTTTCAGACTTTTCTGCACAAGGATAGCAAATCTGACCAAATAATATATTGAATCTGATTGCTTAGTAAACAAGTTCCTGTAGCTGTAACTTACTTTTTGATGAGTCCAGTTTAGGCTAGCAAAGTCAGTGTGGTAGAGAATAGAGTCCCCTTCTGCACTGCCTCCCTTTGCAATCAGGATCAGCGGCTGGTTGTCTCTGGAATGCAAATTTAAGCATAAAGGAGGGGCTCTGCCATCCTGGGGCCTGACCACAAGGCATGGTGGTTTGAGGGCTGGTGCCACTGTTGGACAGAGCAAACCTGGTCTGACCACCACCGAGGGTCATCCCACCTCATAGCCTTCAGATCCAAGCAGTGGAAAGTGGAATAAGAATTTACCTCCCTTCTTTCTAGTTTCTCATGTAACTGCCTAACGTTCACCGAGTGAATACTATGGTTGAGAGATTGGCAAGGTATGGTGGTTCTTCTGTAGGTTTCAAAATGACATCTTATACCCACTGATCTTCCATACTGTGGAGACTTTTCTTTCAAGGCTGTAGGGAATAACTTACTCCAGAGAGTTCTGTAGATGTCAGAACAGTAATCCCTCTGACACTCGTAAGGTCCTTGTGCTGCTCTTCATTTTGGAGGGTTTAGGAACGCTCTCAAGAGAGTAGGAAGAAAATGGCTTCCACTTAACGCCTCTCCTTTGCATGTTTTCATTGGTCTTCCCCTGCATTTGTTCTCTGCAAAGACAGATTCCTCACTGATCCTATGAAAAGGTGACCAGATAGCCTACATTGTAGTTTGCTTCTCCTCCAGAAATTCCCTACTCCCAAATTGTCTCCTTGACACATTTGGACCCTTGTTTAATCTTGCTCCCTTCATTCCCTTTCTGTCTTTCATTGTGTTACCATCTTTCCTTGCACAGTTAGTCATTTCGAAGCACCTCCACTTTTTCAGGGGAATTCTGAAGCGCATCAGTAGTCTCCTACTACTCCTACTGAGGGTTCTCTCCCCTTTGCCCATATTCCTCTTCTTTCTGGTCAAGTTTACTTTTCCTAAGCAGTAGCCACTTAGGCACATATGGAGCACTTAGAATGATGATGACAGAACTTCACTGACACTGCAGAGTGACAAGGGCAGGATTTCAGGTCTGTTTGTGCCTTCCCACAACAGTGGCACTTAGTAGGTGTGTGTGCTGGAGTCAGCACGTAAGTATGTTGACTTCCCATTTGTATCTGTTAAGAGTTGTAATAGGATGGCTTTATATCCCAGGAGATTTTGGTACAGAGGATTGTAGCAGGGTGTGGAAAGTTGCCTTGAGCCACTGTAAAAGGCAGTGTAGAGTGCTTTGGTCTGGTTAGAACAGACCACAGTGTTTGGAGGGGCCGTCTACTTGTGGGGGTGGGGGTGGAGTGGGGAGCACAGTTTCTGTGCCAGGCCTCTTGTTAGAGGGGAGGGGCAGCTACTCCCCACTTTACCAAGTGAGCATGAGGCAAGTTGTGAATGTCAGGTGGTGGAGAGGAGCAGAGCAACAGGCTTCCATGAGCCTAAGCGTAGCCCCCTTGCACCCCAGGACCTTTGGCAAGGCTGGGGCAGTGGGACAACCTACCTCATTTCATAGTCTCTGCTGAAGCCAAATCTTCCCTCATCTTGATCTCTAGTTCTCAGTAAGTGAAAGAGTCAGGGGACTTTGAGAACATCCAAACCTAGCCCAGCTGTGGCAGTTGGTTTATTGCTTTCAGCTGGTACTTGAACCCAGGTCCTGGTCTTGGAGGCTTTCCCAGGTTTAATCCCCAGAGCTTTCTCTGCAGCTGTATGACACTGCGCTGACCCCGAATGAGGATAGGAAAATAGAACCAGTGCCAAGCCAGAGTCTCTTTTTCATTTGGAGTCTGGCTGTCTGCCCATGACCAGGGTTACATAATGGGAAACATAGCTGGGGCTCTGGAGAGCCCGCGTTTCACCAGGCTGCCCAGACCTTCGCATTCTGATGCTATATATCTTCCTAATTGTAGCTCGGATGCATTTATCACACTGTTGGATTGGAGCACTGTTAAAAAAAAAAAACAAAAAAAACCTCCAGAAATTCCTGGACTTGCTGCTTTTCCATGGCTTGTCTTGTATAGTCTACAGAGCACGCTGGAAAGGGCTTGTAGGGAGCCCTCTGAGGTGCCGTCACACAGGGAGACATGGGGATATGCAGGGAGTATGCAGTAAGCTCATTTCCGCAGGGAGCCTACATGTGTTGACCCTGTAGACGAGATAGAAATTCTTGAGTTAAAAAGCAGCTCATTCACTCACCCTCATAGGGCAGTTCTGAAATAAGAACTAATCCCAAGTCTAATCGGCACCCCTTCAAGGACGCTTAATACGTCTTCCCAGAAGGGCATTTTGGGAGGTCACTAAGTAATAGTCCATCAGCACTTCCCTGAAGGAAGTGGTGGTGACTGTGGGAAGCCCCTTTGCTACCCTGGCTCCCCACCCAGTCTCCCTGGCTCCGGGTTGGGGCGTCAGCACTGTAGCCTGGCACCAGGGGGTTCCTCTTCCTCCAAGTGCTGAGTGTGGGGCACACGTGATCTCTCCCACGGCAGGAGCCGCTGTCCCCTCCCCACTCCTCCCACAGGACTTCTTGTGAGAGGAAGGGGTGTTGGCCCAAGGCTCCAGTCTGACCCCAGCAGGGTACAGCCGCTGACCCCAGGGAGAGTACTTTCCAGCTCTGGGCTGAGGTTATTTGGGTCCAGTGTGTGCTAAACTAAGAAGACGTGTTGGAGTGGTTACAGCTAAAAATTTAGAGAGGCAGGAACCGTGAGAATCCGCACCAGGGAGGCCGCCGAGGGCTCCACTCATGCCGTGGCGATGTTAAGGTCCCCTGGGGGCTGCTCTTTCCCAAACACACAGTGCTGATGGGTTTAACACACCACAGTGATGCGACAGAGGCTATACATCTGAGTGTAGCTTGGGAGAACTGAAGTCAAATAGGCACTGACCTAGAGAGAGGTTGAGGGAGGCACAGTTAGAGGTACTTGAGAAATCCTGGAATGAGGTTACCGTGACCTGTTGTTGGCCATAGGGCTCCAGCTGCACTGCTTAGAACATGAAGTTTGTGTTCTTTGAGTAGTGCAGGGTGACTGAGCTGCAGATTGATTTTGCCCTATTGGGCAGAATTAATTTAAGTTGGGCACTCTTCCAAGGGCCCAAGTTGACTTGTTTGTATAAATTAGGAAGGCAGAAAGGATCTTCTTTAACTGAGTCTTGTATTTTTTAGTGGTCACCTAATAAACAGCTATTATTCTTGGAGGATGGTATCTTGCTGCCCATGTCTTAACTCCTAGAATAGTGATCCCTGATAACTTTGTCTCCGGTTTATATCATGGTGGCATCTGGAAAATACACTGTAGTTCCTAAATCTCAGAGGGAGCTGCATAGTTCTCCTCCTACCTTCCCCCAGTCTCTACCCCATTCTGTTGAGCTGCCTAGCCCTGATACCAGAACCAGATCCTCAGCCTACTGAGAACAGAGTTGGCATGACATCCTGGCTTTCCAAGGAGCTTACTAAGCTATTTCAAACCCAGGTACTATTCTTTTGACTCTACCAGACTTGTTGGATTCAGGTCCATTTCTGTTATTATCTGCTCACTTCCTGCAGTTTTGTCCAGTTGGGTGGGAAGTCCTCCAGGGCTACAGTGGTCTTAACGTTGGCCATTGAACCCCGTGTGAAGAGTTGTGGGCTATAATATGATGGTCCATAGGCAAACAGGTTTTAAAAAGAAGATATTACATATTTTAAGAGCATTTCTCTTGCTGTGGCCTTTTGCCTTTCCCCTTTTGTGTTTATAGTCCATGGACTTTCTCTTTTTCAGTTTCTTTGTGCCTAGTTTCTATGCCATCTTAGCTGTATTTCCAGAGCATCTCACCCCAGGAACCAAAAGACCCAACTCGTTTCCCATCTGTAGGACTTCTCTGATCTTCCGTAGCTCCAAAACACAATGCAGGGCTTCTTCTCACTCAACTCTTTCCGGGTTTGTTCTGCAGCTGTGGAGTTTGAATGTTAGTGTTTAAACAAGCTGGTATTACACAGGAAATGGCCACCTCCACAGGCCCCTGCAGGCTTGTAACATGGGGTCATTGTACTTGATATTAATCACCAGTCAGCCTGTTCCCCCAGTAAAAATATGAAGGGGTGTGTGAGGGCTCAGTCCTCCTTAGACTTGCCAGAAGGATGGCCTGAGCCCTGGTCGGGCCTTAGTACTCCATTCTCCAAACTGTCTTCCTCCTTCAGTCCCGTCCTCGGATGGAGTTTGCAGAAAAGTTCATTCTTGACCTCTTCCCTATAAAGCTGGCAGATCTGCCTTTCTTTCTGAGTTCTAGGAAAGAGATAGGTTGTTGTGGTATAACTTGCCTCGCATATCTCACACCTTAATCTTTCCGAGCATGACGTAGTTGAGTAACAGATCGTATGAGAAAACTCCAAAATGGTAGAAACACAGAAACCCACTGGTCCACCTGAGATCAGGGCTTCTCAGTTCCTTGGACTGAAGCTGCTTTTCTAATGCTGTTTGCAGAGCTAACCCCAGCCTGAAGGTTTAATCTGATTCCCCAAGTCAATATCCCCTCAAACAGCCAGCCAACAGTGTGTGTATTGGTTCATTTCTGTGAAATGTGTTTCCCTAGTCACCTGGGCTGGCCTGGGCTGCATTGTATCGGCCGGCAGCTGCACTGCACTCAAACTGACAGCTACATTAAACCTTGGAATTCTGAGGCAATAAAAAGTAAATTAACTCTTATTTTTTTCCTTTCCTGGTGGAGTAAGTGAGTGCATGTCTGTGGGGAAGTGGGTGAGCCTTGGTCCTGAGTGCATACCTATAACTAGCCACTGCTGGTCTGTCCCAAGCTAGGATCTGGTGTTCAGACTCCAGCCAGAGGGCTGCTTTCCTGGTGTGTGGTGTGTTCTGTGGGGTTGGGCCACCGGGTCACCCTACCACTGCTGATCCCTGCTCACTAGTCACATCACAGCTGCTTGAGAGGCTCCCTTGCCACCATTCTGAGAGCCATGAACAGACTCATTGGATGCAGTTTCATGTTCTCTGGCTGCCTTGTGTCTGTTTGGTGGGATTTTTTTGGACTCTGGGAGCTTTCCCAAAGTATGAGTTGGGACCACAGCAAGCCAGAGGGACTTGCCCAAGCCTATAGCACTCTAGAGGGTCCATTTAGAACCAAAGGTGGCTTGAGAATGTCTGAAAACTCTTTTGGGGAGTCATTTCCCAGGCATTTCTAGGAGATTGGGAGCTGTTTAAAGTTCCTCTCGGCCACCAGAATTTGACTTTGGGCTCCTTGGCCCAGGCCAACCTAGAATCCTTAGAATCCAAGGACTGGATTGGGGTGAAGGTTGGAAGGCACTCCCAGCTGGGATAAGGACTAGAGCAGGAAAAGGCTAACTTTTCCCCTTCTGCTCAGACAGGAAACCCTGTGTTCACCCATGGAACTGACCTCTCAGCCCAGAGGCCTGATCGGGGTAAGCTGAGGTAATGTTGCCCAGGTTCCAGGAATCACCTCATACTTCTGCAAATATCTTAACTTCTGAGTTCAGACATCTCACCTAGTTTTTCAAAGTACCTCTTCCTTTTAGTATTAGTTTCCTGACACTCCCCTCTGCCCCACCCTCTGTGGGGGTCACCGTATGGTCCATGGGCGCCCAGTCAGTTGTGTTCATGGTCGTGGTGCTCAGTGAGAGAGGAGAGAACTGATGATATGTGAAGTGATCAGGGGCCGTCCCACTGCAATACCAGAAGAAAGTGGCCACTCAGAATCACACACCAGACTGACGGGATCAGGGCAGAAATGACCCTTCATCGGAGCATTTTGTGTATTCCCTTGGCTCTGCTCAGTCTAGCTTGGCCCTTGGGCCACTTTACATTTCTGAGTTGGGAACTCAGGATACTTCCTATGTCTTTTGGCATCAGCTGCTATCTTACAAATCAATACTAGGGTAGGAACACTCATCCACTTCATTTTTGCAGTGAGTCTTAAGGTTTTGGCACAAGGTGGGTGGTAATGGGCAAAAGGCAGACGTGGGCAGGGGTCCCTAGTAGTGGCCAGCAGCCGCTGGGAGGAGTCAGTTTTGGTTTATCTGAGCCTTAGGGGACAGGGAGCATGGTAATGAGAACCACATGGTACCACATATTCCTTCGTCTTGGATCCAAGATGGTAGGGGTGGGAGGATGAGAGAGGGATGTGGGGCCTCCCATTGTGGCAGCCGTGGGTAATTTTCTGCTGCCTCTCCCTGGCTGGAGATGCTGCTGCCCTCACCCCCCCACCCCCATCTACGTCCTGAAGCAGCCTTGACCTGCACAGCACCAACCAAGGCCCTCAAGCCAAGAATTCAGCTGGGAGACTTTTCACCTTCTTCCTTCTCACTGTCGTCTTTCCTGTTTATTTTCCAAATTGCTGCTCTGCAGCCGAGCAGTGCCTGTTGGCCAGAGCTCACCAGCGCTGTGGGATCAGACTCAGGCAGTGGGCTCAAGTGGCCAGCAGGGCACTGGGGGAGGAAGCGGGGAGCTGGAAGAGCCTCCCTGTGCGTCTCCCATGGGCAGCGCTAACCTCGGAGGCGGCCCTGAGCAGCCCTATCACATCCGGTGCTTGTCTCTGCAGCCGGGACCGGAGGATAAACTATCAGAGCTGTGGGGCAGTGCATCATTCCTCTTATTATTTTCTTCTCTGCAGATGGGGTCGTGGAAAGTTCAGTTCCTTTTAACCCTCGAAGTTCTGTTTATTCTACAGCTGGTAGCCTGAATGCTGCGTTTCCCATTACATCACAAAGGGGCTCAGGCAGATCTCTGCACTAAAACGTGTTGCAACTGTTTATTTTTTTCCATATTTAAACATTTCTGACAGCCAAACTCAGCCGAGCCAAAAGATGGAGCTTTGTGAATGAGCCTGGTTGTCGGTGTCTGTGCAGAGAGAGGCTTTAGAAAACTCTCGTCCCTCCGGTGATTCTTCCCAAACATGTTCTTTTTCCTGGGCAAAGCCTGTGAGGCGAGTTACTTGTGCAGTACATGGTGTGTTGATTATGTGCCGTTGTATGATTAATGGAGCTGTGTTCCGCCTGGTTCCCAGGACACTCTTGAAAACAAGATGTTTCATTTCATTGCCTTTTCCTAGTGCAGTGATTACAGTAAATAAACCAGTGCAGCCTCCTTCCACCTGGAGCCAGTCAAGGAGTCCCCACACCTCTATTCCACTTTCTCCCCCAGCATCACCTTCAGTGCCGTGTCCCTTGAATGCCCTCTTCTCTGCCATCTCCCAAAGGCTCCCAGTGTCCAGGAGAAACACATTGCTTAGGTCTGAGGCCCCTCCCTAGCAGATTTGGCTCATGCGCAGTAACTCCTCTGGGAAGATTCCAGGATGTAGCTCGCTCTTACAGCTCTCTTTGCTTCTTGCCTCTTGCCGCTCCACCTCTTGAGCCTAATTGTAAAGCTTTTCTTTGTTCTTCTGTGCAGCTCACTCCTTTTAGAGTACAACTTAGCATCCATAGGGCACTGCCTGTTCCAGAGTCCCTGGTTAAGGTAGTCTTCTGGAAAAGAAAGCCAAGTCTTGTACAGCCCAGGGCCTATGGATTTGGCAAGCCCTGGATCTGACTACAGTTTGGCTATTTGAGCTGCGTCCTGTGCAGACAAAAAAGAAAGCTCTTAAGGATCATTAGCACCCATCAAAGCAGGGATATGAACCACAGTAGATTTTTGACAAATGATGGTGACAGAGAAATGAACCTTCTTTTTCTAATTCTGCCCTGGAGTTTGAAATGGGGAGAGCTAGACTTTGCATTTTCAAGATTTCTTAGGTTCAACTAGGACTTGGTGATGTGCAATTAGGAATGAGCAGCCATCCCAGTTTGCCCAGGACTGAGGGGTTTCTGGTGACATGGGACTTTGGGTGCTAAAACTGGGACAAATCCCAGGCAAACCAGAACAGTTGGTCACCCTATATCTAACCTTCCACAGGTGAGGGAGAGGAGAGGGAGAGGCATGGCCAAGACAGCACTGATACTGGTTTGTCGGCTGAAATGCATGGGAAGGTTTACCCTCCTGAGAAGATCTTGGCAGGCCAGGAATGTGGTTTTTGGTGGGTGTGTTTGATTGTTTTCCTACTTACATGTAGGAAGAGATTTCTAAAGCATTGTAGGGAACTGGGGTGGGAGGTAATAACCACATGACTCTTTGCCTGGTGTGCCTGGCCCCTCTGGCTGCGTGGGAGGAGGGGAGATTGGCACTGTGTTGCTGTCTGTGTGGCATATACTTGGCTGGACAGGAGAAGGGGAATTCTGGGAGCTGCCTCAGGCACTGGTTGTCTTGAGTGTTTGAATAAGTGTCTCAGGCACACTGTCTGGAAAGGTGACAGGACCTGCATTAGGCAACTGATGCTCTTAAGTTCTTTTTCCTTTCTGGTTAGGATTAAAAACTCCCCCTAATCAATTTCAACTTTGCATAGATGGACACACACCCACCAGATTACTGCCACGGGCGCAATTTTGTATCCTAGCTTTTTGGGTTAGATTTCCTGGCAGATGCCAGCCATAGACAGCAAGTGCCACGAGTACCTCCCTGCCCACAAGTGCTTAGAATACTTTAACTGGTTCCTCTTTAGAGCTGCTCTTCTTTTCTTACCTTCTTTCTCACAGGGTTGCTGTGGATGTATGGTCGATGCTGGCTGATTTCTGTAACATACTGACTGCAGTGAATCAGTCTGAGGTGCCACTGTACAAGGACCCGGACGATGACCTCACCCTCCTTATCCTGGAAGAGGATCGGCTTCTCTCGGGCTTTGTACCCTTGCTGGCTGCCCCTCAGGACCCCTGCTACGTGGAGAAAACCTCGGATAAGGTCAGCCCCAGGCCAAACATCCCTCCCCATTCACCCCTCCTCTTAATTCTCCAGACCTTTTTATTCTTGGGAAGTTTTCTGTGCAAACGGAACATGATTAAGTCATTGAGAAGGGTGTTAAGGGAAAATATCGACCTTTTAGCCGCTGACATCCAGCTCTGCGTCCTGAAAAAAAAGCCCTCTCGACTTCCTTTGGTGTGTGTGTGCGCTCACTGGCATGTTGTATATACGATCATTTCCTCACTTGTTTAAATAGTGCAGCTTGTGTTGGCAGTGCTCTCACTCAGCTCCAAATGGTTTGCATCATGCTTAAAGCACCCTCCTTCCTCCCCCCTTTCATCCTTCCCCCCAGCCACAAAACTCTGCACTAGGAAAACAGCCAGGGCTTTTTCCCTTCTCTAAGGAGGAGAGTGATAAATAGGTGACTAGAGAGAAGCAGACACCATGTGTTAACTTACAAAAAAAGCTTTTAGGAGTATGAAGCATTCCCCGCTGCCTGGTTTCTATTTTTCTTCCTCCGAGGACTGTGTTTTAACCTGAACTTTTTCCTTATCTGTCTGTTTATAGAAAACAAAGCCCATTGCCTGTTGCCCTGGTGGGGACTGTGGAACTCGTAGTCTCTGCTTAACAGTTGTGTCTGTGGCCAGGTGTGGAGAGTAGAGCAGTCCATTCTGCTTCACATTCCTATGTAGCGGTTGCTAGGCTGGGGAAGTCGTGCCCGCAGACCCTGGGAGCAGGGTCTCCTGCGCTGAGCAGGGGAACTCAGTGACTGACCCCTCTGCGGAGTCGTTAGTATCACATCCCCGAGGGGAGAGCCTTTCGGGGCGAGTCCACAAGTGGCTTCTCAGAAGGAAGTCTTTTGACCTAGATGAAGTATGTATAGAGGTGTAGGTAGTTGTTTTTGGTTTTTTGGGTTTTTTTAATGTCAGATAGTAAAAACTAAATTCCAAGCATAAGCTACAAATATGAGAGATTTTATGTTGAATATAAAAAATTTTTAACTCATTCTTAGTGAAAAAAGAATATATGTTCCTTGTAGACAAGTAAAAAGAAGAAAAACGTATCCACAATCCCTCTACCAACTGGTAACATAACTGTTATTTTTGCTAATTACATACGATCATATTTAACTTATGGTATAAACACACACTTTTTTTTAACAAAAAAACTGGGGGTCATATTATACATGTTATTTATAATTTGCTTTTTTCATGTGGTATCTTTTAATGTATTCTTATTCGGAATCATTTTTGATGATCATTTAGTATTCTTTTCTATGCCAAGATTTCTTTAACCAGTCTTTGCTTTATTGAACCAAGGGACTGTCCTGAATTTTTGAACTACTATAAACAGGTGATTCCTTATAGTAGAATTTGTTTCATATATTCCCTATGGTTACATTTCTATATGTACATAAGGGTTCTAGACATTGACATATCAAAAACTCATTCTCTTTGGGTACATTTAATGGTTAATACTGGGAATGTGAGAACCTTTGTCTCTCAAGAGGAGTACTCATTTTATGCTTTTCCAATGAGAAGTTGGAATAAAATCCTGCTCTTCTAGTCTCAGAAGGGAATAATAATGGGGAGTTGTAGTGTGAGAGGCAGAGGACAGCTAACAAAGTTCAGACTTTGTGGAAGATGTTCAGTTAGAAGAGTTGGAAGAGAAACTGGGTAGCCATGGCTTGGGCCAGGGGAATCCTAGTACGTACTGTTTTTCTGTGATCACAGGGTAGTCTTGACTCTGGAGGGTGCTTTTGAGAGTTGGCGATTGGGTCAGCTGTCTTTCAGTGCAGAACAAGGAAGGAGTCCTGTCCAGCTTTAGACTTGCTAAGCCCTGTTTTCTCATGAGCTCTCCCAGCTTTAGTGTTAGCATATGATACATGTGTATGATACAGTATATGGTAAATACAATATATGACCTGGCAAGAAGAACACAGAGCCAGTGGTCCATGCCCTCAGCCTGTGGTCGTGAATCACAGGCTGCCCAGGGCAGTCACAGCTCATTGAGACTAAGGTGGGTCTCCACTTCAAGGACTGTGAAATAGGTGTGCCCAACACAACATCTCCAGATCAAAACTCCTGAATTTCTCTCCCCCAAACCTGGTCTTTCTTCAGTCTTCCCATCTCGGTAAATGGCAGCTTTGACTTTGGGGGTGCTCATGTCAAAATTCTTGGGGTTATTCTTGGCTCCTCTCTTCTTCTCACACCTCCATAACTAATCCGTCAGCAATCCACGTCTTCCTTACCCTCAAAATAAACGCAAATGCAACTCTTTCTTACCACTACACCCTAGTTCGATTCAACAAAATGCCTTCTGACTGGTTTCTCTTATTCCTCCCTCCTCCTACTCTCCAGTCTGTTTTCAACACAGCCACTGGAATGATCTTTTTAAAACATCAATAAGATCATGTCACTACTTTGTTCATGCTCTGATCCAGCTCCTGCTGCTTTCCTTGTGCCCAGTATGCCCTAGTCACATAGTCGTCCTTGCTGTTCCTCAGACAAGCCACACACTTGTGCCTCAGGGTCTTTGTACTTGCTTTCCTCTTAACCTGGAACACCCCGTCCCCAGATAGCTGTGTGGCACTCTCACTGCCTTCTCAATGCCACCTTGTTGGAGAGGTCTTCCCTGGCTACCCTATATAAGATGTTACATGCCTTCCTTTTCCTTTTTCTCTGCTTTATTCTCCATGGCAGAGAAAAATAACATCTCTTGAATATCTAGCATGTATCAGTCCCAGGACGAGGTGATTCTGTCTATTATTTCATTAAGTCCTCACAATATGCCTGCCAAGTAGGTATTTGTACCTTCATTTTATAAAAGAGACAACTGAGGCTCAAGAGAGGAGTGAAGAATGATGGAAACATAGGAAACATCTCCATGGTTGACCTGGAAGATTAGTATGGATGTGTCCAGAGGGACTTTTTAGGAGCTCTTGACCTCTTAGATATCCGAAGAAGATAGACATCTTCTCCAGCTTCTAGTGTTCACTACTAAGAAATGTAAAGTATCTCAAGGACTTTGTAGCAGCAACATGAGCAGTTTCACTGCTGGTGGAGATTAGTCACATGTTTTGTCCAGCCTGGGTGCACACTCAACAGGCATTCACTGAGCGACCTATATTACACACCTGCACACACAAGAGAAATCCAGACATACAAGGCAAACACCCTCCTAGTTTGGGAGACAACTTACGGCATATACAAAGATGTGAGAAGCAACCTAAGTTAATTTGAACCTATAGGAGGAACTCTTGAACTCTTGAAATTTTGTAGAGTTGGTAGTTTCCCAATGAAGGCATTGCTCAAGGAGCACTGATTTGGCATTAACCTATCACTGTATTTCCCAAGCATGTTCCATGAAACTCTAGTTTTATAGGTTCTTAATAGTTAGGTGAAAAAAAAGTGTTTCACAATCATGTAAGTTAGGGTAACACAATATTAGACAGAATCCATTACTGAAAGACTTCTTGGAGTTTTAATGTGGTGTTCATTGCGAGGGGGATACCCTTTGCTATCTTTCCCAAATTTGCTTCACCCTTGATCTTTCTGATTTACTGAACATCTTACAGCATTAATATTCTGCCTGAAAGAAACAAACCATAGTAGAAAACCCAGGTATGGGATGAGTAAGAGGTGAGAAAACAGGTTGCTGTTGGGATTATCCAAAAGTAAGATAAAGAGTACAGATTAGGGTAAAAGCAATAGAGTGGAGCTGGTTACATTTAGAGAGAAACATCACAGATGTTGAAAATTAGAGCCAACTAGGAGAGATTGATCTTAGGTTCGTTGAGTGGCTGCTCGGCACCTAAATTCAGAGGTTAAGTAGCTTATCCAAGGTTATGTAGCTAAGTGATGAGGTACAGGATTAGAATCCTTGTCTGTATGACTTCAGAACATCATGTTCTTATGAATGGTTTGACATCTAGGCTTTGCTTTAAAATAATGTGGGGAGGAAGGTGGACAGGAGTGTAGATGGGGAAAAAAAGGCCAAATATTGATCATTATTAAATCTGAATAATGGGTACATGGAGTTTATTATAGTATTCTACTTTTGTATATATATGAAATTTTTCATAAGAACAAGTTTTAAAGGAATAGATAAATAAAACTCCATGTCCTTTCTGCCGCATTATACTGAGTAAGCATAAGTGATTGAAAAAGTAATCAAACTGGGCTTCCCTGGTGGCTCAGTGGTTGAGAGTCTGCCTGCTAATGCAGGGGACACGGGTTCGAGCGCTGGTCTGAGAAGATCCCACATGCCGCGGAGCAACTGGGCCCGTGAGCCACAATTGCCGAGCCTGCGCGTCTGGAGCCTGTGCTCCACAACAAGAGAGGCCGCGATAGTGTAGGGCCCGCGCACCACGATGAAGAGTGGCCCCCGCTTGCCGCAACTAGAGAAAGCCCTCACACAGAAACGAAGACCCAACACAGCCATAAATAAATAAATAAATAAATAACTGATTGAAGGACTTTATTAAAAAAAAAAAAGTAATCAAACCATAATAATAATAAATTTAAGATTTTGTAGTCAATAATCATGTTCCAGGCACTGTGCTAAGCTCTTTACATGTATTTCCTCATTGAAACCCCAGTAGCCCTATAGGCAGATAGGAGAAGTGATAAAAAGAAAACTGTTTTAGGAGAAAGACGTTAAGTTCATGTTATATGTTAGTCAATATCAAAAAAGCTTAATTGTCATCTTCAAAATGCATGTGATTGTATAGCTATAGGTGGTACTGAACAAGGATTTATTTAGTGACAGGCTGTGTCTTTCCTTAGGCTCTAATGGTCTAGCCATTTAATGAGAAGCAAAACATTGATGTCATAAATAGATGTAAGCAATCCTCATTCTAGCATCCCCAGGAAGATTAATCTGTGTGATCTTCTTTGTTTTCCTTCCCATATTATCTGATCAAGAACTAAGTGAAGAACTTTCCAACAAGCTAATGCTGGGGCCACCCTTTGGCTTGTTTAGGGAATAAATTATAGGTCATATTATACGGTGATGTTATAAGTCTCACGATCACATCCCATTCATTCTTACAGTAATCTTTGCTTTCTGTCTGGATGTAGGATCCCAGGAAGCTTTGTCATTAATAAAATATGTAATTGAGGTTAAAGATGAGGTTTAAATTGTCCAACTTTTTTTTTTTTTTAATTTTATTTTTGGCTGCATTAGGTCTTCGTTGCTGCGTGCGGTCTTTCTCTAGTTGCAGCTAGCGGGGGCTACTCTTCGTTGAGGTGTGTGGGCTACTCATTGCGGTGGCTTCTCTTGTTGTGGAGCATGGGCTCTAGGCGCACGGGCTTCAGTAGTTGTGGCTCATGGGCTCTAGAGCGCAGGCTCAGTAGTTGTGGTGCGTGGGCTTAGTTGCTCCGCGGCATGTGGGATCTTCCCAGACCAGGGCTCGAACCCATGTCCCCTGCATTGGAAGGAGGATTCTTAACCACTGGACCTAAATTGTCCAACTTTTGAAACTAGTGGCTTCTCTGTTTGTTAAGTGATATTTTGGGCATGTTTGTTGTGCACATAATTACCCCCAAATATTTTAAATAGAAAATATAGAAAAGCACAGGAAAATAAAAATCACGTACAAACTACCACCTAAAATTAACTGGTGTTAAGGTTTCATATATGTCCTTTCAGTCTTTCCCCCGCCCCCATGCTTATATGTGTGTACTTATTCTTTCCCTTTCATAAAATTGGGACCATACAGTATATGCTTTGTTCTTGTTTTATGTTTTTTAAACACCCTTGTTTTTAGACACACACACACATACATATATACATACATACATATATAGTTTGGGGGGAAATGTGGCCTTTGTTTTTTGGTGGTCTGGAAAATATTAAGTTTAAGTGCTACCAGTGACTAATTTTTTGAAAAACATACATAATCTTCTATTCTCAAAGTATCAACATCAAGAGTGAAAGGGGGAAAAAAAAACAATTGACTATCCCATATTTAAGATGTGAAAATTAGGACTGTTTACAATATGTATTTTCTTTTTCACACAGTTGCATTTTGTTTCTAAATTTACAATAGTTATTTAGAATTAATTTTATAGTAAGTGTTTTCAGTGTTCAGTTTTCACCGTTTTTGTCTTTTTATTCTATGGCTTTCCCATTCTTATGTTCTTTACTTTGATTCATCTGTTATTCGGATACAACATTGTAGAATTTTTTTCAGCAAAGATAACATGGAGGCTTTTTAAAAATGAAGGTGATTTTTGTGAAATACAGTAGTAATATACATACTCAAGCAAAAGGGTCAAACAATTCAAAAAAATATATAGTCGAAGTCACCCTCTAGGGATAACCACTATTAACAATTTGATATTTATCTTTTTAGACCACTTCTATGCCCATTGAAACATATTTATAAACATATATACATATATGATCAAAATGATAGTGCGATATATGTTCTCTTCCTTACTTTGTTCTTTTCGTTAAACAGTATATCGAGGACATTCTTCATGACTACTTTTTGAACACTTGTGTTTTGAAAATGTTCTTATTTTGCCCTTGCACATGAATGGCAACTTAGCTTAGGTCAACTTCTTTCCCCTTTAAAACAATAGCTATTATTCCATTGCATTAATGGTTAGGAAAAATTGGAGAACAGTCTGGTTTTTCTTCCTTTGTAGGTAAACTTTTTTTTTTTTTCATACAGCACGGGTAACTTACAACTCTTTAAATCTTGAATTTCAAATTGTATGAGGATTTGTTTAGATGTTGAATTCTGTACTTTAATTTTTCATGGCACATAATGAGCTCTTTAAATAAGCAGATGCAGTTCTATCTTTAGATCAGGAAAGTTTTCATCTCCCATGTCTTTGATTACTAATGTTGTGTTTGTTCTTTTCTTCAGTAATTTCTTTTCTCCTAACATGTATATTAGATCTCTGTTCTTTGTCCTGTACATATTTTTCTGTCATCGTTTTAATCCCTTTTTGCTCTGCCTCTGCAATGTCGGAAGGTTTCTCAAGTTTTTCCTGTCTTTAATTGATTCAGATTTTTATAGTGCTAATTCTACTCTTTACTGCTTCTAATTCAGTTCTTAAGTCTGCTGTTGGATTATTCGTTGCCTTACGTTATTTCCCTATCTTATCCTGTAATGTTTATATTTTTGCCTGCCTTTTACCAAGGTCTCCTTTATCTGTTTTGTTTTATCATTTATATTTTAGCATACTTCACAGAATCTATGATTTTAAAAATCCAATTGTAAGAGTAAAGCAGGTACTGTCTCCTTCAGCTAACATTTTCCCCCCAAGTATTCTCTATTTCTCTGTCTCTTTGCATGCTCTGTTCCCTTTTTTATCTTGCAGACTCTTTTCATAGGCCCCCACTTGTATTTCTACAATCTGTTTCTGGCCTTTTATATTTCTTTGAACAAAGAAAGGTTTACTCAGTTCTGATATTTTCTCCACAACAGGTTAGGTAGATTCTCACTGGATTCCTTCTTTACCTACAAATATCATTTAGAATCCCCTTCTCAAGTCTAAAACTGTTTGATATATAAGTTTGTATTACCAAGTCACCACCCTGAAGCGGCTGGGGAGGAGGCCAGGTGGTGTGCATTCTCAACATATGAATTTATTTTCTACATTTTCTTTCCTGTATATAATGGAGCACCTATACCAGAATGAGTATCCCATGTCCAGTTTCTGTTTCACATAAATGATATAGCAATTTCTGACCTCCTTCCTGGAGCTGTGGCCTACCATGTCAAGAAGAACTTCCACCCTCTGGCCACTTCCCACTTACATTTACTTGGGCCTCTCTGAACTGCTGATTGTGATTGGTACTGATTTGTAGCAGTGAAGTCTTCCAAACGGTGTTCTGCATCTGCCCCCATACCCTCATATTTTGTGGTAGGCAGAATAATGCCCTCCCCTAAAGATGGTCCATATCTTATTCCCCAAAATCTGTTAAATAAGTTACGTTACAAGGCAAAAGGGCCTTTGCAGATGTGTTTAAGTTAAGGATATTGAGATGGGAAGATGACCCCAGATTATCCACGTGGTTTAACGTAATCACGAAGGTCCTTGCAAGGAGGCAGGAGTGTCAGGGTCAGAAGAGGGAAATGTGGTGATGGAACCAGAAGTCACAGAGAGAGAGAGAGATTTGGAAATAGTATGCTGCTGGCCTTGAAGATGGAGGAAGGGACCATGAGCCAAGGAATGCCAGGTGGCCTCTAGACACTAGAAAAGGCAAGGAAACAGATTTTCCCATGGAGCCTCCAGAAAGAACACAGCCCTGCCAACATCTTGAGTTTAGGACTTCTGATCTCTCAGACTGTAGAATAATAAATTGTTTTGTTTTAAGTCATTAAATTTGCGGTATTTTGTTACAGCAGCAATAGGAAACTAATTGACCCTTCCAAACTGGAGAATTTTGCCAGGCTCTTCATGGTTTCTTCTCTTGCTGCTTTCTTTTTCTTTTTTAACCTTTTTAATTATGAAATATATGTATGGAAATATGTAAAACAAGAGGACTCATCACAAAGTGAGCAACTGTATTACCACCAAGCATGTCAAGAAATAGAGATAAGGGTGATTAATTACCAGTTTCATTCAGCTTATGTTGAAGGTTCTAACCAGTACAGTAAGATAAGATAAAGTACTAAAAAGACGATTGGAAAGGGAAAAAAATAAAGCTATCTTTAATTGCAAATAATGTGATTCATACGTAGAAAATAAGGATAAATTATTCAGATTAATAAGTGAGTTTAGCAAAGTTGCTGGATATAAAGTCAGTATACAAAAATCAATTCCACGTCTACATACTAACATCAAGCAAAATGAAAATTTTTTTCTTCTAAGTTGCTTTCTTAGGAAGGGAAGCTGTGAATTGGCTCTTAATGACCTGTTTCCAGCTATCCTCTATCCATCTGGCAGTAATTCTTTATGGTTTACGGCAGATGGATGGCATTTTCCCATTTAATAGCTATTGACTGCTATGCGTCAGGAGCTATTCTAGATTCCGCGGCCCTTGCTGTGAACACAGTAGACAAAGGAGGCATCATGGGGAGTGGGGGATATACTCTGTGTATTCAGTTTGGTCACTTCAGTTGGGATTTTGGAAGTAGAGTTATTTAACTCAGAAATGTATGCTTTTTAAGGTTTTTTTACTATAAAAGTCTTTCTTTGTATTACAAAATAGATGTTCATTTAAAGAAATATTAGGAAAATCAATATTAGCAATAAGGAAAATGAAAGATTCCTTGATCTTTCTATCTTCTATCCTGGCTGGATAGAAGGATGGACAGATAGATACATGTGAAGTTTTTTGCTTTTTAACAGAAATAGAATAAAACTGTATATACTGTTTTGTAATCTACCTTGTTCACTTAGCAATAAATATATCCTGAATATATTTCCATGTTCACTCACAGTGTGAATTTTAATGGCTGCATTATATTAACATGTATGGGCATATCATAATATTTTTATTCCTTAATCATTAGGCATTTTAGAAAGTTACTGATTTTTCACTTTTATAAATGATGCCATCTCAGGCAATCTTTACATATCTATTTTATCAGTTCGTAAGGCAGATTTTTGGGTGGAATTACTAGGTCAAAGAGGGTGTGCAGATTTTTAAGCCTTTTGATAGATAATGCCAAATTGCCCTCCCAAAAAAGTTATAGCTGTTTAAACTGCAGAATATCATATCTGTTATCTAGCATCCTCACTAATCATGAATAGTTTGACTTTTTTGTAACTTTGCCAAAGATGGGCAAAAAATGGCATCTCGTTTTGATTTTCATACTTTGATTACTAATAAGGTTGTTTTTTTTTAAGTATTATGCTTACCAATTATATGTATTGGTGTCACATTTTATAAATTACCTTATGTTCTTTGCCTATTTTACCATTAGAAGGCTTATCCATTTTTTTTCTTAATGATTTGTAAAAGCTTTTTATGAATAACTTGAACTTTCTTTGGTTACCCTTGTACAAGAGGTGTTTTATTTTTATACTGAATGAGATAAGAACTTTTGGAAACTTGGAAGGGAGAACACTCTATTTTTTAGGCAATAAGACATGTACGGTTCCTTTGTCACACCATGCTCGGTAAGATCTTTTGTTTTCAACCTCTGAATTAGTTTCTCCTTCTTGCACTTCCCTCTCTATCAGTCTGTAGATATCTAAGGAAAAATTGTTTCCAGCCAGATATTCAGAAATGAACTATAAGCTGTATTTATTTCCTTCTCTATTTTGCCTGTTTAATCAAAGGAGCCTTTAATATTGGTATAAACTTAGTAAAAGTTATACAGTGTTTTGAAAAGTCCTCTGGTTTTATATCTCAAAAAATAGACTCTTTTTTTTTTCTTTTCTTTTCTTTTTGCCTCTTCTCACTTTAGGTGCAAAAATACTTTGATGGGCCACTTTGTTTGTTTGATGACTCATTTCACCAGTGGCCCTTTGGCACTGATCATTTGTATTGTATATTTCTCTCTGTCTACTCATTGTTGCCCTCCCTCACCTTTTTTGTGTGCTGTCTCTCACCTCTTTACTAATTGTATATAAATTTATAGAATTGCTAATTACCGCTTCCATTTACTTCAGTCCCTTCAGATTATATCAGTTACTGCCTAATTTATAAATCTAATTCCCCAAATGGGCACTGTTGACTCAGTTATCTTTAGGCCCATGCTATGGATAGTTGAAGGACTAGGTGTTCTTTTTATTCTAGGATATTGATTCTCACACTTAGCATTCATCAAAACCACCTGGAGGGCTTGTTAAACTTGCTCGGCCCCATCCCCAAGAGTTTCTGATTAGTCAGGAGAAGGAGAGACTGAAAAATTGGATTTCTAATAGGTTCCCAGGTGATGCCAATGGTCTGGGTTTCAACCTCCAAGAACTACTGTGTTTTAGGAATTTGTCTGCATTTGGCTGCATTACTGTGTTTTAGGAATTTGCGGCCATTAGGCAAAGATTTTGGTCGAGGTAAAAATAATATCTCTGGTATAAGTAGGCTTCCTAATTCTATCTTTAACTCTGGAATGTATAGCATATTACCTGACGGTTCATATACTTTGCCTCCATGTTGCCATATAGTTTTCTGAGATCTTCAGAAGTTATATTCAGAATGCTAGAAATACATTTATCCTGAATATGTATGAAAAGTCACATGTCTGGATCTCCTTTCCCTAGAGGACCCAGAGCAAAACAGCTGACTTTTAGTGAGTGCTTATCACGTGCTAGGCACTGGATTATTTTGGTTTGTCTTGTTTGTTTGTTAATTGAAGTATAGTTGATTTACAATGTAGTGTTAGATTCTGGTGGCTAGGTACCGTTTTAATGCTTTATATTATTTCATTTAAATTTCACAAAAGCCCTATGGGACTTTGACTATTAGGAAGGACTTGCCCAGGCTGACACAGCTAAGAATGAAGAAATCAAATCCAAGTCTAGGGCACACACTCTTAATTGAATATAAGTACAGTAGAGTGGTTGAACACACTGCCCAGTACATACTTCCCGTTCTCTTCTCCACTTTGACAGTCCTTTTATTTTCACTGCGAGCTTGATTTCTCACCAGGAGCTTGGGAACTATTGATCTGGTTTAGGGAGATCATCTGATCTCCCATAATAGTTCCTGAGGATGAACAAAGAAGTAAAAGTTCATATGAGGGGAATGGGTGCTCAGATTGAATTTTCCTGCTGCTTTCTCTCTGGGTTGGATGGTCTTCAAATCTTTGAATGCCTTGGGTCCAAAGATACCGGAGTGTCTAGAATATGAGTCTTTGAAAAGACAACTTGATTTATTTTTTGGCAAACCCTTGAGACTGCTCTGAGAGGCACTGAATATATGCACTGGATGAGCTACATTGTTTTGGAAGTGTATTCAAGGGCAAATAAAATCTAAGAGTAGGGGCTTCCCTGGTGGTGCAGTGCTTGAGAATCCGCCTGCCAATGCAGGGGACACGGGTTCGAGCCCTGGTCTGGGAAGATCCCACATGCCGCGGAGCAACTAAGCCCGTGTGCCACAGCTACTGAGCCCACGTGCTGCGACTACTGAAGCCCATGCGCCTAGAGCCCCTGCTCTGCAACAAGAGAAGCCACCGCAATGAGAAGCCCATGCACCACAACGAAGAGTAGCCCCCTTTCACCGCAACTAGAGAAAGCCCGCGCACAACAACGAACACCCAACACAGCCAAAAAAAAAAAAAAAAAAAAATCTAAGAGTAGTGGTAGTGCAACCTCTAAGGACCAGAAGATCAAGACAATGCCCTGGATTCCAAGCTTTGCAGGCAGGATTGCTTACAGATGAACAGTGGCTCTTAGAGTTGGCTGATGGGGATAACTCATGCATAAAAACCTGAAAGTCAGCGATGTAAGTATGCCTACCTATCTACATACATCCATAGAAGTAATCTTTGGCTCAAGACTTAATGAATGTGGGCCATAATGAAAAATTAAAATTGAAATTGATAAAGGGAAGATGTATGATACTTAGAGAAAATCCTTGATATTGACATAAACTTCTGCCTCAGAACTTCCTGTCCCATCCTTTTTAATTTTCTTTACTAATGTAGTCCCTCATATCTGTAAAATAATATGTATTTTTACTTCATAATTTTAGATATGTGAAAAAAATAATTTTATTTAAAGTTCATACCTTCACTTTTATTAATCAGTTTATTGATATGTAACCTACATACAATGAAATCATACATTTGAATGCACTGATGTATGTATGCACCTGTGTAAGGACCACCCCAATCAAGATACAAAATATTTCCATCTCCCCAAAATATTCCCAAATGCCTCTTTGCAGTTAATCTCCCTCATCCACTTCCCACCCCAGGCAACCAGGCATCTGTTTATTCTCATTATAGATTAGTTTTATATGTTCTAGAATTTCATGTAAGTGGAATCATACATTTATGTTTTGTTCTTCCACTCAGCATAATTTCTATGAGATTGATCCATGTTGTTATGTTTTTCCAGCAGTTCATTACCTTTTATTAATTAACAGTATTCCATTGTATGGATATATCTCAGTCTGTTTATGTGTCCACTTGATCATGGCCACTTGGGTTGTTTTTATCTTTTAGGTGTTATGAATAAAGATGCTGTGAACATTAATGTACAGTCTTTTGTGGACAAATTTTTTCATTTCTTTGGGGTAAATTGCTAGAAATAGAATTGTTCAGTCATATGATAATTATATGTCTGACTTTAAGGAAACTACCAAACTATTTTCCAAAGTGATTGCACCGTTATACTCCCACTAGCAATGTATGAGAGTTCCGGTTGCTTCACATCTTTGCCAGTATTTGATATTTCTAGTTTTTATGATTTTAGCCATTCTAGTGTATCTCATTTTAATTTTAATTGGCATTTTCCTAACTAATGATGAGCATCTTTTCATGTGTTTATCAGCAATTCATAGATCCTCATTTGGGAAGTGTCCAAATCTGTTGCCCATTTTTAATTTATTTATTTATTTTTATTAAAAATTTTTTTTACTTTATTTTAATTTAATTAATTAATTTATTTATTTTGGTTGCACTAGGCCTTAGTTGCAGCCAGCGGGATCCTTAGTTGCAGCTCACTGTCTCCTTTAGTTGTGGCACGTGTGCTCCTTAGTTGCAGCTCGCAGGCTCCTTAGTTGTGGCATGCGAACTCTTAGTTGCGGCATGCATGTGGGATCTAGTTCCCTGACCAGGGATCGAACCCGCATCTCCTGCACTGGAAGGCAGATTCTTAACCACTGTGCCACCAGGGAAGTCCTGCCCATTTTTAAAAATTGTTTTCTGATAGAGTTGTAAAACTTCTTTATATATTCTGGACAAAAATCCTTGTGAGATTTTGTCCTGTGAATATTTTCTCTCAGTGTGGCTGGCTTTTTTTTTTTTTTTTTTAACAGAATCTGGAAGAGCAAAAGTATTTAATTTTGATGAAGTTCAGTTTTTCAGAATTTCTCTTTATGGTTAGTGCCTTTTCTGTTTTAAGAAGTCTTTGCTTTTGTCATCTTAATTATACCCCTTTTAATTTTTTTCCCCCCAGTGGTTGTTCTAGGGCTAACAATTTGCATCTTTAGCTTTTCAGAAGATATTTAAGGTCAGTATTGTACTTTTTTACACTTCACACCTTATGCTTCCTGTTTCCTGCTTCACACTTCACAAATGTAATAACCTTAAAACAGCATAATTCCATTTACCGTTCCCTCTTGTTTTGCGCAGTTGTCTTCTCTTTTACTTATCATGTTATAAATCCTATCATATCATGTTATTATTTCCACTTGAACAGTTAGTTGCCTTGAAGTAAATTACAAACAAAAAGAAAACATAGACTTTTATATTAATCTACTTATTTAATGGTGCTCTTCATTCTTTTTAGTAGATCCAAGTTTCCATCTGGTATCATTTCTCTTGAGCCTACAGGACATAAGCAGGTTGGCTGGTAACAAATTCCCATAGCCTTTGTTTATCTTAAAATGTCTCTATTTCTTTTTTCTTTTTTTTTATCTTTGTTTTTAAAGGTTTTTTTTTTTTTTTTTTTTTTTTTACTTTTTTTAAACTGAATAGAGTTCTAGATTGAAGCTTTTTCTTTTGGCATCTTCAAGATGTACTTCTTCTATTACCTGATACCCATTGTTTTCTCATGAGAAATCAACATTCTTTTGCTTCCCTATGTAATGCATCTTTTTGGAGAGCTGCTTTGAATATTTCCTTTTTATCTTTTGTTTTCAGAAGTTTAATTGGGATGTGCATAGGTGTAGTTCTTTTTACATTTATCCTACTTGATGTTCACTGATCCTCTCAGAGCTATAATTTGCTATTTTTTAATCAAACTTGGAGTGTCTTTCAGACATTTTTTTCTTACCCCAAATACCCTCTCTTCTCTTCCCAGAATTCAAATTATGTGTATGTTAAACATTTTTATATAATCTCACACATGTGTGAAGCTCCATTTATCCTCAGTGATTTTTCTCTCTAGTCTTCAGATTACTTACTTTCTATGGTCTGTCTTCAAGTTTACTGATTCTTTCTTCTGCCATTTTCAATACACTATTAAATTTATCCAGTGAACCTTTACATTTAGTTATTTCTTTTCAGTTCGAGAATTTCTACTTAGTTCATTTCCCTAATTTCCTTTCTCTACTGACATTTCCTGTTTGTTTACTCATTAAGACCATATTTTCCTTTAATTCTTTGAACATCTATCCCATTAATATTTTAGACATATTTATTAAAATAGCTGTTTTAAAGTGTTTGCCTGCCAAATCCAACATCTGGGCCATCTCACATTTGATTTCTATTGAATATGGATTGCATTTTACTGTTTCTTTGTGTCTAGTGATTTTCGTTTAAAATCACTGGACCTTGTGGATAATTTGTTAAAGAGATTCTGGACCTTGTTACCTTCCTCTTTTTTTTTTTTTTTTTTTTAAATTTTAACAGGCAGTTATATTAGTGCTTGATCATCTGGGATTTGCGTAGGCTTGACTTTTACACATTATTAGTGCAGCTATGTAGAAACCTAGGATGTTTCCCGAGCCCCAATAACTTGGTGATAGTCAATTTCCAAGCCCCGTCTCCCCTGCAGATTTGTCTTAGGCTGGGTTTTAGGAACAATTAATGCAGATTCAGATTAGGTCTAACTCTAGGGTGTGGCCTCTCTGGAGTCTCAGATGGTTGTCAAAGGATGTTAACAAGGTATTAAAATCTCTTCACTCTGGCAGTGTTGGAACTTCAACTCCCTCATCCCTAGGCAGTGTTCTTCCCCTAGCATTGCTGGACCTCTGATATCTCTCTTTTCCACTCTTAACTCTGTAGTAGCTGCCATCTGGTAAGTTCTGGTCATCTTGGCCTGCATATGTACAGTCTAGCCTTCACCTACTTGTGCACTGAGGATTCTCACATGTACTTCATGTCCTTTCTTTGCACAACTTCTTTCTGTTCATTTCCTTACTCACAGATTCAGCCCCTTCAGCTGCCTCATATTCTGTTCTCTGTCTCCTCAGCTCAACAGGACCACCATAATATCCTTGGGATTCAGTTTTCTGTGTCAAAGTTGCAAAATTATCCCTAAGCAGAGGACGGAGTGATTACAGGCTCATTTCATGAGTTTCTGTTCCCTCAGGGATCACTGTCCTGCACTGCCTGTTGGGCACTGCCTAAAAACAGTTGCCTTATATATTTTATAGCTGTTTATGGGGTGAGCACTAGTCCATTACCATCGTAGTCAGAAAAAGAAGGTGCACTGTCTTTACTTTTTAATTACAAAAGTAATTCATGCTCTCTGCAATAATATTAAAATAATATAGAACTATAGAAAATAAGAATACAAGTCCCTCCCTTCCAAAGATGATTGCTGTTAACAGTTTGGTAACCAAGTATTAATTTTTCTAATAAATTTCAAATACATGCCATGTATACATTGCCTTTTCTTTCTTTCTTTCTTTCTTTCTTTCTTTCTTTCTTTCTTTCTTTTGCCTAATATACCTTGGAACTGTTTCTAAATCATAACATATAAATCTACACCATTCTTCTTCAAGTTGCATCATGTTTCATTGTATAGGTATAATTTATCCATCTGTCTTTCAGATGATACTTATGTCCAATTTTTGTTATTACAAACAGTGCTGAAATGAACTTCCTTGTGCTTAAATCTCTGTATACTTACAGGACTGTTTCTGTGGAATAGATTCCTACAAGTGGAATTGCTTTGTCAAAAATATACATGTTTACTGCTTTGACAAATACTGCCAAATTGCCCTTCAAAATGATCATACCAGTTTACACTCCCATTCACAGTATACAAGTTGTTTCTTCATATTCTCAGCAGTACTATTTATTATTATATTTTAAATTTCTGCTAATCTTCTAGATTTAAAAAAGTATCTCACTTTAACTTGTATTTGTTTGCTAGTGGAATAAAGAATCTTTCTGTATATGTATTGCATGTTTATATTTCTCCCTCTCTGACTTACACATATATATATTTATGGCCTTGTCCATTTTTGTGTTTTTTTATCATACTTTTTGATATATAGGAGTTCTTAATATACTATAGATAGTTTTATATGTTGCAATATTTTCTCCTGGTTTGTAGCTTGTTTTATAATCTTGTTTGTATTTTTTACAATGTATGACTTAAATTTTTTATAGAGTCAGATCTGTCTGTCTTTTCCTATGTGACCTCTGGGTTTTCTTGTTATGCTTTCTTCATCTTGGTACACACCTATTATTGTTCTTGTTAACTGTGTAACATGACCTAAAAAGAAAGGTTTGTGATTAGCAAGATGCACTGTGATCTACCCAGGCCTCTATTGGAATTTTGGCTGTATAATAGGAACCGCCACTTTTAACTGCTCCAAATATTCCAGAATTGCAGTCATTTAGAACAAAGGCTTTTGAAGTTTCGATGTTTGTGTGGACAATTTTTTTGTGATATCATTATTGTCAGTGACAGGAAAAATGAATCTTTAGCTGCCTAAGAAGAAAATCCAAATGTTTCTTAACTACCAGTAAACTCAGAAATAACCAGATGAAATAATGTAAAACCTCATTTGTAGTGAATGCTTATCTAGCAATAGTTGGGTTTTTTTATTTGGGCGGGTTTTTTTTTTTTTGCTCAGGGACACAGCCCCCTCTAAAGTGAAGAAGAGAAAAATGAGAAACTGTTGTTAATTCTAGAGTGCAGTGGAAAACGTGGTTTTCATATGTGCAGCAAAAAGCTTTGGAAGGTTGGAATTGCACAATGAGTGTAGGTTGAGCAATTGCTTAACAAGGCATCCACATTGGGGGGGTTGTCCTTTGCTCTTGTGCAATTAGGGAACTCCAGAGCTGCCTGAATAGGGGATTTCCTTTTCTTTCTTACATGCCATTTAAAAATTTTACTTTTTCCCTCCTTTTCAGTGTTCTTTTTATTTTATTCTCTCAAATTCTTATTTGTGGGGTTTTTTTCCCTGTTTTTTTGATGTTGTTGTTGCTGTTGTTTTTAGTTTTTTTGTTTGTTTGTTTGTTTTGTTTTTTAGGGAAGAGATTAATTAGCCAGACATTCACATGTCCCTCCCTCTGTGACTATGACTAGAAGTAAGCCTGGGCCTGATTCTGCAGATGGTGGGAGGATGGTTACTGATGGGTTAAGGACTTTTAGTTCAGCTTCTTCTCACAGTTGCCATACTCAGCTGGTTCTGAGTGTTTGAAATATGGATTACTGATCAGCCAGCATTCCTTGATTTCTTAGTACTAGAATTTTGCAGACTTTGTAATGAGTTTTCAGAGGTTTTTGCCTGCTTGGCTTTTAATGGTGACTGACACCTCCTGATGATGATCAGCTGCAGGCTTTACTAGAAAGTAAAGCCAAACTTTAAGCTTGAAAGCATAGGAGCCAACCAATAAGAGCCAGAGCTATATAAGACTTGTTCCTCTCTTGGCAAAAGTAAAGCCCTTGTTTTCTCCCTTCTTCCCTTTAGCCTACTCAGTCACACTCACGTTAGATGGTACTTAGTGAGCATGCTCCTTATTCTGATTTTCTTCCCCCCCTTACCTTTGTGCTGGGGGTATTGGAATCTCTTCACTCTCAACTTTGCTGTGTTCCAGAGGACCAGGAGAGGTAGTTGGGTCAGAGTGCCAGAAAAGCAGAAGTTAAGTATGTGGATTTCATAGCCGCATGTATGAGTGTTTGTGGGGCAGGGAACTTCTAATGGAAAACATTTGTGTTGCATCGAAAACAGAGCGAGGCCTGGTTAGAGTCTGTCTGCTCTGTCAGTCTGTTCCCTACCAGCACTAGTCATTGTTCTCCTGGGAGTCTCAGGCATATTGTGGTTTCTTCTGCTCTTGCTAGTCCCTAATCTTGCCAGAGTTTTTGTGTCACGGGTGGCCCCATTCGCAGTTTGGAGTGAGACTGCAAGGGTGGTGACTAATGGCTTTGAAGGTACTCAAGCCCACATATTGGCTTGGAGACCCTTTTTAGGGTGACCCTGAGGAGAGGGAAGCGTCTTCAGCACAGACAGTGGGAGAAGCATGCTTAGACTCATACAGACACCTTTTTAGTCCCTGCTCTTACTGCTAGCAAAGCACAAACCAGAAGAATGGAGACCGGAGGCGAAGGCTTGCTGTTTGGGCTTGCCATTTCATTTGTAAATACTCGTAAGGGATGCACCTGGGAGCCTCTGACAGGCTGATGTCAGTCAGGTTGTGTGGCTGGATCCCCTTTGGGAAATACAGAAGAGAAAGTGCTAATTTCCCTGAGGATAGTGTCACTCCAAGATCAGGAGGGACCTGTAACTTGAGCTGTTTCTTTTTTTCCCTTCCAGACCCTCTGAAATTCACATTTGTTCATCATTTTTTTAAAAAGAAAGAAAACAATAAAAAAGCAGCAGCTCAGAGTTTTCTGGGTCCCCAGGAAGGCACTTCACCAATGTGGTTTTCACATTTTCAGGTTTTTGGCTGGTGAATAAGATTGAGCAGAAACGCTCCTTCCCCTGATAACAATACATTCAGATGCAGGATCAGGAGCGTGTGGATTAAAACCAGACGGTGGATGATTAATATTTTTGCTTATGGAGGCAGACATGGCAGCTTCCGCCATTTAAATGAAAAAGCCCTTTCTCTGCATTTGTATGTGTGCATATGCTTACATGCCTGTGCTCTTCGAAGGTGGGAGCTAAGAGAGTCTAGCTTAGCCATTGTTTCCAAGTACCATTTCCTTCCTCTTGCCTGAAGCACCCAAGAAGTACTAAGGATTAAACTGTGAAGCAGAGGTGTGAAGGTAAGCCACTAAAATGAAAGTGGGAATATGTTCTCTGCGTCAAGCTAACTGCTTTCACAGCTCTCCAGGTACTGCTGTAACACACACCTTTATCCACTCGACCTTCTCACTCCCTGTGGTCCTATGACCACATTATAATAAGAGGTATATAATCTTTTTTTTTAACATCTTTATTGGAGTATAATTGCTTTACAATGGTGTGTTAGTTTCTGCTGTATAACAAAGTGAATCAGCTATACATATACATATATCCCCATATCTCCTCCCTCTTGCGTCTCCCTCCCACCCTCCCTATCCCACCCCTCTAGGTGGTCACAAAGCACCGAGCTAATCTCCCTGTGCTATGCAGCTGCTTCCCACTAGCTATCTATTTTACATTTGATAGTATATATAAGTCCATGCCACTCTCTCACTTCGTCCCAGCTTACCCTTAAGAGGTATAATCTTTCTTGCAAAATATTGCATCTTTGAAGATGCCCATAATTTCATTATTAGATCATAATGATATAAAAAGAAACTTTATTATTACAGGTATATTTTAAGTTTTTTAACTTCACTCACTGACAGCAAGACAAAGATTTCTTGAGAATACTTGTAATTAGACCTTGGCAGGTGTTTGTTTACTATTTTAGAAAATATGGGGATTTATTTTTATGAGGTTCTGTGCTCGTTAACCCATTTAGGCCAAGAGACCTCCAGTTAGCTTAAACCTCTGATTGCCCCCATGATTTTTTTTTTTTAAACATTTTATTTATTTATTTATTTTTGGCTGTATTGGGTCTTCGTTTCTATGCGAGGGCTTTCTCTAGTTGTGGCGAGCGGGGGCCACTCTTCATCGCGGTGCGCGGGCCTCTCGCTATCGCGGCCTCTCTTGTTGCAGAGCACAGGCTCCAGATGCGCAGGCTCAGTAATTGTGGCTCACAGGCCTAGTTGCTCCGTGGCATGTGGGATCCTCCCAGACCAGGGCTCGAACCTGTGTCCCCTGCATTGGCAGGCAGATTCTCAACCACTGTGCCACTAGGGAAGCCCGCCCCCATGATTTTTAAACTTGTATACACTTTGCCCTTTGTAGAAACAGAGACCTCTGCCCAAATGAAACAGGAAATGAAAGGGGAGGAGGAAAACCAAGCTGGGACTTGGTATCTTTTTATCTGCATATGGAAGATTGCATTATCTCTGTAACAGTGAAAAGTTTGGGGGACAAAGGGTATAAAGTTCTTTTTATTCCAACAGAAATACAGGTCTATTTTAATGTTGCCTCTAACTTAGGGTGAAAATGGGCTCTGTGTCAGCCCTGTCACACTCTAGTTATATTGCATCCCCCAGGTAACCCCACTCACAGAATGGAGTGGTATTCCTGAAGTTCATCCCCTTCCCCAGAGACCAAGATTTGTTTGTTTACATACATTAAAATCCACTCTTTGTTATACAGTTTTAACAAACATACAGTCATGTAACCACCACTACAATTAAGATGTAGAGCGGGGCTTCCCTGGTGGCGCAGTGGTTGAGAATCTGCCTGCTAATGCAGGCAACACGGGTTCGAGCCCTGGTCTGGGAAGATCCCACATGCCGCGGAGCAACTGGGCCCGTGAGCCACAACTACTGAGCCTGCGCGTCTGGAGCCTGTGCTCCACAACAAGAGAGGCCGCGATAATGAGAGGCCCGCGCACCGCGATGAAGAGTGGCCCCCGCTTGCCGCAACTAGAGAAAGCCCTCGCACAGAAACGAAGACCCAACACAGCCATAAATAAATAAATAAATTAATTAATTAATTAAAAAAAAAAAAGATGTAGAGCGTTTTTATCACCCGCAAAATACTCCCTCGTGCAACCAACTTCTCCCTGACTCCCAGTGCCTGGCAGCCTCTGATATGTTTTACTCTCCCTAAGACTGCCTTTTCCAGAATGTCATATTTATTTATTTATTTTTAAAAATCTGTTTATTTATTTTTTTAATTAATTTATTTATATTAATTTATTTATTTTTGGCTGCACTGGGTCTTCGTTGCTGCGCGCAGGCTTTCTCTAGTTGCAGCGAGCGGGGGCTACTCTTTGTTGCGGTGCGCGGGCTTCTCATTGTGATGTCTCCTCTTGTTATGGAGCACAGGCTCTAGGCACGCAGGCTCAGTAGTTGTGGCTCACGGGCTCTAGAGTGCAGGCTCAGTAGTTGTGGCGCACGGGCGTAGTTGCTCTGCGGCATGTGGGGTCTTCCTGGACCAGGGCTCAAACCCGTGTCCCCTGCATTGGCAGGCGGATTTTTAACCACTGCACCACCAGGGAAGCCCCAGAATGTCATATTTAAAAACCATATAGTAATTAGCTTTTTAAGTTTGGCTTCAGTCACGTAGCGTCACGCATTTGAGATTCATCCATATTATTGCCTGTATCAGTAATTCATTTTTGTTGTTGCAGAGTAGGATTCCATTGTATGGATATACCACAATTTGTTTATCCGTTTACCAGCTGATGAACATTTGGATTGTTTGCAGCTTTTGCTAATTATGGATAGAACTACTACAAACATTCCTGTATAGATTTTTATGTGAACTTGAGTTTTCATTTTTCTTGGGTAAATACTTAGGAATGAATGGATGGGCCATTTCGTAAGCATAGGTTTAACTTTGTTAGAAATTGCCAAACTGTTTGCCAGAGTGGCTGTACCATTTTGTATTCCCACCAGCAACATATGAGAATTCCAGTTCCTCCACATCCTTGCCAGCAGCTGGTACTGCAGTTTTGTTTTGTTTTTTTAAGTCATTCCAACAGGTATCCCATTGCAGTTTTAATTTGCATTTCTCTAATGGCTAATGATATTGAGCATCTTTTCATGTGCTTGGTAAAGTGTCTTCAAATCTTTTGTCTATGTTTAAATTGGAATGTTTGTTTTCTTACCGAGTTGTTTTTTATTTTTTTATTTTTTAAAATTTATTTTTGACTGCTTTGAGTTTTCTTTGCTGCGCGCAGGCTTTCTCTAGTTGTGGCGAGCGGGGGCTACTCTTCATTGCGGTGCGTGGGCTTCTCACTGCAGTGGCTTCTCTTGTTGCGGAACACGGGCTCTAGGTGCACGGGCTTCAGTAGTTGTGGCACGCGGGCTCAGTAGTCGTGGCTTGCGGGCTCTAGAGTGCAGGCTCAGTAGTTGTGGCGCATGGACTTAGTTGCTCCGCGGCATGTGGGATCTTCCGGGACCAGAGCTCATACCCACGTCCCCTGCATTGGTGGGCGGATTCTTAACCACTGCACCACCAGGGAAGTCCCTTCTTACTGAGTTTTGAGAGGTGTTTATGTATTCTCATTGCAAGTCCTTTGTCAGATATATATGTGTTGCACATATTTTCTCTCAGCCTGTGGCTTGTCTTTTCACTTCAGAGACTAAGGTTTGACTGATTAAATGCTGAGCGCTAGAGGTTTCAGGCTCTCTTGGTAGAAGAAAGTAAGGAAATTGAGACCTTAGTCAGCAGAACGATGTGAGGACCACCCCTTTTGAAGCTGTTTATTTAAAATACCAGAGTGGGGAAAGGGGTGCACCAAGACTGAGTTGTGCAGACAGATGTCTGAAACTTTCTTTGATTCCTTCTCTCTCTCCTGTCCCCACCTATGATGTGGATTCTGGGCTTTTACCTTTAGCGGGGTTCTTCAGTTCCTGCTATCACTCCAAACCCATTGAGGCCTCTCCAGCTCCACAAACACCAACGGAATACCCGAGAGGGCAGGCCAGCTTCTTGCCAGAGTATATTCCAGACTGAAATAGTTTTTGATAAGTAATCATTCCCAAGCCCTAAAGTGATAGCCTCCAAGGAGTCACCCACTTTGAAGAGCTTCTTTCATCTCCAGCTGGACTCTTTTCCAAACAAGCATCGGCAGCGCCTAAGCAGGGCTCTGCCACTCAGGGCTCTGCCATGAGAAGCAAATTGGCAGCAACAGACAGCCCCCTGAGGCACTGGAATTCAGTTCTCGGAACATACATTAAATGTGGATGAGATATTTATTTATCATGGGACTCTTTCATGTTGCATGGAATTCCTTCCACAGGGCAGCCCACTTAGGTACAGGGGAGGAAATATGTTCTGCCCCTTTGGACAAAAGTCAAGAAAAGGTACTATGTGGAATCTTGTCACTTTTTAATTGCTGACGTTCTTAAGGTGTTTTTCTGGGAATTCCCTGGCAATCCAGTGATTAGGACTCCGTGTTTCCACGGGGGTTCGATCCCTGGTCGGGGAACTAAGATCCTGCATGCCACGTGGTACAGCCAAAAAGAAAAAAAAAAAAAAAAGGTTTTTTTCTTAAACAGCATTGCCACTGGCTAGACACTAGCAGAGTTCCTTTTCTCTCTGCGCATGACATGGATCACTAACACTGCATGTGATGGTAGGAGGAGGAGGAGGCCTGCTTTAGTCTTAGAGGTCTGCCCATTTCTCCAGGATAATGCAGTCTGGTCAAGGCTCTCTGCCTTCTGACCCCAGTAGGAGTGATGTGTACAGAGAAGAATTTCTGACCCTTTACTAATCTCAGTTATTTGAATGCCTTTTTGTAAACAAAGCATCTTTTAGGCAAACTTAAAACTTTTCCTGCTCATGTAGGTACAAATTTCCCACTTTCCTAAGAACAAATAAATTCAATTAAAGATAAAACTGTAATGTGGAATAATAGTTCAGGCTTTAAAAACAAAGGGAGGGGTTAAAAACAAGTTCTGCAATAAATCTGCAAGTATGGAATCTAAGGGAAATGATCCCATCTGGAAAACTCCACCAGTGGTGCCGTGGCTGGTTTGTGGAGCAGTGTGCGGATCGTGGAGTGAAAAGAGACCCCGCAGTCTTGAAAGATGACAGCCTTCTTAATTGATGTCCATTTCAGCTGGTGCTGTGCCAGCTTATGTTGGCCCCAGTCCAGCGTGCCTGTAATTTGGGAGCCAGGTGTGAAGCATTTTTGTTCCATCTTGTTCCCCAGCATCTACAGAAGCCTCACGCATCTCACTTGAGGCAGCAGCACTCTGTAGGAAACAGATGTACAGGTAGAGGTGGAAGGAAGTGTCACAGCTGGGTTATGGATATTAAAAAAAAAACCCAAAAAACAAAAACAAAACCCACCTCCTCCACACTCAAGTGAGATCTGGGCTTGAGAGTTGGGGGAAAGTATTTCACAGCCTCAGTATAAGGTGTGACTACCAAGTACCCTATTGCTCTGATACTCATTTGTGACTTTTAAAAACACATCTTATTACTTTAGAGTTACATACACTTCATATGGACAGAGATCTGTAGTGATTTGCCTTCTGTCTAACTCTGGGAACAGCAAGTGCAATATAAAAAAACATCTCAAGATGGCCATCAGAGTTGGGTCTGATTACTCCCATAGCATCTGAGAAGCAAGGAAACAACACCCTCTGAGAGGTTAGCTACCCCTGACTAGGTGGGGACACAGCTGTGTTCTTTGGGGGATCTTGATGAACTCGGTGGAAGACATCTGTCCAATGCATTGATATTGGGACCTTGATGCTCAAGGGCATGGATGCGTTTCGCCCCAGAAGACATTTTTCCCAGAATCCAACCTGTATTCTTTCTAGCCCTCAGGCTAAACTGAACATTAAAGAACAGGCAGTTCTGCCTTTCAGGATTACAAAACTTAAGCAGGATCCTCCCTGTGGGAACATTAAAGTCCTGTGGCCGTAGAATTTAAATGTTGGAATTGGTGCTCTGCCCCTGGCTTACATTTTGGTATAAGGCAAGTTTTAGCCTTCTAGAACTAAGAGTCAGCTGTTTCCTGGGGGCCCAACCCATAAACAGACAACTGAAGGAACCGAAGGAATACTTTGTTGTTCCTTCTTTTAACTCAGAATCCCACACAGACAGAGCTGAGGATAGTTTTTGGCCTTGAGAATCAGACCATGCAGTCAAGGAGTAACTACAAGCCTGCCTAGGTTGCTTTTTGCTCTGAAAGTGCCAGGGTCACAGGGCAGCCTTTGGTTCACTGATAGCTTTTTTTTTTTTTTTTTTTAAAGAGTTTTTTTTTTTTTTTCTTTTATTTATTTATTTATTTATTTATTTATTTATTTATTTATTTATTTATTTATTTATTTTTGGCTGTGTTGGGTCTTCGGTTCGTGCGAGGGCTTTCTCCAGTTGCGGCAAGCGGGGGCCACTCTTCATCGCGGTGCAGGGACCGCTCTTCATCGCGGTGCGCGGGCCTTTCTCTATCGCAGCCCCTCCCGCTGCGGGGCACAGGCTCCAGACGCGCAGGCTCAGCAATTGTGGCTCACGGGCCCAGCTGCTCCGTGGCATGTGGGATCTTCCCAGACCAGGGCTCGAACCCGTGTCCCCTGCATTAGCAGGCAGATTCTCAACCACTGCGCCACCAGGGAAGCCCCACTGATAGCTTTAATTTGTTCTTCCTTACATTGTCAATACCAGCAGCTGGAAAATCCCTATACCAGACCTTTCAAGAGGGTGAGGAGCTAGGAAGGGTGGTTTTCTTCTAATTAGGGCCTTACTCTTTAAAACAGGCTCCTTCCATTTTTTTTTAAAAAGTAATTGTTTGGGACTTCCCTGGCAGTCCAGTGGTTAAGACTCCACGCTTCCAATGCAGGGGGCGCGGGTTCGATCCCTGGTCAGGGAACTAAGATCCTGCATGCCGTGCGGCGCAGCCAAGAAAAAAATAAATTAAAAAAAAACTGACACAACTGATAAAATAGGAAAATCAGTTTACATTGCCTCAGACTTGGAGGTCAGAACGCATTATGTGTGACACGGCTACATTTAAAGGTAAAGTTGAAGACATTAATTCACTAGCTCCGATAGACGTGGTTTAAAACTATTTTTTTTTAAAGTAATTGTTAGGACTTCCCTGGTGGCGCAGTGGTTAAGAATCCGCCTGCCAATGCAGGGAACACGGGTTCGAGCCCTGGTCCGGGAAGATCCCACATGCCACGGAGCAACTAAGCCCGTGTTGCTGAGCCTGCATTCTAGAGCCCACGAGCCACAACTACTGAGCCCACGTGCCGCAACTACTGAAGCTCGCACGCCTAGAAGCCGAGCTCTGAAACGAGAAGCTACCGCGATGAGAAGCCCGTGCACTGCAACTAGAGAAAGCCCGCACGCAGCAACAAAGACCCCAACAACGAAGACCCAACGCAGCCAAAAAAAAAAAAAAAAAGTAATTGTTAAAATATACATAATATAAAATTTACTGTTTCTGTTTTTAAAGTTTACAGTTCTGTGGCATTAAATACATTCACGGTTGTTTTTGCAACCATCACCATCCTCCATCTCCAGGACTTTTTCATCTTCCCCAACTGAAACTCTGTATATTAAACACTAACTCCCCATTTCCTCCCTCCCTCCAGCCTCTGGCAACCACCATTTTACTTTCTGTCTCTGAATTTGACTATTCTTCAAATCTCACATAAGTGGAATCATACAATATTTGTCTTTTTGTGACTGGTTTATTTTACTTAGCATAACATCTTCAAGGTTTATCTCGTTGTAGTACATGTCAAAATTTCCTTCTTTTGTAAGGCTGAATAATATTCCATTGTATATATACACTACATGTTGTTTATCCATTCATCCTTGGATGGACGCTTGAGTCACTTCCACCTTTTGGCTGTTGTGAGTAAGTGCTGGGAAATCCAAATATGTATTCAAGTCCGTGCTTTCAGTTCTTTTGGGTATATACCCAGAAGTGGAATCACTGGATCATATGGTAATTCTGTTTAATTTTTTGAGGAATTGCCATACCACTTTCCACAATGACTATACCATTTTACATTCCCACCAGCTATGCACAAGGGTTCTAATTTTTCCACATCTTCGACACTTGTTATTTTCTCTGTATTTGAAATTAGCCATCCTAATGGGTGTGAAGTGATATCTCATTGTGGTTTTGACTTGCTTTTCCCTAATGACTAATGATGTTGAGCATCTTTTCACGTGCTTATTTATTGTGTGCATTTAAAAAAATATAATTTCCACTTTCTCATTTGATTGGCCTTGGGATGCCTGAGCATAAACTTTTTCCCTTTGAGGCAAAAGAAGGCAGGATGGAGTAAAAGAAAGTGTTAGGGGAGTTCCCTGGTGGTCCAGTGGTTAGGACTCAGCACTTTCACTGCCGTGGCCTGGGTTCAATCCCTGGTTGGGGAACTAAGATCCCACAAGCCATGCAGCAAAAAAAAAAAGAAAAGAAAAGAAAGAAAGCATGTGGGCTCTGATCCTAACTCTGCCATAGGTTGGTTGTATTGCCTTGGACAATTTATATAGCCTCTCTGGGTGTCTGTCTCTTTTTCACTAAGACTAGGAAACCTACAACTGCCCTATCCAACTCAAAGAGGAATTGTGAGGATAAAAGATCAGGTATGTGAAAGTACTTTGTAAAGATTTTGTAAAAGTGGAGAAATGTGTATCCAAATAGTTTGCCTATTTTAAAAATTAGATTATTTGTCTTTTATTGAGTTGTAGGAGTTCTTTATATATTCTGGATAAAAGTCCATTATCAGATACATGATTTGCAAATATTTTCTCCCATTCTGTGAGTTGAATGTCTTTTCACTTTCTTGAAATTTTTAATTTTGATGAAATTCAGTTTATTTTTTCTTTTATTTGTACTTTGGTGTTGTAAAACCTTTTGTTTTTGTTTTTTTTCTTTTCTTTTCTTTTGGCCACGCCGTGTGGCATGCAGGATCTTAGTTCCCCGACTAGGGATCAAACCCATGCCCCTGCATTGGAAGCGTGGAGTCCTAACCACTGGACTGCCAGGGAATTCCCATAAAAACATTTTTAAACAATACAAACTGGGAAATTTTATCACCAAAATATCCTAATAAAGGAAGTTCCTTCTACCTGACTTACATGCTTTAGAAAACTATCCCAGATGCAAGAAGGGATGGTTTGCCGTAATAATTATAAAATTACATCAGGTTACAAAAGAACCATGGAATTGGGAGGCCCTTTAGAATAGACATCACAGTCAGTCTTCTACCTAATTAAGAAATAGTGTCCCAGTGTCCTCAAAGCTTCTGCTTCAGATACTTCCCAGAGTTTACTGTGCCATGAGACAGTCACTATTGAAAAGCTGCTTCTCAAACTGAACACAATCTGCCTTTCTGTAATTCCCACTTACTTGTTTTAGAGAGACTCTCTGAGAGTCACAAAGCCTTTTTTTCTATATTTGACACATCTTAATATACTTGAAATTCTCCTTAAATTTTCTTTTCTCTAGGGTAAACATTTCACCAGTGCCATCAAATAGATTCTTGACCAGCGCTATCAAATAGAACTTCTTTTGATGATGGTGCAGAAAAATCTATTTCTTTACCATCCTGTATGGTAGCCACTAGCCACATGTGACTATTGAGTACTTGAAATGCGGGTGAGAAACAGAAATTTTAATTTAATTTTAATTAAACTGAACTATCCACATGTGGCCAGTGGCTACTGTATTAGACACTCCAAGTCCAAGTCATCCTCCTGACCAGATTCCTCTATACCACTGGTTCTCAAATTGTGGTACTGGACCAGTAGCATGAGATTCACCTGGGAACCTGTTAGGTATATAATGTTTTAGGCCTTACTCCAGACCTATGAATCAGAAACTTTGAGGGTGGAGCCCAGCAATCCATTTTAACAAGCTCTTCTGGTGATTCCAGTGCACTAACAAGTTCTAGTTCTTCAAGGTTCCTGTTAAAAGCAGTGCTTGGACATGGTCTGACCTGCAGTGATTCTACCTGAAGAAAGTTTCAATGGCTTAAAAATAAAGTTTGAATACTATTACCTAGATAGCACATTGACGGTATATTATAAAATAAATAATACGTGGTTATGAAGAATTTTTTTAAAATAAAGTGCCAGCTGCAGTTCAGAAGAAAAAGAGTTGATGAGAACTTTCCCCTTAATCTCACATGTGGTCTTGTAGTGCTGGAATTAGAACCCTGGGCCGAATTTGATTCTCGGCCTGGTATGCTTTCCATCTATCAGGCTGTTTCATGAAACAGGACCCACTACTTGTTTGGTTTGGTGTCTCCCAGCAGAGAAAAATCTGATTCCTTGGCATGTATTTCACTCTGCCCACTTTGGGGGGCGTTCCTGCCTGCTCTTAAACCACTTCCCCACTGTTAGGGTGCTTCTGTAGTCACACCCGATGCCCTGGGAAGATCTCCCCTTTTTAGGGTTTAACAGACTTCACCTATAAAGTTATCTTGCTTTAATATTATTTTTGTCCTGTTAAGCTTTCAGTCTAGAAGAGGAGCTGGCTTGTTCTGTTGCTGGCCTTGAGCCAGATGTCATAACTTCAGGCAGTGCCACGCTACATATCTCCAGCAGTTTGAAATGGAGAATGGAGTTAGAGATAAGATCAGCAGCTTTAGGTGATGGCATTGTTTCAAATAAACCATGCATGACCCAAAGCTTCCACTTCAAATGGGGAATGAAATTGCTTCATCCTTTGACAGCTTGCTCCATGAAAGAAATTTATCTTCACTTAATTGCTTTAGATCCCAAGAGGCTACATACAGTAATTTCTAGGAGATAATTATATCAAAATTTTAAAATATGTGACTGTGAACGTGAATATGCAACTGCAGTGGACAGGGAGGGACCAAAGGTCCTGCTGAACTTGCTGCTAGGTTTCTGTTCTCATTCCTGGAGTCCGCTTGGGTCCTAGACCACTTACTGTCTGAATCTACTGATTGAGATGCCAGGTCCTCAGTGTAGCCCTGTGCTGCTAGGGTTAAACCTTCTTGTCTGCTACTCACGTAGCTGGGTAGCATTTTGCTCAAACTCCTCCCAAAGCTGGGAGGTGTCAGGCTGGCTGGCTGACTTCCGGCTGCATGTCTTCATCTAGTCCGGCTGGGCACAGTCTGTCTACACTGTGGGCCAGAGCCACTGGGGTTCCAGTCAGTGGCAGCTGAAAACCAGAAAACTTGTTGATTTTAAAACATGACTATTTAGATGTTAGAGATAAACTTCCTGTAGATGGGGACAGGCTCCTTAATCTAGGCATGTTTGAATTTCCAGGCCTCCTTTTCCTGGCCTTTCTATTTGAGTCTAAAGCTTCCACTCTGTCATTTTCACTAATCCCAACTACTACCTGCCTTTACCCCACATTTTTTCTCTCATTTCTGAAATTCCAGGGTTTTTTCCCCCCACCTCCTGTGAAATAATTATGTTTCTATGTTGTGATATAACAGTCCCTAGAAAGACCGGAGGCATTTTCTGAGTACGGACATGGTTCTCCTGGGTCATCTCTCACCCCTTTCTGCCTGAATTTGCCTTTAAGATTACACGCTGAACATGAGATTGTGAGCTCCTTGAAACTTCTCTCTTCTAGACATCCTCAGGTGTCTAGTGTGGTGCTGCGGATCTCACAAGGGCTTGATAAATACTTCCTTAGTGAGTAAGAGCCAGGGGGGCATAGCTGGGTGACAAGGTTTATGGGCACGCCTGCCATAAAGACGAGGGAGAACTGACTTGGAGGTCTAGGGGACTTTCGGATTCTCTACTAAGATCAGTGAATACCTGAGTCAATGTAGGAGGAAGGGGCTGTGAAAATTAAGGTGGTTCAACTCAAGCAAGAATCTGCAGAGCCAGAGAGTTCCACTTCCCATCGAGTTCTGCCCAGGCCAGTTCTGTGGAACCTTCTGCTCACTGGGGTCATTCTCCAGGTGTCCTTTGTCCCTCTTTCTCACTTACTCAGGGTCAGCCATACTCCTCAGGCCAGTCAGAGGGGAGTGTTGCCTTTTCTTTTAAACTCCGCCCCAAGAAACCTGACAGCTGTAAAGAGTAAGCCAATTTGCATTTGAAAAAGGTCATACTGGTTTGCCTCTAAGGGAAATCTACAGCAAGTACTGTCACATCATTTCTTGGATTCACATCAAGGAGTTTTTGAAGAAATTACACTGTTGCTCACATCTCAAAACACCAGCACCTGAGTAGCAGCCTGGAGGGGTCATCAGGGTCAGGGTGTTTGTTCTAACGTGTGTCTTTCGAGCTAGAAAAACATTTGTCTGATACCCTCTTCTTCTAGAGCTTTTTCTCTGTCCTGCCTATCAGCCTGATAGTAGAAACCTAAGTTGCCCAGTGCTCAGCTGAAATACACAGATCATAGTTAGAAATGTCCAGGGCTGTCCACACAGGTGGAGCAGGCCAGTAAATTGTTGATCACTTGTCCTTTGTGGGGTTGGGTTAGCATTGTTGAAAAGCATCAGCCCTTCACTAAGAGTTAAATCACCTGTGGTATTATTTTAACCAACCTCCCATCCCCATCATGAAGATACTAATTCTTCAAGTTGACAGACTGCTTATTTTGACAATTTTATTTGCTTTACCAAGCCTTCCATGGTCAGTAACCTTGCTTCAGGCCATTTCTTTTAGTTTGATCTTCTCCTAGGAGCAGAATTTGCCTGTTTCTCCTCCTGTTTTATTTAATTAAAAGAACATACTAGACTCATATTGAATACATGAGGACTTATCAAGAAGGATAATTGAACTTCAGATATCTTTGGGCCAAAAAGCCAAAATAGGGTCTGGCCTTTTTGGGGAGTTAATCATCTTTGGAGCTTTTTTTTTGGTGGATTCTATGAATCTAGTTATTCTGGTGTGTTCAGTAAAGCTTTGCCCTAAGGATGTCTGTCTCACTCAGGAGTGTGTGTGTGTGTGTGCGTGTGTGTGTGTGTGTGTGTGTTGAACAAATCTGTCTATTCTTCTGGAAAAAAGGTAATTGACCCAAATCGCAAATAGGGAAATGGGTACACCCCCAAGGATTTAGAGGCTATATCAGGAGTAGGCTAAGAGAAAACATTTTAGCATAGGTATTGAGAAGGAATGGGATATATCAAATAGAAATGAGGAAATGATGTATAATTCTCTTCTCTTTCCTAGAGTTCACTCCATAGGCTGCACTGTCCAATAACAGTAGCCACTTGCCAAGTGTGTCTATTTTAATTAAAATTAAAATTAAATAAAGTTTCAAATTCAGTTCTTCAGTCATACTAGCCGTATTTCAAGTGGTTAATACCCACATGTGACTAATGGCTACCATATTGTCAAGAGTAGGTATAGAAAATTTCCATCATTGCTGGAAGTTCTGTTGGACAGCTCTGCTTTGCGGTAAAGTCAAGAAGTATGACTTGATGATTAAGGTTGGGGGTAATGACAGGAAGGATGTAGAGAGGGAGACATGGCGGAAGACCTAAATAGACATTTCTCCAAAGAAGACATACAGATGGCCAAGAGGCACATGAAAAGATGCTCAACATCACTAATTATTAGAGAAATGCAAATCAGAACTACAATGAGGTATCACCACACACCGGTCAGAATGGCCATCATCAAAAATTCTACAAACAATAAATGCTGGAGAGGGTGTGGAGAAAAGGGAACCCTCCTGCACTGTTGGTGGGAATGTAAATTGATACAGCCACTGTGGAGAACAGTATGGAGGTTCCTTAAAAAACTAAAAATAGAACTACCATATGACCCAGCAGTCCCTCTACTGGGCATATACTCTGAGAAAACCATAATTCAAAAGGTCACATGTACCCCAGTGTTCATTGCACCACTATTTACAATAGCCAGGACATGGAAACAACCAAAATGTCCATCAACAGGTGAATGGATAAAGAAGATATGGTACATATATACAATGGAATATTACTCAGCCATAAAAAGGAATGAAATTGGGTCATTTGTAGAGATATGGATTGACCTAGAGTCTGTCATACAGAGTGAAGTAAGTCAGAAAGAGAAAAACAAATATGCGTATATTAATGCATATATGTGGAATATAGAAAAAAGGTACAGATGAACCTACTTGCAGGGCAGGAATAGAGATGCAGATGTAGAGAACGGACGTTTGGACATGGTGGGGAAGGGGAGGGTGGGGTGAATTGGGAGATTAGGTTGACATAAATACACTACCATGTGTAAAATAGATAGTTAGTGGGAACCTGCTGTGTATAGCACAGGGAGGTCAGCTTGGAGCTATGTGATGACCTAGATGGGTGGGATGGGGGTGGGGAGGGAGGTCCCAGAGGGAGGGGATATATGTATACATACAGCTGATTCACTTCATTGTACAGCAGAAACTAATACAACATTGTAAAACAATTATACTCCAATAAAAAAAAAAGTCATCTTATTAGGAATGAATCAGGATCAGAGATAGCGGACTCCAAAGAGTGGAAAATTACTAGATTCCTATCAAGATAATTTAGTAATGTGTTTAGCAGGATTCAAAATACGAGGTATGGGAATTCCCTGGCAGTCCAATGGTTAGGACTCCACTCTTCCACTGCAGGGGGCACAGGTTTGACCCCTAGTCGGGGAACTAGGATCCCGCATGCAGCACTGCACAGCCAAAAAAAAAGAGCAGGAGGAGGAGACTGGGTATTGGGAGGTAACTGGCAATCTCTGCTCCAACAGCAGTTTGATTTTTTGGTCTAGTGCTTTCCCACTGTTTCATGTTGTCTCTGTTTCATTAGCTAATGATTTGGTCATCCAGGCCTCCAGGGCTAGCAGTTTTTCCAAAGAATTAAACAAAAGCGCTCTCCCTCTCTCTCTCTCTCTCTCTCCCAGTTGAATAATTACAATAAAACCTACCGTTAATTGAGGACTTGCTATGTCTTAGTTATTATTCTAAGAGCTTTACATGTATTAAAACATTTAATCCTCAAAACACCCCTTCGTGGTAGGTGCCATTATTAGCTTCCCTTTTATATTTAGGGAGACTGAGGTACAGAACCATTAAGTTGCCCAAGGTTACACAGGTAGTAAATAGCAGAGTCAGAATTCAAACCCAAGAGAATTCAAGCTCCAGAGCCCATCCTCCGAACCACTGCTACTCTACACGGCCTCTTGGGGAAGTGCTATAATTGCCTAAAAGTAGATGGTGGCTTTCATCACACTACAGACATGCCATTCTCCTCCTCAGGATTATTCATAAACTGTGTTAAAAGCAGTGTGTCTGTTGTGTTGTCTTACTTTTGCATTCCCTATCTTCTTCTGTTCTTCTCCCAAACCTGAGGCTGAGAAAAGAGTTTGTGACATGCTTTAGGTTTTTAGAAAGTTCACATCCCTGAACTGTTGGAACTCGCAGGAGAAGATTTGCTAGGTAATTAATTAGGTGTCTGTAGAGAATCCAGAGGTTCAAAGTTTCTTTATCTTGTTAATAGAAATATTGTTTCCAAATATATTTTAAAATTTTCTTTTCACTCCCACTCCCCCAGCTTCAGTGTTCTAGTTCTAGTTGTGGCTAGTAAGGGTACCACCATTTATCACTCCATGTCTCTTGCCATGGATACCCCACAGAGCTTGGTGCTTGAACATACAGTCAGTATATAGCCTGGGCTTCTCAGCAGGGTCAGACATCTCCCCTAACTTCCTCTGGTAGGCTTGACTTGTGGCATTCACTTAATATTAGGTATTTATTGAGCACTATTTGCCAGGTAGTACTTGCAGTTCTAGGATTTCTGTGGTGAGTGAGGCAGACACAGTCTCTTACTTCATGGACCTAATGTTCTAGTTGAAGGGAGACGGGCAGTTAAAAAATAAGTAAATAAATAAGTGAAATAAATTGAGCTTGTGTTAAATACCATGAAGGAAATAAAGCAGGGCAATCTGATAAGAGACTAATTGTGGGAGTTGATTTAGTCAGTCACATAACCACTTTGAGCTACAATTTTACCTCCCTAAAGTAGAAAGACCTAGGGCCACTGATGGCCATAGACGGAGGTTGAACTCTACCCTTGTGCAAATTAGAACTGTCTTGATAATTGATCCTAATCTCTACCCAGTTGTTTGTTTTTTGGTTTTGGGTTTTTTTAAAAATCTTTATTGGAGTATAATTGCTTCACAATACTGCGTTAGTTTCTGTTGTACAACAAAGTGAATCGGCCATATGCATACATATATCCCCATATCCCCTCCCTCTTGAGCCTCCCTCCCACCCTCCCTATCCCACCCCTCTAGGTCATCACAGAGCACCAAGCTGATCTCCCTGTGCTATGCAGCTGCTTCCCACTAGCTAACTCTTTTACATTTGGTAGTGTATATATGTCGATGTTACTCTCACTTCGCCCCAGCTTCCCCCTCCCCATCCATGTCCTCAGGTCTGTTCTCTATGTCTAGCTCTTTATTTCTGCCCTGCCACTAGGTTCATCAGTACCATTTTTTTTTTTTTTAGATTCCATATATATGCATTAGCATACGGTATTTGTTTTTCTGTCTCTGACTTACTTCACTCTGTATGACAGACTCTGGGTCCATCCACCTCACTACAAATAACTCAATTTCGTTTCTTTTTATGGCTGAGTAATATTCCATTGTATATATGTGCCACATCTTCTTTATCCATTCATCTGTCGATGGACACTTAGGTTGCTTCCATGTCCTGGCTATTGTAAATAGTGCTGCAGTGAACATTGTGGTACATGTCTGTTCTTGAATTATGGTTTTCTCAGGGTATAAGCCTAGTAGTTGGATTGCTGGATTATATAGTAGTTCTGTTTTTAGTTTTTTAAGGAACCTCCATACTGTTCTCCATAGTGGTTGTATCAATTTACATTCCCACCAACAGTGCAAGAGGGTTCCCTTTTCTCCACACCCTTTCCAGCATTTATTGTTTCTAAATTTTTTGACAATGGCCATTCTGACTGGTGTGAGGTGATACCTCATTGTAGTTCTGATTTGCATTTCTCTAAAAATTAGTGATCTTGAGCATCTTTTCACTTGCCTCTTGGCCATCTGTATGTCTTCTTTGGTGAAATGTCTATTTAGGTCTTCTGCCCATTTTTTAATTGGACTGTTTGTTTTTTTGATATTGAGCTCCATGAGCTGTTTGTGTATTTTGGAGATTAATCCTTTGTCCATTGTTTCATTTGCAAATATTTTCTCCCATTCTGAGGGTTGTCTTTTTGTCTTGTTTATGGTTTCTTTTGCTGTGCAAAAGCTTTTAAGTTTAATTAGGTGCCATTTGTTTATTTTTGTTTTTATTTTCATTACTCTAGGAGGTGGGTCAAAAAAGATCTTGCTGTGGTTTATGTCGAAGAGTGTTTTTCCTATGTTTTCCTCTAAGAGTTTTACAGTGTCTGGCCTTATATTTTGGTCTTTAATCCATTTGGAGTTTATTTTTGTGTATGGTGTTAGGTAGTTTTCTAATTTCATTCTTTTACATGTAGCTGTCCAGTTTTCCCAGCACCACTTATTGAAGAGGCTGTCCTTTCACCATTGTATGTTCTTGCCTCTTCTGTTGTAAATTAGGTGACCATATGTGCGTGGGTTTATCTCTGGGCTTTCTATCCTGTACCATTGATCTATATTTCTGTTTCTGTGCCAGTACCATACTGTCTTGATTACTGTAGCTTTGTAGTATAGTTTGAAGATGGGGAGTCTGATTCTTCCAGCTCCATTTTCCTTTCTCAAGATTGCTTTGGCTGTTCGGGGTCTTTGTGTTTCCATACGAATTGTAAAATTTTTTGTTCTAATTCTGTGAAGAATGCCATTAGTAGTTTGTTAGAGATTGCATTGAATCTGTAGATTGCTTTGGGTAGTATAGTCATTTTCACAATATTGATTCTTCTGATCCAAGAACATGGTATATTTCTCCATCTGTTTATGTCATCTTTGATTTCTTTCATCAGGGTTTTATAGTTTTCTGAGTACAAGTCTTTCACCTCCTTAGGTAGGTTTATTCCTAGGTATTTTATTCTTTTTGTTGTGATGGTAAATGGGATTGTTTCCTTAATTTCTCTTTCTGATTTTTCATTGTTAGTATATAGGAATGCCAGAGATTTCTGTGCATTAATTTAGTATCCTGCAACCTTACCAAATTCATTGATTAGTTCTAGTAGTTTTGTGGTGGCATCTTTAGGATTTTCTAAGTATAGTATCATGTCATCTGCCAACAGGGACAGTTTTACTTCTTCTTTTCCAATTTGTATTCCTTTTATTTCTTTTTCTTCCCTGATTGCCATGGCTAGGACTTCCAAAACTATGTTGAATAAGAGTGGACATCCTTGTCTTGTTCCTGATCTTGGTGGAAATGCTTTCAGTTTTTCACCATTGAGTATGATGCTTGCTATGGGTTTGTCATATATGGCCTTTATTATGTTGAGGTAGGCTCCCTCTATGCCCATTTTCTGGAGAGCTTTTATCATAAATGGGTGTTGAATTTTGTCAAAAGCTTTTTCTGCATCTTTTAAGATGATCATATGATTTTTATTCATTAATTTGTTAATGTGGTGTATCACATTGATTGATTTGCATATACTAAAGAATCCTTGCATCCCTGCGATAAATCCCACTTGATCATGATGTATGATCCTTTTGATATGTTGTTGGATTCTGTTTGCTAGTATTTTGTTCAGTATTTTTGCATCTATGTTCATCAGTGATATTGGTCTATAATTTTCTTTTTTTGTGATGTCTTTTTCTGGTTTTGGTATCAGGGTGATGGTGGCTTCATAGCATGAATTTGGAAATGGTTCTCCCTCTGCAGTTTTTGGGAAGAGTTTGAGAAGAATGGGCCTTAGCTCTTCTCTAAATGTTTGATAGAATCTGCCTGTGAAGCCATCTGGTCCTGGACTTTTGTTTGTTGGAAGATTTTAATTACAGTTTCAATTTCGTTATTTGTGATAGGTCTGTTTATATTTTCTAATTCTTCCTGGTTCAGTCTTGGAAAATTGTACCTTTCCAAGAATTTGTCCGTTTCTTCACGGTTGTCCATTTTATTGGCATGTAGTTGTTTGTAGTAGTCTCTTATAATCCTCTGTAGTTCTGCAGTGTCAGTTGTGATTTCTCCTTTTTCATTTCTAATTTTATTGATTTGCGTCCTCTCCCTTTTTGTCTTTATGAGTCTGGCTAAGGGTTTATCAATTTTGTTTATCTTCTCAAAGAACCAGCTTTTAGTTTTATTGATCTTTGCTATTGTTTTCTTCGTTTCTATTTCATTTATTTCTGCTCTGATCTTTATGATTTCTTTCCTTCTACTGACTTTGGGTTTTCCTTGTTCTTCTTTCTCTAGTTGCTTTAGGTGTAGGGTTAGATTGTTTATTTGAGATTTTTCTTGTTTCTTGAGGTGAGATTGAATTGCTATAAACTTCCCTCTTAGAACTGCTTTTGCTGCATCCCATAGGTTTTGGATCGTCGTGTTTTCGTTGTCATTTGTTTCTGTGTATTTTTAAATTTCTTCTTGTATTTCTTCAGTGATCTCTTGGTTGTTTAGTAGCGCACTGTTTAGCCTCCATGTATTTGTGTTTTTTGCAGGTTTTTTTTTTTTTTTTTTTTTTTTACTGTAATTGATTTCCAATCTCATAGCATCGTGGTCAGAAAAGATGCTTGATACGATTTCAGTTTTCTTAAATTTTCCAAGGCTTGATTTGTGACCCAAGATGTGATCTATCCTGGAGAATGTTTGATGTGTACTTGAGAAGAAAGTGTATTCTGTCACTTTCGGGTGGAATGTTCTATAAATATCAATTAAATCTATCTGGTCTACTGTGTCATTTAAAGCTTGTGTTTCCTTATTTATTTTCTGTTTGGATGATCTGTCCATTCATGTAAGCGGGGTGTTAAAGTCCCCTACTATTATTGTGTTACTGTTGATTTCCCCTTTCATGGTTGTTAGCATTTGCCTTATGTATTGAGGTGCTCCTGTGTTGGGTGCATAAACATTTATAATTGTTATATCTTCTTCTTGGATTGATCCCTTGATCTTTTTTTTTTAATTAATTTATTTATTTATGGCTGTGTTGGGTCTTCGTTTCTGTGCGAGGGCTTTCTGTAGTTGTGGCAAGTGGGGGCCACTCTTCATCGCAGTGCGCGGGCCTCTCACTATCGCGGCCTCTCTTGTTGCGGAGCACAGGCTCCAGACGCACAGGCTCAGTAATTGTGGCTCATGGGCCCAGTTGCTCTGCGGCATGTGGGATCCTCCCAGACCAGGGCTCGAACCCGTGTCCCCTGCATTGGCAGGCAGATTCTCAACCACTGCACTACCAGGGAAGCCCCCTGATCCCTTGATCTTTATGTAGTGTCCTTCCTTGTCTCTTATAACAGTCTTTATTTTAAAGTCTATTTTATCTGATAGGAGTATTGCTACTCCAGCTTTCTTTTGATTTCCATTTGCATGGAATATCTTTTTCCATCTCTTCACTTTCAGTCTGTATGTGTCCCTAGGTCTGAAGTGGGTCTCTTGTAGACAGCATATGTATGTGTCTTGTTTTTGTATCCATTCAGCCAGTCTGTGTCTTTTGGTTGGAGCATTTAATCCATTTACATTCAAGGTTATTATCAATATGTATGTTCCTATTACCATTTTCTTAACTGTTTTGGGTTTGTTTTTGTGGGTCTTTTTCTTCTCTTGTGTTTCCCGTCTAGAGAAGTTTCTTTAGCATTTGTTGTAAAGCTGGTTTGGTGGTGTTGAATTCTCTTAGCTTTTGCCTGTCTGAAAAGCTTTTGATTTCTCTGTCAAATCTGAATGAGATCCTTGCTGGGTAGAGTAATCTTGGTTGTAGGTTTTTCTCTTGCATCGCTTTAAGTATATCCTGCCACTCCCTTCTGGCCTGCAGAGTTTCTGCTGAAAAATCAGCTGGTAACCTTATGGGGATTCCTTTGTATGTTATTTTTTGTTTTTCCCTTGCTGCTTTTAATATTTTTTCTTTGAATTTAATTTTTGTTAGTTTGATTAATATGTGTCTTGGTGTGTTTCTCCTAGGGTTTATACTGTATGGGACTCTCTGTGCTTCCTGGACTTGGGTGACTATTTCCTTTCCCATGTTAGGGAAGTTTTCCACTATAATCTCTTCAAATATTTTCTCAGACCTTTCTTTTTCTCTTCGTCTTTTGGGACCCCTATAATTTGAATGTTAGTGCATTTAGTGTTGTCCCAGAGGTCTCTGAGATTGTCTTCAGTTCTTTTCATCCTTTTTCTTTATTCTGCCCTTGGCAGTTATTTCCACCATTTTGTCTTCTAGCTCACTTATTCGTTCTTCTGTATCAGTTATTTTGTTATTGATTCCTTCTAGTGTACTTTTCATTTCAGTTATTGTGTTGTTCATCTCTGTTTGTTTGTTCTTTAGTTCTTCTAGATCTTTGTTAAACATTTCTTGTATTTTCTCAATCCGTGCCTCCATTTTATTTCCAAGATTCTGGATCATCTTTACTATCATTACTCTGAATTCCTTTTCAGGGAGATTATCTATTTCCCCTTCATTTATTTGGTCTTGTAGTTTTTTACCTTGCTCCTTCATCTGTGACATATTTTTTTGCCATCTCTTTTTTTTTTTTTTAATGAGTGGGATTGTGTTCCTGTCTTACTGGTTTTTTGGCCTGAGGCTTCCAACACTGGAGTTTGTAGGCTGTTGCGTAGAGCTGGGTCTTGGTGCTGAGATGAGGACCTCCGGGAGACCTCACTCCAATGAATATTCCCTGGGGTCTGAGGTTCTCTGTTAGTCCAGTGGTTCGGACTCAGAGCTCCCACTGCAGGAGCTTTGGCCTGACCCCCAGCTTGTGAACCAAGATCCCACAAGCCGTGTGGGGTGGCAAAAAATGGAGAGAACAATAACAAAGTAAAAAATAGAATTAGATTAGGAAACTAACAAATATGTTAGAAAGAATATAAAAATAAAAATATAGGTGAAACAAAAACCAGAAGGTAAAACAGAACCACAGTAGTAAAAAAGAGGAGAAAAAGGCCTTGGCTGTGGAGGGTGGGGCCTAAGCAGGGGTGGGGTTTGGGTGGTGGGCGGGGCCCATGCTTAGGACCCACAGGGCTGGAAAAGGTCCTGGTAGGTGTTGGGGGTGGGGCTTAGGCTGAACAGAAGGGGCCAGGAGCAGAAGGGTCCCAGGCATGCCTCCCTCCTCTGGTCTCAGAGGGCAGGGGACCCCACCTGGGAGCCCAGCAGGCTTCCCAGACTCGAGTGGGTGGGGCACACCCCCTCTCCTGCTCCTCCTCCTGTCCTGGAGGGACCCTCCCGCCTGCCTCTCCTGATCTCCTGGCCTCCCTCCTATGCCCCCAGGACCCACACGGCCTGGAGAGGGCTTTGGAGTGCTGTTTGGTTTTTTTTTTAAAGAAATGATTCTTACATAAAAATAGAATAGTTAACAAACACCTGGGTACGTTCCACCCAGCTTTAAAAGAAATAATACATCATAGATACAGTGGGAACTCCTTCTGTATCCCTGTTGGATCCCATTTCTCTTTTTCCTTCCCTAAAGGTAATCACTATCCTGAATTCATTATATCTGTGTATCTTTTTTTTTTTTGGAAGATTTTTTTTTTTAATTTATTTTTTATTTATTTATTTTTGGCTGTGTTGGGTCTCCGTTGCTGTGCGCAGGCTCTCTCTAGTTGCGGCGAGCGGGGGCTACTCTTCGTTGCGGTATGCGGGCTTCTCATTGCGGTGGCTTCTCTTGTTGCGGAGCATGGGCTCTAGGCGCGTGGGCTTCAGTAGTTGTGGCACACGGGCTCAGTAGTTGTGGCTTGCCGGCTATAGAGCGCAGGCTCAGTAGTTGTGGCATGTGGGCTTAGTTGCTCCGTGGCACGTGGGATCTTCCAGGACCAGGGATCGAACCCGTGTCCCCTGCATTGGCAGGCGGATTCTTAACCACTGCACCACCAGGGAAGTCCTGTGTATCTTTTTAATATGTATATATCCATTAACAACATAGTATTATTTTGTGCATTTAGACTTGTACACATGGCACACTGTGACCATCATCTGCTTTGCTTTCTTACTCAACATTACAGTTTTTAGATTTATTCATTTATTCATGATGCATGTTTCTTTCACTTTAATTTGTATTCCATTATGAATATACCACAATTCATTGATCTCTTTTCTTGTAGATGCCCATTTTTTTTTACCACTGCCAACAGTACTGCAGTCTCTTTGTACTAATGTGTGAATTTCTCTAGGAAATATATCAGAAACAGAATTGCTATGTTGTAAGGTATGCTCACCTTCAGCGTTGCTAGCTGTTGCCAAATTGCTTTCTAAGGTGATCATACCAGTTTACACTACCTATGAAGGTAAATGAATTCAAACATTTCCACATTTGGCATTTCCAAAATAGAACTACCATATGACCCAGCAATCCCACTGCTGGGCATATACCTAGAGAAAACCATAATTCAAAAAGACACATGCACCCCAGTGTTCACAGGAGCACTATTTACAATAGCCAGGACATGGAAGCAACCTAAATGTCCATTAACAGAGGAATGGATAAAGAAGATATGGTACATATATACAATGGAATATTACTCAGCCATAAAAGGGAACGAAATTGGGTCATTTGCAGAGACGTGGATGGACTTAGAAAGTGTCATACAGGGTGAAGTAAGTCAGAAAGAGAAAAACAAATATCGCATATTGACACATATATGTGGAGTCTAGAAAAATGGTAGAGGTGACCTTAATTGCCAAGCAGAAATAGAGACCCAGACGTAGATGACAAATGTATGGATACCAAAGGGGAAAGGGGTGCAGTGGGAAGAATTGGGATTGACACATATATACGCTATTGATAATGTATAAAATAGACAACTGATGGGAACATATTGTATAGCACAGAGAACTCTACTTAATGCACTGTAGTGTCTAAATGGAGGGGATATATGTATATATATGCCTGATTCATTTTGTTGTGCAGTAGAAGCTAACATAACATTGTAAAGCAACTATACTCCAATAAAAATTAATTTTAAAAAATACTAGGCATTTCCAAACTTATAATTTTTGCCAGTTATATGGGTTTTAAATATCTTGTTTTATTTTTCATTTTCTTTGTTACTAGAGGGTTTAAACATTTCTTCATATGTTTATTAGCCATTTGCGTTTCCTCCTCTTTGAATCCCATGTTCATATCTCTGCCCATTTTCTCTCCTTATTTCTTCTGATTGGTTTATATAGATTTGTAGGTCTGGATATGAATCCTTTGTTGACTTATGTGTATTGGAAATCTCCATAAAACCCTTGCACAGCTTTTTTTTTTTTAATTTTTAAAAAATTGGGACTTCCCTGGTGGCACAGTGGTTCAGAATCCTCCTGCCAATGCAGGAAGCGTGGGTTCAAGCCCTGGTCCCGGAAGATCCCACATGCCATGGAGCAACTAAGCCCGTGAGCCACAACTACTGAGCCTGTGCTCTAGAGCCCACGAGCCACAACTACTGAGCCTGAGTGCCACGACCACTGAAGCCCACACACCTAGAGCCCGTGCTCCGCAACAAGAAAAGCCACTGCAATGAGAAGCCCACGCACTGCGATGAAGAGTAGCCCCTGTTCACTGCAACTAGAGAAAGCCCGCGCGCAGCAACGAAGACCCAGTGCAGCCAAAAATAATAAATAAATAAATTTAAATAAATAAATTTTAAAAATGTATTCATTTTATTTATTTATTTTTGGCTGCATTGGGTCTTTTTTTTCCTATTTATTTATTTATTTCTGTCTGCATTGGGTCTTCGTTGCTGCGCACGGCCTTTCTCTAGTTGCAGCGAGTGGGGGCTGCTCTTCGTTGAGGTGCGTGGGCTGCTCATTGCAGTGGCTTTTCTTGTTGCAGAGCACGGGCTCTAGGCACGCGGGCTTCAGTAGTTGTGGCACATGGGCTCAGTAGTAGTGGCTCGTGGGCTCTAGAGCGCAGGGACAGTAGTTGTGGCGCATGGGCTTAGTTGCTCCGCGGCATGTGGGATCTTCCTGGACCAGGGCTTGAACCCGTGTCCCCTGCATTGGCAGGCAGATTCTTAACCACTGCACCACCAGGGAAGCCCCTTAGCACAGCTTTAATTGCTATTTTGAATATTGTATTTTCTAGTTGGCTATTAATGGTATAAACGTAAGTGCTATTTTTTTTTTTTTTTTTAAATATTTATTTATTTGTTTATTTATGGCTGTGTTGGGTCTTCGTTTCTGTGCGAGGGCTTTCTCTAGTTGCAGCGAGCGGGGGCCACTCTTCATCGCGGTGCGCGGGCCTCTCACTATCGTGGCCTCTCTTGTTGCGAAGCACAGGCTCCAGACGCGCAGGCTCAGTAGTTGTGGCGCATGGGCTTAGTTGCTCCGCGGCATGTGGGATCTTCCCGGACCAGGGCTTGAACCCGTGTCCCCTGCATTGGCAGGCAGATTCTCAACCACTGCGCCACCAGGGAAGCCCATAAGTGCTATTTTTTCTGTTGCTAAATCTACCAACCCTAGTAGCACTAGTTCTAATGATAGATGACAGAATAACAGAAATCCTTACTTTTTTCTGACTTAAATAGCAGTGCTTCTAAACTTGTGTCATTAAATCTGCTATTTGCCATAGATTTCTGATAAATATCTTTCATCAGGTTAAGGATGTTCCCTTCTATTCCTGGTTTGCTGAGGTTATTTTTCATCATAAATAAATGAGTTAAATTGTAGTAAATATTTTTCCTTCATCTGTTGATGATCATGTGGTATGTCTTTTTTGACCTGTTAGTATGGGAATATACATTAATACATTTCTGATGTTGAACTAAGATTTCCTTCCAAAAATAGCTCAATGTGTTCTTATTCTTACTCTTTCACCCCCCCCCAAAATGAACATATTCTGGACTATACTTGTTTCATGGGAGACACATCTTATTTTTCATTTATTTTCTTAAATGTCTTTACCCTGCTGCCTACGTGCCATTTATTCTCCCTTATATTTAAAAAAAAATTTTTTATGTAAAAAATATAATGTTAGGGAATAACATAACAGAATTGGAGATACAGAGGACTAATCTGGTGGCAGGGTTTAGGAGGGGAGAAACAGTAAAAGCAAGAGGCCGGTTGGCAGTATATTATCTAAGATTGTGGTGATGAGAATCTAGCTCAGACCAGCAGCAGCATTACAATATGACTTGGTTTTCCTAAAGTACAAGTAGGGTAAAGGAGGGAAGAATTGAACATCTTTATAAAATTTTGAGGCTAAATAACTGAAGTATTTGAGCTACTGTTGATTAAAATGAGCAGGTTGGAAAAGGAAGTCTTCGGGGATGTAACATGTTTGAGGTTGGAAACTTCTAAGGAGAGGATGACCACTGTTGTACAGCCTCCTGGACATCAGCATGTGCAGCTCAGTGAATGCTTTTTGGTGATGTCAGTGCTGGTGAAAATGACAAAACCCTCTGAGAGGCAGTGTGGTGTATAGGTGGAAAGAACACAAAATTCAAAATCAAGCGTTTGCATCCCAGCTCCACTTATAAAACTGTGGGCCAGGGCTTCCCTGGTGGCGCAGTGGTTGAGAATCTGCCTGCTAATGCAGGGGACACGGGTTCGGGCCCTGGTCTGGGAAGATCCCACATGCCACGGAGCAGCTGGGCCCGTGAGCCACAACTACTGAGCCTGCGCGTCTGGAGCCTGTGCCCCGCAACGGGAGGGGCCGCGATAGTGAAAGGCCCGCGCACCGCGATGAAGAGCGGTCCCCGCACCGCGATGAAGAGTGGCCCCCACTTGCCGTAACCAGAGAAAGCCCTCGCACGAACCGAAGACCCAACACAGCCAAAAATAAAAAAAAAAAAAAAAAAAAAAAACAAAAACTGTGGGCCTTAGTTTTTAAGCCTAAGAAAAAGGAATAACACCACCATCCCCATCAGTTCTGAACATTAAATGAAATAGCACTTGTGAAATAATACTGTAAACTTTCAAATTTACACTGCTAAGGGGGTTTACAGTGGTTAGAGAGGAAGTAGGCAGGCTAGTGGTACACTGGAATAAGGGATAAGGCAGCTAGAGGCAGCTTTTAGGATGGCTCAGCTGAAAACAGGATCAGGTGATCTTAATATAGCTCTAGAGCAGTGCTGTCCAATAGGACTTTCTGCAGTGATAAAAATGTACTACTCTGCACTGTCTAGTATGGTAGCCAACTAGCCACATATAGCTATTGACACTTGTAATGTGGCTGGTGCCCCTGAGGAAATGATTTTTTTTAATTTTTTAAAATTGTGGTAAAATATACATAACATAAAACTTACTGTTTTAACCATTTTTTAATTGTACAATTCAGTAACATTTAAGTACATTCACAGTGTTCTACAGTCATCACTCATCCATTTCTAGAACTTTTTCATCATTGCAAACAGAACTCTGTATCCATTAAATAAGAATTTCTCAAACACCCCCCCGCAGCCCCTTGTGACCTCTAGTCTACCTTCTGTCTCTATGAATTTGCATATTCGAGGTACCTCATATAGGTTGAATCATACAATATTTGTCCTTTTGTGTCTGGCTTATTTCACTTAGCATAGTGTTTTCAAGGCTCATCCATGTTGTTGTCTGTGTCAGAATTTAGTTCCTTTCTATGGCTGAATAATTCTAATGTATATATATATACCACACTTTTTTCATCATTCATCTTTTGGTGGACACTTGGGTTGCTCCACCTTTTGGCTAGTGTGAGTAGTGCTACTATGAACCTTGTGGTGTACTAGTGGTGTACAAGTATCTGTTTGAGTCCTTGCTTTCAACTCCTTGAGTATATACCTAAGAGTGTAATTGCTGAATTATATGGTAATTCTGTGTTTAACCTTTTGAGGAACCGCCAAACTGTTTTTCACAGCAGCTACACTATTTTATAGGCCCACCAGCAGTGCACAGTGGTTCTAGTTTCTCTACATCCTCACCAAAGTTCTCTTTTTTTTCTTTTTTCTGGTTTTCTTGATAATAGCCATCCTAGTGGGTGTGAAGGGGTATATCACTGTGGTTTGGGTTTGCATTTTCCTAGGGACTAATGATGTTGAGCATCTTTTTATGTGCTTATGCCATTTGACAGTTTTCTTTGGAGAAATGTCTTTTCCAGTCATTTGTCCGTTTTTGAATCAGCTTGTTTTGTTGTTGTTGAGTTGTAGGGGGTTCTTTATATATTCTGGATATCAATTCCTTAGCAGATAAATGATTTACAAGTATTTTTTCCCATTCAGTAGGTTGTCTTTTCACTCTCTTGATAGTGTCATTCAGTATATGAATGTTTTCAATTTTGATAAGTCCATTTTATATTTAAAAAATTTTTTTGCCTATGCATTTGCTGTCAGATCCAAGAAATCATTGCCAAATCCAGTGTCATGAAGATTTCCCCCTGTGTTTTCCTGTAAGAGTTTTCTAGTTTTAGCTCTTACATTTAGGTCTTTGATCAATTTTGAGTTAATTTTTTAATATGGTGTAAGATAAGACTCCATCTTCATTCTCTTTCATTGGAATATCCAACCTTACCAACACCATTTGTTGAAGACTCTCCCCACTGAGTGGTCTTCGCACCCTTGTCAAAAATTGATTGACAGTATATATGAAGGTTTATTTCTGGGCTCTGTGTTCTTTTCTACTAGTCTCTATGGCCTTAAACCAGTACCACACTGTTTTGATTACTGTAGCTTTGTAGTAAGTTTTGAAATTGGGAAATGTGAGTCTTCCAATTTTTGTTCTTTTTCAAAATTGTTTTGGCTATTTGGTGTCTTGAGAGTCCATACGAATTTTAGGATCTGTTTTTCTGTTCCTGCAAAAAATGCCATTGGGATTTTGATGGGGATTGCATTGAATCTGAAGATCACTTTGGGTAGTACTGTCATCGTAACAATATTAAGTTTTCCAACCCATGAACCTGGGATGTCTTTCTATTTATTGGAACTAAATTTTTAATTATATTTAGTTTTAGGTAATTTAAATTTAAGTTTAAATAGCCACATGTGGTTAATGGCTGTTGTATTAGACAGCACAGCCCTAGAGAATCATCCTCAGATTTTCTTCTTTTTTTTTTAATTAACTTTTATTGGAGTATAGTTGATTTACAATGTTGTGTTAGCTTCTGCTGTACAGCAAAGTGAATCAGTTACACATATACATATATCCACTATTTTTTAGATTCTTTTCCCAGATTTTCTTTCCTTTCTAAAACATTGGGCAATGGTGACACCTGCAGAGGCCTTGTAGTACCTGAATCATCTTTGGGCTCAGGATGACTGCACATATGGAAAGCATGCCTAGAGAGGCCTGCCTCCAGGAGTGGGTAGGTCCCTCCAGGCACATGCACTCTCTCTCTCTCTCTCTCTCTCTCTCTCTCTCTCTCTCTCTCTCTCTCTGGGATATGAGACAGCCAGAAGTCATGCAGCATCAGATCCTATCTCCTTCTCTGTTTTCCTTTTAGAAGTGTCTAGTTTGCTCCAGAACTTAAAAAGAACCTATTGCTGGACTTCCCTGCTGGTGCAGTGGTTAAGAATCCACCTGCCAATGCAGGGTGGATTTGAGCCCTGGTCCGGGAAGATCCCATATGCCACAGAGCAACTAAGCCTGTGCACCACAGCTACTGAGCCTGCGCTCTAGAGCCCGCACACCACAACTACTGAAGCCCACGTGCCCTAAGGGTCACGCACCACAACTACTGAGCCTGCGTGCCACAACTACTGAAGCCCACGCGCCTAGAGCCCACGCGCCTAGAGCCCGTGCTCCACAACAAGAGAAGCCACTGCAATGAGAAGCCCGCACACCGCAAGGAAGAGTAGCCCCCGCTTGCTGCAACTAGAGAAAGCCCACGCAACAACGAAGACCCAAGGCAGCCATAAATACATACATACATACATACATACATACATACATAGAGAGAGAGAGAGAGAGAACCTATTGCCTTCAAAAAATTAGCAAAAGACAGACTGTCTCTGGCAGAAATGGAACTCCTTCTGCCTCTTCTTATTTTCATATAAACAGAGACTATGGTACCCAAAATGGGTCAACTGTTTTCAAAGAAATTTCCTTTCTAAATGAAAATATTGATTATTTTAAAGCATTTATACCTTGTTCATCACTTTGATGCTATTCTCATGGGAAAAACAACAAACAACAGAAAGTGCCTTCAGATGCCAATAATTGTTATACTTCCAATTCCATTTTCCATGAGGGTCAAGAGTCCAAGAGAATCCTGCACATCAGAAACAAAAAATAAAGGATGAATACTAGAATTAACTAATTAAATAGTTAATTAATTAAACAAACTAGGGAACTCCCTTTCCATGTCCATTCTCTCTTTCCTGCCAGGTAAGCAGTAATGTTAGGGTGTAAAAGAGCTATGTCCTTAGTACTGTTCACAGCAGTCTCCCTGCTCCCCTCCTTAGCAGCTCTCTAAAGACTCCCTAGGGAGATCTGCAGATCTTCTCGGAGTAAACAGGAAAACTCAGTAAATAAAATTGGGTGTCTTAGAGCTTAGAGGCTATCACACAGCTCTTCTGGAAGAAGATGCCTTTGACCTTGGATAGCCAGGAGCAGTAGGTTTGTGGTGTCTGTGTATCAACATTTTATTACGACTGTCTTGCAGAGGAGCCCTCCAGTCAGCTTCTAGACCAGAAATGGAACCTGTTTGTCCTGGCCTGCGCATAACCACTCTCCATCAGCCTCTCCTGAAAAGAGGCTGGAACATCTCCTGTGTATTCAGAATTGGACTAGCTCAGCAGCTACCCAGTTCTCTAAATATGCTTTCTCCACCTTACTACCCTCTAGCCTACACCCCACCCTCATTCTCATCTCTCTCCTTGTATACAGATAACTTTTTTTATTATAGCATTTGGGCTTTCTCACAGTAGAATTGATCTATCACCACTCTACCAAAATTCCTATGCTAACCACTTGGGTGTTCTGGTGTCAGAACTTAGAAGTGTCCCAACTGTCCCACCCAGCTTCCTCAGCTCTCCTCTTTCTCTCCTGGGTTGTTGTGCTGGAAATGATAGTCCTCTTGGATTTCAGTGTGCGCAGTCTTCTTTGGGTGGAGCCTTGAGCTGTTCACAGGAGTGCTGGTAATGTCTGGCCTTCAGTGCTGCCAAAGGCAAAAAACTGGCGTCTTCTCAGTTTAAAGCACATAGTTGGATTGCTGGGGCAGTGTTAGATGGAGGGTGGGGTGAGCAAATACCACTCTCTTCCTACTGTGTTTTCAGGAAATGATTATAAAGCAGCTATAAGTGCGAATGAAGTCTAAAGAATGGATTGGCATCCTCCCGCAACCCCTGGAAAAAAAAAAAAAAGATTATCACACACACACACACTCCTACACTTCTCCATTAGGCTCCATCCCAGATCCACACCCTTATTGTTCTTCTGGGCTTAACGTGGTACTCTTTCAGAGCACAGAACCTTTGTTAAACTATCTCCGTTCTCTTCCCTGGAAGAGAACTCAACCATAGTCTGCTGAACAAGAGCTGAACTTTCCCTTTAGGCAAACTGTGAGTTCCACTTCCCTGTCCTCTGCCGTCCCAAGAGCAGTGTGGGCAGAGGCATATAAATGGGAGGAATAACCAGTGCCAAGATTTAATCCCTCAGTTAGGGCGTGGGGTTTTCAGAACTGGTAGTAAAATTGTTTGCAGAGACAGTTGTCAGTGAAGGGCCTCTCTGTGCCATCAGCATACCTCCATTCCTTTCTTCCAGCTGCCTCTTCCCCTGTACAACCCTTTCTTCTGGTACCTCTGTGAGGTCTAAGCCATATGGTTCTTACGAGTCTTGTCTGGAGTCTCCTAAAGTGGCAGATGTTGCTGTGCAGAGCACAGCACCCCTGGGTCTGCCCCTCCTCTCTCAGCAGCTGTTTGCCACTGACCGAGGTGGCGACTGAGCCTGTGTGTGGCCGGAGTCAGTGATGAGCCTCCCACCCAGGCCTGGGGAAGCCCTCAGCCAGTGTGGTTCCTGTGGCCGCAGCCAACATGCCAGAGCCCCTCATACCTTCAGGGCTGTGGTGTAACAGCCAGCTTCGTGCGGTGGCACTGTTTAGTGTTGGCTCACTTGACTTCTCTGTCCCCACCCTCTGTGTTTAAGGGAATCTGGCCATCGCCCAGGAGAGAAGCTGGCACTTGCAGAGTGGCTTCCTGCCGCCTCTCTTGTAGTAGGAGCCAGGTCCACCTTCCATCTCTGCCTTCCTATCCGTGTGGCAAAGGCAAAGGGCCCCTCTGTGCTCAGCCTCCCGTTGTGGGGTTTCAAGTTGCCTAAGATCAGGACGCGGCTATCTGCCAGGTTATCTGCCCAGATAAACATTTATTGTTTACAGGGACGTGTTTCAGCTGCTCTGGCTGATCCCACTGGTGAGATCTTCTAGTTTCTTGAGGTTTTAAGCCAGTATGTGGGGCCGACGTCCAGACAGAGAACTGCTGGAGCTGGCGAGGGTCTCTGTGACTGGCCACTTCTGACCTAGCTCAGTCATTGCCCCCTCCCCACCCGGTGCCAGAGCCAAATGTATATGTCTCGGTTCCCAGCCCTGCCTTCTGGGTGTTGAAACTGCCTCTACATTTTCAACATTTCTAGTCTTTCAAATTTGAGGAATTATATCAGAGCCAATGTTATGACACAAGCAGCTGAAGACTTCTTTTAGGTGGCGAAACCAGCATTCTGACACCCTGTTTTCCTTAATAGCTACGGAGACAGCCATTTAGTGAAGGCAACAAGGATAAAGATAGATTCTCTTTTTTTAATCCAAACAGCCACGTCTACTGCATCCAAATATACATTGTCTTTTTATTTTCTAGTGATATAATTGATTTCCAGCATTTTATTATACTGCAAAGTTGAAAGAATTTTACAATGAGCTCACTTATCCTCAGCATCTGGATTCTGTCATTCTCATCTTAAGATACTTGCTTTGTCATGTATCTGTCTATCCATCCATCTCTCCATCCATCATGTTTCTTTTTGATCTATGTCGTCAATACATTTTCTCTAAATCCTTCAGCATGAATATATATCATTAACTAGAGTTCAATATTCGTTTATGGCTTTTTTCTTTTGAGGTAAAATTTACATACAGTGATATGGACAAACATTAAGTATACCTTTGCTAGGTTCTGGCAAATGCATATACCTCTGTAACCCAAAACCTATCAAAATTTAGAGTCTTATTATTATGCTCCCTTATCTCTACCTTTACCCCCAGAGGCAGTCTGTGTCTTGATTTTTTTTTTTCCCACTGTAGATGAGATTTGCCTTTTTCAGAACTTCATAAAAATGGAATCATACAGCGTATACTCTTTTGAGTAAGGCTTCTTTCATTCAGTATAAAGTTTTTGACATTCCTCCATGTTGTTACATTTATCAGCAGTTTATTCCTTTTTGTTGCTGAGTAGTTTTCCATTTTATGAATGTATCACAGTTACCCATTCTCTGATTGATGGATTGATGACTATTTCCAGTTTGGTGCTATTACGAATATAAAGTTGCTATGAATAGTTGTACACAAACCTTTTTGTGGACATGTGTTTTCTCTTGAGTAAATGCCTAGGATTGGAATTGCTGAGTCATAGGATATATGGATGCTTTTTTTTTTTTTTTTTTTTTTTGATTTTCTTATTTATTTATTTATTTATTTTATTTTTGGCTGTGTTGGGTCTTCGGTTCGTGCGAGGGCTTTCTCCAGTTGCGGCAAGCGGGGGCCACTCTTCATCGCGGTGCGGGGACCGCTCTTCATCGCGGTGCGCGGGCCTTTCTCTATCGCGGCCCCTCCCGTCGCGGGGCACAGGCTCCAGACGCGCAGGCTCAGCAATTGTGGCTCACGGGCCCAGCCGCTCCGCGGCATGTGGGATCTTCCCAGACCAGGGCTCGAACCCGTGTCCCCTGCATTAGCAGGCAGATTCTCAACCACTGCGCCACCAGGGAAGCCCTATGGATGCTTTTTTATTGGAGATTGCTAGACCTTTTTCCAAAGGTGATTGCACCATATTACACTCCAACAATGTATAAGAGTTCCAGTTGCTCCACGTCCTCATTTGGGGGAGGGGGGCAGTATATCATTTTGGTTTTTAATTTGCATTTCCCTGATGACTAATATAGAATTTACATAGTTTTTCATGTCCTTACTGGCCATCTGTATATCTTCTTTGTGAAGGGTCTGTTTTAGATCTGTTGCCCATTTTCTTTAATTGAGTTGTTTGTTTTCTTGTTATTGAGTTATAAGATTTCTTTATGTATTCTGGATACAAGTACTTTGTCAAATATATATGTTTTGTGAATGTTTTCACTCAGTACATGGCTTGCCTGTTTGTTTTCTTAACAGTGTCTTGCTGAACAGAAGTTTTTAATTTTGATGCAATCTAATTTATCATGTTTTTGTTTTATGGCTATTACTTTATGAGAGCTTGAAAACCCAAGCTCTGCCCCGCTACCCCTCCCCACAGCAGTTTCTCCTATTATTAACATTTTGTATTAGTGTAGCCCATTTGTTACAACTGATGAGCAAATATTGATACATTATTATTAACTAAAGTCCATTAGGGTTTACATTATTTACATTACTTACATTAGGGTTTACTCTCTGTGTTGTACATTCTATGGGTTTTGACAAATATATAATGACATGTATCTACCATTATAGTATCAGACAGAAGATACCCTGTCTGATACTAAAGATACTCTGTGCTCCACCTGTTCTTCCCTCCCTCCATCTTCTCTAGCCCCTGGCAACCACTGGTCTTATTTCTGTCTCTATAGTTTTGCCTTTTCTAGAGTGTCATATAGTTAGAATCATACAAGCTTTGGAATCACATGTAGCCTTTTCAGATTGTCTTCTTTCACTTAACTATATATTTAAGGTTGTTTTTATGGCTTGATAACTCATTTCTTTTTATTCCTGAATAATATTCCATGGTATGAAATAATGATATTTATTTTTATTCCTGAATAATATTCATGGTATGGATGTACCACAGTTTGTTTATCCATTCACCTACTGAACATCTCGGTTGCTTACAAGTTTTGGCAATTATGAATAAAGCCACTATAAACATTTTTATATGGAGGTAAGTTTTCACCTCATTTAGGTAGATATGAAGAACTACAATTGCTAGATCATGTGGTAAGACTATGTGTAGCTTTGTAAGAAACTGCCCAGCTGCCTTCAATATAGCTGTACCATTTTGCATCCTGCCAGCAATGAATGAAAGTTCCTGTTGCTTCACAGCCTCACCAGCATTCGGTGTTGTCTGTATTTTGGATTTTAGCCATTCTAATAGGTGTGTACTGGTAGCTCATTATTGTTTTAATTTGCAATTTTTTAATGATTTATGATGTTGAGCATCTTTTCATATGTTTGCCATCTGTATATTTAGTTCATTGAGCTGTCCAGATTTTTTGCCCATTTTTTAATTTGGTTGTTTGTTTTCTTATTGTTAAGTTTTATGAGTCACTGATTGATTTTTAAATGTTTAAACAACATTGCATTACTTGAATAAACCCTATTTGCTGTATTGGATTTGCCAATATTTTGGTAAGGATGTTTGTGTCTGTGTTCATGAGGAATATTTATGTTGTTATATCTTGTCAGGTTTTAGAATTAGAGTTATGCTGACCTCATTAAATGGCTTGGGAAGTTTAATCTCCTCATTCTCCTCCATTTTCCGAAAGAGTTTGTGTAATATTGGTGTTTGTTTGTTTTTAATAAATTTATTTATTTATTTATTTATGGCTGTGTTGGGTCTTCGTTGCTGCGCGCGGGCTTTCTCTAGTTGCAGCAAGCAGGCTACTCTTCTTTGTGGTACACGGGCTTCTCATTGCGGTGGCTTCTCTTGTTGCAGAGCACAGGCTCTAGGTGCGCAGGCTTCAGTAGTTGTGGTGCACAGGCTCAGTAGTTGTGGCTCGTGGGCTCCAGAGTACAGGCTCAGTAGTTGCAGCACACAGGCTTAGTTGCTCCGCGGCATGTGGGATCTTCCTGGACCAGGGCTTGAACCCTTGTCCCCTGCATTGGCAGGCGGATTCTTAACCACTGTGCCACCAATATTGGTGTTAAATCTAAGTTGGCAAACTTGTTGGCATAAAATGGTTCATAATAATGTCTTGCTATTATTTTGATGTCTGTAGGATCTGTATGTAGTGACATGGATTATTTAGACGTGTGTGGTTTAATTTCCAAATATTTGGGTTTTCCTGGATATCTTATTGTTACTGATTCCTAATTTAATTCCATTGTGATCAGAGAGCATACTTGGCATATTTCAGTCCTTTTAAATTTATTGAGACTTGTTTTGTGGCTTAGCACGTATCTATGTTGAAGACCATAACTACGTACAATGGAAAGAATGTATTCTGTATGTTGGGCATAGTGTTTTATAAATATCAATTAGGTTGAAGTGGTTGATAGTGTTGAGATCCTCTATGTCTTTACTAATATTTTGTCTAGGCGCTCTATTAATTTTTGAGAAGGGGTACTTCCCTGGTGGCACAGTGGTTAAGAATCTGCCTGCCAATGTGGGAGACGTGGGTTTGATCCCTGGTCCGGGAAGATCCCACATGCCGTGGAGCAGCTAAGCCTGTGTGCCACAACTACTGAACCTGTGCTCTAGAGCCCGCGAGCCACAACTACTGAGCCCACCCGCCTCAACTGCTGAGCCCAGACACCACAACTACTGAAGCCCACGCCCTCTAGGGCCTGCGTGCTGCGACTACTGAGGCCCACGCACCTAGAGCCCGTGCCCCACAACAGGAAAAGCCACTGCAATGAGAAGCCCGCGCACCGCAATGAAGAGTAGCCTCTGCTCGCCACAATGAAGACCCAATGCAGCCATAAATAAATAAATTAATTAATTAATTAATTTTAAAAAAATTCTGAGAGGGGAATGTTAAAATCTCCAAATATGATTGTGGATTTTCTGTTCGTTCCTTTAACTCTGTCAGTTTTTGTTTCCTGTATTTTGCAGGTCTCTTACTAGGCACATACACCGTTATGACTGTTATATCTTCCTGATGAATTGACCATCTTATCATTGTGAAATGCCCCTCTTTCATCTCTGATAATACTTTGCCTTGAAATTAATTTTATTTCTGATATTAATATAGCCACTCCAGTCTTCTTTTTTTTTTTTTTTAATTTTTTTTTTTATAGCTACTTTATTTATTTATTTATTTATTTTTGGCTGTGTTGGGTCTTCGGTTCGTGCGAGGGCTTTCTCTGGTTACGGCAAGTGGGGGCCACTCTTCATCGCGGTGCGGGGACCGCTCTTCATCGCGGTGCGCGGGCCTTTCACTATCGCGGCCCCTCCCGTTGCGGGGCACAGGCTCCAGACGCGCAGGCTCAGTAGTTGTGGCTCACGGGCCCAGCTGCTCCGTGGCATGTGGGATCTTCCCAGACCAGGGCTCGAACCCGTGTCCCCTGCATTAGCAGGCAGATTCTCAACCACTGCGCCACCAGGGAAGCCCTCCAGTCTTCTTTTAATCATTTTTTTAAAAAGTATTTGTTTATTTGGTTGCACCAGGTGTTAGTTGCAGAAAGCAGGCTCCTTAGTTCAGGCTCGCAGGCTCCTTAGTTGTGGCTTGCCGACTCCTTAGTTGCAGCACGTGGGCTCCTTAGTTGCGGCAGGAGGGCTCCTTAGTTGTGGCATGGGAACTCTTAGTTGCAGCATGCATGTGAGATCTAGTTCCCTGACCAGGGATCAGACCCAGGCCCCCTGCATTGGGAGTGCGGAGTCTTATCCACTGGGCCACCAGGAAAGTCCCTCCAGTCTTCTTTTGTTTATTATTTGCATGGTGTATCTTTTCCCATCCATTTGCTTTTAACCAGTCTGTATCTTTATATATAAAATGTATCTCTTATTGACAGCATGTAGCTGGGTCTTACTTTTCAATCCATACTGAAAATCTCCTTTCAAGTGAAGTATTTAGTTTATTAACAGTTAATGTAATTATCCCTGTGGTTGGATTTAGGTTTACAGTTTTGTTAGTTGTTTTCTGTTTTGTCCCTTCTGATTTTTTGTTCCTTCTTTTTTTCTTTTCCTCTGTTTTGTATCTTCCTTTTGCACCTACTTTCCTGACTTCTTTTAGATTATATGATTTTTCTTTTAGAATTCCATTTTAAATTATTTATTGGCATTTTAGCTGTTTGTTTGCAGTTTTTTAGTGGTGGCTCTGTAGATGATAGTATATTTAATACATCCTTAACTTTTCAGACTACTTAGAGTTGCTATTGTACCACTTCACATAAAATGTAGAAATCTTGCAACCATACAGTTCCAGTTACCCATTGCTCTTTTATTATTATAGTTGTTATATGGTATATACCATATACTATAACATACATATGTATATAATATACTGTATACATTATAAACTCCACATGACAGTGTTATGGGGATGTGTTTGGTCTTTGGATTTTTACTTCAAAGACATGCAAATTTTATTTCTACTAACTTAATATTAGCAAACATTTGAAATAATGCTAAATCCTTGTGTTGATAAGGTGTTGTTTGTGTATCTGTGGTAAAATATATGTAACATTGGGAATTCGCTGGCGGTCCAGTGGTTGGGACTCCATGCTTTCACTGCTAGGGGCCCGGGTTCAATCCCTGGTCGGGGAACTAAGATCCTGCAAGCTGCTGGATATATACATTAGATAGATAGATAGATAGATAGATAGATAGATAGATAGATAGATAATAAAATTTACCATTTAATCTATTTTTTCTTTTGTTGAATGTGCTTTTGGTGTCACATGCAGGAAATCATTACGAAATCCAATGTCATGAAGATTTTCTCCTATGTTTTATTCTAAGAGTTTTATAGTTTTAGCTCATAAGTTTAGATCTTTGACCCATTTTGAGTTAATTTTTATGTATGGTGTTAGGTAAGGAACCAGCCTCATTCATTGGAATGGGGATATCCAGTTTGTAAAATGTTATAATTTTGCATTAAACAAATCTATATATCTTTTTTAATTTAAAAGGGTAGAAAAATTGTTGTTTGTATTTACCCAGGTATTTACCATTTCCTTGTGAAGAGCCAAGTATACAAGTGGTATTGTTTTCCTCTGGCTTGAAGAGCTTTTGGCTTTTCTTGTAAGGCATATCTGCTAAAATTCCCTTAGTATTCTTTTACCAGAAAATGTCTTTATTTCACTTCCTTCTTTAAAGATCTCTTCACTGGATGTAGAAAATTTTCAGTACTTTAAATATGTTCATCCATTGTCTTATGGCCTGTATAGTTTCTGATAAGACATCAATCAGCCCTTGTTCAAACTGTTGTTCTGTATATGTGATGGGTCATTTTTCTCTGGCTGCTTTCTATATTTTCTCTATATCTGGTATTCAGTAGTTTGACTGTGATATTCTAGGCATGATTTTCTTTGTATTTAGCCTGCTTGGGGTTTGCTGTGCTCTTGAATCTACAGATTGTCTTTCACCAAATTTGGGGGACTTTCATACATTATTACTGAAGTTAATTTTTTCTGCTCCAGTCTCTTCTCCTTCTGGGATTCAATTACATGTATGTTAGGCCTTTTGCTATTGTCTCCCAAATCAGGGGCTTTATTAATTTTTCTTTTTTTCCTCTTCTTTAGATTGGATGATTTCTATTCTGACTTCAGATTTACTCACTTCTTTCTCATCTCCATTTCCTTTTTGAAACCTTTTTTTGGCTGCATTGGGTCTTGATTGCTGCGCACAGGCTTTCTCTAGTTGTGGCAAGCGGGGGCTACTCTTTGTTGCGGTGCACGGGCTTCTTATTGTGGGGGCTTCTCTTGTTGCGGAGCACGGGCTCTAGGTGCGTGGGCTTCAGTAGTTGTGGCACACGGGCTCAGTAGTTGTGGCTTCCAGGCTCTAGAGCACAGGCTCAGTAGCTGTGACGCACGGGCTTAGTTGCACTGCGGCATGTGGGATCTTCCCAGACCAGGGCTCGAACCCGTGTCCCCTGCATTGGCAGGAGAATTCTTAACCACTGCGCCACCAGGGAAGTCCCTCCATTTCCTTTTAAGCACATCTGGTGACTTTCTTACTTCAGATATTAGATTATTGGGTTTGTTTTGTTTTGCTTTTGGTTTTGTTTTGTTTTTGTTTTTTCAGTTCTACACTTTCCATTTGGTTCTTTTGCATAGTTTCTGTTTCTCTGCTGAGATTTCCTATCTTTTCATTTATTTCAGTCATTTTCCTTTATCTCACTGAACGTCATTATAGTAACTTTTTCCATAATCTCGCTGTTAATTCTAAATTTGTGTCATTTCAGAGGTGGTCTCCATTTACTGTCTTTTCTCTTAAGAATAGGTCACATTAAATACTGTATGACATCACTTATATGTGGAAGCTAAAAAAAAAAACAGGATTTCCCTGGCAGTCCAGTGGTTAAGACTCTGCGCTTCCACTGCTGGGGGCACAGGTTTGATCCCAGGTTGGGGAACTAAGATCCCGCATGCCCTGTGGCATGGCCAAAAACAAAAACAAACAAACAAAACTAGTGAATATAACAAAAAAGCAGCAGATTCACAGATACAGAGAACAAACAAATTGTTACCAGTGGGGAGAGGGAAGGGGGGCGATATAGGGGTAGGAGATTAGGAGGTACAAACTATTAGGTATAAAGTAAGCTACAAGGATATATTGTACAACTAGGGGAATATAGCCAGTATTTTATAATAATTATAAAATGGAGTATAACCATTAAAAATTGTGAATCACTATATTGTATACCTGTAAGTTATACATCAACTATACTTCAATAAAAAAATTTTTTTTTTAAATTTTATTTATTTATTTATTTATTTATTTATTTATTTATTTTTTATTTTTGGCTGTGCTGGGTCTTCGGTTCGTGCGAGGGCTTTCTCTAGTTGCGGCAAGTGGGGGCCACTCTTCATCGCGGTGCGGGGACCGCTCTTCATCGCGGTGCGCGGGCCTTTCACTATCGCGGCCCCTCCCGTTGCGGGGCACAGGCTCCAGACGCGCAGGCTCAGCAGCTGTGGCTCACGGGCCCAGCTGCTCCGTGGCATGTGGGATCTTCCCAGACCAGGGCTCGAACCCGTGTCTCCTGCATTAGCAGGCAGATTCTCAACCACTGCGCCACCAGGGAAGCCCAATAAAAAAATTTTTAAAAAAAGAGTAGGTCACATTTTCCTGGTTCTTTGTATATTGAGTAATTTGGGGTTTTATCCTGGAATTGTAAATGTCATGTGGATTTTGTTTTATTCCTGCAGAGAAGGTTGATGCTTTAGTGTATCAGGCTTTTCAGTTGGTTGGACTCAAACTGCAGTAGGTCAAACATCCTTTCCGTTTGTCTGGGTTTTGTTTGTTTGTTTGTTTTTTACATTTAATCTACACATGCATGATTCAGAAGTCAGCCATGAATTTGAGTATTGTGTATACACAGAATATGGGGCTTCCTCTCTCTGGCTACCCCCTTTATGGGATTTCCTCCCTTGCTTTTTAGCAGCTGTGATTGTCTTGAACTTTGTCCTTTGTTTCTTCAGGCTATTAAAGACTGGATTTTTCAGCAGAGTTTTAGCTGTGCTGTATGGTACCACCAACTGTCCCAGCTCCTTCTTCTGAGTGTCAGGATCCCTCACAGATCTGCCTAGTTTGGTTCATTCTCTAGTGCCTTCGGGTATTTGTTTTTATAATTTTACTCTGAGTTTATCATTGTTATTCACAGGAAATTTAATCCAGTAGGAACTTACTTAGTCATATTGGAAGCAGAACTCCTGCACCAGCTAATTTAGAAATTTGTACATGTGTATATTAGTGCTATTTCTACAACCAGAGTTTTGGACCTCTGCTTTCTGGAATCCATGAATCAATCTTTTGAATATCCTTAAAGGTGTCAAATCTTCAGACTTTAAGTCTCACTTTGATTTTTTTCAGTTAATTTTTATTGGCATATCGTTGATTTACAGTGTTGTGTTCGTTTTTTTGTTTTTTTGTTTTTTAATTTAAATAGCCAGAATAATACTTGGAGTCAAGAATAGTAAATATTTTTTCCAGTGAACAATAAATACAGTGAGCAAGTTGAGTTATTCCTTTTTAAGGTAAAAAATAACATGGGTCTTTGAAATAAGGAGAATTACCACTAAAATTAATAAACTGATTTTGAAAATGTTTAAAAGAGGAATTCTCAGGTACAGTTGAGCATTGACATTTTTATGTCTTCTTAAGGATTTACCTTCTCACATCCTTTGCCTGTTTTTTATTGGAATATTTTTCACTTACTATTTTTTTTTGAAAAGGCCTTCCTAACAAGGGTTGGAATCCTTTTCAATCATTTATATTCAAAGTATTTTATACAATTTCTCACTTACCTTCCATTATTTATGGGATCTTTTTCAAATGTAAATGATTTAAAATTTTGTGTAGCCAAATCTTCCATTTTCCCTTTATGAAACTTGTTTTTATGTTTTAAAAAGTCTTCCTAACCTCAAACCAAATGAATAATCATATTTTCTTCACATTATTTTACTTTTTGAAAAATTATTATTAAAACTTTTATTTGAATTTATTTTGCTGAATGATGTGAGATAGAGATCTAACATAATTTTTTCAGAATAGTTTATAAAGTAGCATCATTTATTGAATAATTTATTCTGTTTCTACTTAACTAAAAGTTAAGCTTCATCATACACTAGATATATATATACACTATACTAGAATCTATATGTATCAATAGATATAGATGCATCCTAGCATGTGTTTCTAGGATTTTTTTTTGTTTTATGTTTGTCTATTCTATTTTTTTTTTTTTTTTAAGGTTTTTATTTATTTATTTATTTATTTATTTATTTATTATTTATTTAATTTATGGCTGTGTTGGGTCTTCGTTTCTGTGCGAGGGCTTTCTCTAGTTGCGGCAAGTGGGGGCCAATCTTCATCGCGGTGCGCGGGCCTCTCATTATCGCGGCCTCTCTTGTTGCGGAGCACAGACTCCAGATGCGCAGGCTCAGTAATTGTGGCTCACGGGCCTAGTTGCTCCGCGGCATGTGGGATCTTCCCAGACCAGGGCTCGAACCCGTGTCCCCTGCATTGGCAGGCAGATTCTCAACCACTGCGCCACCAGGGAAGCCCTGTTTGTCTATTCTTGAAACATAACTTTGTCGTTTTAGTTACTCTAGCTTTGTAATGTGTTTTAATACTAGTGATGTGAGTTTACACACGTTCCTTTATATATTTTATTGCAGTATACCTTTGGCTTTTTCTACCTAGTTATGCTTTATGCAAACTTCAGAATAATTTTAAATCCCACTCCACCCCCCCAAAAAAAATCCTCATGGTATTTTTTTATTGAGATATAATTAACATACAACATATTAGTTTTAGGTATACAATATAGTTATTAGATATATGTATATATTGTGAAATGATCACAACAATAAGTCTGGATAACATCCATTACCACACATAGTTACAAATTTCTTTTTCTTGTGATGAGAACTTCTGAGATTTACTCTCTTAGCAACTTTCAAATATACAATAAAAATATGGAACATATCACAAATTTGCACATCATCCTTGAGCAGGGGTCATGCTAATCTTCTCTCCATTGTTCCAGTTTTCACTATATGTGCTGCCAAAAACGAGCACTCCTCATGGTATTTTGATTGGAATTGCATTCACTTTAAAAATATCTTTGGGGGCTTCGCTGGTGGTCCAGTGGGTAAGACTCTGGGCTCCCAGTGCAGGGGGCCTGGGTTCAATCCCTGGTCAGGGAACTAGATCCTGCGTGCATGCCGCAACTAAGAGTTCACATGCCTCAATTAGTCCGCATACCGCAACTAAAGAAGTCCTCATGCCACAACTAAGAGGCCACACGTCGCAACTAAAAAAAGATCCCACATGCTGCAACGAAGATCCCGCATGTTGCAACTAAAAACCAGTGCAGGGACTTCCCTGGTGGTGCAGTGGTTAAGAATCCGCCTGCCAATGCAATGGACATGGGTTTGAGCCCTGATCCGGGAAGATCTCACATACCATGGAGCAGCTAAGCCCGTGCACCACGACTACTGAGTCTGCACTCTAGAGCCTGCAAGCCACAATTACTGAGCCCACATGCCACAACTACTGAAGCCCATGTGCCTAGAGGCCATGCTGTGCAACAAGAGAAGCCACCGCAATGAGAAGCCCATGCACTGCAACAAAGAGTAGCCCCTGCTCACTGCAACTAGAGAAAGCCTGCGTGCAGCAAGAAAGACCCAACGCAGCCAAAAATAAAATAAATAAATTTATAAAAAAACAAACAAACAGTGCAGCCAAAATAAATAAATAATAAATACATAAATACATAAATAAAAATTTTAAAAATAAAAATATCTTTGAAGAAAATTTGACATTGTTATAAGTTTTCTTATTAGGTCATAGTATTCTCTGGATATCAGTTCTTTTATGTCTCCACGTTTTTTCATTGATTTTCTTGCTATAATGAATGGAATTTTTTCCATTCCACCGTCTACGTAGTACTTGGGAAAAGCTAACATTTATACTCAGCTATCACATCAAATTCTCTTATTGATTCTGTTGTTAGCCGATCACTTATTTCTTTCATTAATTTATGTGATGTGTTTTTTTCTTTCTTTGTATTTTTTATTGAAGTATAGTATAGTTGAATTACAGTGTTGTGTTAATTACTGCTATACAGCACAGTGACTCAGTTATACATATATATATACATTCTTCTTCATATTCTTTTCCATTATGGTTTATATATAGTTCCATGTGCTATACAGTAGGACCTTTTTGTTTATCCATTCTGTATACACCAGTTTGCATTTGCTAATCCCAGACTACCACTCGTACCCTCTCCCACCTCCTTCCCCCTTGGCAACCACCATCTATTCTCTATGTCCCTGATTCTGTTTCTATTTTATAGATAGGTTCATTTGTGTCATATTTGAGATTCCACATATAAGTGATATCAAACGGTACTTGTCTTTCTCTTTCTGACTTACTTAACTTAGTATGATAATCTCTAGTTGCATCCATGTTGCTGCAAATGGCATTATTTCATCCTTTTTTATGGCTGAGTAGTATTCCATTGTATATATGTACCCATTTTCTTTATTTATTTACTTATTTTTAATAGATCTTTTTTGGAGTACAGTTACTTCACAATACTGTGTTAGTTTCTGTTGCACAACAAAGCGAATCAGCCATATGCATGCACATGTCCCCACATCCCCTCCCTCTTGAGCCTCCCTCCCATCCTCCCTATCCCGCCCCTCTATGTCATCGCAAAGCACTGAGCCAATCCCCCTGTGCTATGCTGCTGCTTCCCACCAGCCAACTATTTTACATTCACTTGTGTATGTATGTTGATGCTACTCTCACTTTGCCCCAGCTTTGCCCTCCCACCCCATGTCCTCAAGTCCATTCTCTATGTCTGTCTCTTTATTCCTGCCCTGCAACTAGGTTCATCAGTACCATTTCTTTTTTTTTGTTGTTAGATTCCATATATATGTGTTAGCATACGGTATTTGTTTTTCTCATTCTGACTTACTTCACTCTGTATGGCAGACTCTGAGTCCATCCACCTCACTACAAATAACTCAGTTTTGTTTCCTTTTATGGCTGAGTAATATTCCACTGTATGTATGTGCCACATCTTCTTTATCCATTCATCTGTTGATGGACATTTAGGTGGGTTCCATGTCCTGGCTATTGTAAATAGTGCTGCAATGAACATTGTGGTAAAAGAGGGAAATTAGAACACTACCTAACACCATACACAAAAATAAACTCCAAATGGATTAAAGACTTAAATGTAAGACCAGACACTATAAAACATTTAGAGGAAAACATAGGAAAAACACTCTTTGACATAAAGCACAGCAAAATCTTTTTTGACCCACCTCCTAGAGTAATAGAAATAAAAACAAAAATAAACAAGTGGGACTTAATTAAACTTAAAAGCTTTTGCACAGCAAAGGAAACCATAAACAAGACGAAAAGACAACCCTCCAAATGGGAGAAAATATTTGCAAATGAAACAACAGACAAAGGGTTAATCTCCAAAATATACAAACAGCTCATGGAGCTCAATATCAAAAAAACAGTCCAGTTAAAAAATGGGCGGGAGACCTAAATAGACCTAAATAGACATTTTTTCTATGATGAAATAGACATTTCATCATACACACGGCCAAGAGGCACGTGAAAAGATGCTCAACATCACTAATTATTAGAGAAATGGAAATCAAAACTACAATGGAGTATCACCTCACGCCGGTCAGAATGGTCATTATCAAAAAAGCTAGAAACAATAAATGCTAGAAAGGGTGTGGTGAAAAGGGAACCGTCCTACACTGTTGGTGGGAATGTAAATTGATACAACCACTATGGAAAACAGTATGGAGGTTCCTTAAAAAACTAAAAGTAGAGCTACCATATGACCCAGCAATCCCACTACTGGGCATATACCCTGAAAAACCATAATTCAGAAAGAGACATGCACCACAATATTCACTGCAGCACTATTTACAGTAGCCAGGACATGGAACCAACCTAATTTCATTCTTTTACATGTAGCTGTCCAGTTTTCCCAGCACCACTTGTTGAAGAGACTGTCTTTTCTCCATTGTATGTTCTTGCCTCCTTTGTTGTAAATTAGGTGACCATATGTGTGTGGGTTTATCTCTGGTCTTTCTGTCCTGTTCCATTGATCTATATTTCTGTTTTTGTGCCAGTACCATACTGTCTTGATTACAGTAGCTTTGTGGTATAGTTTGAAGTCAGGGAACCTGATTCCTCCAACTCCGTTTTTCTTTCTCAAGATTGCTTTGGCTATTTGGGGTCTTCTGTGTTCCCATACGAATTGTAAGATTTTTTTGTTCTAATTCTGTGAAGAATGCCATTGGTAGTTTGATAGGGATTGCATTGAATCTGTAGATTGCTTCAGGTAGTATAGTCATTTTCACAATGTTGATTCTTCCAATCCAAGAACATGGTATGTTTCTCCATCTGTTTATATTGGCTTTGATTACTTTCATCAGTGTTTTATAGTTTTCTGAGGACAAGTCTTTCACCTCCTTAGGCAGGTTTATCCCTAGGTATTTTATTCTTTTTGTTGCAGTGGTAAATGGGATTGTTTCCTTAATTTCTCTTTCTGATTTTTCATTGTTGATGTATACGAATGCCAGAGATTTCTGTGCATTAATTTTATATCCTGCAACCTTACCAAATTCATTGATTAGTTCTTGTAGTTTTCTGGTGGCATCTTTAGGATTTTCTATGTATAGTATCATGTCATCGGCAAATAGTGACAGTTTTACTTCTTCTTTTCCAATATATATTCCTTTTATTACTTTTTCTTCTCTGATTGCTGTGGCTAGGACTTCCAAAACTATGTTGAATAAGAGTGGCAAGAGTAGACATCCTTGTCTTTTTCCTGATCTTGGTGGAAATGTTTTCAGTTTTTCACCATTGAGTGTGATGCTTGCTATGGGTTTGTCATATATGGCCTTTATTATGTTGAGGTAGGTTCCCTCTATGCCCATTTTCTGGAGAGCTTTTATCATAAATGGGTGTTGAATTTTGTCAGAAGCTTTTTCTGCATCTATTGAGATGATCATATGGTTTTTATTCATTAATTTGTTAATGTGTATCACATTGATTGATTTGCATATATTGAAGAATCCTTGAATCCCTGGGATAAATCAAACTTGATAATGGTGTATGATCCTTTTTTTTAAAATAAATTTATTTATTTTTGGCTGCATTGGGTCTTTGTTGCTATGCGCAGGTCTTCTCTAGTTGTGGCGAGCAGGGGCTACTCTTTGTTGTGGTGTGCGGGCTTCTCATTGCGGTCATTTCTCTTGTGGCAGAGCACGGGCTCTGGGTGTGCGGGCTTCATAGTAGTGGCATGTGGGCTCAGTAGTTGTGGCTTGCGGGCTCTAGAGCGCAGGCTCAGTAGCTGTGGCTCACAGGCTTACTTGCTCCGCAGCATGTGGGATCTTCCCAGACCAGGGCTCGAACCTGTGTCCCCTGCACTGGCAGGCGGATTCTTAACCACTATGCCACCAGGGAAGTCCCTGTGTATGATCCTTTTAATGTGCTGTTGGATTCTGTTTGCTAGTATTTTGTTCATTATTTTTGCATCTATGTTCATCAGTGATATTGGTCTATAATTTTCTTTTTTTGTGATATCTTTTTCTGGTTTTGGCATCAGGGTGATGGTGGCTTCACAGAATGAATTTGGGAGTGTTCCTCCCTCTGCAATTTTTTGGAATAGTTTGAGAAGGATCAGTGTTAGCTGTTCTCTAAATATTTGACAGAGGGGCTTCCCTGGTGGCGCAGTGGTTAAGAATCTGCCTGCCAATGCGGGGGACACGGGTTCAAGCCCTGGTCTGGGAAGATCCCACATGCCACGGAGCAACTAAGCCCGTGAGCCACAACTACTGAGCCTGCGCGTCTGGAGCCTGTGCTCCACAACGGGAGAGGCCGCGACAGTGAGAGGCCTGCGCACCGCAATGAAGAGTGGCCCCCGCTCGCCGCAACTGGAGAAAGCCCTTGCACAGAAACGAAGACCCAACACAGCCAAAAATAAAATTAAATAAATAAATAAATAAATAAAAAGTTGAACCTTCTTTAAAAAAAAAAAAAAAATATTTGACAGAATTCGCCTGTGAAGCCATCTGGTCCTCGACTTCTGTTTGTGGAAGATTTTTAATTACGGTTTCAATTTCATTACTTGTGATAGGTCTGTTTATATTTTCTAATTCTTCCTGGTTCAGTCTTGGAAAATTGTACCTTTCCAAGAATTTGTCCATTTCTTCGTGGTTGTCCATTTTATTGGCATATAGTTGTTTGTAGTAGTCTCTTATAATCCTTTATATTTCTGCAGTGTCAGTTGTGATTTCTCCTTTTTCACTTTTAATTTTATTTATGTGCATCCTCTCCCTTTTGTTCTTGATGAGTCCAGCTAAGGGTTTATCAATTTTGTTTATCTTCTCAAAGAGCCAGCTTTTAGTTTTATTGATCTTTGCTATTGTTTTTTTCATTTCTATTTCATTTATTTCTGCTCTGATCTTTATGATTTCTTTCCTTCTACTGACTTTGGGTTTTCCTTGTTCTTCTCTCTCTAGTTGTTTTAAGTGTAGGGTTAGATTGTTTATTTGAGATTTTTCTTGTTTCTTGAGGTGAGATTGAATTGCTATAAACTTCCCTCTTAGAACTGCTTTTGCTATGTCCCGTAGGTTTTGGGTCATTGTGTTTTTGTTGTCATTTGTTTCTGTGTATTTTTTTATTTCTTCTTTGATTTCTTCAGTGATCTGTTGGTTACTTAGTAATGCACTGTTTAGCCTCCATGTATTTGTGTTTCTTATAGTTTTTTTCACGTCTTCTTTATATGTGATGTGTTAAATTAATGTTTTCTAAACTAGACTTGTCATTTTCTTACTGGGATGAACACTATTTGGGTTATATTTTAACGGTCTGCTATATTTGATTTGCTATGATTTTACCTAGGATATTTACATCCATTTCCATAGTGGGCCTGGCCTCTCTTTTCTGTCTTTGCTGTTTTTTCTTTGGGTGTTGGAGTATTTGGGTGTACTGACTTCGTACAAAGAAATGGGAAGCAGCTTTTCTTTTTCTGTGACCTGGCAAGTGTATAGTGTGTATTACTTAAAGAGTCGTTCTTGACTCTTTCTCTCATACTCTACCTTCAGCCTCTCAGCAGTCATCCTTTCAGTCTACCTTTGTAATATGTACAGAATCCAGCCATTTAACCATTTCTCGTAGTACCACCCTTGTCCAAATGTTACTTTCTCTTGCTTAAACTATTACTGTAGGCATGTTGTGATCTTTGCCCCCCTTCAGTGTAGTCTCAACACAGCAGCCAGTGTGATCTTTTAAGAGGTAAGTTGGATTAGTTAACACCCCTTCCAAGCCCCTCCAGAGGATTCCTATCTCACTCATAAAAAATATCAAGCCCTTACCAAGGCTTACATCCTTTCTGACCTCATCTCCTACCACTCTCCTATTCACTTATTCTTCACTGGTCAAACTGGCCTGCTCATTCTTTAATCATGCCAAACAACTCATGCCTCTGGGCCTTTGCACTTCTGTTCTGCTGTTACCCCCCTGCATAGTTTACTTCCTAATGTCCTTCAGATTCCTGTTCATGAGCCAGCCTTATCAGAAAGTTCTTTACCAGTAATCTATAGAAATGAACAGTCTACCCCAGGCACTCTCTGTCCCCTCACTGGACTTTATTTTTCTTCTTAACACTTACCATCACCTACCTGACAATTGGTTTTTGTTTTGTTTTTGCTTTGCCTATTTATTGTCCCCCACTAGAATGTAAAAACTGTGGTTTTATTTACTGTATTACTCCCCAGTGTTTAGAACAGTGCCTGGAGAATGGATCCCTCCCCATACCATTAATAAATATTATTGGCGGAATAGGTAAATGAACTGAAGGAACTTACCTATAAAGGCATCTCAACCTCTAGTAGTTTTGGAAAGAAAACCTTGGACACCTCCTGTTTCTGTTTCTTCCCTTGTTATGTGTTTTTTAAGATTTCTTAGTTCTTGCATCAAATTTTTAGGCAGGATTATTGAGATATAGCATAAATACATATACTAAATAGTTCAACAATATTAAGTGTTCAGGGCTTCCCTGGTGGCGCAGTGGTTGAGAATCTGCCTGCCAGTCCAGGGGACACGGGTTCGAGCCCTGGTCTGGGAGGATCCCATATGCCACGGAGCAACTAGGCCCGTGAGCCACAACTACTGAGCCTGCACGTCTGGAGCTTGTGCTCCTCAACAAGAGAGGCCACGACAGTGAGAGGTCCGTGCACCGCGATGAAGAGTGGCCCCCACTTGCCACTAGAGAAAGCCCACGCACAGAAACGAAGACCCAACACAGCCATAAATAAATAAATAAATAAATAAATAATAATTTAAAAAAAAATATTAAGTGTTCAATTGGATGAGTTTTGACAAAAGTATACAGTAGTGTAAATATCACCACAATGAGGATATGGAACATTTTTATCACTTCTTGTGTCAATTTTGTTGACTGACATTATCCAGAAAATCATCCATTTCTCTAAAATCTTCACATTTTTAAAAAATATTTTATTTATTTATTTATTTATTTATTTTGGGGGCTGCATTGGCTCTTAGTTGCAGCACGCAGGATCTTTCATTGCAGCGTGTGGGCTTAGTTGCCCCGCAGCATGTGGGATCTTAGTTCCCTGACCAGGGATCGAACCCATGTTCCCTGCATTGGAAGGCAGATTCTTAACCACTGGACGACCAGGGAAGTCCCTTCACATTTTTTTTTTTAAATTTTTATTTATTTTATTTATATATTTTTGGCTGTGTTGGGTCTTTGTTTCTGTGCGTGGGCTTCCTCTAGTTGTGGCAAGCGGGAGCCACTCTTCATCGTGGTGCGCGGGCCTCTCACTGTCGCAGCCTCTCTTGTTGCGGAGCACAAGCTCCAGATGCACAGGCTCAGTAGTTATGGCTCACGGGCCCAGTTGCTCCACGGCATGTGGGATCCTCCCAGACCAGGGCTCGAACCCATGTCCCCTGCATTGGCAGGCAGATTCTCAACCACTGCGCCACCAGGGAAGCCCCCCTTCACATTTTTGATATCTCTTCACTAGTTAAAAATTAAGGATTTGTTATAAATCCGCTTTCCATTTCTAATTTAATTTCTGTGTTCTTTGATTTTTTTCTTAAATTTGTTAGCAGTATGTGTTTTTTAGTTTTCAAAAACTAGCTCTTATATTTATTTTCTTCTAATTCATTAATTTTTACTTGTATCTTTATTTTCTTCCTCTTATTTTTCTTAGACTTGTTTTGTTCTCCTACTTGTGTTGGATCTTCTGTGTTCATTTGTTTCTTATTAGTTTACTTAAAAGCTTTATGGCTTTGAATATGTGATTACTAATACTTTGGCCACATTCTAATTCATTGAGATGTGTACCGTTCTAATGACCATTTTCTAAGTAGCCTTTAATTGTCATTTTGATTTTTTCTCTTTGATTCTAAAGTTATTTGGGAGTTTTGTTTTGTTTTTATAGTTGAATTTCTTAAACTTTTGTTACTTATTTTTACTTTGGGGTATTTTTAAAAATTTAATTTATTGAGGTGAAATTATATGAATTTATATAACATAAAAATTAACCATTTAAAGTGAAGAATTCAGTGGCATTTAGAACATTCACAGTGTTGTGCAACCAACACCTCTATGCTCATGGCATTTTAATTCCACTTGTTTATCTCTGATTTTTAAAATAAAATATTGTAAGTTCTTTTTCTCTACTTATCAAGTAGAACAATTAAATAGGATAGAACTGTCCCTCATTTTAGTTAGGATTATGTTCAGCTGTAAGATGCAGAAAATCCCAAAATAACAGTAACTTAAATAAGATAGAAATAGATTTCCCTCTCAAGTGGAGGAAACCCAGAGGTTTTCTGGTTTGGCACTGCACGGTGTCATGGACCAAGTTTCTTTCTATTTTGTTGCTCTGCTATACATGGTTTTCATTTCCAAGGACCCCTCAAAGTCTAAGATGGCTATTGGAATGCCAGCCACCTCATCTGTATGCAAGCCTGTGTGAAGTAGAAACAGTTAAAGAAGGAATGCAGTTAAAAAAAAAAATTAATAGATGTCTTTTTCTTTAAGGGCCTTTCCTGGGAGTTCATGCACATTACTGCCTACATTCTATTGGCCAGAACTGAGTCACGTGGCCAAACCTAGCTGCAGTGTAGACTGGGAAATATTTTTATTCTAGGTAGACCATATGCACAGCTAAAAATCAAGAGTTTTATTACAGAGGAAGAGAAGGAGAGCAGATAATGGGAAACAAGTAGCAGTTTCTGCCATGCACCCCCATGTGTAAATGTAGGACTTCCTGCTTCCTCCTTTTCTTACCACTTCTCCATTTCCTAGTTAGTATAGGTATCAGTGAGATTTTAGATAATAGTAGCTATTTATTGAAGGTTTACCATGTGCCAGGATTTAATCTTCCCAACAACTCTACCTGTGTAAGTACTGTCGTTATCCCCATTTTATAGATGAAGAAAAATGAGATGCAAAAAGGTTAAGGTTTTTAACTAAGGTCATACATCCAGTAATTCAAACACATGCTGTAGGTCCAGATTAACCACTATATACTCTCAACCCTATTATCATTAAATGTTTTTACAGTGTATGTACATTGTGTGTACATTGTGTATCTTTCCTCTGAAGAGTACTTTTTGACATTTGCACTATTTCAGAATCCTATTAACATCACTTTTATAGAATTAAGTATCTTTTACTCTTTTTGCTTTATGCCATTCGTTTTTTAATACAATTTATCTACTATGTTCCTGAGTTTTGTTTGGTTAGTTTTTCTTGTTTTTGGTTTTTTTGGTTTTACCTTTTACTGTTGAAATTTTCAGACTACAAGAAAAGTAAAGAGAATACTTTAATGAATCACCATGTAGATTAAGCAGTTGTCAATATTTTGCCAATATTTTTTCAATCATTCTCTTTGTCCCCCTGCCAGATTTTTGTTCTTGGAGGTTTTAAATCAAATTCCATTCATTATAACTGAAAATACTCAGTAGATATGTCTAACTTGTAAGGCTTTCTTTCTAGCATAACATAACATTATTATACATAACAAAATTAATAATTTGTTAATATCATATAGTCTATTTTCAAATTCTTCATATTATCTCCAAATGTCATTTCACAGTGGGTTTGTCAGAATTAAAACCTAAGCAAGCTTCATACTTTGTGTTTGGTTGATATGTCTCTTAAGGGTCTTTTAATGTATAACAGTTTTCCCACCTCCCTTTTATAATTTTTATTTTTTTTTAACATCTTTATTGAGGTATAATTGCTTTACATTGTTGTGTTAGTTGCTGCTGTATAACAAAATGAATCAGCTATATGTATACATATATCCCCATATCCCCTCCCTCTTGCGTCTCCCTCCCCCCCCATCCCACCCCTCTAGGTGGTCACAAAGCACCGAGCTGATCTTCCTGTGCTATGCGGCTGCTTCCCACTAGCTATCTATTTTATATCTGGTAGTGTATATATGTCCATGCCACTCTCTCACTTCATCTCAGCTTACGCTTCCCCACCGCCCACTGTGTCCTCAAATCCATTCTCTACGTCTGCATCTTTATTCCTGTCCTGCCCCTAGGTTCTTCAGGACCTTTTTTTTTTTTTTAGATTCCATATATATGTGTTAGCATACGGTATTTGTTTTTCTCTTTCTGACTTACTTCACTCTGTATGACAGACTCTAAGTCCATCTACCTCACTACAAATAACTCAATTTCGTTTCTTTTTATGGCTAATATTCCATTGTATATATGTGCCACATCTTCTTTATCCATTCATCTGTCGATGGACACTTAGGTTGCTTCCATGTCCTGGCTATTGTAAATAGAGCTGCAATGAACATTGGGGTACATGACTCTTTTTGAATTATGGTTTTCTCAAGGTATAAGCCCAGTAGTGGGATTGCTGGGTGGTATGGTAGTTCTATTTTTAGTTTTTTAAGGAACCTCCATACTGTGCTCCATAGTGGCTGTATCAATTTACATTCCCACCAACAGTGCAAGAGGGTTCCCTTCTCTCCACACCCTCTCCAGCATTTATTATTTGTAGATTTTTTGATGATGGCCATTCTGACCGGTGTGCACCTCCCTTTTTTTTAAAATGCCTTTTATTTGTTGAAGATGTTCTTGATTTTTTTTAAACAGTGGTCTCAATTTTTTTTCTAATATCTTGTTATACTGGGATACATATTTAAGTAGTATTTTTTCTGAAAGAAAAATGTTTATTATGTTTCGAAGTCTTAGTTTATCTGAGAATGTCTGTCTTTTGCCCTTCTACACGAATGGGGCAGTTTGGGGGCACAAAAGTCTGAGGCCAATCAGATTTGTGTGGGGTTTTTGTTGTTTGTTTGTTTTCTGTTTGTTTTAATGCTTACAGGATTATTTTTTCTCATTGTCCTTGGAAATTAAAGACTGAACCAGGGTATGTCTGGGTCAAGGATGGCAAATGTCTGATAAATATGCTTTCATTTCTGTGCCAAAGACAGGCATTACTAATTGATCACAGCACTCTTTCCCATTGAATACAAATGAAGTTTCAGATTCATTTAAAAAAAAAATAAAACAAAGCCCCCAAAACCCACTTTTTTTGCAAACTCTAATGAAGGTGTTGGTCTCCTGTTATTAAGTTTATTAGCATGTCCTTTGAATATTCAGGCTTTAAATCTCTCTTTCACTCAGGAAAGTTTACTTTTGCTTTCCGCCCCCCCCCCCCTTCCTTTCTCATTTTTTAAAATAATTGCTCTTCTCCTATCAGTCTTGATCTTTCTGGAATAGCTTTTAAAGATTAGGGTTCTATCTTCATGTCTTTACTCCCCCCACCATTATTTTCATCTCTATGTTTTCTTTTGTATTGTAGAAGAGGCTCAACAAAGTCATTCGTTTCACTAATTTGGTTTTCTATTACTATATTTAACTGCTGCTTATAACCTTACCTGTATTTTTTCCTGAACATTTTCTAATATGACTGCCAAAATCTAGATTGAAATGCAATTTACTCTGTATGTTTTTTTGTGTGTGTTTTTGTTTTTTACTTTTTTATTGAGGTTTAATCTTCATTAAGTAATACGCACTACTTTTAAGTTTGAGCTCAGTATATTTTTACATATGGTTATATGTATATGTATAGCTGATTCACTTTGTTATACAGCAGAAACTAACACAACATTGTAAAGCAATTAAACTCCAATAAAGATGTTTAAAAAAAGTCATCTGTATTATTAATAAAAGATATTGTTGAATATGACTTATACCTATTTCCAAAATTGCATGATCTGAATTAAAGAAATATCCTGCAAAGAAAAAAAAAAAATTGCTAACTGCCACCCAGATCAAGATACAGAATATTTCTCAAATCCCAGCAGGCTCCTTTATGCCCCCTCTCATTAATACTCTCCGTTACACAGGTAACAGTTATTCTTATCTCGTTCACTATCCATTAGTTTTGCCTGTTTTTGAACTGTACATAAATGGAATCATATAGTACATACCCTTTGTTTCTTTTGTTTGTCTGTTTGTTTTTTAAATATTTATTTTTTTGGGTGCACCAGGTCTTAGTTGTGGCATGCGGGACCCTTAGTTGCAGCATGCAGAATCTTTAGTTGTGGCATGCGGGATCTAGTTCCCTGACAGGGATCAAACCTGGGCCCCCTGCATTGGGAGCTTGGAGTCCTAGCCAGTGGACCACCAGGGAAGTACCCCCCTGCTTTGCTTCTTTTGTTCAACACAATCTACGTGAGATTTATTCATGTTATTACATGTAAGAGTAGTTCATTCTTCATTATTGCTGTGTAGTATTTTGTTGTATAAGTACACCACAGTTTACTACTTCTACTATTGATGAAAGTGTGTTTCTTTTACCAGTCTTGGCTACTATGAATAAAGCAGCCATGTTCATTTTTATGTATGTCTTTTGGTGGACATATGCTCTTTTTCTCTTTGATATATACCTAGGAATGGGATTGTTAGGTCATAAGGTAGATGTATGTTTAACTTCAGTAGACAGTGCCAAGCAGATTTCCAAGGTGGTGTACCAATCAATATACATGACCATCTGCAGTATATGAGAACTTCAGTTGTTCCACATCTTTCCTTTGCCAACTCTTGGTTTTAATTTTGGTTTTGGTTTTCATTTTAGCCATTCTGGTGGGTGTGCAGAAGGATCTCATTGTGATTTTGATTTTGATTTCCCTGGAGAATAATGATCTTGGGTACCTTTTCTTCTGCTTTTGGTCACTTGGATATATAAGTCCTGTGTTGGATATACATTTATGTATTAAAAATACCATCTCTGCCTTGGCTCATGTTTTCACTTTTAATGGTGTCTTTTGATAAACACAAGTTCTTAATTTCAATGAAGTCAAATTTGTCAGTTTTTTTCTTTAATGATTAGTGCTTTTTGTGTCCTATTTAAGAACTATTTGCCTACAAGATCATGAAGATATTCTTCTATTTTTTTCTTCTAGAAGTTGTATTATTTTACCTTTCACATTTAGGTGTGTAGTTCATCTCGAATTAATTTTTGTTTTTGGCATGAGGTAGAGACAAGGTTAATTTTTTTCCATACAGATATCCCATAGATTGAGCACCATTTATTGAAAGGTCAATTTTCCCCACTGATCTGCAGTGGTGGCTTGTCATAAGTCAAGCGATTATATATGTTTGGGTGTATTTGTAGACTTTCTGTTCTGTTCCAGTGGTCTTATTTATCTGTCCTTGTGCCATTACTGTTGAGTGTGAAATTGAAAGTTTCCAAAGTTTTCGCAATGACTGTTCTAGAGGGATACTTATTCCTTAGATTGGTATCCTTCTGTTCAATTTAATACCTTTTCGCATGTTCGGTGATTTTTTTTTTCCATCCTTTTTTAGGCAGTCTGTACTTGTTCATATTGAGATCTCAGATGGACGTCTGTTAAGATTTTCAGGTACAGATAAAAGGAAAAGAGGAACATTTAATTTACACTGCAGGCGTTAAACACTCCTAGAGGAGTGTAGAAAGGAAACTAGAGCTAGAGATAGTCATGGCAAGGAGCTAAACCCTCTGCTTGCTGTAATAGACCAACTTAGTGTTCTCATTCTGGGGTTCTTGCCTCTTTAAGAAGCCAGACTCAACTTTGTCTTCCTCCTGCCTCATGCGGCCACCCACACCAGTTGTAAGCCAGCAGCTGCTAAGTTTCTTGCGATACCCTGGTGGGATCCAGTTGTGCCCTTCTAAGTGTGTTAGAACCCACCTTGGCTCTTGGCCTAGTTGCTCCAAGGAAAGGGCATCAGTGGGGTATGGCAGCTGAAGTCTCATCTATGAACCTATCAAGCAGGCAAAGGGTTGAACATCAGTTGTTCTTTTCCTCATTCCAGTCCCATCTGCAGTTTGTCTTGTAGAAAATTCCTCATAGTTTCTGGTATGTGGTTGCCTAGTACTGATATATACTTTCTTTCTTTCTTTTTTTTTTTTTTTTCTTCAGTCATTTCAGTGGAAAACTGGAAGGGTAGACAAAATAACTAGACGCATGTACTTAAAGCCATTCTAATTACAAGTCAGTGCTAGTATGGCGGTTCCTTAAACTAAAAACAGAGCTACTATATGACCCAGCATTCCCACTACTGGGCATATACCCTGAGAAAACCATAATTCAAAAAGAGACATGTACCCCAATGTTCATTGTAGCACTATTTACAATAGCCAGGACATGGAAACAGCCTAAATGTCCATTGACAGATGAATGGATAAAGAAGATGTGGTACATATATATAATGGAATATTACTCAGCCATAAAAAGAAATGAAATTGGGTCATTTATAGAGATGTGGATGGATCTAGTGTCTGTCATAGAGTGAAGTAAGTCAGAAAGAGAAAAACAGATATCATATATTAACGCATATATGTGGAAAGCTAGAAGAATGGTACAGATGAACCTATTTGCAGGGCAGGAATAGAGAGGCAGACCTAGAGAACAGACGTGTGGACACAGGGCGGGAAAGGGAGGGTGGGATGAATTAGGAGATTAGGTTTGACATAAATACACTACCACGTGTAAAATAGATAGCTGTTGGGAACCTGCTGTATAGCACAGGGAGCTCAGCTCGGTGCTCTGTGATGGCCTGGTTGGGTAGGATGGAGAGTGGGAGGAGGTATAAGAGGGAGGGGATGTGTCTATGCATATGGCTGATTCACTTCACTGTGTGGTAGAAACTAACACAACATTGTAAAGCAATTACACTCCAATAAAAAAAAATAGTTTTTTTTAAATGAGTTTCTTTTCCTTTTTTTTTTTTTTTTTGCCGCACCACGTGGCATGCGGGATCTTAGTTCCCTGACCAGGGATCAAACCCATACCCGCTGCTGTGGAAGCACGGAGTCCAAACCACTGGACCGCCAGGGAATTCCCCCTTTAAATGAGTTTCTAGGCTTCCACGTTGAATACTTTGAAAGTCTATTCATTTTATGAAGGTGAGCGTTGGTCTTTCTGTGTTGGATCTCAGCTCTGCAGCTTGGTATCTCCCCACCCCCTGAAGCCTGAATATGAGTAGAACCATAGCCCAAAGTCCCAGTAAGCTGCACTGCAGAAGATGAAGACAATGACAGAATGAGGTAGGAGAGATTGTTTTGAAACTTATGAGTTTCGGACGATCTGCTTGTATGCCTTTATTTAATAAAAATGCCTCATGGCTTTTCTTGCCAGTTGGACAAGAGAAACTGACCCTGGGATTCGGAATGACCCAGAATTTTGTGCTCTTGTGGAGCCAGAGCCCTTTCCCAAGCCAGCTTGTTGCAGACCCAGCTGGGGAGCAGGGGCTGTTTCCTATATTCTTTGTAACTGTAGCGCTGCTTATAATTCTCAGGAATTGGTAAGTAAATAAGAGTACACATTTAGAAGTTTGGGGCTCTTTATGCATAGCTTTTTTTGTTTGTTTTTCCTTTTAATGTAGCTAAAGTATATAGATTTTCTAAGTTTTATTTTTTATTCTCTTGTGGAAAAAACAGTAATTTAAAATTTTTTACACTGTAATTCAAATACAAGAACCTGGAATAGACCCCCCCCAGTAATATTTTTTGAAGAAAGCAGTAATAGGAAATTTAACTAGGAAGACCCTAAGCTTCAATTGTAAAGATATCTCCTTTCTCCAAGAATTAGGCCTGATCAGGGTTCAGACCCACTTATATGGAATGGGAGGGGATAAATCACAACTAAAGACCTTGGCACTTCTATAAGAAATTTAAATAACAGACAGACATATAGAGATTCGTAAATATGTACTTGGTGCCAGCTAAACCACAGAGAAGATACTGCATTTGTGGTCCAGGGAAGTTAAATATTTGTGGTCAACTTAAAATTCAACATAAAACTCTCATCTGTGATGGAAACTATCCAGAAACTGCATGGAAGGCGTGCGAGCTGCATGCGCTCTCAAAGGCCTCTCCTCTCACTCGGCTGAGCTAGAAGAGCCTATGCCCCTTCCTTCACACTGCATAGCTGGGAACCCTTGTTAGGAGAGAAGGGGCTCCCTGGCGCTCTGGTTACCTGCCCAAGAAGGTACCCAGAAGGTAAGGCCCTCTCTGCTTTGTGGCTCACTCCTTCACGTCTGATCAAATGGCACTTTATCCAGGTGACTTTCTCTGTCCGTGTTAGATTAAATAGCAATACTGTCCCCTACCCTGTTACTCTCTGTCCCTCTTACCCTACTTTATTTTTTTCCTAGTACTTCCCACTACTTGTCCTGTATTTGTTCGCTTGTTTCTCAGTTTCACAAGAATGTTAAGCTGCATGACAACAGGAACATCATTTTATTGACTGCTATATCCCTCGTGTCTTAAATAAGCCCTACTATGCATAGCAGATGCTTAATAAATATTTATTGAATGAATTCAGTAGAATACTTGAAAATGTTTTAGGAAGTACAGTTTAAGGAGCAAAGAGTTATTGTACTCTGACCCCTGGAATAGGGTACTCTCACACGGCAGAACCTCAGACTGTGAGATCAGCCTGAAACACCTCAAATATCCTGCCGTTCTGTGGTATCTGCATGTAACCCCTGATAGGGAGACTGGCACTGGCAGACAGTGCAAAGCCTTCAGATGTACCAGGCGCCTCTTGCCATAACACCTGGGTTATGTGTAGAGATGTAATTAACACAATTTAATTTTCACATTAAAAAGTGTTACAGTGTTTGTTTCTGGCCTTCAGATTTGTTGAAGACCCTCCTGTTGTTGATTGCTCTGGTGTGGGAGCCCTTTCCGGGCAGCATGCAGACTGGAGCGCATAATGTACTTTTCCACATTCTTTTTGGATATGTAAAGGCAGTCCCCGTTGCCCAGCCTATTGTCATTTGAGACCCTGCCTGCTTGAGGGGTCTGTTGTTGCTGACCACTCCCAGGCCTGTTGGACCTGATGGTGACTGACGGACTTTATGATGAACAGTTTTTCTTCTGTCTGCTTTTCTTTGCTGCCTTTGCTGGGTCTTTCAGTCATCCCAACACAGAGAAATTCTGTTGCAATAAACATGGTTGGTTTTCTGGATCTGTTCCAGAACGTTGCTGTTGATGATCTTTAGCATTTGGTATGAAATGTGCTTCCCAAATGATGTTGATAATCTCTAAGATATGCTGTTAAGTGGCAACGTGTATCACCATTTATATAAATGTATATAAAAGGTATAGGTCCGGGACTTCCCTGGTGGCGGAGTGGATAAGACTCTGCACTCCCAATGCAGGGGGCCCAGGTTCGATCCCTGGTCAGGGAGCTAGATCACACATGCATGCCGCAACTAAGAGTTAGCATGCCACAAGTAAGGAGCCGGCGAGCCACAACTAAGGAGCCCACCTGCTGCAACTAAGACCTGGCGCAACCAAATAAATAAATAAACAAATAAGTATTAAAAGGTATAGGTCCATAGTTAATCATATATGGCAGTATATGTATAACTATCTCTGCAGGCCACACCAGAAACTGGCAACCAGGCTGGGAAACAGAGGCTTTAGAAACCAGAGGTGGGAAGATTGTTTTTAAAATTCAGCCATATGTACTCTCTGGTTGGTTGGTTGGTTGGTTTTTACCATGTGCCTCGTGTTTAAACTACATATTACTGAACAGCTTCAGTTTGTCCTGGTACTTGAAGCCCAGGTGCCACCATATCTTCAGTGCCTCCTAGAAGAGATGCTGTCATTGAACTTCTTTTCTGCTTTGTCAGCAGCAAGAATGACTTTAGGCTAAGTAACAGAATTCAGTGACAGGATTCAGTTTTAGCTCTGTGTTGTCAATTTAAAAAAAGTTTAAGCTGTGTGTAGGCTTCCCTAGTACAGGCTGGTACAGAAATTTTGTCTCTCTCTTATCAGTACGAAGCACTGAAACTATACTAAGTAGTTTATAATTGTTTGTATGTCTTTCTGTGTGTGTGCTTCAGAAGTTAAGTAAACAGCATTCAGAGTTGCTGGCTTACTGTCTCTAAGCCTGTTCTTAGACTAATGACTTGGAAAGATTTAGTGAAGAATCAGAAATAGACTCTAGCAGCAGCTTTCTGATCTCTTTTTCAAATCCTGTGAGGATATGCTACATAGGCTTGGCGATCAGGAGTGGATCAGATGAGATACCGTCAATGTTAATGCCATTTTGCCAGAATGACCTGCAGAAAAATCTGGTTAAAAATCTAGTTGCGAATCATAGTCTTCATTCTGCTCCATTCTGATCATAAGAAAACTCCATATAAGTTATTTATTCCATCTGGGCTTGAATTTACTCTCTGTGAAACTGGGATGAGAATAGTCCCTTCCTAAGATTTCGGTAAGGTTTAAATGAGATAACATAAGTGAAAATATCTATATTTTAAAAATAAAAGTCTCTCTCAATATATATATGTTCTTTATAGTGATTGGAGGGGGCGGTTAAGAAGACTCCAAAGAAACGACCAGGTTCAGTCCAGTTCTGCACCAGGTTCCTATATATCTTCCCAGATCACCCTGCAGTTTCTGTTGCTGTTTTCTGTAATTCATAAGGATTCCCTCAGATCCTCCACCATCTCCCTTTTCCACCCTTTCAGCTCTTGCCATTATCTTGTGGCTTTGGATGTCAAAAAACTGTTAGATTTGCCTTTTAGGCTAGGATACAGGCCCAGCAAGAAATTAGGCAGAATTCAGGTAGTTTTTCAGATGGCAAATCAGGTGTGCTTACAGTTATACTATCCCAGGATTCTCTTGTAATGGACACCCACAAGTGAGGGTTTGTGAGCCCCAGAAGGAGAACAGCAGAACACCACTTTGGAAATAAAATCACACTGTCCTGGGCGTTCCAGCACTTCCCATGCTGGCCTCCTTTCGGCACCACTCCTTTCTGCAGTCCCACCCTCCTCTTCGCCCTGGCACATAGTCCCAAGAACATGCCACCTGCCTTCTCTGTCTCTCTGGCCCCATCCTTTGGCTGCTCAGTTTATTTTTTCCACATCCTAACCCTCTTCCAGTTCCAAACTAAATAACTCCCACAGATGGCTTGTTCCATCAAAGCTGTTTAAGAACACAGGACAGTGAACTGGGGTCCAGAGGAGCTGCCAAAGTCCAAGGCTGCCCTTCCTACGGAGGCCCGAGACAACTTTGTCATTAGCTCCCTAGCAGTCCACGGACATGAGCAGAAAGGCTGGCAGGTGGGGTGGTGGGATGTCTCTTTAACACTAGACTCCTCTAGCAGCTAGCAACCAGTTCTCACTTAGATTCACATGTCAGAACTGGAGCCGGATCCATTGCACTCCGTTTTCCACAGGAGGCAGAGCACTTTGTAGTTGGCATTTCTCCCCCACTTTTTTACAGCATGGAAACCCAACAGGAAATGGCAGTCCCATTTGTGTTTTGGATCGTGGTTTGAATCCTTACTGAACCTTTTTGTGAACTCTTGGAGAGGTCTAGATCCCTGCTCTGCCTGACCTGAAGGGCAGTATTCCCAGCTGTCAGCACATCCTTGGGAAGAGGGTGAACTTCAGACGCCTATTAGAAATCCTGCAGATGAGAGAAGACCCAGAATTTCACTCTTTCTTTCCTGTCAGCAAGGACATGTAAGTTTCCTGTCTGCCTTGTCATCAGCTTTGGAACACTTTTCTCCTACATTTCCCCGTGTACACAGTGGTCTGTGAGCTTCTTCCCCCAGTCATTATCCCAGCACTTGCCTTCCCTCTGTCATAATCAGATGGGTCTGGTTAATTTTGTCCTCGTGACAAGACGGCCTTTTCCTTGTCCTCGCCGTTATTCCTGTGGGACTTACGACCTCTCTGGTCATGGTCTCCCTCTCTTTCCCTTCCTTCTCCCTCTTCCCTCTCTAACTGCAGCCTTTGTAAGTAGATTCCTCCGAGGTCACTGAGGAAGGGCAGTGTGTGCCGTTTGCTGCTGTGCAAGTCTCTTTTCCCTCAGTAAGCCGAGTTCCCTTGAGAGAGCCCCTCCCTTCCTCCATTAGAAGCCATGTTGGCGGCTTATCTGCTTGAACTTGGGCATAACAGGGCAAGGAATGATGGCATTTGTGGAGTGGTCTGGCCAGGCAAAGGGAAGTTAACTCTCAGCTGGAGAGAGCAGACAGTTGAAGAAGCTTCCCCCGGAAAGAGCAGAAGAGAAGGAAAGAGAAAATTCTGTGGCAGGGAAGTACTCCCTGAGAACTCAGTCAGAAATCAGCATCGCCTCCCTCATCCTGGTCTTTCTACTGAGAAGGAAACTATTGTTCTTTCTCTTCCCTGCCTTCATATATTGCTCCAGGATCAAGGATTGCCAGATGAACAACGCACCCTGTCGCTCTCACAGTAAAAGTTTCTCAGATTGATGGATTTGTGGAGCCTTTGGGTGCCAGGTGGAAGGAGGGAGCTTTGACTTCCTTTGTCTTGTCCCCATGCTCTCTGATGGACTTTCCTCTTTACAGTCCATCCAGAGTCCAAAACTGTGTAGTGCAGAGAACTTTCTGGGGACACTCCTGTGTAGGTTTTAGCTTGGCATCCAATAGTGACGAGTTTCCCATATTCGTTCAGCTCATCAGCTGACCAAGTGAGGTCTTATCCATGCTGTGTCCAGGGAAATGAAATGAACTGGATGATAGAACTCCTTTTAGGCCAGGTACCCTGAGAAGTTTTTGATTTCAGTATCTCTGTTCTTGCCTGTAGCTTAGCCAAGCTCCCATTTGGTTCGTGTTCATCTAAATGTGAATTCATCAGAACTGTTTCTTTTGTCCTGGGGGCTGGCCTTTGGGCTAGTGCTGAGCTGGTGGGGGGTGGGGGGGTGGGGGGGTGGATATACCCTTTAGTAAAAAGGACTTGAAGTAGGTCCCTTTCTCCAAAAGTACCATTACTTCCAGACAGGCTACAAAGTATAATGGACTGAGCACAGACTTTGGAGTAAGACACATAAGGGTTCAAATCCCCGTTTTACCACTGACTGGATGTTTGTTTCTTCCAAGCTCCAGTTTCTTCTTCCTCTTTCTATCTCCCAGGATTACTGTGATAATCAGATGAAATAACATAATGCCTAGCGACCATCAGCCACCACTTCATCTCCACTACAGCTTTCCCAGAAAAATGGGATATTGCAGCCACCGAGAAGTTGTGACCCATGAAAACTGCAGAAGAAGTAAAATGCTGACTTGTTCTGCATGCCACTACCCTGAACCTCCTTAATGGGTTTCTTGCATGCTCATGAGTTTTTGTTTCTAGAACGTGCCCTGCCCTGAGTTTGTTCAGTTTTCTTTTTCACTTGTGAGAACTTCTTTCATGATCAGTACCCAAGGGCTTTAGAATGTCTGGACGGTAGTTCTCCTAGAAGGCAAGCCTGTTTCCTTTGTGCCACCCCAGAGGCCTTGCTGGCCGACTGATCTCCAGAGACCACTCCTTACCTCTTTGCACCTTGGCTTTTCTTAAGGGGCCCTTCCTGGCTTCGAATCTGGTGAGAAGTGATCCAGAAACCTTGTCCTCAGCCTCTTACAGGGCACACTGGTTTGGCTTGTACCCTCCAAGTGGCCCGGAGGGAGCTGCAGGGTGTCAGAGATGGCCATGGGAAAGAAACGGCTCACAGAAAGAGCACAGCGCGTGAGCCAGTGGCTCCCACTGCCTGCTGGAGCGGGCTCAGTGAGGCTGCTGACAAGAGTCTTCAGAACACTAAACAGGTGATTAAAACATCAGTATAAGTCTTTCCAAATCTCACAGAAAGCCAAAAACTTAGTTTGGACACCAACAGAAATTTTCCGCTCTGGAGCTTTATAAACTGGTCTGCTGTTTCTTCCTCTGCTCTGTGGCCAGAGGGGAGCTCTGTGCTAATGATTCCATAAAACCCTCCAAGTCTTCCTGAGTGGCTTATCGTATGAGAAGAACCTATACCACCTTTTTCCATCATGAATTATCTTCAGGCTCTCACTGTTAGTTCAGATTCTGAATCTTCAGCCCTTCCTTCCAAAAAGGCCAAGCCCAGCTCTTGGCACTGTCCCCTGTGACAGAGCTGAGCTCCAGCATCAAGGTCAGAGGCAGAACCGTCTTTCCTCTCCTTTCCAAGATGACTGCCCAGAGTCATAGAAACCTTTAAAAATGGAAAGAGATCTCGAGAATCACCTGCATTTTGCAAACAGGGTTCGGTAACTTGCCGAAGATCACACAGGAGAGCATGAAGTGAACGTTCCTCTAGACCCTGCTTTCCCTAGACCTATGGCAGGTCAGCTGCCCAAGAGAAGTGCAGCAAGCCCAGAAGGAGTTCCGTCTTCACAAGATCGGCAGCAAGAGGCTGCCCCCTTTGAATTTATGATCAGCTCTTTCCCCTTGAGATTGTGAGAGTCTCTGCCCGAAGCACAGGCAGATGCTCTGGACCCATCGAGAGCTGTGGGCAGCTGGAACGCTGGTTAGGAGCAGAGGCACCTTCCAGCCCCTCCACTTACCGACTGCCTAAAGTTGAGCGAGTTACTTAACTTCTCTGTGCCGCCTTGATTTCCTCATCTGTAAAATCGAGGTATTTGACAGCACCTACCTCATGGGGCTGTTGTGTGGATTAGATGAGGTGGTGCATGTCAGCTTTTGGCACAGTGCCTGGCACTGGCAGCCGTTCACTTAGTGTTAGCCATGGCTGAGAAGGGTAGAGGAGCACGCGGCGGGTTTGGTTGTGCCTTAGAAGCCCCAGTGGTGCTCTCGCAGGAAGTGGCTCTGGTGAGGTGGCAAGAACACAGGCCTACGAAGTCATTGCATCTGGCTTCAAATCTCATTTAACTTATTTTTTCATCTCTCTTATCATTATCTGAATGTAATCGTAACTGCTTTGTAAGGTGCTGAGGATTCCTAGATTCCAAAATTGCCATGAAAAATGTAGCGTGTTCTTTTGTACCTTAGCTAGAGTTGCACTTGAAGAGTGGACTAAGCTTGTGACCACCTTCACTTAGTCTTCTAGCCTTTAAAGCAGTGATTCTACAACTTCAGTGTTCATAAGTACCTGGAACACTTATTGAAAGTACACATGCTGGGGCCCTGTCCCCAGAAAAACTAATTTATTTAGTCCAAAGTGGTGTCCAGGAATCTGCATGTTTAACAAGCTCGCTGTGTGATTCAGATGCAGGTGGTTTTTTAAATGCTTTTTAGTGCTCATTGGTAAAGAAAGGGGAACTAATATTTATTGAAGTTCTTCTATATGCCAGACATTTGGCTTACTTATACCTTATCAAACTATAAATAGACTTTAGCTAGCTTTAGTTAGCAAAGCTTGTCTTGTCTCCAGCCATGAGGCATGGGCCACTTGAGACTCAGGACTCTAGATGTAGGACCTGAAAGTACAACTTAAAGTGGCCTCACACCTCAGCCCTAATCTCAGAATTTCTCTTCACCATATTTTTAATATGCTGTGGGGATTCTCGAGATACAGGTGTAATTTTTTTCTCAGAACGTGACATCAGTGCTTTGAAGAAGATAAGTCTCACCTCTTGCTGAGGTGTGTTGTACCTTGCCCTGGGGCAGCAGCCTGCAGTTAAGACAAGGCAGAACATGCCCAGAGCTTGGCTTCTTGTGGTATCTTATTTCAAACTAGAAACTGTAGGCAGCCTGTCAAAAGAGAGCACCATTCCTTATGGAGCCTAAATCTCCGTGGGGAGCATCACTTGAAGCAGAAAAAAGCATCTCTGAGTAGCCAGTCCAGGGTGTTCGCATTGCACAACACAAGGAGCGTGATTCACGGTATACAATGTGGCTGGCACCCCCTCCACGATCATGATGTCCTCTGGAATTGTCCTAAGGTCCCAAAGCTGCCGTCAGCCTCCCATGATCAGTCATCCACGTTGTCCGACTACCCATAGTGTATAGTAGATGCTGCAGATAGATTTTTCTTTAAATACACACACACACATACAAATTACAGTGCCTGTCCTCAAGAGTCTTACTCAGGAGAGAAAACAGGACAGCTTAATAGGAGAAAGATATTGCGAAGCATAAACAGATCAAATTTGTGGATGTCATGAACTTCAGAAGGAATACATTCTCAATGACAAATTGAGGATCCAAAGAGAACTTGATAGGCTACAATGAAAGAAGTAAATAATTACATGAACTCAAATATGAATAAATGTAAAATCCTACTTTATCCAGAAAGTCAGCTGCACACAGCAAGTAGCGTGCGGCACAATCCTAAATAATAGGGTTTTTTTTATAGCATAGGGAGACCTGAGTGAAGGAATGTTATAAAAGGAAATAGTTACTGGAGGGCTTGCATGCGGTTGGCGAAGATATTATTTAGCCACATATGTGAAAACACTTTGGGGATTTGTTGATTAAAAGCTCACAATGTGTCATTAGGGCAAAGTGGTGAACAACAAAATGTATGCTTTTGGGCCTATTCACGGAGGTGTCCAGAACAGAACGAGGAGGGGCTGCTAAATCACACGTGGGCACTCCCTCCAGGAGACATTCGTCTCAGTGAAAGTCTTAGCGAAAGAGTAAGCAGGATGTTAAGGAGACACTTGAAGTGAGGAACAGTGGAAGGAAGTGGGACTGTTTAGCCTAGAGAAGGTATAACATAGCAGACTTCAAAAAATTGGAGGCCAGTCAGGTAGAAGCAGAGTTAGAGTTGTTTGTGGCCCAGAGAACAGGATTAGAAGCACTGGAGGCAGATTTGGGCTTAAAAGGGATAGACATTTCCACCGACGAGAAAAGTCCAAAAGTGGAATGGGTTCCCGCTTAGGCAATGAACCTCTTGGAGACTCAAGACAGTAACAGACCTCTCATACAGCATGGTCAGGACTGGAACTTAATAGGGAAAAAAATCTGCTAAGTATGTAATAATAAAAATTACTTATATGTGTCTTAAACACGAAGGGGTGATGGTTTTAAAAGCTTCCCCAGGGTCTTGAATCCTTTCCACCTGACATACTCAAGAAAGGGTTGGATCACTGGGAGATGTTGTAGCAGAGGTTCTAGGGTGGCTCTGAGTGACTGGTAACTCACTTCCTGGCATCCAAGTGATACAGGTGTTGAGGGCTGCTAATGAGGTCGGAGAAGAGGAGGACGTGTAGGCCTAGCCCGTAGGCGCTGGAGGGGCATCTGGGGATTTGGAAGAGGTTAGTGCCAGGTTACTGTGGAATCCCTCCATGGCCTGAAAGTTCTGTGAAGTGTTAAGGACTGCATCTGCCTTATTCTCTCTTGTGTGCCCGAAATGTCTAGCATGTCACATAGCAGGGCCTTAGGAAAAATCGGTGGACAGTGGGCTGGTGGGCTGGACGATGACTTCTTGAAAAGAAAGACTTTTTTGGGCTTCCCTGGTGGCACAGTGGTTAAGAATCCGCCTGCCAGTGCAGGGGACACGGGTTCAAGCCCTGGTCCAAGAAGATCCCACATGCCGCGGAGCAACTAAGCCTGTGTGCTACAACTACTGAGCCTGCGCTCTAGAGCCCGCGAGCCACAACTACTGAAGCCCGCGTGCCTAGAGCCCGTGCTCCACAACAAGGGAAGCCACCACAGTGAGAAGCCTGCGTACCGCAACGAAGAGTAGCTCCCACTTGCCGCAACTAGAGAAAGCCCACGCGCAGCAAGGAAGACCCAACACAGCCAACAAATTAATTAATTAAAAAAAAAAGAAAAGGAAAGAAAGACTTTTTATCAAACATAAAAGAAGGTGAGGGAATGAATTGATTGCATAAAGGTAAAGGCCTTGTAGGTTGGGTAGGTTCGGGGAATAATCTGTAAAGTCTCAGAGGTGCCGGGGCGGGGCAAATGGCCCACAGGGGAATGTTGAGCAGGGTTGCCTGGGCCTGGAGTTGGGGATTAGGGAGTAACAGCAAGAAGGCCTGTGGTGATGTACAGTGGGGAGGGCTTGCACAGATCATGGAGAGCATTGAGAGACATTGGGATTTCATCTGGTACTAAGGCTGAGCCCAAGGGACTTCTCCATCCCGACTTCCTCAGGATCTATCTGCCTGAAAGGGATAAAGGAGCAGTGTGCCCAGTCTCTACAAAGAGCTTTTCTTCTCCCCGGGCTGCCTCTTCCTCCTCTCTTGAAGGAGAAGAGGAATGAGAACTCTGCCCTTTTGAGTGCTGTAGGTAATGGGGGCGGGGGAGAGGGCGTATTTCTCTCTTGGGAGTCTTTGATGCACCTGCTCTGAATGTGCCCCACCCCCCTCCTGCTGAATCCTCAGGGTCTAGAACGGGCCCTAGTGCACACAGTAAACACCTAGTAAATATTTGTTGAATTGAATGTTGACTGGATGTGTTGAATGCTGCAGGTCTCAGCATTCTTCCACACACATAAGATAAATAAAACTAGGAACAGATCCGGTGAAGGAGTCTGCACACGAACCTAAGGGGCGGCTCCTGATCCTGGCTGTCTGGAAGGCAAATAAGAAAGTGGCTCAGAGCGACCAGAGCACAAGAGACAGTGCTCCTGGCCCAGAACTAACCAGCAGTGTAGAAACAGACTGCATGTGGATATTTGCAGACTGAGACAGACTCAGGCCTTTCCTCCCCAGGGGCTGAGCTTGTAGCCTCCCCTGCTGGTTAGTGAGTGAGGGCCCCAGTGCCTGTGCTCCAGGTTTCAGAGCAGCTGAAGCCAGCCAGACCTGAAAGGCTTGTGTTGGCAGTGCCAGTATCCGCCCAGCCCCTGCCAGTGCGGGTGGCTGCTCTCAGAGCCTCTGCAGGGGAAGCAGATTGGACCGCAGCCCGAGCTACTGCTGCCTATAGCTTGCTCTCAACGACGCCCTCACTGTTGAGAATGCACCTTGCTCGTGCAGCCAGAGCTTAGAGCTCCAGAAAAAAACAGTTTCTTTCCATGAGGGAACAGTTCAAGAAGAGCCCGCTGTCCTCTGCCCAGGAGAGCCAAGACTCCTCTCTGCCTTTGCGTAGAATGTCCAAGCTCAGGAAATTCAGGTGGGTAGAAAATACCACCTGAGAGCATGAAGAGGATTTTCTCATCATTTCTCTTGTATTGAAAGACCTGGAGCAAGGATCCAGCTGGTCTCATTTAAGGAGGATGCCATTAACAGAGGCAGAGTCGCCGCCCACGCCCCAGTGTGAAGGGGCCAGATGGGCAAGGTGGTTGTGATGTCCACTGCAGGACCTTATTTCTGATGTGTGCCTTAGTGCCGGGCTTGTCCTACAGCCCATGCCCTGGGGGCCCCTCTGGAGTCCTGCAGAATGCACACATGCCCATGGTTAGGTCCAGGAATCTTTGTAGAGAATAGGAAGGGGGCAGCTGCAGAGAGGCCAGGGCTTCCCTCCACCAACTGGCTTGTCCAGGAACCTGGATCCAACACCTTAGCTCAAAATAAACTATTTCAGCAGCTTCAACAGCCAGGTGAGCATTCCAGGGCCTTTCCCCTCAGCCCTAGGCTGTGTGTCTGCCCCATGCTTCCTTCCTTACCTCTGAGCCTGGCTTCCACACATCTCAGTGGTGTCAGGCAGAGTACCCCTCCTGTCTCTGAGCAGAGTGAGGCAGCAAAGAAGAAAAAACATAATAGCCACTCATTTACTTAGCACTTTCTGAGCCCAGATACCTTGCTAAATATTTGATATACATTATCTCTTTTAAACAACTTGAGCCGAGGCTCAGAGACATTAAGTAACTTGCCTAAGGACACACAGCTAGGAAGTGGCAGTTAACACTTGAACTCTTGATCTCTGACTAGGAAGCCCAGGCTCTTGACCGACCCCCTGTATTGCCTAAGCTTGCCTCTTCCCAGAATGGACCTGTTTTTCCTTCTGTACTTACCTTCTCACCACCAGTGTATGCTCCACATCTCCTCTGTTTTCCCAACTCTCCTTCCAGTGTGAACATAATCTCCTTCTCAGTACCCCTACCCTTTGGAATCTTCAATAAAAATAATGGAGTAGCCTCTCCCCCACCCCCACCAAATCTTCCCACCTAACCATTTGCCAGTTCCCACCCACCCCCCCTCTAGGACACTTAAGACCAGTGCGTGCGCGCGCACACACACGGTGGGGGGAGGTATGGGTGGGGCTAGCAGGCTGCCATCCACTCTGAACAGGCATCTGTGCATTGCCAGCTGATTGGTAACAGCCCACATTGCCTCCGCTAAGAAGAAAACACAGCTGTTGGGACCAGACACGTGGAGTGGTATAGCTACTGCGGGGTGGGTTGGCCGACGATGTTAGCATTTCATCTTGTGACCCACTGACCCCTCAACTGGCACTAGGACTAGGGACGGCTGGGTCTGGACATTGGGATCAAAAGTGACTGAGGACAAGCCTGTGCTTAGCTGCCTTGCAAAGAAATGCAGTCCTGCTGCTGCAGGGACGGGGAACAAGTGACCCGCTGAGTGGATGCCCTTGGACAGGGTACCCGGGGCTTGTCAGGATGTGTCTGGCACAAGGATCCATGCCTTTTCTCCTTGTCCACTTTGTCATTCAGTGCCTGCCAGCTTCTTTCTTTCTCTCCCCTCTGACCTGTGACCCTCTCAACAAATCAGTACCAGTCGTCCTGATTCATCTAGGCTGGGAGTGTCTGTCTCCCCATCATAAGCTACTGCCTCTGTCTTCAGAGTGAATGTGCATCCTTGGGGCCAGCTTCCCTCCTGCCTGGAAGCCCCTCCTCCAGGAATGTGAATAAACTGTTTCCTCTGTCCTCCAGCTCCAGAGGATTCCCTGTGTCTGAACTTTCATTGGCAGACCTCTTCTCAGGCTGACCCACCCTTGGCCACTACAGAATTGTCCTACCCACCCTTCAGTCTCCTGTGAAGGCGAGTCGTGTATAACTAGAGGTTCTCAGTTTGTGAAAACACTTTAGTCTGAGTTCAGTTTCTTGTAGCCAATCCTGTAGGCTGGGCTCATTGGAGATGATTATTAACCCATTGCTAATTGACCTCAGAAGCCAGCTAAGCAGCCTGTATTTTACCAGGCTTGATAATGGATTTGTAGGCTATTTTAAGATTTCTTAATAATTTCAGCAAGACTTCACTTTTCTGTCTGCATCTTATTTGCTGTAAGGACATTCTGTAAAATTAACAAGCTATAAAGTTTGATTGAAGGTTTCAACAAATGTGAGAATAATTGGCACCATTTAGAGAAACAAGAAAAACAACCTGTAAACTGGAGTTTGTAGGGGAAAAACCCGTGTGATTTTTCTCTGTAACCAGAGGAGCAGTAGCAAGCAGGACTTTTTAAACCAGAAAATAATCGAACTGGCTAATAGTGCAAATTTAAATTCTGACTCCCCCAAACCAAAAGTTCAGAAAAAGAAATTTTGCAAAATCTAACCAGTCACTGTAGTGTTTGTGCCTTCCAGGAGGCCTGTTTGAATAGGGACCCAGTAAAGATGGAGTGAGTCCATCGTTCCCTGGAGCTTGCATCCAGAGGCCTGCTTCATCTCTCTGACCCCTCCCTCCTGTTCCCTGGCTGGATCAGGGCTCTTCTCCCTTCCTCATGGCTGATGTTAAGTCTTGCCACTTAACATCCGTCTGTGATACCTGGTGCTCAGTTCCTTTTCTCTCTCTCTCCCTCCGCCACCTTCCATAAGACTGCTTGGACCTCTTTTTCTGTTCCTTCCTAGGCATTTCTGCCCAGGCTGGGCTGGTCCTCTGCCGAGTGCCTGTAGAAAGTCACCAGTTTTCAGAGAACAACATTCTTTTCTCATCCACTGGCCCACTGCTAAGATACCCCAGACTGCCTTCCCTCTTCTCTCCTGCCCTAGAGGTTTCTTCCTGCTTTCCTCAGGACCTAACCTTCCTCTAAGTGCCAGCCTCCGCTTACCATGTGCATGCTCACTTTCTCTCTGTCTAAGGAACTGAGCCTGTGACAGGCCAGGCTCCCACATCGCCTTGCCACATCTCACTTTCAGTTTTCCTTTCTGCTTGGTTCTTTGCGTGTGGACCTGATCCGGGTGGTAGCTGGAGCCCTGAAGCTAGAGGTTTCAGTTCCCGCCAATGGGGCACACTGCCTCAGATCGTCTTCAGGGGGAGGGAGAGGGGCTTTCTCTGGGCGCCTTTCTTTCAGCCCTTCCCTGACCCACAGCCCCAGTCTTCTTTCAGAGCTGACTGGACCATCAACTTTGCAGCTCCCAATGGTCTCCTACACAGTGAGTCTCTCCAGAAGGACCGTGACTGCCCCTGAGAAGGTGCCAGGTCTCAGGTTACCCGGGTGTTCCCTGGCCAGCAGCCCTTTTACTCAGCTCTAGCCCCTGGCCAGCCCCACCTGTTAACAGCCCAGGAAGGAGGCCTCTGCAGCCCAGATCCTTCTCCTCTAGAGAATCTAGAATTTGCCCAGAGCTACAATGTACATACCACTTACATTCTCTGTTTTTCATTGATACAGAATGGAAAAATGTACTCATGAACAGAGCTATTGTGGGGATTATGTCATAGACTTCATCTGGACTCCTTCCTCTCCGAGCCGGGAGCCTAGCTTTAACCCCTCTCCTACCAGGAAGTCCTCCTTGGCCAGACAGAGATCATCTTGGAGTTGGCTCTGTGTGAATGGTTTAAAGGGCGCCTTCCTTCGTGATACCCCTTATTAACCATATTCAAACTGGGTTTTTTTCCCCCAACTCAAGTGCTGGAGGCTTTGTCTAGGAGGAATCCACCCCGCTGGGCTGATTCCTCCCACCTGAGAGCACAATGCTTGAGCAGACAGGCCGGCAGGCTGGAGACCGAGGGTTTCTCTGTGCCCCGGACAAGCCCTAGACTTTCTGCCCCTCAGTCCCCGCATCTCCTCAGTAGCTCAAACCCCATTCCTCACTCCATCGTGCACTTTGAAACCTAAGGAGACCATACAACGTCAGCTATCCTCCCTGCTAGTTGGATTGCAAAGGCGAGGACACTCTTCCAAAAGGCTGGGTGACTTTTCTCTCCAAACATGTAGAATTCTTTTCTACACCCCACTCAGAGACCCCGCTGGATCAAAGCCCTTTTGAGAATCATCCAGGAGTTCCTTTGCCCTCAGGGAGGAACTGATGGCCATAGCAGACAAAATCCCCCGGAAATCAGGTTCCTTCCAAACAGAGTGAAAACTAAAATAGGGGGCAGGGGCCCGGGGAGGGAGGTGGCACTCCTTTTTGTTTTGGTGTCCACGTGAATAACAGCTCTCCCTGGTCCTCTAAGGATGTGCCGCAGTTAGGCTCAGGATGTCTGCATCCCCGGGTCCTGCTGTGCCCTGGAAATCCCCGTCTCCAGGAGACCCACGTCCACACACGTGGCCTTTCTCCCCCTTGGCCAGGAATCACCCTTTCTTCCTGAGCCACTCAGCATGCCATCCAGCCCATGCCCTAACAGCAGGAATTCTGCCCGCCTGTCAGCACACACACCCATGGGCACACTCTCCTCTCCTGGGCAGATTTCTGCAGCACACTCAGCAGGAGTGCCAGCATACCTCTCACCATCCAGGTGATGCCAAGGACCACTGTAAGGTTTTCCTCTGTCCTCCTCTCACCCCTTAACCCCCACCTCCTCTCCATTCAGTGACGGCAGCCTCACACCGAAAAGGAAAGTCCTGGACCCATTACATAATTCTCCATAGTGCAAGCAGTAACTGGGGCATAAGGTCAGAGGTCATAGTGGGGTCAGGTGGCTGACACACACTGTAACGACAAGGTGGTTAAAATTAGACCACTGAGAGGAAACTGGCAGTCTTGTGGAAATGCAGAAGTTTCCTCTGCAAGTGAGAGGCTGGGGATGCAGGGAGGCCACTGTGCGTGCTGCCTGCCAGGCTATTACTCATTTCAGCTCTGTTCTTTAATGCCTTTTAGCCCCTGCTTCTGTATTTCTAGCCTTCCTCATCACATGTTTGAATACACGCGATGGAACCCATGGTTACCTGCCCTGGCCCAACAAGCGCTTCTTTCCTCCTTTTAAGCACAGGACTGGGCACCCCAAGCTCAAGACAGCTGTCCTTTCCTAAGCCTTTTCTGGGTAGCTGAGCACCTTTTGGTTTAGCCTCTCAGGTGGTCGAGGTACTTAGCCTGCGATTCAGGCCTCAGTTGTTATCAAGGCCATTGGTGGGGCAAGGGGGGGTGGTCCACTCCGAGGTTGGGAGAGGTGGCAGAGGACGGAGTCATGGAGCGCAGGCTTGACAGTTGTGTGCTGCACATTCCCTGGCCAGCCAGCTGCCAGAGGGGAGCTCATTTCCACGTCTCCTGGAGGACTTGGATCACACCTGCCTCATCTGCTCCCCCTGGTACCCAGCCAAGCTCCCCTGTGCCTGTCAACCCTTACTGTAAACCTCCTGAGTGCCCTGCTTGTCCTTAGCACCTCTTGCCAGGGAAGTATGAGATGTAGTCTCTGCCACCAGTGGAGTTATTATCCAGGCGCGGGCGATAACAAATGCACCTGTGAAACAAAGAGCAAGCAATCAAAGACAGTCTCCAAGTTAGTTACTTTACTGTGTGATACAGCCAGGGAAGTCCCTGTCATGTGACAGGATGGGAAGCATGGGGTTTGGGGGTCGAGGGGCAGGGGCTAGAGTCGGTGATGATGGAGGGGCTGCCACCCTGTGACATATCTGGCCACTGCAGTGTTTCCCTATGGGAACGGCCTTCACCACTTGTGAGCTCCAGATCAAATGGGCCCCTCTTCTCCCTTGGTGAGCGCCCTCCCAGAAGGGAGGAGAGGACCCCAGAGGCCAGGGATGAAGAGTAGGGCATGAGAAGGTGCAAAGCAGGTGGGTTTGCAGGTCTTGCAGGAGAAGGACCCCAGACAGGGTGACTATGGAAACTTTCTCTGAGCCACTTACAAATTTGATGATTGCTCAAGATACTGAATTTCATTTTAGCTAAATCAGCCCCAGCTTCTCTGACAGCACTGGCTTATGTGCTGACGTGGCCACATGGGAGCAGGATGGCCTGAACCCCTGGAGGAGCAGAGCTTGGTGAAACACTCCCCACACACACGCCCACCTGCTTTGCCTGTCTCCCTTCTCCTGACAACAATTTCCTGCCGGACCCCAGTCTCTTCAGCGTAAGAAGCTCTTAGGTGGGGCAGGAACCTGTCAGGGGAAACCCAAAATGACCTGAGTGAAATGAAGCAGCCAAGAAAGCCCTCATCATTCATTTCACACTCAGGCTGAAAGTTCTCCTCTTGGGAGTCTGGCGAGAGGGGAGCTGGGAGAAGAATGGAGAGCCGGCAGTGAGGGTACCAGCGAGCTATGTTCTGTGACAGCCAATATTTTACATGCCACCCTTCCTTCTATCAGCTAGATACCAAACTTGGAAGACTTTTAATTTATTCTTTTTTCATATCAGGACTTGAGCAAAAGAAAGGCGAAACCCCAGAGGACACCTGTCATTGGTCCGGGGGTTGTCTGCTCCCCGAGAGGTGACCTAAGGGGAGATGGTGCTGTCTTCCTTCAGAGGGTCTCGGCCCTCCTCCTCACCTCACACGCACGCACTCCCACTCACTCTCTCCGCCTTCCCTGCCCAGTGGACACATTTCTCGTGTGCCCTTCAGCCAACAAACAAAGTCTCTCATCTTCCCTTTCAGAAAATGCTGTTTTTCTTCTCCCTCTCGCCCTGTAGGTTATTGCAGCCGACTGCAAAAGGGTCACAGTGCTGAAGTATTTTCTGGAAGCCCTTTGTGGACAAGAAGAGCCTCTGCTGGCATTCAAGGGTGGAAAATATGTGTCAGTGGCACCCGTCCCAGACACCATGGGAAAGGAAATGGGAAGCCAAGAGGGAAAACAACTGGAAGATGAGGTACAATGCGGGAAGAGCCCGCTGTGGCCGAAGGAAGGCTCCCCCATCCCCCCAGCGCTGCTCTGCCCGGGCTTCAGCCTCTACCCCTGGTTATTTATAACCACTCAGAGCGGTGGCGATGTTGACGTGACCAGCCAGCTTCTCAAGAGTGCACTCTGCTGGTGCCCCTTCCTGCCAGTCCCACCCCGGTGCCCCCATCTCGCTCTGCTACGAGTTCCAGATGCTTCTTTTTAATGTTGCAGTGGAGGAGAAGGGAGGGAAAGAAAGAGTTTAATAATGTGCAGCTCTGGAGGCTTAGGAAAGGGAGTTGGGGGGGGTGGGATGTTAGGGTTCAGGCCGAGGATCAAGTTTATGGATGTGTGGAGCTCAGTGCAGCACAGGCCTGAACTGCAGCCTCCAGCACACGTACAGGAAGAGCTGACATTGCTGGCCCCGTGTGGAAAAATCACCCCCTCCCTGGCCTACCCTCCCTCCGTTGCTCCCTCCCACCCTCCCTCCTGCACATCCTGATGTGATTAAGGAATTCTCCTCTTGTTTGTTTGCCCTTGGTTGTTCCTGTAGCCCTTGCTTCACTCCAGACTGTGTGTGTGTGTGTGTGTGTGTGTGCGCGCGCACGCGTGCGCTCGTGCCAGCCTGAGTGCCCACCCCTGCCAAACCCCGCTGACATTTGCCTTGCCGTACATGTATGTATCTTTCTGGGGGTGATTGTTACCGTGGTTCTGTGCACAGTGGGTTTGTGTGTCCGTGTAAGTTGAACACTGCTGCCAGCTTCCCTGCTGTCTGTGGGTTCTGAGTAAATGTGAGTGTGGACGGTGTCGGTGCCTGCGTGCGTTTACTGTGCTTACTGTTGCTGCCAGCTGCCCTGCTATGTGTCTGGGTGTGGGTGTCTGGGTGTGTATGCACACATAGCTCACTTTGCCTGATGGTTGACTCTTTCCTTCTTTTTGCCCCATTATAGACAGAGGGGACTTAGGTGGGAAAGAACATGGGACTCAAGGAAGGGACGCAAGCGACTGTAGCCAGAGGCCAGGTCACCCGTAGGCCAACACAGTCATTTGGCCTGCAGCAGTCTCAAGCGCCTGGTGGAGCAGGGTGGGGTGTGGGGATGAAATCAGCAGCAGGCCAGGGAAGCCAGATGTCAGCTGGAAGCTGTCGTTGGTGATCTGAAGCAGTGATAGAGTGGCCACCTTTGGTTCAGAGTCTTCAGAGCAGCAAAATCTTGGACGGGCTTCATTAGAATAGCTGGAGAACCCCACCCCACCCCTGATGACACAGGATAGAGGTGGTTCCAGGGATAAAGCTGAGCCCATGATTCCAGACTCTCCAGATGAAACCTGGGCAGGGAGTAACGGAAAAGAATGAGCTGTCAGTATGGGAGGAGACAGTGAGGTTGCTAAAGCCATCGAGGTGTCCAGGCTTCAGGCAGGACAGCGCAGTGCCACCCAAGCCCTGGGCACCGTGTAGGGAAGCGTGGGTGGGGTAGCGCCCTGGTCAGCTCTCTCACCCGCGCTTTAAGGCTGGGGCGGGCGGTAGAAGGTGAGCAAGGTGGCTCTCCAGGGTTGCTGCAAGAGATGTCCCCTGGCCCGAGGAGCCTGCAGGACCAAATCCAGGGAAGCAGGCGATGCCCAGAGGGAGGGGCTCCTCCACTCTCACAAGGAACAGACCAGCTCTCGGTCCCAGATCTTGGCTGCGCCACACTCTCTCTCCCTCCTTCTTAGGCTTATTGACCAGACAAAGGTTGTGACCCATGCCATGCTGCCCACTTCTTCCTTTTCCCACGAGCCTCCTGGGTTCCGTTATGTTAGTGGCCCCTGGGAAACCCTACTTACCCTGGTCTGTGTAATTTCACAACCCTGCACTTCCTCGTTTGCTATGAGAGCTGAGCCAACCTCAGACAAGCCTCGCTGACCCTCTTTTGACCTCAGTCAGGCTCAGTCCAAGCCCCATGATAACCCTGTGTATCCCTGGTCAGAGCAGGCAGGGGCAGTGTCCCCCACAGACCAGCCAGGGACCCTACTCCACTTACTCTGGTCCAGGTTAACCCCACGAACAGGAAGTAAATGTGCAGAGAGAGTCTTCCTCCTTCCCACGGCCTGGGCCTCTCTGGAAGTGGGCCCTGTGACACTAGAGCCCACGCGTTGTCAGATGAGTGGTGACTGCGGACAGCATCCCAGACCCCTGAGACCTCTTAGGATAGTGGCAGTTCTGGCGCCATCCCGAGATCTCATCTCTCCTAACTGTAAGACTGAGTCCCTTAAGCTGATTGGGAGAGGAAAGGGGAGCTGTTTCTTCAGACATCATTCTTCATGAGCAGAACAGAATCCATTTCCTTAAGGATGCTGCCAGAACACCTGTCTTCCCACCCCTAGATTCTACTCCTAAAACAAAGCATCACCTACCCAGTCACGCACTCTTGCTAACCACTTTCCGCAAAGAGAGTCCTTCAGAATATCATTGAGATGGACGGTTAGAGGAGAGAGAGTCTGTATGGAACAGGATCCCTGTGAGTCTGTGGGAGACCTGGCAAAGGGCTGGGTCTGAGCTTACCATCTAGATCCAGGACCGCACCTATGCTGCTTGGTATTATTGGTAGGAGCACAGACTTTGGAATCAGACTCACTAAGGTTTGAATCCCTGCTCTGCCACTTACTAGCTTTGTGACCTTGAGCAAATTGTTTAACTCTCTAGACCTCAGTTTGTTCATTTATAAAATAAGGATGATGATAGCATCTATGTACAGACTATTGTATTAAATGAGTTAATGCATGAAAAATGCTTGGCCTGGTACCTGGCCTCATAATAAGCACTCAGTGAATGGTAGCTGTTATTGTCATAATCATTGTCATTATTATCATCCAGTTAACATTCAGACCCAGGAATCTTCTCCTACTAAGTCACCCCCTATTACCCGTGCTAACCCTGTCCCTCAAGGGAAACTCTCTTGGGCAGCTGCATGTTCTCTACTGACCAAGGCCAAAAGTGAGAGAGTGAGAGATGGAGCCTGGGACCACCCGGGGAGTAGTGGCTTCTAAGAGCTGAGGCTGCAAGCCGGGAGGTGCCATCCCTGGGGAAGGCTCCACCAGCCGGGCAGGAGACTCCTCAAGCTAGCCCACCATCTCCCAGTCTGTGCAGGCCCCCAGAGGGCAGCTGAGCAAGGTCATGGCATGTGAGTTCCTATCATGGGGCCCCCAGCCCCCGCACCGCCAGGCTGTGGTCTTAAAAAGAAACCAGGGCAAGGTCTGCTGAGCTATAGCATCTGCTCCCTGACGCCGTCTGGGGCAGAGGAGCTTCCATGCCTAGCTCCCAGCTGTTGGCCAGAATGATTCCTATCCGATCGTTAGCATGAATGAGACTTAAATTGGGTGGTTTAACTTTCTCTGTTGTTTTCCCCTTTGGTGAATTTCAAAATGAAAATGGGCCCAAAGTTTGACATTTTGAGTGTGTGCAAAGAAGGAAGGGCTATGAGTACAGGCATGGAAGTAGATAGGGTGTGGATCTGTGAGTCTGTAAGAGGAGGGCCCTGGAGCACAAAGGGGAGCAGTTACCGGGGGAGAAGCATGACAATTTCCCTCGACCTGCCTCTGCCTGAGCTGGGGGAAGCACACACCTTGGGGCCCTGTGCATGGAATGGTCCAGATAGGCCTGGATTGGGATGCAGGAGGGACGGAAGGGTGGGTCCGGTCTGTGCTGTGGGCTCACAGTCTCCTCTCTCCCTTGGCCTGCACCACCGCCAAAGGAAGAGGACGTGGTGATTGAAGACTTTGAGGAAGATTCGGAGGCTGAAGGCAGCGGGGGTGAGGATGACATCAGGGAGCTTCGGGCCAAGAAGCTGGCTCTGGCCAGGAAGATAGCGGAGCAGCAACGTCGCCAAGAGAAGATCCAGGTAGGGCCTGCCTGGGGAGGGTGGTTCCCGTGTGGCTGGTGGTCTGTACAGGGCATGAAGGAGATGGGAGTAGGGATGAGCAGGACCCTCTCACTCAGGAAGTCTTGCAGTGTCCAGACTGGTTCCACCACCTGTTTTCCTCCTCTGCCACTAAATTCTGGTTTGGTGCCTGGAGTCTCCCTCCTCCTGGGCTGTAAGCAGGGCCAGGTTCTTCTCAGAATCTGCTGAAAACTTCTCCCCCATTGATGATCTATGAACACACACCACACATACCCAACCTTTCACACAATTTCAGGGGTTTCAAAGTTCCCCTGAACGTTGTCCAGACACTCTGGGAAAAGCTGTGGATTCTCTGTTGAGAACACCTATTCTCAGGGGGAGACGGTGTCATGGCCACAGTCTGCTTGTCTGGATTCCCACCGTAATGGCCGAGCCCCTCTGGACAGGGCACTGTAAACCCTAGGGAGAAACTACTCGATCGCCACGTAAGGATTCCTGCACCATCAGCCCTCTCGTGGACCCATACCTTCACTTCCAACAAGCTTTTCTTTATGGCTCTCCCAGGTCTGACTCCTGCGCTGTAGGCTCACTTCTTCTCATCTAGGGCGCAGGGCAGACGAGGAATAGCCAGCCATGCTCCCTGTTTTAAGACTAACTGCATACGTGGGGAAGCGTCAGTTGTCTTTAGGAATGTCTGTTTTCAGCGCTCTCTTCAGCCACCTCTGGCCTTTGGCATGGAGCGTAGTGCATGTGGTCAGGCCGACCTGATCAGGCTGGGCTCCGCCACTTACTAGCCTTGTGACTTTGGGCACATTGTTTAACTTCTCCCAACCTGTTTCCTCATCTGCAGAGTGAAACTGGTGACAGCACCTACCACCTGGAATAGCTGTGAGGCCCACAGGAGCCAGTGCACGTAAAGCACCCAGCATAGTGCGTGGCACGCCGTGATCTGGTAGCAGTCTGACCACTCATCAGACAGAGCCCTGCCCTGGGAAGGGGAATGGATACCAGTTGGGACCCATGGTCCTTTAGACGTATTCATATGAGTCTACCAGTTGGAATTAAGCCTCTGCCAGCACCACTGCCGTTGTGGTGTGGCTGCCTTCTCCACCCTTGCGCAGTCTGTGTGAACCTCTGTCGTGGCCCTCGAAGCTTCGTCTGCAAGCTGTCTTTCTTCCTGTCCGGTAGCTCTTTTCTTCCTCACCATCGGTCTTCCCAAAAGTTCTGTCCATACTACCACCTCCATTTCTTGACTCTCAGCCCAGCAGTTATAGAGGCGATTGCATCAGAGGTCACCAAGTACCTTTGTCGGGTCTTCATCACACTTGACTTCCCTGTAGCTTTGGACCCCAAAGCCGCCTCCCTCCAGCCTCACTTCAGCACACGAGGACCTTCGTCTCCTCTCTGTCTGGTGACCACACCACCCTCCTGGGCTTCCTCACCACCATTCGTTACTTGGTCTCCTCCTCCGTTTCTCTTACTTCTTAGTCTCAGCACATGGAGTTGGCCCTCAGCAAGTATTTTCATTCCGTGAGTTCATAGATGGTAGCAACGAGAGCATCATCTTAAGTTCCTCACTGGCTTTTAACCCCTCCTGCCTGATTTCTCATCAGATCCTATCTGTTCACTCGTTTATTCCCCCCCTTCTCCATCCCCATTGCCACTACAGCCGTTCTAGTCCAGGTACTGACTGGATCGTAGCCAGCAAGCCTGCATTGCACAAGTCCGGGGGGTCCTCTTTCCCTTGTAGTCTGTGAATGCAGCTCCTGGAGTTGTGTGGTACACGGTCTGCATGCCAGGCTCCCTGCCTGCAACGCACCTTATGTGGTTTCATCGTTCTCTTCCCAAAAGAGCCACTCCCCTGCTCAGGAATCATCAGTGCCTTTGCTTGGCTAATAAAGTCGAATTCCTTACTGTGGCATCTAGGGCTTTCTCGTCTGTTCCCAGTCTATTTTCCCAACCTCTCCTCCCGTCCCCCATGAGCCCTCACCAGCTATATGACATTGGGCAAATCATTTAACTTCCCCGAGCCTGTTTCCTCATCTGTCAGATGAAAGTGGTAACAGCAACTCCCTCAGAAAGACAGTGCACACAAAGTGCCTGTCCAGACACTCCAGCCCTCCTGCCTGCACAACACTAACCCTCCTTTCTACCCCCTGTCCCCAGACAGCTCTGCCCTTTCCCACTCTCACGTCTTTGTTCCTGCTCTTCACTCAAGCCCGAGTACCCTTTTTCTGCTCCACATTTCCTGTTACCTGTTGAAATTCTATTCTTCCTTCAATCCCCAGATGAAACCCCATCTCCCCAGTGAAGCCTTCCCAGATCCCCCCCAGGAGGAATTCATCTCTCTGCTCAGTGTTCCTGTGGCACTGATTTATACCTCATTTGTGAAACGTATATCACGTCTCAAATTACACTTATTTCTGGACTTGTTCCCCCCGCCGTACTGTGAACTCCTTGGAATCAGGGACGTGTCTTCCGCTCAGTGTAGGAAATGGTGGTGAGCACCTACCAGGCCGGTGGTGAGGGGACACAGGAGCGAAGCAAGGAAGTCCTGTCCCAGAGTGTCCACTGGCGTGGAGAAGTCAGGGATTCGAAGTGTGAGCGAGCCTTGTGACCAAAGGGAAATGCAAGATGCTGTGGGAGCATGCACCAAGGGGACATGGCCCTGTCTCAGGCAGTGTGTTCAGCCCAGCCTCTCCAGTGACAGGCGGTACCTGACGGAGGCCTTGTATGAGACTTGGCTTCCGGTGCCCGCAGCTGCTCCTGCCCCGGAAGCCGGTTCTCCCTGTCAGCTCCCTTGGAGCAGGCTGCTCAGGCCAGGCATCGATGGCCTGCTGCGGGCCGTCCAGGCTGGGGTTGCTGTGGCCCCTTTAAGAACAGGCCCCACGTGCACCGCTGCTGGCGGCCCTGCCTCCTGTCAGCCTTCTTCCTCCAGCCTCACAGCCACAGGAGGATTTCTCAGCAGAGAAGAAATTCCCCCCTTCCCTTCTCCCCACCCCCTGTTTAATGCCCGGGGCCCTTCACTTCCATAATTCTTCATTTTCCAGCCTTGAACGTAAGCCAGACACATCTGTCTGGCCATATGCGTGAACCCTGGAGTCTGTGCCGAGGTGGCTGTAAAACAGGGCCGGTGAAGGCCCTTCTGGGAGAGCACACACATGTGTGTGCCCTCGGGCCATTGGCTCCCTGCCCAGAACCACGGGGCTGCAGTGCTCCAAACCCATGTTAACCTCTTCTTCTTTTTCCTCTTTTTGTTTAATTTAAGGGGGGAAAATCCCAAGGAAAAGGTATAAATTGTCCTGGGAGTGGGGGAGAGGCTCCTAGCTGGAGAGGCCATTATTGTTGGCAGGTACCTGGGTCACACTAATACAATAAGGAAGAGAGGAGCATCGGGTGAATTAAGATTGGAGAGATGGGCTGTAAATTACTCTGCTCCGAACTCCATCAGTCTCCAGGGGTGTTAACCGAGAGGTGTAAGGCAAGTCCCCAGCTCCCAGCGCCTTTTACAGATGCAGCAAAACAGGAACCACACATGTTTGGGGAAGGGGATGTGAAGGTGGGGTTGAAAAAAATCCTCCTGGCCCCCATGCTGGCTGTAAAGTCCAAATGAGATCTGGGGCCGTAGCCACACCCCCACTTCCCCGCTCCCACCGAGACCCCCGGGCCTAAGCTCATCTGTGGGATGGGGGAGGTGAGGCCTGGCCTCCCTCCGCAGCCTGTCCCTCCTTGCTTCCGGCATTGCACAGAGGCTGGTGAGGGGGGCCGACTGGAGGTCAGAAAAGGGGTGTGGGCAGCTCTCAGGACCTGTGCAGCTGGAGCCTCGGCGCCCCGGCAGGCCTCGGACACTGGGGGCCAAGTCCGCCCACCCAGGGCTTCGAGGCCGCACTCTCCGGCTCAGCCCAGGCTTTGCCTGTCGCCCGAGACAGCTCTTCATCTTGTGCTGGTTGAGCCCACCTTGCTGCTTTCCTCCCGAGTTCTTTCCATTCCCGTTGCCATTCTTGAGAGGCGTCCAGAGACCAGAGCAGGGTACAGGGTTTGCCTGGGACACTGGTCAGGAGTGTTTCTTTCCTAACCAGGCCCTCAGGGCAAAGCAGTCACTGACCGTCCTCCTCCGGGCTTGAGGCGTGGCCTCTTGGCACCTCACCCTGGCCCTGGCCCTGTGAGTCCCCACCTCCTCTCTGCCTCCACGAGGCTTTGCTGTGATTTGTGCTGCTGTCGGGCGGGGTCAGGTTTCCTGAGCAGTTGCAAACATCCCACCTGAAACATAACAGGCTCTTCCTCTGGCCACAGCTATTGTTTCCCTCGGCATTATGGCCACAGTCTTGCTCTGTAGCCAGCAATGACATGTGTTCTGAAAATAGCTTCACTCCCCTATCCCCTTCCCGCCCACCCACCCTCCTGAAGATGCAGTCACTCCTTTGTGGTAGCCCCAGGAGTTTCACTCTAAATATAGCTGCAGCCCATTCACATTGCCACCCAGCTGGGGGGGGGGCCGCTGTGGAACAATGGGGCATGCACAGAGCCCCCCACACCTGTATGGAATCTAGCGGAAGGCAGACACTCAGCCCTGGCTCCTAGCTGTCGGAGACAGGGCGGGAGCCAGCACACTACCAGGCCAGGGGCACGTTCACGCCAGGGCAGGAAAGCACATCAGCCTGTGGGGCCAGGCGGCCGCCCTCCCCACTCCAGCGCATTCCAGAGCTTGCTCCAGCCATTCTCACCTCCCTGGTTCCAGCAGCATCCACAGGGTCCTGTCCTCCTGCAGAAATGGTCAGGCTTTTGGCTGGAATACCCTTAGGCTGCTGCTTGTAGCAAGCTCAGGGGTGTTATGCTTAGCCCTGCCATTCCCTGTCTATCTAGAAAGGGCAGTAAGAAGTAGCAAGCAAATCATCATAATTATAACCTTGAAAAAGATAGCAAGTATGTGTTAAGTTTTGTGGTATTGACTTTGGATATCCAGAGAAGGGATCCTAAGCAGAAACTTTCCCATGAGCAACCCACCCCAAATGAAGATGCTTACAGAAACCAGTGACTCTGCCTGCTTTCTATAGCAAATGCAGAATCTGCGCCCTTTGGTTTTTGCAGCTCAAGAAGGAATGCCTGGGACTTCCCCGGTGGTCCAGTGGTCCATGCTTCCACTGCAGGGGGCACGGGTTTGATCCCTGCTCAGGGAACTAGGATCCCGCATGCCGCGCAGTGCGGCCAAAAAAAAAAAAAAAAGGAATGCCTGTCTGCACTGCTGGTGGTTATCTCACCAGCTATTCCTATTAATATTTCATTTCCATTTTTCCATTTTTTGTTTTTTAAAAATACCTCTACAAAAAAAAAAAAATACCTCTACATAGTTAAAGAAAAAAGGAAAAAAAAACCCAAAACACCAAGAGTACCACGAGTTTCATAATAGAAATCAGCAGTGCACTGCCTCACCCGTCCCCAGCTCCAGCTCTGCTCCCTAGTGGTCTCCCCAGATATTTACCCCCCACGGATATATAAAAGATGAAAAATGGAGTTGGGCAGAAAGAAAGGAAACTGAAATTTGTTAAGTTACTAATACGTGTATCAGGCATTTAGCTAGATACTTTCACATACAAGATGAGGGTGGAAATTCGCTATGTTACCAGACTTCTCATTTCTGGTGAAGACATTGCTCTGGCCAGAGAGGCCCAGGGATAAATGATTCCATCACCCTGTAGAGGGAGGGAAGCAGCTACACTTCCTTTGTAGCCCTACGCAGAAGGAAGACCTAAGAAGGCCTTCTCTTGAACTGGCTCTGCTTTGTGATCTGAGTTCTTCAAGTTCCACAACTCCCGTGTGAGCTAACTGCATTACCTTTATTTGTAATTCTCAGTGTCTCAATTTCCAAAAGGGTCAGGCATCCCCAAATCATTCCCACCATCTAGAAGAAGGAACTTAACCTGTGAAAGAGCCCTTCCTGGGGACCCAAGCCTGTTAGCTTCCTCGTCAGATGTTACTGTGGACTGTCTCTTTCCCAGTTCCCCACCACCTTGCTCAAGGATGCCTCCGTCCTTCAGAGAAAGTTGGTTACTTAGCGCCTTCCAGAAGCAGAATTAAGTTCTTTTCTTCTTCACACTTTCTGACTTTATGGTCCTTATTGCCACTGGTCTGATTCAACATGTCCTTGCTTTCCTAGGATTCCCAGCTCTCTGTCCAAGGACCACTGTGGCCCAGCCTTAGCTGCAGTGAGAAGGGTTCCTATGGAACTCTCCTTCCGGGTCAGCACACTTGACTCTAGGCCAGGGCCAGTCCGTCTGAATCACAGCATTCCAGTTGCACCCCCCTCACCCCCACCAGAGGCTTCTGCAGCTTTTTGCTCATACAAACAAAAATAAATCTCACTACCGGCCTCTGAACTCCACAGCAGCATGCTTCCCCCTTCTCCCCAAGCATCCCATGGCTGTGAGTGGGGACTTGGCGCTCTCCCCACCGACATCACTTTTTCACTCCCTGCGCATCCTGTGTCCTTCTCTCACCGTGCAACCCAGAGATCAGAATGGGACGTGACGGCCGGCACAGGCGCCGTGCACAGCTGCCAGGAATCTGACGGGTAAAATCTGGAAAAGTTGGGAGGGCAAATGCTAAACACACACAAACACACACACACACACACACACACAGCGCCACTCAGAGAGGGCCGGAAACACCGACACCCACAGACGAGGGGCTGCGGATTCCCAATCCTTCCTTGTCTGCCATTCTTTTAAGGGGACTGGGCCAGTCTCCTGACCCAGGTATGACCCCCCCAGAGTCCCACTGGTACCCCAAGAGAAGGGGGAGCAGCTTCAGTGAATCTCCCGAGACTCCAGGAGGGCATGTGGGGAACAGGAAGCAGTTGTGCAGTGACTCACTGGGCAGAGCCAGGTTAAGGGAAGTTGTCTGCGGGTGTCCCTGGGACCGGATGGTGGCAGCACAGCTCTGACCACCCTCATCAGCTTGATCCCGCCCACCCCTGGGGAACCAACAAGGCTGCCACCTCCCAAAGAGGCTGTGGCCTCCGTTCACCTTTCTGGCCCTGAGCCAGAGCTCGGAGAACTCAGACGGCTAGCGCTTCCCTGGACCTTGCACCTAGATCTTTCTTCCATCCTGTCATCAAAACACCCAGGCGGGCTCAGCCCCCTGCCTCCCTCGGCCATCTGGCCTAAAGGCCCTCCTGCCCATGGCCAGCATTTCAGGAAGGGTGGTCTGAGGTCTTAGGAGCTCATTGTTCCCACAGGGTAAAAGGGGCAGCCAGTGCCACTTCCTTAGAGTCAGCCTTAGGGCCAGAGGATCATTTATGGAGGCAGGAAAACTAAGATGTGAAAGGGGTCTGAGCGGAACGGTGGCAGAGGTGCTGTGCTCAGGCCCAGCCGGCGTCAGGGTTCGTCCTGCCCCTTCTCACTGAGAAAGACAGAGGTTTAGGGGCCTATAATGCCAAGAGAAGTGTTCCAGGCGGTGGAAAGGCTGGATAGAGAACGCCGAGCCCTGGGAAAATAAGCAGCAGGAGGGCTGATGCGCCCTCTGTGCGGAGAGACGGGAGAGCTCACTAAGCCTGCGTGGGGACCGTGTCCCGTTCTCACAAAATGCCCGCGCCGTCACACGCGTTCTATGTCGATTATATCTCAATAAAAAATAGGGGTTTTTTAATGCCCAAGCTGAGTTCGGTAGAATGTGTGTCACCCTCTAGTTGGCAGCCCCATGGGGAGGGCCAGTGACCCACATCCCCTGGGAAGGTGGCCTGCAGGGGAGGTGCTTTCCCTTCATGAGGTGAGAGCAGTACGAAGACTTCAGCGGGCGAGCCCTTCAGCTGCGTTTCTCATGCCTGCCAGCGTCCTGTGCCTTCCACCAGCTGTGGTGGCAGTGGCAGCAGTGACTTACTCATAGGGAGAGGTCCCCAGCAGGTCACAGAGGAGCCACCCCCAGCATTCAGAGGCATGCCCTTTCAGTTTTACTGTCATTGCCAGTGAAACCTGATCACCTTTCTCACTGACTGTTAGTGGCCAGGGCCCAGCCTGTGGGCCCCACCTCAGTTGGCACGCACATCTCCTCCCCTGCTCTGTGCTTGTGTCTCTGTCCCTGCAAGTTGATGTGTGGCAGGAGGCCATGGGAGGGCAGGACAGGGCTGGGACCTGCTCGCCAGGCCCCTCCCGGGTTTGTTTCAGTGCCCTCTGGCTCTGCACACAGGGAGCACACTGTCTGGGCAGATGCCCGCAAATCAGTTTGCTTCTTGGCCATGGTCCCCAGAAGAGGAAGCAGCACAATAGTGACCATGTTCTATAGTGACAGGTGTACCCAGAGCCAGTCTCAAAGGGCTGCTGCCACACAAGGCCCTGGAAGACTTGAGAAGATTGGGCTTTTACCGATGAGCATGGAACTTCCCTGAAAGATGTGAACATCTGTAAGACTAACAGGCGCTAGGCCGTGTGCCTTCCGAGGTGTGGTGCCCAGACCACTGGTGCTACATGAGGGGTTTTTTCAATGATGCGTAGCAGACATTCTGACTCTTTATTGCAGAAATGCAGCTTGCGCTGGTAAATATATTCCTAGGCTCTCAGACTCCTGATACCACAGATGTTATTTGCTGAGCCACAAAAACGAGTTGACGTAAAGTCAATTTAAAGAAAAACATCAAGTAAACAAGAGTATAGGTTGTACAGAATCGTGGCAGAGGAGTGCAGGTAGAACACAGAAGACTACTGTTGAGGGATCACCGTGCTGGTGGGGGAAGATGGTGACGATTCTCACCAGTCTGGATGGTGCTCTTTGCACATCTGTGAGTTGGGTCCTAAACCATCCCACCGTGTGGGCTCCTGCCGACGCGGGACACTTCGGCGTTAATTATTAGTTGTCAGCATCACTCTTTTTGTATAGACTTTGAGTTTATTCTTTTTCTTTCCTTTTTTTAAGTACACAGTGAAGTAAATTGAAATAAATTCTGTTTGGGATATACATATACGTAAAAGTGTCTGGGTTGAGAAGTACCCCCTGTATATGCTGCCTAGATAACGAATGTGAAACCACTTTCATATCCAAGGAACCTAACTCTCTCTTGCTGATTTTTAGCCCAAGGTCTTACTTTCAGAGACCCATTATTTTTAATAACCGTCAAGGTCCCTTCTCAGTCCTATGCGGGGGTTTTAGTCACGCCTGTTTCCCCAAGCCATTTGGTCTACACTGATTTTTGTTGCAGTGCTTTGCCCAGCCCTCGGGCCTGTCCCGACAGGGACTGGCTATTTCTCTGGAGGGGGAAGGGGCAGGATGCTGACACACCGTGGAGTCAGGGCCCTGACTCGCCCACCCCTTGCCTACTCACTCACTGGCTCACTCACCGTTCTGTGTCCCTGTAGGCTGTCCTGGAGGACCAGAGTCATATGAGGCAGATGGAGCTCGAGATCAGACCCTTGTTCCTCGTACCAGACACCAACGGCTTCATTGACCACCTGGCCAGTCTGGCACAGCTGCTGGAGAGCAGGAAGTACATCCTGGTGGTGCCCCTCATCGGTGAGTCAGGCCAGAGCAGCCCTGCATGTGCGCAGTAACCCCCTCTACACACATGCCCCACAGCCTGGGGGCCAGGCAGGCAGAACCCTGCTGTGTGTGTAAGACAGGATTTGCAGGGAAGTAGGGAATGTGTGGGGCAAGGAAAATTGTTTAATAATCAAAGCAGTTCAAATTATTATGGCTGATCCATGGCTTAAACTGCTTGAGCAAATGGACTCCTGTGTCCCAGCAACCAGAGGCTGCATGAGCCCAGCCCTTGTTTTTATCCTTATAAAGCTTGCAGTAAAACAGCAAAGCTGGTTCCCGTTATTGGTAAACACTCAGCCCTGGCAGATAGCGGCAGTGCTGCTGGGTGGTCTGGCAGGGAGGCTGGGAGGGTTTTGAAGTGCTTAGATGCCTTTGGTCTGATTGTCTTGTAGCTTTTCATGATCGTTCTGTTGGTTCGAGGTAACATTCTTCTGGCCAATGTCACCCTAAGGCCAGGCTGATGGAAACCCTCCAGAGCAAGCCCTTGGCTCACGCGTGTGGATTCCTGCCACTTGGGCTCTTACCACTGTCTGGTCATTGGTGCTGCACCCTGGTCACAGGGTCAGCATCTCAGGACCCAGCTAGCTTGCTTCCACCCTCAGGCCAAAGGAGCCCAGCTGGGCTATCTCCAGAGGGCTGTCTGAGGCACCTCTGGTTCTGGGAGCCCTGTGGTAGGTCAGCTTCAGGATGGGCTTTGTGCTCTGGGCTCCGGGCTGCTGTCTGATATAACTGATATAGCTAATATCACTGATAGCTATCCTGTGGAGGGAAAGGGTCTGGGAGATGGTTGGCAAGCCCAGGCTTTTTAATGTCCCCTTCTCACCAGCCACTTGGAGCAAGTTTAGGAGCCCTGTCCTCTGGAAAATCTGCCAGACTGGCAGTCTGCCTGCCAAGCCACCTCTGACATTCATGCCAAGATGTTCTGCTGGGCCTTCCCTCCCAGTCCCTAGTGTCTTAGTGCCAGATGAGAGTGGAAACAAAGGGCAGGAAACATCCGCCCCTGCAGAGGCTATAGAACCCTGGGGGGTTGTGGGAAACACGTTAGCACCACCTGAGAATGTTGGCACTGAAGCAGCCCTCGTCCCGCCTCCACCCTCCCTGTCTTCCTTCCCCCTCCCCATGTGGCCTGGCCAGAGCCTCTTCAACCCAGGCCCTTAGACCCAAGGGAAGGTTTTCTGTTCTTCAAAAGTAGAGCAGCTTGTCTGCCCAAGGTAGAGCCAGACTATCGAGTTGTTGCAGCTTCCCCTCTACCCTCACCAGGTCCCGGGGTGGGGCAACTTTCAGGATAGCATGTCCCTGTGCTCTCCTACCCAGGAGATTTTCAGGGATAAGAAAGTGAATTGGTCACTTTTTGCTAGACGGTCAGGAAATGGTGTAACTGAGAGGTTGCTGACGTCTCAGGAGCCCCCTGAGTCTTGGTAGGAGCCTCAGACACCATCCCAGGCTGGCAGAGCCCTCGGTCACCAGCACCGATTGTGCCCCTACTGTGTGCTCAGTCTTCTTGTTCCCGAGGGAGCCAGTGAAAGGCAGAGCTGCAGCCCTTGGCCTTGAAGAGCTTATGGTTCAGTGGGGGAAGCCAGATTCAGTGGGGAGGGAGCAAATACATGAGAAAACTCAGAGGAGAAGGTAGATAGAGAATAAATAAATGGTCAACCCCCAGGGGCCCTGGGAAATGCCAACTCTGTCACGGCATCCAGGCCAGCCTTTCTGAAGCGTCCTCAGCTGGGCAGGGCTTTGGCTCTCAGGGGCTGTAGAGGGGGCTCCTGTTCAACGAGGCGCCTCAGGGGAGTCCTGCCCTGTGCGCCCTGTGCACCCTGTGCGCAGAGCACGAAGGGTTAAGCCGGCGGCCTTCTCTGCTTGTTTCTTGTGCTCTTTAACCTGCTCCGTGCTCCTTAGGTCTGACCCCAGCTTCGAGAAGCCCCGCCTGGTGCAGAAGCACAAACAAGCTTCCCCTTTGAAGCCTGTTTAGTTTGGAAGCAGGAAAGCAGATTTTGGGATAGAATACCAGTTTTTCATGTTTGATGTTCTGTTTGCTGTACCATACACCCATCCACCACTACTCCGCAACCTCAGCCATACATTGTGTGGACACTGCAGCCTTAGGTTGCTGAAGGCATGGCATGTGTGTGTGTGTGTGTGTGTGGACACTGCAGCCTCAGGTTGCTGAAGGCATGGTGTGTGTGTGTGTGTGTGTGTGTGTCTGTGTGTGTGTATTCCCACATGGGCCCTTTCCAGAAAGTGTCTCTGAATACCCAGACGGTGAGTGCCAGGCTCACCATGGAACAGCATGCTCACGCCGACTCCCCGAGCCATGAATCACTGCACTGAGGAGAGGCCTCAGACCCCAAACTCTCCCGGAGCCCCCAAGGAGTGCATATTTCCCACTTGACCTCAGGCTTTTGGCTGGAATTTTGGAAAGAATCTTCACCAGAAAATGAAGCTGTGTCCCAGACACATAGGCAGGCAGACACACACACACACACACACACGTGCACTATCAGAGGAGGTAGATGTGCCAGGGGTTTAGGGGAATAGCAGGGTCCTTGCGAGTGAGGCTGTGATCCCCACTTGCCACCTCGTGACCTCCCTGCGCTCTGGCAGGGGTGGGCATGGAACTGGGCCCCTCTTGGACTGCCGTGGTGGGGGCCCAGGCGGATGAGGGAAAGTGCCTCTTTCCTCTAGCCGCTACATACCCTCGCCTCTCCTGAGGGACCCTCTCGATTTGATTCTATAACTGAGGAATGCGATAGAGGGGCCAGGTTTCTTCCCCTGAATACAGCAGCTCCAGAAACTCCCTGTAAGTTCCTCCCAGGAGGAGGGTGGGGCCCAGGGGAAGAGGCAGAAAGAAGATAGAACACTGTGGAAAGTCTGGGGCATTTCTTGCCCCCCAGGATCCCCTAGTTTCACTGGAAGACTCCTGTGGGGCAGGATGGCTTCTGTGGTCTGGGGAGGGGCTGGCTGGGAAAGCGAGGCCTCGGGCGAAGACAGACGTGATTGCTGATTGCTGAGGCTGATTCCTTGCGGGACTGTGTCTCATCAGTGATCAATGAGCTGGACGGCCTGGCCAAGGGGCAGGAGACAGACCACCGGGCTGGGGGCTATGCCCGTGTGGTGCAGGAAAAGGCCCGGAAGTCCATTGAGTTCCTCGAGCAGCGATTCGAGAGTCGGGACTCTTGCCTACGGGCCCTGACCAGCCGTGGCAATGAACTCGAATCCATCGCCTTCCGCAGTGAGGACATCACTGGCCAGCTGGTGAGACCCAGGGCAGAAAGGGAGCACCTATAGCCAGCCTTCAGAACAGGGTCTCCGGGAGGGAGGGGCTAGAGGAAGGCGAATTGGCCGGAGCAGCCGAGGGGATGGCCACCATCGAGGCCCAGGAGGGGGAGTTCCTTGTCCCCTAGATCACTCTTGGCACAGTTGGACCTGGCCAAGCAGGGCCAGGGCATGTCTGGGAGGGACACTGGGAAGTGACCTTCCCCAGGACCCCAGAGGCAGAGCATACCGGTGCCTCCTCTGCATGGCGCCCCCTCCTGCCCGCTGGCACTTATCCTGTCTTTCTCCAGGGCAACAATGATGACCTGATCCTCTCCTGCTGCCTCCACTACTGCCAAGACAAAGCTAAGGACTTCATGCCCACCAGCAAAGGTACAGCTTTGCCTCTGCCTCGGGACCATCCCTTCCCCTCCCTACAGTGTCCTACCCTCCTCAGCCCTAGGGAAGGGTCCCTCCACTGACTCTGGCCTGGGAAGTTTAAGGAATCAGGGTTCAGGCCTGATACAAGCCTGAGGCCAGCCCAGTTTCCTCCCCTCCTGGAAGTCAGACCTCCCTGTCACAACTCCCCCACCCTCAGGTGGACCCTCGGCCAACTAGGGATGGGCCTAGCCCAGGAAGCTGGGCTCTAGACTGTGAACTTTCCCACTGTGCATGCGTCCATTTCTTTTCTTGGGTCCTCGGTGAGTTCTCTGACAGCAAGAATGTCTTTATGATTCAGTGTAGCTTATTCTGGCCATGGTCTCCTGAGCCCAGCCCTCTGCCGCTCTGAGGACAGTCCCTGGTGGTCCCTGGGGCCCACCTCCCTGTTCTTGGCCATGCTCATCCTCTCAATTCATCCGTGAATGTTTACCCTGTAGGGGGGGCGGGGGTGGTGGTGGAAGTGCTTCCCCACCTAGTAGCGGGCCTTTCCTTCCTGTCTCTCTGGTTGTGTTACATAGCCCTTTGGAGGCAGGTGAGAGCTTGTGGACTAAGCCCTCAGCCCAGTTTTCAAAACCCTTTTGGTGAGCAGAATCCCATCTGGGAACCAGAGGTTCTCTTCCAGATGCTCTTGAGCACCTCACCCTCAACCCAGAGCCATCTCGCCTCTGAGACAGCCCCTCAGCCCCTCAGAGTCAGCGAGGCTCAGGTGTTTTCTGCTCCCGGCTCCCAGGACTCCGACATTTCTTTTTTTGGAAGGAATTCCTAGGATTTCCTATCTCGGTGTCATCAGCAGAGCTGATAATTCTCACCATTTAGTCTGTGTCTGTGTGTATGTAGCCTCTTGTCATTTTCTCTTAGTTGTCACCCAATCTCTTGTCTCTGCTTGCCTTCCTAGCCTTGGCTTCTAGGCTGGCCTGGGGATTGTCTTCTCTCCAGCCCTCCTCCCATCCACTTCAGTGCAGCCCCTCACTGCTGCCCAAGTCTCTGTACCTGAGGCTGGTAATGAGCCCACAGCTGCTGTTCTTCAGAGGGGTCCTGCCACGTGGCTTGCATGTACCGTCCCTTAGGGCCAGATTCGGAGCATTCAAGTGGTAAAAAGGAGCCCTGGCTGAGCCCAAGAGAGGAGGTTGGGCTCTGCTCCCAGGCAGCTTCCTAGAGGGGCACCTTCTGAGGGAGAGGTAGGCAGGCGTGCAGAAGGCCTTGTTGGGAAGTACGGTTCAGATACAGCTGTGGCCCCACCCAGCCTCAGAGCTGTTTCTTTCTCAGCAGAGACACACTTTGGCTTTGGCCCTAGTCTCTCCCCCCCCCGCCCCCCCCCCCGCCCCGCTTCACCCCAAACAGCCTACAGGAACCCATTGCCATCCTGGGGACCGCCCCTATCAGAATTACATCAGCAACGGCTGGTGTAATCAAACCCCATTTGTCAGTGTGAATTCTTAGCAGATTAACTTGTCAGATTCACAGAGAAACCATCACCAAATGTTTATGTGTAAACGATGTTGAATTTTAAAATCATGTGGATTATGGCGGATGGGGCCTGACAAGATGACAGTCTCTGGTTTCTAACAAAGTGAAGTTACCAGTGTCAAAACAGAGGATGTTTATTGTTAAAAATGTCTCAAAGTATCCACAGAAACCCCTGCAGACCCCTGCCAGCAATGCCGGGCCTTGGTTGGCTGACCTAAGGCCTGGGACTCGCCTGGTCTGAGTCCCAGGGCAGGACCAGTGGGGCTGTGGACAGACTTGGGCAGCCCGCTGGGAGCCCCACATGGCACTGCACGTCACCCCGCCCCACCGCACACACCCCGAGGGGCCAGGCCCAAGCAGCCGAGCGGTCTCAGAGCATCTCCTCTCCCCATGGCTGCCTTCCTCTCCCTCTCTGTCCGCCACAGCTGCTCACCTCCCACCACACCCTCCTTCCGCCTCTCCCCTTCTCTCACCGCCATCAACCCCACGAGCCTCTCCCTCCCTCTTCCCCCCAGACTCCTCCCAAGGCTGACAGCCAGTTCTCAGCCTCCCTGCCTGGAGCTGGCAAGCCTGAAACTGCTCAGGTCCCGCATGGTTGTTTGCAGTCCCCCAGCCCCGCCAGCCCTCGCAGTCAGCAAGCCCCGCAGGACATTTCCTGTGCCTCACTGTCTGCCGGACCTCCGTCAGCAAACACCCAGCCTGGGCCTGAGGAGTGGACCTGCCACCCAAGGGGCCTTAGCAGGGGTGGGGATGTCACTTGTGTGAGTGCTTGGCCCCAGTTTAAATTCTCCCCGATACATTATTAAAAGGTTAGGGAATTAGGGGGAAAGAAGTGGGGGAAGATATCCTGCTTAAAAAGTCATCTAAAAAGAACGAAGGCTATCCGTTTGTGCGTCCGTTTGTGCTGATATAGAAAGATCTTTAAAATCTTTAAAATTTGAATGAAGTAGGTACGGTGAGTATGATTGTAATGTTATAGAAAAAAAGCTTATATAACAAGTATATATGCTTGTAAATGTGCATAAAGAAATCTGGAAACATACACAGCTCTACCCTGGGAAACAAGACAGAGAGACATGAGGGAGAGAACAGGGAGAATGATGCGACTTTACCTTTCCTTTTTCTGTACCTAGAGGTTTTTACCGTACACACGGATCACGTTTATTTAATAGAGGGAATCTTTTGGCTCTAACCTCAGGGCCACCTTGGCTGGGCTCTGCCGGGACCCTTGCCCTCCTCTCCTCAGAGCTCCCTGAGCTAACCCCTCTCCTCACTTCCCAGGAGCCCTGGATACGTTTTGTATTCCATCTTGAGTTTTCTACCTCTGAATACCTAAAGCGTGGATCTGCCGGCCTTGGGGGGGGATGGGGGGTGGGTGGAGAAGATGTGCAGAGGAGAGGAATATTTTGAGTCCAGGACTAGTCGTGCCATCAGAAGGAATAGGAGGGCCGATTCTGCTCCCTCAGCTCAGGGTCCTGAGAAGAGGGGTTTGCGGAGGTCGGGCAGCTCTCAGGGCACGAGGCAACACAGCCCTACGCTGGAGGTGGGGGTCCAGAGCAGAAGGCCAGCCCTGGCCCATCGTGGCCCTCCCTAAGCCAGTAGGGGAGGGGCGCCCTCGGCGGATAGTCCGCACGAGGGAAAGGACCTGTGGAAGGGCCAAGATACGGCTGGCCTGGAGCCCCCAGGACTGCTTTCCCCCCCGGAAGAGGAGAGGCAGCCAGTGCCTCTGCCTCCGGCCCTCAGTGAAGTCCCTCCGCTCTCTCGTGCCAACAGAGGAGCCGATCCGGCTACTGCGGGAGGTGGTGCTGTTGACGGATGACCGGAACCTGCGTGTGAAGGCGCTGACCAGGAATGTGCCTGTGCGGGACATCCCGGCCTTCCTCACGTGGGCCCAGGTGGGCTGAGGGGGCCAGAGCGGGGCTCACCCCCACGGAACCATTCCCGAGAGGCCACCAGGCGCCCAGAGTAGCACAGGAGATGCCCACGTGCCTGAGCCACCAGTCCACCCAGACAGTAACCCACCCTCCTCCCCCCACGCCGTGGCCGCGCTGTGGGGGCAGCTGCTCCGCACAGAGCCCCTCCCAAGGGCCGGGCGGAAGCCGCTGGAACCCTCCTGGGCTGCCAGGATTTAGCAGGGAGGTGGCCGGCTGCAGTGACAGCAGGTGGGCGAGCCAGACCAAGCGCCCGTGCTCAGCCTTTCTCCCTCCCCGTGGCCGTGGCCGGTTCAAGGGCTGGAGGAAGGCCTCTTAGGCTGGGGACTCAGCCACCTTCTCAGCTGGAGATGGGGCAGGGGGTTAGAGTTTCCATCAGATGCAGGTGAGATCACGGGTCCCTTTCATCTTCAGAGCCCCTGTCCTGAAAGCGTCCAGGAGGCTTTGGTCATGCCATGAAGAGAGCGCTCAGGGCGTCTCTCTCCCCCTGAGGCCTGGATTCCCCCATGGACCCCACCTGGGTTCTGAACAGCAGCCCTAGGCTCCCCCCCCACCCCCACCCCGCCACACACACACACCCCCATCCCGCTGCTCTTCCCGCCCTTACCAATCTGGGTCCACTGTACTTGGCCACTTGTTTTCCCCTCTGTTGGTCATGGGCCTGTAGGGAAGGGACATCTGCTCTCAGGCCCATGCTTCCTGGATGGCCTTTGCCTGCTCCGTCTCCCTCCATTGGCCTTCCTTTTGCTCTAGTTCCCACTTCACAAAATTTCCTCAGACTCTTCTCAGCTCCCCCTCCCTCTCCCCCTCCTGAATCATCCCCCTCACCCTCCTTCTCTTTCTAGTTGATCCCTCTCACCTTCCTGGTCCCTCAGTTCCTTGCCATGGAGGCTCTCACTCTGAATCCTTCTCCTGCGGTACCTGTGGCAGGAACCTAAGAAAGCGTTCCTGCCGCTGACCACCTTTCCCAGGCCCCCGTGCTCTGGGATACTTCCAGGCTCCTCCAGCCCAGCCTGAGGGAGGGTAGGGTGGGCCAGTGCCTGGGAGCAGCATTGCCTAGCCTGGAGTTTGCACCCTGTTTCTAGCTTTGCCCTAGAAGAACTTGACCCAGGGGCCCTTTGGCCTTGGAGTTTTTTGTTGCCTCTTTAGCTGACACCTGTGTTCAAAGCTTCACTCAGGAGGCTTCCTACTGGGAAAGCGTTCTCCCAACCCAGGGACAGGGATGGAGGGGGACTTAGGGAAAGACAGGGTTTGGAGGCGGAGCCAGGAGTAAGTTTTGATGGGACCAGTGGGGGAATCCCCCAGAGCACCCCCATCTGACTATACAGCCTGCCCAGAGGATGGGAGCAAGGCAGTGCCCTCCCGGAGGCCCGAGATTATGCCAGAAGGAGGGGGAACTGTACAGGAGAGCCACGGCCGACGATTTGGGGCTGTGAGTCCCCCAGGGCCTCAGAAGACTGGGCTTTTTGGGGTCTAGGGTCCCTGGCCTCTCCTTTGAGATCCTTTCCCCTGGATGAAGGCTGGCGACTGGGTGGGTGGGAGACCCCATCTCTCCTTTCTGTCCCATTTGCAGCACTGGATTTGTTTCCTTAATAAATTTTTAGTTATGAAACATACCTGAGCTCTTGCTGATCTGTCTCTGGGACCGGGGAGGGAAGGTCCAAGCCACCGCACCTATACGAGGGTGCTGCTTCTGGCCCCTGCACCCACCCCGGTGCAGCCCACCCAGCTCCTTGTGCAGGGCGAAGAGATCCGCTGGGTCCAGGGTCCTTGGTTACTGCTTTATTGCTGTTTGGTTCGAGTATAGAAAATGGAAGCGGCTCTGGAAGAGCCTGTGTACAAGGTAGGAAATATACAAACGAGGAGGAGGGAGCTAAAGAGACCACGTTCCAGCCCAGCCCAGCCTGGGCTCGGGGTTGGGGGGGCCGCCCAGGGCGCATGCAATAAATATGGTCCGGGGCCCCAGGGAAGGGAGGGGGGGACCACCGCGGGAGTGGGAGACCGGGTAGGCCAGGGCTGTCTCAGCCCTCTGACTCCAGAGGGAGGGAAAGGTTAGCCCTGGGGCTAGTGCCACTTGTGCAAAATGAGGAACTTCACATTATCAGTCCCGGGGCGGGCGGGGGAGGGGGAGGGGGGCCCTCCGGCCGGCTCAGTCCCCTCCCCGCTCCCCAACTCTGCCCGACGCTCCGACCCCAGCGGGGAGATTCACAGTGAGAATGGGTGTGGTCGCAAGGGCCGGAGGTAGGGCTGGGAGCGCCCCAACAGTGACACCCCTTCCCCCAAGAGCAGCACGGAGCCGGGGGAGGGGGCCAACGAACCACAGGAAGAGGCGGAGAAGGGCCGGGGGTCTCCTTTGGTCAAAGCTGATATCAAAAATATAAATCTCCCTTCCCCCATCCCACCCCCGTCCCGGGGTTTTCTCCCCACCCCCACCCCCGGGCTAAGGCACAAAGCAGTGAGGCCAGGTGGGGCCGCCGCCCCTGCGGCGACGCTGCCGCAGCTACTACAGTCGTCGGGCGCGGTGTGCCTGCCTGCTGGTGGCCACCGCCGCCGCTGCCTAGGGGCGCGGGCCGGGGCCACGCGGCGGCAAGACCGCTCTAGGTGGGGGAGAAACGGTCGATGGTCCGGCCGTCGGGGCCGGCGGCCAGGTGCGCTCCCTGGCTCAGCACCTCGGCCGCCTTGTCGGGGCTGAGGCCCAGCTCCGCAGTGAACTTGGCCAACGGGTAGAGGCTCTCGAGCGCCACCTTGGGGTCGTGCAGGAAGTGCGTGGTCTGGGCCAGCAGCTCGGCCGCAGCCGCCTTGTCCTGCTGCTTCAGGCTCAGCTGTTCAGCCGTGAGGCGCGCCACAGCAAAGACGCCCTCGGGGAAGTCGAGCTTGCCCTTGCCATCGGGGCCGGGGACGCCGGGGAGCCCCCCCAGCCCCGCCAGCGCCCCGGCCGCGCCGGCCGCGCCACCCACGGCATGCATCTTCATGTGGCTGATGAGGTTGCGTTGCTGGGCGAACTTGCCGCCGCACACCTGGCACTCGTAGGGCTTCTCGCCCGAGTGGATGCGCATGTGCTCGGTGAGGCGGTACTGGCGCGTGAAGCGCATGCCGCACGCGTCGCACGCGAAGGGTTTGAGGCCCAGGTGGCTGCGCATGTGGCGCGTCATGGTCCCGCGCTGCGTGAACTTCTTCCCGCAGATGGTGCACGGATAGGGCCGGGTCAGCCAGTGCGTCTTCTCGTGCTGCCGCAGCGTGGCCGGGTCCTTGTAGCTCTTGTCGCACGACGCGCAGCGGTACGGCCGCAGCAGCTCGCCCAGGCCCCCCGGAGCCCCAGCGACCTTGTCCCCACCGCCTCCAAAAGGGGGCCCGAGGCCGGCGGCCCCTGCAGCCACCTCAGCCGCCTCGGCCCTGCCGTACAGCGCCTCCTCCTCCTCCACGTGCGCCTCCACGTGCGCGTTCAGCTGCTCCGAGCTGGGGAAGCCCTTTCCGCACGGGATGCACACGTACAGGTTGTCGCCGAAGCTCTCGGGCTCGCCATAGGCCAGGTGCGGGCACGGGTAGCCCTCGAGGTGGCCGCCGGGTGGGCTGGGGTCCTCGCTGCTGCCCGTCTCCTCGCTGCTGCTCTTGTAGTCGTCGCCGTCGCCGCCCGCCCCAGGCCCGTCCAAGCTGCCCGGGTAGCGCGGCGGCGGCGCCAGGCCGAGCGGAGGACCCCCGGGCGAGGCGGCCGGGTCCCCGCCTCGCTCCTCGCATCGTTCGCTGGGGGAGCCGCGCTCGCGGCCCAGCTCGTCGCCGTAGCTGCCCAGGCCTGGCTCGTGCTTCATCCAGCGGTAGAGGAGGCTGGGCCCGTCGGGGCGGCCGGGGGGCTCGGGTCCCGGGCTGCCGCCGCCGCCGCCGCGGAACGGGTCCGGAGGCGGTCCGGCCTCCTCCAGCTTCTGGAAGGGCAGCGGAGGCAGGGGCGGCAGGGCGAGCGGTGGCTCCTTGTAGGCTGCGGGGCCGGCGCTGGGAGGGCTGTCTGGGCGCGGGGGCAGCTCGCGCTCGCCCGGCGGCCGCTCGGGAGGCGCGGAGCCCGGCGGGCTTTTCTTGGACAGGTCCAGGCCGCAGAGCGGGGAGCAGCGGCGCTCCGGGGCGCAGAGCGCGGCGGCCGGGCCGGGGCCCGAGGCGTACAGCTCGGCGCAGTGCGTGTTCACCGCGGCCTCGGGGCCCGACGGCGCCTCAGCGGTGGGCGGCGGCGGAGGCCCGGCCGGGGACGAGTAGCAGGCCTGGATGACGGGCGTGGCAGCCCGCAGGCCCCGGCCCGGCCTCCCGTAGGGTGCGTAGCCGCCGCCGCCACCGCCGCCGCCCCGCAGGTGGCAGTACTTGCCGTGGCGCTTGAGGCGCTTCTTGCACAGCGCCACGAGGTCGGGGATCTGCAGGTAGCTGGCGGCGGCCAGCACGGCGCCCAGGCTCGGCTCGGCTCCCGGGGCCACGGCGGCCGCCGCCGCCGCCTCCGCGCCATCAGCCAGGCGGCCGGTGTAGATGAAGTCCAGCACCAGGCGGAACACGGCCGGGCTCACCATGTCATGGTCCAGGTTGAGCAGGTTGTCATGCACCACCAGGGACTTGAGGTAGGCGCTGCTGGCCGCCAGCACGTTCTTGTGTGCGCGGAAGAGGGCGTTCTGCACCACGATGATCACGTCGCACAAGAAGCCCTTGGTGCGCTGGTTGTTGAGCTGCAGCAGCAGCTGCCTCGAGTGGCCGGGCGCCTCCATCGTGTCCAGCATCGTCTGCCCAGCACAATCTCCTGCGGGGACACACACCAGCCGGGTCAGAGCCGCACCGAGCCCTCGCTGCCTGCACCCAGTCCGGCGCTTCTCCCCTCCACTTCCCCTTCCCCTCAGCTGGGCATTGAGCACCGCGGCCTGGGCACTGGCGGAGGATCCGCGGCCTCCAAGAGTGGGAGCCTGGGGCGGCCGGCCTGGACCAAAAGAAGGAGCCGAGACTGGCTGGCGGAGAGGAGGCCAGGCTGGCCTGCACCCCCAGGCCCGATACCGCCGGGCTCACCGCCTGGGTTCTGGGGGCTTCCGAGGAGAAAACTGTTCGGGCGAAGCGACCCTTTCGGAAACAGTTACCCGATTTGAGGAAAATGTCCGCTGCAGGAAAAGTCATACAGGGCTGAGAAGTTTGCCCAAGTGGGATACAAGGGAGCCGAGGAAAAAAGCGCCTCCCGCCTCGAGAGAAGTTGCCCCAGTTGGGGGAAGAGGTCCGGAGGAGGGGAGCGCGGTGCCCGCCGTGGCGCCGCCCTGGCCGGGGGCTGTCAGGCCCTCAGTTGAGGCCCGGGCGGCGGCCCGTGGCGCGGGAAGCGGAGGCAGCGGCTGCCGTGGCGGGCAGAGCACGAAGGCCGGCCCGGCGCGGGGAGGGCGTTATATCGGGGCAGGAGGCTGAGGCAGGAAGCAGGTGGGGGGGAGGGGGGAGCCACGCAGCTCCCAAGGGAGGGAGGGGGCAGCGCCCCGGGCGGGCACCGCGCACAGCCGGCTTCGGCCCTGACCCCGGCCTGCGCCCCACCCGCCTCCCGGCCCCGGCCTCGGCCTCCGCTCTGCATTCGCGGGCCCGGCGCCTCCCTCCCCAGCTCCCCTCGGCCCCTTCTCCACGGGACCTCTGCCGCCCCAAACTTGGGGAAAAGTTTCCCAACTTCAGACAGGCCGGGAGGAGCGCACCAGCCGCAGTCCCTCGGCTCCCAGCTTTTCCTCTCAGCCCCCAATTTCGGCAGCCAGGCGGCCGCCGGGCCTGAACCGAGCCCTGAGCTCCCCGGCCGGCCGCTCGCCTGCCCGACCCTGTTCCCCGCCTGGCCCCCAGGGCCTCGCGGCCCGTTACCTGCGGCCGCCGCCCGGCCGGGCTTCCCTCCCCGTGGCGGTGGCAGCTCCTAGTCGGCGCCCCACCCGCCCCGCTGCCAGGCGCCGCGCTGTGCCAGGGAGGGCAGCGCCCCTGCCAGCCCCGCCCGCCAGCTCCCCTTCCCTTCCCCTCGCTTCTCTAGCCCATGTGCGGGCAGAGCCGGCCCCGGGCCGCTGACCCTGCCGTGAACCCGGCGCAGAGCAGCGGCCCGGCAGTCCTGAGTCCTCTAGGGGCGACACCCGGAGCCCTGAACGCCAGCCGCGTTGGGGCGCCCGCGCCAGAGGATGCGCCCGAGGCGGCCAGCGCGCAGGACCGGGCTGTTCGGGTCCCCTGTCCCTCCCGGTCCCCACCCCTAGAACCTACCTGGGGGGCATGTCGGAAGCCCCGGGCCCGGCTGCCGGCGGATCCAGGGGGGACGTGGCTGCGCTGCCCTCCGCCCGCCGGGCCCCCGGTCGGTCTGTCCTGCTGGTCCGTCCTCCCCGCGTCCTGGTCGCGTCTCAGCCCCGCCGCGCTTTCCGCACACTCTTATCTGGAGCGGCCCGGGCCGGCGGGCGCTGCTGCAGCTATGGCGCCACCTCGCGGCCGTGAGGGACTTTGCGCGACACAGCCACAGCCTCCTTCCTGCGCACCTGGGCCGGAGGCGCCCAGATGCGGAGCTGGACTCAGAGGAGGGGGGCCTATTGGCAGATTCAGCCTCCCAGATGTGCCCACCTGGAGGCCCCAGCCTCGGACTTGCGAGCCCCGCAAACCCCGGAGTTTTGAGCTGAATGCTCCCCTGTACCTATTTCTAAATTCTCACATTGCCCCAATTCAGTTAAGTCCTGCCCGCAAGGAGGGGACAGTAGATGGTGGGAGAGAGGTTTTGGAAATCCTAAGGAAGAAGAAGACAGACACGATCTTAGGGGACCCTCCTTAGATATTCCTGGTTGGGACTGTCCATTTGTAACCCCCCAACACACCCACCCTCACTCAGCCACATGGGATAGGTATGCACAGAATAAACCCGTTTGCACCCAGACCCTCTCCAGGCATTGACACCCGCGGGCGCTCATGTTTGCACAGACACACACCTGCCCCCTTCCGGAGTCCGAGATCTGGCTTTCTGGCATACTCAGGGGACTGTCATGTAGGGCCCTCCATGACCTGGGCAGAGGTGGTACCCAAACAGCCCACCCTGAACTTGCAGGCCTCTGGAGGGACCCCAGGATATGCGACTGGGAATGGCTGGACAGCGCCTCTTGGGGGTCCCACAGAAGCGACCCAAGCCCCCAGATTCCCCGTGTGAGCCGTTTTGAGGGACGACCCGCTTGAACGACCTCGTCTCCAAACCCACGGACCCGAGAGAAAAGTCACAGGACGGCCTGCAGCCCGGGATCCCCCACAAGGTCCTGCACCCCACGTGAAGGCCGGGTTCTTGCAGGTGACGCCCCTTCTGGGAGGGAGGGCACCCCGCACTAGAGAGCGGGCGTTCGCACAGCTAACTCCGGAAGTGTCCCCGAGCCGCCCCGGCACATCAGGCCTGCAGCCAGCGCCTGTGTGGCTGAGTGGCCCTCCGCAGCCCATGCTCCGCCTCTTCCCCGCACCTTCTGACCCCCGCCCACATGGGGGGGGGTGGGAGTGGGTCCCCAAGAACGCCTGCAGTTTCTGATTGGCTGCGCCTCCCTCAGCCGCCGAGCGCGAGAGGCTGGGGCGCAGAGTTACCATAGTAACCGATGAGGTTCGCCCATATCGCGTCTCTCCGAGGCCTTGGAGAGCTTAGCAACCGCGCAGGGCCGCTGGGCGGTGGGGGCCGCGCTCGCCGCCCACCCACCCCTCCACCCCTTCGCCCGCCCCGCGCTCCATCCTTCGCCCCCACGCCCGCGCCAGAAGTAGTGGCTGAGTCACTCATTGAGGGGCCGCCGGCGCGGCCACTCGCGGTCCCTGACAGACACCAAGGTCTCGGGCGCCCCCCAGAGGCTCCCTTTCCTCAGCAGGGGACTTCATGGCCTCGGGGCCAGGAGGCGGCTCATGGTCCCCAGAGGTTCTTCTGACTCCCACTGCTTCCCGAGTCCGCCCTTACCCTGTTTCCACTCCGTGTTCTGGGTCCATCTTATCCCAGTCCTCTTCTCCATCTCCCCCACCCCTGCCCCAGAGTCCTCGCTAAGGAAGTAGTGAGGTTCCAAGAATGAAAATGAGCTGACAGCCTCCCAGGAAGGTGGACCTCAACATCTTGGCGGAGAGATGTGCTGTGTGCTGAGGTGGAAAAGTGTATGGAGTGCTGGCGGGAGGTGGGAAGACTCCTGAGCAGTGCTCTTAAATCTGGGCTTTGATGGATGAACAGGAGTTCTCCCCCCAGGCAGGAAGGCATTCCTGGAGAAGAGAACCAGTGGGACAAACGCTGGGGGCAAAAAAAAAAAAAAAAAGGCGGTGTGGGGGGAACTCTAGGAGGCCAGATCCCAAAGGGTATGCAGGACCTCTTTGACCCCATTTCTGCTGTAATCTTTTATCCCCTTGATGGGGCCAGATCCTAGCCCCACAAGGATCCACTCAGCCCTGTCTCTGTGCAGTGGAGTCTGTCTACTGTGGACCCACCCTAGGGTCCCCTGTGCCCACTATTTTTGTTTTTCTTCAACAGTCTCCCCAGATTCCCACTTCCCGACCCCTATTCTCACACTGTCCTTACATCTGTATGGGAGGGTCTGCCCCCAGCATAGCTGCCCTCCTGTGGACTTCACTCTTCCTCAATCTTTGACCTTTCCCTCCCTCCCTAGTTCCACCTGCTTTGGCCTGGCATTGTCCCCTCCCCACCCTAATCCAGCTCCTCTCTCTGGACACACTCCCCTCCCCCACTGATGGAGCTAGGTTGGGCCAGGATCATTCATTTCCCTGATCCTGTCCAGGAGAACTTTGCCTCACATTGCATGGACTCTTCCTGCCAATTCTGACCTCCAGGAACTCTAACTCCTCCAGGAAGTGGTCTCTTCCCTCCTACCCCCAGAGACTCTTCTCTGCTAAGCTGCCAATGTCCCTCATTCCACAAATGGGTCCTAAACGCGGTTTGCTGAGTGTCAGGCTCTGAAACTGGCATTGTGGACCAGTCCTCCTCCCCTCCAGTTGCTGAGGCGTCCTCTTCCTCTCTCTCCCTTCTCCTGCCGCCTTTCCCCCACCTCCCCCATAGAGGACCCTCTTGCTCATTCCTGGGGAGTCCAAGCCACCCTCCTCAACTTTTCTGCCTTCCCTCGCGTCTCCAGCTCCCGTCTGGTACCTGGACTCCCACTGAGCCTTTCCTTCCAGGCCCAGCCTCCTCCTACAAAGCCTTCCAGACCCCTGGGCTCCCCCACTCCTCTTTCCTCATGTCCCTGACACCACAGCTCTAGATGCTGCCAGAGGCCCCTCTGAGGGTCCAGCTTCCTCTCCTGCCCCCTGCCCCCCAAGGGTGACGACACCGCAGTGGCCTTGTGGGGTATAACGCCGCCGCGGGGCATCCTGTGACGTCACAGAGCCGTCGGGTCCAGGAACTGAGGAGTGGGAGTGGGGCTACTGGGTGAGGGCCTCGGAAGGCCGGGCGAGGGTGGGGTTGCGCCCCCAGGTGTCCCAGAGTGAATAAATCTGTAATGGACCCGTCCCCCCTCCCCGCACTGTCCTCTCGCGGGCCCCCAGCCCGCAGTTCCGGAAAGTTAACCCCTTGTAGACCGGTACAGGGGGCTCGGGCTCCCCCTCCCCGTTCCTGCTTCCGTGCGCCCTCCTCCCCCTCCCAGCTCCCCGTCGCCTCGGTCCCCACCACCCCACCCCACCCCCACCCCGCCTCGCCACTATAAATAGCCCCTCTTCCCGTTTCCTAAATTCCCTGCTGACGTCGGCAGCGCGTCAGTGTGTAGGAGCCGCGGCCGCATGAATGAGCCGCCGCACGAGTACTACGCGCGCCTATAAAAGCCGCCGCGCCAGCCCGGCTGCGGGAGGCGAGCGGGCGCGGACGCAATACAGCCGACAGGTAAGCGGGACTGACCGACCAACGGGCGACAGATGGACCGATGCACGGGCACGGACACGGACTGGAGGGCAAGGAGGAGACCGATAGGCTGCAGGTTAGAGGGCCCCCTAAGGGGTGGGGTTGGGGACAGGGTGGAGGGGACGAGGGTCCACTCGCAACTGCTGGAGCCGGAGCCGGAGGCGTACGCAGAACCCTGTGCAGCACCTGCCTGCGCCCGGATGGAGACGCAGCCACTTCGGAGGAGCGTCGGTCAGAGGACGGACCTCAGAGTCCCTGCGGCTCTTCCTGGAGCTCCTGCGCCATCCTCCCAAGAAAGTGGGACGAAGGTGCTGGCGCCCCAGGAGATGCGCCCCCTCCTCTCCTCCCCGCAGAGCGGTGACTCAGCCTCGCTGCCCCCGGTCGCCTGAGCTGGGGCGCCGGCGAGAGACAGACGCCCACCTACCCGCCGCCCTGGCCGCAGCTTTCTCGGGGCCCCTCCCCTCATTCAGCCGGGGGCGCCCCCTCCCCGTCCCGTCGAGCTGGTCCCTCAGCGCCCCCAACTTCCCGCCTCTGCAGGAGGAGCTGTCCTCTCAGGACCAGGCGGGGGCGGGGCCTCGGCCGGACTGCCCCGCCCCCCATCGCCCGCCCCCTCCCCGCAGCCGGAAGTGCCTCTCTGCAGGGACATCTTTGACGTCACAGGGTTTTGACGTCAAGGGCCACGTGCCTGTCCGCAAGCGCTGGGTCAGAGAAGGGCTGGAGACGCGGGGGAGGAAGAGCAGCAGCGCCCCCAGCTGCGGGCGACGGAGCCACCCTGCCCGGGCAGCGCGCCGGCACCTTGGCTCTAGACTGCTTACTGCCCGGGCCGCCCTCAGTAACAGTCTCCAGTCACGGCCACCGACGCCTGGCCCCGCCCCAGGACCGCGGACCGGGCCACCTGCCGCGCCCCCGGCCCCTCTGTCCCGAGGGTCCCTCAGCCCCGCGCTCGCTGCCCGCGCCACCGCTGTCCGCGGTGCTGATCCGGCGCGGGCACCACCATCGAGCCGTCCCGTCCCCGGTCCCCAAGGGCTACTGAGGGGCTGCCGGCCTACACGCACATCTCATAGCCCCAGGAGTCCAGCGCCCGGCCCCTGCCGAGAGCGCCGTCCCCCGCCCGCGCCCGCGCCGCCGCCGTCCCCCCACTCCGCGGTCCTGACGTCAGCCTAACTGGAGCTGCCGTAGTGCCGTCAGTAGCGCGCGCCCCGCCCCCGCGTCTCCAGGGCAACCGTGGCTTTCGATTGTTACTGTGGGAACCGGAGGTAACAGTCTACAGCCATGGTCGCCCCGCAGCACGCCCACGCGCCGCGCCGCGCAGCGCACCGCCGGGGCCGGGATGGGAGAGACTCGGAGCAGGAGGAAGCGGAGGCGGCGAATCGAGAGTCCATGTGTCTGCGGGGGTGGCGGGAGGTGAGGCGCAGGGAGGCGGGCTACTCCGGAGCCGGGCATCCGCTGAGGCAGAGAAAGAAGCGCGGTCTGCGGAGTATGCCTGACCGTCCCCCTCAGTGACCGTCCTGTCTTCCTAGCCGAGGTACTGCACCCAGGGGATTGTGAGAGAAGGGGTAGTTCTGGGATTTGGGTTCTTTTTATCTCCTTGGTGGGAGGGAGGCTGCTGGGACCTGGAAAAATGTTTGCATCCTGGGGACCGAAGTGGGTAGGCGGAGGAAAGTTTTCCTGAATGCGCCACGACCTCATTCTTCCAGGAACCCCTAGCTGAGTAGGCAGAGGGCAAAGGGTAAACCTTGAACCCATGTCCTGATGGAGTCACAGCCTTCCCTCACTCCTCTTCCCTCTCTTTTTCCCTCTGGGTCTTGAAGGATAAGAAGGGTTCCCCAACCCTCAGGAAGCCATAAAACTTGTAAAGTTAACCAGTCTTTAAACCGTTGTCTGAACATACCAGCCTCCTCACCTCAGTCTATCTTTAGATGCTGTATTCCAGTTTTAGACAATGTCTCAAATTAACCCAAAAGAGGGGGAGTAAATATCAGAGGAGCTGAAGTCCTCTTGGGCCAGTGAAGTGTAAGCAATGACCTCTTCAAAAACATTCTGCATGTCACCTGCCACCACCATCATCACCCACGGGCTGACTGTTGTTTATTGGGGTCAGGACCTCCCAAGGGACAGTGTTGGGAATGGTTAATGCAACCCAGCCCTGCCACCCATTAATCCAATTTTTCTCTACCTCTCCATACCCCCTCCTTTTCTAAACTACTTCTAAGGCAGCTGGTGCTGGTTTCACAGCTAATCAACACCCACACATTTTCTTCCCACCCAAGGACACTGAGGTCTTGGATTAAAATGCACCTGATTCTGGAATCCGGTGGACATCTGTAGTGTGTGCACATGGGCGTAGTGCACTGGGAAGCAGGCGGTCCAACCTGGCATCACCATCAACTGGTTGTTAAGGGGCCATGTTGTTTCTGAGCCTTCCATAAAATGAGATAATAATCCCTCCTTTCTGGCAGGCCTGTTGTGAGGACCAAATAAGATCATATAAGTAAAAATCTTTGTAAACGGCAGAAAGCTACTTCGATCTTAAGTATTCTCTTAGGCTACTATGTCCTTGTAAGGGGGTGGTGGTGGTGGGAGACCCCAGCTCTGGGCACTTAGAATGAACAGGGGAGGGGGACACAGTTCTCTGAGCAGAAGCTCTAGGACTGGGGCTGTTGAGGGTTCTTTGCTTAGGGACTCTCTCTCCCAAGAGCTTTAGGAACTCTAGAGGTGGAGTGAGAGGTAGAAAAGAGAAATGGTAGGGATGTTTTGAAGAGACAAAGTCTTTTGCAGTCTGAACCCATCTGAAGGTGGTCAGAGAGGGGAAAAAACCAAAGGACTGACTGTACAATGTTAGAGTTTTTTAGTATCTTGAAAATCACTTAGGGCACCGCACCGCCAACCTATTTTATGGATTAGGAAGGTGAGGCCCACGCAGGACATATTGTCCAACAGTAGTGAGTGGTGGCCTCTCTGCTCATCTTCTGTGAAGCTGCAGAGAAAACAATGACTAGTAAAGGTCAAGAATGGGAGTTCTTGGATCTGAATCCAACTTTGGGTAAGTTACTTAGCCTCTCTGTGCCTCTTTCCTCAGTTGTAAAATTAGGTTAATAACAGTATCTACCTTATGAAGTTGTGAGATGATTAAACTAGCTAACTAAAACTTCTGCTTAGCACAATGTCTGGCATAGTTAGCACTCAATAAATTATATTCCTCTTCCTATCCTCTAGACCTCATTTTCCTTAGTTGAAAATGTTAGATCAATGATTCTTAACAGGAGAGCTTCTTCCCTTTCCCTAGTGGACTGCATGAGAATCACATGGGGGGCTTTTTAAAATTACACATATTTACCAGAGACTTACACTCTACTCTCTAAGGCGGTGGCTTTCAAGTATTTCATTGCATGAGAATGACCAGGATGGTTTGTCAAAATGCAGATTCCTGGGTCCCAGTAGCTCTGGAGTTGGCCCCAGGAATCCAAGGTTTAACATGATCCTGATGCAAATGGCCCATGGAATCCATGTGGAGGGTGGGAGGAATAACCCCTTAAGATTCCCCATTGTTCCTGGAGGGCATGATGGGAGAGGACATATCTCACTTGTTGGGAACCAGTGGACCACATGATCTGTTTCCTTCTAGGTCAGACATTTTGATTCTCAGGGGAATTTTTACCTCCTCACTTCTGCTCCACCGGACACTGCTCTGGTCTTCAACTTCACCCTTCCAACTTTAAACCCTGCCTTAAAATTCATTCCCCAAATGTCTTTCCCTCTCTCCTTTACTCCTTCCAATGATCCCAAGTTGGCATCATTTTCAACGCTTGGGGCCTTGCTGTGATTGCCATGAGGGCATGTGAGCCCTTAGCTGCAGATCTACTCACTGCTATCCATCCTGAACTGCTTATTTCCAGAGGAGCGAGGAATCTGAATTTGTGTGAAATTCCAAATTTTTTAAGTATCATAATCCCAACTTTTTCTAAAATTCTATGGGCCAAAGCCAACAGGTCTATAGGAGTAATTCAGTCCATTTCAGTCTCTTCCTTTTGCCAAGGAAGGGATCCCTTTAAAACAACCAAAAACAAAACAAAAAAACCCACCAAGAACAAGGCAGTAGCAGACTGTAGCAAGGGAGAACTTTCTCCCCAACCCCACTTTCTGCTGTAAAGTTTCCAGACTCAGTAAACTGTGTCTGTCTGGGCAGGTAACTCCTGCTTTTTTTTTTTTTTTTTCTTATTTTAAAAAAAAATCTTGGACAGCTGCTGTCCGTTGTGAAGAACTCAGAATTACAGGTGATTTCAGACTATTTGTCTTGTTGTCTCAGGATGGGCTAGAGTATTTGTGCTACAATCTCCTAGTCTCAATTCCTGCTCAATTACTAAACTACTTGGGGCAGCCATGCTTGAGGGCCAGATAGGGCCTGTTGTGATCTTCCAGAAAAGGAACAAGCTGGTGTCTGCAGAGGCAGGGCAGGCTGGGGATGAAGGCCCTGGAAGTGGGGGAAATGGCTGAAGTAAGCAGTCTTTAGAGTGTCTAGGAATAACAGCACTTTCAAACCAGATGGGCTGCTTAGGCCTTGGCTGCAATCTCTACAGAGTAGCATCAATCTCAAACGCTGTAAATAGGGTCAAGTTTAGAAGAAGGTTACTTCTGTGCTGTCTTTGGCTTCCATCAAGGTCTAGCACCATCCCACCCTTCAAGCTCATAGTTCGGAGGGGCAAGACTGTTATGGTGGAGAAAGCAGAGAACATATGAAGCCAGGTTTTGACAGGCCAACACAAAACTCTCAGGAATCAGGATGGAGGAAGCCAAAACTAAGTATGGCCCAGGCGGAGCCCTGCCAATTGATCTCTTCCCCCAACTTCTCAGATGTAAATTCTTCCCTGTTTCAGGGAGGCCTCCTTTCTTTCAGGTTGGGACTTAAGACTTCCACCAGTAATGTGTAAGTGTCTACGTGCACACATGCATGAGCTTGTCCTGGGGGTTCATAACTGGAAACACCTCCCTGCTTGGTGCTGCCCTGGAGGCTGTGTGGATGGCGAGAAATCCACTTTTTTTTTTTTTTTTTTTTTTAAATAAAGAGTTTTCCTGTGTATACCAGGGAAAAGATGCTCAAAATCCAAATCACCACTTTATTGTGTGGCAGTCACAGTGCTGCCAGTCTCTGCTTTTCGTGTTACCCTCCACTCATCCAGGGCTCCACTGACCTTTTTCATATTTGAATATCAGATGCCATGGTCAAAGTCCATTAGGCCTCCTAATCCTCTTTTTCTTGAGTGCAGAGCTGGGCTTATAAAATTTGAGTCTTAAGTATTGATATTTGTCTCTTGAGATCACAGTAGGGGAAAGAAGGGGAGGACAGGGATTATAGAGGCTGCATCAAGGTCATGTGTCCCCATTAGGGGGTGGGGGGTGGAGAGGGAATGCAGAGGCAAAGGCATTTGTTGATCTTTCACTCTGCAAACTGGTCCAAGAACTGGAGGTAGGCCTGGCGCTGGGGCGCGGCTGCCGGAATGAAGTGGCCACCAGAGTGGGTGAGGGCGATGGCTCCAGCGAATCGGCTACACAGTTGCATACTCTCCTGAGAGGGGATGACGCGGTCAGTGTCCCCAAAAACATGGAGGGAAGGCAGTGACAAGGGGCCCTGCAGGATGGCTTCCTTGAGGCCAAGGCCCCGGGGACAGAAACCAGATACCAGGATGATAAACCGGGGCAAAGGGAAGCGGGGATCGCCGGCTTGGCCAAGGGCACACACAAGGGCTGCTAGCGCGGCCCCCTGGCTGAAACCAAGGATCCCATCGAAAGGCCCCAGCTTGCTCAGTGCCTGTGCCACCGTTCCCAGGGCTTCCTCCAGACCTCTGCACACCGTGGGCTCTTCCAGTGCCGAGAAAACGTCTGCCTCCTGTTTGGAAAACCACCAGCCTCGAGGCTGCTCCTCCGGAGGGCAGGGCCCTACAGCGATGAGGGAGAAGAGTTCAGAGTTAGGGAAAGGGTAAATCCAGGGGGAGAGAAATGAGAAAGGGAGTGAGGGTAAGAGAGGAGGCTGAAGGAAAGAATAAAGTCTGGGGAAAATGAGGGGGGAACAGACTGACCTGGAGAGGAGACAAGGTGGAAGTCTGGAAGGGCCAGGCTGGAATTTGAGCGAGGGGCTGGGGTGGGAGGGATGGAGGGCATAGGCAGAATGAGGTGGGAGGGCGGCAGGAATGAGGGGAGGGCAAGGGTGGCTGTGTGCAGGCAGGCGTTACGGGGACGAGGCAAGACAGAGAAGACTGAGCGCATTTCCGGGCAGGGCTCATCTCACCGGGGTCTGGCCCGGCGCCCTCAGGGCCCGCTGCGTCCGCGACCGGGTGCGGGCCGCTGAGGCACACGAGCTCTGCGCGGCCCCGCAGCGCCTTCCGCAGCGCTCCAGTCTTCTCGCGGAAGCCCCGCTCGCTCTGCCGAAAACCGGCCAGGCACAAGACCCGCAGAGGCTGAGACGTATCCATAATTCTGGGCAAGCGCCAGAGGGACCGGAAGCGGTCTTTCCCCGAGCGGAAGTTGAACATAAGGGGGCGGAACCCAGTGCCGGCACCACCCTGGAGGCGGGTCTCAGAGAGAGTGGGCGTTGCCATGACAACGGAGAGAGGGTGCGGCCCGGCCAGAGCTGGAGCTGATACCTGGGACGAAGGAGCGTTTCAGGGAGCGGGCGGCGCGACCTCCTCGTCTCTGCAGGTGCAAGCCTCGCAAGCCACGGCTGGAAAGGGGCGCGCGGGCCTCTCCTGAACCTGAGGTGGCCGACTTTGGTCACGGTCCCGCTTCCCCGACGTTCCCCACCCCGCTGACACGCATTTCCCGTAGCGGCCGCAAGGCGGCGGGCTCGGCTCGCGTCACCAAGGAGGCGGCCAATGTCTGGCCGCGCCCAAGCCTCTCCGCCCTCCTTGAGGTTCCTTCCTACCTTGCCCAGCGCCGGCCGGCCCGGGTGCTGGAGCAGCCGATCCCGCCCGTGGTTCACCGTCCACGGCCCCAAGGAGCTGCCGGCGTAGAAGTCCATAGGGTAGGGCTGCTGCCAGGAAATGTCCCTCAGGGCCACTGCCGCCTAGAGGAGAAACACCGGACAGTAACATCTGCCAACATTTTTCTACGCAGGATTATTTAATTCTGCCCTCACGACGGCCTACGAAGGTCCTACTATATCCCTATAGCACAGAGAGGAAATGTGAGGTTCAGAGAGGTGAAGGGACTTCCAAGGCCACACAGCTAGGAAGTGGCTCAGCTGTAACTAAGTGCTGCCCACCCACCCCACTTCAGATCCCTTCCTATACAGAACTAGGAGCAAAGACCACTCTCTCCCAGGGATTTTCAAAACGTGGTGTTACCTCATAGGGTGTGAGCAGCGGCTTGGGGAAGGCTGTGCCCCAGTCAATGGAGAGGCGTGGACATGCCACCTGCACCCACCTGGGAGGGGAAGTCACGTCAGATCCAAGGGGGGGCCCCCCCTGTTCCTGGGCAGCATGCTGAAGAACATGGCTGTGTCCCCAACACAGCCAATGCGTGTTTACTATTCTAGACTGTCACCTACTGCTGTTTAGAATAACACTATGGGGACTTCCCTGGTGGCACAGTGGTTAAGAATCCGCCTGCCAATGCAGGGGACACGGGTTCGAGCCCTGGTCCAGGAAGATCCCACATGCTGCGCAGCAGCTAAGCCTGTGCGCCACAGTTACTAAGCCTGCGCTCTAGAGCCCGCGAGCCACAACTACTGAAGCCCGCATGCCTAGAGCCCATGCTCCGCAACAAGAAGCCACCGCACCGCAACGAAGAGTAGCCCCCGCTCGCTGCGACTAGAGAAAGCCCACGCCCAGCAACGAAGACCCAACACAGCCAAAAATAAATAAATATGTTAAAAAAAAAAAAAAAAAGAATAACACTATGGTGTTGCTTGTTTTCTCCTGTTTCCTCCACTGACTATGAGCCCCCTGAAGGGAGGGCCTGGGCAGCTCATTTGCAATAATATCCCCAGAATCAAATTTAGTGCCTGGTACAGTGCAGGTGCCAACCACCCCTCCAACTCATCTCATGCAGAATGACTATGATGCTGCCGTTGCCTGTGAGCCCCCAAGCCAGACAAAGTAGGGAAGACCCACAGCCAAAGGTAGTCCCTGCTGGACAAGTGCTCTGTAAACGCTAAAATTTCATGATCATGGAAGCACCGACTCCAGCCTTAAATAGGTGCTGGGCAGGACCCAGATTCTAAGCTTTTTTAGCCAGAGTCATAGCTAGACAGGTAAGGTGGGGAAACGTACACATCCACCTCAGGAAGAAGGCTAAGCTTGCTGGGGAAGATCTCAGAGAGCAGCAGCCTCACGAAGGGAAGTCCCAAGGCCCGGAGCCGAGATTCCAGGTGCTGTTGGGAGAGGGAGGCAGAGCTGGGGTCCCCATGATCAAGCAGCCAAAGCTAAATCCCTTAGGCTACTGATTTTCCCAGCTCGGTTCCCAGTTAGTCCTCTTTTCCAGAGGCCATCCCGAGCCCTCTGACCTCCAGAATCTTGGGACTGCCCTGGCGGCCCAAAGTGCCCAGGATGAGACCCCAGGATTTAGCTGAGCGGGCAGTGGCTATGGCTTCTTGGCGGTTGGCCTGCATGCGCTGGTAGTCATAGTGCTCTCTGGACAGGACTTTGCTGTACGGGTCGTATCTGGAAAAGAAGCTGTCATGGTCACAGTGACAGCTACTTACAGGATTTGTGCTATATACACAGCTCCCCGACTCGGCCCCTTGGTCTCCTGAACCCTCAGGCTGCATGCAGGCAATTAAGAACAGAGGCAAGGGCTTCCCTGGTGGCGCAGTGGTTAAGAATCCGTCTGCCAATGCAGGGGACACGGGTTCGAGCCCTGGTCTGGGAAGATCCCACATGCCGCGGAGCAGCTGGGCCCGTGTGCCACAATTACTGAGCCTGCGCGTCTGGAGCCTGTGCTCCGCAACAAGAGAGGCCGCGATAGTGAGAGGCCCGTGCATCGGCGATGAAGAGTGGCCCCCACTTGCCACAACTAGAGAAAGCCCTCGCACAGAAACGAAGACCCAACACAGCCATAAATAAATAAATAAATAAATAAATAAATAAATAATTTTAAAAATTAAAAAAAAAAAAAGAACAGAGGCAAGAGCAGAGATTGTCTTTGGGAAGATCAGTTCCACAACTCGAGCAGGCAAGAGTGGGAGAGGGGTCTAGGATCCGGGTGTGATTCCAGGGGATGGGTAGGTGCTGTGCAGCAGCAACCCTTCTCCTGATACCCAGATTCAGAACCCAAGTGCCTCAGATCCTTAGGGCCGGGGGCTGTTAAGTGGACAAGGGATGAGGAAGTTTGGGCTAACTGAGGGTTTCAGTGACAGGGAACCCCACCCCCTTCCCAGCTGGTCAGCCCAGCTCAGTCCATACCGATAAGCGGGGACATTGGGGTTGGCAATCATGACAGACTCCAGATGGAAGCGGCCATCTCCAAGATATCTGCAGGGGGGAGAAAGGGGACAGTAAGTGTGGGGTGGGGCACCAGAAGAAGCAGGCACTGGCTCGGAGGTCCAGAGGACTGAGTTCTTGGCTATGCTGCTGACTGTGTATGTGAACTGGGACAAAGCATCATTTCACACACACCGCCCCCCTCACCCCACCCCACCCGCCCTGTTTTGTTTTTGGGTGTTTTTGGCTGCGTTGGGTCTTCGTTGCTGTGCACCGGCTTTCTCTAATTGCGGCGAGTGGGGTCTACTCTTCGTTGTGGTGCACGGGCTTCTCACTGAGATGGCTTCTCTTGTTGTGGAGCATGGGCTCTAGGCACGCGGGCTTCAGTAGTTGTGGCGCATGGGCTTAGTTGCTCCGCCCCATGTGGGATCTTCCTGGACCAGGGATGGAACCCGTGTCCCCTGCGTTGGCAGGTGGATTCTTAACCACTGCACCACCAGGGAAGACCCCCATCCTGGTTTTTTCACATGTAAAATAAGTTTGAATTGGATGACCATTAAGGCCCCTCTAGCTATGTAATGCAGAATCTAAGAACTGCACCTCTCCCCACCCCGACCTTCTAGGGGAAGAGAAAAGGGACAGCCAAGGCCGTGGTAAGGCTCTAGATCTAGATCCTAACTTGGAGGGGGAGTGACAGATTCTCCCTCACCTAGCTCAATATAGATGTGGGAAGTAGTGTTCAGGGTGTCATCTATGCCATAAATGAGCTTTCAGGGTATATACTGGCTACTCTCTGCCCAAACTAGCTCTTGGGTCCAGTTATTGAGTTGTAATAACAGCCACTGTTTACTGGGCTTGTGCCTTCCGTGTACCAGGCCTGGGCTAAACACCTGACATGTATGACTTCACTCAGTCCTATCAGGTAATCCTCCAAGCTGCTACCTATAGTATCCCCATTTCACAAAAGATACAAGTGAGGTTCAGGGATGTTAAGAAACTTGCCCAAAGTCACACAGCTATTAAGCAGTATATCTGGGACTTGATTCTAGGCTTACCCATCAGGCTGTACCAAGCATGCCTAGGAGATGCTGTCCCTAACAGTACCTTCCCAGACCATGGAGAGGCCAGAGCATGGAAGACAATCTGCACGGCAGCTCCTTCTGTCTTGGAGATCACATCAGATTTTGATGAATGGCCAACACTCAGGGTGTCCCTCCTTCCAACACACACCATGACGCCCCCAGGGGTAGGCATCTATGAGCTCAGAGTTATGTAGGCACAGGCACAGGCGGAATGCCCCTCAGGGAGCAGGGCTCCCAGGTCTGGGCTGGGGAAGGCCCTGAGGTGGGCCTGCTAGGGGCAGGGATGTCCTGTGTGGGTGCAGCAAGGCTTGTGGGAACAGCAGCAGCCCCAGAGGTGGGGCTGAGTCCGGGGAGTGCCCCTCCCTCCTTCCCTGCCATTAGCTGGGAATGGGGCTCCCCTCCCCAGTCTTAGCCGGGGGAGCTGTCGGCTCCGGGGCTGGCTGCGTTCACACAACATTAAGCATTTCCATTACCTAAAATAATTAGGCAGCAGGAGACATGCTGCTCCTGCTTGTTAGCTGTCCGGATGCTAAATTAATGGGGCTGCAGCCTGGGCGTGCCCATCCATCTTCTCCAATTATATTCCCACCATTTCTAGCCCACCCTCATCCCCCCCATCAGGCCCTGATTCCTGCTCCACCCTGGGCATAGCCTTCTGGATGTTGGACAGAGCACTGGAGAGGGAGACAGGAAACCTGAAACCCTATTTGGTCCCCATCTTGCAAGGTGACCTTGAGCGAATGGCTAAGGAGCTTTAGACTCAGTTTCCTTCCCTGGATGATGAACCTCAGCTCCCTCCTAGGGTACATTTCTTACGTCTCTATGACCAGCACCCCATTTTTCACTTACACAACAGCCTCCACCTCCTTGGGTAGACGGGGGGACGTGCAGCCCAGGATCTCCCCAGGGGACAGGGGCTTGCACTGTGGGACACTCACACGATACTCAGCTTTCAGCTCTTGGGCAGCTGCCTGTAGGGATAATGAGGGAAGGGAAGCAAGTGGATGGGGAAGGAGAGGCAGGGCCAAAGGACCAGCCTGGAGCACCTGCCATGGGGATCCAGGAAGAGCCTGGAGACTGGCCACTGTCTGCCCACTTACCTGCAAAGTTGACACAAACTGAATGGTGCTGACCAGCGCAAGGGCACTGGCTGGGGGAAAGGTGAGGCGGATAGAGTCCAGTAGGTGGGCAGTGTCTATCCGGATGTCCACAAAGACATACAGCACCCGGAAGTCTTGGGCCGAGGTGTCCATGGGAACTGGGAGGAGGGAAGAGTTCAGGAGACTGTTTTGGAAGGCAGGAGGGGCAGAGGGCCTGGCCCAAGGTTTCTGAGTAGCCAGGACCAGTGGCTTTAGCCTGAGGGTTAGAGGGAGGGGTTGGGGGAGGTGGGGAGGGTGTTGTCACAGGTCTTTTAGAAGCTCCTTCTCTGTCACTCGGCTGGGGGCCCAGCCTGCTCTACCACCAACAGCCTTTCAAACACCCGCATCTGGGACAGCAGCATGGTTTCCAAGGCAACCAAACCCAAAGGAAAGATCCACCTGCAGTGCAGGAAGGCCAAGGCCATCCCAGAAACCGGGAGGCACCTTGTGCATACAAGCAGGACAAGGCACTGTGACGGAGATGAGCGTGCAGTCCCACCTCCCTGCCAGGGTCTGGGTGTCCTGGTCTGCCGTACCCAGGCAGCTGTGGCCATAGTGCACCAGGAAGTCAGCTCCCAGGGCCCTTGCGGTAAAGTCATCCACACAGCAAGCCCCGTAGGTCACATCACCCATCACCATCACTTCGGCCTCCGTGAACCTGTCGGGGTGGGGAACAATGGGACAGTGACACCAGGAGGTAGCAGAGAACCTAACTGTGGAGGTATCTCAGGGCCCAGCTCCACTCTCCCTACCTCTCGCAATCCCTTGGGTTGGCAGCTGCCACTTCTGCCAACAGAGTAGGAGGGGCCCAGCTGCTACCTCCCCCAGGCCTGGCAGCGGCTCCTGGAACCGTAGCTGTATGAGGACGGACTCTGTAGCATGCTTATTCCTCTGCCCAGGCTCAGACTGCAAGAGGGACCCCCAACCCTCAGCCTGGCATACAGGGGGTCAAACACAGACCTCCGCCGCCCCAACTCCTCCCACCCAGAGCAATGAGCATGCACACAGGGGCAAAGACACCCACTCCCACACCCTGGCGCCATGACGTGTGTGGGCACGCGTGTGTGGATACACATAGCCTGCCCGTCGCCCAGACCCCCTGCTACCTCCCCACCCTTAGTCAGGGCCCTCTGTGCCCGGGATGGGGGCACCCATGGACAGCTCCTCCGCAGCACGTGGCGCCACCCACACACCTCATGCGTCAGGAAGAGTGGGCTCTGGCCAGCACATTGCCGTGGGATCTGCTGCCAGGCCTCAATCACTGGGGGATGGGGTGGCTGGGGAAGACCCCACTCTCCCTCAACTCACCACAGGAATGGAGCCAGAGGACTAGCTCTTCCCTGAGACCCACCCCTGGGGCGTGGAGTCTGGCTCAGTGTCAGGGGGTCTCCCCGTTCCTCTCCCGGGGGTGTGGTGCAGAAAGCTGAGCTGCTGCCAGGCAGCTCCCCCACCTCCCCAAATCAGGCTGTGCACAGAAGCAGATAATTCAGCTCCTTAGAATGCAGCCCAGGCGTCTGAGTCAGCCAGAGCACTTAATTTTTTATAGATTAAAATGTATGCAAATTGGCCCGAGCCCCAGAGAGCATCCCCAAGGGGCAAGAGGGTGGGAGCAGGGAAGTGAGTCTGTGGCAGCGGGGATGAGGAGCAGGGTGGGGGTAGGGCAGCAGCAGGGAAGTGGGAGGTTCCCATCACGAGGTGACCTCCCCTTTCTTCTTTCACCCTCCCTGTTCCTTTGCTGGTTCCAGATGGCTGAGCACTCACCCCCCTCCCAAGGATGGCTCATTGTATTGAAGAAACTTAGATGAGGGAGGTAGAGGAACTGAATACCATCTCCTATGCGCTTCTCCCTCTGCCAAGCCCCTCTTGCCTCACTCCTCCAAATGTGCCAGAGAAAAAGTTTCCCCCAAGCCAGACCCCACGCTGACCACCCAGCCCACTGCAGGGTCAACTCTGAGGACTCTTAGCTTCTTCCTCAGGCTCCACCACCTGCTGTGGGCCCACCTTTGAAGATACTGGAATTGACTCATTTCTCCCTCCCAATTTCTTTTAGGGAAGGGGAGATTTATAGAGACAAGCAGGGATTGCAGCAGGCTAGGAGTTTAGTTTGGGGTTTTTCCCTTGGTGTGTGTATGGCTGTGGGAAGGAACACGGTAAGGCAGAGGTCCAGAAGGAAAAAATGATGCCAATAGGCAGAGCTGTAATGGACATGGGGAAGGTCTTGGTTCAGCTTCGTCAGTGGCCCAAGGCTCACCTTTCCAAGATATCCACGATGGTACAGGCGAAGAGGAGGAGGCCTTCAGGCATTTGTAAGGCCACTGCAAGACAGAGCAGAGACATGAGCAGAGGGCTGGGAAGAGACTGGGATGGGACACTGCCCCTGGCTCGGCCAGGCAACCTCTCCTCCCCCACCCGCTCAAAGCTTATGGGCTCACCCTTCTTGGCCTGGGCCTGTTGGATCCTCCAGATGGTCTTGGGAATCTCAAAGTTATAGTTGGAAGGCAGGACTTGAATGGCTGCCTGCAGCTGGGGATTGTTCAGGATCTCAGGGGGTATCTGATTGGCCAAGCGGCCCCGAGGGGCTCGACCTAGGATGAGTGCAAGGCCTGAGTTGGTTGGTGCCTGGCCTAAACCACAGCCAGACCTGAGTGAGCTGTTAACACCACCCAAGTTTAAGGCCCAGATCCTAGATGCCAAGGGGATTGGCCCAGCCTTCTTCCCCACTGAGTTCATCCTGAAGCTGGAAAGACAACCCATTAAGCTAAGAGGAAATCTGTATAATTAATTTCCATGTTATGAGATTATTGGGAATCAAGGACTTGAGCATGTGGCTCAGCTCTTACCTCAGGAGAGTAAGTTGACACCAGGGGACTCAACTGAGAGGCAAATGAAAAAAAAGTCCACACAACTGCTCCTTGATAGAGAACAATCCTGAGGAAACCCCAAGAGCCCAGCCAGCCCAACCAGTCTGGGAAAATGTCCCTCTCCTCCCAGCCCCTGAGAACACCTTGAAGTTCTGAGATCCTAGATATGAGATCTATAAGCAAACTGTTGTAAGTACTAATTTAAAAGACTGCCTTCCTTACTTGAGTCCCACTGACTATGTCTACACTGGTTAATTCCTGCACTCTTCCCTCTCCTCATTCAAAAGGGAAATAAACACCATACATTTAACTGACTTAACAAGTTCCCCAGTTCCATCATTCTACCCCACTTCCCACCCCAGGAAGGATGGAAAGAATACACTCTAGTCGGGACTGTGGGCAAACAGGTAAGGACAGAAAAGTGACCTTGCCCTTTAGGGCCTAGTAGTCTAGTGGCGGCAAATGCAGGTACACAAATAATTACAAACCCCTGATTAAAGGAGAAGAAACATTGTAGCCCTTTAGGAAGGCTGCAGCCCTTCATCTGCATCCTACTCCCCATAATTCAGTTTAGCCCAACCCTGGTATTCTTTTAGGCACCAGACAGTTTGGGAATGTGACAAGGAGAGAAATGAATTTATTCAGCGAATATTTATTGAGCCTGTACTATTTGCCAGAACTTCTGCCAGGGATCCTGCCAGACCTGACACTTCAGCCTCTGTGTGTGTGTTGGCGGGAGAGGAGGGGGGCGGAGGGCTGATGCATGGGTGGTGGTGGTGGTGGTGATGGTGCAGTGGAGAACTAGAATGGCAGGCTTGGGACCCTAAGTCCAGATTTGAATGTTACCACTGCTATGGTACTTGTTCAGATGTTTCAAAGGCCATGAAACACAAGCCTGCGTCTCTGGGACCGCCCCTCTCAGAAGCTCCTGTGGCAGAGGCCCAAGTCCCTTGTGGTTGTTGGGGTGTGGGAGCTGCTAGTCGTAGCAGCTCGATTTGTCCCAAGGGCCAGTAGGCGCTTCCTTCTTTATCATTTGGCTGTAACCTTCTGTTTACGTCAGCATTCCTCGGTAGACTGTGAGATCCCTGAGGGCAGGGCTGCAGTCTAGTCCCTGCGCCTAGCACAGGCCTTGGCATTCAGCGGGCGCTCAATAAGTGCCAGGTGAATGAAACCTTGTGCATCTTTCCTGAAGCATTCCCCGAAGGCACACTTGTGGAATGCCCAGGGCAACGCGCCTGGCTCCTTCCCTCCCCGTCGGGTACGTCTTATCTGTGAGTCTTCAGGCGTCTGTCTGCCCGCCAAGGGAGGGCGGGTAGCGTTTCCGGCTTGAGGACTACAAGCTCCTAGGAGGGGCTGCTCCCGATCGTGCCCTAAGGCTGCAAAAGAAAGACCTGTCGTCCTGGGCTCCAGCGACAGCCGCCCAGAGCGAGCGACGGCAAGGCCTTCCGGGTCTGGAGGAGAAACGCGCCGCCGCCATTAAAGGGTCCTGTCCCTGACTTGGGGGCCCTACCCCGAGATGCGAGGTCCGGAGGCCGCAGCGTTTTAGCACCCACCTCTGCCCGGGCCGTTTCGGCTGCCGGACTCTGTGGCCTCGGCCGCAACCAGCGCCGCCATCACCAGCTGGCCCACTTTGGGACCAAAAAGACAGCGCTAGAAGAACGAGGAGAGCGCAGACAGTGCGATCGATCGCCGATCGGCCAGCGAGGGGCGGGGATTTGCGGGGCGGGGACCGTGAAGGAGAAAGATAGGGGTGGGGCTAGAGTGGACCCCCAGGTCAGCTGGGAAGGTCGAGACTCTCGGGAGCCCCTAGTGGTCTCCGGCCACAGCGGTTGCGTTCTCCCGGCGACCCTGTCCCCTCCTCCCCTTCCGGGCAGCTTGAACCTGGTTCTCCCGGACAAGTGCCCTCCTATTTGCTGACTCCCTACCCCAGTTCTGCGGGCGGAGTCTTGTAAATGGGGACACCACAGGGTCCTCCTTCAGCTCCCCTCAATCTCTCCCCCCTCCTGATAAGCCTTGGATGTCTATGGGTGGGGCCGCATTCCCTGCCTCAGAGGACCCCATTGCTCGGACAGGACAGAACTCAGCACCCACCGAGCCAGTTCCAAGTCTTGGTGCCGGTTTCCGGAGCGCTCGGTTGCCCTTACACCTTTAGAACCGACAGTGTGGAAGGTTCACCTGTGATAAACTGCTACCAGGGGAAGGCCCCCAGCCTGAAGGTGCTTTCCTGGGAGAGTGGGGAAGTCTAAGGACTCGACTGCCTAAACCTTCGGGATTCTGGCCAACGTTTGCCCTGCCTAGGCTGCCCCTCAGGCCTAGGAAGCCTCTCTCCTGATCAGTGGCATAAGCTCCTGGAATCCCAAAGAGAAGGCAGGGTAGCCAGTGAGACAGCCTTGACGTTTGGAAGAGCAGAGTACCTGCAGGACTGGCTTTCAGCAAGGTCTGCCCCATAGAGCAATCGTCCCCCAGGGCCGTTTGCCCATGCAGCCCTCTGGCACCATCTTCCTCTCTGCTCTCTATGTGAGCACAGCTGGCCCTTTAAGGCGCTCTGTGGCCTCGGGCTCCCCTGGAGGCTCTCCCTGCTTGGAAACTCCTAATTAAGGTGCATGGAGAAGTGAAAAACAAGCAGCCAGGGACAGGCCCTGCCTGGGAGACTGCCCAGAGAGGAGAGCTGGCTGGGCAGGCTGGGAATGAGCAGCCAAGGGGAGGACCAGAAGGGGTCAGTGCTCTGCCCCTCAGACCACCAACTGATGCTCTTAGGACAATCACAGCTTTGGACAGGAATGTGGCCAACATGGGTCCAAGGAACACCTCGTCAGCTTGATAAGAGTCCAGCCTGCACTTTCCCATTCCCTCAGGTTCTCTGGACCCCCAGGGTGTAGGATCTCAATTCCAGGGACCCCGTGAGTCCAGCCCCTCCCCATTCAGGACACTAAGGCCCAGCCTGTGGGCAGCTTTAGCTCTGGCTGCAGCTGTGAGTTCCAAGGGAGAAAAACTGGCTCCAGCAGAGTAATGGCTTCTCCCTAGCAGGCCCCGTATCCCTTAGGGCCTTTCCCTAGGCAGAGGTGGGCCCACTGGTGATAGAAGTCCCCCATCCTTTTATAACATTGCCCCACAGCCCCTGTCCTAAATGAGTTGCCCTGGCACCCATTAGGAAATGAGCATGTGCCCCAACACCCTGCAGTGCAGGACATTGGGGGCTGTCATTCAACTTAGGCGGAGAACACCTCCATCTGTCCATGGGGGTCTCCCTGCCAGAGTTACTCAGCAGTCTGAGTAATTACTGCCTGACAAGAAGGCGGGCACAGTGCTACCCCCACATTAAACTAAAACACCCACCCACGGTCGCCCCCACTCCCTGGCTGGACTCCAAAACAGCACCCAGCCAGAGGACTGAAATAACTCTGCTTCTCACACTCACGCCCAGCCCCAGCTAACTTTGCCTAAGATACTGGAGATTGTGGGGCAGGGGGTCATGGGGAGGCGGCTTGAGGAGGTGGAAGGAGGATCAGCACACCCTGATTCAGGCCCATACTTTGGCACTGATCTGCTGTGAGATGCTGGTCAAGTTGTTCAACCTCGCTGACGTTGGTTTACTGGTGGAGGGCCTCTGCAGCTCTCAGCATCATCGAGTTCAGCTAGTGTCTGCCTGGCAGGGCTCAGACGGGTGGCTCAGTCCAGCTCTGCAGCTGGTGGAGGCTAAGAGAATACCTCACCTTCTTTTCCCACAACAAGATGGACCAATTTTTTTTTTTAAGATTTTTTTTTTTGATGTGGACCATTTTTTAATATAGATTTTATTTATTTATTTATTTATGGCTGCATTGGGTCTTCGTTGCTGCACTCGTGGTGCGCGGGCTTCTTATCGCGGTGGCTTCTCTTGTTGCAGAGCATGGGCTCTAGGCGCGCGGGCTTCAGTAGTTGTGGCTCGGGGGCTCTAGAGTGCAGGCTTAGTAATTGTGGCGTACAGGCTTAGTTGCTCCGCGGCATGTGGGATCTTCCTGGACCAGGGCTCAAACCCATGTCCCCTGCATTGGCAGGAGGATTCTTAACCACTGCGCCACCAGGGAAGCCCTGATGCGGACCATTTTTAAAGTCTTTATTGAATTTGTTACAATATTGCCTCTGTTCCACATTTTGGCTTCCTGGCCAAGAGGCATGTGGGATCCCAGCTCCCCGACCAGGGATCGAGCCCGCATCCCCTGCATTGGAAGGCGAGCTCTTTCTTAACCACTGGACTGCCATGGTAGTTCCCGACCAATCTTCTTAATCTTCAGAACAAGGTTACTCCCTCACCTCCAAGCATTTGCACATTCTTTCCTGCCTGGAATGGCCTTTCCCCTTCTCAGCCTGATGAATTCAGCCCTCAAGACCAATGGTATCTCTTCTGTGAAGTCTTTCTGGATGGTCTTCCCACCCCCACCCCCCTACAGAGCTAGCAGAGCCCCCTCCCACACTCTGTATCTCTTCACGTCACATTCTAAGCTAGCTTGTGGGTCTTGCCCAGCTGTGCCATAAACTTCTGGAAGTCCAAGCCTGGGTAGTTAGCACAAACCCAGAGCCTCGGTGTGGTTGAATGCATGTATGGGTGAATGAATGATAATGGCCTTCTTTTTGACCTTCTGATCATGACAAGTTTTTCTCCAAGGAATCACACTACTCACCCTCTCACTTCAATTAGATCTCTGCTTAGATGTCACCTGCTCGGAACGGCTTTCCCTGATCTGCCCGTATCAGCTCCAGAACAACACCTGGCTTTTTCTTCTTCCAAGCGCCATCTCATCTGGACTTTCCTCAATTGGTCCCTATTAACTGTAAACTCCACAAGGGCAGGGACCTTGCCTTTTTCATTGGCTGAATCCCCGGGGAATAGTAGTACGCTACAATGATAGACCCTCAATAAATGTACCTTTAAAGGGTGACTTAGCCCACTCTTTTCCCCCTCCAGGACCCCTCTTATCCCAGGCCAGTAGGGGGTGCCGGCCTCCACCCAGGACTCATCTGGCCTGAACCTTCTCTAAGCTCAGCCCAACTGGTCCCCTGTGGGACCTGCTTTTTAGGCAGTGCCTCCTCCATTTTCCACGAAGCCCGGGGCGGGATCTGTGTAGACTGAGGGAGAACAGAGCCCCCCACCCTCCCAGGCGGAGATAGCTTGCCTAAGCCCCACATCAGTCTTTCCCTCTCTAGAATATGCAACTGGGCCTCCCCAATTCTTGCTGAGATGTGTAGACCAGCCAGGGGGCACACCACACCACCCCTCAAAAAGGATAGTGTCCTGGGTCTCGGGATGCGATGCGGCTGGGTCTGCCGGAGCTATCCTGGGCAAGGAGGAGCCGTCGAGCCTCCCGAGGAGGAAGAGGAGCCGGCCAGGGAGTAGATGGGCAGGGGTGCGGACTTGTAATCGGGGACTCTGGGCGGCGGTCCTCGCATCCCAGCCGGCGGGCAGAGCGCACGCTTCCAGCTGCCTGTCCCGGTGACCTCCATCCGCGAAGGGCGAGCGGGGGGTGGGGCGGCGGGTGCGAGCCCCGGGAAGCCCACGGGGCCCGGGAGGGGCTCTCGAGTGGCCCGACGACTGGCCCGGGGACTGGGGCAGGTACTTGGACGGCCGCAGGCCGAGGATCGTCCCCGGGGTCGGGCGCAGCGAAAACACCTTGGGAGGCGGCGCCGCACGGCTGAGCGCCGCTGCCCTGGGAATAGGACGGCGCTCAGCACCGCGAGCTGAGAGCACTTTCATAAATTTTGTATGGGAGGCGCTCCGTGAGCGGGGGCGGGGAGCGGAGAGAGAGAGGGAGGGAGCTAGCGAGCGGGGGAGGGAAGGAGGGAGGAGAGGTGGGGGAAGCCGGGGGGAGGAAGGGAGGCGCCCCGCTCCGCCGATCGCACGGTCCTGCAAACGCGCGTCGGGCGCTTTCCCCGGAGCTTGGCGGTGCGTGCGAGCGCCCTTTTGCAGCAACCGCGGCGGCGGCTGCGGCCCGAGGGGGCGGAAAAGAGGGGGCCGCGGCCGGGCGGCCGGGGGGCGGCGTCCCCCCTCAAAACCGCCTGCAAAGTGCTCGGGGCTGCAGAAGCAGGCCGCCAGCTCCGCGGAGCAAGCAGCTCGCCCCGGGGTTGCCGGGCAGCGCCGCGGTTGCTGGTGGGCGCCGGTGCCCTCGGCGCGGGGCTCGGGCTCACCATGCCCCTGCGGGGCCGGGCCGCCGGGCACAAGCGGATTCCCGGCTTGCCCCCGCCTCGACGCGCTCGGATTAGCTGCAGCCAGCGCCCAAGGATTTGAATCCGGACCCTGGGAGGGAGCGCGCCTAGGCCGACCTCCGAGTGGCGGCCCCGCGGCCAACATGCTTCGCAAAGGTGAGTTGGAGCCGCAGGGGCAAGTTGGAGTTGGATACGCACGGGGCAGAGCCGCGAGCCTGGGAGCCGCCCGAGAGCTGCCAGGCGCCGGGGCTCCGGGCCCGGGAAGCAGCTCTGGGCAGTCTGGCGGGCTTTGCGGGGACGCACCCGCCGAGGAAGTGCTGCTGGAGGAGCTCAGCCCCCGACTGGGGCCAGTAGCGAGACACGGGATTTGCTCCCTGGATCAAGCGGCCACGCCTAGGGATCTGGCTCGGCGAGGTCATTTCGAGACCACAGTGAGCTGCCCCTGATGGAAGGGGAGCCGGCCTCCTGGGACCTTAGCTTTGCCAGTATAAAGTTTTGACTTGCAGGCTCCATCCCCTGCGCGGGCACACGCCGCCAGCTTCTGCCGCTTTGGCGGGGCCGGGTCCAAGCTGCGCTCCGGTGCAGCTGGCGGTCAGTCACCGCGCGGCCCGGGCGCTCACTCACTGCGCGTCCTGGTTCCCAGGTGGGGCCCGGACCCGGGCACCTTCGCTGCAGCCCCGTTTTGGTGGTCCTCAGCGGCGGGCTCTGGACACCCAGCGGCCGAGGGTTGGTGGCTAGCCCCTGCTGATCGGTTCCTCAAACTTTCCTTCTGCCTGGAGCGGAGGGATGCGAAGGCGGAGGCCGTGCCGGGAGCGTGCGCGGCCGGAGCCAGGCTCAACTTAAGAGCTGGCCCCACGACCACCTCACGACGACCCTCGGGCTGTCGGGCTCATAGCTGAGCGCTGCAAAGTTGGCGCGGGCGCTGGGGAAGTCCCGCCGCGCCCCCACGTGGCTGCCGCGCCGGGAGCTGTCCCCAGGGCCCAGGGAGGGCAGGTGACCACGCCGTGAGCCCACGGGCTCCGCCAACCGCTGCCCGGGCCTCTGCGTCTACCTCTCTCCCTTCCCAGGTCCGGGTGGGCTGCGGCGCCCCGTCGGGACCCCCTCGTCCCTGGCCCGGGTCGAGCGGCTGACGAGACGCGGGCGCCTGCGGCTGGCTGCCCGGGCCCTGCGGAGCCTGCTGAGGCGGGAGCTCAGGTAGCGGAGGGCCTGATCCCTGCGCTCCGCGCTGCAGCCTTAATCCGCCCCTGTTTCCATGGCAACAGACCGAGGTGTCGTAAGCACTGGATTCTGACCTCACAGTAGGATCGGGAAGGAGAAAATGGGCAGGGGGAGGTAGCGGAGGAGGGGGAAGCAAAGCCCGGAGATGGGCGGGGAGGAGCAGATGTGGGGGTGATGGAAGAGACCCCATAAGCAGGTCGGACAGGTAGGTGAAGAAACCACGCCTGCGCTGGAAGCAGTAAAGCCGGTGTCTCGGCCGTCTCAGGCCGACCCAGGAGCCTCGGTTGCCCCACCGTGTCAATATCCACAAACTTGTGTGTGACTTGTGCCCTCCACGTGGGTCGGTGCAGTGCAGGGGGGAAACGCTGACTGCCTTTCACTGTGGGTGGGAAAAGTCTCTGCGGCTGGTTGGAGAAACCACTTCACGGATACACCCCAGTTCCTTTTCCCAGCAGAAAGGGACTAAAAGCCTTTTCAGCAACCGACAGTGCTGGCCAGAGTGTGCCTGCACAGAGAGGATGCTTTTTTACACAGCTGAGCGCAGGCCCAGGTCTGGTCAGCCTGGGCCAGGCGCCTGCAAACTTGCCCCAGTGGGGAAGGCTTCCCAGGCAGTTTTAAAGGCCGCCATGTCTGGGCTGCAGGTCTGTGATGGAGATAATAGAGAGGAACTGACATCTCATCTCCCTTTTGGTCTTTTGTCTTTTGGCAGTTTACAGTTAAAAACGAGCCATGAAGCAGCCCACGCACTTTATTTATATGGTTTAAGTGCCCAGGGAGGCTTGAGCAGCCTCCAGGAGCCTTTTTCTCCCATCCTTGCTAGCCAGAGGCCCAGCTTGGGATGAGTCCAATGCATTCTGGGGGCCGCTCCCGAGGGGGAGGCTCTTTACCTTGCCCAAGAGGTGGCCACTGGAGGCTTGGCAGTCACGTGTGTTTGCCACTTGGGCTATTTTTCCCTTCCTGCACAGCTTCATTGGCAGGAGAGGTTCTACCAACCAAAGAGGCTTCCACCTGGATTGGCCTGAGGGAAGCAGAGCAGAGAAGTCCTTGGCTGGGCTGGGCTGGGCTGGGCTCCAGTGGCCTGGAGCCTGCTGGTGGGACATAGTGTGGGCAAAGGACTTTTATTTGGATCCTTTCCTGGGCAATTTTCTCCCTTGGCCCCTGACCCTGGTCCCCAGGACTGGTCTCTTTTGCGCGTACAGGCACACACACACACACACACGCACACAGGCCACTCAGATTCTCTGTGTGATTCTAGGTGTGTGCCCAGAGACAAAGATATGACTGGGGCTAGTGCCAAGAGAGGTGGCCCTTGAAGTTTCTGCTTCTCAAATTGTTCCCAAAGGCTCCCGGCAAAAATGTCATAGCATGGATTCAGATAGTTGTTGCCGTTTCCCTGCCTATCAGATGCAGAACCCTGTGTGGGGTCCTGGCTCTGAGGGAGTTTCATAGTTTAATTATGATTTGGAAAAGGGTTTGAAAGGTGAAGAAAGAGTAGCCCTCCCTAGATCCTGGGAGAAGAGGGGACCACGAGCCCTACCCATCCTGCAAAGAAACCCCAGAGGAGGAAGAAGGTGAGAGTAGGGATTGGACCACAAGGGTCGTCCTTCTGATTGCTGGTTGTCCTATTGCAGTTAACATGGTGCTGTCCCCAGGGAGGACATTTTAGGAACTGGGGGTGCTGCCTTGCATCTCTTAATGAACAGACTCTACTGGCCACAGCCCTACCTCTGTGAACCAGAATAGCCCTGCGTCCTCAGTGGATCTTGCTGCTGACAGCGCTGGTAGCTTTAGGCTTCAGTAGCTGCCCTCCTGGCTTTTCCATCTCCTGGCCTACCCCAGAAGAACCAGGAATATAAAAAGCAAATCTCTGGTCAGAGATGAGAGGGGGTCAGGGCAAGCGAGGCCCCGAGCCACCCAGCACCATCCAGGAAGGAAGGGCAGCCTGCTGGGGGTTTTGCTTTGCAAGAAGCGGCCTGCTTAAGGTCAGGATCTATGGTTTTCATTTTTAGAGCTATAAAAACAGAATGCAAATCAACAGCCTCTGGGCACATACAGAACCTTAAAGTTTTTGTCTTGTTAAGCAAGGAAATAGAGTGCCAAATAGGCTTTGTTAAGTGGCAGTCTAATTAATAATTTAAAATCTTGTAGCTGTCTTTCATTAGAATTTATCTGTATATCAACCACAAAAATCAGTCAAACACTCATTTATAAGTTAATGCCATCCCTGAATAATTCAGCAAGAGCTAGATTAAGGCCTGCAACCCAGTAAGATGCATTTTGTTCTTTTGGTTTCCATAGCCTGATGGGCTGGCCTACTGGCTAGATTGGGTCTCCTTTGTGGGAAGAAGGGAAGGTAGAGGGACCATGAGGTTGTCAGATGCTTGGTTGATTTGAATCCAGAGGTTCCCTAGGGAATCAGAGAGTCTCCACGTGGCCAGGTGTAAGGAGGCTCCTCTTGGAGCTATTAGTGACATGGCCTCCTTAGCCCCAATGGAGAAGGGAAGTGGGGAGTGTTTCATGGACAGCCAAGACACTCTGCTTTCTGCTAGAGAAAGTGTAGAGGGGAAATACAAGAGCCCTGGCTAGAGGGTTGAGATATGAGGCTTTTTAGCCCAAATCCAGGTACAGAAGTGGGATTTCAGTCTTCCCAGCCCAATTCTGTCCCGTTCAAGTAATGCAGCCTAGTGAAACCAATGACACCAAGACAGTTTCCTTAATTAGGAGTTTCCGGACTTCTTTCCTCAAAGCTCCTGGTCCTTATGCCAGCAAAGAGAAGCCAAGAGGAAGAATTTTAGGGGAGCACCAGGTCACCTCAATAGAGAGGAGAGGCAGAGTGAGTTGCTAAATAAAGTCCATGCATGCATTTTCTCACCAGGATCCAGAATAAAAGCAAAGAAAGCAGTGCAATGCTCCCCTTTTGTGAGCTCACACAATGTGGAAAATGTGTTTTGGTTCGGTCTCTGTCATGCCAACACAGAGCCAAGTCCTCACTGCAATTTCCAGGTCCATTTTCTACAGAGGAACAGTTCAGGACCCAAAGTCCCAGCGTGGACGTACTGGCTCCTTTACTGCAGGAATGAACCTGAGTTTCTGGTCTCAGATTCAGGCTACCAACCCCGACCCCCCTGGAGGGTTAAACAGCTCTGTTTTAGGAGACCAGGTGGATAACCAGAGCAAACAGTGGACTTGACGCCAGGAGAGGTTCTCGGCCAAGTTTGAAAAGAGGAAGTCTCATTAGGAAAAGGAAAAGACGGGGAAAAGGGCAGGTGTTTGCCCCCTGACCTATGACAGAGTTGACAGAAGATGGAACCGAGGAGGGTGAATGGGACCTTGTGGGAGGTGAATCCAACTCCAAGCTTTGGAGTCAGGGCCTGAGAAAGGACAGAGCAGAAGTTCACTCTCTGGAGATGAGAAGGAGGGGGCAGGCATCATGAAGGATGTCAAGAACGGATCTGTTTGGTACCATCTGCAGTGAAGTGGTGGTTAAGGTTAAAGCAGAGAGGAGATGACAGGGAGGGAACAGATGGCCGAGGAAGCAAAATAACTGGCAAAACGGGAACAGAGCCTCCAGGGACAGCAGAAGGCAGGACCTCCGTGCAGAGTGCTGGAAGCAGCCCTTTCCTCAGGGTGTGCTGACCAGGCCACCCTGGGTAGAAGTGAGTCCAAGAGACGAGTGAGGCAGGCACCCCAGGGCGAGGGCTTCCTCAAGGCTTGGGAGAAGACCTAGGGAGACATCAACTCCAAGGCAAGGGGGCCCAGGAGCAGGGACCTTTGGATGTCGTTGAACTGGGGAGAAGAGGCACGGCTGACTTGGTGTCCATCACTAGAGCAAGGGGAGGCCATGCGGGTCTCAGAGCGTACTTGGCCAAGCCTGCTAGGAGGGGGGATGGATGCGAGCTGGAAGTGGGCATCACGGAATGTGTCCCTGTCCACATGCCGACAATAGCTGCTTATAACTAGTGATGGGCCAAGCTGAGTGGACTCCATGCCTTACCTCATGCAATCTCCACAACCACCCATCAAGATCAGTCTGTGCTTGTCCCTGCTATCGAGATAAGGAAACCGAGGCACAGACAAATGAACTCCCTTGCCCTGGGTCACCCAGCTGGCACACTGAGTCAGGATGCAATCCCAGGTTTGTCTGCCACCACGCTCTTTTCCTTGCTCTCTTAACCTTTAAGCTCCACTGCCTCACATACCCATCTGCCTTGATTTATATGACATTTGTTCTGCGAGGTGCCGGGCGCTGCTGAATCACTTGTGCCTCGTTACAGAGTTCCCTGGTAGTTCCCATACACTCCCCTTCTGGTGTTCCTCCAGGAACATCTCTGGCTGGGACTTGGGGCTCCTGATACCCTGAACCCCTCTCTCATGTGTCCTCTTCTACCCTGTCCACCTCCACACACACACTTTCTGTCTGGGGAGACACACCCCTCCCCTACTGTCTCCTGCTCTGGATTCTTCATTGCAGACAGGGATGAGACAGTGGGCCAGCACCAACCTGCCTGCTTTCATGCCCGTAAGAAAGGTGGAGCCATGGTTTATTTGGGGGCTGGGATCTCTCCATAGGTTGCTCTCCGTGGCTCCCCTTCCAGACCATCCTGGTGGATTGGCTAACAGAGCCACACCCCAAACTGGTCGGTGACTAGGGAGCAACAGCCCCTGGTGGTGGCAGTTAGCAGGCTGGATGAGAGAGGTCCCTCCACCTGCACCTGCCCCTCCTCCTCTGGAATGTGCCTTCACTCCTGGGGACGCTCCCATGGCCCAGCCCTAGCTGGTCAGCTGGGTGGGAATTGCAGAACTCAGAGCTGTCCTCCACAAGGGATTTCTCCTGCCCCCTTCCGGCCGCGGTTGCGTACCTGAGAGGCCCATTCTTCCTGCAGTTTGGAAAAGAAAAAAAAAGGCAGAGTGCAGCCGATCTTGCGGTGTAGAAGAGCAGATCCCCCCCTCGGAGCGAGGAGCGCCTCTCCTCCTCGGTGTGGGTGGCGCGGGGTGTCAGATCTAACGGATTCAGCGGGGTGCTTCCGAACCTGTGATTACTGTCTAATCAGTCAGTGAACTTGGGACCCGAAACTGCAAACAGCCCCTGCTATGTGATTCACAAGAGGTGCATAGCAAGAGGGTTGGCACAATACTCTATGCGTGTGTGCAGAAACACACCTGGTGAGCGTGCAGCAGGCTCCGGGAGTGCACGCCAGAGGTCCACTGTGGCAAAGCTGGGCGTCCCGGATGCTCAGCTGTGGGCTCTGGCGCTTAGGTCGGCATGCCCACCCTGGGGCCACTAGCGTGACGTTGGCACCACGGGTGGCCGGTGAGCCACTCAGTGGGAGCCCCGGGAGTGGGCAGGCCAGCACTCTGCATGCCATGTGTCGGGAACAAAGCTCAAGCGGGTCTATGGCTCACCCGCCCACGCAGGGGTGGGTGCGCACGACTCATCACATGTCTGCCAGGGGACAAACCACCGCAGCCCTCGGAGCCGAGGCCTCTTGGTAGCGTCCTGGGCTGATTCCAGAGGACAGTGGCACTGTGGTCGTGGTGGATCTGCAGGAAATGGAGCAAAAAATTCTTCCCCAAGTCAGGAGAAGAGCTAGGTTACCAGCTCTCAGCCCACAGAGGTGGCGTGAGAGTTGCTTCTGCCTCTAAAATTGTCCTAGCAGAGTTCGCCATGTCCCTCTCTGGGCACCTGAGCCAACACGTCGTGAAGGGGGCTTTTATAGAGAGATTCATGAGGCCCTAGGGGGAAAATTGGCATTCTTCTTACAATGATTTATTTATAGGGCGATTGGATGATGGGGAACGGAGGCTAAGGTGCCTCCATTAGTGAGAAGCACACAAGGCAGGAAGCCTTGCTCTGCATTTGACATATCATGGGGCGACTCCTACCAGGGAGCTGGTTTTTCTTTTAGAAGGTTTTACCTTTAATGTTCTATTCATGGGCTTGTCTGAGCAGGCTGGGAGGAAGAAGGAGCAGGCAGTTCAGTGGGCTTCGGGGGAGGCGGGCCCGGGTAGGTCACTCAGTGGCCAGTGTGGGGCAGCCTGGGCCGGCTGGGCGTGGGGCGAGGGCTGTGCTGGCAGCGTGCCGGCCAGCACGCCGGCCACCTCCTCAGCCTGTGCTGCAGGCAGCACGCCTCACGGTGTTTACCCTCCTGTCTGTCTCTGTCTTCACCGGCCGCCCGGCTCTGCCTGTAGCGGCAGCTCTGCACGACCCTGGCTTTGGCCTGGCTAAGGCCCTTTTCTTCCTGGGGACCCTGGGGCTCTGGAAAGGACCCCAAAATTGGAGTCCCAGGGCTGGGTTTGGTTCCATCTCTGTGGCTGACTCACTAGGACCCTGGACACTGGGCCTCAGTTTCCCCATCTGTAATATGACTGGATTGACGGTTTGACAAAGGTTTTTCGGCAGTAGAAGAGTTTCTTCAAATCATGTCCAGTGTTAGAGCCCAGAATACAGAGCAGATAGCGCAGGTGGCCCTGGTCAGAGCTGGCTCGAGGGACCTCCTCCTCTGGCCTGACTGCTACCCTAGCAGCTCCTCTAGTTTGGGGGCTGGGGAGTCCCCTGTGGTCCGCCGCCAGCAAGCAGTGCCGGCAGGAAGGCCACTGGCTGTGTCGCGTGCTGACGAAGAGGACACTGCACTGCCCACAGGCCTGGGTTTGAGCTCTCTCTCGTGCAGCGGGGCTTGGACCCCTGGTGACCACTTAGCTGGGAGAAGCTGTCCACACTTGGAGTCTGCTTGCCCTCACCTCCCTCTCACCCCTCAAGGAGGACACATCAGCCGTCACTCCACTGTCACCTCTCTGGCTTGACACTGACCCTACCAGACATTTTCCTTGTCTCACCTGACCTGGTGGCCTTTGACTCCGTCGGCCATAGTTCCCCTTGGCTTCCCCGATAGCAGCTCCCCTGGTCTTTCTCCTACTTCTGTGGCTGCTCCTTCTCAGCCTTCACTGCCAGCTTCACCGCCTCCTGCCATCCTTCAGTGTGGCGCCTCCCAGGCATTGCCCTGGGCCTGCTCTTGCTCTGGGGGTGTCAGCTCAGCTCTGGGGCTGTCAGCTCGTCCACGGCTGTAGCGCCCATTTACTGACCCCGCTCAACATCCCATCTCCAGATGAGATGTTGCTTCTGACGTCCAGAGCCATCCAGCCAGCTGACCCCTCCCCCAGATGTCTCCACTGGCAGCCACACAGGCCCCTCAAACCCAGTGTGTGTGAAACCGTGCTCTTCCTTCTACTCTGAGCTCTGAGCAAACTTGCTCCTTCCCCATTTCTCCCATTTCAGCATTTGGCACTACGATCCCTGCAGGTACCGTCAGCCTGAGAATTGGACCCATGAGTGTCCCCCCTCACCCCACCCCTCCCCATTAGTCTGAGAAATGCTGCCTGTTCTCCCTCAGCATCCTTTGCGCACCTCTTCTCCCTACCTTCACCCTAGGCTCGGCCACCATCCTTTCCCCAATCACACCAGCAGCGTCCCTGCCTCTGCTCTTGCCTTCACCCAATCCAGCCTTTACATGGTGGCCAGATGCTACAATGCCATGGGATCTTGTCCCTCCTTGTTTAAAAGACTTCAGTGATTCCTTTTCCTTCTGGGGATAGTCCAGACTTCCCAGCCTGGCTGTCAGGTCCTCCTCTCTTGCCCCACCTGCAGCCCCACCCTCTCCTCTCCCTACTCCCCACTTTGAACTCTGAGGTCCAGGTCTAATGAGCTTCTTTCAATCCCTCGACTGAATTGTGTTCTCTCTCTGTCTCTAAGGATTTGCAACCAGCAGCTCCTGCTGTTTGAACACTCTTCACTGCCCTCTTCCCCTTCACGCTCATCTTTCAGGACTCAGCTTACGCATCACTTCTCTGGGAAACCTTCCTGCACCCCCTGGATTGGGGAGCAGTCCTCAATGTCCCACCATATCCTGTACTTCCGGTCACAGTACTCTATTTTTTTTTTAAATTTATTTTTGGCTGCATTGGGTCTTCATTGCTGCACGTGGGCTTTCTATAGTTGCAGCGAGCGGGGGCTACTCTTCATTGCGGTGCAGGGGCTTCTCATTGTGGTGGCTTCTCTTTGCAGAGCACGGGCTCTAGGATGTGCGGGCTTCAGTAGTTGTGGTACGCAGGCTCAGTAGTTATGGCTCGTGGGCTCTAGAGCGCAGGCTCAGTAGTTGTGGCACACGGGCTTAGTTGCTCTGCAGCATGTGGGATCTTCCCGGACCAGGGCTCAAACCTGTGTCCCCTGCACTGGCAGGCAGATTCTTAACCACTGTGCCACCAGGGAGGTCCCACTCAGTCTATTTTATTGCAATTACCTTTATGTTATCTGCCTTCCCCACTGGATGGCAAGTTCCTTGAGGAGACAGCTTACTCTTTACCCCGCCGCCCCTTCAGATCTGCTCTCCACCCTTCTCCAACCTGCTCTCTGTCCTGGGAGCTTGGTCTGTTGAACTTCAGCAATGAGCTCCCATGCCCTCTTGCTTCCAGCTGAGTTCAACCAATGGTGGGTCGCCGTGGGCTCTCTGAGTCCCTCCACCATAGGTCACCCAAAGGTTCTCCCAGAAGTATAGCCTGAGACAAGGATTCAAATGCAAGTCTTTATTTGAGAGGGATCCTAGGAAACACTAGGAGACGAGTGGGGAAGTGAGACAGAGAAGGGAAGAAGCCAATAACAGGTGTGTTGTCATGGGCAACCAGAACTTAATCCCACTGGGGAACTTCAGATACAGTCTAGAACATGCACCTCAAAGTTCTCTCACTCCAAGGGGAGGGAGCTGGGGTATTTATACACAACCCCCATCCCTCACTGGCTAAGTGCTGTTCCCCTGGAGAAAGCAAAGACAGCTTCCCTGCTAGAGGAGGCCCTCAGGCAAAGGAATGCAGGTTCTGACAGTTGGAAGTCAGTCTGGTATATGCTGAAAGTGTCAAAGCCCTCACAGCAGCTCTTTCTCCAGGCTCAGTAAGAGCTCCCTCTCCTCACTCAGCTCTAGGGGGAGGGGGCCGTAAAAGACATTATCTCTTAGGGTTTCCTTACCCACTCGTCTCATCTTTATTATGTACTCATCAAATTACTCAATCTGACAGTGCTCTGTTTTTCTTACCAGGATCCGACTAATACAGCATCCTGCACAAAATAAAATGTAGCACAAGTGTGACGTTGGGTAAAGAGTACTGAATCAATAACTAATGTCGTGTCTTTATGAGCTGACTGGCAATGTTGATTGAATGTTGATTACATGTTAGTTGGAACACAAGGAACCTGGTACCAAAACCTAACTTTTAAATTGCTCTGCAACTGTAAGAAAAATTAAATCACGATAACCTAGGGCTTTAAAAAAAAAGAAAAGAAAAAAAAGAAACTTCGTATCAGGAACCAGCAGGAAACAGATTTTTTTTTTTAAGTGAGGAGTATGGAGAAAGGTGTCTCATGGTTTTCCCTGTACAATGTCTCATTAAGAGCAGAAAAGGCAGGTTGTATTAGCCCCAAGTTACAGATGAGAACACTAAGGCGCAGAGGGGCTACAGAGCTCATCTAGGGCCCAGGGCTGTTGCTGCCTCACCCCAGCCCTGTTCCATTCCTCTGTAGGCAGAGAAAGCTAACAGGCATAGAAAGACTGGGCAACTGGGCCACAGAGGACGTCCAGCAGGGCAGGAGCTATGTTGGGGAAAGAAACAGCACTCTCACTCAGAAAAGTTTAGGGCTGTACTTGGCAGATTTTTATGGAACAAAATTTGCACTATTGATTCCATGGCAAACGAAAACCTCTCGTGGACATTCTGGGCTTCAGAGATCTGAAATGTTTAAATGAGGCTGGATGGAACATGAGGAGATAAAATTGCCAGGCAAAGCTGAGCTCAGGTGGTGCCTGGGGTGAGAAAACTCTGCCTCTTTTGCCTTCTCTCCCATCTGTGGAAATGACTTTTACTTTGAACTACTTCCTCTCCTTGCAAGGAGGATGTTGCCCAAGCCTTGATGTTACCATCAAGTCATGGGGCGGCAATTGGCCCTGAGGCTGCCTCAAGGCAGCAGTGCTTATCACCTTCCTGTGATTGGCCCACTGCCCCTGGTGGGCTGGTATTTCTGCCTTCAGTGAACAAATGTGATGGCAGGGATTCAAGGTAGCTCATTGGAAATGGGGGATTATTGCAAAGAGATGCATGACCTGGACTCCAGAAGCCTCCAGGAAAGGGGCTAGCTCTAGAAAGTAGCAACCTCTCTGTGGTCTCTCTCATGGCCTCTCCTTCCACCTAAGACAGCTACTCCTGCCCCTGCCCCACTGTCTGCACCCATGACTTTTCACCTCACACAAGGGCCAATATGGCCACCCAGGGCTGCTTACTCTTCAAGACGGCCTTTCATCCCATCCTCACACCACTTAATTGCCCCACATTCTTGGTATTCTCGGCTTTATTTATTTAGGCAGGGGCTTTCCGGGATCTTAGTTCCCCAAACAGGGATCGAACCTGTGCCCCTGCAGTGGAAGCACAGAGTCCGAACCACTGGACTGCCAGGGAAGTCCCATTGGTGTTCTCAGCTTTATTTCCCAGAAGGAAGACCCCAACTGAGCCAGCCATGTTTTTCCATGCCAGACCATATTATAGATCATGGTCACCTATGGATTATCTATCCATGGATGCGATGGCCGCCTTTTATCCTCTCAGCTAAGAGAGGTATGGGAGGGCTCTCTCCATTTGACAAACATTGAACAACCATTGAGTGCCTGCCTTCTGCTGGCTTGGCACTGAGGATGAAGCAATGAACAAAATCCAAGTCCTCTGTTCTCATAGAGCTTACATTCTAAGTGGGGAGAATAGACAATAAACGACCAACTATGGATGTATTCTGTCAAGTGGGGGTAGGTGCTTAGAAGAAAATTAACAGAGTGTTCATTAAGGAACAGAGAGCTGTTATTTTAGAGAGAGTGGCTGGGAAGTCTTTCTGATAAGGTGACACTTGAACAGAGGCCTAAGGGAAGTGAGGGAGGGCTCTCTGCAGCTACCAAAGCTGCTTCTGCTTAGGAAGAGTTGTCCAGAGGGGGGAAACAGCAAATGCAAAGGCCCTGAGGCAGGAGTGTGCTTGATACAATACCTGGCTGCCTTGGGGGCTGGAGCTGTGGGCAGGGCACACATTCTGAGGTAGAGCCCATGGAATAGTTTCAAGTTCCTTTGGAGAGGACCAGAGCTTGAGGGTCAGCCCCAAGTCCATCAGCCACTTGGCCAAGGGGGAGGGGCCAAAACACAGACCAAAGAAACAGCTATGGTGGTTGGGGAAGAGGAGTGGTGGGTCTTGGGATCGCCCTTCCCACTGAGGTCAGACACCTCTCCTCCTTGGCTCTTAATGTGGTCCAGGCTGCAGCCCTAGTACAAGATCAGAGATCAGTTCCATAAGCCCTTGCCTTTTACTACTAAGCACAAAACATAGAACTTAGTTTTGTGTAAGGTCTTGCTTTTTTTCACCTGCTGCCTCATTTATACAGCAGCCTTCTCTCCCTAGAGTAACATTTTTGAACTTCGCAAATAATGCATACACATGGCAGAAAACCTTGGAAAACCACAGGTTGGCAAAAAGAAGAAAATCACTATAATCCCACAACTCAAAGAGTGGGAACCCTCATCCCTCCCAGGACATATGGTGCATCCTTCCAACCTTCTTTCCTACATTCATGCAAATGTGCCCTTGTTGAATTAACAGTAGATCTCAAATGCCTTTCTAGGGTGGTCATTCGAAACCTGTTTTAATGACCGCAGAATGTCCCTCGTCTGACTGCCCATCCTCTGGGTTGTGCGTGGAGACTGTTTCCCTCTTTTTTATGCCACAGCCCACACCTGTGCACGTGCCTCGGCCCATGTGCTGTGTGGGCTTCTGGGCAGGGGAAGGAGAGAAGGGTGAAAGGTCAAGGCCTTCATAAGGAAGCCAGTGTGGGAGGTCAGTGATGCCCCTTAGGTAGGTGGGCTTGACACTACCCCAAGCAGCAGACAGCCAGATGCAAAGCCTTCTGGTTATTTGAGGAGGAAGAGGGTGTGTGTGTGGGGGGGTGGGCAGAGACATGGTCTAGGTCTCCAGTGAAGGGGCCTGTGAGCACACCAGAGGGGGAAGATGTACAGAGGCATTAGCTTTCCTTGGAATCGGAGTGGCTTGTGGCACCAAAAACTCCTGAGGATGGAGCATGAGGAAGACCATGTCCCTGGCTTCTGATCTGGACCAGGGGATTTGTGTGAATTTGACAGATTTGCAGGCTCTTTGGTGCTAGAAGAGACCTTATAACTCAGCTGAGAAAACCAATGCCCAGAGAGCCGTGGTAGGTTGCCCAACAACGCACAGCATCGGGTTGGTGTGTTCCATACAACGTCCAAAGCATACTGGCTGATAAGATTGGTAACATGCCCCTTATCTGTCCAGGACCCCCATCGCCAGCCTCTCCCTGTACCTCTACTCCGGTGGAGCCCTCATTGGTGGCCTCTGCGGCTGTGCTAGTGGCTGTGCTTGCTCAGTGGAGGCTTTCTCCCACAAGAGGAGAGGGTCTGGTGGGGAGAGCTCATTCCAGGGGTCAGTGGCCGAGCCCTTCACCTCCAAGTGGGGATCTGGCCAGACCCAGATTCAAGTCCTGGGAATGACCTTATTTCTCTGAACTTGACTTACTCCATCTGTAAAATGGGGCTACTAAGAGCACCTGTCTTGTAGGGTTGTGAAGCTTAAGTGAGATGATGCTGATGAAGTTCTTGGCCCTGTACTGTGACCCAGAATAGGAGTTCAACCAATGCGGCCTCAGTATTAGTAGCATGAGTGGTCACTTCCTGTGCTCTCCTTCCTGTGGGCCAGACCTGACTGCCCTTTGAAGATTTGCCTCTCTGTGTCCAGGGCTGAGTCTGTGTGAGTGGACAAAATGACATAGGCCAGCCCTGGCCAGGGGGAGGAGTCTCGGGACCAACAGGGATGGGTCATCTTTTTGGGGGAGGACTGGCTCTGTCCTGAACTCCCTGCCCCCTCTGCCTACAGTCAAAGAGAAGTTCCGTAAGGCAGTGCGGGGCTGGGGGGCGGGGGAGTTGGAAAGCATTCCCAAATGGTTTTCACTGGTTCAGGAAAGTAAGAAGAGGTTGAAAGCCTCCCCAGAAAACTGGGACATCATCCACCCACCACCGGCCCACAGCCCTGTCTTCTCCTCAGCTGCCTCTTCCTTCCCTCCAAAACAGGGTCTCCCTGATCAGAAAGGAAAACCTGGCCCCAGACCAGTAACTCTGTCTCTTGGGCTGTGAAACGGACACTGCTTCTTGCCTGGTTCTCCTCAAATGTATTCCTGGTCTGCTCGGGTTTGCCTGCTGCCTCTGTATATAGAGATGGGTAGCTGAGAGCAAAGGCTGTGGAGCCAGATGGGTGGGAATCAGGGCCCTGCTCTGCCACTTACCAGCTGCCTGATCTTGGGCAGATGCTTTTAATTCTTTGGGCCTCAGCTTCTTCATCTGAAAAGTGGGGCTAATGCCATCTGCCTCTTGGGGTTCTGAGAATTCATGACAAGGCAAGGCCTCAGTGAAATGCTGCTGCTATTCTGTCTTCATCATCCTGATCTGTTATCCAACAGCCCTGTACCGAGGCCTACTGTGTGCCAGGCTCTGTGAGGTCTTCAAGTACCAAAGTGAGTGCCATAGTCTGCTTCTCAGTGGCTTTGCCTCTTGGTCTTTTTCCTCATTGGAGATCCCTCTCTTTGTTTTTGTTTAGGGCCCCACCTTGCCCTGTTGTAGGATCCACAAGAAAAGAGGCTGGGGGTGTATACCTGCCTGCTGGGGAATCAGGCCTCAATGGGCCTTGGGACCCTGCAGGATGGTTTGGCATCTTTGTACCAAGCTGGTGATCTGCCCACTTTTCAACAGGCTGATACAGTCCTGGGGAGAGAAGGGTGTGTCTGGGGAGCTGGCAGTGCCCCTGGGCAAAGCCCTCAGAAGCCTGGGGCAAGAGCTGTCACCTCCCTCACAGAAGAAGCTGGAATCGATTTCTCTCTCTCTCCACTCCCTTGAAAAGAGCAGCAACATGGGAAGGGGCGGGGGGCGGGTACATTATTGGTTATTGGTGGGTTTGCCCTGCGAGAGCAGGGAGCAGGGGAGAAACAGCTGGGGCTACATGCCTGCCAGGGCCCAGCCCGAGCAGCCCCAGGTGGGGACACAGATCCTTCCTTCCCATACCCTCTCCTCCACTGAGAAGGGGTCCGGCTCCTCCCTGTACCTGGGGTACAGAGGCTCCCTGGTCGCAGGCTCTGTTCGCCTCTCGGCTGTCCAGCCCGCTGGGAACTGGCCAGGGCATTTTTTACTAACAAGCTAGCCACACTACAAACATCACAATCTCAACAGAATTAACAAAAAGAAAAAAAGGGAGACAGAGAAAGAACAGGGAAAGAAAATAGTCCTTGCACAAATGCCGCTGCAGTGTCTGCCAGGACCTAAGATCTGGTACTATCTATTTTTTAATAATTGAGGGTAATAAATATGTATTTCTTTCTCCTCACCACCCCCCATCCTCTGCGGCTTGTCAGCTCCCTGCGTCTCTCCTCTGATCAGACCAAGTCTTCCCCAAGCAAAAAAAAAAAAAAAAAAAAATCCTTTAAGCGAAAAGGATTAAAGCCTTGAAAGTAGGTCTGCCTGAGCTCTCCCCTATCCCCTCCCTCCCCCTCCTCCAGGGTTGGTAGAGAAAGGCCCCTCAAGGGAGCTAGGGACAGGAGGGGTGGGTGGGAGGTGGGCTGATCCCACAAGTCCCTGGTGGGGGCCTCAGAAGCAGAGGGCCATGCCGGCTCACTCCCTGCAGCACATTGCATTCCAGTCCCAGCCAGCCCAGCCAGGCCAGCCCTGCCCTCCACTGGTCCCTGAGGAGGGGCTAACCTGAGAACCAGGGTGCCCCAGTCCCCCACAGTATAAGACATAAGAAAGAGGGCTTTGGTTTCAGTTCCAGCTTGGCTTTGCAACCTGGCTTTGTGCTTTAGGGACCTGTGTGAACTTAGAGCGAGCCCCTGAACCTCAGTTTCTCCATCTGTAAAATGGGAATATAAATAGTACCTACCTCACAGAGGATGAAATAAACTGAAGATAGCCCAGTGCCTAGCACATGGTAAATACCAAATGAAGGTATTATTTTAATCCAATTCTTCTCAGACACAGAGAGCAGTCTGTAATCTCCCCCATCCCATGGCCTTCCACAGTTCTCAAGGGCCTGCTAGGCACGCTGGTTTTTCATGCATCATTCCCAACACCCCATGAAGAGGGGGTTGAAACCTAGGCTGGGTGGTGTGGTCAGGAGCCTGTCCTAAGGCTGGTGGATCAGTAGGTGATAGAACTGGAACTCAAAGTAGGACTTGCATCCTCTCCCCCACTTCTGATCTTGCCACCCTTTCCTCCACCCCATGAGGCTTCCTGACAGGGCATCCAATATCCCCAACTCTGGGCGCAGGAACCAAACCAGGAATCAACACAGGGAAGGTCTAACCCGGCCGGGAAGGGAGGGCCCAGGCAGGGCCAGCTGTGGCCGCTGCTTAGCAGACCCGCCTTCCTCCCCCTGCAGCTGCCAGCCTTTGCAGTTCTGCTGAGGCAGCAACCATGCCTGGCCCAAGTGGGCCTCCCTCCCTCCAAGCTGGGCACATGCACACAGGGCTGGCTGCAGGTGGCAGGCTGGGGGCCCTTGCACCTACCCAGGCCCAGAGCCCCTGGCCGGCCCCAGTGCTCAGTGCTTGGCCACAGGGCCTCTAGGGTCCCCCTGCCCATCCCTGGGGACACTCCTGCCCTGGCTGCTGTGGGCCCGAGGCAGCAGAGGAGACGCAAGGCCTTGAGGCCGGAGGGCAGGAAAAGCAGGGAGGGAGGTGGCTATTTATAGCCAGCTTTGCTTTTGTTCCTTTTCCAGCAATGCTCCTCTTGAAATAGGAGCAGGGCTGGAGGCTGCAGCTCATCCCCAGCCGCCTGTAGTCAGTGCGCATGCGTGTGTGCCTGTGTGCCTCTGTGTGTGTGTGTGTGTAGGGGGGACACACATGTATAGGGATGGGGTGGCGGTGGACACTTCAGTGCAAGTGTGTGCAGGGACGGGATGAGGGGATGGTCAGCTCTGTGGGCATGTACACCAACATGTATGGAGGTGGAGACGGGTGTTCTTTGAGTGACTGTGTGTGTACTCGCACATACACATGCCTGTGTAGGGATGGGGCAGCTCTTTGTGTGTGTGTGTGTTTATATTAGTGGGCACACACATGACCCACTAATATAAGGGGTGGGGCAGCCACTCCTTAGTTGCTGTGTGCATGTATGTGGGCATGTGTACACATATATATGTAAAGGTGGGGTTGGAGTGGGTTGGGCACGTGTGTGTGTGTACCTGCCCGTGTAGAATGTGATGTGAGCAGCCTTTTAGGGTGGGTCTATGTCCATGCAGCAGGCTTGTTGGAGAGTAGTCACCCTGTGTGTGTGTTGTGTGTGTGTGTGTCATAGTGCACATTCGAGTAGAGGGGTGGAAAGGGATGGCAGCTCTTAACTGTGTGCACAGCCGACTATGCACTCCATGAGGGCAGGGACCCTGTCTACCCAGCACTCTGTGTCCCCAGCACGCCTCTTCCGAGCAGGGAACAGTAAATGGATGACTAGGAGTTGTGTGTGTGCCCGTGTAAAGGGACTCCAGGGTCCTAGCTGGCTGCAGAGGAGCGTGGCAAACCCGCCCATCCGGCAGGCATTTGAGAGCACTCCCGGAGTCCCCCTCAGTGCCCAGACTACTCGCGGTTCTCTCCCCTTCTCCGAAGCCCCTCAGGCCGGTGGGCAGAGTGCTCCAGGGCGTTGGTGGGGCACCGCCTTAGGAAGAAAAGTAGAAACGTGCGACCAGATGCCGGGCGAGCCTGGTGAGGAAACGCCCGGGCTTTGGGGGCGCTCCTGGGTGTCCAGTCTGGCCCCCGCGTCTCCTTCTCTGCCTCCGATTTCACATCTGTGCAATGGGAGAGTGGAGCCGGCTGAGGGCCGCTGCTGGGATCAGAGGCGGGAGGCCTAGAGGAGATGCGGTGTAGCACAGCCCAGGCGCTCCGGCAGCGGCCGATCGGGCTCGGGCTCGGGGGTCTGCTGGCAGGACGCATGCGGGCGAGGGAGCGGGTTTCCGAGCGCGGGGCCCCTCCCGGCCCTCTGGCCTAGGCGCCCGCGGGGTGGGAAGCGTTTCCCGGGCGGCCCACAGCTCCCGCGCCGCAGCAGCGCGGTAACCCAGATCTGTCAGCGCGGCCCAGCGGCTCCGTAGCAGAATCCCCGCCCCGGGAGGGGTCGGGCCGGGGGTACTCGGGTCCCGGCCAGCCCGGGAGGCTCGGTGGGGGCCGCGGGGCCCGAACCCAGCCCCAACCTCTGGGCCCCTCCTCGCCGGCAGCTCCGGACGGATGCGACAGCCCTCCTGCCCCTCCCCCAAAGGCCAAACAAAACATAGTAAATATTTAATCCGGGCCAGGGAGCCGAGAGGCCTCCCCGCCCCCTCCGCAGCCGTCTGGCTCCTCTTCCAGCCCCGGCCGTTCTCCTCGGTAATGAGGCAGGAGCAGCAGGGATCGATCGCGGCCCGGGCGGGGTGTGGCTGGGGGCCTGAGCGCTCGGGTGGCATCGCTGTTCGCCCCCCAACCCCCTCCGCGGTCCCAGACCCGGGAGGCCCGAGCCGACCAGGCGCCTGAGCTTGTCCAAGAAGGCCAGCGAGGAGGGTGCCGTCGCGCCCTTGCCCAGCCCCCGTCTCAAGCCTGTGTGAGCTTGGGTCCCGGGGGAGGAGGCGGGGAGGAGGGGGTTCGGAGAGGAAGGAAACAGCCCGGGGGAAGGGGGCGGTGAGAGTGGGGAGACAGTCCAATCCCTGCGGGTACCTGAGCTCCTGCCCACAGGCTCCACCGAGGCCCCGTGGCCCGAAGCCTGCAGGGACCTTGGGTGAGGCCTGGGTGGGGCAGGGACAGCCAGGGTGGCCAGTTAGGAGAGGCTGGTGAGATATTTCTATGGTGCTGTACTCCTGGGCATTGCCTGGGAGGATACCTAGAGGAGTGATGACATCCTTGCTGCTCCTTCATTCATGCAGCAGTTCATTATTGAGCACCTACTATATGCCAGTCACAGGCTGCCAGTAAGGGGACACCCAGGTTGGGAGACTGCAGAGAAATTATGTTCCAAAGGAGGAAACAGTTAATGAGTAAACGCATAAGGTGACTTCAGATAGCGGTTGAGTTTAGTGTAGAGAATAAACTGTAATGTGATACTGTGCTTGGCTGGGAGAGGACCAACTTTAGCTGGGGTGGAGAGGGAGCTAATGACCAAGGGTTGGGGCAAAAGCATCTCAGGCAGTTTACAGCAAGCGCAAAGGCCCAGAGGCAGAGATTGGTGTTCTAGGACTGGAAAGAAGGCCGGGGAGGCTGGACTGTAGTGAGTGGGGGAGAAGCAGGCAGTGGCAGATCCCGTAGGAGTTTTTGTAGGCCATAGGAGGAGTTTGGATTTTATTCTAAGTGCAGCGCGAAGGCATTAGAGGTATTAAGCAAAGGAACGGCATGATCTGATTTACATTTTTAAAAGCTTCCTCAGGCTGCAGTATGGAGAATAGAAGGTAGGGAGTTAAGGGTGGAGGCTGAGAGGCCAGACTGGGGTGGGGGTGGGGGGTGTGCAGGGGCGTACAGGAGGGAGGCTGGTGTTCTGCCTGGTTTAGAAGATGACTGTGAAGTGGCCATTAAGGCTTGTACAGCTGGCAGGGCCCCCCAGCAGCTGGAACGGCCTGTTCCTGGGCTCTTGGCTGGCCGAGTCCCCGGGTTGTCCCCACCCTGTCTCTTTGACCCAGACTCCACAGAGGGCTGCCCAGGAAGTTTTTTTAAGGAGCATTAGAAAATGTTGACATGTTTTTTGAAACAATTTCAGATCTGATATCTCTGCCAGATTGAGTTTGTAACCAGCTTTATTGTTTAAGCCTGCTGGGATTTCATCAAAGGTGTCTGCTGTTTACCCAGAACCATTGCATTGGAGAAAACAGCAAACAGACCTGCATTTCTATCTGATTTCACTCTTTCCCTTTTCTCATGAATTTAAGTGCTTGTGAAAAGCAAGGTTGATAAGGCAAAGCAGCAAGGCTCAAACCCTGAGGAGGGGTCTCAGAAGGAGCAGAGCAGAGGTTTATAAATAGAGCTGAGGAAAGTTAGGGGTGGCTGGCCTCCACTCTGGCAGGTTGAGAGACACTCCCAGCCAGCAGCTAGCTCTCCGCAGGGGGGCACAGAGAGGGTAAGGGGAGGTGGGGAGAACTGCTGTCCACCCTCAGCCTGGCCAAGATTTCTAGGCCATCTCCTGGTGTCTGGTGTCTTTACCGGTTTCCAGATCATTTCAGACTCTGGTAACAATAAAAGACTTAAACATCGGCTCCCACTTGGAAAGCAGCGGTGACCTAACCTCGGAGATGGGTTCAGTGAGACAGACCCAAGCTTTCCTGGGAAAAGCCCGAGCGAGGAAACAGATCAAAAGGCAAACGGGAGCCAGCTCACGAAAGTGCCAGGAAAATCACCTTCCTCCCCCTCCTCTGCCAGTACACTTGGGATGCAGCCCCTTCTCCTGCCAGGAGGTCTGAGCCAGGACGGGGCAGGGCCCAGGGACTCTCATCACAGGCTCAGTGCTCCCTCTGCCTCCCCAAGGATTCTACGTTAGTGTTATCACCACCTGCCTAATAGGGTCCGCCTGTTGACCCAGCAGATGTTTCAGCCCGATGGGGAAATGCTGGCCCTGCAGCCTAGGAGGAGAAGGTGTTCTGACAAATTTGGGTTAATGTGCCTTGTTCAGCTGCTTGAGCAACAGCTAGTTAAGTGCATGGGTTGCTTGGCCATACAGGCCATCTCTTACCAGTTGCACATGAGACCCACTTGAAGGTCAATCGATTTGAACCAATTAGCAAGAGGATAAGGACTTGTGTATCTTGAACTGACTGTAGATCTTGCAGCAAGCCATCTAAGAGGGCTGCTACAGATACAGAGTGCCAGGCAGAACCAATGTGCTCTCCTGCCTTCTGGCACATGGTGCTTCCATCGATGGCAAGAGTCAGCACCCTTGTCTCTGGAGTGAGCTTGCAAGGAGGAGAGCGAGGGAAGGCCAAGGTCTTGTCCTCCCAGAGCCAATTCTAGGCCCTCCTGCTTGTGGAGGCTCCCCTCCCCCACCGTCCTTTCACAGACACACAGTGAAAGCTCAGTGGGCTGAGTTCCATCCCTGTGGGATCAGGGCATCATCACAGGCTTCCTGTGAGCAGGGAACCCACACACTCCAGAACTCCACACACCCACAGGACCTGCACCCAGGACCTTAGGAATATTAGCTGCCATCTTCGGAGGGGCTACATCATCTCATCTTTATAAGCCCCCTCTCCCTAACCCAAGTAGGTATTATCCCCTTTCCTAGACAAGGATACTGAGGCTTGGAGGTGGGAAGCAGCTGTTCTCTGCTTGTGCTGCCCAAGTGATTTGAACCCAGGCCTGGCTGCCTCTGGAAGCTAGGGCCTTTCCACTTGACCGCACTGCCTGCAGCCTTCTCATAGGTTAGGTAGGGGCAGGGGTTTCTTCGGAATTGTGGGTATAGGAGGAACAAGCTCACCAGCTGGCAGGAGAGGATGGAGTGGGCCCTTTGGCATTTTCTGGCCTGAGAACATCTGGGGAAATTCAGACTGTGGGAAGTGTTTGCCCTGCTTTTGTCCTAGGAGGGGTCAAGTGGGTCTCACGTTGGGAAAGTTGGTGGGTCCATTGTAACAAAGTAGGCGTGGGCACGTGGGGACCCTGCTCTCTGCCTCCTGAGTCATCCCATCTCCATCCCAGAATCCCTGGGCTCCTTTCTAAGTATCCTCATAAAAGGTGGAAGGAAGGCCACTCCATCCTCTCAAACTCTCACCCACCACTTTCCCCTCAATACCTTATCCTAGCACTCAGTGTCCGTGAATTCCATCCAAGCATGCACTTCTCAGAGGCAGTACAATCTGCTTTTACCCCAAAGATTGGGAAATGTGATCCACGAGTGGGATGAGGGAGAAGTAAGGTAGACTTTTCTGCAAAGAGTTTTTGATTCTGTGTCCCCAAGAATGGGCCGAGTCAAAGGAGTCATGGGGGTTGGGGGTGGGAGCTGGGCAGCCTTTGCCATTATTCCAGTTCTGCTAGCTCTCAACAGTTCATGGGAAATTGCCTCACCTCACAGCGTTTTCCTCTTTTTTTTTTTTTTTTTTTTTTTTTTTTTAAATTTATTTATTTATTAATTTATTTATGGCTGTGCTGGGTCTTCGTTTCTGTGCGAGGGCTTTCTCTAGTTGCGGCAAGCAGGGGCCACTCTTCATCGCGGTGCGCGGGCCTCTCACTATCGCGGCCTCTCTTGTTGCGGAGCACAGGCTCCAGACGCGCAGGCTCAGTAGCTGTGGCTCACGGGCCTAGTTGCTCCGCGGCATGTGGGATCTTCCCAGACCAGGGCTCGAACCCGTGTCCCCTGCATCGGCAGGCAGATTCTCAACCACTGCGCCACCAGGGAAGCCCGCGTTTTCCTCTTGATAGCTTCGGTGATGGTGAATCCTTGGCCATTGAGGGTGAGAGTGACTTTTTTCAAAAAGGCCAAGAGTAATTTGAAGTTGTGTATTATGAATACATGAATGAGAAATTTGCAGAATGTGATTTGTTTCGTTGTTGGAATTTTTTTTTTTTTAGGTTGAAAACAAGCTGGGACTCAAGAATTGAGCCACTTTTCATACAAGAAAGTTCCAGAAGTGCTTTGAGTGATGGCAGTACCTTGAAACGGGGGTGTTGGGGGCGGGGGCTGGGGTCCAAAGCTGACTACTTCGGCAGAAGGGCAGAGGAGGGGAATTGATGCTTTGTGGAGCCACTACATGTGCAGACACTTTATATACATTATCGCAACGGCCTGAAATCATTTTTGGAATAAGGCCAGTCGATAAAAAAATTCATCAATAATCCATTATCTTGCTTACTCCTCACAGTAATCCTATTAGAGCAAGTTCTTAGCCCATTTCACAGGTGAGGAAACTAAGGCTCAAGGAAGTTAAATGACTTCCCAAGGCCACAGAGATTGTAAGTGTCAGGGTCAGGATTCAAACCCGGGTCTGACTGACCCCTCATTCTTTTCTGGATGTGTAAGTTCTGGTGTACCCACCACACTCCTCCTCCCCACAATAACACACAGATTTAGTTTCATTTTGTCAAGGTGACGTCATTTGGGCTACATTCACCACTTAAAAAAGAAAGCAGGTCATAAAGGAGTCGTGTGCTAGGCCGAAATGCTGACTGTGTGCGGTGGCAGACGTCATCAGCAGGCATCAGGGGACGCGTGGGTGACAATGGCAAGGCATGAAGTATGGTGTTTATTAGGTACTGGCAAAGGCTTGGGAGTTCCAGATGCCAAGCGGTGATAAGTGGAGACTGCCTGTCTCAGCTCCAAACGCTGAGCAGGCTCCCAGGTCGGTGCCTTTGTGTCAACTGGACCCTTGAACAGACTGACCCTGGGAGCTTTCCTGACCACTGGCAAGACAGGCTCCCTCTGTCTTGCCTTCTTCCTCCCCTTCTTCTTCCTCTTCTTCTTATCACTATACCAGTGATAGCTCATGCTGATGGAGCACTCCTTGTGTGCCAGGCATTGTGCTAAGCCTTACCATTAAACTTTGATCTTTCTGCATATTCCTTGTTTTTTTTGGCCACGCCATGCGGCTTGTGGGATCTTAGTTCCCCCACCAGGGATCCAACCCATGCCCACAGCGGTGAAAGTGCACAGTCCTAACTACTGGACCACCTGGGAATTCCCTCTCTGCACATTCTTAACCTCCAACTGGAGGGGGTCTACATACTCTTAGCTCCGAATTGGGTCCTCAGCCACGAAAGCTGGCTCCTCTGAATCCAGAGAAGAACTCTTTCCCTACACGCAGTCCAAACCTTTCCTCTGACATGGCCACATGTCAGTCAGGGAACTGGGAGCTTGTGTGTGCAAGGAAGGAGGGCAGGTTGAGGCCTGGGACACGCCCTCTCCTCTCCTGGAGACACAGCTCCAACTGGACTTCTCAGATACAGTCAGTCACATCTATCTAAATATAGCAATTCCATTTCCAGGAATTTATTACGCATCCCCTTGCACCTGTGGGCAGAAATGCACATACAGGAGTGTGCATGTTATCACTGCTTGTAATAGCAGAAACGGGAAACAACCTAAATGTCCATCAGTAGGGGATAGACTAGGTAGATTACAACAGTCTCATACAGTGGGATTCTGTGCTGCAAGGAATGGGTGACTCTGTAGCACTGATGTGGGCTAGATGCCAAGATGCATTGCTAAGTGAAAAAGCTGTGGTAATATACTGCACTACCATTTGGATTTTAAAAAGAAAGATATGCTTGTATGTGATAGAAATTTTCTGGAAAGACACAAAAGGAACTGTTAACAGTGGGATGCCTCTGAAGAAAGATACTAGGGACTGGAGGTCTGGGAGAGGAAAGGAGATTTATTTTTCATTGTATTCCCTTTTGTGTTTTTTGAAAAAAAATTTTTTTTTTTACTATGTGCATGCATTATCTTTTTCGATTAAAAAGAAAGTGGGGGGGGGGGGGTGGTTAAAAACAAATAAATCCCCAGGCTTTATCTGGTTTCTCAGGCTACTTTTTCCTCCCTGCCTGCAGCCAGGTCCTGCCATCCTGACTCACAGGCCGTTTCTCAGCTCCATGCCCACCCCTCCCCAAGGCATCCATTACCACCTCTCACAGGTACTTAAAACCTATCCTTTTGCCTTGAAATACAAATACCTCTAATCTAGAGAGAAGGTTGAGCTTCATTGCAATTAGAGAACAGACAGAATTCAGCTGGCTCTGAGTTGCTGGATAAATGTTTGTTGAATTGAATCTGTGACTCGGTTGGTTACACCCAGCAAGGTACTAATTGCCTAAGGTCAGACATCTAAATCCCACACAGGTCAGCTCTCTGAATCCAGAGAGGGACTCTTTCCCTGCATTCATTCCAAACCCTTGCTCCGATGTGACCCAGTGAGGGCTTTAAGTGTACACCATCTCTTCTGGAGACACAACTCAGAGTGACTTGAGGAAACAGGACAGAACAATGGTGTGATCCATGGGAAGGTCCAGCTCTAGAGATTCTGGGTCAGAAGAGCATCTGTAGTGGGCCCCCAAAGCTCCATGGTGACTTTTTTTTTTTTTAAGTATTAGCCATTTGATTTTATTCCAAGAACTGTTTGTTTGTTTATTTTGGCTGTTCTGGGTCTTAGTTGCGGCACGCGGGATCTTCGTTGGGGCATGCAGACTCCTTAGCTGTGGCATGCATGCAGGATCTAGTTCCCTGACCAGGAATCAAACCTGGGCCCCCTGCGTGGGGAGTGTGGAGTCTTACCCACTGGACCACCAGGGAAGTGGCCCGAGAAGTTTTTAACAGAGACAGAAAAAATGGAGTCCTCTGCGACCATGGCGGTAACTCACCTGTTGTTGTATATGTTCAACCTGAGGCTGGAAGACAAGCATGTAGCAGGCGTTTGTAGGAGAAATTAAAGCTTCAGTAGTTGGTTGTTTCAGTGGACTACAAGGTTTCTTTTTATTGTTTATGTTATACATAACATAAAATGTATCGTTTTAAGCATTTTAGCATTTTTCAAGGGTGCCGTTTTGTAACATTAAGTACTTTCACATTGGCTTGCAACCCATAATGACCATTTTTAATGGGGCACGGTTGTTAAAAAGTAGAGAAAGCCCGAGAAACACTTCTTCATGGCCACTTGCTTTCTGCTTAAGGAGTGCATCCTTGCTCAGACTTGGTCTGTGTTCTGCGGAAGTCTTCCAGATACCAGCTTCTGGAAGCGCCGTCAAGGTGGATTCCTTCTCTGGTCTCTGAAATCATCCACAGGCATTGGCAGTCCAGTAGAACACGGGGTGGGGGTGGGGGTTGTCGTGGAAGTCTCTAGAAACAGAGATATAAGTACTATAGCTTGGTGACATTTCTCGTACTATTTCTTTTTTTTCCTGTCTCAAAAATTCACTAGCCTAGAGGAAGGAGAGAGTATATATCCCTTGCCCATGACCACTGTCTCATTCTTGAAATGAAATCCGCCCCCAGTGGTTCTCTGGACTTGGCCAGTGTGTGATGCCCTGGCACCTCTCTCAAGGCTGTGATCCAGCAGCTTGCCGCGAGCTCCACCTGCTTCACAGTAGAGATTTTTTGTCCCCATAAGGGTTATTCTGATGAGGAAGTGTTTGCCTGTAGCACAGTGAGTCAGAAAGTTTAATGTGCCTTCCAAAAAAAAACAAGCATCTATAATCTTTGGCCACATTAATAGAAGTGTCCAAATCTAGGACGCTGAGGGACCTGCTTTGCTGTCTGTTGAACACCACCTGAGTCACCCGCTCCCTCGTCATCTTCTACCAATCCAGCCCATTCCCTGCACATTGCTTAAACGTATCCCCTTCTCTCCATTTCCCCTGCTTCTACCATTTTAAATCAGGGTCCTGAATCTCTTGCTTGGACCATTGCAGTAGTCCCTTGATTGGTGTTCTAGCTTATTCTCTTGTCTCCAGCTCCACACTGCAGACAGGTGATGTTGGGGAAAATGATCTGATCATATCACTTTGATTGTTTACAATCCTTCAGTGGCTTCCCACAGCTCTGGAAATAGAGGCCTCAGGTTTTCTTTGTTTTTGTTTTTTTGTTTTGTTTTGTTTTTCAGCTGCGCTGCGTGGCATGCGGGATCTTAGTTCCTTGATCAGGAATCCAAGCCGCACCCCCTGCAGTGGAAGCGCAGAGTCTTAACCATTGGATCGCCAGGGAGGCCTCAGTTTTTAACGGGGCTCTCAGGGCTCCGACCTCACCTCACACTACTTGCCTCTCTCACTGACTGATTTTCTATTCCTCACACGTGCCAGTCTCCCTCCTGGTCAGGGTCCCCCCACAAGCCGATTATGCTGCCTGTGATGTGGCCTGCACCCCACACCCCTCACCTGGATAATTCCTTCTCTTCCTTTAGAGCTCAGCTCAGACGACACTTCCTCAAGAAGTGGTCCTGAGCCCCCCAGACTACAGCAGGTCCCCCAGTTATCGGCGCCTACAGTATCCAGCACTCATTCGTTCATTCACTGAACAAACGTAATGACATCAGCCAGGTGCCAGGCACCTTGGTGCTGAGGACACAGTGGTGAGCGAGACAGGCACGGACCTGCTGTCATGGAGCTCACACCCTGGGTGGGGGTGGGGATGGTGGTGTCAGGGATGAGAAAACAATGCCAGGGCTGATGAGGACTGTGGAGGTGAAGGCACAGAAAGTGGGGGGTGGCAGTTTGGGATAAGGCACTCAGGGAAGCCTCGGGAGGAAGTGACATTGATCAGACCCCGGTGGATGACGGAGGGAGTACGTGGATGCTGGGGCAAGAGAGGGGCTGGGCTGAGGGAAAAGCCAACACAAAGTCCATGAGAAGGAGTGTGCCTGGGATACTCCAGGAACAGTAAGGCGGCCCCAGTGGGCTGGGGCACGGGGACTGGGGGAAAGGTGGGGGCAGTGTGGTCAGATCACGCAGGGCCTTGTGGGCCACAGGGAGATCACTGAATTTTATCCTCAGTGTGATGAAGAGCCATAGAGGGGACTGGTTTACATTTTAAGAGGATTCATATTTTGGGGAGATCACCCTGACTGCCATGTGGGGAAGAGACTTGGGGGAGAAGAGTGGAAGAGGACAGAAAGGTTAGGAGACATTGCGGGGCCCCAGAGAAGAGTGGCCACTTGGACTAGGGTGGTATCTAGAAGTTGAATGACTGTGTTAATTAATTAACAGGGAGGATGTCTGCTTATTGATTTTGTATCTCCAGCTCTCATCTGCACCTGGCACATATTATGTGCTCAGCAAATACCTGCTGAACGGTTGTGGACTATGAAGTAGTGAAGATGCTGAAAAACTGGGTCATATTAGGAATTCCTTAAGGAACCATGAAGAGGAGATTAGGGGGAACTGTCTTCTGATGCATCAAGGAGTTAGACTCAGAGGCTTCCAGGAAGAATCCAGGTGGAGTTTGGTGAGGCTTGGCCTGGACCAGTGGACCAGTGGCCTCCTGAGGAAGGCGTCAAGCAGTGGAGGCATAATGGTCTCCTGTCAGAGATGCTAGGGCCATCCTGCGTGGAAAGTACACATGTGCAGGCATGTCTGTGAACAAGAATGTGCACACACACACACACTGCAGGCAAATGCACACGCTGTGGATTTTCTGGCCCTGGAATTACACTGCTTCAGAGCTAGAAAGACCCGTAGTAATGGTAGTGCCTGGTGAATTGAAGGTTGGGACACTCTGGTTAGAAATGCCAGAGATGCAAACTGTTGGAACAAAAAAGGAATCTCACAGGCTCATAAAACTGAAAGATTCATCTTCAGGTGTGTCTTGATCACACAGTGTCACCAGGACTTGGTTTCTTCTTCTCAGCTTCTTGGCATGGCTTCTCTTGCATTGGCATCATGCTCGAAAGGCCCAGCAGCTCCAAGTTCATGCCCCCTCCCCCCAGAAACAGAAAGTTTATCTTTCTGGGCCTGATGTCAACCTCGGTTTGGTCCTGAACCAGTCACTGAGGCCTGGGAATGTGTGCTGACTGGGTACTGTGTCCAGAAGGAGGGGAGCGTGTCGTGGGTGGCCGAAAACCCACACAAGTTGCAGTCTACAGGTGGTTTGCTAAGGCTTTTTTCTTTTTCTACACCTGACTGTGTACTCAGAACCCCATTTGTCCTTCTTGTCTCCATGACAGCCCCTGAGGCACCCTAGTTGCCTTGTTCAGCCTCCTCATTTTGCAGGTGAGTAGGCTGAGGCTTAGCGGCTTTCTCAAGGTCACACAGCTCAATTGCAATGGAGGCAGGATTGGCATCCGGGATCACCTGCTGGGCAGACCCTGAGTCTGGGGTCAGCCTGCAAGATTTGAATCCTGGTTCTGCCATTTGTTAGCTGTGGCCCTGTATTGTTTTCCAAGGGCTGTCGTAACAAATTGCTACAAATTGAGTGGCTGGGGAATTCCCAGGTGGTCCAGTGGTTAGGACTTGGCACTTTCACTACCGGGGCCCTGGGTTCAGTCCCTGGTCAGGGAACTAAGATCCCGAAAGCTGTGTGGTACGGCTAAAAAAAAAAAAAAATTGAGTGGCCTAAAACAGCAGAAATTTATTCTCATGGTTCTGGAGGTCAGAAATCTGAAATTAAGGTGTTGGCAGGACGGTGCTCCCTCCAAAGGCTCTGGGGGACAATCTGTTCCTTGCCAACTTCCAGTGGTGGTTGGTATGCCTCGGGGCTACTCCAATCTCTGCCTCTGTCTTCTTGAGGCTTCTCTCTTCTCTGTCTTCTCTTCTGTCTCTGATAACATTCGTCGTTAAATTTAGGCCCCATCTGGGTAATCCAGCATGATCTCATCTCAGGATCCTTAATTACATCTGCAAAGACTCTTTTTCCAAGTAAAGTCACATTTACAAGTTCCAGGGATTTGGATGTAGACATATATTTTGGGGGCCATTCATTTAATCCATGCCAGGGACCTTGGGCATGTCACTTAACCTCTTTGAACCTCAATTTGCCATCTGTAAAGTGGGGATAATAGTATCACTTCATAGGGTTGTCTTGAGGATTAATATGAGATAATCCTTGTTGGGTCCTTCACAGAGGACCGAGCATGTAGTGCTCAGTAAATGTTAGTTATTATTATTCTGACCCCAGGTCCAGCCCGGTCTTCTTGTGGCCTTCTCTGAAGTGGCTTTCTTCACAAGTAGGCTTGGCTCCCCTCCGCTAGCAGCAGTAGAGACAAGTCAAGTAGTTGGTGTCTTGGTGGAGACACTGTGGCCAAGTTTAAGCCAAGTGTCCCCCTGCTGGCCCCTCAGCTGGGGCCTGTTCTATTGTCCAGGTGTCCCCTTCCTGAGGCCTGCAGCTGAGAGGTGGGGTGGCCCGAGGAGGTCTCCTGTCAAACTCTCACCCTGGCTCCAAGAGGCTGACACGGAACCCTATGATTTAGAGTGATGGAATGTAAACTGCAGAGATTCCATGCTTCCCATTTGGCTGAGATCCTTTCAGCATCTCATCCCCCTTCCCTGGGGCTCCTCCAGATCTCATTTGGTGGATTCCGTCGGTAGAGCACCTCCACGGCGACCACGACGATGGCTTGCTTCCTACATCTATCACACCTGTACTGTGACAATGTAATTTTTATCTCTGGTTGTTTATTTCTCAAATGGAATGACTTGTAAATTCCAAGAGGAAAATATATCCCTGTGTGTGACAGAACCAGCCCGGGACAATTAATCTGGGCTTTTAAGCTGGAAAGGCAAACCTGCATGATGCTGTTCTGTGCATAAGTGTCCAGTAATCAACCATGGCCATTAATTGCCCACCCCCACCCTGTCCCAGGAGGAATCAGGCTCAATAGGATTTGATCTAGCCGGATGGGAATGGGGTCCTCATTCTCCAACTGCTGGATGGCAAGCAGACCCCAGGGACAGAGAATGGGAAGCAGGTTGCTTGAGGCCAAGAGGGGCAAGAGATGGAGGGAAAGACCCGTGTTTCAAGGCCGAGTTGACAGTGGGTGTGAGAAGAAGGAGGGGACTAAGGGCATCACTGCGGCCATGGCAAAGACACAGGCTTATGTGGACCAACAGATCCAGGTTCAAATCTGAGCCTCAACACTTACCATCACCTTTGGGTAGTTCTTTTACCCCTCATCCCGACAGAGGGGTTTCTTAATCTGTAAAGTGGAGTAAAGAATATTTGCTCCAGGGCTTCCCTGGTGGCACAGTGGTTAAGAATCCGCCTGCCAATGCAGGGGACACAGGCTCGAGCCCTGGTCCGGGAAGATCCCACAGGCCGCGGAGCAACTAAGCCCATGCGCCACAACTACTGAGCCTGCACTCTACAGCCCGTGTGCCACAACTACTGAAGCCCGTGCACCGAGGGCCCATGCTCTGTAACAAGAGAAGCCACCGCAATGAGAAGCCCACGCACCGCAATGAAGAGTAACCCCTGCTCGCCACAACTAGAGAAAGCCCATGCACAACAACGAAGACCTAACGCAGCCAAAAATAAATAAATAAATACATAAAATTAAAAAGAAGAATATTTGCCTCATAGGGTAACTGAGAAAATTAAACAAGCATCGTATGAAAAACGCTTGTTTCATGGAACAGGTGTGTTGTTGTTTTTTTCCCCGGAAGGCCTTGGGGCAGTGCTCAGGCCTGCAGAAGATGAAAGTCACAGAAATAATCAGAATTCTGGAAGGAGTTGGAAGGAATTTAGAGAACACCTAATACAAAGTTCAGTAGAAGTTTGGGGAAGTGAAGAGACTTAGAAGCTGGGATAGAACCCAGTTTCCCGACGGTCACAATTGTACATCGTTACATCATGCTGCCTCCATTGCAGGGGCCTCAACCTGGTCCTCCCCGACTCCTACAGGGCCAACCAATGGGTCTTAGGGGCCATAACCCCCTACAAGGATATGCACTATTCTGTGTGGGGGGCATTTTAGTTCCTCGGGAGTTTCCATCAGATTCTCAAAAGGTTCCCGCATTCAAAAAGATTGAGGACTTTGTTGGACTCTGTGATATTGTGACTATTTGGGGGTGAAGGAGGGGTATTGCCCACCCCTCCCACTTGCACTTGATGTATACACAGCCTCGATTGTGATCAAAATCTGACTGTGATCTGGGGGTTTCCTTGGCTTCAGAGCCCTGCCTGCCCTTCTCATTCTACCCTGGTTCTTGCTGTTCTTTCCCCAGAAAGCCAGCTTACATGTGCCAGCCGGGAGCAGGGTGTGAGTGGAGGGAGTTTGCAGGTTTTGACATTCTGGGCTTGTTCCAGATTTTGTGGAGCTTACACAATTTGGGGTGCCCCTTTTTTGAAAAAGTATAACAAGTCATGAATACAGAATGAGGTGCAGGACTTGGGACTGCTGTGAATGCTTTGTTAGTATCGCTGTAAATTGGCCTCTGCTGGTGTTGTTACCGGACAAGGGTCCTCAGGAGAATGTGGGGTCTCAGTATAGCTCAACCACCGAAAAGCCTCCCAGGGCCACTGCATCCCAGGGGCACTTGCCCAGTTTTCTGGATGCTGCTCCACTGGGTGCTTGATATGGATCTGTGAAAAGACCAGCCTGCCCTCAAGGAGCTCCCAGAAAAAGGAGACCCAGTTTACTGGTAAATAATGACCCATCAGCCATGGCTGCTCCCCTGCTTTCACTTTGCTGCCTACTGAGCAACCACCTTCCTCACTGCCCCAGCCCAGCGAGTTGTGGGGCCTCCCTCACTCCACTTTCAGGGTTACCCAGCAGGCTGGAGATATAAGGGGTCCTGGCCATCTACTTCTGTGCCGGAAGAGGAGAGGACTGCCGGTAGGGAATCCATGGAGGGGTCCCGGTGTTTGTCGCACTGCTTCTTCCCATAGTTTCTGTCGAGACAAGCAGGGTATGATGCTTTGTCCAGGCCCAGCTTTGGGGCAGGTCCATCGGAAGATAGAGGGTTGGGGGCATAGAAGGTACCTCCATCCTTGCCTTATTCATTATTCTAGTATTTGCACTGCACTGAGAATGTCATGGTGAGAAAGATGCCGTCAGGAGCAAGAGGCTGACCACAGAGGAACTGGATTTGGCTCTTGCTTTGCCACTTTGTACTTGTGGGTGGGTGTGGTGGAAGTCTCTGAACCTCTTTGAGCTTCCAGTTTGTCATCTAGAAGATGGATAATAACACCTGCCTTGCTGGAGTGTTGAGAAGGTTAGGGATATCATACGTGTAGGGCCAAGCACGGTGCTGACCCTGAGGTCAGTGGCTCTAAATTCTCACTTACTCTTATTATTTTGGGAGAGCCATCCCTGCCCCTTGGAGTTTACACCCTTTTCTTTCTAGCATCCTGGCAAGTCTCCTTTTCTGCTGGGTCCTAGAGCTTCCTGGAAGAAGACTGGTCAAGGCCGAGGCATGGATGGATCTCCCAGGGCAGTGCCTTGGGCAGCGTTGGCTGCATCAAACTGGAGCAGGCCAAGCTGGAAGGGGGCAGTGATTCATGTGGGGCTAGGTCAGGATGGGCAGAAGAGGCAGCTGCAGGGATGAGGGAGGAACAACCCTTCTCCCTACCCTACCCCTCCAGCCCATTTTCCTAATGTCTCTGGAAAGGCAGAGCTGAGCAAAGGGGAAACCAGGATTTTCATTTGTAGGTCTCCTAAGAGGGCAGTTTCTGGCTGGTACCTTGGGCAGGTGACTCCCAGAAAGCTGCTGGCCACTTGCTGCCCGCTATGACCACAGCCATTCCCTAGAGGGGTCACAAGAGGATCATTTGGAGCACTTTGTCCCACCAGCGCCTCCCTGCCCTTCCTGCCCAATGGCTCCAGGAAGCAGCATAGATCAGGGACACGGGCCGGTGCTGGCCCTCTGGGGCACTCTACTACCCTTCCAATAAGGATTTAAACAGGTTGCTGAGCAGGCCCACTAATTAATCTTTTGTTTTTGTTTATTTTTATTGTTTTGCTATGAAAGTAATACATGCCATCTGTGGAAATTTTGAAAAGTACAGAAAACTCTAAAGAAGCAGGAGAAAGAGCCCAGACACCAAAGCAGAGTCAAGCACAACTGTTAACATGTTAATATGTTGGCTGAAAAGCAGAAGCTTTTAAAAACCCCATGTAAACATCAGTGTCAAAGTCTGCCTGGGATTGCATGGAATTAATCTTTTTAAGAAAACACATCTGAGCCAAGTGCATTTGGAGTGCAGGGATTTGGAGGCACCCTCCACGCTGGGGAGTGTGGACAAAGTCTGGGTCTTCAGCCCCTGGGGTTCAGCAAGGCTTCCCGGGAGCCTCCCAGAAGGCTGGTTGGGGTTTGCCTCAGTCACAGAGATTTCCTTCTTCATATTCTTCCCCAGCAGGAGCACTTTCACGCTCAGCCTGCCCACCTGCCGCCTGCGGTGTGTGGAAGGCAGTAGAGGGTAGAGGATGGAAGAAAGGGGCCCCGGGGGAAGGGGGAGAGAAGGCGCTCTCCAAAGAGAAGGGCTACCTACCCTGCAAAAGGCTGGAGTCTGGCTGGCCTGCTTCCTCCTTTTCTTTCCTGGTGGGGGTGGGGAGTGCCCAGCCCTGCTGAATTGCAAGTGAGCAACACCTGCCTTCGGAAGGTGAGTCCTTAGTGCAGGCTGCGGAGGACCCCATGGAGAATGCTACCTTAGAGAGAGGGTGAAAAGGCAGAGCCAGGATGCGGTGGAGTGCGGCAGGCAGAAGTCCTGATTGCTCCCACCACCTGCCTCCTGACTCAGCATTCCTTTCTTTCTTTTTTTTTTAATTATTTTTTTTAAAGTGAATGATGTTATTTATTTATTTATTTGCTGCGTTGGGTCTTTGTTGCTGTGCGCAGGCTTTCTCTGGTTGTGGCGAGCGGGGGCTACTCTTCGTTGCGGTGCGTGGGCTTCTCATTGCAGTGGCTTCTCTTGCTGCAGAGCATGGGCCCTAGAGCATGCGGGCTTCAGTAGTTGTGGCTCGCGGGCTCTAGAGCGCAGGCTCAGTAGTTGTGGCGCACAGGCTTAGTTGCTCCGCGGCATGTGGGATCTTCCCGGACCAGGGCTCGAACCCGTGTCCCCTGCATTGGCAGGCGGATTCTTAACCACTGCGCCACCGGGGAAGCTTTGAGCATCCCATGACTCAGCACTTCTTTAGGGCAGTTGTAAATGGTGCCAGGAGGCAGCAAGTGCAGGGGCGCTGGCTGGGAGAGGCCACCACATGGGGAGCAAGGTAGCCCACCGGCCGTCATGGGGACCCACCTCTTAGAGGCCACCTGCACAGGTTACTGAAGGGGGGGCGGATTGGAATGCCATGTGCTCTGAGTGGGAGGCTCCCCAGCAACTGTGACTTATGCCTGGTGGCAACAGCTTCCAGGCCCCAATGGAACTATTTATTTTTCTGAGATTGAGGGAAGAATTTGTCAAGCACCATGCTAAATGTTCTATGTGTACTACTTAATCTTCACAGCAGCCCTATAAAGTGGGTCCTGTTTTTCCCCATTTTACAGATCAGCAAATTGAGAGGTTACATGACTTGCTCAGGCCTATACAGCCAGTCAGTCACTGGCTGGAGTTCAAATGCAGGCCTGCTTTCAGCCAGCCCTGTTGCCACTATTCCTGCTGGCCGTTGGTGTTGGGAGGTCGGCTGCAGAACCCACCTAGATAGCTGTTGCAGGAGTCCACAAAATCCCTCCTCTGAAGGATTCTGCGCCCTTAACTCCTTCTCTGGGCACAGAAGAAAGTGTATTTATGTGCCAAAGGAGAGCCTAGATCCCAGAGAGGGAGGACCCACCCATTCTCATTCTCAGGTTTCTCTGAAATACCGGGTGTGGGCAGGAGTGGGGTGCGAGGCCGGCTTGCAGGGGGTCAGGGCCCTTGGCTACTGATTCCGAAGCCAGTGACCCAACCTGGGCTAGAGACAGCAGTGGAGGCCGGAGCACGGGTGCCAGGATCTGGCAGCCGCCCAAACCGCGACCCCTAGAGGCCAGAGCGATTCTTCTCTCTCGGAGGGGGCAGGAGTGGGGCGGCAGGCGCGAGCGGATGCGGGATGCGGGATGCGGGTTGCGGGATGCGGGATGCGGGATGCGGACGCGGCTGCTGGCCCTCTCCGCCACCGGCTCCCACCTGGGCCGGCCCGGCGGGCGCTGGTTGGCTCCCTGGGAGCGCCACTCGCCCAATCACACACCTGCACGGTTGCCAGGCAACTGGGACAGAGTTGTAACACCTCGGCGGCGAGAGCCAGGATGGTGTTTTTATTTTCCTGGCTGCTCCAAGTCTCTCCTCAGAAGTTGTAGAAAGATGGCATTCGGTTCACCTTCTCAAAGGGACCACACCCACCACCCTCCCAGCTCCCAGCCCTCAGCCCCCAGCCCGGCGGTCTTCCGCCAGAGTGGCCCCAAGATTCCGGCGCCGTGGTTGACTCCTGGGGCCCAGGCCCTGCAGGGAGGCAGGCAGGCAAGGGGCCTCGGGAGCTCTTCACAGCGCCCTTATTTTGGGAAAGTCGTCCTCAGGGCAGCTGAGGACTTCCGCCTGAGACAAGATGGCGGATCCAGGGAGGACCCCGAAGGTGGGGAAGAGCAGGCTCCATGGTCGCTGGCTTCTGAACAACCTTGGGATGGCCTTGGGGTGGGTGTGGGGCACGGCTTGGGTCTGCTTCTGGCTTTACACACAGGTTATTATCTGGGTATTTCCCAAACTTCAGTTTCTGCCTGACGCCTTCCCAGCGTCTCACCCATCTGTGAGGCACCTGCACTTTTTCATTTCCTTTTCCTTCTGTATATTGACCCAATTTAGCTTAAATAAATGTATTTAAAAAGGAAGCTTGATAACACCTCTGTAAATGGAGACAGTATCACTTGCCATAAATAGAAAGTAACTGCAGAAATAAACACAAAGAAACAAACTGTTATTAAATTTTAGCACATAGAGTCTGATCTGGGAAAGCCATAATGATAACAAAACAACTGCTTATTAAGTACTTACTCTGTGCCAGGCAGTAGCTAAGAACTTTACATGGATTAGCTCTTTTGATCAGGTATTATTAATGTCCCCATTTCACAGATGGGGAAACTGAGGTTCAGAGAAGCTAAGGGCTTTGGCCATGGGACACATAGACACTAAATTATGAACTAAGATCCAAAGCTGAGACCCATCCAAAAGCTGGGCTTTCAACCATAGCCTGTGCTGTCTCTGCATGGTGACATCTCTGGTTCCCTGCCCTGGTAACTGGGTGGCGACCCTTTCCAGGACTGAGGCAATGCTTTGAGCCCCAGATGCAGTATGTTGTTGCCTGGCCCCAGGAAATATAACCTGCTAGGTGCTCTTATGGTTAAACCACACATTCACCCAACAGCCCTATGAAGTATCTCATTTGATAGCTCAAGGAACTAAAGCTTGGGAGGCCAGGCCACCTGCCCAGAGTCACACTGTTGCTGAGTGGCAGGGCCGGGATGTGGGTCCTGTCTCCCTGTGCAGCACTGACTCTATTTTGCACCTATTTGCAGCTCACTCAACTTCATGTAGAAAAAGGAATCTAATTCTTAGCAAACCCTACAGCAGAACTGAACCTTCTCCCTCTCACGGGGAATCAGATCCCCACCTGGGGAAAGTTGGCATTTGTTGAGCCCAGCCTAGGCTGTGGATAGACACCTCCTTTGAGCTGAGTCTGATCTCTGGAACCGTGGCCTTCTATTGATGGGTGACGACCCCCCAGGGCCAGCCCCTAGGCTTTGGGCCACCCCACACCTCGGCAAGACTCCTGCTCCATGGGCAGGGATGCTTGTTTGGCTTTCTTATCTGCGTCCCTTGAAACATAGTACATCATCCTCTATGGAAATGAGTGACTGCTTTTCTCACTTCAGAGCTGGCTCATTCTTACCTGGAAGAGAAAGAACAAGGGAGCCTTTGGAGAGAGAAGAAAATCATATGTTATTTTTAAAAAGTATTCTGAGTGAGTGCTGAATAGAGTTCAAGAAAATTGCCTTAAAGACCTGCTCTCCATGGGGATGGTGTTTCTCATGGCTCCCAAGTATTTGGAAACGTAATTGCACATTTGTATGGGCTACTGTTTTTTATTTCTTTCTGGTCTCAGAGGTGGGCTTTGAAGATTGCGCTCTCTCTGTAATGGTTTTCTTTATCTCAAATAAATTTTGCACACCTGCAAGGTAGAACGGCTTGAAAGAAACTGTGTCAGAATTGGCTCTCAATTTAATAAATCTGCAAATGAAGCAGGGTTCGGTGAGATGATGTGGTGTTAGCTCGCCCTGAGCCTCCTGTCACAGGGGTGCAGTCTAGTCCCGCCCCCCCAAAGGGGCTGCGCTGTCTGCTGACGCTCTAGACTGCAGAGCTGCAGCCCACATCTTTGCTGAAACCCTTTCTCTACCCCAGGCTGAAAGGTGATGTGGGGGAAGACCCGTTTCTGTGTGGGTGTTTGGGGACTTTTAGGCCAGGATGCTAATAAGAGGCTTTTAGGTTAATTGTAGAACCACAGCTCGCCTCTGCTGGGGACTCCTCAAACCTCCCGCATCATATTTTCTCGAGGAACTAGAAGGTTCATTTTGGGCTCAGAACCATGTGGGGAGCAAATTAAGGGTTCGACCACAATGTTTGGAGCTGACAGGAGTGCCAACACCCAGGGCAGTGGGGGACCCCAGACTTGTGCACAAACCCCACCAAGCCTCTTTGGCCTACATCCCATGGAAATGTGGTAGGTGAAGGGCTAAATGCTTGGCCTCTGGAGGCAGGCGAGCCTGGGTTTGAGTGAGGGCTCTGCCGCTTTCCAGCCAGTGAGGCTGCTAGCCCTCCCCCCACCCCCATGCCTGGAGCCCGACTATTTGTCGACAACTGTGGGCTCCTGCCCAGCTGACAGGAGGCACTGCCAGGCGATCAGAGGCAGGGAGGAGAGTGCTTGCTGGGGATTTACCCCCCCTCCCTACAAGCGGGCTCCATCCCTGACCGAATGTCTCAGCTCTTGTCAAGGGGCCCTCTTCATACAGCTTCTCTGTTCTAGGCTCTGATTTCCAGTCCCCTGCCTCCCCTCTTCAGGCCGAAGGGTGGTGACACTGGTGCCTCGTTGCCTGTTATTTGCCATCCCTGAGGATTCCCTAGGCCCTGTCCACACCTTTGTCAATTGTCCCTTTATTAACCGTCCTCAAAATAACCTAATGACACCTGATGGACAGAGTGGTCCTGGACAAGTCATTTACCTCTTAGAGCTTTGGTTCCCTCACCTGTAAAATGAATTTTATTATTCAACAGTTTGCTTGTGTGGTTGTAGTGAGCGCAAAGTGCTTGACCCAGGGCCTGGAAGACAGTAACCTTAGCCCTCAGGGACAGAAATGGTGTTGGGGGGGACTGGTCAGTCATCTCTGTCCTTGGGCCTATGGCAGTCTTACACCCTGCTCTCAGCTTTCCATCCATAAGCCGGGGCCTGCTGACCTGTGGCCTGGTTTGCGTGGAGGGCACTAGAAGAGCAGAATCTCATGGAACTCAAGAAACTGATATTTCTTTTGTCCTGTTTGCTCCCGTAGAAGCTGTCCATCCGACCAATACATGCACATTCTTTGTAGTCTTTATTTATTGTTATCGGGAAACAAAGCAGCCACAGATTTCATGCAACATGGTGTCCCCTGAGAATGCAAAAGGAAGAAACAGATGATACCAGATATTCCTGCTGGAGATGCCAGGTGGGGGTGGGACCCTGGACTGGGTTCTAAAACTGTATTTCAGCAGCTGCTTCTCTGCGTAAGGGAAGCACGTCAGGTCTAGGCAGCCCTTCTCTGGCCTGGGCCACTCTGGAGTCTGGTTCAGTCTTTGGGTTTGAGGATCCAGGACCCAAAAGCATAGCAGAAGAAATGGGTCTGGGGAGGAATCTGTGAACCGTTAGTGTTTATTCGAGTGTCTGTCTAGGAAGGTGAGAAAGACACAAAGAATGGGTCTCTGCTCTCAAGGGGATCACAGCTAAGTTGGGAAACTAGCACTTACTCAGGAAGTGATGAGAGCCCCAAGTGGGAGAGGGATAAGCAGGCACTAGTCCAAGGCAGACTGTCAGGGAAAGCTCTGGGGAGAAGGAGCCTTGACCTTTGGGTGAGAACAGAGCACGGAGAGGACCTTTCAGGGGAGGCCAGATCAGAGTCAGGGTAGCCTGGCTGAGGCAGCTGGCCTGGGATTAGCCAGGAATCCGGGAGTGGAGGGGGGTAGGGCAGGGACCATAGGGTGGGTCTGGCTTATTCAGAGTCTTCAAAGCCAGGTAGGGTACTGAGATCAGGAAGTAGGACTTTGGGAGCCCTTAGAGAAGGAATTCTTAACCCGGGATTCACAGAAAGACTTCAGGGCATCCCAGAACCTCCTGAAACCGTATGGTGCAGTGGTTGGGAGGGTCTGGGCTTTGTCTTCAGACCTTCCTGCACTGAGTCCCAGTGCCACTTTCTAGTTCCTCCTTAACCTTTTTGAGCCTTGGCTTTCTCATCTATAAAATGGAGTTAAATGGTAGCATTTAGCTTGCAGTATGTTTGGGGTAATAAATCCAGATAATGGACACATTGCTCTGCACACAGTCACCGGCACTCGGTAAAGATCTCAGTAAAGGGCAGCTGTCATTACTATGCTGCAGAATTGTGAGTGATTTTACAGAGGCGCACTTCTCTAGGGAGAGGGTCTCCTACAGCTTTCATGAGATTCCCTAAGGGGACCCTGATTCAAAAAATGTTAAGCACCACTCACTGCTTGAGAGGTTTAAAAATAGCAGCATGTCAAGCAGCAGAGAGCAGTGTTTATGTGAACGACACATGGCAGTGTGGGCCTGGGCGCAGGGCTGCCGGTGTGGAGGCTTTCTGTTCATCTGTTGGGCACACCATCCCTCCATCCGTTCATACCTGATCATCAAGACTTGCTGAGCCCTGACTCAGTCAAGCTCCTGCTAGATGCCGAGGCCCAGAGACCAAGAACAATGTCAGTGAGAAGGAAGATGTGTGGAAGCCAGTCTCCTAAGATGGCACCTGTGCCTGTTGCTCTCATGGCCTGGGAGTGTCCCTTCCCACATGGAATCAGGCTGGTGGGCAGCTTGATTTAACCAGTCGGATGCAGTGGAAGTGTGCCAGTTCCCATCCCAAGCTCTTGAAGAAGGCCGTCATCCTCACTTTCCCAAGCCTGAGGAAGGTTTTGGGAGATCTGAGCCACAGTGTAAGATGTCTGGATCCCGTGCTAGAGACATCACAGGCAGTGACCACGTTGAGAGGAGAAGCCCCAAGACCATATGGAGAGGAAGAGAGGGGCTCAGGTGTCCCAGAATCTCAGTTCTGGGTCCAGATGACCCAGTGCCCCTCTACCATCTGTCTGCAAGCACATGAGAAACCCTGAGTGAGAACAACAGAAGAACCGTCCCACGGAGCCCATTCAGCCCACAGAGCCACGAGGTCATGAAAGAGATCGTTTTGTTTTCAGTGCTCACGTCTGGAATAGTTTATTACACACGTGGAAATAAATGGACCAACTGAATGAGGACATGTAAAGGCGGCTTATTCGGAGGTTGCTCCTCCATCACTTACATTTTGGCAGAGAGTCAAAGGCAGGCCGAGGAGTGGGAAAGTTTTAGAGTGGAAACAGGGAAGGCTTCAGCTGTGCCCTAATTGGCATGGGGAAGCTGGGGGCGGGCTAATTAGAAGTAGGGCATCCTCTGTGATTGGTTAGGGAGCATATTTGGTTTTCTCTGCTTGGCCCTAAGTTGTAAGTGGGGACAAGAACCGGGGAAGCTAATCAAGTTCTGGCCATTTGTGACTGATTGTCACAGGGGTTACTGTTTGGCTTCCTGGACCATTCGCTAGAGATGCGGTCTGATTTCCTACAAGTCTGACTTGTCGCTAGCAGGCTGGCTTCTTGGGCTGGTTACTGTAGGTAATGGGATGGTTTCCTGGGGTGGTTACGGCAGATTGAAGGTCAGAGTTCTGTTTTTCTCTGTGGTTTGGCACTGCCTATCTGTATCTTCAGTCTCTCATATGACAACAGATTCCTACATGCACACTGACGGTGGTGAAGCCGTGCGGAATGAACAGAGCATTCTAGGTGAGCCCAAAGCGGGGAGAATCCCACTTAGCTTGTGCCGAGTCTGAAGGACAGGTAAGAACTGGCAGGCAGACGAGGGAAGGAGGGGCATTCCAGGTGGAGGGGACAGCGTGACCCAAGGCCTGGAAATGGGAGAGACTGCGGCAGACACACAAGGTTGGGCTGGTGACAGGAAGTGAATGTCGGCTTAGGACCCAGGGCACTGGACAGAGAAGGGCCACAGCCATTTGGAGTGATAGAGTCAGATGGAGAAGCTAGAGGGGAGAAAGGATGAAGGCAGGAGATTAGCGAAGGGCAGCTGCACCCTCGGGAGGGAGTTTCGAAGGTGGAAGCTGCGGAACTTGGTGAACGGGACTCAAGGGAAGAGGAAAAGGCAGAGTGCGGGTTTTTTGCAGACGGAGGAGTCGGGGGTCACTGAGAAGGTGACCCAGGGAGAGGGGAGGAGGTTTGGAGGGGGCGATATTTGTTCGGGGAATGCTGACGATTTGGAAGAGTCTAGGCGACCCCAGGGCACATGCATGGAGCTCTTGGTGATTCGGTTTTGGAGCTAGGAGCGAGCTAAGAGGGGGATGAATTTGCATGGGTCATGGTGGCCCCCCAAGGACTGTGGGTAGTATGGGAAGAGGAAGAGGTGCCCGTGACAGGGGCTGAGAAGGAATGTCCAGAGTAGACCTGAGTTGCAGTAGACCCCTGAGAGAGCTGTGTCAAGGAAATTGCGGGGCGGTAGGGAGGAGATTTCAAGGGGAGCTTTGCCCCCAGGGGCAACTGAGTGAAGAGAGAGACTGGAAATGGTTGGGTTTGGGCCAAAGCAGGGAGTTTGTGCATGAGAAGCAGGTGGAATCCCAGGTGCAGGGAGAGGAAGTGGGCCGACTGCTCGGAGAGAGAGTTTTCAAGCGGTTCACCTCTGACTTGCCTCTGATGGGAGAAGAGGCGGTCGCTGCAGGGCGATTTGGGTTTGGCAGGTTTTGTTGTTCAATGGGAGAGACTTGAGCGAGTCTCTAGGCAGAGAGGGAGCAGTCGATAGTGGGGGCGTGGGGGTGGGGAAGTGGAGATGCGGGCGAGGGGGCACCCCAGGCAGGGAGGCAGCTGTCAGAAACCACGGCCTCGGGCAGAATCAGGCTGCATGTGGGGTTGCACTGGCCCACACGGTGTTTTATTTTTGGTTGAATTTGCTGCCAAACAATCGCATGTGAAAATCCTGATTCCCAGTCTCTGGGAAACTTGAATGACCTGATAACCCAAAGGCCCCCCCTTCCCGCAGGGCAGCAGTGGCTGGAGCCTGGGCCTCTCCAGATGGCCCTGGCTTCCAGGTGGCCACCTGTACATCCTACCTGTTCATCTCACCCTTCTGTGTTTCCTGTTTGGCCGCCCGTGTAGGCATTTGAATTGAAACCTTGGGGTGAGGAGAGGCGAGAAGGCAGGAGGCCTGATGTGGGAGGGTGCTGAGAAGGTGAGGGGTCAGGCCCAGAGGCCAAGGGTAGCGATGTGGGGAGACAGCGGATGGTTTGGAATGGCCACTGAGGAGAATGAGAGAGGAAGCTGTGAAGGCCGCATGGGATGATGCAGCTGCAGTTCTGGGATCAGCTAAGATTGTGAGCCAGGGACCTGCGGGTCCAACGTGCATCCCTGGGTGATGGAGTAGGTGCTGGAGGGAGGGGAGGGCACGAAGGAGGCTGCTCTGTCCTCCAGGAGCCTCCACACCCATCTCAGTGTCCTTTGGATCTGTTAGTGGGTCTGGGTCATCCCCAAGACTCGGGGCCACACAGACAGGGCCCCAGAAGACAGCCTGCCCTCCTCTGTCCCAGGGATTCTCGCAGGCTGGGAGCACGCTGGGAAGCCCCACGTGGCACAGGAGGGACACAAGTCCAGGAGAGCCCTGCGTTGAGAAGTTGGAATGTTCCCGAGACTCCGGGTCAGAGCCATCTCCCATCCTCTGCAGCAAGCCTTCAGGAAGCACATTTCCCCTCCCCACAGCTGTCTTCCCTTTGAAGTCTCTTCTGTCTGCACCTCTGTGGCTGGTTCTCTGTCACCCAGGGTGGGGCTTGCTCTCGACAGGAGAGGGGTGTCTCATCCCGGAGCCTCCCCAGGTAACGGCTCTCAGCGCGCACCTCAAGATTAAAACATCCCGTCCGCGCCCTCTGCGGGAATGCTCTCATCTGCGTCTTATGGGGAATGGTGTGCGTTTGCACACGTGTCACTGTATCACATAGAGCCGGAATGTAATTAGGCGATGTTGGGGAAAATTCCATCTCTCTCCTGGGAATACTGGAATAATGAGCCATCACAGAGGACCAAGGAGGCTGGCGGGGGCCCGCTGACCTGAGCCAAAGGCTTGGATCATTCATTAGCTCTGGAGGTGCTCCTGATTTGTTCCTCATCCCAGCTGCATAAACGAGCCAGCCCGATCCTGAGCAGGAAGCCGGAGCTTTCGTGGAGAGCCTGAAAGGGGGCTCTGAGCTTTGAAGCAGGAAAGCGAGCAAGTCTTCCCTCTCTGGGGTTGGGGGAAGACGCAAGCCACAGCCCTCCACGGTGGCATGTGGCCATCTGATAAACCAAGTCCAGGTGAGGGCGGAAAATCCTGGGGCGAAGGAGCCAGACCTTCTGGAGAGTGGGCTGCGTGAGTGGCTGGCGGAGCTGAGGGCAGGAAGGCCCACCGGGGCCCGGGGTTGGGCGGAGAGGGGCCCGGGGTCTTCACCAGGAGAGCCAACTGAGAGAGGCGCAGGCCAACCCTGCCCTGAGCTAACTCCTCTGCACCGTTGAGGGGCAGGCAGACCCACTCCGGGTGCTCCCGGCCCACCCTCCTCCTCCACGTAAACGCGCTGGGCATCCCTGCTGAGGGCTCCTGAGGGGCATCGGCAAAGAGACAGCGGTGAGACGGTGGTGGCCCCGGCCCCTCCTGCCCGGCAGTCCCACTGAGGCGCCGCCTTCTCCATCAGGCTCCAGCTTGTCCCCACGTAGCGCCGCCCACGGCCCCCCATTACCTTACACTCGGCCTCCTCCTACCACCCCAACCCCTCCCCGTTCCCAGGCGGGAACCTCCAATGGGCTCCTTCGGCCCCACTCCAGGCCTTCTTTCACCCACTGCCCAGACCCTTCTTCTGGTGGAAACTCATCGGGTTTTGGCACCAGAGCCCATGCCCTCCATGGGCACCTTGCTTTCTTTGCTCTCTCTCCTTACTCCTTTCTTCCATCTTCCTTGATTTCTCCTTCTTCTCTCTCTTTCCCCATCTCCTCTTCACCTTCTCAGGTCCACAGTATTGCAGGTTGGGATCTGCTACGCCATCTTTGCAGGGAGTTCTCTTTGCTCAGCTGTCTCCTGGGGCTCTCAGATTCCTGGGCACACCCTTGCCGTGCCCCTACCCCACCCCGGGGCTATGGTGAGCCCGCTGCCCCATGAGAGCGTGGGCTACCCTAACGCAGCCCCTGGGTCTGTCCTGCCTGCAGCTGCGTCCACGTGGTACTGGACAGATGCCCAGCCTGTGCTGGAAAAAGGAGTGGATGACAGCAGACCCTTCCCCTGCTTTCTGCTCTAGGCCACGGCCCTTCCTGGGGAGCCGTCTCCTGGGTGCATCCTTCTGTGGGGGAGTCACTGGGCTTCCAGCTGCTAATTTAGGGGAGCCCTTTGAGTGGGTGTCGGGACTAGTTTCCTTCAAGAAGCAGCACCTTCTGGAGGGCCCTGCTCTGGCCCTCTTCCTGTAGCCCCCCGCCCCAAAAGGCAAGAGTCCATGGGATCCAGGAGATGTGCCCACACGGAGCCCGTGCCCATCACTCAGGACTGGTTCTGTCCAGTAGAAACGTGGGCCACGTGTAATTTAAATTTTCTTGCAGCCACATTAAAAAAGTAAAAAGCAAAAGGTGAAATTCATTTTTAAATGTTTTTATTAAACGCAATACGTTAAAAATATTACCATTTCAACATGTAATCAGTTTAGCAAGTATTCTTTTTCATACTAAGTCTTTGAAATAGGCACTTTTCAAGGGTTCGGTGGCCACACGTGGGTAGTGGCTACTGTACCGAACAACACAGCTCTAGACCACAGTCTAGGTATTTGAGATCTCAGAATCCTCTGCCCAAATGGCCCCAGCCTGCTTCCAGGGCCTCTTCCCCATTAAGACTTCTAAGAGGGCTTCCCTGGTGGCGCAGTGGTTGAGAATCTGCCTGCCAATGCAGGGGACACGGGTTCGAGCCCTGGTCTGGGAAGATCCCACATGCCACGGAGCAGCTGGGCCCGTGAGCCACAACTACTGAGCCTGAGCGTCTGGAGCCTCTGCTCCACAACAAGAGAGGCCGCGATAGTGAGAGGCCCGCGCACCGCGATGAAGAGTGGCCCCCGGGCTTCCCTGGTGGCGCAGTGGTTGAGAGTCTGCCTGCCAATGCAGGGGACACGGGTTCGAGCCCTGGTCTGGGAAGATCCCACATGCCGCGGAGCAACTAAGCCCGTGAGCCACAATTACTGAGCCTGCGCATCTGGAGCCTGTGCTCCGCAACAAGAGAGGCCGCGATAGTGAGAGGCCCGCGCACCGCAATGAAGAGTGGCCCCCGCTTGCCACAACTAGAGAAAGCCCTCGCACAGAAACAAAGACCCAACACAGCCATAAATAAATAAATTAAAAAAAAAAAAAAGAGTGGCCCCCACTCGCCGTAACTGGAGAAAGCCCTCACACAGAAACGAAGACCCAACACAGCCAAAAATAAAAAAAATAATAATAAATAAATAATAAATAAAAAATTAAAAAAAAAAAAAGACTTCTAAGAGCAGATTCCACCTAGAAGCTTGCAGAGCAGGAAGGGCCAGGATATAGGCTTGCCTCCGGGGAGGGGGTGAGTTCCACATGGACTGGTTTTTCTTCTTAGCTCAAAACCTGATCCTAGAGGCAGGGGTAATGGGAGCTATGGGGCACCAAGGGACAGAAAAGGTTGGGCACAGCCCAGGGGCAGCAGGGGGGCCTTCGGGGTGGTGGGAGGTTGGGATCCGGCAGAGGCAGCCTGGACAGGCCCAGCTGGCAGAGGGGAGAGAGGGTGGGAGCACCGCAGTCCACAGACAGGTTAATGGCTCCCGCCTTGCAAACAATTGAATTTGCCCTCCTGAGCCTCCTGGCTTTGGGGAAGGGCCTCTTCTCCTGGGAGATCAGCTGGACTGCCAGAGCCACAGGGCCCAGGTCAGCTGGGCCTGATTCGATCAGGAGAAATGAAGGACATGGGGCCCACAGACAGCCCAGTGCCCAGAGCGGCCACTGGCTCAGCCCAGAAAGATAGGGCCGGGGAGGGCCCGTGTGGGGGGCCCAGGTCCATCGTAGCTCTGCCTCCATCCTGGGAGCCCCCCATCCTTGAAACACAGTTGACAAGTGTCTGTAATATACATCACCATCTCCTCCCACCTTCCCATGTCTCTGAAAGGTGGCTGAGGATGACTCACAATCAGAAAACTTGGAACCAGTCTGTTTTCCTCTGCATCTGCGCGGGTGTCCAGCACATGCTAGGTGGGGGGAGAAGAAACAAATGAAAAAGACTCCATTCTTTCTTTACTCTCAGTACTTTGCATCTTGTATCAAACCCAACTCCCAGACATATATTGTGTCTCCTCTCTGTGGGAGGCTAGTGAAACAGTTAGGGGACAGGGACTTCCCTGGTGGTACAATGGTTAAGACTCTGTGCTCCCAATGCAGGGGGCCCGGGTTCGATCCCTGGTCAGGGAACTAGATCCCACGTGCATGCTGCAACTAAGAGTCCGCATGCCAAAACTAAGGAGCCCATGTGCCGCAACTAAGACCCAGTGCAACCAACCAACCAACCAAACAAACAAAAAAAACAGGGGGCAAATTGCAAACCAGAGGAGACATCATAGGACTCCAAATGGGACATGCTGTCTCATGGCTCCAGGCCTTTGACCATGCCGTTCCTTCCACCTGGATGCCCTCCCTTTTCCCCCTTAAAGGCCAGGGAAGATTCTACTCCCCCTTGGAGGCCCCTCCCACTGTGACCCCTCCACTACCTGGCAGCACTGCTGGTTCCCACCCTCGTCCATGTCTCTATAAGCATCTTCGAGGCACCATCACGGTGCTGATGGTGCACTTGTTAACTCAATATGCAAGTAATCGTTGACCGCCTCCCAGGTGCCTGGCACTGTCCTGGGGGTTGGGACACCACAGGGAACAAGCAAACAAGGGGAAAGACAATGAACATGTAAACAAAAAATAAACAAGAGTGTTGAGTGCTAAGAGGGAAATAGAGTAGCGCACTTCTGCAATCAAGAGTGATTGGGGTGGGCAGCGGCATCTGCTTTAGACAAGGAAGTGATGCTGGAGCTGAGGCCTGAATGCTAAGAGGGAGGTGGTCCTGCAAGGGCCTGGGGCAGAGCGGTTCATGCAGGAAGAGTCAGCGCTAAAACTCCAAGGCAAACATATATCATTACATTTGTATGAAACATCCGGGATAGGTGAATCCACAGAGATGGAAAGCAGATTACTGATTGCCAGGGGCTGGATGGGGGGGAGGCAGATGGGTGTGACTGCTAATGGGTACGGGGTTTCCCTTTGAGATGATGAAAATGTTCTAGAACTAGATAGTAGTGATGGTTGCACAACATTGTGAAGGTACTAAATGCCACTGAATTGTACACGTTAAAATGGCTCAAATTGGGAATTCCCTGGTGGTCCTGGTGGTTAGGACTCCATGCTTCCACTGTAGGGGGCATGGGTTCGATCCCTGGAACTAAGATCCCACATGCCACGCGGTGCGGCCCAAAAAAAAACAAAAAACAAAACACCACCACCACCACCAACAAAAATAAAATGGTTCAAATGGTACATTTTATGTTCTGTGTATTTTCCCATAAAACCAAACAAAACAGCAAGGGCAAGAAGGAGCTTGCTGTGGTCTAGGAACAGAAAGGCCAGTGTGGGGAAAATGGTAGAGGATGGGGGAGGTGATGGGGGCCGGTCACGAGGATGTTACGGGTTGGTAAGAAGTTTGCATTTTATTCTAGTGCAATGGGGGAGCCACTGGAAGTTTTCAAGCAGGAAAGGAACAAGACAGCACTTACCATTTTTAAAGATCCTGTGGCTGTGTGGGCCGTGGGTGGTGATGGGACCGAAATAAAAGCAGGGAGATCAGATGGGGAAGCCACTGCTGTGGTCCAGAGGAGAGATGATGGTGGCCTGGGACAGGGTGTGGGCCATGGGGATGGAGTGATGAGAACAGATTTAGGATTTATTTTGAAGGTAGAACCAATGGGACTTGACGGATTAAAGGGAAAGAGAATGAGGGAAAGGGAAGAATGGAGAATGCCATTTACATTTTCAATTTGAGCAACTAAAAGGATGGAGTTGGCGTTTTACTGAGATGAGGAAGCCTGTGTGGGGAACCCCTTTAGGGTACACAGAGTTTGAGCAGCTTATTAGATACTCACGAGGCAATGTCAGGTGGGCCGTTGGGTGGGCTGATCTGGAGTTCAGGACTGAGACAACCGTCTGATCTTCACCCCCGTGGAGACGGTATTTAAAACCTGGCCCTGGGTGACCCCGCCCCGGGGATTGGTATGGGCATGGAAGAGAGAAGATCCCAGGGCTGTGCCTGGGGAATCAGGCTATGTAGAGATCAAGCCGAGGAAGAGCCCCCAGCACAGCAGACCAAGAAAAGCAGCCAGTAAGGCAGGAGAAAAAAACAGCTGGTCCCTATCTGTGAAGTGAAGGAAGTGTTTCCAGGAGAGAGGGCCAACACTGTCCAGTGCTGCTAAGAGGATGAATAGATGAGGACAAAGGAGTTATCTTAGGATTTAGCGGTGTGATTAGAGGTTGGCCTCCCTGTGAGTCTGAGCGCCCAGCACATATTAGGTGCTTATTTAAAGGTTGGAGGACTTGAAATGAGCATGTTCTGCACTATGAGGCATAGATTGCCCAGAGCATAGGGGTTCGAGCTAGAAGCCAGGTATTTATCAAGGGGAAGTGGCTGAGGGGTCTGGGCCACCAGGGAGCCATTGTCGCAGGGAGGCTGGGGGAGGCCGGAGAGCCCAAGGAGCACAGGATTCCGGTTCGCCCACTGAAGAAGGCCTTCCTTCCACTTCTTCTCCCCTTTTCCTCTCAGGAGGTGATTCATATTTCAATATATTCCAGCTGAAAAAGGATCAGATTTTGAGCAGGTGGTAAGTCAGTACACGGAAATTTGATATATTTTGACTAATGCAGTTTGAAATTTGAAAACTGCAGACAATTTTATTCAGGATCCATTTTTATACCAACTCATTATTGGGGGAAAAGGCAAGATTTCAGGTTTCCGGGGGAGGATGTGTGAACCCAGGCCCGTCACCACTAAGCCCCAGTATGTAGGTTTGACCTGTCCGGCCGGCCAGCGTGCTGCCTACTGCCTGCCTCAGCCCCCTGGCGTTCCGGAAATGCTTTCTTTAGCTTCCCCTTTCAAGCATCCCCCTGGGGTTACTAGTCCAATTTAATCTGACCTTCAGCCCCACCTCTGTTGCACCAGCTCCAGCAAATCCCCGGGGCTGGCACTTAAGACAAGTTTTGTGATACAGACGATGGTATTACACAGAATTTCCCCTTCCTTCCCCATCTGCCTTGCCCATTTCCCCAGCCTCATGAGTCTGAAGCTCAAGGAGAGGAAATAAATAATGAAGACAGGGGCAGGGGCTTCCTTGGTGGCGCAGTGGTTGAGAGTCTGCCTGCCAATGCAGGGGACACGGGTTCGAGCCCTTGTCTGGGAAGATCCCACATGCCGCGGAGCAACTAGGCCCATGAGCCACAATTACTGAGCCTGCGCGTCTGGAGCCTGTGCTCCGCAGCAAGAGAGACCGCGATAGTGAGAGGCCCGCACACCGCGATGAAGAGTGGCCCCCACTTGCCACAACTAGAGAAAGCCCTCGCACAGAAACGAAGACCCAACACAGCCATAAATAAATAAATAAATAAAAATTAAAAAAAATAATAATAATATTGAAGACAGGGGCAGGGATGAAGTTATTGTTCAGGGAGCAAGGACACAGTTTGTGGGAGGTGGGGTATCTGCCTTTTGCGGTGGGGGAGGGTCCCTGAGGGGGCAGTGGCCTCAAAGGAGAGAGAGCTCTGCCCCCCATCACTGGATGCCAGATCCGTCTTGGTCTGGATCCTGGCTCCACCATCTTGGGTGAATCACTACACTTTGTTGAACCTTATTTTTCTCAACTGTAAAATAGGGATATGAATACCTTCATAATAATTTGGGGAGAACATCCGATGAGTGTATGTGGATGCCCCCAGGATGGTATGTCTGGCACACAGGAGGGATTCAACACACGTTAATCTCCTTTGCTTCCCCACCCCAGAGGTCTCCTCTTCGTATGACACACACAGCTTTTGTCTCTTGAGTAGCTCACAGCCTAGTTGGGAAGACAAACAAAGGAAAGTGTCAAGTCTCTGAAAGCCCCCAGGGGTGGTGACTTTCTGGGTGCAGAACTTAAGGCTCTATGGGTTAACCTTTCTGGAAGGTGACTTATCGTCGTGTGTCAAGAGGACTTGGACAATGAATCTCTGATTAAGGGAAAGAGTGAAAAATTTGGATAAAGCTTTATGCATAAAGATGTTCATTCCAACATTATTCAGTTTTAATTTACCTGCTTCTTAAAAGAATCTATAGGTACATTCACATGGTAATAAATCGAAAGTTCCTGACAGGTATACAGGTGAAGTTCCCCTCACCCTAGTCCCTAAACTTCCAGGAGAACCTCCCAGGAGGCAACTGATATTATCCGTTTTGCCATGATAATTTATAACAGTGAAAAATGAAAAACGATCTAAATGTTTCACAGATAAATAAATTATCTTCTCTCCATACACTAGGATACTCTGCAGTCTCTAAAATCCGTACCTGTTACCACACCATTCTTTTGTCACTTAACTGTGTGTTGCCTCTGGCCTCAGGCCCTCGGCACATGCTGTTTCCTCTGTCTGGAATCCCCAGCCATCCCACTGGAGTCCTTCTCAATCCTCAAACTCCCAGCCCTCTCACCCCCACCAACTAGGGGAGCCTCCACAGTTCTCCTGGCTACCTGGATCTCTCTCCCTGTACTCCTCCTTACAGGCTGTGCTCATATACGGATGTGGCCATCTGATGAGTGTCTGTTTCCCCATCAGACCGTATTCTCCTGGAGGATGGGGTCAGTCTGTCTGCTGGGCTCCCTGTGGCTGCCTTAGAGCAGAGCCTCACAGATGGAGGCACCTGGAGATCTGCTGAATGAATGAATAAGTTAAGCGTAAAAGGCAGGATACAGAGCTGCTTATATAGCATGATCCCAATTTTATTGCTTTAAATAAAATTTTTATTTAAATTTTATATATCCCTACGTAAATGAAGGAAGTCTCATAAGAAGGTACAGCAAGGCACTGTGGATGGTTGTCAAGGGTAATGGGATTGTGATGATTTTTCCTTTTTAGTTCTATGCTTTTCACATTTTCCACAATTAGCAAGTATTACTTTAAAATTAAAACAAATGATCAAGAGTGACTTTAAAGAAAAACCTTGCGGTGGAAAATAGGGTTTGGGGACACCGGGAAGCCTGTGCTACCTGGGCTAAAGCTCTCTGGATAAGGGTCAGAGGCTGGCATGTGCTGGTGGCTGGCCAGACTAGGGCCCCTGAAGAAAGTACGGAGCCCTACCAACAGAGAGGAGGAAGTAGTTCAAGGCCTGGGACCTGAGATTCTCAGCTAAACTTGGCAGGGTATTTTTGTTTGATTGATTGATTGATTTTTTTTATTAAATAGTAAATGCAAGCATATATAAGGTAGAGTGAATATGCAAGTTAACATCTCTGAGCCTGGTGCTCAGTTTAACACACAGAACACCACAGATCCATCTGAAGCATTCCCTGCCAAGCGTCTTAAGTAGCCAGTCAAGACAGATTCTGCAAAAGGGTCAAGAGAGCAAGGTTTGTGAGGTGAGACCTGAAATGCCTGGTAAACTCAGTTATCCTCTTCGGCATGAGGTCCCTACCCTGGGGTCCTCCAGCTGCTAAAATTTACTGTATATTATATATTGTATATGTTTACCCACTATAAGCCATCTCAGCTAACTAAAGCACCTGGTTTCCTTGCTTTTGGCTAGAATTACATCAGCTAACTCATTCATTCATTCATTCACTCACCAGTTATGCACAGATAAGCTCCATGTACCAGGCACCAATTGGACACCCCAGTAGTTCCACACCTCTGGTGGTGAAGGCAGGTGACTTTGAGTGGGGAGTGCAGTGAGGGGGAAAGCACTGAGGAGAGTGGACGGTCTAACCCAGAAGGTAGGGTCTGGCCAATGTATTTCTACTCCCTGGGGGCGGGAAAAATAGAAGTTGGTCTGAAAGTACAAACTTTCAGCTATAAGATGAATAAAGTCTGAGGATCTAAAATGTAACATGACTAATAGAGTTGACATGCTATGTTTGTTGTGTAATTAAAATTTTTAAGAGAGTAAAATTTAAATGTTCTCATGAAATTATATATATATGTTTTATATATAATTTATGTTTATATGTAATACATATATAAACACACACATAATTATCATGATGTATGCTTCAAATATATTACAATTTTATTGGCCAGTTATGTCTCAATAAAGTTGAAAAAAACCCACAAAAACACAGAAGGTAGGGTCTGCGGAGGCTTCCTGGAGCAGGTCCTGTGTGAGCCACTGAGTCATGCAGTTACCAGGTACATAAGGTACACTTGTTTGGTTGCAAGCTGGAGAAATCTAGCCTGGCTGACTAAAGCAGAAGAGGAACTCATTGGAAGGTATGTTAGTTAGGACACTTTGGCTGTAAGTAATTGAAAGCCCAACAAGAAGAGGATTTGTTATGTCATATACCAAGAAGTTTGCAGATCCCAGGATTGGTGGACTCACTGGTTCCACAAGGTCAGGATGGATCCAGGTTCTCTCCATCTTGGTGCTCCGTAGTCTTTGCCGAGCTGGCTTTGATCTTTAGGCTGGTCCCCTTAAGGTTGAAAGGTGGTGCCTTAGCACCATGAATTTCATCCTCACCCAACCACACTCAGAGGCAGGAAAAGAGAACACCCCTTCCTTGTGGTTCTTTCGAAGAGGAGGACAAATTTTCCCAGAAGTCTCTCAGCAGATTCTCTTTGTGTCTTATTGGTCAGAATGGAGTCACATGCTCCTGTTTAAACCAATCACTGACAGTGCAGTAGAGGAAAAAAGTCCCACTTCCTGGGCTGGGGAGGAGCCTGGCTCCTCTAGAGCATGCGGCTGCCTGAGAGCTGAAGAAAATTTGGATCCTGATAGCCAAGAAGAAGGGTGTTGGATGGACCTCTGCAGAAAGAAAATGGGACCCAAAGGAGAAGCTGAACAGCCCAACTCTGGGGAGAGCAGGGACCAAAGTGGCCCTGGGGGTCTTAATGGAAAGAACTCCTGGGGCAGTGTCCTCAGGCCAGCCCCACCAGGGTGAAACAGCTGAATCACTCTGCTTCATGTTCAGGTTCAATTTCCTGAGGGAGAGTCTAATTGGCTGAGCCGGGTTGATTGCCCTGCCTCCTAGATCACCTGCAATGAGGGAGGGGTGGTCCCCCCACCCCACCCCCAGGGAACTTAGGGTGCTGCTGCCACAAGAAGGCAGGGAGAGGGGAGTGAGTCAGGGAGAGTGGGAATCAGGGTAGCAGGGCCAGACCATGGATGGGCTTGGGAGACATGCTCAGCTGGAGGGACCTCACATGTGTGAGGATTCTTATTTGCAAGCAACAGACACCTGCCTTGACTAATTTAAATAAAAGGCAAATTTATTTAAAAGATACTGGGTCATTCACAGAATCTCCCAGAGGGTTGGGGACCCCACAGGCAGGAACAACGCCCCAAAAGAAGCAAAGACACCTCCAGCGGGCACCTCCAATGTTCCTGCCACAGTCCCTGCCCCCGTTGGCTCTGCCACTGCTGCCATCCTGGCAAGCATGGATCCTGCTCGGGCCCCTGCTTATCTGCCTCACTAACTCCTAGCTCAGAAGTCTAGGGTAGCTGTGTCGAGGAGCAGAGCCAAGGCCCTGGGCCCTGCCGGAGCTGCAAGGGAGGCTGGGAAAGTGAGGGATGGACCTTTTCAACTTCCACAAGGAGGGAAGGGCTTATTTATCTAAACTGGGAGATCTCCCAAGTACAGGAAGGGGGTTTAGCGGCTGGGTGACCGGAAGGAGTGACAGATGTCCACAACATACTATCCTGAAGGCATCTGGGGAGACTGTCAGCTCATGGAGGCCAGGAACTGGGTCTTTTGTCCCCAGAGCCCTCCTGACATGGTGCCTGGCCAGAGGAAAAGGGGTGGAGTAAATATTTACTGAGCTAACGTACTGTCAGCAGGGCAGTGACGTAACCAGGCTTCACTGGAGGGGTCAGACAGCCCCAACTGTCCAGCTAGAGGCAAGGAGAACTTGGGCAGGGGCTGGGGCAGTGGGTGTGCAAACACTTTCTGTTTCATTGTCTCCACAGACCTCTCCTGTGACCGGGGTGGCTTGATTTCCTACCACACAGAGAGCCTGTTTCATTCTGTCTTCTTCCTCCTCAAACTCCCAACCTCTTCCCTACCTTCGCCCTCAGCTGATGACCCCCACTTACCTCCTGGAGAAAATAGAAGCCCTCGGAGGCTAACTCATCGTCTCCTCTGCATATATCGTTTTCCCTCCTGTTACAGCGCGGGAGGTGTTCCCTTGGAGCTCTGGATCTTTGTCTCTTTGGCCCTCTCACTCCTAATGCATCAGTTTTTCTCTCTCTTTCCTCCTGGATCATCCCCAGGAACATGCAAACAGATTCTAGTTTCTTCCATCTTAAAAAACAAACAACCTCCCTGGACCTCACGCCCCTCCAGGTCCTGCCCAGTCTCTCTGCTCCCTTCACAGCCAAACTTCCCCCAATGAGGGGCCTCTGGGTGCTCACAGATGTTGTTCCCTGAGTCCCCTGGGAGTATTGTTTCCTATCCCACTGATGACAGGCTGGGCCCTGTGAGTGACTTTGACCAGTGAAGCATGAGCCGAAGTGAGGTGCATCACTGGAAGCGAAAGCCTCGAGAGCCAGTCACTGGGCACGACCTCTGTCCCCTCTGCCACGAGACCGGCAGTGTTCTGGGCGGAGGATGAGCTCTCCGCCTGGTCCCTGAGCGGAGCCTCAGCTGCCCCGCCTTAGCGAGAACCCAGTTTTCGTTGTTGTGAGCCGTGGAGACTCTGGGTCCCTTGTCCCATCAGCATGCCCTAGCTTGTGCTGACTGATACAGTGCTATCTCCCCTCCTCACCTCCTATTGACTCTTCATTCCACTCCAGCAAGCCTTCTGCCCCCACCTTTCTACCAGAAATGAACTTTCCAGCATCACTGATTACCTGCATGTTACCAGATCAACTGGACACTCCTCAATCCTCGCGTAAACTCTCAGCCACTCTCATCACAGCTGATTCCTCCTTCCTTCTGGAAACGCTCTTGGCTTTGGTCAAGCCACGCTTCTCGACTTTCCTCTGACCTCGTCTCCCATTCCTTCTCCTTTATGTGCCTTCAGAATCACTGTGTTGCCAGAGGCCTCAATCCTCTATCTTCTCTCTTTCTCTCTCTTTTTTTGGCCATGCCGTGTGTCACACAGAACTTCCTCTGCGAGGGGTTGAACCTGGGCCCCCTGCATCGGAAACGTGGAGTCTTAACCACTGGACCCCCAGGGAAGTCCCGCCTCTATCTTCTTTCTTGACTCTCAGGGGTGACCTCATCCATTCCCACAGATTTAAATACCATCCCTATGCTAATGCCTCCCAAGTGTTCTTCTCACCTCGGGGCTCCAGTTTTGTACATCCAGCTTCCAACTAATCATCTCTATAAGGCTTAGGACTTTGTACATCCTAAGCAGAGCTCTTGTTGGCCCCTATACCTGTTTCCCTAGGCTCCTCCCATCTTACTGTACCCTTATCCTCTGTACCCACCCCATCTCCCTCACACTGGTCCATCTGTATGTCCTGTCAATTCTACATCCCAGATGTTTCTCAATCTGTCCACTGTTCTCTGTCTCCATGGCCCCTACCCCTTCTGGACCACCCACATCTCTCATGGATGACAGCCATAGGCCTCCCTGCCTCCCTTCTTGCTCCCACAAATCCATGCTCCAAAAGCAGTGCCCCCAAATTCAATCAAGTTGCTCCTACTTCAGGCTCTTCATTGGCTTCCTGCCAGACACAGAATCAGATCCAAACTCTATTTTTTTTCCTTTGGCCGTGCCACATGGCGTGCGGGATCTTAGTTCCCCAACCAGGGATTGAACCCGCGCCTGCAGTGGAAGTGTGGAGCCTTAACCACTGGACTGCCAGGGAATTCCCAGATCCAGCCTCTTGATTGAGGCTTTTAAAGCCCTGCAAGGCCTGCCTCCTACCTTTCTGACCACATCTCATGCCCCTCTCCCTCATCCGCACCCAGTCAGTCCTGCCCCAGGGCCTTTGCACCTTCTGTTCCCACTGCCTGGAAAGCTGCTCCTCAGCTCCTTCTTAATCTTTAGGTTTCAACTCAAGTGTCACTGCTCAGAGAGGCCCTCCATTCTTCTCACTCTTAACCCCCTCCTGTGTCCCCAGTGCCCACCACCCTGTGTCAGTTTGGGCTTGTGTGGTTGTTAAAATCGTCTCCCCCTAGAATGTAGGCTCCATGAGGGAAGGAGCCATGTCCCTTACTCTTGTAGCACCAAGCACAGAGCTGTTTCTCACGTGAATGAAAGAACTGGGGGACAGATTCAGAACGGGGATGATCGATACCCCGGATGTGAGCTCTGAAGGCCTTTCACGGACAGCATGGAAGGGGCAGCTGTTCTGGGGACTCGGAACAAGGGCTCCTGGTGGAGAGTGCCTCACCTGCTTCTCAAAGGCTGGGTCCCACCTTCTGTTTTGTGTCACCCGATGCCAGGGCCTTCAGGGATTGGTAGAGCCCTGCCCACCACTCCCTCTCCCTCACACCCCCCTCAGGGACTCCCTAAGCAGGCATCTCAATAGACACTTGCCCCTGAGGGCTGCCCCACCCCCACAGAGGTTCCCAGCCCCACTGATTACACCATAGATACCACTTGGGTGTCAGTGGGCCTGTCTGGTTGCAGGTGGGCCCACAGGTTTCTGGGGTTTGAGGGGAGGGACAGTTGGTTCCCCAGGGAAGAGGCAGAGCCCAGAACCTTCTCAAAAGCTCCGGGAAGGTCTGGCTCTCAGAGGCCCTTGCCCTCAGCCTGGGAGTCTGGGCTGCCACAGTCCAGGTTCTGGGGCCCCCAAACTGAGAAGCAAATTTGAGTAACAGTGGACACGTATTATGAGCCCCAGGGGAGCTTCACGAGGTGAAGGTAGAGCTCACATGCCCTGGGCTTTGTGCAGAGAGATGGCAGCTCCAGGTGTGGGAGGATGGACCGGGAGAGAGGGCCAAGCACAGGGGTCAAGACCCCGTTCCCACGTGCTAAGCCCTGGGGCAGCCAAGGCCTGGCAGGGAACTTGAACTTGAGCTTGAGCTCTGACTAGGTATCTGATCTATCAGGTCCCTCTGCCAAGCCTCTGGGGTCTGGGAGCACCAGGGTGGGTGGGGCAAAAGCCAGGGTCCACGGGGGAGGGAGTGCAGCGGCCCCCTTTGATGCAGTAGCTGTAACGCAATCATCAGCCTTGGAAGCACCTCCCCTGCAGCTGAACCTGGTACCGGTTCAAGGCACAGCCTCACTGAGTGCTGCCGACACCCAAGAAGGCAGATGTTCTGACTCCCAGTTCCCGGACTAAGAAACTGAGGCTGTGGAGCTTTAGTGACCTGCCTGAGCTTGTCCAGCTGATACGTGCTCCCACTGAGGCTGGTCCCAGGCCCGGGCAGTTCATGGATACACAGCTGCCTGTGCCGGCCTCTGGTGTCCCCCCACCTCCCCTGCCCATGCAGGGACCCCCGAAGCGAGGAGTGGTAGACACGGGTAGGCAAAAGATAGGGGAGCCCGAGTTTGCTCCAACAAGGCCCCCTGAGAGCTCAGCAGCCCAATTAGCACGGCGTTCCCGGCCAGGCCTGCTCGGGGGACTAGCCGCAGCAGATGAAAGCTGAAAGGTTATTCCAACAAGGAGCCGCCCACTTCCCAGCTGAGACTGATCCTGGTGTGCTGGAGGGGCTTGGAGTGGGTACATAATTCAGCGTGTCAGGAGGAGAGCGGGAGCTATAGGCAGAGCCAGAGTGGGCGCTGAGATAAGACAGGGATGTCAAGGACGGGTGTGCCTCTCCTCGGAAGAGGGCCCTGACCCCTCTCCAGGGTGGAGTTCTGGATGCTCAAGATGAAAGCATTGGGCGGCCAGCCCCGTTGATGGTCTCCAGACACAAGTGTGTGCTGACATATGCACATGCATGTATTCAGATACGTGCACATGGCCATGTACACACACATAGATAAACACACATGTAGATGTGCACATATCCACATACACACACACAGGCTCTGTCTAGGGCCCGGGCTGCAGGCACAGGGCCTGAGCTGTGGGTGTCTGGAGAACACTCACGCTTCATGCCTGCCTGTTTATTCCCTCCCCATCCTGTGGCCAGAGGTTTTTGGGGGGCTAGGGCACAGTCCTGGTCCCCAGGTAGGATGACAAACATTTGTTTGGGACTTTCAGATATTAGCACTGAAAATCCTGTGTCCTGGGAACCCCACGAGTCTCAGGCAAACCTGCTCTGGTCACCTGGCCCAGGCCTCAGGCAGGCCTGGTGTGTATCTTCCCTCCCAGAGCCCTCACCACCTGTCACCTCTCTGCTGACCAAGGGCCCCTTGGGAGAGAGCCAAGGCTGAGTCTCTACTGTCACGCTGGAGGCCTCTGTACTAATAAGAACCATTATGTTTATTGAGCAACTACTATGAGTCAGGCTCTGGGCCTAGGGTTTTCTTCTTGAGCACCTACTGTATGCCAGGCACTGTTCTAGGCCCTGGGGGGTACAGCAGGGTACACACCAGACAAAATCATCGTCCTCATGGAGCTGCCCACTCAGTGAGGGGAGACAGAAAATGAACAAGATAAATAAATAAATGAGGTGAATTTATTAGGAGAGAATGAATGTTATGGGGAAAAGTAAAACAAGAAAGAAGCCATTTAAAATAGGCTGCTGGGGAGAATTCCCTAGCGGTCCAGTGGTTAGGACTCCACGCTTCCACTGCTGAGGACTCGGGTTCAATCCCTGATCAGGGAACTAAGATCCCACAAGCCGAGCAGCATGGCCAAAATAATAATAAAAATAAAATAAAATAGGCTGCTGGGGAAGGCCTCACTGAGAAGGTGACATGAGGAGGGACCTGAATGGCGAGGTGCCCTGCAGGTATCCTGGGAAGTGCTCCTGGGAAGAGGGGACAGCACACACATACGCTGGAGCAGGACACGCCCAGCACTGAGAGGACCAGAGGAGAAGGAAAGCCCAGCTCTGCCCTGGCTGGCGTCCTTGTCTCCGGGAAGTGGCCTGTGCTTGGGTGTGGCACGAAGGGACCGTGCTGAGTGGCCTGAGGCGCCAGTCGCTCTGTGAGCACAGCTGGCCTGGCCTGAGGCTGTCGTCCAGCCAGCAGTCATCCCGTTAGCTTAGAGAGAGGAGCATCTGGCAAGGCTGGCGCAGCAGGTGGGCCGGGAGCCGAGCCCAGGGCAGGGGGAGGGCAGGCTGCAGAGGCAGAAGGATTGACCACATGGCTGACCAGTCTCCAAGCCTCAGAGAGCCCCACGGAGCTGCCCGGGGGCTCCTGGGGATGCCAACCCATTGGGCTGTCCCTGCACAGGCGTAGGGAGGGGCAGGCACCAGACTCAGGTCAGGGTGAGGCCCAAGACCTTGGGTCCAGGGCGGACAGACCAGCCCTCAGATGAGGCTGCCCCACCTGCCCTGCTCACCAGCTGTGTGGCCTTGGTCGGCCACGCCCCTCTGTGACTCATTTCCTCCTCTGTGAAATGGTGCGGCACCCGTGGGGTGTCATGAGGATCCCATGTAAAGAACCTGGTACTCAGGGCTGGGTCCTGTTTGGTTAGCTCCCTTCCTGCTTCCGGGGGCGGGGAAGCTACAGGACCCCTGCCACACTGGCCATCTGGCCTGGGACAGGAGCAGGGGCCCTGTCAGTGCTGGTCCCAGTAGGGAGCTGTCTGGCCTCCCCAGCCCTGGGTGCCCCTCACCCAGCCGAGCTGTAGTTACAGCATCTTAGGGAGCTCTGATTACTTAGAGGCTGAGAAAGGGCCTTCCACCCGCTTCCCCACCTCAGTACCTTTGCACATGCTGTGCCCTCTGCCTGGAATGCCCTTTCCACCCATCCCACCAGGTCCAGCCCCTATCTTATGAATGGGCTGCTGAGTGGACTGGGTGAGGGGCCCGCCCATGCACAGGCTACTCACCCCAGCCCCCACAGGTCCCTGCTCAGCAGATGAGGGGTTTGGGGGCTTGTAGGAAGGAGGACATGAAAACAGTACCGGCTCTCTTTTCCTGCACATCCTTTGTGCTGGCAGGGGAGCAAGAGGACTTTGTGGAGGAGGTGGCACAAGGCAGCAGGTGCCTCCCCATGCACACGCCTAGATGCCTGCTCTGGGCCTGGCACCTGCTGGACTGCCTGGTATTGAGACCCCCCATCTGTTAGTCCACGAGGACCTGCCAAGTTCATCCCAGGCCCCTCCCCACCCCGGCACTCAGGATACTCCAGGACTCTGGCAGCAAGTGTTGAATGGAGGAGGGAATGAATGAGGCTGCAGAGATGTGTGTGAGCTCATGTGTGGGAGGCCAGGAGGTCTGGGAGCAGCTGAGCACTCAGGTGGATGCCCCTGGAGGAGTGGGGGGAGCAGGGGGAGGAGGGGGCGGCGGAGGAGAACCTGAGGAAGTCCAGAGTTTGAGTCCCCGCCTTGCTTTCTTCAGCCCCGTCAGGCAGAGCAACCCCCTTGCCCCCCCAGGAGGGGGCAAGGAGGCTGATGAGAGGAAGTGCAAGGCTCCTCCGTGGAGACTTTGATTCCTGCTAACTTGCGATCTTAAAATGCACAGCAAAGGCACCGATGTCATTGTTAGTACATTAATCAGCAATCAGCGGGTCGGGGCTCCCATGGGCAACACAGAGGGGGCACAGGGGGCAGAGGAGGAGCCGTGGCGATGCAGTGCAGAGCCTGCCTGGGAAGAAACGGGCAGGGTGATGATCCATGGCCAGGGCACCCGCTGGCTCAGGCAGGGGTGCCAGAGGCAGGTGGGATTGGCTGGGAGAGCTGGTCCAGGGCCGGCCTTGAAGATGGGACCAGCTTCCAGGGTGGAGAAGCAGACTCAGGTGAGACCCACCCCGGTGCCCAGTGGGAGGGGGCAGGGGTACCTGCAAGGGCGGTTTCCCTGGCCCAGGTCCCCTGGCATCTGGATGGTACTGTTGGATGGAGAGCAGCTCTAAGCATCGGCTGGGGTCCCTGCCTTCTCCTGGGCCCCTCTCAGAGGGACAACAGCACAGTGGCTCCTGCCCTGGGTGCCGCCTTTACACCACCCGCCCCCCACCCCGATATCTGACCCCTCCCACCTGCCAAAGTGTGTTCATACGCCAGCTGCTAAGCCCACGCCTAGATTTTTGTACAGTTGGCTCTTTTACCCAAACCATGGTCTTCGCCTGTTTTCCCCTGTGCCCCAGCACCCCTGGGGGCACCTGCCTGAGGGAGGGGTGTGGCTCTTTGTGGAGCCCCCCGCCCCGCCCCGCCCCGCCCCGCCTCTCTGGGGACCACTTCAGAGAATCCCCTCCCGGGGCCTTGCAGAGACGAGCCACAGCAGCAGGCAGACGGGCTGTCTGCCCCACTCCAGGTCAGGCGGCAGGAAAACTCCCCCAGCCCCCACCAGGCAGGGTAGTTCTGAGGATCACAGGAGTCTGCGCAGAAGCACTCTGTAAACTACAAGCCGCACAAGTGTCGGCGGTATTAGCGTTGAGCCTGCCAGGCTCGTGCTGCTCCCACCGTGAGCGGCTCTCCCTGCCTGACTTAAGGGAAGGAAATGCCTTGTCTTCGCAGGACCCCAGGGGGTGGGGTCTGCTGTGGCCCTGTGGTTCCCACGAATGGCCCCAGCCCTGTCCCCGTCAGCACAGTGAGCCCCCTGAACACCCTTGAGCTAGGAGGGGCACCCTGGGCTCCCTCAGAGTGGCAGGGTGGGGGCACCTCCCTGGGCAGGGCTGGGCGAGCAGAGAGGGAGGGGCAGGCTCTGAACGGGCAGGCGCTGTGGGCTGGGCCCTCCTTCCAGCCTGGGTACTGGAGGCTCAAGGCAGTGGGCAGGTTCCCCGAGAGTCAGCTGGGGTTTGGGGCCCAGGCTTCTAGAGGCTGCTCACCGTCCTGTCTCCTCCTGCGGGGCCGGGGCCCCCTGGCCAGACCTAGGAGAGCAGTGGCGGACTGGAGGTCAGACTCCACGCGGGGAGCGCTGGCATAGCGATCTTCTCCTACTCTTGCTACACAGGGGGAAACTGAGGCTGAGGAGGCCCCCCGCCCGGGGCCTGGCCTGCAGACTGTCTGATGGTTTGAGTGACTGAAGCAGGGCAGGGGCCACACAGAGCGTGGCCCAGCCCAGAAAGGGACCTCACAGCTGCTCTGTCACCACCACCACCGCCCAGGTCATAACTGCTCTGAAATTGCAACCAAACACAGTTATACAAAACCCGAATCATGTGCGATGATTTTTATGTGTTGGAAAGGTTCTGTCAAAGCCAGGTGATTACAGGGGGACAGGAAGCAGCTGCTACTCTCTCGGAGCCCATAACTCCCAACAGCTGGGAGCTGTCACTTTTTTATGACGCCGTTTCTGTGAGGAAAGAGGGAGTGGCAGTCGTGGTGAGGTCCACCTGAGCCCAGGCAGACGGCTGGGGTGGCGGCCGGCCTGAGGCTGGGAGCGGGGCTGGCCCGAGAGTGGCCGGGAGGGCTGGTTCTCTCGTTCAACATGCTCTGGGCACAGCTGGCAGCAGGAAGAATCAGCCGAACTGCCTCAGGCCCTCGGCTCTTCCCAGAGGCCTGGCTGGCCAAGCTAGAAGGGAAGGATCGGGAGGCCAACCCGGGCAGAGACAAGACGGCTGCCCGGCCCTGCAGGGTGGGGGTCCACAGGCCTGGAGCCCGTCCCCCCAACACTGGCATACCTGCCAGGCTGCCTGGGGCAGCTGCGACCCTGGGAAAAGGCAGGTAATGATGATCATCGGTAATGAGGCTGCTCTGATAATGAGCACGGGGCTATTATCCGACCACAGGCTGGACACATCGAAAATAAATTATTTTAAGGATCCATTAACAAATGCCTAATTAATGCCCAATTAGAGGGAAGCTACAGAGGAAATGCTCGGGACAATAGCTAGGCAGGGCCTGATTTGCAGCCACAGCCTGGAATCTCCAGCGAGGCAGGGAGAGGGGAGGGGCCAGAAGGCAGACCCCAGTGGGGGGCAGCCTCATTCTGGCTGCTCCTTGGACCCCAGAACCATCAGCCCTGGTGCCTCCCCCAGTCCATCACACACACACACACACACACACACACACACACACACATCCTTTGTGAGGGACAACTATTACTATTTAGAAATGAAGAAACGGAGGCACAGGGGGTGGTGCATACATGAGGACATGGAAGGCACTATAAATGAGAACTCCTTCAAGATAAACTTTGGTGTCATGCATGCATGCTTTGTTATTGGGAATAATTTAAATAAAAAGACTCTTCAGGAGTCCATATGAATATTTACTTTGTTAGAACAGGACTTTGCACCACTATCTGTTCAGGCAGATCAAAGCAAGTAAGTGGTAGAGCTGGGACAGGAACCCGAAGCTAGCTGCTGTGTCCATGGGTTGTGACCCCAATCCTACCAGGGCTGACAGAGCCTAAGGGGGCGGGGCTCAGAAGCTATGGGCGGGGCTAGGGGTTTGCTGGGTGGGGCTAAGGAAGTATGCTGGGTGCTGGGGGATCAGAGCCTCTACCCCAACCCATCTCATAGCCCAGGCTGGGATAGAACCCCCAGTAGAGGTGGGGCACCAGGGCGTGGGGAGCCATCAAGAGCCAGGACCTCAGTGGGCTATGACCCCAGACCGCTGAGTGCAGCAAAGACGAGGACAGAGCCCCAGCGGCCAAGGAGGGTCACGTGCCCATCGAGCCCGGCACCCAGAGTGTCTCCCGCCTCCCGGGCAGCCCCTGACCTGGCTGTGCTCTCTCTCCCCGCCAGGGTGCTGTGTGGAACTGCTGCTGCTGCTGCTGGCCGGGGAGCTGCCCCTGGGCGGCGGCTGCCCGGGGGACTGCGTGTGCTACCCCGCACCCATGACGGTTAGCTGCCAGGCGCACAACTTCGCCGCCATCCCCGAGGGCATCCCGGAGGACAGCGAGCGCATCTTCCTGCAGAACAACCGCATCACCCTCCTCCAGCAGGGCCACTTCAGCCCCTCCATGGTCACCCTGTGGATCTACTCCAACAACATCACCTTCATCGACCCCAACACCTTCCAGGGCTTCGTGCACCTGGAGGAGCTGGACCTCGGCGACAACCGGCAGCTGCGGACGCTGGCGCCCGAGACCTTCCAGGGCCTGGTGAAGCTCCATGCCCTCTACCTCTATAAGTGTGGGCTCAGTGCCCTGCCGGCCGGCATCTTTGGCGGCCTGCACAGCCTGCAGTACCTCTACCTGCAGGACAACCACATCGAGTACCTCCAGGACGACATCTTTGTGGACCTGGTCAACCTCAGCCACCTGTTTCTCCACGGCAACAAGCTGTGGAGCCTAGGCCAGGACACCTTCCGGGGCCTGGTGAACCTGGACCGGCTGCTGCTGCACGAGAACCAGCTGCAGTGGGTCCATCACAAGGCTTTCCACGACCTCCGCAGGCTGACCACCCTCTTCCTCTTCAACAACAGTCTCTCTGAGTTGCCGGGCGACTGCCTGGCACCCCTGGGGGCCCTGGAGTTCCTCCGCCTCAACGGGAACGCCTGGGACTGTGGCTGCCGGGCGCGCTCCCTGTGGGAATGGCTGCAAAGGTTCCGTGGCTCCAGCTCCGCTGTCCCTTGTGTGTCCCCCGAGCCTCTGCATGGCCAGGACCTGAAGCTGCTGAGGGCCGAGGACTTCCGGAACTGCACGGGGCCGGCGTCCCCGCACCAGATCAAGTCGCACACGCTCACCACCACCGACAGGGCCGCCCGCAAGGAACACCACCCACCCCGTGGCCCCGCCAGGGACAAGGGCCACCCGCACGGCCATCTGCCCGGCTCTCGGTCGGGCTCCAAGAAGCCGGGCAAGAACTGCACCAGCCGCAGGAATCGCAACCAGGTCTCGAAGGCGGGCTCCGGGAAGCAGGCCCACGAGCTGCAGGACTATGCCCCTGACTACCAGCACAAGTTCAGCTTTGACATGCCCACGGCACGGCCCAAGAGGAAGGGCAAGTGTGCCCGCAGGACCCCCATCCGTGCCCCCAGCGGGGTGCAGCAGGCCTCCTTGGGCAGTTCCCTGAGGGCCTCGCTCCTGGCCTGGATACTGGGGCTGGTGGTCACTCTTCGCTGAGGACGCAGGGCACCAGCACCCAGCACTGCCACGTGTCCACCAAGGAACAGGATTTCTTTTCTTTTTTTTACAAGTGGAGGATCTGCTGGGTTTCAGGCAAAGGCTGGTAGAGGCTTCAGCTGCTGTCTGGGCCCTGCCCGGTGGATGATAAACCCAGAGTGTACAGCCCCAAGCGGGAGGGGATTAGTTCATCCCACGCAGCTGTGCCAGCCAGCCCCTGGCCCAGCACCTATGGACAGCAGCCACCCAGCACGGCAGTTACAGCCGCAGAGCGAATCCTTCATTAGCAACGATGGGACAGACAGTGCCCCACGGGAGCTGGGCTCTGTGGAATCCTGGTCATTTGGAGAGGTCTGAAGGGCCCCCGCCACTTCCGGAGGAAGCAGGACTCAGAGAACAGACAGGGGTCACCAAAGAAGCTGGGTCCACCAACTATCTGGGAGCACATGAGCAGGTGGCATTTTGGCTCTTGCCTGAGGCCACTTAGTCACCCTGCCCTGAATCCAACCATGTGCCACCTTCAGTCCCTCCCTCGGGGGTAACGCCTCTCATTCCTGATGTCTCAGGCAACCCTGGCAGACCCAGGCCCAACTGCTGGCTCCAAGAACCAATTACCAAAGGAAAGATCATCAGAGGCTGAAATTTAGAACTTCATCGTGTGCAATGAGGTTCTCACAGGAGGTGCAGTTTTGTAACTATGTCCACTTATATATATATATATATATATATATATATATATATATATATATATACACACACACACACACACACACACACACACACACACCCTCTACGTATATATATATACACACAAATGCACAGGTCCTCGCCCTACTCCCTTACCAAACTGTACGTCTTATCATGTTTATAAACTATACGGAAAACTATATCTGCTGAACTAAGGATTGTATTGGTGATTTCTAGCAAGAAAGGAGTTCTAGGATTTTTGTCTAGAATCCCAACCTGGCAACAGTAGTCCCCATGTAACCTGGGCTTGCCAGGGCCTGGGGCAAAGGGGCAGTGGGTGGGTGGGGGGGTTGGTCAGGGAGAAGGGGAGGCAGCAAGAATCACTTCAGGGGACCAATATTCTTAGATACTTGGAGCATCACCCTGTTTTTATATGCAGCACAAGCCTTTCTGCCACCCCGGAGCACCCAATCACTCCCAACATAGCAGCTGTTGGCATCAGGGTGAGAAGCCAGAAGCAGCTTGTTGGACATCAGGGGGCTAGGCCCTGGGGACGGGCTGGAAGGAGAATGGGAAGGAAGGGGTTTTGGGTTTCTTAGGCCGGCGGGCGAGGCAGTATCCACAGTGTTAGTCCAACAGGCTGGGCAGTGTTGTCAGCCTAGTGTTCTGCCAGCGACAGTCTGGACGGGTCAGGGATGCTCTGGGCATGAGCCCAGGCCTCCAGCGCGGCTCAGCTGCTGAATTTTTCCTTGAGGCTCTTTGACGGGCATCCCAGCAAGGGTCCTGTGTAGGGTGGCAGGAGGGAAAGCATCAGGTGGCCTTAGCAGAAGGGGAACAAAGAGGGCATTTCAAGAACCATCTCAGGCACTTCTGCATTACGGAGGCCCCGTCCCTCCTGGACCCTCTGAAGTTGCCCTGGGGAGGGGCAGAGGTCAGGGGGTGGCCAGACTCAGGGGCCAGGAGTGGGGACGTGCAGGGAATGGAGCACGCAAGCTCAGACAGGGGAGAGGAGCTCAAGTCAAGGTCAGCCATGCTGCTGGCTGGTGTCCGAGTGGGCACAATCTTTTTTGGCTTTGCACAAACCCAAATTCCCCACCAGAGAGGATGTGTGTCGGGAGCAAGAAACATTGAATCCAATTAAGAGAGAAAAATAATAATAAAAAAAAATTCTCTTGGACAAGAACCCTGTTTCTCATTTCCCAACCCCGAATTCCTGAAGGCGTGGCAGATCCTGGGCTTTTATGGGGTGGGCGAGCCTGGCTGGGTGCAGCTCTGAGGACGCAAGCGCGTTTGTTGGTGGGAGGAGCTGTTTGGAGAAGGGGCACACTGACTCACTGGGACCCGTGTGTGCGCGCGAACACACACACGCACACATTCTCGGTCCCATGGTCCTTCCCTCACCGGCACAGGACATGACTCATCCCACGCTCTGGCTGCGCTGGGTCGGCACCATCTCTGTGGCCGTCTCCGGAGCAGTCTGGCCCTGGATCATTCCCGGCCTGTTCCCAAGAGCTTCACAGCAGCAGCTGAGCTATTGATTCTTAAGGGGGCTCGGGGGCGGCCGGAAGGGACCTGCCAGTTCCTAGGGCCCAGAGGGGATTCCAGGAAGCTGGGGCCCGACCCATTTAGCAGTGGACGTGGATGGGGTCTGGAGGCTGCACCCGCCTCGCTGGCTTTGGAGACAGGAGAGAGTTCCCCAGGTAGAGGAAAGAGGCTGTGTTTCCAGGCCTGGACAAAGCCTCCTCAGTACAAGGCTAGAAATGTACACTAAAGGGAGTCCCGTGACGGCGGAACAAATTGTCTTTGGCCTGCGTTTGCTCCCAGTGGTCTGCCTGTTCTTACCCAGGCCGGTGCCAGGGCCTAGCTGTCCCTTTAGAGCCCGAGGATGTTGTTATGTTGTTGATTTCATTTCCAACTTTAGACAGCACAGCCCTCAGCAGGAAAATCAAGAGTCCAAGCACTTTATTAAATTAAAAAAAAAAAAAGCCTTAGAAAGTCCTGTAATATGGAAGTGAAATGTCAGTACGAGAAACACTAATGTTTGATAAATGATCCGCTTCTGTCAAGCGCAGCACAGTCTCTGGTTGCCGACTGTTACTAGAGGCAAGGCAGAAGGGCCCAGACGCCAGGTGTATTTTAGCAGCTTGCTCCTCTAAGAGGTAGAGGGAATAAAAGCAGCTCTATTGTGGATGACATCACTTGTCACTCAGCAGCTCATATGCTGCACAGGCACAATGACAGCATTGTCTGAAACATCAGAGCAAGTTCACAGGTCGGGAGTTAAGCTAAGGCCTTCCAACTCACCAGACCCGGCATCCCTCCTAGGTGGTTCGGGGCAGGGAGGTGTGGGTTCCTGCCTCGGGAGCCCTATCCTCCTCCCCGAGGCTGAGGCCATCGCCCACCCCTTTGTTTGTGGTGGGGCCGGCCCCTTTGCCATCTTTGCTCAACACTTTCCCTAGGCCCCGAGAGGCAGCCATCTCCTCATCTTCCTCTCTCACCTCCAGCCACACAGCCCCCCTCTCTGGGGGTGTGGTCTTCAGGAGGGGCTGGGTGACCACCAGTGGTCTCAGCGTTTCTCTCCACAAGTTCCTCCCCAGGCCCCAGAGCTTGGCTGGCTCCCTACCCTTCATTCAACAAGTGTTGAACAAGGGTCTACATGTGCCAGCCATTGGCCCAGGCTCTGGGGACCTAAAAATGAGAAGACGTGGCTCTCCTGAAAGGAGCTCAGAGCCTAGATGTGGAAGCAAGTATGGGATTGGTGAAACCAGGGTGGGATTGGTGTCTCTGTTAGCGGACCCCCACTACCATGAGAAATTTGGCCAGGGTGGGGGCAGTCAGGGAGGGCTTCCAGGAGGAGGTGACACGCTGAAGGGTCTCAGAGGATGAGGAGGCAGCCAGAGAAGAGTGTGGGGAGTATTACAGTCAGAGGGCTGGAGGCCTGCAATGGCACCACGTTTGGGGTATCTGCAAACAACTGTGAGCTGAGGACTGGGAATGCTGTTTGGGGATGTGTGGGAGGTGAGCCTGGCAAGTGGAAGGCCCAGGAATCCTGCTTGGGGACTTGGATCCTACTCTGAAAGTGGAGGTGTGAGCCCCCCACCTTGGGGTCCTCTTCCCTACCCCGAACCCCCAGTCCCTCTCCAAGCACGTGGCCCCCACCCGTGGCATGCTTGCCAATGTCCCCCAACAGTGGATTTCATCATCGAAACTTGCCTCTTCTGATCAGCCAGATCCTTCCCTCGTGCCAGCAAGCTGGAGCGCTCCCTGGAAATCTGCCTGGGCCAGAGTCCCATTCCGAGACACCTGCTGCTTCCAAGCACGGACAGTATCCCACAGCCATTTTGTCTCCTACACTCCCTCCTTTCCCATCCACGAAGGGCTCAACCCGCAGCCCTTCTCCTTGCTTCCAAGGGGCTGCCCAGACACCCCCTTGGGCATCTCCACATGTGCCCGCCCTGGTAGACCATCAGAACTCCCCCAGACTGCATCTCCCTTTTTTCTCTCCTGCTGGGGCTGTTCATTACCAGGGAACCAAGAATCCCATTTAGCAAATGTTTACTTGTCACCTAACTAATCACTCAGCGCTCTGCCACCATGGCAAATGGGGGCTCCAGAAGGCCTGTTGGCAAGTTTGTGGGGGCTGGGGGAGCCAGGAAGTCCTCCTGGAGGACAAGCTTCAGGGCAGGGGGTCAGAGAGAACAGATTTGCTGGGAGGGCTCCCTGGAGCCAGGTGGGAGCCTCAGGGTCTCGGCAGCTCCCAGCAAATCCTCCCTTGTATTTTCACCACCCAGACTGTCCCCACCAGCCCCTGGCTGGACCCCACCTCTGAGATCCAGCTCCTCAGGGCCCTACTCAACACTGACCTGGAGGATGCCAGCCTTTCTTTGTGTACCTTCTTATATGGATCTGGGGTGAGTGTACCTTTTGATGGGGTCCTGGCCAACATCTACCGTTCAGCCTCTTGATCCAACTGTGGTTGCATTCTGGCTCATCTCCTCCCAGCCTGGCTCTCTGGCAGTAAGAGTTTAGCCCATCAGCTATTATTCCATCCCATGTCACCGATTCCCCACTATCAGCTTGCAATGGGCCAATTTTCTTTTACCTTCTGTCTACCTGGAAAATTTCTCAAGAACCTTTGCGCGTTAAAATATCCTTTACAGCTCTCCACTTGATATCTCTTTCTACTCCTCTAATTGTCCCTTTTAACTCACTGTGCTTTCAGTGTAAATCTCCCACTCTCCCCCTTTGCAGGCTGTTAATAAATACAAGCTCTAAAAAAAATATACGTAAACATCTATTGTTGGCTAAATAACTCACAGCACAGCCAAAAAGCCAGGAAGAAAGGGAGGCTCAGAGTGAGACAAGCCCACCTGTGCTCGCGCTCAGGCTGTCCTTGCCTATCTCTTTTAAGAGGACTGCTGGCATCAGGGTGGATGATGGTCCTAAAAAGTCCACTGGGTGAAGGAACTGAGGATGCCCCGAGGGAGAAAGAGAAGCAGAGAGTAGCCATGAGGCTGTGTTGACATGCTGCTCCAAGAGCAGTGCGGGAGGGGTGAGGACAAAGGGGACACGCGTGGGCAGCAGTGGCTAATTTCAGTGGTATTTCAGTGAGCTGGCCCACAAGGCCCCTTCCCTCCAAAAGAAGTGGGTCAGCCTCCTCCAAGGTCTGCCACCAGCCTGCACGGATGTGGCCTGCCCTCCATCTCTCTGCTTCCAGCTTATTGCTCATTAGAGTTCTTCGTTTCTAAGCACCAGGAGGGCAGGGGAGGCTGTGCCTTTTGTGTCACCGATTCCTATGTGGCAGCGTGCACACTAATGGCATGTCTGAATGGCAGCATTTGACACTGTTGCTGCAGAACGGGCTTGGGTCACAGCGCTTTCCAAACTGGCTGAGGCTCCACGCCACCTCCACCTCCTTCACCCAGGCATCTCTGGGAGCCCCTGCCAACCCCAGCTTCTGCTGCTTCCTCTCAGAAAAGAGAGGAAGCGAGAGGTGTATTAAAGTCTTCAATCTCTGTAAGTACCATTTCCCAGGAGACAGACTCTAAGGAAGAAGGAAACGCAAGTGCTCAGGACCTAAACAGGTGGGAGGCCTCCGAGGCAACCGGCTCCATGTCACCCGACCCCCCAGCTTCAGGGACGGTCACGGGCAAGATAATGATGCCCTCCGAGCGGCAGCTGCTGACCGGAGATTGAGATGTGGCAGCAGCCAGGTGGCCACGCACTGCTCCAGCCAGAGAGAGATGCAAGGGGCGACCACCACATAAGACATTTTCAGGGACGAGGGCCAGCAGGACAAACCCACAGAGGGAACCATGGTGGGGGACGGGGTCAGGCGTGGGCCGGTGGAGTCTGAGCAAGACCCCAAAGGGCGCACACAGGCAGTGTCACTTGCAGAGAGAAAGCACAGCCCTACGGGGCAGTCACATAGCCGAAGAGTCAAGAGACAGGGAAAGATTCAGACAGACAGACAGACGGGAGGGTGCGATAAGGAAAAAGCCATTTTGCACTCACACATCACTCAGGCACCATGTCCTGTCACTGCCCCTCATGCAACCGAGCGTGGGACATTCACGCTGTCCCCAGATTTGACACCCACCACGTGCATGGCCCTGGACAGGTGACAGCCCATCGACGAGGAACTTACCTTCCGGCCAAGAGCAGCCCCCTTTATTTCATTACAAGGGGGGTGGTCAAGAGCTGGGTGGAGGGGTCTGTCACGCAAACGCCCCCCCACCCCGCCAGGGAGAATAGAGGGTGGGGTGAGTCCCCCGCTCCCCGCACGCTGGCGACCACCCTTCAGGGACCAGCAGGCCTGTGATGAGGGGCAGAATCTGGTCTGAGCCCTGGGCAGTGGTGTTTCCCACTGAGCCTTGACCCTGAAGGAGTTTGTCTGCCTACCAGCGCTGTGGAGGCTCCAGGGGCCCCGAGCCCTTAAACCCATGGACCCTGTGCCCTTGGGCATGTGGCAGGTTCCTCTCCGCATTGGCATTCTCCCCACACGCTCGGGGTCACAGAGGTCTCCAAGGTGTTTTTATTCTTTATCCCGGCGTCTAAGCCTCAGAGGCCCCGAGGTCCCTGACCCCTCGTCTCACCTGCCGCCCGGAAAGTCTCTCACTGTTTTATCTGTGGCATTTAAAGTGCCACTGAGTGTCTGGCACTTTGCAAGTCTAAGGTACAGGCTCTTCTGAATTTCCACGCCAGCCTCCTTTCCAGACGCTACCCCAGGCTCACCTCCTCGCCTGTGTCTCTGCCGGCTGTGACACGTGGTCATCAGGAAGGAGGCTCACACCACCCTGGGGGGCCCCACTTTGCTCTCAGCTCTGTGCCCACAGAGGCAGGCAAGGCGGAGACTGGGTATTCTGGGTAGAAGTTGCTGTAGGAGCAGCTGCGGTGAACTCCACACCTCCAAGCTGTCCCCTAAGCAGCTGGACCTGTCCTGCAGTGGCTCTTCCCCACGCCCCCTCCACCGTTCCGCAGACCAGACGAACGTCCCTCCCGGCCTCGCAGGTGATGCACGCCGGGGAAGTTCTCCCTGCGATCACTCGTGCTGCCTTACTAGCTCCTCTCTCCTCCCCGCCCCCCGTGACAGCACACTGGGCCCAGAGCTGGCCTCAGCCTCCCCAGCGGCCCCTGGCCACCATCAGCAGTGGCCTCCTCTGACCCACGCCCCCTCGGCCTTCTCGCTAAGGGACAGCTTCATCTCTCAGAGCCGCTGACCCACTGCAGCCCCTGAGACCGGCTCCAGCAAGGCCGTGGCCCTGTCTTCTTGGGAATCTTTCCTCCTCATCCATTTTCTCTCCTAAGACCAGGGATGAATGAAAATGAAAAAGCAACTTAAGAACTTCCCTGGTGGTCCAGTTAAGACTCTGCATTTCCAATACAGGGGGCATGGGCTCGATCCCTGGTTGGAGAACTAAGATCCCACATGCCGTGCGGCCAAAAATTTTTTAAAATAAATTAAAAAAAAAAAGCAACTTAGAACTGGGTGGCATGAGGTTTTTTAAGCCCCCCCATGGACATGACCTCATAGTTAACTGGGAAGTGTTCCCTCCAAGATTTGATCACAATCCCTATTTTACAGATGAAAAAAAATGGGCCTCCTGGTAATTCAAACCCATGCTTTTGAGCCCAAGATTGGGGCTCTTCCCCAACACAGCCCTGACCCCCATCCCACATGACCCAAGGCTAAGAGTCGAACCACCCTGGGGGACTCAACTCTTCCCTCCCACCCCCAGGAATTTCATCCTCAGAAGAACTGATTTGTAGAATCAATCAAAAGGCAGAAACTTTTCCTAGAGGTTCTCTCTGCATTCCTGACCCCTTGAACTTTCCCAAACTGGGTCACTGGGATGGCCAGTGACTGAAGGAGCCGGCAGACCCCTCCCAAGTACAGGGGTGCAGTAACAGAGAACGCCCATGCTGGCAGGGGAGTTTCTCCAGTTTCTTGACAGCTGTAGCTGGGTCCCCGTTTCTAGAAGGATCCCACATAGTGCAGTTGACTCCAGTAGTAAGGGCAGAGAAAGAAGACCCAGCCCCATGGTCCTTTCCCCTGCAGGGCACCTCTCACCTTGTGACAGGAAGACTGTGGGTAAGGGCCACTCAAAGTTGACAATCAGACCTGCAAGAACCACGTGGAGGTCCCTATGTACAAACATAAAACAGGTACCTTCCGAGCTGCCCTCCTTAAGTGGCTGCATTTTTTATAACGTTTTGAGCTTTCAGCATTTAAAAAAAATATTTATTTATTTATCTTGGCTGCGCCAGGTCTTAGTTGGGGTATGCAAGATCTTCGTTTCGGCATGAGGGATCTTTTAGTTGCAGCAGGTAGACTCTTAGTTGCGGCATGCAGGATCTAGTTCCCCAACCAGGGATCAAACCTGGGCCCCCTGCTTTTGGGAGCTTGGATTCTTACCCACTGGACTAGCAGGGAAGTCCCTCAACATTTTTGATAATTGATTTTTGGTCTCACCTCAGAGCTTTTCGTGGACTTTGGGACTGTTCTGGAAATTTGTATTTTCTTTTCATTGTTTTTGTTCATTTGGGAAATTAACTTAAAATCATCATCATAATTTTCAATCAAATATGCCTGCTTTGCTTGTTTGGAATATTTTCATGAATTTTTAAATTTTGGTTCCAATTTTAAATGGCCTAATAGCAAGTTGGCTAAAAAGTGAACAGGCAATCACTAGCTCATGTAATAATTTATCCTAGGTGATATTATAACTTTTTATCTTAGTGAAAATTTTTTCCATTTTTAGAAAACTTCTTATTTGGAAATAATATAGATTCACAGGAAGTTTCCCACTCCCCACCCCTCCAAAAAAGGGTACAGGGAGGTCCCGTATGGACTTCATTCAGTTTTCCCCAGCGGTAACATCTTGCATAACTTCAGGTTATTTTGCCTTTTCAATTCTAAATTTATTTTCAGTTCATGCTACTTACTTTACTTATTTAGGTAGAGTTTTCTTATATTTAAACAGCTTTGATAAGGAAAATATAAAGTTTCCAACAGGGACAATGATATAAATGGTCACGCTTTTGCTTGGATGTTTCTGAATGAAACATTAGGATTTTAAGTATAAATTTATCATTGAACTGAGAAAGATGAGAAACGTTTGTCAAGATTCAGGGTTCTGAAGCAGGGTTGGGGGATGAGGGAGTGTGTCCATAAACTGTGCAGAATTCGATGCAAGGCCTTCTGGGAATGTGCAGGTTTCCACAGAGAGGTTTTCATTAGATCCTCAAAAATGTTTAGAACTGCGGGTCTAGACTCTGGCTAATTAAACTTCAGGTGATCCTTGCTGCACTACCCACCCTGACCCACAGGTGGCGCTCTGCCCTCGAGATGACCATCCTGGCTGTCAAGGGCAGCAGGGGCAGGAGATGCGGCCAACGCGGTGGTGGAAATAGTCATTTTGACCAAATTGGCTTTAACTAAATCGTCTACTTCACACAAGGGAAATGGGGTGGGGGAGGATTGAGAGACTACCGGAAGACGGCAACAGCCTTTCAAACCCAGGTTCTCTGCTTCTTCTTCGTTCCAAAAGCTGCGGCAACTGCTCCCCGGAAAGAGCGGGCTGAAGACAAAGGAAGCCTGTGATTGTGATTTTACTGATTTGCGATGAAACATTAATGTAGCGAGCTTTTCATTAAGCCAAATTTATTCAGTCTAAAGATAATCCTTTCTTCTGAAATCGAGTCCCTGGTTTTGGTTGAGAGATGGCAAGGGGTGTCCTAAGAAGACCCTCCTTTTATGAACTGATGGTATTAGTGCATGGTAGCTATTGTTTCTCAGTGTCTCTAGTTGGCTATCCCAGGGAGGCCCTCCAAATTCCTTCTGGAATTTTCCTGCTCTGGGGAATGGCAAGACTCTGGGAATGGCGGTTGTGAAGGGGTCAGTGAAGTCCTGGCCTTCCACTCTCCTGGCCTCAACCCCATCCCATTCACGCTAAGAGGTCTGCTTACCTGCTAACCTGCACCAGTCCCTCCATGCAGACTTCTTCCTCTTTACTACCTGCCTCTCCCTTATTTGCAGACAATTACCTGCAATAATTAGTCAATTACCCTTAAAGACAATTATACTCTTCCATCGGCAAACATTGATGTTCTTTTCTTGGGTCTTTTAATGAAGCTGATATTAAGGAGACACTTTATTTACATAGAGTCAAATGGTTCCCTTTGAGGAGGGTTTGGGTTCAACATTAAAATTTAAAAATTGTAACTGGGGGCTGGGGACTTGGGGCTGACGGTGGGGTAGAAAGGAGTGGGAAGGACTTTTTCTCTTGAAACTAGAAGAGCTGCTTGAAAAGGTAAGGAGCCCAGGGGACCCAGTACAGCGTGCTGCTGCTCTCCCCAAGCTAATGAGATCTAAAAGTATCAGTGTGATGAGCTCAGCCCTGCAAGTAAAATCATTCAGGAGCACTGCCCTCATTGCTGTGCCTGCCGGTGACTGACCGCAGCTTAAATCTCCCCCCGGCCACCCCTGGGGACCTCCAGAGCTAATCGCTTCAGGGAGCTTGATTGAAATGTGCTCCTCACCCTCGGCTGCTCATAAAAGCTTTATCCTGGGCAAAGGCTGACCCAGGATAGATGCGGGCATCTCCCAAGTCAGGACGCCCGAGGTGCTGGCGGAGGAAGGATCTGGGCTCACAGAGAGAACTCCATTACAGCTATTGTATTAAAAGGGGGACTGGGTTGGGGGGAAGCTGCAACTTTATCTCCTTGTAAGTGACCCTCTCTTTATGATTTGAGCCCTACCGGGTGGCTTTTTGCACTTGACTCATCATGGGCAAAACACCAGCAAGATGCAATTGTTTTCAAAGTTAGAAGAAAAAAAAAAAACCTCTGAAGTCGGCTCCAGCTGCATTTATAAAGAGCTGTTTTCTTCCCGAGCTCTATGGCATGGTGGCTCTAATCTGAAATTTCTTTTTAATCATAGCAGGACTCCCAATTAGCGTGTTGGGTAACCTTTCAAGTAGAACTGGGAGTTCCATGACCACAGAGAGCAGAGGAAATATTACGTGTGAAGGCCCTGAGGAACAGGGCGGAGGAGGTAGGCCTGTGTACACATGTGTGTGAATAAACATGTGTATTTGCAGGCTGCCTTCCCACTCACAGGACCGGGTGTGTGCACCCCGGGTCCCTGAACCCCAGCACTGTAACAGGACCAGAGCGAGTGTATGGAACGTTGCTCTCGGTGCAGGAACCCCACCTTTGCCTTGGTCAAAGCCAGTGTGCAAACACACCGTGTACGTGCCTGTACCTACTCTTCTCCCTAAGAATATGGGGCGGGGGTGGGAACCAAGCTCCACTTACAAGGCAGTGGGCGCAGAGTTTGGGGCGTCCCTCTGCTCTCCGTGAGAGAGGCCGCACCCCCTGACTCAGCGGGCACCAGGGCCCAGCTCCGACCTGGAACTGCCAGTGACCTACTTTCCTTTGTTGTTGTTTTTGGAAGTGCTGATGTCAATGCAGAATTCAGCAGAGGCTGAGTGAGAAAAAAAGAGCCAGAGAAGGGGGTGGGGAGGAGAAGAAGGGAGAGAATGAAGGGGAGGGATGGAAGAGAAGGGGGAGCGAGACTGCGTCAGACGGCTATAATGGTGGCAGGTCCCTGCAACAGTGCTAAACACATATTATTACGTCCCCGCAGGGCCTGCCCAATATAGCTGGGATCAGTCTGTGCCCTGCAGTTTCAGGATAAGTGAACAGGGCCTAGGATTCCTACTGCTTCCTTTCCCCATTGTGGACACGCAAGGGGCGGCGGAGATGCCTGGGCAGGCATGCCCGGATGTGCCTTCCCTCGGAGGAGGAGCCACGTGCTCTCCCCAGGTGCCTGGGTTTGCATCCGTCTGCTGAGCCACCGGTGAGACGCCCACCCTGACATGTGGGACTCGGTGGAGGCTCTGCACACTGGCCTTTGGGGACCTGCTCCTTGGTAACACACACGGCAGAGCGCCACCGGCAGCTCGCCTCCTCTCCCTCCCATTCTCAGGAAGCCCAGGAGAGCTGCAGGGTTTGGGGTGAGGAGAGCTCCGGACGGTCCAGTGTGTGGCGGCAGAACTGCGGGAGAATTATTCCAACGAACTCCCCCCTCCGGCATCTGAATCTCATCCCTTCCTCACTGCCTGGCTTTGCCGTCCTACAGCCAGGGTTGAACTCCAGGCCAGGATGACAAAGGCTTGTGCACTATCCACCCACCTGCAAACCCCAGCTGCTGCCCCACGGCCTCAGCACCACTGCTGAGCATCTGACTACCTGTCCCAGGCTGAGCCCTCCCTCACGGCACTTGGTCAACAGATTCTTAATGAGAAAGCCATTTCAGACCCATATTTTCAGGAAACCCAAGGCCACAAGCCTCGTGATTCCACCTGTATACGCATTTTCCCTTCCACGTTTCATCTGTGTGCTAAAGGGACTCCATGCAGGTGGGGCTGGGGGCTGGGGCAAGGGTCCCCCATCCTCTGCTCTCTCTCGCTTGGACCTTTGGCCCCCAGATGAGCTTGGGCACATGATTAAAATCCTTCTTTCCTGCTCCATAAGCTCATACGTTTTTCAGGTAAAGAAATATACAGAGGAGACAAAGCCCTCATATGCTGAAATTAGCCCCCGAAAAATAGGTTACCTGACAATTACTTGCTTCTAAGTGGGGCATGATCTAGTGGAGGAAGCGCTGGATGGGCTGCTGGGACGGCCGCCTTTGACTCCCAACTTACTGCCTCTTAACCTCTCTCAGTCTCTTGGTTTAGTGGAGGGATAATAATTCTCTCCACCTCCCGCCCTTGGTGGGCTGGTGAAGGTGTAATGAATCAACATCAGGATGGCTCTGAAGAGGCCAGGTTCGGGACGCTGTGTAAGTACACAGCATCACCAGCTACCTCTCGAATCTACGCCAAGCTGATTTATTTACTTCCCGCGTAAGAGACAACAATCATCATATTTACACTTCGCGCTGCAGCTTCCTGCATCTCCCTCCAGCGCCCCTCCCTCTGCTCCCGCTAAGGACTCCATTAAAGACAAGCTGCCTTTCTGCCGAAGACACCTCCTCTCTCCCAGCCTCTCTCTCTGGCCTCACGGATCACAACCTTCTCCCCTAAATCGCAATCCGTGGCCACAAAACATATCACCCCGCCGTACACGTGAGGCCACCGCGTGTCCGCACGAGGATGAGGAAATGGATTCCATGGGCACAAGAGGATTCCTCGGAAGTCAGGTGCTGCCGATAATTAAGAAGCCAAGCAGAGGTGCGTGGACAGTAGACGGGCGTGGTTTAAACGTTCCGTCATTTCAAGCGTACCCTGGTGCTTGAGTTCCTCGTTACCACCCAGGGCTGCAGACGGGTGGCAATCTGGCTGTCATGGGCCCGCCGTGGGAGACAGTCATCATGCACCTTCAGCTGTGGCTGTTGCTGGTAGCTGCCAGCAATCCTTTCCTCTTTCACTTTTGACAACTCCTGTCATTCTCAGCAGCACTCAGCACTTGCTGCTTTCACATAGACAGAAAAGAATATTAAACGGGAAAAAAAAAGGAAGAAGAAAGAAAGAGAAAAAAACAGTTTGAAAGGTTCTTATTAATCCCAGGAATGAAAAAGTCCACTTGCTCCCGAGACATCCAAGCCAGGCCAGGAGAATTCAAGACGGCAGGATGTTTGACATTCTGTGGCCACAGGGTCCAAGGCAAGGGCTTCTTGGGAACCACCTGCTGGGAGACAGGATAAATGTATCCTCTCTGCTCAGAGCACAGCCCAGGGACTGATTCCCCAGCTCTGATGTCTGAGGAAGATGTCAACAGAGGTCCCCTCAAGAATGATGTCTCTATTTCCATGCTAATGCTGGGCTGCACTGGGAAGAAACGCATCTTTCTGAAAAGCAGGACGGGCCACCATAGCTCAAGGAAGTGTACCCGGGGGCTCTGGTGTTCTCCCAGGAGAAAGCAGGGGGCTCGGGTGGGCGTGCCGGTGAGCGGGATGAAATAACCCAGTATCCCCAACCTCCTGTGTGGTCCGCCTCCAGACCCCTTACAGGCTGATCTGCAGCTCCTGGAAAAGAGCGCTGGCTCATGCCTGTCTCCAAAGGAATGTCACTGCCAGGCCTCCTAGCTTATCTCCCTAGTGCTTTCGAGATCAAAACCCCAAACTCGTTAACCACAAACTTTGCTGAGGGGACAATACCCACCGAGGTGCAGAATGTGGTGCAACTCTCTCATTAAAGTGTCTTTCAACATGAAAACTCACTGCCAGTGACAATGGGCACTTGGCCACTGCCAGTTCAGCATAAGATGCTGAAGAAATGAGAGGAAAACAGCTGTGGCCAGGTCAAAACAGATTAAATTTATGGCTGGCAGACTGTTGTTGAACGCTGTTTATTGCATGCTTGGTGCTCTCTTTTTTTTTTTTTTTTAAGATGATTTTCAAAAATGTTATTCCTGTTGATGATATGCCTTTGTTTTTCGCACGGGGCATGGGCCTTGTGCTGATGGCCCCGTGTTCCTTCATGCTGTGGCTCAGACATCATTAAGCAATAAAACCCCAGCCACTAAGACTACAACACCACTGTACCTGGTGCAGAAGGAAGCAGATACCAGGGAGCATTTGGGGATAGAGAAGGGAGAGTCCTGAGCTGAGGAGCCTAACAGAACAGCCCCAGCATCAAGGGAGCCAGTTGTTCATGGAATATGATGGCCACTTGAGTTAGCCCATGGCTTCCCTCACTGCCCCAGCGTGAAGAGCATGAGAGAATTCAAGACGGCAGAACAACAGCTATATAGTTTCCTAGGGCTGCCAAAACAAAGGACCACAAGTTGGATGGCTCAAAACCACAGACCTTTCTTCTCTCCAGTTCTGGAGGCCAGACGTCTGAAATCAAGGGGTCGATAGGGTTGTTTCCTCCTGATGGCTCTGAGGGACAAGCTGCTCCACGTCTCTCTCTTAGTTTCCGGTAGCTGCCAGCATTCCTTGATGTCCTTGGCTTGAAGAAGCATTACTCCAATCTCTGCTTCTGTCCTCACATCACCTCCTCTGTGTGTCCTCAATCCTTTTCTTCTAAGGACACTCATCATTGGATTTAGGGTCCGCCCTAATTTAGGATGATCTCATCTCGAGATCCTTAACATAATTACATCTGCAAAGACCCTCTTTCCAAATAAGGTCACACTCACGGGTTCCCTTTGACATATCTTTTGCGGAAACACCATTCAACCCACAGTGACAGCCAAAGCCATCTGGGGAACTGCTCCCAGGCAAAGCCTTCATTCTAGTCCACCACCCAATGGACCCTCTGCCTGCCCTTGAGGCACCTGTCTGTAACTTTGGCTCTGTAACAAAGCCGCAGGGACACCGAGCCTTTCCTCAAAGCCAGGCAACACTTTTCAAAGCCATGTTCCCATCTCAGAGTGTCACTCAGCCCTGAGAACCTTAGAAACCTTGGAGGCGGTTTCTAAGATGGCAGGCCACGACAGAGCATCTCCCCGCAGGAATCCCCGGGGAGGAAGGGAATCAGAGGGAGGTGTTAAGCCAAGCCCTGCAGCCAGGATGTTCCTCCTCACAGTCTGTCCTCTGAGCTTCAAGGACCAAGCACAGGGCTCTTCTCCTACAGGGGCTTTGCAAATGTTTACCAGCCTTTTCTTTCTTTCTTTATTATTAAATTTTATTGGAGTATGGTTGCTTTACAATGTTGTGTTATACCAGCCTTTTCTTTTTTTAAAAATTTATTTATTTATTTATTTATTTTTGGCTGCTTTGGGTCTTCGTTGCTGCGCATGGGCTTTCTCTAGTTGCGGTGAGCGGGGACTACTCTTCGTTGTGGTGCGCGGGCTTCTCATTGCGATGGCTTCTCTTGTTGCAGAGCATGGGCTCTAGACGCATGGGCTTCAGTAGTTGTGGCACACAAGCTCAGTAGCTGTGGCGCACGGGCTTAGTTGCTCCGCGGCATGGGGGATCTTCCCGGACCAGGGCTCGAACCTGTGTCCCCTGCACTGACAGGCGGATTCTTAACCACTGCACCACCAGGGAAGTCCCACCAGCCTTTTCTTAATGGAAAACGTATGGAAGCTCATTATATTCTAAAGTGACCTCATGTCATTGGTCGGTTCTGATCATTATAAAACACTTTCTTCAGTTGAGTCAAAACCGCTTACCTGGAATGTTGTCCACACACTGTCCCAGATTTGCCTTCAGGAACTCTGGAAATAAAGGTCACCCCCGGGCTCAGAAGCTGTCTCATTCTAATCAGTTGAGGGAATGAAAATATCGCCCCTCCCCGAGGTCACAGGGCACTGGCAGTGGGGCCAGACTGACCAAAGGAATTTCAGCCCTTCCATGAGCACGGACAGCAATCATCACTGCAGTTTTTGAATTTAGCCCGTTATATGCTAGATGCTTTACAAGTATTATTTCTAATCTTCACAACAGCCTGAAAGGCATGGGTTGTAATCATCCGTGCTTTTTACATGAGGGAATGAATTCTGAGGTCAGATAAGTGGAGGATATGGGATTTGAACCCAGATCTGTCTGACTGCAGAGCCCTCATATTGTGCCCCCATCCCCACCCCATGCTGCCTCCCTCCTGTGTGAAGGAACAGTCTGCTTCCAATGCCGGGGGCCCAGAATGTGGCGAAAGGATGAAAGTCCTCAAAGGAGGATGAGGATGAAGCAGAAACTCCAGCTTCATATCGAAACCAAGCAATCATGTTTTATTTCCATTTCCCTGAACATATAGTTCAGTTACATTCGGTATGCGGAAAACAAAAAAAGCACAACCGGTGGTTGAGAAATGTCAAGTATTACATTTCAGCGGACGTGTACGGAACAATCAAAAGGTTGAGCATTCCCAAACAGACACAAACCTTCACCAAAGTCTCCTTCAGAGACACACTGCTGAGCTCTGGAAAGAGCAGCTCCTGTATCCAGCCCAGCTGATTTTTCTAGAGTATAAGCTCCATACTTTCAAAGCCTGCTTCACCCAGAGGAGAAAATATAACACTTATTATCCCTGGCACATTTATAGAGGGGTTTATGCTTTCTCTTTGTCACAAATCATTGCAGTTGATCCTCACTTCCACCCTCTGAAGCAGGGGTGGAGGAAAGCGCTACCCTCACTGCACAGGTAAGGACATCAGGAGGCGAAGTGGGCTGCCCACTACAGAGACCCCCGGGGGAAGGAAGAAGAGACATCAGGTCCCCTCTTTTCTTTACTATCCTCCTTTGCAAGCCTCAGAGTCCCAGGAAAGATGTGACAATTCGAGATCCCACCAAAGAGCTGGGGTGGGAGGAGGAAAGATGGGTGAGGGGGAGGAAGGACCATGGAAAGACCCAGAAAGAGGAGCTATGGTCACTAAAGCCACAGTGGGGTCAATTCAGAGACTTGATTGCAGCTTCCGCCCGGGAAGGGACACAGGAAGTGAGCAGGAACAGCGGAGTTCCTTCAAGGAGATGGGACCATAAATCTTTTGAAATTCCATATTCTTCCCACTTGCAAAACCTTTTCCTTGGGACCCCGAGCTTGCCCTTAGCAATGACAGTGTCAGCCCCAGAGAGAGCTGGAAGGCTGTCAGCAACTAGTCCCCTCTGGTGTACCTGTGGCCGGAAGATCTTGGATGCAAGTGCTTCTCTGAGGTCATATCGTCTAATGAATGAAGGTTAACAGCTAAACAGTGCAAGAAAGGGCACTGAACTTTACTCTGCTACGACTCTGCTTCTAAGTAAATACTTTGGGAATTGCCTCACTTGGTAATCAAATGCCAGTAGGTCCTCTTAACGACAAGTTGACGGCAGCCGATAGGCCTCCAGAATACAGACCGGCCTTTGCCTTATGCAAAACCCCCAGGACACAGAAAAGCTGAACAGTCACACTTCAGAAAATTCTGTTGGCTTAATGATTCCCACCCACAAGGACACTGGCTCCTGCAGCAATGGACCCCTAGAACGTGGCCCTCTTCCCCCGTGGTCTGGGAGAACCCTCCCTGCAGAAGAATTCCCTGTAGCCCACACTTCAATTCTGGGGGGCTACTCTGCTTCTGTGGAAGAAGGAAGAGTTGAGCTATTTACACGGTCATTTTTGTTACAGTATTGAAAGCCTTGAAATGATCACAAAAGGAAAATAGGAAAATATGCCTCCTAAAAAGAGCTGAGGCATATTATTATAGCAACCGAATCCTAAAAGGAATTTTCAAGTAAAAATATGGCTCATGTGAAGTTGTTATGGCAACTGACTTTAAAAGTAGCCAGATTTGGGCAAGTTGCTTCCTCCACCCTCTCTGCAAAGTCTTGCAGGAACTTCATGCTAAAATTATGCTTTAATTTTAATTAGCCAAATAGGTCATAAATATAGCTTATTCCCAAATCCTTACAACGCATACCCTGCAAGCCACTGATCTACTAATGAGAAAATATTTCAACAAAACCCACTTACCATTAAAAAAATCCGATCCAATATTTTTCTAATATAATTTATCAATTTAAACACATTGCATAATGTGATATTCTGTAGCATTCCATTAAGATGATAAATAGCGGGGGGGGGGGGAGCGGTGGGAACCAAAAGATTAAACATATTGCAAGCAGTGTACGTGTATTTAAATAACCCGGGCCATTGCCAAGGAAAGCACACTGTTCCCATCCTCAAATACAGCCTAAACTCTGCTGCATATATCCCTGACTGTAAGGGTATTAATAGGACAGAAGAAGGGGGGCAATAAGAAATGACAGGCAGGGGCTTCCCTGGTGGTGCAGTGGTTGAGAATCTGCCTGCCAATGCAGGGGACACGGGTTCGAGCCCTGGTCTGGGAAGATCCCACATGCCACGGAGCAACTGGGCCCGTGAGCCACAATTACTGAGCCTGCGCGTCTGGAGCCTGTGCTCCGCAACAAGAGAGGCCGCGATGGTGAAAGGCCTGCGCACCGCGATGAAGAGTGGTCCCCACTTGCCACAACTAGAGAAAGCCCTCGCACAGAAACGAAGACCCAACACAGTCATAAATAAATAAAGAAATAAATAAAAGAACGTGAATTTCTTTAAAAAAAAAAAAAAGAAATGACAGGCAACTTCAGAAGAAATAAAATTTCTATTAGGATTTGTTCTAAGATTACATCAAAGCAATTCATATGTTTTAATCTGCAGAGAGAAAAAGCAACTACTTGGGGTTTGTGCCTGGGGGCTGCCTCTGTGTATCGAACCACACAGTTTGCATAATGAACAATTTTCATTCAATCAGGATCTCAGCATAGATAGCTCCCACTCAAAAGGTCCTAGACAAGGGCTCATAGTTTTTATTCTCCCAGCTCCCCCTGCTGGAGGAACATCATTTAACAGGAGAAAAGGATACCGGGCGGCTCTCTAAGCCTCTGCTCTAAATTCAGGTCCTTTATTAAGTTAGAGACCTGACTTTATAAACACCCCCCCTCCCCAAACAGGAAGGACCTAGAAAGGTCCTCTGTAAGATACCAGCGTGCACCTCCTTTAGTAATTCCTGTAAGAGGAGAGAGGCCGCAGGGTTGTGGCATGAAAGCCCTTGCCCTTTCTGCTGTTTACTGAGTTAGGGATTTTAGAAACGTCTATTTGCATTCTGGCCTAAACATGGAGGGACTGAAGTTGCTGGAACTTGACTGGTGGACATGGTCGCCGGTGTAAAACCCCACATGTCATTCCTACCTGGCTAATCATCTTTCAAGTTTCCCAGCTGTCCAAGGTCTTCATAAAATAAAATGGAAAAAAAAAAAAAGCTACCCAAAGGGAATTGCATTTTCATGCACAATGGAAAACGTAAAAGCTGAACAAATCGTTTTGAAATACTGGCATAGACGACACTGGATTGGAGGAAGGAAAGTCCCGGGTGAGCAGGCTGCGCCAGGACCGGGGCTGCGGCCTAATCCCGCTTGATCCGAGGGCTTAGCGTGGCCCCAGCTCTCCTCTCTCGCCGCGGAAGCCGCAGAACCGCTCTGCTCCATCCACCTGGCTCCATCCCGAGCCGAGCGCCGGCTGCTTTCCCGCGGGGAGCCTGCGCCGGGAGGGTGAGCGACACGAAGCCGTGTGAACTGTTGTCGAAAACCTGGGATGATCATTTAAATGTTTAAAATATGCACATGGTAATTCAAAACTAATTACCCTGAGCACATTTGAAACGTTTACGCCATCAGCTCTGGATCCTGCCTACTGATTGTGGGCCACAGCTCACTCTGGTGTTTCTGTAAACTGCTCCAGCGATTTTAACTTCCAGGCTAAATCAGGCAGCGAAGGCCCTGCCTCAGCCCTGGTTGGTGGAGGGACCCCTTCCCCCCACGTCCAGGAGAGGAGGCTGCGCGCCGTTCCCCAGGAGAGCCATTTGTCATGGTCAGGGAGCTCTGGCTGCCTTTCTCTCAGTGCTGTTCATAATTGTCATTTCCATTATTTAATTTAGGTTAAAATGACCTCTGTCCTCACCTATACCTTTTCTCCTGCTCCCTCGCCATCCCCCTCCTCTGCCCCGGGGGGGGGCGGGGGAGGGGCGTATATCCTAGTTCACTCAAGCGCATCTGAAAGTTGCCTTGACCGTTCATATCCACTTGGCTACTTTTCCATTTGGGGGTGAATATGGGAAATTCTGGAAGGCCAAGGGGTTGTAAGGTGGCCTCATGCACCAGAGCTGTCTTGAGAACAGGACTGAGGTGGGCCCACCTGAGGGAGGAGCTGCCGTTGCTGAGCACGGGTTACTGTAGCCGAGGGCACGCGCGTGCACATGCCACATGCGTGCACACGCACCTCACACGCGGGGCAAACCCTGCTTACAGACTGGACTAATTAGACCTAGGCAGGTCCTGAAGCAAATTCAGTTCCCCATTTTCCGGAATAAGATGAGTTCTCTTCCTTTGGGGGCACTAAACCAGCAGTCCAGTAGCTAAGAGACTGAGAAGCGTGATGCTGTGGCCGAAATAACTTGGACTTCCGCAGTTTTTTCAAGGAGACTGACCTCGGCTGAGGAGCTGGAGTGGGAGGAGGCACGGCCCTAGAGTCAAGGAATGAGCGCCGGTTTGTAAATACGCTCCAGGAAACGGGGGAGTGATGGCCAGTGCCGTCTTAGCGCTTTGAAGATGCCAGTGGTGGGTATTAGACGTTGAGGAATACAAAACTGGGTTAGAATCCCACAGCCGGCTGAAGGTTGATCGAGTGATATTACTGGGTTTAACTAGAGCCATTAAGAGACTCTTTGTTATCCCCACAGCACTGCCTCCAAAGCTATCACATGAGCCATAATGCGAGGGAGAATTTCCATTCCATCAACAAGAGAGGGAGCCAGTCTATCTTTGTCCAAAGAAAATGAGCTGCCCAGCATGAAGCTTGTGAGGAAAGGAGTGTACAACACTCCAGTAACATCCCCTGCAGGATTTCCTCGGCTGTTTAGTTGGCTAAGCAGAGAGGCCGCACTGGAGCAATCCTCCCGGGTACCTGGCTGGCCAGAACACCAGCTCTAGAAGCAGCCGACAATTGGTCAATTAAAGACAAAGGACGCTCGCTGGGACCCGCATTCCAAAGGGCTTAAGTATTAAGCTCCGAGAAAATCAAGGTCTAGGCCGCTCTCCTGATGTTCAGCAATCTGGCTTACTATTTCTCTACAAAGATCCATCACTTGAAGCACGCTGATTTACTTGCTATCACCCACACCCGCTTCTCTTTGTCCTGCTCCCGAGCCTACGCGTGTGCCGTTCCTTCAGCTGGAAATGGACCTCTCTTTTCTCCCTGCCAATCCATTTTCTCGCCCTTACGAGGACAACTCACACGTGTTGGGACTGCCTCCACCAGAGTCTTTTCTCTCCTCTCCACCCGCTCCTTTCCCACACCACACACACACTCAATCTGCTATTTCTTTGCTTGTTTATAAGAAGTGTTCTTCCATGTTGTGGGTCTTCCCCCAGAGGGATTAAATTTGGAGACAAGGGACCGAGTCATATTTATTTCCTTTGCATTTCTTGTGGCATCTCAAATGGGGTTTTCACATCAGGAAACAGCCTCGCTAGATATACCGACTGACCCAGCAGTTTTATAGCTGGAGTTAGAAGTCGGAAAAGATGATCCAGCTTATGCCCCCTCCCACGCCGAGCAAAAACTGTATCCCTCATTCAGATGTTCCTGGCATCCTATAACTTGCCCAAAGCTGGATTTATTGCTCCCGCTGTAAAGTGTATCTTCTCTAAGCCTCACTTAAAAGCTACCACTTGGCAGAAGATCAAGTTAGAAGTGCAGGATAGCAGGTGATGGCAAGGGTAGGGGCGGGTGGGGAGGGCGGAGTGGAGCAAATAATTGAAGCTCCGAGAACTACCCCAGCTCAATATTTAACCTAACTGGTAATTTGCTGTGACAATTATGTCACGAACGGAACACCACTACGATGCAGGAATGTCGCTAATTAAGAGGGCTCTGCTTTCCTAGCCTCCCGCACTTGAGTAACACACACGAAATGAGACTCGGCTCCAGGAGCTAAAGGTTCTATTAGGAGTCACGTGCAGCTTGGCTGGGGTGTGCACATCCACCCGGGCAGGAGTGATGGTGCCCCGGGAAGCCTGCTAACACCTCCAGTTCTCCCTCGGAGGGAGAAGGCCAGAGAGCCGTGTGGGCCTCTCACAACACGAGAGCCCTTTGACTGACAGGCACCTTCCCCGGAATGCCCTGTGCGTGCCTCCACCGCAAATGGAAACGCTTTCCCACAGCCCCGCTCTCCAACCAGCAAGGCTCGGCGTGGGTTTGATCCTTCAAGAGTAACTTTAATAAGGATATTCATAAAAAGTCCATGGCAACGAATCTTCCTCTTCAAGATGGAGAGGAAGACAGAAACAGGACACACACGTGTGCGCGTGCGCGCGCACACACACACACACACACACACACACAAACACCCTAACCGCTGGCAGGAAGACAAAAGAATATTATTAGGGGCTTCCCTGGTGGCGCAGTGGTTAAGAATCCGCCTGCCAATGCAGGGGACACGGGTTCAAGCCCTGGTCTGGGAGGATCCCACATGCCGCGGAGCAACTAAGCCCGTGCGCCACAACTACTGAGCCTGCGCACCTAGAGCTCGTGCTCCACAACAAGAGAAGCCATTGCAACGAGAGAAGCCTGCGCAACACAGCAAAGAGAAGCCCCTGCCCACCACAACTAGAGAAAGCCAGCGCACAGCAACTTAGACCCAACATAGCCAAAAATAAATAGATAGATAAATAAAATCTATAAAAAAGGAATATTATTAAAATCATAGCCATAAAGAAGGATGTTGCCATCTTCTAAATTGACTGCTAGATTCATGGAACGTGGCTAAGCAAGACAAACCATTTTCTGTTTAATTAGTGGCTCCTTCATGGAAGGTTTGCTGCCTGGAGAGAGCCCATCAGAGGAGGAGCGCTCGTCTACAGGGATGCACCTTCGAAAGCTGTTCAAATTTTAAATAAATGGTGGAGAAAGAAATTGGTGGTGGTGGTAGTGGTAGGGGGTGGTTTGCTGTGGAGGCAGAAGAGCTTCTACAAAGACCAGCTTTGCATTCCAAGCCTACGTGCTGGGGAGATCAGCTTTCCGAAGCAAACATAAGCCTCTAAAATTTTAGGCCAATAGAAATGACCTCTGTACCATGGCTGACTGAAGATATAAATAAACTTCAACATGAACAGCAGTGTCCACCGTGAGAGGAGAGATGAGAGTCCAATCAGAGCTTATTTTTAAAAGGTCCTGGTTGTTCTGACTCCGTTTCGGGGTAGGGCATTCATGGGCACAAAGCTGCCGTTCCCTGCAGCGAGCTCCTCTGCTTTCCCGGGCACCAGCGCCTAGTTACCTAACCATAGAAAGGAAGCTGCACCACACAAGTTAAATATAGGCTGAGTTATCTGTATTTTACAAGCACCAAGAATGTTAACTGAGGAAGCTGTCATTTTTAATGACAGCACAAACTTCCAATTACCAAGTGGGTAATACCCCAGGGAGCACGTATGATTTTGTAAGATTGGCTCACAATTATCAAAAGTTTACACGATTACTTTTGAATTGGATATAAATATTTCTCACGAGGCAGGTGGGATTGTTTTTCACGTGGTCTATATTCAAGGCCAAAAAAGAAACTGCTTTCTTGAAAAGTATACATCGGAGATTTATCAACAGCTAAGGAGTAAGGGGGTCCAAGGTGACAGCCATGAAGAACCTGACAAAGCTAGAAGGCTGTAAAAAAATGGCCAGGTGGTAGGTTCGGTCTCAAGAACAGCCACAAGTTCACTGGCGAGTCACAAACTCTTATGACAAGCCCAGTGCAAGAGTTGGGGTCTGGCAATAGGTAATACATGTTAAGTCCTCCTACCTCAACCATGGTCAAACATTACTCATACAGGGGCCCAGTTTCCTTTGGTGCCATCTACCTAACTCTCATGGCATCTACATAGCTTCATCTGCCAGCGGTGAATATGGAATGAATGGCTGTTAGCCGGTGTTGTGTTTTCCATATAGATCAGATGGCCCCTGACCTAAATGAAGGATACAATTTGTGAGTCTCAAATCAACCAATTCTTTGTGAAATCTTTTCTGATGACTCCAGTCTCCAGTGATCTCTCCATTTACTGAATTTTAATTTGAGTCGTGATATTACTACTTAGCCCCAAGCCTTGCTCCAAATAGACTGCAGTTCTTGTGGACAAGGTTATCTTGATTTTTTTTTTTTTGGCTGCACTGGGTCTTCATTCCTACACGCGGGCTTTCTCTAGTTGCGGGGAGTGGGGGCTACTCTTCATTGCGGTGCGTGAGCTTCTCATCGCGGTGGCTCCTCTTGTTGCGGAGCACAGGTTGTCGGCACACGGGCTCAGTAGTCGTGGCTTGCGAGCTCTACAGTGCAGGCTCAGTAATTGTGGCGCACGGGCTTAGCTGCTCTGCAGCATGTGGTATCTTCCCGGACCAGGGATTGAACCCGTGTCCCCTGCATTGGCAGGAGGATTCTTAACCACTGCGCCACCAGGGAAGTCCCGGTTATCTTGATTTAAAGTCATCTAGGGGAATTCCCTGGCGGTCCAGTGGTTAGGACTCCGTACTTTCACTGCTGAGGGCATGAGTTCAATACCTGGTTGTGGAACTAGGATCCCGCAAGCTGTGCAGTGTGGCCAAAAAACAAACCAACCAACAAAATTAGTCACCTAGAAGGAGAGGGTGGCACAGGTGGTCAATGAAGACAGGTGTTACATACTTTTATCAATGACTTGAAACCTCCATCGCAAATGTAATGAAAAGATTTTTAATAATCATTCATTAATAGCTTTAGATAAAGAATCAGGTTGATTTATAAAGCAAGTCAGATGTGTTCAAGAGGCCATTTCTAGCAGAAAACAAGAGGATCCAAGCCTCCTCTCACAGCCACAACCCCGTCCATGTGGTAGGTAGGATGAAGCCACCGGTGGCTGTGGGCCTCTCTTGCGCCTCTCCTTCCTGGTCTTCTACCTGCTGTTGCTCCAGAGGATTCTAGTGCCTGCTCAAATCACCTGCCAGCCCTTGAGGGTCAGAGGAGCTCTCACTGGACTGAGGCAAAGAAAGCACAGAGAAACGTACAGAGCAAGAAGAGAAGGCACACATTTTCACAGTGCAACAAAGGATAATGCTTCTGCCTATCAAAATCTGAGTTTATGGTAACAATTAGAAAGTATGTGTACATCTAAACTAATACAATGTTATATGCCAATTATATCTCAATAAAAATAAAATTTAAAAAGCTAGAAAATATACATATCCAGTAGGTGAATTGGCTCAATAAATTTACACGTTCATACAGGCAAATACGAATTAAAATTATGCAGATCTAAAAAAAATAATGCAGATCTATTTTTATTGAAGTAGGAAAGAGGTCCATCCTTTAGTGCTAGGAGCAAAGTGTTACAAAATAGTATGCATAATATCATCCCATTTTTAAGTTAAAACTATATACACATACAAGCACAGAGAAAAGTAGTCAGCTATACAAGCAGTTATTGCTGATTGGTGGGACAATTTTGTTTTTTGTTTTTTCTTGTCTGCAGGTTACTTTTCTACGATGAACATGGATTACTTGTGTTAAGAAATAATCAATGGTCCTAACAGTACCCATTCTTTTCCTTTTTTTCCTTGACATTAACAATACTTATCAGCTTAATAATAAAACATGCTCAGTTGAGTTTTTTTTTCCAAAACAAGGAAAATTAAACATCTAAAGTCTCTCTTTTTTGAGGAAAAAAATGAGTTCCCAAAAGTGTTTCTGAAAGCCAGAACTCTACCAGCAGAGTGGATTATAAAACTAAGAGCTAACAAACCGCATAAAAAGGGGAGGGGGAGTACGAGGGGGGAAATCCTCTCTTTGAGATAAGGAAACAATCAGTTTACTGGGGGGAGAAGTGGCTTTCTAACAAGTGACAAGGAAAGGAGATGGAACAGTTTCATTTTCTATAAATAAAACCTCAGAAGGCATATTGCCAAAGAAACACGTCAATATATAAACCTTTATATACTGGGCCACCAAACTTCACTTTTAGACAGTATATTAATTATATAATCAATAACCGTGGGTTTCATTAGTGTATTAAACACCACAATCGCTGTTATTTATACTTTTCGAAGACAGGCCACTCAGGAAAGAAATGTCGGGGAGGGGAAGTTTTCGACCCTGCAGTTCAAAAAGTCAGAACAAGCACACTGGAGATAAGCAAGGCTTTAATGGAAAGCATAAAACACTGAAAATATGGACAGAAATCAAATTATTACCCTTCCCCCCCCCCCCCGCCTCCTTCACAATGAGACTGGAGGGAATCCAAGAGCCATTTAAAATAAAGGTGAAATGATTAGATTTTTTCCTAATTGCCTAACGCTGATGTCATGGTGTACGCAAAATAAACATTGATCTCTAAGTGAAAGATGAGAAATAGAACACGAACAGCCTTTCGAGGTAAACTATCTCCAAGAGAATTCTAAGAACTGTGGGCCAGAATCTATTTAGGCAACCCTTAGGGACCTGAAGCTCTTAAAAGCATAACAGTGGAGACAATTTCTGATGCTCCGCTACTGGTGATTTGATTTTTAGTAGGGAATCTGCTAAACATCCTCCCTTGAGGGAGCCGCCCTATCTCAGAACATCCCCTGTGGACTTCTAATCGCATCTGCGTAGACGTACTCGTGTCACCGCGTGGGCATCGAGAACGCGTGGCGGCCGGTACAATGTTCCAGAGACGCGTCAGGGTCGCACTGTTGGTCAGTGCTCTTCACGGGGTGGAAGCCATGATGGGGAAAGAAGGCAATGCTGGGAGCAGCGGATATAAAAGACTCATTACCGGACTGAAAGCTAGATTGCCACTTCTAACCCACAATTTGTCAATCCACCAGAGTGCTGAAGAGTATAATTTTCTAGTCAGCGCTTTACACGCAAGGTCAGACAGAAAGGAGCTTCCATAAAAATCGTTGAGGCCTTGGCCAAAGAATCAAGTGCAGCCCAGTGGCCATCTTCTGAGACTAGAATGTGCTCAATTAGTGGGCCTGAGAAAGGGCCGCTCTACGTTCTGGGAAATGGGAGTCACCCTGCCTAGCGCCGGCTGGTTCCTCCCGAAAGAGGACAGCTAAGGATGACACAGACAGGACGTGATCACTGCCCGCCTCCACCAAGGGCCTCCACGTGCCCCATTTGCCCAGATTAAAAACCAGGGCCTGGTGCTGCACGAAGACTGCGACGCTGCCTAGATGCTTGGAGAGAGGTGCGCAGCAAACGCCAAGCGGTGGGCTGCAGCAAGCAGATAGGTAATTAATATGATTAGGAACACAGAGAGGAGGCATGCTCTTGCCGACGGAAAAGCCCAGTAGCATAATTACTGTTTTCTTACCAGCTCACTGTCTGTTCACATTTCAAAGCCTGGCTGGTGTTAAGACTGCTGTGTAAACATCAATAAAATCCCAAAGTGCCAGATCATCAGCATTCCAGGGCACAATGGCTCTTTGTTTTTGGTATTTTTATTCTTTTAAAGATGCATTTCGGGGTTGCAAACATTAGGAAGAATCATCTCCATGCTTTGGACTAATCTTCGAGTTTGTAATGAGTTAACATCTCCCCCCAGTGAACATTTATTATGAAGGCTAATTAATTGCTTTCCAGTTACAAGAGCCCTTTGCATTCAAAGAAAGTAGGATTCACAAGCAGAGAATATACTGTTTATTAAACAAAGCAATGGAAACAAAGGGCTTCTCCTTTCAAAATCCCTTCTATTTAACATAGCTTTAATCAAGAAAAGAAACATACAAATGCAAGAAATATGTACAGGTGGAAAAGGCATACCAACCAAAATGCAACATTAACGGAAGGGAAAACTAAAGCAGTGCTCTGTAGGTGCCTGGATGTCCCTAGGGGACAGCAAGTCAATGCTTATCAGCCTTCCTCAGAAGAGACAATTTTGATTAATATCAGACCCATCTGACTCAGTCCATTAGACCCTGAAGGAAGGATATTTTCAGATAGAAAAGATATGACTTTGATTAATAATTCTACCCTATTGCCATTCCAAGCATTAACAGCTACGTGGCACCTCTGGAAAGAGAGCCTCTGAATTCTAGGAAGACACGCCTACTGAAACACCCAGGTTCCGCTGCACAATCACTCCTCGGCTCTCCCTCCCGAGAAGGGACCCGAGTCCTGGGGGTGTCACCACTGGAGAAGTGGAAACCCTGCTTACATAATTTATTTCACTGTCTGCAGATTTAGGGTCAGTTACTCGTGACATAATTCCTGGTTGAAGATAATGAAATCTTAATAAAACTGACAAAAGCCTAAAGACAGAGGGAGTGACTGGTACTACACTCCCCGCCAGCTGACCCCCAGGTCTGACACGGTTTACACCACAGCCCTCCGAGCGTATTTCCCTTTGCTGCCAGTGGGTTCCCAGATGCGCACAAGAGGCAATGGCTTAGTCCCCCCCAGAGAGGCACTCTGCACCGTGCAGCTAACGGAGTCGTCAGGCGGGGGGGGCGGGGGGGAGGTCGGGGGTCGGGGGTCAGTTCGCTTTAGCCCTCTGTCTACAAACTCCTGCCCCGTCAGCAGGCTCAGCTCACATCGCCGCGGCGTTTCTCCTGATGCTCGTGATCAACCTCCTGCCATACTCTCTGTAGTCCACGGGCTTTACGTCCATCACAGTGGCCTTAATTCGAGACTCATCCTTTGAAAAGAGAAAAGCGATTTGTGAACGGAGGAAAGCCTGTGGCCATGGGGCCATGGTTTCAATGATCCCAGCAGGAGAAATCACAAAGACACGCTGGGTTCAGAGTTCTGTCATTCCGATAAAGAAACGATGATGGTGAGAGCCCAGGGCAGAGTTTCTGGGGCCGGGAGAGTGGACAAAGGCCTCCCTTCACTACAGACCCCTTCCACCTGTTCCTCGTGCTCCCAAACACTCAGGAACCTAGACTCCAAGTGCGATGGACCTTAGAGGGCTCATGAAGTTCAATTTATTCTCTTTACAGAGGGGGAAACAGGAGCCCAGAGAAGACAGTGACTTCCTAAAGCCACACAGCTGGCTCTGAAAGCAGGGACTGTGGGGAGAGGAGAAGCACCCGCAGCAGAGGAGGGAGGCCTGCCGTGGGCCCACCTCAGCCCTGAGAGAGGCGACCTCGCTGCCCTTCACCTCCCCTGTCCACACCACTCAGGGACCGAGCGACCCTTCCATCCCTCCCTCCCGACACCACCCTGACATCATATCACTGACATCTGGAGTCCCTGTCTCATTTAACGCTCACAAAACCAAGCACAGCTATCAGCAGTTATTAGGGTTAAGGTCTGACAATAAAACAGAACGAGTAAACCCTGAGGCAAGCAGAGAAGTTTTCTGAATTCTCTCCCCTCGCCAGTTCACTAGGTTGGACGCTGCCTGCAGAGGCAGAACAGGGTGAGGCCAGCTCAGGGGCTCACACACTACAGTGTGCTCTGTACTGACTAAACCCAGTCGTATTTCTAAGCATGGTTGAGAGCAAAGCTCTGAGGTTGGACTGCCTGTGTGCCATTATTAGCTCTGCCACTTGCTAGCATATGAATTTAGGCAAGTTACTCATTCTCCGTATGCCTACATTTTTTTGCTGGTGAAAACGGGGCTAACAATAGTTTCTACACATAGGGTTACTGCCAGGATGAAGCGAGACAATGTATGTAAAGAGTGTAGAACAGTATCTGGCAGATAGTAAGTACTCAATAAAGGCTGTTTCATCATGACTTTACAACCGTATGATGTTATGAGCAATTTAAGGAATTTTCAAGGTAATTTTAACTACATATGGTCTTTGTTTCACATACTGACTTTAGAACCCAAACCATGTGGAAGATGTGAGTCCATTTTGTCGGGACACAAACCAAAAAACCCCAGGTTTTAACTGAAAAGGTCACACAGTGGGACTTCCCTGGAGGTCCAGTGGTTAAGACTCCGCACTCCCAATGCAGGGGGCACAGGTTTGATCCCTGGGGAAACTAAGATCTGGCTTGCCGCACAGCACAGCCAAAAAAAAGGCCACATAGCATTTTTTCTCTGGATGTTGACACTGGACGAGACCCTTAACCTCTCTTTAAGTCTGTTTCCTCATCTGAAAACAGGATGACGCTTGGTACCCCAGTGCTGGGAAGATTCAATGCATAATAAATGCAGGGTGCTTAGTGTTGTGTCTGGAACACAGTAAGCAAGGAACTGACAGTTAACACTATAATGTTGCTGGGGGTGACAAACAGCAGTTCCCCACTGCTAACCCTCCTGCACCTTGGGTGATGTTACTTACATTGTAGGTCTCCAATTTGACCCTGATCCTGAATGTAAAAGATCTAAAGTTGGCATTCTGGAAAACTTCCTCAAATGCTTGCTCGTTCTGCAAAAACAAACGTAAAACTGTAGGCATGGAAACTACCAGACCATCTGAAAATGTCCGTAAGATTTCTGAAAAGACTTTGAGGAAAATCCTTGAGAAAATGATCACCCCCAGTGGTTTAAAATTTCTTAGGAATGACTAAGGTGACATTTCATCACATAAAACTGTTTAGGTAGAATTTTATTAAAAATTAAAATACTCTACCTGGAGTACTCAAATTCATAGGGACGGAAAGTGGAATGATGGCTGCCAGGGGCAGTGGAGAGTTAGTGTTTAATGGGTCCAGAGTTTCGGCTTAGGAGGATGAAAAAGTTCTCGAGCTTGATGACGGTGATGGTTGCGCAACAATGTGAACGTATTTAATGCCACTGAACTTACACTTAAAAATGGTTAAAATGGTAAATTTTATGTATATTTTACCACAATAAAAAAAAACTGAAACACTCTTAGGAAACACATTTCTAAACTTTAAAAGTCTGTGATGGAATAGATCTGCGGCTCGCACCTTCATCACAAATTAAGAATGGGAGGACACACTCAGAAAAAAGTTCAAGTTGTCATATGCATTATTTCAGCCTCTGGATTTACAGCTATGGATTTGGTGAGGAAGTGAGGAAGACAGGAAAAGTAGGCAAAGGTTAGGGAAAAAGTTTAAAAACGATACTCCTCTCTCCCTCTTTCTCTGGCCCCTCAAATACTATTTGATTAAGCTTCTGAATTAAAAAAAAAAAAGTCTGGTAAACAGAGAGGGATCAGAGAAAGCATTTTATATAAATATGCATAAAATAAATGTACAGGAACTTTTTAAAAAATAGTTCTTTGCAAGCCACTTGAAACATGAAAATAGCTTTATTATATATAGAACTGTTTTGTGTAAAGGTTACTACACACACACACACACACAAAGTCCTCAGGCTTTCGGGTATGTAAATAAAACAATGTGTTAAACCTTCAGAAAATCATACCAGCTGCCATCATTCTTTCAAGATCAGTGAAAGCATGGAGCGCATACTCCAAGAATATCATGGTTCCTGAGGAAAGAATTTCTATATGTCCTCATTCACTGGCAGTGAAACCAGCCAAATGTAATAAGCTCATAAAAAATCCTGAAAGGCTGCCTCAAGCCTTAAAATCTGGTATGAAAATAGAGGACCAGGCAAAACAGATAAAAGATACCATCATACTTTAAAGTCAATTCCAGTTATTTCTGTAAAAGGGTTTGTTGGGATTATTTTTAGAGAGCTCATGGACAATTTCAAAGAGACACAGGGGCAGAGCTAAACGGACAGAAGAGAAGACAGAAAAGAAAAACACACACACACCAAAACAAATGACAAATCCTTTTTTTGTTAGTGGCTTTTATAAGTATCCTAACCAATTTGGAGGAAAACAGGGGAAAAAAATCTACAGATAGATGCTAATTTGTGTGGCCCAGAAAATATAGCTTTTATTGGTCTTTACATGTTTTATCTGAGCAAGTACCTTTCTTAAGTTTAGGATAATTAGTAATCTATTCCCTGAATTAAATAAAACTAATATGTGAAAATACTAATTTACAAAAATGAAATGGAGAAAGTTATCTTATGAAAGAAAGTTACTTCGTAAGAATTCCATCTGACAACATGAAATGAGCAAGTACCTTATACGTGAATTTAAACGAGGATTTGACTCAACTTTTCAGAAAACTGTTTATTACATTAAAAAGGCACATCTGGAATGGATAAAGATGTGGTACATATACACAATGGAATACTACTCAGCCATAAAAAAGAACGAAATACTGCCATTTGCAGCAACATGGATGCAACTAGAGATTATCATACTAAATAAGTCAGAAAAAGAAAGACAAATACCATACATGTGGAATCTAAAATATCACACAAATGAACCTATCTACAAAGCAGAAACAGACTCACAGACACAGAGAACAGACTTGTGGTTACCAAGGTGGGGAGAGGTGGGGGGAGAGGAATGGACTGGGAGTTTGGGGTTAGTAGATGTAAACTATTACATTTAGAATGGATAACAAGGTCTTACTGTAGCACAGGGAACTATTCAATGTCCCGGGATAAACCACAATGGATAAACCATAATGGACTTAAAGTCCAACACACACTCAAAAAAAAAAAAAAAAAAAAAAAGGCACACCTGTACTTCAGCTAATTTCAGAAGACACCTTCCAGATCTCAAGTGATTGCAGGCACACCAACTCTTGGTGTGCTAACAGTAACAGGAGAAAAACATGCTGGAAAGTGCTGTTTTTAAAGCATTTTATAGACACTACTTCATGCCTCATTGTTAGCACATCCAAGGTGGACACAATTAGACAGAATCGGATGAGCTCTCAAATAATCATCAGTGAGAAACTATACAACACCCAAAAGCAACAAACCAAAAAATATTAAAGAGCCAAAAATGGGTAAGTGTTACAGCATGGGAACTATTACAGTAATAATACAAGACGCGGCTGACCTTCTCTTTTAACTCCCCAAGATAAGCAGTGCTTTGTCCAAGGATGGCCTCTGCAGACTCCTGGAAACATGTGACCCACTGATTCTCTTGAAAATCAGCAATATTTACCTAAAAAACACAACTCTACGTTATTTCAGCAAAGAAATAATAAAAGGAAGACACACTAAGGAGACTGGGAGATTAACTTTTTCTACTCATTAAAATAATTTCTAGGGAAAAAACCCATTTCCACTATATATGCCATATTCTTTCCAAAGAATGTAAAAAGCATCCAAGAAAGAAGTTCAAAGTGTAAGTCTGGATCACAGCAGGAACATGATGTGGTGTGGATGTGTGATTTCAGATCTCAGTGGAGATACAGCCCAGCTAAACTCTCCTTCAGACACAGAATCTGGGCACAATGGACTCAGTGGCCCTCCAGCCACAATGGCCTTTGGACTAAAGGTTTTAAACAAGCCACCAAAGTCCTCTGCATTTTAAATTGTACATCCTTCAGTCACCAGGAGGCACTCCATAAGACAGCTCTCAGTCACTGCTGGCATCCCAGACAATTTGAAAGCCTGAACTAAGAGACAGTGCCAGGCATGTGGTACAGACTCAAGAAACACCACAGTGGTCCTCATCCACCCATTCTACTTACTGACAGGATCATGCGGTACTTGAAATTCGGAAATTCACTGTCACACTTTTCGCAGCGGTACAATCCATTCTGTTGATCAATCACTTTCTTATTGCAGTCCTGAGTTGGGCAGGCCTGGTACATACAGTTCTCTTTGCGAAGATACACCACTGTCGCCACAGAGCTAAAATAGTCGGGCTTCAGGAGAAAAGAGTGACGTGAGACACAGAGCACAGGCCTATGTTCAGGACTGGACTTGCCCTTACACATGAGGAGTAAGTGTTTACATATTCTAATTCTCATGATCACAATGTGATTACTGGGAATAATTCATTCTACATTTTTAGAAGTCACTTGTGCTGATTATAAAACCCATGAAGGTAATAAACCAAGTTATAAAGCATATTATTCCTTAACAATAAAAGAATTCTAAATTAGACTAAATTAATTAAAACTGAAACAGATTATATGAAAGACAAAGACTTCAAGAGACAAAGACTTGTTCCTCCTTTTCCTCTGACCCTCCAAAGGTAACAGAACCAGGAAATACAGAGGAATGCAGTAAAATCTAGCACAGTTATGTTCAACCATTCCGCCCACATTACAAACAACAGCAATGATTTCTAGCGTCTAGATTCAACTTTATTTGGCCAGGTGTCAGCAAGCTTTTTCTGTAAAAAGCTAGACAGTAACTAATTCAGGCTTTACAAGCCATTGGGTCACAGTCTTTGTTGCAGCCACTCACCCTGCTGCTGTGGTGCAAGATCGTCCACAGACAGTACGGAGATGAGAGCGGGTGGCTGGTTTCAGTGCACTTGTATTTACAACAGGCAGCAGGCTGGATATGGCCCGTGGGCCTGTTTGTGAACCCCTGGTCTAAGTCATCAAATTTAGAATGCAAAAAGACTGAACAAGTGTCTTCAAAGTGGAGTCGTCCCTGATAAGTAAGTGTAGCAAGGGCCAAGTCATGTGCACGGGCTTTATGTTGCTATTTGCTTTGCCTTTTAACTCTCATGGAAAGGCTACGGGATGAATAATTTTGGGGGGCAAGCAGTTCCCTCTGGGTGTACTCAATTCAGGGCCAGGTCAGCAGCCTCTGGGGCTTCCTGATGTTTCAGAACAGAAGAGGCAAAACAATATGGTGGATGTTTAAAGAGCTCGGGCAAATCCTCACTCTAAAAGGGCCTAGAGAAGGGGAGTCTCTGAGGAGAATGCCTGAAGGGTGTTTCTGTATTTCCAGGTAAGGTCCAGATTCAAAGTGTGACTTGAAAGTTTGGGTGCGAACAGGTATTCTCTAGGCCTGATTTCTTGTTACATACTGTCTACCCCTAGATCTAAGAAAGAAACTGGTTGACAAGAGACACAGATCTGTCCAATGTTTCATTCTCAGGATGCTGTATAACAGCATTATGAATTGCAGTCATTGATAATGATGAATAAGAGAGTATAGCGAAATGAGACAGTAAGGAATAAAAACTATATTGTATAACATGAAAATAATAAAGCAGGAATTACTGGTTTGGGGAGCATAAAGGAGAAATAAATGATTTAAATATTGAACTGCTGACAGAATACAGGTTTAGATTAAGATGGGAGGAGGGTCATTAAATACAAACATTGAAAGGGAAGTTGCAAACTAAAGTCAAATACCAGAGCCATTCTTGTCAGAGAATACCAGCAGCGCTCAGCCCACGAGACGTTAATATTCTACAGCCAGTGAGGGCACATGTGAACCGCCCGATGTCTGATGCTGAGACTGACTAATGCTTGGTGTGAGCTATAATCTCAAAAGCCACCTTCTTCATATATGGCCATTTCAGTTTGCAGGAACAATCAGAGAAAAGAAATATGGACCCAAAGGCAGTTCATAAAATACACAACCTGATTACTACCACTTCGCTAAGATCCCTCTGAGAACTACACAACTCTCTAAGTCAAAGCTTGAACATCTTTCTGCCTCAACCTACCTGAGGGATGTAACATACTCCTATTAGAAAGCACAGCTCCTTCATTCTGGATGGCATCCTCAACCATCACGCCATGCTCTGGGCAGAGCCCCAGGTAAGACTCATAGCTCTGAATTAAGGTCTAACAGCTGGTACCAGAACTGGGATCTGAAAACTATTGTCTCGCACATTTTACATGCTTTTGTGAAGAAAGTTAGGAATGCAGATACCTTGTCACCTTGGCCCAAGTTCTCTGATTTAACCTCATATAAAGTTTTCCAGTTGGTGTTGCTCCCTCCTATTCCTCCACTCTTTAGATCAGAGATGGAAACGCCAGCTAAGGCTTGTCCTTCCGAGTCAAACCTGAAAAACAAAGAATAACAGGCACTATATATGCTTACTGAATATGATACTTGCTCCTACATGTTATATACGGGCTATCCACTCCCCATCCAACTTCTTTTTTTTCTTTATTTCTTTTTTTCTTTTTTTTTTTTTGGCTGCGCTGGGTCTTCGTTGCGCGGGCTTTCTCTAGTTGTGGCGAGCGTGGGCTACTCTTCGTTGCAGTATGTGGGCTTCTTACTGTGGTGGCTTCTCTTGTTGCGGAGCACGGGTTCTAGGTGTGCGGGCTTCAGTAGTTGTGGCACGCAGGCTTCAGTAGTTGTGGCACGCGGGCTCAGCAGTTGTGACACGCAGGCTCAGCAGTTGTGGCTCACGGTCTCTAGAGCAGCCTCAGTAGTTGTGGCGCATGGGCTTAGTTGCTCCACGGCATGTGGGATCTTCCCAGACCAGGGCTCGAACCCACGTCCTCTGCACTGGCAGGCGGATTCTTAACCACTGTGCCACCAGGGAAGCCCCCCCACCCAACTTTCACAGGTCACGGCCAAGTGAGCTGATGGTACTATCTTCCTCATTGTATCTTAAGTCTACTGAAGAAATGGAATGACCTCTTTTTTATCTCAATTGCTTTGATGCCCCCCAGTGGTCAAGAAAGACAGTGCCCAACTACCACAGAAACTTTTCTTAAATGAGCCTTGCATATCAACGCTGGCCGGAGGGCCCAAGGCCTGAAAACAGTAACCCAGAAAGTCAACAACAAAAAAAGCAACAATGGAGAGCTGTGGTATAGTTCTTTGGGCTACTGATGCTCATTCTTGCTCAGCAGCTGCATTTTTATCATCACTGAAATGTATCAGGATAGAAGGGGACAGTTGACATATTTTAACAGGGTAGCAAAAAGTGTTCCCATGGTGAAAGATCTTTTAAGCCTGGTATAATTTCAAAAGATATGATTCAAAGTAATTTATTAGAAGGTATTTATCTGTTTCCTTGTAGATTTACCTTCCTAGCGAGATTTTACTCATGCCTATATATATATATATATATATATATATATATATATATATATATATATATGTGTATATATATATATATATATATATATACACACACACACACATATATATTTTTTTTTTAAGTTATTTTTTTTTTTTAATTTTATTTTTGGCTGTGTTGGGTCTTTGTTGCTGCGCACGGGCTTTCTCTAGTTGCGGCGAGCGGGGGCTACCCTTTGTTGTGGTGCGCGGGCTTCTCATTGCTGTGGCTTCTCCTTTTGCAGAGCACGGGCTCTAGGCGCACGGGCTTCAGTAGTTGTGGCATGCGGGCTCAGTAGTTGTGGCTCACGGGCTCTAGAGTGCAGGCTCAGTAGTTGTGGTGCACGGGCTTAGTTGCTCCGCGGCATGTGGGATCTTCCTGGACCAGAGATCGAACCCACGTCCCCTGCATTGGAAGGCGGATTCTTAACCACTGGGCGCGCCACCAGGGAAGTCCCATTTATGCCGTTATTAAAGTTGAAATTAATTTACGTTAAATTATTATAAAATTGATTACATTTCTTGATCACATATCAGCTAATACGAAGGAAAGGGGGCCCGAGAGGAAGTGTCTCAGAAACATACTTGTGGCAGGGAAGAGTCAGTCTGAGACTAAAAACATGCCAATGTCACCCAAAAGGAGGGTAACTAGAAGTAACCACATACAGAACAGGCTCCTTAAAAAGAGAGCGTGGAGGGGCTTCCCTGGTGGCGCAGTGGTTAAGAATCTGCCTGCCAATGCAGGGGACATGGGTTCGAGCCCTGGTCTGGGAAGATCCCACATGCCACGGAGCAACTAGGCCCGTGAGCCACAGCTACTGAGCCTGCACATCTGGAGCCTGTGCTCCGCAACGGGAGAGGCCGGGACGGTGAGAGGCCCGCGCACCGCGATGAAGAGTGGCCCCTGCTTGCCGCAACTGGAGAAAGCCCTCGCACAGAAACGAAGACCCAACACAGCCAAAAATAAATATAAATAAATAAATAAATTTATTAAAAAAAAAAAAAAAAAAAGAGAGCGTGGAACAGAATGGATGCTGCCCTAAGCTGCAGACAATTGCCTTTTTGTTCTGTCAGATCAGCGGCTAAATCTGTCACAGAGGCACAGCAAGGTCCATAAATCTGTTTCACCACAACTAGCTACATGAGTTTACGGTTTCAAAAACTCCAAGGAGACATTTGCCACCTATCCGGAGTCAACAGAGCAAGGAGAGAGGCAGCCCTTCTTACAGTGAAAACTCCACATCATTGCAACCAAGATCTAAACATCTCCAGTCCTTGCCTAGGTGGGACGTGTACACTGAGCTTCTCTTTGATCAATGCCAAGTTCTTTTATTCTAGAGGCAGACATGTCTTTTTATGTTGACTGGGATCACAGTTATCGACAAGAAAAATATGAAGACCTTAATGTGGGGCACGCAATTAAACTGGGGTTGAGCTCCAGAGCCTGAAAGGAAATCAAGCAATAAGAACAAACCAAAGCTGTGATTACGTCTGGTCAGGTTATTAACGAATGGGCCTTCCCTTACAATGCAATGCCAGCTACCAGAAGAGTTAAATACAAATTCACAGGGACCACATGCACAAGGCTGGCTTAAGTGACATGGTCATGCCAGTAGATATTTCATGAAACTATTCAAATACTAGTGCAACTGGTTCACATGAGGCTCAAATGAAAGTGGGGAGTATGTAATATGAGCTAATTCCTTAGTCACTCAAACCCTAAGACTCCCTCGTGTGACCGCAGCTACACAAAGTATTTAAGCTCAAGCTAGTTCCAGGGCTTTCCCTGACCACATCAATGCTTGCATACCACGCTTCAGTTTGAAGTGCTCTTTTAAGGCAGAGTTTTAACACCCTAAACAGCTAGACATAGCGAGGAGATCTTAGTAGGCTCTCCTCATCCCCCGAGTGCTCCATGAATAACAACGCGATGCCCACAAAGGCCCACTGTGCCCACCGCACTTGATCAGAGTCCAGTGAATACATACTAGAGGATGCAATCGGCACCAGAGACTGGACGGAGCAAGAAGCACTCTCTCCCCCGACGCCGCAGAAGCCCACAGCTTTGAGTCATGAAAAGAAAGACGCCGCCGCTCACAGAGCTTCACCATACAGCTGCTACGGCCGGCCTCACCTGCTTCACAGGATCAAGGTCGGCAGGCAGCATTCCCGTCCTAATTGCTCCCTGCGACTCTCCAGGTTTGTCATGGGATTACAGGTCTGTCAGCTGAAGGGCTTTAGAGCCATCCTCTCAGAAGGCACATTGTCTCCAAGAAATACAGGCACTGCTCCACTCAGAGACGAAGCTCTCTGCTTGGCAGACAGCTCATATACCGATCGTGGGAACCAAAAGAACCAGCTCTTCTCCAAACTAAGGCTCAAATAACCCTTGTGTTTAGCCCCATAAAACCTACCATCCACGAAGCTTGTAGGCCTCTGGGATGTCAGGGTTCACAATGACGGTACTTGAAGACAGTACAGAGAGGCTCCGTCCACCAAAATCAGAAACTCTCGCTCCTCTGATAGCCATCACGGGTTGTCTAGAACCATCAAATCTATCAGCCTGCATAACAACAAAGACAACAAACAAATACAAACAATTGTCACTAGCAGGAAGAATGCACAGAACATTTTTACAGAAAACAAAGGAAACAGCCAACAGTAGAGTGAATGCAATAAATGGCACATGGAATCTATACAAGAGAACCTAGAACACAAGAATCTGCTCAGAGATACATCAAAACTAATCGAGAATTAGAGGAGAGAGCGTTTCACTATGTAAAATCTAAATCATAGCAAATCTCACAGAAGTAAATCAAATAAATGTTTTCAAATACTCCCCAGATAGTTCAACCCTTCATTAGGAAGGGTCTACACAGCCGACATGGCCAAAGCCCCACAGCTTCCGGGCAAGACCACCACCCTGGAAGCTCTTTACATCTTCGCCTCTCTGCACATGCTCTGACCACTCAATGCGGGTACTCACATCTTCTCCCCACAGAGTAGCATTCACCACTTTCCCTGACATGTCCATCAAATAGATATTCCTCTTAGAGACTTCTCTGTTGTTAGACTTCACTGTGATTTTAGTGACATCTTCATAGCTCTTGCAGATCCCGATTACGTCTAAAACACAGGCACAACGTTTTAGCAAGAGCTGGTCAAGGCTCCCACTACAGCATGACCAGAGGTTGGACAGCAAGCACTGAAGTCTCATGCCTCCCCTGTATGTTGCAAACACAACTAATGATCACCACTCTCTTCATTCTCACACACATACTTACCTACAAGTGAGTCTTTAGACTTGCTCTCTAGGTCACCAATCCCTGTGAAATCAAACTGAACTGTGGGTAAATGATGACCATCTTCACAGGGCATGACAGAAGTCTCATTATTGAAGGTCATCTCATAGTCGTTTTTGACGGCTGTGAATTGTTTGTTGGCGATCTTCAGGGTGCCTTTAGAGAAGTAATAGACCTGTAAAAGAGGCCAAGCTATGGAACGTGGGATAGGCCGTCAAATCGGATATAAAAACCCTTTACAGATCACATAGCTCTCCAACAGACAGCACCCCCTCACCCCACCGCTTGGCTGTTCCCGTTCTAGACTCCATGCTACTGTACCTTGTTCACATCAATAAGAGGAAAGAACTTGTCCACTTGCTCATTGAAAGCAGTCGCTCTGATTTCGCCCTGCAGAAGCGTGCGAGAACAGGTTAGAATTGGGGAGTTCAAGTTTTACCAGTGAAAAACAGGACATCTTAGTGTCAAAACGACATCTTTAAAGCAGTAGCACAGTCATCCCAGAAACACACAGCTCATGGTCACATATTCAAGTTAGTAACCCTAATGAAACAACCCAAGTTTAACTGGTTGATCCCGTTATTGTGCTTCATTCACCTCAAGTTAGAAACCTAAAAAAATAAATAAATAAATAAAAATTTTCGAACACTGAGTGACACGACTGAAGCCCCCAGGGGAGTGTGCTGAGCCACTGTGATTCACCAGTTTCCCTCATGTTTGCACCCAGCGAGGAATTACTTCATACTCAGGAGTCACTGCCAAAAATGTTAAAAACAAGGCATACTTTCAAGTTGCTTGTGATTGGATTTTCACTTTTACTTTTCCATCAGTCAAAATGCTACAGATGGAGAAGAAACTTAAATTAACAGCTGAATTTTTAGCCAAATGATAGATGAGACCAATAATTTGGTAAAAAAAAATTAGGTTCTGACACCGATTCTGCCCTCACAGTCAATACATTTTAGGGTATTATCCCATCTTCGAAAAACAAACAAAAAAATTAAAACAAACCAACTGTTTTTTTCGGCCCTGTTAGAGGTTTGAACAAATAGGAAATATGCAGCAGTTTGAAAAGAGTACTTGAAGTATACATTAGGAGTTATAAACAAAACTAATGGACAGAGAAATAGCATGACAAGACTTTGTGGAGACTCCACAACGTCGATTTTTCGTCTCTTCATCATGGTTTGGTCTTGTTTAAGAAAAGCATATAGAGGGACTTCCCTGGTGGCACAGTGGTTGAGAATCCGCCTGCCAGTGCAGGGGACAAGGGTTCGATCCCTGGTCTGGGAAGATCCCACATACTGCGGAGCAACTAAGCCCACACGCCACGACTACTGAGCCTGTGCTCTAGAGCCCACGAGCCACAACTACTGAGCCTGCGCGCCTAGAGCCCGTGCTCCGCAACAAGAGAAGCCACGGCAATGAGAAGCCTGTGCACCGCAACGAAGAGTAGCCCCTGCTCGCCGCAATTAGAGAAAGCCCGTGTGTAGCAGTGAAGACCCTATGCAGCCAAAAATAAATAAATAAATTTATTTAAAAAAAAAAAAAAAGAAAGAAAAGCATATAGTGTCTGCACAGCCAGAATCCATCTCCCACAAAACCGATCACTTATCACGTATCAAGGCTGCTGCATGCCTTCTGCTGTGGCCCAAAGCTCTACTTGGCTCCTAAGCAGATATAACCCCCTGGGGCTTTGACTAAGCCTGCCAGCAAGTCAGACAGTGTCTCTGGTTTCTCCTGCCCGTGAGGCTACTTACCTTTAGAAAACTAATTTCTACTGCAACAAATGCTTTCGTTTGAGATCAAGGATTTTATTTATGACTTTAACCCTTTGCCCCCAGACAGCATCAGAAGACTACAATAGAAGAAAAACAAGAAGAATCATGTTTCTTCTTGGCTTACTATTGTTTTTCACCTCACAGGCCTGCACAGAGATGGGCCCTCTGTTTCTCAGAGTCGAAGACTCCTCTTTCCCCACTTGACAGATACTCACACTCTCATCAACTAGTTCTATAGAGAAAAGCTTCCCTTCCCCTCGGGAATTGCTCCAGGTGCGGATCTGACTTTTGTTGGTAACACGAGCACAAATAGTCCACCTAAAAACCAAATAGATTATATTAGTGTTTGGAGTCTTACTTGGGAAAGATCTGAAAGGTTCCCTATCATCTTCTTATAGCCTTTCTTATCTTATGCATATTCCATTTTTCAGTGTAAGCTGTATTTTAATCCAGCTAATTAAAACCCCATGATGACATCCAGGTTTGACAGTTTGTAGAATAAGCAAATAGTAAAACACACAAGGTGATTTAACACTGACTCATTCTCCTGTCAAATAAGTAAATTTATGAACGCTCTCCCTTCTCCAAAAAGCATCACCAAGGCAACACTATCCCCTTAATGAAAGGTTCTAAGCTAGAAAATGCAGTAATACCAGCAATTATATTTTGCCACTACTTTCAATCATGGGAGCTGATATAACTGAAGTCAAACTTCTGTCTCATTTCCAAGACACACTGAATATACATACAGGGGTATGGAACGCGGTGTTGGTTCAGGCACCAAAAGAAAACACCCTCAAGCACTATGACCTCAGACAGAGGCCACTAAAAAAGGAGGCACAAGGTCTGACATCCAGTCCTAGTGCCCATCCTGAATATAGGTGCTGGGCACATTAGCTACCTTACTCATAATTTCACAGGGGAACAGATCTTCCCTATATTGCAAAGAATTGAAGAACAAACAAAAACATATCTGAAAGAATTCTGAAATGAGTACTCACTAATTTTCCACAGCTAAAATCAATTTTGAATGGAAAGAAGTCATATAAAAGAAATATCGGGCTTCCCTGGTGGTGCAGTGGTTGGGGGTCTGCCTGCCAATGCGGGGGACGCGGGTTCGGGCCCTGGTCTGGGAAGATCCCACATGCCGCGGAGCGGCTGGGCCCGTGAGCCACAACTGCTGAGCCTGTGCGTCTGGAGCCTGTGCTCCGCAGCAGGAGAGGCCGCGACAGTGAGAGGCCCGCGCACCGCGATGAGGAGTGGCCCCCGCTCGCCGCAACTGGAGAGAGCCCTCGCACAGAAACGGAGACCCAACACAGCCAAAAATAAATAAATTAATTAATTAAAAAAAAAAAAAAAAAAAAAAGAAATATCTGTTCAGGTTATATTACTATGGTTAATACAAACAGCACAGATTCTTTTAGCCAACTAAATCAGAGTAATAATTTTTAGACTAAAAGTCACCTATTTATATGACAAGATAAAATACCTTCTGAATTAGAAAATTTATTCTTACTCATAGGACTACCAACTGATTCTTGAAACATTAAATCTTTTAAATTTCAAATTATTTTAAAACGAATGAAATTCCATAGGCTATGGATGATTGCTCTTTTTGCCATTCTTTTATTGAGAGTTAAAGGTTGCCACAATTTGTTATCTCCTCCCCCTCTAGAGAAAAAAAAAAGGAGGAAACCTATTTTATGTGTGGTAATCCTGAAGTTCACATACAAGTAACTGAAGAGCCCATAATAACCTCTTATATTCTTTTCTAAGTCCCTTCTGAACTTATTCCATGAAATAACTCACTTGGACTGGTAAGGGGTGAGGCTGGCAATGGGTACCACTTTGGCCTGTGTTCCCCCGGAGGTGTTCCCTAGGCTGGTACCTCCAGGTTTTCCAAATGTCTTTGAGGCACCAAAAATCTTAGATACAGTGGTACCTTTAAAAACAAACACAAAGAAGGACAATAATTATTTTATTTAAATTTTATAGTAAGCTTTGCAAGAACTCTCAATTACTAGTGACATCATACAAGATGAGAGACAAAGTTTTTCCTTTTAAATAATCAAGAGATCTGGACATCAAACAGAGACTGAAACAGGAGGCTAGAGGCAGATCTAGGATGAAGGCTGGGCACACAGATGTTCACAACTGTATGTGCTGACTTACGCCCTGAGGTCAAGATAATAATGGTAATGAATCCAGACACTGCTATTTCGGAGGTCAACCCTCTTAAACTTTTCCCGTGTATCAACAGGCAGGATAATGGGTCAGAGAAAGAAAATCAACCTTCTTGACTGGTAAAACTGATGACAAGTCACTAGTTGCATAAGAGAAAAAGCAAAAGGAAATGCTAGGAATTAAGGGACACAGTGGGTGAACCATCTGAGGTGAAGGATACCTATCACAAATATATCGCCTCAAAACATCCCCAGAAAACTCCCAGTTCTCAACTGGTCTTACAGGCACGGAAAGTCTAGAATGAAGTTTACGGGATTGGGTTTAGTTGGGAGCAAAGGGCAAGAATCAGTTTTCGGTTCAAGACAAGTAGGTGGCTGGCTTTCGGGACCCCTTCTTGACTCCTTTATCCAAGCCTAAGAAGCTGTCTTGCACTTGGGAAGGATACGTAATTACGTAAAGCCTGTAAGCAGATGAAATCTTTTACATGCATGCTGTTTCTATAAAGCTTCAACCTCCAAATTCAGAAAAGATAATTTCGTCCAATGATTTCATATATTCTATATCAAAACATTTCTTCAGGATGGCATCTGGCTAGAAATGTAAATCTTCCATTACTTGGCATTTACTTATTGAGTTTCCACAGCCCGTATTGCACTATTCTAGGCATTTGTAGCACTTAGTAAAAAATATACATACACGGTCCCAGATCTTCAAATTTTCTCTTCTAACTGGGGAGTCAAGAAACGACTACACACACAACAGTAACAATCACCTCAAGGTGACACAAGGAAGCACACATACTCTGCAGAATATCTGTGTGTGTGTCTACACATACCTAGTATACAATACACAATTACACAAAACACACACACATCCAGTTCTCATGCTGGCAGGCAGCCTCCCCTCATACACTTCCAGTCCTTTTTCTTTCAGCACCCAGTTATGTGTTTAGGGAATGTTAACTGATTTTTTAAAATCAATCTCAATATAAGCCAAAGATAGACAACTGGAAAGATAAATCTGTAGGGGTGGGGGGTGGGGAAAAGAATAACATACTATTTGTATTTTAGCCTAATAAGGAAGTGACTATTAGGGTATTTACCATTTTAGATAATCTATTCTACCACCCCTCTTCAACAGTACATAATTTGAGAGTTCTGTATAAATAGATCCACTTAGAAAGGGAGATGGATAGAAGATAGCTAGCTCTTGCAAGGTAGATTAAAACATCAAAGACTAATGGGGAAAAAGACTTATGTCCTTCAAGTTTCACAGAAACATCAGTGACGTCTTAACCCTGCTTTTCTTAGAATCTTAGCATTGAGAAACAGAAACTAATAGTTGAGGGGAGGGGAATAGGTGGTGTATGTGAAGCTGGGACAGAAAAAAGAAACTCTAAAAATAAATTCCAACCAAACTCTACAAATCATAATTTTCAATGGTGACATCCCACATGAGGAGGTTCCTAAAGCAAAGGCCAGAAAGTAAACAAGATGATTCCATTACAGCCTCTCAGGACCTGCTCAAGAGAAAGTTAAAAAGAAGAAACTATTTCTCATCCGTGAGACAGAGAAGCAGGACCTATGACCAACATAAATGATACTGTCTTCAAGCTAAGATAAATACCCACAAGAGCCCCAGATGGGAAACCTGGAGACAGACAAGCCAAATTTAATAAGCGGATCCTAAAGAGTTAAAAGGCGAGAATTTAAAAGGTATGTAATTCACAAAGTCAAGACGGTGTAAGTGAGAAACTACCAGATAAACTGTTAACAAAGAACAGTGTATCATTCTGATTTTTTTTAAAAAAAGCATATTAAGTATCTTTAAAAGACAGTCTTTAATCATTTTTTCAATCACACACTTTACAATAATTCCAAGAAGAACTGGAATTATTCTTTTCAAGAAGCAACTGTCAGGAATAGCATTTTGAAAACTCCCTTTAGTCTCAGATTAAATTTCAAACCATCATTCGAAAGCCTGCCACACGCAATCAGCACGCATCCTCACGTGGCAGCCTCACCCACTCCCGAGCTCCCATTCTGTTGCTGGGGCCTGCTGGCTGGCGGACTTGCTGCTGAGACTGGAGGAGGAACTACTGGCTGTTGTCCGTGCCCTGGTGATCAAAAGAGAAAGACCATTTTAGTGCAAGTAATTTGGGTTAAGAGACTTAAACTTAAGTAGAAGAAATACTCTGAGGAAGTGTAAATTTCTGATTTTGTCAAAGACTCTTGTGGGTTGGAATTCACGCTGGGGCACTCAACTGCATGCAGCGAATGTGCTAGGGGTTCACACTTATGTTTTCATTACCTAAAAGGCTGGCTCCATTTACCTTTCACCTGCTTATAATTGATAGCTTTTGGTTTTAATGAGGTTCTCCCCTAAAGCCTTGCCCATTTCTCCCACGTGAACCTGAAGTAAAGTCACTGAGCTGAATCTGTGACATTACCACTATTTCCATAGCAACAAATCGATGTTATCAACAGAACTGTGTTCACGGCAGGATCTATCAGAAGAAAAAGCTGGGTGGTAACAAAAACCTAAAAGCAGTTCAATTGTCTCTGAAGTGCTCCTGCTTCAAAGGGAAAGAAGACATTCAGAAAGGATTCTACCCTTTCCCTCCCAAACAAAGCAACCTTATTTTGCAACTGACAGTTGGTGGAAAATAAGAGTTGAAAGCGCCTTCGGTACTGTGAAGGCTAGTGAACTGTCACAGCAGGAGAGATGAGGATGGAGTTCAGAAGCAGCTGTGGAGGGGAGACAGTAAGATTAAAAGGAAAAGGAGGGGAAACGAACATGTCTCTCAAGCAGAAAATAAGAAATGCCACACCATCAGAGTATTTATTTGCCCCTCACCCCTTCTGCAAATGTTTATGAAACTGAAGAATGTTAAAATTGCAAAAATACACTTACTTTAAAAAAATAATAGATTTATGGAATTTGATGTTGCCTTTGTGATTGGCACTAAAAGTAGAAGTCAACCCAATCTGGGCTGCTCACTAAGAGTGCCTGCAGCACACAAGTGCAGCTCAAAACATATCCTAGAGAGCCGTAAGAACAGACATGGTGAGCACCCCTGGAAAAGCTCCCTGCCTGCCGCCTTGCCTCTGCTTCTTCCACCACTGAGTTTATTCCTGCTGGGTTTTCCAAGGCCCTAACTCACATGGGCACACTGCACACTGATTTCCTTTCCTCCTGCCAAAGGTACTCTTAACTGGTATAACTAAATGAGAGTTAACAGTGCCATTAGAGTAAAATTAATTTAGCATCAAATTAAAAGGGTTAAACAGAACTGTTTATTTAGTTCTTCCTATAGAGAGAAAAATTGAGAGGCCTCATTTACAGGGAAAAAAGAGCCAAGATTATTGACAATGAATTTTTGTGTTTACGTTTTAGCTTTTCCATTACCTCTGAATTTATAGAGTGTCATGTGAGATTGCTTGGGAGGACTGTTCTCCTTTGACAATGTGTCTTATGAAGGAACATTCTGAAATTCTACAGTGAACCTTTTTTTAAATCAGTAGGGAAAAGATGAATTGCTCAGTAAACAGTATTGGGGCCAAGTGGTTGGAAAAAAATTAATCTGTAATTTTATTTTTTTTTGGTTGCATTGGGTCTTCATTGCTGCACGCAGGCTTTCTCTAGTTGTGGCGAGCGGGGGCTACTCTTTGTTGCAGTGCGTGGGCTTCTCATTGCGGTGGCTTCTCTTGTTGCGGAGCACGGGCTCTCTAGGCGCATGGGCTTCAGTAGTTGCAGCACAGGGGCTCAGCAGTTGAGGCACGCAGGCCCTAGAGGGCATGGACTTCAGTAGTTGCGGCACGTGGGCCCAGTAGTTGTGGCTCACAGGCTCAGCAGTTGTGGCGCACGGGCTTAGCTGCTCCACGGCATGTGGGATCTTCCCCAACCAGGGGTCGAACCCGTGTCCCCTGCATTGGCAGGCGGATTCTTAACCACTGTGCCACCAGGAAACTCCCTTAATCTGTATTTTTACCTGCTTCATGAAATTTTATTCAAATGAACCAAAAGATTTAAACATTCAAAGATGGAACCATGAAGATACACAAATCCCTGCTATACTCCACCCTAGTTCCTCCCCCTCCCACTGTCTCAAACACATCTACACTCTCAAGTCCCTTCCTCCTCACCACGCCTGCTTCTCCAAGTATCTTGCTGAACAGGACATGGTCACAGGATCTTGCTGATCTCTTACATTCATTTCCATCAAAATGTAACTAACCTTTATGAGGTATCTATAGTAGAACGGTGGTTACCAGGGACGGGTGGGAGTGGGGAGTGACTGTTTAATGGGTGCAGAGTTTCAGTTTGGGGTGATGAAAGAGCTCTGGAGGTGGATGGTGGTGGCAGTTGCATGACAATGACTGTACTGAACGTCACTGAACGATACAACACAAAAAATGACTAAGATGTAAATTTTATGTTATGTGTATTTTACCACAATTTTTTAAAATGTAACTTATCTATTTACCTATTGCAAGATCAAGATTTTTAAACATTTTAACATATGGATTAAAATTAATGCTATAATTTCTTTTTAGTAGTACATAATATAATGGTATAGTTTTATAATCATTGGATTCTTAGAGTCAATGAAAATAGTATATTTAACAAAACTCCAATTAGGCCCTGTAATAGACATGTTCATAATAGCTACAATTTTTTGAATGCTTACTATGTACCAGGTACAAGGTTAAGTGCATTATTCCGTTTACTCTTTAGCTCTCTCTATAAAATATATATAGATAGTATTATTGTACTCATTTAACAGATGAGAAAAGTGAGTTTAAGAGGTCAAGGAACTTGCCCAGAGTCACACAGGAAGAGACAGAACCTAGTCTTGAACCCAGGTTTGTCTGACTAGATCTATTCAACTTCACCACCATCTAGTTAATTTTTAATCCTAAGCAACCAATTCTGGAAGCCAGAACTCTAATTATATAAAACATAACTAATAACCACAATATCTGGTAGTTAGGAAAAGCTACTAATCCATTTATTAGAGCAATCCTTAATTCCTGCTTTGGACCACATTTGTAAATCTGGCAGAAGAGACAAGAGACATTCCCAAGCCAAATGGATGGCAAGAATGTTAGTGCATTCTAAAATAGCAACAACTGGGGCTTCCCTGGTGGCGCAGTGGTTAAGAATCCGCCTGCCAATGCAGGGCACACGGGTTCGAGCCCTGGTCTGGGAAGATCCCACATGCCGCGGAGCAACTGGGCCCGTGAGCCACAACTACTGAGCCTGCGCGTCTGCAGCCTGTGCTCTGCAACAAGAGAGGCCGCGATAGTGAGAGGCCCGCGCACCGCGATGAAGAGTGGCCCCCGCTCGCCGCAACTAGAGAAAGCCCTCGCACAGAAACGAAGACCCAACACAGCCAAAAAATAAATTAATTAATTAAATTTAATTTAAATAAATAAATAGCAACAACTGCCCTTCAATTTAATGCACTACAATACAACCAATGACCATAAGATGTAAAAGAAATCAGTACACAACTAAATAATAATCTCCCTAAAAATTAAAATTATACCCCAAAGCAGTAATACAGATATTCAACTTCTGATAATCTTCAGTTTTATGTCACCTGCAAACCAAATCATTCCAATAAGGTGGATCAAGGTCATAATTCTTAGACCTTTTTGCTGTATGCTAGCTTCCTATCACCGGCTCTGACCCAGGAGGGATATAGGATATTTAAAAGCAGACTCTAGCTCCTCAAGTTACTTGCACTCACACCTATCATTTTTATTATCATTATAATAGTAAATGAGCCACCAGCTGAGAAAAATCAGCCAACAGACAACAGAGTATACAGAGTAACAAAAAACTCAATTTCTACCAACAATTACTTTCTTAACAACCACCACAAAGAATTTAAGGAAGAGTCAATAATCCATTTCCAAGGCATTTATCCATTGATCCAATAATTACAATTTCTTATTTGCAGAAAATGGACAGAGTCAGGCTGAAAAAAATTCCAGCTAGTATCCTTCAATAATGAGTGATACTAATAACTAAGCAACAAGCTAAGAAATTTAAGTCTAAGTATAATACTGTGGTTAGAAATAGTGTAGGTTCATAGAACTAATATACATACTGATTAAAAACTATATAATGGTAAATATGGGAGATTTAAAGCCATCCAACCCAATATTGTATGAAAAATGAACTATGTTTGAAATTTTACTTCTCACATTTTGAAAATTCTCTAAGTATCTTTACTTAATGTGGTACTAGTACCATGAGACAATTTCAATGCACATTTTGCAATTCCTCTGCCTATTTCTGGGCTGGGTCTAGTGAGTTAGGTCATCTGATACGTCACAGGTCTGGGTTAGGTGCTAGGAGGATACAAATCTAACTTTAGTTCTCTATCTACTAATAACAGTCTCCTTGCTTTCCAATAGACAATTAGAAACCACTTCTGTCAAATACACCCATAAGGTAGTAGTCACTATAACAAAACTATTTTCATGATGGCCCAAGTAACAATGTGTTACTGATCCAGTTACAATGAAATTCAATAGCAAATACTCTTTAACAGCAAAATTTCATCTCATCCCTCTGCACTTTAACAGACCCTGAAGAAAGGGAAGAGCCAGAGGAACTGGGTATTGAGACAAAGGAGTGTTTTCCACAGTTGTATAGTTCAGACCTCAAGTGGTAATCATCTTTTAACCCTTTCATCTCCATCTTTACCTCAAATACTTTTGCCCCTGAAAGGCAAAATGTCCAAAGCAACCATTCAATTAAATACAACATAAAAAATGTAAGAAATCTGGCGAAAGGTGGTAAGTTGGGCATAATCATCTCTCCCTCACCCCTAAGGCATCCAAAGATTTCATAGAGATTCTAAGTATCACTTTGTCTTGACTCTCCTTCCTAAAAGCTGAGAATAAGATAACCAATGTGCTCATCTTAACAAAATTTTACTACTGCAAAACAATTGTGATGTTCCAATTTAATATTTTAGAATTTTACCTGAATAGGCTCCAGCTTTCCCTTTCCAATTTAAAGAACCAAATTATTATGTTTGGTGTAGGTAAAAATTAAATCTAGAACGTTCCATTTCTGGAAGAAGCATGGTGATGACCTAGTCCAAAACCTTCCCACTTCTTCTAAAAATCATAGAGAGCAACAAGAAGAATGAATACCCGTCCCATAAACAAGCATCCCACATACAGACTGCATCGTTAGTGAAACTAGGGGAAAAAGACAAATTGCAAATTATGTGAAAGTGAAGCCCAAAACACCACAAATCAAGACATCACAACTGTAAGAGAGAAGCAGCATGGATGATTTAAATACAAACAATGAAACTGCACAAGTACTAGAATAAAACATGAGTGAATACCTTTATAACTCAGTGAGGAAGACCTTTCTAACTATGGCTCAAAACCCCAAAGTCATAAAAAAAAAAAAAAAGAACTGGAAAATTCAACTTCATAAAAGCAAAAGTAAACTGCTGCATAGCAAAAAAAACACCATAAGCAAAGTCAGAAAGACGTTGTAATTCATATCAGAGACAAAGGACTAATTCCTCTATTTTTTTTAAAGAACTCTCTTAAAAATTGAGAAGAAAAAGATACACAACCCAAAAGAAAAATGGACAACACAACAGTTCACAGAGAATAAAAAGCCCTTAAACATTTAAAAGGATACTAACCTTGCTCAGAATACAAATTAAACACTACATTGAGATGCGAGTTTTCATCTATCAGATTGGTAAAAAAAATCAAAAGATTAACAACATACTCTGTTGGCATAGCTGTGAAGAAACCAGTATTTTCACATACTGCTGGAATGCAAAATGATACTATCCTATGGAGGGAACCCAAGCATATCTACCCACCACAAAGGCATTTATCCATTGATCCAACAATCTCACCTCTGGCAATCAAACCCCCTCTGACCATGTACCTGCATATGTATAAAGTTATCTGCTGCAGCACTGTTTTAATAGCCAGAGTATGGAAACACCCAAGTGCCCATCAATAAAGGGCTGCTTAAACTATGGAATAGTCACACAACAGAATACTCTATACTGTTAAAAATAAATAAATAAAAATAAGGAAGATCTCTAAGTATATGTATGAAAATATCTCTAGGTCGAAATTTTAAAAAAACACAACAGGATAAAAAAAAGAGACAAGATAGTGTACATAGTATCCTGCCTTTGGTGTAAGCAAAGTGGATTATGAATGAAAATATATAATTTATGTATTTGGTTATATTTTCATTAAGAAACACCTGAAGGGGGAATTCCCTGGTGGTCCAGTGGTTAGGACTCCAGGCTTCCACTGTAGGGGGCCTGGGTTCAATCCCTGGCCGGGGAACTAAGATCCTGCAGCTGCATGGCGTGGCCACAAAACAAACAAACAAAACAAAAAACCACCTGAAGGGACTTTCCTGGTGGCACAGTGGTTAAGAATCCACCTGCCAATTCAGGGGACATGGGTTCGAGCCCTGGTCTGGGAAGACCCCATATGCCATGGAGCAACTAAGCCCATGCGCCACAACTACTGAGCCTGCGCTCTAGAGCCCACAAGCCACAACTACGGAGCCCGTGTGTCACAACTACTGAAGCCTGCGTGCCTAGAGCTTGTGCTCTGCAACAAGAGAAGCCACTGCAATGAGAAGCCCACGCACCGCAACAAAGAGTAGCCCCTGCTCGCCGCAACTAGAGAAAGCCCACGCACAGCAACGAAGACCCAACACAGCCAAAAATAAATAAATTAAAAAAAAAAAAACGATAAAAGATGTGGTCTATATATACAATGGAAAGCAAAAGCTTCATTCTTTGAAAAGGTCCATAAAATTGATAAACCCCTAGTCAGACTTATCAGGAAAAAAAAGAGACACAAATCACCAATATCAGGTCTAAAAGAGGTGACATCACCAGTTTCTACAGACACTGAAAGGATAGTAAGGGACTATATTTATTTTATCCAATCTGATAGTTTCTGCCTTTTAATTGGAACATTTATTCTATTTACTTTGATATAGGCCAATAAATTCAACAACTTAAATAACATGGTCAAATTTCTTGCAACACACAATCAATGTGAATGACTATGTATCTGTTACAGAAACTGCATTTGTAGTTTAAAGCCGTTCCATAAAAAAATATATATGTATCAGGGCCAGATGGTTTCACTGGTAAACTCTACGAAATATTTAAGAAAGAATTAATACCAATTCCACATAAACTTTTGCATAAAATTTAAGAGGGAACACTTTCTAACTCATTTTCGGAGGCCAGGATTACTATGATACCAAAATTAGACAAGGTATGACAAAATTACAGACCAATACCCCTCATAATATAGATGTAAAAATTCTAAACAAAATCACATCACATCAAGTGGATTTGCTTGATTTAGCAAATCAAATCCAACAATACATAAAAAGTAGAAAGAGATCATGACATAAGACGTACCCCAGAAATCATAGATTGGTTTAGCATTCAAAAATTAATGAATATAATTAACCAATGAAAAAAGAAAAACGATATGATCATCAACAGACACAGAAAAAAAATTGACAAAATTCACCTTTTATTCCTGATAAAAACTCTCAGCAACCGAGGAATAGAAGTAAACTTCCTCATAGTGATAAAAAGAATCTATGAAAAACCTACAGCTAACATAATACTTAAAGGTGATAATACTTAAAGGAACAAGATGTAATAGTTAAAGGAACAATACAAAAATGACCAGTAAGGGTTAATATTTTTTCTTATGTATTGGCCATTTGTTTTCCTTCTACTGTGAAGTGTTTCTTCTCATCCAATGCCTGCTTTCCTACTGGAGAATTTTTCCTTGAAAAAAATAATATCAATAATAATAATAATAAATACAAAAAAATTTTCCCTTGTAAAAAATTTAGTAAATATTAAAGATTAACCCTTTGTCAGACTTATCTTTTGTAACTATTTTATCCTAGTTTATGTTTGCACACCTTTCTAACATGCAAATTTTTAAATTTTAATGTAATCATATATTCATTGTGAATTATTCCAATCCATTTATAGAGCCCCATTCTCTTTTATTTCTTTAAAATATTTATTTTATTTTTATTTATTTATTTTGGCTGTGCCAGGTCTTGGTTGCGGCATGCAGGATCTTCACTGCGGCATGTGGACTCCTTAGTTGCGGCATGCATGTGAGATCTAGTTCCCCAACCAGGGATCAAACCTGGGCCCCCTGCATTGGGAGCGCAGAGTCTTACCGGCTGGACCACCAGTGAAGCCCCCGTTTCTCTTTATTTATTTATTTTTTTAAATTTATTTTTGGCTGCGTTGGGTCTTCATTGCTGCGTGCAGGCTTCTCATTGCAGTGGCTTCTCTTGTTGCGGAGCACGGGCTCTAGGCGCGTGGGCTTCAGTAGTTGTGGCTCATGGGCTCTAGAGTGCAGGCTCAGTAGTTGTGGAGCACGGGCTTAGTTGCTCCACGGCATGTGGGATGTTGTCAGACCAGGGATCGAACCTGTGTCCCCTGCATTGGCAGGTGGATTCTTAACCACTGCACCACCAGGGAGGTCCCTATTTTTTTTTTTTAATTTTTATTTATTATTTATCTATTTATGGCTGTGTTGGGTCTTCGTTACTGTGCAAGGGCTTTCTCTAGTTGCGGCAAGCGGGGTCCACTGTTCATCGCGGTGCGTGGGCCCCTCACTATCGCGGTCTCTCTTGTTGCGGAGCACAGGCTCCAGACACGCAGGCTCAGCAATTGTGGCTCACGGGCCCAGCCGCTCCGCGGCATGTGGGATCTTCCCAGACCAGGGCTCGAACCCGTGTCCCCTGCATTGGCAGGCAGATTCTCAACCACTGCGCCACCAGGGAAGCCCCTTTATTATTTTTAATGGTTTCATTTTTTAACTTTTTAAACAAATCTGGAGTTTATCTTGGTGAACAATGAGGCTCTACTTTTTTTTTTTGGCCGTGCCGCACGGCTTGTGGGATCCTAGTTCCCAGACCAGAGGTTGAACCCGGGCCCTCAGCAGTGAGCACACGGAGTCCTAACCACTGGACCACCAGGGAATTCCCTCTCATTTCATGTTTATTTGACTTGATGGAGGGGCAGACAAGCCTTCTCGAGTCAGTGATCTAATGATTCTTTTGACTTTTTTTCTAAACTATTATTGTCTCTCTTGTTTAAAGTAATTAAATTTTTCTGATTTCATTGGGCTTTCCTATATATTTTCACAAGAAAATAAAAGTTATTATCAAGAGATAATCACTGTTGGGCTTCCCTGGTGGCGCAGTGGTTGAGAGTCTGCCTGATAATGCAGGGGACACGGGTTCGAGCCCTGGTCTGGGAGGATCCCACATGCCGCGGAGCAGCTGGGCCCGTGAGCCACAGCTGCTGAGCCTGCGCGTCTGGAGCCTGTGCCCCGCAACGGGAGGGGCCGCGATAGTGAAAGGCCCGCGCACCGCGATGAACAGCGGTCCCCGTACCGCGATGAAGAGTGGCCCCCACTTGCCGTAACCAGAGAAAGCCCTCGCACGAACTGAAGACCCAACACAGCCAAAAATAAATAAATAAATAAATAAAGTAGCTATAAAAAAAAATTAAAAAAAAAAAAAAAAAGAGATAATCACTGTTGAAAGGATTCTGGAAAGACAGCAGAGTAGGAAGCACCAGGAATCTCTCTCTCAACCTAGACTACAACTGCACTGGCAGAATTCGTCTGTTATAACTACTTTGAATTCAGAAGTCTATAGAAGGCTTGCAACTTCAGGGGAAGGCCTGGTTGGTGAATTCCCACCAATTCCAGCCCTTAGCACAGTAAGGGCTACCCATTCCCCGCCCCTCAGCCACGTGGCACACAGCAGTGGGCCTGTTCCTGGAGCAGCCTGCACACAGTTTCTGGAACTGAGGTGGGCAGAAAGGACCCTGTCCTCCACATACTGGCGATCTGTGCTGTGAATGCTGCTTCTGATCACAGAGGTGCAACGAGACAGTGACCATTGCTGTTGCTTCCTCCAGTGTTGCAAGCCCTGAGCCCTCTGCTGAAGTGCTTTCCAGGGATTTAAGGGGCTGGCACCCTTTCTTCCCACTTCATTTTTCTCTTCTTCCCCTTTTGGGAGACGGACATTACAGACTAAGATACTCAAAATAACTGCTAGAGGGGCTGGAGCAGCCCCTCGAACTAATCACCAATGATTCAATCAATCATGCCCAAGTAAGGAAGCCTCCGTAAAAACCCCAAAGGGCAGGATTAGGTGAGCCTCTGCTGGTGAACACATGAAGGTCCGAGGCAGATGGCACACCGAGGGCATGGAAGCTCTGCACCCCTTTCCCCATACCTCGCCTTATGCCTGCCCTTCTACCTCACTGTTCCTGAGTTATAGCCTTTGTAATGAACCGGTAATCTCGTAAGCAAATTGTTTCTCTGAGTTCTGTGAGCCACTCTAGCAAATCACTCTAATTGAACCTGAGGAGGGAGTTGTAGGAAGCTACAATTTATAGCCAGTTGGTCAGAAGCATAGATAACAACCTGTACTTTTTTTTTTTTTTTTAAAGTTTTATTTATTTATTTTTGGCTGCGTTGGGTCTTCGTTGCTGCACGCGGGCTTTCTCTAGCCACGGCGCGCAGGGGCTACTCTTCGTTGTGGTGCGCGGGCTTCTCATTGCGGTGCCTTCTCTTGTTGTGGAGCACGGGCTCTAGAGACGCAGGCTTCAGCAGTTGCGGAGCGTGGGCTCAGTAGTTGTGGCTTGCAGGCTCTAGAGCACAGGCTCAGCAGTTGTGGCGCACAGGCTTAGTTGCGCCACGGCATGTGGGATCTTCCCGGACCAGGGCTCGAACCCGTGTCCCCTGCAATGGCAGGCGGATTCTTAACTACTGCGCCACCAGGGAAGTACCAGCCTGGACTCTGGACTGAAGGGGAGAGGGGGTGAGGGGTGGAGGCAGTCCAGTGGAACTGAGCCCTTACCCTGTGAAATCTGAGGCTAACTCCAGGTAGCTAGTGTCAGAACTAAATTGAATTGTAGGAGACCCAGCTGGTGTCCACAGAGAACTGGAGAATTGCTTATCAGGGGGAAGAAAAAAACCCCATACATCTGGTCACAGAAGAGCCAGAAGTATGTATGACTGTTGTGTGTAGAGAAAAACAGAGAGGTTTTCCTTTACAGAGTCCTACCATCATTTCTTCAGTACTGAAAAAAAAAAAAATGAAAGAATAACCTGGGTTGCTAGACTCCCAAATCACTAGTTTTGGTAAGAGCAACAAATCAAACTATATCAAAAGGAAGAATTCCAAATCTATGAAGAGGTATTCAGTTGAGTGCTACAACCTATAAAAAACATTTTACCTTCATTATAGGGCACTGGATTGCCAATCTTTAATCCAACTTCTTCAGCTGATTTCAAAACTTCTAACTCCATCAAAATAATCACTCTCCTACAAAGGCAAAGAAATAGAAACATGTTAGAAAAAATAAATTCAGAAGCCCTTCAAACGACAAGCTACTTAAAAAGCTTCCCCCAATAATCACTGTGATAAAACTATTTCCCTTTGTCAATTGTTTTTCATTACTGAATAACTTGAGAAACATATGATATCAATTCCTACATAAATATTTCCCTAATCTTTCATTGTATCATTATCAAGGGCTTTTATGATTGCAGGGTTTTCATTTCCCAGCTAGTTCCTTAATTAAAATGCAGTGTCCTTACTACATACTGTATCTTCAAGGAGCAAATGACATGATAAGAATTTAGATTACTAAACCCAAGAATATGTGGCACAAGAGATGATCTGTTTTCAGAAACATATACTTAGCTGAACAATTACCTTTTCCCAGTGAAAACCATGACTACAGATATTTTTTAATTGTGATTACTATTAACTAAGAACTTCCAATTCTTTGTCCATCTTTAATTCTGATTAAAACCTTTCAATAACTTCTCAAGGACCTTCGGCCAAAAGTTAAAAACCTTTTCACACAGCCTACGAGGCTCTGTAAGGTCTGGCCTCGCACTAACCTCTCCAGCTCACCTCGCGCCGTTTCCCCGTGGTGCTCTGCTCTCCACCATCTGTTTCCTTCCAGCTCTTGGTGTACATTCCGCTCTCTCCTGCCACAAGGCCTCTGTACACGCCGCTTTCTGATTGTGATGGTCTCTCATTCTGCCTCATCTAATATTCAGACGCTTCCTTAATCTTTGGTTTAGATCAGTTTTCTGTTATACTCCTTTCTACAGCCATCATTTCTTTCCTTCAGGTCACTTCTCTCAGGTTTAATTAATATATATTGACATATAATTATTAATATTTGGGTTAATTATGTTCATTATTTGATTATTTACTCACATATGATATATTTTAGTTGTGTATTCATTATTTATTATCTATTTCTCTTACTAAACTGCACTTTCGGTAATGGCAGGTATCCTCCAGTGTTTACTGTAGCAACTGGTCCACAGTAGTTGCTCAATACGTGCTTGAACAAGAATGTCACAATCACGTTCGTATTTTAAAGAGGACTGCAATATGAAGGAGTCTGAGGGGAACACAACTGGAGGCAGAGGGAACAACAGAAGGAAGAACTGACGGGGCCTGAATTAGCATAGTTGAGATGGACATTAAATATAGTACATGGGAAACTCAATTCCCTGGTAGTCCAGTGGTTAGGACTCCGTGCTCCCACTGGAGGGAGGACAGGTTTGGTTCCTGGTCGGGGAACTAAGATCCTGCATGCCACACAGCGCAGCCAAAAGGAAAAAAAAAAAAGAGTAGATGGTCTGGAGCAATTATTTAAGCAATAATAAGCCCAACCTCATTGTGATGGATTCTTTAAATGGTCTGACTGCTGTATTTTGGATTTTCACATGCAATTGATCAGTTTGTGCTACCTTTATCAAGTTTTCATATCAAGGTTATATTACTTCAATAAAATAAGCTTGAAACTATCTGTTTCTGAATATTACATACAGATTCACTATAAAAACTCTCTGATAGATATTTAGTGGTATTTTAACTACCTTCCAAAAGTATCCAAATTTTGGATAACATAGAAAAATGGAAGGCTTATTATCATTTAGCATTACCCTAATACCAAAACCTAAGAAAAAATACACGAAAAAAACCCACTAATTTTATTTTGTAATATACATACATCCTAACTAAAATATCAGCAAGATGAATCCAGCAACACATCAAAAGAATACACCAATATCAACTCACAGAAAACACAGATGACAAGGACACATTACAACTTTATAAAGATATAATCAGCAAAATCCAGACTGTGGGAAACGGTGCATGAGGATAAAGTACAAATGACCTGGTTTCTTCAACAAATAAACACTAAGGGAGGAAAAAAGACATGGAGGAGGAACTAGATTCATAGAGACTTAAAAGAACTATCAACCTACTGCAGTGTGAACTTTACTTTGGATCCTGATACAGACAAATTAATTACACACACACATGAATAGTTGGAAACTGAACAGTGACAGAGTATTTGATATTTTAGGTGTAAAAATGGAATTTTTAAAAAAGAATTACTACCTTTTAAAGATATATACTAAAATATTTGTGGAGGAAAAAATATGTCCGAGATTTGCTTCAAAATTATAGAGGAGGGTAGATGTGGAAGGTATTTAGATAAAACAAGATTGGATATCAAGTGATAATCTGAAGACAGATAACAGGATATATAGGGATTCACATACCATATTCTTGAATGGACTTAGTATCAAATACTATGTAAATTTACTGCAGTTCTTTGTATTCCGACAGGACTTTTGGTTTTTTTTTTTGATACTTGAAAGAATAAACATGGAAGAAGAATAATAAATATGGAAGAATAAATATAGAAAAACTACCAGGTGGGCTTCCCTGGTGGTGCAGTGGTTAAGAATCTGCCTGCCAATGCAGGGGACACACGTTCGAGCCCTGGTGTGGGAAGATCCCACATGCTGCAGAGCAACTAAGCCCGTACACCACAACTACTGAGCCTGCGTTCTGGAACCCACGAGCCACTACTGAGCCCGCATGCTGCAACTACCGTGCGCGTAGAGCCCGTGCTCCACAACAAGAGAAACCACCGCAATGAGAAACCTGAGCACCACAACTAACAGTAGTCTCCACTTGCCACAACTAGAGAAAGCCTGCGCACAGCAACAAAGACCCAACACAGCCAAAAATAAATAAACTAAAAAAAGAAAGAAAAACTACGAAGAAAATTTGGGGGGAGAAAAAGTAAAGGAAGACATCATCTGTAAGTTACTAAAATATTCTACAGATGATACTTTACCTGGAAACACTATGGCAGATGTAATTATCTGTGTTGATGAAGATGTGGAGAAACTGGAACCCTCATACATTGCTAGAGGGAACGTAAATTACTGCAGCCACTCTGGAAAATAATCTGGCAGTTCCTCAAAAATTTAATCATAAAGTTACCATTTGACACACAATTCTACTCCTAGATATATATAAAATAAATGGAAACATGTCCACACAAAAACTTGTACGCAAACGTCTACAGCATTATTCACAATAGCGAAAAGGTGGAAACAACCCTAACGTCCAAACGACTAGATAAACAAAATGTGACATATCTATACAATGGAATACTATTTGGCCATAAAAAGGAATGACGTACTGACATGTGGTACAACATGGATGAACCTTGAAAATATCATGCTTAGTAAAAGAGGTCAGCCACAAGGGACCACATATTATATGACTTCATTTGTAAGAAACGTCCAGAATAAGCAAATCCTATAGAGACAGAAAGTAGATTAGTGGTTGTCTAGGGCTGGGAGGATAGGGAGTTTGGGGGTGATATCTAAAGGGTACAGGGTTTATTTGGAGGGCAATAAAATATTCTAAAATTAATTGTGGTAATGGCTGCACAACTCTGAATATAGTAAAAAACTATTTTACACTTTAAATAGATGAACTGTACGGTATATGAATTATATCTCAAGAAGATGTCACCAAAAAAAAAAAAAAGAAAGAAAAAACAAACTCTGGCACTGACAACGGGACTAGACAAGCAGATCAAAGGAAAAGATGGCAAACAGAACAGAGTCAGATAAATGGAATACTAGTCTCTCTTTATCTGTTTTTGTCACCAACCATCAACTCTCCACACAGCTATGAAAATAATCTCTTGGAAACTAAAAAACTTAAATCAGACTGTACCAATACTCCCCTGCTCGAAAGCCTACAGCTTCCCATCACACTTAGAATAAAATAAACTCCTTACTGTAAGCCTTCCATGATATGGACTATCCATTTGGGAAAAATTAAGCTAAATTCCTCCTTCATACCCTATATAAAAGGGTATATAGGGTATCAACTATACTTCAATAAAAAACAAAAATCAAAACCTTAAATAACTTAAAATAATCCCACTGCTTTTAAAACTAAAAAACAAAACAAAACCTCAGATGAACCAAAATCTACTTTAAAAAATCCACAGAATGTCTGAAGAACTAAGAAGTTTTTTAAATAACCCAGTCAGGAAGCTTCCTAAGCAAATTACAAAATTCAGAAGCCATAAAGAAAAAAATGGACAAAACTGACTAAATTTTAAAAAAATTCTTTAATTCCACAAGACACCATAAACAGTCTATAAAGGTAGACTACAAGGTCTAATAAAGAATTAGCTAACAAAGAATTAATTGATATCCCTGATTTACAAAGCACATCCTCCACATCTCCCTGAACACACACACGCAAAAGACAAAGTATATCATCAAAAGCTATTCAGAGAAAAAGTACAAAGTGTAAGTATATGAAAAGACACTTGACCTCACTAACGGGAATTTATTATTTTATATATCTATTGCTTTCCTTTTATAATACAGAAATTTAAGTTAAAATAATGATGACTGGCAATTATTTTTTAAAAATCAGTAATATCTGCTATGTTGACAAGGTTAAGGGGAAACAAGTATTTTTCCCCCTAAAAACAGGTTTATTGAACACATACCATAAAATTTATCCTTTAAAAGTACAATTCAGTGGTTTTTAGTATATTTACAGAGTTGTGCAAGCATCACCACTACCTAACTTCAGAACATTTCTACCACCCCAAAAAAGAAACCCTGTGCTCCATGGCAGTCACTCTCCATTCCCCCACCACTGGAAACCACGAATCTAATTTCTGTCTGTGTATTTGCCTATTCAGAAACAGGTACTCTTACACAAGGCTCCTGAGTATGTTAATTGGTATACTTTCTACAACAGATGTCCTTTGATCCCCACAACTCCTAAGAAATAACAGCATGAGCATGTAAAGATAAATGTACAAGGATGACTGCTAAAGCACTGTTGGTAATAAACCTAAATGACCATCAAACCTAACTGACCGTCAAGGTAAGGAATAAACCTGGTCGTACACACACAGGTTCTCAGCAGAGGCAGGAAGGAACACACAGCATGCAGCCATGCTGAGGCGGTGAAATAAGGCAAAGCCCACGGGAGTGGAACTCCACCCCAGACTGGAGTGAATGGAGCTCGAGGTTTAGTACTCAACCACAGCAAAGCTCTCCACCCTCCCCTATACCATGCCCTAGAGGAGAGAAAAGTGGCTAGAAAGCACCACTCAAGGTAGCCTGGAGTGGAAGATAACAGGTCCCAAGTGGGAAGGTTGGCAAGGGGATGTACCTAGCCTAGACTATGTCAGAGCAAATGAAGTCTGGACAGAACTGTCCACATTAAGCATGAACAAGATAAAAAGAAATGACATAGCAACAATGTAACACACAACAGTGTATAAAAATAAAAGGAACAGAAGAGGCAGAGACAATTAACAATCCCATCTAGAGGAAAGCATAAGCCAAGAAAGGGAATACTTCCCAAGTGTGGTGTGCAAAATAAGACTAAGAGTTCAATAAAAGTCAAAAGATGAGATGAAACAAGAGACTGAGAAGAAAAGGGAGCTTGAAAAGTTAAGGAAAAAACAGAACAAAAGCAGTATCATTATACTTCTCATACTTAAACTATAAACATCAAGGAACAGAACAGAGAAAGCTAAAAACTGAACTATAATATATAATCTGTTGGAAAATCTTAAATGAATCCAATGCATGCATTAGAAAAAAGACTAGCGCAAACTGAAGACATACATGGAGAACAAAGTTATCCTGGAACTCAAATGAAACAGAAACATAAGTAAAAACTGGAACTCAAATGAAACGAAAAGATCATTAAGGAATAACTGAACAATCTCAACAAAAAGAAAGATCTAACTCCTAACTGCAGACTGAAAGGGCACCATGCACGGGGGTGGGGGGGAAAAAAAAAAAAAAGGAACCACTGACATTTGAGACATAGCCTGGTTAACTTACTGAACTTGAAACATAAAGAATTCTTCCATCTAATCCACAGAATCCATTCAAGTTTCATAAATTGTCTTAATGATATGCTTAATAGCAATAGGATCCAGTTCAGGATCACTTGTTATATTTAATTATATCTCTTTAGACTCCCTGAATCGGGAAGGATTCTTTTACTTCCATGTTTGAAATTTGAAAATCAGTTATTTTATAGAATGTCTCTCAATTTACCTGAGGCTTCCTCATGATTAGATACAGATTATGCATCTTTGGCAAGAATATAATAGTACTGATGCTATGTTCTTCTCACTGCATCCTACCAGGTAATACATGACTTCTGTTTGTCCCATTACTGGTAATGTTAACGTCAATCATTGGAATAAGGTGCTGTCTGCCAGCTTTCTCCACTATAATTGCTTCTTTTCCTTTTACAATTAATAATTATGCTCTGGGGAGGTACTTTTACCCTATAAATAACTTGTTCCTCCATCAAATTTTTACCACTTGTTTCAGCATTTGTGGTAGGCGAAATGACCACCCCCAACCAAAAGATATTCAAGTCCTAATCCCTGGAACCTATGAATGTTACCTTATATGGCAAAAAGGGACTTTGCAGATGTGATTAAACTAAGGATTGAAGTGGCAATTTTATCCCAGATTATCCGATGGGCCTTAAAAGCAACCACATATCCTTCTAAGAAGGAGGCAGAGGCAGACCTGGCATAGACAGAAGAAGAGATAATGTGACCATGGAGGGAGAGATTGGAGTGATGCAGCCGTAAGCCAAGGAATGCTAGCAACCACCAGAAACTGGAAAAGGCAAGGAATGGATTCTCCCAGAGCTCCCAGAAGGAGCCGGGCCCTACCGACACCATGATCTCAGCCCGGTGAAACTGACTTCAACTTCTAACTTCCAGGGAAAATAATTTCTGTTGTTCTAAACCACCAAATTTGCAGTAATTTGTTATGGCAGCCACAGGAAGCTTACATAGCACCTATTAATGTTTCCTGCCTGAATTAATACTACGACGGTTGCCAAATGGTGATTTTCTAATTCCATCAATCCATTTACATTTTTACATGGCATTCTATTGTAAGAAAAAGCTTTCTGTTCCCCGCCCCCCGTATTCATTTATTCAGTATGGACTTATGAATTCTTATTTTATTCAGTAGGTTGCAGTCTGTTATTATTTATTTATTTACTTATTTACTTTCAATTAATTAATCATTTATTTATTTATTTGGCTGCGCTGGGTCTTAGTTGTGGCAGGCGGGATCTTTGTTGCTGCGTGCAGGATCTTCGTTCCGGCATGAGGATCTTTTAGTTGCAGCATGCGGCATCTAGTTGCCTGACCAGGGATCGAACCCAGGCCCCCTGCACTGGGAGTGCAAAGTCTTAACCAGTGGACCACTGGGGAGTCCCTATTTTTATTTCGACTTTTAAATTGCCCTAGATTTGGCAAATATGACTCTGCTAGCCAACAAAAAACGTCATATTTCAGCAGTGGTTAATCAGGTGTGAATAACAGTTCTGTTCACCACTGAATCTCTAGCATGTAGCATCTTGTAGGTATTTAGCATACTCTGTTGGCTGAAGAAAGCGTTTACTATGAAAGATTCAAGACTGCAAAAAGGGCAGTGTTACATAATTAATTATATCTTCTTTTGCCCTAATAAGTGATCCCATTTCATTAAAAGATACTTAAAAAGAGAATCCTAAAATCAGTGCTGCTGAAGAGATTAGAAATAAGAGTTCTGCATTCGGCTTTAATTTCCTGCTGCGAAACTTCCAGTTCGGTTCCATATTTTTCTCCTTTTGGTGCCACATTTTAGTTGCCTGAGTTCAGAACTAAATAGTTGTAAATTCTTAGCTGAAAGCTTTTCGACTTCTAATTGAATTTTGGCATCCAATGAACTTCTCTGTTCAAAAATTAGTCCCATTATACAACACAATAGAACAGAAAAAAAGATACCACATACCTTCCATCTTTCAGAGTGTTCACAATAAATCGGTTAATCTGGCAAATACAGTTGCTAGACAATCGTTCTTCCTCAACAAGAGGGTTCAACTGTGTTGCCAACATGAAAGCTGAAAAGCACAGAGATTACTTCAGTCTCTAAAACATTTCAGTCATGACAATCTAAAAGCCGATCATACCTGTACCAGCAAAGAAAAACAATGCCTTAAATATTAAAACTACTCAGACTCTGCATAGTGAAAAACAGTATTAATTTGATGTGCATTAAACAGCTGCTGCTACTCTGAAATTAAGTATTTCAGTGCCCCAAATCATCTTTTCCATCATTCAGGTTTCATGACAAAGACTAAAAAATCTTTTTTAGGTCCTTACCTTGTGACTAGAGATAGTACGTATATACTCTGCAAATTCTCTCCTTTCTCCCTGTAAAGCTTCCAACACAGAAATAAAACCCCAAAAAGACAAGTATAGGACAGCTAACCAATCATATTCACTAAATGTCAATATCATCCTATGGGAAATTAATCAAAGAAAGCACAGAGCACCAGTTAGACAAAATTAATTAAGCCAAGTGGCAGCTTTCCACTCGACCCAGTCTATTGTTAGAATGCTCTCTGCCAGCTGCAATTCTGTCTTTACGAAGGCAGAGCCAAGCCAATGTAGACTTCTGGAATGCTCCAATTACTGCAATCAAAGTGTTGGGTGCACTTTTATTATTTGAATACAAATTCCTAGATTTATACATCATACGTACAAGACAGAGTATTCAATCCATCACTCATAAGCAGTCGATAACGGGGTGGATTATTCCCTGTAGCAATGGGACGGATGTTCTAGGAGAGAAAACATGATTCATTAGCCAGGTTGTCTGCTCAGTCCCCAGGGATCAGTAAACTTAAGTGGCAGGAGAGTGCGTTCGCCATAGTTCAACACAATTGAACTGCTTGCCCATTCTCTTGACACCTAAATCCAAGTAAAAGAAAATTGGATTTGATGATTCTCCCACCAACCTCTCTCTACTAACATTAAACACAACATAAACGAGAATAAAATAGGTTGCCAATACTCTTCTGTTCTCTCTCCCTTAACTCAAATTTGATTGAAAATTAATTTAAAAAACATACAATAAGGCACCTAATATATGTATGGTACTATGCAGGAAACATGATAAAGATACAAAATGGAAGGAAAAATCCTTGCCCTGAAGAGGCTTCCAACTGGGGTGGAGACGGAGGCAGAGAGACATAGCAGAGGTGTGCACATAATGACAAGACATTTATTCCAGCTTGAAGGAAATCAGAGGCAGCTTTCTGAAGAAAGTGAAATACGAAAACAGCCTTAAGACGACTGGCAGGGAGGGACTTCCCTGGTGGCGCAGTGGTTAAGAATCCGCCTGCCAATGCAGCAGACACGGGTTCAAGCGCTGGTCCGGGAGGATCCCACATGCTGGGGAGCAACTAAGCCCGTGCACCACAACTACTGAGCCTGCGCTCTAGAGCCCACGAGCCACAACTATTGAGCCTGTGTGCCACAACTACTGAAGCCAGCACGCCTAGAGCCCGTGCTCCGCAACAAGAGAAGCCACCGCAATGAGAAGCCCGTGCACCGCAACTAGAGAAAGCAAGCACGCATCAACGAAGACCCCAACAACGAAGACCCATCGCAGCCAAAAGTAAATAAAATTTTAAAAAATAAAATAAAATAATAAAACTGGGATACTTGCCTTTAAAAAAAAAAAAAAAGATGACTGGCAGGGAGTTTGGGAGTAACAGGGAGACATATCATCGGGCTTACTGACTCACAATCTGCAAGTATGATCCAGGATTCTGCTCCTATTGATTTTTAAAATTCTCACTAAAATTTGAGACCTCCTTAAATGAATGATAGGGTTAATGAAGAATTTTAAGCAGACAAGTTCCTTTCAGGTAGATCTCTCCAGAGGCCATATGTAAGGCAGATTTGAGCAAGACAAACCCCAGGGCAGAAAGACAACCAAGGAGGCAGAAGTAATGATGCGTAGCGCTACAGTATCCACCAACTGTGGAAAGAACAGAAAGGCAAAGCCTCAAATGTGAACCTCCAAAGGTCAAACTCTGGCTAACACAACATTAAAATAAAGCCTGGTTCCTCTCTCAGAGTTACAACATGGACTGGACTATTTTTGTGATGATGAAGAGAATTTTGTAAAGTGGACACATTTCCTAAAGTGGACTGTATGTCCTCTGTCAAATGTAATTTATAATTATATGTAAGTTTAAAAAACGTTTGACATAAAAATATGTAGGTACTCACAATGACTTGGAGAATGGGTTTTATGGCTGTATCTCCCTGTTGCATTATGGCCTGAAAAAGTAAAAACAGATGCTTATGAGATAGGCACTCAAATCATGATTAAAACTTGACATATTTTTAATTTGGTGTCTGGAATAAACCACAGATGACATTATTAAAAGACCCTTTTCAGAGCTTATCATTTGAAAATCTACTTCAAGTTTTATCACTCTGGACAAATCATAAAATCATAAAATCATAAAAGTGGGATTCATACTTACGACAAGGATACTACATCTAAAAAGCTGGCATCGCATATGTACTCATTAGTCATAATAGCACATTTATTTTCCTACAGTGCCCATTAATATGGAATCAAACAAGTAAGTACAGCAAATCCTTAAAACAGAATATTATGCAGCCTTAAGATGTTTCTAGGGACTTCCCTGGTGGCGCAGTGGTTAAGAATCCACCTGCAATGCAGGGGACACGTGTTCGAGCCCTGGTCCAGGAAGATCCCACATGCCGCGGAGCAACTAAGGCTGCAAGCCACAACTACTGAGCCTGCACGCCACAACAAGTGAAGCCCGCGTGCTACAACTACTGAAGCCCGCGCACCTAGAGCCCGTGCTCCGCAACATGAGAAGAGAAGCCACTGCAATGAGAAGCCCGTGCACCGCAATGAAGAGTAGCCCCCGCTCGCCCCAACTAGAGAAAGCCTGCGCGCAGCAACAAAGACCCAACGCAGCCCAAAAAAAGAAAAAGAAGAAGATGTTTCTATACCACTGGTTGCCTCTTGTGAGAGGAATTGGGTGATGGGGGACATGTGTGGGAGGCAGACCTTGCACTGCATCCTCTTTTATACTTTTTGAATGTTAAATCTCATGACTCTATTAGCAATTATAAAAATAATTTCTAACAAAAGCAAAATAACTATTAATCAGGCTTTTAGTTCGTTTGTAAAAAGGCATCATTTAAAGGTAACCATCAGAAAAACTAGCTAGCTAAAACTCATTGTCTGACGTCTGCTTTTGCCAATGCTGAAATAAATGATACCAGACTAGCTCTTCCAACCATAAACTAAAAACTGGACAAAAATATATAAACTGTTTTCAAATACCAGGCAACAGGTAGAACAAGACTGTGATCCCTGAAAGGAAAACAAATGAGTTTCTGCACAGAGGCACTTTTGGACCATAGCATAGCGAAGGGAACCCAAGAAGAATATGGCAGTCCTGCTGAGCACAGATCAGTTTGGGGAGGTGAGTTATCTGGACTTCCTGGAGGCAGAGTACCCGACAGGAGGGAGCTACATAGAGAAAGAGCTTCAATAACCTATGCAGGGGTTCCCTTGAGTTTTTGGCTGAATTCTAAGTTGTGCATACACAGAATGAGGTGCCACAGGCCAGGTAAAGATTAGAGAGCTACAAGCTGAAAAATTACTGGCGCTCACCCAGGCTAGAATACATTTGAGTTCCAATTAGCCATTTGAGTGGAGAGAACTCAATAAACACCTAGTGCATTCAGTAGAAACCCCAGAAAGGCCATGCTTTAGAAACAGACTAAACTATCCACAAAGTAAAAGCTACTCTAGACCCACTACAGTCTCAAAGGGCTCAGCTGATCTGCAAGTAAGTTAACAGTCTGCCAGAACAACTCAATATTCTCTATACACATAATCTAGACACTGAACAACGTATTGTGCATAATGTCCATTGCCATCTGGGGTCCCAAGACCTTTTCAGAGGGTACATAAATTGAAAACTATTTTCATCATAATAAACAAGCTTTTGTCCTTCTCACTCTCGTTCATCCAATACAACGAAAAACTGGCTGAAGGACTAATAAAACTTTATACTATTACCACTTATGAATGTCTACTGGATGAAAAATCAGTAATAGAAATCACAGCAGTTCCACTTTCTAATAATAAAGCAACTTGTTTTTTTTTGTTTTTTGTTTTTTTTTAAATTTTATTTATTTATTTATGGCTGTGTTGGGTCTTCGTTTCTGTGTGAGGGCTTTCTCTAGTTGTGGCAAGCGGGGGCCACTCTTCATCGCAGTGCGCGGGCCTCTCACTATTGCGGCCTCTCTTGTTGCAGAGCACAGGCTCCAGACGCGCAGGCTCAGTAATTGTGGCTCACGGGCCTAGTTGCTCCGCGGCATGTGGGATCCTCCCAGACCAGGGCTCGAACCCGCGTGCCCTGCATTGGCAGGCAGACTCTCAACCACTGCACCACCAGGGAAGCCCAAAGCAACTTGTTGAATTAAAGAACAAGATACATCATGAAGACTGAGTTAATATCTCTTCCGCAGAATTCTACTTTTGCCTTACGAATGGATGAATAGATAGATGTAGCTGGACTGGCTGCTTTGCTTGTGTTCATCTCGTATCAGCACCAACTAATCATCTAGTAAGATCTTCTTTCGTGTGAATGCTTGACAACAAACACAGACTATGCTGAAATACTCAAAGTGTTGAATCACTTTCAAAACTCATGGTTTATCCTGAAACAGCTGTGTTGACATTTGCACTGATGGTGCAAAGCAGTGGTAGGTAAACTACGGGTGCCTTAGTCGAGTTACTATAGCAGTCGTCACTGTATGCTTCACGGCCCTGAACACACTGGGGAGGGGAGTTTCACTAAAAAAAAAAAAAGAAAGAAACTTGAAGAAATAAAATTATTTATTACATTAAATCTTAACCTTGAGGACAAAAAAAATTTTAATATTCTATGCAACCATACAGAAAGTATGCCAAAGTACTTCTGCTGAAGTACGGCTGCAGCCTTGAGGAAAAGCACTGCTACAACTGTTCGAGCTGCAAGTTGAACCGGCCGTTTTTTTCTCATGGAACTTCATTTTAACTTGAATGGGCAAACGACAAACTGTGGTTATTCAGACTTGGGAATTTAGTGGATATCTTCTCAAAAATAAAGTGAGACAATTAACTGTATTTGTTGCCAATGATAAAAGAGTTTTCTAATGAAAGTCAGGACTTTTGAAAACTTGTATTCACCAGCTTCCTAATACTTACTGACTTTTCTTAATTAAATCAGTCGTGATGTTAATAAGCATGAATTTTTGTGATATAACAAAATATACCAACATTTGGAAGATCTGTAAAATGCAATGAACCAATATTTTCCAAATGACTGAAACATGGCGTTACAAATAATGCATAGGTAAAAGATCTATTCAAAATGGAAGACAGGCCAAATCTACATTCCAACTTACCTTTAAGAAACTACCATTTGTTGAGTTTTGATACAGTATTAAAGGAAACCTGATTTTCTATTCAAAACACTTCTGACACGAAATGTGTGGGTTTTCCACATGAAGCAATTCTCTGCAGACACCAACTGGGCGTCTCACAAGTCAACTTAATTTTGACACTAACTACTCAGAATTAGTGTAGACCCCACAGGTTAAGGGCTCAGTCCCACAAGACTGTCCAAGTGCCCACTTCATACACTAATCTCAAGCAGTGGGTCCCCAGGTGACCCAGTTTACACTTCTATTTGACTTGGCTACAAATTGTGGGGACTTCCTTGGAGTCCCTCACAGAACTCAGGGAAACACTTTACTTAGTGTTACTGGTATATTATAAGTGAGAGTTAACAGGATACAAACAAAAATCAGATGGAGAGGCACGTAAGACAAGGTCTGGATGGGTCCCAAGCACAGGAGATTCTGTTCCTGTGGAGTCTGGGGGTGTGCCCCCTCCCAGCATGTAGATGTGTTCACCAAACTAGAAGCCCTCTGAATTTTGTTGTTTAGGGATTTTTCTGAAGGCCCCATTACACACGCATGATTGATTAAACCGTTGGCTATTGGTGATTAGCTCAATCTCCAGCCTTTATCCTGTGGGGTGAGGTGTAGAGCAGAAAGTTCCAACCCTTTAATCACATGATTGGTTCCTGGCAATCAACCCCTGTCCTGAAGCTACCCTGGGGCCCACCAAGAGTTAGCTCATTAAACTTCAGGTATGGTTGAAAGGGGCTTATCATAAGTAACGAAAAAAGCTCCTCCCACCCTATCACTCAGGAAATTCCAAGGGTTTTAGGAGTTCTGTGTACCAAAAACTGGACAAAGACCAAACATATATTTCTTATTATATTACAAGATCACAAGGATCAGAAAAGAAGCCTGAAAAGGGTATTAAAATACTCCTCCTTTTTCCAACTACATATTTGAAGCCAGATTTCCTCCATATAGTTCGACCAAAAAAACCATATATCCATATACTGAACGCAGAAGCTGGTATGAAAATCTAGCTGTCACATCTTCTAGTAAGCCAGATATTAAAGCAATGTGCAAAAATGTAAAACAATGTCACTTTTCTATTTGTTTTGAACTATATAACTGTTTTTCCTAAAACATGTTATTTATGTTAACAGATGAGTTTATTACTATTTTAAATGAATAAATATTTTTAAAATATCTGTTATAATTTCAAATATGGTAAGGGAGATATAACCCACAAAAACAAAAGCTTTTGGCAGGGGGGGCGGCGCTCAGTGATTTTTTTACAAATGAAAGGTATTCTAAAATCAAAACATTTGAGAACCACTGTGTTTTGGACCGAACATTTGTGTCCTGACCCCACCTCCCAATTCATATGTTGACGCTCTAACCCTCAGTGTGAGAGTATCGAGAGATGGGGTCTTTGGAGGCAACTACTTTCAGATGAGGTCACGAGGGTGGAACCCCCATAATGAGATTACTGTCCTTATAAAAAGAGGAGGAGGGCTTCCCTGGTGGCGCAGTGGTTGAGAGTCTGCCTGCCAATGCAGGGGACACGGATTCGAGCCCTGGTCTGGGAAGATCCCACATGCCGCGGAGCAACGGGGCCCGTGAGCCACAGCTACTGAGCCTGCGCGTCTGGAGCCTGTGCTCCGCAACAAGAGAGGCCGCGATAGTGAGAGGCCCGCGCACCGCGATGAAGAGTGGCCCCCGCTCGCCGCAACTAGAGAAAGCCCTCGCACAGAAACGAAGACCCAACACAGCTATAAATAAATAAATAAATAAATATTAAAAACTCCTCACCGCATCTCAGTGTTCACAGGATAAAATCCAAACACTTAGAATAACATTCAGAACAATTTACAGACTCACAGGCCCCCAACTTGCTTTAAAAAAAAAAAAAAAAAAAAAGAGGAGGAGAGGGACTTCCCTGGAGGTCCAGTGGTTGAGACTCTGCGCTTCCACTTCAGGGGGCACGGCTCGATCCCTGGTCATGCAACTAAGATCCTGAATGCCACAAGGTGCAGCCAGAAAAATAAAAAAGAGGAAGAGACACCAAAACTCACTCTCTCCCCACACAAAGAAGAGGTCATGTGAGCACAGTGAGATAGTAGCTGCAAGCCAGGAAGACAGCCCTCACCCAGAACTAAATCTGCTGGTGCCTTGATGGATTTCTCAGCCTCTAGAATTGTGAGAAATAAATCTGCTGTTTACATCACATAGTCTACGGTATTTTGTTATAGTAGTCCAAGCTAGGATGCGTTGCCCTAAAACAGTCATTAAAAACGTAAAGCATCGCTAATAAGCCAATAGTGGAAATAAATTTTAATCATAAAAAATACTCAATCCAAAAGTCGGGAAAAGTTAAAAAATAGAAAAACAACAGCAAAGAAAAGATGGAACAAATAAAAAAACAAGCAGCAAAATGAAAAACTTAAACCCAAACTTGTAATTATATTAAGTGTAAATGGTTCAAGTACTCCAATTAAATGGAAGAAATTATTGTAATGAATAAGACAGACCCAACTATTTGCTCTGTACAAGAAACACACTTCAAATATAAAAAGACAAATTAAAAATAAAATACTGGAGAAAGATGTATCATTAAAAGCAGGCAAAGTAGACTTCAGGACAAGGAATATTACCTGGGATAAAAAAGGACATTTCATAATAATAATAGGGTTGATTCCTAAAGGAGACACAATGGGGACTTCCCTGGCAGTCCAGTGGTTAAGACTCCATGCTTCCACTGCAGGCGGCACGGGTTCAATCCCTAGTCGGGGAACTAGGATCTAAGATCCACATGCTGCACAGCATGGCCAAAAAAAAAAAAAGACAATGATAAATGTGTTCACCTAACAACAGGGGTTCAAGATACATGAAGGAAAAACTGACAGAATGAAAAGGAGACATAGACAAATCCACTATTATAATTGGTGGTTTCAACATTCTTCTCTCAGTAATTGACAGGGTAAATAGACCAAAAATATAGAAATAAGAATATAGAAAACTTAAACTATCAACAAACTTGACCTAATTAGATCATCTAACAACTGCAAAATACACATTCTTTTAAGTGTACCTGGAACATTTTCATCAAGATAGTCCATATACTGGGCAGTAAAACTCTCAATAAATGTTGAAAAGTTCAATTCATACAGAGTACGTTATTTGACCACACTAGAATTAAACTAGAAATCAGTAACAATATGATATCTAGAAAATCTCCAGATACTTGGAAGTTAAACAACAACCTTCTAAATAACCCATCTGTTGAAGAAGAAATCACAAGAGAAATTAGAAAGTTATTAACAATGAAAATTAAAATACAATCTATCTAAATTTGTGGGATGTACCTAGAGCAATGCTTAGAGGGGAAAATACAGCTTTAAATGCTCTCATTAGAGAAGAAAAAAGCTCCAAAGTCAATTATCTAAGATTCCACCATAAGGAGCCAGAAAAAGAATAAATTAAACCCAAGTACACAGAAGGAAAGAAATAATAAAAGAGCAAAAATCAATGAAATAGAAAATTGATAAATAATAGGAAAAACACAATTGAACCAAAAGCTGGTTCTTTGAAAAGATCAATGAAATTGATAAACTTCTAGCTAGTCTGGTAAAGAAAAAGAAAACACACATTCTCAATACCAGGAATGAAAAAGGCATCACTATAAATCATACATATATAAAATTTTATATATATATATATATATATATATAATAAGGGAATATTAGGAACTTTATGAAACAACTTAAATGGATAAGTCCCTTAAAAAAACACAAATTATCAAAACTACATAAAAATACAGAAAATCTAGATAATTCTACATCTATTAAAGAAATTAAATTTATAATTTAAAATATTCCAAAAGAGTAAACTCTAGGTCCAGATGGCTTTACTGGTAAATTCTATCTAACACTGAATGACAAAAAAAACCAATCCTGCATAAATTATTTCAGGAGATAGAAGAGAACACTTTACAACTCATTGTATGATGTTAGCTTTACTCTGATAGAAAAAACAAAGTCATTGTAAGAAAGAAAAATTACAGATCTATATATCACTCATCAATAAAGATGTAAAAATCCTCAACAAAATATCAGTAAATCAAATATAGCACTATATAAAATGTATATAATATGTCAAGACCATGTGAGGTTTATTCCAAGAAGGCAAGGTTTACTCAACATTCAAAAATCCATTATTGTAGTCTGTCACATTAACAGAATAAAGAAGAAAAACCACAACCATCTCAATAGATGCAGAAAAAGCACTTGACAAAATTCAACACTTATTCATTATAAAAAGTCTCAGCAAATTAGGGATAGAAGATAGGGTTAAAATAATAGCAGGCATCTACCAAAAAATCTAATTACCAATCACACTTAATGGCAAAACACTGAATGACCTCCCCTAAGATCAGGAACAAGGCAAGGATATAACTCTCATCACTTTTATTAAATATGGCAGTAGAGCTCCTAACTAAGGCAACAAGACGAGAAAAAGAAATAAGGGCATAGGGACTTCCGTGGTGGTCCAGTGGGTAAGATTCTGAGCTCCCAATGAAGGGGGCCCGGGTTTGATCCCTGGTCGGGGAACTAGATCCTGCCTGCATGCCACAACTAAGAGTCCGCATACCACAATGAAGATCCCATGTGCCACAACTAAGACCTGGTGCAGCCTAAATAAATAAATAGATAAATAAATAAATATTTTTTAAAAATATATTTTAAAAAAAGAAATAAAGGCATAAAGATTGAAGAGGAAATAATAAAACTGTCTTTATGTGCAGATAAAGTCATGTATGTAGAAAATCCTAAGGCATCTACAAAAAACTACTAAGTCAATTTACCGAGTTTTCAGGATACAAGGTTAATATGCAAAAATCAACTGTATTTTTATATACTGCCAATTAACAACTGGAAAATGAAATTTTCAAAAATACCATTTTAATACCGTTAAAAAAACCTAAGTCTAACAATACATATGCAAGACTTGCATACTGAAAACTACAAAACACTGAGAGAAATTAAAGAAAACCTAAGTAAATGAGAGATATAGCATGTCCATGGTTTGAAAGATTCAATGTCTGTAAGAAGTCAAGTGATCCCAAATTGATCTATAAATGTAATGTACTATCAATCAAAATCCCATCAGGCTTTCTTTATTAGAAATTGACAAGCTGATTCTAAAATATATATGAAAACATAGAGAACCTAGATTCAGTAAAACAATTTTGAAAAAGAATGAAGCTGGAGAATTTATACTACCCAATTTCAAGACTTACTATATAACTACAGTTATGAAGACAATGTGTAAGTACTGACATACAGAGCAATGGCAGAATAGGCATTCCAGATGTAGACCCACATATATATAAATTTTATCAAAGGTGACAACACAATTCAATGGAACATTATAGTCTTTATAACAAATGGGACTGAAAAAACTGAATATCTGCAATGGAAAGAATGATCTATACACCATACATAAAAAGGTAAACTTGAAATGGATTACAGGCCTGAATATAAACTAAAACTATAAAACTTCTAGAAGAAAACACAGGACAAAAGATTTGTAACCTTGGGGGAAACAGATTTTTGGGGACAGAAAAATACAATTCAGAAAAGGAAAAACAAAACAAAAAAAACCAACTGAACATCAAAATTTAAAACTGCTCTTTTAAAAAAACACCATTGAGTTTCCCTGGTGGCCTGGTAGTTAAGAATCTGCCTGCCAATGCAGGGGACATGGGTTAGAGCCCTGCTCCAGGAAGATCCCACATGCCGTGGAGCAACTAAGCCCGTGCGCCACAACTACTGAGCCTGCGCTCTAGAGCCCGCGAGCCACAACTACCGAGCCCACGTGCCACAACTATTGAAGCCTGAGCACCTAGAGCCCGTGCTCTGCAACAGAGAAGCCACTGTGATGAGAAGCTCGCGCACCGCAACGAAGAGTAGCCCCCGCTCGCCGCAGCTAGAGAAAGCCCGTGCGCAGCAACAAAGACCCAACGCAGCTGAAAATAAATAAATAAATAAATAAAATGAATTTATTTTAAAAAAAAAAAAACAGCATTAAAAGAATGAAGGGCTTCCCTGGTGGCGCAGTGGTTGAGAATCTGCCTGCCAATGCAGGGGACACGGGTTCGAGCCCTGGTCTGGGAAGATCCCACATGCCGCGGAGCAACTGGGCCCGTGAGCCACAATTACTGAGCCTGCGCGTCTGGAGCCTGTGCTCCGCAACAGGAGAGGCCGCGATAGTGAGAGGCCCGCGCACCGCGATGAAGAGTGGCCCCCGCTTGCCACAACTAGAGAAAGCCCTCGCACAGAAACGAAGACCCAACACAGCCATAAATAAAAAAAAAAAAAAAAAAAAAAAAGTTCTCTCACCACACAGAATTCTTTGGAAAAAAAAAAAAAAAAGAATGAAAAGCCTCAGATTGGGAGAAAATATATGTAATGCTTTTATGTAACAAAAGACATGTCCAGATTAAATAAAGAATTCTGGGCTTCCCTGGTGGCGCAGTGGTTGAGAATCTGCCTGCTAATGCAGGGGACACGGGTTCGAGCCCTGGTCTGGGAAGATCCCACATGCCACGGAGCAGCTGGGCCCGTGAGCCACAGCTGCTGAGCCTGCGCGTCTGGAGCCTGTGCCCCGCAACGGGAGGGGCCGCGATAGTGAAAGGCCCGCGCACCGCGATGAAGAGCGGTCCCCGCACCGCGATGAAGAGTGGCCCCCACTTGCCGCAACTAGAGAAAGCCCTCGCACGAACCGAAGACCCAGCACAGCCAAAAATAAATAAATAAATAAATAAATAAATAAAATTTTAAAAAAATAAATAAATAAAAGGCTGCTAATAAAAAAAAAAAAAGAATTCTTACAACTAATAAGAACACGTCCCAATTTTTTAAACAGGCAAAAGATACGAACAATACACTTCACAAAAGAAGGAATACAAACAGCCAATAAGCACATGAAAAGATGCTCAAGATCATTAGTCATCAGCAAAACACAAATTAAAACCACAGTGAGATACCACTACACATTCACTAGAATAGGTAAACCTAAAAAGACTGACAAAACTAAGTGTTCGTGAGGAAATGGAGTAAACAGAATTCTCATAAACACTTTGGAAATAGTTTAGCAATTTCTTATAAAGTTAAATGTTCAGTTATCACATGACCCAGCAATTGCACTCCCCAATATTTATCTCAGAGGAATTAAAATATATTTCCATAAGAAGACTTGTACATAAAAGTTCATAACACCTTCATTCATAATAGCCAAAAAGGAAAATAACCCAAATGTTCAACAGGTAAATAAACAAGTTGTGTTTATTCATACCATGGAATATTATTGGGCAATAAAAAGGTGCAAACTACTGAAACAACATGGATAAATCTCAAAAATCATTTTGCTGAAAGAAAGAAGCCAGACACAAAGGGTACATATTATTTGATTCCATTTATATGACGTTTTAGAACAGCCAAAACTGACCTATAGTGGTAGAAACCAGAACCCAGAACAGTGGTTGCCTAGGGTAAGGGCAGGGGATGGGAAAGGAGCAGATTGGGGTGGTGTATACATTTGTCAAAACTCATCAAACGGCATATAGTTTGATGTATTACAGACTGATATAGTTTGTAAACAATATGTATTATAGCTTTTGTTACATGTAAATCAAATTGAACTTCAGTAAAGGTGGTTTTTTTTTTTTTTTTTTTAAAGGAACAGAACTGGGGGAAGGGACAGGTCAGTAATTTCATCAAGCACCTTTCTGTTTTATTTGATTCTAAAACCAAATACATGTAGTACTTTATCATTCTTTTAAATTTATTTGTGTCATCATAAATAGTGAATATAAGACTTGCTCTTCTGGGACATATAGCATGATATATACACTTAAGACAGAACTGACTTAAATTTTCCAAATTAACATTGCTAATAAAAATACAAAGCAACAGAGGTGATCATTTTGTAATGTACAGAAATATCAAATTACTATGTTGTGCACCAAGAAATAACACAGTACTGTAAGCCAATTATACTTCAAAAGCAAACAAACAAATGAACAAACTTATAGAAAAAAAGAGATCAGACTTGTGGTTACCAGAGGCAGGAAGTAGAAGGAGGAGGAACCGGACAAACGTGGTCAAAAGGTACAAATTTCCAGTTATAAGATAAATAAGTACCAGGGATGTAACATACAACATGATTAATATAATTAACAATGCTATATATGAAATATAATTAACAATGTTATATATGAAAGTTATTAAGAGAGTAAATCCTAAGAGTTCTCATCACAAGAAAAAAAATACTTTTTTCTTTTTATTTTGTATCTATATGAGGTGATGGACATTCACTAAACTTACTGTGCTAATTGTTTCATGATGTATATAAGTCAAATCATTATGCTGTACACCTTAAACTTATACAGTGCTGTATGTCAATTATATCTCAATAAAACTGGAAAGAAAAAAATACAAAACAACAGAATGGAATGGTTCAGAGCACATGTTCAAACCTCACCTCATGCACAAATTACTTAACTTCTCTGGACTTCAGTTACTTTATCTGTAAGACGGGGTTAATGATAAAAATCTACTTTACAGGGTTACTGTAACTACTGACTATAATAAAGTATCTAGCACATCGGAAATGATCAAAAGTATTCGTTCCCTTCCCCTTTCTTTGTATTACCTAATTACTCAAGATACAAATGCTATTAGTTCTATTTACTACAATAGTTCCACGCATAATCTCTTATGTTAGCTCTTGCCGAAAATGCACTATTTGTGTGTTAGTGCTTACCCTTTGGGGTCTATGTCTTTTGAACTAAAATGATATTACCTGCTTTAGCTGATAAACAAACTTGACAAAGGTACTCTACACTCCTTCACCACAAACACACACACACACAAATTTTCCTCATCATTTACGAACAAAACCTAAGTGATACTTCACCTAACACTGGAAATATGTTTCCTAAATTTTGAATATGGCAAAAACTAACTCATCAAATTATTTGAAAAATACCAGTCACTTTCCTTGAAAGTGAAGAAAAATTCCTAATTTGTCTTAAAGATACAAGGTAGCAGCTATAAAGTAAACAAGGACTACAATTTGCAATCACTTCTCGGGGTTATTTCTAACTTATTAAAATATTCACTCAACTCTGCCAACTGTTCTTCCCCATCCATCTCTGTCCCTTTCTTTTCCCTGCCTCATGCAATTAGCAAACATTTATTGGGCACCTAAAACTTGCCAGCAGTCCTTCCGGTATTGGGGAGACTATGTTGAGCAAAAAAAGACATAATTTCAGGCCTCAAAGAATTTACAATCCAGTGGAGGGAGACAGAAAGTAACTGATATGAATCAAATAAACAACATATAAATGTAAGATCACATCTGTGATTATTAATAATAGGTAACATATAACGAGCATTTATTATGTATCAGGCATGGACTAAGCACTTTAAATTAATAGCTCATTTAATCGTCCCACTAACCTTAGGCAATAGGTACTAGGTATGATTAACCTCATTTGACAGAAGAGGAAAGGCAGAGTTTAATAGCGTGAACAAACAGGAATTAGGGGTTGAAAATAAAGGGATTTAGCCTAGCAAGGGGAGTCAAGGAAGGCTTCTCTGAGGAAGTAACTGAGCAGAGACTTGAAGGTTACGTTAGTCAGCAAGGGGAGAATGAACAACCACCCAGGCAGTAGGCACAGGTTAAAGAATGTCCAAAGCCCCTGTGGAAGGCAGGAGTATGAAATATACCCGGATTTAAATTAAAAAAAAAAAAAAAGGAAAGGCTGCAAAGGAGGAAAGAACTGGTGGGAATATGCTATGATGGGAATGGCAGGAGGAGGGTTATGCTGGGTAGAAGTGAGAAGGCCAGGCAGAAACAATGGTGCCAGTGTGGATAGAGAAGTAGATGCATTTAAGAGATATATGTGGAGGTAAAACACACCAGACTTGGGGAGGGACTGGACATCCAGGGTGACTGAATGTGTAGCAAGAATGATTCCACAATTTCTGGCTGGTATAACTTAATGAATAATGGAGCCATTCATCCAGACAGGGAACGGTAGAGGCCCAAATTTAGAAACATAATGGATTTGCTTTGGGACATGTTGAATTTAAAATGTTTTTGAGATATCAAGTACGCAGCTGATAGAGGTTTGTCTTTCGGAGTAAAGGTGGCTCCGGACACAGAAATTTGTGAGCAATTAACATATAGATGGTAATTTGATTGTCTCGGGAGAAGAGTCAACAAAAATTTACAGATATCTCCAAATAAGACGGGGAAAGACAAGCCAAGCTGAGCCACAGAAACCGAAAGGAGAGGGTGTTACCAAAAGAAAGCGATGCTCAATAGTCAAGCGCTGCTGAGAACTCGAGTAAATTTAACTCTCAAAAGTGTCTGTTGGATTTAACGACCTGGAGGCACTGCTGACTTCAGCCAGGGTTACTTCTATAGTGATCAGGGGAGTGACTGATTGGAGTCTGTTGAAGGGTTAATGGGAGGCGAGAAAACGAAAGAACGGAAAACTGACAACTCTAGGAAAGTTAGGCTGCGGATGGGGGAAGGGGAGGAGAAAGAGAGTGGCTGCGGGAGAGAGATGGGCGAAAATCAACAGTTTATTTTGTTTCATTTCCTTAAGCAGGAAAAACATGAGCGTGTTTAAAAGACGATGGGAAAAATGCTTTGAGGAGTGATGATTCTAGGGAGTCACCCGGCGGTTCCTCCCCGGCCCCCTATGTCTCCTCCTCCCGTGTTCTCTCCCCCTTCTCCACCCCGCACAGCCCCAGGGCCCACAGCCATCCCGGCCCGCGCCCGGCTCGCAGGCGTCTCCTCACCGCAATGGCCCCCTCGCTCAGGTGGCCCACCATGGTTCCGCCGCCACAACTCCAGCTCTCCGACTCCCCTGCAGCCCTGGCTTTACTCCAGGGAACCCGCGCGCTCCAAAGCGATTGGCCCCAGGACCTGCGTGCGCCGGGACGGCCTCCCGACTTGCGCAAGGCACGGGGGCGGGTTTAGGAGCCGAGCAGCCACTTCATTGGCCGAGGCGCGGCGGGTGGCCCACGTGACTCACCGGAGCCCAGGTCTGGGGCCTAGTCGCTGGATTGCGGAGCCAGGGGGCGGGGCGCGGAACCGCGGAGCGCGCGAAGCGTGATGCGCTAAGCGTGACGCGGACGCAGCGAAGGGCGCGGAGAGGGCGAGTTACGGCAGCTTTCCGAGCTGACTGTCGGAAACGTACCCCACTCGGCCTTTGGTGGGCAGACGCTGACTGGTAGCCCAGAGGAGTGGTAGAGCTGTTGCCATAGTAACTCTGCTACTAGATGTAGTAAAAGCATTGACTTGCTTCCTTCAGCAACCCAGAGTTGAACTCCCGCAGGTTCCAGACCCTGAGCTTGGCACAGTGGGGCTCTCTCAAGGTAAATAAGACCTGGTCCCTACCCTCAGAGGAGAGCACAGTCTGTCGAGGGAGTTTCTGCTGTGAGGAGCACTAACTCAAGGTAGACGTGGTTTGGGCCCCAGGAGAGACACAAAGTGTGCTGCTATCACAGGTGGAAAAATCAGGGAAGGCTTCCCGGAGGAGATACCATTTGAACTGGGTCTTGAAGAATGTTTGGAAATTTGCCAGGTGGACTCCAAGTGAGGGTAGGGCCAATGAATAGTCTTTGTAAAACCTAGGGAGATGAATAGCCTGGCAAGCTGGGGATAGCTTTGAGTAGCTAGGATAGTAGGGTACAGAGGAGGAAGTGAGACTTGAGCATTAGAAAGTAAGCCAAGAGTTAAATAATGAAGGGTTTGTACTGGGCTTCCCTAAATGCTAGGAGGAGCATTGATGAATTTAAGGCAGAGTGCTGACATCTGTCTCAATGTGGAGGATGGACTGAATTTGGAATGGGGAAGTGGGGGGTCTGAGGGCGTGTAGACTAGTTATGACACTCCAGAAAGAATGCCGGACAGGAAATGGTGCGGGCTTGAACTAAAGGAGTGACCTGGGGATTGAAAAGAAAAAACTGAACTGGGTAAGAGTTCTGATTCATCATTGTATAACCAGTACCTAGTATGATGCCTGGAACAAAGTAAGCTTTCAATAAATATTTCTGAATGAAGGGATGTTGAGTGAATTGGGGTGAGAAACAATAGATGCTTCCTCAGCATGTAAACAACTATAGGAAGAGACCACAAGAATTGATTTTGTTGCTTCATGCATGCTTGAATGAAATCTGGACTTTCTAGAATTGTGCATTTGTAGAAATCCGAATTCCTTATTTTCGTATTCATTTTTTAGATTTAAAGTAGCATGGATCTGCCCGTGGATGAGTGGAAATCATACATACTTCAGAAGTGGTCTTTGCTCCCCAAGTCCATTCAGGTTACAATTTCTACAGCAGAGACTTTAAGCGATCTCTTTCTTCACTCATCTTCGCTTCTTCAGTAAGTGAATGGAAGCTTTAACCAGGGAAATTTTGATGCGGAAAACGTTGTCTTTTGTGATTTGCTCTCAAATTATATCTTTTTTTTTTTATAAATTTATTTATTTATTTATTTTTGGGTCTTCGTTGCTGCGCCTGGGCTTTCTTTAGTTGCGTTGAGTGGGGGTTACTCTTCCTTGCAGTGCGCGGGCTTCTCATTGCAGTGGCTCCTCCTGTTGTGGAGCACAGGCTCTAGGCACGCAGGCTTCAGTAGTTGCAGCACACGGGCTCAGTAGTTGTGGCACGCGGGCTCTAGAGTGCAGACTCAGTAGTTGTGGTGCACAGGCTTAGCTGCTCTGTGGCATGTGGGATCTTCCCAGACCAGGGCTCAAACCCGTGCCCCCTGTGTTGGCAGGCGGATTCTTAACTACTATGCCACCAGGGAAGCCCATCAAATTACATCTCTTTTTAATAAGAATTTTCTTTTTCTTTCTTTCTTTCTTTCTTTCTTTCTTTCTTTCTATTTATTTATTTATTTATTTATTTATTTATTTATTTATTTATTTATTTATTTATTTATTTATGGCTGTGTTGGGTCTTCGTTTCTGTGCGAGGGCTTTCTCTAGTTGCGGCAAGTGGGGGCCACTCCTCATCGCGGTGCGCGGGCCTCTCACTATCGCGGCCTCTCTTGTTGCGGAGCACAGGCTCCAGACGCGCAGGCTCAGTAATTGTGGCTCACGGGCCTAGTTGCTCCGCGGCATGTGGGATCTTCCCAGACCAGGGCTCGAACCCGTGTCCCATACATTGGCAGGCAGACTCTCAACCACTGCGCCACCAGGGAAGCCCTACATCTCTTTTTGATGGAAGAGTTACGTTTAGATTTTTATATTTTGGGGCATTCAACAGTTCTTGCTGTTTACACAGTTCTTTCTAACCTACTATTATACAACAGGTAGGGATGCTATTTAGCTTTCTCGGTGTCAATATTATGTTTCAGTAATCAGTGCCTTGCTGTTGTCACTAGGCTCTGCACCTTGCTGTATCCCAAAGGATATAGTGGAGATTTACTAGCTGCACATAGAAATTCATGAATGCTCATATTTGGAAGGAACGATAGAGGTCATACAGTCTAACCCCAGTAGTTTTCAAACACTCTTGACTACACTCTTCAATAAGAAATATATTTTACATCACAACCTAGTACACACATACGTATATAAAAAACTGAAACGGGACTTCCCTGGTGGTCCAGTGGTTAAGACTCTGTGCTTCCACTACGGGGGGCACGGCATCCATCCCTGGTCGGGGAACCAAGATCCTGCATGCCGCGGCGTGGCCAAAAAAATAAAAAATAAGTAAATAAAAAACTGAAGCAGGAGTTTCCCAAACTTCATTCAGTGAATTTTTATTGAACATCTGTTTTGTGCCAGCCACTGTGCTCAGTGCTTAGTAAACAAAAAATACATCATTTAAAAAAAAATAGACAAAGATCCTTACCTTTGAGGAGCTTAATTCTAGCAAGGAGGCACAGCCAATAAACATCATAAATAAATAAAATATATAGTATGTTAAAGGTGATAAATACAGTAGAGTAGAAAAAAAGGAAAAATTGAACAGGGTAGGGGAAATAGGCTGTGCCGGGAGCGAGAGTACAGATTGTAGTATTAAGTAGTATAGTCAGATATGCCTCATTGAAAGAGTGAAAGTGGAGCAAAGTCTTGGAGATACAGGAGTTAACTAAGTAGATATCTGAGAGAAGAGCATTCCAGGCAGACATCCTAAGGTGGGAGCGTGTCTGGCATGTTTAAGCAACAGCAAGCTGGATGAACAGCTAGTGGTGGATGAACAGAGTAAGCCAGAGGGAGAGTGGTAGGAAATACCATCAGAGAGGTAATGGGACATGCATGGGAGTTGGGGAAGAGCAGGTGGCACAAATCGAGTTGACCCTTTCTTAGTGCCTTATCTTTTTACCCTGAGTAGGAAGTTATTGCAGGGTATAGTAGGCAGAATTCTAAAGATGCCCCCCGCCGCCACCACGCCAGCATTCTGGTCCCCTGGTTACTCAATCCTGGTCCCCTGGTTACTCAATCTAACATTAACCTAAGCACTGCTGGGAAGGGATTGGGCTGATGTAATGAAAGCCCCAAGCCCCCTGACTTTGAGAGATAATTACTGGGTGGGTGTAACCCAATCAGACCAGACCTTTAAAAGCAGAGAGTGCTTCCTGGCTAACAGCCAGCAAGGAAATGGGGACCTCAGACCTACAATTGCAAGGAACTGGCTTCTGTCAGTTCTAAACTCAACATCCTGAATGAGTTTAGATATAGATTCTTTCCCAGATCCTCTCTATAAGAGGTCACCTTGATTTCAGCCTTGTGAGACCCTAAGCAGAGAGACCAGGCAAGCCCACCTGGACTTCTGATCTGCAGAACTGAGGATAATAAATGGGTATTGTTTTAACCTGCTGAATATGTGGTAGTTGTTACACAACAATAGAAAACTAATTCACAGGGTTTTGAGATAAGAGTGATACGATCTGATTATATTTTAAACAGATGTCAGCAAACAACAACCCACAGGGTAAATCCATCCCACTGCCTGTTTTTGTGTGGCCATCAGCTAAGAATGGTTTTTACAGATAAATATTTGTAGTCAATTTGATGATCGGGAACATTGGCTTTGAATCACAGTTTAGCAAAATGGTATCCATTTTTATTTTTTTTTAATTTTATTTATTTATTTATGGCTGTGTTAGGTCTTCGTTTCTGTGTGAGGGTTTTCTCTAGTTGCGGCAAGTGGGGGCCACTCTTCATCACGGTGCGCGGGCCTCTCACTATCGCGGCCTCTTGTTGCAGAGCACAGGCTCCAGATGCGCAGGCTCAGTAATTGTGGCTCACGGGCCCAGTTGCTCCACGGCATGTGGGATCTTCCCAGACCAGGGCTCGAACCCGTGTCCCCTGCATTGGCAGGCAGATTCTCAACCACTGCGCCACCTGGGAAGCCCTACTTTTTAATTATAGCATTAGTTAGACCTCTGATGCAATGTTGAATAGTAACAGGCATTTAGGACATTGCTATAGGTTTATAGTATATATCCTTTATCAGTTTAAGGAAGTTGCGCTATATTGTATCATAAATAAGTGTTGAATTTTATCAGTCCTTTTTTTGGATATATTTTGGGAGGAATGATCCTTTTCTTATTCCACTTTAATCTGTTAAGGCAGAATTGACATCAGTAGATTTACTGAAGTTGAACTGTTTTGGAGAATAACTCTGGTTATCATCTAATATTTTTTTTAACACAGGGCTAGATTCAATTTGCTGAGGTTATTTTTAGGATTTTTATATCTATGTTCTTAAATGGTATTAGACTATATATTTTTTTGTGTGTGCTCTATTCATCACCTCTTGGTATCAGGGTTATGATAGCCTCATAGCATGAATTGGAGAGCTTCCCATATTTCTCTATGCTCTGAAATAATTTATATAATGTAGGGATTATTTGATTCTTTAAAGCTGGTAGAAAAATCCTGTAAAACTATGTAGACCTGGTACCTTATTATTTTTAATATTTATTTATATATTATTTATTTATTTATTTTGGCTACACCGGGTCTTAGTTGTAGCATGTGAACTCTTAGTTCCGTCATGCATGTGGGATCTAGTTCCCTGACTAGGGATCGAACCCGGGCCTCCCTGTATTGGGAGCACAGAGTCTTACCCACTGGACCACCAGGGAAGTCCCTAGACCTGGTACCTTATTACATGGAAATAGTTTCCTTTTTTAGTTTATTTTTTATCAGAATAATATGCATATAGTGTAAGAAGTCAAATAGTACTTCAAAACATATAAAGAAAAACAGCAACTCTCACTTACTCTTCCCCATTTCTGTTCTGCAAAGACTGATACTTAAAATCATTCTGTTTCTTCCAGCATTTAATTTCATATTACTAAACAGTATGCTAATATTGCTATTTTTGAATTTTTAGTTTTAGTTGCCAAATGTAGCTCTCTTACCCCCAACTCACATGTATATACTTTGTTTTTCCCTCATTCTATCATCATAACTATATTATAATTTATAATATATAACCAGTAGAATATGATACTGGTTAAACCAATTTTCAACATGTATATCATTATGTCTATGTAAATATCATATGAACCACAAAGTATACTTTGAATTACATTTCCTTTCTTGTACAACTCTTGTTTTCCCTGAAGTTAATAATTGCCTCTATTTTTATTTGTTCTGTATATCTCTCACTACTTCATCCCCAAACTTCTCTACTTAACAAGTTAGTTCCAAAGAGCTGTTTGTAAAACTATTCAATCTAAAATGACCAAAAAAGATTTAAATTTCTAATCTCCATATGTTTGCCCAGTAAATGAAAGTATGAATTGGGCCTTTAAAGCTTAAAGCCAGGCATACACTCTTCTTTCTTGCCATTTACAGTCTTTGAGGAATGTTTTCCCAGATTAAATACGTTTTGTCCATATCAAAGACCTTTTGAGACAAGTGGACCTCTCGCATTGATAATCTACAGTGTCCTAGGGAATCCGTAACAGACTCAGTATCCGCACTCACTGCCTTCCTATTTGTTTTGATTTTACACTGATTCAAATGGAATACTTTGTTTTGCCAGAAATCAAGGAAATGCTCAAAGACTAACGGATTTAAGTAAAAAAAGAACATAGGAGCCAGTCTGAAGAGGTTTCCATTGGCCACATTTAGGACAATATGAGCATCAAAAAGTATAATGATAGTAATGGTTTATAAGAATGAATTTTTTTAAGTCCATGGTGATACTCAAAAAAATACATAAATAAGTAAAAGAAGAAAAGGGGGAAACATTTGTCTTTACAGAAAAATGCTAATTAATAAGTTTAGAAATAATGATAGAATTAGAAAATCACCATTTTGTAACTCCCAGTGTAATAAGTGATTCTGGCAATAATCGTCAATGGATGCTCAAAACATTAGAAGAAAGATCGCTGGGAAACAGGTTATTCACATGGTCTCAAAGTATGGCCCCATAGATTACTTATTAATGTTACTTATTACAAGGGGAAAGTTATCTTTATATTAGAGAAATCCAACAGTCACCACTTTAACCAAGTGACCAAACAACATCACCAGTAGTGATGGGACTGCCTGACATGTGTCTCCTGGTTTGAAACAACAAGAAGTATACAGATTTAGCAATGGACTAATATTCTTGACAAAACTTGTTCGATCTGAATCTAATCATGAGCAAACAATGAGACAATACCAGAATGTGTAATGTTTTCCTGGCCTTGAGTCTTCAAAAAAACTTAATCATGAAAAACAAAAAAATTATGGGACTGTCTCAAAAGAAACTAATGAGAAATAACTAAATGCAGTACGTTAGAACCTTGATCCGGCATCAGGTTGGGGTAAGAAAAAGAAAGAAAAGACATTTTAGGAATAATGGAGAAATTTTAAATGATATTTGAATTAGTGGGGTTTTTTTAAATTTAATTTAATTTATTTATTTGGTTGCATCGGGTCTTTGTTGCTGCACGTGGGCTTTCTCTAGTTGCATCGAGCAGGGGCTACTCTTTGTTGCGGTGCTCGGGCTTCTCACTGCAGTGGTTTCTCTTGTTACAGAGCTCGGGCTTTAGGCGCGCGGGCTCCAGTAGTTTTGGCACGTGGGCTCAGTAGTTGTGGCTCGCGGGCTCTAGAGCTCAGGCTCAGTAGTTGTGGCGCACAGGCTTAGTTGCTTCGCTGCATGTGGGATCTTCCTGGACCAGGGATCGAACCAGTGTCCCCTGCATTGGCAGGCGGATTCTTAACCACTGTGCCACCAGGGAAGTCCCTAGTGTTAATTTTTTAGGCATGATAATGATATTGTGATATCAAGATATAGGAGAATGTCCTTTTTCTTAGCAGAGGCATGCTGAAATATTTAGAGGTGAACTTCCATGATGAGTGCACTTACTTTCAGGAAAAAAAATATGTATGTGTGAATGTGTGCAAGTTATTAAGCTACAGTTTCTCAGCTGTGATCTTCTGTATTCTCGGCTGGGGCTGGGACTTTCTGCTTTGCCAATTGACCTTATAAGAGGCTTTACCTCTCTAGGGCTCTAGAAAGAGAAGGCACGGCTAGAAGAAGGAACTTGGTTCTTTCTATCTGCTTCCTAGTTAGACTCTACATGCCAAAGAATGAAGTTGGACCTTTACCTTACACCATATGCAAAAGCTAACTCAAAATAACTCAAAGACCTAAACTTAAGAGCTAAAACCATAAAACTCTTAGAAGAAAACATAAGCCAAAAGCTTATGACATTGGATTTGGCATCTTTTTCTTGGCTATGACACCAAAGCACAGGCAACAAAAGAAAAAAATAGGCAAATCAGACTTCATGAAAAGTAAAATATTTAGTGCATCAAGTGACTATCAACAGAGTTAAATAGGCAACCCACAAAATGGGACAAAATATTGCAAATCATACATCTGCTAAAGGATTAATATCCAGACCATATAAAGAACTCCTAAGACTCAACGACAACAACAAAAAACCCAGTTTAAAAATAGGCAAAGAGCCCCCGCTCACAGCAACTAGAGAAAGCCCATGGGCAGCAACAAAGACCCAACACAGCCCAAAATAAATAAGTAAATTTTTTTTAAAAATGGGCAAAGGACTTGCATAGATATTTCTTCCAAGAAGATAAGCACATGAAATAAGCATATGAAAAGATGCTCTTAACATCACTAATCATTAGGGAGATGCAAATCAGACTACAACAAGATACCTTATTATCCTCATACTCATTAGATGGCTACTATCCAAAAAAATAAAACAGAAAATAACAAGTGTTGGTGAGGATGTGGAGAAATTGGAGCCCTTGTGCACTGTTGGTGGGAATGTAAAATGGTATAGCCACTATGAAAAACAGTATGGCAATTCTTCAAATAATTAGAAATAGAATTACTGGGACTTCCCTGGTGGCGCAGTGGTTGAGAATCCATCTGCCAAGGCAGGGGACACAGGTTCGAGCCCTGGTCCAGGAAGATCCCACGTGCTGTGGAGCAACTAAGCCTGTGTGCCACAACTACTGAGCCTGAGCTCTAGAGCCCGTGAGCCACAACTACTGAGCCGGCGTGCTGCAACAACTGAAGCCTGCGAGCCTAAAGCCTGTGCTCCGCAACAAGAGAAGCCACCACAATGAGAAGCCCTCGCACCGGAACGAAGAGTAGCCCCTGCTCGCTACAACCAGAGAAAGCCCGCACGCAGCAACGAAGACCCAATGCTGCCAAAAATTTAATTAATTAATTAATTAATTTTTTTAAAAGACAAGTAAGGCACCAATTTAAAAAAAAAATAGAATTACTATATAATCCAGCAATCTTACTTCTGGGTTTATACCCAAAAGAATTGAAAACGGGACTTGAACAGATTTATTTGCACACCAATGTTCAGAGCAGTATTCATAATAGCCAAGAGTGAAAATAGCCCAAATGTCCATTAACAGATGAATGGATAAACTGTGATATATACATATAATGGAATATTACTCAGCTATAAAAAGGAATGAACCTAGGAAACATTATGTTAAGTGAAACAAGCCAGACATAAAAGGATGAATACTTTACCATCCACTTACATGAAGTACCTAGAGTAGACAAATTCATAGAAACAGGAAGTGAAATAGAGGTTATCAGGGGCTGGGGAGAGGGAGGAATGGAGAGTTATCATTTAATGAGTGCAGAGTTCTAGTCTGGGCTGGTGAAAAATTTCTGGAAATGGATAGCGGTGACAATCGCACAATATTGTGAATGTACTTAATGCCACTGAACTATATACTTTAGTTAAAATGACAAGTTTTTAAATATTTTAGCACAATAAAAAAATTAATTAGAAAATTGTTCCATCTCACTTCCACAAATTTTTTATCATAACATTCCAGAAGAAAATTTGAAATATTATAAAAAGAAAGCTTTTCAAAACTT